>NC_047017.1:17423801-20049622 GCF_902652985.1 Pecten maximus | reverse complement strand
GGTGTTCAATAGCTCGCATGTGACCGTGCAATGGTCATTTTAGCCGCGTAATAGTTCAAAATAAAGCTTATGCGTATAGTTAAGGACAATACAGCAGAACGTAGCCAGTTATAACACGTCAAGACTCAACAAGTAGAACATGGTAGGGAAACTGAATTCGAGTTATTATACTTGTACAGGTGTCCACTTCAGTTTTATTATGATTTAAAGACGTGCAGTTGCAACATGTTACTATATTAAGGAAAAACGAAAAGGACTGCGCACTATATGATAACTTATGTCTGATTTATAAATCTCTAGTCGCCGCACACACGTAAACAATATTTCATATGTTGCTCCATTCAAATGAAAAAAAAATCTTTCCATGCTTACTTTGTTCTTTGACAGAAAATAACTTTTGAACTCAAACAGATGTCTAACCTTTAACGGTATTAAGCTTATGGTATAATTTTGCGGGGCCAAAGTATTTATTGAAAACTAACCAAATCATCTATAAAAAGCACGAGTCTTCGGTACAGCTTATAGCTCGAGACATGATAATATGGAAAATACCGTTTATGGTGTAAGTTGTAATACTTGAGGCCATGCTGAATATGAATCATATGAGGAGGATTTAGTGTATCCATTAAAAAAAATAAAAATATCAGTGAGATTGTTAAAAATGTTTTAATAATAAATACAGAGAGTATTTAACTTAATAAAACTGATTAATCCCTTGGTCATTATTATATGTCTATAAAATAAGTTTAAACTAATAAAACTTCTAAAACCAACTACCAAAATAAAATGATAATTCTGATAGGATAAAAGGATGTAATGGTTTTTAGACAATTTTATTTTATAAGTACATGTATGTCCGTTTTCCATTGCACTGTCTCTCCGCGCAATCATGTAACGTACATTATTCTGATGACATGGTCATACAAAACAACTTTAATTTTAACGGTTTTCTGTTGATTGCTTCAATATATGTTCGTGAAGTTTGGAATTAAGTGGTCTATTGGTAACGCATTCACAATTATAATCCGGATTTTTTTTTGCCATTTCTACCGAATGTTAATGTAGCCCTCTATTAAAAGCGCCTAAGATACTACCTGCACAAAATGATAGGTTCAATTAACCTGGACATGATTTGTTCTCGGGTCACTAATCGTCGGTGTCCATGTAAACTGTCTCCGCATAGTAACGATCAATCGAGTTGGGCACTAACACATTAAAAAATCGTATTCATTAAGTATTTACGAACCAAATCTAATAATCTTATTGGTTCCGTAGAAAATGGCCACGGAAAATCTTACCAATCAGAAACGTTGATTTATATGTTCTTTGGTTTGGCCAGACGTCAGATACAAACAATGCCGACACATGGGCGCAGTCATCTTGGTATGCCATTTATATTTGTCACCCGAAGAAGAGCTTCATTAATAAGCTGCGTTTTGAAAAGTCGATTAAAATATGAATGTTCATGCCAAACTAAAAATTTGCAGTGTCAGTGCCAGTGCCCCCACAGGTCAAATGAGTGGAACGTAGAGAAGTTTCCATGGTGGCAGACGATGCAGGTCCCTATGTGTTCCAGAACTACATGGTGCCACCTTGCTAGCAGGGTGTGTTCAGCACGATACTCTCCACTTTTACGCGCTCGCCAGGTGTGTTAAATACAATATTCTTCACTCCAACTCGCTCGCCAAGTGTTCAGTACAGTATTCTTCACTCCAACTCGCTCGCCAAGTGTGTTCAGTACAATATTCTTCACTTTTACTCGCTCGCCAGGTGTGCTCAGTACACTATTCTTCACTCTAACTCGCTCGCCAGGTGTGTTCAGTACAATATTCTTCACTCTATCTCGCTCGCCAAGTGTGTTCAGTACAATATTCTTCACTCTATCTCGCTCGCCAGGTGTGTTCAGTACAATATTCTTCACTCTAACTCGCTCGCCAAGTGTGTTCAGTACAATATTCTTCACTCTATCTCGCTCGCCAGGTGTATTCAATACAATATTCTTCACTCTATCGCGCTCGCCAGGTGTGTTCAATACAATATTCTTCACTCTATCTCGCTCGCCAAGTGTGTTCAGTACAATATTCTTCACTCTATCTCGCTCGCCAGGTGTGTTCAATACAATATTCTTCACTCTATCGCGCTCGCCAGGTGTGTTCAATACAATATTCTTCACTCCAACTCGCTCGCCAAGTGTTCAGTACAGTATTCTTCACTCTAACTCGCTCGCCAAGTGTGTTCAGTACAATATTCTTCACTTTTACTCGCTGGCCAGGTGTGTTAAGTACAATTTTCTTCACTCTAACTCGCTCGCCAGGTGTGTTCAGTACAACATTATTCTCTCTATCTCGCTCGCCAAGGGTGTTCAGTACAATATTCTTCACTCTAACTCGCTCGCTAAGTGTTCAGTACAGTATTCTTCACTCAAAATCGCTCGCCAAGTGTGTTCAATACGACACTCTCCACTTCAACTCGCTCGCCAGGTTTTTTTTAGGGAGAGTGCAACTGACTTCGCTAGCCAAGTGTGTTTAATAAGACACTCCTCACGCCAACATCGCTTGCAAAGTGTGTTCATTACGATATGAGACTATGGTATTGAACACCCGTGGTTAGTTAAGTCAGTTGCACTCTCTCCATCCCAGAAGGTATACTATGCCGTTTTATTTTGACCGATCGATTTCCCGAGTATAATGTGATGAACAGTACGTATGACTCGCCATCACAAAAAGTTAATCTCAATCATGTCTATACAATTACGTGTTCAGCTTGATGTTTGTAAACCACCACCTCTATCGGTGTTACCTGTGGGCCCCGCCTACTCGCACAAAGCTGGTCGTAACGTTACACGAAAGTATACATAATTGAACAATGGCAATGTATTGTTGGATTTTCTATTGTTGAAAATCAAATCACTTTCTGAATCAGCCAGTTCTACGACATATATTATCATATTTTTTTTTCATTTCGAGGAAGCTTGATGATATTTTTAAATAATGAACACAAATTTCAACTTCACGAGTTTGGTCTCCTGCAAAGATCTTATACAGGCATTTGGCAGCAATAAAATCAATAACTTCAAGACCAAAACGTGACTAGATCTATATGAAGGAAAATTATTGTGAAAGGATTATAGCGGTAAGCTTTTGATTACTTGCTTTATAAAATAAAATTAATCAGTTTCCACATATATGCTTATTGGGTTTACCATGCTTGTTGGTCTACACATTGTCAGACAGGCTTAAGGGACACTGTATTTTGTCGACAATGGAAAAACACGACTTCCTGGATGCCCCTGACACGTGTAATTTGAGAAACCTTTTAATTTAATTCACAGTAAATTAGTTAACTTCGCAATTAAATTGTTTCGTGTAAGTAATTTCAAATATATTGTATTGATTAAACAACCAACAGGATTAAAACTCCGAAGATATGAAATGTATTCTGAATATAGTATTATAATTGCATATCTATGTCGTTGCGTGATTTCTTTGGTATTAAAAAACCGTGAGGTCCCGAGTCCTGACTGATTAAAACATACTGTGTAATAATATCTTTAAAATTAACACCATGAAGTCAATCTAATTGACAAATGACATCTATAACTTTGGTCTTTATGGCCGAAGTCCGTACGGCCATATCCTTAGTCCGACACTGGCATACTTGATAAAACTCATTTAATCTGGAAGTTAGTTTGAATGGTAAAGGATAGGTAAGGGTATTGCGTGGGTTAGTATAGCAACAAGTATTCAATGGAATTGAATAAAACACCAGTACTAACAGATTTACACAGACTTTTATGTGTGGTACAAATGGAAGGAGGTAATTAAAAATATATGACGAATAAAATTGTCAGCCACTCCACGTAATGGAAAAGTAGGTACCTGGTAGTCTGGATATATTAAATCAAATGAAATATTGGATCATTTTATATAATTGAGAAAAAAAAAGATAAAAAAAAAGTAATAAAAGTATGAAAATAAACAGAAACGCTATATAGAAATGTTATATAGAAAAGAGAGAAAAAAAATATGTAAAATAAAAATAAATGTTCCGATGCCGGGAATTGAACCCGGGCCGTCTGGGTGAAAACCAGAAATCCTAACCACTAGACCACATCGGACTCGATACTATGTTCATCCAAAAAAATGATCAGAAGTACGTTTCCGTTTACGGACTATTAGTTACCTACATAATATATATTATAATGTCATACAAACAATGATGGCATTTCCTAGAAGAATTAATCATTTTTTCCATATCTTCCATTAAAAGCATGTTTGTGTGTGATACAGATAAATGTTTGGTATCCTAGTCAACCATGAACTGTATACGTAAAGGGAAGTAACTCGAATTTAGTTGAACGATAGTACTATATCAACTCATTGCATGCTCATTATATTGTGGGTCCATTCAGCAGCAGTCTTATATTGAAGTAAATAGTGTAGACATGTAAGCATAAATTCAAAGATACTGTTGAAATAATTATTCACACAATCGTAAATATGTCAATGAAATATGTCTATGGACAATGATTTCAAGGGCTTATTTAAGAGTTATTTCCCCTTCATCATAGCTAATCATTTGGTTTGTTTTTGTTTAACGTCCTATTAACGGCCAGGGTCATTTAAGGACGTGGCAGGTTTTGGAGGTGGAGGAAAGCCGGAGTACCCAGAGAAAAACCACCGGCCTACGGTCAGTACCTGGCAACTGCCGAACTCGCAACCCAGAGGTGGAGCGCTAGTGTAAAGTGTCGGGACACCTTAACCACTCGGCCACCGCGGTCCCCTTCATCATAGCTTACTTACTATACCATTTATTATAAAACGATATATTTTCTTAAACTTCGTGATTTATAAGCTAAATTATGACCATTTGATTCACAATAAGAAGTCTCAGTAACCAGTCATGATACAATGGTTAAAAAAATTAGCGACTGGGTATTTCTGTAATCGATTCTGAATAACTTTCCATGTCAATGTCAAATATTACTTCATAGATGATTAAGAACTCTGAATCTTAGAAAGTTATTGTATGATTTAATGTTATAATGCATTTTTTTTATATATCATTTAAATGTTATGAGCATGTGGTATCCGATCCTTGCCTGCTTTTGAACTTCCGCGTGGGAAATTGCGCGTGCTCAAAATCCGGCATGCCAAAGAAAAGTACATATTTATAGACCTCCATTTGACAAACTTATGCTGTTAAAACAACAAACTTTAAGTTCCTGGTCTGGATTTCTAAAACAATGAATAATATAGAAGTTTTAAAAGATAGATAATGATGAAGGAAATTAGGAAACTTGTAGTACAGTATTGTTGCACAGTATTGAACATTTATTGGTTATATAGATATATGTATATAAATAAATCAGAACAACAAGTAGACTTAAAAAATTGCGCTTTCATATTTCAATCTTCACGATTCTTAAATTTGTTTTAGTTTAAACACAAATATTTACACAAGATGACATTATAATTTACATAAAGCGATTTTATTTTTGAAATGTGAGTTTAAGAAGAGTAGAGATAGGGTGATAATTAGAGGGAAACGGAGGAAGAGAGTTAAAAGTCTCATTCATTTACAATTTAAAATTACAATTTTTGAAGAATAATTAGAATATTTTTAACAAGAAAGTTTTAAAATATTATTTTTAGACAGAGTGAGTGATCTTTCACGACTCAGCTGACATTTGTTGACATTATACAATTCCATACTTTCAGCTGTTCAATGTTTATCATATCTCATGCCATGTTTCGCTTTCATCATTGTCTTTCCTTTCCTTCTGATATATCCGTTTCGCAAATGCCATATGAACAGAGAAAGATCAAAGACGCTGTCGTTAGTTATATAGTATATATATATCATTGAAGGGACATAGTTGACTAAAGGAAGAGAAAGAGAGCTGATAGGGAGGGAGTAATAGAGGGAGAAGAATAGTGCGAAGGGGAGATACAGAAATCAAAATCTGTTTGTATCACGAATATATTGCTGAGTGTGCAGACATATATTTTTTGTTTTCTTCTTTTGTTAAAGCAGGGCATCCGTGTAATATTAGTTACATGTCTAGTGGGATGGACTCATTTAACTCGCGATACCATTTTACCCTCTCATCTACATACTTGTTACAATTAAAGAAGAAATGACACGCATTTTCTATATAGTGTCCACATTGACAAAGTGGGAAATCAATCAAATTACCATGAAATAAGTCGTCATTTAGAGTACTCGATCTACATCTTAATCTGGCATGCAAAATATTAGTTTTCCTGTCACCAATCAAATAATAAATAGGAATATTTATGTCATTAAACTTACGAAAAGTGTGTTTAAATACTGAGACCGACATGCTCTGTCTTATGTTAGGTTCCAAGTTGTTTCAAAGTCGAACAGTAGAGGGGAAAAAGAAGTGTTAGTAAGATGAAGTCTAAAATTAGGTAAACAGTAGTTGTTAGCATTACGGAGGGTATATTGTATATTTTACGAAACTAAAGGAGGAAGTAAAGCTGTAAGGTAGTTCGGCGTTAGATTAGCGTGAATTTGGAAGAAAAGTTGCAATTTTCTCCTTTTCCTTCTATTTGTTAATGGTTCTAGTGCACTCTCAGAATATAATGATTCCCTACTTGTATAAGAAGGTAATCCATACGAATAGACTCTAGCTGGAGTTTTTCTAAATTGTCCGCATCACCGAGAGTACAATGTACATCCGTCCAATACTTCACAGCAATATTCTAATAAAGGACGAATGTATGACCTGTACATTTTGTCTTAAGTTCGTCTGTTCAACACATACTTCAGTTTTCGTAAAACACTTACCTGTTTTGATACATTTTTTCAAATATTTTCAATATGGCAACTCCATTTACAATTTTCATTTAATATTACTCCTAGGTGCTTATGATTCTCTACAAAGTCAACATTTGCATTATTAAACTTTATTTCAATAACATGGTCAAGCTCAAAGTTGGAAACAAGTAATGCCTCCGTCTTAGCAGGATTAAAATGTATACTAACCACTTATCTGCCCAGTGTTTAATTTTACCTAGATCGCTATTTATCTTTGTTTTAATGGTTTGAGGTGAAGTATCCGAGTACAGTAAGGAAGTATCATCTGCAAATGCTTAACATAAACTTTCAAGGTTATCGACTATGTCATTTATATATAGAATAAATAAAAGAGGGCCTAAAACTGAGCCTTGATGAACACCTGCATTTGTAGATTTAACTAAAGACTTATTATTTGCAACAAAGACTTGTTGATAGTTAATATGCCTAGATACACTGTAGGTAGTAATCTGTGACATCATAATAAGGGTGATTATATAGAGTTGCCATTTTGAAATCAAACTATTCTAATTTTTTGATTATGTATGGTTCAATCCGTTTTATTAGCTCGACAAACAATTTTTTTTTTTATTAAAACTGCTTAAAAGACATGTTTTAGCCCCGATAACCAAAATGGCATGTTTTATTTTATTTGAAGTTTTAAATAGTAATATGATTCATGATTCAGTAACATGAAACATATGTACACGTTCTTTTCTTAAAATCCAACATTGATAATAAATTACAATTCTATATTGAATTATGGGGCCACTGCACATACCCATCTAGATTTTTACATTCTTTTCGAGCTGTTTTAGTTTCCTCAGTCGCCTCCCTGGTATCAACACTCTAGGCCCTTTGCGTCTCTGACGAGTTCTTCAAGGACGTAATGTGATATGTTAGTGTAATAAGCAAAATTGATTAACATATAAGCTGTCTGACCCCTGTGTTTACCTGGCCAAAGTTTATTGATTTACTTATGAAATTACCCGTTCACCTTCATATGTGTCTATAATCAGCTGGCCAGTTATTTCCCTAAAAGATCATGTAATAATGTGATGTAATAGAGGCCAAACGTTTAATAATTGTACTTGTCAGCAGAATTGGCCTGTTCACATGTATAAAAGGATCACCTTGTATATGTTAACTTTGTTCGACTACCTGGAGTCAGAGAAACAAAATCTTTGTCTCCGAATAAATCTTCATTTGTCTATACGTTTGTCAAGACCTTTCATTTACAACATCACACCATTCATCTATAGAAACAGCTGTTTATCTAAATCGTTGTTTGTATTGGAAGGTTTTGGTATCTTGTCTTATGTGTACTCTGTTCAAATATTTCACACTCACTGTCAGTACCATTCTGGTTAACCTCGTAAAGGCTTCCTCATAGACATCTGCTTTATAAGGCAGTCTGAGTATAGCCGTCTGTATCTGGATAGTATTTATAGAAAAACATATTAACCCCTACATCTACTTTATCAACATAAATAAATAGTAGGGGCTAATATATTTTCTATAACCAGATGTAGATGCCGGTGACCTGAGGTACTTTTATGCCCTATCATTAGTTCTAACTTAAAACAAAATGAACTGTCAAAATAAGAGAAACAAGTCGGCCTGTAACTATTGTCCATTATGCTCCATGACAATTTTTTTTGAAGATATTTAAACTCCTCCGAGCGGTCACAGGTCTGGTTTTTAAATAAATCCAACTGATATCTGTTAATAATGATAGAGAATTGTCAAATTTAGGTAAATATCTATACTTGGCTAGCAAAAAACTAAATTGATTAGTGTAGATAATTATATATCGAACAATTTTCATGTACATGTATGTTACACTCTCCTGTACACATCTGTAAAGCATATAATGTTAATGCTATAGAACTTGTATGTATACCTATAGGCCTTAGGGCTGTTGGTAAATAAAGAACTTGAACTTGAACTTGTTCCGCATATCACGCTGTGATTATATATATATACCAAATTTAGTCGCCTCTTACCAGTTACAATTCTAATTCCCTACAGGACAGAGGAAGCTGAGGTATGTTTGTGTTTGTCTCTTAGAACCCAAATCGTTCCTTACAGGGGTGAACGCTAAACGGCCAAACATAAGACAATCGTGAAAAGAGAGACATCAAGAAGTAAGTTGTTTAGAAACAAGACAAAAGATAAGACATCAAAACTGCCGCCTCTCATTTGAAGTTAAAATCTCATACACTTCTCTGTTGTAAAATCTTTGGAGGGAACTGGTTAAAAGTGAACTGGAACAAGGTATTTAACTGTCATGTCTGCGAAAGTTATCGTCAAATGGTTGCGCGCATGAGGCTTTTGGCTTCATGAGGTGTTACCTGGGAAACAGGGGTCAGAAGCCAGACTGGATACCTCGACTCAAAGGAGTGCTATAGGGCTCTATACTTGGAGTGTTTTCACCAACATCTATGAACCTACTCTATACAATAATACTTATTGAATAATATAAAATTAGTTAAGTTATTATCATTAATTGTATGAATTGTAAAATGTTCAGATTAATATTTCAGTGTGTGTTGTCAAATATTGTGCACTTTTGTCATTTCTGTAGACAATCTATTATGACGTAACTGATGCTTATGTTATAGCTGGAAATCATATAAGCATCACTTTTAAATCCCAATGAATAAAACCTTTATACAAATTTACACTTCAGAATGAGATCAGAAAAGATGGATAAAAAACCAAACCATTATCAACAAGACCATGGTACTATGACAATGGCTTAAATGTTGGATTACAAAACACGATTTCAGCGCTGATGTTAAATATCAAAGGAACAAGCGATGTAACTATACGTGACTGAAGGGTTGTATTGTGTACTGTCGCTGAGAAGAGCTGGCTAGGTTAATGATCGGTAAAATTAATCTATATAATGAAGGCAGGTGTCATTTATACCGAATGTTTTCCGACCGCCTGAAGAGGGTTGAGGCCATATTCTCAAGGCAACTAGTAACAAGTGTTTGGCATTTCGGAAACAATTAAATGACGTCACATAGACAATTCAATGACGTAATTTCAACAATTAATGACATCACGTCAACAAAAGAAAGCCATGTCAACAATTCAATCACGTAAAATGTCTTGCAGTGATGCAGCCGTAATAATACATACATACAGTGTATATATAATGTACATAAGAAAGCCAACAGGATGAGATAAAATATTAATCGTTCAACGTTATGGGGTGAGAAAAGAGATCTCGACCCTCAGTGTAAAATTCTTAAACTGCTAAACCCTCGGCAAGCCTGGTGTTTGCCAATTTTTAAAACAAATCTTCCACTCTGAAAGAAGTGAAATATTATAATAATCAAGTTTTGATATACCTGTCGTGAGTAAGAGAAAGGAAAATATCATATCGGTTGATACGCCTATCGAAGGTAAGAGAACTTGTTCGCTTAACATTAAAACGATTTTTTTTAAAATCTAGGTCAACAACCTGCTTCATTGTGACCTCATGTATTGTTTTTTGATATAGCATCCGGTCATTCTATGTTTCCTAATATCACCATGAAGGCAAAAACTGAAGGCGGCAAAACATCCATCGGCCTATAGCCTGTATTTAGAATGTTTACTTTGATAAATGCCTTTGTGTTTCTATTGACAATGAAATATCTATCATAGATATACAAACCAGACAAAGTTTCTTCGTAGCACACTAAGTTATGTACATATTTGTAGTAGGAGTTGTTTACTTTGGACTAGTTTTATAACCCAGTAAGAGAAGAAAAAGAGACAGATACTCAAAGTTCAAAGAGGCCAGCCCATTGTCAAAACAACAAAACACAGGATAACTGTTTATTTAAATAAGCTTCATCACACCAATGAAATACTGTACGGAAATCCGGCATCAGTGATACAATTGTATAATCAATATTGCGATAAGCATGAAATTAAACATTAATTTCATAGTAGTGTTACATTATCATTAGTCGATAAATGCACTCAGCGTCCTAATATGATATGACCTTTGGCATTGATATTGGTGGTATCCATATCATAACGCGGTATGAATGATATTTTGAAAAAATACAAACTTAAAGTCATATGTGATGTCTTTATATGAGAAAGCAAACGAAAACCGTGGAGAAAAGGTCTGCTAAGTTTGGATAGCCTGCCTGTTTATGATTTATTCGAGTCATGTTTTTTGGCCCCCACGGAGAGTAAATCGAGTTTGTTTTCTGTGTTTCTCGCCACTATCCAATCATTATGTTGCATAGTGATTGTGTTCTATACAATACAACCCAAAATGACAAAAAAAATGAAAAAAAAAAAAAAAAATGAAAAATCTGTGTTGATAGAAATCTAGACATAGTTATATTATATAGATTTGTTTGTTTGCTGGGTTTATCGCCCTGTTAACAGCCAAGGTCATTTTGAGACGGGGTTTTATTCTTGTAGTAGTTGGTGACTACCTCACTGAACAACATACGGGAGGCCTGTTGCATGCCTATCTAGAACAAAAAGGGAAAAGTGTCTTGCCCAAGGACCATAATACCGCCGACCAGCCCATTTCTCAGCTTCTCCGAGAAACACAAGCCAACAAGGGTAGTATTTGTAGTTATATAGAAATTTTACTGAACATATTTCAAAATGATCAATTCATCATTTGATAGTAAAGTTGTCTATATATCTGTAATGCATGATTGGCAGCAGACCCCATACGTTACTGGCATTTGCTTTAAAAAAGAAATCACACCAAAATCAAAAGAAAACCTTCCCTGGCAAGCATACGTTATCAGATAACACTTTTGACGACGACATCAAAACCATAAAATAAGAAAAAGATTGATTATAAAATAAAATGAAAAAAAACCACCTCTAACTACTGTTTTTATGTTAACTATGCTATCGGTTCCGGCTACAGTTTGATGTGGATTCATTATCAAAGAAATGTAAAAAATATACAAGATATAAAGATATAAGCACTTTTCAAATCCTACATGTATATGGCGTATGATACAGTGGGGTGTACATTAATTGAAATGCATCAGAAAGCTGTTTTGTCCTTCTGGGATTTGTCATTGATACTAAGAACCTAAAGTATTAATACCCAAGATGTGACGAAACACTTAAATGAATGCCGAGATACAATATCAAAGTGATCTTTTTAACTAAATCTTTCATATTTTTAAAATTGAATATAAAAACAACATTAAGTACATGTGTATGAGATAACATGCGTTAAGCCAGCTACGGTTAACCTCCAGAACTGAAAGGTCAGCCGCCAGTGACTACATGTACCACCTGCAATTTCAACGGACCGTGCATTCAAAACAAGTCATTACCAAGATCAGGACGTTTGATCCTGACCATCCATCTAATATCTATATGATATCCTTACGACGTTGTGGTTCATTAATTCGGAAATCATTGGGTATTGCGAGACTGATTTGGATTTCGAGTATCTAAGAATATACGCGACCATAACCCAAGCTCTTTTGTTTGGTAAGATCAATGGGATGGGGACAATATCCGGGCACTTCAAAACTATTTAAGTAAAATGATAATGATATTTCCATCTTGCTCAGATTTATGCACAATAGAGTTTGATATGTATATATATATATAATTCCACACTACGTCAGGTATATGAGTTAGAAGTACAATCAATATGGTAGCAGTGCCCAGAGAGAAGGGTAGAAGGACATACCGCACACACTGGTGTTATAACTCGCATGATGACACTACATCCAGCGCTGATAGTGTGTTTCTACATATTCTTTATACATGGAATACTTACTATGGGACTTGCCGACGAAACATCAGGTATTGTGTCACTGTTTTTTGTGTTGATATACATTATATGTAATATATCTATCCTTACGTAGATGTATACTGTGATTCAAACCTTTCCCAATTCGTTACCCAATTTAAATGTTTTAGTTACATGATATTTTACCCTTCTAAACTATCTTTTAGGAAAACAAAACAAAACAGAAAAACAAAAAACAATTTGTACATTAGATTAAAGCAATATCAGATAAATGAGATGTTGCGTCATCAGTTTCAAAGTTTGATATTTTTTTACGTAAAACTTCACTATGATAAGTCACATACATTCAAGTCCATTAGTTACGGTATGAAACCAGAACATTAGCTACATTTTGTTTAGATTATATTTGGTTTATTTTACAACTCAAACGTGTTTTAAATCTGACATCACATTATTGGGTACTTACAATATTTATTTTCTGTATCAGTACTCGGGGAATATTTTTGTGACATACTTTTCACCGTTGTACAATATCTCATGTTTGTTTATCTACTGTGTTTAACTGGATGGTGAGGTGGGTCTTTATAAAAAAAGTAAGACGCTGTCGATTGTTTATGAAATCGGATACCTTTTTGCTGTTTAAAAAATTATATGCATGAAATATATTGAAAATCGTAATTTAGAGGAGAATAGAAATATATATGAATAGAGCGGTAATATATATATATATTTGATATTTCGGATGTGTTGAATGATGAATTGTGCGTGCACATTATGACTTATTGAAAACTCTGACTCAAGGATGGCACCTCAAATCTCCTATATCAAATGGCACAGCCAACACCGTTTTATATAATGTGTATGCCATGATATGATACTTTGATAGCAATATATCCCCGGTTGTATAAAGAAACCTCAACTTGAGATTTTCTTAAGTTGTGATTCCCTAAGCTGAGATTTCCTAGAATATGGCTTGTATAAAAATTCCTCAAGTAACCTGAGGAAATCTTCCCTCAGCTGATGGGACAGCCGATATCGTAATCAACACATTAGATGATATGTCCTAATATATATATATTATAATATATGATTGGTTTGATAACACCTCAGTCATGGTAACTTGTTTTCTTTTTATATTTCAGTGTTCATGTTACTTGATAAAAATACTGCATTTGACAATAAAATCATGACGTCAGACATTATAAGCACACAGACTGTGTTAACAGAAACATATTGTTCGTTAATCTGTGTGTCGCAGCCTCTCTGCCTCTCGTTCTTCTTCAACAAGCACAGTCGGCTATGCCAGACACACAGCCTCATCTTCACGGACCCCGCTTCCTCATTGGTCGACGTCAACACCTCCTACTACTATATCACCAAGGGCAACGCTATACTTGATCCAATCAAATGTGAGTATTTCAATATTAAAGACTTCTGATTCACTTTCTTCTAAAGACTGAACTCATAAAACTTATTCATTTTGCCTGCCTCTGTTGCCCCTATATTTGATCGGAACTTGCATGAGTGCATGGATATGTGACTAATTTCACACAATTTAATAAATATCAATCTATCACAGAAGTGAAAATGCCTTTAACATTTTTTTTTTCTAAATCATACAACATTGACGAATTAATCTTTTTGTGAAATAAGCATCAGGTACAAAAACATATTTCTCTTTCGCGGAAATAACCATTCAACAATAAACTATATTGTACATAGACTTTCACGAGTTCCAACTCAATTAATCACCTTATTTAATCGAAATAAGAAGCAAGATTGAATTGAATAAATTCAGTAACGATATTTATAGCAGTAAAAACATAGCATGTTACTAAAATGTATCCATTAACCCCCTATTAGTTTATTAGCGAAGATTATGGATATCGGTTCATTTAAAAAAAAAAAAAACATTTTGCCGAAGGCGATTTTCAAAATACACGATGTGTTACCATTTTATTTTCTGTGATACCAAACTTAAAATGCTCGAATACTGACTGACATATCATGTAATATTTCCTATCTTACGTAGACATGTATTAACGGAAAATAAATGTGAATATTGTAACGAAATCATACACGTTTGAAGACCGTTTGTGATTAGAATAGACTCCCTTTTTATGTAGCAGCTCCATAACGTAAAAACATATTCAATTTAATCCTTTCGATTCAATTTACCACGCACAATCCCTGGATATAAACTTTTATTGAAGACCTCTTTTCTCATGAAATTCATTACGCCGCTGTATCTGCCAATCAAATTCAACGTTACAAACGGCGACTTCATTTTTTTACGTTAAGGGCAAATTGCTTAAGCAAACGAAAGTTCTTGTAAGCAAACTTAAATTATATCGCAATGCTATTAAATAATTCAGTTTTCAAGAACATCACTCTCTTTTCATTTGTGTTTTTACATCTATATGAATTGGCGAATGTTCTGGAATCGTTGTAGTAGGCGAAAAACGTTGGTGTTTAGCTGCAACACATTTGTAGTCTATTATGTTTGTTTACAATGCTTCTTTTTTCATCTTCGAAAACAATATGATTGTGTTATTGATATTCACTTCGTATGAAATATCGATGTGCTTGTTTGGACATTACTAAGGTGTTTCTAACACTTGTGTTTTAATGTAAATTTAAATCAAATAATACAATTGTAATATTTATTTTAAAAATAGAATTTTATTTGAACATTTTATGGTTTATCAGAAGGACAGTTCAGCGTATTCTAATGTGGCAACACAGACCTTTAATAACGTCAATTTAACGGATTTATTGTTCAAATATTGATATTTACAGTTGCCAGGAAACTTAATAACTTTTGTTCTGTATTTGCTAAATGAAAATCTGTTTTGATGTTTTGCTTTAAAATCTAAACCATAGCTCCATGATAAAAAAATTGATGAAAGTTTAAAGACCATACTTTTCAACAGCCATAGGTTAGATAGATATGGTGATTGGCGCTTTTTGAAAACTAGTATCTGAATATAAAGGGGTGTTTACCATTATTGATCCTTATTGGAGTCGATGTTACAAAAAACAGGAAATACTGCAATAATAACGAAAGCATAATTCCATCTCAAAATAGGTAAATCGAGGCTAAAACATAAAACAAAACAATAGATTTGCACCGGAACCCTGAAAAAAATGAAAAATTATAAGGGGAGTGATACCAGGTGTTCCGGAAGAGTAAGCGTCTTCTGCTTCATCGACGATACCCGCCATACAAATCTAGGTCACAGCGACACCCGCCATACAAATCTAGGTCACAGCGACACCCGCCATACAATCTTCAGTTGAACCCGGGCGAAGTCACATTCTCAAAATAACAAGGCTTATCAACAATCATCAAACACGATTGACTTCATACCTTATAAGGAAATGGAATACGTCCAAATGAGATCACGAGGTCGACCATAAAAGTTCCCCATGGTCTTCATCATTCCGCATCTCTCAGTCAGTAATAAGGGAACAATCCCCGGATATCGAATCATATTAGGAAAGAGTAACCGGGATGTTGTTATCGAGAAATGGAAAAAGATTTTGGTTCGAAATGCATTCTTGAAAAAAAATATCAGTCTGAAATAAGATCTTGAGATTGATGGAACGACGTATTCAAAATCTAGCGAGAACATGAATGCTGTCCTGTTCGTATGTAAAAATATATTTATTTAATCCGTTTTTGTCGTCTCGGAATGACGATATTGGAATTCTTTAATGTTTTATTTTCTCCTTGTGCTTTGTTTTCCTGTCTTGTTGTCTCCTTCACACCTGTCCTGATATGTGTACTGTTTGTGTTCCCCTCGACATTCATGATCATATGATCCTGGTTGTTTGTGTACTCCTGGACACCCGTCCCTTATGAGTTATGACACTGGTTTTGCTTGTATTTCCCGGACATCCCTCCTCATTTGACCCTGGCTGTGTGTGTTCACCACGGACATCCGTCCTCATATGACCCCTGATATTGCGATGACGTCAAACCGTATAAAAACATAACTATTGGCATTTGTGTCATATTATGTTACGTATACTCACACGATCCGATCACAAAATGTAATATTGTCTGACACGTATTGCTCACTTTCTAAAATAATCAACTGTCATATAATCATTAATATATATATATAAATGAATTCAAAATTAAAAGAACTAGTCCGCTGACGAAAATTATTTCCACCTCTCTGTTTAAGAATATCCAGACTCTATGCCGCTGGTGTAATTTAATAATTCAAGCTAACAAAACCCTCAATCTCATAAAGTGTCAATACTTTATAATTAGAATATATTGACAATCATTTGTCTGTATCCGAAGCATATACGTATATTGCCAGGATTGGAACTGATATATTGTGGCTACTTCTATTCGTTCTTTTGTGTATCATTATCAATAGGATTTGACGCAAGGCTAATTAACGGAAGTATTAATGGACGCTGGGAGATGTTTTCTCGCACATTATTAATATATTTATAAAGATTCCAAAGATGTTGATATCCTAGGGAAAATGGAATTCGGATTGTGTACCTATGCATTGACGATGTAGTATACTAATCTGATTAAAATACCGATCATAATTATACACTACGTAATGAAGTTCAGACGGTAGAAGGAAAGGTGTCACGGTCAGTTTACCTTTCAACCAACCAATCAAAATGCAAAGAGTAACTTTTGCCAAAGTCTGTTACCCATGGCAGTCGTCATGGTTGGTAGTTCTTGAATCGATGATATCCGAGTGTCCCGAATGTCAATTAACCTAAGATAACAGCGCCAAGTTTTTAATGATGTATCTTTTGGACATATTATCCGTAGTTTGTGACTTTTTAGTTTTTATAACAGGAACTTCAAAGATATACTTTTCAGTTCCCGAAATTGTAGTTTTCTGTGAATTTGGTGTCATCCCAGTTCTTAAGGATGTATTTTAGTGATATAAATGTTTCCTCAGTTTCTGATGTTGTTGTTCGATAGAGACCCTTCATTTCCTAATGTTGTGGCTTGCTCTATTAGGTTTCCCTTCTGTTTTCAATATTGTTTTCCTCAGTATGTTGGTGTCCCTTCAGATCCGATGATCTAGTTTGCTGTGTTTTGGTGTGTTCCAAGTTCGTTCCTGATATTTCATATTTTTCCTAAAAAAATTTAGAAACCATACATGCATTTAAAATAGTTCTAATTAAGGTATAACAAAAGGTTTCTGTATTCCTGTAAATGTTTGTATTGTAAACAACGTAATGTCTAATAGATAATCTTATTTATTCGTAGCTTGTGGAGAGCTTCCGGTTGTGGATAATGTCACCTGGGTAACTGGAACAAACGTTGTAGGGAGCAGACGAGAGTTCATATGCTCGGGTTCACTTTTACCGACAGCGTACTTTGTAGATTGTTCGACTTCTGGATATTGGACGCATATAACAGAATACTGTAGAGGTTAGCCAAGTTAAGATTTCTAACTGAGTCGATTATCTCCTGTATCTAAATGTGAAAATAATTAGCTGAATTTAAACAGTGTATTTAGATACTTTGTAACTGGAAAACATAAAAAGGGTGAAAAAAAAGAAGAAGAAGAAGAAAAAAAATCAATCTTGACAATTGAATCAAAAATAAAAAGTAAAATTTGAACCAAAATAATGCTTTCTTTGTTAATCAAACTGTTAATGCCCGTTCTGTTTTGCGTATTTGCTCAGGTTGAAAATGTGTCAAATGTTTTCAAATTCTCGTAAAATAAGATTTTTTAATGCAGATTCAGCACAAATCATGCTTAGCCCGCAGTGATATTCAGAAATATTCATTGATCATTTTGATTACTTCAGTAATTGATTTTTACGCTACCTTTGTTAAATTCCAACAATACAGACAAATACCAATATAGTCTATGATTCCTGTATATTTTATCATTAAATTACAGACGTGACATTGGCAAGCTGTGATGACGTTCAGACATGTAGCAGTACTAACGTTGACGCTACCTACCGAATGTTTCCACCAGTACTTGGGGGTCACGGAGTGCAGATCTACTGCCATAATATGGCCTCTGTCCCCGAAGCCTTTGTTACACTGTTTGAGGAGAATTCATTCCGCAATGACTATTCTAAACGGACCAACTCTAATCCGTGTGAATTCACAGACAGAAGCGGAGATGCGTATTCAACCTTTAACAAAGTCAGAGTTGATCTCGCGGTATGTTGCTCTTACAATAACCTTCATTTACATGCTCGTTTGTTATGCATTTATTTTACTACATGAAACAAAGTTTACCTAATATTTTGCTGGGCCATTGAGCCATTGACTATCGTATATGCAAAAACAATAAAGAGTATCGAGAAAATAACGTATTCATAATAACGAGGCCATAAATCGATTAAAACGAAACTTTGCAAATTATTAGCAAATATAAAGATTTATATGGGAACAAGTACAAGGAGACTAAGACCAGGTGGTTCAGAGAGTAAGCGTCTTCTGCTTCATTGATCAGCCATACAAGTCTAGGTAAAGGTTGGGTTACAAATCTGAAGTGGGATTAGTGACAACGGAATCACTAGACATGTCAACTAGCATCAGGCACGTTTGACCTCTTTTCACATAAGGGAATAGAATATTTCCAAAGGAGATCGGGAATCGACCATAAAACTTTCTCGTCGTCTTCATCAATCTCTCGAAACCTTATATTGTTATTTTTCGACGTATGTCACGAAAATCGTGATAACGGGATCAAGTCCTAGAATATCCAATCCACTTGGACATGTTAACACGTTAGATAGGGTATGCAGGGATGTTGCTATTTAAAAAGGGAAAATTAACAATTGGGAAATTGAAATCGTAGCGCTTATACAGCTTAGTCATTAACTGTCCCTGCTGGTTACCTTGTAAGTAAAGATCAAGGTAATCAGCTGACCTTGACGAGTCTACAGTACCCTTCGTTATTAAAAAGTAACACGTCGTTATTAGGTGAAATTGAAGGACTGTTACCTGTTCTGGTAAGATTTCCGCAACCTGTTTTAATGCAAAGTCGGTGATCCTATTTGTGTGTAGATATGTTAGCTTACCTTTAAAGGTGCCAGATGAAAAAAGTCTGTTAAGTACGATATTAAACATATTTTTTTTTCTATCCCTCTTTACTCAACTACAATGTTAACAAGCTGATGCATCAGGCAATTCTTTTTCTATATGCATGTCGACTCGTCAATTATCAATATGGTTATAAAAAGTACAAGTCGTTATGATCGGGCAGTAACTTGTGGTTATTGATTCAATTCAATTCTATAGAAATTTATTTATTTATTTTATATATAGGATATGTCTATCATCCGTGACGACTTCACGTTTGCCATTACCTGCCAAGAGACCACCCGGCCTATCCCCAAGTTTGGAGAGACACTGTCATGCTCGTTTGATAATATCAAGTTCCCGACTTCAAAGGGGAATTGTCCAGCACCTGGAGTATTCGTCATTAACACCAAAGGCACCGGTCTGATGATAGACACAGGCGTAAGAAATCGTACAATTATATTCATAAGTCTTAAATACATTTTCTCAAATTTAATCAGTATCGCTAAATGACTTATTTCTATGCAAGCTGAAAGTAAACGAAAAAAACAACTTTTTGTCAGTATTTGACAAAGTAGTTTTTTGTTGATATTTCACAAAGTAGTTCTTATTTGTCAATATTTGATAAAGTACATTTCTCTTGTTTCTACTCTGAAGTTCAACTTCCAAGAAGTTGCCGGGAAGATTCGATGTATTGATACTTCTTGTTTCTGAAAAAAAAAAACTAACAACCACGTCCAGTTTCTGACGAAACGAACTTTATAGGAAAATATTGTTTCTTTCAAACAACACTTGGTTTCAATGACAACTTTCGAAATTCAAATTGTAGCTAACATGGGAAACAAAAGGCTATGCACCCCGATTAGAATCAATGTATCGTTCTACTGATGGTCACGTGATTCAGGCTGCATTTGATGGATGGTGTGGCCGCTATGTTCCTTCCGATACTATGTATCTGATGGCCGACAGTCACGGAGGTAGGTATCGACAGGGGTTGTGGGATGACGAGGTTATTTAATAATACGGTTCATTTTATTTTTATGTTGGCGTAAGCAGCATGGTACGGTGGCTGATTTGTGCAATTTCGTTATTTCGTCTTTTCGCCCCGAAAAGACGAAATTTAACAAACCTTAATTCTCGTCTTTTTGTCTTTTCGTATTTTTTTTCGGGGCGAAAAGACGAGAATTAAGGTTTGTTAATTTTCGTCTTTTCGGGGCGGAAAGACAAGAATAAAGGTTTGTTAAATTTCGTCTTTTCGGGGCGAAAAGACGAGAATTAAGGTTTGTTAAATTTCGTCTTTTCGGGGCGAAAAGACAAGAATGAAGGCTTGTTAAATTTCGTCTTTTAAGACGAGAATTAAAGTTTCTTAATTTTCGTCTTTTCGGGGCGAAAAGACGAGATTTTTAAAAACGAAAAGACGAGAATCAAGGTCGCTTATTATCGTGCAATAATTTTGTCTTTCGCGTATGACTTGTCGTCTTTTCGTCTTTTCGGGGCGAAAAGACGAGAACTAAATTTTTGTTAATTCTCGTCTTTTCGCGGCGAAAAGACGAAAGAACGAAATGGCACAAATCAGCCACCATAGCATAGGAATATCTTTTGCAAATGTAGAGGATATTTAACAGTGTCTTCAGTAATAACACATATATTTCACAAGTGAGGATAATATGTTTGGTATTACTGAAGATACTTTCAGATATTGTGTTTATCACATCTTCATAGCAAAACATACCGGACAAGCTTTTTATTTCCCCATTGTCGTTTGTAACCAGTGATTTGATTGGTCAAATCTTAAAAAGTGATATTTTTCACAAGTGGAAAATATCAGAAAAAGTGATATTTTTCATAAATGAAGACTATAACTTTTATAGATTATAGATAGTTTTCGATATTAAAATGGTAAAAGTGTAATAAGTTCAAATATTGCATTGATATGTGACAATGATGAAAATTTGAAATAAAAACTAGGACATCTATGATTACGTATCGACCTGGTAATATAACAAGATAGATATAGTAAGCAGTTTTTCACCTTGCAGTCGAAGGCACATGCGTACCAAACCGTTTATATTTATGATGTATGAATATGTTTCACTTCTTTTTAGACATTATTTCACAGGAATGTACACTTTTGTATTTCTAGAACAAAGAGGGACGGCATCTATTCCGATTTGTCCTGATTTGTGAGAAGTCAACAGATCCCACAATACAAATTCATTCTTCGGAGTCGCATCAAAGTTGTAAGCCTAGCACAAGAAACCTGCAATGCGCAACCTGGAATATGTGTGGTGTCTTAGAACAAGGACAATGATTCTTAAAAGGATACAAATGATGTTTTGAAGAGTACATCCTTTGAGGAATAAAACATGGCGTATTTATTCGATAAATTAACTCGTATTGCATTTTGATTATGTCTAAAGGCGGAAGAGTGACGGTGAACCGCCTATCATGTGGAATAGTTAGTACTTAGCAGGGCCACAATTATGAATCACGTGATTTGTGTGGAAGCGACACAATAGAGGTCCAAGTCACGTGATAAATTTCAAATATGACAAAGTGAGGACCTTCGTCATTACATATGATTATATTATGATATTAACAACGAAAGCGTACGGGCTGATGTTACAATGTTATACTCATGTTTCCATTGATAACGCCATGTTTATGCCTTTATCTAGCGTGTAATATTATGTAATCATATTCATCCTTACATGACACGTCCCACATGAATAATTGGCAAGCTTTGCCCTGGGATGTTCGGCAATTTGTCCGACAGCATGATTGTGTAACGTTGCATAACATTTTTTCTAAGAATAATCTCCGGAATATTCCTCCATTTAGGACTATGTCCTGGGAATATTCCTCCATTTAGGACTATGTCCTGGGAATATTCCCCCATTTAGGACTATGTCCTGTCCTCCATTTAGGACTATGTCCTGGGAATATTCCTCCATTTAGGACTATGTCCTGGGAATATTCCTCCATTTAGGACTATGTCCTGGGAATATTCCCCCATTTAGGACTATGTCCTGGGAATATTCCTCCATTTAGGACTATGTCCTGGGAATATTCCTCCATTTAGGACTATGTCCTGGGAATATTCCCCCATTTAGGACTATGTCCTGGGAATATTCCTCCATTTCGATGTGGCATTTTGTTCGACAGCATGATTGCGTAATTTTGCTAATATTTTCCTAAGAATGGTCGGATTCGGGAGTTTTCCCCATTCGGAGAGATTCTCCCCGTCGGTGCCCGATTAATTTTAGCGATACTACTATTACGGGAGCATTCTACATTGGGGGTCATTTGCATATACACGTATACACATATACTAGTTGGATTTATTAGAATGTGAAGACTCGGGATCAAGATCCAAGGGATTACATCCAAGGATATCTCCCTCATTGGGGTTTTTCATTAAAGATATGTAGCTGTTGCCCCCTCCCCCGCCCAATATGTTATTTTTTTGTACATACTGTTGTTAGCTTTTAGATGTTAATAAATATGTAAGCTCATATTGTGTTGTTTGTCAGATTATAAATAATACAAATACAATACTTTACATACTAAAATGCATTGCAGCACATAAATAACCCTAACCTGTCGTGGTGTACCAACCTATCAACCAGTTCCAATGGGTAATTTTAAATTCGTCATCCTTTCCTTAACTTATATTGCTCAATATACCAAGGCTTTTGGTTCTTTTGTTATAATCCGGTGCATAACTTTGTATTGTGTTTGATTTTAATCAACTCTGCATCAAAACAAAGATGTGATCAGTTTGTATCAGGTTTAAAAATAACAGAAAACCATGTCATTTATTCAAAACAATAAATGAAGATTTAAAATCATCATTTTACTTGTTGTACAATCTAGTACAAAGGTTTATGTTATATAACAGAAGGACAACAAATGATCAGATCCCTATTGTATAAAGATGGGGATCAACTTGCGCTTGATTTGAACAATTGTCAGATCAATATAACCTGGTTTACTAATATATAAGTCAACATCCTATCTACTCAACAGGGGTGTGTCTATTTCAGTCAAAATATTGTTTTGACTAATATTCTCACGAACAATTTGCGCTTTATCATCTCTTCATTTTATATTTTCACTGGCACATCTCATATGATATTGACTAACAGGTAACTCATTCAAATTAAAAACTGTTCTCAATGATATAGGCGAGTGAGCAAGCATTGGAACATAACTACTCGTATTGAAATCTGTTACAATGTGGACATTTTTACTTTCAACTAGGTGATGATCAATGAAACTGGTACTATTTGCACTGTAAATAATACACTGCCGTTGAATCACCTGAGTGGCGTTCATTCATAATTCTGAAACAAGAATCTTTACACAGTGATAACAATTGTCATTCTAAAAGGGTTTACACATATGATCGTGTGTTTTTGTTCAGCTGTACTATGACCATCATTTAATTTGGTATTCTAACATACATTGTATAAAGTAATGGATTAATATCATCCCTAGATGATTATCGTTGGTTATTATATCAGGTCTGGTACTGTTGAAGACTCATGTTATATATACTTTGCCTTTTGATCTATATTTGATAATCGAATCTTGTATGTTTCGAAATAAGACTATTTCTTCTGCGGCTTGCCTATGGTAGAAAATACTATTTTACTGGAGGAAAGTAACAGAACACGTCATAGCTATAATCAAGACATTCTTCGATGTTTTCCATATAATACTATCACGAATGACGGAATGTTTCAACCATAGATATCCTGTTTTTGTGGCATCTTTTACAAAATGCAACAGTACCACCGCCGATAACACCCTTTCTTCGAATTTTCAGATTTCCAGTTTCCGATTAAACACAAAATATCATAAGATTCAATTACAGATGAACAATCCCTATCACACAACTTAACTTACTAGACGTTTCCCATTGTCCCAGTAGAGTAGACAATTCAGTTGAACGCGATTTCGCGCCACTCTCCGCTCGTGACTGGACTGATCTGCAGCAGCTTCGTTATCAATACTGGGGAGGATGCCTCTTTTTGTTGACAGTTTCAGCATCATGTAGTTTATTATTGACATAAAGATTGTCTCTTACAAATCTGATGGATGGCTTGTCGTCGGAGTCTTTGAGACGTTTCATCACTGGGTGTATTCCTTCCCGCGTTCTTCAATAACGGCTTGGAACTGCTCTCAGCTAGGAGTGAAAGGGTTATTCTTCAACCTTTGCAAGTCCAGATGATATATAAATCTGACTGTGCTGGGTCTATTTTTTCTGATATGTTTACCAAATCTGTGCATTTTGCCAAATTCTACCCTGACTTCGATGTTCAGTTTATAATACAAGAAGTCACGTAATTTATCCTCTGTCCGCTCTTCTCTCGACTGACCATTCAGACCAGTAAAAACGAGATTTATCTTCATTGAGCGACAATTGAAGTCAGTTACCGTTTCAGACAGCCGATCTCGCTCCTTCACGGCTTCCTCCATCATGTCATTGAAGGCGACCATTTCATTGAAAGACGTTCAATTTCAAAGTTCCATCTATCAATTTTTCACCCTTATGAGCAACTACTGCAACCGAATTTTCACATTCCGTGAGTTTCCTTTCAAACGTATTTACTCTATTGGTAGTATTGGACAGAGTAGCGTCAAACTTGATGTTCTATGATGTCCAGCTTCTGGATTTTAGTCATCAGAAAGTCTAATTTCAAATGAATAGCTTGTAGATCATCAATACCAGGCATCGAACCTGATGTAGTAGACATACATTATCCATGGGTGGTGCTGGTGGTGGGATCGGATTGGGAACTGTAAGGCAACATGGGTTTACTTACGGATTGTGTTGATAAAAGATGTTTCATTGCCGTCTACACTACCAGTACTACTACTAGTACTGGGTCTTCTCGGATGGATCGGTAATGGGAAGGTTTTATATCAATATAATAATAAAGGATTCCTTACATCAACATTTCGATCGGTATAAAGAAAGGACCAATTTTGGGAAGGATTGGAGTCGGTGTCACGATGGATAGGTACTTATTTATCCGGTTGAAATATGACTTACTGACACTTAAAACCTTTGAACACAAACATATCAAAGCATATTTCAGCTAGATAAATGCCTATCCATCGTGACAACGACTTAAACTCCTTCTCAAAACTTATCACCTTTTGGTACCGATTGAAATGGTGATGTTGAAAAAACAAATAAAATAAAAACACTTCCTAATAACGAACCGATTCTGTGTTCAGAATGGTTGAAAAATACCCCAAATAACTTCAGTAAAACCGCCTTACTTAACGAACATGACCTTGAATTCAACACCTACAGGTGGCGATTGTTGTAAACTTTTGGGCATACGCGTGTAGTAGGTAAATGGTTATAACAGCTACGACTGAACGATGAAGATGTCGAAGCGGGACGGCCTGTCTACGGCAAGACAACAAGTAGAGCTAGAAAGCCGGAGTTTCGCATCTCATTTTCATGAGGCCTTGAATAGTTTATTTTTTGCAGCGGACAAATTCGCACAAGAAAAGGAGATTAATAAAAGGCATTACTTCGTTTTAAAATGCAGTATGGATGTCCTGTACAGGGTCTGGAAAGAACTGGTTAATATTTAACATAATTGTTCTTACCTCTAATTGTAACAACGTTCTAGTTTATAACGGAATAAATAACCCTTATCGTGCCCCATAAGTAGTAAGTCGTATAGCGACAGGCCGGGTGCAGGTCAGTGCATTGCGAAATGATAAGTGAAATGGTATATACAATGTACACAGTACCAACACCGCTCCAAAGATACTAACGACATCCGATCATGTTATCCTTGGATCCTGACTTCTCCAGAAAGAATCCACTCTAAACCGGACAACTTTTCATGTACCGTGCATGGTCGGTTTAGAGAAGGTTCACTGTAAATGCATGATAACATTTTAACATCGACACATTACATAATCAGATTTTAATATGAACACATTACATTATAACATTTGAATATGGCCACATGGTATTCACGTAGGACATACATTGTACATGTATCATATTATGAAATCTGGTATAAAAACATATTAGATTTTAATAGTTACACATGTATATTTGGATAAAGACACATTATATTTTCATAATGACACATGTTATTATGGAAATTGAAGACGAACCATCACTGACATTTGACAATGTGACATATTATTCTATGGCATCTGAATGCTGACACATTACTCTATGGCATTTGAATGCTGACACATTGCAAATTTGAATATGAACTCTATATTCCGGTATGATGAACACAAAGATAATCAATAAAGTCCTCAATACATAAAACAATAGATACGTATATCAATAATTATTTGATATACAAACCAATAAAATGTAGGATAATTGGTTGAGAGGTGATAGTATAGGACATAAAAACGTTACAGATTTTACCTCTATTTGAAAAGGACCACCATTTATGGTTCTGGTGTTAGTAAGACAATGGAAACATAACATAATCTAGTTAATGATAATAATGATATCTGAAATACTACTTATCGTAGGTGTGAGATTCGAAAGAAGGTATCATTGTTTGTAGGGAATACGAAACTGCCACGCATGCGCAGTCATCTACGTCGTAACCATGGTGTGGCGGAGAAGAAGCATGACAAGTTCGGGGAGTTTAGGTATGGAAGTGTACATGTTCAAAAGATTCTTTAACACAATCAAGTGAACTTTTGACATCCCGGTATTGTTTGGTCAATCAAGCCTTTGAAACAACTACGTCTATGACCTTCGCATATACAACAAAATATTGATAATACAAACCAAAATTACAACGTTGTACGACTTAAAGATACCATATGGATATAAAAGTTACATCAGAGATTTAGTGTTATGTGGCAAAGTTAACTCATAGAGCCAGTGTTATGAGGCAAAGTTAACTCATAGAGCCAGTGTTATGAGGCAAAGTTAACTCATAGAGCCAGTGTTATGAGGCAAAGTTAACCCATAGAGCCAGTGTTATGAATCTCTGTTATAACCACACTGTAAAGTAACAGAAGAGATTAAACCTTATAACTGAAAGAAAAAAAGAAGAAAAAATGAGAAAAAAATAGTGATGGGTTCGCATTAAATGAAGACATTCAGTGTTAAGTCAAGTAAGATATATTTAATATATTTAGTTTTATAACTCAATGTTAAACAAGAGATGATGGACTGTCAGACACCCAAACTAAAAACGAGATATTTCCAGTACTCAATATTCTTAAAGCAATTAATTTAACCTCAGATCTATTAATCAGTTTATACTCGTCTTACTATATATATATATATTTATATGGGTCAAAGAAGTAATATAAACAGTATATATTATGTGATTGTATTTGTATTTTTTGTGTTTTGATAAAGGGGCGGATTGCCTCGAAAATTTAACAAGTCTCATTGTTCATACTGTTTGAATTACTTCTTTGTCCCATATATATATTTATAGATATACATCAATGTAGAGTATACAAGTAAAAGCAAAGTAACTTGTACATGTAACTAACAAAAAGTGAAAAATAGAATGATAGAAAAAATCAAGAATACAAAAGGTGGAAAATATTGTAAAACTGTTAAAGATACAACTTTACAAATGTTGATATATATATAGTATATGTATATATACAATTCAAGAATGTATATATAGAGTATGGCCCCAATTGAACATTAAACAAACACAATGTAGAGAATTGTAAATAATAACTTATAACAAAAGGTGCATGGCCACAAAGATAGTGGACAGTTCTCAAGCACCCAGTCTAGTGCTACAAAACAAACTAGAGCATTACATTGTCAGCAAAGGCCGTTGACTCACTGACCTTAACCTTTGACCGTTAACTCCTTGTTTACTGCCGGTCTACTTTACTTGCCCTTCACTATCTTAAAACAAAATGTTAATCAGTGAAACAAAACATAATTTGACCTTAACGTTTGGTCAATTTAGCTGTTGTTAGATTACGATCATCTATGCTTCATAATGGCAGAACAAAATGTATTACTGAAGACATCTAGTACTCCTGTGACCTTATCACGTCGACCTTGACATTTGAACTCAGTATGCATTTTTGTAAGCTGAATATCTTGTCCAAATGTTATGTAAATCTGACAAAAAAATACTTAGATTATCAACAGAGGTTAATATAGGACCCTTTGTCTCGGATGCAGAACCTTACGCAACCCCTATGCCTTATAAATTACCGAAGCACTAATATAGCAGACGACAATCTACTGCTGCTAAACATTTTTAGCACAGCTGTGTCTGTAGGTTTGTACGTTCAAACTAAATAAATCAAAAATGAGTCTTTTATTCACACAGCACTGTAAATCATGAGAAGTCTAACTAAACCCAAGCAACGATATATCAAAGATGAAAACATTCCCCGAGTTATAAATCCTTTATACACAGACACCTTTTCCAGGCATAATACTTTCAGCCCACCAACTAAATATTACATCCATTTCGATGTTTTTACTTAATTTCTCGCAGGATTCGTCGTGTCATTACACGGTCGAATTTTCTCGTCTTTCGTCTAACAATATTACCAAAATGAAACCAACACTCAATGTGGTTCTGTCTTAGATAATAATCCGTTAATGTACATCGATTGAGAGAAAAACTAATTTTAAACTATTAGAAATATTTTCAAGAAAAAAAATAATTATTTATTTTAATATGGTCTAATAGCACATGTTCAATTACCAATTATGGGACATCTTGGTTTTACATGTAAAGCGGACGACACGCTTTGTGGCAGTAAGGGCTTTTCCGATCAGATAAAAAGTGAAAATACAACAACCAAAAAAAAAAAAAGAAAAAAAGAATACAAAATATGAATAAATTGTATAACTAGTAAATGTTCCATCGAAAAAAAACCCACTATACAAAAGTAGGTCGGTCACTATCTATGATGTCATATTTCAATATTCCTAGGTATGAATCAGTTTGAAAGAAATCACAACAATTAATAATGGCATTTTGCATTCCTCCTTTAGTTTCTGATCATATCATTGAGATAGAATATTCCTATTGAAAGTCAACGGTCTCTTCCCAAATTCCATCAGTTATTCATTCCTGTTCCCGCCATTTCAGGCAGACGGGTTTACGTCTCCGATACGCTCTCGATCCGCACTCCGTGTCCTGTGTGTCCTGTTTCTGACAAAGCGTAGAACACCAAGAGCTACTTGTCCTAGCCACAACAGGAAAGAAATCCAGGAGGCAAACTGGAGCAGGAAGATAATAGATTAAACGGAAATTAGATATTAGTCCGGAAACGGATGTTTTAAAAATCATACACATGTGTTTGGCAATAGCTGACGAATTAAAAATCAAAGAGAAAAGTAATGATCAGATAACCCTATATAATATATCATTGTATATGATCTTTTACAAATATGTTAGGATGTTATCCAGTTGCTTGATCTATCCAATTAACGGGGGTCCGAATAATTTTAGCAGGTTAATGTAAGCCCCCCCCCCCCCCCCCCCCCCCTAAATCCGCCAGTGGACAGTCATATAATTTCTTTTTTCTTGTGTGTGTTAAACAAACATGAACATAATATGTTTAACAGGGACTTGACACGAATTTCCAAATCGAGGTCCAAACATATATCTAATACATGTATATATTGGCAGTGAGCAGGGGATTCGTGCCAAGTCCCTATGCAATTTTTGAATGGCAACGAAATCAAATCAGGTGTATAATTTCATGCTGTGATGTTAGGAATATCAACTGAATCTGTCGAGGAGTTCAAGAAATATCGTGTATACAAGCTTTTTAATTTCAAAAATGGTCAAGTGCGGCATATTTTGACCTCTAATCCTGACGATGTCCACCAAACTCTAATTAGGTGTAGACTTTGATGGTGTGATGCTATGGTGTGAATATGAACTTAATCTGGCCAGGGTTTATGAGATATATTGTACACATTTTTTTTATTTCAAAGGGGTCAAGTGGGACATTTGACCTTAAACAATGATAAACATTAGTAACTGATAAAAGCGTCGTCAATTGTGATATGTAACCTACATATTTCAGCATTTTCGTGCTATTCCCACAGGAACCATTGGCTAAATCATGAATACCCTAATTATTTTTTTTAAACTACAACGTGGATCCGCGAATTCATCACTGCCTAATCTGTCCAATGGTAATGCGCTAAACACTGTGGGCGCCATTTGTACCAACTTACAGTAAATGGTGTATTATGTTTAAAATAAAACCCATTGTTACCTTTCCCACTGTCATAAGTTCATAGAAGTTTCCAATATTGAAAGGTTCACCGGTTTTATGGTTTTTCCATTCTCTGTTTTCAGCTTCAGAACAGCTGTGGAAATACAATAAGTACAGACACGACTTCAGACATAGTCACAAGACATCAAACTCAGAAAAAAATGTTATTAATATTTACAAGGTCAAGGACATCGAAGAATGTTTTGAAAATTAAACCATTTTTGCGTTAACTTGTTTTCAATGGACAACTTTAGCATTAGGGCAGATGTTTGACCAGTTTCTTTGATCCTGTGAGACTAATCTCATGTAGGACTTGGTTTCTGTAACCCATCTACAGACTCATTTTAGATAGGACTTGCTTTGAGTGATCTCCTCAGATACGACTTGGTTTCTGTGTTCCCACTACATACTTACCTCGAATAGAACATGGTTTGTGATCCTGTTACATACTTAGTACCTGGAATAGAACTTGGTTTCTGTGATACCGTTACAGACTTACCAACAATAGAACTCGGTTTGTGTAATACCGTTATAGACTTATCTCGAATAGAACTTGGTTTGTGATCCTGTTACATACTTAGTACCTGGAATAGAACTCGGTTTGTGTAATACCGTTACAGACTTACCTGGAATAGAACTCGGTTTGTGTGATCCCGTTATAGACTAACCTCGAATAGAACTCGGTTTGTGTAATACCACTATAGACTAACCTCGAATAGAACTCGGTTTGTGTGATCCCGTTATAGACTAACCTCGAATAGAACTTGGTTTGTGTAATACCGTTAATGACTTATCTGGAATAGAACTCGGTTTGTGTAATACCGTTAATGACTTATCTGGAATAGAACTTGGTTTGTGTGATCCCGCTACAGACTTACCTCGAATAAAATTTGGTTTGTGTGATACCGTTATAGACATACCTCGAATAGAACTCGGTTTGTGTAATACCGTTACAGACTTACCTCGAATAGAACTCGGTTTGTGTAAAATCGTCACAGATTTACCTCGAATAGAACTTGGTTTGTATAATATCGTTAGACTTACCTGGAAAAGAACTCGGTTTGTGTGATCCCGCTACAGAAGTCGTTGAACCCCACAGTGATGATACAGGAAGAGACAAGTATCAGGATGGCCATGACTGAGTTCAGTAGTATGAAGGGCATAACCCACATCCCGAATCTAGATAACAAAAGTATCAGTGGAAATCATTAATCTAGATAACAAAAGTATCAGTGGAAATCATTAATCTAGATAACAAAAGTATCAGTGGAAATCATTAATCTAGATAACAAAAGTATCAGTGGAAATCATTAATGCTCCCCAAAAACAAACTCAATTGGAGGATTTTCCTGTCTGTGAAATTTTGTATTTGGCCATTTTAACGACACATTCCTGTAAAATATGTCAACAGTAGAGAACTTGGATGAGTATAGACAATTGCTTCAACATGTTACATGTATATACATGGTTCAAGTATTTGTGTCGGACACATACTTATGCTTGGACTATGAAAATTGGTTCATGACACTTAATACATAATGCCAGTTTTAAGTTTCTTTTGCTTCACATACATTCATGCTCCGGACACGAAATTTTAACAAATAGCAATGACTCTGTATATAAGGGGTCATGGGTCTGAATGTAACTGGTGTTCACACAAAGTTCCGTGATTCCGGACACAAATTGATAACAATAGAGCAATGTAATTATGGGGTTGTGGTCCTTGAATCTAAAACACTACAAGAGGCCAAAGGACCTTAGCGGTCACATGAGTTCTAATATGTACAGTGATAGGTGATGTTTTGCTTTTCAACAATCATTTAACACATCAGCCCCTATGACCTTGAAAGTAGTTCAATGCCATTCATCCCAGAATGCTACTAGCCTAAATAAGATCTCTGGGCGTTTTTGGTATTGGTAAGAAATTGTTTAAAGATTTAAACACATTTCACCCCTGTGGCCTTGAAAGTAGGCCAAGGTCATTCATATGAACAAACCTGGTAGCCCTTCATAACAGCAGGTTTTGATAAGCACCTCTAAAGAAGAAAAGGTCTTTTTTTTAAACATGGCCCAAATAAAAACGAGAGGCCCATGAGCCTAAACGGTCATCTGACATAAACTTACAGTAAGGACGCGTCCCTCCATCCCAAGGGGTCAAACCAGCCCCTCATTTATATAAATCATTACTGCCATAATTTGGTTGAAATCTGCTTTGGTGTTAAGGAGGAGTAGCGATTTGAAAGTAAGAGTTTCGAACTACGCATGACGACAAACGAATCGCGATGGCTATAGGTCATCTTGACCTTTCAGGTCAGTTGACCTAAAAATTCAAGAGCGAACAAAAGATGATGGACGAACTATCCCGTTTATGAGAAGCGGAATGTGTAACAAGAAGATATGCTAATCATTGCCTTATTAGGTGTTCGATGACGTCATAGTAAATAAGACTTACACAACATTGTGATCCGATTTGGATTTGTGAAGCGCGTACGAGTTGTAAGCCAGTAGGAACAGGGAGTAGAAAATGCCGCCAAGGACGTTCAGATAAATGGAGAAGGTACAATTGAGTTGCTCACTTGATTCCATCAGAAATGAATCGGCAGTCCATTTGAAATCTCCATACAGCATGCACATTCCATCAAAATTCGACTGAAATCAAAGAAAGAGAATTTACCAAGCATGTCTATTTATAGAATAAGAAACGGAAAGTTTTTTCGACTGGCGTTGAATTTCGCTAGCGCGCTTCATTAAATTTGCCTTTGTCCAGTTGGCATTCATCAGCCCATAACTTCGAACTGAAAGTAGTTCAATGCTTAATTATCAAGCCTTGTTACATTGGCTGGTATTGGTTAAATAGGAATTTTGAGACATTTGCGTATTTTACACTTGTGGCACCGAAGACGCTTTTGAGCTTAACACCCGCGAAGTGGATGTAAATATTACCAGAATTGACGTTTTTGATGTATGTTTTATCTACATGTATAATGATGATTTCCTCGGTGATTATCGAATAGTTATCGACTTAACAGGCGGTGGCTTACTTTTGGAGGGAAGGGTTTTATACTGCCCGATCAATACCATACAGGTCATTCACGGACAGACCTCTTTCTTGCAGGGGTTGAGGAACTGGACATTTCTATTTTGAAAATAATGAAATTCAAATTGTCGACAGCTTTCATTACTTGGGGTCATATTGTATTTTAACGGTAAATTTAATAGAACTCAGCTTATCATTGCTGATCAAGGACGAACATGTTCGTTTTATGTCTAATAGATTTGCAACAATCTGTCTCTAAATATTGAATCCAAGTTGAACGTTTTTGATGTTTATGTTTTTTCTGACCTTAATTGTAGCTGTGAAGTTTGGGGCTTTCCGAGTTGTGTCGTTTACCTATGCATATTACCCGGAAGTGTCGAATTGTTAAATACTGGCTTAGTTTATTAAGTCTAATAATTGTATACTTAAGTCGGTGTATGAAGATATCATTGAATGTAAGCATAGGAAACGTAAACTGGCGTTGCCAGGATAGAAAACGTTTATTTTCTACCGGGTATTGTAATATTTGGTTTCATATTACGTTTCAGCGCATCATGGTTAACGTAATTTTCAATAGTATCAAGACGGTCACTTCCCGCTAATGTAAAAACCGGCTTCTCTTTGTCAAGTGACTTTTCTTTTTTCCGTATTATTAGTTTATAAATAACAGTTAACTACATGTCCGTGCTTTATTACTTTACAATTCTGACGGTTTTTTTGCCGTTATTCAGTATAGTAGCAATCAACTATATGTTAATTAAGTAATGATGTACATACTTACTAATAAACATGTATGACTTATTTAATTTACCAATGCTTTAGTGAATCGTACTTTATCGTATGCTCTACTTATGAGCCGCAAGGCTAAGGTAAATACACATTGAACATTGAAACACAGGTGTCCGACTCATTTTATGAACTAATAACATAAACGAGTCCATATAAATGAGAAATGTTCTGAACTCCTATGTATACGAGTCCGGGTTCTCTTATATGTTATTATTTTATAAAACGAGTCAGGCACCTGTGATTGAAGCACCGGCGCCCGGTCAGTACGATTGAACCCAGTGATTTAGACTAGATATGGTCCCATGACCCCTAGCAACATCAGAACAAGGTCAGGCCATATGGCAAGCCAAAGTGGAAAAAAGTCACTATTTATGGATATCCATAAATCATTTCGAATATCCATAAATCATTTTTGAATATCCATAAATGAATTATGGATATCCATAAATCATTTATGGATATCCATAATTCGACTTATTTAGGGATATTTAAAAATGAATTATGGCTATCCATAAATCGAACCCCGGCCAGCAGGGTAGACAACTCTTGATTGTCAATATCGGAACTCCTCTGACTTTTTAGAAGTTATTTGTGTTTTTGTTTTGGTAATTTTAATCTAGATTTGAAATCGGTAATATGCACATTGTATGAGAGGTACTTTAAATGCACATAGAAATGAATATTAAATTGAAGAAAAATAATTCATGTCCTCTCTTTAATTTTGACAGCGTACATGTATGTACCTGTCGTTGGTGTACGTACTGTACATAAATTATAAACAAACTTTGTTTACATCTTGCATTGCAGTAGATGTACATGATTTATGAACAAACTTTTTGTACTTAAGATGTGGCATATTACGTACATAGAAATATGATCAAAGAACAGACTAATGGTCATTTATGTTTCATTATTTCAGACGTGGAACTTAACAGTTATATTATAATTATTTGTAGTAAGCCTGCACATGTCTGATTAGTATTCCCTAAGTTGTTCTTATCTAAACTGCAAAGGGTAGATTCCGATATATCAATATCAATATATCCATAATTATAAAAGTAAATATTCATATATCAATTTATGTAAATCAATAAATAGGTATAAGGTGTTATTTCAATTCAACCTATAGATAACCCCTACAGTGTTTTGTGTACCATGGCCTTTTTTTACCTTGTTTGTTTGAAGACAAATGATGTACTTTTTTGTATAAATTGTTAGTCCAGAGACGTATATCATGATAAATACGTCTCTAGTTATCCTCATGCTAGATCTTACACTTCCCTCGCATTTCTTATCAACAAAACACACGTATTATATACATAGGTATATTTTTGTTGTACAGGTGAACGTGACCAATCCTAACTATCACGGGTTACGTTACCGATACAGCAGACCAACGCTGGAATCTTGTTCACACGAGACCGGTCACGTGATATAAATATGTATGTGATAAAAAAAAGAATACCCCAGGTACCCAGATACTGTATACCAGACTAACTGTTTCAAGTGTTTTACCTATAAACACCCCCCCCCCCCCCCCCCCCTCCACACATTCTGGCCAACACGTGTGACCTGTTTCATAGATATAAGATGAGCATGTGCGCAGTATAGGAACTATTATGAAGTATGAAATGTAAAAATGAAGCTCTTTTCTTTTTTCTTTTTGATGGTGATCAGTAAAAAAAGAACGACCTTACACATTGACTATTGTACTCACGTTTGTCACGCCGATTGGTATTGCCACAACAAACCCGCAGACAAACGTACAACAGTAAACAACTGTTTGTACGAGAAGATGGAGGTCAACCATCGCAATTTTGACCACAGGGTAACGGTACAGACGAGGTCCAGTCTCTGGGTTACCGTACGTGCTACATGTAAACTTCCTTTCCTTAGACAATCTGGTCAATCTCACTTCCGTGTGATTGTGTATTTTTACGTTACTGGGAAAACCGTGATCGGTTCACTGCACACGTGTGTAGTGTGTAGTATCGAGTACCCCACGTGTGCTTTATAGTCACTATCTATAGCAACCCACGGTCTAGCCCGAGTTTCCTCTGGCAATATACATGTACCTGACTGACAACCAGTCCCTATCTCAAAAAAAGAAATGCTCAGATAAATTGTAATACTAGATCATCTCCTCCTAGCTTGAAGACATACCCAAGAGACCATGATCATAAAGATCAATTTTATCAATAATTTTAATATTCTAGAGATAGCAAGCCAGTTTATCATATACATGCAAGTATTATGAAAATACACATGTGCGCCTGTACCGGGGGTTGGGAATAAGTGCAAAATGAATCTTGAATAAAATATGCCTCATTTTATCTCAGTGTCCATCTGGTAAATGTTTATGATGTAAGTAAGTGGTACAGGTAACAAGAAATATCTTTAAAAAAGATAAACGTAGCCAAATTATTTTGTATGTGTATGCAGAGAAATGAAATGAGGGGTGAATGAGTACCGTATTATGATATACAGTTAAGTGTTTGGACAATTTAAGTCCGTCATTTAACGATGTCCGAATAGTTACGTTGTCCTGTTTTCTTGAAATGACGAGCCTTGTACAGCATTTAGAATGATAATTTGTGTTGACTTTACCTTAATGCTCCTGCTCCTGAATGCTCTAAAATGTTAGCTTAAGCATTTTGCAATTCTGACAACCACCAGGGAGATTTGTTACATCAGGTGTACAATTTGGAGTTGTTTCTGATGCTGACGGTTCCCGCGGGGCGATCTGAAATTTCTTCCAAAGAAACAGGTCTTCGGATTTTTCTTTGTCCCACTTTAACCGACCGATTGATTGCGTTCCCTACCACGTAATGACTAGTTATATCAATTATATTAGTGGGTTTGACTAGAACCATCACCTAGGGACAGCATTCATAGTTTGTGTATAGATAAGCTCATATAAATAACAGAGTTTTTTCTTTCTTTGTTTTTTGTTTTTGCTTTGTTTGTGTTTTTTGTGTATTTTTTTTTTTTGAAAACTGATGTGTACGTAACTGCGTATTTGAATACGACTGCATTTCAATCAGGAATATAATTTTATTAATGTGTCATTTGAAAAGATGCATCCACTCATTCAGCTTGCATTCAATCTTAACTTCGATTTTAACTGCATATCTGCATTATGCATTTACCGCTACATTGACCAATCACATACTTCATCTTGACCAGTAACGCCACCTGTCGCGTCATTTGCGGGGACAAAAGAATAGTATACGGCTATGCCGAAAAAGTATTCAATGGACATTGTTTTCTAGTGACTATACCTCAGTTCAGACAACTTGTGGGTACGTAGATATGGTGGCTGATATGTGCCATTTCGTTATTTCGACCCGCTAATCATCGTCTTTCCGCAGCGACAGAACGAGATAACGAAACAAAAAAAAAAAAAAAAACTACCGCGAAATAACGAAATTTACGGTCGCTATTTCTTTTCGTAGCGAGATAGCGATGATTATTGACTGTTCGTCCTACGGGGCGAAATAACGCTGATTAGCGGGACGAAATACGATGGCAGCGGGGCGATCGCTAAACAGCGACCTTAAAATTTTATTATTTCGCGTTTACTTTGTTTCGTTCTGTCGCTGCGAAAAGACGATGAATAGCGGAGCGAAATAACGAAATGGCACATATCAGCCACCATACATATCAACCAATGTAATATGTTGAAAATCAGCACGTGAAACGATGTTTTCTCAGTTCAGACGACTTGTGTTACTGGTACATTTCGGGTCGTGTATGTAGATGGAGATGAGTAATATTTCCATAAAACACAAGCTGGCATTAGATTCTTTATAATTTTAATGTTATCTAGCCTCGCACTTCCTATGTTAAGATAAAACAGTTCCGTGTATCTTTTACTTAAAACACGACTTGTTAAATCACTAATGACGTTCTTCATTAACAAAGTAGAGTAAACTTTAAATGAAGATCATGATTGTTAAAAGTGGTATTTTATGAGAGATTATCCTGTATTTTTCACTATACAGATCGTAAATGAAGACAATTCCCATCTTAATTTGAATTATATTAAGCTATGTGTCATGTCCTCTTGTTCTGTTCATCTATGAAAATAATTATCTAGAGGCAGAACCGATTTTATATCTTTCTTAAATTTAATCAAATATGACGTAATGCGCATCATTATTTGTACCATTGTTGTGAAATATAATAATATTGTATTATAATTTTGTTGAAACAATTGTGCTCCAGGTAAAACATGTTGATTGCATGTTGTCTACTAGCCATGCAATGATGTACGAATTAACACAAAACATGAATTGTAGCATTGTTTAATTTGATAACGATTTTATTCCAACACCTCCATCATACTCTCGACATTTTTGATACAATCATAAGTAATATGAAATGAAATAAGATTATGGGTGGATACAGGATTTTCAGTTAGGGGGCTGGGTTTGGGGGAGGCCTGCGCCCCAACGCCCCCCCCCCCCCCCCCCCCCCCCTTACATCCGCCAGTGGAGATGCAAATTGCAAATCTTCAGGACATGCTGATGCTGATGAAATGGACATGACGGAGTACAAAACATATGTTACGTTAGTACATACGTATATACATAAAAATGGAGCTAAATAATTATACGGGGGGGGCATTTTTAGTAGTTGTCGCCACTTCAGTTGTAGGCCGGCCGGCTTGGACACAGTTTTATATTTAGGTTGTAAATCACTTAGTCCTTTCATCAGGACATTGATTAAAATGTCCTTGACTAAATTACCTTACTAAATGGTTTTTATTGACCACTAATTAAAAGATTAAATATATTTGGCACATATCAACATTACAATTGGTATTAAGATACATTTGTTCGTCATATACGCTAAAACTGGACTTTCATCTTTGTTTATTCCTTCTCTTTACAAAAAATGCAATGTATAGAGACATATTCAAACATTCAACAATTACAATATATATGTCAAATCATATAACTTTTTTAAACAGTACTTTGATAAGTTTAGATAAATTCCTTAAAGTTTTGATATTGGTAGAGTTCATTAGCTGTGAAAATGTAACAATATTAGATATAGTATAAAAAGTATTTCTTAGTTTATAATTTTGGTTCAACAGGCAAAAATGGGCGTTTTGATAAATAATGAAATGCAATACCGATGTCATTGGTATCACAGTGTGGAGAAATCTATATACAGATATCTATTTTGATAATTTACATTATGCCATCTTCCAGTTTCTACAATGAATTTATTGTTACTTGTTCTAAATTTACAGAGCAACTTTCTTCCGTTGTCATTTAGTATATTCAAATATTTTTTTCAAAATTGCATTCATACCAAGGTATATATATTAGGTGAGTAAATAAAGCTCTACCTTTATTAAAATCCATTCAGTTACTAAGCTACAAAATACCCAGGATTAACGTATAATCCTGTATCATATCGCATACGATTCAGAATTCATGAATCATAATTCAGTTTGATTTATAAGAGTTACCTCCCTTTGTATTACTCTGCGTGGCGGAAAAGCGATGGCTTGACAGCCGATGAGGGACCGGGGTGTCATAATCTAGCGGACTGTTTTCTGTGCAAAAAACGCTATTCAGGATTATAGCTAAAATATATATACCTTTATATCAATGTATTTTTCATAGCTTAGGTCTACAATATTTATGTTAGATAAAATAAAGCTAAATATATAATGTTTCATTATTATTAAGTATTGGTCAGGTTATTGGACGTCCGTAAAACGTATTGACAACGATATATTTTAACCAACTGTCGCTTAGTATTTCTATACATCACGTGACCTTTACAACAATTTTATAATGAATGACCTGTGAATTGCATTATAGCACTTGTAAACAAACAACGCAAAGTAACAAATAGACGAAACGCAAACAAATCAGCAAATAATTCAATAACACCAATACAGGTGATAAACACTTAGAACAGTGGTATTATTAATCAGTTCCACAACTGAAACAGACATGCTTGGATTATTTATGATTCAGCTGATCAGAAGTGGTGTCACATCCATATTTGTTGTTGATATACGATGTAAGAACACTAAAGACACACAATTTAAAATGTTCAATATAGGAAGCCATGATGTAATAAAATCATAGGAAAACATAAAAAAAAATTAAACACTTATTTCCTTTTATCTTGATATAAAGTTCGTCAATAATCAGCACAATTTCATTTGGTAACTATTCCGACATACTAGAGTGCAATCAGTGAAATTGATATTGTTTTGCGTAAAAGCATACTAATTAAAGCTTGGTCAAGAATTTACTGCAGGCTCTTGAGATGACTGGACGGTCCGTGCGTAGGTTTCCATATCCGACTTGGCTTTCTGTTGGATGGTCAGAGCTGCGGACCGGTCAGTTCTGTTGAGTGATACCAGAAGAGAATCATTTAGTATTGAACAAAGTACATAGTGTGGTTGATAGATAAACCCATGTAAATAGCGCACTTATGTAATATGCGCAGGCGCGGTCAAGACATTTAGTATATAAACGCTACTAGAATAATCCCAAATGAGTATACCGATACAGTGTTACATGTAAGATGTACTATTTTAATAATCAAGCTCCCGTGAACTTTGATATACACATACTAGATTGATAATACGAAGGCAAGTATATAGCAAATTGTTTCTGTTGTAGCATGTAAAGTGTTCTAAGTCAGTTGTGAATGTATACGCATAATAACAAAGTGTCTTATCGTAGTAGTTACTTTCAATATATTTTTCACTCTTACCAATATCTCTCCGCGGTAGAACTTCTGTTTTTCTTCTCCACAATTTTTATTTATGTGCAGATATATCGATAAAATTCTTTAGGATGTTAATATCATGTTTTGGTAAAGTGAGTTTATTTAATTCTCATTAAAGAAGAGTTTACAAGTTCTTACTTGGGACCTTGAACAACTGATATTGCAGATTTGGTTTGCACACAGAAACAACACAAACAGGAGAGGCTTTGGTATAAAACTGTTCTTTTTCTATGCCACCCTACTTATTTTTAAAGCAGGAAAGTTATTACAGAAACATGTTCCTAAAATGGTAACTCCACATTAAATAAATAACTAACTCAAACATAAATCTAGTAAGATTTCTGGCTACTTCACTGTAAAAGAAACGAAGAAAAAGCTACTTAACAAACTCTATAAACAAACCATTCACCAAGATGTGCAACCTGCCTCTCAGCCACAGAAACAACTATATTGACCAGTGGTTTAGGATTGTTTTGTGAGAAAGTGATTTCACACGTAACCATGCCGATTAGTTTAGTGTTCTTTCAAGACATTCTTGTGCAACCACTATTGGCTAACCTTTAGAACAGTGCTTTTCATTATACATAATTTCACCGAAGTACCAACCATTATTAAGGAACCCTTCATTCGTGGTGGTTAGTATGATCATTTTACTTTAATATTTACCACTAATTGGAGACATTCATTATAAGGTACAAATGAGATTACATCGCCATGATTTATTTTGAACTTCTTTCTATAGCTTAGTTTATTTGATTTTTGATCTGCATTGCTATTAATCTAATCATTATGCTTAAATAACAACCACTATTGAGAAACCTTTGCTATAACATGATATTAAGCACACAATTATACACTGAACACTACTATAGCTCTATTAGTTAATGCTCATTATACTAATTGGTGTTACTTAAACACAAACCATTATATAAACCGTTACTACAGTGTAAAACATTCTATATATACTTACTATCAATCTACAACGATATGGGATGGAAAGGGGAAAACAAACATTTCAGTGATATAATTATATAGACAAATTATTTATTTTAACAATCACATAATATCAATCTGATTAAAATCATTTCTTGAGCTGCGCTCCCGTTCCGTAAACTATAAGCCGCTCTTGAAGTAGCGGAGTGTAGTTTACGGAACGGGAGCTCATATATAATAAAGATAATGATTCCAATTAGATTGCACAGGATACTTATAATAGTTCTGATATTTGTTGATAATAAGTACATTGTACATATGAATATAAGCACATATATATAAATGCGTCACATTTCATACATGTATCTATAGTTTCTACCGTGTTACATATTTCATTACAGTGGCTCAAAGTCTCAGCAAAAATTACATCAGTGAAATAAGATAATTTACGACTCCATGATATCACTTTCACATACAACGTCTACACTGTTATATAATAAGTAAGTATTTTAATATACTACCTGGACGTTGGCCTTGACTGTTGCCGCGACGTTGGACGCGACTGTGTCCTTGACGAAGGTCGCGACTTTTGTCGTGATGGCGGCCTGGAGTTCTGTCTTGTTGAGGGCGTAGACGATGAAATATTTGGAGTCACACCCATCACCTTCTCAAACCTCTTCAAATACTTCTTCTGACCTTCCAGCAGCTCACTGGATTATGATAAATGCATTATATTTCTATATTAACTCTCTAGCAGGAAGCTTCCTTATTTCTGTGATAAAAAGGTAATAAAAGTGTTTATGCATACCGTGGTCAAGGGGAAGCAAGTCTTTTAATATTTCTGATATTCCCTATCAGATAGTTATACTTACAAAATTCTTTTAAAAAAGGAGAAAAAAGAAGTATAATTTAAAAGATAGTAAGGCACATGCTTTTTTTCAGGCAATTTTGATCAAATTTTCTCAATAATCTTGGATTGCAAACAGCATTGACTTTATATGTATAAATTATTTAGACCTGCTTAAAATAGTAAGGCATATCGTTTGGATTGGTTGCTTACCAGGCGATTTCAGACACTGAATAATTATACCTAAATAGCCATATATGGCAATATTCAGTTGCCACTAATAGTCCAAACTAATTGCAATTCATCACTAGATGTGGGGTAGTATTTTGATAAACGATTAAATACTGGCATATTGCGTAAGGGCTACACGGAGTACGTTCCTCCGCTGTAGAACAGAGGGGGGATAACTACCTTGTTCATATCCACTCTCAAGGGTTTATTACAGCTTCTTACAGTAAATATCTGAAAATCATTACCCAAAATCTATCGCTCCGTCGTGGTCTTCGTCCAGCCTCTCCATCAGAACCTGTACATCTTTGTCGGATATCGGGATGTTATTGGACTGTAAAATACAGTTAATGCTTCTATCAACAGTTTTTAAGTATCAGCTTGTTACAAACATACCTAGTGCGGTGAAGACTATTCATCTATTTCTGGTCCGGACATTGTAAGATCTAGCCAGTGATTTAGGATGTGGGACGACCACATTATCGTAAATATGAAAACGAAATCAGAAGTGACACCAAATACTAAGATTCTATTCTATGTTCACGACACCAAAACTAGTATTCTGTCTTATGTTGACGATACCAAAACTAGTATTCTGTCTTATGTTCACGATACCAAAACTAGTATTCTGTCTTATGTTCACGATACCAAAACTAGTATTCTGTCTTATGTTCACGATACCAAAACTAGTATTCTGTCTTATGTTCACGACACCAAAACTAGTATTCTGTCTTATGTTCACGATACCAAAACTAGTATTCTGTCTTATGTTCATGACACCAAAACTAGTATTCTGTCTTATGTTCACGATACCAAAACTAGTATTCTGTCTTATGTTCACGATACCAAAACTAGTATTCTGTCTTATGTTCACGATACCAAAACTAGTATTCTGTCTTATGTTCACGATACCAAAACTAGTATTCTGTCTTATGTTCACGACACCAAAACTAGTATTCTGTCTTATGTTCACGATACCAAAACTAGTATTCTGTCTTATGTTCACGATACCAAAACTAGTATTCTGTCCTATGTTCAGGACACCAAATATTGAATTCTGCTTATGTTCACAATACCTACTTTCATGCCATCCCGGAATTCCTCAAAGCTGATGGAGAAGTTTTTGTCAGTGTCCAGTCTGTTAAATAGATCCATCCAGCGCAGTCTGTTGTCGTTGACGTAGTTAATGAGGAAGAGGAAGGGATCGTTCATACAATTCTCCTCGCGCTTCTTTATAGAAGCCTTTATAAGGTCATGAGCGTTCGTGAAGCCGCCATGCACGACTTTAAAATTAGGTTTCATTTCCTGAATTTCGTATACAAGTCTACAGGCTTCAGTGGTCAGCCAGGAGTCCTAGGTATTAAAAACAATTTCATTAAACTAGAAACATTCTCTCAACTATCTAATACCACAGATTATATTAACCAAATCAATATTTATTTATAAAGCTGAAGTTGAATTAAACTTTTCCTCTAGACAATACTTTCATTAAATGTTAACTGTAATTTTATTCGAGTTGGGAAAATCTTCAAATTTCGAGTTATTATCTGAAAAAATTCCAGTAAAATAAAAACTGTGACTGAATTGTAACTCGAAATTTTGAGATAAGTAAAAAGTACCTGATTTGGTACACACGTATATAATCTGTTATATATGTCTTCTTTCAGAGGCATATCATACCATACACACCTGTATCTCCAGCAGCTGTATCCCCATCTCTGGATGGGCGTGTATGACATGGAGGGCACTTTCCGGCCCTATTGTAGTGATGGGGTTCTTACTGATCTATAACAAAGGTTTCATTACAAAGGCATTTCAAATATGGCAGGAATAGTTCGATACAGACAGCAGTACGCCAAAACCGTATTTGCTTTGTCAGTGTTACATTATTCCCCCACTTTTAAATGAAGTACATTTAAGACTCTTGTCTACTAAACTGGTTAATAAGGGCAAATAAGTCTGTCAGCTAAAATTATATGTCATGGTTGTAAAGGACCGTAGTTCGTGCAGATCATCTGGACAAGCGTGCCAGTCGAGTCCTTCAGAAGTCATTATGAGATGTTTCCATATTCCAAAGAGACAGACTGGTCCTTGATGCGATTGTGTAATTCCTAGGAACTTTTTACGAATCAGAAATTTTCGCTATCTGTATTAGTATCAGTAATTCTAGCGATTTATCGTATGTTCACTTTAAAATAATACAGATTTTGTTTCTATCTTCCATTTTATGTACCTTTAATTCGAGCAACACTTTATTGCTCGCCAACTGTTTGAGAAGGTCGGGCAAACCAATCGGTCCTATCCTATTGGCGTCCATTTGTAGGATTTCAAGCGTCTCGTTGACATTTGCAGCCCGAACAACACAGAGGGCGCCCTCGTCGCCAATACCATTCCATGACACGTTTAGGTTTTTGATGCTGGTGTTCTCCTTCAAAATGTATATGTATATATATAAATATTTCAAACTTTCGTTACATTTGTGTTCTTAGATTGTTATCACTGTGTGATAATTGTTGCATGTATTTAATTTATAACATTTTCATATTCGATATTTATGAAATGCTCGGTTTAAGTTGGTGCTTTTAAACAATAGAACTAAATATATACTAAAACTACTTAGTATTCTAAAAATATTTGAACACACTCAGACGAAAATTTGCTGACCTTGAGCCCCTCCGCCACGGCCTTGACCCCGTCATAAGCCAGGTGATTCCAGCTGATATCCAAGATTTCTATCGTGTCGTTGGTAGCTAAAACGAGATATTTTACTATTGATCTAATGATACCGGGGATAGTCTACACAACCAAGAAATCTTATTTATTGATGTGTTAGCATTTATTTGTATACCTGTAGTCAGTTTGTATAAACTTTTTCTCCATGTCAAAACACATCAATTAATCATTTGGTCTATTTTAGAAAGCGTTCAATATTGAGTTCCATTTTCGGCATTGTTTTTTTTCCTATTTCAAATTAGGCACACATAATCGGGTATAGTAAACGAAGAGTATTAGTAGGAATAATTTGTTCCAAAAGTAGCAGCTTACAAACAAAATGTCACGTAAATAATTGCACTATGCTATTGTTACTCTTCGACGTGCATTGCTTAAAATAGGAACTTACGGAATTAGATACAATCTATTTGTATCCTTTTCGTATCAGCAGTAAATATGATATGTAGCGTTACAGATGTTACGACTTCGTTGCATATAAAATACGTTTCCCTGAGGAATGGGGACTGACATTAGAGAGAATTGGTGAAATCTAAAATCGACACAAGGCACTGCTGTTATAATAGACATTCTGAGAAATTCTATGGCCATCAATCAAGATAATTGAGAGTGCATTTTCGTGTTCTCGGGAAATTGTTGTATCGATGTAATTCAGAAAATCACAAATCATCAGGCCTGCTACACAAATTGATACTGCAAGGGATGATTACACGTCTAGTAGGCCAGGCGGGTACGATAATCTTATGTATACCCGCTGAGGCAATTTTAGAAACGAAAATTGGTATCGGAAAATAATAACAATTAACGTCATATCCGCCAGGGATGGTTACGTTTTTAAGTTTATGTTGTGATACACATTTTTCGATTTCTGAATCACTAATACAGGTCTGGAACACACTTGTTGCAATGTCACTCTATAAAGCGCGGGCTTACCATTTCGGGTTCAATACTTAAAGTTCTATGGTTACAGAATTGGTAAGTAATGTATACACGAGGTAAATGGACTATTGATTGAACCATAATTATCATTCATCACCTTTCCGAGAGAGTTTTGTCTGAAATAACGCAGACATTGTCACCGATCTAAAAATAGACTACCAGAGAAAGATATCATGCTCCCAATTGGTATGAGTATGATTTTTAGCTGACGAACATTCAACAAATGCTTCTCCCATTGGAGGAGTTTTCCATGGCGACTGCGTTGTTCATATATCTACCTCTAATTGTCATCCTTCATCACCTGTATTTGGCACTTATTCGTTATATTATTCGACACTAGATATTCTAATAAATAACTTACCTATGGCGGGCCCTAAGTGCTGACCTCCTTCCATCTCAAGGTCATTATGACTGAGGTCCAAAACACGCAAGGAAAACCGCTAACGAGAAAACAGAAATATATATAAATATCAAAGATACTATCATGAATAGCGACTGTACATGAAGTACTATTCTATCAGCAGTATACTATGTAAAAATATTCCAAAACTCTGATTAATTTACACATTTCACTCTTACGCCTAAGACGTACTATATACTTTAACCAGTTTAGTAGTATTTATAGTATTTATTTTTACTGACAGATCTTGTTAACAAACTTTCTTCACATTGATCAGATTATATTTGTTTGATTTATATTTGCTATTAATAAGCACTGTCCTCCCGCCTATAAAGCACTAATTCATTATATTATTTGTTCTCAAGCACAACGACTCGTAATAAACATTTTTATTTTATGATAAAACATATATCGAAATACACATATCTTCTGTCAATAAGGAACATGTAACTGTGTACAGGCATGTGTCCTGGATTTACTTACATAAAACTGGATAGCCTGCGCGAACAGTAGTGCATCGTTTCTGTTAAACTGGTTACCTGTCGGTAGGGAATTGATATAAAGTAGACCTCGGATAGATCAAACACGTATCAGCTATGACAAAGGCTACACATACCAACACATATCCTACTGTCAACATCTTAATATGTTGTTTGCTCTATATCAATTAACTATCTTTCATATCTATCTTTAAAAATAAAATTTAGGGTAGAGGGAGGATATAGCTCAAGTAAACCAAATGTATCGATTACTGATAAATAAAACCTTGAAATCAAAATATAACTTTGTATAAGATAGCCTGTCGTCCTGATGGATATCTTTTAATCCATCAGTAAACGTATCATGATGTATTCGTGTAATAGGCCGACTGTATATAACTCCTAATATAGATTGAACACTTAAAGCCCTAACGGATAGGCGGCCACCAGGCAGATACCTACTTTAGAGGAAGCTTAATGCTTACTGCCGTCTAAGGGAACGTGTGTCTCAAGGCATGTGGGTCAGGTTGTAAAATTAGACGTTTGACGCCATAGAAGACGCAATATCCAAATTACATACATGTCCCTGTGACTTTGAGAAAGAATTAGAGAATGCCGTGACGTTAGATATTATATCCCAAGAGGCTTACCTGAAGCATTTGAAGATAAGATACCCAAAGCCTTTCTGTCTATGATTTTGATGGTAAATATTCTTGAGAGATTGTAGGGACAGAATACCATTTAACCATCTGACTTTGATGAACTATATTCATAGGAGATAGGGAAAGAATCATCTCTTATTGTTTAACTTCGACCTTGATAGAACGTAACATTGGGAGATAGGGATTAAATACCAAGTCACTATTTGACCTTGATGGACTATAGCCCTGGGAGACTGACTCGGGACATTGAGAGACTGAGCACGACGTAACTATGAACTATAAATCCAGAAAGACTTAACTGGGGCATGGGACATTTAGGGACAGAATACTAAATAACTAATTGATTTTGAAGGACTTCATTCTTGAGAGACTGACCAGAGGTTTTGAGGGACAATCGTTCAGTATCTTTATGATTTTATGGACTATAATCCTGAGAGACTTACCTGAGACACTGGGAAAGGATACATAGTAACCATCTGACTTTAATGGACTTTGATCCTGAGAGACTCTCCCGGAATATTTAAGGGCAGGATACAAAGTAACTATCTGACTTTTATGGACTTAAATCTTGAGAAACTTTCCCTGGGCATTTAAAGACAGGATACGAAGTAATTATCTGACTTTTCTGGACTATAATCGTGAGAGATTTTTCTGAGACATTGGTCCGTAGCAGATTTCTGACTTTTATGGACTATAATTCTTAGAGACTTACCTGAGGCATTTAAGGACAGGATGTTGTCATTCTGTAGCAGCATGTTGCTGAGGGCCTGTGCACCATACGATTGCAGGTTGTTGTCCGACACATCCTACATAGACAAAAGCATGACACCAATGAGTAATAGGATACACATAACCGGACAGTTCTATAAGGAAGTATGATAGGGGAAGTATCATAAGTCGGAAAAAATGGAGACAAACTGTTATGAAACAAAAATTGAGCCATGGATACATAAAAAGGTTATAATGACATAGGGAAACAATGGGGACAATGCAACACGTGATTGGATAGTTGTAGAAACAGTTTAGAAGGTGACGAGCTAGAAATGAAGGCTACATGATGAAAACAAAATTTGAAGACAGTAATTATGAAGTTTAACTTACGACGTGGCTGATATTGTCGTTTACCAACAACATATCCGTGAGGTATCGAATCCCTGTTTGTCCTATGTAATTACCGGATATCACCACATCGGTCACGCTCCGGTCAATCTGCAATAATGTAATTAGAGTTTATGTTTACGCTAACACTGTACATTCATCTAGATAATACTTGTTTACTGATCCCGTGCGAAATATTGATATCGACGAAGAACATATATTTTGTTATATTGTTCGTGTCAACGCTTCGAAAACACCCTAATTACTAGACTATGTGTTATATTCTTGATCCAGTGGATCGCTTTATTTCTAATACCTATACTACTTTATAGGATTGATTACATGTGATTCCGTATATAAAATATTCACTTACCACTAGACTAAGGGCCACTGCCTGAGTCCCCAGGGGCCCCAGTCCCTGGTTTTGAAGGTCTATCTGCCCTTTTTTGAGTCCGCGGAGGAATAATGACGATGGTGTGATGCTAAATTTAATACATGCCCGGATGTAGACCAAGCGGGCTTTCTCCTCTTCTGTTAACAATTTCCGTCTTGGGTAGTTTTCTGTTTAAAGGAATTTGGACTTGTTAAAAAAGTAGTCTGATTTATTATATGCATCAACTGTGAAGATACAATCAAGTTGTTCAACCTAAACATACCATTTAGTGCTACGGTAAAAAATGTGATAATATTTCCTTTATTAGCTAAATACGTTTCTTTCATCGGAAACAACGTAAATAATTTGATGGGTATCATATCATATAGCAATACAATGTATGAACACTGTAAAGCGAGGAACAAATTCGTGCATAGAATTGACAGTTGATCTTTTACGTGGAGTTTATGTTACATACATGTAAACGAGAAATACGTAGCATACTTAAACACAGTACATCTATATGAAGTTTTGTAGTAATTACTCCATTATCCTGAAAACAAACCCATCGTCGCAATTTCACCTCTTTTCCCGGAACCTTGTTTCAATTCTTTAATTACCGGTAAAACGTAACTATCTAATGAAAGAAAGGTCGTGGTATTATTCTGAATACAAACACTTGCATTGAAAAATCAAGGGTTCTTAATAACTAAAATCTACAACAATAATCATGTGCATGTGTTTCTATGGTGACATCCTTTTCACTAAAATCACTAAGTGTGTATCTACGGTTGCGTTCACCATGTTTCCATGGTAACGTCCGCCATACTACAACCAATAAACGTGTTTCTATGATAACGTCCGTTATACTACAACCGCTAAAGGTGTTTCTATGATAACGTCCGTTATACTACAACCGCTAAAGGTGTTTCTATGATAACGTCCGTTATACTACAACCGCTAAAGGTGTTTCTATGATAACGTCCGTTATACTACAACCGCTAAAGGTGTTTCTATGATAACGTCCGTTATACTACAACCGCTAAAGGTGTTTCTATGATAACGTCCGTTATACTACAACCGCTAAAGGTGTTTCTATGATAACGTCCGTTATACTACAACCGCTAAACGTGTTTCCATGGTAACGTCCGTTATACTACAACCGCTAAAGGTGTTTCTATGATAACGTCCGTTATACTACAACCGCTAAACGTGTTTCTATGATAACGTCCGTTATACTACAACCGCTAAAGGTGTTTCTATGATAACGTCCGTTATACTACAACCAATAAACGTGTTTCTATGATAACGTCCGTTATACTACAACCGCTAAAGGTGTTTCTATGATAACGTCCGTTATACTACAACCGCTAAAGGTGTTTCTATGATAACGTCCGTTATACTACAACCGCTAAACGTGTTTCTATGATAACGTCCGTTATACTACAACCGCTAAACGTGTTTCCATGATAACGTCCGTTATACTACAACCGCTAAAGGTGTTTCTATGATAACGTCCGTTATACTACAACCGCTAAACGTGTTTCTATGATAACGTCCGTTATACTACAACCGCTAAAGGTGTTTCTATGATAACGTCCGTTATACTACAACCGCTAAAGGTGTTTCTATGATAACGTCCGTTATACTACAACCGCTAAACGTGTTTCTATGATAACGTCCGTTATACTACAACCGCTAAAGGTGTTTCTATGATAACGTCCGTTATACTACAACCGCTAAAGGTGTTTCTATGATAACGTCCGTTATACTACAACCGCTAAAGGTGTTTCTATGATAACGTCCGTTATACTACAACCGCTAAAGGTGTTTCTATGATAACGTCCCGTTATACTACAACCGCTAAAGGTGTTTCTATGATAACGTCCGTTATACTACAACCGCTAAACGTGTTTCTATGATAACGTCTGTTATACTACAACCGCTAAAGGTGTTTCTATGATAACGTCCGTTATACTACAACCGCTAAAGGTGTTTCTATGATAACGTCCGTTATACTACAACCGCTAACGTGTTTCTATGATAACGTCCGTTATACTACAACCGCTAAAGGTGTTTCTATGATAACGTCCGTTATACTACAACCGCTAAAGGTGTTTCTATGATAACGTCCGTTATACTACAACCGCTAAAGGTGTTTCTATGATAACGTCCGTTATACTACAACCGCTAAACGTGTTTCCATGGTAACTTCCGTCATACTACAACCACTAAACGTGTTTCCATGGTAACGTCCGTCATACTACAACCACTAAACGTGTTTCCATGGTAACTTCCGTCATACTACAACCACTAAACGTGTTTCCATGGTAACTTCCATCATACTACAACCACTTCACGTGCTTTCATGGTAACGTCCGTCACACTACAACCATATCTTATACGATTTAGATTGATTCATGTGATCCGTAAAAAAATTTCGCTTACCACAGCTAAGGCCGCCAGTCCCAGAGGCCCCAGCCCTGGTTTTGTAGGTCTATCTGCCCTTTTTTGAGTCCGCGGAGGAATAATGACGATGGTGTGATACTAAATTTAATACATGCCCGGATGTAGACCAAGCGGGCTTTCTCCTCTTCTGTTAACACTTTCCGTCTTGGGTAGTTTTCTGTTTAAAGGAATTTGGACTTGTTAAAAAGTAGTCTGATATATAATATCAACTATGAAGACACAAACAAAATGTTCAAAATGTGATAATATTTCCTTTATTAGCTAAAGACGTTTCTTTCATCAGAAACAACGTAAATACCTTGATGGGTATCATATCATACAGCAATACAATGTATAAAGACTGTAAAGCGAAGAACAAATTCGTGCATAGAACTGATAGTTAATCTTTTACGTGAAGTTTATGTTACATATTCGAGATATTCGTAGCACACTTAAACACAGTACATGCATATAAAGTTTTGTAATAATGACTCCATTATCCTGAAAACAAACCCATCGTCGCAATTTCCCTTCTTTTCCCGGAATCTCGTTTCAACTTTTTAATTACCGGTAAAATGTAACTTATCTAACGACTTATTGAAAAACAGGTCGTGGTATTATTCTGAATGCAAACACTTGCATTTATTTGCTTTACATCCACAATTGCTAGGACAAAATTAATGGTTCTTAATAACTAAAATCTACAACAATTATAATGTGCATATGTTTCTATGGTGACATCCTTTTCACTAAAATCACTAAGTGTGTAACTACGGTTGCGTTCACCACACAACATCTGTATCCGTTTTAACGTTTGTCAAATTACATCCACTACACGAATTTCCATGATTACGGCCATCATATGAACATCATACGACGTCTGTTTCCACGGTAACGTCCGTCATACTAAAACCACTACATGTGTTTCCATGGTAACGTCCGTCACACTAAAACCACTACATGTGTTTCCATGGTAACGTCCGTCACACTAAAACCACTACATGTGTTTCCATGGTAACGTCCGTCATACTAAAACCACTACATGTGTTTCCATGGTAACGTCCGTCATATTAAAACCGCTACACATGTTTTCATGATAACGTCCAGGGCATACTATAACCACTTTACGTGCTTCCATGGTAACGTCCATCACAGTACAACCGTATCATGTGTATCCCTCGTTGAATCCATCATTAATGATACAATCACTACACATTTCATCAGGCTACAAAGTAGCAATTGTACAATACCACCACTACTACCACCGCCAACCAATTCTGTGCCGACTACAACCATATGAGTGAAGTTGCTAGGAACTTACCCTTTTTGCCTTTTTTATCTTTTGATTTTTTAGGCACTGAAATAATCAATCGTAGAAAGATTCACACGTGATCTCTGGTAAACGACCGTCACCACTACCACCACCAAGGAAAACATTAAATAAGATGTCTTTATAGTTTACAAGTCAATCATGAAGTCTTATACACAACAGTTATCTATGCATTTATTGTCTTCAGATAATGAAGCCCTTTTTTCAAACACAATGTACTTACTCTCTTTTTTTTTATGAGAAATATCACTTAGGTACCTTAAAAAAGGAAAGATTTGATATCTGCACTTAGACATATCTTAAATCAATTCTGTTGTAAAACGCTGCCATTGCAGTTCTATACTCTTCCATTTCTTAAAAAAGTAAAACATAAATAAAAACCCAGTTACGGTAATTAAGCAATAAATTAGTGATATTATAAGTAATAAAATCACCATTCCATGCATGACATGTAAGTCATTTAAATCTCGTGTGCATTTTTGTGCTTTACAGTTCATACCGGAGAAACATTATAATATGTGTATATAATATGTGATACTACAGATAATGGTTTGATGCAGATTTCACCTAACGTGTAAAAAAGAAATATTAAATTTTGTGCAACGTGACAGCAAAATAAAATAAACCTCGGTCTCTACATTACTGTATGAGCCAATTATGACCATCGTATTAACCGGAAGTGACGTCGGCAAGTTTTGTGCAACGTAATGTGATTATCAACCCTTGAAATCTATATATATAATGTACAAAATAATTACCATTGCAATAACCGAAAATGACATCGGGATGTGGCACAGCAAGACGTGACATTATTTTGAGTTATATGGAAATGTGATCAAAATTGAATAAAACATTCGTGGTGACTTTGAAATGTTACTGTCATTTTAAACTCGGTAAAGTTATGTATCAAAGTGGTAATGGTGAAACTGTTAAAGCAAGGATATAAAACTTGTTTTAGAATAAACAAATAAACGACATTTAACGCACTGTGTACGCTGTGAACTTCACTAGATTCAACAAATTCTGCAATGAATTGTCAAGTATTTCACGAAATAGACTTGTTTCTCTTTCATGATACAATAAAATTCAGAGATAAAATTGTTATTGCGACGTAATGAAAACATCCTTGTGATGTCAGCTTGGAATTAGAAAATCTTTTCAGTGATTTTTGTTTTCCCTTTGTTTAGCGATCGTGTTCTCTATGACTAGTTCTAGACATCACCTATTTATTACGTTCAACACCTGAATCCTTGCCCTTGGGAACTGCAGAGTTAACTGGAAACTATTCGAAATATATTCTTCCTTACATTGTACAGAACCTATTGTGTAGGTGTCCTTGTGATCTGCTGTGCCACCATGCAGGTTATGTTAGGTGCTAAACTTACCAGGTTTCTTTGGTTTAACTTTTTCTATTAGATTTTCTGCAATAACAAAACACTTAATATCTACTTCCGTGATAGACAATACATGACAATGCTATTATAGGATTCAGCCTTTCCATTGATTCCCCTGTGTCCATACGCTCCACTCTTACCTATGTCGGATCGAAGTGTATTATAATCCTCATACATACTGTTTCACTCAATTTGATATTTGCATATTAAATACTTAATGAAACATCTAACCTAAATATGAGACAACACATAAACATGAGGTGCTGGACTTTCCTATTGTATTGAGGTACAGGAAGCAGAAACGTTCAGTAAAACTCAGCCACAGTGACAATGTGACCTCGATTCTACTCCATGGTGACTTTAGCTGTCTTGAGTTTGGAACTGGGATCGAAACACCGATTAATTACACAGTGACCTAATTTCCCACTTGTCAATGCTTTATCGGAAACTGTTCACGATATTAAAGTCATAATTTGAAACTGAAAGCGAATCTTCGTTTAATGTTTTTAATATCACCCTGGTTGCTAGCAATCGACGTATCGACAAGAAAAAAATGATTGTGTTTTTTTTCAGAATCAGCTAAATAATTACTTTGGTTTCAAGAAAGCACAATGGTTTCCGCCGTGTTAAATACACTCTCCGGCTTTGAGAACAAAGTGTTTCTTCTCCAATTTTACCTCAATTATTTGTTTCTGTTAGGACACGTTCAATGCTAGTCCAGGCTAATGAAAGCATTACTCAGTCTTTGGGAACCCTAGCCGTCTTGTTGACGTTACAACAACCGAACATTCTTTGTTGAGGTAATATCTCAATGGTATAATTATTAAATCTATATTGGATCCTATTGGGGACCATTGTATATACCGCGTGGGGTACTACTTCACGAATTCAATCCACAAGACATTTAAACATACACAATATTCGGTGAATAGTTGAAGGCGGGGATACGACTGTAGGGAGAGTCGTTCGTTAGGATATTCTATTGAATCTTTTACGTCATGTAACTTCGGCACACATGGTATTCAAAATCTGAGTACGATAAAACCTAATAACATTGGGAGAAAAGTTAAAATACACATACTATACAATCAGGTCTCAATTGGCTTTCAATAACTCTGAGAGGATTCGACAGGATAACATAAATAGGCACATGATTTAAAATCAATTAATTGCTATCTGTAAACATCAGATCGAGCAAGCAATGTGAGCATCGTGTGTATACAAATATCATACCGTAGTTATATAATACTGATGCATTCCTGCAGTAGATTAAAGTGTTTTGTGTATTCAATACATTTAGAATTGTTAGTTTGTTGACGTAATTATAAGGAATTTACTAACCTTAATTTCAGAGAACTCTGGGCAGATTACGGTATGGGCTCATTTAATTATGTGAAGTAATGTGCAACTAGTGATTTTTGAATAAGGCGTTTGTATGTATTTGCACGCAATGATAACTCATGCATACCTCTAAAATCGTAATTGATTTGAAATAGAAGAGATCCTCCCTGTTATACGATTTTTTGATTTTTTTACCCCCCCCCCCCCCCCCCCCCCCCCCCCCCCCATCGATTTTTAATTTCATGATTGTTTATATGTGGTATGCCTCATTTGCCTGTAATTAACCTTGGGAATGTGGGACATATCTTGTGTCAACACTTCATCAAAAATAGAAGCATTGATCTGATAGCAATGTAATTGAGAGTCGTGCAGCTGTTTAGTCAAACGGAAACTATCCACAGTATAATATCATTGTACATTTTTAGTTACGTTTTACTTCTGGTACTTCTGGAAGAGAAATATCTAGTTTTGCTTACCTGAATTTTCAATCAAAAAGTTTATTTTGTGTATTGGCTATACAGCGCTTGCCGAATTGAACTCGAGAAATCATAACGATATTATTGAATTAATCATATTATTATTAGTTATACTTTTTTCACATAACCGTTATACAAGTCGTTTTTGCACTTGTTTTCCATAGCGCTGCACCACCCATTTTAGTACCAGAATGACAATAGAAATGGCGGTTTATAACATGGCGAAAACATGTTTGTTATTTTTACAAAAAGAAACAACACAGTAACATAAAACTTATTAATTTTATATTATCTTTGCAGCTATTCAGAACTTCGTTATGCTAAAATACCACCTCATATAAAAAGACAAGCTAGTCTAAGACTGATAAAAACTTTGTTTGTCAAAATGAAATCTAATGCTATTTACTGTATTTCTGAAGGTTTTGTATAGCAAATATACCAACATGTGGATGCTTGCAAGACTAGTCTAACGTAAACGGACGAGCATCTTCATTGATCTTTATGGCCATTTCATTCGTAGGGCAGTCAATCAAAACGACAAAGAGAAATTGACTAGTGACCAAACTACACATAATTGGAAGGACACACTCCCAAGATTTCACACTCATAACTGTACTAGTTAACATTTCTACACATGGTTGATGAAAGATAGACATATTCACCTGAAATGTGACAGTAAGCATTCGACCTTGGGCCTCAGTTTTGAGTTTCTAGCTAAAATATATACTAGACCAGTGTTTACATGCACATTTATTGAAGATAAACAAATAACAAACTTAATTCCTATTTATGGAATAATCACGCGGTTTTTATTTCCCTACAGTAGGGAGTACTTCTGATCTTTAGTTTAACTTTCTCTGAGGAAAAAAGAGACACCTGTTGCTCCCTGCTCAACGCTGATCACTGATTGTGGAAGGAAAGATAATGATAATGAACCGATCGATTTACCAACGGTCCTGCTATACAATAGTTTTGTTAAATTGTACCCTAAAATGGGCCTTAAGGAGTACCGTCCTTAAATTACCTAATTCTGCTGATAATACATTAATCATCCTGAATAAGGTATTTACCTCGGACTTGGTACGCGGTTCATATATTTTTGTCTGGTTGACATTACATGTACCACAATTGAACTCACCAAAAACTAAAATTGTATGCTATAATTATATAGATATAGCCTACTAGCTGAACTTTAAAATTCCGAGGCCGTTAAATGACCATTGGTACTATAATTATTACACATGCACTAATCACGGCCATTTACATGTGTGCGATTTAGAAACTAAGACATTCGTGATCTCCTTGACAAGACTATCAATTTGCAGTTTGAGTTTTGTTCTAGGGTATAATCAATATATCTTCACTAGGTAGGGCGGCGTTAGATTTGCCAACGAGAGCATTACAACTACCCACCAAGATAAATAATGACAAGGTATCGGATTTTAAAATCAATAATGTAAACAGCAAGTGTATTTACTTTGTGCACGAAATCCTCGTCTGTGTAAAAGGTTCTTATGACACTGTCACATTTTCAAGTTTTAAAATTTTGTTTTTGAATTTATTTTTATAATTTTGCCTTCGTATTTTAAGCCCTATGAGCAAACAACACGTCACTGACCTGCGTGTATTTTTGGTTTTGTGTTTCGTTATTAAAGAAAGCAATATTTTTATCATGCTTATATTTTATATCATTGTATAGTACTATTATTATCATATTTTTGTCATTAACACTTTTTTTTATATTCAATCGGATTACCTAATACAAATTCGTAACAGACTATATCACGGGTAGCGAGAAAATTAAAATCACAATTATACAAAGTACACAGCAAGCATTAAGAATTAATAGATATGGGAGCAAAATTCAAGACGAAGCAATTCTCACACAAACATATAGATTAGCATACAGTATGTGTACAGAGGATAACAATATTCACTTACTGACATCCTCTAAATCCGTGTCCCATCCCTCCCCGTCTTCAATATCAACAGTGACTGTTCCCCCGGTTGGCTCCAGCGCTGCGGTTATCAGTTCGAGTTCCGATCCCAGGTCTGTGGCAGCATGAGATCCCACAGGGGAGTTCACTCGAGATGAGGTCTTTGGTGGCTCTTGGGCAGTTGGGCCTTTGTCTCGAGGAGTAGGGCCCCGGTCTCGGGGAGTTGCTCTCCTTTGAATTTTACTGGCACTGCTCGCTGGCCGACTTCCAATCAAGCGCTCCATGTTGTAGTTGATGATCAGGAGTTCTCGACCAGAGTATCCATTAATTAAGTGATTAGGACTCTACATCTCACATTTGTGACAGATTGTATATCATACGAGTTATATATAAATCCCAATGTTACGATGAAACTGTTTTAGAACACCAAACATACAGGATTTCAGTATCCAAATTCACTAGGAAAAGAGAAATGAAAAGCATAAAGTAATATTAAGATGGTCAAAACAACAGTATTAAGTCCATTCATATAATTTTTGATTATGAAATGACTTCTATTTTGCAATATACACGCCTAATGTAACGCATTTCTGTCTCTGGTTGAACTGTATGCGCGTTATTGATCAAAACGATTCGTGTTCATAAAATTAAAAAAACTATTTTTTCACAAGATCTTATTTTACTTCCCTTGATCTATGCAAACACATCCTATCTCCAAGTATGCATTAATATTCAGTTTTGATAAACATTGCAATTCGTTCAATTCACTTGTTACATTTTGTTTTGCTTTACTACAAATATGTCAATCAAACTATATACGACGACACGGTATAAAGATATATATCAAAATAGTTTATTGATTGATAAATCACTGAAGGTAACCGCAGCTATTATTTAAATTGATTTCTTTTGTATATATAAATAACTCAGATAACAACATTCCCCAATGTTTCTGGTATATGCTAATAATCTCCATGTGCGTCATTATAATTAACTTGTTAGTCAGTCAATTGTACACATAAAAATGGATGTTCAATCAATCTACTTGCTTGGTGATTACAAATACATTGTCATCCTCATCACACCATGGATTTATATACAAGATCACAATAAAAGTAAATTGCACTTCATGAATAACATTTAACAGCTTTACAAATAATAGTGTGAAGACTGTCATGCCTACCAGACAGCTTCTGTGGATTATCACGGAATCTACTGCACATGTTTATGATATAACTATGGCGTGATAAGGTATAACAGATTTTAAATAAATCCTCTTGACCCGACCGTCACACTATCCAAATCACCCAATGGTTACCTTGCTCACAATGTAAGACTTTTTTGTCTGATGTCGAGTATTTACCCCAGTAATTTTCTTTAGAACAGATATATGAACAGTTTATATATAGATATATTAAATCTCCTTGAGAGTTATTTAACATAACAGGTATATGGATTCCTAAGAGGAAATATGTAATATGATGAGGTTCTGTGTTGATCTGTAGATATACTTACCTGATCCACTTTATGGTTGTGACACTCAGGTGTCAGTTCCGGGGTGCACTAATCTAGCCCCCAGGTTCATACAGGCAAATACATTTAAACCTGTAACTAATCGCATAATGTTTATTTTTCAGATTTATTATTAATTTAAATGTTTGAGATGTTTAAGTAAATCGAATCAGAGATACCATTCACAGTCAAACACTTTAAATACAAAGGTAGCCATTGGGTACATTTCATTATGTAGCATACCGTTTTTCTATAGGCATGTGTATTTTAAGATTGAAGAATTGAAGATTGAAGAAAGGTTTCATGAATTTCTTACGTTTCTGCTGTTTCTCGGTTGACCTAATCAGTCTCAGGGAGACATTCATATATAGTATTTGATCTTGATAAAAACACAGTGTACCTCTCGGCTATCTCTTTATACGTAGACGAAGCCACTTCAACATTTTGTTTGATAATTACAATACCATTCAGAAATCCTCTACATCAAAAATATGTTTCATTTCTAAAAAATAGATTGCCAAGCGTGATCTTTATCGATGGCGCATTTACTGTGACGATCATGTGAGGTAAATTTACAGTTTCTGTTCCCTTGTGACAATATCCCTTAATCTCAAATTATGAGTGTGACGTTCGTAGCTACAGATATACAACATCATACTGCATACCCATTGTCATCAACCACTCGACAGAAGACAAAGGGATTATAACTTTGGGTATAAGGCCACAGGTTATTCATTTTTCGGACGAATGGTTTCGTAAATATTTGTTTTTGTAATCTTTGGACTGACTATACTTATTACATTTAGTATTCGATATAGAAGCTTATTTAAACACTGAAATCTCATTTCACATTGACAAAAATATAGACGTTTTATTCAAAGTCTTTCGTGTACAGGTAGTCTAAAGATTGGATGACTTAAACTTCACATATGTGAGTCCTTAACATGTAATCAAAATGTATGATGTCCCCGTAAATTAAATATAGAACAGACACCAATCAATACATCTTAGTAACCATAATAACTGATGAAGTATCATTAAGCAGTTAAGACACAGGTTTAATGAAGATATGACATACCTTAGTGTTTCCAGTAAATGCTGTACTTAGATATATACCATTTCACAGATATCCTGCCGTTAATATGTATTTAAATGATCACATTCTTCCATTTCACTTTAGTCTGTTGAACATTTTAACTAATCTTTTCAGTGCCGTGTATTCCCACTGTTATTCCTTTTGGTAATGTCAGATCCTTTCGGCAATAGAAAGTCGTCCGTTCTTTATCAATAACCGTCTATACCATACCTTTAATTACCCCACCTGAGAGCGCGACACACAAGAATACACCGGCTAAATACTTTGTGTATTGGAAAGGCTGTTTGTATAGGGGATTTAATGACTGTCTTTGTGTTGATAACGACTTGCATGTGTTTTAGAAACTGTTCCCTCGGTTGTCTTTTGACGACTGAGGTACTCGTAAATGCCTACACCACACATAATATATACGCCTATCTTTTGTTTTTATAAAGTTTCAAGGGTATTGTAAGAGTGTCTTCTCTCCTATATTGATCAGGTGATCTATAAATAGTCTTCTTACCATAGATTAATTCACCTGTAGTAAGTCATACTATCAGGCAAAATGCATTTATATTATCTATCATTTTAACAGTCTGAATACAAAATAACAAGTTTTAAAAGAAAAATACACAAATAGGATAACAGATCTTAACTCGATGTGTCTTCCTAAGAGGTTAAATATCTTGATATTCTTACGGACGGGTGAAATAAGTACCTCTACTACTTACTGGCAAACAAGTTGATTTACCTGTGGGTTGCCGGGGGCATTTGCAAGTAAAATGCCTGTCAGTCTAACTATCAGATACTTACTTGTAATACATTCTGATTTACAGGTAAAGTACCGCAGTCACGTTCCTTAATATCATGCAAAGTACATTTAGTGCGTCATCATTGTTAGAGGTAAAATACCTATAGTTTTTGTTACAGTAGTTTAATTCAAATTTCTCCTTCTAAATGAATATATATTCAATTGTATAAAGACTTGCTTTCATTTGTATGCTTCTTTATTGTACTGTTTGACTACAAACTTGAGTATCTATAATGACAATTCCATAGTACAAAATTTTGTTTCACAAAATTTATATATATATATATATAGATATTATATTTTAATTCATAAATGGAGAAATTTACGCTATCATGTTCATACATATTTCATTTGTATATTTCACTTCTAAATTCAGATTTCACCTTGAAAATACAATGCATTGATAATATGAATAAATTTATATATCGTTGAGAATGCAAAGTAAGTGGACACAATCTAAATTCACCTTGATGGATATATGTGTGCTGTCATCTCATTTAGGAAACCAAATCAATTATCCACTTTCTTTAATCAATATGGTTAAGGAATAACAGTGTATATCCTATTTAATAAGACATAGGCCTACTTGTAACAAAGGCATTCAATACATTTGATGTGTATTTATCTAATTAACTTCTCAAAGGTACGCTGTCAGATGGAACGAGTCGGTTAAGAAAATGAGAGTTATCTTCCTTTGATTCTTAATTTTAATGAATTATATCGTAGAAAGAGTCAACAGGAGCGAGATTAAACGTTTTTATTTTTTAAAAAGAATTATACAACATATTTTAAGACCGACTTGTTTGTGGTCTGTGTGGTCATGTGATGTAGGAAGAATTGAATAAATATAAAATTCACTTTATTGACGTAATATACAAGTCATAATTGTTTTATTCAATGTATATGCATTCAAATGTATAAAGATGTAAACAGCATAAGAATTCCAAACGGCAGAACACAGTTCCTTTCATTCCCCAATGGTAGATAGGAATGTATCATTTCTAACAGACTTGCTTGGTATTATCATTGAATTTTTTAAAATTCAATAAAGTTATTAAAATTATCTAAACGCCTCTTAAAAAGCAGCCTATATCAACCATTACCGTCGATTACACTATGAACTTTATGAAAATGTTTGTGATTCGTTAGAAAATGATTCTAGTCCTTGGATGAGGATACAAAAGGCTTAAGGACTACATGCATTACAATATATTTCATATGTGTACAAATATATACAATATCACAAACAAGATGAAAAATATTGATCAATGTTACAGTTTTTGTCAAAATACCTTACAATAAATCCTAAATGATGATAGCTTAGCACAATGTTTTACTGAAAATGTATTTTGTTATAACGCATGTTTACATTTAGCGCAGATTATTGACATAATAAAAAAATCACAAATTAGTTACTAATATTGCAAGTCACGTACATCCAGAAATATTATATTCATACCCCATAACAAATGTTAAACAGAATAGATAATTCTTGAACGTGATAAAACGTGGTACTACATTGCACTTTTACAGTCTGTTCAAGCATTTGAGTGATTGTTCATGGCAGCCCTCCGTTCACTTGTAAGTAGTTGACCAGATGACTCCAGGGTCTCATTACTAACCTCCTTGCTGATTGGACCAAACTTTGAAAATAAGATTGGCAATAAAAAGACGGCATGTGCAAGTCCAAACAGGAAAACAAGTATCATCATTTTGAAAAAGGTCCGGAATATATAGGAGGAAGAGAATATCAAAAGGGTGATGCCGATAATAGAGGAGAGCGCCGCATTGAAGACCGGAGCTCCCAGCCCGCTTCGATAGCAGCATTCACACGTGCAGCTCTTGTATTTCCTTCTACTGTTATGAAAGCGTGACACATGTGTGCACTGGAGTCGACAGAGAAACCGATACACATGATAAGCTGGATCATTGTCACTGTGCTTAATGTCATATCCCAGTAGTACATAAAGCCACACACGCCCAGCAGGATAGTCGTCATGGTGACCGTCACACAGGCAATCAGGAAAGGATGGGGCATGAACAAAATCGTCATCACACAGATCACGACTATTGCTATACCCATAGTTTTCAACGTATTTGGTAATATAGCGGCAAATTGTTCAAAATCAAAGAACCAGTAACTGTACGCAGTCACAGGAAGTTCGAAATTATCAGCGATGCGTCGGACATTTATCATCATTTCCCCCTGGTCTGTTGTTGAGGTCACGTCATTAGAAATTACGTAAAATCTTGAAGCTACGATTTCAGTTCCTGTGACGTCAAGTATGACGTCGTTAGTGTGATCTGGCCGTACAGATAAGAAATGTTGAACACCAGAAACGAACTCCGATTCATTAGTCCCCTTGTAATAGGCGGAAGCTCTGTAGTCGCTGAGCCAGTTAATCTCAATGTCAGAGTTCACAAGTGGGTCACGTCTTGCTGTTGCCAACATGTCAATGATTTTCCTCTGTATCAAAGGATCTTGGTACTCCTGAGGGGAGGTAAATGTAAACGCAACAGGAACTTCAATGGAAAAGTGATCTTCTATCAGTTTGGCATACGTATGGTAATAAGAGCTTTTGTCGACAATATTGCTAAGTAGCAATCCTTCCTTTAGGTTTACACAACCATACACAGACGCCGCTATGTATCCAATAAACAAGATGATGGCACATACTTTGAAAACAGCATTCGTCAAGGCCTTCTGTAGTACACGTTTGGGAAATGACTCCAAAAACCCTTCATTATCAGATCGTATTTTTGGGGGTTCTCCACCACAGCACACGGCAAAACACTTGGAATGTCCTTCTGTTATAAGTTCTGGACGTGACTTGGTCCGAAGACACGTGCCGCAGTGTCTGCGGGCGGCAATACGCCTCTCGTTGATCACCATACACGGCATGAAGAAAGCAAGTTGGTTTAGGTAGCAGAAGATGATAGCAGTTCCTGTAACAATAGCATAAGGAAAGCACTATATTGACAACGTTTACAAGGTGTTACTACACAGAAGTCGTGGATATATCTACATGAGTGAACTAACTTTATCACTGCTAGATGTGTGCATGAAGCAAGCTGATGACTTTAATGTAATATTTGTTATATTTTAATGATTTTTAATTTTACACTTTCCGGTATACATTTAAACAGGAAATAAATCAAACTCACCAGTAAAGAGACAGAAGTTTTGCACTCCAAGAAAAACGGAAGTAGCCCCGATCGCAAACGCCAGGAAGTCGGTGACGGACGTTATGGTGATGGCCACGCCCCCTGTCCTCATGGCATGCATGATTCTTTCTTCAATAGAACTCTTTACTTCTGCATCAGCGAGGCAGGACATCAGGATAAACATATCATCTAGACCAATACCTGCAAACAATACATTATTAATACGAAAAATTATCGGTGACACAAAAATTACGTCAATTTTGAAATATTTGTGAAAAAAAAAATAATAGCAATAATATCATCTTCAACAGTTGATAAAAACACGTTTAGAGGCGGATAAATTAATTAAAGTAATAATTTGTTTTTTTTTTAAAAGTGAAAATTAAATAATGTGAAGAATTCATAATTATGACTGTCATACCTAGCACCAGGAACGGCATTATCCCGGCGATCTCTACGTACTTAACACCCAAGGCACTTAGTAGACCAAGTGAGGACGCGATAGCAAGACAAGTGGCTAAAACACTGGCGCGACCAAGATTCTGTCTCTCCGACACACAATTTCCACCAGAGGTCGCGCAAGTCGCATACACCAGCATAATCAAAATCGTGAGACAAAAGAATTTCAAGTCGCCGCTAATGTTTTTGCTGAGTTCTTCGTCTTTGGAAATGGATGCCGAATATGCAACTGATACCATCGCTGAGTCAAAGGTTTCCATAGCGTCAACGAAAGCCCTCTCCCAGTCTGCCGATTTCATCGAGGCTTCTATCGTGTTTTGACGTAAGTAGTAACGCAAAAATACCATTGAGGAGAATTCCAGTGTCCCGTTAGAAGATCTTACATCTCCAAAGTTTGTACTGATAATACTTCTGGAAAATACCGGAAAAGTTATGTTCTTCGCTAGAAGATGTTTTTTGAAGTTTTCCGTGAATAAGAAATCTCCGGAGACCACACATGCCCCGTTCCTCAAGGCGCATACATCAGAGAATGCAGAAATGGTAGCATTCTTTGTTTGACTGATATTTCTAACAAACGTGTCTACACGTTTTATTTCTTCCAGATATGAAGGTGTTAAAATGTTAGAGCCATTCTTTGTTTGTACAATCACGTGGCATTCCTTGTTGAGCCCGATGATTCCGCGGGGATAAAAGTTCGAGTCGGATTTATCGGTAAAGATTTTGTCAAGGTCCATCTTGTCATTGTAGACTCGGGCCCCACGGGGAGTGTATAGAACCTCTGTATCTGTCTCCGACTCCAGATTAAGAATACCTAAACCAAACAGCAAACAATTGACGAGAAGGCAGACAAAGATGATGACCATTGGGTATCGACTGACAAGACGTCCGTAGATCTCAAACACCCGCCCGAGTCGTTCCTCGTGGTGTCTGTAGAATGTTGTAATTGACATTATGATGCTCGTTGGTACTATTTACCTACAACATTAAGTACATATCAAACTGGATTAGGTTGAAACTTCAAATATCTAAATGCAGCAATTTTAATGGTGTTATCATTTAACAATATTTATAGTGTTATCACTTAACAATATCAATACGTAAATACAAATTGTATATTAAATAACCAGGCATGATTGTTTATCTATTAATTACTTTATTCATTCATTTGTTTACTTATTCATGTATGTCAAATGTTTTTGATGGATATCCTACACCTAGAGGGCATTTTATGAAATTCACTCAACCGATGAAAATGCACAGTCGTCCATAATGACATTTGTTTTCGTATTGGTAACTGTTGATTTCGTAGATCATTAAGTATATCTAATGTACGAAAGGAAATTGACCAATTGTCGCCATTTCGTACTACTGAAGTGTGTATATGATTTTGGTGTAAGCCAGAAAACCTGTCTATTTGATTACAATACCGTACATTTCATTGATTACAAAATTAAGTCAAAGAAACGGCAGATAATTCATGTCACATGCATTGTAATTCTTCTTTATAATAAGTAAACTTGTAACGGTTAACGAATTAATAAAATTGTAATATGGCCGGATTCTTTCGTTTGTTCTTTTTAAAATATTAATAAAAAACAACTGAAATCTTTGACGGGCTAATCCTACATATGATATGAAAAAGGTAATATTTGATTACAGATAAATCTCCTGAAATTGTTTTACGATTTATTGTTAATGATAGAGATATTGTTTGATATACAGGTAAACCAAAGAAGTACAGAAGTAAATTCATCATAAACACTTTATAATTAATAGTTCAGTTTTATACTTACCGTTAGTGTTTTGCTGTCTGTCTAACGCCCAGGTACCCCGCTCTCTTCTGTGTATTGTTCACGCTGGGAGCCCCTTTTATAGGTGTATAGACCAAAGGTCTCTGTCACGCTGAAATGTAACCAGCTGCTGGATATCGGTTTCGTTCATTCCCTTGTTTAGTGGAAAGCTAACCATGTGTAACAACTGTCCGGCCAGCTGATCTCGGATCACGTGCCAATTGTTTGACAGCTACATACACAAGTCTTTATTACAAGTTTTGTTTATTTACTATTAAGTAAGGGTATTTACTTCGTTGAGCCATCAAAACACTTTTGTCAAACCGTTCGTCCCCAGTGGAGTTTCTTACCGCAATCAGAAAACAATGATATTCGTCGAATTATATTTTCCATTTTGTTTTCGTTTTTATTTTGTATATATCTGCTTTCCATGGGATAATGTGTACGAAACACCGCATTATATGATAAACGATCTGAAGAAATTTGTCTGTGTTATACGGTATTTGTCTGTTGGTGCTCATTTAAAAATGACATTTTCCAGATAAGTATATTGAAGTCCATTTCAATTCAACTGATGATGCAAATTTGAAAATATCAAACTCTGTAGACACTTCAAAATTTTTGATGTATGTTATAACTCTCTATGATAGAATTATTACTTTACTACTGATATTTCTAACGTAGCACTATTAATCAGAGTGTCTTATTTCTACTTCCTTTGATTTAGGATTAAGTGTGTTCTTACATTCTTTGTTTAATTTTTTGATTCGTGTAATCCTTTGAGGTAGCCTTCCCTTCAGATTAAGCCCATCTGATTATGTAAGCTTTGTACTGCATAGTACAATTTTGTTTGACAAAATATTGCTGTTGTATTAGCATTAATATTAAAATTAAAACCTGGAGAGCCTTGCTTGTTGGGCTTTCCGTAACCTCTGGAAACCTCACGCTTCCCTGGCATTAGAATTATTTTGTGTGATTTGCTGTTAACGAGAACTTTCTTTCTGTATTCACTGAACTACTTTAAAGTCTATTAACTTCTCTCTTCATTTCTTTAAAAAATGATCTATATGCATTTAATTATCTACTAATAAGATTTGCTTTGTATTTGAGATAACAATATAAATTCGTGTAACTCTTCAAAATTTTCAATGGAAATAAAGAAATAATAGTAATAATTTATTTTACAGTGTCAACAAATGACTGACATATACAGTGTTAGTAAACCTAAGTATTCCACAGTCGGGTGGCTAGGACTTTGTACTGGCGAAACAGATATGTCTTACTATGAGCTCGGCATCATTGAAAAACTGGGTGACCTAAATATTTAGAAGTACAAAGTCCAGATTTGTTGGCTTTTTAAAAAAAGAAAGAAAACTAAAAATATAAATTCTATGTTGTTATTTACCAGTTCTTCACGCCCCAGCGAGTTGGACTTTGCTCCCGAACTTTCCTTACTGCCTATCTGGATAAAGTGCGTAATAAAACACTGACATCTAGGTTATAAGCTTACTGTCCTTATTCTGAATTCCAAAGTCCACATTCTTCATAAAATCAAACACTTTGATATCCCAATAATTTTGGCAATGGATATGGACATTTGTCAGGCTAAATGGATTGCATGACATTTACACTTAAGACTTTCATGTTTTACTTTGTATATACTGTTTCTTTTTTACCTATCTGTACTTTTGAATATCATGATTTGTGTATCTGATTATAACTGGGACATTATCATAAAATCTGAAATCCAAAGTCCAATGCCAAGGGAAACTGATATCTTACATTGCTTCAGTTCTTATTACATCAAGTATCTTTAGAACAATATATTTATCTGGTGTATATACATACCTTGACACTCATACATCCTAATTAGATACTTATTATAGCCTGTCAGATTTGTCAGTTTTATATCAAAGTTGTTAAATATGTGTTAGTGTATGTCCGTGTCTGTTTATCGATCCATAAGAGACAACATCTGTTTGACCTGCAATAGATTCAGAGACCATAGATTGACCTCTTGCAGCATGGCTAACGGTAATTAATTATAGATGTATTCCTGCTTCTGCGTTAACATACCTGAGAAATGTTATCCAGTATTATATTTGTAATTCAATCAAATACAAAAATGATATAATAATCCTTTGTTTTTCAATATCTGGCTGACTTAGTTATCGGGGTTATAAATTCCGGATAAACAGTAGTTATTTCTCTCAGATTTTGCTCCATGAACACTTCATTGCAAAAGTAACACATTTCCCTTCTTCATCATCTTTTTTTTAATAATTTACTTAAACAGTTTGATTTGTACAATTTAATGAATTAGGATTTCCATTTTACTCCATTGAACTTTAATTATAAGGAACGTAATTTAATTGTGAATGTTTTCCCGGACGCTGATATATCTTAGTTATATAGCGAGCTGTATAATGACATGACAGACAAATGCATTTTGCAACGTTGTTTCTTCCTCCCCCTGGCTATTACTACTGTATACCTTATATGTATATTCAGGCGACCTCATTAACATGGCACTAAACGAGTGTAATTGCTAGGGGGTAATACTATTTGTGTCCAGTTTATGCATATTTCTATTGCTACAATGTTTCCATGTTTATCTGAATATGCACTGGAATTAGCTATGTTCAAATAATTTATCAGTGTGCACTGTATGTCAATGTTAGATGAAACTTTTTGCGCGGCAAAATCATATAATAACAACAGGGGCTCAATCGGTTAGAGTGTTGGCTATGTAACACCAGCGTAAAGATCCGAGGTGCGTGGTTCAAGCTCCCTACACGTGTCGGATTTTTTTTTTGGGAAGCTGTGGAACGGGCTGGTCTATGCTGTCGTGGTTGTGCCGTTTGGAAAGAATCTAATTGTTCTGGATGGCATGTGAAAGGCCTCCCGTATGTTATTTAATGAGGTAGTCACCAACTACAACAAGCAAACCAAGCTTCAAAATGACCCAGGAAGTCCAACAAACAAACAAAACAATAACACAAGTTATAATCTAGGTATTTTGTATACTGTATGTTTGTGTGTATATTTAACATCCCATATATAGATTATACATATTTTCTGCTAAACGATCAAGTACGCATGATAAATTCATTACTACACGAACACGAATGTTGTTGATTATAAAACTTGAGAAACGTGCTAACACATGTATCAACGTTACGCATTACCACGTAATGGCAGAGTTATTAAAAGTGTGACATGCGTTTGTGTTTTACACAACAATTTACATATACCTCTAGAAATAATATTATCGGAATAAAGGCCTTTCCTTAACGTCCAGATTTCAATGTAATTTCCCTGATGACTTTGGATCAACGAGTCATGAATGGAAAACGTAGAAGATAATTCAATCCATCTGAGAGTTTCATATTTGTTTGTGAAATGCTAGAAATATTATCATGAGATTTAAGAAAAAAAAGAAGATATTATCATGTTGGAAGGACTTAAAAACCCTTAAATTGGATTAATTGGAATTTAAAATCATCAAAAAACATCACAGAAAACATGGAAAAAATTCAGTTTTAATAAAACCGGAAACAGAGCTCATTTGAAGTGAATTTGAGGTAGGAATAAATAAACAGTACAGAAGTCATTCTACAATACAGTCCAGGATCGATATCAATGATAATAAACTTTGTTATACATGTGTATCACTCGATACAGCACCAATTATGATAACATTAACGCACAGTCTCATCTGCGGCCCAAGCAAAAAAGTACACCTTCAGTCACTTACACAAATTCTGTATATGCAATTATGACTAGCATAAATAGTAAATTCTTATACACAAACAAACAGAAGTTTTCCGCGTATACATATTACAAAAAAACTATCGCAGTATATTTTACATTTCATTTTCCTGGAACTATGTAGAGATATTTTATGGACAGTTAATTGGAAGCTACATATACTAAGATAAATAATCGATTATATTATGCATGGATACAGTTTTACTGCTTTGGAGTAGTCGATAACATACGATACTTGGGTTATCCATTCATTATAAAGGAAATCTGACTACTAAATACTGTATCTGTACCCCCTTTTCAGTGCTTATTTTCCAATAGCCATATGTAGAACAGAATTTGATTAAACTAATTACATTACAGTATATTATGAATGATACTATAAATTGCGGATGGTAAACTCAGTAGGAGTAATATAAGTAATATTGTACCACATCCTACAAATTTGGCGAAACCCATTGAATATCAAATCGGAAACACCGGTCAATAAAGCATTTTCTTTACACAAGAAAGCCACAAGCTATATTAACCTATACTTCCCTATACTTGGACGATATCATTTCTCACCCCATAATAGTCATGCTATACATGGACTAAATCCATCCAGTCACAGTGATCTAAATGATTATAAAAAATTGTGTTTTAATAGTTTACTATAATACTTATTTAGATAAATTCACATCGTAACAATATATATTCCTAGTTTACATATAACTACAATATAAAATTATGTATGATACTTGTTTATATATAAATCATAATATAACTTCATGTTATACTTATTTACACAATGTACAATATAACATTATGTGTAATACTTACTGACATATATTACAATATAACATTATGTGTAATACTTGCCGACATAAATGAACAATATAACATGTTTATTTACACAATGTACAATAAAGCATTATGTATAATACTTGTTTAGATATATACACATTATAACTTCCAGTATCATTCTTGTTTACATAGATATACCATAAACACTAATAATACTTGTATACATAATTGTTTAATCGAACATTACGTATTGTTTAATTACATACATAGACAATACAATATTATGTTTAATATATGTCAACAAAATATAATAATATCGTTTGAATTTAAATATAACATGCAGTCAATGTTTTATAGATTTTCAATATATAAATTACACCAAATTTGTTACCATTGATATTTCGATTATCTACCCTGTGTATATCTTTGACATTTTCATTTTGACAAATAAACATCTACATGCTTAAATAATTTAAGACTTTTTATTGTAGAAATTTGATTTGAATTATAATAAATATTTTGACTATTGAATATAAAATTGATATAATAGGTTTATTTCCTCCCTTTTAAAGGTTTTGATTGTCTATGAAATCCATTGCCACATGTTTCAAATAATAAAATGCTAATTTTTTTCACTATTTAAAAAAAACCTTGTACCTTATCTATACTATTTGTATAAGGATACAATGTACATGTGTGAACGAGTTATCGCCCTTTTGATAAAAGATAAAATTATCAAAACTGTATTAGAATCCACGAAGGGGTTCACGTTTTAAACGCTCCACAATTCTTAATTTGCTAAAATACTGGCATATCCTCTTAAAATGCCATTAAATACATGTACAGTACCCTTTGTTTTGACTGCATAAAAAGAACTTCGCTGAATAATTGAAATAATTTGCTCTAAAATTGTCTTGGATTTTTATTAGAAGGATAATAACCTGGTTGACAAGAAGTAGGAAAGTGTTAGATCTGTCTACATTATATATATTCCAGAAGTATCATAAGTGTGTAGAGACGTTACCGTTGGTAGACAAATCCTTCGGCAATGTCATATTTACATTGTCTAGTTCTACCGTTTCGGATTTGTCATTGTTAGCGTTCATTTGATTGTCTGTAGACTCACATATTGTCTGGACCTGTACCTCTTTATCGACTGGCGTTGGAGTAGATGGAACTTCCGTCACGGGTCCAACTAATGAAAAAATTACCGGAAGTAACAACAAAGCATGCGCTAGCCCAAATACCATTACTAGAAACAGCAGTTTGAAGAAACTCTGGAATATATATGAGGATGAGAATGCAAGGATAAGTATTCCCATAATTGAGGAAATGGCGGCGTTGATGATTGGTCCTCCCGACCGATTTATAGCATTATGCACACGTTGTTTTCGCGTTGTGCCATCTACAGTTATATATGCATGACAAATATGCGCACTGAAATCGACAGAAAAACCAATACTCATTACAATATCTATCATAGTAATGGCACTCAATGTGAGGTCCCAATAATACATGAATCCAAACATACCCGCGCATATCATTACCATGGTAACGGTCACGCACGCGACAAGTAAAGGATGTGGCATAAACAACAAGGTAACCACAAACATGGCGGCTATTGCTACTCCGACTGTTGTGAGTGTTATTTGGAAAACGGAAGCGTACTCATCAAAAAATACAAACGGCCAAGAAAAACAAACAACTGGTAAAGGAGAGTTGTACGCTACATCACGCATCCGTAGCATGATGTTTCCTTGTTGTTCAGATTCAGGAAGATCTTTGGTTAAAACATAAAACCTTGCACCGACAATGCTCGTCTCAGCGCTGCTGAAGACAACATCATTAGCGTGGTCTGTACGGAATTTTACGAATGTTTTCAGGCCGGCTATGAAGCTTGTCTCACTTACATTACTGTAAAGCATGGAGCCTCTTGTAGTCCGCCAGCCAGTTTGACGTGACAATTGGATTGATATCAAGATCAGCCAAGGCGTTCGACAACAGGTCCGAAACACGATTTTGAGTAGTAACATCGGAGTAGTTCTGTGTTGAAGTGACCGTAAATCCTATGGTGACCTCTGTAGTAAAATGACCCTCAAGGATCTTACTGTGCGTATAAAAATATGAATCTTTAGTCACCAAGTTACTGAGAAGCAGACCTCGTTTAAAATTCATTATTCCGTAAACAGTTGCCGCGATATAAGCAATAAAAAGCATTATTATCGCAACCTTTGCGATCGGATTTCTAACTAAATACTGAAAAAGGAGCTTAGGATATTTTTCTAACGGACTTTCATTATCTCTTCTGGTCTTAGGTGGCTGTCCGCCACAACAGAAGGCATGGATTATGGATTTTCCTTCCGTTCGTAGCTCCTCGCGGGGTTTTATAGGACGACACGTCCCGCAATGGTCGTTTCGGGTCATTCGGCGCTCATTGATCACCATACACGGCACAAAAAAGGCCAGCTGATTGAGGTAGCAGAAGATGACAGCCGTACCTAAAATATACAAAATAATCTTATAAATTTTAGTAATGACATGGTCTTGAACATAGCATGAGATTATAAATGTGCATAATGCTCCTTACAATGCCGGACTTCCTTAATTTTCTATTCAAATGTAGAACTTGGTCATTGACATGTTACATAACAGACACGTGTATACTACACGGACAGATCCATGAAATGCCTGCTATATTTGGACTTGAAGTATTGTCTACCATTTCAGCTTCAGCATTCTGGACATTCTAACATTATTTTAACTTTGGTCGTAGTTTCCCAGATAAGTCTGAAACAAGACTTTTGTTTCTTTTACAAACTCTTTTAAAGGAGCAGATATTTGTGAGATCAGTTCCATCGTAGACCTCAACATGTAAAACTACTATCAAATGCAATAATTTTGTTATACAGCTTCAACGATACGGTATTCAACGTAAACTAAGACAAACTTCGTTTCTACAGAATGGGAAGGGCATAAACGAGAAAAATATCTTGGAGGTGAAAGATGCCCAAATACATGTAACCTCGTGGATACAGCAGGTAAACTAGACTTAAATGGTTTCACATCATCTGTGTTACCTCCTTCACGGAAGTAGTAAACAAGGATGCATCTACGACAAGAAGAACAAATCCTTTCCATATTCTTTATGAACCCTTTGACAACCCGACATCGTATATATTTAAGTTATTATTTTTCGTAGCTTCTAACATGATGACCTGCGAGTACATGAAATTAGATTTCCGGTAGATAGTTACCTTCATAACCACAGACGTTCCTGACTGAAGGAGATATCCGTGTATACAGAGAGGTTTCTGACAGAGGGAGTTATTTGTGAAACAGAAAGGTTTCTGACACAGGGAGTTATTTGTGTACATACATAATTTCCTGACAGAGGAAGTTATCCGTGTACACACATAGGTTCCTGACAGACGGCGTTATCTGTGTATACACAGAGGTTCCTGTTAGAGGGAGTTATCTGTGTACACAGAGGTTTCTGTCAGAGGGATTTATCTGTGTACACACAAGAGGTTTCTGACAGAGGGAGTTATCTGTGTACACACAGTGGTTCCTGACAGAGAGAGTTATCTGTGTACACAGAGGTTCCTGACAGAGGGAGTTATCTGTGTACACACAGAGGTTCCTGTCAGAGGGAGTTATGTGTACACGGAGGGGTTCCTGTCAGATGGAGTTATTTGTGTACAAACAGAGGTTCCTGTCAGAGGGAGTTATCTGTATACACACAGCGGTTCCTGTCAGAGGGAGTTATCTGTGTACATACAGAGATTCATGTCAGAGGGAGTTATCTGTGTACACAGAGTTTCCTGTCAGAGGGAGTTATCTGTGTACACAGAGGGGTTCCTGTCAGAGGGAGTTATCTGTGTACACAGAGGTTCCTGACAGAGGGAGTTATCTGTATACACACAGAGGTTTCTGACAGAGGGAGTTATCTGTATACACACAGAGGTTACTGTGAGAGGGAGTTATCTGTGTACACACAGAGGTTCCTGTCAGAGGGAGTTATCTGTATGCACACAGAGGTTTCTGACACAGGGAGTTATCTGTATACGCACAGAGGTTCCTGTCAGAGGGAGTAATCCGTGTATACAGAGAGGTTCATGTCAGAGGGAGCTATCTGTGTACACAGAGGTTCCTGACACAGAGAGTTATCTGTGTACACAGAGGTTCCTGTCAGAGGGAGTTATCTGTGTACACAGAGGTTCCTGTCAGAGGGAGTTATCTGTGTACACAGAGGTTCCTGTCAGAGGGAGTTATCTATGTACACAGAGGTTTATGACAGAGGGAGTTATCCGTGTATACGGAGAGTTTTCTGTCAGAGGGAGTTATCTGTGTACACACAGAGGTTCCTGTCAGAGGAGTTATCTGTATACACACAGAGGTTCCTGTCAGAGGGAGTTATCTGTGTACACAGTGGGGTTCCTGTCAGAGGGAGTTATATGTGTACACAGAGGGGTTCCTGTCAGAGGGAGTTATCTGTGTACATAGAGGGGTTCCTGTCAGAGGGAGTTATCTATGTACACAAAGGTTCCTGTCAGAGGGAGTTATCTGTGTACACTGAGGTTCCTGTCGGAGGGAGTTATCTGTGTACACAGAGGGGTTCCTCTCCGAGGGAGTTATATGTGTACACAGAGGGGTTCCTGTCAGAGGGAGTTATCTGTATACACAGAGGGGTTCCTGTCAGAGGGAGTTATCTGTGTACATACAGAGGTTCCTGTCAGAGGGAGTTATCTGTGTACACAGAGGGGTTCCTGTCAGAGGGAGTTATCTGCGTACACAGAGGTTCCTGACAGAGGGTGTTATCTATGTACACAGAGGGGTTCCTGTCAGAGGGAGTTATATGTGTACACACAAGAGGGGTTCCTGTCAGAGGGAGTTATCTGTGTACACAGAGGTTCCTGTCAGAGGGAGTTATCTGTGTACACAGTGGGGTTCCTGTCAGAGGGAGTTATCTGTGTACACAGTGGGGTTCCTGTCAGAGGGAGTTATCTGTGTACACACAGAGGTTCCTGACAGAGGAAGTTATCTGTGTACACACAGAGGTTCCTGTCAGAGGGAGTTATCTGTGTACACACAGAGGGAGTTATCTGTGTACACACAGAGGTTCCTGACAGAGAGTTATCTGTATACACACAGAGGTTCCTGACAGACGGAGTTATCTGTATACATAGATAATTTACTGACAGTCGGAGCTATCCGTGTAAACAGAGTTTCCTGACAGAGGGAGTTATTTGTGTACACACAGAGGTTCCTGCCAGAGGAAGTTATACGTGTACATACATACTTTCCTGATAGAGGGAGTTATCTGTGTACACATACAAGAGTTCCTGTCAGAGGGAGTTATCTGTGTACACATACAAGGGTTCCTGTCAGAGGGAGTTATCTGTGTAAGCACTGAGGTTCCTGTCAGAGGGATTTTTATATGTACACAAAGAGGTTATTGTCAAAGGAGATACAATGTATCTACGTACACAGAAAAAATCCTGGCAGATCGAGTTACAAAAATGTACCTAGAACTCTGTATACATATAATACGCTGACAGATGGAGCTATTTGTGTGCATACTGTATACATAATTTCCTGACAGCCTAACAGAGGAGGTTATCGGTGTATACATAGAGGTTCCCGTAAAAGGGAGATGTCTACGGTCACAGAATGTGCCTCGCAGTGACAGTTACCTGCGTAAACGCAGAAGTTTCGCACGCTGATGAAAGAAGCTGATGCACCAATGGCGAATGCTAAAAAGTCTGTGATTGATGTTATGGTGATAGCCACGCCCCCTGTCCGCATCGTCTCCTTCATCTTTTCTTCTATCGATGTTTTTGCTGAGCAGTCCGCCAGGCAGGACATCAGAATAAACATATCGTCCAGACCAATACCTATATAAGGATTAATATCAGTTTTATTGAAATTGCGAATACCGCATGAAATGTTTGATACATAAATATAAAGATTGTACAAAAGACACAAATCAATTCAAATCAAGAACGAACTTAGTAATAGCAAGTTCAGTATATTTACATCTCTCCCTTCTTTAGCTTAGTAGACTCTGACTTCGAATGAATTAGAGTATACGCAGTGGAAAAAACTCAGCAGATTAAGTGCAAGAATCGGTAACATAATCATGACGTCACCTGTTTGTGAGTTTACAAAACGTCAACTAGACCGTGCCACTTTGAAAGGACTGATCAACACAATTTTAGCGTTTTTTCCTGCTACAAGATGATATTTGTAGAAAAACTTGACGTCAAGAGATCTTTTTGTTAAAAACAAAACTGAATATTACTGCAATGGGAGCATATTTACCTTCTTCATGAGGTAGGCTAACAACAAATAGCTGTAGCGTACAGCTTTTATAGAACAGCGGATCACGTCACTGCTAGATCTGTGTCAATACACGCTGTACTTGACAACCATTGTTAAGCCGAAACGGAAATTGTGGATTGTGAATATATCAACTAATTAAAAACGTTAAGGTCATGAAGCAAAAATGCTGACTTTTTTCTTTTAGTTTTGTTAACAACGCAGACACATTGGAACTATATTATCGTAGCAACCGTATCTTCTGCTAACAACACAACACGTCCTGACTTTTATTTCCTTCGTTCGGTATTTCATAGATTTGTTTTATGCAAATATACGCAATGAACGTTATTTGTATTGTGTTTACGGTGCTATGAACGCAGTGGGATACAAGCATATCAAATATATAGCGCTAACGTGCAGTATGAACCCAGAAATGGATCAAAAACTATACTGTATCCCTGTTTTTGTTTTTTGAAGGACTCGTCAGTTAAACTAAAAGCCAAAAATGTGTCAATACAAAAGTAAAGATAGTAAAATCAGAATCTGTCTTATAATGTTAAAATCTACACAGAAAATTCATTGCCAAAAGAATTTATTAATTTCCTGCGCTGTTTATTTCGATAATCAGAATATTATATGGCAATCCGTTTTTGACGAATTTATTGCGGTAAGCAACATTATCTCGTTACGAATCCATCACCTGATGTAGTCAAGAATCTACCGGTAGTATCGCGCAAAGTATGGACAGATGAGGTAAATCAGTATACCGACTTATCAATAAAGAGAAAGAAAGTGTGATGCTTGTGACCACCTATCACAATACAGTCTAGGCTACTTACCTATGATAAGAAAAGGAAGTGTTCCGACAATACTGACAAACTTCACACCAATGACACTGATTAGGCCGAATGATCCAAGAATTGCAAAGCACGTTGCGAAAACGCCTGCACGACCCAAATTTTGTCTGTCGGAAACACAATCTCCACCGGAAGTGGCGAATCCAGCGTAAGTCAACATCATTGTGAAAGTAAGAGCAAAGAGCAGAACATCTCCGTTCACGTTTTTATCCAATTCGTCGTCTAAGGATCTTGACGTTGAATAAGCGATATCCATTGAAGGGGAGGAGAAAGTACCGAATGTCTCTATTAACTTCCCTTCCCAGGCAGAAGATAGTGCTGATGCTGAAACGGTGTCCTGACGCAGATAGAAAAACAGTCTCACCATCTTAGCCGAAGTGAGGTAACCTCCTGATGATTGTGCATCTCCGAATGTTCCACTAAGATATTCATAATTGAACAGTGGGTAGCTTATGGTGTTTGATGACATTGCTGTTCGGAAGGCCGTACTGAAAACAACGTCCCCTCCAACGACACATTTACCGCTCCGTAAGGCACAAACGTTCACCAGACCGAGGGTTGTATTGTCACTGGTTATGGTAACATTGTTTTGAATGTAGTTGTATATTCTTTCAATTTCATCCACATACGTTGTTGTTAGGATACTTGAACCGTCTTTGGATTTCAAAATGACGTCCGCATACTTATTTTCTTTCGTAATGCTCTTTCCGTAGAAGTTCGTGCCAGACTTGTCTTCAGTAAAAATGGACTCCACTGTTGCTCGGTCTGCCTTGGACTGGCTGTTTTGTGGTGTATAAAGGGTTTCGGTGTCCGTCTCAGACTCCAACCTGACCAGTCCAATCCCTAACAGACAGTTGATGGTCACACATACTATCAATACATGCCATGGGTATCTCGATACCAGTATTCCATATTTGATGAATGGCGTTCCTAGTGCGTCTTCCCATCTTTTATAGATTCTGGTAAAACTCATTTTACACCTGTTAGAATATAAAAAAAACAATAGAAACAATATGAAATTTAATCTGCGTTATATTTCTTCTGATTAACACAGAGGGATATACGTATATAATTATCAAGCATGCAATGTTCCATTTATTGTCGCTGCCTAAAACACGATGTTTTTTTTATTTCCAATCTGATAAGTCGAATATTTCATTCTGGCCTGGTAACTTAGACTTATCCGAGTTTTGTTATGATCAGAAATCATCACCTCGGCATGGACTGCTTACCACAGCTTCATCATGCTGTATTGAGGTCTCAATTAATTATTTCACTATATGTTATTACCAATGACCCCATCCCCTCAATCGCTCATTTGAAGTTCAAATGTTGTGAAATTTATATCAAATTAAAGTTTGAAGATTTCCCTACCAGAAAAATGCTGTGATTGGATAGGTTTAATAATATATAAGAGCACACCAGTACTGGGAAGTGGACAAGGGAACTCCCACCTGGGAAATTCCCGGAATTATACACTTGGAAACCTACATCTTTCTATTTATACCAGGAGTGTATATATATATGTATTTTTTTTATCAAGACCCTACTCTATATTCTCGTATATAGAAAGTACCCATTGCATGTGTTATTTACTCAGGAAATAGCTACAAACCTCAGAAACACATTTGCTTCACGGATTTGGTTCAGGTGAAACACAAGCTGATTGGCTGAATGAGTTATGTTAGATCTTAAGCACATTTACAGTATGGTAATAGCAAGACGAAGAGCATATCATTGAGTTTAACCGTAACTACCTAACGGATAAAATGTTCCAAAGGCCTTCATTAAACAGGAAACTAGATCTCATGGAAAGGTAATTGTGTTACTTTTGAAGCTAATATAGACAGTAGGCGTACTTGATTAGAATACAGAATAACGCACGGAAATATAAGTACGCATAAGGAAATTGTGATAACATATTTGGCAAGTTAATATTTTGAATCTTCAAATACTTTGAATATGATAAAGCATGCGCAGCAAAGTGCGATATAATTTCATGTCCTTTTTTTATCACTCAAAGAACAATAACTCTTGGTGATAAAAAACCCATCACCTCACCAGACAGAGTAAATAAGTTGTTCTGTATACCGGTAACTCTAAGGAACGTCGCAAACAAAATGTTTTATTATTTCCTGGTAACTTTTTTTTTTATATTTTTTTTTTTATTCAGTTGAAACATCAATAAACATATACATATAATTCCAAATGAATAGGGATTTGACAGCAAGCTTACAGCTTATGTAAGTCATCTCCCTTTGTTTGTGTCCAGCATGTGTCAGTGGTATTTTAAACATTGCAACCGTGAATTATATTAATTAAAAATACAATTAAACAAGTGAATGAATAGGTATTTAAACAATTGATAAACTTTATAAACTAAAAACAAAAACAAATGTTGCTCATGGATTAATTCAATATTAAGTATTACAATAGTAACGCTACAGGTATATTTCAATGATAACTTGATATTTAAAAACTGGAAGTCACTCGAAACGTTTACTATTAATTATATGATTTTGAACTGCAATAAAAATTTCTTCATTTTGTTGGTTATTCAAAGACTGGTTTACCCATAGCAGTGTGTTAAAATCAAAATCATAGTTCAGAGACTAAACATAACGAGTTTTTATTTCTGAGAATTTCTCTTGTAATAAATAGTGAAAACTGTCTTCAATATATCCGAAGCTACGGAACGGGTCATCAATAATGTTTTTGTCGAAAAGATGAGATTTTAAGAAGCTACATTGTAATCGTATCCTACTGTGGTGTATTTGTGCTATACGATTTCCGACATTTCGGTATGGTGGAGATTTTGTTTTAGTTTTGTTAAGGTGATCCTCTTTGTTAATAAGGTATAAGTTATTCTTAGATATACGGTTTGTACATGTATATATAAATCGCGACTCTAGAGAATAGGATTTTTATTGTATATGTGCCAGTAAATAAGTAAACCGGTTATTGAAAGGCACTGAATGTATAATATACCTCTAAGACACGTGTGCTTTACGACAGTCACCTTAGGTACAGGTAACGCATTGTGTCTAATGATTTGTCTGTATTGACAATGAGCACATGTGTTCTCCTAGCGCACATCAGGTGAATCAACCGTTACACACCTGTAATAGAGGTATCGAGAACGAACATGCGTATAAATAGACTGAGAAGACACGTTATTGAATTCGTACTATCTATATATATACATATATTTAATTCTAGACGTATGTGCAGGAAATATAAGGGCAATATATGTATAGATGACTTTACTTTACCTCAGACGGAAATCCTCGTCAAATCCTCAAACCCTGGGAGGAACCTTTAATTTGTCATTGTCACGTTTGTATGAAGAATGATGGGAACGGCTAGTTACCATGGAAACACGGCAAGCTGATATAATCCTGTTCACGGTTACCATCACGATACATTCTAGCGATGAAAAAGCTTTCACACGTGGATATTTACTTCCGGAAAATGTACAAGCAATGGCGGCACCGATATGCTAGATATATTATGTAAATGGCATTACTGGACAAGTATGGACTGTGCTCGCGGAAGGTTTAAACTACTACCGAAGGCAATGTTTATACACACACCTCACTATACCCTGAACTGTCACGCCTCAGTTAACACTACACAGGTTCTGAGCCACTCGACGGTTTATTTTGTTTACCCTCTACACGTGTACTCGACATACGATTTATACATGTACTTCCAATGAATGACCTGTGGGTATAAAGGTCATATACATGTACACCTTTGTGGTGTTAATTGCCATCATTATATATGAAAGGAAAAGCCAACTCCCACATGTCAAGATAACCAATGAAATTACATTACAATGTGCACTTAACATCTACCATGCGATATATATTATTGATCTAATCCTACAGGGGTATGGTAGAAGCAAATTAAGTGAATCAGGCCTGAAAGAATAGTTAGTGAATATTCGTTAAATTTCTCTTTATTACAAAAATTACATAAATTTTACAGACATCTTTAGAACTGCGCTCAAATTAAACAAAATTAGCACAACGAAGTTTAAACTTTCACATATTTATTTTTGAACAGATTCGAATTTACAAAAAGAATAGATTGATTGCTGACTAAACCATTAGATACGATACGTTATATAAAGACAAAGGCAATATAGAAGAACATATTGTACAGAGCTGTCGGGGTGTTACAGTTTGGGACATGGATGTAGAGAGGTTAAAGATTGAAAGTCCACATCGTTCCATACAACAGTAAATTGGGTCGATGCCTTAGGCTAAAATGGGCCATTAGATCGAGCTATGCTGATCTTGTCTGATAAACTCTGACCGTAGTTATTGATAGAAATTCTTGGCATTGACCAATTAAATATTTTGCATGACATTTATTCATGTATTGTACGATGACTTATTGCCTTGCATATCAAAAGTTACATGTAGTGTAAGGGAATATTCTCTTCAAATAAATGTTAATCTGGAATGTATTATAGTTTAATGAGATTCCAGTTTTTGATGTCTTTATTTTCAATTTCTGGCAGGAAAAGTTCCCAATGTTTACACCAAACATAGTACTTTGACTTTAACAATTAACGAGATTATCTTTATTGTTGCGGGTTAATCCATGTCTAAATAAAGTGTAAACAACTGTGTAGACCTTAAGCAAACCGGTATGGTAAAACACTTTTTGTTAATCTGACCTATCCTCTTGAGTTGTCCTCTTGTTTTTTTTTTTTATTTCATCCGCCTTATCTAAATATGATTATTCTAACCATCCTAGAGTATGACTGTTGGCCAACAGATTTTCTCTAAGCAAGCTGCATACAGGTGAACCACACACACACACATATATATATACATGTGTATACAGCTGTTACACAAAATCAATTGGATGCATTATAATTCCAAATCGTCCCAAAACGAAATCTTAGTAACATTTTGTCATTTTAATAGAAAAAAGCATTAATCAAGTTAAAACAGCTGTATTGCAATGTGTATTTATAACTACTACATATATATGTGTAAAAATTAAGTATCTGTCGCTTGACACAGACATCTACTATAGGGACTTTGAATCCCATACGCTGCTCCATCAAAGGGTATCTTCCATCTCATTAATTTTTTTAATACTTAACAGGTGTAAAAGTAACATTTTTTTGGACTCGTGTAATTTCTCGCCGTTACATAAATTATGATCGATTTGATATACGTTAAAGCTTCTAGATAAGAAATGAATATATTCTACATGTAAAAAATGAAAACGATTCATTATTTTGAAAATCCTTTCCTAATCTATTACTCTGATCACTTGGTTAAAGTTCATTCTGAAATCAGTGTATATGCGTAAGACGAGAAACAGACTGAAGATCTAGTCGATGAAAGGTTAACAAGCATAACGTGTACGTTAATTTATATAGGTTAAATGATAATTAGTTAAAGTTATCACACGTTTCCATGTTTTCGCTGTTGTTTGAGCTTCTCGTTGAACGTACATTGTAGTTTGATACAGAAGGACACGTAACAAAGTTTCGGGCGGAAGGGCTTGTATATACTATAAGTATTGATATGTTAATGCTGGAATAACCCAGGTAGCCAACAAGGATGACGAAAAAAAATAAAATAATAATAATTAAAAAAAAAAAAAATGGGGATAGATAGGGGAAAATATTTAGGTTTCAAACATTTCCAGGGCGTGTTTTTTTATTAGGCATTATCAACGAAATTGATTCGGTGTAAATTTCTATTTTGCGAATTACTGGTTTGGTAAGCTATAATGCAAATCAAAACAATATGTGAATTGAAGATGTAAATGTTTAAAACATCTATATTAAAATATGTTTTGCTTGTTTTGTTTTTTACTTGTGTGTAAACTGGGTTATTTCAAAATGACGCAAGTTATTAAACAGAGAAGGAAAACAAATAAACACATACTTACAAATAACAAATATACACCCAGAAATAACACAGAAGCTAAAAACTATTATAGCGAAGACAAAAAAAGCCCTTCAGGATTTGAACCTGCAAAACTTAGTCCTGTACTCAGCGTTTTAAACTATAAACTGCAAATGCTTTTCCTACGTGAATATTGATTCGTTCACAATCAATATATCAATCAAAGATTATCACGACTGGTCATATCTGTTGGAATATAACTTAGGGTCTTGTAAGCAATCATTGTTAAGACGCTGATATCATCTTTTATATTGATGGTATTGATGTATTTCTTTCTATACCGTGGACGGTGCAGTTATATGTATTTGGTGACGAGTAGCGGATATGCTGTCGGCGCTGTAGCATTTTCAACACACAGGTAGTGAACGTTAATGAAAAGCTAACTGGAGAAAAACTTCTCCATACACAACGAGAAATCAAGTTTTAATCATTAATGGATAAAGGAAACAATATTTACTGCTAGCTTTGAAGGAAATGAAATGACCATTAATTTCTTTCATGGCTTTTTGCACATGTTGATATTTCTGTTTCGTGTATAGTCCGAATGTTAAAAATCGACTACCATATAATGTAAAGACGAGTATTAATTAGTAAAAATATGTATATTGCATTTGTGTATATGCATCAGTTTAAAATGACGTCCAAGTCTCTGTGCAATGCCGAATAAGTCGTGAAGATTTAGTGAGTAATTTGGCGAATTTTGCGATACTGGTAATGGTGTAAGGGGTTCGAATTCACGAGGGCTTTGCTGTTAATTTTTCTCATTTTTTTTTGTTTTTTGTTTTTTTTTTGTTTTGTAAATTGCGTTTGTTTACTTGTTGTTTTTATTTAAGGATTGAACGTTGCTTTGGTGGATTTCATGGGGTCATGAGCTGAGTTGCTCTTGTGGCAAATTTAATAAACTGCGAAGCACTTCAAGTTGAATTTGTCTAAACAGCAGCTCAATTCATCACATATAAAATTCAACAAAGCAATATTGAATTCTTATGTTTCAATCAACACATATTGCGCCTAACAATTTGCAGAAGTCTTTAGGTACTAGAACTTACTCTAGTCGTATGGGTTAGTGTTAAAAGAAATAGTCCATCATTAGACGATGAAAAAACAATATTATAAAGACAAAAACACGAAAAGACAACACATTAACTATATAAAACAAATTATAAAATAACGTAATTTAATTGAAATATTTCTTTTTTCGTTGAATTTAAAAATCTGCGAGAAAAAAGTCTTCTGCTTTCCGGTTGTCTCCCGTTGCCATCTTTACGAAATATGTTACGGAGTTGGTAAATGGATTGTGACCTTGACACGAGCTCTACAACTGATTAAAATATGGAACTTTATTCACGAATGTTTACTGATAATTCTTTGATCTATTGAACTTCCTTGTACACATCTCGATTTTAATGATGGCTTTATTTTGACCGCCCGACACACAGGGACTTGAGACGAATGCTTGATTCCTAGTCCACTGCCCACTTGGACGATTTACAGGATCCAAACAATTAAGTAATGATTCTGTATATATATTGATTACACATGGGCACATTTAAACATCAAGTGGGTAACTTTGAAGACATACACAATCAGGCATCACCCTTGGTAGAGTTAAGAGATTTTTACTCGTGTTGGTTTTGAAAATCTCATTTAAATTCTCAGAATCTTAATGAACATGATGCCTATTATGTAGATCTAACAGAACATGCCCACTCAATTGCAAAGTACTGATAACATCACATGTATGTTATTTCTGACCCAAAATAAGCCTATTAAGATTTCTGTCCCCCACATATATTGGTTATGCCTAGCGGTCGACTTGTGCGCTACAACGTTTTCATACGCGTAGAATGATGCTATTCAAATTCATGGACCAATGAAATAGATTAAATGATGAAGTCTAATTGAGTCCAACTTGAGTAGAAATTAGATACATATTTGTATATTGTTTTTATTTGTTTATTTATTGATCTATTGATTTTTTTGAGTTGCTGTTATCTCCCTAAATCACCTGTATATTTTCAATCATTGATATATTTATTTATTATTTCGTTTGTTTAAACTATACGCGAGAGGTCATTCCGGCCCCAGTTTCATCAATAAATAAACACCTTTAATTGCTATTTTTATATAAAAAAAGGTTCATTGGATTAAAGGACTGTTTTCCTATAGAAAATGTTAAGTTAAGGAATTTTCTTACGTTATAGAAAATTGATGAAACTCGAGCCGGAATGATCTTAGCTAAGGAATTTTCTTTATATTCTGTTATGCTTTGCTATGGGACAATTTAAGTTAGGAGTTTTCTGAAGTTAAGGAATATTAATATAAATTTGGGCCTGTTTAATTTACCCACGGGCCTGTGTGTATTACCCTTATCTGTTTTGGTACAAGTACGAAAATAATTACGACAATTTTAGAAATAGAGCAAAACGCCTGTTTTCTGCAAAACCATTATAGCGTTTAACCAATGTTCTATAAGTCATGTTAGAATTCCAAATCAAATGTCTCGTGTGTTCTCGAAGTAAAACACCCATTGATGTAGTTTCTTCCTTGACTCGAATGATCTTCCAGGCCTTATAGATACCTATCCTTTAACACTTATCATAATAATCTAGCATGATTTGATGTTGGCTTTCATTATCACTCAAATAACAGCGAAAGCTGTTCCTTAGATAGGAAAAATGTTATGTCAATTTTGCAGTCAGAGTTGTGTAATGACGGTATGTTTGTTTGAGGAATCATTCCGTAGGATCATGGATACGTTGCCTAGTTCAGTTGGTTCGGATTTGTAAGTAGTGTTTGTCTGATTGTCTGTCGGCATGCTTATTGTCTTGGCGTACACTTTTTTGTCGGTTGGTGTAGGAGTCAATGGAACTTCCGTCACGGGTCCAACCAATGAAAACAATACCGGAAGTAACAACAACGCATGTCCTATCCCAAGTACCATAACGAGAAACATCAGCTTGAAGAAACTCTGGAATATATATGAGGACGAGAATGCAAGGATAAGTATCCCAATAATTGAGGAGATGGCGGCGTTGATAATTGGTCCTCCCGTCCGATTTATAGCATTATGCACACGTTCTTTTCGCGTGGCGCCATCTACAGTTATGTATGCATGACAAATATGCGCACTGAAATCGACAGAAAAACCTATACTCATGATAATCTCAATCATAGTTATGGCGTTCAAAGTGAGATCCCAGTAGTACATCAATCCAAACATACCCGCGCATATCATTACCATGGTAACGGTCACGCACGCGACAAGTAATGGATGTGGCATAAATATTATTGTAACCACGAACATGGCGGCTATTGCCATACCGACGGTGGTGAATGTGATTTGGAAAGAATAAACGTACTCCTCGAAAAATATAAAAGGCCAAGAAAAACAAACAACTGGTAAAGGAGAATTGTACGCTACATCTCGCATCCGAAGCATGACGTTTCCTTGTTGATCAGATCCAGGAAGATCTTTTGTTAAAACATAAAACCTAGCGGCGACAATGTTTGTTTCCTCGCTGTTGATCACTATATCATTTGCGTGATCCTTTCGAATGATTAAGAAAGTTTTCAGGCCGGCTATGAAACTTCTCTCACTTACATCATTGTAAAATATTGACTTCTTGTAATCCGTTAGCCAATCATATGCAATAGCCTGGTTGATGTCATCATCAGCTTTGGCGTTCGATAACATTTCGAAAATACGACTTTGCGTGGAAGCATCAGAGTAATTCTGAGCTGATGTGATGGTAAATCCTATGGCAAACTCCCAGCTAAAATGGTTTTCAAATAGCGTATTGTAGGTATACAAATAGGAATCCGGATCAGATAAGTAACTGTAGCGCAAGCCTCTTTTAAAATTCATTATTCCGTAAACAGTTGCCGCGAGATAAACAATGAAAAGCACTGTTATCGTGACTTTCCCATATGTATTTTGAACTATATACTGGAAAGGGATCTTTACATAATGTTCTAACGGACTTTCATTGTCTCTTCTTGTCCTAGGGGGCTGTCCGCCACAACAGAATGTATAACAAATGGATTTCCCTTCCGCTCGTAACTCCTCGCGGGGTTTTATAGGACGGCACGTCCCACAGTGGTCGTTCCGGGCCATTCGGCGCTCATTGATAACCATACAAGGCACAAAAAAGGCCAGCTGATTGAGGTAGCAGAAGATGACAGCCGTACCTAAAATATACAAAATAATCTTATAAATTTTAGTAATGACATGGTCTTGAACATAGCATGAGATTATAAATGTGCATAATGCTCCTTACAATGCCGGACTTCCTTAATTATCTATTCAAATGTAGAACTTGGTCATTGACATGTTACATAACAGACACGTGTATACTACACGGACAGATCCATGAAATGAAAGTCAGCTGATTGAGGAAGCAAAAGACGACAGAAACTCCTAAAATATAAGATACGTATATATTATTGTAGATCAGTTTTGACATCATCTAAGATATCTTAGATGGAAATACAGAAGGTAATGTTCTAACTTATTCATATGCACATATGTAGACCATGACAGGGATATACCTATAACACACAGAAGATCTGACAGGGGATGTTACCTATAACATACAGAAGATCCTGAAAGAGGATGTTACCTATAACACACATAAGATCCTGACTGGGGATGCTACCTATAACATACAGAAGATCCTGAAAGTGGATGTTACCTATAACACAGAAGATCCTGACAGGGGATATTACATATGACAAATAAGATCCTGACAGGGGATATTACATATAACACACAGAAGATCCTGACAGGGGATGTTACCTATAACATACAGAAGATCCTGACAGTGGATGTAACCTATATTACACAGAAGATCCTGACAAGGGATGTTACCTATAACACACAGAAGATCCTGACAGGGGATGTTACCTATAACACACAGAAGATCCTGACAGGGGATATTACATATAACACACAGAAGATCCTGACAGGGGATGTTACCTATAACATACAGAAGATCCTGACAGTGGATGTAACCTATATTACACAGAAGATCCTGACTGGGGATGTTACCTATAACACAGAAGATCCTGACAGGGGATATTACATATGACACATAAGATCCTGACAGGGGATATTACATATAACACACAGAAGATCCTGACAGGGGATGTTACCTATAACATACAGAAGATCCTGACAGTGGATGTAACCTATATTACACAGAAGATCCTGACAGGGGATGTTACCTATAACACACAGAAGATCCTGACAGGGGATGTTACCTATAACATACAGAAGATCCTGACAGGGGATGTTACCTATAACATACAGAAGATCCTGACAGGGGATGTTACCTATAACACACAGAAGATCCTGACAGGGGATATTACATATAACACACAGAAGATCCTGACAGGGGATGTTACCTATAACATACAGAAGATCCTGACAGTGGATGTAACCTATATTACACAGAAGATCCTGACTGGGGATGTTACCTATAACACAGAAGATCCTGACAGGGGATGTTACCAATAACACAGAAGATCCTGACAGTGGATGTAACCTATATTACACAGAAGATCCGACAGGAGATGCTACCTATAACATACAGAAGATCCTGACAGGGGATGCTACCTATAACATACAGAAGATCCTGACAGTGGATGTAACCTATAACACACAGAAGATCCTGACAGGGGATGTTACCTATAACACACAGAAGATCCTGACAGGGGATGCTACCTATAACACGGAATATCCTGACAGTGGATATTACCAATAACACAGAAGATCCTGACAGGGGATGTTACCTATATTACACAGAAGATCCTGACATGGGATATTACCTATAACACAGACTATCCTGACAGTGGATGTTACCTATAACACATAAGATACGACAGGGGATATTACATATAACACACAGAAGATCCTGACAGGGGATGTTACCTATAACACACAGAAGATCCTGACAGGGGATGCTACCTATAACACGGAATATCCTGACAGTGGATATTACCAATAACACAGAAGATCCTGACAGGGGATGTTACCTATATTACACAGAAGATCCTGACATAGGATATTACCTATAACACAAAATATCCTGACGGTAGATATTACCTATAACACATAAGATCCGACAGGGGATGTTACCTATAACACAGACGATCTAGACAGTGGATGTTACGTATAACACACAGAAGATCCTGACAGGGAATGTTACCTATAACAAAGAAGATCCTGACAGGGGATGTTACTTATAACACGGAAGATCCTGACCGGGGATGTTACCTATAACACAGAAGATCCTGACAGGGGATGTTACCTATAACACAGAAGATTCTGACAGGGGATGTTACCTATAATACAGAAGATCCTGACAGGGGATGTTACTTATAACACAGAAGATCCTGACAGGGGATGTAACCTATAACACAGAAGATCCTGACAGGGGATGCTACCTATAACACAGAAGATCCTGACAGGGGATATTACATATAACACACAGAAGATCCTGACAGGGGATGTTACCTATAACATACAGAAGATCCTGACAGGGGATGTTACCTATAACACAGAAGATCCTGACAGGGGATGTTACCTATAACACAGTAGATCCTGACAGGGGATGTTACCTTTAACACAGAATATCCTGACAGGGGATGTTACCTACATATATTTACCATCATGTTTTTGATAGGGATGATATACAATGTAGATGTACATACATAAGGACCTGACAGAGGTAGTTACCTGCGTACACACAGAAGTGGCTGACAACCATGATGGGGGTCGTTGCTCCAACAGCGAACGCCAAAAAGTCGGTGATGGATGTTATTGTTATAGCCACGCCCCCCGTCCTCATCGTCTCCATCATCCTGTCCTCTAAAGTCGATTGTTGGGCTGATGAGCAGTCCGCCAAACAAGAGATCAGGATAAACATATCATCAAGGCCAATACCTACACAAGCAACAGTAACAACAATAATAGCAAAAAGCAACATAAAAAAACAAAAAACAAAAAACAAAAACACACAACAACAACAATTACAACATCTACAAAGCTGTATCATATTCACATGTTAAATTATAAACTTTTTTCTATTTTAAAACATCAATTTACTCAAGCGTGTTGGTCCCGATGGAAGCGTGCGTTATATGTTGTTACAGTTCGTTAATAAAATGTTATTGGTATTTCCATATTAGGAACTAGTGCCCTACACTAATGCTCACTTACCTATAATCAGAAAGGGAAGTGCCGCAACGACGAGGACAAACTTGACACCAATGGCACTGACGAAGCCGAATGATCCAAGGATTGCAAAGCATGTTGCAAGAACGCCTGCACGACCCAAATTTTGTCTGTCGGAAACACAGTCTCCTCCGGACATAGCGAATCCAGCATAAACCAGCATCATAGCTATACAAAAGCCAAAGAGCGGGACATCCCCGAACACGCTTTTTTCCAACTCATCGTCTAAAGATCTTGATGTTGAAAAAGCGATGTCCATTATGGATGGGAATCTACCGAGCATCTGCGGTAACTTTTTTTCCCAGGCCGAGGATAATTCCTTTGCTGTTTCCGTGTCCTGACGCAAATAGAATACGAGTCTCACCATTTTAGCTGATACGAGATAACTTTCTGATACTTGGGGATCTCCAAATGTCCAGCTAAGATATTCAAAATTGAAAAGTGGAAAGCTGATTGTGTTTGACTCCATGGCTGTTCGGAAAGCTCTACTAAAAACAACGTCCCCCTCGACGACACAGTTACCGTTTCGTAAAGCACAAATGTTTACCAGACTGGAAGTTGCATTATCAGTAGTTATATTTATACTGTGCATAATGAAATTATATATCCTTTCAATTTCATCCAAGTACCTTGGTGCAAGGATGTTAGAATCGTTTCTGGTTTTAATAATAATGTCAGCATAATGGCTATTCCATGTGAGACTTTTAGTGTAGAAGTTCGTTCCTGACTTGTCTTCGGTAAATATTGAATTAATTATAGCTCGATCCGTTATGGACTGAGCGTTTTTGGGTGTATACGTGATTTCGGAGTCAGTCTCAATCTGTAGCCTGACCAGTCCAATCCCCAGTAGACAGTTGATGATCACACATGCTATCAATATATGCCAGGGGTATCTAGATACCAGTGATCCGTATTTAATGAAGGGCTGTCCAAGTGCATCTTCCCATCTTTTATAGATTCGAGTAAAATTCATTTTGTACCTACAAGAAATTTTGTTCTGAACAAAGCTTCATCATAGACTGCTGAGCACATTAGGACAATAAATAAGGTTTGATGATAGACCTATGACAACAATAGGACAATAAGTAAGGTTTATCTTAAGTAAGGTTCATCATACACTTATGACCACAATTGGACAAGAAATAAGGTTTATCAAAGCTTTATGACCCCAATAGGACAATAAGTAAGGGTCATTATAGACTGCTGACCACAATAGGATAATAAGTAAGGGTCATTATAGACTTATGACCAAAATAGGACAATAAGTAAAGTTCATCATAAACTTATATTTACATTCCTAATGTGGTTTGCTGATATGAACATACCAAGTAAAAGCAACAAACATATGACCATGAATACACTATGAAAACCGTATGAAAACAGTGTCTCTCGTGAAAATCACCTGATTAATCCGGTCATATTAATACGCCATCGACAGTAAGACAGGAAGAGTAGCTTCCCTTGGATCGATAACGTTGGTACGAGATAAGTGTTAAAAATATTGAGAGCATAAACATTTTAATTAATTATACCATAATTCAAGAATTAAATAATAAATAAACATTATACAAAATTAAACAAAAAAGACCGGAAAATGCGGAACGACATTAAAACAATGGCGTGGTGCATAGGCGGGATCTCCCGGCTGTTCTAATAATTTGGCGTTTCGTCGTATACATGACAAATTTTTCTTTTTAATTAAAATTTCTCGTTTTCTCGATATAAATTTTTTAAATCAAGGTTATGTAAATATATGAATTGAATAGATTTTTTAAATTTTCATTGCGGCTATGAATACCAGTAGCTAGCTACATATCCTCCGAGGCGCGCTACCGCGCGCCACGGGATATGTAGCTAGCTAATGGTATTCATAGTCGCAATGAAAATTTAAAAAATCTATTCAATCCATATATGACCACAATAGGACAATAAGTAGGGTTTATCATATCATAATGACAACAGTAGGACAATAAGTAATATTTATCACAGACTAATGACAACACTTGGGCAATAAGTTTTTTTCTTATACTCGTGTCTTCAATAGGAAAATAAATAAGTTTTTACCATCGACTAATAACCCTTTCAGGACAATGAGTAAGGTTATCCATAGACTAATGTCCACATAGGACATTAAATACAAAGCTATTTTTCATCAATAGAAATTAAAATTTCAATATGCAAAACAAATTTCAGTAACATGATTATTTTTTTCTTACATAGTTATTTTTAAAATGTAAACTATGTAGAATTTTTTTATGACTTATAAAGAATGATAATTACATATACATGTGGTTTACCCATTCATTATGTATTATGTTTTTCTGCTATTTGATAAGCAAATAAAGTAGTTTATCACGTAATCGGTCGATATACGTTGAATTCATCCATGTAATGTTTTTGCCTATGTCATAAATGAAATATACCCTGAAAGTTTTTCATTGGTTGCGCCAATTGTGACGTTATGTTTTGAATAATGAAGTTACACGATGCCTCCTTTTGATTCGGGCCTCAACAATTTGACTTTAAACCCTGTTAAAATGATAGTTTCTGGGTTTTGTATTTTCGTTTCATATGACACTTCATGAAAAACATCTGAAAGTTTCAATATGTATTTTCGAAGGCTACAAAATTAATTTTCGAAGGCTAAAAAATAAAATGGTCAAAAAGTTCAGAACACTATTGTGAAACATATATGCTATATATGACTTTAATATAGAGCAACGCACAGCATGCCATATACAATTAAGTATCGTGCAACAAACATAACGTGCATTTGCAGTACGAGTGAAGAAAACTGAATCGTTTCTGGAAAACATAACCTGTAACTTCATACCAAATGAACAAGATAGAGCAAAACCCATTGACATTATCTTGAGAAAAGTTTAAAAAACTAAAAAGTCCGTACCGTGCGCCATGAATAAGTAACAGGCTGGCAGCAAGCTGATGCAATCCTTACCACACTTCTGAACTGAACTCTGGCCTTGTAGGCTGGACATAAGCTTTATATATGAGTTTATAATGCATGACTTGCGGGCAGATAATAGTATGTATATTTGTCACGCTCATTTCAATCAATTTACTTTAAAAGGACTATGCATATACATTTAAATAGACAGGCCTCAACAGAACATACAGTTGTATTTTAAGAAAACTGCACATAAGTCGCCATGCTATACCATTAAGGAATATGCCATAGGCATATAGGCACTTACATTGAGCTATAAATGTCAATTAATTTATCAATTAGCTGCAATTGGAAAGGTTAAAAGTATTAATTTCACCCACTGTTTGAGAATAGCTTTAAGCATGCAACGTCATATTTTAGCATTAAGATTTTAATTCGTATATGAAGACTGGTTTTTACACAGTAACACGCTTGATTCAGGGATGTTTCAGAATCAAAAATAAAGTAAGAATTTTGAATCATTACAAATGTGTATATGGTAAATGTAACATAGAACTAGGAAACTTCAACAGGATCGAAAGCTGCCTTGACTGTGTATTAGGGACTGTGAGTGCAGAGAAGCTTAATTGGTAGACAAGGTCTACGCAGTAGTGAGTTGTATCATGCCATCTAAGGAAGGCTGTCGTGCCACTTGGGGCTAAGAAATAACTGTTGAACCAGACGTTTTGATACTGCTGAATGACAAATCCCGACCATGAAAATGTAGAGGCGTTCTCATGATTAATCATTTTAATGATTTTATGGCTCGTAAATTGTCTTTCCCATAGCCATGTAAGGATGAACTGCAAATAAATTACACTGCTATTTACATATTCACACGTGACATCAATAGTTTAAAATGGATGTTGATCAATCCTGAATATCAGCTCCTTAACAACGACTATCATCGTAAGGCAATTGTTTTTTTTATTTCTATTCTTTACATTAACATTCGACATTTCGACCTTTAAATAACGGTTTATGCTTACAACCATATAATCTATTACTATTTTTGTCCTATCCAGGTTATTTTTGTGATATAACATCTGTGATATGTCATATAATCTGTTCTGAACAATGATAAATGTCGAACTAGTTTTGGCTGATTCGAGGAGTCGTATCTGCCATTTATTTTGCAGATATTTACCATTGACTCATTTTTTACAAAATAAATGATCGCGACCATATCAATGGAGAAAATAAGTGGCTATACGATATGTATAAGTATAAACTCTTCTTATGGTATTTCAAAGATATTAATGATACATTTCGGACAAAATGTATATGTATTTTACTAAAATGCCATTTATCTATAATAAAATATTTAACAGGAAGAGTGTTTTTGAATATTAACATTACAATGTAATTGAACCCATGCCTAAATACATTTCTGTTCAGGTGAACTGAGTTTTAAGTAAATTAACATTTACATACGGTCCAGAGGAAATACACTGAGAATGAAATAGTTAAAATAATTGAATATTCAGTCGACAATATTTTGTTGTCTTTTGTGACAAGGTCTTCTAAGAGACAACTGGAACAAATTGTACCCATTGCACCTATTTATAACAGATTTGTTTATGATTTCATACCAGGCGGCTTATATTCAAGGGTTTATCATAACAGGTAGCGAAGGCCTTGCGAAATCCTCTTTAAATTCAAATTAATATTGACAATGTGATATTTGTAAATCTATGAATAATTACAACTATTTTCAGTATGTCGATGGAGCGTGACGTCAATCAAACTTCACACAGTCTTGAACACCGAACGCTCATACTTTATAACGTAACCAGCATGGACAGCATACAACTCATCTGTATGGAAAGCGTAATTATTCTAATTTCTCAATTATTGATTTTCCATGTATAGCAACATCCCTATTTTCCATCCCTGCGGTGTTCACATGCCCAAGTTGATTCGATATTCAATGCCTTTTTACCGTTATCACGATTTCCGTGGTAAATGACTACCTTTCTTCTGCAATCGAAACCCACGTTTTGAATTAATTCGAACGTTTTGGAGTACATCATGTAGTCAGCGAATCTGATTTGGTCAGAAATGAAATAAAACACTGACTTTGTACGTTGATTGATTTAAATATTAAATATTTTAAGTTCATATCCTCGTTTATCACAAAGACCGTAGATTATCTTGCCAGACCAAACTTTGAGATTTTATTGTCTATTTGTTTAGAATTGAAGCCATCGCAACAGATTTATTCGTATTATTGGTATGAAAAGGTTGAATTGACGCGTGGATTGTTAAAATAAGACATACTTGTTCCAAATATTTTATTATCAAGTCAAACACAATAAAAATAACATGAATATATAACACTGTACAACATTAATATCAGCTATTCATAATACAATATATTTCCATGAATAGTATAAAATGGCATCATCAAAATTTTGATTATTACAATAAACACTATCACTTATATAAGCTCATAATGTCATCACCCAACATCGATAAACCGATTGATAATGATGATAATAAATAGGTTTGATGTTAGTTTCCAAAAATAGCATTTAATGGCGGTGAGTTATCCTAATTCAGGGCCTCTTGAAAGTGCCATTTCACAGAAATGTCCTGTAGAAGATAGGTTAGAACATAGAATGGCAGAAACGAAAGGCATTATATCATTTCAAAATGTCTGGGATAGAACAAAGAGCCTTCCTTTCGTGGTTGAAAGCGTTCATGCATACATAAGAAAGTAGTGAAAAGATACTATCGAATAGTTAGTCGCCCCCACCTTATACAAAAGGATTCAATCAGCCAAAATACATTTGTATTTAATCGTATTTGTATTTTTCGGCAATAATTCATCAGATGTCATACACAAGATATGCTGTACCACGTGTGCTTAGGCATCATTATGTTTCCATAGTTTATGACATGAACATGCTAAAATAATAGGACTGTGAAGAATATTATTATCTCGTCGGAAAACATACTTGTCTTTCTGTCTTGAACAATTAATCTTTAGTAAGAATTATAGCTAACATACGCTAACATAAGATGCTTTATTTTGAATGCGTAGTTAGATATAATAATATTCGTGGAGTAAAGCAATCATACCTCAGTTAAACAAATTTTAAGTACATTATAGCTCTTACACATTACACAATATGGTTAGACAAAGAAAAGTTGCACACAATGTAGCAAATCTATTAAAAACTTACATTTCTTATTGGTAACGCCAGTACAAAATGTACATAAGCTTTTCACACAAAGCTAGTAAATATTTCAATAGCAATAGCATCATTTTAAACGTTCTGATAATATCATAAATATTTTGACAACCATATTTTAGTAGTTGCGCCAAATCAGGTTAGATGTAATGCTGTGAGTGTCTAACGAACACAAATTGTGATTTGATGTCGATGTACAGTGTATGTCATGATACAAAATGTCATTCTTTCTTATGCCATTCACACATTTTAAAAATAATATCGATAATATTACTTTTATAGAACTATAATACTTCTATGGGTTGTTTCCCTTCTTATAAAAAAAATTATTAACAAAGACATGGAACTACAAAGCAAAACTGTATCAAAATAACAAGTAGAATACAAACAAAGTGAAGCAAAACACGCATCACAGAAAATATTCATTGGCAATAATATGTGGACGGAAAAATATGTGTAAAGCGAAGTAGTTTGACATAATTTTAAAATCCTATTTCAAACAAAATCATAATAATACTTAGATATGCTACATCTATGAAAAAAATTATACTTTTTATGTTTTACTGAAAACCAAAAGTTACTTATTTTTACGCTATTATCACCATTTTAATGGTTAAGCTTTTTCTCTCTTTCTTGAATAAATTATATCTACATGTAGGCATGCCTCTATATTTGTATATAATTTTGTGTCATATAAATCTTAATAATTTGGAGTGCGTTGGTAATTTCTTTTTCTTTTCTTTTCTGTTGGTGTTGATAGCATCTATTTCTGTACCATGTGTCATTTAATTAATTTTGTGTAGACGCTGTGGGCGTTGTAGCATCATTAAAATAAAATAAAAAAGATTGATGTCAAACATCACTTCTCTGCGAACACGCAAGACACATATACAATAATACTTCAAAATTTAAAATCAAATCATGGAGCAATTAATAAAATAAATAAAAAAACAAGTAAAGCGTCTTTAAAAATATACGATATAATATACAATGAACGTACCCATCTCTCAATATCATTAACATAGATATTCTTTCAATATTTTACTCTCATTTCCAGAAATATTTACTTTCTCATAAAATCTCATTTGAAATATGATAACTCGTGCATATTGATTTTTCCCTCAAATTATATGCTTCTGTACTGTCCTCGTGTAATTTCCTGTTATAATTTTGTGTACACTTATATTCACTTTATGTGATAACCCCGTGTATTTTCCTATAATACATTTTTGTATACTGATATTACCCTCCTATTACAAACTCATGTACACTTGTATTCACATTCAGTAATAACCTCGTGAAATGTCCTATTATAAATTTTTGTACACTAATATTACCCTCCTATCACAACTCATATACACTTGTATTCACATTCTGTGATATCCTCGTGTAATTTCCTATTATAAATTTTTGTACACTGATATTACACTCCTATCATAACTCATATACACTTATATTCACATTCTGGGATAACCTCGTGTGATTTTCTATTATGAACTTTTGTACACTTATATTACCCTCATATTGTAAACTCGGGTAATTTCTTCCTTACGCCTATATTCCTTTCCTATTATCATATTGTGATAATTCCATTACTATAACCCGAGATACAACATTGTATACACCGATTTCCAATATTCAGTTAATATGTCTGCTAGCAGTATACTTACTCAATACTATTACCACTGTATATATCTCACCGAGAAATATAGGCACATGAGCCGCCCAAAGAATTTGGCAAATATGACTACTTGGGAAACATAACAATACATTTTATATACGCCGTACTAGAATAAGATCCAAATATAGTGTCGATGTTCCTAATCAACTTACATTTTATCAACAAAAAACTGCACTGTTTTGTCAGAAATATTCAACGCATTATGACATTTTAAACACTACCGCCGCGAATTCCTAATAAACAGTATGTAGACTTGTTGTCAGCATGGTCGAAGAAACATATATTTTAGTGTTAAAGAGTAATTTTGATTTTGTATGACTGTGAATAGAATTTAAAGCTTAGATTATTCTTTTGTTAAAATATCGACCTGATTTTATCGCCAATCACTGATTGTCATAGTAAGTTGACAGATTGGACTACAATAGGATGTTTCATTTGGAATATTATTGGATCTAAAGCAAAACCTTTCAATTACAGTTAATACTGGGGACAAATAAAGGTATAATCTAGACGTTGGCCGTACCGTTCGCATTCCACACAGTTGGCGTCGGTGTGGATACTTTGTCTAGTTCTATGTTTACGGGCTTGGCACCATTCACGTTGGTTTGATGGTCTGACGGCGCTCTTTTTGCCTGAACATTTACTTCTCTGTCAGCTGGCGTAACAGTAGATGTTTCTTCCGTTACAGGCCCAATCAATGAAAAAATAAGCGGAAGTAACAACAACGCATGCGCTAAACCAAAGACCATAACTAGAAACATAAGCTTAAAGAAACTCCTGAATATATATGAGGATGAAAACGCTAGAATCATGATACCAATTATAGAAGAAAGGGCTGCGTTGATGATTGGTCCACCTGAACGATCTAACGCATTGTGTACTCGTTCCTTTCGCGTGGTGCCATTTACAGTTATGTATGCATGACAAATATGCGCACTGAAATCGACAGAAAACCCTATACTCATGACAATGTTTATCATAGTTATGACGCTCAAGGTGAGGTCCCAGTAGTACATGAATCCAAACATACCCGCGCATATCATTACCATGGTAACGGTCACACACGCGACAAGTAAAGGATGTGGCATAAACAACAAGGTAACCACAAACATGGCGGCTATTGCTACTCCGACTGTTGTGAATGTTATTTGGAAAACGGAAGCGTACTCATCGAAAAACACAAACGGCCAAGAAAAACAAACAACTGGTAAAGGAGAATTGTCCGCTATATCACGCAACCGGAGCATGATGTTTCCTTGTTGCTCAGATTCAGGAAGATCGTTTGTTAAAACAAAAAACCTAGCACCGACAATGCTCGTCTCAGCACTGTTGAAGACTACATCATTAGCGTGGTCTGTTCTGGTGGTCAAGAAAGTTTTCAAGCCTGCTATGAAGCTCGCCTCATTAGTATCACTGTAAGAACCGGAACTTTTGTAGTCCGTCAGCCAGTCGAATGTTACACTGGGATTGATATCAGCGTCAGCTCTGGCGTTCGATAACAAGTCGGAAATACGACTTTGCGTGGCAGCGTCAGAGTAGGTCTGCGTTGATGTGATTGTAAATCCTATGACGAATTCCTCGGTAAAATGACCTTCTAGGAGCTTACTGTATGTATAAAAGTATGAATCTTCTGTTACTAAGTTACTGAGGAGAAGGCCTCGCTTAAGATTCGTAATTCCGTAAATCGTTAATGCCAGATACGCAATGAAAAGCACCAATATCGCGATCTTTCCGGGTAAATGTTCAACAATATACTGGAAAAGAAGTTTGGGATATCTTTCTAAAGGACTTTCGTTGTCCCTTCTGTTCTCAGGAACACTTCCACCACAACCGAAAATGTGACATTTGGATTTCCCCTCCTCTCGTAACTCCTTGCGGGGTTTTATAGAACGACATGTCCCACAGTGGGCGTTTCGGTACATTCGGCGCTCATTGATCACCATACAAGGCACAAAGAAAGTCAGCTGGTTGATGTAGCAGAAGATAACAGCAAGACCTAAAAAGTACAAAATGATTACATATGCAATATGCATGAAATGTAATAACCGTGCAAAAGTTTGTTTCGTACTCGTAATACATAATTGATTACTTCTTTGGGGCCTTTTCAATATATAACGGATATTTCACACATCAACATCTTAATGCTTTCTAAATATGCGTAAGTATTTGCATATTTTAGCGCAGCTATGAAAACAAGGAATACCATCATTATCAAAATAACAAGGGATACCAGTATTATGAAAACAACAAGGAATACCAGCATTATGAAAACAACTAAGAATACCAGCGTTATGAAAACAACTAAGAATACTAGCATTATCAAAACAACAAGGAATACCAGTATTATCAAAGCAACAAGGAATACCAGCATAATTAAAACAACAAGGAATACCAGCATTATCAAAACAACAAGTGAAACCAGCATTATGAAAACAACAAGGGATACTAGCATTATGAAAACATCAAGGAATACCAGTATTATCAAACCAACAAGGAGAAGCAGCATTATCAAACCAACAAGGAATAGCAGCATTATCAAAACAACAAGGAATACCAGCATTATAAAAACAAAAAGGAATATCATGCACATTACAGCATTATGGAAAGGCATATCAGCATAATAACGAAACAATAATTCAAACTCTAAATCGATCAAACAGGACTAAAATATGAAGAAAAATATAGATGATTATGGGGACTATTAAAACCGAACAAGGAGTATGAGACCAGGTGTTCATGTAGAGTAATCGTCTTCTGCTGCATCAATGACACTCCCATACCTGTCAGACTTCAAATCAAATATGGAAATAAAATGGAATAAAAATTTCGAAATGAAGGCAAATTGTTATTAATCTAACTTACAACAATCAAATTGACAGGGGTGACAATCGTCTTTATGAAAAATAGAAATGCACTTATGCAATGGCAATCAATAAACCAGCTCGTCATTTAGGTTTCAATTTCACATCAGATACAATGTATCTAGAATGTAAGATGAGGAATTCTTTACCTGCGTACACACAGAAGTTCCTGACACTGATGAAAGAGGCTGATGCTCCAATAGCGAACGCCAAAAAGTCGGTGACAGATGTTATGGTGATAGCCACACCACCTGTTTTCATTGTCTTTTTTATTCTATCTTCAATCTCTTTGGCTCTATCCTCCATTGACATACTAGATGTATCTCTTTGACAGTCAGCCAGACAGGACATCAGGATAAACATATCGTCCAAGCCAATACCTGCAAAAGAAGTTATCTTATTAATTCAATAGTAAGTTTGATAACAATGAAGTATTTTAATAATACATCAAACAGAATCATAATCTACTTGTAGACGACAAATATACACACACTAACCAGTGCTATTGCTACACAAACAATATCCTAATATACAACCACGGATTGGAGACACTGAATCGTTAAATACCATTCTGTAAATGTACCCAGTTAAACTCGTTATATATCTAAGATACACATGCTAAGGTGATTTAAAACGTGGTATATGATGAAGATGCGTCTTAAATCACTTACCTATGATTAGAAAAGGAAGTGTCCCAACGATACTGACAAACTTGACACCAATAGCACTGACGAAACCAAAGGATCCTAGGACAGCGATGCATGTTGCTAACACACCTGCACGACCCAAATTTTGTCTGTCGGAAACACAGTCACCTCCAAACGTGGCTAATCCAGCGTAAGTCAACATCAAAGTTAAAGTGATGGAAAAGTATACGACGTCTCCGTCAACGTTCTTCGCCAACTCAGAGTCTAAAGAAGACGACGTTGAATAAGCAATGTCCATCAAGGAAGAAGATGTTTTGCTTAGTACCTCTATATATTTTTCTTCATATGCAGTGGACAACGACATCATAGTCTGGGTATCCTGACGCAGATAGAAAACCAGTTTCACCATCTTAGCCGAAGTGAGATAGCCTCCTGATGATTGCGCATCTCCGAACATCCCACTGAGGTATTCAAAATTGAACAATGGATAGTTGATGGTATTTGATAGCATTGCTGTTCGGAAGGCCGTACTGAAAACAACGTCCCCATCAACGACACAATTACCGCTCCGTAATGCACAAACGTTCACCAGACCGAGGGTTGTGCCGCCATTGATTATGTTGACATTGTTTTGAATGTGGTTGTATATTCTTTCAATTTCATCCACATACGTTGTTGTTAGGATACTTGAACCATCATTGGCTTTCAAAATGACGTCTGCATACTTGTTTTCTCTTGTGATGCCTCTTCCGTAGAAGTTCGTGCCGGACTTGTCTTCAGTAAAAATGGACTCCACTGTTGCTCGATCCGCCTTGGACTGGCTGTTTTGTGGTGTATAAAGGGTTTCAGTGTCAGTCTCAGACTCCAACCTGACCAGTCCAATCCCTAACAGACAGTTGATGGTCACACATGCTATCAATACATGCCAAGGGTATCTCGACACCAGTGATCCGTATTTTACGAAGGGCGTCCCAAGCTTACTTTCCCACTTCTCATAAATATGTTTAAACCCCATGCTTGAACCTATAATATAAAATAATGTCATGTGTACACAGCTATCAATCTAAAGTTACTGAAAACAAGCAATCTTGAATCATATGGTTATATTTTTACCGGCCTTACCTTTGTTTAACTAGCTCAGAATCACAGTCTAGAGAGTCCTACACCGAAAATTCAAGAAACTTCATAGCTCGAGTCAATTGTTCTGTAAATTAAAAGTGATTGGTATAGTTTATAAAGCTACAAAACACACCAGGGAACAGTGAATCTGGGATCATTTTACATTAGAGATTAAAAGTTACTGGGATAGCTGTTTGCCAAATCAGTGTAGTGTTTCAACTCTGGTTCCCAGTATGCAATGGTTATTGAAGAGACTATCCTGATTATAGAACCTTTAGATATACATTTCAGTAAAAATTAACTACCGAATAATGAATTAAAATCCTCTACATGTAATACTTAAGCATTGAACTGTTACCAAATGGTAGTATGCAGTCGATATGAATACAATTTGGGTGACAGATAAATAGAATGTCGCCCGTTAGGGTGTATTCATATCGACTGTATACTACCATTTGGCAACAGTTCAATGCTTATATTTACATTCATAAAGATTTTTCATTTATTGTAGGTTATGACGCGTTTAAATTTGCCGCTTACCCTATCACTGACGTCATCAAGTTCAAATACCGGAACAGCCGAAATTTCCAGAAGGAATAAAATAGTCCCTGATGACGTTATTAATAGCAAGCACATCAGAACGTTTTTGTACAAATTTGGCTTTATTTTTTATTTCATATACGCTTGTAGGTATCGCCAAATTGTTCACAATTGCATAATTTCTGATTGTTCGAAATCGAAACCGTTTTTTCTGCGCAATGATATAAAGTTAACATTTAGAAGTGATACAGTTCGAACGGGCATTGCCCAGGACAGACTCGATTCCTCGGAAACACTTATGTTTCTATCGACTGGATTTACGTTAATTTAACAAGAATACCAGTGTTTAGATTCTAAATGAAAGTCGTCTTGACAGTAGGGGAAACGTTTCCAAGGACATTTCGTTCGAAACAGATTCCAGTCTAACCGGTCAACTCAGTGTCGCTAGGCTAACTTAGCAGACGACTTTCAACTTCACAGGGGCTCGATTTTGTAAGGTAGGCCTTTGACATCAGTGAATAATCACAAAACTAAAATCCAGCAGGCCTACACATATTCAACCGGAAACCATATCGATACTCCCGATATATATACAAGATTGTTTTTATAAATACATTACTTTTATTGTTGTCGTATCTTGCATTTCTGAAAATTCGGAACGAGCCCCTGTGAGTGTGACGACATTCACAATTTGATCATATTTCGTATAGATCAAGAGTGGCACTTATAGTAATTTCGTGTTGACTACATTTTTCTAATTATAAAATGATACTCTCATAACTTGTGATGTTGCTTTATTTTTCGTTGTGGCTTCTGTAAATAAATGCTAGCATTCCAAAGCTCTCTAGGCCGAAAGTAACTGGCGGCCATTGTTTAACCTACAACACTTGGAGCTGTATTCCTACACTGACCGAATCACTGTAAATTGTAGTATACAGTCTCATGAATACAATTTGGTTTACTAACGACATATAGACAAATGCAACACAGAATGTAATATAGCTATATATTTAGACGTTTTACAACTCGAGCGCCATGAGTTTGTGTGACATGTATCTAAGCTATTCTGTTGATGACTTGACTTGTTTTGAGCTAATGTGTGTATCAGTTAAGGTGTAAGGATATGACCTAAAGTGAAATGCCGCTAACTAATATGCAAAACTCCTAATTTCGGAAATATGTGAAAATATCATTACATATATACATTATTAAAAATCATAACATCTGATTAATAAGTTTATTACTTCAACGCAATAACTTGATAGAAATTGATAGAAATCTATACCAAAAAAGAATTATCACAAATTCAATTGCTGACTACTTTTTTGTGTGTTTTCATATCCGCGACGCCGTGAAGCGGCTTTCAAGTGTTAACTAATAATAAATAAGCAATGAGCCACGTGACTGATGCATGGATCAGGAAACGGCGTAGGGTACCTTTGTTCTAACGGTATTGACGCAAACACTAATTCTACTTTTGCAAATGAACTCTTGGTGTAATAAATTATCATGCCGCTTTATCACGGAGTCAAAACCGATGTTACATACGGCGACGACATGTTTCACGTTATGAGCTGATAAAATAAATTATATATCAACTAACATTGATGTTTCTTGTTGGCAGGGACGTGTTGTGGAAGGAAACTGGAGCAAACTCACGTGTTCAGATAGGTGACGCTAATACCTTTACAGGTCCAACAGGGCATACAACTTACCTAGTTAAATAAATCTGTAGGGATCGCACCCTTTCAAGTCATGTTAGGAATTATCAAATCCAATCAAACACCGAAGTACAAAGTATAATGATTAAATAAAATAAATATCAATCAAAAATCTCTTGAAACACACAAATTAGAAGATTAACACGTCTGAGTACAAGTTTGCTCTTCGATGTCCCCTCCAAAGAATGAGTACACACAAACGAGTCTATGTATTTTGTTATGGGTTCTTTCTATTTTAAGATATAACATCATTATCATGTGTTTTTCAGAAACTAACTGACACATAACATCCATAAATGGTAGTAAATACCACATTTCTTGGCAACAAGACAAAATATGATCCTTATTAGACACAAATAAGAACCCTGAACGTAGCAAGAATGCTGTTTTTAGGAAAAAAATAATTAAGCTGTGAAGTTTTGAGCTTTTGACAGAAATCTACATCTTTAACCTCAAACAACGGACTTATATACACATACATTTAAACCCATGGTATACCACGGTCACCAATCAAACTAAGCATTTGAACTATTTTTACTTCAAACAGTCTTATTGCTATGTATAGAGTTCTAAATAGCGTCTAATAAGAGCATTTTTGATGATTGAATTACATCTTAATTATATAAGCTTAATAAACGAATGGTGACATCACAGACAGGATGTATCCTATCACTGCATATAAGTAATGCTAGTAAACCAATCAAGTATATATATATATATTGCTGGTACAGCGATTGGTTTGGTTTGGTTTATTATGTTTAACGTCCTATTAACAGACAAGGTCATTTAAGGACGTGCCAGAGTTTTGGAGATGGAGACAGTCGGAGTACCCGGAGAAAACCCACGGTCAGTACCGGGCAACTGCCCCACGTGGGTTTCGAACTCACAACCAAGAGTAGGAGTGCTAGTGATAAAGTGTCAGAACACCTCAACCACTCTGCCACTGCGGCCCCTACCATTTCCTGTAACTGGTACAGGTACCAAATAAAAGAGATGGTAGCCACATAAACATATATAATGTAAGATGATCTGTTGAAGGCTTATAAATCGGTCAACATGTGTTATTAAACCCTGGTTATAAAATGTATAAACGATACTCATTAGTCATCCAAGTAGAACGCGGTCTTCAGGAATACAATGTCTACCACACAATTGATTAGCTCGGTGCAGGTGTACTAGAATCACGTGAGTCTAGGCGTGGAATGGACATGTGACATATTGGACGATTTGTGAAATACCGGACTTACGCGGTCTTTGATTTTATCTAAATGATTTTAGCTACAATAGTGGGGTGCATAACAAAGGTATTTCCACGGGGACTTGTCGGCAATTCTAAACCATAAACCATGTATATATATCAGGGGTGAAGAAGAGCAAACTTTCTGATGTAATATGAACAAAATATCATTTTATTTTCCCATAAAAGTTTTAAATCTATCTTTATATTAAACAAAAGAGTGCGATTTGAAGGAAATCGGTGTACCGCAGCTTAACCACAGGCGCTTGCATAGAAAATGTTAATTTCATTATTTTTTTATATGGCAGTGGTATGTGTACTGTGGAAAGTACAAGGTTGGCAGCTCCGCAACGATCAAAAGGCCACCCCACCACACTTCAATCGACTAAAAACACATGTATATTTCAATTTTACCCAGTTTTGGTCGTGGGCAGAATTTAGGTACCTCTTGGGAAAAAAAACGACTATATGTCTTTCATTTGTTATCTAATGCATAGAATTCATAATAGCATCTAGGGGGGATTATTAATGATTGAAACACATCTTAATTATACCTTCAAGTTACACGGAAAGAATCTTTGTCATTGAAACGTTTACCTATCTACTAGGCTATATAAGTGTTACCATAGTAACCAATATCTCACATCTGTTGCAATAACGATAATAGCATAAGCCTCTCAAATGTTGATATTTATTTCCGGGATGTATATTTGCAATATTGTATGTCTCTGACGAAAATATGAACGTCCCAAGAACCTAAGTGGGCTACAAATAGCTTTATTTATAAGAAAGCAGTTATAGTACTTGCGTATTTTTGCTAAGATTTTAATTCATCAATGAGATTTAATTTGATGTTAAGTGCGTGAAACATTTAGCTCTCATATGCTTGTCTCTCTGACTTTATCGATTCCCGACCATAACCAAACAACAATGCAACCGTGCGTGCAATAGCAGAATAATGCCCGACAATCCTGTATGAACATTAGGATCTCTCTGATTTTATCGATCACATTAGTTTACAAAATTATTTCTAAAATGGCACCTTAACGAAAAGTGACATCACAGACAGGATGTATGCTATCACTGTATATAAGCAATGCAAGTAAGACAATCAAGGATATACAGTATATGTGCGATGTCTACAATATTGCTGGAACAGTGAATGCTTTGGTTTATTATGTTTAACGTCCTATTAACCAAGGCCATTTAAGTACGTGCCAGAGTTTTGGAAATGGAGACAGCCGGAGTACTCGGAGAAAAAGCACGGTCAGTACCGGGCAACTGCCCCACTTAGGTTTCGAGCTCACAACCAAGAGGCGGAGGGCTAGTGATAAAGTGTCAGTACACCTCAACCACTCGGTCACTGCGGCCCCTACCATTTCCTGTAACTGGAACAGGGACCAAATAAAAGAGATGGTAGCAACAAAAACATATATAATGTAAGAAGATATGTTGAAGGCTTATAAATCGGGCAGCACGTATTATTAAGCCCTGGTTATAAAATGTATAAACAATACTAATTAGTCATCCAAGTAGAACGCGGTCTTCAGGAATACAATGTCTACCACACAATTGATGAGCTCGGTGCAGGTGTACCAGAATCACGTGAGACTGAGTGTGGGGTGGACATGTGATATATTGGTCGATTTGGGAAATAACGGGCATACGCGGTCTTTGATTTGATCTAAATGATTTTAGCTACAATAATGATGTGCATAACAAAGGTATTTCCGCGGGGACTTGTCAGCAATTCTAAACCATAAACCATGTATGTAACAGGGGTGAAGAAGAGAAAACGGGACATTTCTGATGTAAAATGTAACAAATGTCATCTTATTTTTTCATAACAGTTTTAAATCAATTGATATATGAAGCAATAGAGTGCGATTTGAAGGAAATCGGAGTACCGCAGCTAAACCACAGGCACCTGCATAGAAAATTTGAATTTTATTTTTTGTTGTTGTTGATATGACAGTGGTATGTGTACTGTGGAAAGTACAAGGTTGGCAGCTCCGCCACGATCAAAATGCCACCCCACCCCACTTCAATCGACTAAAAAACACACGTATATTTGAATTTGATCAATTTTTGGTGGTGGGCAGAATTTAGGTTCCTTTTGCAAAAAAAAAAAAAACGACTATATGTCTTTCATTTGTTATCTTATGCATATAATTCATAAAAGCGTCTAAAGAGAGCATTTTTGATGATTGAAATACATCTTAATTATATCTTCAAGTCACACGAAAGAAATCTTTGCGACGCAAAATGTTGCCGGTACAGCGACCAGTTACAATAGATGGTAGAAAAAAGAAAAAGAAGAAAAAAAAAAACATTTAAAATCTCTGAGGATCTATGGAGTCTTATAAATCGGTCAGCACGTGCCATTAAACACTGGTTATATAAACAATACTAATTAGTCATCCAAGTAGAACCCGGTCTTTCGGAATACAGTGTATATGTCGTACGTATACTTAACACACAATTAATTATCTCGGTGCAGGTGTACCAGAATCATGTGAGTCTGAGTGTGGGGTGGACATGTGCTATATTGGTCCGTTTGTGAAATACCGGACATACGCGGTCTTTATATTGATTTTATTCAAACGATTTTTGCTACAATAGTGGGGTGCATAACAAAGGTGTTTCCGCAAGGACTTTTCACCAATTCCAAACCGTAAACTATATGCATGTTTATGACAATACGACAAAATATGCAAGTTTTGTTAGACACTAATAAGAACTCTCAACGTAGGAAGAAAGGCTGTTTTAGGGGCAATAATTGACCTATGAATTTTGTGGCTTTTCTCAAAAATCTGCACCGTTTTACCTCAAACAACTATGCTTTACATCCATTTTCCTTAAAACGGTCGTCTTACCATTAGGAATATGATTCATAGTTAGGCATGAAAGATATAGAGCAAATTTGTTTGTACACAAACAGAAATTGAAAACTTTTTTTCGAAAACGTTTGTTTCCTTAGTTGAGTACAGAGAGTACAGCAGCCGAGTGATTTTGGAAGTTAGCTACCCATCAGCGACCAGCCCCATTTGACAGGTAGCCAGGAAAATGGGAATTCATGCTGAATCTCTTTGAATTAAACATGAGTTACCAACGTTATATTTCAATTTCTTTATGCATTCGTTGTGCAGTGTTTCTCACACATACCTAAGTAAGTAAGTTTTAATTAAAATGTACACATTTTTACGCCTTTCGTTGATTTTATAGCTTCAAAATCACATTACTTTCGTAAACTATAAATACAAATTCGTTAAAAAATGAAAATTGTTCAAACAAAATGTATTGAAGACAATCTTAGTGAGTATTGTTAAGGCAATATATGTCAACTACCGGCCCCCGCAAGCTATTGTTCTGTTACAATTCTAAATAAAATTATGTTGAAAATGATTTAAATATAATAATAAAAGTAATCAAAATATCAACGAACTGTCCGTGATAAAATGGTTTGTGTGTGTATGTGAATTTTGATCAAATTCCGTCAAGGAATGAAGCTGCTTGAGCGCTGACTTTGTACATACATACATCCCAACTACACGGTTTTTCCGGTAGGTACCATAAATAACCAGAAAAGCGAGATTATCAATCAAATTTACATTACATCGATATGCTAATGCTACATCTTGATATTGAATGATGAAAACAAGAAAATTACCTCAGATGAAAACCTTAGTTATATCCTCAAGGCCCACGGAAGGAATCCCTGTCATTGCGAAGCTAGCATATCACTATACGGTGGTAGCTATAGAAGCACAAACCTCCACATGTTGATATTTACTTCCGGGAGGTATACTTCTGGCTCTGATTAACCTACAATATACACATACTTTAAGAGATTTTCATACACATGTTTCATTCAATGGTTATATAAACATTACTTATTAGTCACCCGTGTAGAACGGGGTATATACAATGTGCTTTACCATACCATTGTATGTCTTGGTGATCTCAATTGAGGTCAGGTTCTAATGAATCTACAATACATATGTACATATATATGTATAATACAAGCGGATCTATTGAACTTAAAGACTTATAGCACGGTACGCTCGTGTCATTCAATTATGTTTATATATACAATACTAAATAGTCACCCATGTAAAACGCGATATATATATATATACATTGTATATATCGCATACGTACTTGACCACACCAATGTACGTCTCGGTGCATGTGTACCAGACACACATGAGGTCGAGTGTGAGGTGTACATTATGTTCCATTGATCGAACTGTCGAAGCGTACGTAGCAGTTACATTTGTGTAGTCGACAAATACAGCGTGTTTGATCATACACGAGCAATTAAACCTTCACATCAATAAGTATGACGATACAAATGTAAGCTGATTTAAATGCTGAAGTCAAATCATATAAACAATAAGTTAAATTGCATACCATACTGGTCCAGAAGACACGATTGGGTTTTCCCTGTATACATGTATGTGTTTCCGTTTCATTGCGATACTCGGAACACAAATGATCAACCTTATATCACGAGAGACTCGAAAGTCTCACAAAATGTCTGACTCTTTTTGTTTCTAGTAGCCTGTTATTGCCTAGGCAACAATGGGATTCCTCGATCTGTCGCTTAATCAGAAACAGTCATGTTTATATATTTCTCTGCCCGACACTGTCGGATTAACATCTATCGAGAATCAATAATGAACTGATAAACTTGAGAACACAAACCAAAAGAAAAAAATATATTCCTTGCACTGGTTCATAAATATAATCAATGCTATATATACCTTTTGGTGTTAGATGAGATTAAGTTGCCATGAGGACTATCGTCATCAACATGATGTAGACATGTATAATATATCAATTCGGAGTGAATATGAAAAGTACTGTATAATGAACTAGATGTAATGTATATAGTTTCTATTCTGCAGTAATGTCTTAAAACTAGGCCTAGATAACTACAATTTAGATACCGTTAGTCAACAGTCTGAAATATGGACACATGCATTTTTAGAATTTCACATATGTTATTAAAGGTTACATTACCTCACACTCACATCCTATATAAAAACACCATCACATCGCCTCGCATAATCCTTCAGAGTCCTTGACCGGTATTCATGAAAGTGTATACTCATGATCAAACTCAACTTTTATGCTCATGATCAATTCTGTACTCCGTTGAGAACGTACTCATCAAACTTTCTGAGAGAGTTCTCAGCTGAGTAAGGTACCTAAGAGGACTCTCTAATGTTTGGAGTTTCGTTTTATGTATCGTGGGAATACGCGCACATTTCATCAGAGCAGACGATAATAAATACCGCAACATCGAAATGGAATTGCGGAACCAAGGAAGAAACAGCCCACTTAAACATTATTTGAAGAGGCCACACTGATCAAACAGTACATTCCAACGAGAATGTACTGTTTGGATCACTGTCCGGACCAGGTTCCCTAAAAATCACACAAAAGAAAAGGAAAGAACGTGGGATGAAATTACCGAAATGCTGAATTCGTAAGTATGATATTAACAAAAAACAAAAAAGAAAGAAAACAGAAAGCAATCTTCCTGAAAATTTATACTAAATTGGTGTGGTTATGCAGGGAAGATATATCATTTTTCAGCTATTACGGAATCAATCAGTAGTCATAATATTAGGTTCAAGGTATTATCTTGTTGACGCCTGCTGCTGATTTTAGCATTGCCCACGGTGCATTGTGACGTCAGTTCTAATGATGTTATTTTTAGATTTTTGCCACTGTCCCACAGCCTTTAGAGGCTCGATATTAGGCCCCTACGCCATGGAATCGTAACATCTTTAGCTGATCCAGGGACTGTAACGTCAATATGCGTCTGCCATGTCAATGAATCTCTTCGAATTTTTGGATCAGCCTGCATGATTACTGATCAGCTGTTGATTGTTTACATTATTCAGCTGTCATGGCCTCAGTAATATTACGTGCTTATATTGTATCTGTCAGTGGTATAATAACCTATAGTCTAGATATGTAGAGTCTAAATACCCAAGAAAATGTTAGTTCTAATCGACAGACTTATGATATACAGATTTGCATAGCCAAAATTGCAAACCATCCGTCCGGGTGCACACGGAAGACGGGTCCCATACGGGTTAATAATCATGACCCATTCGTTTGTATACATGCATTTTTACATGGGGACTGTTTAAGATCTGAAAAGAAAATGAGTCTAACTGCTTTCCCTGTATCTGCAGATAATGGTAACGCCCATTCATGTACGTATACAGTTACAACACTTATCACTGTATGTCCAGTTTAGCCCCTCTCATTGTACTGGTGGATTGGCATTGTATATTTCTCATTTTGACTGGGTTTTTTTTTACCATCTAACCCCACTTAACCCAGGCCAATTAAGACATCCAGTGGACGTGGCCTAATCTATATAGTGTCCATGCCATTGTGAGAACGCCTGAATTAAACTATAACATGTTGTATAACATTTTTTATATCCATCTTGTTTCAAGGATTTTTGTAAAGAAAAACCTAATAATTTCCAGTCATGATAACAATATGTAGCATTGATATGTATTACAGATTTGCCTGAGATAATCAATCTTTAATGATTTACATCGAAATATCAAAAGTGAAAATGCTTTTCAACGTAGACAATTCCAGACATTTAAAAATGAAAAAAAAGATGTAAAAAAGAAATAGTTCAACACCAAGCAAAGAGGTAATTAATTGTCACTTTTCTCAAATGTTTGACACATCACTTGCATGTGTACTTCAGCTTAAAAAAAATAAAACGTGTTTCCGTTAACATGCCAGATAAAAATAAGGAAGGTAGGTAGGGGAATCTTTTTTGGTTTTTAAATAGTTATTACTTAAGTTATATAGAAAAGCTATATTGACATAATAGTCCTCCTTAAAAATGGTAAAAAAAAATCAGTGTAGGCACAAAAATACATGTTTAGTAGAAACACAGGTATTATTTTTAGGCCTAAATTAGTTTTGAGATTACAGTATTTGAAAACTAATTTCATCGGTTATATTACATGTAGATAGTGAAATAATTGGAAGTTATTTTACAGAATACCAGAAGGTCATCAGTTATAATTATACATACACTTGTTTTTGAAACTTGGCATTATATCATTAGTGTATAGACCACATATATTGCATGCATTTGATATTTTTTGTGGTTTTATTAACCAGCAATGGCAAAATTAGATGGATGCCGGTATCCAGTAACTGGTGGAGGACCTCCTCCGGAAAGTCCTTCTCAATCAGAAGAGCTGATAGTTATAGTAATTAAGTTGTCACAAGGTTATTAGAAGCGTCATTCTTGATATCAAAATTGAAAAATATATTCTAAATAGTTTATATGTATATTAAGTAGTAACTGGTGTGCTAATTTAGTTTTTATTTAATTCTGAACACAGCAGTATTGCCAGTCCAACCTATAACTGTGACTGAAAGGGTGTCTGAAGACTGCAGATCATCTGATCATCAAGGTAAATTGTAGACATATTCTGAAATATATTTAGAAATTGATTTCAGTTTGAATAAATATGAGACCTCATGAATGAATGGACAAAAATGGCATCAAAACACTTCCATTGTTATGAAATAGGACATGATCATATTAACAATGTATATACAGTATATATATATAGTATATTGTTTGATGATGAACAACATACATGGTTAATGTAGATCGGAAAAAAATGACAGACAGGTGGCTATGTTTGATTTTAACAATCCAGTTTTACAGTTATTGCTTTTTCTCACAAAGTCCTTCATTGATTCTGCAATTTCCCTTGTTCTGCATGATCAATATTGAGACTGGGTGAAAACAAAAATGGAATAGCCGACAGGATTGTTGGGGTTAAGTAATAGTATCTTTGTTTCACTGATCATTATCAAAACCATGTAGTCTTTCCTTGGTCTGTATCCTTTTTTAAGTGCCTTTTGAATTTTAAGGCTGATCTAAAGTTAAAATGGCAAGCAGATCATCATTTTAATTTTCACAGTTGAAATTGATTGAGCAGTTTTTCCCCCAAATTTCAGATGTAAGGTTACCTGTTGTGTTCTAAAATTTAAGAGGAAAGGATAGAAAAGAGATCAGTCATATGTTGGCCCAGTAGATCATGCTGTGATCTCTGGTCTTTTTATTAAATATTCAACTGAAAGTGGATACCAACAGTAGAAAACAAGCATCAAAACCTCTTTAACAATGGAATTAGAATTGAGCAGGGTGACATGTAATAATAAATATTTCAACAATTACATGTTGATAAACATGATACATTTCTATGCTGACAAATGTCTTGTGGGATTTATATTAACTGACAACATTTAATTACAGTGTTGAATGTACCTGAGATAATATGCACTGTGAATTTTGTGCTGACAATTATATAACTACAGGTTACCTCATAATATTAGTAACTATCAATGAAAATGAGACAATCACAAACATTTGTGTCACTGGGCAAGCAACCATTCTCAAATACAACTGGAAATTGTCACCATTTTTGCATAGTTTTAAGAGAAACATTATTCCACAAATATTTTAGAGTGTGAATTTAATCATAGCCATGAGATTATTAATATTTTCCCCATTAACTTTCAGCCATATCATCCTGCCATAATACCTATAAACAAGAGGTCCATAGGGCCTGTATTACTCACCAGATTGGATTTGATATTAATTGCATAGATCCAGAGAAGAAGTCGTTACTATCAATATTTCCAAAGAGACCCTTTTCGGCCCGTCGCTTAGGCTCCTGGGGGTGGGGTTCAGCCCTATCATTGATATGAATTTGAATCCCAGCCATATAGGGATGCTTCCTGCCAACTTCTGTTAAATTGTGAACAGCAGTAACGAAGAAGTCAATTGTTGACAGACGGACACCACTATATGGCATAAAACTCACCTTGGTCATTCGTTTTCATCCTTCGGACCAAGTGAGTTACAAATTGATAGTTATTATAAGCACTTACTTCTCGTTGGCTCATTAATGTCTGTGCATGCATCTGATGTTGATGGACAGGGTAATATAGCCGGAAAAGATGGTGAACTATTTAACATGACAGTTTTTATTACCGCAAATTTGCTCGTATTTTTTCATAAGTTGGGTTTTTTAACAAAAATTTACAGTGAAAGACAGCTAGATGTATTGAAATCAAACAGAAACAGTGGATTTAAAATTGTGAAGTGTTTGTTCAAAATAGTATATTGATATTACTGAAAGAAATTATTCAATTATCAGAACATTATTCGATTGAAAGAATGACATTACATAATAGATTATCAATAGATCAACAAGTTCTTACTACTTGTGGGCTCATAAGTGGCAGGGCTTTTGATTGGGCTTGAAGTACACTGTGTACAGGATAATATGGCTGAAACATTAATGGGTGAAAATATTAATAATCTCATGGCTATGATTAAATTCACAATTTATAATAATAATGATGTTTCTTTTAAAACTGCAAAATGAGTAGGATAGCAAAAACTCTGAATTTGGTGACCATGTCCAGAATGGTTGCTTGCCCAGTGACACAAATGTTTGTGATTGTCTCATTTTCATCGGTAATTACTAATATTATGAGGTACACCGTAGTTATATCATTGTCAGCACAAAATTCACAGTGCATATTATCTCAGATACATTCACCACGGTAATTAAATGTCAGTTAATATAAATCCCACCAGACATTTGTCAGCATAGAAATGTATCATGTTTATTAACATGTATCTGTTAAAATATTTATTATTAAATGTCATCCTGCTCAATTCTAATTCCATTGTTAAAGAGATTTTTATGCTTATTTTCTACTGTTGGTATCCACTTTCAGTTGAATATTTAATAAAAAGACCAGAGATCACAGCATGATCTACTGGGCCAACATATGACTGATCTCTTTTCTATCCTTTCCTCTTAAATTTTAGAACACAACAGGTAACCTTACATCTGAAATTTGGGGGAAAAATGAATAATGAACTGTGAAAATTCAAATGATTATCTGCTTGCCATTTTGACTTTAGATCAGTCTTAAAATTCAAAAGGCACTTTATTTATACAGACCAAGGACAGACAACGTGATTTTGATAATGATCAGTGAAACAAAGATACTATTACTTAACCCCAACAATCCTGTCGGCCATTCCATTTTTGTTTTCACCCAGTCTCAATATTGATCATGCAGAACAAGGGCAACTGCAGAATCAATGAAGGACTTTTTGAGAAAATATAATAACTGTAAAACTGGATTGTTAAAATCAAAGATAGCCACTTGTCTGTCATTTGTGTCTGATCTACATTAACCATGTATTTTGTTCATCATCAAACAATATACTATATATATATACTGTATATACATTGTTGATATGATCATGTACTATTTCATAACAATGGAAGTGTTTTGATGCCATTTTTCTCCATTTATTCATGGGTTCTCATATTTATTCAAACTGAAATCAATTTCTGACCTTTCCATAATACCAATCTGGAACTTACCCAATGTGGAGTGTTTGTTGTGTCATAGGTTCATGTCGTTCGTTTCGGGTCAGTTCTTTCCATTCTTCATTAGAAATCTTTTTGGCTCGTGCCCATCACGCAGCTATAGGAGCGAGCCATACACATGCTGTCCTCGTTGACGATTTGAACAAGATAAGTTTTCTTTTTGATGGAATCATCTCCACCGGATATGTCTGTAATTTGTCTCCTACCGCTGCCTGTTGGGACGTTAATAATGACAATGTCAGTATCGAATTCTTCCATCACGGCGAGCTCCTTGTGACTCTGCAGCACCTTTTTGACATGTTTCATGACAAGATCGACATCAAGCTCCTCTAATGGGTGTAAAGGAACCACGATGGCATTGTCCAGACTCGGATGGTGTATGAGGACACGCCCAACATCGTGGTCTGCTGCTCCGTCCTTAGCTTCATCTGGTACATTTTGAAACATGTCATGGATGTCGTCGTGTATGTCTTTTAATTTTTTATTGTTCCAGAAATCCTTGTCCAAATGAACCTGATATTTGATGCAGACAGCCGTCTTTGTTTTGAACTGTTTTTCTCTGACTTTTTTCTAAATGGTAAGGCATGGATGGTTACTGGTCACCATACTGGTAAAGTCTTTGGCGTTTGGTAGCGGTGGTAAATCCAATTCCATTTCTATTTCTTTCCATTTCAGGTCCAGGAGTTTTTGTTTCACTTAGTGATCGTCTAGGATTCCAGTAAACTCGGCAAATTCTTCCAATTTCACGGTATCATCGAAGGAATCGACGATGTCTTTCAGTTCGGTAAAAATGTTCCATTCTGAAAAAAATACGAACACGTTCAAAGAACAGTAACTCCAATATTTTAAATCTAACCGTGTAAATAATTTCCCCGTCGGGGGGCCATTTCATGTTTTGACTGCTATGTAAATTTAAAGGGAGTGCTTTATCGTAAAACCAAGTGTGTAACAAGATACACCCATGCAAATTACCAGTGAAGGCGCGCGACACTACTATGTAATAATGAAAAACACATGGGGGTCTATTTATGTGTTCGTAAACAATTCAAAGTTATCTAAACGTATCAAGATTACCTTAGAGTTTGAGTGTTTCATGTGCATGAATACAATGAATGAAATATAAAAGTACACGGATGTATTTGTGATGTAGTATCAACAACCAATAAGCTGATAAAAAAACATATGGGATTAAATTACAGAAATGAAAAAAAAAAAATGAAAAAGAGAACAGAAAGCAATCAACCTAAAAATTGATACTATATTGAATGACACATGTTGACCGTGTATTAAAATCTCCACAGACCCTCTTAAATTATGTGTGTATTGTAGGTTAATCAGAGCCAGAAGTATACCTCCCGGAAGTAAAACGCCACATGTGGAGGTTTGTGCTACTATAGATACTTTATGCCCCTCCACATATATCAAGAATAACTCAGACAAGTATATGAAATTGAAATGGCCACCCACCAGGGTGACATTTAAATTTATTACTAAGAAAGCCACCTAGTGGCTTCTAACATGAAATCATTTTTTATGATTGCAAAGTAGTTGCACCCATACAATAATGGCAATTACAATCAATATCAAAATGTAGATAAAAACATACAAGAACCTATGCTAGCCTTAGTGGGGTTGACATAAAAACCGCCGCCATGCTAGCCTTAGTAGGGTTGAAAACCGCCACAAAATATGACATAAAGATCCAGTCCTGGGCTAAAAACCAGAGATAAAAAGACGATATAAAAAACTCTGGAAAACCGTGGACCGACTGAAAGTAGGGTGTACATTTGAAAAATTTAAATTAACTTGTACAAAAACATTAAACAACATTAAAGGAAAAATACATGTCGCCAATATGGCACCCACTACACGAATATAATCAACACATAAAAAACTACAACATTTTCATCTTATCAATTATCAATATGACAATCTATTACCACTTATATATTGTAACCCCAAACAAGGAGAGGAAGAGGGTGGGTTTGAAAAAACTTTGCCAGTATTTATGCGCGATCTAATAAATCCAATATGGCTGCTGAAGGGAGAAAAGGGATGCGTCCCCTCAGGCCAATTCAACCAATCAGAAGTCAGATATTGAATTCCGTCATCAGCAGCCAATGAAAAATTAGTAACAACCAGTATTAAGGATACATGTTCCCATAAATATTAGCCTAGAAATATTGGCATAATTAAAGAGTCATGTACCATTAAATTATTTTACAAAATAAAGACACGAAAAAGAATTAAAGAAAAGATCTTGATATGAGTTACGAGCATAAAATAAGCTAATTGCTTAGCTAGCATATATACTCTGGTAATTTTTTACATCACTAACATGCCAGCAAATTGCGGCGCCCGGGTGTAAAGCTCAAGAGCGTCTTCGTTGCCACAGGTGTAAAATACGGAAATGTTTAAATTTCCTATTTAACTCTTACCAATCAATCCAATAAGACTTGACAATGTCAAAATATATAATTCCGATAAACTGTGAGATTTACAGTCATTTCGATCGTGGATTTTGCTGTATATGTTGCATAATTCGTGGATTGCGGCATAATTTGGTCATACCCGCCTACAATGTGGGCGAATTAGCAAAAAATGAGAGGTGTTTTTCCTGTCAGTTATCCTTGCAAGTTATAGCCAATTTGTCATTTTGTTCCTTGGTGGGGTTATTTTCTTTGAAGGACATCATTATCACATCAAAAAAGAGAAAAAATATCTCAACCGTTCTTCCGATCCCGTCTTCGGCGTTCATTTTCTATAGAAATTATCGTTGCCCGGGTGTAAAATTCATCGACACCCAGGTGCAAGCACCGGCGCCCGGTCAGTACGATTGAACCCGGTGGTTAATACATGTAGGACGTTAAACATAATAAACCAAACCAATCGCTGTACCAGCAATATTGTGGGCATCGCACATAGATATAATTGATTTGTTTACTAGCATTACTTATATACAGTGATAGGACATATCCTGTCTGTGATGTCACTATTCGTTAAGGTACCCTTTTAGAAATAATTTTGTAAACTAATATGATTGATAGAATCAGGGAGATCCTAATGTTCATACAGGATTGTCGGACATTATTCTGCTATTGCACGCACTGCGGCACTGTTGTTTGATTATGGTTGGGAATCGATAAAGTCAGAGAGACAAGCATATGAGAGCTAAATGTTTCACGCGCTTAACATTAAATAAAATCTCATTGATGAATTAAAATCTTAGCAAACTACGCAAGCTTCAACATACCCATCTAGCAAACTTTACTGTAACTGCTTTCTTATAAATAGAGCTATTTGTAGCCCTCTTAGGTTCTTGGGAAATTGATATTTTCGTCAGAGACATACAACATTGCAAAGATACATCCCGGAAGTAAATATCAACATTGGAGAGGCTTATGCTATTATCGTTATGGCAACATGTGAGGTAATGGTTACAATGGCAACCCTTATATAGCCTAGTAGATAGGTAAACGTTTCAATGACAAAGAGTCCTTCCGTGTAACCTGAAGATATAATTAAGATGTATTTAAATCATCAAAATTGCTCTTATTAGACGCTATTTAGAACTCTATATATAGCAATAAGACTGTTTAAGTAAAAATAGTTCAAATGCTTAGTTTGAGTGGTGACCGTGGTATACCACGGGTTTAAATGTATGTGTGTATATTTGGTTTGTTTTTGTTTTTGTTTAACGTCCTATTAACAGCCAGGGTCATTTAAGGACGTGCCAGGTTTGGAGGTGGAGGAAAGCCGGAGTACCCGGAGAAAAACCAACGGCCTACGGTCAGTACCTGGTAACTGCCCCACGTAGGCTTCGAACTCGCAACCCAGTGGTGGAGGGATAGTGATAAGGTGTAGGGACACCTTAACCACTCGGCCACCGCGGCCCCTGTATGTGTATAAAAGTCCGTGGTTTGAGGTTAAAGATGTAGATTTTTGTCAAAAGCCCAAAACTTCACAGTTTAATTATTTTTTCCTAAAAACAGCATCCTTGCTACGTTCAGGGTTCTTATTAGTGTCTAATAAGGATAATATTTTGTCTTGTTGCCAAGAAATGTGGTATTTACGAACGTGATTATGATATTGAAATCTAACGTTGATTTCGAAATACCCAACTACCATATATGGATGTTATGTGTCAGTTAGTTTCTGAAAAACACATGATAATGATGTTATATCTTAAAATAGAAGGAAACCATAACAAAACACATAGACCCGTTTATGTGGACTCATTCTTTGGAGGGGACATCGAAGAGAAAACTTATCCTCAGACGTGTTCATCTTCTAATTTGTGTGTTTTAAGAGATTTTTGATTGATATTTATTTAAAATCATCATTATACTTTGTAATTCGGTGTTAGATTGGATTTGTTAATTCGTAACAGGACTTGAAAGGGTGCGATCCCTGCAGATTTATTTAACTAGGTAAGTTGTATGCCCTGTTGGACCTGTAAAGGTATTAGCGTCACCTATCTGAACACGTGAGTTTGCTCCAGTTTCCTTCCACAACACGTCCCTGCCAACTAGAGAGATCAATGTTAGTTGATATATAATTTATTTTATCAGCTCATAACGTGAAAAATGTCGTCGCCGTATGTAACATCGGTTTTGACTCCGTGATACTGCGTGATAATTTATTAGACCAACAGTTCATTTACAAAAGTAGAATCAGTGTTTGCGTCAATACCGTTAGAACAAAGGTACCCTACGCCGTTTCCTGATCCATGCATCAGTCACGTGGCTCATTGCTTATTGATTATTTGTTAACACTTGAAAGCCGCTTCACGGCGTCGCGGAAATGAAAACACACAAAAAAGTAGTAAGCAATTGAATTTGTGATAATTCTTTTTTATATAGATTTCTATCGATTTCTATCAAGTTATTGCGTTGAAATAATAAACTTATTAATCAGATGTTATGATTTTTAATAATGTACATATGTATATATGTAATGATGTTTTCACATATTTCCGAAATTAGGAGTTTTGCATATTAGTTAGCGGCATTTCACTTTAGGTCATATCCTGACACCTTAACTGATACACACATTAGCTCAAAACAAGTCAAGTCATCAACAGAATAGCTTAGATACATGTCACACAAACTCAGGGCGCTGGAGTTGTAAAACGTCTAAATATATAGCTGTATTACATGTAGAGGATTTTAATTCATTATTCGGTAGTTAATTTTTACCGAAATGTATATCTAAAGGTTCTATAATCAGGATAGTCTCTTCAATTAAGGATTGATTGTCAATTTTGTTGCTTGCATGGACTGATGAAGGGAAGTAAACCTCGTGCAAATGAAGTGAACTGCGAATGCAAGCAACAAAATTGACAATCAATCCTTATATTTACGTTAACCAAATTAAAAACTTCGCCACCAGATTGCAAAATTCGGTCACAACGGTGTGACGTAAGTATGCATTTTGTAGCATTGTTATACTTATCGTACATGTGTGCACAGTAGTGGAACAGCAGACAGTCAGATGTTCTCGTCGCCAAGGCAACACAAAATGTAGTCCCTTACACGTTTTGATTATTACGATGTTGATACACATAAATACGATATTTTCAAGGTAAAATATTCATTTATAACAAATATTTATGATATTGTATAATAAAAACTTAGCAATACCCATATAAATACGAATTTAAAGTGCAGTGTTGACAGTATAGTATGTGTGTGATTTGGTCACTCGAGACACAGGGACTCGGTTAAAAAAATGAGCACAAGGATAACGTGACGACAGCTGTTCAGTGAAATATCACAACATTAAAAAAACAGAGTTTATATACTTTCTAAAGCATTGAAAAAAATATTTGTAAGGTTTTATAATTTGAGTGAATGTTGGATTTTTAGTCTTTCGATTATTTATAGAATAATGACTTTAAAAGGACTATGCATATACATTTAAATAGACAGGCCTCAACAGAACATACAGTTGTATATTAAGAAAACTGCACATAAGTCATGCTATACCATTAAGGAATATCCCATAGGCAAATAGGCACTTACATTGAGGTATAAATGTCAATTAATTTATCAATTAGCTGCAATTGGAAAGGTTAAAAGTATTAATTTCACCCACTGTTTGAGAATAGCTTTAAGCATGCAACGTCATATTTTAGCATTAAGATTTTAATTCGTATATGAAGAATGGTTTTTACACAGCAACACGCTTGATTCAGGGATGTTTCAGGATCAAAAATAAAGTAAGAATTTTGAATCATTACAAATGTGTATATGGTAAATGTAACATAGAACAAGGAAACTTCAACAGGATCGAAAGCTGCCTTGACTGTGTATTAGGGACTGTGAGTGCAGAGAAGCTTAATTGGTAGACAAGGTCTACGCAGTAGTGAGTTGTATCATGCCATCTAAGGAAGATTGTTGTGCCACTTGGGGCAAAGAAAGAACTGTTGAGCAAGACGTTTTGATACTGCTGAAGAACAAATCACGACCATGAAAATGTAGAGGTGTTCTCATGATTAATCATTTTAATGATGTTATGGCTCCTATATTGTCTTTCCCATAGCCATGTAAAGATGAACCGCAAATGATTTACACTGCTATTTACATATTCACACGTGACATCAATAGTTTAAAATGGATGTTGATCAATCCTGAATATCAGCTCCTTAACAATGACTATCATCGTAAGGCAATTGTTTTTTAGTTGTATTCTTTACATTAACATTCGACATTTCGACCTTTAAATAACGATTTATGCTTACAACCATATAACCTATTACTATTTTGTCCTATCCAGGTTATTTTTGTGATATAACATCTGTGATATGTCATATAATCTGTTCCCAACAATGATAAATGTCGAACTAGTTTTGGCTGATTCGAGGAGTCGTATCTGCCATTTATTTTGCAGATATTTACCATTGACTCATTTTTTACAGAATAAATGTTCGCGACCATATCAATGGAGAAAATAAGTGGCTATACGATATGTATAAGTATAAACTCTTCTTATGGTATTTCAAAGATATTAATGATACATTTCGGACAAAATGTATATGTATTTTACTAAAATGCCATTTATCTATAATAAAATATTTAACAGGAAGAGTGATTTTTGAATATTAACATTACAATGTAATTGAACCCATGCCTGGTTACATTTCTGTTCAGGTGAACTGAGTTTTAAGTAAATTAACATTTACATACGGTCCAGAGGAAATACACTGAGAATGAAATAGTTAAAATAATGGAATATTCAGTCGACAATATTTTGTTGTCTTTTGTGAGAAGGTCTTCTAAGAAACAATTGGAACAAATTGTACCCATTGCACCTATTTATACAGACTTGTTTATGTTTTCATACGAGGTGGCTTATATTCAAGGTTTTATCATAACAGGTAGCGAAGGCCTTGCGAAATCCTCTTTAAATTCAAATTAATATTGACAATGTGATATTTGTAAATCTTTGAATATTTACAACTATTTTCAGTATGTCGATGGAGCGTGACGTCAAGCAAACTTCACACAGTCTTTAACACCGAACGCTCATACTTTATAACGTAACCAGCATGGAAAGCATACAACTCATCTGTATGGAAAGCGTAATTATTCTAATTTCTCAATTGTTGATTTTCCATGTATAGCAACATCCCTATTTTCCATCCCTGTGGTGTTCACATGCCCAAGTTGATTCGATATCCAATGCCTTTTTCCCGTTATCACGATTTTCGTGGTAAATGACTACCTTTCTTCTGCAATCGAAACCCACGTTTTAAATTAATTCGAACGTTTTGGAGTACATCATGTAGTCAGCGAATCTGATTTGGTCAGAAATGAAATAAAACACTGACTTTGTACGTTGATTGATTTAAATATTAAATATTTTAAGTTCATATCCTCGTTTACCACAAAGACCGTAGATTATCTTGCCAGACCAAACTTTGAGATTGTATTGTCTATTTGTTTAGAATTGAAGCCATGGCAACAGATTTATTCGTATTAATAGTATGAAAAGGTTGAATTGACGAGTGGATTGATTAAAATAAGACATACCTGTTCCAAATGTTTTATTATCAAGTCAAACACAATAAAAATAACATGAATATATAACACTGTAAACATTAATATCAGCTATTCATAATAAAATATATTTCCATGAATAGTATAAAATGGCATCATCAAAATTTTGATTATTACAATAAACACTATCACAGTCAAATGTCACTTATATAAGCTCATAATGTCATCACCCAACATCGATAAACCGATTGATAATGATGATAATAAATAGGTTTGATGTTAGTTTCCAAAAATAGCATTTAATGGCGGTGATTTATCCTAATCCAGGGCCTCTTGAAAGGGCCATTTCACAGAAATGTCCTGTAGAAGATAGGTTAGAACATAGAATGGCAGAAACGAGAGGCATTATATCATTTCAAAATGTCTGGGATAGAACAAAGAGCATTCCTTTCGTGGTTGAAAGCGTTCATGGATACATAAGAAAGTAGTGAAAAGATATTATCCCATAGTTAGTCGCCCCACCTTATACGAAAGGATTCAATCAGCCAAAATATATTTGTATTTAATCTTATTTGTATTTTTCGGCAATAATTCATCAGATGTCATAGACAAGATATGCTGTACCACGTGTGCTTAGGCATTATTATGTTTCCATAGTTTATGACATGAACATGCTAAAATAATAGGACTGTAAAGAATATTATTATCTCGTCGGAAAACATACATGTCTTTCTGTCTTGAACAATTAATCTTTAGTAAGAATTATAGCTAACATACGCTAACATAAGATGCTTTATTTTGAATGCGTAGTTAGATATAATGATATTCGTGGAGTAAAGCAATCATACCTTAGTTAAACAAATGCTAAGTACAGTATAGCTTTTACACATTACACAGTATGGTTAGGCAAAGAAAAGTTGCACACAATGTAGCAAATCTATTAAAAACTTACATTTTTTATTGGTAACGCCAGTACAAAATGTACATAAGTTTACATAGGCTGTATCTATTTGATATTTTCACACAAAGCTAGTAAATATTTCAATAGCAATAGCATCATTTTAAACGTTCTGATAATATCATAAATATTTTGACAACCATATTTTAGTAGTTGCGTCAAAATCAGGTAAGATGTAATGCTGTGAGTGTCTAACGAACACAAATTGTGATTTGATGTCGATGTATGTCATGATACAAAATGTCATTCTTTCTTATGCCATTCACACCTTTTAAAAATAATATCGATAGTATTACTTTTATAGAACTATAATATTTCTATGGGTCGTTTCCCTTCTTACCAACAAAAATATTAACAAAGACATGGAACTACAAAGCAAAACTGTATCAAAATATCAAGTAGAATAAAAACAAAGTGAAGCAAAACACGCATCACAGGAAATATTCATTGGCAATAATATGTGGACGGAAAAATATGTGTAAAGCGAAGTAGTTTGACATAATTTTCAAATCCTATTTCAAACAAAATCATAATAATACTTAGATATGCTACATCTATGAAAAAAATTATACTTTTTATGTTTTCCTGAAAACCAAAAGTTACTTATTTTTACGCTATTATCACCATTTTAATGGTTAAGCTTTTTCTCTCTTTCTTGAATAAATTATATCTACATGTAGGCCTGCCTCTATATAAGTAAATAATTTTGTGTCATATAAATCTTAATAATTTGGAGTGCGTTGGTAATTCCTTTTTCTTTTCGTTTCTGTTGGTGTTGATAGTATCTATTTCTGTACCATGTATCATTTAATTAATTTTGTGTAGACGCTGTGGGCGTTGTAGCATCATTAAAATTTAAAAAAAATGATTGATGTCAAACATCACTTCTCTCCGAACACGCAAGATACAACAATAATACTTCAAAATTTAAAATCAAATCATTGAGCAATTAATGAAATAAATAAAAAAAAAAACAAGTAAAGTGTCTTTAAAAATATACGATATAATATACAATGAACGCAGGTACCCATCTCTCAATATCATTAACATAGATATTCTTTCAATATTTTACTTTCATTTCCAGAAATATTTACTTTCTCATAAAATCACATTTGAAATATGATAACTCGTGCATATTGATATTTCCCTCAAATTATATGCTTCTTTACTGTCCTGTATATTTATTTTCTGTGATAACCTCGTGTAATTTCCTGTTATAATTTTGTGTACACTTATATTCACTTTATGTGATAACCTCGTGTATTTTCCTATAGTAAATTTTTATACACTAATATTACCTTCCTATAATAACTCATGTACACTTGTATTCACATTCTGTGATAACCTCGACAAATGTCCTATTACAAATTTTTGTACACTAATATTACCCTCCTATCATAACTCATGTACACTTGTATTCACATTCGGTGATAACCTCGTGTAATTTCCAATTATATATATTTTTATATATTGAATAGATTTTTAAAATTTTCATTGCGGCTATGAATACCAGTAGCTAGCTACATATCCCGTGGCGCGGATATATTTACATAGCCTTGATTTAAAAAATTGATATCGAGAAAACGAGAAATTTTATTAAAAAGAAATATTTGTCATGTATACGACGAAACGCCAAATTATTAGAACAGCCGGGAGATCCCGCCTATGCACCACGCCATTGTTTTAATGTCGTTCCGCATTTTCCGGTCTTTTTTGTTTAATTTTGCATAATGTTTATTTATTATTTAATTCTTGAATTATGGTATAATTAATTAAAATGTATATGCTCTCTCAATATTTTTAACACTTATCTCGTACCAACGTTATCGATCCAAGGGAAGCTACTCTTCAAGTCTTACTGTCGATGGCGTATTAATATGACCGGATTAATCAGGTGATTTGCACGAGAGACAATGTTTTCATACGATTTTCATAGTGTATTCATGGTCATATGTTTGTTGTCTTCACTTGATATGTTCATATCAGCAAACCACATTAGGAATGTAAATACAAAAATGTGTACACTGATATTACCCTCCTATCATAACTCATATATACTTATATTTACATTCTGTGGTGACCTCGTGTGATTTTCTATTATGAACTTTTGTACACTTATATTACCCTCATATTGTAAACTCAGGTAATTTCTTCCTTACGCCTATATTCCTTTCCTATGATCATATTGTGATAATCCCATTACTATAACCCGATATACAACATTGTATACACCGATTTTCAATATTCAGCTAAAATGTCTGGTTGATATTATCATATTGTGATAATTCCAATACTATAACCCGATATACAACATTGTATACACCGATTTCCAATATTCAGTTAATATGTCTGGTAGCAGTATACTTACTCAATACTATTACCACTGTATATATCTCACCGAGAAATATAGGCACATAAGCCGCCCAAAGAATTGGGCAAATATGACTACTTGGGAAACATAAAGATAACAATACATTTTATATATGCCGTACTAGAATAAGATCCAAATAGAGTGTCGATGTTCCTAATCAACTTACATTTTATCAACAAAAAACTGCACTGTTTTGTCAGAAATATTCAACGCATTTGGACATTTTAAACATTACCGCCGCGAATTCCTGAATAAACAGTATGTAGACTTGGTGTCAGCATGGTCGAAGAAACATATATTTTAGTGTTAGAGAGTAATTTTGATTTTGTATGACTGTGAATAGCATTTAAAGCTTAGATTATTTCTTTTGTTAAAATATCGACATGATTTTATCGCCAATCACTGATTGTCATAGTAAATTGACAGATTGGACTACAATAGGATGTTTCATTTGGAATATTATTGGATCTAAAGCAAAACCTTTCAATTACAGTTAATACTGGGGACAAATACAGGTATATTCTAGACGTTGGCCGTACCGTTCGCATTCAACACAATTTGCGTCGGTGTGGATACTTTGTCTAGTTCTATGTTTACGGGCTGAGCACCATTCACGTTGGTTTGATGGTCTGACGGCGCTCTTTTTGCCTGAACATTTACTTCTCTGTCGGCTGGCGTAACAGTAGATGTTTCTTCCGTTACAGGCCCAATCAATGAAAAAATAAGCGGAAGTAACAACATCGCATGCGCTAAACCAAAGATCATTACTAGAAACATAAGCTTAAAGAAACTCCTGAATATATATGAGGATGAAAACGCTAGAATCAGGATACCAATTATAGAAGAAAGGGCTGCGTTGATGATTGGTCCACCGGCACGATCTAACGCATTGTGTACTCGTTCCTTTCGCGTGGTGCCATTTACAGTTATGTATGCATGACAAATATGCGCACTGAAATCGACAGAAAACCCTATACTCATGACAATGTTTATCATAGTTATGAAGCTCAAGGTGAGGTCCCAGTAGTACATGAATCCAAACATACCCGCGGATATCATTACCATGGTAACGGTCACACACGCGACAAGTAAAGGATGTGGCATAAACAACAAGGTAACCACAAACATGGCGGCTATTGCTACTCCGACTGTTGTTAATGCTATTTGTAAAACGGAAGCGTACTCATCGAAAAACACAAACAGCCAAGAAAAACAAACAACTGGTAAAGGAGAATTGTCCGCTACATCACGCAACCGGAGCATGATGTTTCCTTGTTGCTCAGATTCAGGTAGATCGTTTGTTAAAACAAAAAACCTAGCACCGACAATGCTCGTCTCAGCACTGTTGAAGACTACATCATTAGCGTGGTCTGTTCTGGTGGCCAAGAAAGTTTTCAAGCCTGCTATGAAGCTCGCCTCACTAGTATCACTGTAAGAACCGGAACTTTTGTAGTCCGTCAGCCAGTCGAATGTTACACTGGGATTGATATCAGCGTCAGCTCTGGCGTTCGATAACAAGTCAGAAATACGACTTTGCGTGGCAGCGTCAGAGTAGGTCTGCGTTGATGTGATTGTAAATCCTATGACGAATTCCTCGGTAAAATGACCTTCTAGGAGCTTACTGTATGTATAAAAGTATGAATCTTCTGTTACTAAGTTACTGCGGAGAATGCCTCGCTTAAGATTCGTAATTCCGTAAATCGTTAATGCCAGTTACGCAATGAAAAGCACCAATATCGCGATCTTTCCGGGTAAATGTTCAACAATATACTGGAAAAGAAGTTTGGGATATCTTTCTAAAGGACTTTCGTTGTCCCTTCTGTTCTCAGGAACACTTCCACCACAACCGAAAATATGACATTTGGATTTCCCCTCCTCTCGTAACTCCTTGCGGGGTTTTATAGAACGACATGTCCCACAGTGGGCGTTTCGGTACATTCGGCGCTCATTGATCACCATACAAGGCACAAAGAAAGTCAGCTGGTTGATGTAGCAGAAGATAACAGCAAGACCTAAAAAGTACAAAATGATTACATATGCAATATGCATGAACTGTAATAACCGTGCAAAAGTTTGTTTCGTACTCGTAAAACATTATTGATTACTTCTTTGGGGCCTTTTCAATATATAACGGATATTTCACACATCAACATCTTAATGCTTTCTAAATATGCGTAAGTATTTGCATATTTTAGCGCAGCTATGAAAACAAGGAATACCATCATTATCAAAATAACAAGGGATACCAGTATTATGAAAACAACAAGGAATACCAGCATTATGAAAACAACTAAGAATACCAGCGTTATGAATTCAACTGAGAATACCAGCATTATCAAAACAACAAGGAATACCAATATTATCAAAACAACAAGGAATACCAACATAATTAAAACAACAAGGAATACCAGCATAATTAAAACAACAAGGAATACAGCATTATGAAAACAACTAAGAATACCATCATTATGAAAACAACAAGAACTAGCAGCATTATCAAAACAACAAGAACTAGCAGCATTATCAAAACAACAAGGAATACCAGCATTATCAAAACAAAAAGGAATATCATGCAGCATTATGGAAAGGCATATCAGCATAATTACGAAACAATAATTCAAACTCTAAATCGATTAAACAGGACTAAAATATGAAGAAAAATATAGATGATTATGGGGACTATTAAAACAAGGAGTATGAGACCAGGTGTCCATGTAGAGTAAGCGTCTTCTGCTGCATCAATGACACCCGCCATACCTGTCAGACTTCAAATCAAATATGGAAATAAAATGGAATAGAAATTTCGAAATGAAGGCAAATTGTTATTAATCTAACTTACAACAATCAAATTGACAGGGGTGACAATCGTCTGTATGAAAAATAGAAATGCAATAAACCAGCTCGTCATTTATGTTTCAATTTCACGTTAGATACAATGTATCTAGATTGTAAGAGGAGGAATTCTTTACCTGCGTACACACAGAAGTTCCTGACACTGATGAAAGAGGCTGATGCACCAATAGCGAACGCCAAAAAGTCGGTGACAGATGTTATGGTGATAGCCACGCCACCTGTTTTCATTGTCTTTTTTATCCTAGTTTCAATCTCTTTGGCTCTATCCTCCATTGACATACTAGATGTATCTCTTTGACAGTCAGCCAGACAGGACATCAGGATAAACATATCGTCCAAGCCAATACCTGCAAAAGCAGTTATCCTATTAATTCAATAGAAAGTTTGATAACAAAGAAGTATTTTAATAAAAAAAAAGGCCTATACATCAAACAGAATCATGATCTACTTGTAGACGACAAATATACACCCACTAACCAATGCAATTGCTACACAAACAATATCCTAATATACAATTACGGTTTGGAGACACTGAATCCATACCATTATGTAAATGTACCCAGTTAAACTCGTTAAATTTCTAAGATACACATGCTAAGGTGATTTAAAAACCTGATGGTATATGATAAAGATGCGTCTTAAATCACTTACCTATGATTAGAAAAGGAAGTGTCCCAACGATACTGACAAACTTGACACCAATAGCACTGACGAAACCAAAGGATCCTAGGACAGCGATGCATGTTGCTAACACACCTGCACGACCCAAATTTTGTCTGTCGGAAACACAGTCACCTCCAAACGAGGCTAATCCAGCGTAAGTCAACATCAAAGTTAAAGTGAGGGAAAAGTATACGATGTCTCCGTCAACGTTCTTCGCCAACTCAGAGTCTAAAGAAGACGACGTTGAATAAGCAATGTCCATCAAGGAAGAAGATGTTTTGCTTAGTACCTCTATATATTTTTCTTCATATGCAGTGGACAAAGACATCATAGTCTGGGTATCCTGACGCAGATAGAAAACCAGTTTCACCATCTTTGCCGAAGTGAGATAGCCTCCTGATGATTGCGCATCTCCGAACATCCCACGGAGGTATTCAAAATTGAACATTGGATAGTTGATGGTATTTGATAGCATTGCTGTTCGGAAGGCCGTACTGAAAACAACGTCCCCATCAACGACACAATTACCGCTCCGTAATGCACAAACGTTCGACAGACCAAGAGTTGTGCCGCCATTAATTATGTCGACATTGTTTTGAATGTGGTTATATATTCTTTCAATTTCATCCACATACGTTGTTGTTAGGATACTTGAACCGTCTTTGGCTTTCAAAATGACGTCTGCATACTTGTTTTCTCTTGTGATGCCTCTTACGTAGAAGTTCGTGCCGGACTTGTCTTCAGTAAAAATGGACTCCACTGTTGCTCGATCCGCCTTGGACTGGCTGTTTTGTGGTGTATAAAGGGTTTCGAGGTCCGTCTCAGACTCCAACCTGACCAGTCCGATCCCTAACAGACAGTTGACGGTCACACATACAACCATCACATGCCATGGATATCTCGACACCAGTGATCCGTATTTTACGAAGGGCGTCCCAAGCTTACTTTCCCACTTCTCATAAATATTTTTAAACCCCATGCTTGAACCTATAATATAAAATAATGTCATGTGTACACAGTTATCAATCTAAAGTTACTGAAAACAGTAATCTTGTGATCTTGAATCATATGGTAATAATTTTACTGGCCTTACTTTTGTTTAAATCGCTCAGAATCACAGTCTAGAGAGTTTGAAAGCTACTGGGATATATATGTTTGCCCAATCAGTCTTCAGTTAATCAACTCTGGTTCCCAGTATGCAATTGTTATTGAAGACTATCCAGATTATAGAACCTTTAGATATACATTTCGGTAAAAAGTAACTACCGAAAAATGAATTAAAATCCTCTACATGTAATACAGCTATATATTTAGACGTTTTACAACTCGAGCGCCATGAGTTTGTGTGACATGTATTTAAGTTATTCTGTTGATGACTTCTGTTTTGAGCTAGTGTGTGTATCAGTTGAGGTGTAACGATATGATCTAAAGTAAAATACCGCTAACTAAAATGCAAAACTCCTAATTTCAGAAATATGTGAAAACATCATTACATATATACATTATTACAAATCATAACATCTAATGAATAAGTTTATTATTTCAACACAATAAATTGAAATAAATTGATAGAAATCTATATAAAAAAATCATTCCATATTCAATTGCTTACTACTTTTTTGTGTATTATCATTTCCGCGACGCCGTTAAGCGGCTTTCAAGTGTTAACCAATTATCAATAAGCAATGAGCCACATGACTGATGCTTGGATCGGGAAACGGCGTAGGGTACCTTTTTTCTAACGGTATTGACGCAAACACTAATTCTACTTTTGTAAATGAAATCTTGGTCTAAAAATTATCATGTATTTGGAAAATTACATTTTTTCGGAGGTTTAAATATTAAATTAGTTAAAAAATGAAAATTGTTTTTCAAATAAAATGTGTTTAGGACAATCATAGTGAGTATTGTTCAAGCAATATATTTCAACTATCAGTCCTCGCAAGTTATTGTTCTATTACAATTCTAAATAAAATTATGTTATAAATGATCTGAATATAATAATATAAGAAATCGTTATGTTAGTATTATGGCAGAGGAATTACATAAAATAAAATGTTTGTTGTACTCTTTGGGGTTTAAGGTATTTAATAAATTACCAGTAGGGGTGATTAAGGGAATCACTTATAACGAAATAACTTTTTTTTTAAAATAGGTAACGTTGACCTTAACCTTGATCTAACAACCATGACATTTGAACTGTCCGAGATAAAATGGTTTGTGTGTGTATGTGAATTTTGATCGAATTTTCTTCAAGGAATGAAGCTGCTTGAGCGCTGACTTTGTACATACATACATCCCAACTACACGGTTTCTCCGGAAGGTACCATAAAATAGCAAGAAAAGCGAGATTATCAATCAAATTTACATTAAATCGATATGCTAATGCTATATATTGATATTGAAGGATGAAAACAAGCTAATTACCTCAGATGAAAACCTCAGTTATATCCCCAAGGCCCGCGGAAGGAATCCCTGTCATTGTGAAGTTTACATATCACTGTACGGTGGTAGCTATAGAAGCATAGATCTCCACATGTTGATATTTAACTTACAGGAGGTATACCTCTGGCTCTGATTAACCTACAATACATAATTTAAGAGATTTTTATACACGGTCAACATGTGTCATTCAATGGTCATATAAACATTACTTATTAGTCACCCGTGTAGAACGGGGTATATACAATGTGCTTTACCACACCATTGTATTCCTCAGTGATCTCAATTGAGGTCAGGTTCTAATGAATCTACAATACATATATATGTATAATAAACGCGGAACTATTGAACTTAAAGACCAGATACATTTTTAACTCACCTTGTCTGAAGGATTAAACCGAAGGACCAAGATGAGTTTCAACAATTTCAACGACTTTTTTCTTTATTGTTGTTAATTATTTAACTGAAGCTGGCAGGAAGCATCCCTATGTGGTTGGGATTCAAACACAGCCAGATCTACTCTGCCAACATATGACTGATCTCAATTTTAGCTGTGACAATTCAAATGATGATCTGCTTGCCATTTTGACTTTAGGTCAGCCTTAAAGTTTAAAAAAAACCACTTAATTTATACAGACCAAGGAAAGACTGCATGATTTTGAGAATGATCAACGAAACAAAGATACTGTTACTTAACTTCAACAGCCCTGTCGGCCATTGCATTTTTTGTTTCTCAGTCTCAAAATTCATCATGTGAACAAGGGAGATTGCAGAATCAATGAAGGACTTTTTGAGAAAAAACAACAACTGTAAAACTCGATTGTTAAAATCAAAGATAGTCACCTGTCTGTCATTTTTGTCTGATCTGCATTAACCATGTATGTTCTTACACATCATCAAATAATATACATTGTACATGTACTATAATACTGCACATACATTGTTAATATGATCCTGTCCTATTTCATAACAATTGAAGTGTTTTGATGCAATTTTTCTCCATTTATTCATGGGTTCTCGAATGTATTCAAACTGAAATCAATTCCTGACCTTTCTATAATACTAATCTGGAACTTGCCTATTGTGGAGTATTTGTTGTGTCATAGGGTTCATGCCGTTCGTTTCGGGTCAGTTCTTTCCATTCTTCATGAGAAATCTTTTTTGCTCGTGCCTATCACGCAGCTATGGAGCGAGCCATACACATGCTGTCCTCGTTGACGATTCGAACAAGAGTCTTCTTTTTGATGGAATCATCTCTCCCGGATATGTCTGTCATTCGTCTCCTATCACTGCCTGTTGGGACGTTAATAATGAAAATGTCAATATCGAATTCTTCCGTCACGGCGAGCTCCCCGTGACTCTGCAGCACCTTTTTGACATGTTTCATGACAAGATCGACATCAAGCTCCTCTAATGGGTGTAAAGGAACCACGATGGCATTGTCCAGACTCGGATGGTGTATGAGGACACGCCCAACATCGTGGTCTGCTGCTCCGTCCTTAGCTTCATCTGGTACATTTTGAAACATATCATGGATGTCGTCGTGTATGTCATTTAGTTTTTTTATTGTTCCAGAAATCCTTGTCTAAATTGACCTGATATTTGATGCACACAGCCGTCTTTCTTCTTACTTTTTTCTAAATGGTAAGGCCTGGATGGTTACTGGTCACCATACTGGTAAAGTCTTTGGCGTTTGATAGCGGTGGTAAATCCAATTCCATTTCTATTTCCAGGAGTTTTTGTTTCACTTAGTGATCGTCTAGGATTCCAGTAAACTCAGGTAAAAATGTTCCATTCTGAAAAAATACGAACACGTTCAAAGAACAGTAACTCCAATATTTTAAATCTAACCGTGAAATAATTTTCCCGTCGGGGGACCATTGCATGTTTTGACTGCTATGTAAAGCCAAGTGTGTAACAAGATACACCCATGCCAATTACCAGTGAAGGCGCGCGACACAACTATGTAACAATGAAAAACACATGGGGGCCTGCATGTGTTCGTAAACAATTCAAAGTTATCTAAACGTATCAAGATTACCTTAGAGTTTGAGTATTTCATGTGCATGAATACAATAAATGAAATATAAAAGTACACGGATGCATTTGTGACGTAGCATCAACAACCAATAAGCTGATCAAAAAACATATGGAATGAAATTAGCGAAATGAAATAAAAATTAAAAAAAAAAATGAAAAAGAGAACAGAAAGTAATCAAACTGAAAATTGATACAATATTGGTGTGTTTATACAGGGAAGATTTATATTCTTCAGCTATTACAGAATCAATCAGTAGTCATAATATTAGGCTCCATTGTTGACGCCTGCTGCTGATTTTAGTATTGCCCATGGTGCACTGTGACGTCAGCTCATTAATTAAAATATGTGAGCTTCAAATTGGTTTTCGTTGTTTTTAATGTAGTGTACAAAGATAATGCACCTGTTCAACAATCGACAAAGAAAACATAGCTTAAATTGACAAAATTGATTTTAAAAAATATATAAATTATAAATTATAATTTTCTCTTTTTAACCAGGTGGTCAGTTTTTCAATTTTCCTTGCACGGCCAAATTTCCGGAACCAGTCTGAGATTTTTTTACAATAAATCTAACGGGTGACAACTGACTTGGATACTGCTTTGTAAAACATTTTTAGCTATCGGTAATGTATTGTACGATCCCCTTTGCTTAGCGTTAGCGATATACAAAAAGCTTAGGAAACCGGAATGTTGTTTTACACGTCCACACATCTAAACAAGACTGACCTCCACTACATATGGACGGCCTTTTATACCTTTATGACATACAAAGTACAGTTTTCGTTCGGAAAGATATTGGTACGTAGCTGATATTTTTATCCGTATGAGGGCAGAGGTCAATCAAAAGATAACCATAGGGTTTACATGTCGCTTTCTCGTATGCGTCTTTGAAATTAGAGGACTGGCCACCAGAAAGTATCTGAGAACCAAAGGTCAACACCTGTCTCGTATCACGATGGTTACGGAATAAACGTAATGTTTCGATGGTGTGACGTCGCAGTGAATAACTGAACGCATTCCTCGGACTTGGTAATTTTGAGCATCAAGTCGTCCAACACGAGTCGCATGTGTCGCACTCCATCAGAGTAATCTTCGATCTGATCTTTGTCGGGTAAATCTTGATGAGACATGGATCCACTGATTTCCTCGAAAATTTGTTGATATTCCGTGTAAGCATAAACGATCCTATCTGGCGGCGTTGTAAACATATCCTTTACATTATCTATCAGACGTTTGGTGAAATACGTCTTACCACTCTGTGTGGTACCACTGATGAGAATAGTGGTGGGAGAGGTAAAGTCTCCAACCAGGGTTGTTGGACGGGAATCATGTGTACACCTTGATGCACCATTTTCGTATGACGAGTCGATGAGTCTACTCTCGAAAACGATATTGGGCAAAATGAACTCATCAATGATTTGTCGGGACCATGGCTTGATTACATGTGTCGTTAATATCATTCTCTTTTTGTTCTCATCATTGTGCTTGATATTTTTATTCTTCTTCTTCTTTTTTTTTATTCGTATTAATCAATTCATTATGTTTTATATCATACAACAATTTCCATATTTGATACATGAACATGTCTGATATTTCATTTACTTCACTAAAATACTGTTTTACACAAAATTGTGTAACAATGACATTTTTTGGTAATACTTAAGATAAAGCTTCCTTCTCAATTCGTATTTAAAATTTAACTATATCCACATATTTAGTTCTTGTTTCACTGAGGTGATACCATTTGTATATAACAAACCCTATAAGTGATAAAAGGCTGTTGATATCGTTATAGGCTGTATAAACAATTTTGTACCCAATAACTATATACCTTAAATTCCTTAGATCGATAGTATAACCAAGTCTAATTAGCGATTGATTAACGTGATGCCAAAGTGGGTCAATACCACAACATTCAATAAAATAATGATTATAATCATCCTACTAAAATTCTAGAAGTATTGATTGTTTATTATAATCATAATTTTTATATGGACATATATGTAATGGAGGAGTGAAGCATGTAAATGATAAATAAAATTGGTATTGTTTTACATTGTAGACGTTTTATTTTCTACGCGACCATGTTGTAGTGTAAATGTGTTCAGTCATTCAAAAAGTATTCTGTAGGTTATTTTGAATGTATCAAATGTTAAACAAGACCACGCCTTCTTCAAAGTAATTTTTCTTAAATAAATTCCTTAATTCGAAAAACAATTCCATAGAAAAACATCAGATTTGTAGAAAACGTTTTGGTCAAGGAAATTTGCGTATATTTTGTAAGGCTCTTCTATGGCAAATAAGATAAGGACATTCCTTGAGTTGAGGAACATGAACGATACCTGCCCATATTTTTGCTCTGGGAAAAAAAACAATGATTATGACATCATAAACGCAATATTGACTTGGTGCTTTTAGAAATACAAAGATCAGGTCAATATCTCTAAAGGTCTCACGCAAGTAATTAAAAAAAACTGTGCTAATGTGAATCTGTGAACTCTGAACTTTGCTAAAATGAACTGTGCTAAAATGAACTGTGCTTTTATACTTTATGGAAATATTTCTGTTATATAATTATTGTGTACATATAATATTAAATTCTAATTAAAAATTAAACTTATATTTAATCTTTGTTTTATCTTCCTTACTGAAAAATACAATTTTTATAAGGCCCATGGCCTTTACATGTTGGTAGTAGCATGTGTTTGCATATCTGTCTGCTGTTATTCACATGGCCTGGCTCAAGACTGAGGTGATCTGACTTGACACATGACCGACTGTGACACAAATGAGAAATCTGTGACTCAGGGGGCAATTCAATTTGTGAATTGAAATCATAAAAGACAATCTATGTGTATAAATTGTCTTAGATTTCCAGCCATGGCCAGGAAATCTAACTCTGGTTACACCGTAACCATGTGCGTTTCTAGCACACATCCAGAATATGCAACCATTTTCCTGTAATAAGGAATTTTTTGATTTTTTTTCTGAGTAAAACTCAAAAAAATATTGAATGAAGTCTCTTGAACTGCCATTTGCAATAAAAGCAGAAAACTTGATGGAAAACCAACTTCAAAAGACAAAGTTCATACGTCATGCTGCACGTGCTATAACCTCTTAAAGGTCTCACGCAAGTAATCCAGCCCCTATATTCTATTACTAATGGATTAAAGCTATAATTAATTCATTTGGAGTTTAATTCAAGTCAGCAATGGCTGAAGTTATAGATACAAACCTGTTACACAGTTTAAAACCAAAATGTTGACAGGTTTAAAGCCTTCTATCAGATATGTCAACATCACACCTAAACATTTCAATCAAAATAACATTTAAATGTGGAACTTTATTTTCTTACCAGACTTCTTTCGCATACAACAGTTGCTGATTTGCTTGCGTGAGACCTAAATCTTCGCATGACCATGTTATAGCCAATGAGAATTCAGTAACATCAAACCCAATCTAATATATATCAAGCATTAACAAAATGTTAGCTTCTGGGCCGCGGTGGCCGAGTGGTTAATTAAAAGGTGTCCCGACACTTTATCACTAGCCCTCCACCTCTGGATGGCGAGTTCGAAACCCAAGTGGGGCAGATGCCTGGTACTGACCGTAGGTCGGCGGTTTGTCTCTAGGTACTCCGGCTTTCCTGCACCTCCAAAACAAGGCACGTCCTTAAATGACTATGACTGTTAATAGAACGTTAAAAAAAAAAACAACAAACAAACAAACACTCGATTTTAAGTTTTCACTGGTATGACTGATTTCGGCCTTATGGCAGACATAATGTGCCGGGATGCAAAGTTACAGATAGGTAACCGTCGCACGAAGTGAATTGTTTGTATATTGTCGTCTGTAAGAATAAAATGTAACAGAAATCATTGAAAGCGTACGAATAAACAGATAGTTATAATACAAAAAACACCGGTCTCCTTATCATATTGTTTAGAAATATTGTTTTCAATTTTAGATATAAACTACAATGACCTTGAATGTGTCATTGTTTATGCAATGCATCAAGAGTACATCAAAGTGAACAACACTTATTGTATCAATTCTATGTAAATAACATTTAAACTCCTTATATATCAATTCACTTGTAGGGCTTTTGCACTCATTTTCCATAATGGTATAATCCTAATTATGTGTAGGTTCAAACATATTTATTAATAATGTTTTCAGACGTACCTAATATATAATGACAATATACACTTTCGTAGTAAGTTCGGGATATATTGAATACCATTGTTTGTTTTCCTTTCAATACATGGGACGGGTTAGGGGATGTAGTTAGTAGACTGCTTAAGTACTTGATAAAATTTATCGTTAGGTTTCATCATTTCACCAGATGGCAGTCGGTTGCTGCCTAATCACTAGATGTCACGTTTTCTAATCGTAAACTGATGCTCGTACTACTAAATTACTTGACTTAGAGATAATGACGGGGGTCGGGTCGTTGTACCATGCTGTTAAGGTCAAATTACTGTACCATGGCTTCGTCTTTTCACTTTTCACTACACTTTCAAGTTTTCTCATAAAGTTTCAGTAATACCATTGATTATGTTACATAGCTGTTAGAGGGGTTGAATTTTATAACTTAATGTTTTCCCTCGTAGCTATTTTATATTTTATTAAAATACATTTTATTACTGAACATTACAAAGACCCGCCAGAGGAAGGGATGAAGGGCTGAGGGACCTTTCCTTACATAGGGACAAGAAAGGGAGGGGCCTTTAAATATATAGAGGCACTAGAGAGGGACTGATAGGGACTTCACATAGTAATCTCCCATGATGTCATATAGGGAATCCTATATTATCATAGAGGGACACATCGAGATCTCCCTAGATATTATAGTGAGCCCCCTTGGGACCTCGCATGATATCATTATAGAGGAAACCCTATGGACCTCCCATGATATTATTGTAGAGGGACCCCTAGAAATATCTCATGATAATATTATAGAGAGGCTCTTAGGGACCTCCCATGATAATATTATTGAGGGACCTTTAGGGACCTCACTTGATATTATTATACAGGGACACCTAGGGACCTCCCGTGTATTATCATAGAAGGACTCCTTGGATCTCCCATGAAATTAGTATAGAGGAAACCTAGAGACCTCCCATGATATCATTAAAGAGGACCCATAGATACCTCCCTTGATATAATTATAGAGAGTCCTCTAGGGACCTCCCATGCTATCATTTTAGAGAAAACCCTATGGACCTCCCATGATATTATTTTAGAGGGACTCTTAAGGACCTCACTTGATATTATTATACAGGGACCCCTAGGGACCTCCCATCATGTCATTAAAGATGACCCCTAGGGACCTTAATATATAGCTATAGAGAGTCCCCGGGAATCTCCCATGATATAATTATAGAGGGGGCCCTAGAGACCTCCCTTGATATAATTATAGAGATTCACCTTGAAACCTCAAATGGTATTATTATAGAGGGACCCCTAGGGTTCTCTGATGACATTATCATAGAGGGCCCCCTAGTGACCCCACATACTATTATTATAGAGGGACCATAGGGACCTCTCATGATATTATTATAGAGATACCCCTAAGGACCTCACATGATATTATTATAGAGCGACCCCTAAGGACCTCACATGATATTATTATAGAGGGACCCCTAAGGACCTCACATGATATTTTTATATAGAGGGACCCCTAAGGACCTCTCATGATATTATTATAGGGAGGTCCTTAGGGACCCCACATGATATTATTATAGAGGGACTCCTAAGGAGCTCTCATGATATTATTATAGAGGGACCCCTAAGGACCTCTCATGATATTATTATAGGGAAGCCTTTTGGGACCCCACATTATGTTATTATAGAGGGATCTTTAGGAACCTTCCTTGATATTATAATAGAGAGTCCCATAGGGATCTCACATGGTATAAGTATGGAGGATCTCCTAGGGTCTCCACATGGTATTATTATAGAGGGGCCCGTAGGAAACGTATACAGTCAAAAAACACTACTTATGAAGAGGCCCAATTTCATCAATATTCATCAATATCCTTAACTTCATGACACCCCTTAACTTAAATTCTCTTGTAGGAAAGCATAACAGAATTTAAAGAAAGTTCCTTAGCTACGATCATTCCGGCCCGAGTTTCATCAGTTTATATAACTTAAGGAAACTCCTTAACTAAGCATTTTCTATAGGAAAGCATTATATGATGCAAGGTAAAAATCTGAGTGAGAAGCTTTCCTTAAATCTAATTAACGTTTCCTATAAAGCAAAAGTAAGTAAAGTAATTTTCTTGTTGATGAAACAAAATAAATAGATAATTGAATAGATAAATGAAAACAATATACCAATATATGAACATACTGAAATAAAGTTGACATAAACATAATTTACAAAGTAAATAAAATAAATGCACACACAAAATAACACACAAACAACAACATTCATACTATATGTGTTGTGCGAAAGTTTAAATAGGCTATGTGTAACGGGCCAAAATCCAGAATTTTGTTTTTTGTTTGCGATATAAAGAATACACACTGCAAATATAAATATTTAAGCATTGAACTGTTATACCCACGAGATACCCGTGGCATGTATTGATAGTATGTGTGACCATCAACTGTCTGTTAGGGATTGGACTGGTCAGGTTGGAGTTTGAGACGGACACCGAAACCCTTTATACACCACAAAACAGCCAGTCCAAGGCGGATCGAGCAACAGTGGAGTCCATTTTTACTGAAGACAAGTCCGGCACGAACTTCTACGGAAAAAGCATTACGAAAGAAAACAAGTATGCGGACGTCATTTTGAAAGCCAAAGACGGTTCAAGTATCCATTACAACAACGTATGTGGATGAAATTGAAAGAATATACAACTACATAAAAAACAATGTTACCATAACCAGTGACAATACAACCCTCGGTCTGGTGAACGTTTGTGCCTTACGGAGCAGTAACTGTGTCGTTGGAGGGGACGTTGTTTTCAGTACGGCCTTCCGAAAAGCCATGTCATCAAACACCATAAGTTACCCACTGTTCAATTATGAATATCTTAGTGGAACATTCGGAGATGCACAATCATCAGGAGGCTACCTCACTTCGGCTAAGATGGTGAGACTGTTTTTCTATCTTCGACAGGACACTGTTACGACATCCGAACTATCATCGGCCTGGGAAGGGCAGTTTATACAGACATTTGGTACTTTCTTCTCCTCGTCAATGGATATCGCTTATTCAACGTCAAGATCTTTAGACGAAGAATTGGATAAAAACGTGAACGGAGATGTCCTGTTCTTCGCCCTTACTTTCATAATGATGTTGACTTACGCTGGATTCGCCACTTCCGGTGGAAACTGTGTTTCAGACAGACAAAATTTGGGTCGTGCAGGTGTTTTCGCAACGTGCTTTGCAATCATTGGATCATTCGGCCTAATGGGTGTCATTGGTGTCAAGTTTGTCAGTATTGTCGGAACGCTTCCTTTTCTAATCATAGGTAAGTAGCCAATACTGTATTGTGATAGGTGGTCACAAGCACCACACTTTCTTTCTCTTCATTGATAGGTCGGTATACTGATTTATCATATATTTGCACGAAACTACTGGAATATTCCTGACTATATCAGGAAGAGGGATAATTTATGTTGACCGCAATCAATTCGTAAATACAAGAAAAGGACTACTGTTTAATGTTCTTATAGTACCGATAAGCGAAATATATAGCATAAGAAATTGATAAATTTTGGGAAAGTGCACTTCTTTCTGTAGAATTAACATTATAAGGCAGATTTTACTTTTTCTAGATTTTCAATTTTATTGATACACTATCGGCCAATTGAGTCCTTGAAAAGAAAACTTTAGTATGGTACATATCTGTATCCGTTTTGGGGTTTATACCGAAACTGCTATAATTGAATTCATTGTCTGATTGTGTCTTTTGTACAATCCTTATATATAGGTATCAGAACGGTTATATATGTGGTCACCGTCATTTGAATAAAAACAGTACTGTTGCTTACATAGGTATTGGGCTGGACGATATGTTTATTCTTATGTCCTGCCTGGCGGACTGCTCAGTAAAATCATCGATAGAAGAAAAGATGAAGGAAACGATGCGTACAGGGGGCGTGGCTATCACCATAACATCAATCACCGATTTTTTAGCATTCGCCATTGGTGCATCAGCTTCTTTCCTCAGCGTGCGGAACTTCTGTTTTTACGCAGGTAAATATCACTGCTAGGAACCTCTGTGTGTACACAGATAACTCCCTCTGTCAGGAACCTGTGTGTACACAGATAACTTCCTCTGTCAGGATCCTGTGTGTACACAGATAACTTCCTCTGTCAGGATCCTCTGTGTGTACACAGATAACTCCCTCAGTCAGGAACCTCTGTGTGTATACAGATAATTTCATCCGATATGAACATATGTGTGTACACAGATAGCTCCCTCTATCAGGAACCTGTGTGTACACAGATAACTTCCTCAGTAAGGATCCTCTGTGTGTACACAGATAACTCCCTCTGTTAGGAACCACTGTGTGTACACAGATAACTTCCTCTGTCATGATCCTCTGTGTGTACACAGATAACTCCCTCTGTCAGGAACCTCTGTGTGTAGACAGATAACGTCCTCTGCCAGGAACCAACGTGTGTACACAGATAACTTCCTTTGTCAGGAACCACTGTGTGTACACAGATAACTTCCTCTGTCAGGACCCTCTGTGTGTACACAGATAACTCCCTCTGACAGGAACCTCTGTGTGTATACAGATAACTCTCTGTAACTCTATGTAACGTAGTGAGAATGACCATCTAGATTTTAATTAGATTGAAAAGGTTACATAATTATTTTGTATATTTTAGGCACCACTGTCATATTCTGCTACCTCAATCAGCTGGCCTTTTTTGTGCCATGTATGGTGATCAATGAGCGCCGAATGAACCGAAACTATCACTGCGGGACGTGTCGTCCAATAAAACCTCGCGAGGAGTTACGGACGGAAGGAAAATCCATTTGTTATACCTTCTGTTGTGGCGGACAGCTACCCAAGACCAGAAGAGACAATGAAAGTCCATTAGAAAAATATCCTAAGCTCTTTTTTCAGTATGTATTTAGAAATCCAGTCGCAAAGGTTGTGATAATAATGGGTTTTATTGCTTATATCGGGGCAGCTGTTTACGGAATTATGAATTTTAAACGGGGCTTGCTTATGAGTAACATAGTTGCTCAAGAATCATATTTCTATAAGCACAGTAAAATCATTGAGGGTCATTTTACTACAGAGGTCACAATAGGATTTACCGTTACATCAACACAGAACTATTCAGATGCTACTACTCAAAATCGTGTTTCAAACCTGTTGTCGAACGCCTTGGCTGATGTTGATATCAATCCAAGTGTCACGTCAAACTGGCTGGCGGACTACAAGGGCTCCATGTTTTACAGTAATGTAAGTGAGACAAGCTTCATAGCCGGCCTGAAAACATTCCTTAAATTCCGGACAGACCACGCTAATGATGTGGTCTTCAGCAGTGCTGAGACGAGCATTGTCGGTGCTAGGTTTTTTATTTTGTCAAAAGATCTACCTGAATCTGAACAACAAGGAAACATCATGCTCCGGATGCGTGATGTAGCGGACAATTCTCTTTTACCAGTTGTTTGTTTTTCCTGGCCGTTTGTGTTTTTCGATGAGTACGCTTCCGTTTTCCAAATAACATTCACAACAGTCGGAGTAGCAATAGCCGCCATGTTTGTGGTTACCGTGTTGTTTATGCCACATCCTTTACTTGTCGCGTGCGTGACCGTTACCATGGTAATGATATGCGCGGGTATGTTTGGGTTCATGTATTATTGGGACCTCACATTGAGTGCTATTACTATGATAGATATTGTGATGAGTATAGGTTTTTCTGTCGATTTCAGTACGCATATTTGTCATGCATACATATCTGTAAATGGCGCCTCGCGAAATGAACGAGTACATAATGCTTTGAATCGGTCGGGAGGACCAATAATCAACGCCGCCATCTCCTCAATTATGGGGATACTTATCCTTCCGAAGGATTTGTCTGCCAATGGTACCGTTTCTACACACTTATGATACTTGTAGAATATATCTAATGTAGACAGCTTTAGCATTTTTGTCACCTGTTTTCAACCAGCTCAGGTTACTATTCTTCTTATATCAGTCCACGCCATATATCAGAAACCTACTAGTTCACTTATCATAATGCTCCATCGTGCTCAAGAAACAGTAAACTATTCACACATACACGAGTCCATACCGTACACATTGAGGTAAATCAATGTTTCCGGGATTTAAACAGTGTTCGCCTCGGCTGATATTTTTACATTGCGGTATGCTCAGATTTAATTCCAGCGAAGGCAGACAAATAAGTCACAGGATGAGTCCAATCTACGTCCGCCCAAATTAATATGTGATTTAGGTGTAAACAAATAGTATGCGAGTTTATACTTGCTGTTCCTCCTTGCTGATTCTAGAAAAAAATGGTAACTTTATATTAAAGGGTTATTATGTCCCTCGAAAGTGACTTTCGTCCTTATGTTAACGTATGTCACATTTGTTTCTAGGAACACGCGCATGCGTAGGGTTCCGCTTAAGAGCTGTTATCTCAAACAGTAGGATCTTCCTCATTCTTTATTTTCTTTAAGGTAATTATCAAACATGATTGCGTCCACTTTAATTGTATTATTTAAGTGGAAGTCTTAGTTTATAATGAATCGTGCAAAAACAAATAAAATATGTATGTTCTGATTTGCCAAAATTCAAAATAATCCTTAACAAAATGAAATTAGCAGTATACACATATGCAATGTTATGTTTGAGAATATTTGTTTAGGATATTGCGTCAGCCTATATGGCATGGGAGTATATTCCGCTGTCCGAAACATTAGTGATTTTCGACTCAAAATATACTCTACATAAACATGTGCTTTGAAAAAAACCTGAAGACATTTGGAATTCTATTTCAGTTTGTATTAAATGTAGATTTCATAAAAGAAAACTAGGTGTACTGTAACAAGGGTTTTGTAGACAACTTAGCTTTAGCTCTGTTTCTACATCATATGTTTGGAAAGGATTGTAGAGAAATACCCACAAGATATCGCCACCTTGCAAATTGAGAGTTAGAATAGTAGCACCAGAATGAATCAAACGAGATCATACATGGGATTCGTCCTTCTAGGTGATGATAAGGACTTATCGTATAGATCACAGGACGCGAAACTCGAAATATATCGAAATATAGATCAAATTCTAGATGGAAACAAGCAAACTACATAAAAACCAATAACGTTTACGAATGTGAAGTTATTATCGATACATCATGCGTATGTATGTAGCCATGCCCTTGCAATGACACAATAGCGATGTTGACATTTTTTAGAAACGGGACATTAGCATTTCAAAAACTGTCATTTAGTTTAAAGAAATAATAATGGACAATTTCCTACTGGTTGCACTTCTGATACAGGTTATAGAGATGAGATATTTTTATGATACTTTAGCGGGTATATGTCAAAATATTATAGCATACTAATCAATAAACCAATTTGTTTATTGAAATGTCATATATAACAATTACGCTGTACAAGTATAAAGTTACAATGTAAAAATCATAGTTTAACACTGGGGATCATAATATGATACAAAATATTGATATCCAAAAAGAACTGTTGGAATAAGTATTATAAAGAAATGAAATCCAATCACAAACTCAAATCCAGAGAGAATGTGATTTGGACAGCCCCTAACTACCAAACTCTCTTAAGTCGTACTAACATAACTGATTAAACCACTTCTTTTACAATTACTGCATACAAGTAAGAGGGTAGAGAAATGTGACTGGAGGAAATCATAAGAATAGATCTATAGCTACTCAATATACATGTTTACAAGGTTACAACGTCAAAAGAAATGGTGACGTTCGTGAAAAGTAAAGGTATAAATATGCTAGTATATCAGTCATTCAATTTTTTTGTCTGCTCAAATAAGTCATGAATCTCAAATTAGAATTGAAGTGGACATTTAATCATATCTTTAAAATACACATTAAATAGAGATTGTGTATATATGGTTAAATAAACTTGACTACTACACTTTGACTACATTTCTACGAATTTTCATAACTCTCGGTCTCCTGCCAGTCACATTTCACCTATTACCTATGTCCACGTACAATAGTACTAAAAGAAAAAATGCTTTGTAGGATAGTATGGGAATATACAATAGCGTGATAGGGGAGAGTTTACAATGTATAGAAAGATGTGTTTAATAATTAACTCTGATGTTTGGTGTTATCGTGATTTGCAATTAAATTGTGTGCTGTTTTAATGTAATAATAACCAGATTGTTTTTGTACTTGTTTTTTTAATGATATTTTGATATGACATTTTATAACTATTTTAACAAATTATGTATTGTGGAGCGTGTAAAACGTGAGACACCCTTGCATATTTTAATACATTTAACATTTTATCTCCAATCAAAATGACGATAACTTCACACGTGTGCATTGTGTCATATATTCTACAAACAATATAGATAATGTACAAGGCCTTTTTTCAATTGTGAAAAAAATTGGATTTCAATGTTTGAGTCGTGTGGTAGTTGATTTCATACACAATCAAAAATTTCAAGAATAAAATGATTGATATCTAGTACATCGATTTTGTTGAATTGAAGATGTATTTAAGTCAGTATAATACATATAATGTTATAATGTAGGTTTATCTAGTCAAGCTTTATACATATAATGTTATATTGTAGGTTTATCTAGGCAAGCTTTATACATATAATGTTATATTGTAGGTTTATCTAGGCAAGCTTTATACATATAATGTTATATTGTAGGTGTATGTATGCCAGTATAATACATATAATATCATATTGTAGATAGATGTAGGCCAGTATTATACATATAGTGTTGTATTGTAGATCTATGTAAGCAATTATTATACATATAAGGTTATATTGTAAGTTTATATACATGTAAGCAAGTATTATACATTTAAGGTTATGTTGTAGATCTATGTAAGCAAGTAATAAATACAATGGTAGATTTACGTAAACTAGAAATATATGTTATGCTAATCTATGCAAACAAGTATCATATAAACCTTTACACTAAATGTCTGTTTAAACAACAACTACATGGACATTTTTCTGATACAATCATGTGTATAGATTTTCATTTATCTTAATCAAAAAATAATATTGACCAAAGATTGGTAAAAAGCTAAAATATTTCAAACTCAACGATGGCTTTCTTGTATAAAAATGCTTAATTGACCTTTGATACACTGGGTTCCACCAAAGTTGTAGGATGTGGCACATTATTACTCGGTATGAGGTGTTACCCAAGGGTCATAATGTTATAGGCCAATATGATTATATATATAACTACCTATTGTGCATGTTATCTTCAAAAAGGTAAAACTTTATCCATATATAATATAATCAATTATTTATCTTAGGATTTATAGCTTCTAATTTACTCTCCATGAAATATGCATTGTTCAATAGTTTAACGAAAAAGAACGGTATGTTCAAAATAAGCTGCGGTGAATGTTTGACATAAGCTTTATTTCATCCATAATATAACGTTAACTTGATAACAATACATAGTACGGAAGAATATGATCCGGAAATAAGTTTAGAAACTTATGTAACACCGTTTCCTGACATGATCTAGTTTAATTTGGACATGCTTGCTTAATTACTGAAATCCACATAAACAGTTGTTATAGTAACTTACTAGTAAACGTAATTTGTTTGTTTTAATGGAAATGTAGGTAAAGAATGAGTGGTGCGGGGGTTTGGGTTTGGGATGGGGAGGGGACAGAAGTTGTCCGTGCCAATAAGAATAGAAGAGGTAGATGATATGAAAATAGAGGATGATTTGTTCGATGAAAAGTGCTTATTCAAATTTGTTGGAGAGGATGATGACATTTTGTATAATTAATCATTTGAAAGTTCGTCGTTCCCGAACAAGAGTAAACATATTGAAAGCGGGTAGTTGATTTTGTTTAATGTTCGAGTACGTAGTTGCGAAAATAGACAACAATGCAATAGAAAATGTTGGTTTGTACGGTGATTATTTGTAATATATAAATGTATGTTGACATTCTCTTCTTGCTTGTGTATAATATTTACTATATACGTCATTCGTAAGTGCATATCAAGTATTTATTTAAGTAAGCTAGATATACTTTTTGCTTTGACCGTAGAAGGGTTGTGTGCTAACGTTTTTATAATTGATATGTGTTTCGAATGACAAACATGTATAACAAAGTTTATTATCGTTGATATCGATCATTGACTGTATTGTAGAATGACTTCGTTACTGTTTATTTATTCCTACCTCAGTTTATCTAAATTGATCTGTTTTCGGTTTGATTAAAATAATTCATTTTTTCCACGATTTCTGTTATCCTTGTGATGCTTTTGGCAATTACTCCAATCGAAGGGTTTGTTAGTCTTTCCAATCAAAGGGATCGAAGCCAATGAGAATTTAGTAAATCAAATCATGTCTCTTGTTGACATATAAATAAATATTACTTATCAATCAGAAGTACATTTTTTTACACCACGAATTACCGCATATTTTGTTTGTTATTTTAAAGAGACGGTTCATGTATAAAGGCTTTACATGATTTCCACTTATAATTGGGTGAATAGTGTTAACAGGAACATATTTTGAAATGGGAAAAAATCTTTTGAAAATTAGCATGGTAAAATAACACAGCCAATATGATATTTAAGAGTGTTTTTTTTTTTTTTGCTAGAGTGTCTCTTTAATACTTCTGCCGGCATATAAGACTTTAAATTGTGTATAGTTTCCAAAAGGAAAATATCAAATCTTATCATCAAATGTTTTATATTCGTTCCTTATGTAAATGTTTAAAAAAAAAGTTTGGAGGAGATAATTAGTCAACTTCACATTTGGATGTACATTACTTTACATAAAAGGACTGAAATTAAAAAAAAGAGTGCCTTCTGTATATCAGCAAGTTATTTAGTAACTTTCGTTATGTAAAGATATCAACAATGTATTGTAAACATGATTTATGGGACTAAAAGTGTATATTTGACGATATCATTACACACATATATAAATATATACAGGCTTTGTTGATACGCCTAAAAATCAATGTCCGGAAGATATTTCCGGAAACGTCCGTTTAAAAGGCAGGCAGATCATCTGCATTCCTTGAAGTGGCCGCAGCTCAATTTCTAACTGTTTCGCAGTAAGAGTGTGACGAATGAATACTACATAACGATTGAGTAGATTGTGTATTCATTTGAACAATAATAATTTACTAGATCCGTATCAAGAGAAAATTCTTTAGAACTTCGATTTTATTAGAAATGATTTTTTATAGATTATTACTGGGCCGCAACAGCTCAGTCGGTTAGAACGCCGGTTACTTATATTAGCTTTAGGTGAAGATCCAAGGTGCGTGGTTCGACACTCCTTATCGGTGTCGGAAGCTGTGAAACGGGCTAGGTTGTGTTGGAGTGGTTGTATCCTGTGGCAAGACACTTTAACCTTAATGCTCCGGATGACAAGCGATGGGCTTCCTGTATGTTGTCTAGAAAGGGTAGTCAAAAACTATTACAGGAATACCCTGCCTCAAAAATGACACTCCTGTTTACGAGGCTATTAAACTAAAACAAGAAACAAACTTATACATAAACCAGTTTAATCAGAGGCTATATTGACGCTGATACACGGCTTGATTGACGTTCTTGTAAAATTAACACTCTTGTCTCAATTTAGGCATTTCTATAGATCAATTTTATTTTTCTTAATTTCTTTTCTAATTTGCACACTTTTAGTCCGTAATACCACTTTAAACCCAGGAGAAAGCATCTGTAAGTAGGGAGCAGCATTATACTTATTCTTCGGCATGACGTGTTCTATTGTACGGAACTTCATATATTTAAGAAATAATTAACGATGATTCGTGTATTGTTGCAGGATATACAACGAGGACGAGGATATTTTGCAATTAAATTAATAACGAAGGCCGCAGGCCTGAGTTATTAATTAAAATTGCAAAATATCCGAGTCAAAGTTGATTATTTCTATTCTACCATGTACTGTTTAGTTCTGAGATCGACCTCTTTCTAATAGAAAAAAAGCAAAGAAACCCCGAGAAAACCTTGTAATTTTTTTCTGGAGTATTGCATTATTTGTTGATGAAATATACAGGCAATACAGTACTACGATCAAGAGCATCTATCATATGGCATTGATTTTGAAAAAAAAAGGATAAAAAAAAATAAAATAATAATAATACATGGTTTTAAACCAATCAAAACTGGCGTTACATAGCAAACATGGTAGAATTCTGTATTGTAAACTGGTGAACTGTAGGTCCTAGACATTTGCTGCTACCCTTAATGCCCATGTATATTTCTTCTTCGGCCTTTACATTAGTCAAAGTCTAATTTTATATTTAAATGCTGTTGTGTGGTTTGCAGAGTCAAGTTTTCTTACCAAATTTTCTTGCTCACTGTACACTACTATACAGTAAATAGTCTACCTTCAGTAGGATTTGTATCCTACAAGATCTTATGTTATTTTTGTATATGTTATTTCAATGACCTAATCCCCATCCCAATTTTGACATGGAATGAGCAAATTGCATAAAAAAACTTCTTTAGCTTGTGAATTCCGTTTTTTATCATCATAATTATTTATTGTTTATTTGGGTTTTTGGGGTTTTTTTTTATTTATTTATTTTGTATTTTTTTTAATTTTTTATTATTTTTTTTTTTTGCAATATTTCGGTAAACTAATTTTAAAGCAATCTGGCAGCTTCAATTGTTGATAATGGCAACCCTTTTCTTGACGTGAACTGTAAGCATGATATGCTACTGTATGTAGCTCCTTTCAATATAACGAATTGATAACACATTTGTTAAGTTTGGTGATCAGATCTTCCAGCAGGGAAACAAATCTGTTGTCCAATATGTTTTGTTTCCTACAACACAAAGCTTACCAGCACATATAACAGTGTAACGTATCATTATCAAACTGATCCGGTTACGTTGGGTTTAATATTAGCTGTGACTATTTTCCGGACTAGGTGTTCCGGCATGGTTTTATGTATTAGTGTTCTTACATTTCACCTGTAGATATATTGAAAATGTGCTATTCTTAAATAATGAAACCTTTATTGGAAATGTCGACTTACCTAAATCTATGCTTACAACGTAGCCGGCAGCGACAGTATACATGTACATATATAACCTGTAAAAAACTGATGATTTCAATTTATAAATTGTAAATTCCCCATTTCTAGATAGTAGCATCCATGCTTCCCCTTATGGTTTTGACAGGTCTCAGTTCATTCTTCGGAATTCTGTAACAGATGTCGACAACTGGCGGATATAACTAAGAAAGCAAGGCATTGAGAGATGGGGGTTGATGAAGACCAACTGTCACAAAACATGTCCAATGGCTGGTGATATGCCCAGTGGTTCCGTTGTCACTACACTAGTTCTTATATTGAGAATGTGACTAAGCCCTGGTTTGACCTAGATTTGTATGACTAGTGTCGCCGATATGAAGCAGAAGACGCTTACCCTTACGTAATACCTGATCTTACCTGTTTGTGAAATTCAAGTTTCTCCATTAGAATCCATGTTTTTATTTTTTTTTTAATTTTTATTTTGAGTTAGAAATATGGTTTGGATTTTCCCTACTTTAATTCTGGCTTTCGCGTTGGACTTAAACGGTCAGTTTCATCAAACTTTTTCTCAAAGGTTAAGGTTTTGAGAAGTTCCTCTTTTTAAAACATACTTGACTTGGCTCCTGAATGGGCGCCCTAATGGTCGTTAATTACGATGGTAAAAACCTGAGCTAGTTCCAAAAATCAAAAGTGAATCATAGTCGAAGGGAAGTAACTCCCTTGATCCACCTCGGAGACTGATCATTATGAATTGATCTAGATCAGGGGACCAAAACGACCGGTCGTTGGTCGCGTTGTGCAGGTGGTCGTGATATACGAGGTCATCGTTATAGGTAATAAAAGCTTGGGACCGTGACCAAGCGGTCATTATAGACTGGGGTCGTTATATACAGGGATCCGTTAGAAAAATGTTATTTACATTGTGTCTCATAGCCATGACCTTCAACAGTTTGCAAAACGCTTAGTGACATCGAACCTTTTTATATGACCTTTACACAGCGATTCTCAAAATGTGGTTTTGCAATTTACTACTGCATTGTTGACTTAAGGCTATATAGGGCTATTTCACTTTTAGATAAACTCAGATTTCATCAAACCAAAATAATCCTAAATTGTTTATTTTTAAGCGCCCTTTTAAGCAGATAAACTTAATGTACACATGCAATCAATTCTACAAATGTTTTGTTATTTATTCTCATATCATATATTCGTAACATAGCCTTTTGTGGTTGTTTTTATACTTGTACATCGCCTAGTTACGGTAATGTCGAGTGGTCTTGAAGTACACAGTCCGGTAACCTGTACTTATATACAAGATACCATCAACAGCGACAGGCCATACACCATTACCACGCAAGCTTGTATAAGCACGTGTCAGGTCAAAGTTTATAGTTCAGAAATGTTTTTATTTGATTTCTTAAGCTGTTCATTCAGACGACACGTAGATGTGGTCTGGAATCAGCGTAGCGTATCCACATACCACGTTCCTTGTATAACGCGAACGTTTAACATATTCAGAACACGTGTTACAATCACATGGTACATGTCAGCACCGCCCTGGTGTGTAAATACTAACGTTTACGGGAAGTTATTGCAGCTTTGAATACATCAACATGAACCTGACAATCGAACCTCCCGTTGACCTGTTTAATACCACGACAGTACCTAAATTTCCATCACTGGTACTAATCAACAGCATCATCGCTAGAAAATTTCTGCCACTAACGGTAGTGTTATGGATTTACCTCGTGATTGGAGTACTGGGAAACAGTTTAGTGATGTTTGTGTACTGGGCACGTAAGAAACCTGTAAGAGAGGACAGATACTTCATCCCAATTCTAGCGTTGGCAGACTTGGCGTCGTGTGTTGTGTCGTCATCGACCGGAATATACGCTCAGACCTATCCATTAATGTTCGATGATGACGTTGGGTGTAAGATGGCGGCATTTTTGGGTATTCTGCTTGCTGGAGTGTCGGCCAATTTTCTCGTCGCAATTGCTGCGGAACGCTACCTCAAGCTTTGTCGACCATTTGGTCGTCAAATGACTGTTTACGTGAAGAAGGTCATCATCGCCATTATGGTTATAATTAGTTTGGTGTTTGCAGCACCTGCGCTGTATATATACAGAGCTGAGGAGGTACCTCTGAGAATGAAAAGAGGATTCGAAATTCAGACATGGAAATGTATTGATATGAAGGACAAACAACACGAAGCAGGACACGTTGTCTACAAAGTACTATTGTTTGTTATAACAATGGTTCGGTTCGCAGTTTTGTTGTTTTGTTATGGTAACATTATTTGGGTGATATTCCGACAGAAAAGGTTCAGACTAAGATTGGGATCGATGAGTTCAAGCGCAAGCACGTCTGTGTCCTGCAGTCACGATGTTGAGGAAGCCATGGAAATGAAGGACCCTAACGTTAAAGGTAAAACGTCTGAGCATGTCAAAGAAAGCGGATCACAACACGGATTCCAAACGCCTTTCATAGGGAATAAACCCCGCAAACAAAGCTTTTCTGATCGGGAGGGATCGAAACGGAAGCAAAGCCTGGTTTCCACGACGGGATCTCAAGGAAGAAGAGGGAGTCATGCCGACCGACAAGGAGTACGTCTCTCTGTCATCTTCATCCTCATCACCATCATCTACATAATCAGCTTCGGTCCGAAAGTCTGGCTGATGATAGAACAGACCCTAAACCGAAATTTCTGGTCCTCTGTGCCACCAAGTCTGCTTCTTCTTTACCGGTTTCTACATACATTCTACATTGTCAACAACATTGTAAACCCCATTGTGTATGGAATAATGGACAAACGCTTCAGGATTGATTGTAAGAAACGTTTTACAAAATGTAAATAGTGTGTTCAATGAATCTAACTTCCTCCTTAGTGTTTCTAGAAGCTTGACTACAAAAAACAAGTAATCTGGTCGGCAATGTGTAAGTAAAAACTCATTAAATATGTGACGTAATACATGTAGGCGTATATACCCCCAACCCCCTTCTCCACCCCCATCCCCACCCCATTTTTCCACCTCTCCCTCCAACCCCTCTTTTAAAGGATGCAGTTTATTTGGGGTTTTTTTTATAAACATAGTGTTTTTTCGCTTTTTTGAGGAAGCAGTTATTCCTTTTTGACAAGAATGGATTTTTTAATGAAAAAACTTCCTCCTTAATAAGGATATCATCTATATTATCGTGCCTTTTTTACTGGTTAATAAACCGGTTGACATTGATTTATTCATCGGAAGTACCTTAGGTTGCCGTGGTTTCCTGAAGTTTGGTGTACAATATAAGTATATTCTAACCTCATTTACAAACGCGTGTGTATACGTGGACACGCGCTCGCCATCTGTTAAATTACAGCTAATTTGAGGAAGTAGAACAATGACTCTTATCATGCTATCATTATAGTCGGGCTTTCATTGTAGATTGTAGATTAAGTTAATTTTGTCTACTTCCATTAAGTAATGGATGTTATTAGTATATGTTGTAAAGCAAGCAAAATTATCATTTATTATCTAGAACAGAATTACAAATATACATGAGATACATTTCAGTGATACATCATAACAATAATAAACCTTCAAGTTCATTTAAAAAAAACATAATTACATGAATGCTAGTTTTAACGAGTTCTATATAATTTGGCAATAAATAATGTATTATAAAAAAATGTATATCTATATATGTATGATAAAAACATGTATATCTAAAATCAAACAAATACATATATGAACAAAAATAATGAATATTTTGAACTAATAATTCACGATGAAAACACATGTAACAGAAATAAAATGCATTTGAATGTACTAGATATATCTCTTACAATATATTAGATATCGTCCTCGTGTGTAACATCTTCTTAAATATAATAGAGACATCTATATTGTTTATAAGAATATATTGAAACAATAGAGATAACAATGTTAGATATATCTAATTTTACAAATATTTGCACAATACAGATTTATCAGTTACTTAATGATACACTTTTATTAATTCATTAAGGTCACCTTATAAAAGGACGAAACAATGCGATAAAAACATAAGAGAAAAATACTCTGCACTCAGCACATTTAAAATTATGATATTAATATAACGGACTATCAAAAGATATTGTAATTTAATGTATACATTATTCATTTAACAAATTCTTATTTAAAGGGTTTATTCCCTTTTGTGTAGATGTGTGAGTGTGTGTGTTTTTTTTGTTGTTTTTTTTTTTTTGTTATTTTTTTGTACAAATTTTGAATAAACTTAATATAGAATGGCCTTTTTTCATCGTTTGTAAGTTCAATTTACGTTTGATTAATGATTGACCAATAGCAAATTGAATATAAAAAATACTTTAACAGTTTAGGCTATCCAGGCACAACACTGAGAGGCTCGTAACATAAACTATTTTTGTGTACATACTTTTCGCTAGTTGTAGAACGTAAATCCACTCTATCTGATAGGCATGAATGCATGGTAGCTATAACATAGTTTTTTTAAACAAACATTATAAATCTTCGCCTGTATTGCATTGACTTATTATGTAAATATTACTGATGAAGCAATGAAATAAATAGATGCAACAGAATATTGGTTGATTTTTTTTAATTTACACTATATTTTCAGCTTACATCCAAGTTCAGATATATCTATTGTAGTTTAATGATATATTGTTAGTCCACATAAAGTTTCTTGAAGGAACAGCCTATAATAAATATGAACTCTATTCATTTTACAAGTTATATCACCTTATCATATAAACATTCCTGTTGGCCCGGAAGGAAAGCGCATGGGAGATCTTATTTTGGAAGGCAGCTTAAGTACCCGGTGGTCGAACCTGAGTAGTGAAAAAGAATGCCGAGAGCATTGAAGTAGTCGTCCTGATGTTATAACGAAAACAATAAAAGTCAGTTAAAAGCACAGCGTATTGTTGTTCTAAGGTAGCTTTATAAAGTAGACTAAATGGGGAGAAGATAAGTAGACTGGAGTATATCTTGATGCACCGGTAACCTAGTCTTTTCAATATACCGAATGGCTTCTTTCTCCACGGATGGCGGTGTCTCTGTTTATCCTCTAGTCTCGTAGACAAGATTCATGTTCGCTATTACAAATATCAGTTTGGGCCCACCACTACCTGACTGGGCCCTGGCAATGAGCTAGTATAGTAAACATGGATATACAACGTAGCTCGCGATAACCTGGTTGGGACTACATTGTATAGGCTAGTATTTTAAACATGGATACTGGTCGCTATTACCTAGCTGGGCCCTGCCTTTATGGGCTAGTATTTTAAACATGGATATTGGTCGCTATTACCTGGGAAGGTCCTAGCCATGGGCTAGTATTTTAAACATGGATATTGGTCGCTATTACCTGGATTGGCCCTGGCTATGGACTAGTGTAACACAACACTTTCATTTTCAGACTTGCTAAAATTGATTATATGATTGATAAAACAAGATTAACTAATCATATTAATAGTTCCCTACGATATACACTTACCATAATAAAACAAATAGTCGTGTAGACAAAAAATCTATACCAACAAATTACGACAAACAATGATCTGACTTCAGTTTAATCAATTTTATCTCTACGTTTTGTAAAAAGCAAATCTAATTTTCTACATCGTTTGTACCTTAGGGTATATTATTGTATAAACTCCCCTTATGTATTTCCTGTGTAATGAAAATGTCGATACTGATAAAATATGAATAGTCGACCCAGAAACTCTTAAGATCCAAATCATATAGTTTTATATTCCTCGAGCGGGATAACGATGACCTCTAACAGGGACATTTCTATTAGATTTACTCTCTGTCAGATATTACACTGGCCGATTTACGTATAGTTGGGGTAATACCTCCGCGAATACGACTGATGATATTGGACGTGATCTCGTTATGTAATATAGCCCCAAGCCAACGGACCATTCCGTAGGAATAACGAACACATGACAACAGTATATCAGAGGAACAATAGAGAATACAATGGCGTCATGAAAATAATGTGTTTAAAACAACAAGACGATACGTCAAAAGGAAACAAAATGAGAAAGATAAATAAATACATTGTACTTCAAAACATAGTCATCATTATATTAATGTCTAAGACATACAGTCCAATACAAGTCTTCAAACAATGCAGTAATCAATATATATATATATATATATCAAATAATATAGATGATTGTATTAACGCATGCAAGATATCGGCACTATTCAAAACATATTGACGGTAAGACAGTATACAGTTTAAATGTATTACACTGCATTATTTCGCTGTATTATCCTTTGAGGACAATGCTGTGAAGAGTCTAAGGTGATCATGCAGTTCTCCAGAAAATTATACTTCACATAACTCCATGTCGAATACCTCAGAAAAAACATAAATATTTCAGACAACTCCGTGTCATACAATTACTTCAGACAACTCAGTGTCACATAAATACTTCAGACAACTCAGTGATACATTAATACTTCAGACAACTCAGTGTTACATAAATACTTCAGACAACTCAGTGATACATAAATACTTCAGACAACTCAGCGATACATCAATACGTCAGACAACTCAGCGATACATCAATACGTCAGACAACTCAGTGATACATAAATACTTCACACAACTCAGTGTTACATAAATACTTCACACAACTCAGTGTCACATAAATACGTCAGACAACTCCGTGTCATACAATTACCTCAAACAACTCAATGTTACATAAATACTTCAGACAACTCAGTGATACATAAATACTTCAGACAACTTAGTGATACATACATACTTCAGACAACTCAGTGTTACATAAATACTTCAGACAACTTAGTGATACATAAATACTTCAGACAACTCAGTGATACATAAATACTTCAGACAACTCAGTGATACATAAATACTTCAGACAATTTAGTGATACATACATACTTCAGACAACTCAGTGTTACATAAATACTTCAGACAACTCAGTGATACATAAATACGTCAGACAACTCAGTGTTACATAAATACTTCAGACAACTCAGTGTTATATAAATACTTCAGACAACTCAGTGTTATATAAATACTTCAGACAACTCAGTGTTACATAAATACTTCACACAACTCAGTGTTACATAAATACTTCGGACAACTCAGTGTTACATAAATACTTCAAACAACTCAGCGATACATAAATACTTCAGACAACTCAGTGATACATTAATACTTCAGACAACTCAGTGTTACATAAATACTTCAGACAACTCAGTGATACATAAATACTTCAGACAACTCAGCGATACATCAATACGTCAGACAACTCAGCGATACATCAATACGTCAGACAACTCAGTGATACATAAATACTTCAGACAACTCAGTGTTACATAAATACTTCACACAACTCAGTGTCACATAAATACGTCAGACAACTCCGTGTCATACAATTACCTCAAACAACTCAATGTTACATAAATACTTCAGACAACTCAGTGATACATAAATACTTCAGACAACTTAGTGATACATACATACTTCAGACAACTCAGTGTTACATAAATACTTCAGACAACTTAGTGATACATAAATACTTCAGACAACTCAGTGATACATAAATACTTCAGACAACTCAGTGATACATAAATACTTCAGACAATTTAGTGATACATACATACTTCAGACAACTCAGTGTTACATAAATACTTCAGACAACTCAGTGATACATAAATACGTCAGACAACTCAGTGTTACATAAATACTTCAGACAACTCAGTGTTATATAAATACTTCAGACAACTCAGTGTTATATAAATACTTCAGACAACTCAGTGTTACATAAATACTTCACACAACTCAGTGTTACATAAATACTTCGGACAACTCAGTGTTACATAAATACTTCAAACAACTCAGCGATACATAAATACTTCAGACAACTCAGTGTTACATAAATACTTCAGACAACTCAGTGTCAAATAAATACTTCAGACAACTCAGTGTTACATAGATACTTCATACAACTCAGTGTTACATAAATACTTCAGACAACTCAGTGTTACATAAATACTTCAGACAACTCAGTGATACATAAATATTTCAGACAACTCAGTGATACATAAATACGTCAGACAACTCAGTGATTCATAAATACTTCAGACAACTTAGTGTTACATAAATACGTCAGACAACTCAGTGATACATCAATACGTCAGACAACTCAGTGATTCATAAATACTTCAGACAACTCAGTGTTACATAAATACTTCACACAACTCAGTGTTACATAAATACTTCGGACAACTCAGTGTTACATAAATACTTCAAACAACTCAGCGATACATAAATACTTCAGACAACTCAGTGTTACATAAATACTTCAGACAACTCAGTGTCAAATAAATACTTCAGACAACTCAGTGTTACATAGATACTTCATACAACTCAGTGTTACATAAATACTTCAGAAAACTCGGTGATACATAAATACTTCAGACAACTCAGTGATACATCAATACTTCAGACAACTCAGTGTTACATAAATACTTCAGACAACTCCGTGTCATACAATTACTTCAGACAACTCAATGTTACATAAATACTTCAGACAACTCAGTGATACATAAATACTTCAGACAACTCAGTGATATATAAATACTTCAGACAACTTAGTGATTCATAAATACTTCAGACAACTCAGTGATATATAGATACTTCAGACAACTTAGTGATACATAAGTACTTCAGACAACTCAGTGTTACATAAATACGTCAGACAACTCAGTGTTACATAAATACTTCAGACAACTCAGTGATATATAAATACTTCAGACAACTCAGTGATACATAAATACATCAGACAACTCAGTGCTACATAAATACGTCAGACAACTCAGTGTTACATAAATACTTCAGACAACTCAGTGTTACATAAATACTTCAGACAACTCAGTGATTCATAAATACTTCAGACAACTCAGTGTTACATAAATACTTCAGACAACTCAGCGATACATTAATACTTCAGACAACTCAGTGTTACATAAATACTTCAGACAACTCAGTGTCAAATAAATACTTCAGACAACTCAGTGTTACATAGATACTTCATACAACTCAGTGATATATAAATACTTCAGACAACTCATTGATACATAAATACTTCAAACAACTCAGCGATACATAAATACTTCAGACAACTCAGTGATACATATATACTTCAGACAACTCAGTGATACATCAATACTTCAGACAACTCAGTGTTACATAAATACTTCAGACAACTCAGTGATTCATAAATACTTCAGACAACTCAGTGATTCATAAATACTTCAGACAACTCAGTGTTACATAAATACTTCAGACAACTGAGTGATACATCAATACTTCAGACAACTCAGTGATACATAAATACGTCAGACAACTCAGTGTTACATAAATACTTCAGACAACTCAGTGATACATCAATACTTCAGACAACTCAGTGATACATAAATACGTCAGACAACTCAGTGTTACATAAATACTTCAGACAACTCAGTGATACATAAATACTTCAGACAACTCAGTGTCAAATAAATACTTCAGACAACTCAGTGTTACATAGATACTTCATACAACTCAGTGTTACATAAATACTTCAGAAAACTCGGTGATACATAAATACTTCAGACAACTCAGTGTTACATAAATACTTCAGACAACTCAGTGATACATAAATACTTCAGACAACTCAGTGTTACATAAATACGTCAGACAACTCAGTGATACATAAATACTTCAGACAACTCAGTGTTACATAAATACTTCACACAACTCAGTGTTACATAAATACTTCGGACAACTCAGTGTTACATAAATACTTCAGACAACTCAGTGATACATAAATACTTCAGACAACTCAGTGTTACATAAATACTTCAGACAACTCTACATAAATACTTCAGACAACTCAATGATACATAAATACTTCAGACAACTCAGTGTCACATAAATACTTCACACAACTCAGTGATACATAAATACTTCAGAAAACTCAGTGATACATAAATACTTCAGACAACTCAGTGATACATAAATACTTCAGACAACTCTACATCAATACTTCAGACAACTCAGTGTCACATAAATACTTCACACAACTCAGTGATACATAAATACTTCAGACAACTCAGTGTTATATAAATACTTCAGAAAACTCAGTGATATATAAATACTTCAGACAACTCAGTGTTACATAAATACTTCAGACAACTCAGTGTTATATAAATACTTCAGACAACTCAGTGATACATAAATACGTCAGACAACTCAGTGATTCATAAATACTTCAGACAACTCAGTGTTACATAAATACTTCAGACAACTGAGTGATAAATCAATACTTCAGACAACTCAGTGATACGTAAATACGTCAGACAACTCAGTGTCAAATAAATACTTCAGACAACTCAGTGTTACATAGATACTTCATACAACTCAGTGTTACATAAATACTTCAGACAACTCAGTGATACATAAATACTTCATACAACTCAGTGATACATAAATACTTCAGACAACTCAGTGATTCATAAATACTTCAGACAACTCAGTGTTACATAAATACTTCAGACAACTGAGTGATACATCAATACTTCAGACAACTCAGTGATACGTAAATACGTCAGACAACTCAGTGTTATATAAATACTTCAGACAACTCAGTGATACATAAACACTTCAGACAACTCAGTGTTATATAAATACTTCAGATAACTCAGTGATGCATAAATACTTCAGACAACTGAGTGATACATCAATACTTCAGACAACTCAGTGATACGTAAATACGTCAGACAACTCAGTGTTATATAAATACTTCAGACAACTCAGTGTTATATAAATACTTCAGATAACTCAGTGATGCATAAATACTTCAGACAACTCAGTGTTACATAAATACTTCACACAACTGAGGTTACATAAATACTTCAGACAACTCAGTGATGCATAAATACTTCAGACAACTCAGTGATACATAAATACTTCAGACAACTCAGTGATACATAAATACTTCAGACAACTCTACATAAATACTTCAGACAACTCAGTGATGCATAAATGCTTCAGACAACTCAGTGTTATATAAATACTTCAGACAACTCAGTGATATATCAAAACTTTTAAAAGATATAGCAATGTATTCACTTCTTCAAACGACAGAGATGACAACATTTAACCAACTGACTAACGAAAGCATCAAATTATTTATTTTGGTAGCTAAACGTGTGTAACCAATGTTAAAATATAAAATATCCATGGCTGAAATTATATGTTGTTAATCGTTACAGAAACTACAGTTCGTCCCAGTTTTGTTTAACATCATATCAACAGCTAAGGTTATTTTAGGACAGCCTCTAGTGTATGTGAGTTCAGGCGTGTCGTGTGTAAGGTTTGGGAGGCTGGGGTTTGTTCGTATTTATCTCTATGTGATAGTGTAAAGTAATGCCGATCACTGCAACCTCGCTGAAGCATACTGCTGATCACATTATTCTGACAACGGGCGAACCAGTCGTTACATTTCCGAAATGCTGAGCGTTAAATCATGAAAGTAGCTACCAATCGTATAGACTGTAGTATGTCTCGGCTATGGGATAGAGCCAAAAGTCTCCCTCATAGGGATATCTGCTCAATCAGTGGCCAAGCGTGAAGCAGTGTTCAGAAAGACATTAGGCAGAAGACAGAAGATGGAAAGGGAAAAACAATACCCCCAGTTTAAGTATATCATGCAAAAGGGCATCTGGTACAATACAGGATAGACATTGTATAAGGGAGGGAGAAGGACTAGGGGGAAATTAGGGAAATGTCAGGTCTTGCTTGACCTTAGACTTATGCATGTAACAAATAATAAAGCTAGATTAAGTGGTGATTGATGATCTTCGGTGTTCCTGCAAGCAAAGTTTTCAATTACTTATAATTTTGATTTGAATAATACGATAAAGACCAGAACAAACATGCAGCATTGATTGATTGCTGAGCTTGAAGGGTCGCACTGTGTTACACGCGCTCGATTAAATAGAATATTAACAGAATATGATGACGTGACACGGTGTATACAATAACATTGTGATTTGTGCAATAACGAACATCTGTCGTATATCTTCATAAAGGAATATTGTACTGATAAGTCCGACGTAATACTATTCATAATTAAACAGTATTGATGTCATTGATTTGACAAAGAATTAATGAGAAAGGTACACAGGTTCAACCTTCATTGTAAACACAAAATGAAGCGCTAATTTTGGACATCATGCAACCTGTTTGAGGTATAACTCGTGTAAATTGTCCAATGTAAAGAGATAATATCAAATCCCTGGTAACCAATTGAGTTTAATCATTACACAAAACGCGTCATTTGTAGTAAAGAGTTTTCCAGACAATGAAATCCCCAATTGCACCTTAATTGGATTAGTGATAAACACAACAATCTTGGTGATTGCTTAGTTTATCTAATATTGAAATACAGACAACTTCGAAAAACATATCTCCACAATGGGCTGTCATACATGAACTGTTGTTTGTTATTAGAAAAAGTAGTAAATTATTTATTATAATCTAATTTTTGAATATTGAGTAGGTACTCTCTACATTATCACTACTCCTTATTTGCATATGTCAACAAACACACAGGTGTATTCAAACCAGTAATGCCACGCTGCCAATTGAGGTAGAAATAGGTCAATCCTCTAATGGTCGTTTTGTAACTGTATTAGAAAAAACATTACATTTGTTCCAAATACTCATAATTAAGAACATTCAATGTGTCGTGCTTTAAGAGAGACCTAGTCGGATCGTGTGGATCACACATGTTGGGGCAAAACATCCTTTCATTATGCTCACAAGTGTTTGACCGGAGATGATGCCTTGAAAGCGTATACATTGATTCCTCTGCCTTTACCTTGAAATTCAAATGGTGGTTGTACCTTGAAATTCAAATGGTGGTTGTACTTTGAAATTCAAATGGTGGTTGTTCCTTGAAATTCAAATGGTGGTTGTACCTTGAAATTCAAATGGTGGTTGTTCCTTGAAATTCAAATGGTGGTTGTTCCTTGAAATTCAAATGGTGGTTGTACCTTGAATTTCAAATGGTGGTTGTAAATAATGTCACATAACTGCTTATAACTTGATCCATCAACACTTGCCTTAATTCATCATCTATATGTATATTTGCTTTCAAATACAAAATGGATACTTTAAGGTTAAATAAAAAAAACAAGACCGCAAACATGCGACAATTTTAATTTTCTCATAAACATCAGAGTAATTTAGGAATGATGTGTGTATTTATTTATACGTATAGCAATTACGATACGTATTTTTTCGTGCTATTATATGACCTCATAACATATGAAGTGTATTTTCATGAGTATGTACAATGAAATTAAACCGAAATCAACGAAACAGATGCTGCAATATAGATAATGTATCGCGAATCAACGATATGCTAGTGAGTCATCATCGTGGGTTGTGATTAGCTACATTCTTAATGACGAATTGCTACGATTCAATATAATTGCATGCTGCGGAGGGGTTCATTAAAAAGCACAGCGTGAACTGTGTTGTAAGTCACACATCAGCTAACAAATAAAATACAGTAATCATGTGATGTCAAAAAAGGGTCATGTTCTCGAGTATTTATGAGAATTGTACCTGTGAGTGAAAATCAATGCTAATGACATGCAATTAGGTCTTAAAACAGACAGGGAATATCGACAAGCAAACGAACCTGAAATTCTGACTAAAAATCTATGAAACGAGTATGATAGGAACAAGAATATAGATTTGCATGGAGCGATGTGAAAAAGTACAAGGAAATAAGGACCAGGCGTTCCGGAAAGCGAAGCTGGATTTTGACAGTATTTGTAACAACTACACTAGGATCATTATACAACGTATGTCATCTTTTTTCATTTCATTCCTTTCTTGTTCATAGTTTGTCATTATTTTTCTTAATTATAATTAAAATAATAATTTATAGGTATTCTGTGTTTTGTTTTGTCTAATGGGGTCAAATATAATCTAAAAAGTCATTATGCAATCTATTTAAACCTTGCGGCTGACATATTACGTCAAACTATGTGATTTAGAGTATATATACACCACACCGGGTTTCTTCTCTATTCATGCGAGTAATCCATTCCCTGAATTAACTGCTACGTTTAATGACAGTAAATATGGTAATATGATTGAATATTGAAGTAAGTGTTCTATAATCGTTATTGATATTGTTAGTTTATATTTATATACATAAACGAGGATTGGAAAAGGACATACAAAATATCAGCATCTTTCAATGCAAATTCATCAATGAATCAATCAATGACAGTAAAAAAAGTGTTGATGAATAAATACATACATAGGAGGCGATGGAGGAAACTGAAAATAGTGCAAAAAATATGAAAAATAATCAGGATTGGGAGGATTCAATTGCACCATAGTTTAATACATCTAATATTTTGCAAAATATTATTATAAAATCATATCAAGTGGATGTGTATATAATCTGGAAGTTAGTCACTATGAAAAATGATTAAATTAATTCTTAGGAAACAATGAAGACATTAATGGAGACAATAAAAAAAATACATTCCTTATTCTACCTCAGCAACAAGGGCAAACATACGTCATCGTGTAAAAAAAAGCATTGAGAAGGCCGTGAATAGTGTTTTTTTCTTTTTAACATGTTCACGCACGATTGCGTCATTTATACCCATGACCTCTTGACCCCTTGTGAACCAATGAAACTGAGCAACTCACTCGGAACTCCTTGATTGCTATTCTACGTCACCTCGAACATGACGCGAAATCTTCCATTTTATAACAACGGAACATTACGTTTTCGTAGTCATAGGAACTATTGACAGGGTCTTGTTTCTGTCATATACATGTATATATAAGTTCTTTTCATCTAGATAAATGCTTTTTTTTTTTTTTTTTTTTTTGTGTTGTATGTTTTTTGTTTTTTGTTGTTGTTTTTTTCGGCTAATAAAAGTTCCTTGCATACTTAAGTATACCCGGGGACTTCCGATTGCTCAGCAACTGGCTTCAGCGCAAAAGCCTCGACCAATCACATGACACGATACAGCTTACCATTTCTCAGCCCGGAAAATGGACCGCCATTACAACATGAAACAGGCACATGCTACAAAACATCCCTCGTAAACCCTTGGCTGAACCCCTAGAGTAATAGGTATGTACGGCATTATTAAGAGCTGCTACTACAGGGTCGCTTGCTGCTAAACATCTGAATAACTAAAACTAATATCACAGACAACCAGCATTCCTTCTATCACAAACACTTCATGTTAACTTCCCAAAACTATTTCATTCAGAGTCAGTTGTGTTTAGTATCAAGCCAAACATTTTGAATTATTTTACAAGCTGATGGGTGACTTTAAAACCAATTATTTCTCTGTCAACAAGCGTTTGTCTGTAAAGCAAAAAAAAACAAAAAACAAATGGAAATAATGTCACCTTTGAGGAAAAAATCAACAGAAAACCAAGTATACCAGATTAACGCGTCACATAATGTTTTAGTATAAAATCTAATTACAATCTCGCCATGAACAGGCACATGTATCTCAATTGTGATTGAACCTGTACCGAAAATGAGTGATCCTATATATTGGCATATATCAACTGGATGTATGCTAGATTAATATGAAATATAAGCATTAAAATACTGCATGTTTTTTTTTTATATTTTGTCTTATTTTTTTGCTCTTTTTATTTTCAAAAGACTATCTAATCCGCGAGTTCAATTCGGCTGACGTGAGTGGAATTATAAATCAAACATTCCCCATCGGGAATAAATCGCGGAACATACAGAAAAAAAAAACGTCTTTTCAGATTTATGAAGTTAAAATAATATCAGGAGCAAAAACAAGGTTAAAAAATGGATGAAAAGAATCTTCTATCACGACATTGAATGCTGTTTTCAATTATCTAATTGTGCTTACATTAAGTAATTGAGCACCTGCACTTTGCAAGATAATTAAATCTGTGTAACCTCCTTGGGTTCTACTATTAATTATAACTAGAATTCCCTTCGTACTTTACGGTGCAGTTCTGGGAAAAAAACGGTTCATCAAAACAAACACTATAAATAATTTCCCTCGAGTTAAGTATATGCCCACTCACCTCGAGATATAATGGCGCTTTAACTTGTTAAATGCTTCTGACAATATTTACTGATGGACCCAACGGCATCCATGAGGGTTTATGTAAATACACCGTTAAGCGGCTCGATCTGATTAGGTCTTTTGTGATAAGGTACTTTACTGTCGACAGTACCTGTCGTTGTCGACAATATTGATAAGAAAGTAAAAACAGGGGAGGTAATCAAATACAGTATAATATATATTTGGTTAATCAGGGGAGATAATTATCGTATGCACAGTATTAGGTATTTACGTTGTACAGTTTGTATGTTCGTATCATACATTGTAAATTGGTATATTGTAAGGAATATGTTTTTTATGAGGGGTTATCTACTATCATGCGAAGTAATTTTGTACGTTTGTGCAGTACGCTGTACAATGGTATATTGTGAGGATGTGCTTAATTAGTCGAGATAAGGCATTGTTCAAATGTACGCTATACAGGTATAGTGTGGACATGATAAGTATATGATAGAGTAAAAAGTGTATTCATGGGAAAACTGAAAGGGGAAAGGAGAAAAATGGTAGATTATTTTGTACTTGTTTCTTAACTTATTATACTGTGATGTAAGTAGACAGAAGAAACAATATGATATATCGTAGATATATCTTATTGATATAGTACCCGTAAATATTATGATACAGATCTCCGTATAGCATTAATTATTACATTAATCCACTAGTGATCTACTGAGCAGGAAGAGTGATAATCAATTATTTTGTAAATGTAATAACTGTCTTTATTTTCATGATAAAAATGCACCTTTTTGTTTTTTTCTATAATGTACGAGATCAAAGAGGGCTATATAGTGAATATAAGCTGATAAAATAAACGCTACATTTGACCTAACAAGTGTTAGTACTCATGCTGTATCAAACAGAAGAGTTGCACCGGAAATAACGCCCCAAATTGTTCAGAAAACAGGCTTTAGTTTCCGGAATGGTTACAACTACAATACTGGTAATTTGATTCCGCTATACATGGGTACGGAAACTCTTGTTAACGGAATTCACCGAACATTAACAGAATAAACTGACTTGCAAAGGCTTGTTACTAGGCATCTAATAGGTTCTCTGACATTGAATTGAAATATAACCCTACCATAATTCTCACCCCGACAGTTGACATTCCCAATCTTCTTGCCAACACAAGATGTCGGTCACGAATGTCGATAGCTTATGCGTGTGGGTGTTATTCGGATAGATAATAAAATCTTATAGATTTATGAATTAATAATTATAATGGGAAATGGGAAATGGGATATTTACACCATGCCACATTACTGTATGGGTAATTGATGGGTAAAAATATTTATAATGATGGAATGACACTCACTAATAGAACCTGTCATCGGTTTTATGTCACGTTGATACATATCTGAGCATTGCAATGGATGCGTTAGCTCTGGAACAAACATTGTCATTGTGTTTCGTAAAAATGCGCCATCTCGAACATCCGTAAAAATGTTTTTCGACAAACCTTAACTCAGATCTTTTAATCCGGTTGGCCAATCTGGATTTAATCAATCTAATGAATTGTAGTAATGGCTTCTCTGTAACTAGGTCATCTATCTGTAAATCTATGACTATTTGAATATTCCATAAATTATCTGCAATTAACCTTTGTATCAAAGGTACTTCAAACGATCGGGTCATCGTTAGAGAGGACTTATGTGCCTTCATATATTGTAGTGAGCTTGGAGTGATGGGACTTCGGAGAATGGAAACTTTTATATAGCGGACTTTTCGATATATGTGTCCACGAGGACGGAATTGAACTTTCGTGTAATTGGTCATCTGAGAATCGGGCCTTTGGAATTAAAACCTTAATTAGGGGGCCTTAGATAATCCGACCTTATGAGTTCATGGTCCCAGAGAGCTGCACATGGGACGGTTAAGAATTATAATGCATTCTGATGAGCTGAGTTTAGCTTTATGAATCTCTGAGGTTTTGGACCCACTTCTCCCCAGCTGCCGTGTTATTCATTGGCATCCTGCCCTTACAAAGTTTTCTTGATTCAGATACAATTTTGAAGCCTGACGAGGGGCATTTACCGCTCAGTGTTTTTTAGTAGCGAATCCTGGTAATTCTTTTTTTGTGTACTTACACAGTTCACAAGCCTTGAGTAGGTGTGTGTCTTCGTTTATTCCTGCGGCGATTATTCATTTTACGGCCAACTTCACGACAAGACGACCACTGATTTCAGCTCTCAGCTTCCAGCTGTGTCTAATAAACTTTATCATATACATCTGTTTGCTTAGACATGCATCACAATCATTAAGTCAGAAGCGCTACACATCATTCCTCAAAATATCAGTGGCAGGACTTGTACCTTGGAATGGTATTTCTAAACAAAAAAACTAAAAAAAAAATGAACGCTGGTGTTGACATGAAAACTGCAATAGTGATATTTGCTGTGAGGAATGAAAATAAACTTTTGGATATTCCTGGATTGTTACCTTATAGCCAATCAATATAAAGAGCTATGCATTGGAGGAAACTATATGAAATACCACGTGGTCCAAATTATCGGATAAACAATTATTCACATAGCAAAACCAACGTAATAATCATATGAAGCTCACATGAGCTATACCTCGGATGCGTGCAGGATACAACCATCGGCTTTCGATTTGTTAGTTCTTTATAAAACATTATATCATGTTTAATGGAACATGTTTATTTTCATGTACGTGGTAATAAAAACAGCTAATCACGTGACGATTGCGTGCAAGCGTGCTGTGTTACCTTGGCAATACCCTGTATACTAATCACGAAATGGACTAATTTCATACAAAAAGCTTTTTACCAACTCCGCTTGAATTCTGATAAAGTCTTGCATCCATTACACACGCAAGGAGGAAATATGTATCGTAAGGTGAGTTGGTGAAGTTAGCAGATATTATCATGGAAACATTACCAGGATTGGGCATGTGTGATCCCTTAATCACGATTAAGACTGCACGTGTCGTTGTTTTCTACAAATACTACGAGTAATACGTACATCACATCCATAGTGCCGTCGCAGCATCTTTAATAAAGAGGCGCGAGGTTGTGTGATATATACATTCTTATTACTGTAATGTGTGTTTCCTTAGGTCTATTTTGATTCCTCAAGGCAGTTATCACGGTGTTCTATCATGATATACTCTAATTACCAAAACAACAAGCTGTGTCACGAATTCAGGGATTGATCATCCTGCTGGACCCTAACACAACAATAACTCAGTTCTTTACGACATCTTATTTGTGCCTCAGAATGTGCGAACGACCACGGAAGTGCTTGAAGGACCTTAGCGGTATGATGAAACAATGAACGATAATGAGTTTTTTCCCCATCGGGAATGTCTAACATTGTGTACTTACAGGAGCTAATCAATCGTATTAATCGCACATATACATTCAATAGGTCAATTATGTGTGAACGTGATCTGATCTTGTGTTTAGGAAATTCTGTATGTATATATACATTATTACTGTAAATCTAGATTAGAGACGTCACTTTAGTATCCTAGAGGCCAACTATGTAGATAGGCTATCGAGTCTCCCAAGCTCTTTACCGAAAAGATAGACCAGTTCTATTGCTCTAGGTATAAAAAACCTACCAGCTTGTTGAAACCGAACAACATGTTCCATTTCTAAATTAGTATTACTGTAAATCCCTTTGTACGGACTGCTCTAGCGATAACCTTTTGCGACAAAATCATGAAATACCCATGCGCAATTAATTTACATTTTCTAATAGGATTTTCGAAAATGGAATACCAACAAAGCATTAAGGATTCTCAAGGAACACCCAGGAGAACCATTCAGCTTTCAGAAATAACGTCTATATGCAATAAATCGTAATGTGTCACTCCTTGGAGAAAAGCGACTTTTCGTCATTTATATGCGTTGTATTGTCATGGGTTGAGCCGTGTCGTGACCAGGCATAAAGACAATGGGATGTAATGCGTGTGCTTCCTGTCTATTGCTTCAGCGGCTGATAAGGCAGTGAAACAGATAAAGGAGAGGCCATTTCCATTGCTAGGTATTATGATGTTGTGGTACGAATGGAACATGTCGTAATTAACTTAAGTGGTATTGGATAACTTTGTTACATATATCGACCTGTAACAGTGATAGCTGTGGAGGGATTAAATCCAGCCCATTGATTGGCCCTTTTAAACATCATATGACCACAGCACTCGAGTTTTGACTGAGAAACTCGGTTGCGTTTGGACGTAAGCATTACTATTGCTAACGACGTGTTTCTATAGAACATTGCTTAAGTTTTATTTTGGGTGCAGTTGTTCGTTTTGCTTGTTGTTGACGTAGGTAAATGGGATATTCATTTGTGACTAGTAAACACGATAAAGGATTGTTTATATTCTACAATCAATTAACAACATGTGTTAAACTTTTCTCACAGCTGTTTCTACACTTGTGAGCATGCTGGCGAAGTAACTGTCCAGATTCAAGTGACGTGAATCGTCTAGAAAATTATATTTAGCGCTAGTAATGATTATAAATGTTACAACATTTTGCAGTGAAGATATATATAATAGAATGGTGGCCAGCGAGGATATACGTTATATGACATAATCTAATATGCTCGTGGGCGTCGTGTTATGTCTTTGATGTGCATTTGTACCGAAAGCAATAGGGATAATTTCATCAACAACGTCTCGGGGCAATTAGAGGTCTGACGATAGATTGGATGAGAGGCCGGGTCTATATATTGTATATCAATACGTGTTAGCAGTCAAGCCTATGAGCATCATCCTCTTCATAGACAAAGTCTTATACAGTGTATGATACAACAACCGGAAACAGACAAACAAGGAAGGCACCAAATATAACTACAACAACAAAAATGTTTCGGAACAGTAGCGGATTAAACGTGACTTTGACACTTGATCAGTGGAATGATGCCGTGGCAGGAATACTTGTACCGCTGACAGTAATGCTAGTGTTATATTTGGTTGTCGGATGTTTCGGAAACCTTTCAGTTATCTACGTATACTGGTGGAGAATTCGAACCCCTAGCAAAGAGCGATTTTTCATTCCAATCTTGGCACTCGTTGACATGATCTCTTGTGTGATATGTGCAGGCTCAGGGGTGTACGCTAACCTTCACCCTCTTAAGTTTGAGAGTGATATCGGCTGTAAAATGGTGGCATTCCTTGGAGTTCTATTTGCAACGCTTTCAGCTGATTTACTCGTCATCATCGCTGTGGATAGGTTCCTGAAGATTTGTTTTCCGTTTGGAACACAGATGACACTCTATTGGAAGCGGATTGCGTTGGTCTTGTTGTGTGTCGTAAGCACCTTGATCGCCATTCCAGCCCTGTTTGTTTACGGGTCAGTTCCTGTATTCAATCCTGCTTATAACCTTACGGGCTGGCGGTGTGTAAATGCCGTACAACATGGCGGCCGTCAAGTGTGGGAATTATTCTATAAAGCAATGCTATTTGACTACGTAATGCTACGTTTCATTGCTCTAACTATTATGTATGCAAGAATTGGAAAAGTGATATGTAAACATTTCAAACGTCATGCAATCCGACATCAGCGCATGCGCACTTCTCAGTGTGATTCAAACAATATACCATCTTTTAATCCAGCAGGCGATGGGCAAAATTGCAAAGAAAGTAAGTCAAATTTTCTGCAGAAATACTGCTGTGCGACAAGGATTATTGAGAGAATCGCGTCTGACTTCGAATCTGGTCGGAATGGACGTGACAGTGTACATAGCCAAAAGACAGATAGGAAAGGTTTAAGGTTGACCTTGATGTTCATGCTAATAACCGGTATCTATATTTTGACGTTTGGGCCAAAGGTTGTACTTATGACGTTTGAAACAATGAATGAACGATTTTGGACAACAATGACTTCTGACGAACTCGTCGGTTTCCGGTTTCTATATACCTTATTTATTGTTAACAATGTCGTCAATCCTTTTATATACGGTTTCCTTGACGACCACTTCAGAAAGGAACTCCGTAAAGTATGTGTGTTATAATGATGATCATCGTTGTCGTCATCGTCATCGTCATTACGGTCAAAATGATCATATTTACATTCAAAGGTTGTGTTTTCCCTTCTTCAGAACAAGTGGAAAAAATCAAAATACCAATAGCAATGAGGGGTAATCGTTGTCTTCGTCATCGTCGTCATTATGATCATATTCAGCAGTACCATCATTCAGATTCAAAGGTTGTGTTTTCCTATCATTAGAACAAAGGGAAAAGAACAACGAACCGACGTTTGAGACCCTTACGACAGGGAGGGTATTGCTAGGTTAAAAGTGAACAACAGAGGAATAACATAAATGCGAACCTCATCCTTCAACTATGTCGTGAAGTAGGACCTTAAGGTAAATGTCATTCTAAACTATGATGGCAATTGTTTAAGGAACAATGAACGCATCTGAGAACACGAAGAGGAGTCGTAGGTTTTGTTTAAAAGAGGTATTAGATGTTATAATATATAATATCTTGTCAAAATAAATGTAATACGAATAATATTTTTGAGAAAATATGTGTCTCGTTTTAACACTTGTGTAGAAGGTTATATTTTCATTATTGAGAACCAACACAATAATTCTTGTCTGCTTGAAATAGAAGACTGATCATACAAATTCTGTAAGTTATATTCAATGTGTACATATTGATATTTCTTTAATTTATATAAGTTGTTTTGTTTAAAACAAAAGAATTTCTTTAAGTGCAGATAATTACATATCAAAACAATATTATGGTATCATGTTTATGCTTATCGGGTAAAGGACAGTGTTTTATTAAATAGAACGTGGGTAATTATTTTTGAATAAATGACCTTTTATGAGGTCAATCGCTATTATCATGATGATTTCAGATACTGACAGGTCGGTATAACACCATATTGACCAGATCAAAGGTCTTAAATTTTCATATTTGATATTTCTAAAAAAATTCATATATAATTATATACTAAAATAATTGTTGATAACTTAGTAACTATAAATTATTTTTCCATTTTGAACTAGAAATTTCTCAAATTTGAACACTTAATCGAAATTTCTTTTATATTATATTCCTAACACCACTATATGCGTGATATATTTGTTGATCTGCAAGAGATTTCAATAAAAAGTAAGTGTCGACGATTGAAATTGGTTAAAGGAATAATGATAATTATTTGTACTTTTTTAGATGAATTATTCTAACTCTTTAATGAACACGCTTTCGTCGTATGCCTACAAATATGTTACACCACATGATGTAAAGAATCATTACGAATGGATATTTAAAGCACTTTGTTTTCTAAATACATATACTATGCCAGGAAGGTTTTTGTGCTTTTTATTTTATTTATATCCAAATTTATGACATTAGCTGTCAATACAGATTTGTTTTAACACAGTAATTACACAGAGATGTCAAGCTGTCAGACATTGGGAAGTCTCCTAGAATCAATAGTTAATGTCATTATGAAAATGGCGGGAGTGCCGAGCTATTTCTGCCTGCAGCTTAAAGGGGTATTCCTTCCATCGGACATCAGAAAAATGTACATTTTTTATTGATACATGTATATGTCCGAATGATGATTATGTGAATTTTTGTGACTACAAATAATGAAAGTAACGCCGAAATGTACAGGGAAACAGCCTATCGCATACAAATACCATATGTCTTTGCTGTAATTAGTGATACTTCGGGTCGAGTTAAGAATTTTCGGGACTTAATACTCGAAAAACGTTGGTTTATCTTGAGAGTCAAACTGCACGATGGGATGCCCCTTTAATCATAATTGAGAGTAAGAATTTATCATGACGGAAGTGTCGGCCAAAACTAAACTTTACAAACTACCACACAAATATAAAACCTGACTAACATGAAGTTCGTGATTTATCAGGCATCTTACTAAATTATCTATGTATTACTGGGATGTTTTGATAAGTCCCTGAATTCCGTCGAAAACATTCGTTTTGATATCTTAAAGTGTGATTGTTATCGAGGGATTGGTGCAAGGTTTATTTATGATAATGCACCTGCACACTGTATTTTAAGCATTATATAAATACGTCGTTACATATCATTCATGAAATGTAACTAACAAACGTATGATTATATTTTTAAAATACAGGATGCACTTTGGCGTTCCGTCAGTCTTGATTTAATCGTTATATGCAATGTAATATTTTGGGTGTGGTTTATATTTAAGAACTTTCGACATCCGTGATTTTTCAACATTAATAATTCATCATTTTGAATTCAAAGTACAAGGTATTCAATGAAATGTTTAGTTTTTGCAAAATAACATCAATTAATAATGTTGAACGAAAATTCCCAGCGATTGAATATAGATCACAATTCTGTTTAATAGATATGATATAATACTTCTGTGTTTTACACTCATGAACCCAGACACAAATGCTGACCCTTGTGTATGTGTATGGTAATAATATTTAAACAAAGAAACAAAACTACAATAAATAATAATACAAAATATTATAATAAAACAATCTTGGTATGAAATCAGTGTTTTGTATTAACGGCAGCCTGTAAACTCATGCCAGAATCACCCGCGTCCCACTTTACTGTACATACATTATTTTGTACAGCTGGAGTGTAAGAACCAGGTATCTGAACAAATCCGTACTAATAAAATTCAGCTTTATCATCCTGACGCATTTAAATATCGCCATGATTAATAAAAGAGGAACTAAGTTCAAAGTTATCTCCAGGAGTCATAAAACTGCTACACGCCTGTGTTCCCCACGGGGATGGATGGTCTATTATTGAGATGCTTCCAGTATAGATAGGTACATTTTAGAATGTCTGTTTAAGAGGATTATTTGGTTTTGTTTGAACTATACGATATTTATATGTACACTGTATGTATCTGTGATGCTGGAGATTAATTGAATTCACATACATTTTTTGCCATCTTTTCAATATGATTCCATATCAAGCCAAAAGTTTATTACTCGTTAGAATTAATGTTTTGTGAAGCACATAAAAATCAAAGCTTGAAGAATGTCGGCCTTAAGAACATATTATCGATAACACATTGTACCTGAAAATTCCTGGCATTGCATTTCTAACACCAATTAGCTGCATTAAATTCAGCGATGTTAAAGTATAACTAATTAAGTCTTCTTTCCACTTCAAAAAATACTCAAATATACATTTTCTGGACTTGACTGAAGTGAATTTGATATAATTTGTCTAAAACACTCATTATACTGCATCAAACTCGGCGCTGCCAAAGTATAATTCAGATATTCCCATAGACAAGCTGCTGTTTTAATATTACCGAAGGCAAATTTCCATTGGAAAATTGCTGTAGGTATGTTACCATAGGCAAAATCAGGCCAGCGCTACAAAATATAACAGGAAAAAAATCATTGTTTTCGGGGGAGGGGTGGCAATAACCTATTATATTTTTGATGGAGTTGAAACACCTTTAAGGGATAAATAAAGAATACCAGATGTTTTGATTAGACAGGAAATTAACTTTCAAAAAAGAACTTTGGTCTGTTTGTCATTTTGTAAGTGCTTTGACGGTAAAAAATGTCTGGACAGTTTTTACGTGTTGATCATCGTTTCGTATTTGACATGCTGATTTATATTTTTTGAAAAAAAATCATTAAGATTTATGTAATTAAGAAAATCTGTATACTTTAAGGCATCTTAAAGTACAAACAATATCCCATATTTACAAGTATACTTTTTTCATAATAATGAATAATAAAGATATTGTCTTTTAAAAAAATGACATCTTTGTAAAGAGAGGGTCCCATACGATATGTCCTTTGCTTAATTCGTCATGCTCTCAAGATCTGTGCTATATATTTTTCAAATAAAACAAAGTATCCTAAATTTATTTAAGCAGTGATGTCTTTTTTTTTCTAGTTTCATCGGGGTTTCATACCCCGATGAAACTAAAAAATAATTGACATCAACGCTTATAATTAATTTTTGAAAATGATTTTCTGATTTAAAACATGTTTTATGTACAATTTTACTGGTTTTAAATGGGATTCTCTTTCTCAAATCAATACGCAACGTCAATTGTCGTATTGTGACATCACATTTTTCGCGCCATTCTCGAAATTTCTTTCATAGAAGAATGAAAAGAATTTTTCGACCAATCACATTTGAGTATTTACCATGAAAGCAAAGAAAAATTAATTGTATACTGTATGTTATAATACGTACGCATATAGAGGCGCTGGTCGAGGTGCCCTGTTCCGGTTCTATCGATCGCTTATCAGGGCCAAATCTGATTATTATTCCTCTGTGTATTGGTCAGCACGGAACTCATCTATGGAAAAGTTGATCCTATCCATCATCGGAGGTTGTGACCAACACTCGGTGCCTATAGAACAACAACATCTGCAAGCTTTCCTCTAAAGCTGATTAATTCACACTAATCACAAAATAAAACCTGCCAAACACCCCAAAAGTAAACGTACATCATATATAAACTTTTGAACTCTGTTTGAGTAAAATATCAATCAACATTCTTCTTCTGTTGTTCGACTGTCAAAACTGCTATTTCCAATAACAAAATCCATTACTGTACACTAGATCAAAGTCTTACCACGATGCATTATTACCTGTCAGAACTGAATCCCCTTGTCTATATTCGTTCAGTGGTATTCATCAGACATTGTATTCAAGGATTGTTCACTGAATTTAGATAAGTCAGGTACAGCGTCCAGCCGTCCATTTCAGTTGAGGTTTTCTCTTCCTCTTGGTGTTCTCTGATCCTTTATTCGGAGTCAAGTTTGGTACTTAAGAGTAGGGAAATCATGATATGGTTAAATTATTCTACTCATATAATTATGATGTTACGTTGCATTTCTAAAGTCGTGTTTCTTTCTTGGGTAATTGTAAAAATATCAAAAATTAAGGTTTATTGCCAATAAATAACCACCCAGTGTATCAACTGTTTATAAAGAAATAACAAAGATAGCATTTACTAAAACTAATTTTCAATACTCAACCTTTAATATTCAATCAGTGTCTTTATTATAAGAAGATATCTATATTTTGAGTAGAGGTCAATTGATATATCCGCTTCCTCGTTATATTCTTACCTATTCACTGCATCCCGGATCACTCTCTTGTAAAATATTAACGTCTATTAGCTCCTTTTTAACCTATTTGTCACGGCAAAGTTAAATACTAATACAAAGATATATTTTTCGGGGCTTTTTCGATGAAGGGAATGAAATATACCCTGTCAAATTCTGATGGATATGTCAAATGTGACCTCTTTCTGTATCATTTGTGAAAAAAACTATAGGAAAGTGTCCTAGAAACATTTCTTTCATGAATGTCAAAAACATAGATCGCAGTGACTTTGATTTCCTGGTATCATCTTATACTTATCTCAAGATTATGGAGACCCTTGGAAATAATTCAGCAAATATGCTCAGTAAAATAACCCTTGCATTAACATACACATGCCCTTTCAAAGCAGCAATGTGGTAAAGTAGAAAAGCATGTTTTGGCAGAAATCGAACAACCGGTTATACATTTCTTGTACAGCATTCCTTGTACAGTTCTTTACTGGACCTCGACTTACTTCGGCAAAAACTACAACATTCAATCTTTCGTTGAAAGTTGAAATTGTTTAATGCATATACTATTAAAATTCAAGGGGTTACACTGGTTATATGCAAGGCGTCCACATCTAGCGAAAAAGGGCTATTATCTAATTCCATACAATATTTATGTACGGTTGTGCTTGGCTAGAAAATAAATATATGGAGCATAATTGAGTAAAACAGATGCCTTGTAGATGCATTTAAATGACACGCCAAACCATGTCGGCTTATTCTTCGTTCCCAAATCAATCATAAACGATATTGTGATGAAAACATCAAACAACCCTCCTACATATATATAATCTTTAGTTGATTGAATGATAAAGCCACTTGTCTTGTTCCTGTATGAAGTTTTGATGTTCAGCTGTATCCGATGGCGTCTGGTCTAAATACTTTTATTGTTTCGAGTGCTCTTTAAGTACGACCAGAAAAACAAGACCAACACATAAACATCTTTCATTTGGTATATATTCCGCTCAAATTAAGCTGACTACACAAGGCAACACGTGAGTAGCGATAATTTACTCTAAAGCTGAGGTATTAATGTTCTGGTCGCTTTCGGTTTGTATGAAGACTTTCACTCTGATATATAATGCCGTCAGGTATACACTTCTCCCTGGGTTTTCCGGTTTTTTGTTTTTTTTTAATGTTGTAATCAATTATATTTATTGTTACCGATTACCTCCTTGTAATGTCAACTGACAAAATACATTATTTATCTTTCATGTTGAACTACAGCTTGATTTCATTCGAAATCCAGTTTTGCAAATTATGATATTTATTGAATTATCTGCAATTGCTTTTCCTCTTCTGGTTTTGGCATTGCTTCAACTTGTTTTGAGTTGCATTTTGCATTTCCTATATATCAACAATTTAGGCCCTAGTAGCATCACTGAAGATGAAATAGTTTGATTACTGTATCTGATTAGCAACTGGTTTGATGTGTGCTTATACCTCTTATACAATCATTTCAGGAGCGATACATATTTTATAGCCATATACACAGGGTTATATATGCGATACCGTTATGATTGCTAGCATGTCATTGAGAGTCAGACAGTTCATTAAAACCAATCAAGCACGCGTGATTAAATTATGTAATATAAGTGTTACTTAATGTAAGTACAACACTTACCACAAACCTAGCGGAATCGCTCCTGTTATGCTATATTAAAGACAAACCGACATGTATTTGTCTAAGGCTACCTTTTAAAGGTTTCTTTTTCATCATTGATACCGATGAAGCAACAATGAATATGACATGGTTTTGCTTGATTGCTAGGAACATTTTCAAAATTATTTAATTCCATGAATAGCCTTTTTTATATTTTTATTTATCTATTGAACCATGGAACATGAATATTTTCACTTTAACAATTTCTATGAATCACATCAATCGTCATTGTATTCAATTACATGTAAGTCATAAGAATATGAACTAGCTGATATTTACATATAAGTATGTTAGTATATATAGGAATATCCACAATCTATGCTCCAAACCTTAATCATGAACATGCGATTATAGTCAGGCAAATACTAGATAGCCTTCTGAGCATAATAATATCATTGTCAAAACAGATATAGGTAAAATATGTTTCTCGAAAATACAAGCTCTGGGCTATGTTTAGCAAAGCAACATTCTGTAATTAATACTTGATGGTCGGATCATGAGAAAATGTTTGATAGTATATTTTTAATAGCTTCGTTTCATTGAGTAATCGTATAGCCATATTTGACATTTCAATAAAATATCGAGCGTATTAAATACTATTTAATCTAAATTTGTTGACGTCAGATAAACTGAATTTGTTAGGCTTTATCAAAGATATAATGTAAAGGAATGACCATCATGAAGAATGTACTATTTTGTCGAATGATACGAAAACGTTACGAATACTTTTGTAAAACAGACTTAAAAACTGTAAATATTTACTAAAATACGTAAATTGTGAAGCTTTGTGAATCGGGACCATGTGAAAACTTGAAAGGACAAACATCCAAACGATTGTCATGTGGAAGGAATACAAGACCATGTGATCAGGAAGGTTAAGCGTATATTTTGTCACCGAAGGCACCCGCCATATGAATATATATCAAATCATGTTAATTTTACAGTTACACTATCAGTTAAGGATATTGTACCCATTGTATGGTAATATTTTGTATAAGACTTGAAGGTTAGCGTAGACATGTGCCTACCTCAGAGGTTAACAATTGAAATAACATACAATGTACAGTGGAACTTCGTTAACTCGAACTCGGATAACTCGAATACCCCGCTTAACTCGAAGTACCTCGCCGGTCCCGGCCGAATTCTCTCTTTATCTTAGTAAAAAAAACTCGGATAATTCGAATTCGGATAACTCGAAAAACTCGGATAATACGAAGTAAAATTTGGTCCCAACAATAAAAATCCTACTTGAAATGTTCGAATAACTCGAAGTATAATTTTCGTCGATCGGTGGCAAACGCCGACATTTTTTAAGAGCTAAATTCCGTTTGTAATACTGAACATATCGGCACTACTAACCTACATGCTATTATAAGTGTTTCATAAATTCATAAAAGAAATTGTCGGTTGAATCTTATAACAACAAGTCTTGGTGATAAAAAGTACTGCTTTACTTACATCAGGTAATTTCCCAAGGCGGTCGCCGATATCAGTACACACGATAGTCAACAACTCATCTACCCGTTCGCTCAAGCGGAACTAATCTCTGACACACCGGTAGATCTACCCGGCTGATGTTTTTACAGGTGTAGAAATGACACAGTCACCGGCGCCTATTAAATCCTTTAATTGCTGAAACAATAGCGTAATTACTGCCGAGGTGTTCAGAGTACAACTGTAACGGTCAGTGCTGTCTATTAAATCGGATAAAACGCCAACTCAGTTACAGTAACATTTTATACGCACATGCGCAGCCCAACTTCCGGTGCTAATACACATGGAAATGGTGTGGTTATCAATAAAAAGTAAGTAGGCCGATCAAACAGTATTCTATATATGTCCAATAAAAGGTAATGGTTCTGTTACGTTTTGTATGCAATCTGTGTTAAACTTAAACGGTTATTTGTTTTGACATTAATAACTTGTTATTTTGTCGAATTCCGTTTTATCGTTTACCTTTTGCAAACATGACTTGCATATCAGATCGTTATTGAAGTGACTAAGTGAAAGAAACTTTATCGTGACTGTATATCGGCAAAACTACACCAAATTACAAGTGACATAACGAAACATTACATATATATTTACATGTATTGACCAGTTTTCACACTAAACTGATGAGCGACAGAGCGAAGTTATAATGATTATATAATGTTGACAAATATTGACCAAACTTTTCACCAAAAACGATAACTCGCTTAATTCGAACACTCGGATAACTCGAAGTTTTTTCGTGGTCCCGTCGACTTCGAGTTAACGAAGTTCCACTGTACATGATACTGTCAATATACCTTTATATTGCAACTTATAAACTACACAATTATCAGATGTAAATATACATTAAGTTTGGCCTCCCTTAATCCATACAGGCATTGACAGCTATACAAGTATATTTCCTGCACTGGGTAACAAGCTTATGTGAAAAGCAGCTGAAACAGATATTAAATTACCACTTGGTTTTCAGGTCATTATTTCACTCTGAATAGTCAAGTACTCAGACTTGATATTGGTCAGAATATTTTCATTTGTAACAAGCCTTGAATAATGATGGTATCACACGATGGGTTATCGTTCCATTTACATATAGTTTATTTTTGTTATCCATGATAAAGCAATATATAATGAACGCATATCAAAATAGAAAATATTATTATCTTTTCTTCTTTTTAATCTAAGTACGATTGTTTCTGGATGTAGCTTGACTAGCACATACGTGTAACATAGACAGTGTATCACTTAAATAAATTCGATTTAATTATTTATTAATATCTATGACCATGTAATCCTATTATTGACATTTTTCATTACATTATCATTAACATTGATTCAGTCCTGAACAAAACTACTGTACATGCGGCAATGGTTAAAGTAGCATATATGTAGGAGTCTACCTCACCATTGATTTCCATTTCAGCTGTCTTTCTCTTATTTCTTTCATCATTCATTCTTAAATCACATTCATACACGCATATGTTAAGAATTGCACGCTGTCGGTTAGTCTAAAATATGTTCATTTTGTTAAATCTGATATTGTAAGCACACGCCTCTAGTGAGTATCCACTCAATTCCACGAACCACTAACGCTTTCACACAAACACACCATCACCTATTTGTCAGCACACTCATGGAAATACACCGAAACACCCACACACAACTCTTACGGACATACTTACGTGAGATGAAAAGTAAAAAAAAAAAAAATTAAGACAATATTTATAAATTTGTCTTTAGTCCTGTTTCAGGAAAAGGAAAAATGAAGGTACTACATCTACATACATATTCAGGACTTCAGTGTATGAAGAGAATATGTAGAGGTATGTGTGTGTGTGTGAGTGTGTGGGTGTGTGTTGGTTTGCGAGTGTGTGTGTGTGTGTGCAAACAGTTCATCTACCAACTTGAACCTTTATATGAAGATCCCAGGTGCGTGGTGCGACGCTTCTTACCATTGTTGGTCTGTGTTTTCTCATTAAACTAAAACAACAGGCTAAAAAACAGGTCGGTTAGTGGTGAAGTGGATGGCGTGTGACGGGCCTCCCGTATGCTATTCAGTGATGTAGTCACTAACTACTACAAGGAGGCCTCAAAATTACCCTGGATGTTCACAGAGTGATAAACCCAGCTAACACACTATCTTGAAAGTTTATTAAGGATTTACTCTTGTGATATTGTTTGAATACCAGCCCACGTTTCATCTGACCCACACCAGAAATCGCCTGTCATGTGTTAAACTAAAGTCTGATGAACTCTGACAGTACAAAATATACACAATAGTTTAATGCATATATAACGACGTGCATGAACATGATGTGTCTATATTTAGTATTAATGGCCGGATCTGGTTTTAATTCATCTTTGTGTTGACGGATTTGACATCTGGTGTTTGTATACTCTTGATATGTACATATTACGACATTCTCCTCAGTAATATTGCGCATACAATTTTCTAGGTATTTACTTCAGATAAATGTTTCATTGTATACACGTGTTGGTCATGTGAATTTACGTTAGAGTTGTCTCGCTTATAGCAACTACAGAAGTTGGCTGTACTTGTAACGCAGAAGCATAGTTGGAATGTTGGTCTTGCCTACATAGCCATATCTATGGCATTTACGTACAGAGGTAAAACAGGATAACAGCATTAAAGACAGAGATATCGAACAGTTTGACAAGATCAGTAACGAACTAATGTGTTCCGATTAGCTTAAATAGTTATACTATGTTAAAGGAAATATCACCCTGATATAAAGCTTCTCGTTGTTTGTGCTCTGTATTTTATTTTTATCTAATGACTTTTTGTACTTCTGATCTTTAAAGAATTTCGACGTCTAAATTACAGTGTATATCATCATATGTTATCAAAATAGGTTTTTTTTTTCTTTTCCAACAATTTGAACACAATTTATGCAGCCATGACCTTACTTCCTTATTTCATTTTCAATGTTGTGGTTTCTACCATTACATTCTGTTTACGATACAAATCATGTGGTACGGTGTTATAAAGAGTAAATGCACATAAATGTCATCTATCTGAAATCATATGTGACAATCATATATTTTGCGCGGACGCATCCATCTGTAATTTTCACACTTAAACTATATTTTGAAAATTGATTAAAAATTGCGTATCTATAAAATCAAAATTTTATGAACTCATTACATTGTCAAATAAATAGTGCTCTGTATTATGTTGTCTCTAAATAACATAGTATGTAATAAAATAACTATACTGAAGCTAACACAGCTTGGACAACCTCTCTTGTGTGAAAACAATTTTTGTCTTAAAAAACTACATGTGTTTTTTTTTAAATCTATGAGCTAAACACACACACTCTGTAATACAATCTGTAGTTGGTGGCGTCAGAATAAAGAGTGAGTAATCTGTCACAGTTCCTCCCACAGAAATTCTATTTGGAAAGTTATGCAATATTCGTCTGATAAAAACACGAAAATCGTCTGTACAGTAGTTATAAACATGACCATGTTTTTTACTTTATGCTAGATCACAACAGCTCTGCAACCTGTGTGTCCAGACGATTAGATGTCGGTGTGGTGCTGGTTTATAATCTTTGGATTTTTGTTTAATATTTCCTTCTGTGCGAAAGAGGATTTTTTCTATCTTCCTGATTATTAAGTCGACGGAATGCACTATAGTGTCTCCAGAGACAGGGAATAAAAACGAATTGACAATGGCTCTGTGCACTAGACGTTAGCTGCACGGACCGGTTAGCACGCACTCCGACATGTTATTGATATTTATTGAATCCTCGCATAACTATCATTAAACAGTTATTCATGGTGACGTTATGTATTACCTAATTCGCTGCATTCTGCTGAACAAGAAAAACCAGAATGTAAAATGAAATAAACCTTGTGTTCCATAATATCTTGAAGGGAAAGCATGTTATGTTTTTCGAATAATTAATTTCCTTTTTAAATCGCACTCATTTTATCGATTAGCGCTTTCGTTTTTTATTGAATGTTTGTCATTAACAGTCCAAATTAAACATGGAAAATGTGATATTTTGTAACAAACCAAAGCATACTGTAACGTGCGCACTCCGCAGACAAGTGAAGCTTTTATCATTAAGAAAAACCCGTGTTACAAAAATCAAAATCATTAAGCATTAATACACCTGAGCTGTTGATTAGTCCGGAACGATCCCTGGAAATGAAGTGCATGTTGTGTTTTTGATTTCAAGTTCAAGAGAGGGCGTGCATATACGATATGAGAAATCAATGGGTTTCTTCTGATTCAAAATGCCAAGCATCAATGCATATTTTGAAATTTGAATTGAAGAATTCATCTTTGTCCTTCAGACAGTAGCGTCTTGACTTCTTCCTCAGGCGTTCACATTTGTCTCAGATGGTTTTAAATTCAAGAAAGAACTTGTTCCCATTGTCTCGATTTCCGTGGTAAATGTCGACGGAGAAAACGCATGATTTTGAGAGATGCAGATTGATAAAGATAATGGTAAAGTGTTTTGGTCAATATCATCATCTCATATATATATATAATTTCCTTGTTTGATATGATGTCAGAGGAAGTCAATGCATTGTGTTACGCCGAGTAGTTCCGTTGCCACCGATGTACAGAATGTACAGTCTAAATGGCTGACGTCGATGAACCTAAAGACACTCACCCTTCCGAACAGCTTTCTTATGCTCCTTGAATTTTTTCAATGGTTTGATCCCAATTGTTTTCATATTTTGCCTCCATTTTATCGAGATTGAGTTAGAATTACGGTTTTATTTGCATGTCTTAAATTCCTTTTCTATCAAACGAAGTTTTGTCTCTAATGAAACTAATACACTTGTTCCTCTAGAATATTTTAAAGTGTTGGTTGGACACATGCTATTAGCGATTGTATTCTGATCTGATTTATGGAATATTTTATCAGGTAGTTCACTAGTTATAGATGATCAATAAACAAATGGTCCATTCATTATTGCAGTCAAAAGAGTCATTAACATCAGCCAGGTGGAAAATAACTCCAAATCTTTAAACAGATAAATGTTTATTATACAAATGATTAATACAATGTTACATTATACTTGACTTTTATTCTCACCCATGTCAATCTCGACCTGTGTGGTCTAAATCGACTGTCTACTAACACGGGGATTCTCGTCATTGTAGCCACAATTGTCTTTTTTAAACATAAAAAGCACTTCAATGTATTCAGAACTATCAGCATATTCCAATTTCTATTGTTATTCTGATAAACGCATTTTATGAATCCCCTTATAGAGTCAATATGTTTAACAAACATTGGAAAATGATTTTTTATTTTTATTTTTTAATGACAGAAAAGAGACTGCAGTAAGTCGGTAATGTTTGTCTCTACCTTCAAATGAGTCTACAAACTGGAGATGTTGATATTTATTTGAGACGGAATATCGTGTTCTACCATGGTTATTTAGTAACACCTGGTTTGGTTTAAACAGAAATAAATAGATTTACATTATAAAACATATTTACTTTAATGAATTTCAGTCAACTTTAAAAGTGAAATATTTTCTTTTGGGTTTTTAAACCCTTTTTTTTATTAAGCATGCACTTCCGATTATTAAAATAAAACTTCATGTCAGCATTATTCGTTTGTGTCATTAAATATATATAAGATGGTGCCAAATCACATTAAACAACCTGGATGAGATTGTTCTGTCACAATAAATAGGCACAACTTAAACTCAGAGACTCCAAAAGATATTCTCTGGGAGAAAATCAATGTAGGATAACCCTAGTTCATTGTAATTGCATCAGATGCAGGAAAATCCTTAAGGACACATCAAGAACCTTGCTCCCTAATCTACGCGAATTTAATATCTCTGAATTACCATGTTCTTATATTAAAAGCCTCCGAATATTTACGTCCACTGATCTCGACCCTGCTTTTAGTTTAAGAAACAAAATTAGCCAATTTCCTGAGAATACTGTACATTGGCCTAAGGGGAAACATATGTTTCAGATAGGTTGATATTGATGAAAAGTTTGGAATTGGTTGCTCTCCACTTAATCTGACGTTACATAACAGTTTCACAATAAATCCTACTAAACCTTTAATTACGATGCGACAAATTACCCACACTTAAAAAAGATAATTATCTTCATTTTTTTTCTAATTCTTTTGACAATGTAATGTAATTTGTCGAAAATGATGACATATAGCAGCCTTATAGCACTACATTCATACTACTTTAATGCGGCATATGTAAGTGTCTTCATGTTTTACCTTTTGATGAAAGACGTCGGCTTTGGCAGAATTTTTCCAACAGAGTAGAAGATATAAACCCAATCAAAGTGAAAAATTACTCCACAAGTTTAAAATAAGAAACGACTGTAAGCATGTAAAGGTAAGATTAGGGGGATGATTTAGAAATACTAAAAATCAAATATTTTTAAAAATGTTTAATCTTAGATAATAGATAGAGGAGTACCCTAAATATAATGACATATAGTACTATGTTGCTGTTTGTTGATTATAGCACTCGTTGGCGATAATACGGGGCCAAAATTGTAAAATATGAGTATGGACGCTGGGAAATGATTGTATGTTTGCTAGGTTTACCGCCCCATGAAGATCCAGGATAATTTTTAGACGGATTCTCCTTATAGACGTAGCTGGTGACTACCTCAAAGAACAATATAGGAAACCCGTTGCATGGCATCCAGAGCAATTAGGACAGCACAGATCAGTCCGTTTTTCTTCCTACGAAACACTAGTTAAATAGAATAGATCCAAAATGAGTTAAACTGAATCATACAGTTTGTAGTCAGTAAAAACAGAAAGAATGATATTAGAAGTTTTCAATGCTAATTGAGAGTTAAATAGAATAGATCCAAAATGAATTAAATTGCATCATACAGTTTTTGTCAGTGATGACGAGAGCCTAAAGTGTTTCAACATAGGAGGCGACTTAGTACACTCAAAATCGTTTGAAAGGAACGTAAAAATCAGGATGGGAAGATGCAAAAACTCATAATTAAATACGTTTGATTATTTTCAAATACAGGTTTTCAAAAAATGTTCAGAATCTGTGTGTACATAAGGACGAAGAAGATGTATAAATGGTTAATTTTGTTATCTATTGATAATGATATATTGTATCTAGTACTCATTTCATATTTAAAGGTCGTAGCTACTTAGCTGTGTTTGTAAGAAATGTACATATACATTATGAACATTACAAATAGTCTCCAATGTATGTCCAAATCATACTTATAAAGAAACACCAGATTGACTTAATCAATAAAACTGATATAACATAACAATTAGGTTATTTCCTTGACGTGAAACGTTTCAAGTAGACGACATGGTCCATCATTTTGACATTATGAATCAGTTGTCTGACACCGGATAGCCACAGTAATGATGAGAGGTGATTTATGGCGGGAAACATAATAGGTTCCGTCTGCTTGCTGTGTCTCACCTGTCATCATCTCGCCTGCTGTCCTCACCTGCCCTCACATGACCATGAGCTTACCTGTATTACTCACAACAGGTATAAACCTACCTCTTCACTGATACTTGAACGCCCTAAGGAATCTCTATCGTACATCTTCATATATTTGTAATATGATATTTCACATTCTTCGTATGATCCTTTTTAGCCTTTCAAATATCTTAGATTACTTTTACATATTCATTGATAGTTTCATGGAAACTATACACCAAACCAAGATGAGGTTTCACTCTTACAAGGATATATAGCAAATCGTATTAATTATATGTTATAACAAAGAATCACATTGCGTTTTGGTTACATGTATTGTTTTGTCAATGGAAAGTAAAAACGCTGTCTTCGTTTTTTGCACTTAAGTTTTTTATCATGTAAATGCTTCTACATGTGTATGCATTGATCTGTCATGTCTCTGTTAAAATCAATCCATCGGCTTTAATATAGATTGTATGACACAAAGACAGAAGAGGGTAATTTAGACTTTACCTTGAAAACTATAATTAATATCAATATGATATTATAATCAAAATATAATTAAATTTCTGCTTTAAGAAGAATATGATGTTTTAACCCTATATAACCGACTGGTTTTTGTGCTCTACAATCGAAAACAGGTAAGCTACCAAAGAAAATGCTCTCTATCAATTGTTAGTATAATTATGGCACCTTTGATACTTGGATTTATCTCGTTATCTTTGTTTTCTGATATCTTACTTGGCTTTTGTGTTGATATTTCAAACAGATTGTAATTTTTGTAAACCAAGACAAAATGAATCCGTATACAGTATTTCAGGATTGGACGGCTTGTAGTAAGTCAACTGTCAGTGTAAGCTGCCTTCCTACATCGCTATATAGCGTTTCTTTTTCTTAAATACATTATGTGATGAGACAGCATCACTTTGGTAACCGTTAATTTACTCGGCGCCACCTTGATTGAATTTCAGACATATTACAGGGATACCAACTATTCTACAAAGCAGAGAGCCTGGTATCAGTGACATAGAAATGTAATTCTGAGATAAAAGCAGACGATGTTGATATATTTACATATTGTTTTCAGATACATCTTATTTCCGGATAAGGCAGACTAGATGGTGATGACGTCAATCAATTAAGAAATGTCCGGTATTCCTTGTAAATTTACTCAGTTGTAATAGTAGTAACCATCCCTATAAAAAGATACGGTGACCATATTCTAACAATGTGTATGACTGACACGTATTGTGACTGTCATATAATTGATTATACAGATATATTAATTGTTTCATTTAGAAATTTGTTACATCAAAGAACACTGTTTTCTTGATATGCAAATACATTTGTACTTTTTATCAAATGTATGCACTGATTATTTTTTAAAACCAGACAAAACAAGATTATCTCCCTTTAAGAAAAAATAATTCGTCATCTGTTATTTTGCTGCAGTTGCTTCATACAGTTTATATATAATAATCATATGTTAATTGTTAATACTATTCACGACATATCAATTATTTTTTAGCGGAATTCTAGCTCAAAAACCGCTAGAATAAGATTATCACTAAAACATGTACGTTTACAGTATCAGTAAAGCAAACTTATTGCAGAAACACACTGAACGAACAATAAAAAAGGATTGTTCGTATATGATATATTGTCATGGAAAGGAATTAACCAGACACTTTATAACATTTTCTTTGCAGACGGAATATGTTCAGACACATACATACGCCAACACCGATTGTCTGTGGGACCGACTGATGTGCCTGCTTTACAATCTGTTAGCAGGTCTCTTAGCGATTTGTCCAGCTGTCCAAGATACAATGATAAATGCAACTAAACACGAGATTTATTCCACTGGTGTAAGATACACTTTAAGTGTTGTGTTGTAAGCCAACACGACACTGTAATATATACTTAGTGGACGTGAAGCGGTGATTGCTTCTCCATCACTATGTTGCTGAATACCGTAATAATGTTGACTTGTTCGATTAAGACTATTTATTACATAACAGAGCATTAACAGAATTGTTATATTGTCCTTCAACAAATAAAAAATGATAAAACACACCTATTACAATGACATTGTATTTTTTTTTTTCGGCAGAGGAAAAAGTGTCTTCTATGAATTATCATTTTGTGAGGAAATTAATTGAAAAAAAAGTTTCATGAAAATTTTAATATTTGTTGATCTCATAAATCAATTTCATATAACACTCACTCAGGGCTGGTTTTGCCTGAAATTAATATATACTCGGTAATCAATATCAGATGAAGTACACATGTGTGTCACCTGGTATATATCATGTATATTATATTCTCGGTCACAATCGCCCGCCAGACTTGTCGCTACAGATTGACACGAAAGGAAGACATTCTGATAGATCATAATATACATATATATATATTAAAACATAACTTTTTTGCTCTTTTTATCTCGTTTCTAATCTTAACATATTGACATCAAAATATGCTTCCATTCTTTGCAAAGATTCCATATACATCTCTCAGATTCCCGAGGCATGCAATATATACTTCAGAAGCTCATTTCAGGTATTTCGGATTTGACCTAGATTTGTATGATGGATGTCGTCAATTAAGCAGAAGACGCTTAGTCTTTTAGAGCACATGGTCTTGTTTTTCAGAATAATGCATGCAAATGTATATTTTCGTTTATATCTTGTCCTCGTTCACGCGATTTCCAGTTTAATGGTTTCGTTATGTTGTCGGCTTTTTTTGTTGTGTTAGAAAGTCACTGCCTACCTATTTAGCTAGTCGTTATGACCTAGGTCGAAGGTCTCTTTAGTGCTGATTGTCCAGCTTTGCGGAATTCATCTGAATATTCCATTAGTAATCTTAACTTGTAAGGATTTTGGGGTATTGCAGTATTTGACCCAATGTGTAGTACAGGCACTAATCGCTGAATATAGATGTTCAGACATATACTGTTAACTAGATTCAAATTACACCAAATATTAAACATAGGCTTCTAGGCATACCATTCACTATATAGCTACAAGGTACAGCATACTAGACATAGGCTTCTAGGCATGCAGTACACTATTTAGCTACAAGATACGAAATGCTAGACATTTACTACTAAGCACTAAATACTAGATACAAAACATCATATACTAGATTGGTAAAACAAGGCTAGACTGTAAGACAGGAGGGTGATACACCATTTCTATGACGTATTCACACGGGCGATTTGTTGAATAAGTCAGGTCGGTCGGTTAAAATAACAACATACAATATTTAAAGAAATACTGTTGTACATGATCCATCAACATATCTGAAAGAATAATATTTTCTTTTCTCAAATGTGCCAAAGGGACATTCATTGAAACAGCATTTGTTTAATGTAACGAACCTCGCCCAATATCAAATATATACTAGTGTATTATCTTTGATATTATCTTTGATATTATCTTTACCTACGTCTGTCATTGTGATATCAGAAATATGGTTCTTGTTCTATAATTATCTTAAACAATGATATTTGTTTTTTCATCGAGCAAACCTGTAAATTAGTGAAAAAAACATAGCGAGATATAAATTCAGTTACCAAGCAACCATTATATTATCTGATTTTATAAACAAATGTCCTGTATCCCCATTTATACATTGATTGAAGGAGCGAGTAGGATCAAGATAGGTTTATGGAACTACTGAAGCTAACCAATCAAATCTGAAAATGTACGGGATACTCCCTCAATCACGTCTATACATAAAAGTGGGATCATGTAGGTAAAGCTATCACAGCATATTTCACTTACATAATGTATATCATAATATTCCTTCGCATAAGCTTTAGGATACGAGTTTTCACGTTTTCTTTTCTTCATCCTGTAATCTAGATATTGTACTGACAATTGCATCAGCTGATTATTTTGTGCTCATTTCTGAACTTTAAGGTACGTTATCGCGTGATAGTAGTTACTGATACTATTTTGCAACTTCAGTATTTTCTTATCAATAGGGACTGATAAAACTGCTTCAAATTGTCACAATCAGATGGCCTTGTGAAACAGGAAGTCCAAATTGACACTATGTACTTTTATATGAACTGCCGGATGTACGTTGGTGGTGTATTATAAGAGTGGATGTCTTGTGATAAATGTGTATAGGACTAAGAAAAAGCATATTTTGTAATAATGACAATGCGGATGTAGATATTCTTCGACTTTCCTTAGCAAGGAAACCGAACTAAAAGAAAAACATTAACTAATAAATTATTATGACTGATTTATTCTTCGAAACTCTCTAATGATTCAGGTTGGTGTTTTGAATTTTAATCTTAAGCTAAATATCGATAAAACGAAAGGACACCAATAATCAAAATTTTAAGTAAGAATTGAGACGCTAGGAAAGGTACAGAACAATGAGATAAGATGTTCTGATCTCGGTCAGCTGTCGAATGAAGGCTACATGAATTGAAAAATATAGTTTCAAAAAATGGATTAATGAAATATCGAATTTTTCGAGTTGTTTCGAGTGGTTTTTATCAGAAAAGAATGCCATAACTTTTTCAACATTATATTGATCCTAAAGAATTATGTCACAGTACAAATATGATAACGACAGAGGGAAAATAGGGGATTGGAGTGCTAAGGTTCGTGTCACCTATGGTTTCTCGGGAGTGACGTAAATGTTCGTGGTATTTCAGTGAACCGCCCGTGATAACAAAACGTATGATTCACAGGTCAAAGGTCATATAACTAGCCGGCAGTGTTAAAATATATGTACAGCTGACATTGGTCTAGATATGATGTGTCATCAATTGACCTCAAAATTTGATAATCCAATATAGTTGTAGTTGTGAGGGCGTGGGTACATCTAGGTACATGTAGCTATACAACATGATGTATTATTATAAAATGTAATAACTTAATTTGTAATAATATTTGTTATAAACCAAGCATTACATATAACCCCAATATTAGCTTTAAACCCAATATTCGTAATAAACCAAGTATTAGTTGTAAATCCAGTATTAGTTAAAAACCTAGTTTTAGTTATAAACCCAGTATTAGTTATTAATTATGTATTAGTTAAAAACCCAGTATAAGTTAAAAACCAAGTGTTAGTTATTAACTAAGTGTTAATTATAAACCCAGTATAAGATGATACCCAATCGTTGTTATAAATCCAGTATCAATACACCCAGCATTAGTATTTAGCCCCAGTAATAAACCGAGATTAAGATCACTCACCTCAAATGAACTGGAATCGAGTACATTGCATCCATCCTGTTATCTACTGTGGTTTAAAACACGTCTTATCCCTGATACTTATAGAATGTAAATCTAACATACGGCTTATATATTTCTCTGTGAAATTAAGCGATTGAAAAGATATTACAAAAACACTCAAGTGAATACCACATTCAAACACGAATTTAGCAATACACAAATAAACGTACATGCAGATAAGCAACATGCTGAAATATGAATTTATCTATATCTTGCAAATATTTTGTCATTCCAAGTCAGATATCAGATATAAGAAAACGTGGAGATCCAGAAGAAGAAAAAATGAATCGGGCCTAGTTATTTAAATGTCAAAATATTGGACAGATGGCCTGAGTCAGTAATGCAGTCGATATGGATTGAGCTATTTGGTAATCTTAAAAGAACCTTAAATGTGTGGTTATATTCTTATTCCTTGGCAGTTTTGTTCTTATTACAATAGGATACAATAAACCATATAATTGACGAATGCATTACTGCCTCTATATCCATATTAATAATTAAACATAAATTGAAATAAAATCAATGATCTGATAAGACATTTGAAGCTGGCGCGATGGTTAGATTTTAGTTTCAGGCATTTCCAGTAGTTGTCCAAATTATTTTTTTTATAAACTCTTTTATTGGTGTGGCCTCCATGACCAAATCCGGTAGGCTGTTCCATATATCGACGGTTCTTAATCAAATGTTAGACATGGCATGTAGGGTAGTGACACATTTCGGGGAATGTATATCTACCAGCAGAGTTTATCATCAAGCAATCCAAATTAATTGTACAGTAGACACACAAGTGGATCATACTTTTGAATAAGGAAATATATAATACAAATACCAAATAGTGTTCGTAGTTATACCACACAGTAGATTTGTCTTTTTATGACTCGTCAGAAACGTCCTGTGATAGATCATCAACTTTCAACGCTTACAAAGAGGTATTTCCAGACTAAAAAAACTGATATTTATCAATAATAGTGTAAATCAGGTAAATAGTTAGGACAATGACAAATGCGGGAGAAAAAATATCAGGATGCAATATGGAATAACAAGGTTCTTGGCCCCACGCTATGTATTGGGTTGTTTATAGTGTTTACATAACGGACAGGTGTAAATATATATTATGTACGTATACACAGGTGCGATGACAGGCCTAGATTAGTACATGTACGTATATGTCCGTAATACATCATACAGGTAATCAGCCCATACAGGTAAATATGTACATGGAATTGCTATATATCTAGGGTGCGGTCAAACTTATCACCATAGGTCAGTTACTTCTCGTATGTGATCACGTTACATACATGATAATATAACGATAATGTTCCGAAAATTGTTCACAAGTTTATCACCCTATATTACTGGGAACTCACAGATATGATACATTTAAATTACAATATAGGTTAATTCAATTACACGGACATAGGTAATGCCAGGACATAGTAACATATATATTAATTCCATCGCATTTTTAAAAACTTCGACACAAGAGCAACATATTAATACAAATTTAATCAAGAAACCTACTTATTATTAAAATAAATGACATCATGAAGTCACTCGTCAAATATATGAAACTATGTTAGTCATCAAGAATTTACGATACAGAATAAACATGTTTTGGTTCGTAGCAGAAAATGCGGTCATAAAAACAACCATGCTTCCTTACAAGGAATGGTGTCTCATAAGGGAATTGTACCTTCTAATGTCAATTAGATAATAGATATAGTATAAAACTGCAGCATACAGTGGTTTGGGGAAAAAGCAGAAAATACCTACATAATAACGAAACCATAATTCTACCTCAAACTCGATAAAAGGCGGGCTTTTTACGAAGCAAAAATGGCATGAACCCCTTGCAGTGTACAAAAGACACTCAATGTATTAGCACCATTCAAACCAAATTGAGAGTAAGATATATTAGGGCCAAAATGAATTTGACTGCATCATACAGCTGTTCTTCTAGAAACGTGTAGAGCTCGCCAGCGAGACTAGGGACATCATACAGCCGTTTCGTCTTTCTAGGACTCGTCTGTGATGGTAGGGACATCATACAGCCGTTTCTTCTTTCTAGGACTCGTCATTGATGTTATGAGCCTAAAGTGATCACCGGGGAGACCAATCGTAAAAGTAAAGTAAAAATAAAATATGGATTGGAATATGCAAAAGGCCTATCATTTTAATGATTTTAAATAAAATGATAGAATTTTACGAAGACTTCGAATAATAAATCATTTTCTATATTTTGTTCTGCTACACTGCAATTTAAAGGTTCAAGCAAGTGTATAGAAGCGGTGCTTGGCACAGAACTCTCCCTTGCTTACTCAAAAGAAAACTTTCATGAATATTGTCCAAGATGTTCCGGAAGGGTCAGCGTAAAATAGAAGACTAAAGGAAGAAAACTAAGGTTCAGTAGTTGGTGATAAAGTTTTTATCAATGAACACTTTAGTTAGCTCACCGCTGAAATAATAGTTTTGTATAACTATTGTTACATACCCGTAATTCATAATTGATATGGATTCCACTATCATTTAATTACATAATATTTACAATGACAGCATAACTGGTGTTTCACAGCAAGTAGAGTGGCATATTGAACTTTATGATGAAATAACTAACTACATTTTATCATGTATCCTAACTCCTGTATCTAAAGTGTCATCATCTCATATATATTTCGTCACCTTATGCATAGTTCACTCCTTGATGAGAAACAGTGCTATTTAACAATATATAGTTTGTTACTCCCACGGTGTTGGCTGATATCACTACATCAATCTAAGGTGAACCGTTCGAACTGTCTAAGTGACATTTTTATAAACATTTTAAACCCTATTTTACATAATAATTAAGTAATATTATCGTTTCATCTCGATTTGTTTTTCTTTGACCGAAAAATCGCCTCCGCAAGAACTCGTTAATAACGTATAGTGTTACCCGGCACGTCCTTATAAACTACTGTTCATCTTTCGTTTGTCTTTTTATTGTTTCTGTTTTGTTTTTTTGCTTTGCTTTTTTTTTAATCTACCATCTAAGGAGAAACATTTCTCACACAATTCACAGGGTGATCCAGTAGTTGATAGGGATGGGATAAATGAGCATCTCAAACGAGAAAGATAGTTGGCACGCACTACGATGCCGCTCTCAATAGTGTATCGACATGATTTTATGTAGCATAATCCACGTTGCAAATCAATAACGTCATTAATTTCGAAGCAATTTCGATGACAAAATAGGGGTAAAATAAGAACAAGATAAAGATTTGCACACTTTCAAAATACAAGGCTAACAGATCAGGCGTTTCGGAAGAGTATGCGTCTTCTACCGTATAGACGACATCCGCCAAACAAATCTTTGTCTAATGTCACATCCTCAAAGTGTGAAATAGACGGGTGACAACAGATTTGTCCTGTGTTGCTAGTTGTCAACATCTGTCATAGAAATCGCGACAATGGGAACAAGTCCTTGAATATAGAATATACTAGGATTTGTAATCACTGTAGACAGAGGAAGCGGAGGTGTTACTATCTTGAAATGGAAAATACAGATCAGTATTGGATATCTTTAAGTTTCAACTAAATCGAATAAACAACCGATCAACAATGACTCGTTTCCTACTATTGGTTGTGAGAGGGCCATAAACTACCAGTATTAAGTCTATTTAAAGTCTATTAATCCGACCCTATTCGTGCGAGTTTTAAACCAACTACCATAGCATTTAAAATTTGAAAGTGGCAGAACAACAACTGACCACAATTAAAGTATTTCATTTGGAGGCCGCAGTGACCTGGAGATATGATTGGTGTATTCATGTGAAATGCCAATTTCACTTTAAGTACACAAACATTGATGGAGACTATCTGATAGAAAATCACACAGCTTGATCGCTCCCATTTACCTTGCTATTTGTTGATATATATATATACAGGATTGCTGATAGGCTCCCCTGAAATACCTGTGAGAGTTTACCTGGGCGAGCACGTGACAAGATATGTGATTTATAAGTTGGCGGGATATACACAGTTATAACTTCAGACGAAAACAAAGGGATGTCTTTCTCGACTGTAGTGTAGATCGGGACTGCAGCAGGGAGGTTTTTTAAATACCGTTCTGTATTTAACATAATGTGTGACATTCTTAATCCTAACTAAACATCACGGATTAATAATGGTGATTCTAAGAACAAACTTTATCAAGTGTGTGGTGATAGGTGACGATGCTGTGGGTAAAACAAGCATGTTGGTGTGTTATGCTACAAACAAATTCCCCGAGACTCAGCATCTTCCTTCTGTCTTCGATAATTATGCAGGTAGGTATCCCCCTTTCAAATCTCTTCACAGCTTAACCATTTACCTGTATTTCATCAGCCATGAATTTAATTTTAACTTTCATCGTAATGTGTATTATTGTAGACACGATGGAAGCTATTTATGGTTTGTTGTCGTGGATCTGGGTCAGTGATTCCGTGTCAAGTGCTGATTATGTCTCACGCGTCATTTATCATACAGTCCTACACTTACAGTTGGTATATATGTAATATTATTTCATAACGTTTCGCTTATGTCATACACAGGCTTGTTTTCACCTATTATATACGGTCTTGACTATTACATAATTCACATTCCATTCCCTAATTAATTTGCGCATTTAACTTTAAAATTCACATTCGAGAAAACAATAGGTTTCAATGTCATTAACTCTTTATCATGCGATATTAGATAATTTTTATGTTAAATTTGCATGTGGTGGATATATTTCAGGTACAAATAGTTCATTTATTTTAATTCAACTATGATCAATATTTTATATTCTGAATAGTTACCTTACAAATTGAATAAGAGGTATGATGACATAAATGATCAAAACATTGAAACTCTTTTGACATATGTGTCGCTTTGTACAAACGAAGTCGATATTAGTCACAACTTGAAGAATTTAGAAAATTTGAAAAAATATGTAGTTTATTGCTATTCACTAAAGTGATATATGAATAAGCAACAAAACGAACTTCAATAAAGGTGAAGTAACCGTATTCTAAAAAAAACAGTGTTTAGTTGTTTCATATTTTATAATAAAAGAATGTCATCAATCCCTAAAGAAAAAATACAACTAAATGGAAATCTTAGTCCTAAGGTATATCGCTATGCCATGGATACAATGGGTTCGTATTTCAGTTACGAACGTTACATTCTCTGTATTTAATGATGTTAATGTTTTATGAAGTGGCCGTTACCCTATAGAAAACTTCATGTTTCACTGTTAAGCTCACCATGTTTGGAAATCTTGACTACCTTGTTTATATTGAGATGGTCAGATGATTGGCTATGTACCACCTTTCGGACTACGTACTTTGACCGAATTATATTGACCTCTTCTATCTAATATATTGACAGATTTTTGTTTTTTTTTTCTGTCTTTGACAGGGAACATTTGCATATCTGGAAAGCGATATCACCTACAGCTGATTGACACTCTCGAACAGGTGAGATATGTGACAGGGTGGTTTACGTGGATTTCGAGGGGTATATGACGCACGGCATGTTCACAACCTCTACCCCGAGATACACAATCATTTGGCAAATGTTTTGTAGCTTATATCGAGTTCAGATATAAAATGTCTTTCTACTGAAGGATTAAATGCATTGTTTTGCCAATAACATATTTTTGGTATAACATCATGCAATAAAATTGGTATAAATATCTCTAATTGATATAATATTATAAAATAAAATTAATATGAATATCTATCATAGGATATTGCAAGTATAAAAGGGTATGCTATGGAAATGGCCGATTATCTTTTTGTTTTGTATTGCGGTCAGATTTGTCAACTTATATGTCCTATATTGGTTTCTGGTGTCCATAACGTACCTGCGCACCCAGTCTTAACAATTTAACATCTAGAAATGACCCTTAATACTTTCGTGACGCCCCCTCAATTTTTACTGTCCTAACCGACCGATATACACTCCGTGACGCACCTAGATTGTAAACCAGACACACACGTATGCCCTAAGGTATGTTGTATACCGGTAATTACAGGGAATATATATACATCTGTCAATAATTGTCGGAAGTGATTCCAACAACACGTGTATCCGCTATTTACTTACATATTGTTTATTTTACTGTAGGGATTCGCAAAAACGATGTAGACTCGTTTCATTACGTTTTAAATAATGCCTCTAAGCATTTTAAGATGACACCTTCAAATATAAAGTTGTGTCTTTTTATGATGAGTGTTTGCACATACCTCGGCAGCCTCAAAGAGATAAAATGACCTACTGCACCGAAAACCATAAAATTTTATTTAAGTACAATGTAGATTTATTTTTGAAGGCTTGTTTGGTGAGTTTCATGATATATTTATATATATATATATAAACCGCTGTATAGCACCAACTCATTTCGACAATATCACGAGTGCGGATGGTTGCGGCTGATCTACAGCTTGCTCTATTTGATGGTTTATTAATGGATAATCTGCCGCATACAGGACACCCAAGGTTTCATTTCTACTTACCAACAATATCTAATGGAATGACAACTTCCCTTAGAAATGTTATTCTGAGCACATATTTTAAGCTTGAAAAAATCTTCCGTGTGCGTGGTTTAAGGATTGATGGAATACGTATTAATTATAAGATATTTGATGTGATGATTTCTTCATTTATTTCTCTAGATAGTTTTCTAAATCTCATAGAATATAAGAACTTTAAACTAAGAACAATTGCCATTACATTACATTACCGCGTATGCATTGTTGGAATTCATTGTTGAAAGGTCTTGATGTTATCGCGGTGTAACTAGAAATATCAGCACCAAGCAAAACCTTTTAAGTTAAAATCCTTGACATTAATTGTTTATGATATTCCGTTGTCTGAAGTAATCTTTTGTTTCATAACATATGACATTGTCGAGTCATTTTGACAAAGACAACATATTGAACATTTGTCCATTCGTTATATATGGTGCTAGCTAGTATTGTTCCAATTTGCAGAAAATAATTATTACATTAATTTAAAAAAAAAAACAATGATATTCCTTATGTAAATTATTGTATGTCTGAGGAGTTAATCAAATCCTTAACTAAATTCTTTACATAACTCCTCTATCATGCCATACAACCTGTTGTGAACGTCTTTAAACATATCATTGTGACATCCTAAATGGCTGACCTCTTTACACTGTTACGTTATTATCTCAGTAATGAATAAATTTTTAATTTGTCCGCTTATTTTTTTCAGAAATGTGACACACACTGTATGATATATATAGCGCTACATTCGTGTCAATGTAAGACAGAATGTCTTCAACTCATATGCTAATCTAATATGTCACGCGCCCATGAACCTTTTTCAGATTTTTGAATATGTTTATTAAGTTCAATATCACAATGACACTCATTAAAGATCCTCTTTTTAATTTATTGCATCCAACAATGAAATATACTGTATTCGAATGAAGAACTTCTTTTTAAACAGTAATACTTATGTTTGCGTTCTCGGTCGATGTGAATTACTATAAACTTGATGCATAACGATGGTCAAACTAATCTTACACCAAAATTAGCGTCAATAAACTATTTTCTATCAAAGATAAATAATATCGGTTTTTAAAATGCTTACCTAAGTCAGAGTGTTGTGCTATGTTACTTCGCAGACACTTATCTCCTGTTCACGACAAAAATACGACATAAGGCGGATGTTTAGGGCGGTATATCTCATTAATCATAGTGTTTATATCAAATATGACGACGACATTTATAATATCAACAGAAGATGTATTTTGTAATATATCAGACAAAATAAGTTTAAAAAACATAAAATCCGTATATATTTTGTTTCCTGGTTTAAGTCATCAAAATATTAATTGAATTCCACGATCTAGTTAGAATGCCGCGTTTTCGATCTCCATTTAATCACGATAAATGAAATAATTTTTATCAAATGACGAGGCAACACATTAGTATCTTTAGTGTTTGTTTATTGGTGGGTCAAGTAAATGTTTTCTCTAAACACTACATGTCTGGTAGGTTGGTTTGTTTATTTAGCGTCAGAAAAGGTCAACAGCAGGCCACGTCTACTCACATTGTGGGGTTACCCGAGAATAATTTTAATAAAATATCTTAAAACTGGGCACGGTATCATAACACCCCACCCGATATTGTGATTCTGATCATAGGTTAACTAGAGGTGGTGAAACAGATACCGACGGCCAAAATAACAGCATACGGGTCAGATATCAGGTCTAATGGACACTTCTAAAATACGATATGCAAATGTACATAGGCCCAGTTACTAAGTGGATGTGGTTATTTACTACCAAAACCTTATTTAAGTATTATGACAGAGAGTATCGATGTGACATCATACGTACTTATCATATCTCCCTATATGAGAGATATTCTCTATTTATTAGTATTGTTATTAGGTATCGTCAAGATCCATGGATGTTCTTCGATGTAATTCGAAAATAAAAAGTATGGTCGTAAATTTAAAGTTGTACATAAGCTGAAACAGAAGTTAAATATAAGATATCATCTTTCATTTGTTATTACGTCAACATCGATAAGATATCCAGAACAAAGGTGACTAACAGACAAACTTACTCATATCCCCGAATTCGTGTGTAATAGGTCTTTAAATACCTGTGCATATATGATTATGTGTCCGACTTCAGACCGCGAAACGACTTATATTTCCAGTCAGGTACAGATTGCGTATGATCGATCAACGTCGGATAACGTACGCGACCTTCGTGTTAGTACCTAGACACCATAGCCATATGTATATAAAAAGTATGTAAGGAGTGGAGTTTTTCTTAAATAGAGGTTTACTGTTCTGACCTTCGTTAACGAGACGTGAAGTTAGGTCTAGCGTTCGTTAAGAAAGATTTTACCGCACTTGCTACTGTATTTCATCAGGAACTTTCCAAAAAATCACAAAGTACATTTACACAGAAATGCACATGCAAAATTTTAACAAAATCCGACAAGCATTTGGCAAGTTAAGCATTGATGAAATGGTACATCATTAACAGGCACCTAGCATATTAATGAAGGACGAATCAGCTGTTTAGTGCAGTACAACTCATATTTTCACCGCTGTTCCTAACTCTCAATTTTTGTTTTAAAGGTGCTAATATCGTGTTTATCGTTTGTACCATCCTGGGTCAGTAAATAAAAGAATGATAAAATTGATATAAAAGCGAAAACCCAGCCAGATAGGCGAGTTTTTGCAGCATAAAACACTGATGTTGTGAAAGCATTGATTGAGAAGGTAGGTCGTTACACGGTTGATAACTCGAATAGTTTGCACTTAAGACAGTACACATCTTATACGAAATAAGGAGAAATTTAAAAAGCATTATGCTCGATGGATCTGAAATCGGCATCTGAGAAAAAAAACGCTAGAATTGTACTGAAAACCCTCTTTAAAGTATGATAATTGAAACTCAAGTACATTTCAGAGTAACATACAGGAAACAAGGTATGGATGTAAAACTTTGACACATTTACATGGAAAAGCTCCCAAATAAGGTACGGAATCGTATGCAGCTTATTCACGACAATGCGTCATCACACAACAGAAATATTGTACAGGCGTTTCTGAAACAATAGAAGTGTAGTGCAGATTGTCAACTAAGCTTTCTCACCAGGCTTTGTGAAAGACTCTATGGAATAATGTGTGTCCAGAACTGTATTTGGCGCTGCGTAACATTTACGTCATGGACGACGGGATCGCTGAAGTGCTCTTTTGATCATGGGAGATTCTTTGAGTGTTACAGAGCTTGCATTTAATCAATGACACTAAAGACCTAACTTAGTGAATGGCCCACGTATAGTGTTCTTTCATTAAATGTCTACGGCACTCGCAGTGCTCTCCTGTCTGTTAACAAGAATCGAAGAATGACTTTTTAAGACAATACGACTTTAAATCTTGCCAAAGAAATTATTTACCTCAGCTACATGTGAATGCACGTGGTTAAGTTGCAAGTAAAGTTCGATGAAAGCAACTGATATGGAAGAGTCTGGAATGTCGTTTATTTCAATCATTAGATAGTACTGTATATCCATTCGATATTGGCAAAATAAATGTCTTCTTATTTAACGACAACACATCATGACAATATCTTAACGTGAAATTATAAAATCATTTATAAGATAGTTAATCAAAGGTAAAAATGACGGTATCCATGATAGAATTAGATCAACCGTATCAATGAGAATAAAACTGTTTTAGAAGAAGCTGGTTTATATATTACAGAAATATCTTAACAGAATAATTCCGCTAACACTTTCGATATCCCTGTCCTCTAACTGGTTTACATAATATAACCATTTATGTATCGGCCTACGGCATAGAGAAATACACACCGATGTCTACAACTGATAGAGTATCTGTTATCACACCATGTCTGAGTTTCTTAGCTCAAACAGTAAAATGTCTGCCGTCATAAAAACATACCATAAAAATTAAAACAAGAGAATTATAATTTTGTGCAATGTAAACATTTTATTTACATGACTGCATGTATAATCAGCTATGCACAGATAAACGCCTGTGGTGCTCGTGTCTGTACATGTCCTCTGTCAAAGTGTTGACTACAAACTCGCAATCTGATCTGTTTTGATAAAAATCATGTTGTGTTCTCTCTTACTTCAGGATCCATGCTCTGACGTAACACAAAACGTGTTTCCGGGAACAGATGTGTTCGTGGTGTGTTTCTCCGCCGTCAGACCGGAATCTTTCAACAATGCTGAAAAGAAATGGATACCCATCATAAAAAAGCAAATGGGTGATACCCCATTCATACTGGTCAACACGCAAACAGACCTCCGTAAGGAACCTACGGTTATTCAGGAACTCCGTCGATGTGGTCGGAGCCCAATTTCCAAGTCTGATGGAGCTGCCATGGCGAGGCGACTCGGGGCTTCCACTTACATAGAATGTTCACCTGATGATCAAAAGAAGATGAAACAGCTGATAAACAATGCTATAGTGTCGGTCCTAAGTCCTGTCGGATACAAGATAGAGGGACAGACCTGTAACATTTTGTAAAAGGTCAATGTCTACTACTTCAGTTGCAGTGGTATGACAAGCAACTTCAACATATGGGTACTTCAGCCGAAGTTGGAGAAATCAGCAAATATGATGTTACTATGATATTTCAACTAAATTACATTGTATATGACAACGTGCCCAAATACTCGTAATTGAACCTGAAGACAGTGCATATCGTAGGTTTGGTAGATGTATTTGAGTGTTAACTATGATTGATCTGAACTCAAAGATATTTATCATGTAGCTCCAGTTCTGATATATATGCAGTAAGAGAAAGCACGCGAGAGAGCATGCAGGCATGGCACGTGCGAAAGGTCCAAAGTAGAGGGTCGACTACGAAAGCATTTGTAGACGACTTTAACTGTCTGATATTTTGTTTGTAACATAACATGACACACATTTCGTTTTTGATTATTGGGAAAAGGTCATACACTGGTCGTACACAAGTTATCTTTAACATCGGTGAATACATGTTATTGATTTTTGCAATTCACGTAGTATACCTGTTTTTTATGCAACATTGAAAAATATTGTATCTTATAGTCCAAGAGAAAGACCATGGTCTGAAATACAAGTAGTGCACGACACGTGATGCCTTGAAATAGTTGTTCTTAAACCTATATAGCATGCGATGTATAAGATTCAGATGCCTTCTGTACGGCCTGGGCAAAGTCGTCCTAGGAAAACGGTATGTTGACATCCATTGACCCGGTTAAATGTCAGAGCTTCCAATAACGTAACACGTGGCTCTAAGTAACACAATGTTACAAAGAAAGTTTTTCTGTAAATGGGTCATCTCCAGGTCATTTGTTAAATATATGAATATGTTTCTATTAGATCAAACTGTAATAGTTTCCATGACCATTTTTTTATATATGTCTTTATGAGGGACTCATTGCAACTTGAGATAGGCCTATGTGCTGAGAGGTTTTTTTTACAAAAAAATGTTTTACACGATTCTGCAAGACAGAACAAAATATTTCCAGAGAAGAAAAGACTAACCCCTTTTTGATTATCATAAGGCATATTACTCCTTATTTTGAATGATGTATATATGTACATATGAACATATATTAGCCAAACTTTAATTTCATACTTACGCTTCAAACCATAAGCATGTCTGATCTTGTTCCAATGGAAGGGAAAAGTTGCTCGAAATGTTTGAAAATGGAATTATCATCAAATCTCATTGTTGTTTCCTTACATTGCATGAGTGACAAGTTAAGTCTCACTGGCATGGAATCAGAAAATAATTGAGAATTCCGCCCAATCTTGTGAAGCAATCCGTTTACTTCAACAAAATAGTGATATACTATAAATATTCGACATTTATAATTGTATATAAGACTGATATGTTATATATAGATACAGTACACTACTTACTAACGGTAATATGTTAGAAACCCTCTGTCTAAAGGCGATATCTACCAGTGTTGGCTATGTTCAGTCTTTGAGATATAAGGATACGTATGATCTACTAATTTGGAGTCTCCAACATCTAATTAAACCTTCCATGTTACCAATGCGTTCTTGTGAATACTAACATCCATTCAGAGAAAATTTACCCTTGTTTGTGTTCTTTTGATTAAAAGAATATTCAAAACCATCACATTAATCAAATTCATTATCTTTCCCTTTAATAATCATGTCTTTTTGCTTGCGCCGATTTGGATTCTTCATATTTTTTTTTTATTATTTTTTTTTTTTTCTAGTTTCCCTTTTTTATTATTATTTTGAAACAGGAGGAAAATGCTAACTTTTGAACATTGATATAGGTATATACTGTATAATATGGTATAGGTTACTGAATTCATACCTAAAGATACTATTATCGTGTACTTCTGACTCTGAACTCGCTGTCAGTCAGCTATATGTTTAACCAAGCCCATAACAAATGTGCAAATAGTAAAATTCTAAAAATAGACACAGTTTCTGAAACAATATATAACAATAACTTCACAGACAAAATCATATGTTGGAATTGAAAAGACGTTTAATTGTGAGATAAGCGTGTATTTCATGGTGTAAGGAGTGATATAAATATATGTTATTAATAATTATAATTATTTTGCTAAAATCACCCAGCCGTGTAATTTTGCGGAGGACAAGTCTTTCAAATCTGTGTTGTCTTGACGATTGCTTTCGCCTGATGAAAGCCACCTGACATTGTTGTTCGTTGATATTCACAAGTTTATTAGCTTCAATGAAGTTGGATGTGTCCAATGAAATAAATATCTTGTTTTGTCGATCCTCTCGGCCTATTTCGTCAAGACTTGGCTTGATTCCGAATCTTGACGGATTTAGCCGATATGTTACGATTGTTTACATTGCATACTATTTCGGACAAAGATTGTTCGATTGTTTTTGTTTTTATTTATGTACTTGTTTGTACTCATTGTTGAAAATATAAGCTGCATTGTAAATTATTTTGTATTTGTTCTTTGTTTGACCTTCAGGACTCTCAATCTTCAACATTATTTCCAAACCAAAAACGTAGTTTGGTTAAGTATATTCCTGTTTGAAAACTGAACTCCATAGTTGCATGATATTACTACTACGTTTGTATCTAATCAAGTTTGCCCTTTTATGCGTGTTCCTCATACCGTGTGAAACACTTCCTTTACCGGATACAAACACGAACATACTGCAGCTCCCCAACATACGTACACGTGCATATTGCATACAGAGCGACCATCCTTAAATGACCTTAGCTGTCGATAGGACAAAAAAAAAACTTCCTTACAAAAATTTCCCATACAGCAGTGATTTGTAAGTATCAAAATCTGATAAGGTAATCCTATTGTGAACAGTATCTGACATGTTTGATGAATCGGACAAGAACGAGGAAATATTTCTAACCTTGACCTTTAGATAAGGATCTGTTGACAAATTCACAAGAGGATAGAACTTAACCTTCGGAAACAACCAGGACAAAGGAAATAACACTTTAGTGCGGGGACCTAGTGACATGTTAGATAGATCCAAAACGTGTCAAAAATATCTAATACGATGATAAGCGATCAGAAATCATCCATGATGTGAAATTGAACAGAACATCAGACAGTCAAAACGCAAAGAGATGTGATTTATACAGAGAATAAACATCATGTTATCGAGCGAGCATTGAACACCTTATCTTACATGGAGAAGAGATCAACATATCAAATATATTGATTCTACATTATCACTAGTTTGATATGTAAACTTAATTATTGGAAACTGTATATGATTTCCTCTCCAACTGGTAATTATAGTAGATGTATTAGTATAAACTATACTGTATTTCGTAAGTTGTACAATGTGTCATCCAAGCAATATAACATATAATAAAATGGGATCTAGAAACAAGTTGTTAACTTACATACAAATTTGATACAAGGAACTAGAATCCAGAGACAAGTTAACTTACACAAATCTGATTCCTTAACACAGATTATAGTCGATAACACAGATTATAGTCGATAACACAGATTATAGTCGATAACACTGATTATAGTCGATAACACAGATTATAGTCGATAACACAGATTATAATCGATAACACAGATTATAGTCGATAATAGAGATTCATTTAACAAGAATACAAAACTTATGGGAAAATCTAAAAGCATTATTTCGTTACTTGAAACGGAGATTGAATGAAGAAAGAAAAGATAAATGGATATGTATTATACAATTAATTTTGTGGTAGGTGCTATCTCGGTGTGGTTTTTATATTACCGTTCGTGTCAAACTCCCATGTATATATATGGTACATACTGTAATTAAGGTGCTTTAGAATTTGGCAGTTCTCAGGCACACTTTTCCAGATATAAGATCAGTTAATTGTTAAATCAAAGATTGCATATCTGATTCTGAAGTATATCTGAGAAGGTAACAAATTTAACGAGGAAAACATCTGAGGGAAAACAAAACTGGGGAAACACATTTTTGTCGAGGAAAATATCTGAGAGAAGAAAACTGAGGAAACATATTTGACTAAGAAAGTGTTTGAAAGAGAACAAAACTTGGGAAACACATTTGACGAGGACAAACCCATCTGCGTATCACATAGGCCATATACAATGTAATCTAAAGATATGGAAAGTCAAAGACTAGAGGGCGTCTACCTTTGAAGCTGTCAATACAGGGCCGATAAATATGTGAACAAATATTGAATCTAAATAGATGCGTGACGTAACGAAAACGTGTTGAGCCTAGGAGATAGGGGTAGCTTTAGAGGTTGTAAGGGTTAAGACCCGTATGACAACATGTTGTGTATCCTAGATCTATCGGTATCTTATTTACAAGGGTCGTTGGTGTAAATACTATGTCGCTACGCTTAGAACTTGGTGGGAGTGGGGCCGATGAATGTGAACAGAGGTCAAGGTCAGACGAAATTGCCCATTCAGCAAGATATAACGAGTAACATCTTCCGGTCCGAACAGACTACGCTTTTTAACTCTAAAATTCGTCATTTCCGAAATCGAAAGGTAACCATTGCAGAAGTGTGGCTTTATACGATTCATAGGGTATATGGACAACGCACTATTTTTTATTTTAACATTTGAACATAAAACAGAATTATCACCATCAAGCATTATTTTACCTTAAGAAAATAAGCAAAAATGGCTGCTTTGGCTACAAGATCTTTCCCTGGAGTGGAGACTGAACCAAATTCATCAACTTCTTCAGCATTTTTGATACATGAAAATTTTATGAAACTAAGTTTTAGATTCAAAACAAGTAAATTAGAAAAAGAAAGTCTCTGATGTACAGAACTAAACGATCAAACAAGGCAAGAGTCATTTTTGCCTAGATAATTTGATATGGAAAAACGTCACTTAATTGTCCAATGATTGTACCGTTCACTCTTAAACATTTATAAATACATCTATATATATTTAAGTGAATGGTATCATATCTTCTAAAGGGAGGCAACTCTGACAGCTGAGTGTACAATTGTTTCGTGAAAAACAACAACGACCAAGATAAGGACGAAATTATGAGAATTTGATGGAACGGTCTTCTTGGAAGACTTGGGATACTAATTATAACAAAACAGGAGTTTGAGTGTAGAGATAAGAGATATCATTCCTGCTTGTGTGATAGGAAATCAAACGCGATCGATGTTTGTTAATTACATGTAAGTACGTCTGCTGGCTTTGCTATTGTTTCGGAATGGTAACTTGGATTTGATTAGATTTACGCGGGTGTTGTTGATGAAGAAGTAGACGTCTTAGGTGATAAAGACTGAGACAATAGGATATACTCAGTGGACACTTAAGAATGACACGTATCAATTATTGTCTATATATAGACACAACCTACGTGACTAATCCGATTTCTACAGATTGTGTACATCTCGAAGAGCATTGGATAATTATAGACGGGGATGACCAATCGATCACTGTACTGTGAACTGACCACGAACTTGTGTTGTTACGGAGGTGTTGTCGTCTTTCACCTTTCTGTACTGGTGTGGGGAAGCCGATTCTGGACTCTTAGTCCAATCAACTACTAAAGAACGTTAATGTTTATATACCCATAAACATTGCGACAGATTGATGATAATCAATTAATATACAATGAATTTGTCCGAGGGGACTTAGATACACAGTTAAGCTGTACAAAATGTACACTATTCGTGCATAATTTAACGTCTCGGATTAGAGACGTTCAGTACATACTGTAAATCTATCTATTTTAGGCGTAATCTTATTTTATAGGGTTTCGCGATGAAAGCGTTACTGCGTTATAGTAACCAATCTGAGTGCGCCGCAATTCATCATTGCGGCAATCTGTTAAAATATATGGTAATATGCTAAAATAAGAGAGCGTTAAAATTAATACGCTTACAGATTAATTCATGTAAGTCTCTGATAAGATATTACTCTTAACTATACCATCTTTAGTTTCTACATGTGCCGAAACGAGGAAGCCTTACGTTACATGTATAATATAAAAAAAATAATCTGATATTTAGTGCTGAGCATAAGGGAAAACATCGCAAAAATATCATATATAGACACATGATATACAATGCAGTATATAGATACGTAAACGATCTATATTTCATGTTCGTGTATATCTGTATTTTACGGCCTGTATACCATAAAACCCTGAAACATACATCGTGTCTATCTATTACAGAATCCATTGCGTAGCTACACTGTACTGTAGGAGTTACCTCCCTTCTCACACATTATTTATATAGACTTTCCCACTGGAATACAAGTTCTACCATAAATTAGTTTAAGTAATTGAAGTGTTTTTTTTAAGACACTAGACATAATGGATGTGTCTGCAGTAGCGGGAACACTTAGCTCTTTATGCTGACAATGTACCTGTGGGCTCAGATCGTCTGACTTGGCTAGCTCCCATCAATCTCCCCGCATGACAATATCTTAATCCGTTAGAACTTAGAGGATAGGTTATTTAAAACAACACTGATATACATGTACAGGCAATATTTGTTCAATGCATTAGAGTATAGCGGGAACTTTTACTTTGATATCCTAAACTATCTTTAGCAAATGATAATAGACATATAACCATTTTTTTCAGAATAACACGTTCTTGTTGCTAGTACATGTAGATATAATAGGCAACGGAACATATTGCATTGCATAAAAAATGGAGTTGGAATTATTTTATTTTTGTTTTCTTTGCGTTTTTTTTTCGGAACATGATTTTATTGAAATAATGCCTACAGATACTGAAATACTTCATGAGGTATATCTTCATGCATATACATTGCAATGTTTTGTTTGAAGTCAAGACGACTTCGGCAGAATAAAATACTCTATCGCCTTCGTCTATTTCATTCTGTTAATAGCATAGGAAAGTGCCGGACTGCCGGCAACTGTCTCCATGAGTAACTAACTCCGGGGACTGTGAAGTCAACAGGGACACAGCACATGTGACGAATCATGTTAAAGCTACACTGCTTGTTACAAAAATACATAATATGGCGCCCATAGCACAGAATCATGTAATTAGCACAAGCAAATGAAAAAAAAAGATTATATTTTAAAAGACGGACTGTTACAAATCAAACATAGATGCGGAGTACACTCGAATTTCTTTAACAGATGTAAAGTTACAAGCTCAAATGTTGGTATGTTGGTGATACTGTGATAGCGTTAAGTATATATTATGTTGGTGTTGTATAAAAATATGCCATAGTCTCTCTTTTTCAACCGATCGTAACTACACTTCGGGGATGCGGTATCTCTAAATAAAACTGTTTAATTATACCATATCACACGAAGGCCCAGCAGAGGATAAAATTGATATAGGTACAATTTGCGTGTATTTTAATATGCGAAAAAATAAAATTGTATATACAACTGCATCACATTCCGTCAACATTTCATACTCATTAAATGACATCTCCAGTTTCGAAAGTCTAGTTTATGAAAGCAGTCTTACATGCAAATCAATAACGTCTTGTATTTTGCTTCATTTTAATGAACGCTGATATTCGTTTGTGCAGATGTTATCAAACCTTTTAACTTACAAGTTACAATGTAGTTGTTAATAGTTCCAGAAACGTATTGATTTTTATAGCAATTGCTTCACATCATTTGGCTACAATGACATAGGATGTTGTTTTTCAACCTACATTTTGGAACACAAATCTGACAAAAAAATCTTTCAATTTTAGACATTAGTTTAATTACGGTGCCACGACGAAGGGAGATGAGTTGATTCGTCATACTTCAATATCTGTTGTGAATCAAAAGCGAACTTATGATGAAGGATGAAGGAACAGAGAGTATTTGATGAAATAAAACATTACGTTTTAAGTTTTAACCTTAATTTTAAATCCTAAATTTCGTCTTTTCGTGAAGCTTGTGCACTTGCCTGATCATATTTCATGCAAAAGAACAAAAAGATTTGATTCAAACCCAAATTACGAAAATGATATAGAGATAGATAATCTGCTAAAGCCGCTTGGACAAGATTAACAGGAATGAGATGGACCAATCGGAAAACCATTCGGCCTTTTCCGTCATATTGAACAAGTATGGAACTGAACTCTCTGAATACTATGTAATGACACATGCTTGTCTATGGGACCGTAAAACGTTTAGTTGACTCTGTAATGGCTTGCTTTCCGTGAAATCAATTGTCTGGGATTTTTTTCACATATTTACTACCAAAGACATAGTCATATATTTTGGTCTTCCAAGGGGTCCGATGTGATTACAAAGCACATGTTTGTTTGATATATTTGTAGGTTATATCAAACAAACATATCAACAAGTGTCAAACATGTTCTTAATATCGCAAATAAAATAAAATAGATTATTGTAATGAAATCGTAATTAAGTCCATTAAACTGTCCTGTAGGCATCGCTTTATCACTGATGCTAGTTTTCCGTTACTTGCTGGTCGATATCTTTCATGGCAAGCATGATATTGGTATACTAATATATGTATGTGTTGGGTAATCAGGAATGTTGCTACATATAAATGGGAAATTCACATTCGAGATATCAAACAACCACGTTATCAATATTGACCTTGAGCTTTACAGCTCATCAGAACAAACATGTACATGTATAACAATTCATACACTGTTCAGTTGGCGGGCACTGCATGATAGCAGTGTAGAACAAAGAAAAAAGATTGTGTAGAGAATGAACAATTCAAAATTTGGCGATATACATTAAATCATACTTGTTCGTATTTGTGTAGCATCATATGTATATTTACTCCGCATTGATAAATCTTTGAAATTAGTTGTACATATTAATTGGGTCAACTTGAATACAGATGGTTTTTTCTAGTAATACTTTTAAATACATCTTGATCTTAGGGTTTGAAAGAATTGGCAAATTAACAGAAAGTGATACTCGTCTTCTATGTCGCTAGAGTTACAGACTCTACACAGACGTTCATTTCTTGCAATATTTCGATAATGTCCTGTTTCAATGTGAAGGGTATGTGCCGATAGACGAATTCTAGTCAAAGCAATTCTATTACGTTTTGAGATGTTTCTACATAAATAATAGTGTAAGTGAGATATCATCTACTAAATGCCTATACAAATTACATTTTGAGGAACTAATAACTTATACATGTCTTGTCTTGCAATATCAACAATTCTTTGTTTGATACATAACAAATCAATAGAAGCATTAATATTGTTTTGATTTAACCACATTTCACCTAAGCCAAGTGAAAAAAGTTTATCTTGCACAATAGTTACCCAATTAAAAACATTATTCTTTTTGGCATATACATTTGTTCCTCATACGCAGTTTTGAGAATACAGTTCGTAGTGTTTAATAGCTTAAATCAATAATTAATCAAATTATTATGCTGGGTACAATTGTATATACAATTGGAAATAGACCTAGTTTGAAATAAACCATAGCAGTGCATGTTGATTTTTTAACATGTAATATCCTTTTACAAAATTCGAGTTGTATCTTTTCAATGTCATTAGCCTTGCAGGCACCCAATACTTCAGATGCATAGCATAGTATACATTTCACATCTGTTTCAAACAGGTTTACAAGTGTAACACAGTTCAATTGCATAGAATTACATTTTGAAAACAGTCACACAGCTTATTGGTTATTCGTTCCTGTTCGTTACATTACGTGTAAGAATCAAGGTAAATGGCTGATATGAAAAGTCTGCAGTGACATTTACTTCAGGTTCATCTTACTTACTTTAAACATATTTTATTTCAATTAAGGAAAAGGGATTAGGCACAAGTTATTGCAACTTACTAAGGCCTTCTCCCATTACACATATAAACACATGTATATTACATATAGAAATAGGCATAAAGTTTGAATGACTATGAAAATTTAATACAAACACAATAGTTCACAAGAACTTTATAAATATTTTAAAATCTGTTGCTGGATTTTATGAATAAATGCACAAGTCTAAAAATACGACAATTTAGATCTACGGAAAATTGAGTATTACCATACAATAGAAGTTTTAAACTAGGTTCTGTTCCAAAGGCATTTATATGTTGTAGCATAATACGTCTTTCCTGAGCATAAAGGCGACATTCAAATAAAAAGTGAAAGGCATTCTCACATGGATATCCACATGAGCAAGCTGGATCATCAACAAGATTTACACGATACAAATCGTACTTAAGTGGACTACACTGGTGTCTTAGTCTGGTGTGCATAATATTGAATTTTCTTTCACCCAAACCGAAATAGATAGGTGGGGATGGTTGCACGTTTAAAGCCAAAGAATTTACAAATAAAGGTAAAGAAGGTAATGATCGTCCGGATAAATCTAATGAATTCCAACTACGAATAGTAGATGGTATAAAAGAACTATTTGTAAGAGAAAGCCGAAATGGAGGAACTCTGTAATTATTATTATTTCTAAGAGGATATCGGTTCATCAGGATATGATCAACACATGGACGTGAAAATTAGTAAATTGGTAAGGTCAAATCGGCAAAGAAATGACTATAATTTGTTCTTAAGCACTATACAATCATACTAGGTGATACATTACAAATTAATCACACGATCTAAGGATTTTTTTCGAAAATTGCGAAAAATTTCCTCCTTGGCTCCTTCTCATATAAGTATGTCTTACACAAGGAATTCTACATCTTCTACATATAAATAGTGTGTTTATTTAAAAGGTGATAATGTGTTTATATCAACAGGTAAAGGTGGATTGAAGTGATTTATATATCCACGAATATATACAGCAAGATCTACACTGAAGGCAGTACCGAAAGTCTTAGCAAGAGAAGCCCTAGGACATGTGGTAACGCTAGAGGCATGCCATCGGAGGGAACCTGCCATCGCGTGCATTCTATGCAATACATTATTTAAAGAGAAGAGGGATTCTATGTGGTTAAAGCACCTGATACACATTGCTCAAAGTCTGGAAAATTTCCAACGACTCACAGAAAGTTTAATTGTTTTGCGATAGTTTCCAACAAAGCATGGCAATGGTTTCCCGAGTTATCTGGTTATTTAAATCGATATGTCTGCTTGATGTTGATGGAACATATCAAAACTGAATGAACAAAACAAAAACAAAATTATAGTTGTAAAATCATAAACGTAAACGTCGACTGTTTGTTTGAAGTATTGATTAACAACGACTTTTTGTGTGTGAGGACATGGCTATGTAACAAAAACAAACATGGATGATTATGTCTTAGGCTTCTAAACCTGCACTAGCTCTCATGACATGTACCTGAATTTACCTTATACCTATAAAGTGTTATCAAAGGGTCGACATCAAAGAGAATTACTTATATACAAATCTATAAATATAAATTATCTATATATAAGTAAGATGATCCCAATCATTGCTCCCTACAAAGTGTCCGTACTTTTTTATGGTTTTTTCCTTGCATGCAACATATCGAAACTTGAATCAAAGAAAGCATGCGTTTTACTAGAACACAAAAAGAATACATAATATACATATACAGTTTATCATTCTCCCTTGGCAATAGTCAGTTCAATGTCTCAAATAAATCGATTTTCGGTGGTTCTGGCACCATATTTATGCGTTACTAGACAGCGGAAGCAGATTTCGCTATGTAAAATCTGGTTAGTGGGACGGTGACCCGGTATCGCTTTTCCAACTAAAGAGATTCACAATATCGATTTTCTTTTGAACTATAATTAAATGTTTTGTACATATATATATGTAAAATATTCAAACACGGAAACACGCAGTTTACTGTATAGTTTGAAGATTTTCGATACCGGTCTCCATTATCCCAAGTTGGAATTCCGATAACATCAATTTAATTCGAAACTACAAGTAGCAGTGCTAAAAAAAATCGATTTTCTTGAGGTTTTAAGTGAAGTTTTACTTTTCAATTACATTTCATTCAAGATCGTAAACAACAGAAAACTGAGAAAATATCGATTTCATTTTGTCTTGTTTCTATTCCAATCTTCCACTGTTTTTGTTTATATTACTTATTCACATGGGTCGAACGATCAGTTCTCCCTTAGTCTGCCTGTACGTCTGCCAGTCTGTTTTCTATTTTACATACCGACGTGGTACATCACAGATGTATCTAGATAAATTTGTATTGTTAGGAAACTCTCCAAAAATCGACCCATTTCTCGCGTGTACCCAAAGAACGAATTCTGTCCAAAAGCTGCCTCTCTCCGAGCCCTCTCCGCAGTCATATCGCCCACCGCATGTCTTCTGTAAGAGCGAAAATCTGTACTTCAATTGATTAAAAAAACTCATGCCTGTCAAACTTATATAGTAGTATGTGTTCATCCAAGAATTTATATTCTGAAACCCGGTAATTCATTTTTCAAAACATTTGATTTATATTCAAAATCTTGTTATTCGTATAATTAAGATCTTGTGAGGTGTATTCAAAATATCGTGATTCATATTGGAAATTTGTGGTCTATATTCAAAACTTCAGGTTTATGTTCGAAATCGCGTTATTTATATTCAAAATTCTGTGCTGAAGGTGCATGGCAATGTAAAATTTGCATCATGGGTAATAAGGAGTTACCGCTTGATATTATAACGGAATATTTCATTGGTTTACCTTAACCACTATACATAGAGATATACGTGTGATATAGGGAATGAATATCAGACATGCGCGATGAATGTTTTTCTGCAGTTTCCGCTTTCAGGATACCATGGCATATTAAGTTCCGTCAAATTGTCCATAATGCAAAGACTAGAAAATAACGCATCATAAGATTTCGAATAACACTTAATATACCATTATTCTGAGTATACAATGTCGAAACAAAACAAAAACAAAAAAGCAACAAAAAAGCATATTGATTATTATGCATGTAGTTAAAGCACATACTTTCGAATATGCATCACCATTATTCAAAGTAGATATACAAGGTTTATATATAAATACATGTACACTTGCAATGTAATTTCGAATACAAATCGTACCTTTGCAATATATCATTAACGTTTGAAAAGTGAACGTGTACTTGATACGCCCTCCATTTTCTGTAGCGAATAACGCTGGCGTAACTATTAAACGAGTGTTTTATTTAGTATCGTAGGCATGGGAGTCCCTTGTCATTCTTAAACATTTTGGAGATAACGATTTTAGTCCAAATTGGTTAATGATGAGACAAATCTTTGTAATGCCGCCGGTTATGTTACCGCTGTGAGCTAGAAACTGTGTTATTCACGAAATCAGGCAGACGAGTGAACTATTGAAAAGATTTGAGTTTCAATCTCCAACAGGAAAAAGCATCCATTTGCCAAATCATTGAACGAAGACCATCATTACTGTCGCACACAATCGCTATCCCGGTCGTTAATGTTCGGTAACACGATAGCACCACAGAAAAACGTTCTAAGGATCGTGATCTGTAGCATTACGTCATAGTTATACACACGCTTTAGACTGGACTCCTTCCAAAATATACGGAGTCATTTACTGACGGTGTTGTAGATAACATCCCTAAAATGAGATTACATGTTAGACGTTACTTTTTTGTTCTTTAATTTATCTTTAGAGGTGTTCATGAGAGATTAAAGATAGAATAATTTGGTGGAATCTCGACTTTCTCTGTATCATGTAAACCCCTAGAACGAGACAGACAGCACTACAATAAGTTAAACAAGAAGATCATTTTGATAAAGATTTTATTTATAGCTCTTCACACATAACATTGAACGTAGACCGCCCTCACTTATCTCAGAAGACAAAACAAGATTTGCGTTACGATCCGACTTCATTTCAGATTGGCCTCTAAACAACGACAGGCGATATTTTTTCTAGCTGAAATCAATGCGCAAACAATCGTATCAAAACCTGTTTATAAGAGCTGCTTTCCGTTTAAACCTTTTTAATTAACATATGTTATAAATTATTGACCAATCAGAATGCTTCTTATTCGTTATTATCTGGAATATTCAAACCAAAATGGCGCCAAAAAATAATGACATTAGTCCACAGTTTCTTCGATTGCTAAGTGTATTTCTAAAGCTTTTAGTCACAATTTTCCTCGCACATCGCTGTCTTCTAAAATATCAATACAATTTCACTCGCAGTCATACATACGTTTTAAAAATATCAAATCTTCTTGCCAAAACTACTGACAAGAAAAACACTTCAAAATGCCCTTCAAGTTGTCGCAAATAGCAATTTGAGAGTCAAGACACGAAAAATGTATATAGCAGGAAAATCATTTTAGAAACGACCAGCCGCTATGTTCCTCTATATGATGATAAATATGTTCGTAAAACGAATATGCCGAATTACCAAAATATACGTAAACGTTGAGTTATCGATTGTCGTTTAACATGTAACAAATAGATTTCCGTCACCCAAACCAGTGCGATTTATTTTGTCTGCATGTTCCCAGGGAGCCATTAGGATGACGGTCCCCTATATATTGTAAGAATGCAAGAAGTACCACGACATCTACATTATAATAGGTAACGTGTATATAAAACGGATTCAACCAATATACACGTAGACGTATTAATCCTACTTTCAAATACCAATACGTCAAAACTAGTATGAAAAACGAGTATCTTTCCGGAATAGAACCTTGCGGTAGCGTGATGGGACAATTGAAAAATTAATTCATTTCGACCGTATGGCATGTCTTTGGAAAGTCTCTTAGACGAGATGAAGTCATTCTGCCAAGCTATGTCTTGTGGACGCCATGTTTGTGCTCCTGTCACGTTCCTGGTGATAGGGCGAAAGATTACTGGAACTGGTTCTATATCGTTTCCAAACCAACGAGAATAAGTCGCCCAAAGACAGTCAATATTTGTAATACTGATCTGTTTAAGATAATTTCCTTCAAGCGATATTATCTCAATGCTGGAAACTGTGTTCATAACATGAAACACTCTCCCATTCTCCAGAGCAGTCATCCCTGTAGTCTAGCATTGTTTTGTCTATATTCACCTTTCTGAGGTGTAACATCCAGCTGGCTGCCACATTGTGAAACTTTTAAAGATCATAAATGCCAGCACTGCGGGAGAGAACACCATATCAAAACAAGACCAGGGAAATGAAAGAGTAACAGGCTGGAACAATTCTGCATTTTGTTTATATAAAATGGAGGAAGCAGATCGCCTTACTGCACGACTCGGAGTTTCCTTTACCATATTGTAGGACCTTGGACGTCCTCCCAGACAGAGGTCTTCAGTTCGAGTCTTAGTGTGGGCAGAACACTCATAACTCCATCCTATTACACAAGGAATGGGTCTGACATCTATCAACAAATCAATCCATGGACATGGTGATCACAACAATAGCGCGCATGTGCAGTCAATGCGGTCTTGTTGGCTTTGGTCAAGACAATGGTGTAGTTCACGCGATGTATGAGACTTTGTCTTCAAGTCGGGGGGGGGGGGGGGGGGGGTGTCAAGGATGACTGTTTGATTACACACATTGTGACACACAGAACTACAATAACACCTTATGCTAATTAAACAAGAACTCAAAGATTCAAAAGTTGGAACTTCCAGCATATTGGCTAGCATAGAAGCTATATAAGATTCAGCACATTTTCCAATGATCCGATAAACGGGTACCTTATGGAGGAAATTTAATTCTTGGTATTAGCTGAACTTCTATGGCGGTTTGTTGGGATTGCACTGTGTGGCACCAAATGTACTAATATCAGGGAGGTCGGATGTATGTTTTAGTTTAAAGATATCAAATAGTCTGCAGATAGTCCTCTTCTTAAGACAACGTGATGGTTGCTTCTATTTTTAGCAATGGGAGAATACCTGTTTAAGACGTACAGTTTACGTCCTACGGGGAAAACGCAAAGAAAAAAAAAGATTTTAAGAGGTAAAGAAGAACTCAACAAATAGAGCAGATGCAGGTGCTTTTTGTGGAGGATGACGCAGTTATATGATGAATTAAGCCATTGTGAATTCGGTTTTGCTACGGCCTACTATAACGCCTGTTTTATATTTTCATTTTAAATTATGTAGATGCATTTATATAAAATTCCCCATGTTATAGTGTGTGTGTTACTTCCACGCGTTGTAGAAGGATTACATAGTCCTTTTTTAAACGGAAGAAAACAAAGTTGATATTTGATATCTGTATTTCTCTTCCACAGAAACTTCATCCTGGGTCAAGTCCTGGATTAGTCTTCTTTACCTCGTACATTGTGTGTATAAGCTGTTTTCAAAACAGCTGCTTTGAAAGGCTTGAAACCCTTGTCATGGATGACACGATGAAATAGCAGATCGTACACAGATTTCTACTCTCTACAATAGTCTATTTATGCTTCGCTTCCTATTCATACTGCCATGATGATTTTTAACAATCTAATGATCTGATTATCGGTATAAGAATGCAATTGAACCGACTAGAACTCAACCTTCACAAGCATCTTTTTGACACGAGATGTTTAGAATAAATACCCAGTTTGTTATAATTTTGGAGATAGAAAGACTAATATGTTATACATAATAAGTTAAGACATTGACGTAGCTAATAAAATTACGACTTGATTTGGGCTAACGTTACCAACAATCCAAATTGCTGCTGTGGAAATGCTGATAAATTTTTTCTATGTTGAAATTATGTTATTTAAAGAATAATCTTAGTTAATCACTTACGCAACCTTTAAGTTAATGCAAATTTAATTAAAGTAAAGATATTAAAATATGGAAGTGAACTGTATGAAGAAAATAAACAGTAGTACAATGTATTTGCAGACATGCGCAGCATTACATTAAGTCCAGTGAAAGATTTTAGGTTTAACTAAATTGATATTGTATTGAGTCATTGTATATTGCATTTGTTTCATTTAATTGTAGATCTGGAGAGGGAGTTGTATAACGTGTAATGATTGAGCCCGATCCCATTGTCTCTTTCTTGACAATACAACTTGTTTAAACTGTATCATTGTTTACTTCTGTTGCTGTAGCGATGATATATTCTGTATTTACATTGTACTTATGTTGTAATAACAACGGTAAATGTTATATATTGATAATAATGATTTACATGCATATGTATTTTCGTTTACTTCTGTTGCTATAGCGATGATAAATATGCATTCTGTATTTACATTATACTTATTTTGTAATAATAATGGTAAATATGATATATAAGTACTGGTTTTTTGGGGGGGTTTTGGGGGTTTTTTTGTTTGTTTTTTTTGTCATAACAATTCTTTATCTACTAAAAATCATGGCCCCTATATGCATGGTCGTATTCTCTAAGGTATATGCATAAAGAAAATGACATGTAGCAAAATACATCCTTTGTCTACATATATTGTCATACCATAGTATGGACATATAGGTACATTTTGTATTCCTTGTTTAGTTGTTGTTTTCATAACAATTACATATAGGTACTGTTTATTTATATAGCAGAATATTGCCATAACAATAGCATATATAGTCTTTGTTCACATACTTACAAAGACGTTTACTTATTGTTTATTTTACTTATGTTTCTACAACAATGACATATATGTACTCTTTGTTTACAAATAATGCCATTGATATTTAGTATCATATTTGGTATACAGGTGTGATATTATCTGTAACAATAGGTAATTATGGGTCAATCACTCAATACGACATCGGATCATTACAACATCGCGACATCACCATTCCCTACGTCATAAATATCTTTTAGGGAAAAAACACATACAAATACTTGAGAGTGAGTATAATGCCATTAGGCGATTTTTTATTGTCCTGACGTAAACAATGTCTAATGACACGTGGAGGAAAACATCAGGAAGGTTATTACTAATGATATGCCCCGAGAGTTCAGTGATAGGGATAGCATAAGAGTACAGTTCAACAATCAACAAAGGCACGATTCGTTCTATATGTATATTAATGTTTTCCTGTAGCTATAATACCTGAGTACTGCCGATCAGGATGTTCTAGGTGTGTGGCTATAGGTCTGGCCACAAGCTTATCTCTGATGTATGTGTACCACCTGTCAAACATCTATTATTACCTACATATATACGATCATGTGCGTTCTATATATGTTTTATCAGTTTCTCCTTCCTTTTCTTTTTCTGCGATTAACAAATTTGTATTTCCTTTAAGTTCTTTTAAAGAACACCCCTTACAAATTCCGACCTTACTCGATTTCCTCAGCCTTTCCTCATTACTCATGCCTCGTTAAGTCTCATTAAGTCATTCATCCTGCTTCGTTTCTTGTATTCATTCTTCAGCATTTCTTCCATGTCTCTATATAGCCCCATTAAGTTAACCTAACCCTACCATTTCAGTGTATATTTCAGTTTTACCTCGCTTACCTCCCTTTGTCCCTTCTTCACCGTTACCTTTTTATCCGGCAAATCGCGATGACAACTGTTTCCGTCTCAACTACTGAACTTATTCACTACACGTGTTTCGTTCATTGTGCCGTTCATAGTCTTATGAATACAAAAAACATTCACGTGCGGTGTAGTGCGATATACATCCTACTATATCCGACGACTGCGGAACGTACCGGTCGAACTTTGACATTTTTTTTTATAAAACAGTACACTGCCGTACATCTAAGTCTATAAACTACTATACGTCCAAATGGCCCATTCCGGCGGCTGAAAGTCGTCTTTGAACAAGGAAATACAAAGTGTGGGATTCACATGGAAACCATTGAGAATACTGACTGGTTGTGTTGTTAACCATCTGGTGTTTACTGGAACTGGTAAAGCTTTCAGATCAAAGAAATGAGCAAAGGTGGAAAGGCACCAGGTTACTTCTAAACAACGTGTATAAACGATTGTGTATTAATCTTTACGGCCTTGTATAATAGAATCTGTGTTTTTATAGACTACCAGATTTGATGGGAAAGTAACAACCCCGTTTACTATCGAGCGATAATCATCGTTTACTATGATTGACGGCAAAAGGAAGTGTTTTTTTTTTACAAACGTAATTAACAGCAAGATGGTTTACTTTTGCTTTTTAAGTATTAGCATATGCCTAAAGTTACGGTTTGTGTAGCGAGCTGTTCTTGTGGAAGATGAACTACATATTATTTTCACGACCTTTTCTTGTCTTGATGATTATCAGAAATAGGACGTATTCACGTGGTATTGAAACAATACTTCGGAGAAACTTCATCCATTCTTTTAATTGTTAAACCTAATATGTAAAGGGACCACAGAAGACCACAGTGGAACGACAAATTGATAGATAGATCACATAGGTATGAAACATTCGTATATGTATAGACCTCATAGGTATGAAACATTCGTGCATGTATATACCACATAGGTATGAAACATTCGTACATATATAGACCACATAGGTATGAAACATTCGTACATGTATAGACCACATAGGTATTAAACATTCGTACATGTATAGACCACATAGGTATTAAACATTCGTACATATATAGACCACATAGGTATGAAACATTCGTACATAAATAGACCACATAGGTATTAAACATTCGTACATATATAGACCACACAGGTATTAAACATTCGTACATATATAGACCACATAGGTATGAAACATTCGTACATAAATAGACCACATAGGTATTAAACATTCGTACATGTATAGACCACATAGGTATTAAACATTCGTACATATATATAGACCACATACATATTAAACATTCGTACATGTATAGACCACATACATATTAAACATTCGTACATGTATAGAACACATAGGTATTAAACATTTGTACATATATAGACCACATAAGTATTAAACATTCGTACATGTATAGACCACATAGGTATTAAACATTCGTACCTGTATAGACCACATAGGTATTAAACATTCGTGTATATATATAGACCACAAGAACAGAAAATGTTGTTTCCAAACATACAGACCACAGGATCATGAAGCCTTCGTACAGGACTTACAAACCTCAGGGACCTCTTATATTAGTGCCAGGCTTACAGACCACATTGACATATTGGTGATAGAATTATACACCGCATGGGCTTGACACTACATACCACAGGGGCTTGACATCTTCGTACAGGACTTTTAAAAAGGGCGGGAATAATGTACTGGTTCCAGACTTAAAGGTCACAGGTACACGACACATTGGTGTAAGGCTTACAAACCACAGGGGGTTCACACCTTTGTATAAGACTTAAAGACTACAGGAGCCCAACACGTGTATTAGGGACTTGCAGACCACAGGGACATGATACGTTGGTTTATGACGCACAGACAGCACGGTATATAAGTACAGGATTTACAAGTCACAAGGACAAAATATACACCGTATCTAACTTATAGTCAGACAATGGCCCTCTAGATTCGGGCGTATGAGTTCCTGTTTTATAAAGGGAAATATTCCAATAACGGTCATCTGGATTGTCGTTATACGATGGTCAGTGGTCGGCTAAGATTCCCCAGCTCTCAGATAACAGGATGTCTCTGCTAAATTAGGGAATTACTTCTAAGTGACCATGTCACTTCACAGCCGTAAAATTTGTTAGTAATTGGTTAAATTGAATTGTCTGAACTAGACTTAGAAGAGAGCGTGTCTGTCTAGTGACCGAGGCGATACTTGTGTCTAAACCAAATTACCGCCATTAAATTCTCAGTCTCTTGGGATGCCTTGCCTAGGGCAGATGAAAAGGTTTGGACGCGCCAAGCATTATACAGGCCACACATCTTAGATAATATAAAGAAGAAGAAAAATACCCTTTTCAGATCTTTCAGAATCCAAATGGACGATGTCAATACATTTGGCCTTAATGGTAATTGTAATGGTATATCTTTACATGTATATACATGTATCTCTGATACATAGAGCCATGCACAGCTTGTATACTTCATATGTGTACTATTGACAATGGATTTGACAAACAATTAATAGCCTTACAATTGAAATAAATGCTTGTCACGTATGCATGTAGTTAATTTTTGCGGCTCAGTAGTTTCCATGGTCGAACCTGAAATAATGCTTTTTCGTTATTGCTAAATCGTGCGTCATAAGTAATGTGAGTGCCTTGTAAAATGTGACTATATGTTACAAATATGTACGTTCTTCCATTATAGGTGGATGGCATGGAATCTTTGTTCAAATTTATCAATGACGTAAACTTCAAATCACAAAGGGGTCGCGAGTTTGAAACCCACATTGGACAGTTGCCAGGTACTGGCCGTAGGTCGATGCTTTTTCTGCGGGTACTGCGGCTTTCCTCCACCTCCAAAATGTGGCACGTCCTTAAATGACCCTGGCTGTTAATAGGACGTCAAACAAAATAAACCAAACCGAAACAATCTAATCAAAACCAACACATCGTATTGCATTTGTTACACACAAGAAGAGTAATAGTATTCAGACTCCAAACATTTATTGCAGAACTCATAGTTTGTATGTCTAGCGGATATATAGTAATATATTCACTTAACCTTGTTGTACTGTTCAGATTAGAACGAGAGGGTTTATTGAAAGTGCAGTGGGATGTTCAACAAGTCTTCAATTGGCCTTGAACTTGAGTCTCATAACTAGATCGTGGGCCATGGATCCGTTTTCAATTTCTAGAGAAGAAAACCTATTTTCTTGATGTGTTCTGTCAGTGATTCCAAAGTATTGCCCAACAAATCAAGTATTGATGATGTGTGATTGACTCTAATGATCTGACCAAGCTCAGCGGCATGGTCGTTCTCGCCAAAACGTGGGCATTAAGTGTAGCGAATTAAGCTTAAAAATCACATTTACGCATGCGTGCAATTGCAGAAGAAGAGTTCCACTACTCACCAATACACTAGTCAGATAGAGGGCTGAAGTGAAAACAGGATTTTTATTTTCTTATTAGCTGGTGATTTATATGAAATATCCGGATTATTTATGAACGACTTAAGCCACGTGAAGTCCAGCGTCAGAGAACAAACAGAACGTATATACTGCAGAATTCTATAGTGGCCGTAATTCTTGACCATCGATCTGAATGCTGGTGCGTACGGACTCGCTTAGAGGTTATGTATGATATGTGTGGTTGTATTGTTAGCAAATTTAGTGCATGTGACAAGCAAACAGTCCCCGTGAGAGCTGGTCAAACAACCTCCAGGGGGCGTATCGATCGCTCAATCGAGATAAAACGTTTCTGATGCCGATTACTGGTCTGAGCATGTAAATGGCCATATGGCCAGTGTGACCAAACGCTAATACGTGTAAACGAAAAGTATTGACACGAGTTCCATACCATTACACATACGAAACGGAACTCAAGGTCATATCGCTCTCGAGTTTAATGGAATGCACATAAAACGCGCGTGTCTATTACTTATGTCAAACATGCGATGACGACCGCTTATGTATTTTTTGCTACGGTAGAATTATGCCAAGCATATGCTAATTATTATTATTGCCTGTTTCGCATACAACTGCAAAGACGTGTGTAGCTGACAAGACCGGCACACGCAATGTCAGTATGCTTCTAAACCTGGGAAAGTTTTCCACGGGTAATAAAACCCATACTGTCATGATCATACACAAGCCTCTGAAACACATAACGATATTTCATATTATTATCCAAAATAATTATATAACCATACAACAAACTCACAAACGAATATAGCTCTGAGAGGAGGATGCTTAGAGTTACCTCCCTTTCATTATCGCCAGTATCGCCAGCTTTTGACAGTCACGACCTTGGCGTTTGTCCCCTAAGATAAGTCTTGCCATCTATAATCCGTACAGTGGGTGGAACTAGAGTTCGAGCCTCCCCGGCTATTGAGCTACTAACCTCAAATGACTCGATGTCTCGATTGTTCGTCCCACATTTTTAATTGAATACATGGTATGAAGCAGGGTGCCAAGTGAGAGGCACTGCCACAGAGCCATGTTCATGTCACAGATACGACGGTAGATCATTTCACCTCACTAATTACCGAGGTATTCAAGTACCGAATGGGTTCAATTGGCTTCTTGTTCCATCACCGGGACCTTGTAGCCAAAGCCTATCTCTAATCTTACGGACGTCATTACAACATTAATACGGTATATTTTAAGGACATACCGTAAGACAAGAGACATAAAACTGTGATGTTCCTTACCGCCAATTCGTGTACGCTACCAGTACATAACGGATCCCATTTATCCTACAATAAACAATTGTTTGGTATCGGTTGTGTCAAATTATATTGTAAGCAACGTCTACGAGTTAATGACGAGCCGCATTATACAAATACGACAACAAATTGCATAAATACAGCATGGGCATATGTTTTATGTATTACGTTACATACTGACAAAAACAAGAGGGCACAAAAACAAAACAAACAAAAAAATAAAGAAATAATGGCGCCTTTTAATTTTTTTTTTTTTTTTTTTTTTCTAAAATCCACAACGGATAGTTGTGTTGTCACATTGACAAAACATGCAAGAATATCATGGAATTTTTACATTAATAAGAAAATTCAGAGAGAGTAATCAATGTTATCAGGCTTGGTTGTCGCCATATTTCATGAAGAAGGAGAACGCCTGTTATATTTCAGAAGCCGAGTTGACGCCCTTGGTTACCTAAGCTGAAATTAGTTAATTACAGAAATACTCCATATTGAGTGATGATAGTCGCTTGTGACAAGATGTTCTCAGATATTATCGTTTTACGATGCACGGTTGAGAATGATGATATGCATTTTCCCTGTAACATACTGTGTCATTACGCTAGCAAACCCTTGTACAACAAATTCATCACAAACAGCCGTCATTACAAGGTTGAGCTTGAACGTCAGAAAGTTAGTACTGTGATAAAAGGATTTGTTTCGTTGGAGTACATCTTGTTGATGTGCCCGCTATCATCCCCACATGATCAATCGGATTTCTTAAGTACATAGATGCATAAGGTCTCAGCCTTCATAAGCTCCTCCTTACCAATGTCGCGCACCGATGTCATCTAAAGCTAATAAAACCATTACATGGCATACACGACAAATCGAAGACATGCAACGCATGTGCACGATCAAACGACGTTAAATGATGATCGAGGACGTAGTCAGAATGTGGTATTTGCAGATTAATGTCGTTTAAGAAGATGACAAAAAATGAAAAGTTATTAGCGATAAGGACGAGGAAAGGCATACCAGATGGTGGCAATATAGCCGGGACTTTGTGATGGTTGTGTAATGTACGCGAATTAATTTCCTCGTTTTATTGACAGTTTCTTGTGGTGTTGTGACATACACTATTGATAGATATGAAAGTGATGACGGGCTACGTACTTGTAAGACACACATATACAATGTTACTGTCGTTATACATACTCGTCCTATGGTGTGTCTCTCGAGACAGAATCGGGTAATTTCAACACGACGCCTCCTAATTCATTCCCCAAAGTGTCAGGCGACAAAGATGTTTTGTCTTCTTAAATTTCAGATTTTTATTCATTTAAGATAGAAAAATTAAGATAAATGCATCATATAATGACCTAATTGTGATTTCCAGCACAAATATATACGATTTACATTTCACAGCCATTACTAATGTTTTACATTTTATATTACAATATACACATGTACTTTACGTTCTTTTGAAAATTAAGTAATATATTGAATTATTGGGATATGTCACCTCCTCGCCAACATTTTAACATTTCTTTCACATTTTAGTGTCCAAGGTCGCCTCCAAGTTATCACACTTCAGGACCTCATACATCACCGAGGAGTTCTAGAAGGAATGTAGTTTAATTAATTTTTGGCTCTGCTGTATTTCTTTTGTTCAAACCTTTGTTCAGATTTTAGTTTCTGTCTCTTTTGCATTGATAAGATAACAGTTCTTTGCATTGTCTAGAGGCTCGGTTATTGTGAAGAGCGAATAATATGTAGTTACCCCGAACGTGTATTACAGATGGAACATCTGTATTTGTAGTTGTTCATATCTACTAGGACAGATATGCCATGGAACAGGTTTAACAGCCATTACAGTTTTTGTATTCCCTGATATCATATAATCTGTTGTATATATGTAACCACATCCAATCATAGAGCACAGTTAGTAGTTACAAATCTAACTTACAAACTTATGGCAAATGAGTCTTTAAGAAATGGTCTCAAGATCGAACATTGATACAATACATATATGTGAAACTATTACATAAAATGTCGTGGCACCTTAACCTTGGCTCCTTTTATGGATACAAACGGTGATATTTATCAACTAATGTTAAAGACCTTGTGTTTTGTTTCAAATTTTGCTATCATATTATTTTGTCGTTGACAGAAACCACACGGACAATTTGCCTTGTTGTTTCCGACTTCAGATTGTTTCCAAAACGGCGCCGGATTGGTTATATGGATGTGATATGGCTCACCAACCCAATGACAATTCGGCGAGTCTTGTCGCCAAGATTTCACTAAGCTTTGATTACACAATGTCAAAGTGTTATCATTACAAGTGTAGATCTTGCAATTGATGAACAATGTGTCACCATGTCAAGGGGATCAATGAGTTATTGTGGGAGAATATTCTGACAAACGTTTGATGTATGTCGCATAATACTCGAAAGAGGGCGATACAATATCACTAGATTTAGATGTATATGCCCATAAAATAACTTCAAAGGTCAAGATTGACAGCTAGCTACATCTAATCAAGCGGCAGCCATTTTTTCGACAGTTCTTTTTCAGATAAGGTCATGCGCTGTATCGTATCCACAAAACCGGGGATGATATATGACAGCTTGTCCTCATCGTCGCCACGAAAACAGGACAGAACGAAAATATACCATTGTAAAAGGATATTCCATATAAAGGAACTACGGTATTATGTATAAATGATAACTCTAGGAAAGGTTTCCTACTTCCTTTCCATGGTATGCTGATGTGTTACCTACTTTGAAATGTAAAATATACCTGTAGTTTATTAGTACAAACTAATTATGCAATCAAAATTTCTTGGCCCATTAAACTTACAGAGAGTTAGGCGAGCATAGTTGTTTCTTATCATCAGTTAATGCTCACTAATTGAAAACGATATGGAATACATTTCATTCATCAAAAAATTCAGTCTTCTTTACTTATTATTTAGGGTTCTTTCTTGTTCAGGCTCCACGGGGCTTCTCTTTGTCTTTGACTTCGATCTTTTATTGAAGTGATATGAAAGTTGATATTCGAAAGAGTTACGTTTTTGCGCATTATCTTACAGGCTGGAATATCAGCACTGGTCGTCTAGGGTTTCAGCTTTGTGTAATGACGTCATTGCAGATAATTGACGAAATAATGCTTAGAATAAGATCTTTACTTAAAAAAACAATTACATTTAAGTCATCTTCAATTTCAAGCAATAGTAAGCCAAGTACCAACGTAAACGTTCAATTGTTTTATTTTTTTCTCCGATACAATATAAACTGAGAAATAAAGCTTAAAGCCAGTGGTTTAATCACAAAACATCATTTTCTAGGAATGAAAACAAAATCTTCGAGAAATAGGAAAACGTTAACTGTAACTCGAACAGTTCTGCCTTATATAATTGATAGCACCCAACATAGCCGCCCACATATAGCTTCTTAACGGACCCGCTCCATTGTAGCATTTGTGTAAATTACATTACAGAATGAAATATGTGGCAGACAAAAATGACAGACTTTAAAAAAAAATCGCCTAAAGCATATAACAGAAATCACGTAGGTCCCGGCTCGACTCGGAGTACCAGTGTACCGAGTGCAAATTAAATTAGCCGATTATCAAAACAAAACAAAGTCGAACATTTGTGTAGCCTGCGGTTAGAAAACGTATTGAGGATGCACTTGTAGGATAAGCACGCGTGTTAATTTATCGAATACGCGTGACGTCAGAACACGACGTGAAATCTGTGTGTTTCACCTTGACCTCGCTAGACACCAGGTACGTGTAAGGTTTCTCAAGTACACAGCAGTGAAGGGATGGACAGACGCTACTGCCGAGAGCGATTTTATTAATAGAAATACATTTTTATCTATAACCAAAATATTGCATAACGTACAGCCATTCAGTGCATGTTTAATAAGATTAGGATCCTATAAAATTAATCCTAACCTCGGCCATCTATCCACGTCATTACCAAGGTTTATACCGGACAGTATCGCATGTCTGAATTCCGAATATGTCCAGAAGACACTATATTTTCTATTACTTCCGTTTGTTTTTCGTCGATGAACGGAAGGATATCTTGTATGGGAAAGGAACCAGAGACTTCAATCAAGCATAGAAGCTTTTCATCACAACAAGAAGTCTCCGGCACGCAATCAATAAAGGGAGGCCAGCCAAGTTCCCGGAAGCCACCAAATTTAATCCGGGACGATGTTTGGGGGAATTAGTCGATTTCAAGGGAAAACAAAAACAATTGAGCGTATGTTATACAGCAGAGCCTGCCGTATTTCCTGTGTTGCCAACGATTATAAAGGGACCGTTGGGTATGCTTACTTTTGAATCCGATACTTACGCCGCATACAATTTCTAAATCTCAGTCCGATTGGGCTGCAAAAACACATCTGGGCGCGTTCGTATAATAGTTTTCCAACTATGAGTGCGTTCGTACAGTAACAGCAGGTTCTTATCATCTTGGTGAAGTAATAACGAAATTGACAATGATTCAACAACTCCGTCGTGTTGCAAATAAATCAGCACAATCCATGAATTTGATCGGATTCCATTTCCTATTTGTTGATGAAACTAGAACTGTTTCTCATCATGACACGATATAGGACATGCCTTCTCTGATAACACTAACACATGTCTGATACTGTTGGCTAAGAGAGGTATAACACAAAAACGACCTACGTCATCAGAAACTGTTGGAAATCGTAATAGAGATTTGCTAAACAAAATATGCAAATTCCATAAATGAATTTAAAACACTTTTAGTAATAAAAGATCGTTTTCATCGAAATAATGATGTAGCATTATAGGCCACAGTGTAGCAATGAATATAACGTACATTGTAGCAATGTGATGTATAATGTAGTAATGTAAGGCACAATGTAGTAATGTGAGGTACAATGTTGCAATGTGAGATACAATGTAGTAATGTGAGGTACAATGTTGCAATGTGAGGTACAATGTAGTAATGTGAGGTACAATGTAGTAATGTACATGTGAGATGCAATTTAGTAATGTGAGGTACAATGTAGTAATGTAAGATACAATGTAGTAATGTAAGGTACAATGTAGTAATGTGAGGTACAATGTAGTAATGTAAGGTACAATGTAGTAATGTAAGGTACAATGTATTAATGTGAGGTACAATGTAGTAATGTAAGGCACAATGTAGTAATGTGAGGTACAATATAGTAATGTGAGGTACAATGTAGTAATGTGAGGTACAGTGTAGTAATGTGAGGTACAATGTTGTAATGTAAGGTACAATGTATAGTAATGTAAGGTACAATGTAGTAATGCGAGGTACAATGTAGTAATGTGAGGTACAATGTTGTAATGTAAGGTACAATGTAGTAATGTGAGGTACAATGTAGTAATGCGAGGTACAATGTAGTAATGTGAGGTACAATGTCGTAATATAAGGTACAGTGTAGTAATGTGAGGTACAATGTAGTAATGTAAGGTAAAATGTAGTAATGTAAGGTACAATGTAGTAATGTGAGGTACAATGTAGTAATGTAAGGTACAATGTAGTAATGTAAGGTACAGTGTAGTAATGTAAGGTACAATGTTGTAATGTAAGATACAATGTAGTTATGTGAGGTACAATGTACTAATGTGAGGTACAATGTTGCAATGCGAGGTACAATGTAGTAATGTGAGGTACAATGTAGTAATGTAAGGTACAGTGTAGTAATGTGAGGTACAATGTAGTAATGTGAGGTACAATGTTGTAATATGAGGTACAATGTAGTAATGTGAGGTACAGTGTATTAATGTAAGGTACAGTGTAGTAATGTAAGTCACAATGTAGTAATGTAAGGTACAATGTAGTAATGTGATGTACAATGTAGTAATGTGAGGTACAATGTAGTAATGTAAGGTACAATGTGGTAATATGAGGTACAATGTAGTAATGTAAGGTAAAATGTAGTAATGTGAGGTACAATGTAGTAATGTGAGGTACAATGTAGTAATGTGAGGTACAGTGTAGTAACGTAAGGTACAGTGTAGTAATGTAAGGTACAATGTATAGTAATGTAAGGTACAATGTTGTAATGTAAGGTACAATGTAGTAATGTAAGGCACAATGTAGTGTGAGGTACAGTGTAGTAATGTAAGGTACAATGTAGTAATGTAAGGTACAATGTAGTAATGCGAGGTACAATGTAGTAATGTGAGGTACAATGTTGTAATGTAAGGTACAATGTATAGTAATGTAAGGCACAATGTAGTAATGTAAGGTACAATGTTGTAATATGAGGTACAATGTAGTAATGTAAGGCACAATGTAGTAATGTAAGGTACAATGTATAGTAATGTAAGGCACAATGTAGTAATGTAAGGTACAATGTAGTAACGTAAGGCACAATGTAGTAATGTGAGGTACAATGTAGTAATGTGAGGTACAATGTATAGTAATGTAAGGCACAATGTGGTAATGTAAGGCACAATGTAGTAATGTGAGGTACAATGTTGCAATGCGAGGTACAATGTTGTAATATGAGGTACAATGTAGTAATGTAAGGTACAGTGTAGTAATGTGAGGTACAATGTTGCAATGCGAGGTACAATGTTGTAATATGAGGTACAATGTAGTAATGTAAGGTACAGTGTAGTAATGTGAGGTACAATGTATTAATGTAAGGCACAATGTAGTAATGTGAGGTACAATGTAGTAATGTGAGATACAATGTTGTAATGTGAGATACAATGTAGTAATGTGATGTACAGTGTAGTTATTTTAGGTACAATGTAGTAATTCGAGGTACAATGTTGTTTTGTGAGGTGCAATGTTGTTATGTGAGGTACAATGTTGTAATTTGAGGTGCAATGTTGTTATGTGAGGTACAATGTTGTAATGTGAGGTACAATGTTGTTACGTGAGGTACAATGTTGTAATGTGAGGTACAATGTAGTTATGTGAGGTATATAGTTTTTATGTGAGGTATAATCTAGTTATCTGAGATACAATGTTGTAATGTGAGGTACAATGTTGTAATGTAAGGTACAATGTTGTAATATGAGGTACAATGTTGTAATGTGAGGTACAATGTTGTAATGTGAGATACAATGTTGTAATATGAGGTACAATGTTGTTATGTGAGGTACAATGTTGTAATATGAGGTACAATGTTGTAATGTGAGGTACAATGTTGTTATGTGAGGTACAATGTTGTAATATGAGGTACAATGTTGTAATGTGAGATACGGTGTAGTAATAGAAGGTACAGTGAAGTTATATGAGGCACATTTATTTTAAGCAATGCGATGTTTTAGGTAATGATACGATGTAGTTATATTAGGTACAATGTACATTATATATACATGTACATATGTTTGGTGTATCGATGTACAAATTGTGTGATGTAAACATGATGGCTATTCCCTTTCATAAATATAAGACCTACAGACATATTTAATCACATGCTGTGCCCCCTCGTCGCTAATATCAACATATCAGCAGATGTTCGCTTACACGACGAATTCAGTTCAGAAAATAATATTCTCCCAATTTAAATATATATCTTGTCTTTTCGCATTGACGTCATCCATAGTGTTACTTCAAATATAAAATAAAAACCATTGACTTTTTTAGCTTAAGTTTGACGTCATTTTCGTATTTATTTCTAAATGTTTATTCCCATGGCCAAGGATCAAGGTTTTACTGAAGGCTTTTGACATCAAGTGTATCGATACTTATCAAGTTTACATTTAAATACCCCAGTACGGGGTTTTAAACGTAAAATAACATATTTCGGGTCAGAAAAAACATCGTCATTTACAAAATGACAAAAGAGGAAGGTTATATTATAATGTATAAATGATTTTTTTTTTCGGTACACTACCATCCATATCAGTACGACCCACGGGTAACGTTTAAATCTATACCTGTTTATCTAATTAATTCTAAATGCCGCAGTCATTCTATTTCTGGTCAATACTGATTACCGTGTCATTGATAGGTGTAAAGATCGACTGTGTAGGTGGTCTATTATCTAACCATATACAGATCTAGACTATATATAGTTTAAACATTGTGTTCTGTACTACAAGTCCGCTGAAAGGCTGTAACAGTGCATGGTAAGTCTCAACCTTCTGCACTACACTACGAGTCTGTCCCCCAAAGAATTAAAATTCACTAAAAGTCTCAACCCTCAGCACTGAACTACGAGTCCGACCAATGGAATAAAATGGACTAAAAGTCTCAACTTTCTGCACTGCACTCCACCCAAACGATTATAGTGGTCTTTAATGTGATCACAAGTGTAGAATTCATATTTACATGTATTAAACGCTGAGAAATATGGGACATGGGTTTAAGATATAGCGATGCACGAGCTTATACCGTTAAAAAGTTTTAACACACTGTTAACCTCGGTAACAAGTTTTAACACACTGTTAACCTCGGTAACAAGTTTTAACACACTGTTAACCTCGGTAACAAGTTTTAACACACTGTTTACCTCGGTAACAAGTTTTAACACACTGTTAACCTCGGTAACAAGTTTTAACACACTGTTTACCTCGGTAACAAGTTTTAACACACTGTTTACCTCGGTAACAAGTTTTAACACACTGTTAACCTCGGTAACAAGTTTTAACACACTGTTAACCTCGGTAACAAGTTTTAACACACTGTTTACCTCGGTAACAAGTTTTAACACACTGTTAACCTCGGTAACAAGTTTTAACACACTGCTTACCTCGGTAACAAGTTTTAACACACTGTTAACCTCGATAACAAGTTTTAACACACTGTTAACCTCGGTAACAAGTTTTAACACACTGTTAACCTCGGTAACAAGTTTTAACACACTGTTTACCTCGGTAACAAGTTTTAACACACTGTTAACCTCGGTAACAAGTTTTAACACACTGCTTACCTCGGTAACAAGTTTTAACACACTGTTAACCTCGATAACAAGTTTTAACACACTGCTTACCTCGGTAACAAGTTTTAACACACTGTTAACCTCGATAACAAGTTTTAACACACTGCTTACCTCGGTAACAAGTTTTAACACACTGCTTACCTCGGTAACAAGTTTTAACACACTGTTAACCTCGATAACAAGTTTTAACACACTGCTTACCTCGGTAACAAGTTTTAACACACTGTTAACCTCGGTAACAAGTTTTAACACACTGTTTGCCTCGGTAACAAGTTTTAACACACTGTTTGCCTCGGTAACTGTTCGTAATGAATGCTACACGAAGAATGCCGAATGGAGTCACGTGGTTACGAGTGACGAATCCGGACAAGGCTCTAGTTACGAGCGGTAACATACGGATATATACAAAACACAGTTTCGGACACTTTTAATTTTCGTTATTAAAGGAAACTCTTAGTTTTATTATATATATTTTTCGGCAGAGCCGTATACTATTCTTTTGGTCCCGGATATGACGCACCAGGTGGCGTCACTGGTCAAGATGAAGTATGTGATTGGTCAATGTAGCGTTAAATGCAAAATGGAGATTGTATGCAGTTAAAAACGAAACAATGTTAAGAATGAAAGCTGAATAAGTGGATGTATCTTTTCAAATGACACATTAATAAAAGTATGTTCCTGATTCAAATGCAGTCTTATTATCATCAAAAATGATTCAAACTGATCTAATTTTGTTATCTTTATTTCACCATTAGTTTTACATTATAACCATCAGCATTAAAACTACGTCGTTTATCTTTTTTAAAGATATTTCTTGTTTTTAAATAATTACGGGTAATTCTAAGTTTTATAATATATATGTTTTTTATAATATTACGGGGAATTTTTAGTTTGTTTTATATACTTTTTTTTTCAAATTCCACAGGGAAGTCTTAGTTTTATGATATATATGTTTGTAAACTATTTTGCCTGATGGTATTTTCCAACAGTGATTTTTACAATTGTAGTCGCTTTTAACAAGTGAAGACCAAAATCTGAACCTAGTGACTAGACTAAACCCCGGTAGTGCATTAAGGTGAAAATGTTAGCATACACTCAACTGTTTATAAATATCATTAAAGCCGGATATATAGGGGAACATTTCTATCAAAGTATATACACATTTAGACAGGAAATCTAGTTTTGTTGTCTTGTATAGTTTCATAAAGGACAGTACAGTTTTATGACGCATGTCTTCTTAAGTTACTTAGGGTGCGAACCATTTATTCTGAGAGAAAATTTGCAAAATGGGTAGTGGCATATCAAGTAAAATGCATGTAATTGCTCAATCAGAAAATACAAATTTTCAGCTCGTAACTATATAATTACACGTGTATCATAAAACACACAAAAACACACGTTACCACGAGCTAATAATTTCGTGACGTTCAAGAACATAACACCTATAGCACGTGCACGTATTTATAAACTCGAAAACCACGCGTATGGGCAATTACCATAGACACCCGCGTATAAGAGAAAGAAAAACATACGTTACACAATGGCAGTATTCTCTTATATGGACGCTGGGTCTTAACTAATTTTATTTACAATAAATTTCATTTCCACAACAAAGATGTACGGCACTGATTGTTGTAAATTGTCTCTGCCATTTTGTATTTACTGATTATCTCCCCTGAATGTAATATTGCTCTTGATAATTTCGAAACATAACCAATGATACTTATCGTTATATAAAGACTGACTAAGTGTCATTTTCTTAATTGTGTAATACAAATTTAGCATCTACATGTGATTTTTGTTGTCATAACGGCCGTTAAGGATAACGGCTTTTCCTACCTAGAGAAATCTGATTATATCAGCCGAGGGAAATTCAGTTGCATAATCCAAACATAGGCGCAAGAATTCGCAGAATGTTTATTTTCACCGTAGTTTACAGGTATCCCTCCGAGGACCTCATATTTTATAACATCTGCACTACTAAAGTACATTCAAAGTTGTTGTTCAAACACTTTCGCGTAATGCATATAGTCCGTGTTAAAACATTTAAGCATCCGGGCGAGAGAGAAAAATCAAAGACAATATCACACGTCTTAGGTGCGAGAAACACGTGTCACATGGCGCATTCGTTAATTCCAAATACAACTATGAAATGCATTATGGGAACTTTATTTGCATATAAATAAATCGTTACAAAGGCTCCAAAATCTCACATTCCCTCACTTCATAGGAAAATATAATTATATTCGAACTGTCAATCATAGCTTTCAGTGTAATGAAAGTATATGTTTCCATCAGGACTGTTGGTGTCCCCCTAAACATATGTCCTCTCATATCCCCGGATTTTTGTCCCCTTGACTCCAGTCCTCATAAGACCCTGTTCTTCTTGACATCCCGTCCTCATAAGACCCTGGCTGTTGGTATCTTCTTGACACCCGGACTCATTTGACCTTGGCTGTTGGTATCCCCTTGACTCCAGTCCTCATAAGACCCTGGCTGTTGGTATCTTCTTGACACCCGGACTCATTTGACCTTGGCTGTTGGTATCCCCTTGACTCCAGTCCTCATAAGACCCTGGCTGTTGGTATCTCCTTGGCACCCGGACTCATTTGACCTTGGCTGTTGGTATCTCCTTGACACCTGGACTCATATGACCTTAGCTATTGGTGTCTCCTTGACACCTGGACTCATATGACCCTGGCTGTTGGTGTCTCCTTGACACCCGGACTCATATGACCTTAGCTGTTGCTGTCTCCTTGACATCCGGACTCATATGACCATGGCTGTTGGTATCTCCTTGACACCTGGACTCATTTGACCTTGGCTGTTGGTATCTCCTTGACACCCGGACTCATTTGACCTTGGCTGTTGGTGTCTCCTTGACACGCGTCCTAATATGACCTTAGTTGTTGCTGTCTCTATGACGCCCGTCCTCATCAGCATGGCTGTTGGTGTCTCCTTGACATCCGTCCTCATATGACCCTGGATGTTGGTATCTCCTTGAAACCTGGACTCATATGACCTTGGCTGTTGGTATCTCCTTGACACCTGGACTCATATGACCCTGGCTGTTGGTGTCTCCTTGACACCTGGACTCATATGACCCTGGCTGTTGGTGTCTCCTTGACATCCGTCCTCATATGACCCTGGCTGTTGGTGTCTCCTTGACATCTGGACTCATATGACCATTGCTGTTGGTATCTCCTTGACACCTGGACTCATATGACCATGTCTGTTGGTGTCTCCTTGACACCTGGACTCATATGACCCTGGCTGTTGGTGTCTCCTTGACATCCGTCCTCATATGACCCTGGCTGTTGGTGTCTCCTTGACACCTGGACTCATATGACCCTGGCTGTTGGTGTCTCCTTGACATCCGTCCTCATATGACCGTGGCTGTTGGTGTCTCCTTGACATCTGGACTCATATGACCATTGCTGTTGGTATCTCCTTGACACCTGGACTCATATGACCATGGCTGTTGGTGTCTCCTTGACACCTGTCCTCATATGACCCTGGCTGTTGGTGTCTCCTTGACATTCGTCCTCATATGGCCTTTACTGTTGGTATCTCCTTGACACCTGGACTCATATGACCCTGGATGTTGGTATCTTCTTGAAACCTGGACTCATATGACCTTGGCTGTTGGTGTCTCCTTGACACCTGGACTCATATGACCCTGGCTGTTGGTGTCTCCTTGACATCCGTCCTCATATGACCCTGGCTGTTGGTATCTCCTTGACATCCGTCCTCATATGACCCTGGATGTTGGTATCTCCTTGAAACCTGGACACATATGACCTTCGCTGTTGGTGTCTCCTTGACACCTGTCCTCATATGACCCTGGCTGTTGGTGTCTCCTTGACATTCGTCCTCATATGGCCTTTACTGTTGGTATCTCCTTGACACCTGGACTCATATGACCCTGGATGTTGGTATCTTCTTGAAACCTGGACTCATATGACCTTGGCTGTTGGTGTCTCCTTGACACCTGGACTCATATGACCCTGGCTGTTGGTGTCTCCTTGACACCTGTCCTCATATGACCCTGGATGTTGGTATCTCCTTGACATCCGTCCTCATATGACCTTGGCTGTTGGTGTCTCCTTGACATCCCTCCTCATATGACCCTGGCTGTTGGTGTCCCTTTGACACCTGTCCTCATATGACCATGGCTGTTGGTATCTCCTTGACACCCGTACTCATATAACCCGGGCTGTTGGTGTGATCTTGGCCGTTTTTTTTTACCTAAAAACATGTCCTCATAGTATCCCTGTTTAGCAAGGATATTAACCACAGAACAAAATACTGAATTATCATTTCATGAAATCGATTAGACAATGAATTGTGTATCATTTCAGCTTCTATATCAATCGTATCTATTCTAAAACACAATTTTCTGTTTTAATAGAAAAAATACATATTTGATATCTTTTTTGTCATATGTCCTTTCAATGTTATAACCAGATGGTGAATATCACATTTTGGATATAAATGGGTCGACAGCAGGTATAGTTATCTGTGTATAATCAATATCATCTATTTTTATCATCGGTACTCTAACAGATAACGTTAAATCTAAAAGAGGCTCTGTCGGACATTCAGTATATCGTTATCACTACAAATATATTATCTGTAACCTCATCAACTTGAACATTTGTTTTTGTGTTGTAAAAGAGTTGTAAACATATATGTTATTACAGTGTGTGTCTGATAAACAGCTGGTTTGACAAAACTTTTATGTAGCTAGGAGATCATTTATAATTGTCCAACAAGTTAACCTTCCGATAAACATGTTCTTTTCAGAGTGTATTTGGCATCAGTAGAAGAGCATGATAATATTTCAAGACAATATGCTGTTACAAAATTCTAATTTAGATGTGAATGCATTTACACTAACATTCGAAAATCAGTTCATCTTTTCAAGCATGTTCAGGGATATCGATTTCGCTTCAGCAATCAGAAAATTTTACAGCCCTGTAAATTTACTTGATAACATTAAGCCTACACGTATATATATCTCTCTCTCTCCAATATCAGATCTAGAATAACATGTCGTGATTATGATATCGATCCACTGATCATTTCAGTAATCGCCCACCGATAACGTTAGTGGTTCTATAAGAAGAGAATTAGTCTGCGGTTCTTGGTATTGCCGACACATATATCTAAATGGGGGTTAAAACGTGTCCCTTAGAGGGTAACTTAATGTTCCAAACATATTCAACTGTGTATTGCTAAAAGTAAATCGTAAAGTCTGGTATTTGAAATAGGGATACGCCTTTATGCTAATGATATTTGTTTCAACACCCTGAAAATAAAACAGCATTTTCAAGTTTGAGCCTTACAAGTTTATAAGACATTTAACATTTGATTGTATTTTACAACAATGATCTTTTATACATCATCACGTGTTTTTATAGTTCGTTTTGACATTTTCGTGACCACTTTCATCAATGATAGCATAAACTCAATATTAGTGATGTAATAATTGACTTTATTGAGAGATGATACATGCTCATCCAAAATTAATCTCCCGCTGTGGTCCTCAGTAGTGTATTCAATTAATGCTAAATCGCCATTGCTACCCATACCAGTTAAATCCCTCTGTTAGCGCGGAACTTACATTTGTTTTCGTGGATTATCAGAGTGGAACTATTTTGTTAGTGGAAGAATTCTCTCGGAAGTATTTGTCTCTTTGGTAAGTTTTAGACTCCGTCCTGTTAGTGTGAAACTATTCTATAAGGAACATATACTTTGTTGGTATGAATTGTGTGTTATTGTCCTATTAAGTCATTTCGGACCATAATTGTTGGTATGAATTGTTTGCTTTGTCCTAAAATGGCATTTCGGACTATGCGTGTTGGTGTGAAAGCATCAAATCGTATTGAGCTATTTCAAAGCATCCTTTCTTATTAGCATGGAACTTTTGTCTGTGTAGAAGTAGCTTACAAGTACCCGTAGTTAAGCCTGGGAACTGCCAAACGTATTTCTTTATCATGTCTAGAAAGAATACATAATATGTACATATGTTTGGAAAAAGGTGTTCATGAATTCATGTCCCTGTGGTATATCCTAAACAAAGACGACCATGGTCTAAAGGAAGATAGTACATTTCCAGGATGGTCGGGTGACACAGTGGAAACTAACTTGCCTTTTACCTAGGCGGCTGGGGTTCGATTCCCAGATCAGACGTGAAAAGGTATGGGCTAGCCTGTCCGACAACATGGCTTTTCACGGGGTTCTCCGGTTTGCTCCCACGATAAGACCTTCGCGCGCTTCGATCCGGCCCAACAAGCGTGATTAAAATATGTTGATATAACTTGTATCGCAATTGTTTGCACGTAATAAGCCATTCAATTATTTACAAATCAAAACAATTGGTTGTTAGACCTACGTCCTTGTAATTTGTAGAACATATCCCATTGTCATGGTAGGTTAATTTCAGTCCTTACATATTGTTCCTCGGGGAGACTCGAAGATTGTTCTACATCGTCATTGTCCCCATTATATAAAAAAAAAACGTAGAATTATTTAGGTTTATAGCGGTGACAATGAACGTATTAGGTTTACGTCCCTTCGGTCATGTTCCAATTAACTCCCGGAAGGTTAATGGACGACAGACGTCTAGTCTCGCTGCGCATGCCTACTGTATGTTGTTATGTAAGAAATGCGGTTTTATGAGAACGTCAGTCAAACGCACCAAGAGTTAACTATTCTCCAGTCGACTATAAACTAAAGAACGGTAGACCGGAATTAGCATTAGTGACTTGCTTTATTGCTTTTTATGTGGATTGTCTATATCTTGTCGTCCGTTAGGTCGCTCCCGTGACCTTGTGGCTTATAGTGCAGCGATCCGATAAATATCAAGGATTTTTTTCCTAGGGAATCTTGTAAATCGGATAGTATCGTGTGTCTCTACGCATCCTGATGTTCCAACCCATAGCCATTGGTTCATCGCCATGTCCCGTCAATGAAACACCATATGATAGAACACATTTTAATATAACTTGGTTTAAACGAAGAAAATATTTCTTTACTTCAGAATAAAATTGTTTTTAAGGTTTTGTATTGTTTAACGTCCTGACTACAGTTTTTGTCGTTTAAAGGCATGCGTGTGGTGAGGTTCGTGTGTGTTTTGGGAGTATGTTCGTGTTTGTCTCCTAATGGTAACCCGAAACTGTTGCCGCGATTTCATATTGCAACTTTACTGAAACATATACCACCGAAGATACCAAGCAGGATCTGGTTTGTTTAGTTTAACTTCCAATTAACATACAGGATCATTTAAGGACGTGCCAGGAGGTCGAGGTGGAGGAAAGCCGGAGTACCCGGAGAAAAACCACCGGCCTACGGTCAGTACCTGGCAACAGCCCCACGTAGGTTTCGAACTCGCACCCTAGAGGTGGAGGGCTAATGATAAAGTGTCAGGACACCTTAACCACTCGGCCACCGCGGCCCCACCAAGCAGGACACCCCACTCGGTCACACTATACTGACGATGGGAACACCAGCCGTACCACTTCCAATTATGCATTAGTCTTAATCAGGAGTAGCAACTACCATTTTTGTATCCAATCTGATATGTCCCGGCCAGGGGACAGGACTCAAAGCATTCCTCACAAGGGCGAACGTTCAACTAAATGTCAATTTTTGAGACAGTCTTCAAAACAAACCTGATCGCTGAATCTGTTTTCTGTTTGTAGTCAATTGCTGCACCTAATGTATTTGGCGGGTAAAGTGATATGTAATGACTAGGATCTTTACAGACGGTTTGTTTTGGACTGATAGAAGCGAAAACAGTATGCGGATAATTGTCTTGACATCCGTCCTCGTATGACCCTGTCTGTTGGTATCTCCTTGACATCCATCCTCAATTGACCCTGTCTGTTGGTATCTCCTTGACACCCGTCCTCGTATGACCCTGTCTGTTGGTATCTCCTTGACATCCATCCTCAATTGACCCTGTCTGTTGGTATCTCCTTGACACCCGTCCTCGTATGACCTTGGCTGTTGGTATCTCCTTGACACCCGTCCTCGTATGACCCTGTCTGTTGGTATCTCCTTGACATCCATCCTCAATTGACCCTGTATGTTGGTGTCTCCTTGACAAACGTCCTTATATGACCCTGGATGTTGGTGTCTCCTTGACACACGTCCTTATATGACCTTGGCTATTGGTGTCTCCTGTGTGAACTCGATCAATCTACTTTATTGACTTTGGTATCACATCAGGAATACAATAAGGAAACTATTATACCACGTGAAACAAGCTTCATGGCTTCAGTATTTATCGAGGCCCACTACAAGCTGGCAAAATTCTATCACCGGTGACACTCTAATCAGATGTACCTCTCTTCATAGTTGAGCACAGGGGAAGTTTTGAAAAAGATCTTGCTCAAGGCAGTTGCTTATGAGTAAAGTATAGAATAAGGTTCGTCCTATTTGACCCTGTCGGCCACGAGAAGTAGAACTTTCGGCAATATTTGAAGTGTTGAAGACAATTGTCCGTTTGAGAAGCTTGGTGTCCATGTTGATATGCGCGTGGGCGTTTGAAGTCCGTAGTCTTGGTAGTCTTTGATAAAGGGTAGCTAAGACCGAATGCCTGCAAAGCATTTGTTTTAGATGTCTTCTTACCAGAATGCCGGCAGTCATTTCTGCCGGGTCAAAAGTACTGGTAAGCATTGATTCCCAGGCTTTTAGAGCTCGGAAAGGTGGTAGGCATTTGTCTAGGCGCGTAGACGAAAGTTCACGAACGTTTGAAACTCATACGATGATGGACAATTGTTCGGGGGTGTTCCTTGTGTGCAGGTAGGCAATTTTTAATGGCATTTTAGTCCTGATGTGGTGATTGATGTTTGGGGGTCGTTTGGAACTCTTTGTGGTTGAAGGTATTTCTCATGGCCGTTTGAATACCGGTGTTGGTGGTGGTGGTGGTGACAGATGATGTGCATTGGGTGAGCTTGAAGCTCGGGTGGCGGTAGTTCGGGGACGCTTGTGGCACGAGGCTTTTGCTCGTTGGCATTTGAAACCTGCTAATATTTTAAACATATTAGTAGAAGCAGCCGTGCAATGTTGAGGGGGCGGGGGGAGGGGGCGGGGAGGGGGTTTAACTCACTATAGTTATAATCATAACTTTTGATCGGGGCGATGAAATGACAGTAGGTGTTGGTTATTGACGATTGAAGCCAAGGTAATGATAGGTACTTTTCGACGGTGTTTGGGGCCTTTTTGAGAGCCTGACATTATTTGAAGCCCGTTGTTGGTATAGCGTTGGTTGTGGAGGGGTGTGCTTTGTTAGACTACTGAACATGCATTTTGATTAATTATATATTGTTTATATCTAATGAGGGTATGGGTTGAGAGTTACATGCTTGCATGATTTTGTATGTATATCTCATATTTCTACTTAAAATGTATATCGGTCGTGCGTTCGTGAACCAAAATGTGTATTGGTGCTATGATATATGTATAACCTTACCCTGACTGTTGTTCTAGGTGGTATTCCCGGTGCAGCGTGCGTTTGTCTGTATTTATTGCCCTGCTAAGTTGTGTTGTGATATTGCTGGCCAGGTTTACAGAAACAGACATGCTGATGTGATTGGTGAGGAATTCTCCTCTGATGACTTATTTTCTTAGTTTACAAATAGAGGGACGGCTGTTAAATTGTTCCACTTGCTTTATACCCCTGGAATGGCATGTCTGCTGAACTGTCCCGGAAACTCGTAGGATGTACTCGTACAACAGGACACTCTGTACGAGGAATACTCCGATAACCGTATTTGTGGAAGGAAACACGCCCCTAAAGGCATACTCGTTAAACGGAGAACACATTTCACTAACCATATTTTTGTAAGAAACGCCAAAGAACAGCAATGATTTTTGAACAAAACCATTCTTTAAAAAAAAGGTACAGCCGTTAATTGTAAGAAGTTTTATCAATAAGTACATTGTTCCCTTATAGATAAGATGCACTCTATTGTAAGAACCACATGTCCCCCTATAACAGCCGTCCTAATTATAGTGAGGACATTCCAACTGCCGTACTCAATGTAAGTAGCAAACACTACAATAGTCGTTCTGTTTTTTATAAAAGCACCTCATAACAGGCGTATTTGTTAAAAGAATCACACATCAATCGCTATACTCTATGTTGCTATCACACACCTATAGCCCTAACCTTGAAGGAAGTATAACCTCAATAACCGTAATTGTTGTAGTAGGAAAGCTTTGATTACTATTCTTACTGTAGTAAGCTCATCGCAACAGCCATACGTATTGTAGGAAGTACACACAAACAGCCGTACTCATAATAGTTAGCACACCCCGACAGACGTACTCATAATAGTTATCACACCCCAACAGCCGTACTCATTGTAGTAAGCGCACTCAAACAACCGTATGCATTGTAGTAATTAAGCGCATCCCAACAGCCGTACTCATTGTAGCAAGCGCACTCCAACAGCCGTATGCATTGTAGTAATTAAGCGCATCCCAACAGCCGTACTCATTGTAGCAAGCGCACTCCGACAGCCTTACTCATTGTAGTAGGCGCACCTCAACATCCGTACTCATTGTAGCAAACGCACCCCAACAGTCTTACTCATAGTAACAAGAGCACACCAACAGCCTTACTCATTGTAATAAGCGCACCCCGACAGCCTTACTCATAGAAGCAAGCGCACCCCGACAGCCTTACTCATTGTAGTAGGCGCACCTCAACATCCGTACTCATAGTAACAAGAGCACACCAACAGCCTTACTCATTGTAGTAAGCGCAATCTAACAGCCATTTTCATAATAGGAAGCACACCCCCAACAATTGTACTCATAGTAGTAAGCACACCCAAACAGCATTACTCATAGTAGTAAGCATACCCCAACAGCCGTACTCATTAGAGGTGGTTTAGATCTATTAATAGACAACTGAAACTGGTATGCCGCATTACATTTTTATGCTTCGGTATAAATTATGTTGAGAAGAAACAGTAGAAAGCCAACGCATCTGGCAAGTTTATAGGTTTGACCTTTTCACGAGAAATGCACATATCTTCTCTCCGAACCCAGTTCACAGACAAACAACTTTGCACGCGAACACAATTTCTATCAGACTTAACAGGAATACTCGGTTTTATAGCCGGGTTATAAATAGAATCAAGAGATAAGACAGTCAACATGTCAGAAATCGTCATAAAACAGGTAATACACTACCTGTAATGAATCTTTATCAATAGATTCCACCGATAATCGGTTCATTTAAAATAACATTACCACGACGACACGTAATGTCGTCACGGGGACAGACCCAGTGTGTAGACAGAGGGCACGTTAACTTTAACAGAAAGAGCAGGACTGCGTTAGATAATGAAATGGGCGAAAAAGGAAGGATAGATATAGAGGAAGGAAAGAGGATATAATGATGGAAGAGAAGAATTTCATAGGAGAGTGGTAGAGGAAAGGAACAAAGATAAATAAAGAGAAGAGCACATGATGGCGAAAGAGAAGTCGAAGAGCATAGAGAAGGGTTGAAGACAGGAACAGAAATAGAGGAAGGAAAGAAAAAAGCAGAAATGCTAGTGGGTGAAAAAGAAGAACAGAGAGTTGATAATAGTAATAAAAAGTAGAGGAAGCAGAAAAATTACTGTGATATTAGGAAAGGAGGATATATGTAGCAGGTAAGAACGGAAGAAAAGAGATAGGAGATTGGAGAAATAATCAAATGAAGGAAGAGGTGAGACAATTATACATATATACATAAAGAGGAAACGAGGCTTTGATTGGCTAGAGAGACTTGTTGGAAAAGTGTAGGACAAGAAAAGAGATTGGTGAGGGGTCGAAATGAATAAGCGAGGAGTGGATAAGATACATGTTTGGGGAATGATGGTTGAGGGCCAAACGGCATGAGTTTGATAGAAAGAAGCTACTAGAGGAGCAAAGGAGAGAGGGGGAATGAGGAGGTCAAGAACTTAAGAGGGTGACCGACGGACGGTTGATGATAGAGTTGAAGAATGTGGAAATATTATGTCATTGTTAAAAAGGCGAGGACAACGGAGAGGGAACCATTGTCAAAAGTCGCGTTGTTTCTAATGGGCATGAGGCTATGGAATAATAATTGAAGGTGGCTTAGATACAGTAACGCAGGATAAGATGTTTAAGGTAATAGCAAATGTGAATCGGAGGTTAATAAAAGAGTGAACATGTATGACCGACTTGATGAGGAATTGGAATTATGTGGTATTTGACGAAGGATCAAACTTCCGAGATAGTATTAGTGGAATGACGATAAAGATTAGTAAAAAGTGTTAACCTACATATAAGTTTTAAAGAACGGAGTAATCTGATCAGATAAGTCAGAAGGTCATTGGAGACGTCGAGGGTGATGAGGGCGACACTGGGGATGTGCAAAAGCACATGTAAAAAGATATCACAATAAGATAACGAGAAGAGACACGAAGACTGTAGCGACTTCCACCAGTACATAACGGTGACGCAATGTAAACCAAACTACAACATGCACGAGAGTTACGCGAGCGTCGCCGAGGTAAATAGTGCCAAATGTTCGGGGAGGATGCCAATGCACACAGCAGTCTCCCTCCCGGCAGATAACACGGTTCAGATTCTACCCCAGACTTGAGATAACGCAACACAAATATATGTAATAAAACAACTTACGTTAATCTATGTTGTTTGTTTCTCGCAGTTTTGCTGATAGAATAAAGTCATCAAAATGTCGTAATCCTTCTAATATCGACAGAGGAAGGGTTTCGGTTTACAAGCTACTCCCACGACCATATAATGTTTTCTTTGTGCACAGGTGTACACCCATTCCATGAATAATATGTTACAAGGTCTCTCCTGCAATGTTCATTATAGTTTTAATTAATACATAAATTGCTCTTGTGTGAAGCGTTTTTATACAGTCGCGTCGCTGCCTGATAAATATCAAAAGAGATTGGATGAATACTTTCAAGATATGGGGAATATTTATCCCAGTAGTTGAATCATTTTCCTAAAAAAAACAGTAGCAAATTAGTTAAGTGTCAGAAGACATCGGCAAGGGCAGGCCTTCGGCGTGAATATACATCAAAATCACATCACAAGGTTTTCAACTTGTTTGTTTTAACAGGAAATGCCACAGTCTGATTGGTCAGATTAATTTTGATAGTGTTATATACATTTTTTATCATTTATATATTTTTGCTTATAGTATTTACATGAAATATCCTATTATAACATAGCATCCAAATGATGCTTTCCATATGATAGTACACGGTATCAACGCAACACACTATGCATAACGGTCTTTTTATTATTTTTTTTTTTCAATTGCGGTTTAATCGTTAAAGACAGAAAATGATTTTGTTCAAAGCATCTCCAGCCGAACATATTATCAATATAATAAATCGCTACCACGTTTTATTGATGAGCAAACATTAGGAGATCCCTCATTACTGCAGACTGGTTAAGAAAAAGGACATTTCATATTGAATTAGCATCAAGCCCATAATACAATACTGAGTACAGTAACCCTGTCATGGTTTTAATCTTTGTGGTGTATAGAGGACAATCTATATAGACATTTAACGCCCCCTACAATACATCCCGTAATACACATCACTCGTGTATATGATTATCAATAGTAAGCAAATTCTCTTTGATGTTAGATGACATACCAGTTCGAGAGGTTACGTAAGATGTGGTCCAATTCCACTTGGAATCCCTCGGCTTGTCGTAGGGTAATCTGGTAAAAACAGGCGTTAGACGTTAGTTAATAATGTAGCCGGTTAGTGTTTGGCACACGTGTACCGTAATGCTTATTGCTGCAGATGTAAGGAATAGTTCTAGACGATAACATTTCACAAGGTTTTTGTTGGTCTGTGTAGAAAGGAAAGAAAACCATCGCTATGGGTGGTTTATAAATAACCCCAATGTCGGAGCCCCCAGTCAGAATAAAAAGCATGCAAGTTGATGTCAAGGTTGAAGAAACAGGTAGACACACAGAAGGAAGCATAGCTTTACTCAGGAATTCGACAAAAATAGCTGTCAATTTATTTTGTATTTATCTGGCACACAAGATTTTCAAGAATCTGAGTTAGACTCTTTGTGAGAAACTTACAATTGTATATTACTGGCTTGTTTTTGCTCAGTTGTCTATAGTCGGTATGTCTCCCGCTGTGACAAGAACTGTGGGTTATATCATTGAACAAGTTATTCAAGACCGTACTAACACAAATACCCATATCCATCCAATGCATTTGATTATTCTTTATGGCAGCTAAACAGTTATAAATTCCAATGTATTTGCATTTTAAGACACTTTGTCGCTGGCGAAAATGACTATATCGAGCAAAAAAGGCACTACAATAACCAATATGGCGTCGGAAATAACGCTCACTTCAGAGAATGAAAATGTATCTCCTGAATTATGTTAGTAGTCATTTCAAGTCTTTGTAATGACTGCAGTTGCTGTGGAAAAAAAAACCAATGATACTTAATACTTCAATGTATTATATTAGCACCCAATGCAACTGGAATATACATGTCACTTCGTACCATGCTAATTGTAATGTATAATGATACATGATTGCTAGGTAGGCAATTCACTTCAAAGCAACAATATGTTCGATATTATTTGTATTAATCAATTCGGCATTCATGGACTGCTAAAAATAAACTCATCGATGGCTGATTCAGATATGGTGTCAGTGTCCCGACAATCACGAAATGGCATGTTTTCCATTTTGCCGGAGGCGAGAGGTTCTACCTGTATCGTAAATATTCATCAAGCAGAGCAGTCATACAATTACATGATTGTGTTTTTTCGGATAAAAAAAGTCAGTTATTGATCCATGAGTTTTACATTTATTTTAATACTTAAATCTTCCAATAAGTTTTACTTTATCCAGAATTAACTGAAAAAACATTGTAGACACATACAACGGCTTAATAGAATATGTGATACATATGCAAGTACATTGTATAATAGCGTATGCTGTTTGACGCTTAATATTAATATAGATTTATACATGCATACAAGTTAATAGTTTTTGTGGAAAAGCAATAGTTTTATATATGAGTAAACAGTATGTAAAGTTATTAAATGTAATTTTAAATTAATATACTGTACACATACAAGAGGAACACAGATTTATGAATGGAAAGTGTTAGGATTGAAATGATTCATTACTGCTGTGAATTTAAAGAAGGATTCAAAGGCTTCTCAACCCTAACCTTCCTTCCTTCATCATATGTGCTGAAGGAACCAAAACAATGTTCGTTCCTCATATCACTTAAATTTTGATTTTGATTTGTATACGTTATATTTCGAAATTGAAACAATAGAATGGTGTGGTATAATTGTTAGATCATATTTATTACAGTTGTACGTTATAAAGGAAAGCGTCAAAGCACAACGACAAAATGAAACCAAGACACCAAAACAGATTTGACAGGAGCATAGGACACACTAACAACAGGAAAACACCGTCCGGAGAGAAACCTAAACCAAAGGGTAAGGACAACAATTGAATCAAGTGGGAACCCAAAGGAAATGAAATCAAATGACCCTAAGAAAACAAAGTACACAAAAACACAAAATTATCTAAAAAGAATCCTTGGAGACAAAATAATTTGTTCCGGAAATGGAGCGTTTGTTGTGTAACATGGGACACGCTTCTTAGCGGTTTTAGTTAAATTTTGCAAGTAAGTTACCACTGCTTTAATACAAGGTAAGCTTCATCATAATGGTACACTTTGAAATATTAATCTGTCTCATTTTTATATATGTCGTACGTTAGTATTTATTTATACAATTAGGTCAACTTTACTTTTCGACCACTTAAAATCCAAACAAGCTTAAATGTTGCCCCTGGGACAATTAACCTTAAAAGTTATTTTAATCCACATCATTGTTATATATATCTTATATTGATTATGTATTTTGACATGATGATTTTTTCATAAAATGTTCCCTGGAAACACTGGGAGTGTCCGAACGCTGCCTTGTGCCTTCCTTAGGTGTCAGCTTGGATAACAGGATAAATTCATGGCTTGTGTGCTGACAATTACATCGGCGTCTTTTTTCGCTCGTACGAATCCTTGTTTGAGTAATATGAAAATAGGACTGAGACCACAATTAAGTACTTCCGGGTTCAGGCCCCACGAATGAAGTCCCCTCAAAAATGTATGTATTTCAGGAAAACAAATCAAATGCCTCTTTGAACTTGATTTTTGTTGATGAATTTAATGTGGATTTATAGTAGAGATGTCAATCTAGGTTTTGTGATGTAAAATAATAATATTGATCATTTATTATGTGCTCCATGACCCTGTGTGATGAGTCCTGATTTGACCTCTACCTCTGACCCGGATGTATATAATCCACGTTGGTGACACATTTTGACAGCTATCTCCAGAAAATGCCCAACATGCTGGGTTGAAACTTTATATTTTGCTTCTCAGATGCTGGTCTTGGCCAGGTGAGATGGAAAGTTGCATTTGAGATTTTGGGAATTTATTATGAATTTTAATGTTACAATGAAACATAGCGAAGCTAATTGTGGTATCGGTCCTAATATGACAACTGGAGAGCATCACCATTGCATGTATAGAATCATTTCTATCAACTCTCTCCTTCTCAAGAACTATAAGAGAGCATATGCAGTATCTGTAAGTAATCTGCTTCTCTAGAAACACGTGCGCTGATATAATTCACTAGAATGAAGTTGCCTTGAACAATTGACACAATTTTCTATTACTTCACAACAATTTAATCAATTAAACAATTTAATTTAATATACATATTAACAGAGTATCGTCTTCTGATACATACTAAAACGAAGATAAACGTATTTAAGGCAGCATTTTCTAGCCTTACATGGAATTGAGGTAAAATCACTACAGATTCTGCATCCAATCACTGAACTGGATCAAGACTTATGAGAGAAAATATTTGTAGATTCAGTTTCAAACTCCTGACAGTAGATACCATTTCAGCTCTACTCGTGTTAGGAACCCATCTGCAATCCTTTTATCTGTCGTTGATCAAAACAAATTTCTGGAAAATCAATGTATGGCACTGATTCAGAGTAGTATGATAATTTTCTCAAACTTTTCTATTATGCAATATTTCCTTTTTAACCTTATCACAAAACTTGTCCCCAGTAGATTGTGTGTATTAATAAAGTTACGTTCTGATTCTATAGCACCGCCAACAGCACAATCATGTGGTTTTCGGGATATGACCGTGGATGGTCCTTCGGAAATAATAGATTTCTCTACTTTTCGGCCAAATAAACCGAATGAGTGCTAAACCTTCATGATAAGCTGCCAATCCGGGTTCTATTGACTATATAAACATATATTTAACCAATACTACTGTGTACGTAAATAAAGTATTATTATTATTACGTAACGGGGTCCGCGATTACCAAGTCGGTTAGAGCGCTGGCCACGTAATATTAGGCGAAGATTTGGGGTGAGTGGGTCGACGCTCCCTTCCCGAGTCGGTTTGTGTTTTTCAGTAAGCTGACAAAACTGACCAGTCTATGCTGTCGTGGTTGTGTCCTTGGGCAAGAAACTTTACCCTTATTGCTCCGGATGGCATGCGACGAGCATTCCAAATGCTGCTGAGTGAGGTAATCACCAACTACTACAAGGAATGCCCCGCCTCAAGATGACCCTGGCTATTCACGGGGCAATAGACCCAGCAAACAAACGAACAAACAAGTGAACGTAATGTATATTAATTAGTTGGTGACCCTGGTCAGAGGTTTGTTAGAAACAATGAAACTTTCTTCTGCTTTTCTGTAATAATAAAAACAAAGAGTTCGAAATATTTGGTCGTTGCCACGCGTGAACATGTTGAGTGATAAACGTTGATTGGTGTCGTTGGGGTAACGTAGGCCTTGTGATGGAGTCGGGGTCAAATCGCACATGTGGTGTTGTATACATTAGCATTTCACACTGCCACTCTTGGGAGACGTTTCCACATAACGTGTACCGTTGACGATGTGACGGCACCAGAATTACCCTGCACATTGCCGTGCCTGATTAAAAACGGGATAACATTGGCCTAACGCCAGGCAAGTATCGTCGCTGACGACATACCTTTATATACATCGCATTTTGAAATTAGCTGCATTCTACGGCGGGACGGATCCAATAATACAGAGGTACAATAATCTAGTAGATCATGTATATATCTATTCAGGCTTGATGTATGGTCAGTATATATCGCCTTTGTTAAAGTCGGATTTTATCCTCGTTTGGTATCAGTTGAACAAATTGTTCACTTCATAGTCTTGGAATTTTCTGCTTAAAGGGACATTCCTTCGTTCTGACATCAGAAATGTGCAAAATTTCTATTGATAAGATATATGCCCGAATGATGATTATATGAAGTGTTTGTGCCTATTAGATATGAAATAACGCCGTAATGTACAGAAAAATGACGTTTCGTACACAAATACCGTATGCATTTGCGGTAAATAGTTATACTTGTGGTCGAATTGAGATTTTTTTATGATTTGATACTTGAAGCACTTTGGTTGTCCTTGAGAGGTAAACTACTGTATTAATTTAAAGATTATAACTTTTACTACTTGAGACAATATATAATTCCCATTAAGTTTTATTTTGGCGACATCCACTTTACTCAGACGAAGGAATGTCCCTTTAAGATGCAATGGTGTGGTTGGAAATTGAACTAATCTAACCATTATCTACCGTGCACTGACTACAATGGACCTACATGTATCGGTGTTCTGTGGTTGTGTATGGTTGCGTGGGTCGGCCATAATTGCCTTGGGTTTGAGGTGTTATTCTACAGACAAGCCCTACAGCCACGTAATTGCACGCTGACAATGTTAACAATCTACTACCGACCAAAAACACTCAATCTCACACCGGCTATTTCAATACATGTTCAACCGGCACACACATAAAACGAGCTCGCAATTTTGAATGTCTATTAAACATTAGTGTTAGAGGAATTATACACTATTTATTTGTCTCGATATCAAAGTGACATGATTGGTTAATCTCCCTTTGGCTACAATCGACCCACCAATCAGTGTATCAGAGGCAGCTCGTCGATGTAAGACAATATCCACCGACGTTTTTCTCACGTACCCGCCACAGCAATGCTTTGGAAACAATTGAATTGTCTTAAAACATTAATTCCGGAGTTCTATAATAATGACGTGGAAGTATTTAATCAGCTGTATTAGATTCGGCACACACGGCGCACAAGAATATGTTACGTCACAAAATATTACAGAATGGTTGCCATATGAGTTTTATGTAATATACATTAAGTAGGGGTTTTCTCTGATGTTAAATCCGCTTTCCAATAGCCCTTCACTGTCACTTAGTCAAACCATGACGTAACACTTCGTATATGCACGGTTCATTTAGAGTATTCACGCTGTGTAATCGTATAATGAAACTAGAGTGTCACATATATTGTATAACCCGTGTTACTCGCAAAAGTACTTTCAAGACTCCTGTATCATTACAGTGTGTGTAATGATCGCCATCAGAAGAAAATCACGCCATTATCTTACGTTAAGTGTTCAAGTCGCTTCAAGTCCTTTTGTCAGCTAGTTATTATGGTAGCTTATGTTACTGGGAAGTACTTAGAGAACCAGGTGAAGTCAAAGTAGCTTTTCTCTTATAAGCCAATACCGTAGTCTAAGTAATGGTACGATCTATACTTACCTATGAAGATTGATATACATTTTATTCAATAAATACTCCGCAATCATATTGGTAGGAACCCTAGCACAATTATTTCCCTGGCGTACAATGTATAACAATGCTCTTTTGATATAGTAATATCGAGTTGTTTTTTTTTTTGTCTCCTTGATTATAATTGAAAACCTTGCTGATAAAAGAAAAAAATATTTTCATTTATAACACCTAGAATATTTGTCGGCACATTGTTACAGTTATATTTAACTTGAACAAGCTCAGATAGCATTCCTATCTATATGATCACAATGGTTCAATTAAGACGTCATCAGTATTATGACGTCATATTGCACCCTTGGTCCGAATGGCATTTCCTGAAAGGTGGATAATCTATTAAATAATCAAGTATATAATGCATAACCTTCAAAAGTGAATATTGACAAACTCCATCAATGTAATGGAATTTTTACCAGAGAAGAATATTTCTACTTTTTTAAATTGTAGATTGAATTCCATCATTTGTCATTTATAGCCAATACGAATGCAAACTAGAAAAGAGAAAGAATTAGTAACTTTGAATTTGCTTCTTGACTTCAGAATGTTTAAGAATGCCAACTTTGATAATTCTACTTATAAATAAATATAATGTTTATTTGTTTTTTAATAGATTTGACATTGTATATGAATATATCAACACCGAAGACACACGCGACCCTATAATGGCGTTCTGTGTTACATCAGGTTGCGTAAAAGTAATAGGAGAGCAAGAATACGCCAACCACACTGAGATTCGAGCCTGGGACCTCCAAAATCTGGACGGACGCCCTAATCATTTAAAGTAGACAAGACTACCGGTGCTCAGTCAAGTCCGTATGGCTACACTATCATGGAATTGATCGGACAATACTTCTAGCTTGACATACCATTTATTTGTTGACTCTCTCCCCCACTCATCATTTTCCATCCCTGTTTGTTTGTCCAAATAGACAAGGAACATAAACAGGGCGGTTGAATATTACATAGAAATTCTGTGGTATCAGTAACATATCGTGGCTCGAATTATAAGAATTGCACTGGGTGATCATGACGGCTTAAGAGTGCACGGGAACATAGGTGCCAATCAGTGGTCAAAACAAAGATCGTTCCCCATAGCGTTGCATTGTATGTAGGTATTTATGTAGATATTTATGTAAGTGTTTATGTGGGAGTACGTGCTTGCTGTACCTGATCATGACCCCGTGCTTAGTCACCCCGGCCGCACGAGATTCCATTGTTACCGGTGTAACGTTGAAAATGAAACCGCCTGGGAAATGTATCCGGTTACTGTATTCAAGTTAACTGAATTATATGCAAGTAAAAATGTTAAAACTTTAAGAAATTTCAGTAAATATCTAGACTCTAATGCATGCTTCGTCCAAAAGAATATCTCTACTCAATAACTGAATTTTGCGTTAGATAGTATTTGTCAAGTTTCGTTATTTTGCTTGCTTTAGAGAGTGTGTTATATACATGTGTGTAATGGTATGAATTATAATTATATCGGTTGTGTTCTCCGCCATCTTGTTCAAATGAATTGTAATGTACGTTTATGTATCATGTAATTCCTATATGTTGTGCTACATTTGGAAATAAACTAAACTAAACTGTAGCCATGCAAAACTGATTGACCCTCTCGTGGAAAATAGAACAAAGAAAATTCATCAATTGCACGCGGTTCAACGTAAAACTTGCATCTCAACATCAAGACCAGCCAACGGTAAACAACTTAGTTTGGTGAGTAAACCACATAAGTACATGTGTGTTGTTTGCTTGCTTGTTTCTTGTTTGTTTGTTTACGGACCAAGGCCACATTAAATATAATGGAATGGGCTAAGGTCTTATCAAGAGACAATAGAATGTACAGATGTGGTAAACAATGGATTATGATATAGCCTAATAATGACAATAGAAGAGGTAAACGTAAGATACGCCAAAACAAAGATAACAACAATCATACTAGAAGTCTATAACATGAATAAGGACAAGATAAAGGGTACACGATATACAATTATGACACACATTCAAACTTTCATATTGTTAAGCAAGACATCTATAGTGGTCTAGTAATTATACCACGGTACAATGAATCACAAAGACAAAATGACTTTTGTTTACCAATGTATTTGAAATTTTAACCAATATATACCAGCGAACGGATTAATTCCGCGAAAGAACTTCCAATCTTAAAAAGCAGACTAACAATGCTGCCTTGATTGGATGCGAAAACTAGTATGATGGTCATTTTTTTAAAGACCGTTTCGAATCACATTTCAGTGTTTCCAGAATAAACCAATTTAAGGACACCGCCTGAGAAATACTAACTTCACATTCGGCATAGATTTGATGAAGCAAACATGTTAACTGTATAAAGAGACTACAACTTCGTTAACATCCAATTTTACAAGAAAGATGATTATAAATCTATAATTTCAACCTGGCGTTATTTAGGTGCCATATATGAGGGAGAACAGCAGAAGATGACACAATCGTTCGTTAATCACTTGGTTGCTGAACGAGTGGGAAAATGGCTTCAAATTAGAACATAGTTCGGTGAGAAGGCGAAACGTATTGTGTAAGTCATTAAGTCGTGTGTTTGCCTTCCAAAGCAATGGCGTACATAAATCAATGAATACACTGTGTGGCATTGCTTTGTGTTTCTAATTCGAAGCCACAAAGTTGATTCTTAAATTTTTCTAGTAGTGAAAAGACTTTTGTTAGCAGATGTTATATACGCTGAAGGTGACGTTTAAATTGAAAGCAGTATCCTTTGACCTCTGCTGTTTAAGAAAATGTCTATAACGACGTCTCATTAAAAACAAAAAAAAATAATTATAAAGAAATATAAGGAACCAAACCCGTCTATAACGACCTCTAATGAAGAACACGGTAGCAGAATTGTCTATAACGACATTTACGGAAGACAACAGACTGTCTATAAACAACCTCTAATACAGACAAAACATGTCTGAGATGGCATCTAATGAAGACAAAAGCTCTCTGTAACGACCTCTAGGATACAAAACTAAATTTGCTAAAGCGACATCTAAAATAGACAGAATAACGACCTTCATGATAGACAGAAAACCTTGATATAACGACCTCTTGTGTAGATAGCTTAACTCTGTATAATGGCCTGAAAGGTTGGCGACAAAACTGTCGTATAATCACGTATAGGTTTTTTTAAGAGTATAGCTATAAACAGATGCTCTCTGTAAGCAGGTGGTAACTCTATATATGCTGTCTTCAAAGGTCTGATTGTAATCGAAAGAAACCTGACATTACGACAATTATCCAAGTTTCTCAGACCAGCCGAGATGTGCGGTGTACATACGACTGTGCGATTATCCGGACAACTAGTAATGCACGTGGATATATATCTACTGTACGTATACATGCTGATGACCTTGTAGACTAGAACCTATTTACACGCCTATCTGGTACAAATCATATAACATACAACACTGTGTATATATATATATATATATATATATATACTGGAACACATGACATTCACACACAAACATGCCAACTTATTATAAACCCACGCGTAGAGCTACAAACAAAACCGCATCACATACTACCTGGTATTAATAATATGCACACATTCCTACGCCGTAGAACATCATACATGCTTTCATGTGAGCACAATAATTTTGGTTTTCTGAGGATATTCAACAAAAAACCGTACCTGTACACGTAAAACCGTACTTGTACATTTATACCTATGTAAACTTAAGTACGTAAATGTATTCCTACGCACTCTTGTATGCTTACAAACAGGGTATCTTATCTACCTTACATTTGTGAAAATTACATAATAAACTGGTGCCCGAGTAGGTGTTCTCTGTTCCTCACAATTCGCCTCTGACTGAACACTGAAATAAGACATATCTTGTCGGTATTTATACCAGACAACGTGTGTAGTCGATTGGCCTTGCGTATCCCTGGGTCGTTTTTCCTTTCCAGGAACATTTAAGTCTCTTTGCCGTTAATATAACACGACATGTACGGAGGAAGGTATGTTGGCATGTTCGTTATGCATGTCATTTACCTGTGTTATGTATCCTACTAACGTTTGTACGATAGAATATAGAAGAGGATGTAGGTGAGGGAATCAGGTCGTTCACTCCGTAATCCTCGAGTACCTTGACCTAGATATATTCCAGACAAAAGACATGGACAAAAACCGGTCATTTTCGAGAACAACTTTTATAGCCTACTTCATCCGTGGGAATTTACGCGAGAGGGAATTTTACGCTAAACACGCCAAGGCCATTCGGCCGTGAAAATTTCCTCACTACGTAGTGGTTTGTGATGTATGTGGTATTTATGGAACAGGCGAAGAAGACAAACTCGCGGAATAACACCCCCGGGAAGACAGAGTTTACCAATCCTAATCGCGAAATTAAATCCTCGCGGAAACAACTACGTTTACAGTATACAAAGCTGTTTCTTACAAAATCCAATCATCATGAAATGTTGTACTGTAGATATCCGAGTTATGTTATATAAAAAGAGGACACATTCTATTCCGGTGATATCACTACTCTTTCCGCATAATCATACATCAAAAATCTTATAAAACACCCGCTATGTGATGCAATACATGGATAGTGTGCATTACTGGAAACAAAAAAATAAACATATACCTTTTTCACACAGTAGCACATTCTACATGCTGCCTCGAGAATAGATAACTACCCACCTGCATGGAGGCCACGACACTCTATAACGCAATCGTTCATGTGAAGAAGTACATTTCGTATTATACCATTGCAGCACCTGTATGCCTACTCGCTACCATGCAATTCCTTCACCTTTAGTCTCGTTTGATTCGACTTCATTGATTTATACTTCCTTTAGATCTGATAAACCACAGAGAACCATATAAACTAAACATGATTCAGTTGATCTTAATTGGCAGACTTTCTGAGAGATTTATAGGTAATAAGATATATTATCTTAAATTTGTTATTTTCGTTCTAACATGAAGTTAAAACAATGTTACATATCACATGCGTGTGGGATATTTCTACTGGGACCTTTGATTGTTAGTCTCCAGGAATACAAGATAATGGTGCATAACGCTGTATGGTATGTATCGACTTTCAAATTGTGTTGGATGGACGTTGAATCGGTCAAACAAGTTCAGTTGTTGATATGCTAGACATTGCTGCTGTTGTTTGTAGATTAAAACGTAGATGATTCTGATACATCCCACCCCAGACAATTTTCTTATGGCTGTACTTCTAGTGAATATTGCGAAATAAGATAAATCCTGAAAACAAATCCGTGCCGGTTCTCACTGTCACTGTAAGTCCTAAACTGAGACTACTGTAATTGTGATCCCCATGTATGATCGCGGGTGGGAGGTGGTGGTCTCGGATGTGTTTAGTTAAAGGAGAGACTGAGTTCAAGGTTAATGCCTACTGTATTCCAACACATGTACGTCATAGAACTTAAACTGAGCCTCCTGTGGATATAGAGGAATGTGTCTTTTGTGTCTTGATACCATATAAGATCTGCTTTCCCAATTGCATTATCTATTCATTTTCATGTCTTTTCCTTTCCTTTTTGTCTGGTCTATCTGCATTTTTTGTTTGTTTTCCTTCTTTCTTTCTTTCTTTCTTTCCTGCCTTTTTCTATTTTCCTCTCTTTTCCTTTTTAACTTTTCTTTTCCTTTCTTTCCTGCCTTTTTCCTTCTTTTATGTCTTTTTTCTTTCTTTCTCATCTTTTTCTTTTTTTCCTGTCTTTTTCATTTCTTTCCCATCTTTTTCTTTCGTTTCTATCATTTCCCTTTTTCCTGTCTAATTTGTCTCTTCGTACTTTATGTTCTATTGTTGGTGTCTATTTGACATCCATATTAATGTTGTATAAATCAACTACATTAAAGTTTTGCATAGAAACAAAATAATATTTTTGTGTTGATTTCTTAAGGGGGTTTCCACTTTCCTTGATGGACTCTTTTCTCTTAGAAATTATTACGCCATTTTATCAGCCAATTAAAAACGACGTTACAAACGGCGACGTCATTTAGTTGCTGATGACATAATTTTTAAAGCAAATGCAAAGCCTTGTTACAAGCATGAGTAAATTATCTAAGATTTCATTAAAACGAAATAATGAGTTTGAAACAAATCAGATAAGTAAATTGCACAATTTTTCTCTAAAAAGTTCGAACACCTTGCGTATCTTTTGTACAATCTTTTGGTCAGCTCTGTTCTTTTATTAACAATCAGAGTTGACAAGTACATTTACACTGATGTATATGTAGTTCTTAATTAAATGTTTTTATTTGCGTTAACGTTTCTAGTACAACACGAAATCAAACTACTTTAAACGTACATATTTTACGTACATATTATTATTGCGCTGATAGCACTTTCTATACTGTTTTCTATCAAAAACAATTTATAACTTAACATTTCCTTTACACAATCATACAGAAATAGATGAAGATTAAAAACACAGGATAGCAGTTGTTCGCAAAAAAAAAACCCAAAATCATCTCTAAATGGACGACATTCACTTATATATACATAGCTAGGTTATCTATCATTCACTTTAATTTTCATAGAATTCATTTAACAAGCTTACGAAAAGTTCTTATTAAATAAAAATAGTGATAGAGTTTGACAGATTCTATATATTATTAACACGACTTTTCATATTTTATTACTTAACCTAACCTAACTTAACTGTAACCCTGGAAACATGCTTGCAATGTGTCTTCATTATTTTCATCACTTCTATTTATAGCAACGATTGGTGGTAGGACAAGTGCTTTACAGGGAGACTACGGCGTGACGTCATGTATTTATGATGTCAGGTGTGCTATGTGGTTCTAGAACAGCAATATATATTAAAATGGCTTCTGGTATTCAATAAAATATATAACAGGACATAGGCCCGCAATTGTACCCTTAAGATACAAGAACATGTATAGTGTGTTAGCGTGGTGTCAAAAGTAAAGACCGTGGTACGAGATGTTTTGATATGATATTAGAAGTATAAATCAAGAAAATAAATAGGAATCTCAGGCAAGTTTTACAACCAAATCCATACCGCGGTGGCATGTTTTTCTTAATCATCCCCAACCTGCACGAAATTCTTCTCAAAAATTGTAGTTAATTCGAAAAGCATTCGGTAAGTGTACGCTCCAATTGTTGTTGTTTGCGGTGAGTCACCTTTATGCATGCGAAGTTCGACAAGTCACAATAGTCGGGGAGAGAAAACATACAAACATCCAGGCATGCATTTAATATCCTACAATTCCTTCACTTCAAAGAAACCCTACAATCGCTCAGGAAGTCCATTTTTAACAATGAAGTAATTTGAATGCGATTTCCCTTCGTCTACGTGGCTATTTGGCGTTCTGTGGAACTGGTGTGTGACAGCACGTGTTTAACGCCTTATCATGCCCGACACTTTGATAAATGCGTATAACAGCCTTTGACGTCATTCGGTACTCGCTATTCAATAATAGTTCTATATATACAACATACACAGACAAACATATTCGAATAAATCTCAATGAATTAGAATGAAAAGGAAACCAATAACGAATTACATGTAGGGATAATTGATTTAAATACATTTTTCTTGGTAAATTGTTAGATTTCAGCGGATTCGCTCAATATTTGGATGAAAATCCTTCTGAACTGTTAATACATGCAATAAAAACAGTTATACAATACAAAGACACAGCACGACGGAGTTTATACAGTTTAAAATCATAGAATGAACGGAGGCATACGTTTTAATCAAATATGTATATAAAACGAAAGAATGAAAGAGCTGATATTTTGCGTCACTTAAAAAGATCTCCCTCCCTACTTTCAAAAAATTGTTAGATTAGAAAATGTACCGAGACCTATGCAATAAAGAATTCTCGTAACTCATTTTGTTGGCTTGTTTGTTTGTTGGTTTTTTTGTTTTTTTGTTTTTTTTGGGGGGGGAGGGGGGGGGGGGGGTTTAATTTGCTTGCTTGTTTGTTTCAATAGTTAATGCCATCCTCCAGGAAAAGTCCTTTTTCACCCGGTTTACCAGCTTCGTTTACATCGTAACATACCACTCACGATGTCCTGATGAAATGGATATTAAAAGTAAGTGTTTGTGTCCCTGAAACCTATCCTAGTCAAGTGACCGTGGTGTAAAATATGGCGCCGTTCTAAGGTTCGCACTTCCGCGGTAATAGCGACTGATCAATTCTCTAACAGACTGTGTAGATGTTTCCTCGCCAAACTTCTAAAGTTACTCATTCTTAACGGCTATAATGTGTGAAATGTTTTGAAGATAAATACGGATATGCCGAGCAGTGTTCGTAGACAGAGATGGGAAGCAGACATTAAGCGTTAAGTTTTCGGTAAACTTCGGTAACTAGGTGTAACAGAATAGTGAACGCTAATAGCATGGCTTGTGTGGTGCAACGTTAAGGTGACTTTAGGTTTTTACTTGGTAACATCACCAATAGCTAATTCGTTTTATCATCAACACAAAAGAGAAAAAAGTTCAAAATATATAATACATCTATATTACGTCAACACAGCATACATTTTAATCTGGACCCGTATTACGGAAACCATACGAAGGCTCAAGTACACCTTTTGTGCTCAGGTGCAACTACTTTTTCTGATAAACCTAAATTCATATTTTTAATGGTTTGAAGAAATTTCAGAAAAAAATCAAATGAGATATAATTTTCGATGTTTGGGGTTTTCTTTTAAAATGCTTATCATGGTTGATGTGAGTTAAAGGAAGATAGGTTTAGTAAAAATTAATATTTGAGCATGAAAATTGTTTAATGAATACGGGACCAGGATTATGTTAAGTAGAATCATCCGTCACTTTGAGGATGTGATAGAGAAATGTTTAACTTGAAGCTCTGCGGAGAGTCTGAAAACAAGAAGATTGTCCTGTAGTTTGGAGATTTTTCTGTCACGTCATCAGGGAGGCGATATCTACTTTTCTCCCATCAGACTATTTTTATTCCACATGGACAGAGTGGGTTGTTCCAATTTTGAAAATATATTGCAAAGCCACACGCTATTTTTTTAATCCTGTCTATATTCTTGTTTATAATGTACGAAATGCAAAGAAATGTTATAAAATATAGTTTAAATAACGCAATGTTCACATGATGTGATTTTATTGTCGTCGTGACGTCATTGCGTTCTGTCAATCGCCAGAAATATCGCACCCAGGGGTGACAGAGAAATCTTGAAAAAGTGAAATTGGAGACAAATCTGTGAACGCACGAGAAAACCAGTTTAGTACATTCCAAAACCAATGCAGAAAGCAACATATGAATTCTATTAGATTGGCAGTAAATAGCCAGATTATCCGGAAATGTAAAACGGTATGTAGCCTGCATGTTTGCAATCAGAAACAAGAAAAGCTATCGGATGGACGGTTTTGGAGAAAACCCCTTTTATTATGGTTTCAAATAATTCTTAATAAATGTAGATGGCTTCGCCATGAGAGCGAGATTGCGAAATTGAGAATAATGTGTGTCTCACATGCATTCATACGTGTAGTATATATTTCACGAAATAATGAAAATTAATGAAAATGTCTGATACAGCCCTTGGTCAACTATACCGGGTAATGAGATGGAGTACCACGTAGACCTCGTCTGTAAATGAGGAGTAGGTAACCGTTCATCAACAGCAGTCTCAGTCCATAACTCATCAGAAAGGCGCGTGGTGTTGTATGTCTTTTACGACCGTATATGCTTTCTTGGAGCTTGCAAAACAAAGAGACGGATGCTGATGAAACCTTGCCAGAGTTTAACAATTTGATTTGTTAGTTTTGAAGTGTAACCAATTAAGTTAGTCCCCAGGCTAACGTTGTCCCTTGACGAGGAGCTGTACTTCGTCGTTATAATATATACCGACTTTTGTGTGCTCTCATAACCAATTAGTCAGTCTTAAAACTTCGATAAAACGCCGACATTATCACTCCTTTCCTCGTTCGATGTGATTTAGGGTTATAACTCTTAATTCAATAAGCAATTAACACCAAGAACAAATGCATTGTGCACTAGTAAGTCATTTTAAATATATCTCCTGTCAGATCTGTTCAATGTTGGTGGAAAACAACATAAAGACTGTAAATTATGTTTCCATCCTGCAGGTAGGGCCTAAGGGTAAACCAAGCTATTTATATTTGATAAAGCGTGCATATGTTCAACTTCAGTAAAGCAGGACTAAATATACATCCGGCATGTGCTAGTTAACACATTCATGATAATTATTCAATCTAAAAGTGCAACGGGCCTTAATATAGAGAAAACGTTACGAAATACTTATCGGACATTGGTCTTGTGTTCTCAGAACAAATATCTGATCTTCACTGATAAACCATTTATATGGCCCTCACTTCCATCTTGAACTTTCCTGTATTTCAGGAATGTTTGTTGTTAAGACCGTATAAAGCTGAATCGATGTAAAGTCACACTCGTACGGTCCTCCAAGTTATGCCATTCCACTCGAAAGATAGAAGACATAAATGGACCTATATATCACGTCAAACATCAGTGGGTGATAAGTGACTGTCAGTGGAACTACAGCGGAGGAAGAAAGAGGTCCCTCATGGCTAGTAGCTCAAGCACGTCAACAGTTTTCTGAAATATTCATACCAGTAACCAAGGACACCCTATTGCCATGGAATCCTTGAAGATACTGGACAATTTGAACTCGTGGTGACAAAAGCTATTGACTATGCCCACAGACCATTTTTCTTGATCTTCACGACTTTGACATCGCTGTTGTCTCCGAAGGGGCATTCATTCTTGACTTTACTGTTTCCGTTAGCATTTCGCTCATTTTTGACGTTGATGATTTCCATGACATCAATATCATAATTGACATTATTGATTTCTTCTATCGCTATTCACATTGTGGATTTCTTCTATCATTCTTGACATTGTTGCTTTCCTCACACATTGCAGACTTTGCTCTTTTTAACGGCGATGCTGTCATTTTCACCCTTGTTGACATTGCCGTTAATCTTCCTTGGTGATGTTGACAATTCTTGCTGATTCTGTCGATTTCCTCGGTGATGTTGACAATGCTGACTCTGTCGATATCCTCGGTGATGTTGACAATGCTGACTTTCTCGATTTCCTCAATGATGTTGACAATGCTGACTCTGTCGTTTCCCACGGTGATGTTGACAATGCTGACTCTGTCGTTTTCCGCGGTGATGTTGATAAGGCTGACTCTATCGTTTTTCGCGGTGATGTTGACAAGGCTGACTCTATCGTTTTCCTCGGTAGTTTGACAATGCTGATTCTGTCGTTTTCTTCGGCGATATATCATTGACACGTTGCTGTTTTCTATCAGATTATATAAATGTTGACATTGTTGATTTTCCTTTATTGCTGATGTTGTCGTTTTCATCGACGATCATTTTTGACGTGAAGGATTGCTCGGCATTGCAGTCATTGTTCACATAATCACTTCATTGGCATTACATTCATTGCTGTCTTTTCTGTTTCCTCAGCGATGTTCCTTTGCTGGTTACTGTTTTCCCGGCGATATTGCCTTGCCTACGTTGCTGTTTCCATGGCGATATTGCTTTGCTAACATTACTGTTTTTCTCAGCGATGTTACATTTCTGATGTTGCTGTTTCATTTTCAATGTTGCCTTGCCTACGTTGCTGTTTCCTTGGCGATATTGCTTTACTGACTTTGCTGTTTCCTCAGCGATGTTTCTTTCCTGATGTTGCTGTTTCAACGGTGATGTTGCTTTGGTCACATTGCTGTTTCCTTGGCGATGTTGCTTTACTGACTTTGCTGTTTCCTTGGCGATGTTGCTTTACTGACTTTGCTGTTTCCTCAGCGTTGCTTCTTTGCTGATGTTGCTGTTTCAACGGTGATGTTGCTTTGGTCACATTGCTGTTTCCTCGGCGATGTTGCTTTGTTAACATTGCTGTTTCCTTGGCGATATTGCTTTGATGACATTGCTGTTTCCTTGGCGATATTGCTTTTCTGACATTGCTGTTTCTTTGGCGATACTTTCATTGCTGACATTGCTGTTTCCTTGGCGATGTTGCTTTACTGACATTGCTGTTTCCTTGGCGATGTTTCTTTGCTGACATTGCTGTTTCCTTGGCGATACTTTCATTGTTAACGTTGCTGTTCCCTCGGCGACGTCTGTTGCTTTGCTGACATTGCTATTTATACGTTTATACAATGATGTTTGGCTAATTCATCTATTTACATTTTTAGGTGTCCTTATCAGTATCGTTGTCGCGTGTCATTTCACAAAATGTTTTTGCCGCTAGTGATATTTGAATTTCCTTTTGTATATAGCAATAGTTGCCTTCGGATAACATTATCGGAACATACACGATAGCGGACGTGTTACTTGTTATACGATACTATAAACTGTTATGTTCTCTGGTCTTCAGTAACGTGTTACAATAGGGCGCTTACGGAATAGAACTAATTGATTATTATCTTCGCCTATTTGGAGTATAGAATCAATTATCGAAACTCGTGGCAGGGATGTAATAGGTCTAACTACCGATCTCTGTATATAAATACAGGTTTTATTAGGAGAATAATGAGGGTAGAGGTATTACGCGTGACAATTACTGACAATCTCGCTTGGTCCTATAGTGATTTTAATATTGGCACATAATGTAAACCTGGTTCAGACAAAACCTCATTTACCCTTGATTTGCAATACTGTCCCTCCGGAAATAGTGTCCTGGTGTTTAAGCAATGAACGGTTTTCATTTGGAATACAATAGTAAGTATGAATGCGAACTGGAAATGACAAATTACATTTCATGTTGATTATTATTATTTTATTTTTTTTTTTTTTAATCTAGGGAAATTCATTATTTAGTTGATCACGTTTCAGTATCTTGTTTGTTCAGAAAATAACACGACCAGCCAGTCATATTGGTATCTATGGTAACAGGTGATGTCATCACGCGTAGCGATTATCGTGTTTTCTATAGCAGCGGATAGTTAGAAAAACGACCTTGTTCTAGCGATTGTTCCGTCATATAGTTAAACAACTTCTGTTAGCCACATGTCACGAACCGAAAGAATCCGCCCCTTTAAATGAGGATAACTTTTAATGTATGTTACATGCGTGCAGCATTTACGCTTTGAATTGAATTGTTTGAAGCTTATTTTACTGCTGAAGAAGTGGTCAATAATTTTAAGATATGTTATAACTTGCAACAGAATTTGTTTTTAGAAACTTGTCATGACGTCACGTCTCTAGGTTACCATTCAATCAACGCTTTCAATTTTATGATTAATCAACATAACATTTCTTTTATATAATTATGAGTTTTAAAAACCATATTTCGGTTGGTGTTTGTAAAAAACAAATGCTACACGGGGAGTCACGTGACTGCAAGTGACGAGTCAGCACAGCGGTCTGCTTACGAACGGTAACACGCGCATTTTTGTAGGACCTACCGAATTGTTATGTTATTGTTTTACACTGATATAAGCATTAACAAAATACAGTTGTAGAAACTTTCAATTTTCGTAATTAAAGGAAAGTCTTAGTATCATGATACATTTGAAAAAAACCCACCTGATAATAGTTTCAAACAATGCTTTTAACAGTTATAAAACTCTTTAAAGGGAAAATGTGTATGCAGCAATATCTCATAGTTATAAAGTGCTCGAGGTATGTACTTCTGTGTAGGTATGTACTTACATATGTCTGTGATTTCTCGTCAGGAACATGTTCCTTTAATATCTCTTATTTTGTATCGCATTTTTGCCGGGAGTTGAAATATATCATTTTCCGAATGTTATCATAAAATCCTATTATTAGTCTAAACCAATACTCCCTTGGGGAAAATCCTGGCCTAGTAAAACTAGCCTCAATCGTACAGTACTCATGACAACTATGTGAATCCTCTTGTGGGACAAAACATCGGTTATAAACAAATTGGCGGAGACGACTTTTCGCACGTTATGGGGGGCTTGCGGCTTTTTGTGGTCGCGTACTGTTGGACTGTATGGTAATTGAACTGGTTTACCAATCTGGTCAGAAATACTTGTCATGTTGTCAGAACAACGGTAAATAGCGGAAAATCAATTGTCAACCGATGAAAATAGCACTAGGTTTTACACTGAGGCTGTAGTGCCCCGTTACTCCCACGTAAACAATCGTTAGCCTTGCTGTTCCATAGCTCTGGGACATCTCGCCCGCCCACAGCTCTAGATCTCGGAAGATGCTTATGTGTTACTGATGAATAAAACATTTTCGAATCATTATTGATAGGGAATGTCACATTTTGTACAAGTTGATTTCTTTCACTATTTTGTTATATTTTTTAATCGTTATTATTTTCATCTGTGTGTATATTTGTTTACGTTACTCTGATATCTCAGCCTAAAAAAAATTGAACTGTAACAGTACCTTAGGATGTATTTCTACCGATGTGGTTTTTCCAATGGGCTGGATTTCCAATTGTTTATCGTATATAAGCTCTGATTGAATCCTTTGATGACATTGTGTATATTGCGTTGTCGTAAACAAATGTTACCATCACGACCGACGGATGTTATTTTATACTCGACTCTGGAACACGCTTGTTTTACCGACGTTTACCTTAACCAGCAATCAACAATGTTTGATGTTATTTCATATCTGAGTCTGCTACACGCTTGTGTTATATACAGACGTTACAGTGCCCAGCGCTCAACAATGTTGAATGCTATTTTTTTTAATCTGGGTCTGTTACACGCTTGTATTTTACGGACGTGTTATCGTACCATGCAGTGATCAACAATGTTGAATGCTATTTTATAATCTGAGTCTGTTACATGCTTGTCTTATACAGATGTTACAGTACCCAGCGATCAGTTTGCACTGGGCTACCATGCAAAGCAATCAGAGATGTTGAAAATATATCCAAAAATGACCGAGCACTCTTTAAGAGTAACATCCCGTCCATCAACTCGACCTCCATCACCCCTACCGACCACATCAAATCGCTCTCGTACTTCTTGGTAACTCGATTCCCATTGCCGGTTGCAGATAAATCACACACACAATCAATCGATCTCGGAGTGACCAAATTAGACCACGGTGACAGACATGCTCGACGAATCCATCTAACATGTGGTAGTTGTAAAGACAAGGTGATGAGCAATGTATATTGATACCATCAACAACATGAGCATACCGACGCATAAAGGGAGTCGCATTTGCAAATCAAAATTGATAAAATTACGGGAAATATAGATAGATATCGGACCAAGTGTTCCGGAAGAGTCGAGTCATCTGCTTTATCGAGGAATCCCGTCGTGTGAATCTATGCTAAATTCAGGTGATACCAAGTTCTTTAAATGAGAACTGGAGTAATGACAATTGAAACAACGACGATTATTTAAAGAGCGTATCAAATATCAAATTGTATATCGGTTCATGTCATTTCCTGTTATGCAGTGGACATACGTATTGCGTATAAACATGATCTAGAAGCAGTTCACCGATTACATGACAGTTTAAATGCTGTATAGTTTAATAGTATACGTTGTTAGCATGGCTTTCACGGGCTTATAACGCTTATATCACTGACGATTTTAGATATCGCGTCCACAACCCCGCGGCGCTTATAAGCATTTACGCGTTAGAAGTATGGCGTTCAAGTACCTATATTTACATTTACTCCTCATTTTCTCAATGAAAAAATGCTAAGAGGCAGTTGCCACCGGACGCCTATAATACCAAGTGTATCAGGCTATAACACCCAGTTGGTGCAGGAATACAAACTTGGCGGCTGAGCACATCACTTATGTTTTTGCCAATATGACGTCACGCGATTTCGCAGTTCACGGGCCAATAGTTTTGCTACAGTTGATCAGTTTAAAAATTATTTTCTATATGTTTAACGCAAATATACAAAATCAAACTAGGAAGGTTATCATGTTCTTCCACGCAAAAGCTGATTTATCAGTCATGTGACATTAAAAAGTCGGTATCTTCTTATCAATACGTATTGAACAGATGTTTTAATGTTGTTATAACGGGTTCCCATGGCAAGTGCCGACCATACCTCTTGCTGTCATATCGAATATATAACATCATTAAAACTAATGTTCATTTTAATGATGCTTACCCTTATGAATTGCATGTACAAGTAAAGCGTTCATTTATTTATCTATTTATTTATGCATGCTATGCATTGCTAGTATGGCGTTCATAATATGTTCACAAAAATCATGTTTTGTAAGAATGGCGATAACGTTATATATTATCCCGGCGCATTCGTTTACAACCCTTATGCATATGTATCAGTATTCCGGCGCATTCGTTTCTTTGCGACCCCTATATACATGTATAATTAGTATGGCAATTACAACCTTATACAGTATCCCGGCGCTCTAGTTCACAGCCCTTATGTATTGTAGTATCCCGGCGCATTCGTTCACAACCCTGATAAATTAAAGTGTCGCGGCGCATTCGTACGACGTTTTATTACAGAAATCCTCTGGAGATGTACGATGAATACACAGTCATTGTTTACATATGACCCTGGCGGTCGATAAACCTTGGACACCGGGCCGTATCTTTTGTGTTTTTACCCATCCAGGTTTCCATGTAACTAAATCACACAATATCAGAATTATTGTTAATATATTCATCAGTATCATAGTCCATGTGCCTATCAACTGGTTTTGCTTTCCCCCTGTTATCTCGAGTGAAACATCGTGTCTGCCTATTCGTAGTAATTATTCTGACACAGTTTGAATAAACTTGGTGACCTCGTGGGCTACTGGTTTGTAAAAGACATTGAAACAATGTAAATTTTTATCAATACACTGGTTGCAAATTATATATCGAAAAACATTATTGCGCAATGATTTCCCGATGAGCTTAGTAAGCCAACGTGCACATTTATTATTGATAAATTTCCTTTGAAATCTTAATTTCTGTTGCTTTTTTGTATTAATATCGGACTGTATTAGTGTATACTTGATACCATCACCATTGCCAATGTACTTTATTCCACAAATGTAGACCTGATACTGTCTTCTATGTTAGTGTAGACCTGATACCGTCTACTGTGTTAGTGTAGACCTGATACCGTCTACTGTGTTAGTGTAGACCTGATACCGTCTACTGTGTGTTAGTGTAGACCTTATACCGTCTACTGTGTTAGTGTAGACCTGATACCGTCTACTGTGTTAGTGTAGACCTGATACCGTCTACTGTGTTAGTGTAGACCTGATACCGTCTACTGTGTTAGTGTAGACCTGATACCGTCTACTGTGTGTTAGTGTAGACCTTATACCGTCTACTGTGTTAGTGTAGACCTGATACAGTCTACTGTGTGTTAGTGTAGACCTGATACCGTCTACTGTGTTAGTGTAGACCTGATACTGTCTACTGTGTTAGTGTAGACCTGATACCGTCTACTGTGTTAGTGTGTACCTGATACTGTCTACTGGGTTAGTGTAGACCTGATACCGTCTACTGTGTTAGTGTGTACCTGATACCGTCTACTGTGTTAGTATAGACCTGATACCGTCTACTGTGTTAGTGTAGACCTGATACCGTCTACTGTGTTAGTGTAGACCCGATACCGTCTACTGTGTTAGTGTAGACCTGATACCGTCTACTGTGTTAGTGTAGACATGGTACCGTCTACTGTGTTAGTGTAGACCTGATACCGTCTACTGTGTTAGTGTAGACCTGATACCGTCTACGGTGTTAGTGTAGACCTGATACTGTCTACTGTATTAGTGTAGACCTGATACCGTCTACTGTGTTAGTGTAGACCTGATACTGTCTACGGTGTTAGTGTAGACCTGATACTGTCTACTGTATTAGTGTAGACCTGATACCGTCTACTGTGTTAGTGTAGACCTGATACTGTCTACTGTGTTAGTGTAGACCTGATACCGTCTACTGTGTTAGTGTAGACCTGATACTGTCTACTGTGTTAGTGTAGACCTGATACCGTCTACTGTGTTAGTGTAGACCTGATACTGTCTACTGTGCTAGTGTAGACCTGATACAGTCTACTGTGTTAGTGTAGACCTGATACCGTCTACTGTGTTAGTGTGGACCTGATACTGTGTACTGTGTTAGTGTAGACCTGATACTGTCTACTGTGTTAGTGTGGACCTGATACTGTCTACTGTGTTAGTGTAGACCTGATACTGTCTACTGTGTTAGTGTAGACCTGATACCGTCTACTGTGTTAGTGTAGACCTGATACCGTCTACTGTGTTAGTGTAGACCTGATACTGTGTACTGTGTTAGTGTAGACCTGATACCGTCTACTGTGTTAGTGTGGACCTGATACCGTCTACTGTGTTAGTGTGTACCTGATACTGTCTACTGTGTTAGTGTAGACCTGATACTGTCTACTGTGTTAGTGTAGACCTGATACCGTCTACTGTGTTAGTGTAGACCTGATACCGTCTACTGTGTTAATGTAGACCTGATACTGTCTACTATGTTAGTGTGGACCTGATACCGTCTACTGTGTTAGTGTAGACCTGATACCGTCTACTGTGTTAGTGTAGACCTGATACTGTCTACTATGTTAGTGTGGACCTGATACTGTCTACTGTGTTAGTGTAGACCTGATACCGTCTACTGTGTTAGTGTAGACCTGATACCGTCTACTGTGTTAGTGTAGACCTGATACCGTCTACTGTGTTAGTGTAGACCTGATACCGTCTACTATGTTAGTGTAGACCTGATACTGTCTACTGTGTTAGTGTAGACCTGATACCGTCTACTATGTTAGTGTTGACCTGATACTGTCTACTGTGTTAGTGTGGACCTGATACCGTCTACTCTGTTAGTGTAGACCTGATACCGTCTACTGTGTTAGTGTAGACCTGATACTGTCTACTGTGTTAGTGTAGACCTGATACTGTCTACTGTGTTAGTGTAGACCTGATACTGTCTACTGTGTTAGTGTAGACCTGATACCGTCTACTGTGTTAGTGTAGACCTGATACCGTCTACTGTGTTAGTGTGGACCTGATACCGTCTACTGTGTTAGTGTAGACCTGATACCGTCTACTATGTTAGTGTGGACCTGATAATGTCTACTGTGTTAGTGTAGACCTGATACCGTCTACTGTGTTAGTGTAGACCTGATACTGTCTACTGTGTTAGTGTAGACCTGATACCGTCTACTGTGTTAGTGTAGACCTGATACCGTCTACTGTGTTAGTGTGGACCTGATACTGTCTACTGTGTTAGTGTAGACCTGATACTGTCTACTGTGTTAGTGTAGACCTGATACCGTCTACTGTGTTAGTGTAGACCTGATACTGTCTACTGTGTTAGTGTAGACCTGATACTGTCTACTGTGTTAGTGTAGACCTGATACTGTCTACTGTGTTAGTGTAGACCTGATACTGTCTACTGTGTTAGTGTAGACCTGATACTGTCTACTGTGTTAGTGTAGACCTGATACCGTCTACTGTGTTAGTGTAGACCTGATACTGTCTACTGTGTTAGTGTGGACCTGATACCGTCTACTGTGTTAGTGTGGACCTGATACTGTCTACTGTATTAGTGTGGACCTGATACCGTCTACTGTGTTAGTGTAGACCTGTTACTGTCTACGTGTTAGTGTAGACCTGATACTGTCTAATGTGTTAGTGTAGACCTGATACCGTCTACTGTGTTAGTGTAGACCTGATACTGTCTACTGTGTTAGTGTAGACCTGATACTGTGTACTGTGTTAGTGTAGACCTTTTACTGTCTACGTGTTAGTGTAGACCTGATACCGTCTACTGTGTTAGTGTAGACCTGATACTGTCTACTGTGTTAGTGTAGACCTGATACCGTCTACTGTGTTAGTGTGTACCTGATACTGTCTACTGGGTTAGTGTAGACCTGATACCGTCTACTGTGTTAGTGTGTACCTGATACCGTCTACTGTGTTAGTATAGACCTGATACCGTCTACTGTGTTAGTGTAGACCTGATACCGTCTACTGTGTTAGTGTAGACCCGATACCGTCTACTGTGTTAGTGTAGACCTGATACCGTCTACTGTGTTAGTGTGGACCTGATACTGTCTACTGTGTTAGTGTAGACCTGATACCGTCTACTGTGTTAGTGTAGACCTGATACCGTCTACTGTGTTAGTGTAGACCTGATACTGTCTACTGTGTTAGTGTAGACCTGATACCGTCTACTGTGTTAGTGTAGACCTGATACTGTCTACTGTGTTAGTGTAGACCTGATACTGTCTACTGTGTTAGTGTAGACCTGATACCGTCTACTGTGTTAGTGTAGACCTGATACTGTCTACTGTGTTAGTGTAGACCTGATACCGTCTACTGTGTTAGTGTAGACCTGATACTGTCTACTGTGTTAGTGTAGACCTGATACCGTCTACTGTGTTAGTGTAGACCTGATACTGTCTACTGTGTTAGTGTAGACCTGATACTGTCTACTGTGTTAGTGTGGACCTGATACTGTCTACTGTGTTAGTGTAGACCTGATACCGTCTACTGTGTTAGTGTAGACCTGATACTGTCTACTGTGTTAGTGTAGACCTGATACTGTCTACTGTGTTAGTGTAGACCTGATACCGTCTACTGTGTTAGTGTAGACCTGATACCGTCTACTGTGTTAGTGTGGACCTGATACTGTCTACTGTGTTAGTGTAGACCTGATACTGTCTACTGTGTTAGTGTAGACCTGATACCGTCTACTGTGTTAGTGTAGACCTGATACCGTCTACTGTGTTAGTGTAGACCTGATACTGTCTACTGTGTTAGTGTAGACCTGATACTGTCTACTGTGTTAGTGTAGACCTGATACCGTCTACTGTGTTAGTGTAGACCTGATACCGTCTACTGTGTTAGTGTAGACCTGATACTGTCTACTGTGTTAGTGTGGACCTGATACCGTCTACTGTGTTAGTGTAGACCTGATACCGTCTACTGTGTTAGTGTAGACCTGATACCGTCTACTGTGTTAGTGTAGACCTGATACCGTCTACTGTGTTAGTGTAGACCTGATACCGTCTACTGTGTTAGTGTAGACCTGATACCGTCTACTGTGTTAGTGTAGACCTGATACCGTCTACTGTGTTAGTGTAGACCTGATACTGTCTACTGTGTTAGTGTAGACCTGATACCGTCTACTGTGTTAGTGTAGACCTGATACCGTCTACTGTGTTAGTGTAGACCTGATACTGTCTACTGTGTTAGTGTAGACCTGATACTGTCTACTGTGTTAGTGTAGACCTGATACTGTCTACTGTGTTAGTGTAGACCTGATACCGTCTACTGTGTTAGTGTAGACCTGATACCGTCTACTGTGTTAGTGTGGACCTGATACCGTCTACTGTGTTAGTGTAGACCTGATACCGTCTACTGTGTTAGTGTAGACCTGATACTGTCTACTGTGTTAGTGTAGACCTGATACCGTCTACTGTGTTAGTGTAGACCTGATACTGTCTACTGTGTTAGTGTAGACCTGATACTGTCTACTGTGTTAGTGTAGACCTGATACCTGTCTACTGTGTTAGTGTAGACCTGATACTGTCTACTGTGTTAGTGTAGACCTGATACCGTCTACTGTGTTAGTGTAGACCTGATACTGTCTACTGTGTTAGTGTAGACCTGATACTGTCTACTGTGTTAGTGTAGACCTGATACCTGTCTACTGTGTTAGTGTAGACCTGATACTGTCTACTGTGTTAGTGTAGACCTGATACTGTCTACTGTGTTAGTGTAGACCTGATACCGTCTACTGTGTTAGTGTAGACCTGATACTGCCTACTGTGTTAGTGTAGGACCTGATACTGTCTACTGTGTTAGTGTAGACCTGATACCGTCTACTGTGTTAGTGTAGGACCTGATACCTGTCTACTGTGTTAGTGTAGACCTGATACTGTCTACTGTGTTAGTGTAGACCTGATACTGTCTACTGTGTTAGTGTAGACCTGATACCGTCTACTGTGTTAGTGTAGACCTGATACTGTCTACTGTGTTAGTGTAGACCTGATACTGTCTACTGTGTTAGTGTAGACCTGATACTGTCTACTGTGTTAGTGTAGACCTGATACCGTCTACTGTGTTAGTGTAGACCTGATACTGTCTACGGTGTAAGTGTAGACCTGATACCGTCTACTGTGTTAGTGTGTACCTGATACCGTCTACTGTGTTAGTGTAGACCTTATACTGCCGACTGTGTTAGTGTAGACCTGATACTGCCGACTGTGTTAGTGTAGACCTGTTACTGTCTACTGTGTTAGTGTAGACCTGATACTGTCTACTGTGTTAGTGTAGACCTGATACTGTCTACTGTGTTAGTGTAGACCTGATACTGTCTACTGTGTTAGTGTAGACCTGATACCGTCTACTGTGTTAGTGTAGACCTGATACCGTCTACTGTGTTAGTGTAGACCTGATACTGTCTACTGTGTTAGTGTAGACCTGATACCGTCTACTGTGTTAGTGTAGACCCGATACTGTCAACTGTGTTAGTGTAGACCTGATACTGTCTACTGTGTTAGTGTAGACCTGATACCGTCTACTGTGTTAGACCTGATACTGTCTACGTGTTAGTGTAGACCTGATTACCGTCTATTGTGTTAGTGTAGACCTTACCGTCTACTGTGGTTAGTGTAGACCTAGTAACCGTCCTACTGGTGTTAGTGTAGACCTGATACTGTCTACTGTGTTAGTGTAGACCTGATACTGTATACTGTGTTAGTGTGGACCTGATACTGTCTACTGTGTTAGTGTAGACATGGTACCGTCTACTGTGTTAGTGTAGACCTGATACCGTCTACTGTGTTAGTGTAGACCTGATACTGTCTACTGTGTTAGTGTAGACCTGATACTGTCTACTGAAGTGGACTTGAGGCCGTCTACTCTGCCTTTTCTCCGTCGATTTAAACAGTATTATCCGCCGACCTTTATATTACCGGAGACTTACATGTTTCTAATTCATCATGACCAGATTCTCCACGTCGTCTAGACATTAAATCTTGAGAGATTTACCATGCGGGATAATTACACCATTTGTCAACGTTTAATGACCTGCCCTGTTCCAAACCATGGTGTCAATATACAATACACAGAAAAACTCCCTTGTCCTTTCCTGTATCTTTCACTTTCGTAAAAAAGGGGAAATCTTTTGGCATTTGAGTCACTATGTGATTGGCAATATTGTATAAGGTACTAAGGGAGCCATTGGATCTCGGAGTTAGAGACGATCTGGCCAGACCAGACATCATTCTGTTCTACATTTGATATGTATAACGTTTTGTTTTATTACGTATGAAAAGTATTCCACCCTATAGAGGCATCGCCTGCTATCGACTGTTTTCAAATGTCAGTACAGACACATCATTCAAATACGGAATAGTCGGGAAAGTGCTATTTCTATAAAGTTGTGATAACCAATCCAAAGAACAAGGAAAAAGCTTTTCACTCAAAATTCAATGATTTTGACAGAATGACAGAAAACAAAATTTCTTTTATTTTTTTTCTTTCTAAAGGGGTACTTTGTACTGGTTGGTCGTTTTATTATCTATAACTGGTAACTTTCTGTGAAAGATCTACTCATAAAAGGTTGTTCAAGCTGTAAAAAGGTACTCTGTTGTTGTTGTTGTTGTTGTTGTTGTTGTTGTTGTCTCAATAAAAATCGAATATTACATTTCCGTTGTTGTTTTCTTCTTCTTCTTTTTCTTCTTCTTTTTCTTCTTTTTCTTCTCGGTAAAATTCAGAGGTACACACATTGTTTGTATGTATTATATAATCACATTGTACACGCTAGTCTGTACTGGTACGTCATAGATTCCCAGTTGGGCAATACTAGTCTGAGTATTGTATTCAAAGATCCGGTCGTCAAGCATGTAAACAAAATAATTTCGATTTCGGCATAAAGACGTCTTCAATCATCAATTACTCGTTTATTGCCTGTCCTCAAAGCTCATGCGAAGTCAATGCATAGATTAATTAACATATCCTAAATGGACCTTTAATAATCTTAACACAACCCCGCTATCGATGACGTCAGCACCATGTAATGTGCGTTTTATTAACGCCCACAAACATTATAACAAAACATCATATCAGTGTAGTTGTTCCAAAGGTTAAATCAGAAAAAAAACACGTTTTGTCTAGACTCTTTGAAATACAAATGTAGTATATTTGCTAGACTTGTGGTATCAATGCTGGAGTTTTCATTTCATTTTTCAATTTTCTTGTCTGATAATCATCACACCCTTTCTGTGTAATTGATAAGTGACAATGACCTAATTTCCCATTGTCGTCATCGACTATAATTGAAGACCACCTAATACCAGAAGTGTATGACCGGGCTGTAATCATTAATACCCATACGATACTGTACAGTGATATTACATGTCAGTAGTTTTCCGTGCTCACGTGCTCACGTTCTCCGTGAAGTATGATTTATCGTCCATGTATCTGTCTTCTCCAACTTGCCAATATCCGTTTGATTATCAAAGAGAAAGGATATTTATATTTTATATATGGTGTACAGTGGTCGGGTTCACTGTAACTCACGGCTTATGCGTGATTGGATATGACCGATCATTACTTCGTGATCAAGGTTGTGCCAATGTTGTATACAATCGTGATAAATGGCGTTTCAGCCCTCTGTTGAATAGGGCTATTTGCAATATCGACGAATATCTTCAATGACATTAATTACTTCCAATTATAAATCAGCTGATGAATTACCTCCCTTGACCTTCGGATGGGTTATCCCCCTTAACGTAACTCTACCTGCAAAGTTTTGTTTACTGTGTTTGTCGCTCCGTGAACAGCCATGGGCATTTTCAGTCGGAGTCCTCTTGTACACGGGGGCTACCTCACCCAACAACATATTGGATGCCTGCAGCATGTCTTCAAGATCAATTTGAGTTAATTGTCTCGCCTTTTATTGCGTAGCTTTAAGTAGGAGGTATCGTACACAATATTGAATAACTTTGGTATGTATGCACCGCGGACATAGAACAGAACCAAGAGTCTTTCGAACACTGATCTATACATGGTCGCTGACGAGGAAGTGTCAACGGCGACATTAGAAAGGAAGAAATATAGAGAAAAGCGATGTAGATCTCGAATTCATTAGCCTCTTTTGAAGCAATTACGACAACAGGTGCTATTCTGCAGGAACCATGCCAGCAGGAAGCTAAGAACATTTGTTTTATTTATGACGAAAATTATACAAATATCTATAATTGAAATCAAATTTTTGTGCATATGTTAACTTAACCTATGTATGACAATGTATACAGATGCGGGGGCATGTTGGTTATTGCCTTTGTGTGCTGGTCAATTGTAATATAGAATCAATCATTCTCCACAGCTGACAACAATAGATCGTTCAACCTCATCAAGTCGTTTAATGCTATGTTAGACTTCATTCAGCCGTGAGGCAATCGTTTAGTAAATATACCCAATGTAACAGCGAGCTGGACGTCGGGTCGGGATGCACTTTACTTCCTGTTGGTGATATTGTTAATGACGTGTCTTCGAACATCTCTACTGATCAGCATTATAGAGCAAATTGGCTAGGAGCGACCATGAACTAATTATAGTGACAACAGGAAGTGTTTGTCCAGCGTTAGGTATCAGCCGTGGTCAAGTACTGGATACCTTTGAGACCATTGCCAGTTCAAGAATCGGTAAATGTTGTAACATCTTGAGCCATATTATTACGATAGTCATCCTCCGTACCCACGGGGAAAGGTATTGACGTTGAAGTGATGGCGACGTACATTTATACCGATCCTAAGGTCAGATCGATAAAGGTCTTTCGACCACGAATTAAGCCTAGTCTGGTTTACTTTTTCACTTCCTTGTTTCGATAGCCTAACGTAAGGTGAAATTAAAATTTATTGTAAAAGTGATTACTATAGGTCACCTTATTGGATCAGGCAAGCAGGAATTTCCATTTAGCATGATGGTAGGGTGTCCTCTCGGAGAGCGGGAGGTCGCTAGTTCGAGGCCCAGTGCGGGAAGGGGAATTTTACTTCCTATTAAATACTTGGTGCCATCGATCATTCTGAGAAATGTACTGGAATTTAATATGTCCCTTGGATCTAAAAAAACTACGTGATTATGGTTGTCTTGAGGGTGGAAGAATTTGTAAAGAAGTGGTTAGTGTGAAAGAGGATAGACTAGGCTAGTGGGAAATTCCCTATAGCCTTGTGGTAGCTAGGTCGCTTGAGGTCGCTAGTTTCCAGGCCCAGTACCGGCGTTGTATCTTTCATTACCAATTCCTGCCCTGCAGGTAGGGCGTAAGAATTGTACCTGCTGCCCCCATTGCATGATCGTAAGAGGCGACTAAATTTGGGATCTTATCGTTTCTCTTTTTTCTTAACAACTTTCTTCTTCCTAATGTCTCCCTTGACAATGCCTCATGTTTGGACTTTAGTTGAGCGTACGCCGCTGTGAGGAAGGCTTTGGGTTCTATCCCCTAGCCGAGACATACCAAAGTCTTTAAAAATGGTAGTTGCTACTCCTGCTTAGCGCTCAGCATATTAGGAGTGGGACGACTGGTTCGCCCGTTGTCAGTATAATGTGACCGAGTAAGGTGTGCTGCTGGATGTCTTCGGTAGTATGCTTCAGTGAGGTAGCACTATAAATCGGCAAAAGTTCCGGCCTATCACAAGGAGACTTAACACGAACATACCGCAGCCTCCCAAAACACGCATACGCACTCACCACACGCATGCATGTCGCACGCACGGGAGACCGTCCTTAAATGACCTTAGCTGTTGATAGGACGTTAAACAAAATAAACCAAACCAAATAATTACCCATTCTATTATATTAATGATATTTCCTACATACCAATACACTCTTATATACAATGCTGCCTCTAAAGTGTCATCAGTTGCCAAAGCTTTTTGTATTATTTAATTCTTTCTTTTTTTTCTTTCTTTCCTTTTTTTTCTTTTGTGAGGGCGGTTGGGGTGGAGAGTCATTATTATTTCTTCCAACCAATATACCATTACATGTGAAGACAACGCTCTCCCCAAAAAGCCACCAATCGCAAGAGTTTGTTCTTTTGTGTGCGTGTGGGAGGTGTAAATCCCTGAAAATTTCCTGCAGACAAATCTGTGATTAATGAAACTAGAGGGAGCGTCCATGTCAGTGTTTTTTCTATTTATCTTTAAGCGTCGTTAATACCACCATGATATGTACTTTATAGGTAGTCTGGTCTGGGTTCTGCGACAATTTGTTGCTCGTATGTCTTGGTTTTGGTATGGTCCTATTGTAAAAAACAAATGGGGGGGGGGGGGGGGGGGGGGGAGCTCCGAGTTTTATACCATGAGAAGTAAAAGCCTTCATTAACAGGATCCACACCATAGGAACCCATGGGGAAGGTGTCTATTTAACACAATTGTATTGAATCCTTCCTATTTAGGTGCTTCTAACTGACATTTTGCTGGCACCAATAGGCTAGGAAAGGGAGACTCACAAGATGTCCGTTTTCTAATCCAACATTTCAAATGAAACGACAAATTCAATGACACTCGCTCCCACCCTGAGTCTTACACTAATTTCTTGATCGTACATGTATACCTTTTTTGTAAATATCTCAATAAGTACACAATGAAGTTGGTGTTTCGGTCTTTTGAGTTGACAAATATATTTGTCCGAGTTGTCCCAAAAACAAACCTATGCTTTAAGGATATAACGGGTCGTGATCTCCACTCTCCACATGAAAAACAGAAATATCCCAAATGTGTAAACTTTCAACTAGAACTGTACATTGTATGTTGGTTATTGTTTTGACACGTAACACGTCTTCAGGGTATACGTAGTTTGAATCAGTGTCATGGAATCTGCTAAATTTGTTAATGCTAGGAATATTATCAGGGTCATTTTGAGCGGTCGCCTTGTAGTAGTTGGTGACTACCATCACTAAACATTATACGGAAGGCCGTCGCATGCCATCCACAATAATTATGGTTAAGTGTCTTGGCCAAAGACACAGCCACGATGCACTGACCGTCCCGTTTCCCAGCTTCCCGAGAAAACACAAACCAACAGACACGGGTTGGGAGCGTCAAACCTTGTACAATGCACATGTATATAACTATTCCTTGACTGAAACATTCAGTTTTCAAGTACTGTAACACAGACGGGAAAAACTTTGCACACACTTTCTGTATAGATAATTTTAGAATGGAAAAGGGCCAGGTCGCATGCCAGCGCTGCATGTCTGTGCCGTTAGAGAAACTCCCCATTACGACGGACGACGGTAGCTGGGACAAGAAATGAGCGCCATGTCTATGGACAATGGTCTACAAATCAATGTGTACTTCACACTAAATAAAGTAAAAAAACCCGTGTAGAATCTACTGCCTCCAAAGTAGCATTGTGTCTACCAGTGGCATTGTGATCCCGGAAACTGGAGAAATAGTAAGATCCTCACTACCAAGGCTCGCCAACAATGCTTTTCGAATTATACTTAGACGTTGCCTTTCCATAACCAGCACTGAATGGTCGATAGTGGATGTTTACCGCGGCCTGTGTCCCGGGGGACGGGCTGACGTCCAGAATAACACCTCATAACACTATCTATATCGTAAATAGGAGCGATAGCGACGAATCAGGGCCCGATCGAGATAGTATGGGATACTAGGGATAGTGACGGGAGTTTTACTCTAAACAAGATATGTTATTTTAATTAAACATGAACAGGGTTCTGTAATATAAGTTATTATTTATCAGTTTCGGTTTGTCTGAGAAACACGTTTATACGTAAGTGGTGCTTCACTGATATCTACAATACAGTGTACAACAGGAGTCGATACTGAATAAACACGCCGTGGTGAATGGTTCTGAAGCATTTTCACATCTGTCTTGTTCCGAAAACGCCAAAGGCTTAAACTAAGTATAACCATTGATAATGTAATGTATCAGAATATATCACCAAAAACATAGTATACAGTGATTAATTATTGTCAGCTTATCATAAAATTAGCGAGTCTGGGCTTTGTCATGAAGTTCAGTTGCAACGAGGGACTAATTCACTCAAAATGAATGGCTACGATGCTTCTTCTTTGACTGTCAAGCGATGCAATTCGGTTTTGACTCAATGACAGTCAATGATGTAGACTTCTGCCTTAGCTTTCACAATGTCGCCCAACTAGACGGCGTTGTTTGGTGTTGAACTCACTCAACCATGTCTTAATTGGAATCGGAATCATTCAACCAAGGGCTGTTAGTATCGTGCTCAATCAAGCAAAAACGCGGACGCTGTATTTGGTTTTGAGCTCAGATACACTGAAACCAGACGCTGGATTGTTTAAAGCCAATGTTGTTTAGGGGCGGGGTCTCCTTGTTGTAGCTGGTAGCTAGAACATCACACAAGATGTCTGACATGTGATCTACAGAGCCACTGGTGTAAAGTACCTTGCCCATGGACGCAACCACGACAGCACATGACGAGCCGTGATCTTAGCTTCTTGAGAACACTCGCCGCTCCGGGACGGGATCGAACCTGTTACCTCCGATCTTCAGACGAGATTGCTTTAGTCCCAAATGCTCTACTGACACAGTGGCCCCTACATACCGCATAACACATCGACCACAGACTAGGACACACCGATACAATGGCGCTACCCAGCCTCATCAACAGGCTAGAGCGCAGTAATGCCATGGCACCAATACACTTATCACAGCATATGACCGCTGACACGCCAATCATAGATTATTGTCCAAAATATACAATTGCCAGAGGCCACTACCAACCAATAACAGACTATGGTGCAAATGTGTCATTGCGCAAAAACTGTAGTCATGGACTAGGGCGTAAAGATGACCTGGCGCTGACAAACAAAGTATAGACTAGGGCGCAAAGATGACATGGCGCTGACAAGCCAAGTATAGACTAGGACGCAAAGATGACCTGGCACTGACAAACCAAGTAAAGACTAGGACGTAAAGATGACATAGCGCTGACAAACCAAGTATAGACTAGGGCGTAAAGATGACATAGCGCTGACAAACCAAGTATAGACTAGGGCGCAAAGATGACCTGGCACTGACAAACCAAGTAAAGACTAGGACGTAAAGATGACCTGGCGCTGACAAACCAAGTATAGACTAGGGCGCAAAGATGACATAGCGCTGACAAACCAAGTATAGACTAGGGCGCAAAGATGACCTGGCGCTGACAAACCAAGGATAAACTAGGGCGCAAAGATGACATAGCGCTGACAAACCAAGTATAGACTAGGGCGTAAAGATGACATGGCGCTGACAAACCAAGTATAGACTAGGGCGTAAAGATGACATGGCGCTGAAAAAAACAAGTATAGACAAGGGCGCAAAGATGACGAGGCGCTGACACAGTCTAGAACACAAGGTTGTCAGAACGCAACAGACCTACCACAGGCTACCGTTCTAGCTTTCGTGGCGCTCGTATGCGCAATAAGAAAGGCAATGGCTCAAGATTATGAAAGTACTTGTACCACCGTAAGATAACAATAATCTTCTCTGCTTGAAGATTATGTTAAGTGTTGCTATATAGATCGAGGGTAATTCAACAAAAAGGAAATGCAATATCTTAATTGTTTATATATTGTACATACAAACACATTCAACATCACGCGTTTTAGCGTAGTAGGCGAGAAAGGCGTATAGTGCAGAGGGAAAGGAGTAGGGAGAATGGGGGCAGGGGAGGGGGAGGGGTACAAGACTAAGAGAAGGCCAATAAATCTAATCATGAAAGAAAGTTGTTTACGACGAACGCTATTTGTTTATAAGTGATTTACGTCCCTTGATAGTTGCCGTGGTTTAAAGCTGCTAGAACTGACGTTTGTTGGTCTCTCTGTCAAGAACACATCATAATAATTACATCAGCTAATCCAAATGTTCTCGTTACTCGGTACTTATTCATATTTTACACTCCACTTTCCTGTGTAATCAGTTTTAATAGACTCAAAATATCTCTTTAGCAAATGTGAGTATGCTTTGCAACCAAAGTTAAGACTACTCAACACTACATTAGAAAATTAGAAACAATCCGAAAGGATTAATCAAAGCTACAACGACAGCGTACTTAAACGTCACAAGTATATGGTGACTTTAGAGACTTTTAAACTTTTATAAATTTTATGTTTTTTTTTTTTTTCCAGATCTCAGCAAAATGGCAATTGAGCGAGCAACAGGCGCGGCCAAACTAGCTAGCCAACTTCAAGTAATGTTAAAACGTAATTTTGTCATTACTTAATTATTAATATTTATGTGTTGATTATTTAAAACAGAAACTGTTTACTTGTATACGCATGCATTGCTGAATGGTTGATTAATTCAACTTCTCGATAATTAGCACTTTGTTTTAATTAACTCAAAATTCCAGCATATTGCACAAAACTACAATCATTGGTAAAGTTGGCAGTCCATGAAACCATTGTTCACTGTTCCTGTCCGTTCAGGTACTTGCATACGCGACAATACTCTCACTATTAAGAAGTCACGTGATCAATTTTCACCAGTAAAATTACGCGAATCGTATAGTGGCAGTATACTAGTATTGACGCTTCGACAGATGTGACTTTACTGCCCCAGTAATTACACGTGTCCACTGGCAACAATTCCTATGCGTACATGAATAAATTAAGGCGACTGTAATTGTAAAAAAAAAAAACACTGTTGGAACGTGTGATCAGGTGTAACATTTAAAAAAATCATATAACTAAGACTTCCCCTTAATTACGAAAAGTAAAAGTGTCCGCAACCGTATTTTGTCAATACCTAAAATATTGCGAACTATTACCGAGCTGTTCACGGACTAATCACACGCACCCACGTGACTCCATTACAAACATCGACCGAGAAAAACAGTGTTTCAAAACTCGTAAACATTTATAAAGCATTGTTACGGTACATTCTCGGGTAACGCTATTTATTAAACTCAATTCACTATTTAAAAGAAGAAATAATCGTTTAATGAACGTTTAATAAAGATATAGTCGCTTTAATGAGGATAAAATCTACAGATATAGTCGCTTTAATAGAACTGTAACCCGTTTAGCCTACCATATCTATAATTACATACATCTGTACTGATATTGGCCAGGATGTCGCCATCTTTCTGTGTTAAAGAAATGTAAGATATTGTGTTATGTCATGGACTTAGATTATAATCTATAAGTCCTTGGTTGCGTCAAATGATGGGTAGAGGTGTTGCGATACCCCAGTCGGTTAGAGCGCCGACCTCGGTAGTCCCAGGTGAAGTTCCATGGTGATTTGTGTTACTTCACGGGAAGCTGATAATCCTGACTCGCCTCAAAATGACCCAACTGGCCATGACTGTTCATTGGGCGATAAACCCAACAAACAATTGCCGTGTCACGTCATTACATTTAAGAATATAATTGTTTTTGCCATTGTTAACGCAACATTGAAGTTGTTATGAAAAAAAAACTTTATGCAATCATTGCGACCCGTGAAGAAGATCTATTGTGCACGACGAACGGTGACATTGTGACATTGTATACAACAAACTGTCTCGATGATTTTGTGTACCTTCCAGAATTCTGGCAGAATACCGTCCCCTATCACACGGTGGTGAAATCCACCGAACGCATCGCACCACGGGGGCCAAGTTATGACGGCGTAACGTCTCGTCTAAAGGTCAAGAGACCGCGAGACGTTGTAGGATATGCGCGAGGTGTTGGTGTGTGAGGCCCGTGTTTCGGTTGATCTTGCGTCATGCCTCTTGGGAAGGGTGTCTGCCTCGGTGTCAATATTTCACCCGGGCACGTAACAGTTGTAAACCAAGGCACCATTTCATTATTTTGTTAGCTTTGCATGACATGAAAATGTGAATTTGTAAGATAGAAAATGTGTATAACAAACTGCGTTTGTTAATGTCTGGCATGGGATGAGAGCGCACTAAATGCATGTACTTTTATGAGAAAATGTGGAGTTCTCCGTCACCCCGTGTAAAATCGTGATTTCCAATCTCTAGGCTTCGCAGTGGTAAAACAATTTATTTATCATTTTCTTTAGCAAATATCGATAAACGAATTGTTTATTTGTCCAGAACCATTCACTAAAGGCCCTTAATGGTGAATCTGTTTTATATGTCGTTGGATTACATTTGTATATTGGTTAGTCCTCCATGCTCCAACTTTCAATATTGTTTTCGCCAAATGGTAAATGAAACAAATGTAATCCGTTGACAATACTATATATGATTAATTTTCTCTCGCTAGGAAGGAGCTTTAACATTAAACAATGAAGCAATCTTCCCTGCCCTTAATACTCTCCCCACAGAAACAACCCCTACTCTCAATCCTCTCCCCGTAGAAACACCCTCCTCTACCCTCAATCCAATCCCCGCAGAAACACCCTTCTCTACCCTCAATCCTCTCGCCGTAGAATCACCCTTCTCTACCTTCAATCCTCTCCCGGTAGAAACAACCTCCTCTACTCTCAATCCTCTCCCCGTAGAAACACCCTCCTCTACTCTCAATCCTCTCCCCGTAGAAACATCCTCCTCTACCCTCAATCCTCTCCCCGTTGAAAAACCCTCCTCTTATCTCGATACTCTCCCCGTAGAAACATCCTCTTCTACCCTCAAGCCTCTCCCCGTAGAAACACCCTCCTCTTATCTCGATACTCTCCCCGTAGAAACACACTCCTCTACTCTCAATCCTCTCCCCGTAGAAATACCCTCCTCTATCTCAATCCTCTCCCCATAGAATCACCTTTCTCTACCCTCAATCCTCTCCCTGTAGATACACACTAGTCTACCCCCAATCCTCTCCCCGTAGAAACACCCTCCTCTACCCCCAATCTTCTCCCCGTAGAAACACCCTCCTCTACCCTCAATCTTCTCCTCGTAGAAACACCCTCCTCTACCCTCAATCTTCTCCCCGTAGAAACACCCTCCTCTACCCCCAATCCTCTCCCCGTAGAAATACCCTCCTCTACCCTCAATCCTCTACACTAAGAAAAAATCCTTTCTCCGTAATATTCTCGTGATGTGCCATTTGAGGTGTTGACATTGGCAAGGTCGTGTCAGTCACAATCATCTGCCCTCATTCTTCAAACCTTTTTTTGCTCACGAGGTTTTCACCTGTTAGACCTGCTCTGTAGTATTTCTGATACTTGTTGACTTGAGGGTCCATCGCTGAGGAATGACTGACCGTCTGAAACAAATAACAATAGGGAATATACTCATTGTATTAGATACCTATATGACAATAGAGAGAAATACAAAATGTTGACGTATACATGCATGTATAGGAATACCGGCTACTAAGTAGTTACAACATCTTGTTTCCATTTCCCAGCAGTTACAATCACTGCGTTCAAAGATAGAAACTTATAACTTGATCCCAAAATCTTGACTGCACTTATGAAAACAAGTGTTTTAGAACGTTGGTATTTATTTTAAGGCTTTGTTTACTATTTGCCATGCGGAGGTAGAATCGTGTTGCCAATTTCAGGAAGGATGATAAAACTCACCTGTTTTTTTAGGCATTCTAGACTTTATGGTGCAGATGTCCTGTAAATATGAACACTGCACCATATCGTCTCTTATTCATACGTAGATCTAAATCCTATTTATATACAACTTTGTAACCCTGGACAATAAGAAAAAATCATTCATACGTGCATCATAAAGAGCATTTAGAAAGAGTAATTTATCGATAAAAAACCTAATTATTGCATATCCTTCTTAATTTCACGATCTACAATGCTAATGACACCAGGTGAGAAAACCCATCAATCTGACAAAGCTTTGGTAGTTTGAAGCAGACGTTTATATAATGGCCCCATGCCTACAGACTTGTATATTGACAATTTATACCCCTGTGTACCAAATGATAAGGACCTTTTGTTGGTAGCGACCACCATCAACTTGACCAGTGTGATCCTTACGTAACAAAGCATCACCAATAACTATGTTTATGAACGACAGGCAGACACAATTGATCTCAAAGGATATTCAGGCTTTACATGGGAGCGTGTCATTTCTCTCTCAGACATTATAAATTACACACTCCGGGGATAAAACCACAGTAAATTATCCCCATAGCCTGTCCATTATGTTTAATAGAATTATTCTTTGATACTATTTGTACTGTATATCAATAATCTGTTAGTGAGTTTTTTGTTGTTGTTTTTTTTTTTCTTTGGAAGTTCTGTACTAGTAAAGCGTAGCGCAATTTTGGTTCGACATTTTCTTCATAGCTTATACCAATAACGGCATTAACTGATTGAGTTACGTCAGAGTACGTGACATCGGAATAATCGTCAATTTGGCTGTCCCGAAAACAGCTAAAATGTACCACTGCAGTTTCTAGTACCAACGACAGCATTTTAAACAAGTTTTTATAGTCTGGGTATAAACTAATTCAATTGCATGAACCGTTGCCGAAACCAAAGTGTCATTTCAGAAATATGGGCGTCTACCGGTATGAACTTTGTTTGAATAGCATTATTAAACCAACATTACAATGGCGTATGTCTTTCCACGTTGTATTTGAAATATTAAACCTCCACCATATGTTGTATTCACAAGTCTGGTGAAAATTGTTCGTCAAATTCGATCACAGATATACACTGCACGTCCATTATAAAGAAAGCTTTTACGGTGGATGGCGTCTTGAGGACTATTAGTCTCAGAGGGATATCTGATCCTGAGGGATGCGCATCGTCCTTTTCCCCCGAATAATCAAATAAATGTCTTCCCTGGGATCAAAGATATATATAATTATTTTGATAGAAAAATGAGGATTCATTTTAAAGTCTGGTAAAATGAATGTTCACCCGCGGTTGCGGACACGGTTCCAATATATTCCATTAGGAAGACTCGAGTTACTATTTTTACTTGTCCTACCTCATCAGACCAAGTGATCAGAAACGGAGACACTCTGATTCCAGCTAAACGTGATTATATCTTCTAATGCATTTCCGGCCATTTTGCCACCTCCCTATCAATTATTCAGTCATTTCGCGCAAGGAATGCGTACAGACAAACCGGAAAGGACGAGACGGCCATTATTCATGTCAACTTCCGTCGGCGCTATTTATAGCTACGGCGTTTTCTCCATGAACTTCCAATTATGATGGCTTCTCTGGCAAAGACACTGCTTGGAGCAATCTAATCACTAGAGAGGCAGAAAAAAGGAACATAGACGAGATCTATAGGAATTTGCTAATCAAATTAAGATAAAGTAGAACGGCGTTACTTTCGTTTAGAGAATCGATGCTACAATAGAAGCATCGTTCGAGATCTATGCTTTATTTCAATTAGTACGAATTTGGTATAAACTGCTTTCTCTGTTTCGATTTTTAGCTGTGAGATGAATATCTCAGGTCGAGTGCCCTTTTGTTACTGTGGTTGACATCCTCACGATGTATCCAAACGGCGAGGTTAATGCTACTTGGCCATAACCGTTATCTTGGGATTAATTCGAAGATTGTGACGTTGACGTCAGCTCAATGTGGAAGGCTACATCTTTGAAAGGCAATATAGTCACACCAATTCCCATAACACCTGGCCGCAATCTTTAAATTAAGTGCACGTTCTTTACATCACACGGAGAAAAGGGGTAATATATAGTCGCTGAATCCATAAGTGTCCTAGTCTTCACAAGGACATGTTCAGAGAGACAAAGAATGCTATCCTGTTGTCGTGACTCTGAAATCATCAATGCAGTCAGAACACTTCTGTGGTTCTATAATGTGAATCATACATTACGTCACGGTACCATACTGATGTATTCTTTATGTTTGGGAGACAGATTGATAAGATTTGATGCTTGGGAGACATATTGACGTGATTTGATGTTTGGGAGACAGATTGACGTGATTAGATGTTTGGGAGACATATTGACGTGGTTTGATGTTTGGGAGACATATTGACGTGGTTTGATGTTTGGGAGACATATTGACGTGATTTGATGTTTGGGAGACATATTGACGTGATTTGATATTTGGGAGACAAATTGTGATTTGATGTTTGGGAGACATATTGACGTGATTTGATGTTTGGGAGACATATTGACGTGATTTGATATTTGGGAGACAAATTGTGATTTGATGTTTGGGAGACATATTGACGTGATTTGATGTTTAGGAGACATATTGACGTGATTAGATGTTTGGGAGCCATATTGACGTGATTTGATGTTTGGGAGACATATTAACGTGATTTGATATTTGGGAGACAAATTGTGATTTGATGTTTGGGAGACATATTGACGTGATTTGATGTTTGGGAGACATATTGACGTGATTTGATATTTGGGAGACATATTGACGTGATTTGATGTTTGGGAGACATATTGACGTGATTTGATGTTTAGGAGACATATTGACGTGATTAGATGTTTGGGAGCCATATTGACGTGGTTTGATGTTTGGGAGACAGATTGACGTGATTTGATGTTTGGGAGACAGATTGACGTGATTAGATGTTTGGGAGACATATTGACGTGATTTGATGTTTGGGAGATATATTGACGTGATTTGATATTTGGGAGACAAATTGTGATTTGATGTTTGGGAGACATATTGACGTGATTTGATGTTTGGGAGACAGATTGACGTGATTTGATGTTTGGGAGACATATTGACGTGATTTGATGTTTGGGAGACATATTGACGTGGTTTGATTTTTTGGAGACAGATTGACGTGATTTGATGTTTGGGAGACAGATTGACGTGATTAGATGTTTGGGAGACATATTGACGTGATTTGATGTTTGGGAGACATATTGACGTGATTTGATGTTTTGGAGACAGATTGACGTGATTAGATGTTTGGGAGACAAACTGATGTGATTTGATATTTGGGAGACAAATTGTGATTTGATGTTTGGGAGACATATTGACGTGATTTGATGTTTGGGAGACATATTGACGTGGATTTATTTTTAGGTGACATATTGACGTGATTTGATGTTTGGGAGACAAATTGACGTGATTTGATGTTTGGGAGACATATTGACGTGATTTGATGTTTGGGAAACAAATTGACGTGATTTGATGTTTAGGAGACAAACTGATGTGATTTGATGTTTGGGGGACATATTGACGTGATTTGATGTTTGGGAGATAGATTGATGTGATTTGATGTTTGGGAGACATATTGACGTGATTTGATGTTTGGGAGATAGATTGATGTGATTTGATGTTTGGGAGACATATTGACGTGATTTGATGTTTGGGAGACAGATTGATGTGATTTGATGTTTGGGAGACAGATTGATAAGATTAGATGTTTGGGAGAAATATTGATGTGGATCTATTTTTGGGTGACATACTGACTAGACTTTGTTTTATAGTACTGAATGCTGATTGGTATATCATTTCGGCATCCTTGGTCAACTTCCTTCAACAACATACAGCACTATTGGTGTTACGTATATTTTACGGATCCAAAGTGGTTCGGTTTAATTTCAAATATCTCTAAATGATATCAGGCTTATTTCATGGACCAAAATAGTTGTATGTAATTTCGATGTCAAGGAGCTATATAAGAGCTGTGCAATCAAGCTGATGTTTTAAGCTGAGATATATATATATAATAAATTTATTTCATTGCGTTATTATGATGTTACTGCTGCCAATAAAACTGTTATTGTATGCATACGAAAGTTTTTAAGCTGCATATCTAGTATAACGAAGATTCCGTGGTGTATACTTGCTGTTACGAGGCCTTCTCGCTGTAAACTGGTGTTGCGGATTCTTCGTTCACTAGTTACAATGATACAACTTATCATAACCTAAGAGATTACTGAAATCCAATTCATAATAACAAGACACACATAGGGAAAACTCAATTTATTTCCTGGCAGGATAGACTCGGCCATTAAACGAGTGTAGGCAACAGCTTGATGGGATTTTTATTAGATAAACGGACACAGCGTGATGATCGAGTTGTAGACCAACCTCGGTGTAATATGATTTTAAAAATATATATTATTTCAATATAAGTGCAACCCATAGCAAGTTTATTATCAAATTCATGTTTCTATTTTTGTCAGTTTTCGGGAACTATTTAATCTGAATTACATGTCGTCGTGTCACATTAATTATGAGTGCGCATGCTCTAGTGTGTGCGGTACTAGTCCCTTCTGATACGCTTGATTGATCGTGGGGCGTGACATCTGTTTGTGGTGTCAGGACATTTCAGTAAACCGAAGACATGCTGCGATATTATGTGAAAATGGTAAAGATGACAGTAGAATTCCTAGAATGATACAGAACCGTTAACGCACAATGTAAGATGTTAAAGATAACTAGAAACAGACGGGAAAATACATCAGGCCAAGGTTGATTAAATCGACGTTTATCGTCTCATAATCATTCACAGTAGACGAGGTTTTTTTTCATGTTACATGCATATCTGTAGACATATTTGTCTCTCGATAAATACTGTAGTATATAGATATAGTTTATAGTGAGAAAACAGTGGTAGTTCATTATAACAGTTTATTTCATCGATACCAAGTGCCCACATGTCTGAAATTGGTTTTCTGAAAGACACTATGACTCTAGACGTGATCGGTATGGCAACATCACAATTCCGGCAAGAAACGAATATGCATGATACGTTTGGTATAATTAAATGGTTCCCAATGCGCACCTGTTTTTAAAACACTACATATACATATATGAATCGCCAATGGTTTAATGTCGTCACTGACATATGACGTCAAATCTAACCTTCTGATATAATCATTGACACATGACGTCGTTCTAACCGTCACATGTCATCGTTAACACATGAAGTCGACCGAACCGTCAGATACAATCATTGACACACGACGTCAACCTTACCGTCAAATATAATCATTGACACACAACGTCAACCTTACCGTCAGATATAATCATTGACACACGGCGTCAATCTTACCGTCAGATATAATCATTGACACACGGCGTCAATCTTACCGTCAGATATCATTGTTGACACACGACGTCAACCTTACCGTCAAATATCATTATTGACACACGGCGTCAATCTTACCGTCAGATATAAGCATTGACACACGACGTCAACTTTACAGTCAGATATCATTATTGACACACGACGTCAACCTTACCGTCAGCTATAAGCATTGCCAGACGACGTCCACCTTACCGTCAGATATCATCATTGACACACGACGTCGACCTTACCGTCAGCTATAATCATTAACAGACGACGTCCACCTTACCGTCAGATATCATCATTGACACACGGCGTCAACCTTACCGTCAGATATAATCATTGACAGACGACGTCCACCTTACCGTCAGATATCATCATTGACACACGGCGTCAACCTTACCGTCAGATATCATTATTGACACACGGCGTCAACCTTACCGTCAGATATCATTGTTGACACACGGCGTCAACCTTACCGTCAGAAATCATTATTGATACTCAACGTCAACCTTACCGTCAGATATCATTATTGACACACGGCGTCAACCTTACCGTCAGAAATCATTATTGACACTCAACGTCAACCTTACCGTCATATATCATTGTTGACACACGGCGTCAACTTTACCGTCAGAAGTCAATATTAATACTCAACGTCAACCTTACCGTCAGATATCATTATTGACACACGACGTCATCCTAACCGTCAGAAATCATTATTGACACTCAACGTCAACCTGACCGTCATATATCATTATTGACACACGGCGTCAACCTTACCGTCAGATATCATTGTTGACACACGACGTCAACTTTACCGTTAGATATCACCATTGACACACGACGTCCACCTTACCGTCAGATATCATTATTGACACACGGCGTCAACCTTGCCCTCAGATATCATTATTGACACACGACGTCAACCTTACCGTCAGATATCATTATTGACACACGACGTCAAGTTTACCGTCAGATAGCATTATTGACACACGACGTCAATCTTACCGTCAGATATAATCATTGACACACGAGGTCAACCTTACCGTCAGATATAATCATTGACACACGAGGTCAACCTTACCGTCAGATATAATCATTGACACACGACGTCAACCTTACCGTCAGAAATCATTATTGATACTCAACGTCAAGCTTACCGTCAGATATCATTATTGGCACACGGCGTCAAGCTTACCGTCAGAAATCATTATTGACACTCAACGTCAACCTTACCGTCAGATATCATTATTGACACATGGCGTCAACTTTACCGTCAGAAATCAATATTAATACTCAACGTCAACCTTTCGTCAGATATCATTATTGACACACGACGTCATCCTTACCGTCAGAAATCATTATTGACACTCAACGTCAACCTGACCGTCAGATATCATTATTGACACACGGCGTCAACCTTACCGTCAGATATCATTGTTGACACACGACGTCAACCTTACCGTCAGATATCATTGTTGACACACGACGTCAATCTTATGGTCAGATATCATTGTTGACACATAGCGTCAACTTTACCGTCAGATATCACCATTGACACACGACGTTCACCTTACCGTCAGATATCATTATTGACACACGGCGTCAACCTTGCCGTCAGATATAATTATTGACACACGTCGTCAACCTTACCGTCAGATATCATTATTGACATACGACGTCAACCTTGCCGTCAGATATAATCATTGACACACGACGTCAACCTTACCGTCAGATATCATTATTGACACACGGCGTCAACCTTACCGTCAGATGAAATCATTGACACACGACATCAACCTTACCGTCAGATATCATTATTGACAAACGACGTCAACCTTACCGTCAGATATCATTATTGACACACGACGTCAACCTTACCCTCAGATAGCATTATTGACACACGACGTCAACCTTACCGTCAGATATAATCATTGACACACGACGTCAACCTTGCCGTCAGATATAATCATTGACACACGGCGTCAACCTTACCGTCAGATATAATCATTGACACACAACGTCAACTTTACCGTCAAATATAATCATTGACACACGACGTCAATCTTTACCGTCAGATATCATTATTGACACACGACGTCAACCTTACCGTCAGATATCATTATTGACAAACGGCGTCAACCTTACCGACATATGTCATCATTAACATACGACACCTTCAACGAAAATGACCCTGGTACAGCCACCTGCCACAAAAATGATACATGACGCCAGTCCAACTATTTAATACCTATGTTTACGATTATAATTTGTTTTATTGACGTAAGATTAATCAGACATCGTATCACAGCCAAAATGAGAACAGTTTGTGCTGACCTACTTATTCAGGTATATATTGAAATTAGTACTACCAGTGTTTCCTTCCTGAACATAATCAGACGCTTGTCTTTAAATAGAAGGAATGGCGGACCGTCTGTTCTGTCGTCTACTCTGTTTATTTAAATTGGCAGACGTTGCCTCCAATTTGTTCTTTCACTGGCCAACTCCCACGCATCGTTCTAGTTCTGTTCATCATTGTCTATTTAGACGGAACTTAGAACTGATGGTCATTCCTTCCGCTGCCATGACAAAACGAATATTTCTCTGAATTTAAAATGACAGTGACTCTCAGATAGGGCTCCATAGAATGTTAGAATATGTATATATATATATATGGTTGCTGTATGTTGTACAATCAATATTGCCTCTTTCTAAATATGCGTACTTTACCCAGCTGTCATAACCAGTGCCACATCATGCTTGGAGTATTGCCCGCTGTTATGCATTGAGCAAAAAATGAATCATCTTTAACTTGTTATATTATAAAAGGAACAATAATAGTCGAATGAGTAATCTTAAAATACAGAACCCAGACAGTGAATAAACCTTGGTGTTCACTTGAAAAATATAAAAATATACCGTAAAAAAACCTGACGAAGTAATCTATTGGTCAATAAGACATATACACCCCCCCCCCCCCCCCCCCCCCCCGAATAATACATCAATAACATGTAAACGCCCTAGACAGGAAACGGGCATGTTTCTACAAAGGAAGGGAATGTTAATCATAGGAAATTAAAGTTCTCAATGATTCATAAAGTTAATCATTTTGGTTGTTAAGTAACAATTATTCCTTTAATGTAGGTATGTTTGTACCTGTCAGCGATGTTTGGTGGTAAGTAAAACACTATTGTAATAATACAGGTAAATGTCTCTGATAGAGACGTATTATTGTTCAGCTACGTTTTTTTTGCTAGTGAACTGTAATATTAAAGTGTCATATATCACAATTACATTGTACAAGTATATAGTTAGAAAGTATAAATCATAGTTTATCATTAAGGATCAGCCATCATAACCATAATAAAATACAAAATATTGATATTCTAAAAAGAACTGTTACAATAAGTATTTTTTAGATAAATAGTTTAACCAGTCACAAATTCATATCAAGAGAGCAGGTGACTGGGACCATACAATGGTTTCTCTTAAAATGTGTAACTCATTTAATCAACTCTTCATTGTACAAAGTATAAATATACGAAATGGCCTGATACTTCACCAATGCATCTCGTGTAAATAGCGAACCGTGTCAATCAGCGTCAGAAACAAATACTAAATCCATAGCGGCCTTTCGCTGACGTCACAACTTGCAATCCTGAGACAATCATGACAAAAGTAACATAAGCATTGCATAAGTTCTCATCAGCACGTAAATGAGAAACATGTGTGTCAGTCGGTTGTCACTGCAATGAGGAGCTTCTCTGTCGCGTGCTCCTCACGAAATACGGAACAGCTGCCCCACTCATCGATAGAACCAAGGCACGTGCAAAAGGACGTACATCGTACTTAGCAGGCTCAACAAATCACTGTATTGTTAGCTTGATGCCAATTTAACATGGTCTAAATAATTGATTCATTAATATCAAATAAACGACACAATAAAACTTTGATAGATAGTTTATGTAAAATTGCTGAGATATAATATTGAGGAAGATCTGAATGAATGCGTTCGCTTCTTTATTATATGAGGACGAACCTACACATGTATTACCAACGGACCTCGCGTATATCATATGACTCGGCTGTTGATGACGAAGTCACGATTGTCTGTGACCAGCGTAACGATGGTTAGACCGACAGGTGCTGTGACGGCCGGAATGATCTGTAATCGTTAATGAAGGGGCGCCGACCTAGCCAAGGTCTCATACGTCATCACACACATGCCTCGTACACGCATCCTTGACATAGATATATAGATTAATCGTGTGGACTGTATCATCGGCATTTAAGCCTTCTCAACATGATTCATTCACATATTTAATGTGGTTATAATTCAGACAAAAAAAATGATTTAGTCATGTTTATGCTGATGGCAACCTACTCACCACTACAACATATGTTCATACCTCAGAACTTTTGAGGTTCATATTTAATGAAAACTGATTTTTTATGAATATCAGTATGAACATTGCTGGCAAATTCTGACGTATTAAGGAAGCAGATCAGCTGGTTTTGACATATCATCGAGAACTTTGATTCACTTGATAACCCGTAACAGTGAATCGTTTAGGGGCTACTTATTGTGTTTACACTACGACGACAGATTTCCAGTCCTTGATTCAAAATCTGTTTTCAACTTTTAATGATGCATTAATTAATTAATCATGTCCAGTTCATGATCATGACAACCGAGAAATATGATATGCAAGGTATTCTTACAATTTTAATAGTTTAACCAAGCACTTGGTATTAAAAGGAAAACGGAAGAAACGGAAGTGCGTCATCATAGTAATCCCAAATCAATAGGGAAAACAGCATGGCCTTCGGAACAAAACAATGACTTGATCAATGAAAGCAATCAATGAAAAGTGCTACCATCTATTAACTATGACACCGGAACGAACAATATTTTTCTGAAGGCAAATCGTTTTCTTACGGTATTATAACACCATAACAAAAATATATAAAATCTCGCGGGGTTTTAAATGGATTTCATCGTGGTTATATCAAAATTTCGTGACACAATCAAACAGAAATGCTACCTATGAAAACGGCATAATAAAAAGAATGACTCATGGAATTGAAGATGGAGGTAACATGAACTGTTGGAGCTCAACCATGATTAAGGCTGCAATATGAGTTTATCAGAACGTCAAATAAACAAAAAAAATCAACATGAGCTACAATGTATAAACATAGCTAATGATTAGAAATATAATCACAAGCCCCAAATAAATAGTAATATGACATACGCTGAAGAAACAGCATGGTTATTAGTAATGCGATATGAAGGCACTGCAACAAAACGGAAAGCAACATGCGCGGTGGCAACAACAAAGCAAACCAAAGAACGTCATTGAAACATCATAAGAGATCTAATATTTACATTTGTTATACACTTTCTATCAGGTGATTGCTTCTCAAATCAGCAAAACACGTAAAAAACGAAAACTAATTACAATCTAGAATAACGTTAATATGAAATCTAAGGTACATGTACACTGTATATGAAAAGAGAAGAAGGAGAATTCCATAAAAGGGGTTATCTTGTTATGGGTACAAAATAATTCCAAGTACATCAATACGAATTATACATGTACCTTTAAAACTACATAATATCTACCAAAAGCCATTGGTTAAACATACTGTAAAAGTGGATATTTTCGCGTGTGGAAATTTTCGCTTAGCCAGCTTCCAAAGTGTTCGCGGTGTGGATATTTTCGCGCCGTCAAGATATTTTTGCGCTAACTTGTATCTTTTATATTAAGTATTTGTATGTGTTAATATATTCGCGTGTGGAAATTTTCGCGGAGATTTACTGATAGCGAAATAAGCGAAAATTTCCACACCGCGAATATTTCCACTTTTACAGTATTTATTTTCATTTACGGAAATCTGTACAGTCTCCTTGAGTTAATTGATATCTCCTCGCCACTTCTTCAGTAACTACGGTCAGCATTTCTCCGAGACAATCCGGAATCAGCATTCCGTTCCGTTCTGCTGCTAAACAAGGCGTATCTGTTTGGTATTGATCTAGTCAACTCGTCCCAAAATCAACATTAACGACCTAACGCAAATTGACAAGTCTGGCCTACTGTGCCCGGGAACAGACACCGGAATCAGGCTCCGGTGAGCAATTCCATCGGTCTAGGCTTAATGTAAAATCAAACAATTGGTCCAATAAAGTGTCATTACGGCTCACAGTGCATCTGTAGTTATACCTGGGATACACAGTTGGACAGTTATTCGTTTTCGTAAAGGGAATTCTTGGCATTGTGACCTTGTTTAAATGTTATGGTACTGTAAATTAACATATTTTTAAAAACAATTTCACTTTTTAGCAGGTAGCTAGACTAGTTCCCTGTCTCTAGAATATCAAAATTATAAATAAAATTGAGATTCATGATTTTGGTCCCTAGGATATATCCGATTCTAAGTTTCAAACAAGGGGCAGATAATCTAGTATTAGAATTTAGCTTGATAGTTCTTTAAAAAAAAACAACAACAAAAACAAAAAACAAAAAACAAAAAACAGGAAGTCAGTCAATGGAAAGCCTAATATTATTATACTGACTGGTTCATAAAGATTATATCTTATCTAGATTTAGATATTGTCGAAGAGTGCATCTTAGTGTTATACTATAGTAAATCTTCTGATTCATTCTCAGATGTATATATCTACAATAGTATATAAGAGTTATCAGTCATCAACACTCAATGCTGCACGGCGAGGACATCCACAATAGCATGTTATCGTGTACCAGGCGTGGACATGGGGCGAATGATCCAGCCTCAGCAACATGCTACCTTGATTGAAATTCAAAAAAGATACGGTCTGATTGGATCGTCTTGAGCTTGATTTAATCAGACACCAATTTGATAGAATTAACTCTGCTTACCAATTACCATTTCACGCCTATTCTTAAATGTTAAGTTTTAGCCTGTAATGCAATCATAATATTGATGACTAGTTTGCCCCACTCTGCCCTTTGATGGCGGCTGTCAATTTTTGTCCATTCATCTCTAACCTATTACCATCTTCGTTCACCACCGACTGACAGTCGCGAAACATCTATGTCGTCTAGATCGACAGATCATTCACTCCGGATCAATGAAACGTTACGCACCAACGCTACGGAAAAGGGAAGTCATTACGGTCCTAGCTGATCCCGATCGATACTACGTCGTGACGGAGCTTGAATCAGTAAAAGCAAGGTGGTTGTTCCGCGCGCTTTCTTCTTGCATTATGGATAGCGACCGATTTCGTTCCGGAACTGCTAAACACTTGTTCGATTACGTTCATTGACACATAGTCTTTCGGCTCTCCAACCGTTTGTAGTGTACTCGTATTGGCATAAACCCGGAGCCTTTGTCTCCCCCTCTTGGGAATGCGGCACTAGCATGGTACTGACATACCCAGACATCACGGTGCTTCTCTCAGACACATAACCGTATATGGGTATAGTGTCGGCCTTGAATTCCACTACAATGGGAATTGTAATAAATGTATTATCTAGGGCTATTAGTGATCATCTCGATCAGATCGAGTGCTGTTCAGTTTATAAGTCTGCTAGGCGTTGACATGATTACAAGGGCCACATGGACTATTCCTGGAATACATGTACGTACTACGAAAATACCGTTACAAGGGAGACACGCTCGTTTCGTTTAAAACCGTCTTTAAAGGTTGATTGCTTCCAAACAGTTGAGAGAATCACTGCAGCGTGCTGACATATTTATGAGTAGTGTATGTCTGTCGGTACATGTACAGAAATGACATTGGATATATTGGAGTCAAATCCATTAGGATATGCATCTGGTGTTAGTGCAATACAGGAGAGATGCGCTAAAGGTCATAGGTACCAATACGGGGACAGCGTGACCTTGACATGTTAATGATCGTTAGGGAAATGTCATCGGGAATGATACGAGTCGGTGGAACAGACGAACAGTACAAAAGGAACAGCATGGGTCAAAAGGACGGCCAAACAATACAAAGGCTATGGGTCGATGAAACAGTACAAAGGGAACGGTAAAGGTCTAGGGGAACAGAAAACAGTACAAAGGGAACGGTAAAGGTCTAGGGGAACAGAAAACAGTACACATGGAACGGTATTAGTCAATGGTAACGCGAAACAGTACAAAGGGAATGGTAAAGGTCTAGGGGAACAGAAAACAGTACACATGGAACGGTATTAGTCAATGGTAACGCGAAACAGTACAAAGGGAATGGTAAAGGTCTAGGGGAACAGAAAACAGTACACATGGAACGGTAAAGGTATAGGGGAACAGAAAACAGTACACATGGAACGGTATTAGTCAATGGTAACGCGAAACAGTACAAAGGGAATGGTAAAGGTCTAGGGGAACAGAAAACAGTACACATGGAACGGTATTAGTCAATGGTAACGCGAAACAGTACAAAGGGAATGGTAAAGGTCTAGGGGAACAGAAAACAGTACACATGGAACGGTATTAGTCAATGGTAACGCGAAACAGTACAAAGGGAACGGTAAAGGTCTAGGGGAACAGAAAACAGTACACATGGAACGGTAAAGGTATAGGGGAACAGAAAACAGTACACATGGAACGGTATTAGTCAATGGTAACGCGAAACAGTACAAAGGGAATGGTAAAGGTCTAGGGGAACAGAAAACAGTACACATGGAACGGTATTAGTCAATGGTAACGCGAAACAGTACAAAGGGAACGGTAAAGGTCTAGGGGAACAGAAAACAGTACACATGGAACGGTAAAGGTATAGGGGAACAGAAAACAGTACAAAGGGAACGGTAAAGGTCTAGAGGAACAGAAAACAGTACACATGGAACGGTATTAGTCAATGGTAACGCGAAACAGTACAAAGGGAATGGTACGGGTCAGGACAGCCAAACAATAACATGGAACGGTACGGGTCAATGGGAACAGGGAACAGTACAAAAGGAAGGGTATGGGTCAATGGGACAGCCAAACAGTACAAAGGAACGGTATGGGTCAATGGGACAGCCAAACATTACAAAGGAACGGTATGGGTCAGAAGGACAGCCAAACAATACAAAGGAACGGTATGGGTCAATGGTAACGCGAAACAGTACAAAGGAACGGTATGGGTCAGAAGGACAGCCAAACAATACAAAGGAAGGGTATGGGTCAATGGGAACAGGGAACAGTACAAAGGAACGGTATGGGTCAATGGGATAGCCAAACAGTACAAAGGGAACGATATGGGTCAATGGGATAGCCAAACAGTACAAAGGGAACGGGTATGGGTCAATGGGAACGGTATGGGTCAATGAAACAGAACAAAGGGAATGTTATGGGTCAATGGGAACAAGAAACAGAACAAAGGGAATGTTATGGGTCGGTGGGACAGCTGAGTAGTAAAAGGGGAGCGGTACGGGTCAATGGGACAACCAAACATTACATTAGGAATGATTTGGGTCAATGGAAACGTAAAAAGTATAAACGGGGTTGGTACGAGCCAGGAAGACAGCAAAACAGTGCAAAGTGTGACAAAACTAGGTCTATATTTTGTCTGAACCATCACGGGACACGGAGAACGTACAGGGGTGACCTGGATGGACCATAGCTAACGTCATGGCGTATATTAAGCATTTCAAAGGCTCGCTGATTGGGACGACAACCATCGAAGGTCATATGACGGCTGTTGCCACTGGCGACGGTCACAATGCGGTACCTTTTCATAGTTCATCCAAACCGACCCGTATACAGTGTGCATGGCAGAGAACAAACATTCATGAACAGTCTATACGTCGGATAGCATTACATTCTAGGAACTGAGACTAGAATATAAAATACAAGTTAATAAGTCGTCCATGTATTTAATGAGAAGCTATAGCAGACACGAATAACATTTATTCCCAAAAACCTATCTCTTTCAAGTTAATAGAGATGCATTTAAAAGATGTACTTATATATATATCTATATATCTCGAATGCAATCTGTATACCTACTGTATATAATTATGTTATAGAGATTTACAACTGTTTATACGTAGTCATGTAAAATATATATTCATTATATGTGTGGGTGTTTTAAAGTTAATAGCAATCTCAATAATCTTCATGGGCATTATGTAAAAAGGAATCCCGAAAGTGCGACAAATTTTGAGGAGTTGGCTCTCACAGAACGCGCCAATATTGCTCGTTCTCGGTAAATACTTCCACTGTCATTACCAAAGATTGAAGACGACGCAATAGCAATGTGTTTTCATCAGTGTCAAGACAAATCATTTCGATTATGTCATGTGTGTTGTATACAGTAATTGTAGTATTTAGTCGCCAAACTCGCAACGCGATGCTAATTACACGCTGGTATGACGTCATGGGCCTTATACAGGAAAGGCTCCGTACAAAACTCCATTTCAAAAATGATATTAAACAGCCGCATTTTCAATATAAATCACATCCTTAAGAGTGTAACAAAATCTATTCATACGGTCATTCTAATTATGAAACATCATCAGTGTTTAAAAATAGTAAATTGAATTTCACGTGATAAATATGCTGTTAACGGTTAATGCGTTGGTATGATAAAAAAATATTATTGTTTAATTGGATAGTTACAGCAAGTCAGTACCTCTATATATATTATATACATATTATTATATATGTCCCTGCTCACTGGGGCCGCGGTGGCCGAGTGGTTAAGGTGTCCCGACACTTTATCACTAGCCCTCCACCTCTGGGTTGCGAGTTCGAAACCTACGTGGGGCAGTTGCCAGGTCCTGACTGTAGGCCGGTGGTTTTTCTCCGGGTACTCCGGCTTTCCTCCACCTCCAAAACTTGGCACGTCCTTAAATGACCTTGGCTGTTAATAGGACGTTAAACAAAAACAAACCAAACAAACCAAACCCTGCTCACTGTCAGTCTACGGAAATAAAAAAAGAGCCGCCATGTTTGTAGGCGGTCTGACTTTGCCTCTCTAAATTTCCTTAGACTAACAGAATCTGACCAGACAACTAGTTTATGCTTTTTGTATTTCAAACGTCACCGGTAATATATAAATAATCGCAAACATCTCTTTTATCCCAGAAGAAAGATCTTTAAATCCTAAGGTAACGATCCGGGAAATGTTGTTAGCAACAGTAATAATATCATTTCAGCTTGAGGAATACCTTCCATGGATGTTCATATCAGAGAAGTGACGCGCGCCATTTTAGTATCGAAGTCAACGTTGCCGCCTATGACGCAAATTAAAGCTGCCGACTATTCTAAAAATAGACGGACATGAAATAGCCAATGAGATGTGTAAATATAATGCCACTGTTACGGTATGTTGCCACCATCCTTTTTCGGGTCGCTTTCGGTCGATAGATAGGAGGTACATTCATTAGATACAAACTTAAACAATTGTGCGATACTTCCACGGATTTTCTCTGTGATTGCATAAAAAGCATGCATTGATAACAACAGAATAATATCGGAAAACTTTCTCCCTGACTTAAAACTGATACGCTGATTTATGGCGACTGTTTGAAGGGTCCATCAACACAGTCCAATGAGTCTGTGTCTAATGGCATAACAGGATCAGCCCCGGACGAGAAAAAAACAGTGGATTTAGACAGAAAAAGAATTGAATGTCTAGTCAACTCGGTCGGCATGTAATTGTTCCGAGTGAACATATTGTGCTATTTGTAGCCCGGAGACATCGAGGATTGATGCGAGTTCCAGGAAAAAATTCTGCTCAAAATTTAAACATCCTCCAACACCCATGGTGATATTAGGACGTTGGAACAACGGTCTGCTGGGGTCTGTTTTGGCGGGAAGGAGGCTAAACAACCGCTAGCTCATAATCAATCTTCCACGGGACAAACATAGATCTATAGCATATAAACAGAAACATTTTCTATTTTAGTACAACCCCTTACCATTGAACTTTGACCTCTATGCGGCAGACAACAATTTCTATCATTGTCATAGCGGTTCCTTACCACTAGAATCACTGGAGTTGCTGTCATTTGAAAGCCAGTTCCCTCTTCGCCACAGGTCTTAAGTAAGAATATCTCCAAATCTCCAAAGTAAGGCTTTCAAACGAGAAAGATAGGGACATATTAATAAAAGCACTGATGTAGTGTCAGTATTACTTACCTGGCGGGATTTTATTCTAGTGATACTCGGCGACTTTATTACAAACCGGGCGAATTTCATCCTGCAGGAAGTTTTCCTTTAATCCATTATTGTGTTATATATGTCTCCAATATACAATGTTGTATAGTGTGATTCTATTAACCAAGTATTGGCTGAAGGTTAAAACCCATTAGATGATATTTACTGGTCATATTGACGAACGGAACAAATAGTAAAGAAGTGTTCCGAATATCTGACGTACCACCAAGACTCTGGCAACCTGGCTATCAATTCTCGTTTGAGAACAGGTGGTGGTTTCTTAATATAAGTCGCATTTTCTTTTCTTTCTTTTTTTCTTCAGAAATCTACGACAGATGTTAATTTAAATTCATTTCTGTTTCATTCTAATCAGTTTCAACCCAAGTGAGCTGTGTGGTCATTTCTGAATACCTTCACGGTTTACACTAAGAGTGCACTCTCTGTGAACCATGATTGCACTTTATGTCCTCATCTTTTTGAAATATTGATTTAATTTGTAATCATGTATACATCATAACTGGACTTAAAAGCAGACCGATTTCCAAAACTTGAATCAGTCCATAGCATTTCTTGATCAGAAAGTAGATATTTCAATATGAAATGCAATCGATTCAGCAGGTGAACTTTCGACAAAAAAACATTTGAAATTTCCTTATCGCCGTGACTGCGAAACTAAACGATAAGCCATGGCCATGGATGACGTCAAAATTACGCCAGATCAGTTATAAAGTAATTTGCATAAAAGGCTAGACCAAGTTCAGGTCACCGAAAAACAAGTAATTACCTAATCCACGAACGTATTGGAAACTTCGGCGACTTATGAAAAATGCTGCCTCTTCTCAATATACCCATCTTAAATTGAAAGTGTATCAGCGGATCTTTTAACGGTGATCTATGTTCAATAACAGATGTTTTTGATCAATTCGTAATATCAGAATAGATGATACTAAAGGCAGGGCGTCCTGGAGATTTTGAAGCTAGGCAAAGTGACCGTTTAAAAAAATATTATTCAACTCTTTCTTAAGTAAGCCTTAGTATTAATCGTGTAAGATCTGATATTCAATAATCTGTAGGATAGCAGAAGTTACGCTTGTTTTCGAAAAGTATAATATTCATTCTCCATTACACTACAGGAAAATGTCCTCATCGAAGACTTTCCAAGTGTTGGTTATTTTCAATTATGCGTATTATCTTGTGATAAAGTTTCCTTTCTTTGAGCACCCGACTCATAATGATGTATACCATCAGTATCTTAATTTTTGCTCGGTACTGCCAAAACATACATGAAGCATTTAGTGTGGTTTGGCACTGTGGGTTACAAATAACATTAAAATCATGTGTGATATCAACTACCTGTTGAAATTAGGTAATTTTTATTCCGAAACCTTCCTTTGACCTGTGTACAACTGGTGTATCAAAGGGCTCCGGTGTACAGTGTATCACAGGGCTCGGGTGTACAGGTGTATCACAAGGCTCCGGTGTACAGGTATATCACAGGACTCCGGTGTACAGGAATATCACAGGACTCCAGTGTACAGGTGTATCACAGGACTCCGGTGCACAGTTGTATCACAGAACTCCGGTGTACAGTTGTATCACAAGGCTCCGGTGTACAGGTGTATCACATAACTCCGGTGTACAGGTGTATCCCAAGACTCCGGTGTACAAGTGTTTCACAGGACTCCGGTGTTCAGGTGTATCATAGAACTCTGGTGTACAGGTGTATCACAGGACTCCGGTGTACAGGTGTATCACAGAACTCCGGTGTACAGGTGTATCTCAGGACTCCGGTATACAGGTGTATCACAGGACTCTGGTGTACAGGTGTATCACAGGACTCCGGTGTACAGGTGTACCACAGGATTCTGATGTACGGGTGTATCCAAAGGCTCCGGGGTACAGGTGTATCACAGGACGCCGGTGTACAGGTGTATCTCAGGACCCCGGTGTACAGGTGTATCAATGGGCTCCGGTATACAGGTGTATCACAAAGCTCCGGTGTACAGGTGTATCACAGGACTCCGGTGCACAGTTGTATCACAGAACTCCGGTGTACAGTTGTATCACAAGGCTCCGGTGTACAGGTGTATCACATAACTCCGGTGTACAGGTGTATCACAGGACTCTGGTGCACGGGTTTATCACAGGGCACTAGTCTTTACCCACTCAGTTCACATTTCAGTACAAATCGTCTTTTATGACAACCATCAATTCTAAAATAATCCGGACTGGTAGATTGGAAGGGTGAGATTGAAGGGGTTAGAAATCAATTAAGAAATTGTAAAATGACATTGTTCCTCCGGCTGCATACACCATACACATTCAACTATCAACAGGGAGAACAGACGATTGAGTCTTCATCATAACCGTAGTTGACGTAAACCAAACCAGAGACATATTGGTCAGCGTGATGACTCCAAGGACACTATTGATTAGGGTTGTCTAGTACTACCAACCAAACCCTGCAGCAAAAGGTAGTGATTGTAATATGTAGTTTGGCTAATCACGTTTATGATCATGTCGCTTTATACTTCACATAATCTCCTCCTTCTTCTCCTCCTCCTCCTCCTCCTCCTCCTCCGTGACTACCAATAAGTATTGTCAATCTAGTTAATGTAACAGAAAGTGATTTGATTGAATATCATCAGATGTTTGTAAATGAGTCGAGCAGTTTCGTAGGAAAACATTATCTGTCCACTGTGCGGACTAGGGAAACAGTAGCATATGTGTTCCAATGGCATATATGTAGGCATGTAATAGGATGAAGATGGACTAGGTGTAGGAGAATGTATGGATTTTATTACGCTGATATCAGTATCAGAAATAACTTGATAAAAATGATATTCTATGTTTATGAAGGATCATAACCAATGTGTATGATGGAATAGACAAAATTTGTATATCTTTGTATGTGAAGTAGTGGAGGAAGAGGGATGACGATGTAAAAAGTGTATAGAAGATTACAGTATTGGACTGGAAATGGTTTAGAAGTAATAGTGATGTATGTGCATTGAGAACGATTAAGGGAGATGGATAGAGATCAGGAAAGGTAGAGACGGAAGTGGATAGGAATGACGGAAGTGTGTAACTGTGTAAGAAGAAAAATTGTATGACATATAGGAATTTGATATTCAGGGTTAAAATTATGAACAAAAACACACAGCAAGGCCTTTTCTCTAATTTTAAACATTAAACAAAACATTATTATCCATTTGGTGTAGGAGGTGACAAAGTAAGGTACAAATGTAGGTACATGTATATTACAGGTAGAGGACAGTTAGATATGTGACGCGGTATATAAACGTATAGGATTGCGGTAAGTGTTATTTGTATGGTAATATTGTGTTAATCATTGTAAACTAAGACGTGTTAACTGCTGCATATGAAGCAGGTAGTATTACAATGCTAGACATACCTTGTTATACCTGGGGTCACGTGGTCATACATAGATTAACATGAGGTTACGCGGTCAGACTTTGTAATGTCTACATTACCCCGCATATTGCTAGTTTTCGTCTCACCAACTAAAGACAGTGCTCTGTCAGGCAGGTTAGTAGTACACCTCTAGTTACGGGGTCAGTCCTATAGTATATTCCTGTGGTTCGGAGAAAAGCGGGAATACATTCCTGAGTGTTCTCATTAATTCGGATTGGCCCCATACGTATCAATTATCTTCTTCTTCTTCTTCTTCTTCTTCTTCTTCTTCTTCTTCATTCTTCTTCTTCTTCATTCTTCTTCTTCTTCTTCTTCTTCTTCTGTGGTGTATTGACGTCAGGATAAACACAATTGTTAAATCAGTTTTCAATTTACAGCCTTCTGAATTTTACTACCTTGGAGTGCCTTGACGTAATCCAATGGGAATATCAGACAATCAAAGTACTGAATGTACTGAATCGATCTACAATATTACTAACATCCATTTCTTGGGTATACGCGAGAATAGAGATAGATGAAGAATGACCGCTTGTAAATGCTTGACCGTAGAGCAGGGCTGGCTAGGCTGGCAATGAACGTACTGTGGTCATGTGTTTATGGGGTCAAATATAAATAATTGACATCGACGCTTATAATTAATTTTTGAAATTGATTTTCAAAATTAAAACATGTTTTATGTACAATAAACTGATCTTATAAGGGATTCTTTTTCACAAAATAATACGCAATGTCAATGGCCGTATTGTGACGTCACATATTTCCTGTTATTTTCGGATTTTTTTTCATAAAAAAATCTCACCCAATCGGAAAGCCGCATTCTGCGTACAAACACTGGACAATTAATTATATACATGTATTTGTACCTGTGGTCTTGTAGTCATGTGGTCACGGGGTCAGCTATATGTATATACACGTGTCTGTGGTCATTTGGTCACAGGATCAGCCATATACACGTACCCGTGGTCCTGTAGTTACGGGGTCAGCCATATACACGTGTCTGTGGTCCTCTAGTTACGGGGTCAGCCATATACACGTGTCTGTGGTCCTGTAGTTACGGGGTCAGTCATATACACGTGTCTGTGGTCATGTAGTTACGGGGTCAGCCATATACACGTGTATGTGGTCCTGTAGTTATGGGGTCAGTCATATACACGTGTCTGTGGTCCTGTAGTTACGGGGTCAGCCATATACACGTGTCTGTGATCCTGTGGTCACGGGGTCAGCCATATACACGTGTGTCACGTGCCTATTGTCTGTGGTTACTGGGTCAGCCATATGTACGTACATGTACCTGTGGTCCTGTAGTTACGGGGTCAGACATATACACGTGTCGGTGGCCATTTGGTCACGGGGTCAGCCATGTACTCGTGTCTGTGGTCCTGTAGTTACAGGGTCAACCATATACACGTGTCTGTGGTCCTGTGGTTACGGGATCAGCTATATACACGTGTCTGTGGTTACGGGGTCAGTCATATACACGTGTCTGTGGTCCTGTAGTTACGGGGTCAGCCATATACACGTGTCTGTGGTCCTGTAGTTACGGGGTCAGCCATATACACGTGTCTGTGGTCATTTGGTCACGGGATCAGCCATATACACGTGTCTGTGGTCCTGTAGTTACGGGGGTCAGCCATAAACACGAGTCTGTGGTCCTGTAGTTACGGGGTCAGCCATATACACGTGTCTGTGGCCCTGTAGTTACGGGGTCAGCCATATACACGTGTCTGTGGCCCTGTGGTTACGGGGTCAGCCATATACACGTGTCTTTGGTCCTGTTGTTACGGGGTCAGCCATATACACGTGTCTGTGGCCCTGTAGTTACGGGGTCAGCCATATACACGTGTCTGTGGCCCTGTAGTTACGGGGTCAGCCATATACACGTGTCTGTGGTCCAGTAGTTATGGGGTCAGCCATATACACGTGTCAGTTGTCCAGTAGTTACGGGGTCACCCATATACACGTGTCTGTGGTCCAGTAGTTACGGGGTCAGCCATATACTCGTGTCTGTGGTTACGTGGTCAGCCATATACACGTGTCTGTGGTCCTGTGGTTACGGTGTCAGCCATATACACGTGTCTGTGGTCCTGTAGTTACAGGGTCAGCCATATACACGTGTCTGTGGTCCTGTAGTTACGGGGTCAGTCATATACGCGAGTCTATGGTCCTGTAGTTACGGGGTCAGTCATATACACGTGTCTGTGATCCTGTAGTTACGGGGTCAGCCATATACACGTGTCTGTGATCATGTGGTTACGGGGTCAGTCATATACACGTGTCTGTGATCCTGTAGTTACGGGGTCAGCCATATACACGTGTCTGTGATCATGTGGTTACGGGGTCAGCCATATACACATGTCTGTGATCCTGTGGTTACGGAGTCAGCTATATACACGTACCTGTGGTTTTGTAGTCTTGTGGTAATGGGGTCAGCCATATACACGTGTGTCACGTGCCTATTGTCCTGTAGTTACAGGGTCAACCATATACACGTGTCTGTGGTCCTGTGGTTACGGGATCAGCTATATACACGTGTCTGTGGTTACGGGGTCAGTCATATACACGTGTCTGTGGTCCTGTAGTTACGGGGTCAGCCATATACACGTGTCTGTGGTCCTGTAGTTACGGGGTCAGCCATATACACGTGTCTGTGGTCATTTGGTCACGGGATCAGCCATATACACGTGTCTGTGGTCCTGTAGTTACGGGGGTCAGCCATAAACACGAGTCTGTGGTCCTGTAGTTACGGGGTCAGCCATATACACGTGTCTGTGGCCCTGTAGTTACGGGGTCAGCCATATACACGTGTCTGTGGCCCTGTGGTTACGGGGTCAGCCATATACACGTGTCTGTGGTCCTGTTGTTACGGGGTCAGCCATATACACGTGTCTGTGGCCCTGTAGTTACGGGGTCAGCCATATACACGTGTCTGTGGCCCTGTAGTTACGGGGTCAGCCATATACACGTGTCTGTGGTCCAGTAGTTATGGGGTCAGCCATATACACGTGTCAGTTGTCCAGTAGTTACGGGGTCACCCATATACACGTGTCTGTGGTCCAGTAGTTACGGGGTCAGCCATATACTCGTGTCTGTGGTTACGTGGTCAGCCATATACACGTGTCTGTGGTCCTGTGGTTACGGTGTCAGCCATATACACGTGTCTGTGGTCCTGTAGTTACAGGGTCAGCCATATACACGTGTCTGTGGTCCTGTAGTTACGGGGTCAGTCATATACGCGAGTCTATGGTCCTGTAGTTACGGGGTCAGTCATATACACGTGTCTGTGATCCTGTAGTTACGGGGTCAGCCATATACACGTGTCTGTGATCATGTGGTTACGGGGTCAGTCATATACACGTGTCTGTGATCCTGTAGTTACGGGGTCAGCCATATACACGTGTCTGTGATCATGTGGTTACGGGGTCAGCCATATACACATGTCTGTGATCCTGTGGTTACGGAGTCAGCTATATACACGTACCTGTGGTTTTGTAGTCTTGTGGTAATGGGGTCAGCCATATACACGTGTGTCACGTGCCTATTGTCTTGTGGTTACTGGGTCAGCCATATGTACGTACATGTACCTGTGTCCTTTTGTCACGGGGTCAGCCATATACACGTGCCTGTGCTCCTCTGGTTACGGAGTCAGTCACGTAGATATAATGTAACTAGGAGGTCATACTGCCCAATGTTTAACTTCGCCCTCCGTCCGATGCCTATCGCGATTTGGTCGGAGTTCGGATGAGCTTTATAGAAAGTGAGCGGCGTGTGATGGGTAATAAACTGGGTGCTGAGAAGGGATAACACGCGGTGTGAGGATCGTTCATCACTGATAGTTTATCTACGGTCTAAATCTCACAGATAAATATCCAACGTTTAGGGAGTCAATGGGGGATGTACCACACAGCAAGCTAGGTTATCAATTTGTTTATGTCTTCTGTGCAAAAAATAGGATGCGGCCAGTCTAAAAAGAATTTAACACTGACTATGGAAGTTAAGACACGTATTGGTTGAGTGTGTATTTAGCGGTGCATAATGAAACAGGAATGCAAGCATGATGGGCCAACAACAGCATGTGTACAAATAGCAGCATATCAGACTAAGGTTTATACAATTCATATAGAATTTTACATATAATCGCCTAAAAATGTTGTTTTTTCTTTATTGTTTTGTTTTTGTTTTTTGTTGTTGTTGTTGTTGTTGTTTTTTTTTTTTATTGGGTTTTTTTTGTTAATGATTTACCAGAGAAATTCTTTCATGAGGTTTTCCCACCCTAGCTTGATGTTTGGGATAATGAAACATATTCAAAAATACATTATCATTTATTGATTTTATTTATGAATATGATATTCTAGAAAGAATGACCAATGTAGATTAAAAATGTTCACAGAATCTTACACAAATGTTTGAAAATAAAGAACTGCTGAAACACACATCCAAGAATGACAGTGTTCTGGACAGTGTGCTGTAGACTATTTTACTTCTAGTAAAAGATCAAACACTTCCATCGTAGTTGAACTTTACCGGAAGTTCGTTGGTGTTGTTTAATCACTGGTAACAACCCGAAAATTTCCGGAGTTGTTTCCTATCCATAATCGTCATCTTCTAGAACTGATCGGTTATTTGTCATAGAAAACAAGATATATACGTATATGATGTATTGTTATTTGAAATGAATCACACAAGAAGCTTTATTAAGTGATATGAACTTGATTGTAACAATTCAACATGGTCTTTAAAATGATATTTAACTTTGTTCAGAGGTTTTTGTTTCCTTGGTGCACGGTGAATGACCATGAAGACAATATTCTTAACAAAATGGCGTTATTTCATCAAAGTTATTCACGGGTTTTAATTTCAATCCAATGCAAATGATTAAAATCACACTTGAAGATTATAATTAACACCGCGTGCCATATTAGAACTAGCTGGCATTGTGTTTACCGTGAGATGAAGGAACCACTGTGAAATATGAATTCCTGTTGTGTTTGTTGATGATAACCGTCCCCACGACAACACCCAGCAATTGTTAATCTGCCTAGTGTCCTCGACAACGAAATTTCCCTTCATGATGGTTAATCCATCGAATTTGCAAAAGCACGCATTGGTATCTTTTCAACAACATCCATCCTGGTTCATTTCGAATGGTTTACGCTTTTTGCAAATGTAAACTTTTAATATTTTGCAATAATTGCGAAACATGTTATATCAACTTATAAATCACATATGTTGGCCCGGATGGAAGTACGCGAGGGAGTCATACCGAAGGAGGAAGACTGAGTACCCGGAGGAAACGCCGCGTTCTCGGGCAGGTGACCATATACCTTTTTACATCCGATCGTAGACTCGAATCCCGGCCGCCTTCATGACAGCTACCACTCTACCACCCAACCACACATAACTAGCCTCTTTATCTATTTGGTACATTTCTATTTCACTTACACGAAAAGTGTTTAAAACAGCACGAGCACTATATTTCAATTACACCTTCTAGAAAACTGACAAAAACCGACGCAAACACTAGCTTCGACGTATACCTGTAGGAAAACTGGCTGAATGTTGTGAAAAACTACACTTTAAATTTACTTTGTAGCTTTAAATCACAAAGGAAACTGGCTAAAATTACGCGAAATACCAAGGTACTAGTTTCAGACTTCATCTGCAGGGACATATTATAGGTAATCATAAAACTGGCTAAGGAACACGAACACGTTTCCTATTACACTTGTATAACAGAGCACATGTCTAACAAAAATTAAATCACTGCCTCCGCTACGGATCGAACCCGGGACCTCTGGCTTACAAGTGAGAAGATCTCTCTATCGCGGCTAGTATTTACCAGGTTTGCACCTGCATTGTGTATATCAAACGTTTTAATCTTCTGTAAACACTAATATTGAATGCACATGTGTATAAACAATCAACCTAGAGACACAGTGGTCAGTCTGACTGACCGATCAGCTGTTTTATGGCAAACACCTGTTCGCCTAGCGATGTACTATAACCGACAGATAAGCTGTTTACCGCTTTTACCGTCAATAACAGTTCTGTCCTGGGGTGACAACGTGTCCTGCAGGGTGTTGGGATGCATCGTCCTCGGCCGTATCAATAACCCAATGCTGACAGGCAAAGAGAAATCAGCATTTATCACCAAGAAACATTGCATACAACAGTGCTTTTAGTGAAATTCGATTTCCCATGGCAGTCTTCACTAAACATATTATACTTAATAACTGTAATGGTATTTGTTCATAATAAAATTTTAATATAAGTTTTTTATAACTATGAAGTGACGGTTGTTGGTTCTGTTCAGTGTTGGTGTAATGGTTGTTGGTTCTGTTCTGTGTTGGTGTAATGGTTGTCGTTTCTGTCTGTATTGGTGTAATGGTTGTTGGTTCTGTCCTGTGTTGGTATAATGGTTGTTGTTTGTTTACTGTGTTGGTGTAATGGTTGTTGGTTCTGTCCTGTGTTGGTGTAGTGGTTGTTGTTTCTGTCCTGTGTTGGTGTAATGGTTGTTGTTTCTGTCCTGTGTTGGTGTAATGGTTGTTGTTTCTGTCCCGTGTTGGTGTAATGGTTGTTGTTTCTATCCTCTGTTGGTGTAATGGTTGTTGTTTCTGTCCCGTGTTTTGTGAAATGGTTGTTGTTTCGATCCTGAGTTGGTGTAATGGTTGTTGTTTCTGTCCTGAGTTGGTGTAATGGTTGTTGTTTCTGTCCGCTGTTGGTATAATGGTTGGTGTTTCTGTCCCGTTTTGGTGTAATGGTTGTTGTTTCTGTCCCGTGTTTGGTGAAATGCTTGTTGTTTCTTTCCCATATTGGTGTAATGGTTGTTGTTTCTGTCCCGTGATAGTGTAATGGTTGTTGTTTCTATTCTCTGTTGGTGTAATGGTTGTTGTTTCGGTCCTGAGTTGGTGTAACGGTTGTTGTTTCTGTCCTGTGTTGGTGTAATGGTTGTTGTTTCTATCCTCTGTTGGTGTAATGGTCGTTGTTTCTGTCCTGTGTTGGTGTAATGGTTGTTGTTTCTATCCTCTGTTGGTGTAATGGTCGTTGTTTCTGTCCTGTGTTGGTGTAATGGTTGTTGTTTCTGTCCTGTGTTGGTGTAATGGTTGTTATTTCTGTCCTGAGTTGGTGTAATGGTTGTTGTTTCTGTCCGCTGTTGGTATAATGGTTGGTGTTTCTGTCTGTATTGGTGTAATGGTTGTTGTTTCTGTCCCGTGATAGTGTAATGGTTGTTGTTTCTATCCTCTGTTGGTGTAATGGTCGTTGTTTCTGTCTTGTGTTGGTGTAATGGTTGTTGTTTCTGTCCTGTGTTGGTGTAATGGTTGTTGTTTGTTAAGTGTGTTGGTGTAATGGTCGTTGTTTCTGTCCTGTGTTGGTGTAATGGTTGTTGTTTCTGTCCTGTGTTGGTGTAATGGTTGTTGTTTCTGTCCTGTGTTGGTGTACTGGTTGTTATTTCTGTCCTGAGTTGGTGTAATGGTTGTTGTTTCTGTCCGCTGTTGGTATAATGGTTGTTGTTTCTGTCTGTATTGGTGTAATGGTTGTTATTTCTGTCCTGAGTTGGTGTAATGGTTGTTGTTTCTGTCTGTATTGGTGTAATGGTTGTTGTTTCTGTCCCGTGATAGTGTAATGGTTGTTGTTTCTATCCTCTGTTGGTGTAATGGTCGTTGTTTCTGTCCTGTGTTGGTGTAATGGTTGTTGTTTCTATCCTCTGTTGGTGTAATGGTCGTTGTTTCTGTCCTGTGTTGGTGTAATGGTTGTTGTTTCTGTCCTGTGTTGGTGTAATGGTTGTTGTTTCTGTCCTGTGTTGGTGTAATAGTTTTTGTTCGTTTCATGTGTTGGTGTAATGGTTGTTGTTTATGTCCCGTGTTGATGTAATGTTTTCCTCTTACTTTTCCATGTTGGTGTCGTGCTGTTATCTTATTTAGTTTATACCATCGTTATCCTGTTTATGGTATGCTTTTCCTCCATTTTGTTGGCGTTTTGCGGACAATGCTTCACTGTTTTGACGTGTCATGGTGTCCTACTGTTGTTGTTGTTTCGTGATTTCCTCCACTCTATGTTGAATACCTGTTTATGTTTTTTACTTCCTGGTTGAGTATTGTTTAGAACGTTTTTCCCTCGTGGCTTCCCATTTCTCTAACGTTATGAACTGCAGCTATTTGTAATCCCTGGCCTGGCTGTATAACAGATCTAGAAATTCTTCACACTTATCTTCACTACAAAATATTTGTGAAAAAAAAAAATGATATGTCTTATTAACATTTCAGTATAATTATAGCCTATGGAACACTGCAGTAATTGGCTTGGTTTACTGACAGGAATTCTGTACAAATTATACCGAAATCTGATTGTAAGCCTCACAGCTGTATTCACGTGGGACTAAAGCCAGCAAACGGATATTACAACAAAACTTGGATCAATGCGAAACATAAATATCATGGAAACTAATGAATCATTTAAAATTAGTTTTTTAAGCAGTGTCATTTATTCTAAAGCCCGAAATAGTGGTAGGATAATAGTGATACTACTGTACCATAGGTATATGTTGTTTGATGCTGAATAATTCACAATGTGGATTTATCAATGTAACCTACGCGCGTACGTTGTACAGTGGAACGTGGCTATGGAAGCATTGGCGTCTAATTTCGGCTGCAGATTTTGTAAATAAGGATGAATGAACCATCATTATCTAAGTAAAAGAGTATATATTGCCTGTTCTTTGTATGAATTTATTATTTATGATAGATTAATTTCACCTTCTCAGATTCTACTCCCAGGCGGCCTTTTCCTTGCTGTTCCCGGACCTTACTCAGCAGGTAGTTGCATTTATGCGTTTCATCATCGGTGAGAGTCATCAATAAGCGAGAGCTCACCATGTGGCATTTCGCAAACACATGTTGCAGTGTCCACAAATTAAAATAATTTTTTGAATGTTTGAACAAATTTGCAATAAAAATACAGTCTGTGGTATAAACAGATTTTAAGGTATGTTAGGTAAAGCATTGTCATCTCAGAGAAGAAATACAAACCGCGCCATTATGGACTTGTCATTGTATCTGTGGTTATCAAACTAAAATGAGGTCAAGGCCATGCTCCGCTGTTCGTGAGGTCGTGCAATTGTTCATGTTGAGTCAATTCATTCATGTTAATTTCTTTGAACTGCATTCCTACACGTGTGTAATTTGGCACGTGAAGCGACATCAGCCAGATGTATGAAGTCACAGAGTGTGTGGGATACCAATGACCAGACGTAGATACCTCATCACCTGGGAAACACCTGCTTCCATCTTCATATGTCATTTGATAGGTGTTTTAATATCGTAATATCAAGATCATTTAACTTGTTTTCATTACCTGTTTGTAATCATAATTTTAAGCATTATAATTAAAACAAAATAAATAATGGCATGCCGGAAACCCGCGAATGTGATTCGTGTCACATCAGCTCAACATGCTGCGTAAAATTCAATTTCGGCGACCAAGAAACTTCTCCTTACATCTCACATCCAAGGTGTTGTGTAAAGAGCATGACTTTTTGTACGAAGTGGCATTTTTTGTTTTTATTTTAACAAGCACTGACGGCTTCTCTGGGGGTGGGGGATGGAGGAGATTCCAAATACGAATACATCATTATATAATTAGGAACACACGAGGGAGTACCTCGCCATGTGTACCGCTGAATTTTTATTGTATACATTAATTTACCTCAGATAGTTGGAAGTCAGACTTATATGTACCAGCGTATCGGGGCTCGAATCTTATCGAACGAAATTCACGGGCGACTAAAGATGGCCAAAAATAGCATTGTTTGACACAAATGGAACATATTCCACATGACGAATCCGAAATGTGACCGTGAATCAGAAGTTCCGTATCATATGCGTTGTTACCTTGGTGATAAAACCAAATCACGAATTGTACATCAAATCCAAAATAACAATACATGTACTGTCTTAAATATCCACACAGTACCATTAGCAAGAGATCGAACGAAACCTTTCTGGTACCAGTTTCATCAATAGTTCTGAAAATTTCCCATAGGAAAACAATGCAAAACGTTCCTTAATTAAGAGCTTACCTTAAACCCAATAATGCCTTCACGTGAAAAAATTGAGGAATTTCTTTAAGTTTAAATATTACTTACGAAATCGGGGCCTGTTAATGGTGCTTTGTTACATACAGTCTGTATAAGTAATTTTAAATGAAATCAAATTGTAGACGACATTAAGTCAGAGTGGAGACATTCTTGAAAATAAAATAAAATATACAGACTGCATTCCAAAAACTGTCGAGACGGTGTTAGAGACAACAGCTGTGAAGTCTCCGTACAATACATGTGTTAGTTCTAGGCGCCCTGTATATTTGGTTGTAGCTGATCAGGGACATGAAAATGTCACCATCGAGCCAATTGGTGTCTGCCATAAAAAATATAGGAAACAATTCCTTGCTTTGAGGCAGAGCCCCTAGACAATATATAAACTTCCGTTTTTATTTAAATTAAGTTCTCTTGTCGGGGTGATAACCTATGATAGGCGATAAGGAAGTAATTGCGTTGAAACCCACTTGGCGATATTGACTGTTTCCGAGTATCACAAGACTTCGCCAAGCACGCTCGCGTAACGATGTTCAATTGTGTAATATATACATCCGTTAACTTATTGAGTCTTGACGTATACATTATATATGTGTATATTGCGGTTTCTTTATTTTCAGCTACTTCAAAATCAACTTAACAACATTTAGGCTGTGGAATATCGCGTAGCTTGTACTTTTACGGTTACTATCATTGAATTTCCATAGCAATGTACAATGTTCTTTCAATTACATGTAATTAGCAAAGTCATATTGTCGTTATACACTGTCAATGAATATGTTGAATATATTCATCAAAAACCTAGTATGTATTCAAGATTACTTTGCTTTATAACATTTATGATAGTATTCAAAATAGTTCGTACAAATCTACTACATGGAGGACGATAGTTCACTTTTGAGTTGTTTGGGGTGATGTTGTAAATGTCTTATACATTATTAACGGCTCCTTTCGTTCAGTGCATTTGTACATTCAATTTACATTGTACGTTAAAATCAGCCAACGGAATGTTTTTATTTGATTTTTTGAATTTTTCATCCCACATTGCATAGTTTTCCATATCCGTCACACAGCAGCCATTAATCAGAATTCAACCGCGGATTAAATACAATCTTTGAATGTGACGTAATGTGGTCGCTTTGCTCTGATGTATGGTGGGAAGACAATATGAAGCACGTGTAAAGGTTCTTGTTTTCTCTATGGCAGAGACCGACGGTGCCTGCATCCCACACTCTGGTGAGACTTGTCCTGTCCATCTGGTACGTCCACAGGGCCGGGCAGGTCCCTGGACCGGGCATGGGCGCGGCGAGTCTCAGGCATGTGTCGGACACCATATAGTATGTAAATATATGTCTTACGGTCCAATGATTACGGGTGTCGTGCATCGACCGTGGGTATCCTGCGATGATCCTTAATTAAGTCAATCGTAGGTATTCGATAATCCTATAGCCTACAGGCCTGAGGACGGTGGCTCAAATGGACCATCGCATGGACGGACGAGATTGAAGAGGCGCGATCTCGTAATTTCGGAAGGAGCTTTTAAAATGACAATTAGCACACTAAAGCATCCATCGTGACCTAGAATTAACTGTTAATTAGTTAGAATGTTAAATGATAGTATGTTAAAATCCTGTCTGAGAAACGCGTAGCTAACTCCGAAATTGAACATACAAATGTAAATAGACACACGACGGTTTTCTTTTAGTGTAGGATACCTCCTTAAGGTATAAATAAATAACAAAAACAAAAAAAAAACAAAATAAATAAATAAATAAATAAATAACATTCCTGTACAAACTTGTATTATGGTTACTCGTTAGGTACCAAATAAAACTATATAGTATATAAAAATAGATTTGTTGATTCAAATACCGAATGCCGGGTTCATCAAGATGGCACTTTTCTTCGCCTCACTAAATCGTTTATTAATGATAAAAGATGATAGCCTGTTGGACACATGCAGTCCCCTTCTTTATCAGACTGCCTGATCGATTTTACAACTGTTGGAGGTCAAATCTCAGTGCACTAGGTTCTCATACGGACAGTTTCTCCACGGGGTTAATGCTATAGTTAGTAGTAAGTATTGATCTTGGGGTTCAACTGTTTAAATTGTTTACGAATATAACTGTATCTTAAAATGTAATAATGTATAGTCACCTACATAAGTTATTATCTAAATATTATCTTAACTTTAACGTAAATAATATTTTAAGAAGGCTAAAAATAAATGCACCATTGAAAACATGGAAGACCTACTGCTGCGTTAGGCCATGGATGTGGAAATATATACACGAACTTTTTAAATACAAAATGTTTTTTTTTTAAGTTATGTCCAGTTTAATTTAAAACTCGCAAGCATGCTTTGTCACTACGCAATTTGATTACTATCTTTAAGTTGATTGTCGTTTGCAATTAAACAAGAGACGGATTTATCTATATACATGTAAGTTGAAAATTTTTAAAATATTGTAATTCCGGCCAGTTTGAAACTGTAGATATTGTACTTTATAAACATGAAATAATGCTTATATTGATTTGAAAATCATAATCATATAAGAGCAATGGGATTTGATGACATCATTCGGCAAGACGAAGTGACACGTAATGATTCGATAGGTTTTTTTTTCTGTCTCACGGAAGTTAGACTATTCTTTCCTGAAACAGCAGTTCTGAGAGTTCTGAGCAGTACTAGAGGTACTGGAGGCAGACATGTTGCTTTTTCGTTTCGCTCTGAATTCGTATTATATATTAACGCTACTTCTGTCCAATCGAAGAAATCGATGTATCTATTTAATACAGATACTATACATTTCCTGTTTGACGTAGGTTTTGAATGTCATTTTAAACGGCTTTATCGAAAAGCATTAACCATCGTATAGCTATTTCTTTGACTTCACGCGCATTGACATTGCGAATTCGTCCGCAATTGGTCATCGTGTTGACTAATGCACTTATTATTATCAGTGTGATGTAAATAAAGTATGTGTGCAGCAGAATGTAAGTAACGTCACGTGATAACATCAACAGACACTCACCAGACGTGCGCATATGTAAATTAAAATGAGATAATTGGACGGATATAAAAGCACATACAGACACACAATATCTGGGTCTGTAAGGAGCTAAGGGCTTTATCATCACAACCGTGCTTGATATCCGAGCTTAATTCGTCCGTCTGGATGTTACGTCATACATTTACAACGAGGAAATAGTCATTTAATTAGTACTCGTTAGTATCACATCCAAAATCAATCAGTCGATTAAATGTGTCGCATAACAACGAATAATCAATCAATCAATCAATCAATCAATCAATCAATCAATCAATCAATCAATCAATCAATCAATCGATCGATCAATCAATCAATCAATCAGTTGATCATGTAACCTTTCATCATTTACCCAATCGGTAGCCAAAGGACCAATCCATCGACGTCCTATAGATCAAATTAAAAAAAAAAAAAATTAATTAAGCGATATATACAATGATCGAATCAATCGATCGAACAATAAGAATAAATAAATTGATACCATATTGATAACTTGAAAATCGATCTTTCAATCAAATCGATCGAGTAAATCTTTGCCAAGACTATGTCAGTAAACGTATATGATATAAACGCCAAGTAAGGCCCTGTGTGCGTGGTATGTCACTAATTCTGTCTATAACATGTGTCATTTAGACTTATTATAGGAAAATGAATGCCACGCGAAGGTTGATGTGTTTTTACACTCTTTTAAATCGTCGTTTAGATATCTTCAAGTCGATATATAAGATATTATACTCTCATTTATAAGATGTCTTAGTGTAACGATTATATAGCAATTAAAATCCCGTTAAAACCTGGGAATGACAGGACGATTTACGTTCCGTAGATATTTTCAGTGTTATACAAGGTACTAGTAAATTGTTAGACAATATTCAGATATATAAATATGATTACTGATGTGTCCTATACTATTGTCATGGTACAGATCCCAGGCACAACCGACCTTTAACGAGAAAAAATGACGGTGACTGTGTGAACCCAGTGATATCACATATATAGCATATATACACACAACACGGTGTAAATACAGACAGAAACCCAGCGTATTTTCCCTCTATAGTTAGCGGTTTGGGCTTCTCGGTCATAGCTTAGAACTGGACCGAAATATCTTAATGTTAACACATCTGAGATGTACTTTTCTCTAAATACTAGTACAACGTGTGTTCTGACGTCATACTTCGGGAAATCTGATATGACATTTTAGGATCGTCTTTCATTTGATTGCGTCACAGTCAGTCATAGGCTAGGTGATTCCGACAGTTATTTTGAGCCTTTTCACCACAGGGACTTAAAACCCACGGTCCATTTACTATAATACAGTTTATGTGGACCGTGTGCTGGAATTTTATGCCAAGTCCCTGTGTTTGTCACTATCCTGTAAATTGTATGACGTTGGTAAACTATTTATATTAAGTATTTAGTGTAATTCTCAGTCTCTATGACGACACACGTGTCGAGTTACTTAATCAGTGATGGGGAAATGTCGTCCCTAGGTATCAATTAAACCAGTTTATGAGGTAGTGAAACGATTGAATGCGTAATTCAGTTTTAATACCATATACACTATTGTATTTTGTGTTTCGCGCTTGGCATAAAAATAGACCGCCGAGGTATATGTACATATAATGTATATCAAACTGCGGACTTATATCTACGGTCACTTTATTTACAGATCTTCAAAGTAGAGATTCTAATAAAACATAAAGTTCAGACCACGTTTTGTGTGTTTTTTATTTTGTCTACGTAAACTGGTATTTTCATTTAAATCCGGAAATTTTATGAAACTAGGTATTCCCATGGAATGACAATAGGTATAATCTCGGCTAAATTTATGCTCTGCGTCACGTATCCTGGATACTAATCTTTTAGTGATCGTTTTTATAGTTTATTGTCTATGCATCTAAGAAGTAAGTGTGTTCACGTGACAGAGAAGAAACATACATGTAGCTTATCATTAACATTTACCATCCTTGATCTTCAGTCTTGAAACTATACATAACTTTAGGTTCTTTTTTTTTCTTTTTTTTTTTTGCCTACCTCAATCTCCAAACTTTAAATTTCAAGTAATGATTTTTGGAAAAATACCAAAATTCGAAGTTTAAAAAAAAGATGTATAATTAACACTCCTCCGCATTAAGGCTTGTCTAATTAATTTTAAGACATTGTTTTTGTCAAAACTAATTATTGTATCACGACAGCTTTTTAATTTTCCTTTGAACAATTGTAGAATCTAGGTTCTTTCATTAGCCCATTTTCAGAGCGGTAAAAACTGATGTTATTTATGAATATAATCAATACACATTTCCATAGTTATATAATAAGATAATGGGATTAAATCTATATTAGCGCTACAGTGTGTCAAATCGTTACCGGCTTTGTCTGTCTTAGGGCTGTCTAAGGCTTACCTGTTAGCGCATCACACATGTATGTATATATGTACACATACATGTATTGTTCCGGAAAAAAGTTAAAATAACTCTGTCGAGTCATTCGTTCATTTAAATACATGTGTAGAGGATATTAACCTCGATAGTGACACACACAGTAGCCACATTCAGAAGTTCCGCAATACTACTGTACATATCTTTTTCACCTAGTCCACCGACAGGTTGCTGCTGCTGCAACTAATTGTCTCCCCCTGATTCTGGTGAAAAGCGCTGTCTGCTGATGTACCCACAATGCCATATTTAGCGTAATTGACGACTTGGTGTGAAACGATCTGGCACAGTAGTAGGCAGAGGGCTACCGTTCATGGATAATGTATGGAATACGTAACAGTTACACTGAGCCATAATATTGAGTGAAATAATGACAGTTCTACAAAGGGTATGCATTTATAATTATTCTGCATGTACGTGGACTAATTTTAGTCCACGATAAAGTGTGTTTTCGATGGACAGTGTGTAAAATTCGTCTGCTAAAAAATGGCTATGGGTTGCCAGTGAAAGTGAGGGAGTATAGAATTTCACGAGGCAACATCTCTCCTGAATATGCATAAGTATATATACACATATCACAGGGTGATAATTGAAGTATAGGAACCATCTTTATGTTATCAATATGATGCTCATCGATTTCTGGTACTCCATCGTTCTGTTATTGTGGATTTTCAACGTTAGATGATTCGGTTAAAAGATCTTTAAATGTAAAGGTCTTGCAGGTAAGGTGTAATTACTGTCGCTGTACATTCTAGACGAAAAATACCTATATAATTCATCTAATAGTGATGTTTATAAAGTGTATACCTAATTGTTAAATAATGATATAGCACATTGTATGTTGTTGAAGCAAAAACCATGTCAAGACAAGTACGAAGTATAAAGCCTTAAGCTTGCAGTGCCGTACTTTACAAAGACTGATAGCACCTGTATTACTGTATATGATTGTAGTAGTATTATAAGCCTATGAAGTGTTGAATTGAAGTTAACGTACTAAAGAGCTATATTTCTACAAGTAGATAATACTAGATATATTATAACACATTGCTTCATGGGTATGTATTTTAATAATTCACTTGTAGCTCAGCTCTGGCTATTTAAATCCACAATATGACTAGACTAACTGTTCAAGTAAGTGTATCGATAGAATGCCTATTATGGACAAAGCTTATACAAATGTTTACACAAATTGATGTTGTGTACTTCAGCTGATTCTAAATTTATGATTGTAACATTTCTTTTTTTATGCAAAACTGTACTTGTTTGATTGTATATAAATGGTCCCATTATCCAGTAGAATCCTGATCATGATGTTGCTGAGAACACAAGTTTACTATGGTATGGGGTAGAGTTATGTAGAAGTTCAGGGTTTGAACTGGTATTACTAAGGATTCCTATTAGATTTCTATGCATCAAAAGGCTATAGGGATACAGAATGTTTTATTTTTATTTTTTGGGGGGCAATGAGCAAAATGTGAAATAAATAGATTATCATTTAATATATATAACAATTGCACAGTCATACAATTTAACATTCATAGCCATAAACTGGCAAAAGACCAAAAGTAAAGTCACTAGAGATAATGTATGGAATACGTAACAGTTATTCAATCAAAATATCTGTGTATAATAATTCAAAAACATTATGTCTGATACTGTGTCAAATTCAGGCATGTTCTTTGTAGTCAGTCATATACATCTAAGTACATGCAAGTCATCAAGTTTTAATTATCTTTTTCAAATCACCTCGAATGGTAAGTTTTTTGTAATATATGTAATACACAATATCTGACAATTCTAAGAGATCTATGTAAGTTAAATATACTGTCAATCATATCTCCCAGGCTCTCTAGCTTCATGTATATACAACTTAGATATGTAGCAGAAGCCCTCTGGAGGGACCAGCCTTATAGATAATCTTGTATGGTATACTGTCTGACTATCTGGTACACAGTGTTTGTGGCAGCAGGTACAGATATGATTTCATGCAACATTGCATGCTTATTACTGTCAAAAATTGCTATATGTTCTCACAGTATTATATTGTTTTTACAAGATTGTAATATACTTAGTGTTGATTAGTGAATAGAAATGTTTATTCACATGTTGAATTATGGATATATATCATCATACCATGAAAATAACAAGGCCTCGAAAACAGCTCAAGATCTGCATCCAGTGTCTGTTCACTGTAAAGTCTAGCTTGATCTCCAGCACAATCAACACAGATAGCTAATTAGAACAGAGAGAAAAAAAGCAGATCTGTCTCACTCTGACCTAAAGATACAGGATAATTTGGTCATAAAAGATTGGCACTTGCCTAGGTTTAACATACTAGGTATATTGCAGGTCTTTCTTGACCCTGTGAATAATGGATTATGTTTCTACAGGTGATGGTAGTACATGTGAACCTGATATTGAGAAGATGGTAACAAATGGTAACAATTACTTTCATCATTGTTTAATGGAGCTATAATCAAGCATGATGCTTATAATTATGTTTTTTATAGATAATTTACATAAATCTGCAGTTTTTAAATTATCAAAAATTCTCAACATGTCATGTTTTGATGTACTTTTTTTCGAATTCCTTATGATGTCTATATTGATGCATTATGGATAAGGTTATGTTACGATACATGGTAAAAGAATTACTGAAGGTAGCAGGCATGGTAACAAAGGTGCCAGTAGGTACTATTGATACATATGCAGCCACTGTAATTAACTTTCCTCTGTGTGTTATGTCTATGAATATTTTGCACATGTTGAGTGGCCAGGCTACAGTAACCAACTCATAAAAACTGTTATATTTTACATACAATTATGTATTTAGTGTATAGGGGAGCATAATGGTGTGATTCTGTAAAGAAAAAAAGATCCACATGTGTGATGCTGTTCAATTTTTGTTCTGTACATTTTTGAAGATATTGTATTTACTTAAAGTAATATTTGTTATCTTTTCCCCATAAAATGAAGCATTAGAATTTATCCTGAGAGATTCAATATAAAGGTTAAAATTGATATTCACCTGAACAAGACGGTTTTCTGGTTAGATTTGTATTTATAGCAGTACAGTGTAATTGAAATGAAACCTGTTATATTGCCACAAACTCATTCAGTAAAACTTTGGCGTTACAAGGATTTGATTGGAGTATTAAGGGAGACTTGGGGCTTTAATGGAATGGTTGGACGAGAAGGAAAGAAAAGAAGACTTTGAAAATGCTTACTGTGTTGCTGAATCTGGGCATCATAGTCAAGATTTACTGTACATATTTTCTTGTATTATGCAGATAGATGTTTTGGGACACATACCCCTAAAATCTTGGACTTGTGCGATTCTTATGGGATTTAACACATCAAAGAACCTGCTAAATCCTGGTATAATGGATCATAATTTTTTTTTTAAATGATGGTCACTCAGAACTGGACTAGTCTTACAGAAATCACTGAAATGTATATGTTTGCCAGTTCAGTATGAATACACCAGAGACCAATGCTCATAAAGTTTGTGTGTAGTTTTTAGTTCAAACATATTAAATTAAGATTTCTTCTTTCCTCTTAAGAAACTAAATATCAATTGTAAGATGGAATCAAGTTTATTTTTGGTAAATGATCAATATATTTGGCAAATTATATTCAATGGTAAGAAGCTATTCCCATCAGCATGAAACTGTAAGTACTTAAAATAAATCCATCTCTTTACATAGAATTCCTATAACATCAAAAGCCCAATGGAAATTGTACTAGAAATGAAATTGTTGCTATGTCAGATAGCGCAGATTTCGCAAGAAAATTCCACCTATAAGCTAGTTCACAGTCCTCATAATACTAGATCTAGCCAGTGTTTCATCCCTTGACAATTTTTGTGGCCATAGTAATATAATTAATGTAACATAGATATAATTATCTAGGCATGCTAGAATGCGTGCTACTTTTAATTCAGATATTGCGCTGATTCATGAATTGCATACTTGACCTTGGTTATGGTGATGTTATGAAAGCCAGCTAACATTTTCAAAGTCTATTTAAAGACTGGTCCCATTACAGACCTCTATATTGATCTTGATGTCCATTCGAAATATATAAGCATTTGGAATCTGCATTTATGACTTAAGACAGTCACAGCCATCGCTGTTGTTTAGAAAGCTGTACAGGTTTATCTATGAATTAATGGAAATATCTATACTATAAAATATGTAAGTACATAAGATTTTTGAAAGATTTTAACTTTTTAATCAAATTTAGTTTGATTCACTAGTAGTTAGTAAATTAAATATAAAGTGCATGGACCTGTTAGTTTTTAGTATACTTTTTGACATAATTTCTCATTACTATAGATTTGATAAATGATTCTCAACATATTGGGGTTGTTTCTTTTCCTATAAAACATGTATGGACAACTTCAGATATTTGCATAATCAGGTACCAAGATCTTTGGAAAGATAGAATGATTCTTTATTGTTGCTGATCTTTGCCCACCATCGATCGGTCCACAGGTTTTTATATGTAATAAACTATGCCGTTATTTTACTATTTTTTGTTTTTGCATTAGAATACAGTAGATACATTTGCTTGATAGTATCATTAGATTTAAAAAAATATATGTATATACAGATTGTTTCACTTTGTCAAAACTGTTGAACATTTTTTGCCAAATACAGTATATGATAATGTTTTCCTTTGGGTGTATACAAACTTGTGTCTGTAAATTGAGAGACGGATCCAAGACGCTTACTAATATATGGTTATCTTTGTTCCACTGTATACAATTAATTGGTCATGCTATATGACTTTAATATTGTGTTGATATCAGATATATTTCAAGGTATAATGTACCAGCTGTGCACCTATATAAAACATGGATTTGCTACATCCTAGCTAACGCTTGGAGTATATGTATACATATATATTTATGTATGTATCTCCACTGGGGAAACCATTTTCCCTTGTACTCCTAGCATACATAATGTACAATAATTATCATCAATATTTCTGTTTGAAAAACATAGAAATCGAAATATCAATTAAGTTATTATTTTCTTCAGAATTAATAATTGATATGTTGGCACTGCTGCATAATCCATATTTCAATTTTAGAAATGATATGGTGTTTTTTCATTGGAGCAACATCACCTTTTCTGTACATTTAATACTGTCTATCCAATTAACCTCTGTTATTGAGTCCCAGAGAGAGCTGCTCCCATTGAAAGGTTTAGTACTTGGAGCTTTAAATTACAGGTGCAAATATTGATGACTGTACTAGAATACATTTTGCTTGTCATAAAGAAAGTATCACGCAATTAATGTATGAAATGTATGATTACCTTTCATGTTGTGTTTCTGTTGTAAATACTATATCGATATATATACACGTATCTGTACATTTGGTAAATCCATAGGGATGATATTTTGCAGTTGTCCCACCATCCCAGTCAGAACTTGTTCACCGACATTAATTTTAGTCAACCACACCTTTTAAATTCTAATAAATGCAAAATTAAAATCACCCACAAATATTACAAACTATACAGTATACAAGGGCTGATTGATAAGTTGTGAGCCTCATATTGAAAGATTAATTTTGCCGGATATATTGTATTATTTTTCGTCATAATCTCCTTCAGTATCTATACATGTTTGCCAGCGATGTTTAAGGGCCTCAAAATGCCACTTTTATAGATCTTCTTTTCTTGGCTGTTCAGAGTCTTCCACTGCATGTTAGGGTTAGGGTGCCTGAAATAGCTGTTTTCAGTTTTGGAAATAGATGAATTGATGGAGCGAGATCAGGTGAACAAGGCGGATGCTCAATCAATTTAAAGCCACAATCGTGAATAGCAGCCATGGCAATGACAGACTCTTTCACCCTACCCCTAACCCTTACCTATTTTGTACATTTTGCAAAAGTCGCTTATCTTGTTTACTTTAGAGTGCTACCTCGTCGATATAAACTAACCAAATGAGACCAGTCCTTGGGTACATGGCCCTATTGTCAGAGAATAGTAGGACTTAAAAAGAACATCCTTGAGTACCTCCTTCAATATGAGGCTCACAACATATCAATCAACCATCGTATGTTCATTATACTTGTGAAAGCGTCTTTGACTTGCATCTAGACTGCATTGATTACCACTGATCAGGTAGTTCGCCAATAAGCATTATAAATGTCCTTTTAGAAAATACTGTAAATAAAATAATCTAATATTTTAGCAGTAATCTTATAATTTCCTTTATTTCGCTCGAAGAACATTCCTCTAGATTATGATTAGTTATTGATATTTCTGTATAATGCTTTCGACAGAATCTGCTGTGGGTGTACCAATTCATCATTGTGTTAATCTGTCTAAATTAAAATTCAGTTATGTGTTTTGCGTGCACAGAAATATAAACATTTACGGTAGAATTGGAATCATCCTAAACAATGAAATCCTCACTGGCGACTGCTTCTTATTTTCCATCAGATAATCATGATGTGTGTATCATAAAAAAAACCTATATATAGCTATATCACATTCAGGGTAGTATAATAGATTGAATGTAAACATGTTTACTGTGAACTTTTGTTTCCAATAATTGTTGATCAAGTGACATTTGTCTCGTACCTTACCGCAGTAGTAAATTTCTCAGAATGAGATGAATATCCAACATAGTAATGAATTATACATCTGCCACTGATACAGATTATTTAAGATTCCTTGAGGTTTGTTAAACATTTTGTTTTATTGTGAACTGAAAGTCACCATGCAATCTTAACCATGTAAATAGCTCTATTAAATTGTTCAAGATATCAGTGTTTGTTATAATAAAGCCAAGTGTTGCCAGCAAAAACTGCATGCTATTCATATCAACATTGACACTATAAAATCAATAATTGTAATAGCTATGGATGGAAAATTTAAAGTACCGGTAACCATTTAAGGTATCCAAGTTAAGGACATTGTTATTTTTAATGCAGGTCATTTTACCTAAACCTAAATTTTAATCAATGTGGAAATTTAGAATTCATGTCTAATATTGTCTTTTTGTTTGTTACAGGTCTAAGGGAAACACTAAAATTGTGATAACAGAATTTGTGAAAAATTCATAATGGATAGTTGGTACAAACGGTTCACCATGTCGGTGGGAATGAAGCCCCTTGCCCTCGGCTTTCTGTCCATGGCCTTACTGGACATGTTACCACTCTCTGAGGCTCAGACTGTGACAACAATGGCTCCTGACAATGTCACAGAAGCACCAGCATGTACCATGCAAGCTGAACCATGTAAAGCTGGTGTGTTTTTCCCATTGTGGACACCAACAAAGAATCTCAGCGTTGGTGATAAAGCTGCGAGAGCCATTGTTTATTTTGTAGCTATGATTTACATGTTTTTAGGAGTCTCCATCATTGCTGACAGATTCATGTCTGCTATTGAAGTCATCACTTCAAAGGAGAAGGATGTTGTAATTAGAAGACCAGACGGAAGCACGCATGTGGTCAATGTCCGAGTTTGGAACGAGACAGTATCAAACTTGACCCTTATGGCTCTCGGTTCATCAGCACCCGAAATTCTTCTGTCTGTTATAGAAATTGTTGGTAAAAATTTTGAAGCTGGAGACTTAGGTCCAAGTACCATTGTAGGTAGTGCTGCTTTTAACTTATTTGTCATTACAGCCATTTGTGTGTCTTCTATTCCTGCAGGCGACAAGCGTACCATCAAACATTTACGAGTATTCTTCATTACGGCAAGTTGGAGTATATTTGCTTACTTATGGATGTATTTCATTTTGTCTGTTTCATCATATGGAGTAGTAGAAGTATGGGAAGCTGTAATTACCTTCGTCTTCTTCCCCATAACTGTCCTAACTGCATACGTTGCAGACATCAAATTTATGCCACACAAATTTTTGTCCAAAAAGTACAGGGAAAGTAGGCAAAAAGGAGTGGTAATTCAGGCCGAGGGTGACACAGAAATGAACCATGTGGATGATGTAGTCTTCAGGGATATCAGGAACGTTGCTGATGTGAAGGAACTCATGGCTTATGAACAGCACAGGAAGGAATACATGGACATTATGCGTAATCTCCGTAAAAAGCATCCAAACACCGACATGAAGACCTTGGAAGAGATGGCCGAGCTTGAAGCAATCAACAAAGGACCAAAAAGTAGGGCATTTTACCGTATTCAGGCTACAAGAAAGCTGACTGGAGGTGGAAAAGTGATCAAGAAGGCTAAGATAGATAGGAGGGCAAGCGTAGAAGATGTGAAAGTGGAAGTCCGTGACCAGTTTACCACAAAAGTCTTCTTCGACCCTGGTCACTACACTGTAATGGAAAACATCGGAACTTTCTTTTTGACAGTTACCAGGGAAGGTGGTGACCTCAGCAAGACCATGTATGTGGATTATAAAACTGAGGATGGCTCTGCCAGTGGAGGTGCAGATTATGACTATGCTGAAGGAACCCTTGTCTTCTACCCTCATGAAATCCACAAGCAGATTCCAGTGAGCATCATTGATGATGAAATCTTTGAGGAAGATGAGCACTTCTATGTCCGCCTCAGCAATGTCCGCTTAGGTGATGCTCAGGGTATGTTTGACAGCAGTGCTTCCCAAATGAAGGTCAAGCTCGGAACACCATTCGTAGCCACTGTCATGATCTTGGATGATGATCACCCGGGAATATTCCTCTTCGATGAGAAAATGGTTGTTGTTCCTGAAGCCATTGGGCAGACTGACATCAAGGTCACTCGCTCATCTGGTGCCAGAGGTACAGTGAAGATTCCTTTCAAAACTGTAGATGGATCAGCAAAGGCAGGAAAGGATTACGAACCAGTCACCGGATTTATAATCTTTGTCAACGATCAGACTGAGTAAGTACTAGATGCATGTTTTATTTGCGTTTTGTTGATTTCTATTTCATTTTCTCTCCCAATGAATTGAAATCTAATTTTCAAACAACCTTTGTGTGATGTTTGCATGTTCATTAAATAAGATCTCTGTTGAAAATCTAGAAAAAAATAAATGAAATGTGAAAAATATCAATAGCCAGTTAAATTGCAGTTTTACAAGAAACTTGGACTAAATTGTTAAGAAATCAATTACTTTATGAAGTTATCAAAAGTTTTTTTTTATCATAGCTAGGTGGAACGATTCAAATACTTATTATGTAATATATTTTGCATAATAGCAAGCAACAATAGGGCTTAACTCTTGCTCATGATGAGAAGTATTTGAATGAAATCTTTAAAAAGATCTCTTTTACATGGAGTAAGTGTCTGCTTTTGTAAACGAGTCGTACATGTTGTAGAAGAGACCTACATTATTGCTGAATATAATTGGTATTGAGTGTGGGAAACTGTTCTTTGCAGTTTGCAAATATATACATACAAAATGTACATAGGTGCAATTGAATATCTTGTTTTTGGGAGGAATTGATTTTCATCTTACTGAGGCAAAATTGATTTTCCACCAAGTTCCCAGTACCATATGTTTGCAGATGTATCAAGTTTCACAATATTGATTCCTTCTGTAAGTCTTTGGGCGGTACTTGAAATATTAAATTGTCAAACAAAGCATTTTATTGTGTAGTTTGTGTTACTGAATATATTGATAATAGCAAAAGCAAAAATTGGGCACACTTATAATCATCGGTCTGAAATGCCAGATTTTTATCCTCCGATTTTTACATACTAAGCCTAGATTGAATGTTACATAGGAATAAATTTTAATATCTGATTCAAAAGCAACGGCTCTTTACAGTTTACAATATTTTTAATTGGGTTTTAAAAAGTTTCAGACCTATTTTACCTTTTTATTCTATATCAAAGGTCTTTGTACATGTATGATTTTTTGATAAGAGTAAAATGCATTTTAACATTTTATGATTTATATCAGCAGTTTAAACTGGTATAAAGGATATGGATTTAGAGATTTGTTGAATTTATTAAAAAAAGTTTCCTTTATGAAGCTTTACCAAAGTAGATAAGAGCTTGCATAATACAATGAAAATGGCAGCAATTCAGACTCTATCCGATACCAGTGCAATTAACATAAATCCCAGAGGAATGACAAGGCCAAGGGTTTGCAAGTTTTTGGATGTTTAAAAGACAAATGAAGGCCCACCAGAGAGGAAACCCTTGATATGAGCCATTGATTTTAAGCTTTTGTCGACTTTGTTCTAGCTCCACAATCATGCATGTTCATCTTGGCTTTAGGCTTATATATACTGTACTGTGCCATTATGGCACGACTAGATACTGTGGAAACGATGTGTTTCTTGTTTCTGATTTTGTTCTTTATTGGTGTGATGTCAATATTTCTATAACAATATTGAGTGTCCTTGGTCTTTTGTTATAAGAACAAGTATGTGTTAATCCTGTAAATTAATCAAAATCAAGTTGGTTTTCACTAACCTTTTACAAACATCAGTTCTATCAGTTATGACACATTGTAAAGTTAACTGATTCCTGCCTCGAGCTCTTAACATATACAAATTGTATTTTGATATTGATTTTAAAGAAATGTTACCATAGAATTCTTGTATCTGACCCTATATCTTATAAAAGGTATTACCGGTATATCAAGCTGACAAAAAACTTCTGAAATAATTTTCTTTAATATCTTGATAAATGATCAACATTTTCTATTCATGGTATTTTCTATCAGTATAATGAATCAGCCATCTTGTTAAGATGCTGTAATTGATGATTGTCAGGAGTTCATCGCGATCAATGACTTTTCCCACCATCCTATAAGGATATGAGGTCCTAGCGATGTACCGTCATTACGTGATGACTGTAGGAAGCAGCACTCATTGCCCTGTATAACCTATGGTGTAATATAATGTTGTTTCAGACAGAAGAGATCTACTTCATCACAGTTGGATAAGCTAACTAGCTGGTTGAATAATATCTTGACAGCAGATAATAATTAGTATCAGCATGATAGGAGTGTGAAAGATAACAACATGTACAGTTATAATCCTGGTTTTGTTTATCAAAAAATGTATACATAAATTCTGTATACAGTTCATTAGGGCTAAAATGTTTTATTACAGGTATTTATAAAGAAACTTTTTTTCAAATGCGACACAGTATTTTTAGAAATATACCAGTATTTCCAGTCTCTCAAATAGTTGAAAAATAACATTTACAGATCTTTGTGAACAATTTGATACTTATCACGATTTGTCCACATTTAGTTTATTATCAACATATATATATAAAAAAAAGATGAAATGCACCATTATTCGGATCATCTTGTGGACATCTACCATTGATTATGGGAAATGATACTGTGAGTTTGCCTCATTCCAATCAGATTAATTGTCGTTTAAAGATTGAAGTATCATAATTTGAATAGGTGGCGTTAACTCACTAAAAATCTATCATACCAACACCACAAGGTAAAACAAAATTTGCGTAACCATCACATGGTCTTGGTCAATATACTCAGTTATCCAGCCAACATCTGGTAGTCTGAGACAGGCAGTGATCTCCATCTGTTACAGGGGTTTAATACCACACAAACAAACTCCATTGTACTGAATCATTTCTTCTACATTGTTCAACAGCTGGTGGTCTTTCCTCACAACAAGAGATATTGAAATGAAGCTATATATAAGATACCTACAGTCATGTTTAAGAAGCACAAGAAATCATTCTGTAGGGTTTACTCATGCCTGTTTATCATCTCACCAGTCTGCCCTTTACACAATAAATTACAGTATAATGAGTAAGACAATCATGATAGATACAGAGCAGGGGTGTAGGAAATTCCCAAAAAGTGTTCGTGCAAGGAGGACCACATAGGGAAAACACTTCTAAATAGCTATCATACAATGTAAGGTTCTGGGTTATATCAGGCTCACTTGTTTTGATGCCTCTTGCTGAATCCCCACCTTGTTAATTATATGATTTAGTATGCAATGTTGTATTTTGTACAAAAACATCCAGTGTGGGAACTTGTTGATTGTCATATCCTTTCCCAAAATCAAATGTAAAAAGTAATTAAAGAAAAGATTGTATGATATATCAGTTCCTTCATCTCTCTTTCAAGCTCCCTTCTGTTATCACTTTGCTGTGTGCTACCTCTACTAAGTAAATTAAAGTCCCAAATTTGGCTAATAAATGTACAGATTTTATGAATTTCGGATCTATTACAAATCATTTCCTCTGGTCCTCTGGAAGTCTTCAGAAACAAAATTTACTTTACAATGTTCCGGTAACAGTGGTATATTGGCCGTTTGGTATTAAAAGAATTTCACTCAGTAAACAAATCAACCAAATATTGAGGACAACAAACATTTTTGATAACTCAAGACAATGATTTATGTTTCAGAAATGGTAAACAGTAGTGGGAATATGAAATGATCATTGAAGATCCACTTTTAATAAATTACATATAAAACCCATTTCCTAATCTGTATTTTTGTTCAGAGGGTAAAAAATTCTCAAACTTGTAATTCTGAAGAACCTTATCACCTAAAGACTGTATCTAGTCCTGATATACATGGCCAGTAGCTTTCTGAAATGAAGTGCTACAAAATTTGATCAGTTGAGATTTAAACCCCCATGGACCTTTTGTAAGTAGAAACTGAATGGGCGAAGCAATATGTCTTAAATAATTTTGTTTGAACTTTGTCTTAACTCTTAGTTTGTAAAAGTACATAATGGCACATGATGAATGGCCTTCCTAATTGATTTCGAGAGGTTGACTTGCAGTTGTTACCTCACCCCACTGTCTAGCTCTTGGACTCTCTGGAGGAAGTTGGTGATTATGGTATATTAACTTTCTCAGATGTGCCAGCATGTACCAGTACATGTTTTTCTATTCACTTTAATAGATATCATCATCTCTATTTTCAAGTGTACAGTAAATAGCTATGATAATCAGGTTACTGGTATTTTCTGTACAGATAAACACTTCCTTTTGGCTTGCTATATTAGATTTTTGCTTTCTTATTTTTGTTTCTATGCACTTTTACTTCGTCATTTAAGATAAATTCACAGATTGCATATATTTAGAGACCTGAAATCAGTCTCCTGATATTTTAAAAGTAATAAGTGTATGGTTGTTTTGTAGAATTCTTCATCCAATATTATAAGTTAATAACCGTTTCTGCAATGTTTTGTAGTATTTCTCATCCAAGTTTTGAGTAACCATTACAGTACAAGCTGTACCTGACTTGGAACATTATATTAATTGATACACATCTCTTGTAATAACTTTGGCAGTCTGTTTCACTGGAAAATGTTCTGGACTAAAAAAACTATTTTGGTCAGTCAAATAAATAACATATTAACTTTAATTTAACTTTGGCCATTTTGTATCTATTGTTGGAAAGTTTTGTCCTTATTTCATTTTGGTATACTATCTGGACTGGTATGGACTAGTATATTATGTGTATAATTGTAATTATGCCAGTGATTATTTGATACACTAAGATCATCTTGTGTACTAAATCTAGATACCCCATCCTAAACTAGAATATAAAAAAAACAGAAAATGAGAAGCATATGCTAGCAAGTAACCTTTAGTCATGCTTGAGGAAGATAGAGGAACATTATCTAGCTTTATCAGATAAAGGTTCTAGGGGTGAAAGTATTGACGTAAGTTATTGTATTATCAGCATATCTGTTCTCACCAATGAAGATTATTGCGAGTATTTTTACCTATACATTAACTTTACAAATAACTTAAATGATTTCATCGAGATTTGAGTATCAAACAAAGCATGTGATGTATAACTCGAGATAGCTCCCAGTGGGCACACAACGTCTGGAGAACGTTGCAGTTACGTCAGGATGCAACGTTGCATTTAGGTTGTAGTAAGGTTGCAAATGAAAGTTTGGGGAACGTTTTCATACAACGTTCCCACAACGTTACTCAGTTACGTTTTATTTACGTTGTATAGACGTTGTCACAACGTTGTATTATTTTATTTTCAACTATTGTTACCTATTATGTACAACAAAAACTCAAGTTTTTTTAAACATTATTTTAATGTCTTTATTTCCATGTGTCCATGTGCTTGCACTCCTCCCATCACTCCTATCTGATGTCTCGGTGCATCCAGTTATCACCATTTAATCTGTAAATAGAAAAACAATCAAAACAATTATTATTGATATACCGTAACCTTTTCGGCAATATATCATAAAGTGCTCGGTTAACAAAACGCATGTGTAATACATTTGTGTAATAAACAAAATACGAATCATATAGAACTTACCTTGAATTACTGATCTGCATTCGGGAAGAAAGCTGATTCCTTATGTTATTTTGAAAGCAAATACATAATCCAGTATAGCAAGTCAACAGTCGGATTGAAATGTGTGTGTGTACGGCCCACGTGTGTTTGCAGAACAAAGAACCGGAAGTTAAAATTACCGCGCAAATATCAATACTCTTTTTTCTTCTCTCTATCTATTTCTTTTCCCGAAAAAAATTGCAACGATTTCAACCAAAACATGATATTTTCATGCAGTTAAAACTGAAATTAAAGTCGTTTAAAAAAAACGTTTTTGAAATGAATGTGAATGTTTGTATTGCCCCCTGGTGGATATATATTGCAACATAAAGGGAGGTAACACCGATTTGTTATCGTAACCTTGTAAGTTCGTTTGATCACATTTATTTGTATAAAAGGAGGTCTTACAGCAAAATTGGATCAGGAAAGGATCAATGATCGATATTATATCATTAGGGCACATTATAGGCGACGTAGGTTGCTTTTAAACCAATCTAAACATATTCATTATTGACAAATAAAATTTCGAGCAATTTAGATAATTAAATTTATCTTTATCATGAAATTTGATGTTTTCGTTCCGTATGTCTTTGGCATTTGTGTAAACTTGCAAGCCGTTTAAAATTAACATCAAATACACAAAGTTTGCATTAAAACCTTCTTACAACGTTGTAACAACGTCAAAAGCTAACGCTGCACTAACGTTTGTCATAAAACGTTCTCACAACGTTGTAGGAAAGTCCCGGACGTTGTGACCTGAATAGGACGTTTTCCGAACGTTCTCCGAACGTTTTGTGTCCACTGGGCTAGCTATTGTCTGCTGTAAAACATCTTGGTGAACATAGAAGTAGACATTGTACTATAATGAGTTTGAATTTCACTCAGTGTTTTAGTTTCACAAGGAGGTGAGGATACATTTCCAGAGTGTTGAATTTATGATTTTAATTGAGATAAGGTTGTAGTGTGAGGTAAGATTCACCTTAATGCTAAAATATCACTAACTCTATAGTGCTTAAGTATGTTTTACAGTAAAATGTATACCAAGTACAATTTGTAGTTATATAAGTAGTGAATGATTAAATGGATTACCTATATGGTTAAGATGTTATTGTAGTGGGAGATATATTTTTTAAATGTTAAGATTTTAGCCATTTTAAAGCTATATTTTAACTTATAACTGTATGCTATGATGTTGGGAATACATTGTCAGTTCTAAACTTTTCTCAACATTTTTATTAAGAGTGCATCTAAAGAAAGTAGAAAAATTTAAAAATAATAGTATCAAGGATTAATATTCTAAACCACATTACCTTCAATACCAGGTAGCTATATAACAGCTCTGGTAAGTTAAGTTTAGGCAAACAGTTGTAATTGTATTTAAAGCATAATGTTTATGAGTTTTCTTCTCAAATTTACAATAATGAAAACCACAACTGACTTTTAAAATTCAAAGGTTGTGTATTTGCTATACATTTGTACTAGCATTTAGTTCAGGATAGTTACACACCGGGTATATTGACACAGCAGGGAGTTGTTATTATGAACTACAAACAGATGTAATGCCTGAAAACAAAATTTCCAAGTCTATTGAATTTCTTTGTAGCTGTAAGGGTATTTTTATATTGTATTTGGGTTAATGATCAAGTCTATTGAAAACCTTCAAGTTCAGTTTATGCTGCAGTAAACATGTATTGTTTGAACACAAAACAAACAAAGAAAAACAAATTTGTAAAACAATACCAAGAATAATAGCCCCAATACACGTACTGTTCAACAAGTGCTTACAGTTGAATTATAAATCAGTATTGTCGTCTTACACTACAAAGTAAAATCAGTCATTATAGAACTATCCAACGATATGAGATTGCATGACTTCTGAAAAAAAAAAGATTAATGGGTATTATAAAGGTTTTAATAAAGCCAAGGAAAATGAAATATTTGTTGAATGTATGAAGCTTCCTTGTTTGGGTGTGTGATCACTGGTGCATGACTTACAAAATTACAAAGCCAACTTAAAGCTTGTTGCTGGTGTTGTAACTTGACTGGAGGGTAGATAAAGATGAGTTTGAAGTTGATTCATATTGCCCCTATTTGAGATGGTATAATGGTATATCTGTGGGGTGTAGATGGAAGAGAGGGATTTGTTTTTGTTGATGTCACTGTTCTATAGGACACTGCTGTTAAAGTCTAGTTGTATAGCTAGGCTTACAATGATTGATAGGAGATTGATTTTCCGTATAAACTAGCAGTGTTGGATGTGGACTGGGTTATGATATTGCTAGGCCAGATAGACTAGTATCTACTGTTGGGATCTCAAACCAGATGTACATGTCCATACTATAGGGAGACTGTCCTTTTCTACTTATCCTGAAATGTTCCTTAATACATGTATGTATCATCAGTGTTGTTAGACAGACTCAGTGTTTTATTTGAAACCAATCTGGTATTTCAATGTACTGTGATACACTTTCTGAATTAAGATACGTAAATAATGTATACATAATAAATTTCACACTTATTGACCACATAATTGATAATTATGTAATTGATAATTTAAAACATCTTGTTTGGCTAAGCTAACAATGCTGCAAACCAGTCAGGTTTCCTGTTCTGTTGTGGATTGATGCATTAGTTCAAGTTCACTTATTAATTCCTGTTCGACTTGCTATCACTTTGAGACAATGCTACATTACTTACACATATCACCAGCAGATTGATGTACCCTGTCTTGAATAAAACTGTGTATTTTGATTGGAATGTAGTAAATATACATGTCTATAAAACTCTTAACAATGTATACTTTAAACATTTCACATTCAAATAATATAAACACATACAAGTAGCTAGATCTGGAAATGGATGTCTTCCAGAAATCTACTCGTTAGGTGAACATGATCGATTGAAGTCCTCTAAAACTGGCATCTTGAGATGAAATTCTGACCAATTAATTGCCCATCGGATTTTCAATTTCTGATGCCTGCAATTAGTCTTTAACAGACTAGGTCAACTATTGCTGTCATGCTGGTTGTGGTTTATTACATTTGATAACTTCAGATGAAGCCAGCAGACTTGTATAGAATAAATCATAGATAACTGCTGCTGTTTATAGTTTGTTTTACATGAAAGTTTTGTAAGAAATTTAGAAAAGTAAGATATAAATTATTTAGGTAATTTTTGATAAGTCTGATATCCCTAGTGTGTTTGGTTTGTAGATTATTTTATTAGTTTGTGATAAGTTAAATGTCTCTACAGTATTTCACTTATAAATTATTTAACTAGTATATGACAGGTACTGCAGATCTCGAGTGTTCATTAATTGTTGGTTAACTGTACTGGTCTTGCCATGAAAACATTCACTGCTTGATTCAATGCAGGTTGATATGTAATATAAGTAGCTGGTGTGTCATCTAAAGATTTCATTGGAAATTGAGTGTACAGTAATTTTTTTTAAGTCAGTAACACAGATCAATAAATAGAGAGAAAAACTTTATAGCATTTATATGCTAATTCCCTTGTGCAGGGTCAGATAAATAGGCATGTCATTGATTACAGGGCTATTCAGCACACATTCGCAAAAAAAATAATCAGCAATTGCCTCATTTTAACAACAGTGTAGAAATAATTTTCTTCTGTGTTCAATAATGGTTCATTGCAAAAATAAACATGTCTTGTTTAAATTTTAATGAAAAGTCATTTAAGACGGTCTTATTATACCTTGAGGTATTGTTAAAGCTGTGACTGGAATAGTCTTTTTGAGTAACTAATGAACCATTTCCTAATCTTATTCTTCATTTAGTTCTGACATATACCAACACTGTATTGTAACGTCTTCATATTTTGTTGGTCACGCATATCAGCACACATCAATATTTTCGTATTGATCTATAGCCAAAATAAATACATGTACATATGTATGTTGACTTCAACTCTCAAGGATACATACCCTTTCTCTTTTTTCTTTGTACATGTATGTAAGCATTAAGTGTATACAAAAATAATCCATTCAGAAATATGGTCTGAACTATTAACGCTATTATGTACATACCGGTTCTAATCCGGGGTAATATATTTAAAGGTCTTTATAAGGTTTTCATCCACCAAAGGCGTCAATGAATACATATATATATATACATACACATTTGTTAGTAGTTCAAAAATTGTGAGAATTTCCATCAGATGGCAAATAATGTAAACTTGGGTTGGTATATGAAATTCAAATTTTAAGTAATATATAATATTTCATCAAACAAATACTAAATAGCACTCTGTAGTGCTGAAATAATCTTGTGCAATTCTGTTTCATCTGTTGAACTAAATTGATAAACATTTCCTTGATACATACAGGTCCATGCATTTGTATTGGCTCTAAGCTTAGACCGGAAAGTGCTAAAACAAAAAAAAAATCTTACATGTTTTGGTTCAAATTTATTTTCTTGAACAACTTTCGTGAAATTTCATTAAAGGGAGAAATTTCTAGTTTTATGGGAATTGGCTTTCCAATTCTAGAATGGTGATGTAATGGAAGTTTTCAATCAACTGCATGAGATGTTTGTAATGTATAATCTTTTACATTAAGGTTTTTTGTCCTGTGCCTTTCAAGTTGGTTTGATTGGGTTACTGAGTGTTAATGATAGGCTTGTGTAGTTACTCAGGCATTGGAGCTATTGTGTAGTTGCTGATGCTGATTTTGAGGGCCTCCCTGAGACATAATGTGTACACTGTGTTCATTGCATACAAATGTGGAAAGCTCTTGGTACAACAGCTATGGCTGCAGATTCCTTCCCCATCATGTGTGCCCACTCACTGGGGGTTGCATAATTGTTTCCCTTGACAACAGTGAGGATGATATTTCCAGAGATTTGCTGAGGTAGTAACATATTTATATGACATAATAGCATAATTTTCCCTACATCACCCTCAGGAATTTTGCCCTGGGGTGACAGCACACAGAATGTTGTGATTACAATAGCCTGTGATTTTTGGGGCTGTATTACCTCCCCTGCAGTGTGCGGACAAGATTGTATTCATGTCAACATTGGTAATTCATATACATCTTGGTATGTGCATGATTGGTTACAAATACAATATATACAGCCATACCAAAAATTAACTCTGATTCATTGACACTCCACAAAATTCCATTCCTCACATTTAATGCAAGAACATGAATACCAATTTTATTATAAACATGTGCATGTGTAAAAGTATGATTGTATATGTATTTGGGGGTAGAGTCATGAAAATATTCTGCATGGATATGTTCAAACTAGTGACCTCTTGCTCTTTAGTGGACATCCTACCTCAAGGGAAACTGTCTTTCATTCCATTTCTTTACCACCAAAGGCGCCTACCGGGTACAAACCAGGTTCAATAACTCCAAGAAAGCCTCTTAATCGCTATACCTTGTTCTTACATTAGGAGTTGTCAACAGGACTTAATTTATAGTACTAGGAAGAAGTAATCTTAAATATCTTGCCTGCATTGGGGCTTAAACTAGCTATAACTTTTACTGTCTAAATGGAAATCCTACCTCAAATTTAAGCTTTTCCCAAAAGCCTGAACTATGAAGATGATCTGTACAATCCACTTTTATATATTATAATATAGATCAGAAAAGTTTAAATCTTGAAATGAAATAATGTCTGCAGGTTAATATTACACATTCCTTTATAAGGATCACATGTAAGTTTTAATATGAAAAAAGAAGTTGTCACCTTCTTGACTTTAATGACACTATATGTCAGTGTAATGTGAAATGTCAGTTTTAACTTGAAGCTTGCAAACATCATCTTATTTGAAATACTCCATCACATGAATCCCCCAAAATGGCTTTCTGGTTGTATTTGTAGTAAATAGCTTCAATTGATACAAGCTGTTAATGTCATCCCAAGTACATGGCCAGCTAGTCATGACATTCACTGTAAGAATGTCCTTCAACTTCGACCTGAGTACAGTATACCATGTGGTGTCAATGTGATCCCCATCACACTGCATTGTCGGCCCCCTCCCCATCTTGATTGATGCTATAGTTGTATAATGGTATCATTGGTACTTAAGACCCTTTTTGCTGGCTCATCAGCACACATTTGCACACACTAAATATGACTTTCTGTCCTATTTCATTGTTTGAAACCTGATCCTACTTACCATTAGGGACCTGATTATAACTGTGTGTGTAGATGCCATGCTGTAAGATCTACAAATAGAACTACTGTACAGCCATCTGGTTGTCTAGTGACTGAACATTAACATCTGGCTTCAATTTGTGAATGAAAGTAGTGAAAAATGTACAAGGATGATTCACAGAATGACTACTTCAGGATTGATTATTACACTGGTACCCTGGATAGGAACTACTATGACAAATTTTGCTTGGTCTGCTCATTGATTTTTGAGATGGAAATAATTTAACTTGTTCATCAGTTTTTTTGTTTTATGTTTTTTTTAAATAACATCATTTTAAGAAGAAAAAACAACAACCTGTTTTTCAAATTATGTTCTCATTTCTAAGCCAAAAATCAATATAATTCCTAGGATTGCCAGGATTCCATGTGTTTTTCTGTTATTTCTTTAATTTGTGATTATGAACATCTCCATCCTAAATTAAATCCAACTAATGATACCTTTCAGGAAACACTTTCATTACTCTGTGAATTAACGAACTATTTTAGAAATATCGAATTTCCCACAAGGTCTTATGAAATTGCTAGGCTGTTGCATTATATATTTTAGGATGCATTTTGTTTTATTCAAAACCCATAATTTCTGAACACCAGTGAAATTGATCTGTCAACCTTTACAAGAAAGGTTTTGAAATTTTAGATTTATAGCCAAGACAATTTGCGTTTGTCATGTTGTGCTTTCACAGTTTTGTATTCAACATGAAATATTTACAGCAAAAGTGATATCTGTACATGTTACATAGGGACTAAAAACTTCATTGATTGACGATCATTAAAATCTTGAGATCTGAAGCCTCCAGCGGTAACACCTGTTGCATCACATTTGTATTTTGTAGGATTGAGGCTGGATACTGTACAAAAACATACATACTGATGAAATTATCATTGCTACATTTGTCTGAAGTAGTAAAGTGTTTCCTATACTGTGGAACAAACAGTGGTCCAGACAAGGAATTGATATTAGAAGAAACGACAAATACAAAAATGCATCACCTATCAGTAGTGACAAGAATATATTATGTTTCTAAAAGTGAGATAAGGACACTCAAACCTTTTATAAGACATCCACAAAGGGGAATGTCAGTTTTTAATTTGCCTTCATTATTATGACAGTGTATGAAATTATATATGAAAATTCCTTAGACAATATGTCTACAGAAAATTCAAATCCCATAGCCCAAGTCATTTTTCGATATAGACCAATTTTTTAAAACATTGTTGAAAGTAGCATATTACTGTCACGCAAATGCTTGCATCATCCAGTAATAACTCACTATTATAGGTAAAAAAAACTCTATTGTAAGCTCTGATTTCATATGATCATTTGTCAGAAAATAATGGAATGTTGTTTTCATGAATTGTAATGTATGTCAGGGCTCAAACTTTTCATAGCCAATGGGGCCAACACTTTGAAATTTTACATAGACCGACCAGGTTTTCTATAGCCTCGGACCATCGGACCACCTTTACTTTCGAACACTGTTATGATAACTTTCCTGAAATCTCACCGTTCATTTATTATACAAGAGGTGCCACTTTAGTCTAACTCTTCTTAATTACTTTATAAAAATGGTCTGTCCAATCTACACAGATAAAGTAGTGGAGAAAAAGTATCATATTTAACCAGGTAATATTATGTTCTCTCCACAAACATCAAAGTCACAAACAGTATTTTGTAGTAGAGCAAAGTAAATAAATCAATTTACTTATATGCTAAGATACAAGCCATAATCTGGCTTTGAAGAAAAACTGATAACTCATAAAACTGCTAATAGATTGGTGTATACACATAAAAGTCTTGTTTTATATGCGAGTAACACATAGGGGTTACAAATACTGATTAGCGATACACAAGTCAACGAGACAGTTTCAAAGTGTATATTGTCACACTGTATGAATAATTAACATATATTAATTACCTATTTTAGTACTTGAGCAATACAGCCTTGATCTTTATGGCTGAAGGCAAAAAAGGCACATGCTTTATCAGAAAAAGATAATTCAATTAACTCATCCTTGTTGCTTCTTTAGTACAAAGAAAAAACAGATCTTTTGATAATTTTGAGTGATGGAGCAGAAAATGGTTACATTCATTCAAGCTGATATTTTTCCAAATGATTCACAAAATCAACAAAATCCATTTTCATAGATGTCCTGAAGAATTGTTAACAAAAATTAAAAGAGGCAGGAAGATTGTGACACTACCCTGAAATAGGGGCCACAGTGCCTGAGGGATTAAGGTGTCCTGGCATTTTCCCACTATAGCCCTCCACCTCTGGGTTGCAAGTTAAAAACCCATGTGGGGCAGTTGCCTCAGGTACTGACCATATAGGCCAATGGTTTTTCCCCCGGTACTCTTGCTTTCCTCCACCTCCAAAAACCTGGCACATCCTTAAATGACCCTGGCTGTTGATTGGACGTTAAAATAAACCAAGCTAAACCAAACTAGTGAAAGCTTAAGAGACAAAACTTAAGCACTGACAGCTATGAGTTGCAAACATCTAAAAAGAGATGTTTAGATTTTATCATCAGTGTAGGAAATGAATGTTACTGTTTACCTTGCAAATGTAAGACAAGCTGTTCACTGCATGGTTACAGAGCAGTGTATATAAACTCAATATATATATTTCACTGACTTTCAGAAACTTGGAAATTTGTCAACTGATTTCCATACATGTAAGCACAAAATGGGATCAATATTCTTAGTTTACAAAGTTTTCCACTAAACATATCTTCTCAAACAATTGAATGGGTCAAGGAGGGGCTATCTTTTGTTTGTGGAAACAACGATTCTGGAAACCATAACTGTGTTCCTTGCAAATTGTTGAGTGCAATTCCGTGTTGTTTTATTGATGTTCAATATTGGTCAAAGTATAACAAATTATCTGCAAATTTGAATCTTGCTTGCTCAAACATCCAATCCATTTCCTTTGAAATCCAAGAATGCATATATTCCCGATTGTTTCTTTGTAAGAAAGGACAATTGGCTTTTGTGTATATTGTAATACCCTTTTATTCATGATTCAAATAATTTCCTGGAGATTATTCTATCAAGCTCATCTATTAATGAATGATAATATCTTGTGTTGTAGGCAAACAGAATCAAAGGTTTTAACTAGTTCATCTTGATTTGTATGGATAAAATGACCTTTGCCGTAACCATAATGCACAAAAATGGATGATCGTCAAAAGGAAGTAACTCTATCTAATTACAGTGTTATACATATTCTATCCAAGACATCCAAGTATTGTATTTTACAGCACAGGAAGTGTGAGCATTAGAGCACATGAACCCTTAATACACAGCAATCTCGGAGACTAGCTAGATGTTGTAGAAGCTGCTGAACCTTTTACCCTATTACATAAATAAACAACTGGTAAAAATATCTTTTAAAGTAAACATCTTATATTACATTTCTGGTTAAAAGGCTTCAATACTCTGTTGCAAGAGTTTGTGTCACAGACATAAACTAAAGATAAATTATTATTTATAATACAAAATGAATTGTTTGTTTGTGATCTCCAAAACTACATTAAAAGTTTGTGGTACTGGGTATAATCAGTATTTAACAATGTGTACAGACTTAAATCTTCAAATCAAATGACAGTTTACTAAAAAAAAGTTACTGTTATGAGGCAACAGGTCCCAGTTCTTTGTAATAGATATCAACTATGTTATTACCAAACTCCCCATGCCAATATTGTCTTTAATCCTTTTGGAAACATTAAGCAGCAGGAAGTGTTCAAAATGAAGAAGATTTACTACTGATGTTTTTGTCTTTTATATGAGAATCCTTATACTGAAATTTACAAGAGCATTAACATAGAACTTCCATCTTCATCAAGACTATATAAGAGAGATTAGGAATTTGTCCAAATGTTTCAGAAAATGGACAAGTAAATGAAAGATGCTTATTTGTAAAGTCAAAAGTGACCAATGAAAAGCTTCCAAGGTCAAAGGTTGCCAAGAGAAACTGAATTAAGGTGACCATGCAACAAAAGTTTTTTGAAGTCAATGGTGATCAACAAAACCATCCAGGATCAAACATGGCCAACAAATATCATGTGAGGTCAAAGGTTACACCTATCATGTTAATCAGATACAAGAAAATGTGGATGTCTAGTCAAACAATGTCTTAATATATTATTTATAGGTCATCAGATAACACATTATACCTATAGGGAAAACCTTTATTTAGCTTCACTCCTTCACCGGAGTGACTGAAGGAAAACACGTTTATATGTTTATTTATTTTCAAAGTCATCCGATATCAAAAACCGCATGCAAATATGTTTGCACAGGTTATAACTGAAAAAGGTAAAAATTTGTAAACCAATATCCACTTTCAGACTGATTGACTTAAAAAAACTTTTTTGTCTTTGTGTGTGCCTAAATCTCCCAGTTTGGTTTTTCATGACATTGATTACTGGATGTAAAGTTTCCTAAAAGGTACATCAGAATTCCTTACATCTTCCTTTTTGCTTAATTAAATGTAGATAATTCATTACACTGTACAACTTAAATGATAAGGCATTCTGACCTGCACCTTTTCAGTACATGTTTAGAATTGGTCATGGGAATTCTTCACAGCTGACAAATTTCAAAGGTTGGCAAATGTGTATATGTATAAGCTAATTTAATGCTGCATAGTTATTTGATTAAGTCAGTGTTAGTAATTAGCTGATCTTACACATGGGAGAATCTAATGGTCTAAGTGAAATCATTGTCGTTGAGTATGGTACCTATGTACAGTAGTTCTGGAACTGTACTCATCCAACCTTCAGTTGTGAATGGGACAAAAGTTGTTATATTGTCACAATTCATCATGAATGTGTCATATGTACCTGCTGCCACCATCAGGCCGTGATCATTATTAGTACATGTATGCATGGTAAGTTCCTGAAAGGTTTATTGATTTTCTTAGTGACATTTCAAACTCATCCTAGTGAAATCACTAGAGACTCGGGATAATTTGGCTTTAATATTTCATCAGTGAGGACAGTTAAATAAAGATGACACTGTCTTTGTGTTATCTATCTATATATTTTCTAAAATATCTTCAATATCTGCCAACACAGAAATTAATATCATTGAAATAATCAATATAAATTATGGTTTTCAGTAAACTTAAAATAGCCTAGCCCTGGAAAATAGAAATATTATCGTGTAAATTTTGAATGAGCCAAACCACTTCATTAAGAAATTACTTCTCTTGAACAAATCATGCACAGACTTGTATGTCCTTTTAGCATTGGTTGCTCTTTTCCTATGAATTGACAATCAGCAGGTTCATTTTAAAACTCAAAGTAGAAAATGTGGTACATTGTATTTGAAAGGTGCCTCAACTTCTAAATATTTTTATTCCTTCAATTTCAAATCTTGATAATTTCCATAAAATATAAAGATAGTTTTGCTTGATTAGATTATATAGTTAACCAGCGCAATGTAAAAATTGTGTTGAATGAAAGTAAATTTGTCATAATCATCTTTACATTTATGTCTATTTAGCATAGGAACAATGCCAGTATATTTATATAAAAGTCCTCTACTGGTGAAACCAGGAGGGAAGGCTAGGGGGCACTTTAGGTTAATTTCCTCTCCGTCTGTCTTGAACGTTAATGTATGAACGTAATCAAAGTTAGTCAGCGCCCTAGCAGTATCATTCCTTGAGGGATTTTGATGAGTCTTTGCGCTACTTTAGAGGGTCCTGATATATCGGACAAGTTCGAGTTTCAGGGTTTTGGGGTCAAGGTCACTGTTACTATTTTAGCAGGGGCCAGTAGATTCATGTACTTCTTCAGCAATACCCAGTAAGCTTGTTGCATCTGATATGAACAATGTCTGTATGATTAAAAACTGTGTACAACAGATATGTATTCATTCAGGTTTTCAATATCCAAATTTTTTGTAAATACATGTATCTTCAAACATATATTCAAAAGAATATTCTTGGGGGGGGGGGGGGGGGGGAAATTCTTTGGAGTCTAATTATTTTATTTTAGATAGTCCTCAGATATCACATGAAATCTTTGATTCTAAATTGCTTTCTGAAATAAAAAAAGAATATTGGATATATGCCTAAAGATGTGCTAGAAACTTTTGATAGAATTCTTTGAGGAGCTTGATGTTTCCTGGAGTAATACACTAATATTTCTAGCAAGAATTCTGGATGAAACCTGACTGGAATTTTCGGAAGATTTCTTATCACCCAATTTTGATTTCTGTTATAATTATACCTAGATGCAGTTTTTCTCTTGACAATTGATCTTTATCAGGCCCATTACCAGAATTTGAGTTTCTTATATACAAGTGGAAAATTATAGGGCTTATATCTCTGTATACACTGAAAAAGAAACCTCTCTGAAGACCGAACAAAAATAGGTTACAAATTCTCTTACAAGTGACTATAAAGAGATAGAGCAAGCTGGAACAATAATGAATTCTTCGTAACTCCTCTACTCTCATAATCTGGATTTACTTTCCATTCATAGCCATGATTACTACAGCTTGCAGATATTTGTTCTTTGAACCAAACAGAAGCAGTAGACTCTAGTGAATGATAACTTTATAACTAGTTTCATTGTTATGACGGGGGAACTGTCGAGTTTGATATACGAGATACATAACCTTGACAATGAAGGTCACTTAGGATCATAATAGGTGTGGGTTCTTATCAACCTTGCTGCTTCTATTCTTGATGTACTTAAAACATGTGCATTACCATAAATACAATGTGAGACTGCAGACTTATCTACATATATACACAGCTAGCACTTAAACAAATGTACAAATACAATATCAGATTAGTTACCTTGATTCCAATATGTTCGTTAGTGGCAATTAGATCTCTCAATTCATCATATAATTGAAAGAAGTCAACAAAAATATTTTTCTTACGTAAAGTCAGGTCAAATTGATTACAATCAATATTTTTAAAAAGTTTGTTATATAAATATTCATCAGTGCTTTTCCCTTATACAAGGAGACTTTTCGCCCGATTGTCAAATTAAAGGACATATATAGAAATAGCTTCAGGTTGTGTAATCTCAATATTTAATGTCGCTTTGACTGTGAATGTGACTAGTCTTTTCAATATTATTTCAGAACATGATCGATTATCATGATCAGTTCACAATTAGATTCCTCATAATCATATGTATACACATACGAGTTGTAGATACTTCTATTTTGATTCAGCTATTGTAGCTGTTCATATTATATATTCATTGAATGTGGGCAAGAAACCACAATTAATTCATATTTTGTGTCACCTTTACATGATAGCTTGCCTAAGGACAGTAGCTAGGCTATGAGAGTAATATACTACTCTAAATATAAAATGCTTTTACTTCTTCTTGAAAAAACAATGTGTCACCTGTTTAACAGGTTAGACAAAGATTGGTGCTTGCACCATGTTTCACCTGAAGATACTTTCTTAAGTGAATATACACAGGAAATTGGATTAAAGGGGTTAGAGAAGCATATTAAATTTACTGGAAACTTCTAAAAGTAGGACATGTGTGTCGGTTTGTTGATTATTATTAATGCTGTTTGTATGCAGATATTCTATATTTCTTCGTGTTTATTAGATCCCTGGCTTTCTGGCAGTAATCCACATAATATTTATAATTCTTTCTAGACTAATGCATAGATGTATACATGTATATACTCCTCAACATAGGTTTGCATTAATTAACCATCTTATTTGATTATAGGAGTATTTTTTGTACCTTTTTCACCTTCAAAATTTGAAACACTTGTAAAGTTGTATCTAAAACAAGAAACATATTTCTGCTATTAGATTGAAGATCTTGTAGATTGATAAGAATTGTATGAACTAGTTTTGATATGTTTGAATAATTGTTTTCATTACTGAAGAAAATGTTTTTCTCGATTATAGGGAAATAAATAGCTGGGGCAAAATCTTCCTTAATTAATAGTTAAATCTCCCTTAATACTTTGGGTTCTGAAGTCATCAGCAAGCTTGTAATACAACACTCAAAAACCTCAAATCTGCCATATGCTGTTAATGGCTGGGAGTCCTGCAGAATGTTCATGTTGTTTCTTCAAATTATATTAATAGCCCCAAAAATACTCTGTAACATTAACCTGTGATAAAATAGAAACAAAATCGGCCACACCATACCTAAGGGATTACCATCATGAAACGATTTATAAGCTGGAGCTGTCAATAGTGTAATAAGGATGTTAACCAGCTAGATATACATTTAAACACTATATAGGACTGTGTGTAGGACTATATAGAATTATTGATAAAAGAGGCAGGAAGATTGTGACACTACCCTGAAACAGGGGCCGCGGTAGCCACGTGGTTAAGGTGTCCCGACACTTTATCACTAGCCCTCCACCACTGGGATGCGAGTTCGAAACCTACGTGGGGCAGTTGCCAGGTACTGACCGTAGGCCGGTGGTTTTTCTCCGGGTACTCCGGCTTTCCTCCACCACCAAAACCTGGCACATCCTTAAATGACCCTGGCTGTTTATAGGACGTTAAACAAAAACAAACCAAACTGTGTGTAGGACGATATAGACCGTAAGAGTTCTGTAATATAATACAAACACTAGACAATTTCTAATTTTCATTATTCTATTTAACATTCATTTATGTTGATACGTACGGTCAAATAATTGCAGGTAATTGCATTTTAAGATAATTTGCTGATGAATTAGAATGTTCCACTGTGTGTTTTATGCTAATAAGATAACTAGCATATATTGCTACATTTAAACAGTTGGACAGCTTCTGGACAGATTCAATTAGTATTTAATGTTGTGTAAGATAATTGATATCCATTTAGTGTTAATTGATAGGGATAGTAGTGGGAGGATGTTTATCATGATCACTTCATGGTTCAGTTTGTGTCGATCTGACTAGCCATCTGTTAGCTATAAATAAATTTACATGTATACGTGTTTCCAGCTGTTCCCTGTATATATATATATAGATCCTCTAACAAACACTAGGTTTGTCCATTATTTCATACTATTTCATGTAAAACACTTTTTTCTTACCATTAAAAACCATTGATTTATATTTGGTAGACCGAGGGAAGAGGCAGAAGAATTTCACATGCATTTCACTCCATCTTTATGTAAATTTGAAATGCTGTATAGTTAATCTAATGTTCTAGACTGAAATATAATTGTATTCAATAAAACACTAGATTCTACATTCATACATCTGCATGTGATCATGGGATACATACATTTATGCATTGAATAAAGCATTAAAGAGAATTCTTTGTATTGTTTCATTTCCTAAACTTTTCAGGAAAATTCTAATAATCCTTTCACTGCCAGCTGTAATGTCATGAAAACATCCAATATACACAGACTGTTTCAATTTATATCTGTTGATACCAGGGTAAATTGAATTTGTACAGTAGAAGGATACAGTGAAGCAACAGTATGTCAATCTTTAACTTTTTCTTTGGAGGCAAGAGTTCCAGTGTCTGAGCTAGGTCACTTTACTTTTTGATATTTGAAGCATGCTTAGCTATATGGCTATACTTTGAACTATTTGGATAGCTATGAGATATTTGTCATACTTGTGATTGTAAGTATATATATACTCCTGAAGATCCCAGCTGTGACCTAGCTAGCTTTTGTCATATGATACAGTCTGTCTTCCTGAGGGACACATGTAATCGATCACATTTTCTTGTGGAAGGCATCCTGACTAAAAATGATCATTAATAATAAAACTTAATTCATATCAATTGTGGAAGAGAAAATAAGGATTTAATTTATAATTTCTACTGTTACCTCTCTCTATGTAAAAGTTAATTGAGTATTTTTGACTGTTTCTCAGCAGGAAAATTGCTAGAAAATTGTAACAAATTGTTAAACAGTAAAAACTCCGACGTGGAAGAGCCGAACATTTTCAAGTGTTCAAATGATTATGAGGAGTGTCTTTCTGATTGCGATTGCCAAATTGTAAACAGTATTTCTCTTTCAGGACAGGTTGAGGATGTATCTGACAATGAATAGTAATGTCCTGTTTTAAATGTTTAGGTAACAAAACAGTTGTTTCATGCCTTTAATATAAATATTAGTCAACAGTTGGAACCATGCATCCAGATGAACTAGTTGTTTACCAAGGCTAGAGGCCACTTGGGAGGAAAGTGCAGAATACGGTGAAATTATGAAATCATATTACAATGAAAACATTGCTTTGTATATTTTTAGCCCACCATCATCAGATGGTGGGCTATTCAAATCGCCCTGCGTCCGTGGTCCGTCGTCCGTCCGTCCGTCCGTCCCTCCGTCCGTCCGTCCGTCCCTCCGTCCGTCCGTCCGTCCCTCCGTCCGTCCGTAAACAATTCTTGTTATCGCTAATCCTCAGAAAGTACTGAAGGGATCTTTCTCAAATTTCATATGTGGGTTCCCCTTGGTGCCTAGTTATGCATATTGCATTTTGAGACCAATCGTAAAACAACATGGCCGACAGGCAGCCATCTTGGATTTTGACAATTGAAGTTTGTTATCGCTATTTCTGAGAAAGTACTCAAGGGATCTTTTTCAAATTTCATATGTAGGTTTCCCTTGGTGCCTAGTTATGCATATTGCATTTTGAGACCAATCGGAAAACAACATGGCCGATAGGCAGCCATCTTGGATTTTGACAATTGAAGTTTGTTATCGCTATTTCTAAGAAAGTACTGAAGGGATCTTTCTCAAATTTCATATGTAGGTTTCCCTTGGTGCCTAGTTATGCATATTACATTTTGAGACCTATCGAAAAACAACATGGCCGACAGGCAGCCATCTTAGATTTTGACAATTGAAGTTTGTTATCGCTATTTCTCAGAAAGTAATGAAGGGATCTTTCTCAAATTTCATATTTAGGTTCCCCTCAGTGCCTAGTTATGCATATTGCATTTTGAGACTAATCGTAAAACAACATGGCCGACAGGCAGCCATCTTAGATTTTGACAATTGAAGTTTGTTATCGCTATTTCTAAGAAAGTACTCAAGGGATCTTTCTCAAATTTCATATGTAGGTTTCCCTTGGTGCCTTGTTATGCATATTGCATTTTGAGGCCAATCGGAAAACAACATGGCCGACAGGCAGCCATCTTGGATTTTGGCAATTGAAGTTTGTTATCGCTATTTCTGAGAAAGTGCTGAAGGGATCTTTCTCAAATTTCATATGTAGATTCCCCTTGGTGCCTAGTTATGCATATTGCATTTTGAGACCAATCGGAAAACAACATGGCCGACAGGTAGCCATCTTGGATTTTGTCAATTGAAGTTTGTTATCGCTATTTCTGAGAAAGAACTGAAGGGATCTTTCTCAAATTTCATATGTAGGTTTCCCTTGGTGCCTAGTTATGCATATTGCATTTTGAGACCTATCAGAAAACAACATGGCCGACAGGCAGCCATCTTGGATTTTGACAATTGAAGTTTGTTATCGCTATTTCTCAGAAAGTAATGAAGGGATCTTTCTCAAATTTCATATTTAGGTTCCCCTCGGTGCCTAGTTATGCATATTGCATTTTGAGACTAATCGTAAAACAGCATGGCCGACAGGCAGCCATCTTAGATTTTGACAATTGAAACTTATTATCGCTATTTTTCAGAAAGTACTGAAAGGATCTTTCTCAAACATTTTTATAAGTTCCCCTTGGTCTGTAGTTCTGCATATTGCACCTTGGGACCAATAGGAAAAGAACATGGCCGACAGGCAGCCATCTTGTATTTTGACAATTGAAGTTTGTTATCGCTATTTTACAGAAGGTACTGAAGGGATCTTTCTCAAATTTCATATGTAGGTTCCCCTTGGTCCCTGGTGTTGCATTTTGGGACCAATCCAAAAACAACAGACAGCCATTATTGCTAAATCTTAAATTTTATATATAGGTTCCCCTTGTTTGAAAAGTACTAGAGGGCTGTTTCTGAATTTACACAGATTAGTAAGACTTAGAGGAAGGGAAAAGTAGAGAAAAGATCAATCTGACATGGAACCTATAAAGATCATTCAATGGTGGGCGCCAAGATCCCTCTGGGATCTCTTGTTTTGTTTGCTGGGTTTATTGCCTCTTGAACAGACGGTGGCCCGTCACAGGCCATCCAGAGCAATTAGGGTAAAGTGTCTTGCCCATGGCCACAACCACAACAGCACACACCGACCTGTTTCTCTTAGCTTTCCGAGAAACACAAACCGCCATGAGTAGGGAGCTTTGAACCATGCACCATGGATCTTCACCTGAAGTTACATGGCCGACACTCAATCTTACCGACTGAGCTGTTGTAGCCCCTAAAACCATAACAGTAACTGTACATATAGAATATCCTGACTCACCTATAAAAGGTCAACCTTAGTGATATATACTGACTACATGTTTAAGCATGCTCTTATATGTTACCAAACTAATAAAAAATTAATCTGCTGTTGTAAATATTATTGCTACATTAATTGTATAAAGTATGCAGCACACTACTGTGTGATTCCCGTTATCAAGGCCAGTTTAGGTCGCCCGTGCATTGTGCTGTGTCAGCTTATCTCCTGGAATTTGGCATGATGTCTGTAATAGCAATATACCATTTTTCTTCATCGAAGCATTGATCTGCTGGTTGGTCGCACTTCTCATTAATTGCTGACGACTGGATGTCATTCTATTGATTTTTGGTGCAGAATATGAATAAATGTTTGGATTATTGTTCAGAATTATTGGTTTGGAAGTGTTCAAAGGAATTCAGGAGGACTGTAATAGGAAAGAGATCAGAAAGCTTTGCCATAGACATGTATTATTTTGGTTGAGTGCTATGCTTGTTACACTGAAGAATTAGTTTTGTAGCATGAATTGAATTCACCATAGCATAGTATAATATTAAGGATTTATAGCTTTTCTATAATTGATTGGCCAAGTATGGTTTCTGCATTATTTTGGAAGTCAAACTCGTTTAGTTGGAAGCCTATGCAAGGGCAGTTAAGTGGATTTGTCTTGATTGGTATAAAGAAACAAAATTCATAGGAATCATTTTGGATCAAAGACTTCTCATTTTGCCCATGCAGTATAATTTGTTAGCCCCTATGTTTGATAAATGATTAAGAAAATTGACCTCATGTGCAATTGCATTTGTTTATAAATTACAAGATGCACTTTAATGTTGCACAACAGGTTAACAGGTTAAAGGCCAGATAGTGCACTCTCCTTTCACATAAACAGTTCAATTTCAGTCGTAAAGGGTATGGGGTCCACTTTAATTGTGTCCTGCTCATGTCAAAAATATGGTTATGGCTGAGGTAGGTAATTGTCTTGATAGACAAAAATGAAAAGTTCAAAATGTTTTTATAAAGTTGTGGAAAATATATAGGATATCAGGTAAAGGTTACATGAAGTGATCATCAATATTAGGACTAGTTACACATCTCTCTTATACTCCTTTAGCAAAGTATGAAAAATGATGAGTAATACACACAAAACATATGTTAAGACATTATGTCAGTTTTCATAATGAGAGTTAAAGCTGAAAGACAACATAGCTGTATGCTGTTTTTTTGTCGGTGAACAAATAGGCATATCTGTTTTAACACAATTCCTACTGTTAACTAAGTTCTGGTAATATAACTACATAATGGTTTTTCCATGTCTAGTATGTAAATGGGGGAGGATGCCTTGGAAGCTATGGATAGATATATATTGCTTTGACCCAATCTGTGCATCAGAGGTGCATGTGGAACTATTACTCTGTCTTACAGGAAAGGTAGCAGTGTTCAATGCCAGATGGAGTGAATTATATAGACTGGATCAGTTTACACATTCCAGCCAGTTGTTCTAGAAGACAGCCCGAGAGCTCTATAGTGCCAGAGCTCCAGGAGCTGTGCATCACAAGATGCTGTCTGAAAGAACATCAGTCCCCCACTCTCCCTACCACCTCTAGATAAAAATACATTACTGATGAGTACATGGGGCATTGCCATCGGTTTATGTAAAACAAAGATATAGCATGACTGAAACACAAGTAAGACATGTATAATTTATGTGTATTCTGGCATTTAGTTAAAAGCTTTATTTCTTCTTTGGGAGGCTTAACTGATAGATCATTGATTTACCAGCAGGATTGTCTGATCTGCTGGAGATTACGTGTTACTTACCTGGAAAAGCTCATCACAGGATATTTCTTTGGTGAATGTTACATCAATAGTTCGCTCAGACTCTTTTGGCAAGTGTTTCTGGGGTGAGAAGGGAAAGGGAGGTCGGGACAAACATGAATGTAGAAGTTTAAAACAAAGGATTATTTTAATGCTTGGTTTACCATATACAAACCCCCTTGACATCGGAATCTAATTGAAACGATTAACACTACTAGTGTATTGACAAAGCAATTATAGCTACACCCCCGCAACGAAGTTAAGGGGGAATGGGGGATACTTTCCAGGAATCGGATTGTCCATTCGTCAATCCGTCCATCCGGATGCACTTACTCAGATATATTTGTGGGGTGAATTAACTATTCATTCCATGGTGGCCATGGTAACTGGTCACTATTCATAGCTTTTTCTTGTCCGGACAACTCCACGTTAACTTGTGAACCAATTTTCACAAAACTTCACAGGAATGTAAAGGGAACATGTGCAGGTGTGCATGTGCATGCAGCTGTTTGAATTCCAATTTTTTTGTTGCCATGGTAACTGGTCACTATTCATAGGATTTTCTTGTCCAGACAACTCTTCCAAAACCAAAGGGCCGATTCCAATGACACTTTACACAAATAGAGAGGACCATGTACATGTGCATGCAGCTGTTAAAATTTCAAAATTTTGGTTGCCATGGTAACTGGTCACTATTAACAGGTTTTTATTGTCCAGACAACTCTTCCAAAATCTGTGGACTGATTTCAACAAAACTTACGAATAAATTGTCTTTATTATGAACAACACATATTACAGCCATTCTGAATTTCAGAAATAGGGGCATGCACAGGTAATCTTAGTTAGCCTCTAAATAACAGTTCCAGTTGTCCATTGACTCATGCAGATTGTGTTTTTTTTTAAGTCGGCCATCCTGGCGACAGTTTTAGTTATTGCCATTTTCATAAATACATTTTGCATGTATACTTTTCACCAATAAAACTAGTGGAGCAGTCCGGTTACTAAAAGCATAGTGTTCATTTAGTGGTGGAGGAGTGTTTTAACATGTCTGTCTTTATATAAGCCATTGATGAAAATCTGCTGATGCTGACATTTGAGTGTAAGCTTGGTAAGTTCTTTATGAAACATCTGAGATCAGTGGGAGTTTGAGTAGATCATAAATGTAAATTGATCCTGATGGAATATCACCATATAAAGTTGTATTTCTGTCAAAGAAAATTGGTGGCAAAAATCAAATTATTGAAACAAGATACAAATGTTGATATATATTATATTTGCTGTACATATATTTTATCGTTATAATGAATGCAGTAAATTTGAATTACATTTCTACAGAAGAGGTGGTTGATTGGGTGGGGTTAGTGGATAGCATATACTCTCATTTCGCAAAGTCAGTGTGACAGCCCAATCTTGATTGGATGTGAAAAGGTGTCAGGTCACCTGCCCGAACATGCAGGTTTTCTCCAGGTACTCCAGTTTCCTCCGACGCTAGTGCCATTTCAGGCTTCCATCTGGCCCAACAAATAGTGATTAATGTCAATACTAGTTGATATAATTTATTTGATAATGCTGTAATATATATCACAAAGTTTAATTGTAAGTATGTATGAGAAAATTGGATTTTGAGCCTGACACAAAATCAGATCCATTTGTATAATGCTCAAAAACAAAGCCTGTTCTAAATTAATTCTTGCTTATGTCAGGGTGGTAAAGGTGTCAGCAGTTAATGCCTCGTAAACATTAATAAAACTCCAAGTTTCCTATTACAAAATGATTCCCTTGGTTTATTATAGCCGTGTTTAACATAAGTATTAATACATAAACTGTAAGTCTGGAGCAGTTGTTTTCTTGTAGATATTTTCTTAATCATCATTATGGAAAGTAAATTTCATTATTGATAGCTTACTTAAACCCTATAAAGTCAATTAAATGCTATTTTGATAGGGAATCCGTCTGGAAAATGTGTTTATACTATGAAACTGTTAGAGTATTGATAGGAAATTTGCCAATGATCAGAAAACCATTGCACAGCAAACATGCTTGTTTTGCTGCTGCAGAACTCTGTTGCTGAATCAAGCCATTGAAACAGCTGTTTATTCTCTCGATTGATTTGCTCAGTAACCAACTCTCATTAAGATAGCACTTGATTCTTGATTGATTTCCATTTAATGGTCAACCGTTCCATGTGATCCTGCATTCGGATCCCATGTGTCGGATTCAGTGCCATGGAATACATGGCAATTTTCATTACCATTGGAAATATCCAAATTCTCAATTTTGTTAATTTTGGTTGACATATTGCAAGTTGTAGCATTCTGACGTGGTTATGTCATGGCTGCGGTGTTGCTGTACCTCATGTCAAATTAGCTTCAGCTGTTCGATTTGATGTGATAGAATTGATTATTTCCACACAACTGTTTTGTAAACCAGTCAAATTATTGATTCTGGCCATTGTAATTCAAACAAGCTGTCAAGGTTACTTGTGATGGCACAAATGGTCTTCAACAGAGACATTAGTATGGCTGTACTCCAGATAGTTTTTTCTCCTAAACATTTCTCAACACCAGCATTTCTCTTGGTTAATAAGGGGTTTCATAACTAAAAACTGTTAGCTGTGTAGGTATGAGGCATGAAGAGACTCGATCATGGGTAGGATTGTCAGCATTTATGCTTACTATACATGGAGATACTAGGGCTACATCATCAGTAATAGCATTCTTGTGGGTATGCTAACTACACATTGTACATGAGCATTATTAGTTAGCATTCTTGTGGGTATGCTAACTACACATTGTACATGAGCATTATTAGTTAGCATTCTTGGGGGTATGCTAACTACACATTGTACATGGGGGCAGCATTGTCAGTTAACATACTTGTGTGTATGCTAACAACACATTTTACATGAGCATTATCAGTTAGCATTCTTGGGGGTATGCTAACTATACATTTTACATGAGCATTGTCAGTTAGCATACTTACTTGTGGGTATGCTAACTACACATTTTACATTAGCATTATCAGCTAGCATACTTGTGAGTATGCTAACTATACACTGTAAACAGAAAGCATTATCAGTTAGCATACTTATGTGTATGCTACTATACATTGTACATGAGCATTATCAGTTAGCATTCTTGGAGGTATGCTAACTACGCATTTTACATGAGCATTGTCAGTTAGCATACTTACTTGTGGGTATGCTAACTACACATTTTACATGAGCATTATCAGTTAGCATTCTTGGGGGTATGCTAACTACACATTTTACATGAGCATTTTCAGTTAGCATACTTACTGGTGGGTATGCGAACTACACATTTTACATGAGCATTTCAGCTAGCATGCTAACTATACATTGTACATGGGGCAGCATTGTCAGTTAACATACTTGTGTATATCATGCTAACTATACATTGTACATGGGGCAGAATTGTCAGTTAACATACTTGTGTACATCATGCTAACTATACATGAAGAGACAGGCAGCATTGTCAGCCTAACTATAGCCTAACATACGAGTCCTGCCCATTGTATTTCACCAGAGTTTGATCAATGCTGTATTGATTAATCTCAATTTTCCTCATTCATATAAAACTAGTTATTTCTAAGCACTCTGTAAACAGTGAACAGTGGAAAAGGACTGAAGCAGGAATGGAACTTCCCACTCTTAATCAAATACAGTTGAGCACATAGGTAATTTCGTGTGAGATTATAACAAGGAAATTTGTTTGTGTGATTGGTTTTCTCTTAATACCCTTCACATCAAATGCAATAAGATTTTGTACTGTTTGATGAAGAATTATTGGCAGCTTGATCGATTTGACTTGTTTGTGTGTATATTTATCAATGGGTAAAGTAGGACCCTCATCCTATGAGAGATGTAGCGGTAGCCTGATTCATTCTGTCACCAGAGGTATTCAGGTTTGGTGGTTTCATGCACTCCATAATCTCTGTACTGCTTAGCTTTACCCTGAAAGCAGTATTTTCATTATGTGTTATACATGTAATAAACTTACATGGGAAGGTACATATTTCTGTAGCTATGCTACAACCAATGTTTCCCCAAGTATATAAAAGAGAGAACAAATCAATAGCACAGTCTATGTATGGATTGATTCTCAGAAATTATTACCTTGTGGCACAAACTGTTCCAGAGGAGGAGAAAAACAACCCATTATACATACATGTGTGATCCATAACAGCGTCCAAACTGTAAAAAACAGAATAAAATGATTTTAAGATCAGAAAAAATCAATTTTTTCTTTTGTAATTTACACAGAAAGCATTTCTTCATTTTTACAGACACTGAAATTTATTATCATGTTTTAGGAAGCTGTAAACAAAGGAATTTTGCTGACACATTCAATCTAAAAAGCAATCCATAACAAAAATTGTGATAAAAGATTCAGAGGAAGATGGATTTTCAAAACAGAATTTTACAGAGTTTTATATAACATTTTCCTTAAGAAATAAAAAATGTTACAAACTGTAGTTTATTCTTTACTTGCTGTATATGATGTAGTTGCTGTTAAGAAAGTTACGTTTATCATCCTCTATGGAAATGTATACCAGTTAAGCCTGCCTCTCTCTCGGTGCACGTGTATACATTCTGTATGATTATGATCAATGTTACTATTTTCCAGAAAAAAAAATAAATAAATAAAATTATTTTAAATTTGATCTTGTAAAACTTCTAAGTTTAAAGGTGTAAAAGCTACAGTATATATTATGTATGTATGAGAAGTTATTGGACTCAATCAGAATCAAAACGAGGACAAAAGCTACATTGCATGTACCGGTAGACCTTGTATGTAATCCCTGATTAAATAGCTTATATTCCCTGGTGGTGTGGGGGTGTTTAGAGGGATAATTGTGGTGAAGTCGAGGGAAATTGCCTTTTACTATATAGTAAGGCCTTCGCTGTACTGGACGACACATCATCTATATACCTACACAGGTAACAAGAGAAATGTGTGATTATTAAACATGAAGCCGATCATCTGTGAATGATGTACATTGTCTGCATGAAACCCTGGCATGAGCCAGCAGCTCAACTTTATATAGATCACAGTAATTAACCAGATAAACACGATCACCAGCAGGTACATATCACACTTGATTGGATACAATTACGTTGTGTTTGTTTTCTTGCTTCTGACCATATGGTAAAAGCAAGGTCAATAAGAAAACTATTTGTTTTTCTGTATTCAAAATAAGGAGAGTTATGCCCCTTTGTAAACATGTTGGCTATACTCTATAATCATGACAGAAACAATAATTTCTCTGAAAGTGTCATCAAGTTCTTTCCGAGGAAAAAATTAATAAAATGGAAATTGTAGCCAGTAACCATTTCCGGCGAGCAGCTTAATTCAGATTGCCAAAAAACAATTGTCTTGGTATGGATTAATGTTCCTATAATATTGAGATATATTTGCCTGAATTTTCTGATATAAGACATATGGAACTACTGGTAATTCCAGCTGTATTCTTACTGAATTAATATAAAGTAATGGACAGTGCTTATTTTATGGATTTATAGATCTTACAGTAGCACTGGTGTATATTATAGATTAAGGTTCTGTTTTCAAAACAACCATGTGAAAGTATGTATGATGTACAATTCCCAAGATAGAATCAGAGTGTTATACACATCCTGGTTTTTTATGGTTTTGATAAACACCAGATCTCCCCATGTGTATACTGGTGATGTCCGTTATATACATGTAGTGGATGTTTGGTCGCTGGTATGTTTACATGCTGATACTTATAAACAACTACAAAAACATGCATAGAAATTAGAAATTTAACAATCCTGGCATTTATTACCTCTGTACCAATGAGATTTACATATTTATCAGTTAATGTTTATACAATCTTTGATGAAGGAGTTCTGTGTAGGAAGGTTCAGCATAAAATAATGCTAAAAATGAGATTTACATATTTATCAGTTAATGTATATGCAACCTATAATGAAGGAGTTCTGTGTAGGAAGGTTCAGCATAAAATAATGCTAAAAAAATACACAGGCATCTTTTCTGATGCGATATGGTCTCCAATCATTTTGTGACTGTTAACACTAAAAAATGGAATATCATGGAAGAGCAGAAGACACCATTAACAATATTTTGAAAGAGGGTGGGGGATTGTGTAAATTTTGTGTAATGCAGTTGTGTCTGGGACTTGTTGGGCTAATGACTATTGAGGCATGGGGACTAATAGAGTTCTCCTAGGCTTTCCTTTGTTTTGTTACTTTCATTCAATTCTTATATCCATCAACATTAGTGGTGGTCAGCATATACAGATAATGATAGACCCCGTCCTGCTGTGTTCAGGACAGATGGATAGGAGGCTTGATAAAAGGTGATAGCTCACCCTGCTGCTCTTCCCAGTAGCTGACCTTGTTGTGTGCAGGTAGAAGCCTGTATGGTGTGATATGGATTGGGTTTATTTTTAGCACAGAAGTGTTTTAGGAAGGGAATGATATTGGCATGTATGATAGCTAACCCTGTTTTATGTATTAATGTTACGTCAGAACATCTTAATCAGAAAGTAAATTCCTGACAATGTGGCCTTAATTCTTAATAATTAAAAACACACACTGTAGATTGGTGTCAGGGGGCTAGTTTTATTGGTATGGTTAGATTGATTTATTCAAGATAAGATTGGAAGTACAGTTTGGAGAGGAGAGGTGTCAGTCTGTCATTAGAGTGGCAGGTCTGACCTGCCCAATCAGTAGACGAATTAAAAGAGTATACTATCTATAGAAAACCTTGATTATACATGTACATCGAGCCTGAGGAGATCAGTGTTAATGATGTATCCATCAGCTTGTGTGCATCGTTAAATATACTTGTTTAATTGTTTAATCATGATACAGACTTATATATAGAGCCAACCAATATCACTGATGAAAATATTTTATTTTCTGTAAATTTAAAAAAGTTACGGAGATTGGTATTGATCTTTCTTGATTTAGATGAGCTACAGGATAGTTGCATGCTCTATTTGTACCTATGTACATCTATTTTTAGAACTTTTTAGATACAGACTAGAGCCAACCAATATCACTGATGAAAATATTTTATTTTCTGTAAATTGAAAAAAATTATAGAGATTTGTATTGATCTTTCTTGATTTAGATGAGTTACAGGATAGTTGCATGCTCTATTTGTACCTATCTACAGCTATTTTTAGAACTTGCGTGTGTAAATTAATTGACATCTTCCTATTTTTGGTGATCCACTAATATTAATTGTCTAGTAATTCATTAACAGGCCTGTAGGTACAAATTCATCTCAATAATGCATTACTGTGGTAGTGGTTTGTGTGTTGATAGTATTGTAATGGGATGCTGGGGGCCAATCCGGGGTTATTCTTGACCCTTACAGTCACTATATCCAGCATCAAAGTCCAGTTATAATGTCTGATGAGGGAGCTCTGGCAGGCTATGCCATCAACAAAAGGACCTTACATTACATGTCATAATGAGACACTTCAGTTGATCAAGACACTGCTAATATTATGTAAATATGACATTGGCCATAAAAAACGTTGTGGATTGTTCTGCTGAGTTCACAAGGGGCCAATGCATTATAGTGTGAGAGTATTGGAGTGAGTGTAGCTAGGGGAAGAGGTGTAGTGGAGGGGGTGTTGCACATAAGAGTTGGGGAGGCTGACAGGTACTCCACAAACAGCTGTGGTTGATTCAACACACAGAAATAGCCTAGGCATGATTTCCCTTGGCACAACAACTTGTGTACCTATATGTAATCTGTGGTGGGTCGGCCTGTACAATGGTGTCCTCCTCATTGGCTGCTGCTGCTGCTGATTGAACACTGTTGAGATATATGATCAAACTTGTCTTTAGAGAAGCCTCATTGTTTCAATATGTTCCATGGTTTTCCCTTACATATTTTGTTCTTGTCTCTGTATAGAGACTAACCATCTTCTGAAGATCTAATCTTCATGTGATCAAATCAACATGTCTCTGTTCTTATTCCTGTCACAACTAACTTGATTGGCAGTGTCAAAAATAAGCCTATGGTTTTGTTCAAGAAATCATCAGTTTCATTGAATCTCAATGTGTCAAAATATATCTGCTTTCTCTCACTCTATATTTTTCACTTATTTTTATTTATTTATTTATTTATTTTTTGGAACAATGGGGGGGAAACTGTAATTTTGTATTCTTCCTAAATTGGGGATGCCTTTCTAAAAACAGAGTGATGTCAGTTGCAATGATTATGGTGCCTACGCAGACACATTTTGTCCATACACAACATATCTTTAAACTTGATTATCAGGTATGGAACACAAAGGTCTTTGTTCAATGTTTATGTTGAATTAAAGTTGACAAAGCTAATCATTCTGAGCAATAGCATGTGGCAGCTTTTGATTGTAGAAGACCAAACCAGTAAATTCTGTAAGATATAAAATCTGGAACGGAAAAAATCTGGAATTTTTATGATTAGCTTATTGAAAGTTCAGGTTTTTTGAAATTCCTTGGGGCACCATTATTGAAGCCAAATTGCTTGTATTAGGTCAGATAAGGTAAAGTGAATAAGATCGTGAAGAAGTGACTTCCAGCTATGTATACCTTTCCTGCATACACAATCCCAGATAAGATGCAATATATAGGACAGTTGCCATGGTTTGCTAGCACATCAGTATGTACACACTGTACATGTAAAAATTCAGCCCAAGGTGCATAATATACACAAAGGCAACCTACAGACATATAGTAGTTCACAATAGCAAGAGGTGCTATGGTTGTGTATCTACACAAAGAACTGCAGATGTGTAATGGTTCCTCTATATCTTTGGTATGCATTCTAGCCTACACCCAAGGAAAGTTGTATGTCTATAATCATATCACCCTGTCTCAGGCTTCTGTAACATACAAATGCCTATACAAAGAGTCTACTTTTTAGTATGTACAGGCTTTTTCTTTTTCTTTTCTATTTTAATCTGTTGTCGAAGAAGAACCCCTACCAGTTACATGAATGACACTAATTCCTTGCAAGCTTATATGTCTGAAGGATTATATTTAGTTCTAACACACTGTTGGAATAAGATTTATGACATTAATGCCCGATTGATGTACCTAGATATTAAATCCTATTCAAAGCTTCTAGGAATATTGAAATTGAGAGATCAATATTGGAGCATAATAAGCTGTAGGGTTTTTCTGAACTGTGCATGTACATTATAAAGATTGATTCAATTTGCTTTAGAAATCATCTTGACGACTCAAATAAGCAACCTCGCTATATATGGCGTCAAAGAATGATGGGTTTCATGTCATTTCTAAGAATTGTTGACCCAAGCTGAACACTTGGATTACTTTCACACTTGAATATTGCTTTAGACTTTTATTTTACCTCAATAAGGTCCATGCAAGACTATAGTTTGTAAGAAAAAATCAATTTGTTACTGTACATGAGTCATTGTGTATACAGTTATTATATGCTGTCTTGAAAGTCTGCTTACTGCAGCATGAATATGATTTTCTCTGATTCACAACCGAACCTTGTTCTGTTAGAGCATTGAAAAAATCAGTCATTGCAAGCTAGTGTTTCTGATTTTCAAAGATAGACTTCTCTTGCTTTAGTTAAATGTGTTGGAGTTGAATAAACAATTTAGTGGTAACTCGTGTGGGGGTATCAATCAAATTGTCTCCAGTCGTAATACAATAAACATTTTAGTAGTGTTAAATGAAAGTGACTTGATTGTATTCAGGGCATACAATGTGGAAATATAATTGGATTTTGAGAAGCCCCAGTCTAAGGAATTGGTGTGATGCAATGCAATGTTAATTGATTAGAATTTGTGTTATAGTGACAGTTAGATTGAAGAAAATTCAACTTTTTCTGGCATCTTCCTAAAAACTATTTTAGACTTGATAATGTTATCATCAGGAATGTCCTGTTTTCTTTGAGGACTGGTTCGTGTACACATCATCAAAGGCTTCCTTTAGCATAGAAACTTATAGTGTTGATGCATGATGGTCAGGCTTGAAAGAATCATATACATAACCTTTGAGTAAGAAATAGTGTAATTTGTTTTCTTCAAATGTGAGCTTAAATACCAGAACTGGAAATTTAATATACATTTACTTAATAAAATGTGCTTATCTACCTGTGACTAGGGTTGGTTAAAATTGAACATTTTTGTGTATGTGGATTTAAAGAAGAAAAAATATGAAATTCAACTAGAAAAATGGGCAATGTTAATGTGGAATATAGAATCTGCTTTAGATTCAAAGTATTAATAGCCTGTTATTTCAAAATACAGTTCCATTATTTTATCCTTGTCCCATTATTTTATCCTTGTCTGATTTTAACATAAAATGTATTAATTTTTCTTAATTAAAATCCATACATTTTATATGATGTGTCTAGTACCTTCATGCTAAATGTTAAAAAAAAGAAGTAATTAAAAGTCCAGGATTATTAATTCACAGTTGCATATATATACTAGTGCAGAATGTGGAAAATAGGTGAGTTATACCAAAAAATATCTAAACTGAGGGCCAGAACTGAACATCAACTGTAACAAAGTGAGTTAGCTGTATCTGTGAAGTATAATTTAACAACAGCCAAAAGACACAAATTTGATTTCCTTTTTGCTGGAGTGCCTCTGAATGTGTAAGCAAGGCCTTGCTAGCTTGCATGACCAAAATGCAAACTTGGGAAAGTCAATATCTATAGCTATTGTAGCTTCCAAACTCCTAATCACTGTAATTATACAGAACTACTGTAGAACACAGGGGAAAAGGTAGTACATACCTTAACTGTTGACTATAGATGTAAATATTAGTATTTCATGAAGCGGCAGTTTCTTAAATAAATTCTCTTTAATTGTGTTGCTAGTTAAATGTGTGTAATCCCAAGAGCCTGTAGAATTAACATTCATATGGGCATAAACTACTATAATTCAGAAGCCAAACTTTCATGAGAAACAAATCAAATTACTTCAGCACATTGATGTCTTAACTTCAATTTGCCTTCAGCTTGCAAAGCAAGTTAACTTTCCTAAGAAATGTGGGTTGACATCAGTAGGACTGGCTGATGACAGGAAGTGGGAGATTCACCAACCACCAATTACTGGAATTGTGTGGCATTCTTCTGACAAGCCAATGTATCCCTGACATGGCAACCCAACATTTGCTTGTCTTTGATATCAACACTATCTTGTCTTCTACACTGTTTTATGTCACATTATTTAAAAGAAATAAGGGGAAAAATACTGAAAGATACTGATAAAATTCTACATTTGCTAATGTCTTATGAGAAATCAATGTGGAAATCACAGAACTACTGCGTTTTTCATTGGTTTATTGAACAGTCAATGTTTTTTTTAAAGTGATCGGTGTAGTAAAATATCGCTTTCTCAACAAATCATAATAAGTTCATTCAAAGAAGCAATGCATTTGTGTATTTTAACATCTATATTTGCTAGAAAAAAATTGCAAAAGGAAACAAATGACCAGTTATCATGTATTTATGTTATTTATGCATGAAATATTTTACATTTTTTTAGAATGCTTTCTGAAAAAATGTTATTGAAAAAAAACAAAGTAATCATAAATGATTCCACAACTCTAGACTGTCCTGGGTTCCAGTTTGTAGTTGTTTGTGTCTGATTACAATATATATACAATTCTCCAGTAGATCTGATACAAACAAGTTTCAGTTCTATTGGGAACTGGTATAAGACCTGTCACAGCTGTGATTGATACACCCTTCATCCAGTATTACCATCCATACCCATTACCAAGGTCTACAGAGCCAGTTCAAATTGCTTTCTCTCCTTCCCCTAGACTATATTGCTGCCTACTTGTTAACCATTGATGAAATCCCCAGCAATCCTTTATCAACATGACCGTGTAGAAGTGTGAAGGAAAACATACACAATAATTTATAAATGATCTGGAGTTTACCGATGGTCAAGTAATCAGTGCTGGACAGTGTTGAGTGTGTGTTTTATTTTACAGTGATTATAGATCCAATGGGAGAATTAATTGATGGGGAAATAGTTTTAGATTCTGGTCAAGTTTGGTTAACAGTACATGTTAAAAATTAATGCTATTTAGAAACTTATTGGATACATGGAATGATATGTTCAAGGATTTTTCCTTTTTTAATAAAAAAGAAATTGTAAAGTTCTTTCATGAATGAGAATCTCTAGCTTCCAACACTTCAGTTTGTTTGACATAATCTTCCAATAATATCTGCCTTCATGGTACTTCATTGCCTGATTAAGCAATTTGATATAAATTCCTCAGGAAAAGTGTTAACAGAGGAATTGATATTGATCATGTTGTTACATGCTGAATTTGTTTAACTGTGGGAATACAAAGCCATAGAATGGAATTCAATAAATCTCATTTCTCTAATAAGGGATGGGGTCAAAGCTGTAATTCCTGTACATTGCAGTTGGCATGTATAATGTATTTTAATTGATAGTTGGGTCTGATATATATGTATACCATCATATGAGTCATGTTAGAGTAAAAAATGCATCATGGTACCGGTCAAGATTTTCGATAACGGTTTTGAGTCATGTTTTAAAAAATGTCCAGGTGTACTAAAATTACTGACTTTATGTACATACAATGTATAATTTTATTTCATATGAACATACCGTATTTGGAACATTTATCATAATTCTGTACTGATGTCTGATGGATTGAACAGTGTGTGATTTACTGGCAGCTAAGTACTAGTTGCCTAAATTTCTCAGAGAGACAAAGCTCACTGTCATGCTCTCTAGAATTATAACCATTGCCACAGTGGCCTCTGAGGTACAATGTGTGGTCAATATCGTGTGATGAACTGGCACCTTTTTACATTATGACACATCCATGCTTAATGGGAAGCTAGAAGGATTATGCAATTGATTTTGTTTGCCTCCGACAAATCCAGGAAACTACTAAAAATTGGTCATGCTTCATCAGATTATATATATGTCAGCCAGTCAGACGATGCATTAACTTGACACAAATCATTTTGTATTGCAGAAAGCATGGCTGTGTTTTTTGTCTGTTTTTTTGTGTGCAGCTTTTCTTGTTTGAAACCATTCTTTGTGTATTTAATTTGTTCCACATGCTTAAATTTCTACAATAATTTCCATCTTTTATGTCATTTCAGACAATTCATCAATGTGAAGATTTACGATCATGAAGAATATGAGAAGAACGAAACTTTCTATATTGAACTTGAAACACCAGTGCTGTTAAAGAGAGGCTCAGGTAATGGAATGTGCCCAGTTATTGCTCCTCCTTCCACACTCATATATATAGAATCATGGCATCGTTAGCATTAGTATGTCCTGCATTAAAGTTCACCAAGGAAAATTAATGCAAGATATCATAAATTGCATAATGAATATATATACATATTATTTTACGTACCTATCAAATATGTTGATACAGAAACAGCAACATCTTTTATTGCACATAATTTAGCTTCGACACAAAATGCTAGCTTATCCCCCATTTTGATTTTGTTTTCTATCTATACAAATATAGTTGTACATGCTATTGTTTCTTGAAAGTTGTTTTATTTAATTAGATAGCTTTGTTTTACAGGATTTTATAGTGAAAGAATAGATTTCCATTTTCAAAGATTTTGGAATTTTCAAAGATTTGCATCAGTTATAATGATAAGTGTATCAGCCTATTTTTTCGGCTATCATTACTTTGTTAAATAAACCAGTATATAGATAACAATTTATTATGACTGTGTCCTTAGTTGGACACACTGAGCTATAACGTTTGTGGAGGTAGATGGCCGCTGTAAATTAACATCCTCACATGCACTTACATCTATACATCAGGACAGATTTCTTAATAGTTGTAATATATTTTACACTTATTGCCAATCAACTAATGAATTACTTTACATTTTGTACATAGTTGATGATGGCCATTAAAAATCCATTGCTTGCTCCATAATTTCTACCTTAGGATTAGATATAAATTAGCATAGGTTCCAAACAAGCCATATTTCATCAATATTCCTCATAATGAGGTATATCTTCTTTGAAATACACAAAAGATGTACTACAGTATATTTTCAGCTGATATTGTTTGTTTGCCAAGATTTGTATTTTGACAACTGACCAGTTGGGGAAAAATGATCAAACCACAGTCACTTGTTATGGACCCTGTGTAACAAAGCTATCATTTCAGAGTTAGCACTAAAACTTGAGTTTGGACCATATCATGATATCATCAATCTTATAGAGAGAATAACTCCTGCTTTTATAAGATTTTCATATCTTTCCAGAAAACGTCTTCCAAATATTGAGGGTCTTCTGACTTCTCTATAGATAGAGGATAAAGCTGATTAAAAATGTTGTGCTGTTTGTACATGGCAGACATCAGTTATAAGTCTCATCATTTCATAACCTTCCACTTTGGTTCAAACAGGAAACTAATATAGCGATATAATGTCAAAACATTGATTTAGATCACAGTAGCTGAGGTCGCTATAATTTTTCGTCTCGTGTGTTGTAGAGTGCAATGTCAAAGTTATTTTCAATAATATCATGAATATGTCATTATAGATTAATTAGTCAAATTGTAAGCTAATGACAATATATACCTTTGAAGAAGTATCCTGAATGTATATAATATTTGGTAATGAGAAGAACTTGCTGTTCAGTGACTGCTAAGCATTATATACCTTGTAGCCTCTTTATCCTAAATTTATGAAAAATCCTTGTCTATTCCTGAATGTCCTTGACTAACAGGGAATTAATCCTTAAGAAAGCCAAAGTAAACTATGATAAATCTACTGACAAATGCACTGCATTGATAGAACTATCAAGTTTTCAGACCATAAATAAATATTTCGTGCTTGCTTTTCACAGTGCAGCCAAGACCTCCCTGATCATTTAAATTAACTTAACATTCTTGAACCATTACCAAGGTAATTGGTATATTCTGTCATGTGTTAGATTAATATTTCACCCTTGAAATAGATTAAAATATCATTGGATAATTAGATGTTCTGCATGACTGGCATAATTCAAGTCGTTATCCAAGACCATAACATTCCAATAAATTTGCATTTGCGTATATATCTGTCAGAGGTTTTCTTGTGTACCCTCCAGTTGGAAAAACATTTTGTAGAATATTCAGGAAAAATATAAAGCAGTTCTATAAAATAATACTTTGAAATACTGTTTTAAGCAAAAATCATATAAAAAATGACATAGGCTACTGGCTTAGCAATTTACCAAATATTGATTTAAATTGACAAAAAAACTGGTTTTATAAAGCTAGTGTATTCATCTCTTGGAGGTTTCCTTCGCATTTATGCCATAGTATGGTACTTTCATTGATTCAGTCCTCAGCAGAGAAAATTGAAATTTTCTGATATTGTTAGTGAATATGTTAAAATTGATAGTCTGGCTGACAAGGTCATTACTGTATATCACTATCTCTACAAAACTGCTCTCTTCAGAAGCGAAACTGAAAAGGCTGATAGTATCATGTATGTTGCAGAAAGATGGAAACAAGATTTGGTATTATTTTATTGTTTTAAAGAGCTGGATCACTGCAGTGCATCAAAAATATCATTGATTTTCCAATGGGTTTTCTCGTCTACATTTCCATTACGTATTCCCTGTATTATTTGGAAGAAATCAATCATTCTTCATATTTTTTATGTTGCCAAAATTACAGGCAGAAGTGTTTTTATGACATAGAACCATTCCCATTTGTATTAAAAAAATATTTTTGTAATAAAATTGCAGCATCATTAATTGCCTAAAAGTTGCAGTTGTCGCTACCCGACACCTGGTCGAGGGTTTTATCATTTTAACAAAATGAATCGCCACTACATGAATAATTGATTATCGTTCATTCATACTTCCCTGTACTATAGAATGTCTACTTTGCTGTGAACTGTTAATCCTAAATTATTCATCGCCTCACTAAACACACTGCTACACATCTTGGTTGTTAATGGATGTCTAAACAGCTTTAATCAAAGGTATATTGTATTTGCAAACAACCTTACATAGCGCCATAACAGCTAGTGCTGTTGGTTTGATCACTTTGTTATTTGTTTGTGTAAAACACTAGCATTTGTAGGTACCATAAAATACTATAACAACATTCCACAGTTTGATTGCAGTGGATTTGTGGTTAATTTCATTTTTTTTATGCGATGTACTCTCGATAAATAACTTTTTCTTGCCAAGTTTAAAAGCCTTCAATAAATGCTATGGAACATTTAGAAAGTTGTTTGTTTGCTATATAACCATCTATTAGTACATTTACCTGGACATCAATTTGTTTAGAGTATACTTCATTGATAATGTTGGCTGTAAAGTGTTTTTTACTATAAAAGCAGAGTTGCTATTTTAGTAAAGGCCCTTTGTTCCTATAAATTTGCCAAATTGTACTTCTCTATGGATGTAGGTATGTCACATACTAAAATTGGGCTTCATTTGTAGCTTTTTTCTAGAAGTTTGGTCTTATGTCAGCTACAATGCTACAGAATTTAGATTGTATGCCTACCTCATTTAGAGTTATGGCCCTTTGTTTTCAGTCTGATGAGATTAAATGTTAATTATTCATCGCTTTGAATTGGAAATAGAGGTAAAAATTCTAGACTGAAGTGTTCCTTATTTGATAAAGAAAACCTGAAATCATTATAGAATTAAAGGAAATTTAATACAGAACGTTTGCAGACATGTTAAATAAATGTTGAAGTCAAAGTTTTGTGAATGAAATGCAAGTTAGATTGATCAATTCAATATATTGTCAAAACAGCTAATTCTTGGTCATAAACTTAAGCTGAAGCTGTTGTTTTCTTGCTGGAAAATTGATGGGAAAGAAGATTTATTTGACTCCTGAAATGAAATATAGCTAGAAATAATCGTTTTGAGAATCAGAATTCACCAGCAGGTTAATGGTAAGAGAAACCTCATGAATAATGAAAATAGAAATAGACTTCTCCAGAGGAAGTATTGGCTCCAGTGGAATATGATTGACTACAAATTTGTATGACACCATAAATACTTGTATTTGCTAATTATGACAAATTTCTGATATGCAATTGATTGCTTCATGTCAAATTTCAGATTAACAATACAAAATGTTCCATAAACCACTTGATTACTTTTTGAAATGCATCCATCAATGAAAAGCCTATGGGAGTCATCGAATGGATATCAAAAATACAAATGTAATACACATCATCACTTCTGCAGGAAAGATCATCATGTTTCAAATTTCATATAATAAATTGAATTATTCATAGCATCACAAGATTAAGACTGAAAGAGAATGTAAAATGATTAAATTTCATCGTTGTTTTTAAAACATTTGAATTGTGAAAATGTTGAAGCTATTTGTACAGTTTGTAGTTATTACTAAAATCAATATCTGGTTTCTTAAAATAAGTCTATTTGAATCCCTCAAATACTTTTTTCACCTGTTAAAAATTGAAATAATTTTAAAAAAAAGTCCTGTTCTAAGAAAATTATGTTGATGGCAGCTGGTTGCATACAGCGTTCTTCATATGTCTTGTAAAAAGTATGCTGAATACTGAAATATTTGTGCCTAATATCACAGTAAGCTTATATGTATAAAGTAATGTAATGATCTCTTATCTCTCTGAAACATGCACACATGACTTCGTTAGGACCAACTGCATACACAAGCCAACATCATTAAGTTTGGTTACAATTTCTAGTATATCTACTTAATGTAAGCTATTTCAGAAACATTTTAAAGTTGAAGAGATATGGGATTTTAAATCAGTTGTTGTTTAAGCAAGTATATTTGGTACATAATATGCTGTGACAATGTTTGGTTGGAAATTTGAACAAAGGAATTCTATCAAATCTTAATTTTTGCACCGATCTTAAGTTCAGATCTTAAGTTCAGAGATCACTTGTATATATATATATTTTTATATAGATAGCATGCAAATTATTTTTATGCAGCTTTCAAGATTGTGAATTGCAATTCTGAGAATAATTTCTAAACTAATAATGGTGTTTAAAATCTTCCCTTTTGTAGAGGAGGATCTAGGTCTGGCAGATAAGTATCAAATCCACGGTTTTGGATTTTGATTGATATTATATTGTCTTAATACTATCCCTCATGGGAGTTGACTGAATTGGTGCATTCACACATACATATATATCTACTCTCCCAGGCTGGATTGGTTGATTTGTTCTGCAGCTCAGTTTTTAGACCTTGTATTTTTTGTGTTTTGACAGTTCAAAATGGAGGTAAAAGATTCTTCACTGCTTAGATGAGCTTTAATTTATTACGCAAATGCCCTTGCCAGCATGTTTTCCTATGATATGAACCTCCAAAATAATTATCATTTCCTTATAATCATAATATTGTATTTCAGTTAATTATTTCTGTCTTTTTTTTAAAAAGATTGTTTTTAATTATTTCAGACTAATATTATTATTAATTAAAAGGTGTTTGTTGACCATGATGATGTAGAAATCCTTATTTGGCCAAGTATTCTGTCATCCAGTTAATGTGTTTACCATTACTGACGGTCACAACACATGTGCGTGGTGTCCTTGCCTTGGTATAGTAGTATATATCCTGAAAGATGTGATCGGCCATGTCAAAGTACTGTAACATCTCTCTATGTAATATGGTAATCGTGATGTTTCTAACCAAATGTAAGTTTAGCATTTTCGTATATGACTTGTCATGTGACCTGTATCCCATCCTTATTTCAGATGAACGCATGAAGACTAAAACCTAGTAGATTATCTGGTTACATTCAAGATACAACATACACTAATTCTCTCAATATTCTGCATGGAACTCTACAGTTTTTTACACATTCATTTGGTATATTCTTCATAGCAGCATTCATGTTGCAAAGTTATAGAGGGGAAGCCCCTGAAAATCGAGCTGTTTTTGTGAAGCTTACTGGATAAGAAGTTTTAGATAACACAGAAATTTACTTTAACAGCAATAACATAGATATATACAAAACAAATTAAATAACAGTTCTCTTTTAAGTTGGATATGTATCAGTTTTGGTACCTTTTGTCTAGAATGAATACAAGTCAGGTTGATAAAAAGTTTCACTGCTCTTATGTATTTATAACCTGTGCTGAAAATATAATTTGTTGTAATAGAAATAAGCTTGCAAGTCTTAAGTCGTGGTATATACCAGAATGTAAGATTCTATCAACTTAGTTATCTTGAATGGCCAGCATTGGAACTGATGTTTATGGCATGGTTATGTCCCCTTGAATCTTACAGTTAGAGCTTCCAAAAAAAAAACATTTCTGATAACGTTGGAAAATTTTGTTCATTATTCTTTAATATAAAGAATGTTTACCATAAAGTCTGTGAGTTTAGGCACGACCAACATTACCTTCCAATTGTTTTGATAAAGTATTCATGGTTTTCCATTTTATTTTTTTTTTCATTTTGACTGACATTTAAAACTAAACTAAGGTCTTTGTTTCAGTTGAATTTTGTGAAACAATTTTTTGAAAACATACTGAGTTTTAAAACCTGATTTGATTGTTGGAAGCTCTGGTTGATAGATTGATAAGGCTGTAGCTGAAAACCTATGTAGCATGTAACTTTCCCTTTAAGTAATTTAATGACTGGATATAAGGTGTTTTATATCTGCATTGATGAAATGTTATAGATTTAAACAGGGGTAATTTCTGTCTTCATGAATTTTTTTGATTCAGTTATTTCACAAACTTGAGTTCATTGCAAAGTAAAAAATATATTAAAACATCCATGGCAGATTTTGTCTTCATTAAGTAAAGATAAAATAATCCATTTCACATTTAAGTTTTGGAAAAAAAGTGTGGTGAATTATAATGTAACAGTATAATATATTATCTGCTAACTTGGAAATAGTTGAATTTTTTTTATGAGAAAAGGCATATTTTTTCTTAAAATGAAATAAAACAATTCTGATTTCTAATGGTAAGTAAAGAGTCAGGAGGCGTCAATGTTATGGCCACTATTATTGAGCTACCCAGGAAAGGCTCAAAGTGATTAGACTGCAATATATATACATATATACATATGTGCACCTTTTACCCCCATGCATAATGATTGCAAGTTCCCTTGCTTTCAAAACTTTGAAAAATATTACGAAGTTGAAAATGTGCTTTAATGATCTATTACAGACATGTTTAATTATTTTTTCATCTTAAGGTTAACAAGAATGCAGTATTTATTTTTCTGTGCTACTTTACTAGGTAAATGTGAAGACATGGACGAGGAGGACACAGAGGTTGATGAAGATGGAAAACCAAGACTTGGTGAAACTACTAGGATCTGTGTCAACATCCGTGAAACTGTTGAGTTCAAGGTCAGTATTACAGAAATGTCAAGGTCGTGCATTGTACCAAGATTATAGTGAATGCATCCAAATGCATCATAACTTAGTCGTTTAGAACATATTATACCTTGTAGGATTTATGTAGTTGTAGAATAAAATGGTCGGATTAAAATAAGATATTTATTATTAATTTCCAAGATTCAGCTCTTTCTGGAAATGTTACCAGAATATTGTAGTGTACTTCTGTTTAAGATTCTGTTACATTACGAGAATAAGTTGGAGGGGAAGTATTAAATTGGTTAACAATGATTTGTGACCTTTGTATCTTAAATCAAAGCTACTTGTGGAATCCAAGTTTGACTTAAGTTAATGAATGTCATCACTTGGGCTGTCCAAGTATAGAATCCAAGTATTTTAGATTAGCATCATCTGTCAATTATCAGCAAACATTCATTTGCTTCATTAGAAATACTGGTAGGCTTGATGACCTCTCTCTTAACCAGGAATATATATCAAATGACACTGAAATACCATTATGGTTCTCCAGGGATCTTATAAACTGATTTTATAGTGGAATTGCTAAATTAATTCCTGAAAATCATGATTGATAAATCAACTAAACAATTCACTTTGGAGACAAAAGTCCTGTTAGATTGATAGGGAATAAAACCACTACGAAGCAAAGTAAACATCATTTAATACCCACTGTCTGTAAATTGTATTTCCAGTTGAACCACTTGGGTATCTTTTACTTTAGGGATTCTTTACTTTGGTCCATCGTTACTACACATTTTCATTATTCTGCCACCTGTTGACCTTCAGTGTCAGACCTATGTTGTCCTTGTGGGTACGGGACGGGACACTTTCATTATCTATCGTCTGGGTTCCAGATAATCATTTCCTACTCTAACTCTTGGCTATAGACTCTTGGGGCTTATTCAATATCCTGCTTCTGAAGACTAACGTTGTGTATGCTGAATATATTTATCAAATCTTATTGTTGTACAAATATTTTGCAAAACTCTGCATGGTTCCGGGCTCCACATATGGCGTAAAGAATAGTTGTTCGTGTTTTAGCAATCATGGTTACTGCAGTAATATATAACTACGAGAGTGAACTTAATGTACAAGATATTTTGGCTACCTCTCACAAGATTTTTATTGTCTGGGGGAAGTAGTAACTTTGCCAAATCTGTTAAACATTCCAATGCACCACTGGGTTTTTTTTTCATATGTAACTGAAAATAAAAGAATTTGATAGTCAATTAATCCCAGTATCTATCAAGGGATTTATGATTGTTTGAAAACCTAACTCTGTGATCTGGTTTGATGAGGCCATTGGACTGGCACCAACAATGCCAGTTAGTAGTTTGGCAAAGGCGAAGTTATGTGTGACTTGGATGGATGTGGCCTACACAAAAATCAGGAAATGATTAAAATCTATTTTGGCTCATATAAGTTAAATTTCACCTGGATCACGATTTTATTTCAGAATGAAAAGTATAATTCAATGGTTTACAAACAATATCTATTTTGGGATTTAATGTTAGTAGAGAATCATGCTGGAAGTCAGTGAAGTCAAAGTAGATATTTCAAGTCATTGAGGCCAATTAAAACATAATGAATGATATTGTGCAAACAATTTTTTCAAGGCAATTAAATGGCAACAAAACTGGATATGTTATCTGTTATGAATGCAAGACTTCTATGTTTTATGTGATAGTGGTATGCATTTTTTTGTGCATATTACAAAGGTGGTATGGCACATAAACCATGTTCCCAGTGATCGTTGTCAGAGTGCTTTCAGGAATTTTACCCCGTACGTACCTAAGACATTTATATAGCTTTTAGCTCATCACAGCATATCACCTGTGCTTCGACAGATTGTGCATCTTTTGATCTCCATAATGAAGAAACAGATCATTTTCTTGATGCTGATAAAGCACTAAAGTGGATGAAGCAATATGCCAACATAAACCATATGATAGTTGTGCCAGACAGCCACTCTGTAAGTGTGACATTTTGGACTGTCTCCTGTGGAGCTTAGCATCTTCCTGATATCATCTGGAGCTAAAATTGATATCAGTAATGTAGTCCTGTATGGTGCCATGTGGAATTTGTTTTATTTGTTTGGATTTTGATGAACACAGATTGTAGGAAAGCTATTTTTATGATGCAATGTAAAAGACATGGAGAGTGGTGTAGCTGCATGCATGCAGGGAATATGTGATGAATGTGACGAGGAAAGCACATGAGAACTTGAGTTGATGTAATGTTTATAGGTTACATATATCATATATCTGACTTGATGGTAAAGTATTACAGTACCCTGTAAAGTGTTTCTCTCAAGTCCTTCTCTACCATAGCTACTGTTACAGAGGGTCCTCACAACTGGTATATCAGAGCTATTGGAATTTGTCATGCAAAATCTGCACCAATCTACACTTACTTGGTAAAACTCCAAAGTCTATAAAAGAACCAAAGCGGCCGTATATGTCATTGTTTCTATGTAAAATGAATGTACATATATATTGATATCGATAACTTCATTACTATTAGAAATGCCTTGAAACCAATGTATTGAAATAGGAATACAAAAGGATTCTTGTCTATTCTTTCACTTTGAGCATTAAGACTTCAATCAAATTTCAGTTTTAACTGATCTGGCCTAAAGGACTGGCGAGCTTTAATGCCATATAGCCTGGGTCTTTTGTTTGTGCATCCATTTATTAGCTTGATTTTTTTGAAAATGCAGAAATGGCAGAATTAAAGGGCACTCATTTGGTATAAACAAATTATCAAGTACATATACCCTTCCTAAGGGCAGTGGGTTTGGGCCCCATGGAAGAGACGGGGGTTGATCTTTAAAAGGTTTCCTTTGAATACAAGGAATTTGATTTAGATTGCTTCATGATCTCTTAACCAGTGTACTTTATCTCTTAACCAGTCTACTTTATCCAACAACAGGTAATTCTTTTAAATATGCAGGAGCAAGGTATGTGTTTTGTGAGTTGGGGGAGTTTGACAGTGAACTCTGGCTTATTAACCTTGTTTGTCATAAAATATTCACCAGAAGATATATATATATACAGTAAGGTGTAGGAGTAGATTGATGGCTCAATTACACACTAATTGTTATTCATGCTTAGTCTAAAGGAACACATACAATACTCCTGGTGTATAAGACAGTCTAACTGTATTTCTGCACCGCTTGGAAGATTTTTACATGAATGTGGATAAAATACTCTTTGTAAGTTTATACGCATCAATTTCATATTTCATATGCATAAGATTTTATCATTTCATTTAGTTTTAAAAAAATGAAAAGAAAAATGTATTGTATCTTATAACCTAAAACTGGGGGTCATTATATTCAGTTTGTCTCCGCTTGGTATGATAAAATTTACATGTGTGTATATTATAAGTGACATTTTAACAAAATAAAACTGGAACATTAAGTCTAAGTAATTCTATTAATTAATACATTATTATAATGCATTTGTAAGTAGGATTAAAATCTTAAGATTGTATGTCTATTATTATTGCAAACATGATTACGTCATGATTATAAGCCTAGATCTTCATTCATCGTATCAACAGAACTTTACCTAATATATGTACTGGCAGATACGTTTTTAGGCCGGCCTGAATGACAGAGACTGACAATGAAAATATCAAAGCAATGGATTTTTTCAGTTAAGAGCCCCACTTCATTTGAAAGGAAAATTCTTCCTTCATTGACAGTCCGAACAGTTGAACACTTATAATTTTGAATAACTGTCAATATATCACCGGTAGCACCTACAGCCCTGAATACTTTCCGTTGTTTCAAAATCTGGAAGTGCATACAATCATAAGTCACCAGGTTCCCGATACTTCAGGGGTTTGTAAACATGAAATATTGTAATGGTCATCTGTCTTATTATTTTATTTCTTTGTCAATAAAATATGTTGAAGTCATCAATTAAAGAGTGATGGATTTTTACAGCCGTTGGCACAAGCTTATGTATTGAGTAGTTGCATATTGATTAGGATGAAAAAAGCCTGGTACATATATATAATATAAAGTCTATGAATAATATAATTATCTTAAGTGTAACTATATTCCATACCAAAGGTTATGTGTTATGTTACCCATGATATTTGCTGACTTTACACAGCTACAATTTTATACTGTTATAATATTTAATAAATAATGTTTAATTCAGCAGTCCTTATGTTGTCACATTTGTGGTTAGAGGTTGTTGGGGTGGATCTGTAGGTGGATTATATAGAGGACTTTCTACACTAATGAGATATGATTAAGGGATAACACAAGGAGGCTATTTACTGTCAACATGTTTTGACAGTTACTTATATGTTATTGCCAATGGTGATCGATGGCTGATAATCTTTCTTAAGACATTTTGAATTAAGACAATGTTGGTTACTGATTAAGTTGCTAACAATTGTGATTGTGCTTTTAATGTAGTAAATTTAGATGTGATTCTGTGTTTATGGTCATGTTTGTCACTCTGATGGTGAATAAAAAAAGTATTTGGAACATAATGACTTTTGGATGTCAATGCATTTGTTCTGTATGAGATTTGTTAATCTTGTGGTGATGACAGTTAGAAACATGGGAATTCGTGTAAATGTTTAGTTACTTTGATTGCATAACATGCACAGTGATTACTATTGGGAACAAACAGTAATTACCAGAATGTGTATTTTTTAGTATTGACCATAAAGTATGGCTCTAGTGATAGCTATGTAACTAACAGTGCTTTTCCTGCCTGTATAACTCCAGGGAGTGCAAAATGACCACACTTCAAATGGATTTCAGCCTTAATTTTCCAAAAAACATATTTATGATTCCCAATTGTGTCCATAGAAGAAAACTTCTGAAAAAATACAGAAAAATATTATTGCAACCATTGCACAAAATAGATCAGAAAAAAGGACAGTCATTGGTTGAAATTGGTGTGTGCTATGATGTATACAGCTAGAATTTACACTGCATTATAAAAACTGGTAAGCATGACACTCATCAAATAACATGATTTGCATAAAGAATTTTCCCAAATCGTTCAATTGTATTTTCCCGTAATACCCAGGAAAAACACTGGTAACAACAACAATAACCTGTGGTACATTCCATGGCTAATAATTCTCATGTCTCAGACGTTCAGATGATGAACATGGAACATATGACTACGACATGCTATATAGCTCTGTATCTTTACTTTTGTTATGAGGAAAGTAGAAATGGTTTGAAACTTTTCCACAATTTTCATTTTATCAGTATTTTATGTCTGTAAGACCTTTGGAAAATGAATGACAAGAAAGTTCAAAATGTCAGGGTGAAGTGGACAGTATGGCTGACAAAGGAGACCACCTGGTACCAACGGTGGATCTTCACTCTCAGATATTACATTAGGTCCAAAGTACCTTACTAAATGTCAGAAACTGTTAGCAGGGTAATTTTATTTTGAACATCAACACTGACACCTGTAGTGCTGAACGGACCGCTGATGCCGTATGTTTCAACAGAGACACTTGGCTTATACTAAGATAGATGAAATTTTTTATGTTCTTCATTTATCAAATCATTTCTTTGTAATATCATTTATGGAGAAAAAGAAACACAAACAACATTTATAGAAAATACATTAATAAATCATACATCCATAGTGTATTTATAAACCAGGATTAATTAAAATATTTTGTTTTGAACAAAGCTTAATGAAGTACATTTTACCAAGTTCAATATTCCACTGTTCTGTGAGTTTATGGTTGTTTGTTGGGGTCCATAACACTAAAGACAGCTGAGAGTGAAGCTGTATGGATTCTCAATAGGAGCTCTGATATCCCCATTGAGTGAAATGGTTGAAGTTTGTTTGAGGAGCTTGACGTTCAGTAAATAACACCTTGTGCTAGGCATACACTGTGTTTACTATGTAATGATAGCAGACACTTATTTAGACTGGTATGCTTTGTGTACACTTATCTGAACATAACGAATAGTCAATATGTTTATCCAAATTATTCAAATATAAAATCTGTGTAGAGTTTTCATTGTAAACAGTAATCTATTATAATTATGACCCATTGTTCTAAACACTCTAGTAAAATGTGTACTTAATAATGGGAGTTTAACTACAGCCATCTGAGGATTTCCGTTTAAAAAATCTTTAAAAACATTACCACCTATACACAATCTATCATGATACTCAAGTCATACAAATTGATTTTCAAATCAGATAGTTTTGAGAATTATCTAAAAATGGTCAAATGAACAAGGGCTGTCATAGATACTCTCATTCAAAGTTTAGTCAAATGACATGGGGCTGTCATCGATGCAAAGTTTTGAAGTAAATATATTGTGGACTAGTCACACATACAATTATGGCACCAAACAACCACTTATAAAAATGTGTACCTAACCAACAAATGTAATCAAGACTGTTGATTTATGTTGAAATTATGACACAATGTCACTACCCTTCTTTTGCCAAAATTTCTCATAATGTTGGGTTACAGAATTTATAATGAAATACGAAATAATGCATTACAGATCAGATACCATGAAATGAAAGGATTGAATATGTCCTAAAGCAGATAACTGTTTATATTTGTGTTTATATGGCCTTAGAATAAACCAATATCAATACAAATGTTGTTATGGAAAAATAACAAAGAATTATTACAAGGAAATATTTTCCAAGTGGAAATTGTTCTGGAACAATCTCTCTGAAGTACATGTGTATTGGGAAATCAATCATTTGTTCTCAGAAAATTTTCAAATGTAGAAAAAAAACAGTAGCTATAGGATATCTGACTTTATTTTCAAGAAATTAAATTATCTCTCTTTTGTTAAAAGACTTTGAAATGTTTCATGACCATATAAACAAAAAAAAAGAGAAAATGAAAGTTAAGAAAGAAAAAGTAGCAAATATTTTACATTCATTTTGAAGGTTTATAATCTATTAACTGCTGTTTTGGGGGCTGAATTTAAACTTTTGAGTAAACATGTATTTTGTTATTAGTTATTCTTCAATTGTTTACAATTCACTGTATGTTAAAGCATTGTACCCAGTAAATATGTTGAAATGTTGTGCTGCAAAGTCTTTGGAGATAATTATATGGTCAAATTATATGGTGCCATCACATCCTTGTTTTAACTACCTTTGTACATACAATGTAGCAAGCATTGTGTACAAAATACGATTTACTTCAATCTGAGCAGATATGTGAAAAGATGAAGAATTCATGACCGATTCCTCTGGTAATTTTTAACTTCATTTGTTGAACTTTCATTGTTTTTCTCCTCAGAATGTGGTCGACAAGCTGTTGAAGAAGGCTAATGTTTCCCTGGTTGTTGGAACGTCTTCCTGGAGGGAGCAGTTTGTTGAGGCTATCACAGTCAGTGCTGGTAAGTATACTCCAGGTGATCTAGTGTTGTGTGACAACAGGCCTTAATTATTCCCCATGACAGTGCAGAAGCTTACTGGAAAAGGTCAGAGTACACCTTTACTAGACAATTAGAAAGAGGGAATGTAAAACATGTGTCATTGGTTATTTGTTTGCTAGGTTAATGGCTGTGAGAATATAGCCAGGGTCATTTTGAGGTGAGGCGTCCTTGTAGTAGTAAAAGCTGGTGTCTACCTGACATATAGCCTTTTCTCCTGCCTCAAACTGACTCAATATAATGACTCCAAAATCCCCTGGTTCTATAGTAGAAAGCTGTGTTAGATCTTTACTAATTCTACCCCTGTAACCTTGAAAGTAGGTCATGGTTATTAATACTACTAGCCAAATGTCACGACCTTGTGCCATGACCAATTGGTAAATAGGGTGAAAAATCAAAATCTGTTGAAAGATTTCAACATGTTTGACCCCCGTGACATTGAAAGTAGACCAAATCTATTTATTTGAACAAATTTGGAAGCCCTTCATCCAAGCAGGCTAATGGCCAAACATCAAGACTTGCAGTAATTTTCCTTTAGCCTAGCTTGTGGTCAGATGTTCACTCAGAGAGCAAAAAGTTGCAAGGTTGAGGCCCAGTGTGAGGTCACTTGCTTGAGGCCCAGCTAAAGCAGTATTTCACACATTCATTTGCACAATATAGGTAGCCCTTTGTCCAAGCATGCTACTGGCCTCTTGAGAAGAAAATTCATCTGATATTATTGTTCTTTTAAACTTTCCAGCACAAAATTTTAATTTTTGTTTTTGTTGTTATGTAAGGATGGTAAAAATATATATATACATGTACTTTTCAATTTATGATTTATTGTTGAATGCTATATTTGTACATTATTGTCTATATCATGTAATTAGTGTAAAACATCTTAAGAGTGATGTATTGAAGTCTATGGAGCACTGTTATATTAAACCTGGTTATATTTTATTCAGGTGAGGATGATGATGAAGAAGCAGAGGAGAAACTTCCGTCTTGTATGGACTACGTTATGCACTTCCTCACACTGTTCTGGAAACTTACCTTTGCTTTTGTACCTCCTACAGGTGAGACCAATAATGCATGGATAAAAGGTTTTTACTTTTGAAGTCTAAATATGGATACAGTGTAGTACAATGATATGGTGTTCAGTCCAGGTTTGACAAAATGTGTTATTTTCACAGAAAAATATGAATGGAAATCAGAATTGAAAATTATGTGTATTAATCCTGCTGGATGTGAGCTGAGGTATAACCATTAGATATTACATGACATGAATCAGACTGATATAGTGATAGTGGGAATATCAGTTTCCAGACTGTTACCTGATACTGTTTAGACTATACTACAGCTAACTACAATACACACACACACATATATATATATATATATTGTTTTATGTGATACTTATCACTACATATTGCTGCATTTATACAACAGACAGAAAGGATATATGATACTTGTTTTAAGGTGGGTGCTTATTATTGAAATGAAATATGTTGACCAGTGGCTTTTTCTGAGGGCATTTTGAGGTGATAACGGGCTGAGCTCCCAATTGAAATTATAGATAGGCTACATTCTTTGTGAATTAAGAGTTATTTATATTAGAAATTTTGTACTACATTCTTTGTGAATTAAGAGTTATTTATATTAGAAATTTTGTCCTACATTCTTTGTGAATTAAGAGTTTATTATATAAGAAATTTTGTATTACATTCTTTTTGAAATATTAGAAATTTTGTATTACATTCTTTTTGAAATAAGAGTTAGTTATATAAGATATTTTGTCCTACATTCTTTGTGAATTACTTGCAGACTACTTCGGTGGATGGGCGTGTTTCACAGTTTCCATTCTCATGATTGGTTTACTGACCGGATTGATTGGTGATCTGGCTTCAAGCTTTGGTTGTACAATTGGACTTAAGGATGCTGTCACTGCCATCTCCTTTGTTGCCCTTGGAACCAGTATTCCAGGTAACCAAGGCAGAAAGACAGGAGCCTTTTTACAACTTTAACATCATGTTATAATTCTACTACTGAATTTATTTATTAGCCCATCTGTGACCAGACATAGTAAACATTGCCTGGCTGGTGCAAGGATGGCTGATAAGCAATAATTTTTGGGAGATTACATTGCGATAATGTATAACTGATATTTGTCAAGAGATTGATTTTGTGATATGGGTTTTGAAGCTATGTATGTAAATCGCCAAAATGTACCAGTTAGGACAAATTGTGAAAAACTTCCAAATTGAACAAAGGGAGTTAACTCTTAAGACATAATGTAAGCTACTTCATAGAAAACTACAGGTATTATCAGTAACAAATTAACATACAGTCATTTTATTTATTATACAACCCCTCCCCCACTGATCAAGTTCAACGCTTGATTATTTTTGATGGTCATTGTGAAATGGTCGATGGTAATACTAGGAACACCTTTGAAATGAAATAGTGTTGTACAAGGTATCTCTAAAATATATGAAGCCTTGTGTGTTGTACATGGTATCTCTAAAATATATTAATCGTCGGCAGATTTAGCTCATACTCATAGTACATTATTATCAAATTCTGAACATAATATCTTGATAGGGTGACAAGCAAACTGTTGGGCTATAGTCTACATATGAAGTAAATCAGTTATGCTATAGCATTGATTTACCAATTGGACTTAATTAACTCTGTAAAAGAAAAAAAATACAAAAACGTTATGTCTTCACTCTTTGATGCTGACTTTTGATGTTCTCTTATTTCAGACACATTTGCCAGTAAGGTAGCAGCTATTAACGATGAGTATGCCGACTCGTCCATCGGTAACGTGACAGGAAGTAACGCCGTCAATGTGTTCCTTGGTATTGGTCTAGCCTGGTCCATGGCTGCCATCTACCACACATCAAATGGCAACACCTTCAATGTAGTACCAGGAACTCTGGCTATGTCAGTAACGGTCTTCTGTGTTGAGGCAGTCGTCACTGTTATCATCATTTTGATCCGTCGTAAGTTCGGTGGAGAACTCGGAGGACCTGTCCGTAGGAAATACTTAACCTCCATGTTTTTGGTTGGATTGTGGCTAATTTACATCGTTATTTCTTCCTTGGTCAGTTATTGTTATATTCCTGGATTTTAAATAGCGTTTCTAAACATGACAATACACACCACCCAGCTGAATGTCTTAAGCTTGAGTAGGTGCCAGTCCGCAGGGCCAGAGTTTGGTCTAGGACTGATGCCCATGATGCATCAAAGATGTGTAGATTTTCAGCCCAGTTTGCTGAATCAAAAATGAAGTGTCATGCCAAGGACATTGAGGTTAACGTCGGTGATGAGGTGTGGTGTAGGGAACCACAGCGGGATGACAACGTGGAGGTTTCTCACAGACGTCGATGATAATACGAGGCAGTGGTACAGCCTGCCTGTGGTGACTCATGATACGGATACATCATCAGTGTTGAATGAGTGGTTCAGAACAAGTGTGTCTATATGGCGATGTGGTTAAAGAATGGTATGTTACAGTATTAACTCATTTTAAATATCATACATTCAACTGGTGTTCAGTTTGTGGGGTAATTGTCAATTTTTGTCTACCGTGGTAATTAATCAGGAAGTAGTAGATTTACTTACCTAAACAGAGTGTAAGATCCATAGTTCGCTTAGTCACAGATGATGAATTGCTACCCAAAAGGGTTGTACTACATCTAGCAATAAAAATAAAACTTTGTTTAGTTTATTTATGTTTAATTTGCTGTTTAGAATTGACGAATTTGAGCGAACAAAATAAATCAGGGGCTTTAAATTCACTTTTTAGAGTTTCTTTTGAAACGTCCTTATTGCATGTAGATATGTGAACACTGAGTGGCCTGTCTCAAAAGTAACATAAAGATTGCTTTGTCTCTAGTGATGTTGATAAATTTGCTCAGAATCCTAATTTAATAATATTTCCATCCAGTGTTTGTTGAGAGGTGAATGCAAGATTTTTTGTTTGTTTATTTATTTATTATTTTCTTTTAAAATTTTTACACCTGAACAGAAGCAAAGCTTCATAAGGCCAGGATAACATTGAAAATAATAATTAACCTAAGATTATTTATGTAATAAATGTAGGTATCCACTACATCCGGTAGAAGTCTAACTGATTGGGATAGATTTGTGAAAATTAAAAAGTGATTAATTTTTCGTGGCAGTTGTAAAGATCATTTTATACAAAAGACAATTATATAATGATTGATATTTAAGTTATTTATTTGCCCTGTGGCCCACTTACTTGTTTATTTGCATTATACATAAACAATTTCTGTAAACATCCATTTAAATCGGTGATACTCATTCTAACCATTATAACAAGCAGTTGTCAGTTGCTTGCTTGAAGACGACTGTCCAGAGAAAAAATTAAAATGTATGTAATTGAAAGGCAAAGTAAATATCGGGTACTTCCAAAAAATATTAACATAAGTCTGAATTAATATGATGTATTTATTACAAATGGAGTTACAAATCAAATATTCATTTATGATTTCAGTGTATAATCAAAGTTGTATTTAAGTCCTCATCTAAACACATCAGTCTCCAGCATTTAAGTCATTGTTTACCCCATAAATCACTCGCATTTTACGTTTCATCGTCACATGACTAGATTTTCAGTGTGTGTTTTTATTGAGGTGATTAACAAAGGTCATACTTTAAATCGTTGATTCTAACGAGGAAACAAAAGTCAGCAAGTTTTTTTTTTTGTCTCAGGAGCCAGTAGAATCTAGTGTTGATGTATATAAACTGTTTTTGTACATAGTGTGATCTCCCAGTTCCATTTTGCACTGGTGTGAACAGTTTTGTTTTAAACTGTCACTCTTGGTGATTTGTGATAACTCATTGCTCCAAAAACCTGTCATAGCTTATAGTGTACAAGGAATGTTTTTAGAGTTGATGATGAAACAATTTATTTGTAGTAAAAACAGGAAAATTCATGAAAAAAATATGAGATAGTGTCCATGTATACAAAGAATGTCCGTGATTTTTTGCAAAAGAACTTGTTAGTGCTGCACAAAGAACTACTGTTTTCTGTGCTCCATTACAATCTAGAGTGTATTTTAACATGTTTTTTTTTTTTTTTTTTGATATTCTGGTGAAGAAATATGTTATTGTTCACGACATGAAAATTGCAATTAAGTGACAATTTATTTATACAATGTTTGTTGATAAATCTGAATGTGTTAGTGTCTTATTTATTGCGTGTGGGATTAATAGTTATCTGTAGAATTATAGCACACAATACTATAGTTTATTTACCATGACAGGATGTTACTTTTAAATAACGCATATAATACAGTCATAACAGTTTGGTGATCTTAATTATTGTTGTATACTATACAATTTTTACTTTGCAGAAATTGTAATATGAAAATTGTTATCCAAAGCTTTAAAATGTATATATACTCCTGTTAAAACGTGTCAGTAATTTGTTTGAAAGGTCTACAATGATCAGTTTGAATGATCAACTGGCTGTTATCGTTGATATTTGTTGTTATTATCAACAAAACTAGCACAGACTTTAATTATACTTTATGAAATTTCTCAATTTCAACTTCATCTTTATGAAAATATTATCAAAAGTAGATTCAGAAATAAGCTTTCTGCTAATTAGCAATTATTAAAGTTATATTACTATATACGCATGTATCGTTATTGCTCTGAAATATCCGACTGTAGTACTGTTGTAGTGATCTTAACTTTCTAGGATAACTTTAAATAGTTTAAAATTACAATGTTTAATCATGCTCTCATGTAGCCAATATATAGTTATTTATTTACAGCTGTTGCATAGCATATTCTGTAAAATAAATATACTAATGCATTGTATTTAAGATAAAAATGAGTTCAAACATTTCTGTCCAATACTGATGTTTGGAATATTATTAAATCCTGTTTTGTATAGACACTGTACATAGAGAATTAATTACATATAACATGCAAGCTATTAATTATGACATTTTCGGGTATGTGTCACCTTAATACAATATTATATCATAGTAAAATTTTGTTTGAAGTTAGATCTTTTGGGCATGAAAATGTATATGGTCAGTAGGGGACCTATCTTGACTTTTTATCTTGAATCATGCAACTGTGTATACCCAACCTTATTAACCAATGGTTGTTACATTCCTTCTCCATCAAACATCTTTGTATATAGTCTTCCTTACTCCATCACACATCTATGTATATAATGTCCATATGATTTGCTCCTTTGTATCAAATGTGATGACTTATTATATTATTATTATTATTATTGTGCCCCTATTCCCCTGTTAGTGATTTTAATAAAAAAAAAAAATTGTCCATAATTTTGATCATTTACACAGTACATGTTGAGAACGTTCGAAGGTTAAGGTAGGCCTCTTAGCGGTCCTTTAGCTATGCAGATTATAATTGTTTAAAGAGATTACTATTACTGTAAATACTCTATTTAGAATTCTATTTGTGTTGGTTATCAAACTTATTGTACATGTTTCTAGATAATTTTAGGCATGTATTTCAGAGCCCTGTAGTCGCATTCCCAGCGTTTTGTTTATGGTAACTTTCTATAGGCGATCTACCAGGAGTGGTATTTATATACTGGTGTTTTACTGCTCTCTAATCTGCAGTTTTATAACTAGACGTGAATGTTCAAATTAGTGATATTCACTCCACTATACGTAAGAATTGGTAGAGTCTCTTGTCTATTTTTGCAGGTTTTTTTGCCAGTTCACATCCACGGTGTAGAATGTGCATGGTTTTACTAGTACATATTTTCAACGTACTTTGTTTGACCTGTACATGTTTTGATTGTACTTATTTTAACCAGTAAATGTTCAATATTCTCTGCAGATTTTTGCATGTTCAATGAGATTTTTATAACTTACAGTGGTTTTCAGTCTACTGTGTAGGTTTGACCAGTAGCGAGGCAGACCACAATATCCACCTTGACTGCTGAACATGTACTACTATACAGGGTGTCAAGTGGCCTGACAATATATACTCTTGTGCTCATGGCACTGTCTCAGAAATCCAAATGTTAGTGCTGCACTGGCAGACCTTGAAAAGACAATCCCTTATAGTTTTGATCACCTTATTGAACAAGATTCAATCGTTTAATTGATTTGAGCAGTATCATTTAGATTTCATTTTCATTTTGTCTTATCAGTATTTTTATGTTAACAGATTGTTTTCTATCTTAACTATAATGAAAAATAATAATGAGGAAGTTGGTCAATGTTATAACCAGGAGGTTTATTTTAAAATATTTGCTCATGAGAAGTGTGTGTTTTAGTGATAATGAAATTTTTAATACTTTCCAGATTTTAACAATGAAATTTAAATGATACTGCTAAATCAATTAAACTGGACAATGGTGTAACACAAAGACAATTATTGACTTGTAATGTGTCAAATTGGGACCATGCCCTTAATTTGGTAAGTCCATCTTTTCATGAGCAAATAAGCTCATTTATGAACAAAATTATACTCATGGTATGAGCAAGAAAAAATTAGGGATATATACAGACTTGGCCAACAATGTTTGTAATACCAGAGAAATCTGCTAATGAATATTTTCTATACTGCTAATTTTCGGCTTTCGCTGGTGCAATTGCTATGATATTTATACATGTTATAATTTCCAGATGTTACCTCATTGAAGCTTTCTCACTTTTACGTTTAGCATGGTTTGGAATATTTTGAACACAACACTATAGAGAGTAACATTGAACCTTTTGGTATTCCCATTCCACAACTGTTTATTTTCCACGTTAGATATTGTGGTGTTTCTTATGACTTGATTGTGGAAATTGATTTGAATTTGGTTGTCATTTCAATAAAGGGTTGAAGAAACTTATACCTGTTCATTGTTCTTATATATATATATATATACAGGTTACTGGCATATCTTACTCCAGACTCATAACGACATATCCAACTCCAGATTCATAACGACATATCCAACTCCAGATTCATAACGACATATCCATCCCCAGATTCATAACGACATATCCAACTCCAGATTCATAACACATATCCAACTCCAGATTCATAACACATATCCAACTCCAGATTCATAACACATATCCATCTCCAGATTCATAACGACATATCCAACTCCAGATTCATAACGACACATCCAACTCCAGATTCATAACACATATCCAACTCCAGATTCATAACACATATCCAACTCCAGATTCATAACACATATCCAACTCCAGATTCATAACACATATCCAACTCCAGGTTCATAACGACATATCCAAATCCAGATAACATATCCAACTCCAGATTCATAACGACATATCCAACTCCAGATTTATAACACATATCCAACTCCAGATAACATATCCAACTCCAGATTCATAACACATATCCAACTCCAGATTCATAACGACATATCCAACTCCAGATTTATAACACATATTCAACTCCAGATAGCATATCCAACTCCAGATTCATAACACATATCCAACTCCAGATTCATAACGACATATCCAACTCCAGATTCATAACACATATCCAACTCCAGATAACATATCCAACTCCAGATTCATAACGACATATCCAACTCCAGATTCATAACACATATCCAACTCCAGATAACATATCCAACTCCAGATTCAGAACACATATCCAACTCCAGATTCAGAACACATATCCAACTCCAGATTGAACTCCAGATTCATAACGACATATCCAACTCCAGATTCATAACGACATATCCAACTCCAGATTCATAACGACATATCCAACTCCAGATTCATAACGACATATCCAACTCCAGATTCAGAACACATATCCAACTCCAGATTCATAACGACATATCAAACTCCAGATTCATAACATATCAAACTCCAGATTCATAACACATATCCAACTCCAGATTCATAACAACATATCCAACTCCAGATTCATAACACATATCCAACTGCAGATAACGTATCCAACTCCAGATTCAGAACACATATCCAACTCCAGATTCATAACGACATATCCAACTCCAGATTCATAACGACATATCCAACTCCAGATTCATAAAGACATATCCAACTCCAGATTCATAACGACATATCCAACTCCAGATTTATAGCACATATCCAACTCCAGATTTATAACACATATCCAACTCAAGATTCATAAAGACATATCCAACTCCTGATTCATAACGACATATCCAACTCCAGATTCATAACGATATATCCAACTCCAGATTCATAACACGTATCCAACTCCTGATTCATAACGACATATTCAACTCCAGATTCATAACGACATATCCAACTCCAGATTCATAACGACATATCCAACTCCAGATTCATAACGACATATCCAACTCCAGATTCATAAAGACATATCCAACTCCAGATTCATAACGACATATCCAACTCCAGATTAATAGCACATATCCAACTCCAGATTTATAACACATATCCAACTCCAGATTCATAAAGACATATCCAACTCCTGATTCATAACGACACTTCCAACTCCAGATTCATAACGATATATCCAACTCCAGATTCATAACACGTATCCAACTCCTGATTCATAACGACATATTCAACTCCTGATTCATAACACATATCCAACTCCAGATAGCATATCCAACTCCAGATTCATAACACATATCCAACTCCAGATTCATAACGACATATCCAACTCCAGATTCATAACACATATCCAACTCCAGATAACATATCCAACTCCAGATTCATAACGACATATCCAACTCCAGATTCATAACACATATCCAACTCCAGATAACATATCCAACTCCAGATTCAGAACACATATCTAACTCCAGATTCAGAACACATATCCAACTCCAGATGCAGAACACATATCCAACTCCAGATTCATAACGACATATCCAACTCCAGATTCATAACGACATATCCAACTCCAGATTCATAACGACATATCCAACTCCAGATTCATAACACATATCCAACTCCAGATTCATAACACATATCCAACTCCAGATTCATAACAACATATCCAACTCCAGATTCATAACACATATCCAACTGCAGATAACGTATCCAACTCCTGATTCATAACGACATATTCAACTCCTGATTCATAACGCATATCCAACTCCAGATTCATAACGACACCTCCAACTCCAGATTCATAACGACATATCAAACTCCAGATTCATAACACATATCCAACTCCAGATTCACAAAACATATCCAACTCCAGATTCATAACACATATCACCTCCAGATTCATAACACGTCCAACTCCAGATTCATAACACATATCCAACTCCAGATTCATAACACATATACAACTCCAGATTCATAACACATATCACCTCCAGATTCATAACACATATCCAACTCCAGATTCATAACGACATATCCAACTCCAGATTCATAACGATATATCCAACTCCAGATTCATAACGCATATCCAACTCCAGATTCACAAAACATATCCAACTCCAGATTCATAACACATATCACCTCCAGATTCATAACACGTCCAACTCCAGATTCATAACACATATCCAACTCCAGATTCATAACACATATACAACTCCAGATTCATAACACATATCACCTCCAGATTCATTACACATATCACCTCCAGATACGTATCGACATATCCAAATCCAGACCTCCTTAAATTACCTTAGCTGTTGATGATAGGACGTTTAACAATCATAAATGATCTGATACCCTGTAGAGCTCTTAAAGGATACCAAATACTTTAACACCAGCTTACCTCGATCTTTACAGCTAAATTGTATGGTACAGAGCGTAATTATTTCTGTTTCCCATTTGTTAGTTCGATATTAAAGGGTTTGTTCCCATTATCATGATTTCTATGGGATATGTCGACTACCAACGGAAAAAAATACCCAACAACACGTGGTTTTGAAAGATACATGTGGTATGAAAACTACCTGAAAGTTTATGGCCGAAACAGTGATGTCGTTTGATGGGAATAATCTATTTCCTTAGCGATATGAAGTCGGACGTGTTGTTATCCGTCCGATGGTTCCGCTGTGGTTCGACCCTCCCTTCCCGTGTCGGTCTCTGCTGTCATGATTGTGTCTTTGGGCAAGACACTTTACCCTTATTGTTCTGGATAACATCTGACGGGCCTCCCGTATTTTCTTCAGTGAGGTAGTTACCAACTACTACAAGGAAACCTCATATATGACCCTGGTTGTTCACGGGGTGATAAACCCAGCAAACACACTGTAAAGAACTTATAGTTGCGTCATAACATTTACACGTTCTTTCACACAGTCATCAGATGTGGCATAAAATCGGGATAATCTGTTATTTTATGGAGAGAAAAAAAAAGAAAAACAAAAACAAAAAAACAGTCATTTTGTCAGGATTCCATAAAGTGTCCTCAATATCACCATTATGCGATCCCACTTCCCCCTCCCCACACTTCCAATTGTTGGCAAGCGCCGTTATTTTTAAAATGTTCGAGAAGACGGTCATATCGGCATTTAGAGCTACACTTAACATATAGGTGTTATCAAAAGTGTGCGAATTGGTTATCGGTTATCGCTTTGACTTTATGCCCGATCTTTTTTAGAAAGTGTGGAATGGGGAGGGGACATTTAGTGATACCCATGTTCGCCTGTCCCGTCCGTTCCGTTCTGAAATAATGACCTATAGTTTTCGAGTACCCGTGGCATAGTTACAACATAGTACCATAACACCAGTTCTACACCTGGCACCAAGCCCCGATTTCATCCACATTCCTTAACTCAAGGAAATTTCTGACTTAACGTGTCCCATAGGAAATTAAGAGTTTATGGAAGGTTCTTTAGCTATTTTGCCTTAAATTCTGTAATGATTTCCTACGAAAAATTTAAATTTAAACAATTTCTCTAAACTAAGGACCGCTTGAAACCGGGATGAGTTTGGGCAGAGGACTGACATCAAAACACATTCAGTAGCCAAATTCTCCCGTCACGTTTGTTTAGCACTTCCTGAAGAGGACACAATAATATCAATGTCGAAAGTTGTGAACACCTCAACAGATTTAATCCATATTTATTATGTATATGTTCATAAAATTATTCTGTCCAGCAAGTGACTTGCAAAATCGTTACTGAAGTCGACTTGCCAAATGATTTTCTAATATAGTAATAGTGAAAACTTTGACCAAGATCATCAATCACTGCCTGTGGTCAAAGAGAGACAACTCTAACAGCTCACCACTATTTATGCACGTGTTGTCAATGGTAGTGGGTGAAGTGAGTGGGTTTTCTGTCCTCCTCATCCCGCACCTGACCGGCACCCAGCACACACCCGATTCCTTGGTATGCTAAGTTTTATTTTGATAAAATATATTTTATTGAAGTTACATATACATCAGTCACAAAAACTCATGTAATTTATAAATGTCCAGCCTTACTCGTATTTTAGCCAGTGTCATTTCGATGCAGGAGTCTGATTGTAGTAGTTAGTGGCAACAACACGGAACAACACTCAGCAGGCCTGCCACACCCTAGTAAAATAGGCGCCACACCCTAACCAAAACAACATGAGCAAAATGTCTTTCCAAGGTCAAAACCATAACATTGCAGGACCTTGAAGACGTTCGGTAATTTCATCTTCCTCGGAAGCCCATGTAGGGATCGAATCACAAACCTCGGATCTATACGTGAGGTCGGTTTCTACATTTATGGGGTCGGGCTAACAGAAAATGGAAAAATACTCTGTGTCCAAAACCCTTTAATGATTGTCATTATCGAACACGTGCGTTTTTGTAGTGTTTGTCATTGTGTGTGCGATTATCCTTTAATTCTAAATCAACACTATTCAATTAAGAACCCCCGTCCTATGACGTCATCCTCCTCCACGAAAAACTCTGAAGATCCACAGTAGTACCCTTTTCCGGATATTTCTACCACAATCCCTTTGTATTCGCCACACGTCACTTCCTGTACAGCCTTGGCCCGGAACTCGGATTTAATATGGCTCCTGAAAGTTCTAGACTGGCCGAGCTGGAAGCACCCTTTGTGGTACAGTAGCGCCATCCTAGCAGTCGTGCCAGAACCACAAGGGGATCTGTCAAGCTGTAAAGTTTCCGAAAATAATCACGAGAAAAACAATCTTATTATATACATTTTCTAATTTGTATTTAAGTTTTCACTTAACCCACACTCATTGTAGTGAAATAGTTAATAATAATCCAACGCAAAAATACAATTATAAAAATTCTACTACCCCAACCCGACGCCCTCGAAAAAATACATAAAATGCTTAATCAGAATGTATGCTTCATGATATTAGTGGTATCGCTTAAATGGAACAGAAAGTAAAACGGCGCCCCATTCATTTTGTTAAGGATTATTCTAGGCCCCACAGGGTCTCGTAAAGGATTACTCCTAGCCTCACAGGGTCTTGACACAAATTCCCATCCCACGGTCCATATCAACTTATATGTAGCATATACACACGAAAAATGTCTTGAGGTAAATTTGACATGAACAAATATTGAACTGAAATTGACCTGAAAATAACCTGAAAACGAGGTCAATTTCAAGGTCATTAATCTTCATGTGAATTGAGGTGAAATTTTCATGTCAATTTCAGGTCAAATTCAGATCAATTTCTTGATATGAATCGACTATTCTGCTCTATTTAGGTCAATAAGACCTGAGCTTGGCCTCAATTTGACCTGAATTAACATGAAGACATGTTTGCCTGTGTAATACATAATATATGGATCGTTGGTTAGGGATTTGTGCCCCGTTCCTGTCTTAACTAAAATTAAAATGTAGCCGATGGTAACACACCTGTTTCTCTGCAAACACACAGATGTGTTGACGAAATGTCCGTCCGCTCATCCTGCCCGTCTGTTATGATGGTACCGAACAGGAAGGCGAGGTCGTTACTCTTGGGATGACTAAGTTTCAGCTGCTTCTTCAGGGCGTCTAGGTAAAATACAAATTGTGTAGCTAGATTGGAGTATTGAATGTTAAAGAGAGGTACGGTCACTTGGGCCGGATTAGAATTAAACATGGTCAAGATCAAAATCAGAAAACATATTCTCTGTTTCAACTTTGTCTTTGTTACTAGAAATTGGTGTGGTTTATGTTTTAAAAGTATCCTTGGTCTTTGTAGCTTTTGCAACAATATGTTAAAAATCGCACGTGGTGGTGGTCAAACTCGGCATTATCGATAATTTGAATTACCCGTTGTGGCCGCTGCAGCAGCTTTAACGACTTCCGGAGCAACCTCTGTCAACCGGAAGTTGAACTGGCTGTCAGTCACAAAGGCGAAAAAAGACCCTCCATAAGCAATGTCTGCAATCACGTGACCATACCCCGGAACCTCCACATTTATACCTGAATGCAAAAGATAAAATGTCTATGAACACGGAAAATCAAATTGACATCATTAAGAGAATGTGATTGGTGACTCCACTAAAGACTTGCAGGATGTTCCGAAACGTTGGGAATTGTGTTGAGTGTGATTTTCATGGAATCAGTGTATCAATAACCTATCTTATCTGGGACCAAACTAGCGACCTCTAGCATACTCTCTAAGCGTACAACTTCAACCATATGCTCTAGTAAGGTGACCCACACTTTATATGTTACACTCTTTCCTCTTTCACGAAGGATTCCTCTTTGGCGACAACCACAACCCAGATTCTTAAGCTCAACAAGGAAGTCTCTCAATCTCCTATAACTTTCACTTTTATGGGAGGAGCGATGGAAATTATCCTACCAATAATTGATCCCAAACTTGACCTTATTCGTTTGTTTTTCCCTTGTCTCCATGACGTCCAACATTTATTTTTAGTGTCATTTTCGCCATTGCTAGTTTTGTCTGGCCTGCAAGTCGCCGTCAAAGAGACTATTGGTACTTAGATCGTCGATGTCAACGTTTAACTTTAAAGTTTCGCGTGTGTACATATTTAGATCTAGATCACATTGTAAACATCTTTTACGGAATATCAACCAGAATCTATGGTCGAATGTCTCGAAATTAAGGATAATGGACGAGTCAGCTTCTCTAAAATTATCATTTTTATTCAAACAAAACCGAAAATAAATGCATTGTATTATGTTATGCATAACACGCCCCATACAGATATAATAAATTTCGGTGTATTTAGGGATAAAAACCTTTTTGAGACATTGGCATAAGAACTCAATTGCTTCTCAGAATTTGGACTGTCATACTGATAATACGGGAGAGAAAAGGCATAAAATTACGAATAGTTCTTGTTTTTGACGCGAATAACGGGGTTGCCACATGTTCGTCGCCTATGAAAGAAGAGCCTTTCAATGCGATTTAATATTTCATATTTACACTACCAATTATTGTCTACTACGCAGAGGTTGACAGAACGATAACGTCAGGTAATTTATCGCCGACCAGCTGCCTCTTGTGTTACAGGACTATCGTTTTGTCCAGCTCGAGACCGAACTGACTAATAAATAGTATAGCACTCTTCACAAGCGGGCCGTGAAGATCTCTCAGATAAAAAGTCGTGAGTAGGAAGAATATTAAGTAAATAGCAATTAAGGGCATAAATATTGAAAAGGTCCCGACTTGTCCCACATTTATGTACGATAAAGCAGACAATTACTTCACGCCTCATATATATTAACAAAAGCTTGACCTCGTTTATGCTTTTTAGTGAGAGAAAAAAAAGCACCTTCATAATGCTTTCGCACTCATAGTCAAAATGTCGTTAACATGTGACTGTAGATATAAAATATTGACAGTAAATCTTTCCCGTTTAGATGATAAACCAAGCACTGATCAAAAATAATTTTATATTTATCAACATTTTGATTTGATTTTTGTTTGCAACACACGTTATTTGTTTGTTTAACTGTTTCTAAGCTGACCGGTTACGTTTGTTTGTTGATTTGTGTCGTTGGTCATTACGTTGACCATGTAATCAACTGCAACATTTCTATATTGAAGTCGACGTAACAGTTCAAATTAAACATGTTGATAACTGTATTTTAGCCATTAAATTATGCAAGAAAAGAAGTTTAATGTCAAATTTTGACCATGCTCTATCTGACTACCAATTTGAATTGAAATGTTCTAATATCTTGTGTGTATTTTGAACGCTTATTTTAAAGAAATAACCTAGCCAGTTTTACTTGTTGCGAAGACAAAAGCCGGGACACTGTTGAATCGGACGTTTCCGGTCTTTCCACCTTTATACTCCACGAACGCCTCCACCAGTCCGCATGGACACTGGATCGCCACGCGGGTCTCCGGACTGGAAGGGTTCCGGACTAATCCCGAATCTACGGCATATCGTCCAAGGGCGATAACTGCGTGTCCACACATCGTACTATAGCCCGCGTTATGTATAAACATTGTGGCCAGGTCGGCGTCCTTGTCATCCGGCTCTACCAACAACGCGCCAAACATGTCACGATGGCCGCGAGGTTCGCTCATCAGTAATTTCCTGTAAGGGTCGAGATGTTCCCGGGTGTAGCGAATCTTATCCAATATGGTGTCGCCCTTAGGAGCAGGAAATCCAGCCTCGACTATCCTTAAGGGTTCTCCGCCCGTATGCATCTCCTTCGTCTTGATAAGGACATTGTTTGGTGTACGTTTTGCCATTGTCGTCTTTCTCTCTGGATGTTGTCAAGTGGTGTGGTTTCGCTCTATTAAGATGCCCGTGAATTATCGCTACGGTCTGTTTCTCACTTCGATCATATTTTAAACACTTCTGTTTGAAACATAATACCCATGAATCATTTATAGAACAGGACAAAAATAGCATAGGTCGCGTAACTCGATTTCTTACAAGCTACAAATGAATTCACCATTGCACATAGGACACGCACATATAACAATCAATGATTTGTTTTGTTTTGGGACGTTCTCGCAACAGTCATGAAGGGTCGTATGAGGACAAGTGTCAAGGGGACACCTAGAGAAGAAAACAAAACACAAAATCTGAGTAGTGAGGAAAAGAAGGAGAGATTGAAGATCACGAGCATTACAATGGGATAGTTCTGCTCTCTCAGTGTCCCTTAATTAGAAGACACACAAGCAAGTCTATCTAAACCATGTTTCTCATTTAACACCGCCTGCAATTTACTTTGAACATGACAACACGAGTAGTGCAATATTTTGTTTATGTTTGATGTTCGGTAAATTTTGTCTGACTATCTAGTTGCAGTGACAATCAAGCCTATATAATTTATCATAGTATGGACATCTCGATTTACAGATGAGTTTACTCTTAATTTTAATTTTGTAAATTTCAATTTAAAACTAATCAGTTAAAAAGTCAAAGGGTACCAATCTAGTAACATTTTCATTTTCAACATATTGATGTTATTTTTTCTGTTATTTCAACATCATTTACCAAACCTGAACCAACATGACGGGCGAGACATAAACAGGTAATTGTGGTTTACACAATAATATCTTATCAACAGATGGTTATCACAAAAAAAGGTTCATACCCCTATGAAACTAAAAATAATTGACATCAACGCTTATACACATTTTTTTGTAATTTATTTTTGAAAATAATTCTCTAATTTAAAACATGTTTTATGTACAATTTTACTGGTTTTATATGGGGTTCTTTTTCTCAAATTAATACGCAACGTCAATTGTCGTATTGTGACGTCACATTTTCCGCGCCATTCTCGGAATTCTTTTCAGAGTGGTATGAAAAAAAATCTTAACCAATCAGAAAGCGTAAAAGTTCCATTTTATAGCGTGATTTCACTGAAATGTTATGTTGCCGACGCGTTGACAATTATGATATCGCTCCCTGTCGTTTTACTTAAAAAATAAATGTACTCGCCAGAATGAACCAGGTTAAATAGAATATCTCACCATTGAGTTTGAAGATCCTTTCTTCATGATTTTGATATGTTACGTTGTCAAACCCATTGAGTGCCACAGGATTCTCCTTAGGAAGTGCCAAGCGAGATTTTGAACAAACTTGGATTTGAAAATAAATGACGTAGAACAATCGAACAATGGACAGAACGATGACGTCACGTCATTATAACATGCCGACGTCTCCGGAATTAAAATTTACTCAAACTTGGACTTTTTCTTTAGCTTTCATTGGTTGGTGTGTCGACTTTCAACCTACAAAAGGACACGTTACATGTTTTTCGTGTCATTATTTGTCAAAGTTCAACCCATTACTAAATGTAACAAACATTTTTTTCGAATTACATGTTCGTATTTGTTCAAACAAAACACTAGAAATCATGTATGAGTGATGCTTAATATATGCAATGTATAGATCATATAGGCTATCTAAAAGACTTTGAAGACCTTCCACCGATTCAGAAATCATGACAATATCATCTGCGTACATAAGGAGAAATAAGCTTAATTCACCGAAATCACAGGCTTTAGCACCACTCTCTATAAAAGAAGTTTCAAAATCGGTTACGAAAAGTGAAAACAAAAGAGGTGATAGAATTTCCCCTTGCATTAATCCGACATTGTTTTCGAAAAAAATAGAACATCGACCATTATGCGAAACGCAAGATTTGACTGATTTATAAAGCGACTTAAAAATAAGTAAAATGTTACCGCGAATATCAAGCCTAGTCAACTTACGCCATAAACTTAACCTATCTACAAAGTCAGAAGCTTGTCTAAAATCAACAAAACAGCAGTGTAAACGTTTCTTAGACGATAATGTTTTGGTTATAATTGAATGTAATGCGAATAATAGCATCAATAGTGCTCAATCCAGGACGAAACCCGAATTTAGCATCTGTTAAAATTTCATATTTCGTGCAAACGTCTTCAATAAAAACTGTTTTCACGAGGTGTTGGTACCAGGTGAACTGTTTCCCGAGGCCGAAGGCAATGATTAAAGTGAGTTCGTTAGAAGGTGTCATCCTGTTTCTCCCAAAACTGAAAAATATATATCCTGGTTCTCCCAAAACCTTATGTAAACAATTTAGGAGGAGTGTTGTTTTAACATTTAAGTTAACTGCTACCTGTACAGGTAAATCAACGTTCCAGTTACCAATCAATCAATCAATCATATTTTATTAAAGTGTCACATGTCAATACAATCATAATAAAACAGCATTTGAGACTTAGCATAAAATTGATATCGACATCCAGCCAATTTTGGCTTATGAGACACTATTAGAACATTATCTATATACACTATTAAATAAATATATAATATCATACAATATATCAATACGAATCAGAAATCATAATAGACAAACTAAAAGTACAAAGATCTAGTTCTTAAAAGAGTCATTATCGGGTTTAAAATATAACTGCATACGCACATATATGGACGGAATGTATAAATAATTAAAAATGATAGCAACTATATTATGACTAGTACTTGTTTGAAAATACACTTGTACCAAAGCCAGTGATGGGAGAAGTACGAGAGTGGTTGAGCCTATCCCTACCGACAAGTCGCACAAATCCCATCACTGAATACTCTTTCAGAGTGACAGGTTAGATATGGTATAAATATCAACATCTCTATCATTTATGTACATGCTAATACTATCATCATAAAATTTATAAATTTATACATAAGATATATGTGGATATCATTATGACTAAAAAAACATAGACAACATAAAATAATTATAAAATGTGTCTTAACTATATCAATTTTATGAATTAAAAGGCTATTAACAGACACGGAAAATAAGAAACAGATATTAAATAAATTGCATAAACGTTCTTCTTCTACGTAACATTAAAAATACAGTTTTGGCAAGTAAAAATTGGACATCTGAATTTGTCATTAATAAATTAAACTTTCCAATATGATCACAATTTTTAAAATTTACATCACTATGTTCCATTTGATTAAAAAGATTAACTCTTAAGTCACTATATGTATTACAGACACACAAAAAATGCATTTCGTTTTCGACTACATCCTCACAGAACGGACAATATCTCTCGTTTAATGGAGTAGGAGGTCTATTGTAGCGACCAGTCTCTACCATTAATGGTGCACTACCACATCTCACCTTGGTTAGCGCGCTTCGGTAAGCTCTAGGCATGTAAATGTTCACATATTGCTCGGTTATTCGGTCTTTCTTATAAATCCTGTAAGTCCGTAATTTATTTCCATTAGGGTTGCCACGGTCATTCCACATCTGGCCAAACCACTCACTTTCGTCTTTATGTCTAATTTTAGATTTGATCATGTTCATGATTTGTTTCGTGGGTTTGGATCCAGATCCTACGATGTCTTGGGAATCATATTTGCGGCTAAGCCGAAGTGCCCGCGAATCCCAGGAAGTTCCTCTCCGCTTGGACCACAAATGAATTTTATTGAGTAAACGATCACTATTAACAGAGTTAACTCGACAGTATAGACGAAATACTTCGATGTGTTGCTTACTTTGCGTAGATAACCATCCCATGTCTCCAAACATGCCGACGTTAGAGGTGTTCTTGGATGAAACTCTCATAGCGCGATTTTGGACATTGTTTATCTCTTTTCTTTGGGGCTGTCCCCAAATACCGGAACAGTAAAGAAGGACAGGCTCAACAAGACTCTCATATAACTTTGTGAATACTGAATAAGTCATTCCACCGGCACTATAAAACTTAGAGATGAGGAGACCGAGGGCTCGGCTTGCGGATTTAGACAGTTCTTTCACCGCGATGTTCATATCGGCGTAATCGTCGAACCAGAGTCCTAAGTATTTATAACGGTCTTTACGTTCAAGAGAGTGTCCATTACAGGTGAACGAAAACTGAGTAGCAGGTTTACTTTTATGTCTAAAATGCATGACTTTAGTCTTTCCAGCGTTAACAGAAAGGCGCCATCGAGAACACCAAGATGAGACAATGTTCAGAAGGGATTGGAGACCCTCTTCTGATGACGTCATTAACACAATGTCGTCGGCGTAAAAGAGACAGCTAAGCAAGACACCATCGATGTCAATACCAAATTCTGAAGCGTTAAGTTCCTCAGTCAAGTCATTAATGTAAATTGTAAAGAGTGTTGGGGAGGCTAAACAACCTTGTTTTACCCCACGTGACACAGATAGCCAATCAGTGTGTAGGTTGTTGACGCGCACGCAGCAAGAAACACCATCATAAAGAGCAAAAACAGCCTTGAAAATCTCACCTTTTATTCCAGTCTGTAGAAGTTTATACCATAAACAGTCTCTGACGACCGTATCAAAGGCTTTGCGTAGGTCTATAAAGCATGAATAGGTCGACTGTTTAGCGTTGATGCGATTTTTCACGACGCTGTATAGCGAATACACGTGGTCCTGACAACTTCTATCCTTCCTAAAACCATTCTGCGCGTCGTGTAGGATATTATTTTCCTCTAGCCAGGAAGAAAGACGACGGTTGAGGATATCGCAATAAACTTTACAAGGAACGGACAATAGGGTTATACCTCGGTAAGACAAAGGGTCCATAGGATCAGTACTATTTGGTTTGACAAGAGGGTTGATGATACCCTGCTTCCATTTATCAGGGACGATTCCATGGTCGAAACAATAGCTGATCAATGAGAACATGATATCCACGCAGGCGTCGTTTTTTAACACTTCCGCCGGAATACCGTCGACTCCAGCCGCCTTACCTACTTTGGTACGACATATTGCGTCCAGCACCTCCTGTACAGGTAAATTAAGGTGTCTATTACTGAATATATCAGTTGACAAATAAATAAAAAATAATAGATTTATCCATATATTCACAGATGGTTTGAATTTAAAAAATAAAACGTGCACTTTAATAAGATGATAAATTGTTTTAAGTTATTTATATTTTAACATTTTTGATATAATTGACTTATTTTTATATGTATCCCCCATATTACAAATCATCAACTTCAGGAGAGGTGTCACTAATTAGGCTATCTTCATCTTCAGGAGAGATGTTGTAACTAATTTAAGCTAATGAAGAAAATTGAACACCCAAGCTACATGCCATGCACTGAACACCCAAGTTTAAAAATAAGTATATATAACAGTCTATCACCAGAAAATGCATCATTCTCAGTATGGCTAACTATCAAGTACAACAAGAAGAGGTGTAGGAAGGAACTCAATTCAATTCAATTAATTTATTGACTTTAGGTCTATGACCCATCAGTACATAAATTAATATACATGTATTTATATATGTATATATATATAAATGGATACAACATGTATTATAATAAAATTACAAAACGTAATTGACTTATTATAATTAAATACGGAAACCGATTAACCGACATATGTACTATATTATGAGGAGTATTAATCAACCATATTGTCTACTGGCAACATCAGCAAAAAATACATTTTATTCCACTTAATCTTACAAGGGCTTACAAGGGCTGCGCCCAATCACAGAATTGATACTAATTATATTACACTGTTACAGAATAAGGATTCTAGGAGAACTTTTATAACAGTCAGTCAGAGAGACATGGCAAAAAAGTATCAGATAATACCATTTGGTAAACACGACAGACGGACACCGGGAGGTTAAACAATTATAAGTACACTATTATGCAATAACGTGTTACATCAAAACTCAACACCTACACAAACCGAGTATATTTACACAATTCTGCAACCACAAGCTTCTTTGATAAATCTTCCTAGCAAATTCAATTCTTTATGACTATTTGTGTTCAGTAATTCTATTACTTTGAAGACTGAAGGTTTTTTCCAAAAATATATCTTTATATATTTTCCTCTAAGAGTTGAATATTTTTGACATACGAGTAAAAAATGAAATTCATCCTCAACTTCTAAAGAATTACAGTTAATGCAATACCTATGACACCTGGGAATATTCCTATACCTTCCTGATTCTATAGCTAGATTGTGTGCTGAAAGTCTCAATTTTGTTATCATTTTTCTCAATTGACTTGGTAATGATTTGGTGAGGTAGAATTGCAGTGTTACTTTATTAACCATATGTTTGTATAGATCACATTTACTCGACATATGTAATGAGTTAAACAATGTCTGAGAGGCCTGGTCATTAATTCTTTCTTTTATAATAGGCATATAAACAATATCAGAAGGTAACTGACGTAACCATTTATATCCAAATCCAAGTTTAAATAATTTGTGCTTCACATGCAAGAGCCAATTCTGTTTTGGATTCTCTTTCTCAATTTCCATGTAGAGCAAGTTGTAAGCCTCTCTTAGTATACAATTATCAGAATTCAACAATTTAAACCAAAATTTTAACATTCTATTAAGTTGCATATTCTTCAGTGGGAGTTGCCCAAGTTCGATATAAATCATAGCGTTACAGGTAGATTTTTTAACGCCCAGTAAGTTTTTACAAAATTCTAAATGTACCTTTTCAACTTCCAAAGCATTATGAGTACTCCATACTTCACAGGCATAGCAAAGAATACTGCTAATATAAGTATCAAACAAATGCAACATAGTTTTTACATTTAAGTTCAAATTATTACACTTTGAACGTAGGGCAAAAAGAGCTTTACGACCCAAACTCAAACCCATACCCGACATCTACGACGAAGAAGTATCCAAACTACAGACAAGTTTGAGTGGGTTAGTATACCGCTAAACAATTACCAGGTGTGAAATTACGGTCCACAAGCTCGTCATACCTGTCACTGCACCACAGGTGTCTGTGATTTCTGGCGTTCTAATCGGCACGCACCGATAATTGCTTTTAAAATTTGTGAGTTGACGCGTTTGATTTCCATGCACATCAAAAATGTTCCGAAGATATGCTTTTATAATTATATAAAATAAATATAAGTTGTACGTAAATTGAGCTTGATTTTTTTTTAATTCAGTGAGTTTCGTTTTCCCTACAAGCAAACCAAATTCGTATCGCAAAGGTTTGCCTATAGAATAATTAACCTACTTAAGTTGGCTCATTCATATACCCACGATGCTGAAAATTTACTCTATGAATCTTGTCTGGGTTATATTACTTATCTTTCATGGACAAGTTTTATCAATTTCGGACAATTATCCGAAAGTGTACTGAAGTGGATTTGCAACGTATCCATTGCTGTTTCGGCTAGTAAGAATTCAAATTCTTAGCATTTATTTCACATCATGAATGAACTGCATTTTAAACTTCTATAACTAGAAGTATTATAACCGAAAACAATATTGGTATGCAACAAACCATGCCCTCATAATAAAGGATATGATGTTAGTCGTTACATGTTATAAACGGCCCGTTATACTAGAACATTCTTTTTTTATTTAAACATATTTTACTGTCAAAACTCAAATGGGTTTAGACACAGGTATAAAACGTATAATCCGTCTTTTCCCGTATAACATAAATGATTAAATGAATAAACATGACCGAAAATAATAAAGACAATTGATGATGATATGAACATGTCAAAAATAGCTATAAGATAAAATTTACCATATACATATGTCATATTATAAAGTCACTGTACCCGCATGTCTAGATTGAATATGAGTTAATTTACAATGTAAAGCTATGGAGATACATATAATATATTAAGTGCATTTAGCTAAATTTCTTGCTCTAATAGAATAGAGCAACAATAGTGAATGCTGCACATATACACGAAACGTGCTGCATGTATCACAAATAAACTTCAATTATCAGAGTAAATGACTTTATTACTGATTAACATATTCATATGTATACATGTATGCAATTCCAGATAATATAAATAAATATACCAACAGATTATTAGTTTCGATAGACTATTGAAATACATTACATTTAACCAGAGACATGTATATATGTCTCTGATTTAACAGAAGGAAAATAGTTTTTGCACTTGTGCTGTAAATAACATATTAAAAACAACCAAATCATTAGTTTGCATCCTGATAGCCAATTGACAGAGTACACCGCAGACCGCTAGACACTTCCAGAAACTCACTACACAAATAGCGTTTAGTATGGCCAATGAAGTATTGGACTAATAAAAATAAAGTACGGTTTTCGTTTTCAGAAAGCATGTCAGAACCAAATAGCAACATATCTGTTGATATATCGAGTACATTCACCCAGAGACCTATCTCTCTGATTCACCACGTTAGTAATTTTGTGTATCAATATATTTCTAGAAGCCACAAATAATGGACATTCTAACAAAAAATGTTCTGCATTCTCTATACCATCAGAGCATCTACACATAGGCGACTCGATTAAATTAATACGTTTTAGATCTGCACTTAAAGCGCTACATTTATACCTAAGCCTTGTATGCAAGATATTCAATTTCCGAGCACCTGAAGAATACAACTTTGAAGCATATTTTCATTTTAGAGCAATTTTACTTTTAAATGTAGAAACAGTATTACATAAGCGGGTTTGAATATCAAGATTGTTCCATAGTTTTGTTGTATCGGGTATAAATGGTCTTTCAAATACAGTTAGTCTTGGGAATACATAATTATTCAAATGTTATACATGTTATTCGACCCGTTTAAGTAGAAAATTATTCAAATTTTACACGTTGATTGCCGTTATAATAGAAAATTAGTAATATGATACTCGTTGTATTTGGCCCGTTATAATAGAATATTAATAAGATGTCCCCGGTTTCGGTAGCACTTGTTATTAACTTATTCACAAATATAACTCAAAAGGTTTATTCAGCACTTACATGATGCCTGTCTAATTCTTCTATGGCGGCTCTGATCCCGTTAAACCTGTGACGTCACAGGTCAGAGGTCACCGAAACGAGGTCAACAGCTTTGGGCTTCAGGTGTGTTTTCGAGAAAAATCGCAATTACAAAAAATATGTATTCTAAAACTAAAGTCGCTATGAAACTCGCACTTTCAGCATATTATAGTTTCATCCTAAATCACATTTTATAAGCTTAGTATAGCCAGAGACCTAGAGTGGGGGTACGTAATTTCGCACACTTTCGGTATGTTTTGAAATACATTTCCGTCAAATCAATTTCAAATCAAGAAAGAATACGTCACATTGTTAGATGTACAAATGCTTCGTAACATACATGTGTGCAACCTGATATGCGCACACGTATCACTGCGAAAGGGAGCTGTTGTAAACTTGTGTTTATTGCTGGGTTTGAAGACGATCGGGTACGTAATTTCGCACACCCATCTAACTTCTTTAATTTTGTTGGTAAAAATAGTTTTCAGCCATTTTGTAGACAAACAACATTCTAAACTAAGATAAAGCCCAATGCCATAATTAAAAAAAAAATCTTTAAAAACAAAATAATGTAAAATTGGAAAGTGCCAATTTACCGCTATTTTTGCTTTTAATAATGACCGCTCCCTACGAAGGTAAATGTAAACAAGGCGGTGAAAATGACGGGGTGTCTGCAGGTCAGCGCTGTTATTAGTTATACTTGGTGGATTTGTAATAAGTTTTGTTTATAATCTGATCAAATTGTATTTTCTTTAAATATTTGCGAATTCACATGCCAATCAATAACTGGGATTATTTTAAATAAAATATTTAATCATCCGGTATCAATTTTATCGGACGAGAGTCGTATCAGTTAAAATTTGTTTTCAAAACGAACTTAATCTGAAAAGATGTACTTAAAACGGCAAATGTTCCATTAAAGGTTGGCAATAGTCAACATATAAACAAAAAAGCACAGTCCTCGACCACTTGGAGGAAAAACGCAAAAAATCGTCAGGTATGCGAATTTACGTACTGTGCGAAATTACGTACCCTTGCTCTATATTAATATAGGTCTTTGGTATAGCAAATCGGGTACACTTTAACACCCCGAGTTAAAATGCAATACCCTCGATATGTACTGTATAGTATTGGATTTTAACAATTACCAAATACCGTGAAGTGCCTATGATACAAACGTCGTGTTGTTCCACCCTCGAGCTCCCATACTATATGTATGTATGTCAGCGACGATGGCCAGTGTTATCATATAAAGGACGACATTACCTACATAGGAAGATAGTATCTACAGATAGCAATGGCGGAACCAACACCTAACACTGTTGTCATCAAAACCAAGGAGATGCATACAGGCGGAGAACCCTTAAGGATAGTCGAGTCTGGATTCCCTGTTCCAAAGGGCGACACCATATTGGATAAGATTCGCTACACCCGGGAACATCTCGACCCTTACAGGAAATTACTGATGAGCGAACCTCGCGGCCATCGTGACATGTTTGGCGCGTTGTTGGTAGAGCCGGATGACAAGGACGCCGACCTGGCCACAATGTTTATACATAACGCGGGCTATAGTACGATGTGTGGACACGCAGTTATCGCCCTTGGACGATATGCCGTAGATTCGGGATTAGTCCGGAACCCTTCCAGTCCGGAGACCCGCGTGGCGATCCAGTGTCCATGCGGACTGGTGGAGGCGTTCGTGGAGTATAAAGGTGGAAAGACCGGAAACGTCCGATTCAACAGTGTCCCGGCTTTTGTCTTCGCAACAGGTATAATTATTCAAAGGCCATACAAATGCTGATTATATATATATTAGATTTACATTCTGTTTTATTTTGCTTGACCAGATACTTATTTTAGTATTTCAGTATATTTTGATGACATATAGTTTTCCACGATAATTTGTTTATTTCCTAACACAATATGTGATATACATAATTATGATAACAATTAATATGGTCATTACGATAGAAAGAGATCTTCCGGAGAATGTTTGGAACAGGTACACCATTATCTGGTGATATTCAGCCTTGTTTTATAAGTGTTGGCTGTACTGTTGATTTCCTATTATTTCGGTCCAGGTGTGTCCGTGGATGTTCCGGGTTACGGATGTATCGTAGCAGACATCGTATACGGAGGGGCGTTCTTTGCCTTTGTGCCCGACACTCAGTACAACTTCCGGTTAGGAGACGTAGCCCCTGACGTCATCAGGAGTGCGGCAGCGGCCACGACGGGTAACTCACTGGTTTGTTATTTTATGCATGTTACTAAGACGAACGCATGCAACTACGGCACATGTACATATATTACTAAGACGAATGCATGCAACCGCTACACGTGTACAAATATTACTAAGACGAACGCATGCAACTACGATACGTGTACATATATTACTAAGACGAACGCATGCAACTACGACACGTGTACATATCTATAAGACAGTGTGCCTTTGAGGTAAGTGTGTATATATATATGCCTGATACTAGAACACGTGTAACAAGGACACAATTATGTTACAAAGACATATGATACTAAGACAGATGTTACTAGGACATATGTTACTAAGACATATGATACTAAGACATGTTACGAAGACATGATACTAATATATATGTTACTAAGACATATGTTAATAAGACATATGTTACTAAGACATGTTACTAAGACATATGATACTAAGACATATGATACTAGCATATATGACACTAAGACAGGTGTTACAAAGACATGTGATACTAAGACATATGATGCTGAGGCATATGTTACTAAGATATCTAATTCTAGCACATATGACAATAAGACAGGTGTTACTAAGACATGTGTTACTAAGACATATGCTACTAAGACATGTAATACTAGGACATATGTTACTAAAACATATGTTACTAAGACATATGATACTGTTCTGAAAAGTCATGCCTACATCTCTTAACAAAGTTGAACAGTTAACACACTAGAGAGTTCCAGACGTTTCCTTGGTAACCGTCGGGGTATGCGTGTCGCTCCGACACATACGTTTTTGGTGATTTCAACTCATATCAAACCAATATGTAAATGTTTCCCTTCTTGGTATTTTCCTACTTGAATTCAAGTAGTGCTGTTATTTCAGACGCTCTAAAGAAGCAGTTAAAACTAAGCCACCCGGAGAGTGACGATTTGGCCTTTCTGTATGGGACCATCGTAACGGATGGACAAGACGATCGAGCTGACATCCCGTCAACACATGTTTGTGTGTTTGCAGAGAAACAGGTCGCGATATTATTCACATACATTATAAAAATGTCACATTAATGTTCTGCAAATAATATTCTTTCTCGGCAATGCGACTATTCCAAGTATTGGCGGTGCACGTGAATACAACTCACGGGCGCCTGAATCTGATTAGTATTTATAGGAAAAACATAGTACAAATTCAAATTCATGTTATTCTCTTTTCACATACTGACAGGACGTATAGAGAAAAACATATTTACAATAAATATAATAGTAGTGGGGGTGTTTTCTATAACCACAGGCGTCTGCTTCTGGTTAGTATCAATAGAGACAAAACTTACGCCTGTGCTATAACTAACCAAATCCAACGCCTGTGTTCAAATTTATAGTTCGTAAGCATTTGTACAACCTTTCCTGGGGGCATTGTCCTCTCCATCTCAGCGTATTAAAGCCGTTTCAAGATTCTTGAAAAACGTACCTTGTCCACATGAATAATAAAATAAAGATGTAATCGTGTAGAAATATTTCTGTGGAAATACTTATGAGCTAACATAAGCATTGTAATATCTACATTTTTTGTACAGTTTGACAGATCTCCCTGTGGGTCCGGTACGACTGCCAGAGTGGCGCTTCTGTACCACAAAGGGTTCGTCCAGCTCGGCCAGTCCAGGACTTTCAGGAGCCATATTCAATCCGAGTTCCAGGCAAAACCAGTACAGGAAGTAACGTGGGGCGGATACAAAGCGGTAGTCATTGAAGTTTCCGGGAAGGGGTACTACAGCGGTTCTTCCGAGTTTTCCTTGGAGGAAGATGACGTCATAGGGAGGGGGTTTCTATTGTAATTTTATAAGGAGAGTTACGGTATTGAGAATTTTAGGAGATATGTAAATTGGTTTATACATAAGAAATGTTGATATGTACATGTTTATCCGTATATTTACAATCTTATTGACATTATCTGTTCGGACGTTACATCAGAGACATATATACAGAGGATACAGCTTCAGATGTGGAGGTAGAACAGGTATTTAGGGTACGTCCAGGATCATCATCCATACCGATAATCGTCGGGGACGTCCCAATCACAGCAAGGATGGACTCTGGAGCAGAGATAACTATTCTGTATATATGTCTCTGGTTACATGCAGTAACTAATGCCAAGAACATGCTATTTTAATCAGGCGATGGACATTTAAGGAGACGGTTTTACATAAGCTCTAAGCTTGTTAACTCAAATCCTCTTGTACACGTTTGATTTATTGTATTGTACAACTTGTTATCAAATAAGATATTGTTTAACTAACCACCGGCGACCAGATCAGCAATACAATTATTGGGATATAACTTATCACTTATCGGCAGAAACCGTGAGGGGAGAGTGGTTAAGGTGTCCCGACACTTTATCACTAGCCCTCCGAAACCTACGTGGGGCAGTTGCCAGGTACTGACCGTAGGCCGGTGGTTTTTCTCCGGGTACTCCGGCTTTCCTCCACCTCCAAAACCTGGCACGTCCTTAAATGACCCTGGCTGTTAATAGGACGTTAAACAAAACAAAAATTATGGAACTGGGACAAGTTTCATCAATATTCCTTAAAGTGTGCCCGGAACGATTTGCTATGTTAAGCTTAGCATAGTTTAAATGCTGGTGTTTATAATATAAAACTGCTGGTGAAATAAATGAACGAACTAATGTGTTTCAGCACAGATAACAAAATGATATCAGTTTGAATCAGTTTGGTGATAATACCATGCGCGTAGCCAAGTTATTTTGTATGTGTATGCAGAGAAATGAAATGAGGGGTGAATGAGTACCGTATTATGATATACAGTTAAGTGTTTGGCCAATTTAAGTCCTTCATTTAACGATGTCCGAATAGTTACGTTGTCCTGTTTTCTTGAAACGACGAGCCTTGTACAGCATTTAGATTGATAATTTGTGTTGACTTTACCTTATTTTCCACGCTTGGAACACGTTTACATAATGTCCGAATATGTGTTCAATAACCATATGTACATAACCTTTCCTGTGGGAAGGGATGTAAAAGAAAGAAATCAAGACCAAAAATCTGAGATCAACCTTGTATTTAAGTGGCGCGTAAACGACGTTTTGGGATGATCATTGCGACAATGGGGGATGTTTTCATGACGGTATGTGTAGGTAAAATACATTTATATATAAAAATGCAATTGTAGTTATAACAGTTCCAGTAAAGTCGAATTGAATTTAATATAAATGAATCTTTTAATTGTACCGGTGGTCATAACATAGCACGACATGTGTTCTAGAGTTAAGTTAAAAGTTGGAATTATAATGATTATCATTATACATGTACTCAGATAGGGGTTGATTGACGAGGATTAATGTCCTTGCTCCGGTTAGAGCCGAGCCTAGGACACTCTCTCAGATAGGGGTCAGAGTTCAGAAGCTTAACTACCAGTGAACTGTGTTCATGTGACAACCCAGGTAAGCCACGCTTGGTCTCGTTTGGAGACGTTAATCCCACTATTTAGCAACCTTGATATACAAGGCAAAACATTCGTGACAGCGTTGGTGTGCAAACCTAATGATTTAAAAATACATTAAATTACTAATTTCATTGAAGATCAGACAAAGGGTACATATATAATATCAAAATCTGTACATTTCAAAATAAGATTTCTGTGTCTATCTGCGTTCAGAAAGCTGTGTTTCATGTATTCAATAACATTTCTAAGCATACGTATAGTAACGTTCACCTAACGTTTGAAAGCAAACGATTTCCTTAAAAGTATTGATTCATGCCTGCATCTTATCAACTGTCATGTAGTGACGAAAATTCCAATAGTGAATTTTGTACTCTATGCGCATATATAACTCCGGACCTGTTCTTCATTTTAAGATTAACAGTAACAAATATGTAAATCAGACTTTACCCTGTTTTCCGGTTGTAAGTAGTCCTTTATAGGAATGGCACCAAAGGGAGGATGGAGGGTTAGATCAGACTCCAGAAAAAAATTAAATGTTAACTACTATGCCCAAATTTTAAATCATATTTAAATGAGCAATTTAAATATGTAAATGAGATATTATCTCCAGTGTTCGCTCATTCACTACATGTACGTTTAACAATAGATGATGTAGGCACTTATTTTTTCTACAAGTTTCATGCAATTTGTGCCGAAATACACACATATATTTGAAAAAAAAGTTTTTCTCGTTGTGTATAATTGTTATAATGGAATGATTTCAATTATAATTCTATGTTGTATTGTGTTTCGGCATATTATTGTGATAACATATCTTATATAATAAGATAATACATTTTAAGGGATATGAGATCTAACAATGCTATATAGTTTACATTCAGCACGTATCTGAATATAGCTGTTAGAGTGTCTGACATGTGTAAAGAGCTTTCAGATACCCCTTTTCCTCGTGGAATCAATTGGAATCTACTTTTACCTGAAATGGTTTTACATGTACGTCTAACTGCAAAAAAGCAAATACGTGTATTTGAGACATATTTAAAATATAATCTGTTTAGTATAAAAAAAAGATAATCTGAATTGTATAAAATAAATATGTATTGTAAAAGGGAATGGTAGGAGAGATAAACAGAAGAAAATTAGGAGAATTTAGAAAATAATTTGCTCTATTTTGAAGGTAAAATACCAAATAGACTGATTGATCAAGACAAGAGAGGTGGAGGACGCCAAACAGGAATTAAGTTAATAATCATTTATTAGAGTAAAGTTACAAAAAAATATTATTGAATTATTCTATTTTTTTGTTTTAATTTAAGTTTCCTATGTTTAGGACTTAACGTTTTTGTATCAAAGCTCATTTTAAACTGATCGAAACACTTTTACGTCTATATTAAGATTTTAAGTCTATATTAGTACATGCATATGTATCTGGCATCTTTTTTATTTGACAACTAATTTTGAAATTATTTGGATTTATTTTCATTTTCTCCATATTTTGTGTAAACCGTTGGATATCAAAACTAAGTTTTGTGTGCTATTTAGAATTTGCTTCAACCTCTCATATATACATATATCTTGCAAATTTTGTATATAAAATGCATAATTTGCCATTGATCTTTTATGTCCTGAATGCTCTAAAATGTTAGCGTAAGCATTTTGCAATTCTGACAACCACCAGGGAGCTTTGTTACATCTGGTGTACCATTTTGACTTGTTTCTGATGCTGATGGTTCCTGCGGGGCGAGCTGAAATTTCTTCCAAAGAAACAGGTCTTGGGATTTTTCTTTGTCCCACTTTAACCGACCGATTGATTGCGTTCCCTACCACGTAATGAATAGTTATATCAATTAGTGGGTTTGACTAGAACCATCACCTAGGGACAGCATTCATAGTTTGTGTATAGATAAGCTCATATAAATAACAGAGTTTTTTCTTTCTTTCTTTCTTTGTTTTGTTGTTGTTTTGTTTTGAGTGTTTTGTTTTTGTTTTTGTTTTGTTGTTGTTGAAAACTGATGTGTACGCAACTGCGTATTTGCGTATAGGCAGCTACGTGCCTGAATACGACTGCATTTCTATCAGGAATATAATTGTATTAATGTGTCATTTGAAAAGATGTATCCACTTATTCAGCTTGCATTCAACCTTAACTTTGTTCCGTTTTTAACTGCATAACTGCATTTTGCATTTACCGCTACATTGACCAATCACATACTTCGTCTTGACCAGTAACGCCACCTGTCGCGTCATTTCCGGGGACAAAAGATTATCATACGGCTATGCCGAAAAATGTGGTTTAGGATGAAACTTAAAATGCTGAAAGTCCGGCTTTCATAGCGGCTTCAGTTTTAGAGTAACTGCGATTTTTCTCGAAAACACACCTAAAGCCCAGTCGTGTTGTCGCGCATTTCTGAACGCGACATAACGACAACACGAGATGACCGTAATCAGCCACCATAATCCAGAGCAATCGGTGTCACGTTTATTGACAGATGATAAAAACTACAGGGGCTCGACACGTTCCTATGACCCAGATTTAGGGGTCGGACTTGATTTTTTTTTCATTCTTGGTCATAGGAATATGTCAAGCCCCTGTGACTGAGATTGTACCAAGGCTCGGATCTTCATCTGAGTTTCATCAGTTTGAATGTCCTACATGTGAGATATATCGAAGACCCTTATCATGTTTAGTGTCCGAGTGATCACTATCGCAATTTTGGTAGCGTAAGATAAGCGACAATACATCGAATACATCTGTGTTCACAAAAAAAACATGGTTACTTTTTATTAGTTCGTTTGTTTTTTCATGAAATTGAAAATGCTACATAGGAACAATCTTTGGACAACTTTTGTCATATTTTGCAAGATTTATAGGAATGGAATTTAATGTCAGCCTGGGTTACATCGCTTGGTTACTTTGCGTACCTGTATTACCTGGTCTAACTTTGTGTACCTGTATTACCTGGTCTAGTCCCTTATACAGTTTTGCGGTATCCTATTGATGGCCTGTTGCAGGGTTTATCACTCCCTGACCCAGGGACTTGATAATTTGTTACAGTCTACATGTATTTGGACCTCTAGTGTGTATAGCACATTTTCAGACGTTTTGTGGGGCTAGATTAGAATTCCCTAAAATTGACATCCCCGGTGTTCAAATATAGCCCCCCAAAACGTCTGAAAATGTGCTATACACACTAGAGGTCCAAATACATGTAGACTGTAACAAGTTATCAAGTCCCTGTGTCCATGACAAGCCAGGGTCATTTTGAGGTAGAGTTTCCATATTTTTAGTAGTAGCTGTAGAAGGTCAGTCGTATGCTATCCAGAGTAATATTGGGAAAGCGTGTCTCACGACATGACCTAACCACACCATAGACATGTCCGCGATCTAAAATTCCCGAGAAACACAAATCGTAAAAGTATTTGACGTGCCCCTGCATATTAATACATCCTGGTGTATACAAAATGTATATTATCTCTCAAACCTACTACACCCCAATGTAAACATACAAGTTTACAACCTTCACATAGACGACTGAGGGAGAGATCAATTCATTACTGACCTTGTGTCAACGATAAAAAATAAGATAACCAGGGATTGCCTGTGTAATAAAAACCATAGAATGCACCTGTGAAATCTACGTGGACAAGAGTTTGTTTGTCTGAGCATGCAGAAGCGTGTTCATAAGTGCCCCGGGAGTCAGTTTTTGGTTTCTGCACTTTATCTTTGGTACTATTTTATCCGGTGCTTTTTTCGAATTAAATGCTTGCTTTGGATAGATTTTCGGGCTTAGATGTCAAAGATTATGGTCACTGTTAATACGAATTAAAAATAAGACTATGCACAAAAATATTTTGAGCTCTCTAGATTTAGATGGGTAAAAGAAATACTGGACTAGGCGATAATTGTGCCCCCCCCCCCCCCCCCCCCCCCCACATAAACACACAAATACTGAATTCATTATTTATATAATCCAAAGGTTTCTGATATGTTTAATAAAACATCAGACACTTTCTGATTACATGTAGTATTAAAACTTTCACCCATTAATTCAGAATCAGGGGATTAAAATAGTCCCCTATATATGCTGGTCATCGATACTAATCGATACACACATGTAATCTATTAACAGAAGATCTAACGGAGCTGCACGCTTTTGACGGTTAATTAATAATTAGCAAATCAACGACAAAGCAGCCAGTTTTTTTTCTATATTCAGAATCAGAAATAAGCTCGAATGTTGTTAAGCTAAAGGCACTGCGTGATCGGGGCGACACCAACACAAGATACCGACTTATAAACATTCATACATGTATACACAGCTGGTACCCCGTCGGCAAATAACTGCTAACTGACAAACAGACATGGCTGAACTAAGGAAAGGGCAAGAATAATTGATTACCTCGTCATAATCTTAATTCGTCCTTACTGAATACAATTCTAATTTGTACGCAAACCGGACTGCGAATTTCTTGTACGATGTCTAAGAATAACAAGCGTCAGCCGTATCTATTTGGAATATGGTTTTAGAAAATGTTAAAGCAATAATACAAACACAATGTAAACCAGCAATAATACAAACACAATGTAAACCAGCAATAATACAAACACAATGTAAACTACATATATAAGTATGTTTTAATTGGCAAGTTGTATAAGAATTGAATGCAAAGATGTAAGCGCATTGGGGTTTTCGTCTGCATACATTACTAAAGGGTGAAAAGAAAGCCTGGCGCACATGCAGAAAAAAGACATAAAAGCTAGATTTTTGTTTTTCGTTAGTCAATTTTGGACAAAACCACTTTACACTTTCAACTTTCCTTGATTGATTTCCAAATTAAGTGTTTTCAAAACTATGGTTAGGCCTATTAATCGCAAGAAGTTATAGGATACCTTTTGTATTAACAATCCATTTGCAAATAAATTCTCAAGTAAAGCAGCTCCCATCATGGCCATGTTGGCCAGAAATTACTTAAGGAGAAAGCCACGACCTATGACGTCATCCTTCTCCAAAGAAAATGTTGATGAGCCACAGTAGTGTCCTTTACCGGAAACCTCGACCACTACTGCCTTGAATCCGCCATACGTCACTTCCGTTACGGCCTTGGCTGTGAATTTGGCTCCAGATGGTCCCAGAAATTCCTTGGCTTGTCCTAGTCCGACATAACCTTTATGGTACTGTCTGGCGATTCTGGCCGTTACTCCAGAACCGCAGGGTGACCTATCAATCTGTGTAGAAGAAAGGGGGAATATGAAGATGGTCACAGTGGAGAGGGCATTAAACAGAAATTCAAACAATCAAAAATGTATAAATGGGAATGGGTTTGCTTGCTCTTTTTCATATATTGGTTCACTATAAACATCTCATTATCGGCAAACAATGACAGCTAGGGGCTCATGCAACTCGTTGAAATTTAATTAAGGAAGATACCATTGTGCTATTACTGTAACTACAGTATCATTCGGCTAACCTCGGCCGATCCCGGTAATGATCGTAGAGAATCGGCCGAGATGTGCCGACATGTATAAATGATTATATACAAATAATAATGATAATAATACAATAACCAATAGACTACTCTGTGTATGTACTTTGCCTTGAATTACATGGAGTTCATACCTGTCTTTCCGCGAAAACACAGACATTAGACGAAAGTTTATCGCTGGATCCGTCCTGTCCGTCTTGTCCGTCCGTTACGATGGTCCCATACAGAAAGGCGAGGTCATCACTGTCCGGATGACTTAGCTTTAACTGCTTCTTAAGGGCGTCTTATTTAAAAGCAAAAAAGAGTAACACAGATAAATACATTGGTTGTAAAGAACATCAACAAAACACATCAGCTTAAATTAAGGATAATCAACATTTAGATAGTAACAATAAAACTCGACCAGAACTACAACGACAGCATTACACATTGATGTTTTATGGTGGTTCAAGACACTTGCAGAGACAAAAATCCACGCCAACAGCAGAAGACACAGACATTGTGTTGCGGTGCCCATTAACCATTTACATCTTAGCGGAGACAATGCAGAACAATGGGATGTACACTTGATAAAATAAACTTATGTCTTTGTAGACACAGACAGGAAGATGACTGAAGAAAAGTTTCTCGCGGGCTCCATCTTCCTTTTTGGTGCTCTTCAAACGATTGAATGATTCATGTACATATATTACCAACATCGCATTTATCAAAATAAGTCACCAAACATTAATGATAATTCACAATTTGACATCTAATGATGTCATTAATGTAAGTCGAGCAGTTGTAGAAACGTGAAAATGTGTCGGTAAATCGACATCATCGTCTCACAATTCATTTAATTGTGAGACGGTCTATCCTTGTAGTAGCTGGTGGCTACCTCACAAACACAATGCAGGCGAATACTTCCCACAGTGGTATAGTGTATTTTAGTATCTTCCCCAAGAACACAACATATGACAGCACAAGATAGTCCGTAGTCTCAGCTTCCCGAGAAATACGGATCAAGGCGTGCTACTATGTCTGTATGTAATGTAACGCCAATAGTAAAATTTACCGTAGTTTTGTTATTTTGTATTATTTGTTATGTATAACAACACCTGTAGTAGCTCCGGCTGCGTTCCTAACTTCCTGTAAGGGAACCTCTCCCAACCGGAAGTTGTACTGCGCGTCGGCTACGAAGGCGTAGAATGCTCCTCCGTAGACTATGTCTACGGTCACGTTTCCATATTCTGGGACATCCACAGAAACATCTTGAAACATATAAATATTATACACGTACCAGTATAGGTATGAATGAATATTCATGAACATGTATATACCAAATAGATAACGTAGCGATGCACAGCTGCCGCATCCGCGAGATTACTAGGGCTAGGTTTCTGAATCTCTTTACCCATAAATACACATTATCAGTAGAACCTTCAAAATACATATTTAAAAGTTTTTGGTGGTGTTTTTAAAATTAATTTCCCTTTTTTATTAATAACTGTCAATGAATATCATTCAGAATTATGACGTGTGTTTTTGGAAAATATATATCTGTATGCATGTATAATGTAATGATATTGTTACGTAATGAAACAAGGCATCTCAAGCGATACGAATCATCTCGCTATTCGACATTGACGTAATATGTATCATGAAGTAGAAGGGTGCTGATTGTTTCTGCAATTGCAAACCAGATGCAGACGCATGTAAATAAGGATATGTTAATGAAGTCCGTTGAGCATGGACGTAAAATCCTATAATAATAATTGTCTGACAATTATTTTTTGTGACGTGGGTCCGCGCCTAACCCCTGTGGTTTTATCAAATTATAATATATTTTTTTATCCAGAATGTAGGACACAATACTATGTAACATGAGAATCTTAACCTAGTTTGGGAGAGAGTTTCGAGAGATAATACTTTACAATCGTCTATTGCAGTTGTAGTTGTATGCTTATCTATGTGCAACATTGTACATACGTGTAGTAAGTGTGTGGGGGAAATGTAGTTGAATGACAGTGAAGAAGCCATTGGCTGACACGTTATTGAAACATGGTTTAGTTATAGTACAAGTGTTGGTGTATGTAGTTGGTCTTACTCTGTGCAAAGGTATGAGACTCTCAATATCTGGTATTGGGTGTATTGATAGACGAGTCTAATATGTATGTTCTGTGGTGCTACATGTATTTATGTTGTAATTTTTGTGAACTAGCTGTCATTGAATTAAGTAAATCCTGTTTTGTATTCCATACCCCGTCTTCATTGCATAAATCAAACCGTTACATATACACGTGTGACAAACATACCTGTTGCGAAGACAAAAGCCGGCACACTGTTAAATCGGACGTTTCCGGTCTTTCCATTTTCATACTCCACAAACGCTTCTACCAGTCCACACGGACACTGGATGGCCACACGGGTCTCCGGACTGGAAGGGTTCCGGGCTAATCCCGAATCTACAGCGTATCGTCCAAGGGCGATAACTGCGTGTCCACACATCGTACTGTACCCTTCATTGTGCATGAAGATCGTGGCTATGTCAGCTTTCTTGTTGTCGGCTGGAACTACCAATGCTCCGTACATGTCATAGTGACCGCGTGGTTCATACATCAGAAATTTTCGGTATGCGTCAAAATTTTCCCTGATGAAACGAATTTTATCCAGTATGGTGTCGCCCCCGAGGGAGGGGAAGCCAGACTCTATCACTCGCAATGGTTCCCCGCCCGTATGCATCTCCTTTGTTCGAATTTCGACATCTTCTGGTACTTCGGACATGTCTATACAACTTAACAGTCTGTTAATCGGTCATGGATGATCACCCAAATCAAATGTAACGTCACAAAATACGGTGGCCGATAAGCGGTATATAAGAACACACTGAGAGATATGAAGGCGCTGTGGTTTTTTTTTCTCTCTCCCAGAATGCCTCATTCAAGATGGCTGCTAATATTGGTAGCCATCTTGAATGAGGTATTCTGGGAGAGAAAAAAACCCCATAGATGCCTTCAATTCTCTCCCCTGTATCTTGGTTTTCAAATACAGAAGTGACATACCTTTCTTTAGTTGTATTTTCTTGAGATTTTATCTTTTTAGGTTGTTTTGGACATCTTCTTCTTTCAATATCTGTTGTTGATGATTTATGGCTAGCCGGGTTGGATTTCACGACGTTATTGACTTTCGGCATGCTAGTATAGTATGTAAATGGCTAGCCGTGTTGGTTTTCATGACGTTATTTGTCATGTTTTGTCCTGATTTTGTCATTTTTGCCCTAATTTTGTCCTGATTTTGTCATTTTTGTCCTGATTTTGTCATTTTTGTCCTAATTTTGTCCTGATTTTGTCCTGATTTTGACTTGATTTTGTCATTTTTGTCCTAATTTTGTCCTGATTTCGTCATTTTTGTCCTGATTTTGTCATTTTTGTCCTAATTTTGTCATGTTTTGTCCTGATTTTGTCATGTTTTGTCTTAATTTTGTCATTTTTGTCCTAATATTGTCCTGATTTTGTCATTTTTGTCCTGATTTTGTCATGTTTTGTCCTAATTTTGTCCTGATTTTGTCATTTTTGTCCTAATTTTGTCTTGATTTTGTCATTTTTGTCCTAATTTTGTCCTGATTTAGTCATTTTTGTCCTAATTTTGTCATTTTTGTCCTCATTTTGTCCTGATTTGTCGTGTTTTGTCATGATATGTCATGTTATGTCATGATTTTGTCATTTTTGTCATGATTTTGTCCTGATTTTGTCATTTTTGTCATGATTTTGTAATGATTTTGTCATTATTTGTCATGATTTTGTAATGATTTTGTCATTATTTGTCATTTTTGTCATGTTTTGTCATTTTTGTCATGATTTTGTCATGTTTTGTCATGATTTTGTCATTTTTGTCATGATTTTGTCATTTTTGTCATGATTTTGTCATTTTTGTCATGATTTGTCATGATTTTGTCATTTTTGTCATGATTTTTCATGTTTTTGTCATTTTGTATTATTTGTTATGTATAAAAACACCTGTAGTAGCTCCGGCTGCGTTCCTAACTTCCTGTATGGGAACCTCTCCCAACCGGAAGTTGTACTGCGCGTCGGCTACGAAGGCGTAGAATGCTCCTCCGTAGACTATGTCTACGGTCACGTTTCCATATTCCGGGATATCCACAGAAACATCTTGAAACATATAAATATTATACACGTACCAGTATAGGTATGAATGAATATTCATGAACATGTATATACCAAATAGATAACGTAGCGATGCACAGCTGCCGCATCCGCGAGATTACTAGGGCTAGGTTTCTGAATCTATTTACCCATAAATATACACATTTAAAAGTTTTTGGTGGTGTTTTTAAAATTAATTTCCCTTTTTTATTAATAACTGTCAATGAATATAATTCAGAATTATGACGGTGTTTTTTGGAAAATATATATCTGTATGCATGTATAATGTAATGATATTGTTACGTAATGAAACAAGGCATCTCAAGCGATACGAATCATCTCGCTATTCGACATTGACGTAATATGTATCATAAAGTAGAAGGGTGCTGATTGTTTCTGCAATTGCAAACCAGATGCAGACGCCTGTAAATAAGGATATGTTAAAGAAGTCCGTCGAGCATGGACGTAAAATCCTATAATAATAATTGTCTGACAATTAGTTTTTGTGACGTGGGTCCGCGCCTAACCCCTGTGGTTTTATCAAATTATAATTTTTTTTTATACAGAATGTAGGACACAATACTATGTAACATGAGAATCTTAACCTAGTTTGGGAGAGAGTTTCGAGAGATAATACTTTACAATCGTCTATTGCAGTTGTGGTTGTATGCTTATCTATGTGCAACATTGTACATACGTGTAGTAAGTGTGTGGGGGAAATGTGAGGGAAATGTAGTTGAATGACAGTGAAGAAGCCATTGGCTTACACGTTATTGAAACATGGTTTAGTTATAGTACAAGTTTTGGTGTATGTAGTTGGTCTTACTCTGTGCAAAGGTATGAGACTCTCAATATCTGGTATTGAGTGTATTGATACACGAGTCTAATATGTATGTTCTGTGGTGCTATTTATGTTGTAATTTTTGTGAACTAGCTGTCATTGAATTAAGTAAATCCTGTTTTGTATTTCATACCCCGTCTTCATTGCATAAATCAAACCGTTACATATACACGTGTGACAAACATACCTGTTGCGAAGACAAAAGCCGGCACACTGTTAAACCGGACGTTTCCGGTCTTTCCATTCTCATACTCCACAAACGCTTCTACCAGTCCACACGGACACTGGATGGCCACACGGACACTGGATGGCCACACGGGTCTCCGGACTGGAAGGGTTCCGGACTAATCCCGAATCTACAGCGTATCGTCCAAGGGCGATAACTGCGTGTCCACACATCGTACTGTACCCTTCATTGTGCATGAAGATCGTGGCTATGTCAGCTTTCTTGTTGTCGGCTGGTACTACCAATGCTCCGTACATGTCATAGTGACCGCGTGGTTCATACATCAGAAATTTTCGGTATGCGTCAAAATTTTCCCTGATGAAACGAATTTTATCCAGTATGGTGTCGCCCCCGAGGGAGGGGAAGCCAGACTCTATCACTCGCAATGGTTCCCCGCCCGTATGCATCTCCTTTGTTCGAATTTCGACATCTTCTGGTACTTCGGACATGTCTATACAACTTAACAGTCTGTTAATCGGTCATGGATGATCACCCAAATCAAATGTAACGTCACAAAATACGGTGGCCGATAAGCGGTATATAAGAACACACTGAGAGATATGAAGGCGCTGTGTTTTTTTTTCTCTCTCCCAGAATGCCTCATTCAAGATGGCTGCCAATATTGGTAGCCATCTTGAATGAGGTATTCTGGGAGAGAAAAAAACCCCATAGATGCCTTCAATTCTCTCCCCTGTATCTTGGTTTTCAAATACAGAAGTGACATACCTTTCTTTAGTTGTATTTTCTTGAGATTTTATCTTTTTAGGTTGTTTTGGACATCTTCTTTCAATATCTGTTGTTGATGATTTATGGCTAGCCGGGTTGGATTTCACGACGTTATTGACTTTCGGCATGCTAGTATAGTATGTAAATGGCTAGCCGTGTTGGTTTTCATGACGTTATTTGTCATGTTTTGTCCTGATTTTTGTCATTTTTGCCCTAATTTTGTCCTGATTTTGTCATTTTTGTCCTGATTTTGTCATTTTTGTCCTAATTTTGTCCTGATTTTGTCCTGATTTTGTCATTTTTGTCCTAATTTTGTCCTGATTTTGTCATTTTTGTCCTGATTTTGTCATTTTTGTCCTGATTTTGTCATGTTTTGTCCTAATTTTGTCATGTTTTGTCCTAATTTTGTCATTTTTGTCCTTATATTGTCCTGATTTTGTCATTTTTGTCCTGATTTTGTCATGTTTTGTCCTAATTTTGTCCTGATTTTGTCATTTTTGTCTTGATTTTGTCATTTTTGTCCTAATTTTGTCCTGATTTTGTCATTTTTGTCCTAATTTTGTCATTTTTGTCCTCATTTTGTCCTCATTTTGTCCTGATTTTGTCATGATTTTGTCCTGATTTTGTCATGATTTTGTAATGATTTTGTCATTATTTGTCATGATTTTGTAATGATTTTGTCATTATTTGTCGTTTTTGTCATGTTTTGTCATTTTTGTCATGATTTTGTCATGTTTTGTCATTTTTGTCAAGATTTTGTCATTTTTGTCATGATTTTGTCATTTTTGTCATGATTTGTCATGATTTTGTCATTTTTGTCATGATTTGTCATGTTTTTGTCATTTTGTATTATTTGTTATGTATAAAAACACCTGTAGTAGCTCCGGCTGCGTTCCTAACTTCCTGTATGGGAACCTCTCCCAACCGGAAGTTGTACTGCGCGTCGGCTACGAAGGCGTAGAATGCTCCTCCGTAGACTATGTCTACGGTCACGTTTCCATATTCCGGGATATCCACAGAAACATCTTGAAACATATAAATATTATACACGTACCAGTATAGGTATGAATGAATATTCATGAACATGTATATACCAAATAGATAACGTAGCGATGCACAGCTGCCGCATCCGCGAGATTACTAGGGCTAGGTTTCTGAATCTATTTACCCATAAATACACATTATCAGTAGAACCTTAAAAATACACATTTAAAAGTTTTTGGTGGTGTTTTTAAAATTAATTTCCCTTTTTTATTAATAACTGTCAATGAATATAATTCAGAATTATGACGTGTGTTTTTGGAAAATATATATCTGTATGCATGTATAATGTAATGATATTGTTACGTAATGAAACAAGGCATCTCAAGCGATACGAATCATCTCGCTATTCGACATTGACGTAATATGTATCATAAAGTAGAAGGGTGCTGATTGTTTCTGCAATTGCAAACCAGATGCAGACGCCTGTAAATAAGGATATGTTAATGAAGTCCGTCGAGCATGGACGTAAAATCCTATAATAATAATTGTCTGACAATTAGTTTTTGTGACGTGGGTCCGCGCCTAACCCCTGTGGTTTTATCAAATTATAATATTTTTTTTATCCAGAATGTAGGACACAATACTATGTAACATGAGAATCTTAACCTAGTTTGGGAGAGAGTTTCGAGAGATAATACTTTACAATCGTCTATTGCAGTTGTGGTTGTATGCTTATCTATGTGCAACATTGTACATACGTGTAGTAAGTGTGTGGGGGAAATGTAGTTGAATGACAGTGAAGAAGCCATTGGCTGACACGTTATTGAAACATGGTTTAGTTATAGTACAAGTGTTGGTGTATGTAGTTGGTCTTACTCTGTGCAAAGGTATGAGACTCTCAATATCTGGTATTGAGTGTATTGATACACGAGTCTAATATGTATGTTCTGTGGTGCTACATGTATTTATGTTGTAATTTTTGTGAACTAGCTGTCATTGAATTAAGTAAATCCTGTTTTGTATTCCATACCCCGTCTTCATTGCATAAATCAAACCGTTACATATACACGTGTGACAAACATACCTGTTGCGAAGACAAAAGCCGGCACACTGTTAAATCGGACGTTTCCGGTCTTTCCATTTTCATACTCCACAAACGCTTCTACCAGTCCACACGGACACTGGATGGCCACACGGGTCTCCGGACTGGAAGGGTTCCGGACTAATCCCGAATCTACAGCGTATCGTCCAAGGGCGATAACTGCATGTCCACACATCGTACTGTACCCTTCATTGTGCATGAAGATCGTGGCTATGTCAGCTTTCTTGTTGTCGGCTGGAACTACCAATGCTCCGTACATGTCATAGTGACCGCGTGGTTCATACATCAGAAATTTTCGGTATGCGTCAAAATTTTCCCTGATGAAACGAATTTTATCCAGTATGGTGTCGCCCCCGAGGGAGGGGAAGCCAGACTCTATCACTCGCAATGGTTCCCCGCCCGTATGCATCTCCTTTGTTCGAATTTCGACATCTTCTGGTACTTCGGACATGTCTATACAACTTAACAGTCTGTTAATCGGTCATGGATGATCACCCAAATCAAATGTAACGTCACAAAATACGGTGGCCGATAAGCGGTATATAAGAACACACTGAGAGATATGAAGGCGCTGTGTTTTTTTTTTCTCTCTCCCAGAATGCCTCATTCAAGATGGCTGCCAATATTGGTAGCCATCTTGAATGAGGTATTCTGGGAGAGAAAAAAACCCCATAGATGCCTTCAATTCTCTCCCCTGTATCTTGGTTTTCAAATACAGAAGTGACATACCTTTCTTTAGTTGTATTTTCTTGAGATTTTATCTTTTTAGGTTGTTTTGGACATCTTCTTTCAATATCTGTTGTTGATGATTTATGGCTAGCCGGGTTGGATTTCACGACGTTATTGACTTTCGGCATGCTAGTATAGTATGTAAATGGCTAGCCGTGTTGGTTTTCATGACGTTATTTGTCATGTTTTGTCCTGATTTTTGTCATTTTTGCCCTAATTTTGTCCTGATTTTGTCATTTTTGTCCTGATTTTGTCATTTTTGTCCTAATTTTGTCCTGATTTTGTCCTGATTTTGTCATTTTTGTCCTAATTTTGTCCTGATTTTGTCATTTTTGTCCTGATTTTGTCATTTTTGTCCTGATTTTGTCATGTTTTGTCCTAATTTTGTCATGTTTTGTCCTAATTTTGTCATTTTTGTCCTTATATTGTCCTGATTTTGTCATTTTTGTCCTGATTTTGTCATGTTTTGTCCTAATTTTGTCCTGATTTTGTCATTTTTGTCTTGATTTTGTCATTTTTGTCCTAATTTTGTCCTGATTTTGTCATTTTTGTCCTAATTTTGTCATTTTTGTCCTCATTTTGTCCTGATTTTGTCATGATTTTGTCCTGATTTTGTCATTTTTGTCATGATTTTGTAATGATTTTGTCATTATTTGTCATGATTTTGTAATGATTTTGTCATTATTTGTCGTTTTTGTCATGTTTTGTCATTTTTGTCATGATTTTGTCATGTTTTGTCATTTTTGTCATGATTTGTCAAGATTTTGTCATTTTTGTCATGATTTGTCATGTTTTTGTCATTTTGTATTATTTGTTATGTATAAAAACACCTGTAGTAGCTCCGGCTGCGTTCCTAACTTCCTGTATGGGAACCTCTCCCAACCGGAAGTTGTACTGCGCGTCGGCTACGAAGGCGTAGAATGCTCCTCCGTAGACTATGTCTACGGTCACGTTTCCATATTCCGGGATATCCACAGAAACATCTTGAAACATATAAATATTATACACGTACCAGTATAGGTATGAATGAATATTCATGAACATGTATATACCAAATAGATAACGTAGCGATGCACAGCTGCCGCATCCGCGAGATTACTAGGGCTAGGTTTCTGAATCTATTTACCCATAAATACACATTATCAGTAGAACCTTAAAAATACACATTTAAAAGTTTTTGGTGGTGTTTTTAAAATTAATTTCCCTTTTTTATTAATAACTGTCAATGAATATAATTCAGAATTATGACGTGTGTTTTTGGAAAATATATATCTGTATGCATGTATAATGTAATGATATTGTTACGTAATGAAACAAGGCATCTCAAGCGATACGAATCATCTCGCTATTCGACATTGACGTAATATGTATCATAAAGTAGAAGGGTGCTGATTGTTTCTGCAATTGCAAACCAGATGCAGACGCCTGTAAATAAGGATATGTTAATGAAGTCCGTCGAGCATGGACGTAAAATCCTATAATAATAATTGTCTGACAATTAGTTTTTGTGACGTGGGTCCGCGCCTAACCCCTGTGGTTTTATCAAATTATAATATTTTTTTTATCCAGAATGTAGGACACAATACTATGTAACATGAGAATCTTAACCTAGTTTGGGAGAGAGTTTCGAGAGATAATACTTTACAATCGTCTATTGCAGTTGTGGTTGTATGCTTATCTATGTGCAACATTGTACATACGTGTAGTAAGTGTGTGGGGGAAATGTAGTTGAATGACAGTGAAGAAGCCATTGGCTTACACGTTATTGAAACATGGTTTAGTTATAGTACAAGTTTTGGTGTATGTAGTTGGTCTTACTCTGTGCAAAGGTATGAGACTCTCAATATCTGGTATTGAGTGTATTGATAGACGAGTCTAATATGTATGTTCTGTGGTGCTATTTATGTTGTAATTTTTGTGAACTAGCTGTCATTGAATTAAGTAAATCCTGTTTTGTATTTCATACCCCGTCTTCATTGCATAAATCAAACCGTTACATATACACGTGTGACAAACATACCTGATGCGAAGACAAAAGCCGGCACACTGTTAAACCGGACGTTTCCGGTCTTTCCATTTTCATACTCCACAAACGCTTCTACCAGTCCACACGGACACTGGATGGCAGTGGCGTAGGAAGCGGGGGGGGGGGGGGGGGGGGGGGGGGGGGGGGGGGGGGGGGGGGGGGGGGGGGGGGGGGGGGGCAATTGCCCCCCCCCCCCCCACTTTTTTCAGTGGGGGGGCAAACATATCTTTTTGCCCCCCCACTTTTTGCCATCCAAAATCTAAAAAAGGGGAAAAACACGAATTTATATATTCATTTCGATAAATATCTGTATATTTTCGAACCGATAATGTTTTCTTGAAGGCAACGATAAAAACTTTATCTTGTAATTCCGGAACATTCCGACTTTTATACTAGTATATCAATCCTCAGACAGGTCTGTGTGTCGGTCGTCTGCACTAGCCTGGTAAGTCAATATTTATATCTTAATACAAAATTTTGCTTAACTTCATCTCATAGATTCAATAAGTTGATGATAATTTGTGAAGTTAATTGAGTTCATAATGAGAACAAGACAGAAACACAACATGAATAAGAATGCGCGGTTTTAACGTGAATCGAGTGATACTAATTACCAACAGGTACGAGGAAATACAAAAAAAATCGGCTCGCGCCTACGGCGCTCGCTTTATCACTAAATTACTGCCCCCCCCCCCCTTTCGATTGCAGATCCACAGGGGGGCTTCGCCACCCTGGTACCCGCTTAGCGGCCCCCAAACCTCTCACAAAAAGGGGAAAAAAATCGGCTCGCGCCTACGACGCTCGCATGATCACTTCATTACTGGACCCCCCTTTCGAAAACTCCTGGATCCGCGCCTGATCCCGAATTATTGGAAATGTGCTATATTTCATTTTCCGCGGAGGGCTTAGACCCCCTTGAACCCCCTATCAGGGCGCTACCCTGGACCCGCTGGGCGGCCCCTCAGACCCCTCGTAAAAAAAAAAAAAAAAAAGCAAAAAAAATCGTCTCGCGCCTACGGCGCTAACATTATTACTAAATTACTGAACCCCCCGCCCTTTCGAAAATCCTGGCCGGGCCTGGTGAATCATGTTTTGCCATAAATGATATATCCTGATTTGCGTAAATAACTTATTTTGTACTACATAAATTATCAAAATTATCATGGGATGTTGAAATGATAATTATTGGCTAATTTTGCGGAGATGGCATACGATTTGTTTAGTGCGTAAAATTTAAGGTTAAAAAAATTTTGCCCCCCCCCCCCCCCCCCCCCCCCCCCCCACTTTTTGACGACTTCCTACGCCACTGATGGCCACACGGGTCTCCGGACTGGAAGGGTTCCGGACTAATTCCGAATCTACAGCGTATCGTCCAAGGGCGATAACTGCGTGTCCACACATCGTACTGTACCCTTCATTGTGCATGAAGATCGTGGCTATGTCAGCTTTCTTGTTGTCGGCTGGTACTACCAATGCTCCGTACATGTCATAGTGACCGCGTGGTTCATACATCAGAAATTTTCGGTATGCGTCAAAATTTTCCCTGATGAAACGAATTTTATCCAGTATGGTGTCGCCCCCGAGGGAGGGGAAGCCAGACTCTATCACTCGCAATGGTTCCCCGCCCGTATGCATCTCCTTTGTTCGAATTTCGACATCTTCTGGTACTTCGGACATGTCTATACAACTTAACAGTCTGTTAATCGGTCATGGATGATCACCCAAATCAAATGTAACGTCACAAAATACGGTGGCCGATAAGCGGTATATAAGAACACACTTCCTGGTGTTATCTATCAGTGCTATGTCTCACATGAGTTTATGAAAGCGTCATTATGCACTTCTATCCCTACTACAATGTATATTCTGACACCTCCACACCCATCGGTGATCAAGGTTTGTTTGTATTAAACAAATACATATGGTCGGCGCACAAATAACTTCATTTGAAGAAGTACCATCACGACCCCAAAAATGCATACCAATTTCATTACACAAGAAAACATAGGTCTAAAATTAATCAACAATATTCATTCAAATAGACACTAAAATAAGGTATCGATGATACTATTCTAATATTTATAACAATACATCTTGTCATTTCATAAAACTTGTGTCTCATACGGATATTTAACATTAAATAACAACGCGGGGACAATAGTGACGTCACTCAAAAAGAAGTTCCGTAAGTACTTCCGGTTCAGTGCGGTTTGTCATACCCTAGGGGTTGACAGAGACATTTCTTACGTCTAAAACTGGAGATAAATCTGTAAACTGTGGAAGAAGTCTCTATCTTTATTAGCTAACTTTTTAAAGCTCTGTCTCCATCCACCATAACACACTTTTTGACATCTCTATATCCACTCATACTAGCTAACGTTTGACATCTCCATCTCCACCCACCCTGACTAACTTTTGACACCTCCATCTCAACCTACTCAAGCCAATTCTTGACATCTCCATTTCCACCCACCCCGACTAACTTTTGACACCTCCATCTCAACCTACTCAAGCCAATTCTTGACATCTCCATTTCCACCCACCCCGACTAACTTTTGACACCTCCATCTCAACCTACCCAAGCCAATTCTTGACATCTCCATCTCCACCAACCCTGACTAACTTTTGATACCCCCATCTCAACCTACACGAGCCAATTATTGACACCTCTATCGCCACCCCACCCACACTGAACCATCTCTAACCACCCTGACTAACTTTTGACACCTCCCTCTCCACCCATCTTCGGTACCGGTTGACTCCTCCATCTCCACACATCGTAGCTAACTTTTGACACACTTATCCCCATCCACTCTTGATCATGTTTTTAAGGTTCAAAAATTGTCAATCAAAGCGAACCATTAAAGAAATATAATTTTTCCAGCAATATCTAAATAAGAGTGACATTAAGATTTGAAACCAAGGAATTTATTTTAAAGCCTTTTTTGTTGCGAACATCTAGTTGAAAACAGAAATTTGTGAATGAATTATTTTCTATGGAAATCGATATGGTACGATATGCTAAATGCCTGATGAGGAATGCTAAATGCTTAAAGCATTTCGCATAAGCATTTAGCAAAAGTAAAAAATTCGCATAAAACTTTTAGCAAAAAGCATTTCATTGTATTTTAATTATGGAAAGCCGGTATGACATGCTAACATTTAAATGTTCACTGCTAAATGAGAAATACTTTATGCTAAATGTTTACTGCTAAATGCAGAATGTTTTATGCTAATTGTTTAATGCGAAATGGTTAAAGCTTGAGTTGTTGTTTTGATTTCTTTCTATTAAATTACATATCAAACGTTGTTAATCCTCATTAACAACGTTAAATGTTCATTTGTAATTGAGGACACCGTCGGATATCACCATGCTAAATTCATCACGGCGTGATAAGTGTAGCTTAAATTAGTACACCGAACCGTGGGTATCCGACGATGAATTTGAGGATAACAATACCAGAAACAGTTTAAACACTCATGGCAAATAGACAGTAGGCCCTGAGCAGCTAGAGAGTATTCAGCATTTCAAAATACCGAGGCCAACAACAAAACAACATTTTGCAATAAGCGTTTAGCATTTTGGCTAAATGCGATACAAAATGAAAAATGCTGTTGAAAGCGAAATGCTTCATGATAAATGCGACATGCTAAATGCTTTACTGTATGCGAAATGATTTCTAACGTTAGACCAGTCATCTAACTTGAAGATGGAGATATTATCCGCTTTGAAGCAAAACATGTATGGTTGCTTTGTTTACAACTTATCCCTTTTAGCTAGATTATGCTCAATTACAAAGGATTTCTTCATTAAAAAGTTTGCACTTTAAAATTAAGCATTTCGCACGAAACATTAAGCATGTCGTAACGACTTTCCATATCTAATAAATCATATTTTCCAACATCAACAACATAAAACCACAGAGTTATCTTACCGGAAGTAATTTCGAACAGGAAGTTGTAATAATCCAAGATGGAGGTGACCGAAGCGATGGAATGATAGTGAAAACAACAAAACAACTAACTACACGTTCACTATGAAATCATCTCCATTTCGAATAGCTACATTGGTTTTAATGCTAGTTAGTTTATTTGTTGACATAAAAATATCAGCATTACATCTCAAAGGGACATGGAACACCGGCAGTTTCTACAAATATCTTGCAAAATTTGGTATTCAAAAAACAAACACGAAAGATTTATTGGATACAGAAGGATTTATTTATGGAAATATTACTTCAAGAAATAATTCCTCTTCAATCGTCACTTTAGTTGTCGTAGATAGTGAATATTTTATGGAGTTTCACGGAAACAGTACTCGAAAGCTACACAAACACACCTGCGCACGTATGTTTAACAAGATTGATACCATTGCGTTTGACTTCGAGTGCAAGAAACACGGTTTGGAGGATTTCTTAAGAAAGGTCCCGTGTATTAAAGGAAAACTTTGTTATGACGAAGATAACCCAGCTAACGTCATGCCAGGATATCAGTTCACATACAAAGTACAGGATTTTAGGTCTCCAAGGTAACTAGACCGAGTTTCATCTGGCCCTGACACCATGTCTGTTGTAGAAATATGTTGGCTATATGATATATTATCAGTTTGGGAAAAATCACCAAATTGTGCGTAATACGCAACCATGCCCATTAGGCTATATGACAATTGAAGTAGAGTTTTGTTACTAAAAATAGTACTCTAAAGTTAACTTTTTGAAATTTGTACCCCATGGTGATTCTTTGAACTTACTACACAGTATACAATGTATACAGATTCATGATTCAATATAAGGAAAGATATAAGGTGATCATATATCGTAAGCAAAAGTTGATTTTTAGGTTATCTGACTTGTAGCCATCGTGCTTCGTCCGTCGTCATGTGCCTTCCGCCGTCAGCAGTGCGTAAACTTTTCACATTTCAAACTAATTCTCAAGTTCAACTGATGGGATTGAGTTGAAACTTGCCTGGAATGATCCTGAGATAATCCTGACCATCACCAAGTGTTGTTATTTTTCGGGTCGGTCTGAAAGCCAAGATGGCCACGTGCACCATGCTGCCACCATGGCAACTATTTTGAAAGACACATTTTTATCTTCTTCTCCAGTTCCACTGGAGCCATTGAGCTGAAAATTGGTGAGGATGTTAAGAAAGGGGAACCAGCAAAGTGTTGTTATTTTTCAGCCTGGTAAAAACTTTAACTTGGCAGCCACTGTGGCCATTTTGTAAAATGATTGCACAATCATGGTTTTCCTGAACAACACCCATTTCAAACTACTTCCCAAGTTCCACCAGTGGCTTTCAACTTGGCTACAATGATCTTGAGATGGCCCTGACCAAGTGATGTTATAAAAATATTCTGGTCAGTCCAAAATCCAAGATGGCCACCATGGCCAACAGTACCACTATATTTGAAATAAGATTGAGTTTACATGTATATACAATAGTACATACAAGGGTATTTAGAGTCAGATGACCATTAAGGGCCATGGGCCTCTTATTACAGAATATCTTCAATGGAATTTATAAAGTCAATAATCATGCTTACGCTCTATAATTGATGTTGTGTAAAAGCTTGAGTTGAAGATTTTTTTTTTTTTTTTCAGGTACTGGTATGTAAGTTTAGTTGCCTGCCAGCGTAACCATTGTGTGTGGGAGCGGAATGATGACAAGCCATTCAATCTGGACTATGACATCTGGCTGGTCAATGGAAATCCAGCATCCAAACATTTGAATCCATTTGAGCATCAGTTTTCATTTGACGACCATGATATTTTTGAAATTTATTTAGTTTTCCTCATAATCTATGGCATAATATCTCCTATTTGGTTTTATGCATTTATCAAACAGAAACATCCCATAACACAATTGTTTACATCTGTGATAGCTTTGGAAGTGATAGGTATAGCCCTGAATTTCCTACATTTGTTGATATTTTCTTTCAATGGAGTTGGTTTCTTCCCATTGGAAATAGTTGGGAATGCAGTGGACACAATATCACAGTGCCTGTTCATGCTGTTTCTACTGCTGGTTGCTCGTGGCTGGACAATTTCACACATGGAGATAAAGGGACGTGCTGTGGTCTTCTCCATCTGGGGTGTATACACTCTCTCAAACTCTGTCCTGTATTTTTGGAACCTGGTAAGACTCTTTGTTAGCAAATATTCATATTCATGGTAACCTTATATACACATGTAATTACTTAAAATTTAAGATCAATGGAAATTTTGTTGAGAATATAGTTAATGTATGATAAACAAAACTGTTTGGTATTTTTGCTCAAACTTAGAAGATATTTTTCTCAGCAACCCAAACACACTTTTGCATAATAAACAGCTCTATATATATATATTTTTATCGATCATAATTTCAGAAATAATTCATGTATATACTAATTCAGGCACTATCTCACAATGTTTTTTTCATTTTGTAAATAAAAATTGTGATCCATCTTTCTCTTTGAATTACAGACTGAAGTTGATGAAATCTCCAACATAGATGAATGGCAGACATGGCCAGGCTACATAACACTAGGTTTACGTGTGGTGATTATGATATGGTTTGTCATAGAGCTTAGACGCACAGTATTCCATAGCAAACATCCAGACAGACTGAACTTCCTTCAACAGTTTGGAGCATTTTTCCTCGTGTGGTTTATATACCTGCCTGTCCTAGCAATCATTGGCACACAGATCTCAGCATTGTGGAAGCATAAAACTATTCTAAGTAAGTTATTGTGTGAAAATTATAATGAATAAACTGAACATAGTGCATATAAAAGATCTTATAAGCTTTGAGGAAATTGATAACCCAGCAGGTAGGGCTTAAGAATTGTACTTGCTGCCCCCATTGCTTGATCGTAAGAGGCAACTTAACTTGGGATCTTATCTTTTCTTAGTAACTTTCTTCTTCCTAATGTCTCCCTTGACAATGCCTCACTTTTGGCCTTAAGTTGAGTGTTTGACACTGGAAGGAAGGCTTCCAGTTCTGCCCCCTTGCTTAGACCCGAGTCTTTAAAAATGGTAGTTGTTACTCCTGCTTAGTACTCAGCATTTTGGGAGTGGGACGGCTGGTTTAAATTTGCCTGTTGTCAGTTTAATGTGACCGGGTGTCCTGTTGGGTGTCTTCAGCAGCATGCTTCATTCAGGTAGCACTAATTATTATAATTGGCAAAACTTCCGGACTAGCACATACTTAACATGAACATAACGCAGCCTCCTAAAACACATACACACTCACCACACAAATGCATGTCGTACCCACATAATGCCATCCTTAAATGACCTATAGGCTGTTGATAGGATGTTAAATGATAAATAAAGCCAAACTGAAGAAATTGAAATTATGATAATTTGAGGTTAAGTTAATTCTTTGATCATATGTCGTTGGAGAAGAGTCAACACTAATATGATTGCTTCAAGATAATTTGTATTGTTGTCGAAATGATAATTTTGTTTTCAAGAATATGAATAAAAGTGTTTAATAGAGCATAAAATATTTGTAGTGTTAATGGTGTGTTGCTAGTTTTAACTAAACCTGCTATTTCCTACTGCATGTCAAAAGAGACAACTAATGCAGGTCCCTCCTACAGATTTCGGAGTGATTTCTCAGATACCGGTCCCTCCTACAGATTTCGGAGTGATTTCTCAGATACCGGTCCCTCCTACAGATTTCGGAGTGATTTCTCAGATACCGGTCCCTCCTACAGATTTCGGAGTGATTTCTCAGATACCGGTCCCTCCTATAGATTTCGGAGTGATTTCTCAGATACAGGTCCCTCCTACAGATTTCGGAGTGATTTCTCAGATACAGGTCCCTCCTACAGATTTCAGAGTGATTTCTCAGATACAGGTCCCTCCTACAGATTTCGGAGTGATTTCTCAGACGTTTTGTGTTGAGAAGATCATTAGAAAATCTAAGAATAGACTGTTATATTTGAGGAATAGGGCCTACAAGTCACAGTGTGTAGTTTTAGAAATTAGTGATCTAGTCACACACTTAAACTCAAAACTTTGTCTCAAATGATATAAACACTTGTCTTCTTGGAAGATCTAAATAAACATGGCTTTGATTATGGAAGTTGAAGAAAATTAATCAAATATTGAATTTGGATTACTTTCTTTAGACTTATCAATAATGTACATATTTTTTACGGTTTCATAAATGTTTTACATTGTAAAGTAGTTGACCATCATAATCAATGACTATAAAGAATTAATACTGATTTTACAGCGATAACACTCGGATCAGATCTACTGTGTGTTCTGGTGATGATCCATTTACTATGGCCCAGTAGATCCATCCTGTATCTCATCAAGACTGAGAGCACCATATCTACATATGACCTGGAGATAACAGGTAGGAATTGTAACGTGTGGTATGTCTATTATAGTATACAGGATAGTGATGTGACTGAGTGATGTCTATTATAGTATACAGGATAGTGATGTGACTGAGTGATGTCTATTATAGTATACAGGATAGTGATGCGACTGAGTGATGTCTATTATAGTATACAGGATAGTGATGTGACTGAGTGATGTCTATTATAGTATACAGGATAGTGATGTGACTGAGTGATGTCTATTATAGTATACAGGATAGTGATGTGACTGAGTGATGTCTATTATAGTATACAGGATAGTGATGTGACTGAGTGATGTCTATTATAGTATACAGGATAGTGATGAGACTGAGTGATGTCTATTATAGTATACAGGATAGTGATGCGACTGAGTGATGTCTAAGGACTTTGTATAGAGAAGTGTACAGGTGAGTGATGTCTGTAGTAGTAATTGGTATAGAGAAGTGTACAGGTGAGTGATGGAGTCGCTGAGTGATGTCTGTAGTAGTAATTGGTATAGAGAAGTGTACAGGTGAGTGATGTCTGTAGTAGTAATTTGTATAGAGAAGTGTACAGGTGAGTGATGGAGTCCCTGAGTGATGTCTGTAGTAGTAATTGGTATAGAGAAGTGTACAGGTGAGTGATGTCTGTAGTAGTAATTGGTATAGAGAAGTGTACAGGTGAGTGATTTCTGTAGTAGTAATTGGTATAGAGAAGTGTACAGGTGAGTGATGTCTGTAGTAGTAATTGGTATATAGAAGTGTACAGGTGAGTGATGTCTGTAGTAGTAATTGGTATAGAGAAGTGTACAGGTGAGTGATGTCTGTAGTAGTAATTTGTATAGAGAAGTGTACAGGTGAGTGATGGAGTCCCTGAGTGATGTCTGTACTAGTAATTGGTATAGAGAAGTGTACAGGTGAGTGATGTCTGTAGTAGTAATTTGTATAGAGAAGTGTACAGGTGAGTGATGTCTGTAGTAGTAATTTGTATAGAGAAGTGTACAGGTGAGTGATGTCTGTAGTAGTAATTGGTATAGAGAAGTATACAGGTGAGTGATGTCTGTAGTAGTAATTGGTATAGAGAAGTGTACAGGTGAGTGATGTCTATAGTATTAATTTGTATAGAGAAGTGTACAGGTGAGTGATGGTGTTGCTGAGTGATGTCTGTAGTATTAATTTGTATATAGAAGTGTACAGGTGAGTGATGGAGTCGCTGAGTGATGTCTGTAGTAGTAATTTGTATAGAGAAGTGTACAGGTGAGTGATGTCTGTAGTAGTAATTGGTATAGAGAAGTGTACGGGTGAGTGATGGAGTCACTGAGTGATGTCTGTAGTAGTAATTGGTATAGAGAAGTATACAGGTGAGTGGTGTCGCTGAGTGATGTCTGTAGTAGTAATTTGTATAGAGAAGTGTACAGGTGAGTGATAGAGTCACTGAGTGATGTCTGTAGAAGTAATTGGTATAGAGAAGTATACAGGTGAGTGATGTCTGTAGTAGTAATTGGTATTGAGAAGTATACAGGTGAGTGATGTCTGTAGTAGTAATTGGTATAGAGAAGTGTACAGGTGAGTGATGTCTGTAGTAGTAATTTGTATAGAGAAGTGTACAGGTGAGTGATGGTGTCGCTGAGTGATGTCTGTAGTAGTTATTGGTATAGAGAAGTGTACAGGTGAGTGATGGAGTCGCTGAGTGATGTCTGTAGTAGTTATTGGTATAGAGAAGTGTACAGGTGAGTGATGGAGTCGCTGAGTGATGTCTGTAGTAGTAATTGGTATAGAGAAGTGTACAGGTGAGTGATGGAGTCGCTGAGTGATGTCTGTAGTAGTAATTTGTATAGAGAAGTGTACAGGTGAGTGATGGAGTCACTGAGTGATGTCTGTAGTAGTAATTGGTATATAGAAGTGTACAGGTGAGTGATGTCTGTAGTAGTAATTTGTATAGAGAAGTGTACAGGTGAGTGATGTCTGTAGTAGTAATTGGTATAGAGAAGTGTACAGGTGAGTGATGTCTGTAGTAGTAATTGGTATAGAGAAGTGTACAGGTGAGTGATGGAGTCGCTGAGTGATGTCTGTAGTAGTAATTGGTATAGAGAAGTGTACAGGTGAGTGATGTCTGTAGTAGTAATTTGTATAGAGAAGTGTACAGGTGAGTGATGGTGTCGCTGAGTGATTTGACTGATGTCTTCATTGAGACATGTTATCTTTACTTGAAGTCTAGGAAAATGACTGCCGTTTTGTACATGTAGGGTAGTAGACCTTTAATAGATCTAGAAATGACTATATCTTTAATAGACAACATGTATTTGTTATGACCAGGACAGGCTCTTTGATATATTTTACAGATAATAAATATCTTTACTGAAGATTCTGTGGTAAGCATGTATTTAGAAGGAAAATTTAGTTTATTATGCTGTTTGGGGATATTAATCATCTTGATTTAGTGCATAGTAGATAGATTATTTATTTGGTGAAGTTTGTGGTATAATCTAAAAATAGATTACATAATAATTATATACCTGGAAGTACAGGTTGCGTGATATTCTGTGTAGATAACTTTTATGGTGCAGGTTTTTTATGTCCCCACCATGAAATGGGGTATGTAAATGTATGTATGGTGCAGGTTTGTGATATACTCTGTAGATTAATTTTATATATGGTGCAGGTATTATGACGTACTTTCTAAATAATATTTTGACAATGTATATGCTTTATAGAGGATTTCTGGCTATGCTACAGGTTTGCTGGATATTGATGACCCGGAGGAGACCAGTATATTTAGCAGAGAGACCCATTTTCCTGGTAAACAGATAGAGCCTAATCACAATACCATTCACAATGGAAAGTACCACCCAAAGGGTAGGAGAGATGTTCCTAATGGCACTCACCATCTGGTAGAGGAGAGTCGAGACCTTATAGAGATGGAAACCATAGATATCCACACAGAGGAATTGGAGTTATAGTTTAATATCTACTGTCTCATGAGATATCGTTTTTTCATTGCCAATATTTTTTTTATTACTTTTTATCCATTTCCACAGGTGAGACTTATTTTGAAAACATTGGAAGTAAACTTTTAGCTGTAAGTTCAACAATTCATTTCAAATTTGATTTACAGACCATTGTTTTACAAAATGTATTGGTAAAAGTTTTGTCATATTTGAATATGGTTAAGTTAAAATTATTTAGAGGGATATGTTTTAGTACACAAAGAACTGATTCAGGTAGATCAAATTTGTGATGTGTTTGCCATCAAATACATTTTTGTATCTGAAAGTCAGTGTAACTAATTCAATCTTTTTAGTAACAGTTTGGTCTGAGGAAAACCTAGAACATATAAAAAATACCAATTATTGTGTATTAAATTTGATATAGTACAGTATAAGGAGCCTCATTGTTCTAATAGCCTTGGACAAGATAGAAGTAAAAAATCTAGTTTCAACTTAAGAAATTCATCTCGTCATTATACCAAAAGTGACAGATCAATAAGTAGAGTAGAGATTTATAGAGTGTTAATTCCAATTTATTTATTTAGTATAATTATGTTTATTATATATTAATTGTCCTTTAATAAAAAATGGTGATAAGGAGGAGATCACATTCCACGATGTTGAATACAACTACAGTTTGTACCATCTGTTGATGTACAAATTATATTGTTTTTATTTACCCTTGAAGACTTGCTGTATAACCTTATTTAAAACTTTAAAATAGCTTTATTTTTGTTTAATAAAGTATATCTTATGTGTGATACATATCATTGTCTACCAGCAGTGAGCCATTTATTGGAATTTTGTTGAAATATTTGTTATAGATAGATAGTAGTGATGTTTGATATGGTATCTATGCTTGAAATTTAATTTCTTGTTCTACCAGCAGTGAGCCATTTATTGAATTTTTTTTGAAATATTTGTTATAGATAGATAGTAATGTTTGATTTGGTATCTATGTTTAAAATTTGATTCTTATATCTACCATTATGACCAATTCAGTTTTAAAGGTAGATTTAAATCTGCAATAAAAAAAGTACCAAGTTGTTTACCATGCATAATTAGTCCCCCACATTACTACAGGAGATAACTAGAGTTTTATGCTATGTAGTCTGTAACATATAAAGAACTTAGAATTCAGGCCACCTTTTATACAGAGTTTTGGCCTTTTGTTCAGTGTGTGACACATTGTCTGTGGTTCATCTTGTATATTCTGCCAAGAACATGTGCCAACTTTGATGTGTACTGAAATGGAGTTATTTAACTTAACTTAAACAGAGTTATTGCCCTTCATTGATCAAAATACCAAAATTTGGCCAACAGGTGACGAAGGAGTGCTTTAAATACTCTACTTTTATTTATGTAGGAGATGAACAAGTCCCTTCTTAGGGTATTTACAGATTCCAAGAATATTGTGAGATTGAAAGCCGCACAGTCATCACTGAATAATAAAATCAGAATATAATTACAGGTAGAATCTTCAGTTTCTGTGGTGTGGTTTCATTGTTATTAGTTTTTTTAATTAATGCCTATTGTCTGGTAAATTAACTATTGTTGGATATCCACAGCCGGATACTAATTATTTGAAATAAATGTAATATGTTATGGAGAGAACTTTAATATAGGCTTAAGCCTGATGTTCAATCCAATTGATTTCCAATAAAATATGTTGAAATATCCACAGCCGATTGCACTATACGTACAATGTACGACAATGATTCTCAAGTTTTTATACCAATTTTTTAGAAGTGATGCTGGAGCTGTTGCAATCTCATATAATAAGTTTTACTATTTACAAGATGACCTGTTCGATGAGGTTATCTGATTCTGTGTATAGCCAGGCAAGGCCTATGCCTAGTTTTTCCTCTACATTTAACAGTATAGATTTGTATATAATAAATGACATTTAATTGTATTATAAATGAGAATTTCACAATACTCCCTTTAGAAGGATATATAATTCTGTTAGTATAGTTTAAATTCAAACTTATTAAATAGTCACTTCAATGGATAAAACAATGGGTATTGACAGTGTAATCAAATGCCGTAGAGATCAAAATTCTTAACTAAAAGAAAAAAAACATCCGTCCCACCATAATGTATTGCTTATGTGACTATATCTCCTAATACTCCTAATATCTGTTATTTCTCAGATACATCCTTAGATTAATGCATTGGCCTTACAACAAACCATTTGGAAGCCTTTCAATATATATATATATATATATATTATTAACGTCGGTATGCCTTTGGCACCTGCCGTTATAGTCGTGGTGGGAAAATGTTGTTAGTGACATGCTTTTTTTTTGCTTTAAAAATTGCAATTTTTCTATTTTTCAGATCTAATAATTGATTTTCAGCATAATATCTTTTTTTATATAAATCTAGGAGCTACTTGTATAAACCAAGGGATGTTGTACTATGTTTTAATTTGATGATGCAAGATGACCCGGTCTCTCTTCACTTTAATGCTAAAAGCTTTATACCTGCATATTATTTTTGCTTATATCTTTTACATAGATAATAATGTACATATTTTAAGCATATGAAGACATAATTTTCTGTTTCTAGATACTGTGAATACGTTCTTCATAATCATGTTGTTTGTATTTTTAATGATTTGAAAATAAACAAAAGTTCATTGGTCCAATAATTTGTTTAAACTTTACTGTTGATCATATTAGTTTAAAATTGTGAGGAAATCTAAAAGAAAAATGCATCATTTTAGACTAGCCACATTTTATATTGATATTAAAACTATGGAACAGGATATGTCATGATTTGACTGGAGCTTACCTTGGGGTACTAATATAACCACACTGGTTTTGTTGTGTGATCTGTTATATTAGCATATTGTTATTCATTCACAGATGTGCTCAGATAATTTTTGTTCTTTAACAGAAATAACAAGTACAGTCCCATCATTTGTGTAACTTTACAAAACTAGTACCATTATCAAAGATCCAGAATTATTGACATTTGTAAATGCCATTCCATCAACAGTTGCATTGTACTTACCAGTTCATAGTTTTATTTCTAATGATTCCTCCCCGAGATTCCCTGTTTGGTGCTACTTCACATATACTGTAAATGTGGATATTTTAGTGGTTTTCTTATTTCAGGTCTTTAATGCTGAGAGCATTCCATCTACATTAAGATTGTGTAAATTGAAGTTTCTGTATACAGTGAAACCTGACTTTACCTTGTCAGATACGATAGTGTGTCAGTAAAGTCACCGATCTTGTCAAGAGACACTTGATGCTGCACCGACTCTGTGTTAAGAATAGTTATTTCTTTCAAAGTTTTGAAGATTTTCCACCAGTGTTAAGTATTTCATCTTTTTCATGTCAGCAAATTTTCACAATTTGTTTAATATATGGTGTGATGTATGTTGCAGGTTGTCGTTAAAGTCGGTGAAAGGTAAAGTCAGTAGTTGGTTAAGACGGTGGTTGGTAAAGTCAGTGGTAGATAAAGTTGGTGGTAGATAAAGTCAGTGGTTGGTAAAGTCAGTGGTAGATAAAGTCAGTGGTAGATAAAGTCAGTGGTAGATAAAGTTAGTGGTTGGTAAAGTCAGTGGTTGGTAAAGTCAGTGGTAGATAAAGTCAGTGGTAGATAAAGTCAGTGGTTGGTTAAGTCAGTGGTTGGTAAAGTCAGTGGTAGATAAAGTCAGTGGTAGATAAAGTCAGTGGTAGATAAAGTCAGTGGTTGGTAAAGTCAGTGGTTGGTAAAGTCAGTGGTAGATAAAGTCAGTGGTAGATAAAGTCAGTGGTAGATAAAGTCAGTGGTAGATAAAGTCAGTGGTTGGTTAAGTCAGTGGTTGGTAAAGTCAGTGGTAGATAAAGTCGGTGGTAGATTAAGTCAGTGGTAGATAAAGTCGGTGGTTGGTAAAGTCAGTGGTCGTTATAAGTCGGTGGTTGGTTAAGTGAGTGGTCGGTAAAGTGAGTGGTCATTAAAGTGAGTGGTCATTTAAGTCAGTGGTCTGTAAAGTCAGTGGTAGATAAAGTCAGTGGTTGGTAAAGTCAGTGGTAGATAAAGTCAGTGGTTGGTAAAGTCAGTGGTAGATAAAGTCAGTGGTAGATAAAGTCAGTGGTCGTTAAAGTCAGTGGTAGATAAAGTCAGTGGTAGATAAAGTTGGTGGTCGGTAAAGTGAGTGGTTATTAAAGTGAGTGGTTGGTAAAGTGAGTGGTCATTAAAGTCGGTAGTCAGTGAAGTTGGTGGTTGGTAAAAACAGTGGTCGTTATAGTCAGTGGTCTGTAAAATCAGTGATCGATAAAGTCATTGGTCGATAAAGTTGGTGGTCGTTTAAGTCAGTGGTCAGTAAAATCGATGGTGGATAAAGTCGGAGGTCGTTTAAGTCAGTGGTCTGTAAAGTCGATGGTTGGTAAAGTCAGGTCTCACTGTACTGTTTCTACAGCAAGTACATTGTATTGTGTACCTTCATTGGCCAGATTTGTTTTGATATGTACTTACTTTTAAATTTGAGTACACCAAAATGAATTCATCTACAGCATAAATCTATGTATTATTGTATGTTGTAATTACAAATATGAGTACATTGTGTATCTATATTGTATTACAGATATAATTATGATTATAATAACTCTGTCATAAAACTGTCACATAACTAGAATGTCCTTGTTATGTGACCATGTCATACCAGTAAATATTGTAAGATATGTAATACTGTTGTGAGGTCCTGCATAAAATGAAATCATCATATAATTGTTTTGGTGATGGAATTAAAACATAATTTTAAAGTCAAAATTAGCCAGTATCATAGTGAATGAATTTAAGAGTTATTACTTCTCATAAATACCAGCTATGTGAAAAAGCTCATGGCAAATTAAATAATTTAACAAGTTTGATGCGTGCAATTCCGTGTTTTGAGATTTTAATTAGTCATGAAATGATCATGATCATTATTTAAAAAAATAAATAAATAAATTGCAATGTCCATTTCCTTTGTTCAGGCTTCACTAAATTACATTTGTATTTACTTTATTTTTTAACACAACTTTGAGGCTGTTTAGTGCAATATTGTATCCTTAAATTTGAAGCACATTAAATCTTTTACCATTTCAGAAAAAAACGGGTAAAATTATCACATGTACATAAAGGTTACACACAGGGGCAAATTGAAGCGGACCTCAATTTTCACTTTTAGATACAACATGACCTACATCTTTATCCATCATTCCAATCGAGATAGAAATACATTGGTATATCCCTCATTCCAACCTTATTTAAAAGAACTACATTCATATATCCCTCATTCCACTTTCCACACAGAAGTAAACATCGGGTTTACAATCACAAAATTTAGCATGGAGGATGAGAACTGAAATGAGAGATGTTATTTGAATTAAATTCTTTTTATATGAATTAATAGATGTACATGTAAACGAAACTACATGGAAAATCATGTATTAAGTGTGATACATGTCTTTTATTATAAGATAAACATGTTCATATACAATGTATATTAAAAATTCAGTTGGATAATATCATACGTTTCTGTTTCAATGAAAGCTAAGGCTAACAGAAACATGCATGTGTCAAATAGTTAATCCTGTTAAAGGAATTAAGTTTTATATACACTCTGTCTATTGTAGAATTTCTCAGAGAATTAACCCAATCAATGAAAATGTTTAGCTGTCCCTAATTAATGATTTTACTTTCCTAAGTAGTGACAGTATTAAATTTCCATTGGGTGTATTTCAATTCAGAATATTTAAATTTGCTTTTATGATAATCAACTTTGTCACATTTCATAATTTTCAATATGTTTCATTATTTTTCAAAAAATGTTTTTATATGGACTTAATGTCTTAGAACTCTAGTCCCATATCATTAGAAATACAGATATCCTTGCACTATTTAATCAATGCTTTAGAAAAAGAAAAGAAGCTGTATAAAGATTGCTTTAGGAATACAGGTAACTCTTTCTTTATCATTACAAGTGGCTTTAGAAATTCAGATTTAAAACTTCATCTGATAATATAGTGAAATAACAATAAAACTACATGTAGGAAGTTTGAAGTGGGTCACTAGATAAACAGATAATAACTGGGCAATATGTATTAAGGCTATTCTAGTAAAACATCTACCCCACCTCAGGTCTCCAGATTTTGTTAAGGGGTACCACTCACAAAACTTATTGAATAAATTACAAGAACTTATAGGAAAGAAATCCAACCTTGGATAGAAGCAATTTATTTTGGATTCCTGGGGTCAGGTAGATATTTTAATGGAATAGTCCTTACCTTTTAATATATATTTTTTTAATTATGTGATATAAATCATACAATTCTTCTGCTGGCTTTATCGAGATCGTTAGCTCGAGAGATTATGAATTAGCCTAGATGTAATCATGTCTGATTTTGAGGTTCTACATTTAATTATTTAAAACGAACATATCATTGATAGTACTTTCCTTCCATGACCCTCAAATCATGTAAGTTACCAATTTTATGCTCAACATTTCTACATTTGAATGTGTTTAATTTATTGATGTTCAATTAGTAAGTCATATTATATCCCTGTAACTGAATGTGTAATCGAAGGGTATAGGGGTAATGACAAGATTTGTTTTTATAAAACAACATATATCAGATACATTGTACAGTGTTTATAGCATCATATATAAATATACATATATATACACAACTGGTATGTTTTTAAAGATTGACAAACAAAATCAAGTATAACTTGACTAAAAAAATTAATGTAGTAATAATTAGACATACATTGACAACAGTCTAGAATGAACAATGATGATATCTAAATGCTGATGCTTAAATCTTCACTTTCAATCAATGTTTACTTTAAATACATGTAAAAGATTTTTTCTCAAGTTTTTGTTAATATTTCTACTTATATGAAACCAAAATTTCAAAATGAAGAATGATCAATAATTTAACGTTTGGGTGAATCTCTGTAACTAAGTGAAACTTAGTGTTTTTTTCCTCTGTCACACTTTAAATAAATACCACAATGTTGGAAGTTTCTTTGATTGTTACCGGTAATGAGTATGTGTTGTAATTTATATTGTGAAGGTTGAACTGGTATAACATTTGATAATCAGATCAATACCAATTATTGGTAATTATAAGTACATATACATGTTATTTATTTTTGTGAACAAAATATGTACAAAAATGGTCAAAATGAAATATCATAGTTTGAAAATGTTTATGTCCTCACCTGGTACAGGTGTTCACTAAAATAGTACTATTCTGACAAAATGAAAAGAAAATGGGAATTTTTTTTTTTATTGAAAATTATTAAGAATCCAGTCATCAGTTTGTTCAGTTTAATATATATAATCATTTATAATGTGAAATGATCAAATGTTAATTTATGCATGACTTGCTTGATAAAAGTTTTGAAAAAGAGTCTGAAAAAATGCCTGGTACAAAAAAGTTGTAAATCTGTTGATGCTGCTAATTTGGGTTCTGAAAATCTACGGACCTCATTACATGTGAATTTCGAAAATGCAATGTAATTAGTTATATAGCTATATAAATTTGTTCTCAAAAGGCTATGGACATATTGTTTGAAGATGTCACATTTTCTATTGTTTTACGGCTATAGGGGTTCAATGTGATCAAATCTTCACCAAACTGTTTTCAATAGTCCTATATATATATTCACATTTCGCCACCTTTTTATCGAAATACATTTTGTATTTACAGTTTGTATGGTTTTGGTTTATCCATGAAAATTATCATAGAATATGTACACAGTTTTTATTGCTAACTTGGCCATATTTGCCATGTTAAATTCCATACTGTTAAACACATTTACTGTATTTTTTAAACCATGTATAACGTTTTTGATCCAAACTGCATAAAAATAAATTTACTTGCAATTTTAAAGAAAATGTTAAAGTCCCAATATTGACTTATTTTCATTTACTCCAGAGAGAAATGGAACAAATGAGAAAAACACCATTTCTAAATCATTTTGTGTGCGAGTGATACAGATTTTAATGAACTAGTATGTATGGGTCAAAGCTAGTCGGATATCTTTTTTTTTCCAATGTTTAAAATCTCCTTCTTTATATTCCTTGAACATTTATTGAAATGTCGATATATTTTGCAATAGCGGTACTGCAAACATTTCCTGTTTTAAACAGAGTGATTAAATTTACAGTAATGTCAAAATTGTTGATTTGTTTGTGTGTCAAAACCCCAGATACACTAGATCATTTTAAGCCTTTAATCACTTAGTAAGGTGACACGTCAAGCCATGGTCAAATACCCAGGTTTGATTGCACTACACTTCGCTACACTTCAAGCATGAGGAGTTACACAGTTGTAACGTTTCCAGGGAGTTTCAAAGTCCAGTTGGCTTATGAACATGATACAAATGGAACTGAAGACAGTGGTCATGAAGACACCCAGCTAGATGACTTAGTCTGAGTTTTCAGGGTAATACATTGTACATGCAATATGGTCATGGAGCATGTGATGAAGATGCTGTCGTAGTGCCATTAAAAGGCCTGTTAATGTTGTTCCTCTCGTGTCTGGGTTGTTCCCCTTGTCCGAATTCTAGTTTGAGCATTCATTTCTCCAGATATTTTTTTTACACATAAAGCCCAAGATAATGAGTCATTTGCTGATTTGCATTCCATGGGATAAGGTCATATTCCAATCGTGTCCAATAACACCTTGTCTCAGTATTAACTTCTGTTAAAAGTACAGTTTCACAGCTTCAGATTGTCTAAAAAAGATTCTTTCTTTGGAGAGAAAGCTGAAGTATTCTTTGCAAGGGTAAAGAAATGTCGTAATTCCAGCAACCAAGCAGATATCTATGTTAGAATTAGTTCTAGGAGATACCAATGTTGTAAAAAAGATGTATACACCTGGGGCATGGCAATGTGGTAAGGACCTCATACAAGTTCTTATCACCACAAATTTGTACCACAAGTCGACATGCTAATCGATTTCCATAATGCAATGTCTATAAGCCCAACAATACTGATTACCCAAATATTGGCCTTCACCACTGCAACAGTTTTACAAACGTATGCAACACAAAACACATGTTATAGTTTATTTTGCTTTATTATACCAAAAAAAATGTAACCTTGATTTCACAGTGATATGGACCTGAAAACTGTCATTGTTTAGTGTTTATTCATTATCTTATGTGTTGAATACAAGTTTCACAACCTTGTATCGACAGAGAACATGTCCACATACAACACAACATGATTTTTAATAAATTTTATAAATAAATTAGAAAATATCGTTGGAAATGAAAACAAGCCCTGTATTTAAAGTCATTATGATTCACTGTAGTTACTTTGAAGTTACTTTTCAGGCATAATAGAACCCCCTTGAAACTGAAACAGGAAATTCACAACCTGAGAGGGAAGATTCTAAGTTGACGAACCTGGGGCTTGCGAGTGTTTGGCACCTTAAGAATCTTGCTCTCAGAGTTACGATCTTGAGTTGAGATCCTTGTTCCGACTCCAGTGGAGTGACCGAATCCTTTTCTCTTTCGCTGTTGACCTTTTATGATGTTAATTGTATTGATATTACACCAATGAAAGACATTGCAATTGGATTTAAATGACAATGGGACATCATTTTAAATTTGTTGTGATACATGTAATTATTGTGAATGAGGAATCCCTGTCTGATCAACCATAAGGTTGGGATTAATAGCCTTCTGTATATAGTTCAGTGAGGTAGTCGCCACCTTCTCTGTGCCTCAAATAACCCTGGCTTGGCTTAGGGAGATGAATCGAGCTAATAAATAAACCCTGTCAGATCGTTTATAAAGTGTATAGGTAATGTATTTGTAGAAATTCTTTCAGCTTAGAGGTAAGATGTTAAATGAAGTTTGGTAAAAGTCAGGAATCCCTATAAAATATCAAACTGGTCATATCAATAGTAGTCAATATTATCAAGTATAACTATATTATGTATTAGCTTCACACACATTAAATACTCTACTATGGGGAAACTTAAAATCCACAAATGACAATGTAAAAGCTCTTTATACAGTTCGATACAATATTGAGACTACTGGTCCCATCTAAAATTGTAATGCCCTGAGGTAATACTTGTGAAAAGTGTATAATGTCTTATGTTTCCACACTCATGCTTAATAATGTGAACATTTTGTTGATTAGACAAATAAAACATGAATAAAAAACATTTCAATCTTGCTCATTTGACATGAACTCAACTAAAATACTTCAAAACTAAACTGCCCAGGACCCAAGCATTGGAACATTATAAATAATATAGGATTTATTCAACATATACAAATGTATCAATATTTAAAGATCAAATATTAATAAATACATTTAATAAATAGGTTTGTCTTCTTGCTATGAATGTCCATAGTTAAGAGTAGAATAACAATGACATCAAAAGCATAATATTATACATGTACAATGTAGAAAGTTTTAAGAGTTAATTATTCATCAGATACCTATCCTTAAAAGTCCATATATCACAGCTTTCATTGATCTTTTAATACACTGAAGTTCCATACAAAAGTATTGATGTAGATGTTATGTCTTGAAGACCAACTTTCATAAAATACATACAGTGCTTTCCTCTGTGACATAGTACATGATAACTTCTTCGAATCATAAAGAACCCAGGAAAGTTTTATACAGACACCAAACTCTATTTCTTGTGTAGAATGAAAGCCCTAAAGGCATTAAAGCCAAATTATTTTAATCTGTAATTATTTTTGTACAGATATTAGATAGTGTTATAAAGAGAGTTTCTAGTGTAGGCAGGAAAGAAGTTCATAAATACATTGTACATGCCTAAGTATTTAAATAAAGAAATATTGCACTCCATGTATTTGGTGATAAGGTTGTGATGACTTAGGCATGGATCAGTCGACGTCATACATTTCATGATCATCATGGTCGTATCCTGTCAACAAAATCAAAAGCATATTAGCCATAAAAATCACCTGTAGCTACACAATCACTTCTTACACAAGAAAACCATGATATAAATTACTTTGATATTTTTTTCTTTATACATTCTATGAAGGTGTAAAAATCCACTCCAAAGTCATTAAATAAATCTAACATGTAGTCAGTGACTTACTTATAAACAACTGCTGCATTAACTTCACCACTTAACTATTTAATGAGGATAAAGCTATATTTGGCTCATTTGGGTCGATATGACAAAGTACAGACCTGTATCAATCCCATGACCAAGTAACTGCCCAGCACTAACGAGGTGTTCTTCCTCTTCTTCTTCATAATCTTCCTCATCTTCTGCAAGCTCCTCTGTTAGATGACAAAATAGACAAACACTTGTATCAGCACTGTGCTGGCATCAAATATTTTAATCTGTTTCCTTGTGAAATATTTTCAGACTGATAAGTACAAAATATACTGTGTTCCATGTAATCAGTTTATGTGTTGCTCCCTGGGCATATTACAGGATATATGTTGTAAGGGTAAGTTTGGTGACAACAGGAAAAAAATCCATTTTGTGCTTAAAATTTGTCTCAAAGTATCAATGGGCATATTGCAGGACAATGAAATAATGTACGATAGCATATATACCGAACTATAATAGGTGAAACATATGGGTGGGTGTATTACCAGGCATGAGCTTACCTACCAGTTAAATATGGTTGGGTTTATTACCAGGCATGAGCTTACCTACCAGATAAATATGCTTGGGTTTATTACCAGGCATGAGCTTACCTACCAGTTAAATATGGTTGGGTTTATTACCAGGCATGAGCTTACCTACCAGATAAATACGGTTGGGTTTATTACCAGGCATGAGCTTACCTACCAGATCAATACGGTTGGGTTTATTACCAGGCATGAGTTTACCTACCAGATAAATACGGTTGGGTTTATTACCAGGCATGAGCTTACCTACCAGATAAATACGGTTGGGTTTATTACCAGGCATGAGTTTACCTACCAGATAAATACGGTTGGGTTTATTACCAGGCATGAGCTTACCTACCAGATAAATACGGTTGGGTTTATTACCAGGCATGAGCTTACCTACCAGATAAATACGGTTGGGTTTATTACCAGGCATGAGCTTACCTACTAGATAAATACGGTTGGGTTTATTACCAGGCATGGGCTTACCTACTTGATAAATATGGTAAATTGTCATATCAAACACAAGTCCATATTAACAACTCAATAATTAGTTCGTTTAACAAATATAATTTAAGTGTTATTTTGGAAGTTTCTTTCAAAAATATTTTATGGTACCTTAAAATTCACATATAGCACAAGTCCCTATATGGCTTTATGCTCAATTATGGCATCCAGTGGAATCTACAGGATGATGTACGTACCTTCCTTGAGATCTGTGTACTGTACAGGTCCACTCTCAATCACCACATCAGAGGTCTCCGCTGTCTGAATCTCTAATTTAACTTTCTTAGCTGAAGGTTCCTGACAAATACAGAACAATACAAAATTAAAACTTCATAAAACAAAAAGAAAACAATTTCATATTAATAAAGACATGATACACATCGCTTTTCTTCAATACATATATATTTTGTCAAAATACATATAAATTATTTAATCAGGAATTAAATGCAAAAGTTTTTAGAAAGTTCTTGAAGCTACAAAAAGTAAAACCATTTGAAAAAATACAACATTATATACATGGATATACCAAAATGCTGTAGATTTAGACAATACATGTTATCAAAGACATTGTCATGAAATGAATTTACAGTAATTACCTGTTCTTCTTTAAAACCTGAAGATAAGCTTGGTTTTCTTAATCTAAAGAAAAGAAAATCACACATAAGAAAATGATCAGCAGTTGCTTCAGACTTTAATTCCTATAAGTTTATTATTTTTCATTTCAGATAACCTTCAGACTTCAATTCTTTTAAGTTAATTATTTTTCATTTAGCGCAGAATCAGTCAATATTTGGAAACTACTTTCATATCAATGGCAGAAAAGTTTATTTCAGCTGAACCAGCAAATCAAATTTTCCGATCCAGTGTAATAAAATAAAATGAGTTACAATTTTAAGAATTTTTAATCAATATAGCAGAAAACTACCTGCATATTTAAAGACTGACCTATTTAATGCTGGCGGTATACTGTTGCTGCTGTCAAAAGGATTAAACTTGAGGAGGGAGGTAGTCTTGGGAGCACGGGACCCTTGTACTTTGAGATCATTTAGGACATCGTAATTAATCTTGGTTGAGATTTTTTTCTCCTGTATCAGTCGGACAATGGCTTCTTCCCCTGATGCAGCTGGTGTTGTGTGAGTTGGCTTTCTTTTCTGGTATTTCTTTTTCTGTGACAGGACCATATTTAATTTACACCAAGTTTGTGTGACCATATTATAATACAGAACCCTATAAACATGAATTTACAATACATGGAATCACATTATTACAATTTATTGTAAATTTATATAAATAACTTCAATAAGCTGATATATTGTATTTTCATATTTTACATTGCTCAAATTAAAGTCAGAGCTTTGAACCATGAACAATACATTTAATGCTAGAAACATCTCGTGGAATGATTGAATTAACACAACAGATATTATATCAGATAGGGCAACTCTGGCAGTAACACTTTTCAAAGTCATCACCTACCTTTTTCTTGTCAGGATTTTGTTCCTCAAGTTCTTTTTCTCTAGCAATTCTTTCCTGTTTTTCTGCAATTCATTATAAAACAATTATTATTTAAATTGTTTTTCTGTCTCTCCATCTAAAGCATGACTTGTATATTATACTTACTCTATAGCTATACAAGTGCTTGTGCAATGAAACTTGCTATTCAAGCAACAGATAAGACATCTTGCAGGTGTAGTCTTGATGTTCACATAAATTAAAATATTGATTAATATATGATAGAATTCAACAATGTGCTGACCCAAGTATTTTATGGCAGTATAAAATGTACCTGTAAACTGAAACCCCTTTTTTCTGCCATAACAAACTATTTTTATTTCAATCACAGATCAATGATAACCTTAATGTTGATTTTGTATACAAGTACTGTTTGTATATAGAAGTATACCTTTTTGAGCTTGAAGGAATTCACCATTTTCTTTCATCCAAATGTCGGTTTTTATCTTGACTTCATCCTCACTCAGCAGCATCTAAAAATAATTACATGAAAATATATTTTTCATTGATTGAGGCATAAATAATTATTTTTGTGCAAATATACCATCAATAAACAGGGCAACAGCAGTTAGTAAGAGGAATTAACATTGTTCGACTTCATTGACATGTGCTGTAATAGTTTAGAAAATATCTTTTTTTTTATATAGATATTTTTGTACTTTGATGTTCACATTAAAATATGCTGATGTTTCATATATAGAGGAAATTGCATGGTTTCCCATTTATCATAACATACATTTCATGAGTATGACAAAATACTGAAATATTCTGTCATACAAGCGAAATATATGTTATATTAAACCAGAAACCATTCAATTTTCTTTTTAATGCATTTAATATACTTAAAAACAAAACTAAAAACATCGAAAATTAATAGATAATTCATGAGGTCATCTCTTTGTGATGTTACTCCACATCAACTTGACGACGCCATTTTAAAAGGTCTGATCAACGCAATTGTTGCTATTGTTATCAGAGAACAAAGGTTTGCTCTTATTTGTCAAAAATGAAAAACTTATATTTTCACTGAAAAATCTTATATTTTCACTGCTCATTGCTGCAGTGAAAATTTCTATATTTCACTGGCAAAAATGCAATGAAAATATTTTTTCAGGTGGAGATCAAAATTAATTTCATGCTATGATATCTTTTAACAGGTTTATATGATATATCCTCTTCTGAGTGCCTACCTTATCTAATTCATCATCATCTATGCCTGCCAGATCCAGCTCTCCTATTGTATTATCAGCTGCTACAAAGAGAAGTGAAAAATAAATATTTTGAACATACTGATAGTATCTTCTGATATCACTTTAGCATTTTCCTTTGTCTCTGTGAAATCTCTGAAACACTTATACAACAAGAGGCCCATGGACCTTAACTCTTTCCATACCGAAACTCCATTCCGGAATCCATACCGGAAGTTCTAACTAGACTCGCCCCCACGCACATAACAAAATGGTGGTATATACATTCGATTAAAGACCATGCGTTTCTGCTGCAAGAAATAAACAGGTACCTGTGAACTAATGTTGTTATTTTTCATGGTGTTGTTTATAGACATACATGTCTTCATTTTCGCAGCATTATAACCAACTGGTATATAATTATGACTGAAAAATTGACATTTATCCGGTGACAAAAGAGACGATTCGTTGTAGGTAAAACTGCATTGTAATGCAGGTGCAAAATTAGGGTGGATTTTTGTTTACAAAGTCGTTAGGTTTTGCTAAATACATGGTGGTTTTGTCGTGATTGACGTAAGACTATCCATAATTACTTCCAGAAATCTCAATAAATATTTGGTTATGCATTTACATGTTTTCCTGTAAATTTCATTTTTTAAACAATTCTTCATTTCATGCAAAATAAGTACTCAGCACATATAACAAAAACAATATTACTTTGCAGTCGATGGGTATTGATTTCACCGATATTAAATGGGATTACACAACTATCCAATATTATAACCAGCTAAACATGGACAAAAAATATGACAACGGGGATGAGACATCACATTTTTCTGTCGTTTGTATACGACAACAGAGATGAGACGTCACATTTTTCTGTCGTTTGTATATGACAACGAGGAGGAGACGTCACGTTTTTTTGTCGTATATATACGACACCGATACGGAAAGAGTTAATAGTCATGCAAGTGTTCTGCCTCAGCCTAGGGGACCAATTCTGAATTAATAGCCAATGAGAGTGGCATGTTAGGTTTTTAACATTAAGTTTAACAAAAGGTTTATATTCAGTTTGGTGGATGATCTCAACTATGACAACTTTACTTCCTTAAAAACTACCTTTTTGTTTAGCTAGGCATAAATACAAACTTTTCAGTATTTCTAGGGCCTAATATAAGGTAGGTACCACCCATGTACAAACCACTGAGTTCTAAAAAATATTTAACTAACCATCAACTGGTGTCTCATCACTAGTTAAGCACTCCTTGACAGCTTCACTTATACCCAAATCTTTGCCGGTCGGGCCAGTGGTACAGGATGCCATGAAGGATGGGCTCGTGGCTGCTGAATTAGACTCAGAATTCTTGGTACTAGATCCACTTACACAGGACAAAGATTTCTCATCTACACATCCTGCTAAAGTTTCTTTCTCCAAGAATTTTTCAACTTTTTTTATTTCCTCAACCCCTGCTGATGATTCTGGTGGTGTGCTTGGTGTTGTTTCTGAAAAAGATAAATGAAAATTTTTTTATTAGTTTAATATGAATATCATGTCAATATCGTCAAGAAGGTTGTGAAACATCTTGATTATCTCTAGATTTGCTCTGTAACAAATTTTTAAAAGCGATTTTTTAATAAGTATTTAAGTTTGTAGTTTAGAACATATATTAATAAAGGTACAAACTTTTTAATCAAAATATTTTATTCTTATAATGAACCATTCAAACAATTGATAATTCATGATTCCAAATAGTACTATCATTGTGTAAGTTATACAAACTTGAATATGCAGCCCAGATCCCTCTTGGTTTTGGAGGTTGCAAAGACTTTTCAATCTGTTCCTGAATTTCTGATACTTCACATGTGAGTTCATTCAATTTGTTCTTTTCTTCAAGCTTGTAAATAAAAATACCAAGTACCTTAATGGTCATCTGACTGTCATACCAGTTTGTGATTGTGTTTAAAATACAAAATATGATACAACCTAATATGATAAGTCCTTTATAGAAATATAGTAAAATTGATCCCTTTTGCCCTGCTCTTGAGGGATCAGCCAATCTTTTTGGCATAAATTTGAATCCCAGCCACCAAGGGATGCTTCCGCTGAAACACTGTTGTCATACATTGCTTAGGTCCAGCGAAGAAGTCGTTAATACTGTCAAATGGACCCCATATGGCCCCAACCATCAGGGCCCCTGGGGGGGGGGGGGGGGGGGGTCTTCCCCATCATTTGTATAAATTTGAATCCCACCCACCTAGGGATGCTACCGCTGAAATATCAATGGCATGCATTGCTTAGGACCAGAGAGAAGTCGTTAATATCAATATTGCCAAATGGACCCCTTTTGGCCCTGCCCCTCGGGCCCTTGGGAGGTCAGCCCCATCATTTGTATAAATTTGAAATCCCACCCACCTAGGGATGCTACCCCTGAAATATCAATGTCATACATTGCTTAGGTCCAGAGAAGAAGTCGTTAATACCAATATTGCCAAATGGACCCCTTTTGGCCTCGCCCCTCGGGCCACTGGGGGGGTCAGCCCCATCATATGTATAAATTTGAATCCCACCCACCTAGGGATGCTTCCTACCAAATTTGGTTAAATTCTGATCAGCAGTTCAGAAGAAGAAGTCAATTGTGTTGACGGACGGACTCCGGACGCCTGACGCCACGGTATGGCATAAGCTCACCTTGGTCCTTTGGACCAGGTGAGCTAAAAATGGGAATTCGTCACACCTCAGGGTCATGAAATTAACAATTTTGATAAAGCACTTTAAAGACCCTTCCATATATGAAGAGTTTTGGATATCTGGATATGGAGAAGATTTTTGAAATTTCAGTCAATTTGATCCATTTTGGCCCCATCCATCGGCACCCTGGGGGTCAGAGCTAATATATGCAAACCAACAAACTGCCATCCCATATTGATAAATCCAACCTTTGATTATTTCCAATGGCAATCCAACAAATGATTTCACACCACATGCAGGAAAATAGAGGGACCCAGAAGGCCTGAAAGAACCTCAAATTTACATTCTATAGTTGGACCTTTTTTCTAAAGGTCTGACAAATATTTTTTCATTTAAAATTCAGATATGTTGGGTAATTTGAGAGGTACATTTACAATATATTATTGTAAAGATGAATCAAATGTTTGGGTTTACATTATTATTAGCATGATTTTTTTTTCATAAACATGTTGTGGCTTGAAAAATAGATGTAAAGAATAATCAAAATATACTTTTTTAAAAATTGATCAATATTTTTATGCACATTTTGTGTGAGCTCAAAATAAAGGAAGATTATTTATTGTTGATTTATCTATTAGCAAGGGAAGTAACTCTTGCATCTGTAAGTGACTTGCTCTTAATCAGCATGATATTGTATTTCTTCAGCTTGTTTTAAACCTTTCAAGTTACACTTTAATTCACTGTAAGATATCATAAGATTATATTTCAACAGACGCATCAAGCAACGTAGGTCAAGGAACGATAAGTGAATTACTCTTAGCTAGATAAGTGTTTTCGTCGTTTCTTTTTTTTATTATTTCATTATTTTGTTTTCTTGCGAGGAAAAAAATATAACCAGTTTTTGGTTTGTCACTAGTTTTCATTTTAACTTAAATCTTTCTAATTTTGGATTATTCTGATTCCAGCCTGAGAGGACTACAGATATGCCATGTCAATTCAAAGATTCTACATGGCTGAAAAATCACAACACATTGTTAGCTCCCCTTCTATAAAATTCCTACCAATTTTCAGCTCAATGGCACAAATGGAACTTGAGAAAAAGTTTTAAATGTGTTTTTTTTTTTCAAGATGACGGCCAAGGTGGTCATATTCTAACAACACTCAGGGCCATCTCAGGTAATAATAATAATAATAATAATATCTTTTATTTAACCAGGGTAACATATTTAGACAATGTCTAGTTTACAACATGGCCCTGCATCAAATATATTTACACAAGCATGGCATAATTTAAAATAACGATATAATATAACAATGTAATAAATATATAATTATCATCACAGCTTAAATATGATTTATAAATGAACGCTTGTATATCACACAAGTGTTGCTGAAGGACATTATTAAAGCACAAGGAGTCGAATATACATACAATGCTAATATAGCAAAAGGTAAAAATTGACAGAATATACACTAATATAGTGTGAATTAAAATGGTACAATGAAGTAGGTGATCTAAAATTAAATTTAGAAGATTGAATATTACTATACTAAAATATCAGTGTAAGGGATGAATCACAGATATAACTATATATTCTATTAATAATCACAAAAGAAATATTTAGAAATTAAAACTAGACTAGTTGAAGTAGTTTATAAAATATTGCAGTATATATATATATATATATAGCTAAGATTTTGAGAAGTAAAGCTGCAGGTATCTAGTTTTAAAAATCCCAATACTAACTGAGTCTCTAATAGTATCATTAGCTTCGTTCCATAAAATTGAACATGTATATACAAATGAACAAAAGGTTCATTTCAGTAAGTAAAACCTGAATTACCACGGGTGGTACAATGGCAGAAGGTTATCTTGGGGGTCAGATGACCTAATAAAATCAACTAGATAATCTTTTGATTTTATGTTAATGAAAAGTTATTGTTATCTCCATTCATTTCAAATGGAAAAACCATTGTAATTCTACTGCCATGTACCTACATGTGTTTTTATGAATCAACAATTCAATATTTTTGTATATTGAATTGGCTGTTGTAAGATTTGCAGATATGTAGCATTAAAAATGTTTACTTCCATGATTACTGGTAATTTGCAGATTTATTATACCCTGAAAATAACCCTGTTTGAGTTATATATAACACTGTTGGTAAGGATATATAATGATGTACATGTAAAGTGGTTATCATTAAACCTTCCAAACATAATATACCAGTAGTCATTAAAATACTTTGTACCTGTGCATTGAGCTTAGCTTGTTGTGCCCGTTTCTTGCCTTCTGTGAAAGATGGGGGATCATGTTCAGCTTCTAGGTCAATATTCTGAAATTCTTCAATAGTTAACTGACTGGAGGGTGTGTCTTGGAACTCAGCCAGTCTGTGAAAAAGATAAAAAGATTAGTTATCATAAGCAAAAATGTTTGGAAAACTCTGGAATGAAACATCAAAGAAAGCTTCTAATAATGTGAAAATTAGAAATGGTAAATTGTTTTAAAAATTACATTCCTGGCTTCATAAAGTACAAGTGATAATTTCATATGGAGATTCAGCATGATCCACATCAGACTTACTAAATTAGAATTATAAACAAAAGTTAAATGTGACAAAAATTTGATCCTACTAATTATTTAGATAAAGTCCAAGAAATTTAAAGTTAAGAGTCAAATATAAACTGTCAAAAGCTCACCTTTTCCTGATGGTTGTGTCACACACTTTCACAACTTTGATGATATCTTTAACACTTCTGTTGAAATTTGACATTCTTGCTGCCACCAGCAAAGCTGTGGAACATACATGTACACATAATTATGAATTAATAAGCAAAGGGGTTATATTTGGAGATAAAAAAAATGCACCATTTGTAGACTTTAAAAAGAGAAGATGTTGATATAAACAGGAAAGTGCCTCAAAGTTAAATAATTCAGATACCTGCACCACAAAGTCCTGAGGGCCGGCGGCCAGTATGCATCCAGTCTCTCTTCATCCTCTGAACAAGTCGCAGAGCAATCATAGAGACATCGTGGGTTTTATCCTCAAATTCTAGTTTGTGTGCAAATCTCTGTATGTAAAGGCAGGGATCTGAAAATACATTATCATATAATTAATTATTAATTACAGAAATAATTTTTCAGTACTTCACAAACTTTTTTTTAAAATTTGTTTTCCTATTTCATCATCAATGAGTCATGGAGAAAATATTATGAAAACTGGAAAAAAATCAGGATATCAGATCTCAAAAAAAAATGTTTAAATTGTTTTTGATCTAAAACAGCTGATTCCATATCAAATAATTTATTTGTCCAATGAGTGTGGGGAAAAGGCTTAGTATAGTGCAAAAACTTGGCGACTAAATAATTTCTGAAGTTAGATAATTCATTTACATTTGATTTTAATTTTTAAAAGGGGAATTTGAGGGTCTTGCTTATAACAAGTTACAACTATTGTATTGTTATTATCTAAAAGGCAGTTTTTGCACATGCAATGAAATTAACTAATACTGTGTTCATAAATATCGTTTAATCTATCTAATACCATGGAATAATTAACTTACAAAAGCTACGACTCATTAAAAACATTTTACAGGTTCTCGTTTTCAATATTGTATAAATATTTGATTATAATGTCCATAGAATATGAGCCAGTGAGAGTATCATTTTGTGATGCTCACCCATGGATACAGGTACGTTCTCGTTAATCGATTATCGCCCTTGAATATGATGCATGCTGGGATATGTCACTTTTATATACAACAATGTTGTTTACTGTCTAGACTCGAAATTGTTTCTCTATGAACAGAAAACTAACGGTAAGATTGATATTTTGATGTGTGTTGGTATATTTTCTCGGCTTTAAACCTCAATCTGACCCGGAGAGTCAACGACTCGCATGGAAATGGTTGCACATTTCTCTCGTACGACACGACTTCGATCGCATTTGGCAATGTTTCAGTTCCATTTTCGGGCACTGCCAGTGTCGTGTATATTAGCATAAATTAAAATTCATTCGTAAACATGATAAAGTACAAGTATATCGACTTTAACTGAATCCATTTTTTCGTTAATGGTTAAAACAATATGTGATGGCTGCTGAAACAACTTTCGACATTCGGGGGGAAATGTTATTGTTAACGTTGCGAGTTGCAGTTTTTAAATGCCGAAAACACATGCATGAATTCCATCTCCACACACACACACACATATACTACATACTATTTCATGTTTCTGCATCCTGCGATTATTGTATTACCATATATTAAAGGACTAGACTGTGTATACGTAGAGCGGAATAATTATTCTATTTACAAATCATCTGTAGGTGCCTGGGTTCATACATTTTCTTTAAAGTGGGAGAAAAATCTCACTCATTTTTTTTCTATAGTAAATACCTAGCCAATATCATGTTACATTTCAAAATGACAATTGTTATATATTCTGTTTAGTCTCACATTCCGTCACTATGACTACTACAGGAGAAACAATCTGCATTTAACCAAACTATAATATGTTTAAAGCCCCCATACTCTTAAAGAAATATATATAAATGTTTACATTTTGACCCGTTTACATTTTCTGGCTTAATATATAAATACCCAACAAATTATTGTGGGTCAGAAACTAGAGGGAATTAAATGTGTATTTATGAAATTTAAGTATACAGGAAATTTCTAAAAATAACTGGTCAGACAGACCAAGTTCCTATGCAAATTAGTCCCACAATGAAGGCGACAGGCAGGTTATCAGTCAACACAAAATAGCGGAATGCTGAAAGAGTGAGTTGCCAAAACGAAGATAGATTCAACCAAAAAGGAAAGTAACAGGGGCTGAAATTGACAAAACCCCAGTATATCCTTTGGAAAATAATTGATTCATTGGAACTTAGAAAGGAAGCAAATTGAATAGATATGAAATCTAATTTTCTTATTTTTTGTCAGACGTCTATTGGATTGCTTGTTAGCTTAAATTTTCTGTATTCCTTGAACAATGTCAACTTCGAATTCACATATGAATTTTATCAATGTTTTGTTGTATTAAAATTACTATATATTTCGAAATTAATGTTCAAATGAAAGTATTATTAGGCAAATTCACGTATACTCGACATGTAAACAAACGGCCATGTATATACGTAGTGACATATACATGTGTATAGTTATTGGTAGTGTACATTGTAGCCTAATTCTCAACTCTGTAACAAATCTCGCAAAAAAAATAAATAAGGCAATCAAGTTATTTTTTACACTGATCATGATTTCGCAAGGATTCCAATGGTAAGCGTCCAGTCCAACGGTCATTTTATGTAAGGTGAGCGTGAATGAGCATCTTGGATTACCATAGATACAGGCATGTGTGCAACTAGAATTTTAGGTTATTTGGGAGTATGTGTCTTTTTTTAAAGAGTTGATGTATTCAAATAGGAAAACTGACGGCTACAGTTATTGTACATGTGATTTAATAAAAACAAATATTGGAAAATAAATTAAAATGAACTAAATTCTTTTGAATATTATTCACTTAATTATTATCAAACAAATGACACATATGTACATGTATATCAGTTTACATTTGGAAACAATTACCCGGTAACCTTCAAGTTTGAGAATTTCAGATTTTGACTCTCATGATTTTGATTTTACTATCAGGATTCCAGAGCTGAGAGTCACTGACTATTGAGATTTTAATCCTAATGGATGCCCTGCACCTGGATATATATCCAATTGCTATCATCAACTATTATAATTATATTATAAATCAAATCAAAATTTGTTCTGTCAATAAGCATCTGGTTCCTGACCTTGGGGTTTTTAGTAATGCATTCACATCAATTTACAGATGGATAAGCCAATGAAAACCGAGCCCAAGAGCTGCCTGTTTGCTAAGCCCTCTCGTGAGTATTCTGATGAAGAAGTCAATCAAGAGGTTCCCCAAAACTTTGGAGGCAAGTTGCCAGTTCAGCGCCAGATTCGACAGACAGAACCACCTTGGCAGCTTCCTCGCAGTCCCCCACCATCCCTCCCCAATGCTAAGGCCAGTGAGGAATTTAATTGGCAGGCTAATATGACAAATGTCCGAGAGAGAAATGCAGTCATGTTCAACAACCCCTTAATGGCAGATGTATATTTCAATGTGGGAAGTGCACCACACAGCTGTCAGAAGATCCCAGCTCATAAATACATTCTTGGTGTTGGAAGTTCTGTGTTCTTTGCAATGTTTTATGGTGGTTTATCTAACCAACAGCTCGAAATAGATATACCAGATGTGGAACCTGCAGCATTTCTTAATCTCCTCAGGTAATAATAATGAGTTTATAATCATATTACCATATAAGTGCCAATTAATGTTGCAGTCATGCATGTTTGGTACTTGTGATGACTGATGAGGCATATTTATTATATTTGGTCAAATAAAGAAATTGATTTTCTGGCTCTTTCCTATCTACAAATACATTTTATGTTGGAAATAAACTCTGTCCCCATTTCAAGTTTTTAAACTTCATCATTCTACAGAGTCCTATTGAATGCAAAATATTCCTATAAATAAATATTCCTATGAATAAGATGTTTGAGCCCTGGAAATATATGACTTATTGTTATTTGTGCCTTATTTTAGTAAAATTGATAATGCATTATGTAATTACCAATTTACCTATATATAGCCACATAGTGACACATACATTTCAATGACATAAATATTTCAAACCCTTTGTTTTGTATTACATTTGATAATTATTTCTTTTAATCTGCAGGTACTTATACTGTGATGAAACCAAAGTTGAACCAGACAATGTACTTGCTACATTGTATGTAGCTAAGAAATATCTAGTGCCTCATTTGGCCAGGGCATGTGTACGCTACCTGGAAACTAGCCTTAGTGCACACAATGCTTGTGTTTTGCTAAGTCAAGGACGTTTGTTTGAGGAACAAGAACTAATGCATAGGTGTTGGGAGGTGATTGATGCACAGGCAGAAGAAGCATTAAAGTCAGAGGGATTCTGTGATATAGACATAAACACTCTCAAAACTGTCCTTGGTAGAGAAACCCTAAATGCCAAAGAAATTTCTGTGTTCAATGCTGCCTGTCGCTGGGCAGATTCTGAATGTAGGCGCTGTGAAATAGAGCCCACTTCTGAAAACAAACGTAAAGTATTAGGGGATGCCCTGTTCTTAATTCGTATCCCTACCATGAAGCTTAATGAATATGCAAATGGTCCTGCCCAGTCTGGCATTTTGACATTACAGGAAAGTAATGATATTTTCATTTACTATTCAGCTAGAAAACGTCCTGAACTGAACTTTCCACTGAAACCTCGTAAAGGTCTGAAGCCCTACCGATGTCACAGGTTTCAGTCCTCTGCCTATCGTAGCAATCAGTGGCGTTACAGGGGCAGATGTGACAGCATACAATTTGCAGTAGATCAGAGAATTTTCATCGCTGGGTTTGGTCTTTATGGCTCCAGTAGTGGTGCAGCTGAGTATACAGTGAGAATGGAACTGAAGAAAAATGGCAACACACTTGGACATTGCTTCACTAAATTCTTCTCTGATGGGTCTAGCAACACATTTTCTGTAATGTTTGATAACCCCATACAGATTGAGCCAGACCAGTTCTATAATGCTAGTGCTGTGTTAGATGGGGGAGAATTGAGCTATTTTGGCCAAGAGGGTCTTGCTGAGGTCCAGTGTGACAAAGTGACCTTTCAGTTTCAGTGTTCTTCAGACAGTACTAACGGTACAGGAGTACAGGGTGGACAGATACCGGAGATCATTTTCTACTGCTGATAGTGTTAAAACATTTCAATCTATGCACAACTTGTAATTAATATCTAAGTGCTGCCCTGTTGCATTACAGCTGATGTAAAGTGATTTAAGTATAAGTTAGTCACTTACACCTTGACTCAGGTTTTCTATATGTTAATACATGAGCTAGTCCATGTCAATTGAAGATTTCCTTAAATGTGTACTTTGATTCATGTATCCTCATGATCATGATCAGTTAACATGGGTACCATGATAGCATTTACTGATAAACAATGAAACCTCTTCTTAGTTATTAATTCAAGTTTGAAACCTTCTGTTATAAAAATGGTTGTATTTATGGGTTGAAATTTATATATTTTTGTATAAATATGAAAAGAATCAAACGCACTGCAAACTATTTTCTATGTCTGGTAGGGAAATGTTTTTAAAGCATATACAATTTTTAGTCCTTTTAATTCATAAAAATAACCATGAAAATGCAAACATCTTTATGGATTTTTCAATTTTAGTTGTAAATTGGATTTTTTTACTTCCAACCATATAAGCAAATATTAACTGTTATTTTTTTACATCAAATTTGTAGCAATTCAAGCACAAAAGTATTTCCCTATATATTAAAGAAACATTTGAGACCATTTAATATTTGGTTGGGCATCATGGCATGATTTTTAATTTGTTTGTTGTTAATGATAATATAACAATATGATGTAGATGTATTCATCTGTCAAAACAGCTTTAAATATTATGATTAGAAAATATTGATGTTAAGTTTTTTGGTGTTGTATGCTTTCATTAGTTTCATGTTAAGTAATTTGATTCAGCATTAATGTGAAGCTAGTGCATTATATGTATATATACATATTGGAAATGTAGATCTCTATAGATATACATTGCATGAATAATATGAATGGTTTACAGAGAGCTGTTGAACAGCAGTACATGTTAATTTGTGCAATAAAGAGCATTTTCCAAACTTGGAAATTGTTAGTACCATTATCAGTTTTTATATAAAAATCATTTAGGTATGGACTTATTATAAGAAAAATATCTCAACAATACCTTTGGCAAATTTACAAAACAATATTTCATCTAAATTTGACAATATACAGTACATAAAAGTAAAATTGTATTACCTCATTACGTATACCTAGATCCTAATAAGGTCATCATGATCAAGTGAAAATAGAAATTCTGGCAAGATATATATGATCTTAATTGCAGTAGGACAGACTATTTATGCCACTTATACCATATGCCATATAAACTGCATGATCAAAACATGACAATGACATGCACTTTCAGGTACATATACTGGTGTTTTATGAACTTGTACATGTGCATTTGTGAAATTCATTTCATTTTATATTTCATGGAAATCTATCCAATTTTAGCTTCTGTAGGAGTCGTCTTGATCAATGGCCATGACTATGATTACACTTTTCAGTATGTCCAATGTGCATTTCTGGTAATTAATTAAAAAAAAAAAAACATCTCTCTAGGTATATTGCAGACATATTAGATAACACAAAGTTTTTTCATTAGAAATACTAAAGCCAAGATCTCAAATGTGGTGTACTTTACAGAATTAACAATATAGATACTATATTTACAAATTTCAAGCCACCTGATGTAAACTAATAAATCTGTTGAAAAATTAAAATAATTATAACAATAATTTGTTGATTTATGCTTTTGTTAAAAAGAACTGAAATTTAATAGGTCACCCGCGATTCATATATTCAAGTGACCTATTCTAACTGCATTTTGTCCTGTCGTCGTACGTCTGTAAACAATTTACACTTCTTCTCCGAAAACGCTGAACCAAATCCAATGAACTTTGGTAGGAAATTTCTATGGTCAAAGGTCAACCAAAAGTGTGAATAATATGGTCCCAACCCAGAGGGGCCTGATAGGCAAGGTAAAAAAGAGTAAAATTGACTGATGTTTTGCTATCAAAACAAAAATTAACACTTAGCCCTACGACCCTGAAAGTAGGTGAAGGTCATTCATTTGAATAAGCTTGCATTCGTTTAGCCCTTCATACCAACATGCTAGTAACTGGACTAATATCAAGACCCTTGGCCTCTTTCCATCATGCTATAGGCCCAATATTAAGTCTCTTGGCCTCCAGATTATTAAATTGTTTAATCAAAGGAAAAGTTGATGATGGATAGATGGACGCCACACTGTGGCATAAGCTGATCACTTGCCCTTCAGGCAGATAGCTAAAAAAAAATTGTGATTCATACCTATTGCTGGAATGTTGAGACAAAGTTCACGCGACAGTTGCAGGTAGGTTTTACCAAGACTGTATACATTGATCTGTAAAAGAGCAAATATATTTAAAAGTTTATGTTACTACACTGTTGTTATTAGTTCTAAAACTCTAACATACAGCTATAACATTAAATTTGGTAAATACAAGCTGCAATGTACTGCTCGACTAGAGAAAACTTCTCTAGATCGATCAATTGAGCGCAAGAGTCGTAATCTATAGGTCCGGAGATTTATCATGCACACACTGTTACATAGCTGGGATAATGTAGCTCTGGACGACGGCCGGACAATTTCTGACAGATGGTCGTCGTCAGAGCTACACTTCCCTTCCATTGATGGTAGTGTTGCAAAACTGCCGGAGAGCATTGTAGGCAGGGTATGAATATTCGTTCTAACTGTTACACAACTTTGAAAGCTGTAAAGTTATCATTGTCTTTGAAGATTATTTATTTTAATTCATTTACAATGCAATTGTATCTATTAATATTGCAGATACCTGGTAATACTTATTATATAGGGAGACTTGAATACAGATTTATGACTTTGCTTCCTTTAATCTTCTATTGGTAAAGTGTACAATATGCTTCTAGTTTTCTTCTAAAATCCATCATGACGTACACCACCAAACATGGTGACTGACTCCTCTTTCAGTGTCCGAGTTCTGGGGTTTTATAAGGGATGAATGCTTCAATCCTGGATCAATTTAATCCTGATTTGGGAAATATAACAAATTTGGATTAGGGGGAAAATTCTATGATTTTTCGGGGTCACCCTGATTATCCAGGGTGATTGACACCTATGATGTACTAAATAAATAATCAATAACATTATATTGCATTAATATTACCTGAAGTTGGTCACTGAAGTCAAGCAGCATATGTGCAAAAAGGTTAAGGAGGAATGATGATGTAAATATTACATTTCCTGATTAATTGTATAAGTAACTTGAGTGTATAAAATAGCCGAGTAAAAATCTAGTCAAAACCTTCCAGAAAACAAGACACGATGTTTCCTTTTTTTGTCCAATATCCAAGCATACAGATACGAATATATGTATAAAGAAAGACTTAACCAGGATTTAAAGGTCAACCATTTACAATTTAACTGTTTTCACTGGTGAACATATCAAGTTTTAAACTTTGAACTGAACTAGCTATAAAGGTTATGAGATCTGAATGCCCCATTACTACCACTTCATTTTAACATATATGTACTTGCTTGTTGGTAGTTCTAAAATAATGTTGGAGGTCATGTTATAAAGTGAGAATGATACTCGTTACCTAGATGTTAATCTAATGACCTTGAATTACAAAATCTGTAGAGATGTCAAGAGCCAGACCCTTGACTGACTGAGTATCATTTTCACTTTGATTTTCTAGAAGAAATGATTAGATATTGATCGATTAACTTTGTTTTGCTAACTCAATCTCAATTAATGTATATTGTAAAATTGATCATGATCAGTTTGGGAAATTTTACTGCTGGAGGCAATTACTAACCATAGTGAAAACTGCAGTGCACATATTTTGTATGGTTTTCAGAATATCTATTTGCAGTCTTTGAGTTGTATTGTTTTGTACAAATTCATATAGGTAATATCAATACAAGAAAAGCAAAGTTTCTGCCAATCACAGACCTAAATGTATAGACTACTGTATTTATCCTCAAGTGAGTCCCCACCCCTAGGGTAAAAGTTAAGTATCAAAGTTCTGGGAGGGCTTATTTGTAAACCATGTTTAGCTTACTATTCTAAAGCTGATGATTCTTCAAATATGAAGAAGGGGGGCTTATAATTACTTTCAGATAAATACAGTAATTAAATCATCTACGTGTGAGAGTCTATTTTCTAAAAAGGATATGAGGTGTGCCTTCAGTACGACAGACTAGATACAGACAGGCAGCAGTCACATGGGCTGTCTTACGGCCACGGGTCAGTTGCTTGACTACCGCCATCTTATAGAAGTTGAAAGCAGTGTCTATACAATGTTGGTTCAGCTTTAACTGTGCACCAAGCTGTTGGATACGTCTTCTTCCTGACATAGAATGCATTTCACTTATAATGGTAATTATACTGGTGAATTCTACAGTGTTTCACTAGTATTAGTGGTTATTATCACAATGGCATATCCATCTTTGTATAAAGAGAATATTATTGCTGACATTATAATCAACACGTTTCATCTTGATACTAAGGCTCCGCACATGTTTTGTCATGTGATGGTCTTCAGTTCCTTTGAATTTAAAAAACAAATTGTTGGAAGCTAACATTTTTTAAATTGTGGTAATACTGTATACCACTACCCTGGGATATATTTTTTTTTTTTTTTTTTTAGTAAAATATATAATTATGACAGTATCATAGCATTATATGATAATCTGTAATTACATGTATGTTAATACTTTTATAACTTAACTTCCAGTTTGCAACTTACCATTTTCAAAAGTGACAGTACGAGATTCTCTCTTCATTCCTCTTGGAAAGCTTATACCTAATGAATGAGTTTTCATCCCTGAAAATATATAAAATGTTGTTAACATTTCAAAAGAAATGCTGCCATGGGTAAAACTGAATCCATCTGTTCTTATATCTCATTACCTTATAACAACCTGAATGAATTCGAAATACTAAGACTTTTTTTGGGGGCATATCATTTTTTTCTCACAGCAGAAGTTCTGTTATTATTCGTTATATGTGATGTCTCTAGTGTAAACAATTTAACTAGGAGTATATTATGAGTATTTCATAGAGAATTTATCAGCACAAATTTTAAAGAAGAGTAGGAATATGATAGCCTCTTTCATAGGACAAATGTCCCTGTTTACAGATTCTCACCATCACTGGATACAAACTGCCCAATGACAGATGATCCTCCACTGGCATGTTCCTCAAACTGGACCTCTGAAACAATAATTTGGTCCTCCAATACAGATCCACAGTTGGTACAGACAGCATCTCCTCTTGCTGGATCCTTGTCGATGTCCGTACAGCCACAATGGCTGCACACAGCAGTGCTGGACATCCTCTCTGGAGGTTGAGATATGATTATTTTACAATGGGATATTTGCATGTGATGATTTTGGGTAAAATTGCACAGAGGAATGAAAGCAAAAAATCTTCATATTCCCTTTTTTAGACAGTGCCAGTACATGTTTAGTTCAAATTTTATGCCAAAACTTATACGGATGTCAAAAGTTCTACCAAGGTTGGTTTGGAAATCTTTTTTGTTTTGTTTTATTTTCTGTATTTATCTAGCAATAATATAAGCTGTATGATCTTTAAAGGATACTGTATAATTTTATACATATGATCTTTAAAGGATACTGGGTACAGTATAATTTTATACATATGTATGGTAAAATAATTTTAACATTACAGTATACCGTTGAGTATTCATTAATTGAAAACGGTGCATGTATACATTAATGATTAAATAAAAAATAATGTTAACATTTATTTACAATCATAAGATAGAAATTTTGTCCTGAACTGTGAAGAAAATAAAATTTATAGATATTTTTTTGCGAATACAATATATTATGATATAGTATGCTTTCTTAAACTCAAGGCAGCTATATAATACATGCACACGTGATACGACTTTTTTAACTGTGTTTGTAACAATTATTTACTCAGCGTAATATATATATATATATATAAATTATAGCTATCGACTCTTTTTTAAATATTAGTCAGTCTAATAGATTTCTATAGGCCTAACCCCGTTCCATCATACTGCACAGTATGGCAGGATCTATCATTTATTCCGACAAACCATATGCATACATGTATGGAACGTCAATGTTTATACAACAAATTACAGTTTTTTAATTTTGAAAATGGTAACTATGAATATGGTTTATGGAAAGAAAATGTACCGAGGAAAAATTCATTTAGGAAGGGATTCGAACTTCCATGTAATGGAACTCACTCTCTATCAGCGGGCATTTAACCTATAACACCAACTACAGCGGAAGTGCCCCCCTTGCTAATTATTTGACTTATAGAGTCTTAGCATTTTCATATACGAGTTTATACTTCACAATGCCATTATTACTTTACCTGTTATATGGTAATTTACAATGCTCCCTCTGGAATAAAATTATACTGAACTGGTCAACCCGCAGCAAACATGCAAATCGGCAAAACTCGACCCGCCAGGTGGCATGCCACAACGTTGAAGAGTTCCAACGAAAAGTGACTTCCGTTTATAGTATAACTGCAGAAAAGTCTCGGATAAAAATGTAGACTAGTGAATATTTCTGGGTATCAACGTTGTACCTTTCACCTGGATTACAAACTATTTAAAACTACCAAACACAGATCTGTTGTAAGTTGCAAGATGTTTCATCATTTCTCCTGATCAATCGATAGGCCTACTAACAACTAAAACCAAACAAGACAAAAACAAGGTCCGGATTTAAGCTTAATCACTGGGGCTCGGTTTCAGGATTCTGAATAACATAGTAACATCAGTTAACAACCACAACACTGGACATTAAGTATTCATATACATTCTAAAACCTTATAAGAATCGGTGTTATCGATGTATACATTTTTAGAATGTATATGAATACATACAGTACTGTAGACTACAGTACTAGTGTTTTGTACACCATGCAGGGCCAGAGGAAACTCGGGCTATATAGTGTTGTGGTTGTTAACTGATTTCATAAGTTAACGTTACTCAAAATCCCGAAACCCTGTGGATTCAATTACACGACGAATGACGTGAAATGTACAGTACAGTATATACAGTAGATCTACTGTACGTATATACAGTAGATCTACTGTACATGTATTGTTGAGGACAAAGTCCATGGCCTGTAAACTTTAACGATATTTTAACCTACCATCAGAACTTATCTTGATTACTCTTGGGTCATAGGGATGAGACGCGAAGAAGTCATTGCAACTTATTTCAATTTTGTTGCTCTATCAATAATGGTTTATAATAATCCATATAAAAATACACCATATTCTATAAACAAAAATCATAAAATAGTACCCTGTATACAATTTTAAAAAATTTATATAAAAAATCCCCATATTTATAAAAAAAATAATTTAATAGTATAAAAAGTATTTTTATATGGATTACAAATATATTCTTATTGATAGAACGTCTAACTTCTATGATGAAAATGATCTTACTAAGGGCAGGGTTTATCATAGATTTCATCATGAATGTTTAGCACACTCATGATCATTTGTTCAAGACCAATTGAGCACGCTATTTCATTGATATCAACTTACAATAGATATGTGTGTTAATTTGCCAAAATCCCTATTCATATTTCCATAACATGGATTGGTACAGGATCCCAGTTATTTGATTTAGAACACCAGAAGTTTAACAGTGGGCCTCTTATGTTCGCACAAGTCTTTCACTGATATTTGCCATTCGGCATCTAGCATTTTTGAAAAGGTATACATGTTGGATCACAGAGCTTAGGACTTTATTCAATGTCAGTAAAAAGTTCATATTGGTTTTATAATAAAATTGGAATGAAAAACAAATACATACCAGTACATATTGTATATTTCTTTCTTTTCCAGCCATGGGAAGTGGTACCAAGCTAGAGAATTTCTGGATACTTATGGATTAGAGGAATCGGCGAACGTTTGTGATTACTGGAAAAGGATTTCCAGAGTCTGAAGAGCAATGTGGCATTCATGTTTAAAATTTAAACATTCCTATTGAATATGACATGTGAGCTGAAAATCTGTTTAAATGTATCACAGACTTATACATACATGATTCTCCTATATTAGTTCTGTATTTGTTAAAATATATATAAATATGTCGTTTTCAAATTATGACAAGGAAACAGAGTGTGTAATTAGCTGGTTCAATAACTGGAGTGTAATGCAGAAAGGTGATTTTATGTGCGAGTTGGTGGAGCGAGCTGTACCGACTAACGTTGACTCTCTATTTGATGCCATGCACTCTTTAAATGTGAGTAATGACAGGCCTCCAAGTATATTCCAGTGTCAAATGAAACTCTTCTCACAGTGGTTCGATAGCTGGACAGACAAACAACGCAATGACTTTATGCTGAAACTCCACTGCACGGATGCAGACTTTGTGACAAAATTCAATGAAGAGGTTGAGTTATTGAAAGTAAAACTGTCATAAATTGAAGTGTACATTCTGTGTTTGCTTTTCAGTCTTTGTATATACATGTGCCTTTAAAATTACATAAATTATGATTTACATGTATAGAGTTCATTTATGCATGTGGCTAAATAAATATAATAAATGCATCTCATGTTTATTTTCTTTATTTATTGTTTACCTATATAGATTTGAATTTTGTACAGGTAAATTATTACCTATGCTAATCTTTTAAATGTATTTTTTCTTTGGTATTGAATCCATGGAATTAGAGAAAAAAAGAAGTAAACCATTGTAACTTTACTTTGGTGTATCAGGAAAAATGGCTGAGCAGTCACTGTATTTGTCGTCAGTTTTGATTTACTAGCTTACATGCCAAAACGAAAATGAGCCTACACCATCATGCACTGTCTGTAAGATTGTTCATCTTAGTATTGTGCAACCATTTTTCTTCAAACAATCCAATCAAAAAATTATCATTTGTACGACCTTGACCCAATTTCAGGGTCACATCAATTAAATGCATTGAAATATTTGAATAATCCCCATTTGAATAACAAAAAAGTCAAAGGCCATGATATTTGGCATGCTGCCAGAAAGTGTTATGCTGTCTAATTTGGCCAAGTATGATTTTGACCAAACCCTACTTTCAAGGTAAAATAATGTGTTGAAATCTATGAACAAATTAGTTATAACAAAGAGGTGCAGGGTCATGATGTTTGCCCAGTAAGACATGGATGAAGAGCTATCATATAGTTCAAATGAATAAAATTAACTCTGTCAAGGTCAAGAGTCCCAAAAATGTTACAGGTATAGTGTTGTGACGACTTCTCTGTTTGAACATTTTAGTCATGTCCTGATTTGTGACCTTGACCTTTGACCTAAACAATGTTGCTTTATAATGCCTTCCCTCAGTTAACAAGAGATTCCAGAAGGATCTTGGCACCCACCATTGAATGATCCATATCAGTCAAATGAAAGACTGATCTTTTTCTCTTATTTTCCTTCTTTCACTTCCTACAAAATATTTAATGACTTTATATATAACACGATATAGCTGGAGCAGCCTGCAATTATCAAAATCCAAGATGGCCACCTGTCAGCCATGTTGTTTTCTGATTGGTTCCAAAAAGCAATATGCACAACTAATGATCAAGGGGAACTTACATATGAAATATGAGATCCCTTCAAGACTTTCTGAGAAATAGCGATAACAAACTTAAATTGTCAAAATCCAAGATGGCCACCTGTCGGCCATGTTGTTTTTTCTGATCAGTCCTAAAATACAACCTGCACAACAAGGGACCAAGGGGAACTTACATATGAAATATCCTTTAAGGACTTTCTGAGAGATAGCGATAACAATAATGGTTTATGCAGGACAGACATACCTCGGATGCAGGGGCCCAGTTGTTCAAATGGTGATTAGGCTAATTGCAGTTTAACAAAAAAATTAAAATCCTGATTAAATCATTTCTGGTAATACTAACTTGACAACAATTTAATGAAACTAGAGCACTAATCAGTCTCTCCCTACCTGCCAATTTATAGTAATACACACACTCAGGTTTTGGAGTCAAGGAGAAACGAAATTTTCACTAATCAAGTGATTAACCTAATCAACTTTTGAACAACTGGGCCCTGATGATGGCGGGCTAAAAAAGATACAAAATTTTACTTTAATCTTTTGGTCTACTGACCATGACTTTTGTGGTCAATTGACATGTATAATTCTGGCCAAATTTGCTTTACAATATCAAAAAATGTTCTCCAGTGGAGAGGCTACCTAGTATCCATGTGAAAGGCTCTATAAAATTTGATATTTGGACCCAATGACCTCACAGTAATTTTTGACCTATGTATTTTTGTGAACGGAACATCTCAAATTTCATGTAAACAGGTCAATAAGGCCACACTCAGATTTTTCCATTCAGGGTCTGAAAGACCTGCACACATCCTTATAGCCAAAGTGTAGTGATTTACAAAATTCTACACCTATATGCACCCTATTGGAATCTTATGTAAATACTGTGTTAATTATGGCCGGCCCAGACAATGAATTTGTCCTTGAACCATATGTGACCTTGACCTTTGGTGTATGGACCCGAAATGTTGGCATCACCTTCTCTAACTCACTGTTATTAAGAGTCATTATTAGTCTTCAACTAGAACTGTCGTCCAGAGGGCCAACTCATACCCCCGCCCCTCTGGTGAAGATTTTCCAACAAAAACCTGTTTTTAGTGAACGGGTTACCACAGCAACCTAAATTTGTGGGGGAAAAACCTCCATGCATATGTACACGTTATGAGTCCCTAACATTCCTGTGTATTTCAAATGAAATCGGTTGATAGCTATATAGGAGTTGTCCGAGTTGTCTTCACAAAGTTTTCCACAAGAATATGAGTATTGAAACCTGGTTACCATGGAAACCAAAAATTCTGTAGAGAAATATCATGCATGCACATTTACACATGGTCCCTATCACTCCTGTGAAGTTTGATTTGAAGCAGTTCACAGGTTTATGAGGAGTTGACTGGACAAAATTCCACCTCACCCAAAAAACGAAGTATAGTGACCTGTTTACCATGGTAACCACAAAATAACAACATGATAAAGATTATGCACATCTACAATGTATAAGGGTTATTGCCATACAGTTTCGATGAAATTCCCTCAGTAGTTTAGGAAGAGTAGCCGGTACATCATTGTGTCTACAGACGGAGGGACGGACGGACAACCCGATTCCAGTATACCCCCCTAACTTCATTGCGGGGGGTATAACCACTACTGATGCATCTACTACTAAATGCCATTCTACATGACTGAAGTTTCAGACCTACTACAGTCCTTACACCAGACGAAGAAAGCTGCAAATATATTTTTTAATGGAGAATAAAAAAGTATAACAATAACATGATCATTTTCACCATTTATTACCATAACAAAATAGCAGTTAATGACAAGAAATGATTAATGAAAAAATAGGGATTGATAATGATTTAGGTTTTACTACATTTGTCATTCACTAAGCAAATAATACAAGCGACGGTTTATAAGTGAAAAATGAACTCTCTTCCATTACACAAGATCTATTCCTAGTTTCATTTATCATCAATTCTATATCACACTAACAATTTAATGGTTGGTGGTTGCCGTGATGACAGACTTAATTATGATAGATCATATTTTAACCAGAAAAGCTGGAGTCTTGATGACAAAATGTTGTAACTTTTCTTGTATAGCTACAAAAGACATCAGCTATCTGGCTACTAAAATTGTTACAGAGCTGCTGTCAATTTTACTTTTCAATTTATTCCATTCTGTTGTTTGTAAATCAAAATGAATATTTCTACTTCTGTTGTACTGTGAATCCACAATATTTTATGCATACATATTATTTAGAAGTTAATTATATACTATTCTCTAATAATTAAGTTTACACAATACTTGATGGAATCAATTCGCTATTTACATGTTAAAGTATTATCTTCCTAATTGAACATGCACATATGTTTAAACCTGAATAAGTCTGTTAATTATCATAAGATTCTAATTCTTAAGCATACGACAAAAATATTTGACGATTTTTTTTTTCATTTCAATTAATATAATTGGGAGGATAACTCTTTAACAAAAAATCCAGACCTTTGGCAGATTAAAAATGCTTGTCAAATCTCGGGTGAATATGAAATCGCAGTAGATTTGAATTTTGCATTAGTAATAACCAAATTTATTTCTTAAAATATGTAAATAAATAAAACCCCTCATAAAATACAATGATTCACAGTATCATCCAAACATATACAATGTAGTATACATGTATATAATATTCCACATAATTTCACAGCATCTTGGATGTACACAGGGAAATAATTGTAATTCATTAACAACATATTTGTAGCATTTTATTTCATTTTCACAAATACCTAATTGTTTGAAACCCTCAAAACACTGATGCTATTTTCCCAATTTTATGACAGGGTTCTATTCCTCAATAATCTGGGAAAATCGCTGTGAAATCAATCGTAATAGCGTACATCAATCCTTCCTGTTGGCCCAGATGAACTTGCACTGGGGGCCCTAATATTAATCTGGGAAGAAACTATAATAAATGGTCAGACAAATAACCTTGTAACAGGAGAGGAAAAATATAACCACCAGAAAGGGACTCAAACCTGGGACCTCCAAAATCTATAAAGGGAATCTCTAACCATTTGAGCTACCTTGCCAATGGCATTCAGGTCAGTGCAGTTCTGCTATATTCCTCCCTCCTTTAACAAAGACTTGAGCCCGAGGATACATGCATACCCCTAAACCACATCAGTGGGTATTTAGTTGGGTGCTAAATGTAACAAGGGAGGAAAATTGCAACAACCAGAATGGGACTCGAACCCTGGACCACCAAACTTTATAGACAGATGTTCTGGGACACAAACCCCGGTTACTTAGTGGAAGTTGAGAAAGAAGTTCCTTTTGCCACATATGCAACCACCCAAATATGTATATCTGATAAATATTAACTTTCATTCTCTGGCAGAAGGCTTTCCTGGAGCATCAAACATATAACTTGAAAGCATGACTATCATATATACACACAATAAATAGAATATATGTCAATAAAAATATGTTTTATGATATCGGAGCAATAATGGCAGAGATTATATCACAGGTAAAGTAACAAATCAGCATTCATAGGATATGTAAACAAATATAATATTGATTTTATGGTGGATCTAGAGCGAGATGGCTGGTAGGGGTCGAGAGGTCATGTAGGAGTTGAAAGGTCAAGGGAGGGTTAGCAAGAGAGCCGGTAGGGGTTGAGAGGTCATGTAAGAGTTAAGAGGTCTAGGGAGGGTTAGCAACATGTAGAAATTGAGAGGTCAAGGGTGGGTTAGCAAGAGAGCTGGTAGAGGTTTAGAGGTCATGTAGAAATTGAGAGGTCAAGGGAGGGTTAGCAAGAGAGCTGGTAGGGGTTGAGAGGTCGGAGACTGAGGTCATGTAGGAGTTGAAAGGTCAAGGGAGGGTTAGCGAGAGAGCTGGTAGGGGTTAAGAGGTCAGAGACTGAGAGGTCATGAAGGAGTTGAGAGGTCATGTAGGAGTTTAGAGGTCAAATGTGGGTTGATTATAAGCTGTGTGGAGGTTGATAGGCAAGATGAAGGTTGATCTGTCAAATAGGGGTTGAGGTCAGGTAAAAGTTGATAGGTCATAAAGGGGTTGACAGGCCAGATAAGGAGTTGATCACAGGTCTGGAAGGAAATGAAAGGTCATGTAGGGATTAAGAGGTCATGCAGGTAGGGAATTGAGAAGTCAAGAACGGTTAACAATTAAGACGCGTTTGGGCTTATAGGCAAAATAGTGGCTGATAGGTCAGATTGGGTTGAAAATCAACTTTTAAAATCACTCCAGGGAACTGAAAAATCTACATGCGATTATTGATTATTGATATATATATCTTTATAACGTAATCTCCTGTTTCTGTATGGAAACTTTAATGTGTGTGTTGATATTATACAGTTTTTGTAAAAGATAATAACAGTTCTACTGAACAAAGATCTATTATAAAAGAATACTTTTTTCTTTTATTTCTGTGCTTATTCAATTAATATTCATTCTATTCATGTATATTGTTATCTAATTTAAAACTAACTACATTGTATTCTTGATAGATGAAAATGAATTACTTTAAAATATAATTTCATAGGTTTTATTTTTTAATGATTAATCTCAAGAACTTAATTTGAGATTCAATATCACAACCATGTCGAAATAGATCAACAGAACAGAATCGCTGCCACCTAGTAATTAAAGTTTATGACTAAATGGAGAATGATTTACATATAAAAAATGCATGATATGTAACATTATAAGATTAAAATCTAACCTTTGAGCCATGTAGTTCAATGCTTTAAGGTTGAAACGTTGGGGGCTAAACATTGACTCTACGCATTGATTCTAAAGGTTTTGCAAGGTGTCAATATCAATATGAACACATACAATGTACATGTACAAAATGGTGTTTTACAATAAAAAAATGCCCAATCATCACCAGTCAATTCATTTGTCAAATTGTGTGACTTATAAGTCTAAATTATCATTTCATATAATATTGAAGAATATTTTTATTTCATGCAAAAGTTGGATGTCTGATTCTGTTTACTCATTTTTTTTCTAATAAAACTGTTAGTGGAACTTCAGGTTAATTTTTTTATTTTCTAATTTTGGGTAAAAAGATGTACAGGTACTTAAAAGTTTCTAATGCATACGTGTTTACAGAATGTGTTCATAATCAAAAGAAGCTGATTTGAAAAGCTGATCAATTGTCTTAAAGATAATATTAATAGGATAAGCATTAATAAATACCCAGATAAAATTGCTAAAGTCAAATAATACTGACAGCTAGACAAATGTTAGATAATGATATAAAATGATAAACAAGATATTTCATACATATAATTACACAGCCCTTCAGCTAAAACAGCTTGATGATACATAAAAATATTTCAAAACATTACATGTTTCGATAATCCACATTTAAATAAGAAAAAACAATTATTTTCATAAAAATACCCTCAATCATCACAATATTTCACTGATAAAAGAACAATCATCATAAAATTTCACTGATAAAAGAGTCTAAGGGTTTGAAAATAATCCTCACACCTACACCAAAGAAGACATTAAAAATATAGAACTCCTTTTCTATAAATTGACTTATTAGATTTAAAGAAAAATCAGAGACTAAAAGGCAGAATAGATGGAAAACTAGCAGCATGCCGCATCAGAATTACACCCAGCAGGAACCAAATTTGCATTAAACACATGATCTGTCTAGGCCAAAGTTAAAGCTACACACATATAAAGTATTTCTGAACAAGTCCATTTCAAAACGATTCAAAAAAAAATCTATGAAAAAAAAAATTGACAAAATGATTGGCACTAGGTACTTGAAATTAATTTGTGTTTTTTTTTTTTCTCATGAAGCCTAGCTTGTTTCTAATTATATCAAAATAAAAGAATATACACAAAATGCAATTATAGCACATGGACTAGCAACAATATATATGGGACAAGATAAGACTAATAATAAGAAATAAAATACGTAAGAGAAATATTATGTGCTCTTTAATATTTCTTTGTTATTTTTATTCCTATATCACATGTATACCATTGCTTGCCTGGTAGTCATAGGGCAACATTGTAAATTTGGGGCGTAAAATTGTCTAAAAAGTTTTCTACATAATACAAAATCTCCGGTCAGATTATTTGCACAATATGCTACATTCCCATAACTGAATCAATACTTTGAAAATAAGATCAGGTAAAAATTTATCAAATCTTTTATGGTCCATAATGAATATCACCTTTTACCATAGATACCTGAGATTAAGACACAGGTAAAAAAATGACATGAAAAATGATACTCAGGTTGACATTTGCCAGACAAAAAGTGTTTTATGACAATCTTTCACCTAGCTTTACCCAAGTAGAATAAAAAAAAAATGTCCATGCGATAAAATATATACAAGCATATATAAATTTTTATATTTCTGAGAATTTCCAAAATGGTTTTTAAAAATGTGTAATTTAATAAGAATTTTTCAAATTAATTACCTGGTATATGATTTTAAAGACACAATTTATAAAAAAATCATTGAAGGCAAAACAAATAAAAAATTCTCAATATAATAATATAATCTTTCCTTTAGTTAGTGATGGTAATCACATACAAAGATTGGTGACGGCCAAGGTCATTTGAAGTATATATATGTTAGTGAGTATTAGTACTATAATTCTAAACATAACAAAATTAACATAATCACATTGCCTGGTTGGTAACAAAAATAATTCTCTAGTATCACAAGAAAATGAAATAGAACAGAATATTCAACACATGAAAACTAGTTTTAAACAAAACAAGAGGCCCATCAGGCCTGTATTGCTCACCTGCTTTTCTTGATATATCAACAAACAAATAACTTACAATGTTTCAACTTGGTTGGAACCCAAGTGGCACAAATCAAAAACCATTATAACAGAAACATTTTAATGAAACAAGCCAAATGGAAATTAGAAGAAAATATCTTGACCTATCAGAGAAATAGTCAATTTATTCAAAATATCTTCAGTCATTCTAGAATAATAGACTTTCAATGGAAAAAAAAAAACAACTAACAGACACCAGACAAAGCACTAGGTTATCAACACAGTTGGGCCAGATAGAATCTAATGAAAACAATAAGCATACAGCTCTTTGAGTCCCCAGCTCATTGAGTCCCATGGGTACTTGGAATGTTCAATATAAATAGGATGGATAAAAACAAAAACAAATAAAAACAACAAACAAATATGAATGAAATCTGAAGAAATAAACAAAAGGAGCAGAAATATAAATAACTAAGATTTTTTCTATAATAATAATAAACTCATCCCCAACATTGTACAGCTTAAGTTTCTCGTTATTCAAAAAGCTTAACACTAAAAAGAAATTTATTATCACTAGGATATACATGTATATACAATGTATTTATATATATTCATATATATGTATATATAGGAAAGGTTTGGTTTTTTTTCTTTAGAATTCCAACATTGAAGTTGTTTTTATGCAAATCTAGGTACATAGTGTAGTGATATAGTAGACACAGGTACATATATGTGTCACAAACCAGAATAAGAATAATCAAATATGCTTGTTAGATACAGAAAGTGTTTCCGGAATCTCTTATACCATATATAACCACAATATAATGTTGATTATGACTAATATCACCAGTTCATGTACAAAAGGGAGGAGCATTCCAAAGTTAATTAGATTGACAATTATATAAAACGTAACTATACAATAAATCATAAATACCATGCATTGTCTGTAGTAATAATGCTATACACTGTTGAAGCGTAAAATATCAAAGAAATGGCAAAAAGATTAAAAATGCATAGAAAAAAATGTAACAGCTTACAGTATATGAGATAACCTATAATTTTATAGGAGAACCTGGAGTATCAATATTGTGGATGGACAGGGTTTCCTTTGCCAGCACCTAATTGTATATTGATCAGAATCTTTCAGCATATTTCAGGCAGTTTCAGCTACTTTAATTTGCCATCAGCACTTCATTTTCACAAAACCTGTCGTTGAATCGCAATAACAAAAATAATCATCTACAATTTTTTTCACACATCACGATTTCTGAATCAAACACAAACGTCCATCACAGATTTAAGAGGAATTTTTTTTTTCAAATTAAGTATTTTCAATTTCAATGTGATGCTATATGGAAAACTAATGAATTTTCTCTTTTCTAAATGACCATGATTTGTTGAAGCGGCTCGCCTTCCTGTTGACTAGACGAGGGTTAGGTTTGCCCTTTGTCAGGAATACCTCCACGGACACTCCTTTGGACATGGGTAGCCATTTCTGTATTCCTCCCTCCTCATAATCTTCAAATTCAGAAAAAAACAAATTATAAGGATGTTTCAACATGCAGCTTTTCAAATTTCACTACAGGAAGATTTTGCTATAAAATCTAAGTTGGATACATTCACCTTCAATTCTTATAAAAACTAAAGGAAAGTATTTTTACCAGCTCCTGGCTATGCATGTACTTTTGAAACTTCTAATCGTCCAATGTTATTTGCTTGCATGAATTCAATCCTTCATCCAAACATAATATTTGCCAAAAATCAAAAAAAGTTTCTTTAAATTCTCTACAATAAGACCCTTAGTGATCATGAAATTTAGTCAAGGTTATTTATCTCAGCATGATTTGGGCAGGTGAAATACGATATAAAAAGCACAATTGTATTATTATAGTATCCTGAACTGTTTTACCTTTAAAAAGGTGTTCCAGGGTGAATGATTGCAGAGCAATATGCTCCTTGTGGTCCAGTTTGATGTCCAATACGAGAAGAGTGTCTACATTTACACCTGCTCCGCGATCAATCTGCCACAAATACAGCATGCAGGGGTAAAACATTGTTATTGTCTTCGTAGCACCTTGATTTTTTAATTTTTATTTCAGTAAAATTTACAATAGCATACATTAACACATTTCTAATAAATAAACAAAGTAATGAACATAGTTTATTTTTAAATTATTTTTTTTTAAATTCATAATCTTCCCAAATCTTTCAGTTTTTATTTTGTCCATCATAATATTACAAGTTTGATATCTCTTGCAGCAATTAATTTATATACATGAAATAATATCTCTTGATCAAATGTCTTAAGCTGTAATCATCCTAAACCATATCAAATTTAAAGTTGTGAAATATCAAAAACTACCTGGCTTCTGATATCATTCACTGGACAGATAAATATAAAACTAAATATATCATGAATTAAATCTGTAAAAAAGAATTTGTCTATCAATCATCCCTACTTGTATACTAGCTGTACTACAATACCTCAAAAGGTGTGTTGAGTAGGGGATCCGTAACCTTGACCATGGGTGACTTGGCAATGACCCTATTACCTGACAGCAATCTAAGGCGTTGACTAGGACTGAAAAAGGTAATGTACATGTATTATTATAAGGCACATCTCAGACCTCAAAGACAAGAAGAAAACTTCATTTTGTAGTGTATGTGGTACAGGAGATTATGAGAATCAGCTTTACATCTGTACCTAGAATAGACGTCACTCATAATTAACTTAAAGATCATTATAAAGTACTTGTGAATGTGGAGTTAATATTGGTAGACAATTCATTTTGACAAATGGACAATGACTGTTGGGACCATAGGACCAACCTGATGGACTTTCCCACTCAAGACCACAGACCTTTTCAATCTAAATTTATCTATATTTAAACTAAGTGAGTCAGAATGACTTTTGACCTCAATGTGACCTTGACTTTAGAGATGTGCAAGACAATATGATGTGGTACAAGACACAATGTTTTGTCCTCCCACATGCATTCGTAAAAAGCCACAAAAATTGATCCATTAAGTTTGACCTTGGGGTTGGGTGCAAAAACAAAGACAAAAAAATTAAATTTAGACCTTACCCTTATGATACAAATCTATCCCTGTTTCTTTAACTTACTTTGTACAACAAGTAAAAAATTGGCTCAGAAAATATCAGAAGGAGGGACAAAGTGAATCTTCTGCTTCCTCTAAATATTTAAATACATGTAATCATAAAAATGTTTGTGTCTGGGACCAGTTAATGGAGAGTGAAAATTCTACCTTGATCCATCCTGATTGCTATAGTTACTTACTTGTTGATACGCACTTTACAGTATATACTGGCAGTATCAGGGAGGGACAGCCCCCTCACCCGGAGGAGGCGCCCAGACACACTGTAGATACGCTCAATGCCAGCTACACTGCTGTCTGTAACACACAAGGAAAAGGAAAAGCCTCATAAAACAGGGGCATAGGTAAACTTGTAAATACTATAGTTTCTCCACCTCTTTTTTCATTTTCTTCTTTTTAATGTACTGGTATTTATTTTTTCATCAATAAACCTACATGTATACAGGCATTTATTTTTTCATCAATACACCTACATGTATACAGGCTGTCAGGATTTAGGGCGTCTTTTATTGAGCTTTCCTCATGTAACAAGAATTACAGATACTGATAATCATTTGAAAACTGAGCTAATTTTTTGACATTGAACAAAACACAATGTAAACAGATTATTTTTTTCTTCTGGTCCAGGAGATGGATTTATAGAACTTGAAAAATTTGCTTCCAACTCCAAATAAATTTTTGTTTAGTTATTTTATACAATTTCTCATTGTTCACTGGAATAAAATAATATTTCTATAAAATATATTTCATATACAGTAATAATACTCCCTAAAGTCAGAAGGGGAGGTAATATTATATACTAAACAGGTTAACAAACTAGAATATAGAATTTCTAATTAGCTAACATGACAGGAACCCAATATCTTGATGTTCTACATTACATCTCGTATGACTCGCATCTCTTACCACTGCAAGTGTGAGGTAGAATTCAACCCAAGGGTATGTTTTTTTAAGTTTAGCAAGCAGTTTATCACAAAGACTGAGATACACTCCATCTACATTAAACAGGGTGTTAAATTATCTTTCTAAAACTTCCCTTTCATTAAATACTGCAAAAGGTAAGTAATTGTAAAATGAAAGCATATTGCCATTATATTGATGGCACAAGAAATGTTTAATTCTGTTGACATCATTTGAGTAAAACATGGTCATGTTACATAAAGTGATGGTTATTTATGATGTTTTCAGAATAAGAGTTGTGACATTTTTACAATAAGATTAACCCTGGTGAGCACATCCCCTATGTAGGGCAGGAATGTTCCTGTGAAGTGTGAGAGAAAATGTCTCTCTGATCACTTAAATACATTAACAGCGTCAGTGAAAATGTAAATTGAGTATTATCGTTCTAAAGTTACTTCTAATCATTACCACGGTACCATAATGGGTTACCAGAAGTACAGATCCAATAATATCCAGAAATGTCAAGCTAAAATATCAATCTAAATGTAATATCTTGTATTGCAGTGTAGAGTATCGTAGAGGAATGGGAATTACAAGTCTATAATTTCAATTAGATTGGCAAAAATATGTTTTCAACCTACATACAGGTATGACTTACATGTATATTATTTTGTACTTTATTGTGACATCATTAAAAAATTTCACCTCAGAATCATAGGTACAGATTGAAATTTCTTTTCCAAATGAAGAAAAAATCATTATATCTTATGATTTTGATTCATGAAAATATCAAACATTTCCTCCATTCATGCAGGCTAAGGCAGGTTTGAAATTGGCTAGAAAACCATGGCAACAAGTTAGATTCCAATAATTACCTGCTGGTATCAAGAACATCATTGATTTCTCAAAACTTGATCATGAGAACAAACAAAGTTACAATGCTGGCACATGCATATGTACCATATGTATGAGTTCACACCATTCAAATATTGTTCCTCTTTTAACTAATACATTAGTTTCTTTATCTTTTCTTATTATCAACAATAAATTATTAGCTGAACAATTTCTTATTCAGTTAGTAATGTACAGCATATGCTTGCTACATGGAAATAGATCTAGGATCTAACTGAATGCATAAAATTCAAAACTTGCATGAAAATTAAAGCAGAAAACCAAAGTTGCACAATTTCATTTGCAAACTGAAAAAAATTTAAATTCACCACCAAGTTATCAAATTTAAATGTTCACCACCCAAAATGGGGGGGGGGGGGGGGGGGGGGGGGGGCAGCATGGCATAACAGCTATACAGATTCTGTGGAATGACATATAAAAGTACTACATCATATGACCATGAAAATCCCATGAATTGATACCATGTAAAAACTCTGATTTCTGCCATTAAAAAAGCCATAAAAACATCAAATATTCACACATGTGCACTCCCCGTGCCAACAAATAATCCAATATTTATAAAATTTGTAAATCTGAGAAAGAAAAAAACAACATTTATTCCTATTATCTGAAAATTCATCATAGATGATCACATTTTGAGTGTTTCTGACCTTTTAGTTTATACATGCCAAACTACATTCCATGAGCACTGCTACTACCTAACATGCAATGCAAATATGTGGTTGTGAGATAATTTAAATGTCAATAAAAAGTCACTGAATTTGGTGATGATTTTCTACATATCGTTATAGTGACCTTGACCTTAGCCGTGGAACTCTGAAACACAAAGTCATCTGATGTTTTGTTATAGATGACCATCAATGAAATTAAGCTGCTAGAGAGATGACATTGGTTCAGGATGAGATGAGATGAGATGAGATGAGATGTCTGAGGATTGGGATGGAATGAGTTGGACATCCGAATAGCATCATCTCCGCCACACAGTATACATGTACTGTTAACAGGGACATCAATCTGCACCGTTCACACAGCCTGTATATGAGATGGCTTATTTGTTTGGTTTATTTTGGTTTAACGTCCTATTAACAGCCAGGGTCATTTAAGGACGTGCCAGGTTTTGGAGATGGAGGAAAGCCGGAGTAACCGCAGAAAAACCACCGGCCTATGGTCAGTACCTGGCAACTGCCCCACGTAGGTTTCGAACTCGTAACCCAGAGGTGGAGGGCTAGTGTTAAAGTGTCAGGACACCTTAACCATTCAGCCACAGTGGTCCCATATGAGATGGCTATCCCTGAATGAAATAAGGAATAATAATGAAGGAAACAATAGGAATTTTCCAGTGGAATCATTTCTAAAGCAAGGAATGGCTTTATTTTCAAAAGATAAAACAGCACATTGTGTCCAAGACCAGAAATTTCCATGCCTTTCTATATTACCAGTTCTTGGTGCAGCTTAAATCTTGTGAAATCCTGGAAAATTGAATTAACTACATTTATGGTTTTTACCAATTTATTGCAATGCTGCTTATAGAATGTCGAGACAAAAAGCCATATTTACACCGATTCATTTCAAGCATTAGCCGACTACATGCAGAATAGCTGATTATGTTTCTAGCAAAAAAGAAGCTTCTAAATCAGTATCATGACTCCAAAGTTTATAGTTCTGAAAAAGATGTTTTTTTTAATATTTTAACATATTTTGTATCTGGCATGTTCATGAAAAAATATAAAAGGAAATGGACAAATGAAACAATCATATATCCCAGCAATGTTTAAAACAAATACAACTCATCAATCTGAACAAGAATTTTACCTCATCTAATCTGTCACCTTGAAAGTCAAACAGTATAACTTAATATATTTGAGCAAAAATAAAATCTTTTCATGCAAGGAAGTTACTGGCTATCTATCACAAACTTTGGTATTACGGTTTTGTAAAGGAAGTACAAGTAGCTGTTTTTTGTTGTTGTTTTTTTTTTAATTCTTTTTGACAATGACAGGTAATTTCAGACAAAAAGACATCATGGCTTGGAAGAAGTCGCTTAAAGAAAGAAAATATTGACAGAGAGATGATACTCTACATGGCAAAAGTTAACAGCCATTTTGTAACCAGATGACCTATAAACAAAAGTTTTCATGCACTTACAAAATAAAACAGATTCACAACAGTTTGATATACTCCATATCTACGGTTTGTATCACCAGATTTCTCTATATACACCGTAAAAACCTGTACCAATCAAGATTTGTGCAACAACAGAAGATAACTTCATGCTTCACGTGAACTCTAGCCATATTCATGACCTGATACGTCACTACACTGATTGCCGAGATTTAGAGCGTTACCTGATGTACATTTCTCCTTTTTGCTGTGGTTTGAAGCATTGCCACTCTTCCCTATTAAGTAATATTGTTTACAGTGATAAAATGATGCAAGGATTTTAAAGGTCATGACAATGAATATATAGTGGTAGTAGCAGAAAGCGTAGACCTTTCTTTAATCATGCATTTATTTATTATTACATATGTATTTTCTTTGGGTGTATTTAGTCAAAACTCCAATTAAAACATACCAGGTAGAGACAAATTAAGGAATACAAATGTGAGTTTTTAAAATTTATGCACTAGAAAAAAAATGTATTTCAATTTAAAAAAACAAAATTATAAATAAATTAATGGTAGATTTGGCCCTAACATTTCACAATTAATATTTTTTTCAAAACCAATTATTGTATTTAAAACATCTCACACTGAACTTTTACTTACTTAAGAAAATGATAAAAAGTAACTAATGTAAAGGTAATGATTAGTAGTAAAAGACCATGGCGGACATGGAATCAATGTAAATGTATATGGAAGATAATTTTATAGTGACAATAGAATACATTGGATTGTAGATATTATTTTCCTCTAACTCATCATTTATCAATCAAAACAAACAAGACTAATACAACGTCTACCTTTAGCAACAGTGATTTTTACTGCAGACTTTCTGACCGCCAAGCCATTAAATAGTAAATACATTGTCTTTATAAGTAGTCTAATATACATGTATACAATTCTTGACATTTTTTTTTCTGTAAAAGTTGCAACTGACAAGGAATTCCATATAAGTTAAAGGCAAATGTGTTGTCATCACATACATCACAAACCATTAAGAAACTGGCAGTAATATCTGTACATGCAATTTGAAGTTTAATGATAAATTTGTACTCTGTATATATTTATACATGACATAGGGATAGCTGTGAATCATTACAGGGTCACCACCACCATGAACAATGCTGATATACAATAACATATATTTACTGTACACAATAACAATACCAGGAACTGTATGGCTACAATATATCAGTATATATATACAGGGGCTGCGCGGCGAGGTGAAAGTACTTGCCAAGAATCAAGGATTCTTCGGTTTCAGCTGCTGTGGTAGCTGTGTTAGGTATATACACAATTTAGTAAAAAAAATGTGAACAATCACAACGAAACTTCAATGTGTAATTTTACTTTAAAGCTTGTTTGTAATCTATTCTTATATGTAAACAAACATATTGAAATGAATTCTCCATATGAGGCTATATTGAGATTTTGCAATGACTATCATTTTTAAGATGATTTTTTTCCTGAAGAGATACTGTCACTACATCATGTTAAGTTTCCTATAAAGACTTTTTGATTGATGTGCCACAAAAAATTCTATTTATTTCTATGAATACTGGATTGTAATGCTGTTTCATCTTTTTTTAGATTCATCAGTGGTGCTTAAGAGGCTAAAAATGTGGAAATCCAGTAATCTAAATTAACAGACACTCATCAAAAACAGCATCAACGCTACACATCTAGGTGGTATTCTACAAGGCCGAAAAAGTAATTACTTGGTTCTAAGGCCTTCCCTCACTGCTTTGAAGTAAAAGAGAAAAGCCCCTCATCTCATACATTTTTCCTTGTTGAATAAAACAATTTCTTCCCTCATTATTCTTTGAAAGAAGAATGTGTGGAAAAAGCATCACAAACAAACCTTTTTCCTGTAATATCCAGATTTTATTTAACCATTAAATTTGAGGACATGTTCATTAATGTTAAACAGACAAATAACCATGTTTCCCTCATTTGTAAAGAAGTTTATCAGAAAATTGATAAAGAATGGTTTGAAAAATTAAAAAAATCTTATTTTTTCATCAATAAAATGATGAAATTGGCACAAGAAACCAAGTAATTAATTTTATTTAGCCTAAGCTCTACAAGTTAAAGGAGAAGTAATCTCTGTTGCTGAAGGAGGGGGAGATAACTCACCCAAATAAAATGTACACCCACTGGTAGCTAAAGCTATACTAAAATTGGATCTCATTTGATTTAGTAAAATCAAGAAAGGATGTCACTTGTCATAATGAGTGTTTATTTTGACAATATTGATACAAAAAAGTATGTATTTAAAATAAGTTTCTGGAGAAGTAAAAATTGAGGGTGTGTTGATTTGGGTAGGGGTCTATTAGCATGCAACCATCCTGTTCCTTAGGACATTTACCAAAGTAAGGAGAGGGTATTTTTTTGAGATAAAATACAATTAGCATATTAATATGACAGCAACTTTACTGGGAAGCCATGCATGTCACCTACTAGCCCCCACTAAAAATAGTAACAGTGACCTTGACCTTGACTCAAAAAACCCTGAAACTCTAACTTGTCCGAAAAATGTTCCAATATCATTGGGTGAATTTCGATCAAAATCCTTTAAGGAATGAAGCTGCTAGAGCGCTGACAAACTTTGGGGTTACACACGTGCATGTACAAGACAAATGGTGGGGAAACCTGTAGTCTACCTAGTTTCACCGGTTGGGGACTAATAATACATAATACTACATGTACCTGATCAAATGGGTAACTGTTATCACAGCCAAGCATTTCTATCGATACAATATACTCCAACAGGAAAATAGATTATTTATACCATGATAGGTATTTGAATGTCAATATTGTTAAGAAGATCTGTTTATGCCAAACCAAACGGCACAAATAGAGCACACTGTCAGAGTTAATCGTGATATGTTAATTGTACTTACCAACAGATATGTTGTCGCCGTGATGCAGCGCAGTGAACGAATTGGTCCTGTAATATAAGTACAGAGTAAGTGGGGCTCCCATTGGCCTTTCCCCTCTAATCAGGAAACTGTTATGTGATTTTCACAAACTCTATGAAAATTCAAATGGTCATGCATGACCTAGCTATGACCTCCATAAATAAATCCCAAATATTTTTATTTTATTTTATTTCAAGTTTGAGACAAATTCTTCATGTACTTCTCAAGAAATAGTGATAACAAGGATTGTTTCCTGATGATGGATGGTTGACTGATCACAGACGAAGGGAAATTTGAATAACCAACCATCTGATGGTGGGGAGGGGGGGTAATTATTGAGAGTTTACTTATACGTACGAGTCTGAATGTCTCATTCCTGACGGAAGTGCATGACCATGGGATGACCTTCGTTTACCAATGTTTACGTCAGACACAGATCTGTGTAGTCCACCATTGCCAGAGTTCTGAAGAGCTAATGACTCTGGATCCTTCCGTCCTGTCCGAGGAAGTGTAGCACTGACGGAGTTTTGAGTGGACTGGGTGGGCCTAGCTGCCTGAAGGTTCTGTACCTTTACAGCCCTTGTCTCCCCGGGTGTGCCATTAGGTGGGGGCACTGTCACAATGACTGGAGGGCTTGACTGAGTAGATACAAGTTTACAACATTAAACACGTACTTACATTTTCATATCATTCTGTTTTTCTAGCTTCAGATTAACAAATGAATTCACTAAACAATATCGGATAACATATCATAAGTGCTACTAATAGAAAAGACAACTTCTCGAATTGCAATCCTGTAATTGGTGTAGGTCAAAGGGCAAAATGTAGGTGAGACTTTCGATACACGACACACTGGCTCACATAGGTGAACTCATGCCTCAAGTATGAAGTTCCAGTGACAATTATAGATTGAGCCCGGATAAGCTTTCTCTTTTATGCAGGTCAAAAGGCAAAATGTAGGTCAGAGTGACCTACTTTTGGTACATGCCCCACTTGGGTGAACCCATGCCACACGTATCAAGTTAAAATGACTTTATATGAGAAAGAGCACAGACAAGATAAAGAGGAAGAATAAAAGGAGGATGGAAGGATGGAAGGATGGATAGACAAAACACAATCACATAATTCCCCATCCAGGGATTAACACATTTGGTAAAGGTGAGACATTTTTTTTGTTTTACAAACCATGGTTGGGAAATCTGCTTTCTCAAAGACCTCATCATCAGTAGGGGGAGTTGTAGGCACACTGGATTTCTTTGAGTTCTCTCCCTTTTTACTCTTCTTCTGTGCTTCCTTTTCAATTGAAATCAATTGCTCTAATTAGAAGTTAAAGAACCTTTTATCTTGTTTAGAATATCAGATACTCAATCAATTTGTATTTATGGTTAAACCTGTATCATATAATGTAGAAAATACTCAGTCTGGAAGATGTTTTTAATATATCTAATATTTGTATCTTTTTACATATCAGTTCAAAATTCTTTTTGAACAAATGTATTATTAAATCAACTATTAGTTTTTAAAATTCCGATTTGTAAATAGTAATTCATTTGAACTTCAAATTTTCTTGACTTACAATTGTTTCTTTACAAGTCACATTGCACTTTATCTGGACTCGGCCATGCTTGGCTCTCCCCAAGGTCAGCCATTCTGGTTTAGCCTATAACATCAAAAGAGAGACGTATATCTAACATACATTCATATTATAGTAATCATCAAGACATACCAATATATCAGATGAGTCTAGCAAAGAATATAGTTGACAGCGATGGTATGGAGAGAGATGGCGGAACAAGTCTTAGTTCTGATAGGTTGTAAATGCATACAATATCTAACTTGCCTTCATATCATGATGGGTTTGGGTTTAAAACAGACCATAGATATCGATATCAGTACAGCTGTATTTTGCATTATGTAAGTTTATGAAGTATGTGTCTGATTGTGAGTATTATGGGGTATATGATTGAGGATTTTAATTTGTAGGAAATTTAAATGGAGGGCTTCACCTTGTAGGAGATTTCCTTGACTGTGAGTATTATGGGATATAAGATTGAGGACTTTACCTTGTAGATTTCCCTGACTGTGAGTATTATGGGATATAAGATTGAGGACTTTACCTTGTAGGAGATTTCCTTGAGTTTATCCATCGTCAACATGACTTTTCCCAAGAAGTCTCTCGTGAACACATCTTTGTCATACAAGTTCTAAAGTTCAGTAAAATTAGAGAAAAAGTCAATACAACAATGTTTGACATGCATGTATTAAAGATTTTCTAAGCATTTTTTTTTTCAAATGCTGTGAAATTATACAGAGAGTTAAAATCTTTAGCAAAAATATCTGCCTTCACAGTAAGTTACAAACTTTAAAGGTATAGTGATAAATAAGCAGACTCTATCTAAAATAAAACCAATCTTTAATTTTTTTATAGCCAATATTTGTCATGTGATTGACAGAGATAACTAACCTTGTACATTTAACAGTAGCAGACAAACATTTGTACTTACAATTTCAACATTCTGAGTATCATCCTCCACCTCAAATGTGGTGCTCTCATTCCACTTTGGAAACAGAATATTCTTTTTTACAGTGGTCCTGAAAATCTTTTTGTTGCCTAGCAACACTTCACAGAATGGATCACTAGAACCTAGAACAACAAGGATATGTAAGTGTGTTATCAATAGCTGTGGAATGGTATATTCTGCTGTCAGAATGGACTATCTGTGATTTTGTTTAATAATATTTCATCAATTCTCCCTAAATGTGAAAAAAATATTGATTTAAAAAAAAAAATCAATGAGATCACAAATATCTATACAAAATATTATTTCAAGAATAATTCCCAATAGTTTGGATTGTACATTACTTTTAATATTACTCAGCCATTTTACAAGAGTTAATGCCCTTTGTTAAATCTTTGTTACCATTCCTGTCCATAGCCATCAGGTTCTCTGCCTGTAGAATAGTCAGGTCCACCAGGATCTTATCTACAATACATACCAGACATTTGGACAGTTTTACATAAATACCCGAGTAACTTCAGTTACAGACAACATGGATTATACATATACTATAGAACTCACTTCTGTAAATCCATCTTTTATATTGGTAAACAAAATGTACTTCTCATAAATGAATTGCTTAATTACTATATAACATATATTTAAGTTTTAATTTTTTTTCTCTACCTAAAAAAATTCAACATTTTCTTGATCAAATTTACATACATGTGCCTGCTAGTTCTTATGGAGAAGATATCTTCTCTTTTTATTTCTAAACTTGTAATTATTGTACTTTGTCTAGTGCACAGCATGTCAGTATTCTATTTTCATGGTTTGACATACTCATTTATACTTATTTTAAAATGTTTTAAATAAATTGTCATTAGTTACAGTGCTGCCAATGTAAAGTGTACTGACCATCAGGGAAGTCTTGTTGACCACCCATAGACTTTGATCTCTGGGGATCGCCGGGGCCACCGCCCTGTAAGTTAATTCATCAAAAAACTCATTTCATCATCAGAAAACTCAATTATATTGTAAGGAACTATGATTATATCATCTACATTATTCCTGTTCATAAAGTTCACATATATGAGGAGGAGAAATGAAACCAGTCTATAACAGATTATTGATCCAAACCCATATGGAAGATTACAGAAACACAAGATGTAATTTGATAAAATCTTGTGCATTAAAACTTAAAAATTCAGGTGCAATAATGCCAATTTTTTTTTTTTTTTTTTTAAATCAAGCTTAATTTTGTATAATGCTCAACCAAAGAACTGAAATTATAGAATGTATCATTAAGTTAAAGCAGTGTCTGTATCCGAAACCAACATGCAAGAACAATATATCACTAGATTCAACTTTTCAGTGTCATATATAATCTCTTTACAGTAAAATTTAGTTTTTAAGTTCTGAACTTCTGTTTGCAGTAACACCATTTTTCAACTTCTATCTATATCTCTCTTTTACAGTCAAATTTACAGTTTTCAAATTCAGTATTTCTCATTTACAGTAAAATTTAAGGTTTTCAAATTCTATTAAAAATTTCTCTTTTACAGTAAAATTTAAGGTTTTTCAAATTCTGTTAAATATTTCTCTTTTACAGTACAATTTTAGGTTTTCCAAATTCTATATACAATCAAACCTGTCTATAAAGGACACCCAAGGGTCAGATAAAAAGTGTCCCTTTATAGAAACGCGAGGTACATTATACGTAGTAAGTTGCAAGGAGTGGGTCGGATGAATCTGTCCTGTATAGACAAATGTCCTTTATATAGAGGTGTCCTTTTATATATATACTGGTGTAGATATGGTATTTTTACCCCCATGGTAAGCCTAATAGTGCTTGGTATTGTCTTTATATATCTTAGCAGTACATCACTTCTTACGTTTTAGTTAATTCTGTTTCAGTGGTGTGTACGGGTCTTGTTTCCATTACACCTACATGTACATAAACATTCCTAACACTTACGAGTACACACGGACTACACCAGCCAATTACAGGTTAATTATCCTATATAATGATCTACAGGTGTCCCCTATAATTACATTTCCTTAACTATCGCCTACATGTACATCTCTCTACCAACTGTTAAACCCTATAAGAACCATTCCCTTGTAGCCAGAAATCCTCAGACAATTAACTTCTCTGCTATAGTTAACATGATACATTGTACTACCAGCAGGACTCAGTTTTTTATCTAAATTTCCCCCAGGATGTACGCAATATCTAAAATATAACTTATATCATAGGTATATGACCTACAGAAGAGATCTCCTTCTCTGTAGATCTCTTTCAGGTAGTAACATTGAATAAAATATTTTCTCTAGTGCTGACTTGCTCTGACTTTATACATTATGTCAGCTTAATATTTTATAGATTTTCATGGAAGATTTTAAATATTCATTATATAAATCTCCCTGAAAATAAAACTGATACCAAATTTTATATGTTCATGCACAAGGCAAAAAAAGACTTTGACTGTATATGTATATAGATCGGTATATCATGACAACATGCAAATATGATCTGTTTCATGCATTGACAAAATGTACCCATTATCAGCACCAAAAGTTAGCTCCCTTCTCACCAAACAATCATGCTTGTCAGAACAAATACTTTAAATGTCAATCTATAGATGGCGATGAAATAAATAAACATTTATCATATTGTTCATAGGCAAAATGTCTTTACCTAAAACTGCCGTGATCAATATTTCAGCTCATGATATTCTCAAATGCAGTACAAAAATATTTGAAATTTAATTACGAAGATTTATTTTGAAATGACAATTAAAAACCTTTTTTTTTTTCTTTTTTCTGTTTACTTCATCTTTTCACACTACCATTATCAGTACTGGATAACTATATATTCTCTCCATCATGAGTAGCATTTCCCAGGGAAGTATATGTTTGTACTAGCTATACAGTATGTACAAATGTACTAATTACAGTTACACTGGCTGAAATTAAAATCAAGACAAAAAGATGAAATGAAAATTAATTCTCATATTATTCAAAAACAAATTTCAATCAGTCGTTTTTTTTCCCATCTTTTCATGCAAAACTTGATTGTATTTGCCCTTGATCGACTATGTAAGCAATAGCTCCAGGTGAGGAAGTGTAACCAGTAATTATATACCTCTGGTACCAAAAAGTCTGACATCGCATCACCATCCTGTTCAAAGTAGGTCAAAATTTGAAAGTAGGTCGAAGTTTTGAAAGTAGGTCAAGGTTTCAGAAATGACAAGGCATCATATAAGGGGCAAGCAAGATGAAAACAAAATTGGACATAAATTAAATGAAAATGCAAAATATCCATTTAAACAAAATTGTACAAAAACTTAATGAAAAATGCAATTTTTTCTTTTAACAAAATAGCGCATAAATTGAATAAGATATGCAAAATAATTCTTCCACTAACTTTGTAAGTGAACATGCTAAAAATAATGACAAAATTGTAAAAGATAAAAAAGATGAAGCCTGATGAAAGGTAGAAACACTTGATAAGATGATTGATTTGTTCTTTATGAGATTAATTAAAGTACATTTGTATATGACTCTGAATAATGTAATCTAACAGAGCTAGCCATATTTACATGTATACATCATTTACTACTGTATATCTAAATTATTGGTTCAAATAAATCTATAATCACTAAAACAGAAATCTATACTAAAGGTTTGAGACACACTCGATCAACTTATTTAATTAGCCAAGTATATTTAGTATAATCTGCCATCCCCCAAACAAGAGTTTTGATGATTTAGATATACCACCATTAACTAACAAGAGTTTTGATGATTTAGATATCACCAATAACTAACAAGAGTTTTGATGATTTAGATATAACACCATTAACTAACAAGAGTTTTGATGCTTTAGATCCCACCATTAACTAACAAGAGTTTTGATGATTTAGATATACCACCATTAACTAACAAGAGTTTTGATGAGGTAGATACCACCATTAAGTAACAAGAGTTTTGATGATGTAGATATACCACCATTAACAAACAAGAGTTTTGATGAGGTATACGTAGTTACCACCATTAACAAACAAGAGTTTTGATGAGTTAGATACCACCATTAACTAACAAGAGTTTTGATGAGGTAGTTACCACCATTAATACAAACAAAGAGTTTTGATGAGGTAGATACCACCATTAATACAAAAAAAGAGTTTTGATGAGGTAGATGCCACCATTACTGCCGTGATTGCCTAACCGTTGACGAAACTTCTGGTGTATTACCCCGGCAAGTTGACCGACCGATCTTGTCAGTCGTCTGGAGGGGCGGGGTTATGCACAGCAATGCTATCACGTAGGCGGGGTTTATTCGATAACGACAAGCGCGTTAATCGGCGAGACTTCGATAGTAAATATGGCTGCGCCCTATCAGAAAAACGTGTGTGGGAGGTTTTACGCTAACGGGGTACAGACGGAGGACAATCTACGCCATGAAATACTTGATCTACATTGCAAAGGATTATCTTTTCAGGAAATCAGCCAAAAAACAGGTGTAACGAAGGGTGGTTGTCACAAGATCGTAAAGAATTTTACTGCAAGAGGGACTTTTGACCCGTCACTTGTTCAACGGAACCCTAGTAAAATTACCGATGAAGTCTTACAGTTTATAGAGTATGAGAAATTTAAACAAACTTCAATTAACAGTCATGAAATTAGGGCCAAATTATTAGAGAGGAACGTATGTACCCTTCAGACCGTTCCATCTGCCAGTCGAATAAGACATACAGTCAGACACAAATTAGGGATGACACGGAAAGTTATCCAGTCTATACCAGCTGAAACACAGACAGCAGCCCATGAAAATCGTGTAACTGCATTTATTGCTAGAGCTATGGACTTCATTCCACAACAGCTACATTTCTTTGATGAAGCATCTGTCGTAAAAACTGCAGGTAATAGAAAGTATGGACACAGCACCAAAGGCACCCGAGCAGTTGAAGTACAAAGGTATGCAAGCAATGCAACATTTACTGTCAATCTAGCTTGTGGATACTTTGGAATCGAACATTATGATATACTTAATGGTCCATCAAATGCTATGGAAATGATACATTTTTTCGATGATTATATGCAAGAAACAAACATGGTTGGTAATCCAGTATTATCAAATGGTGATTGCGTTATATTAGATAATTGTGGTTTCCACCATCACAACCAAGGAGAACGAATGCTTAGGAACATGCTTGGTACCAGAAACATTACACTTTTATTTCAGCCTCCTTATAGTCCAGAATACAATGTTGCCGAGTACATCTTCAATTTAATGCGTAATGGTCTTCAGAAAAACAAAGACTTTACATATGAATTCACAGAACTTTCAATTGTCAACTCGTTAAATGCCATTCCTAATTCATGTCTTCCTAGATTGTTGGAAATGTGTGGCTATGTGTGAAAAAAAAAGTATCAAGGAACAATTTATTTTTAGTTCATGAAAGTAAACACGGTTTGAGAATTTTAATTATGTCTGCATGTAACTGCAGCTGATCATAATATTATACAAACCGACATATACCGGTAGTATATGTAGTCTTCATCATACACAAAGTGGCTTTAAATTACCATTTACAGTATGTATTACATGTACAGAATGTCATTATTTGATTTGCAATACTTTCAGACCTGCACATGTACATTGTATACATGTCACTGTGATCTTTCTAGAATACTCATTATTCTAATGAAATAGATTTGAAGCATACATGTGTTTACAATTTCCAAAAAAAATCAAAAGCTACTACTTCATGTATATCAATGTTCAGTTGATATGGCATTGATAATATTAAATAAAATGAAAATCAAGTATATATTGAAATTCTAGTTATTATTTAATAGCTATTAATGTCCATGAGTCGCATTTTAACCTCAGCCCTATTAAAATATTGTTATTTTTTTTGTCATGAGCACAATCAATTATAATATTTATAATTTATAATATTATAACAATTTAGTTGACCAACATTTTTCAGTCAGTAGAATACGGTTACCGGTAGAGTTTTTCGATACTCAAATCGAAAATATATATAACAATAATATCCAGATAAAAACTAGTTCATATAATAACTTATCTGCCAATCCCCATTAAGTTTTGGAAAATCCCATAATTTAATAACATTTGGTGACATATGATAGGAAATTAACTATTTCAACTAACAGAAGACTGAGTGAACTGTATTACAGCAGTTTCACAGTTTTTTTTTGTGTCTTTGTGTTAATAATTCATTATCATGTGGTGATGACCTATCTGCAATCATGCATTTTGACAGCTAGATGTCTTACATGCAGCTCAAGTTTCCTTTGTGACACAGACTTAAGTCAGAGTTTCCTCTGGCCCTGATGACAGACTTGGACATTCTGACAGACAACTTATTTGAGTTTCCTTTACAATACCAGAATCGGTACACTCAAAATGACCGATATACAAAAATGTATGTCTTTTAATCAAACTCTTCTTGCCTTGAATGTGTTTAGGATAGCTATGGAAAATTTGTCGACCAAAGAACATTCGATCAGATGAAATGTCTTAATATCAGTTGTAAGATAGGTTATAATTATACAGTTATACTACTATGTATCTATGTAATGAAAGATTTACAAAGACAACTCAATAGTATATTTATATTTTTAATCCTTTTCCTGGAGCCTGGACCCTCATCGAGTCGTCATTCATTAGCTGGAATTTTTCTGGAATTCTTTCCTTGTACATGTACATAATTAATATACATTTGTGCCACGTACATTAAAAAAATCTTTTCTTAGTATGAGCACTTTCGGTCAAACTCTTCAGATGCTTATATAGAAGTCGAATCTCGTGATCTCCAACTCGGGATATCAAAAAAAAAAACCTGCTCAAAGAATTCCAAGTAAAATTTATTTGATTTAATACCGTAGTATGAATATTTGGAACATCAATATATATAAATTTCCATGACCCACTGATCTTCAAGATAACAAGGTTTGACTTAAGAATCTATATTTGGTGACTGTCAAATGCAAGTTCAGCAGGTCCTTCAGCCTGAAGTATACACTGGACATATAAAAAAATAATTATTTCATGCACTAGAAAGGTTTATTTTGAATGAAGCTAATTCTTTACAGTGCGACATTTAATAGTTGTAAAATAAAAATAGTCTGATCACCAGTTCTCTGAATCAGGTGAGCTATAAAAAGCAACACAGTTACCAAATATATTATAATACAATGAATGTTTAAAGAAAATAAATTCAAGTTTTCAACATTTGAGTTTCATCATCAAAAAATACCTAATCCAAACTTTAGAAAACAAATAAATAAAATAAAATATTGGACTTAACTACTACATGGATAAAGGTACATTGTACATGTACACATATGTAAATGAAAAGGACCCAGAGGTCAATGTTACATCATAACAAAGCATACAACTACAAGTGTAAGAACCACGAAAGTCATTATCATTTGTTTTGAGCATAGTACATATTTATATTAATTGTACTTGCTACCAAGTATATAAAAAATATTCAGATTCTAATGCAATCAACAAATTTCTCATTATTTTAATTCCTCCTTGGATAAATGAAAAAATATCTTTGAGTTATAATTGCTAAGGAATGAGCAAATGATTTATATGAAGTAAAACAATCATGATCAATTGTCACATTTTTCTTGAGGCAGAGGGGGGAGGGGTGGATATTCTTCAGGTGGGAGTGGTGGGAAAATCTCATTTTCGGTCTCTGGAGCTTTGGAAACCGTAGCTGTACATGCTGATGGCTGGCTGGCAGGAGTTCCATACCACACCCCAGGGTTATATGCAGTGTACCAATATGGATATAATTGAGATGGCTGCTGCTGAGGAGAGTTGTAGCTGTAGATACCCAGATTTGCCGGAGACAATAAACTTGGTGAACCATAAGAATACAATCTTGAATCACTTTCATTGACCTGAATGACCTCATTTGTTTCTTGTGAATCTCTTCCACTGGTTTCAGAGAAACAAACTGGCTTCTCATAATTGTCAAGTTTGAATTTTGCAGAAACTGTTTTCTTTCCATTTTTAATCAAATTTTCCAATTCTGCTGGGCTAATTGAAGTTATGTTGCTAGGGATTTTCCCCTGTGTAGCAAGTTTGATGTAACGAAGATCTCTTTGTAGTAGTTGGTTACCATCTTTCCCCTTGTATTTGGCAAGAAATGCTAATTGTAATCTGGGCTTTACCATCTTCACAAAATTTGTTGTGTTTGTCTGAAGGAAAGTCTGCAGGCCGTTGATTTTATCTTCGTTTATTCTGACATCCTTCTCTAAAGCAGCGACTTCTTTCTCGGCCTGAAATATGAAATTATGTAAATACATTTATCAGCAGTGTTTTTGTGACAATTTGTTTGTGAAAAGATTTATTAGGAATTCCACACAAATTATATCAAGCAGACATGAAAGATTTACAAGCTACATTGCAATAGTCTATCAACAAATCAGTTTTTAAATAAAAAGATGTTTATTAGGCCAAAAAAATATTGTTTGTTTAGGGTCATCCGACCCTACCTAGACTTTACCCCCCCCCCCCCCCCCCCCCCCCCCCCGACCCTAAACTTTTTATTGACTTCTAGAAAAAAAAAATCTGAAAATCTTGAAATTTCTGAAATTTTGCTAACCTTTTCAAAGTAAGAATCACATATCCATTCACCATTGTAATTGTTTTAGCAGTCCCTGGCTAATTTGGCAAATCTCAAGCATAGATAACTGCATATCTACTGCATATAAATGATTTTAAGAAATATTTTATAGAAATTTAAACAACAAAATCGTGTCAATTTACATTTATAAGAAAAAAAAAATCAATAAAAAAAATCCCTACCTACCTACCCTAATTTTTTGGGCTCCTCTGACCCTAAACAAACATTTTTTTTTGGCCTTACTTCAGAAACCAAAAACTACGGAGTAATGTAGACATGATGTGTATATATGACGTATATAGCTTCATTGGCTGTATCAGAGACATATATACAGTATATATGTCTCTGGCTGTATGTACAGTAAGGACCGTAGCTTTTAATACTTCTACCCCCCACACCGCGATTTATGGTGACAAGTGTACATGGAGAAATAATCACCGTGTTTCCTAGTGATAGACCAATTATGCCAATCAATCACCGGGGTTAAATCATCAAAGATCGCGGTGACCAAGCGTGCCGCGGTGAACCTCCGCGATCGAGACACTGAGGATCACAGAGAATCACAGTGGATCAGCAGGACTCATCGGTGCTTACTCATGCGATAAAATTTACCTGTAATATGGATCGATATGGAGTAGGCTAACTACATGTATATAACTGATACCTATCAACGCTATGATCGATGTGACCAGGGACGTACGGTATAACGTAATTGAAACTTTACATTTACCATTGGTTTTAATTGTTTCCAGCTCTTATAAATGCCGTAGAATTAAACATCAGTTTTACTTAGCTTGAAAATATGTGATATTTATTTATTTTGTCACTATAGTCGTAGTCTAGAGGGGACATAGATAATGTGTAGTATATTTAGATATAAAGAACTGTAAAGATTCCGCTGTGTGTCGCTGACCGGTAAAAGAAAGTAGATTTGATGGAAGTTATTTCTTGTGTAGTAGATGTAAGAATCACGGATTGATGAACATTTCGAACAACTTTCATCCAAGTAAGGATATAATTTGCATGTCTGCTGTAGGGCCAGAACGCACTACTCTATGAAAACATGGAATTTCCCGTCACCGTTTGGTGCCGCTAAGATGTGAGGTGTAAATACAGTAAAACCGGTGTGAAATCACACGTATCTTACCAATATGGATAAATGAGATATGTATTTACCCCCAGAACACCCATTTAGTCCCACCTAGAGGTTTTATTTCGTCAGTATAGACCCTTGCTTTACGCTAGTCAAAATTTCACGCTGTTGACCTGCCATTTTGTAAGTGACAGTACGACTAACCACCCGAATCGGAACGCAATGGACCGAAAAGACCACATATAATTTATTGTGTTTTTCTTCTAACGTAGTTTAAATCAAGAAAACTAAGCTTATTATTTCACAAAACCTGTTATATTAAATTCAAAAATTCATAATTTCTTAATTATAAGCGGTAAAATCTATAGAAATAAAAGTTGTAGCATCGCACATGGATTAGGTAATTAGGCCGACCGCGACCTACAATGTATAGTTAGCAACATGGCAGAATCCAGAATGAAATATTGACTAGAGTAAAGCGAGGGTCTATAAGGACTGAATTAAACACCTAGATGGGACTAAATGGGTATACTGGGGTAAATAAATATCTCATTTATCCATATATGTAAGTGTTATGTCATTCCCGATTTTATTGTATTAGGACCAAAATCTTAGCGACATGCCACATGTCAGCTGTCGGAGAATTCCACGTTTTCATATCGTAGTGTGCCAGAGGAGGCCAATAGAAACTCTGGCTAATTCCACCTATGAAACTGATCAAAAGTGGGAATAACACTTATTATGTGTAATGATACTGGTTGCATAGTCAAAAACCTGCAATATATCGTATCTTAGGGCATCCATATAATATGGGTGTTAAATGTTCCGGCTGTTTCATGTCTTCACATTAATATCATGTCACTGAGTATTTTTTTTTACTCTGGCCTATTTTATGGTTACTGTTTTTATCAAAAATGTTATTTCAATGATTTTTATAAAATCATAATACTTGTACATTTTATTATGTAGCGTCTTATAGAATACAACACGTTTTCATTTTGTGATGAATCAACATGATAGCCGTCATTGGTGGATAGTATCCATCTTGGCTGTCTGTCAATCAAACGCAATAGAAATGGGTACCTGGCCGTACACGAATTTCATCGGTTGGATTGACAAGTCACCTTATACAAAGCAGACGACACTGAAGTTCGTCACACCTCAGTGAGCATTGTTGCTGTCAATCAAACGCCGCGGAAAGGCTTTGCGCGTATTTCATTGGTTGATAAGAATGATTGACAAGTCATTCTCCGTGCACAGGTAAGATTTACAAGACAGTTACGAAATGTCTTGTTATTACTATGTATCAATCTTTTACAGATGAATATATTTGCAAATAAATGATAACTATTTTTTTAAAGTTTTGCTATCAGAAAGTTAGTTTTATCACGTTTATGACCATAACGAGTTAAATACATGTATATAAATCCATAATTTTACCATCGATCATTGGAATTGTGGAAGTTATTTAATTCATGTTACGGTGTTAGTCTTGTTGAGTACGGCAATAAGATGCATGTTAAAAGCACACGATTTGTAAATGATCTCCATTTCGATAGTGATACTTCACGTATACGAAAGTCAGTACATGGTATTACATCCACAGTTTCTTTGGTATTTTTGATAATAAACAATTTATTTATTTAACATTATTTAAGAAGACAGTACGGTGGTTTTTAGAAGATAAAAAACATATTTGCTGATTTGTTCATGTGATAACAATAAAATTTCAACGTATTTTTTTTTCTGAAGCGTGTGATTTAAATATTAAGCTGTTAAAGCATTTCTCTATTTTATAATCCATGTGACACAATCAAATGTGTTTTCCAAAGACTATATTGCTAGAGATCATATATATTTATGAATATATATGAATTATATAAATTGTATTTGACATGTATTTTGAAAGTTCATTGCATTATCTAAAAACATCTTCTAATAAAATATCTAACATAAAATGTGTTTGTTTTTAGTCATACATGTATATAAAACGTTAGTCATTTCAGTATATATCACAAGTGGTACATGTACAGAGTTAAAGTTCTTGGTATTCAAATGCTGACGTGGTGAAACTCCGTGTTAAAGTGTACCAAGAACAAACAAACGATATTCAAACATGGTATTTTTTGTAAAAGCCAAAGAATGATGTCGCGAACCACATCAAAATCGGTTGGCCGAGTGCCGAGATAAAATCTATGCATTATATCCTATACAAAACACGCTTCAAGTCATGGAGAACACTTAATTCAGAAAGTAATATATTATAATCATCATGATCTACAATAGACTAAATCTCTCACGTATGAATACCAGTGTTGGAGCCTGCAACAAACTTCTACATATACAGATTTTATCCCGAGGGTATTTTACATGTCATGGTCTCAGGGATAACGGACGATTACATTCTTGAGAAAGATATAATTTTTATATGATCGTTGTCATTGAAATTAAATAAAAGTGATTCGCAACAATTATAATATAATTGATACTTTATGTACAGGTACATAGTATAGGTTCTTATTAAAACCATCATTTTCGCTCCGTTATATATATATATACAGACTGTATATAGAAAACATACAATTTAGTTCATCGTGATTAATCATAATTAATACTAAAACTTATTAACTCGCAATAATTTTCGTGTATGAATTTTTCAAATTTTATTTATTTCTTTTTTATTATCATTATATTTCTTTTTTGTTTTGTTATTGTGTCATTAGTATGAAGTGATCGAGATCATTGTGGTTTTACTTTCCATTCGTGGGTCACAAGTCATATCTTCACTTAAAACAGGACTTTAGAAGATTAGAAACATGTTCGGAGAATTACGAATTGAGTGGGTTAGTATAACCGCTAAACAATTACCAGGTGTGAAATTATGATCCACAAGCTCGTCACACCTGTCACTGCACTACATGTGTCTGGTGTTCTAATCGGCACACGCGGGTAATTCTTGTGAGTTCTCGCGTTTGGTTTCTATGTACTTCAAAAAAGTTCCGAAGATATACTTTCACATGTTGTACGTAAATTGAGCTTGAATTTTATTAAGAATTGCGTGTTACTACAGGGAATGCATTTTTAAGTTGTTGAAATCAAACATATTATTTTTGGAATTCAGTGGGTTTCGTTTTCCTTTCAAGCGAAAAAAAAATGTATCTTAAAGGTTTGTCTATAGAATGATTAACCTAAGTTGCCTCATTCATAAACCCACGATGTTGAAAATTTACTCTATGAATCTTTCCGAAAATCACAAATAACGGTATCTTCAAGTGTATTTGCAACATATCTATTGCTGTTTTGGCTAATAAAAATTCCAATTTTTTAACTTTTATTTCACATCGTGTATGAATTGTATTTTAAACTTCTGTTACTAGAAGTATTATAACCGAAATCAATATTGGGTGGTCGGGTGGCACAGTGGTAACACACTTGCCTTTCACCAAGGCGATTCCCCGATCGGACGTGAAAAGGTATGGGGTCACCTGCCCGACCACGTGGGTTTTCCCGGGGTACTCCGGTTTCCTCCCACAGTAAGGCCCCTCGCGCGCTTCCATCCGGGCCAACAAGCGTGATTAATATAAGTTAATATAACTTGTTTCTCAATTGTTGTAAAATAAATAAAGTTTACATTTTAAATATTGGTATGTAACAACCCGCAAATGCCCTCATAATAAAGGCTATATGATGTAAGTCGTTATAAACGGTCCATTATTCAAATGCCATATATGTTACAGCGACCCGTTAAAATAGAAAATTATTCAAATTTTACATGTTATATACGACCTGTTATAAAAGAAAATGAGTAAGATGTCATGATATACGTTGTATTTGGCCCGTTATAATAGAAAATTAATAAGATGTTACATCAGAGACATATATACAGAGACATATATGTCTCTGTACTGTATATATGTCTCTGGTTACATGTTGTATATGGCACGTTATAATAGAAGATTATATGCCCTTAGTTTCGGTAACATTTGTTATCAACTAACTCACAAATATAAGTCAAAAAGTTTATTCAGCACTTTCATTATTGTTGTCTCATTCGCATTAATTGCAGGCACGTGTTTCTATATATATTTCCTATATGACGGCTCTGACCCATTAAACCTCTGACGTCACAGGTCAGAGGTCACCGAAACGTAGTCAACGGCTCTGGGTTCGAGAAAAATCGCAATTACTCTAAAACTAAAGTCGCTGTGAAAGTCGGCCTTTCAGCATTTTAAGTTTCATCCTAAATCACATTTAAACTTGAAATAGCAAATCGTTACGGGTACACTTTAAGACCACCACGTAATTAAGTCAATTACGCTATGAAGGCTATTTTCACTCCATTCAATTTCATCTCATCTTAAATTGTCCTTATTTGTATTAATTACGAAAGAAATGCATTAAACCTCATAATTTTATGAAAACCTAGCATGTTCAAATTAATAGAGCTGTTAACAAGAAATAATAGAAATGATATCTCAAATCTTGCTAAATATATTAAATTTGCAAGGAAGAGAAAATTAGAATGGCTTAATAACCAATAATTATGTATAGTCATATAATGTTTCTCATACATATGTTGTATTACTTTTATTAGTTATTGAATTGTCTGTATGTGCAATTCCAGCACAAATCTATGATAGGATATTGTTTATGATGTAAATAGTAAATTAATTGTTATATACATGTATATAATCACATATCACTATGTGTAAGGGTATATATGTATACAATAAAAGACCCGGATTTTACAACTTACCATCAGTCCATGTTTTTTTTATGATTTTTACGTACCAGAAACCCCAAACTATCTATTTAAAAGTACGCGACACCAGCGAGAACTACCCAAGATGTCCGATAATTATTAAACCCGTATTCACTTAACAATGTGACGCTTATATAATTAATTAAGTATCAGACGACTATTGACTAATTTGTGTGTAATCAACCCAGTTCTTGTGATCACTGCGTAATACGTAAATGTGTGTGTAATTAATAACGTGCATCTTTCAATGAGTCGTCGTTTCACGTAACGGTGTTACAAGCCGATATCCATGTTTACCAAATACAAGCGTTAATGATGTTAATTACCGATCATACATTTATTACATGTATTTGAGATTGATTAATTATCGTATCACGCACTGTATGTTTGTGCATAAATTCTTACTAACTACGAAATAGAAATATGTGTTCTTATAAAAGTTGCCGTCTGTAAAATAAATATCATAGATATTGTACGTCAAGTTGAAAAAAGCAAGACCAGGCTATACTATAAAATCCTTTAATACTGTAACATTTAGGTCGTAGAGAAAAAGCAATGTACCGTTCTAAAAACAAAAGCTACACATTGTAACACAGGTAAACACCCGGGGCTATGACCTGGCAGCGGTCGCTATTGACTACGCACAGTGTCAAGCGATAGTCTGTACAGCTGTCGACACGGGTGACTTGCCCCGACATTTTTTTCTCCTCGTGGTGAAAAAATTGTCCGGATTATTGAGGGAAATTTGCTAATGAAAAGTACGCTCCGTTCCCAAAATGGGCTTCCGGAATCGGAATCCGAATTTCCGGACTGGTGAGTACAAATAACGTTACGGAAATCCGTTCCCGTGCATTTCCGTCCGGACTGTGAGTTTTCCGGACTATCGGCGTCCGGATTATCGCGGGTCCACTGTACACGTGTTGTAGTTTAAGTTTAAACATATTTTATTGATATACAGAAATGACAAAGGGATTAGTCAGCAAATTTTACCAACTTATAAACGACTTCTCCCGTAAAATTAACAAAACAATGAATAATATGTGGCTAAAGTGATCAATTATTTTGTTATACATTTGTACTATGAATATTAGTGTGAAGGGCCTTTTGTCCGGAGGGGCTATTGTCCTAGGGGCTAATGTCCGGGGGGGGGGGGGGGGGGGGGGGGGGCTTTTGTCCGGACCTCGAATATTCATATGCCTACAGTTGAGCCGAAAGGCTTAGTATAAAGAACTTAAACTCGTCTTCGGTATTATTAATAACGATATTTAAAGAAACGATCATTTAGGGATACAAAGTGAAACATGTGCAAGGATGAGGATTTTTTTAGTGTGTCTTATTTAAATATCACAGACATGTACATGCTGTCATTGTACGACTCCCGTGTGTAAATCGCGTATCTATGTCAAAGATGATTTTACGCACGAACTTTGTTTTGATCTGTAACTATGCACAATATTGTTTATTAGATAAAGGAATAAGTGTTATCATGTACAATTAATTAATTTCTTTGTTATTATTTATTGCTTATTTTCGACTATGTTATCAAGCACCAGTTCTGCATGCACACAAACGATGATAGTCGGGTGTTTTGTCTCTGTATACAAACGGACACGGTTAAGTCGAACCATCGGATAAGTCGAATATTTTGCTCGGTCCCGTCGACTTCGACTTATCCGAGTTTTACTGTACATAAATTAACCCACCATATGATCTTTCTCCCAATATTTTTTCTATGCATATTACTCTCGGTTTTGATTTTCCTGCTAGTGCTTGATAATACCGCCGAAAAAAATGACGTTTGATACCTGAAATTAGCTACAGACAATTACACAACTATCAAATCATTAGGAACATGTGTGAATTTAGTTGTGTACTCATCACCGTTTGTCAGCATGTCATCCGATCACAGCCAGGTAAGTCGTGATTTTTATCACAGGTAAGTTGCAAGGTTCCTTTGAACTGCAGCCAGAAAACTTTAGATCACAGTCCTACCACAGGCGCTAACAGATTACACATACCACTGTCATAAAAAAAAATGAAAGTAATATTTTCTATGCAACCGCCTGTGGGCTCACATGCGGGTACGTTATAAATATAAATGAAAATATCTGAATGCGTACTACTTTTATATTGTGAATGACGATGTGGCTAGCAACAAGTAAGTTTTATGCCACATGATATATATGTTTTAGCAGAGACATGTATATGTCTTTGGTTTTAGTAACGACATATTATGTTTATGTCCGATAACACAGTATTTTATGTAGCAAATAAATGACCACGACAATGGTACACAGATGAAGATACGGCCGGAGACAGATGTCTGCTTATTGTAATGTTCAAGTCAACAATGTGTCTGTGATTTTAATGCGTTAATTGAACGACATATGGTAATAAATAAATAATCACATGCACCCTAATTAAATTACACTGCGGTCGGTACTAACGATCTGCGGTGTCTGATTTTTGCCGAGTCTCTACGAGTTTGCTATTGTACAGGTAACTGTCTTCTGATTAAATATATCAATCAATGTACGATAACAAGCGAATCTATATGTCTGCTTATAGCCTTTACATTAATTTCATTAACGTGCAGTGACATCAGCAAACGATTAAAACTTCGACGATGTCCTTTGTAAAAATCATCTAGACATGTCAATCACACCTGTGGCAACAAATCTGAGAGTATGTGGGCGGAGCTATAGTAGGCTGTGCCTGATTATGGTGTGTCATCAGGTAAACTGTCCACCCCATTCGATGCAGGTATCCCAGCAATCTATTGTCTAATTAATTGGCTGTAAAAAAGTCTTACGCTAGGATTTATGAGAGTGTCGCCCAAAACATAAGGGTATAATTTCACAATATTTAGTTTATATTTACTTAAATAATTACGGTAGCTGTTATCCCGTGTATTTGTTATTAATTATTGAGATAATACACGAACACTAATTGTTGCGATTTAAAACGTGTAATTTCATTTATTTATTTCAAAACAAATCCTACAGTAAGATGTGAGATACAGGTAGTAGACATCGACCAACTACAGCCTAAAATCCTTCTGGATAACAACATATACTCCCCTCAGGTAAAAAAAACCCATAGGGGTCCGATGGGGTCATTGCGAAACAGGTATACTCTCTATTGTAATTAAAATATGTGATTGACAGGTGTTAACAGTTGGTGAAAACATTTCTATAACGGTAATTACACGGCATGTAATTGTTCTGTGTATAGAGAATTAATCTATATCGCTTTCACTAACTTCAATTATGATTATATTACGCGATATAGAGATTTTTTTTCTAGAAAATAATGATACACCATTTATAACTCATTTATAAGTATATCCGTTTAATAGATCATTCAGTTTGATTTCATTTGGTTTTAAACGGTAATGATTTGGAATATATTATTTCCTAGCGAATTTTCAATGATTGCCGTAAAACAAAACCACGATAATGATATAATATATCTATTATATACTCATCTCCGACATTCTCTTCACAGAAGGTAAATATTTTCTTCTGGAACGCCTTTGTTACCTACCAGTTCAATGGAAAATTTCATTTTTTTTTTTTTTTTTTTTTTACATGATCTATCATCAGGCTTCGTTGGACGTAAAATAGACTGGTCTATAGATAGAGAAAGGACGAAATAGTTCACATTGTTTGGACGTTAGGTCTTGATCGTAATGGTGACGTCTGTATTGTTAGTACGTTATTTTGTTTTGCTTCCAAAATAAAAGGGACGGGAAAGATTCCCATGTTATGCTTATAATTAATTGAAATATGTTAAAATGTATTTTATAGATTTCTTTATTACATACACCAATGTATTGTTTTCTCACAATAAAGAGAGCACATCGGACTATACATACACATAATTCTGTATTCTATGTATTTCAAACAATATCTATTTGACAATTTCAAATAACAATATACACAACATTTATAGTATACACACATAGATTCCAATCATGCATGTAATCGAAAAAAAAGAGACCTCGCATAATGATTTTGCTGTGACAATTTGGCTGTTAATGAAATAATGAAGTTGATTAACTACTGTATATATAGTTTGGAAAATATGAGCATGGATTTATATATCTACCGGTAATTTGAATGCGCCCAAGTGTATGTCTATGCTATTAGCCACCCCGGAATCGTCCCTGATAATAATGATAGTAAGAAAACACACAACGTCTTTAAAGTCGTGTATTTAAACTACGAAATGTTTAAATAGTTATACAGTCTATGTATGAAACCCGCTACAAAAAGTCAGACGAAATAATTATAAGCTATATTATTCAGGATAAAATTTGGTTTTCTTCAAACAATTACGAAACAAAAAACATACATTATGTCCCCGCGAGGACAAATAATGATCTTATCAATGTTTATCGTCTTCTCATCCGTCACAGGTCGTACACGTATATGGATCAATTTCTCAAACAGACATCTTACTAGCTATATACTTCAGATATGTGTGATGACTAAATTATGCAATTAAGGACTTTGCTAGATCACGTAAAAATAAGTACGAGATCTTTCACTAAATAACGAGCCCCTTATGTGGCCTCTCCGAGGTCATGGCATCTGAGGTCATGCACAAAGCGCCATCTATAAACAGGTCAGCTAAATCAGTAGTGACTAAATGCATAGGCCTATATACAAGTATTGAATTGCAGATCATTTTAACCACATCATTTATCAACAGCAGCAATTGAGACGTTAAGGGAATTTCGTAGACTCACTATACGGTATCCAGATGTTTTTTTTATTTAGTTATACCCATGATCGTCACGGAGAACCGTATCACTTCGAATTCGAGTCTTACATTAGGGATAGGACACTTGCATGTAAGTCACAAAATCTACCAATCGTCTCGACTGCTAGCGGTAAAAAAATCGGTACACGTACAACGATAAGGGTCGATAATGGTCAACTGAGAGCCACACCACCACAGGTAAAACCGAGGGCTGAATGTAATCGTGGCCCTCCGGGGCTGCCTCATCAGGATTCGCGGCGGACAAATTGCTTTGATGTTTCACGGAGAAACGATCACCGCGGATTTTGATGAACACATTACCACCGGGGATCGCGATGACGCCGTGTTCATGATCCCTGATAGGGATTTAGGGTGATCAGTCGCGGTGATTGACCCCTTGAATAGAAAATCAAACACCGGCACATGGTGACTTTGTGTTCATTCCTACGGCCTGCACTGTAGCCTACATGTGTTGAAGTACTAAGTCTAAAAGATTACTTTTGTAAATGTATAAATAACATGGATGGAATTTGAAAATGGAGAACAAATTGTGATCCACACTTTGATCCCCTGGTAATGCACCCACACTTTCTTTCTCAGTTTTTTCTTACCCCATTTTTTTCTCCCTTATTACTTACCTCTTGGATCATGGCCTTGTAATCTTTGTGTTTAGCCAAAATGCCACAGTAGTTGTAACCAAGGCATTTGTCAAATGGGCACGCCCTTCCGCCCCTATTTCCCGTGGCCTTGTGTCCCCTATGATGGCACTTGTCGCACACTGTTTTGGTAAGCACTCCCCCCGGGATCGCCACTGGATGTAACGAATCCGGTACGACATGTAAGTCTTTGAGACTGTTCTTTCTATGGACGAGAAGAATGTGAAGAGAGTCCCGTTCATCCCTAAGTTTATCTAACTCGTTGTCGAGATAATTCTTATCATTGACATTAGGAGTGTCAGGTCGTCGGGTACTGCTATCAAACCTATCGCTGTCTCCAACTTTCTTTTGGTTTTTATCGACTTCGTGTGTTTCAAAGTCAAGTCGTTTTGGTTGCTTCGCCATGGTTGGAGCACCATCGGGGCTACCTGCCTCCGACTTCATTTTGATTTTGCTTTCTGGTGTTTGTAATTTGACGATGCGATCGATTAACATTCTCTTGTAGACTTCGGGGATAGCCATCTCCCTAACCTCACGTGGGCGCAAAAATCTCAATGTCTCTTCGCTACTAACCGCATGGCGGTATATTTCCTCTTTATAAGGAAGGAGGCCGGGGTCAATCGACTCGATAAAGTTATCACTTGCAATTCGAGCAGCCATGTTTATCACAATCACAATACCTTGCCATCCGGAACTCGTCGGGGAATCACGTATTAATTTCGGGAGACAATACCCGATGAGTTCAGGATGGAGGCCTTGTCACATATCACGCGAGATTAGCCACGCCTACATAACCAATCAGATCGCGCCTTGTCATTCTACTGCAACCAATGCCCACACCACTATCTCGAGTTGCGCGACAAGTACATCACCGTCACCGTCAACGGTTAGGCAATCACGGCAGTAACACAAACTAGAGTTTTGATGAGGTAGATGCCACCATTAACACAAACTAGAGTTTTGATGAGGTAGATACCACCATGAACACAAAGAGTTTTGATGAGGTAGATACCACCATTAACACAAACAAAGAGTTTTGAAGAAGTAGATGCCACCATTAACACAAACTAGAGTTTTGATGAGGTAGATACCACCATGAACACAAAGAGTTTTGATGAGGTAGATACCTGACCATTAACAAACAAGAGTTTTGATGAGGTAGATACCACCATTAACTAGCAACAGTTTTGATGAGGTAGATACCACCATTAACTAGCAACAGTGTTGATGAGGAATATACCACTATTAACTAGCAAGAGTTTTAATGATTTAGATATACTACCATTAACTAATAGGTGTTTTGATGAGGTAGATATACTATCATTCAACTCCAAATATTTCTTATTGTCACATGGATGATAAAAACATGTATTTAAAAGCAGGTAGTAGGGATGGAATGATGATTCTTTCAAATTTTATGGTGAACTTTCTAAAATTTAAATGTTAATTTGGATACTGAGACATACACATAATCAATTAAGCTTGTGTGGAAATTTTGCTATTAATAAATAATATTTAATATGTAAATTAAAGCATTCTATACACAATGCATGAATAACATCAACATACATTTAATGATTTTATATTTCTACGTGGACACTTAAAAATGTACTCTGACCTTTTGTTGTAAAATCTGTAAAACTAAGCCTGTACTGTCTTTCACAATCAAATAACTTTATCAATTCTGAAAAATATTCCGACCAAGTGAAATCGTGTCTCTAATTAAAGATGCTCATACATCACATGACACATTTGTCAGGAACCACAGGCCTGTTCATTTGTGCAGACAAACAGATTCATCAATTTTTTTCAAAGTAAAGTTAAGGCATTAATCTTGAAAGTCTGTATATGTATTGTTAATACAGAACTGTCTTTGTCCAGGCTCATCTGGAACCAGCATAAGATCATTACAGGGCTGTCCCTATTTTATAAACAGACATCTCTAGCCCAACCGTCCAGCAATAAACCAAAATGGCCCAGGTTATGTACATGTACTGGCTTATAAAAGGAAACTGGTGGTCAGAGTACACAGTGGTTGGAAATAGGCAGGTTTACAATAATACACCAATTACCACATGCTGATTACACATATTAATTATATAGGTGGGTGGCAGATCCAGGCACTATCTGGGAGTAGGGAGAGACACTACATGGGAACAACATGGAGGATATTCATTGTTTATGGAAAAGACAAAGGTGATGGGACACCCGATCTAGACAGGGTAGGGTTCCAAGGTGATGGAACACCCGATCTAGACAGGGTAGGGTTCCCAGGTGATGGGCCACCCAATCTAGACAGGGTAGGGTTCCAAGGTGATGGGACACCCAGGGGAGACAGGGTAGGGTTCCAAGGTGATGGGAAACCCAGTGGAGACAGGGTAGGGTTCCAAGGTGATGGGACACCCAATCTAGACATGATAGGGTTCAAAGGTGATGGGACACCCAATCTAGACAGGGTAGGGTTCCAAGGCGATGGGACACCCAATCTAGACAGGGTAGGGTTCAAAGGTGATGGGACACCCGGTCTAGACAGGGTGGGTTCCAAGGAGATGGGGCACTCAATCTAGACAGGGTAGGGTTCCAAGGTGATGGGAAACCCAATGGAGACAGGGTAGGGTTCCAAGGTGATGGGAAACCCAATGGAGACAGGGTGGGGTTCCAAGGTGATGGGACACCCAATGGAGACAGGGTAGGGTTCCAAGGTGATCGGAAAACCCAATGGAGACAGGGTAGGGTTCCAAGGTGATGGGAAACCCAATGGAGACAGGGTGGGGTTCCAAGGTGATGGGAAACCCCATCTAGACAGGGCAGGGTTCCAAGGATGATGGGACACCAAATCTAGACAGGGTAGGGTTCCAAGGTGATGGGAAACCCAATGGAGACAGGGTGGGGTTCCAATGTGTTGGGAAACCCCATCTAGACAGGGGAGGGTTCCAAGGTGATGGGAAACTTAATCTAGACAGGGTAGGGTTCCAAGGTGATGGGACACCCAATCTAGACAGGGTAGGGTTCAAAGGTGATGAGAAACCCAATGGAGACAGGGTGGGGTTCCAAGGTGATGGGACAACAAATCATGACAGGGGAGGGTTCCAAAGTGATAAGACACCCAATCATGACAGAGGAGGGTTCCAAGGTGATGAGACACCCAATGTAGGCAGGGTAGGGTTACAAGGTGATGGGACACCCAATCTGGACAGGGTAGGGTTCCAAGGTGATGGGACACCCAATCTAGACAGGGTAGGGTTCCCAGGTGATGGGACACCCAATCATGACAGGGTAGGGTTCCCAGGTGATGGGACAAACAATCTAGACAGGGTAGGGTTCCATGGTGATGGGAAACCCAATCATGACAGGGTAGGGTTCCAAGGTGATGGGTCACCCAATCAAGACAGCGTGGGGTTCCAAGGTGATGGGACACCCAATGGAGACAGCGTGGGGTTCCAAGGTGATGGGACACCCAATCATGACAGGGTAGGGTTCCAAGGTGATGGGACACCCAATGGAGACAGGGTAGGGTTCCCAGGTGACGGGGCACCCAATGGAGACAGGGTGGGGTTCCAAGGTGATGGGACACCCAATGGAGACAGGGTAGGGTTCCAAGGTGATGGGACAACCAATCTAGACAGGGTAGGGTTCCAAGGTGATGGGAGACCCAATCTAGACAGGGTAGGGTTCCAAGGTGATGGGGCACCCAATCTAGACAGGGTAGGGTTCCAAGGTGATGGGACACCCAATCTAGACAGGGTAGGGTTCCAAGGTGATGGGACACCCAGTAGAGACAGGGTAGGGTTCCAAGGTGATGGGACAGCCAATCTAGACTGGGAAGGGTTCCAAGGTGATGGGACAACCAATCTAGACAGGGTAGGGTTCCATGGTGATGGGACAACCAATCTAGACAGGGTAGGGTTCCAAGGTGATGGGACACCCAATGGAGACAGCGTGAGGTTCCAAGGTGATGGGACACCCAGTAGAGACAGGGTAGGGTTCCAAGGTGATGGGTCACCCAATGGAGACAGGGTAGGGTTCCAAGGTGATGGGAGACCCAATCTAGACAGGGTAGGGTTCCAAGGTGATGGGACAACCAATCTAGACAGGGTAGGGTTCCAAGGTGATGGGACACCCAATCATGACAGGGTAGGGTTCCAAGGTGATGGGACAACCAATATAGACAGGGTAGGGTTCCAAGGTGATGGGACACCCAATCTAGACAGGGTAGGGTTCCAAGGTGATGGGACACCCAATCTAGACAGGGTAGGGTTCCAAGGTGATGGGAAACCCAATGGAGACAGGGTAGGGTTCCATGGTGATGGGAAACCCAATCATGATAGGGTAGGGTTCCAAGGTGATGGGTCACCCAATGGAGACAGGGTAGGGTTCCAAGGTGATGGGACACCCAGTAGAGACAGGGTAGGGTTCCAAGGTGATGGGACACCCAGTAGAGACAGGGTAGGGTTCCAAGGCGATGGGACACCCAGTAGAGACAGGGTAGGGTTCAAAGGTGATGAGAAACCCAATGGAGACAGGGTAGGGTTCCAAGGTGTTGGGAAACCCCATCTAGACAGGGTAGGGTTCCAAGGTGATGGGACACCCAATCAGGACAGGGTAGGGTTCCAAGGTGATGGGGCACCCAATCTAGACTGGGTAGGGTACCAAGGTGATGGGGCACCCAATCTAGACAGGGTAGGGTTCCAATGTGATGGGGCACCCAATCTAGACAGGGTAGGGTTCCAAGGTGATGGGGCACCCAATCTAGACAGGGTAGGGTTCCAATGTGATGGGACACCCAATGGAGACAGGGTAGGGTTCCATGGTGATGGGGCATCCAATCTAGACAGGGTAGGGTTCCAAGGTGATGGGACACCCAATCTAGAATGGGAAGGGTTCCAAGGTGATGGGACACCCAATATAGACAGGGTAGGGTTCCAAGGTGATGGGACAACCAATCTAGACAGGGTAGGGTTCCAAGGTGATGGGACACCCGATCTAGACAGGGTAGGGTTCCAAGGTGATGGGGCACCCAATGGAGACAGGGTAGGGTTCCAAGGTGATGGGAAACCCAATCTAGACAGGGAAGGGGTTTCAAGGTGATGGGACACCCAATCAAGATACGGTAGGGTTCCAAGCTGATGGGAGACCAAATGATGACAAGGTGGGGTTCCAAGGTGATGGGAGACCCAATCTAGACAGGATAGGGTTCCATATAGGGTTATTAGCAATAGTGAGTTAAATCTTATAAGAATGTTCTAAAATTACAGATCAACATTATAGATTTTACACAGGATATGACACGAAATTTTTATGAAAATTTGGATGATGAGGATTTTTTGTCAACAACATCAATTCTGTGGATACAGATGCAACCTGATGATAAGGTTGTAGGGGATCTCATTGACTGTTAGTAGAGATGGATGGGTACAGGGTTTGGTTTGTTTGGTTTGTTTTTGTTTAACGTCCTATTAACAGCCAGGGTCATTTAAGGACGTGCCAGGTTTTGGAGGTGGAGGAAAGCCGGACTACCCGGACAAAAACCACCGGCCTACGGTCAGTACCTGGCAACTGCCCCACGTAGGTTTTGAACTCGCAACCCAGAGGTGGAGGGCTAGTGATAACGTGTCGGGACACCTTAACCACTCGGCCACCGCGGCCTTGGATACAGGGACTCTCCACTGGATCTACTCTAATTTTACACATTCAAGTTGATGATATGGATGTCAGGGCAGATCTTAGTTAGTACTGATGCCGAGGGGTACAGGGACATCTATCGTATACATGCTACCCTCTCCTGGGGTGCTGGATCTACTGATGATAGGGTTATCGGGGAAGATCTTAGTTAGTACTGATGCAGAGGGGTACAGGGACATCTATCGTATACATGCTACCCTCTCCTGAGGCGCTGGATCTACTACCACAGGCTATAGCGTGGTGAAAGGGATGCAATGATGAAGGATGAATTTACCCGAGCAGAGTCCTCAGTGGTGATGGAATGATGGGAAGGTCTCAGGGTAACAGGCTGTTCACAACAAAATACGAGTTAGATGTGATAAACAGATGAACGACATACAGTGTTCGGTACAGAAACATATATAGTAGTCATAGGGACAGAATGATGATTTCATACTCGTATACACTGACAGAGGAAACAGACTGATGAATTGATCTCACATATAGATGAGACAGACATTCTCACACGAACTCTCACCCAACGGCTTGTAGGTTAATTATTATACAACAATGCTAACAGATCCACATGATGACATGTATATGTTTAATGATGAAGCATTTTTTGCTGCAGTAGATACGAATATCAACATTATATTATAACAAATTAAGAACAATATCTCCAGTTTAAAATACACCCAGTAGATTGCAAACAACTGTATCACTGGATCAAACAAGAGGCCCCATGGGCCTGTATCACTAATCTTTTCTGCAGCATTTGTAGATTTGTTGGAAGATTTGATTCCATTGGCTTTCAAAGTTGATTATGTCATTGATGTGTGGAACCAAAATTAATATTCCTTCATTTTAGTGATCAGTACATCAGGTATCATACTTCTGGCCTTTTTGGCATATAGGAAGAAATCATTACTAGAAGGTATACCGTAGTTAATATTCATGGGGGATTTAATTATCTGTATTCACAATCATTAAATATAACGCGAAAACAAATGCCCACTAAATATCTATACAAACAACTGTATAAAAGAGTTTACTCCAGAATGTTTTAAGGCCCAGTCGTGTGGAATTTAATACCTGCAAATAATTTTGGATTGTGAAAGCCCTGTGAAATTAATAACTATATATAACCACATTTAACCGATCTAGGTCATTCATTGCAACAAAGTTGATAGGCTTCATCTTAGGATTTTTTTAATGTTTCCACCTTGGCTTAGATGTCTGATGGAAATAGATTTGGAATGTCAATGGATGTACATTTTATACAATGTCAATGATAAAGTCAGCTAGGACGTCTGGTTACTAGGTAGAAAGATTATATATGTATACATTTCTATAGAAGCAATAAGCATCAGAATGGACCTATGAAAATATTCAAAATAATTTAGATTTGAAACAGAATTTGTATTGGATTGAAATCTTACATTTATAATTCACTTTTTAAATAAACACATACTGATAATTAATGCATTTAACGAAATTGTCTTGTAATAATCATTGAACTGGCCCTTGGGTCCAGAAAGTATTCGACCATAAGCAGATCTGAATTGTTATCTGATTTGGACACTTTATACAATTTCTGCTATAAGTCTAGCATGCTTTAATATAACGGTTATATTTAACAGATATTAACATTGATATACCAGGTAGATGAAGATGAAAAATAATGTGAATATTTAACTGTATTTCTAGTTCTCTTAAATATAAAAAATACATTGAATTACTAGCTTTATTAGATACAAATGTAGCAAAATTCTAATTTTCTTAAATGTCACTGCAGCGTAAAACTAAAATTTCAGTAATGACACAGTCTCCTACTAACTTTAGATATCTGACAAAGTCTTACCGGTACACCTATTCTCCAACAATACTGGAAACACACATTTTATCATAAAGTACTTGTTCATAAATGAAAGTGATGAGAAAATGTTTATCTGAATGATGAGATATTTGCTGTGCATACAAAATGATACAGATACTAAAATTAATGTTTACTTCTACCAGTGAGTGTAAGCTACAGAAAAACCAGAAAACCGTGATTAAAAACGCATAGAATTCTAGAGGAAAAAAAGAGTGTATCATTAGAAATTAAATCAACCATGTGAAAATAATCTAACAAAATATTCAAGGTGTATTTTCAGATTTCATATATAAATCATTGTGCAAACAGTCATTTAAGTCATGATTTGAAAAAAAAAAATCCAAAATCATCATGCAAACTGTTAAGATTTGAAAAAAAATGTGTAATATATTTTTTTTTTAAATGGTCAATTAATTTTACATTTCGAAAAAATGAATGTATATGCAATGGTGTTTTTTTTTCTAGGTCCGATGCCCAGGGTATATTGTACATGTACCTTGTCTGATGGTTTAATGTTTTCCTTCCCAGCTAAACACAAAACCAACAACATACATAAACTAGTGTTACAGTCCGAGTGTATTTGTCATACTGATCTCAAGACTGAACATACCTGTCCACATCAGTTTGTCATTAGGATGTAAATACACTGTCTAATTAACGATGTAAATACACTGTCTAATTAACGATGTAAATACACTGTCTAATTAACGATGTAAATACACTGTCTAATTAGGTAACGATGTAAATACACTGTCTAATTTACGATGTAAATACACTGTCTAATTAACGATGTAAATACACTGTCTAATTAACGATGTAAATACACTCTAATTAACGATGTAAATACACTGTCTAATTAACGATGTAAATACACTGTCTAATTAACGATGTCAATACAGTCTAATTAACGATGTAAATACACTGTCTAATTAATGATGTAAATACACTGTCTAATTAACGATGTAAATACACTGTCTAATTAACGATGTAAATACACTGTCTAATTAATGATGTAAATACACTGTCTAATTAACGATGTAAATACACTGTCTAATTAACGATGTAAATACACTGTCTAATTAACGATGTAAATACACTGTCTAATTAACGATGTAAATACACTGTCTAATTAACAATGTAAATACACTGTCTAATTAACGATGTAAATACACTCTAATTAACGATGTAAATACACTGTCTAATTAACACTGTAAATACACTCATCTGTCTAATTAACGATGTAAATACACTGTCTAATTAACAATGTAAATACACTGTCTAATTAACGATGTAAATAGACTGTCTAATTAAAGATGTAAATAGACTGTCTAATCAACTTCACAATTTAATATGTTAATTACCAGTCATCGGACTGATGAAGGCAGAGTAACTGTTCTTAAATATCTCCAGATTTATCATGATGTTCTATGTCTATACACTCTCCTTACATAACATAGCTATAGGTTTACTTCACATAACCAACAAGAAATACCAGCAGGATTTATGATCTTAATTGGTTCTATTAAGTTTGATGTTTTCTTTCTTTTCTTTCCTCTGACTACATTTGTATTTTACATAATTTTTTGACATATTTTATCAAAATCTATTAGGTACATTTGGTTAGTCTTTAGTAATTTTCAAGATGAAGCATTAACAAAATTTGTTTTTATGGACAAACAGTTGACAAACCAAACAGACAAAGGGCAACTTGAACAATCCACCAGTTGATGATCGTAGGAAATAACGAGAACCTCGTACTGTAGGAATCGTTATGACAACATAAAATCCCCACTCCCCAGGACGTATCATCCACTCATCACAATGTATACAGTACACACTCATCAAATATCATCATACATAAATATAGTAGGTTCGCATGTGGGTTAATGTTGCATTTATCATTAAAAAGAACAAAAAACATCATGTTTTAATATAAATTCAATATTTAATGATTTCCCGGTTAGTTCTGTTTGTTTTTTTGATCGGATTTTAATGTTAGGTGTCCAACGTCTTTATCGGAATGTTTTTGTCGTTCCTCGTGTTCTCGCGTGGTCACGTGACCGGCACGAAGGACTACATTAACACTTGGTCGGTAAATATGGCCAGAGCACCCGACCAACGTATTTTGTCGTACAAACAAATATGATACACTTATTCATCGTGCTAAGAAACCGAGAAAAGGTGCTGTACATTCTTCTATTTATTCAAGTATGGTTACATAACGGCGTTATAAACTGGTGTTAATTGAAGAAATGCCGATTAATTGACTACTTTTTAAGTAATTTTGACGATGTTTGTCATTTTCGTAAGAATGTACAGCACTTTTCGTTGCTCTCATACAATTACCTTCACGCTCGTACCTGTTTCATAAGTATTGATTTAGGGTAGTCGGGTGCTCTAGGACGATTCATAGAGCAAGTGTTAATGTTCATTCTCCAATATTGGAACTCTTCAGTGTTTTAAGTATCGAAATCGGCATATAGAAACGAACAGACGTTAATAAACGAATGCAATGGATCGTAATTAATTCAATTAATTATTTACAGATGATTTCCAAAGACATAAGGTATAGTTAGAAGTTTTCGGCTGTACACATGCAAGTTTGTAAATTCGTCACTGTGATGAAACCATCGTCCTCGTCGTTGCCATGACAGCCGATCGAAGCTGCGATCACGAATGCACTGACAAAGTGAAAGTTGAAGTATTTTTCGCAACATGCGGTTTAAACTTAAAATTACAATCACACCTCAAATTGATTGGGGTTGTTTAATCATACCTGATCAATTGAATTATCAGAAAACTAACAAAAACATTAAAAAACACAGAATGAAGCCTTCGTGTCAGGCAGTGCAGACACAACGCGGGATCTGTAAACAATGTGACGTCATTGGAATGTTCAAGTTGCAACAATGTACAACAATGTATATTTTACATGAATACACTAATGAGCAACAAAACGGGATGCAACATTAACCCACATGCGTTATTGTAAGCATTATGACTGAATATTTACACAGCAATGTGTAATTCCATAGAAACTTTTTACAATTTACATATAGTAAAACACCAGTTTTGGTACAAATTCTTGATTTAAAAGGCATTATCAGAATGGTTGACTATAAGGCTGATCGATTGCTGAACCTGATAACAAAATAAGGTGGGATGGATGTGACAACAGCTTGACCAGTACTTACTACGGACGAGGGGGACACCAGGTCCTCCGTGTACAGGTAGTCCTGTGGAGTTCCACTACTGACCAGGCGGTACCGTTCTACAACAATAACACATACCTCACACACAACATCTACACAACACATCTCAGACAACAACAGAATTTTATATGATTTTTTATAACGTTTTGATAGGTTTACTACTTTACAGAGTATTTTTCTTTGCTTTATTGATAAACCATACTGATAGTCATCATACTTTCCTGACAAATTTAAAGATCAATCACATTTTTCATTGACCTCATTTTTGTCTTTCACATTAATTTACATTATTGTTTTAGCTCCAGCATCAATACAAACTGATTGTGGTGCTTCCTAGCCCTGGCAAACTTACAATTACCCTATGACCCCCCTTTTTTCTTTTTCTTTTTTTTTTTGTTATAAACTGCCGGTGGCATGGGCAGGAGTTACAAGACATTTTATTAGGCTAAGGCAATAAAATAAAAACAGATTTATTGCTAGTGTGTGAGGGTTTCAAGAGCTATGGCTGATATACAGTGGACCCGCGATAATCCGGACGCCGATAGTCCGGAAAACTCACAGTCCGGACGGAAATGCACGGGAACGGATTTCCGTAACGTTATTTGTACTCACCAGTCCGGAAATTCGGATTCCGATTCCGGAAGCCTATTTTGGGAACGGAATGTACTTTTCATTAGTAAATTTCCCTCAATAATCCGGACGATTTTTTCACCACGAGGAGAAAAAAATGTCGGGGCAAGTCACCCGTGTCGACAGCTGTACAGACTATCGCTTGACACTGTGCGTAGTCATAGCGACCGCTGCCAGGTCATAGCCCCGGGTGTTAACCTGTGTTACAATGTGTAGCTTTTGTTTTTATAACGGTACATTGCTTTTTCTCTACGACCTAAATGTTTCAGAATTTATGCACAAACACACTGTACGTGATACGATAATTAATCAATCTCAAATACATGTAATAAATTTATGATCGGTAATTAACATCATTAGCACTTGTATTGGGTAAACACGGATATCGGCTTTGTAACACCGTTACGTGAAACGACGACTCATTGAAAGCATGTTATTAATTACATACACATTTACGTATTAAGCAGTGATCACAAGAACTGGGTTGATTACACACAAGTTAGTCAATAGTCGTCAAATTCTTAAGTAAGCGTCACATTGTTAAGTGAATACGGGTTTAATAATTATCGGACATCTTGGGTGGTTCTCGCTGGTCGCGTACTTCTAAATAGATAGCTTGGGGTTTCTGGTACGTAAAAATCATAAAAAAACATGGACTGACGGTAAGTTGTAAAATCCGGGTATTTTATTTAAGGTATTTAACGTTTGTAATTTCTACTTGTTTGTGAAACTCCGGGACGTGACACATGTGTGTTGTTTGTAGGTCACATATGCCCGCTATAAATAAAACAACTTTCACTTTACATGTTCTTTTAAAAACATAGTTTATTTTTTACTTTCTACAACACAAAATAAGAATCATATCAGAAACATAAGTATATTTATTGTTAAAAAGTCTGACAATTAGACGTGTTTATGAAACGTCCCGGATTGTATATAATCAAGGGAGATAACTCTTACACAACGTTTTTTTTTTGACCTGGTACACGAAATTCGGCAGTCCGGAAAACTCGTAATCCGGACGGTTTGGACAGGGAACGAAGGTGTTCGGATTATCGAGGGTCCACTGTATATGTAATATATTATATTTAATAGTAAATCACCAGATTAATTGCGAGGCCAGGCAGATTAATAGGTAATTTAGTATCCAAATATCTATATTTGTATAGAAAAACTTGACATTCTTGATTTCAATAATCATATAATTCAAAATTTAATTTAATTTTACATAGTTACAATATTGAATTTATGTCTATCACAGATAGTTTCAAAAAATTTCCTCATGCCAATACACCAATCCCAACATACAATGTCATAATTACCATGGTTACGTAACAATCTACACACTAATTCTATAGGAAATGTTACCATGGTTACTTCTGTAGATACAACAATTCCATGCTAATATTTCAGTTTGGAATCAATCAGCCTTCAATGATTTGGTGAGCAGTACATTTATGATATTTGGGATCAGAAAAATTTGGTGTCATGCAATTTTTGTCCCAAAGTTATTAATCAAAATGATCAGTAATTATGTATTGATATATATTAAAAAAATTACTACAGTTGAAGTGACCTGTTAACAATTATATTTTGACATCATATATGAAGTTTTTGAATGTTACTGTAAATTGGTTTAGATATCTCTGTAATAAATATGTTACAAACCTTATTAAGCTGTGAATGAAAAGTTTATAAAATTACGAATTATAATAGATAAAATGATATAAATGTTCACTACCCATGCAAACAAGTGTCATTTGACGACAACTTCCCGTAAACAGTATTGGTGACTATGAAGGCCAATACATGAAGTTGATAGCGATATCGTTATTAATGTAAATTTTACCTTATTTATTTTACAACAATTGCGAAAAAAAGTTTTACCAACTTCTATTGATCACATTTATCGGCCTGTATGGAAGCATGTGAGGGGTCTTACTGTGGGAGCTAACTATATTACACAGATAAATTACACATGATTGGCCAGGTACAGACCTCATACCATTACATGTCCAATCGGGGAATCGAGCCCTAGCAACCTAAGTGAAATGCAAGTGTGTTAATTACCACTGTGCCATTCGATCAACAACTGATATATTTTGTTCGATATTTACCCAGTATGTGAAGTTTGATGAAAATCACTGATAAATTTTGTTCGATATTAACCCGGTATGTGAAGTTTGATAAAAATCTGTAAGTTGCTTAACTGGTGACACTTAATTGGTGCAAACGATGATCTTCGTTGCCAAAAACAATCCTATCTTGCCACGAAACAGATTATAATATTAAGCTTAAACATCAATATTATTTAATACACAGTGAACTTTACTCACCGGATTTGGCGACCGAGGATATCGGTCTGAATACCACAGACACAGTGATCTGCCCGAAGGCAGAGTCTGTAACATAGCCCTCCGACCGCTTGTTGTAACCGAGGGTGATTCCCCTTTTCAGGAATCCACTTTCGCCCTGCAAGTATAACAGTCCTATTCAGATTGAATTCAATATAATTATACAGAGAAAGTTTTTTGTTAATTTCAAAATATGGTTTAATTTGAAAATTTATTAAAAAATTTCCACTATATCCACATTAGTTAGATTTTACCTCTTTGAGCGATAGGTGAGCAGATCCCAAAAAGTCATCATCGATGGTGCTGGTACCATCCCAGTCAAACACATAAAATGACAGATTCATCTGTAACAATAAAGGGTTAGATACAGTTTTAAATAGCCAACCCTATTTCAAGAAAATACCATAATCGTTTAAGAAGAAGCATGAAGGCCTTTTTTGTATAAAGGGCATTATAAGAATCATAAATGAGGAAACAAACTTCGAACTTAGAAAAGGCAGAAGCAAGTAATAATATAAAAGTCCCTACTTATATTAAGTTTCAAATTTGATGCCCTCATAAAGAGCACCAACACATTATCCGTGTTTCCCTTAGTCTACTTCATATATAAGGATAATCTATTAGATTAGGCTAAAATCCCCTCCCCTGTACTCAAAACAATAGCATTTTAAACATTACCCCTTAACACCAGGGAAGGTCTTAATATTCATATATTTATCATTTCTCTTTTGCTTAGAAATACTCTGTCCCAAATTGAGGTGAAGGGTGAAAGTTTTTGACAAATGACAGAGATGGATTCAGAACAACAAAATGTGACCGTCCATACCTTAGTGTAGTCTCCTGTGAAGAATTCCACTGACTTCTCCCAGTGAGGATTCCTCGTACGGGGAATGTACGGTGTGGTCATGACCTGTACGATTTAAATATATGATAGCCTGTCATATCTAAATATCTTAAATATTAACCAATTGATTAATATATTAATTATGATATTATGAATTATGAATTTAATATTCTTCCTAATTGGAGTAGATTATTTGATCCAAGGAAAACCTTTCAGTTAAACACTTTGTCATCTTGAACATTTTTCTTTGGGCATATTTTTGGATAGTGAACTTATCTTAAGTTCATTTAATGGGACTGAATCAATGATCTCGAATGATACGAATACTGCTGACTTACCCGACGCCTGTCACAGAACACTACACAGTAGGGGTCTGATGTTCCACTTTTGTCTGCGGCAATCACTCCAGAGGCACTGTGGACACACACAAACATCACCCCAGCCACTAGAACAGAAAAAGGTGTTTATTAATGATGCTACATAACCATTATACCTGTGATGACACAGGAAAACATCTAATTAGGAAAGACTGATAGGGGTGGAAGGGGGAGGAGGAGATGGGGAGGGGCAAAGGTCACATTAGAACCTAACTGTGGGATGTACATTACATTAAGTTCGGTTAAAGGTTTATTTGCTTCGGTGGATTTACCCAAGATTTAGGAGGAAGAAACAAGTTACATTCTACTGACACTCTGGTAAGACCAGGCTTGTGGTGAAAGAGGACTTCATTCAGACTTAAAACATCCTTACAACAGCTAAATGATGATGATGATATCTCCTTCACTCTCCTTAATGTGATGAGGACTTACAAAGATAACATACCTCAAAGAATTTAAATGATAATCTTTCATACTCAAGAGAGCCCCGCATACGATCATTGTATATTTACTACTCGACAAATCCATGGTAGTTGAGGGGTGAACAGAATACTTACTCTCCTGAAAGTCTAGCTGATTGGTGTCAACAGAATTCATCTACTTTCTTTTCGAGAGAGTTCAGCTGATGGAGGTCAGCAGAGGTCATTTCCTTGTCTTCATGTCTAGTTGAGGATAATCATCAGATTGAGGGAAGCAACATACTTACTCTGGAGAGTCAAGTTGAGGATGGTTCATAGATTGAGGGAGGTGATATACTTACTCTCGCGAGAGTCTAGCTAAGGATTGTTATCAAATTGCGGGAGGTAATATAATTAATACTCGCATGAAAGTCCAGCTTAGAATGGTCCACAAATTGCGGGAGGTGATATACTTACTCTAGAGAAAGTCTAGGAAAGGATGGTCAACAGATTGAGGAGGGTGATATACTTACTTTTGTGAGAGTCTAACTGGGGATGATTCACTAATTGAGGAAGGCAATATACTTACTCTCAGGAGAGTCTAATTGAAGATGGTTCACCAATTGAGGGAGGTGATATACTTAATTTCAGGAGAGTCTAGCTGAGGAGGGTTCATCGATTGAGGAAGGTAATATACTTACTCTCTGGAGAGTCTAATTGAGGATGGTTCACAGATTGAGGAAGGCAATATACTTACTCTCAGGAGAGTCTAATTGAAGATGGTTCACCAATTGAGGGAGGTGATATACTTAATTTCAGGAGAGTCTAGCTGAGGAGGGTTCATCGATTGAGGAAGGTAATATACTTACTCTCTGGAGAGTCTAATTGAGGATGGTTCACAGATTGAGGAAGGTAATATACTTACTCTCAGGAGAGTCTAATTGAGGATGGTTCACAGATTGAGGGAGGTGATATACTTACTCTCAGGAGAGTCGAGCTGAGGAGGGTCAGCATTGGTAACATCCATATCTATGTAAGTGAGCGGAGTATACTGTAACTTCAGTTCATGTCTACTTCCATCCTTATTGGTAAGGGACGTAGAAACACTGCATAAGAGCAAGAGAACATTGTATCAGATCATGATCGACCTAAGTTCATATGGTCTGTAATTTTTTAATTTCCAAGATTTTACAATTAGGCTGAATTACCTCCCTTGTTGGTTTTACATCAGTAAGACTAGTAGAATCCTACATGGGCCTTTTTGGTGGACAGGGATATCTCTACCCAAGTGTAAGAGGTTTGGCTGGCAAGCATGAGGCTTTGCCATACTGACTCAATATCCTTGCTGGTGCATTCACCAATTCATTGCGTCAAAATATCTTCATCACTTATAGGAGACAAATTTTAAAGTAATTTTCCCCCCTATAATCCAGCATTAAATCTCACTGTGCATGTGCTTCTTAGCGACAGGATGAACGGAAATAAAAAGAGATTTTGACAGACAAAGCATTAACCCCCACAAGTCAAGTGTTGGCCCGCCAAAGTCTTACATGAGGGTTGAGATATCCCTGTTGACGGTACAGGGTTTTGTTTAATTATTTATCTCACTTATTTAAAAAAAGTTGTAAGGTAAATGTTTCCATCACATCATCCTCAATGTTTCATGAAATGTGCATCGAAATTGATGATGATATCAATTTGTGACAGTTATGCTATACAAATTGATAGCTTTACACTATTGTCAGTAGTATCCCAGCATGTGACAGCTGTCTAACCCAACCCTGTACGAGATCAATTTATTCCAACCCTAGCAATCATGGGGTCACCCTGTGAAGTATGTGAGAAAATTAGGTATGGCCTATCTATGACATCACTTTAAAGTCAAACGTTGTGTACTAAATGTCTCTATCTCATCCTGTATGAGAATTCCTTCCGTTACATATCATTAATATGTTACTTCTGTTTGATGATTTAAAATAACATTACATATTAAATACATTTCTTAGTCCTGATGACAGCTGCATAGAAATATCAAGCTAAATTATATAATTGAGAAAAACTTACTTTTTCTCCATTTCTAATGGCAAGGAATTTAACAGAATTTCATGGTAATCCAGGGTGATATTGGTCAGTAAACGACGACATTTGTTCTTCACGACAATCTGAAACCAAACAAATTGAAAGCATTGTTCAGATAGCTAGGAGTGCTGGACAGTTGACAGCAATCAAAGTTTGGCTCCTTGAGCGGGGCAACTTATGGCAAACTTGTAGGTACGGTGTCTCAAAATACACCACTGGGATTATAAGATATCAATCTTCTTGGATACATATTGCAATCGATTCCGTTCGGAAGAACTGTAGCATGTCTTTAAGAACATATAACACGTCATTAGCTAAAACTCAGATATTTTGTCTTTGGTTAGAGAGTAGACTTTCATGGAGTGGTAATCGAAACAGTTAAGGTTTGAGGTTATGCTGTCACGGAAAAGCTGTGGCATATTTTGGAGAATAAATTGAATAAAAATCAGATAACATTTTGTCTTGGGTTAGAGAGTAGACTTTTTATGGAGTAGTAATCGAAACAATTTGTTTAGGTTTGAGAGTATGCTGACACGAAAGAGCTGTATCATATCTTTGAGAATATACTACCTTAGATTCGACTCAGACAGTACCTTGTCCTTCGTTAGAGAGTAGACCAACATGGAACAAATGTCCTCCCATTCTTCCGTTGCCATGACATCATAAGTCTGACGTTTCTTTGCTCCAACTTTCACCATCGTATAACGCACCTCTTCAGTATCTATTTCAATGATTAACATTACCACACAGTTGTAAAATCCTACTGTTATAACCACACATATTCCCAAGTACAAGTGTACTAGCAATGTTACAGTGATTTAAATAAAATTATGAATGAAGTGAATGATATTTGAAATAACAATTCTTAAATTTACACAATTTTTTAAAAAATATATTCTAAAAAAATTAATATTTTATGTGTATATATATTGCTACCTGGTACAGCTTTTTTGGATGTAGGTTTTGGAATGCCTTTTATCAGTACAGTGAGGACTCCTTGAGCTGTAAAACACAAATATAACTTAGGTGAATGTAAATCCTGGTGACTTTTTCATTTACAGTGTATTAATAAAAGTTTATATAATATACATTCATTTTACATACATAATATATAAAAAATTTTATACAGTACTAGAAGATTCAAGGAGTCTAAAAAATGACAACAAATAAAATGAAAAGAAATTGAATCTGTGTAGGATTACAAATTTAAAGCACCTAAATCTTTAATACAACATGACATTGTATCTGAAGCGGTAACCCTAAAGTATTTCTTATTCATTGTCGACAGGCTCTGGTATTAATAGTAGTTTTAACCTCAATACCTGGTATCTAGTTTGTTTAGTCTGAAAGAGAAAATATACTAACATATTCTACTAATATCAACTAAGCCCTTGTCAATAAATACAACTGGAAAGTAAATTATTTCTGCAGTCTAGAGCTAGTCTAGCAGTTGACAGTTTTTTAATTGCTTATTATACAACATGACAAAATATGATCAGAAGAAAAGATGTGTACCCATTTTATCAGGCTTGTCAGATTTCTTCATAATCTGTATGGGGCCAACCTTTGCTATAGGAATGTCAATTATCCCAGGGTCAACAAGTGCTGAAATATAAAAGGAATGTCAATTATCCCAGGGTCAACAAGTGCTGAAATATAAAATTCATAAAAGAAATATGAAAGCCCTAGTTTGTAAGATTAACATACTGTGGCAACGGTCAAAGATTTTTAAAAGTAGGTCAAAGGTCACATTGAAAGTCAGCCGGTCTGCACATGAATATCAATCGAAAGGTCTCGTGGCAAGGAACATACATGTCAAATATGATGGCCCTATCTTATACGGTAAACATACTGTGGCCAAGGTTAAAGTTTTTAAAAATAGGTCAATGTTATAGTCAAGGTCAGCTAAGCAGGTCAGCAAATGGGAAGGACATTGTCACACACATGTGGAATACCTAAGCAGTATCCTCATTAGTATTCACACTACACTTCGTCCCTGTGAGCTAATAATAAGACACAAAAAGTTTGAAATTGTGACAGAAAATTAAACAGAAAAGTTTAAGATATATGGTGATGTTGATTATCATAGCATTGTCACTTTTGTCATCAATCTAGAAGTTGAAACAGACTGAAAATCTCATTTTCTATAAAACATGAGATCCATGGTCCCTGTAGTTCTGATAAACTAATAGTGTTAACAATCATGGTTGATGTATCCTGCAGGGACCTTGGTTTTTCCATTGTTAGGTGAATTATAAGGACAAAGATCCTGTAGCATGACGCCATTATCATATAAATATTTTACAGTTCACTATAGTTATTAGTTATCATGGTAGTTTTACAGTTTATATGGAATTCCACTGAACACTAACCTTTTGTGAGGCCCTCCATCACATTTGCTTGTAACCAGGATTTGATGAGCGGAACTTGCATAATATCTAACTGTTTTATTACATTTACACTGAATGAGACCTCTGGTCTGTAATACAAAAATAAAAAATAGAAAATAAAAAATAAAATCCAAACCACAAACAACATAACAAGAGTACTACAAGGGATTCACAGGGAATACAAACCAACAGTCACCACAAGTTGCAATGATAATCCACAAGTATTTAAACCATCAACAGACTGGTAAACCTGCAAATCTTTGCCTACCAGGTCCTCCTCCATCCCCAAAACCTAACCCCCTATTCCTTTGACCCTTGACCTCTTGACAACTTAAATTTTACACAGAACGTGACAATACAGCTCAGGAAGTGTTATGATTTTGCCATCATATCTTATTTCAAAATAATCTGTTTTGCTGATGAGAAGTTCAAACCTGGGCTAGCATAATAATATGACCTTTGATGCCTTAACATGACCTTGACCTAATGGGAACAGATCAGGAAGTATTGTCCTACATACTACCACGACAATCAGATTTTCAAGTTCATAAAGAAATCTTCAGATGGCCAGAAGTCCCAGAATAATGGACATGGATGGAAAAATAGATAAACAAAATTACCATTTCTTATGACAATTTACATTCCCAGTTGATTAGCTATGCCTTCACAATCGATGGGTTATCGTAATACTATGTGTCATATTCATCTATCTGCTTATTACAAAATAAATAAATAATAAAATAAATAATGATTATCTAGGTTTGTATTGCATGTGTATGTATATAAATAAATGTAAGTGTAGTTAGAATCCTTTTTCAAATAATACACAGCAACCTTCTGGACTAAACTTACAATTCTGTGAACATGATGGTTGCCTTGGTGACGTGAGGGAATGGGACGTCCATTGACATGTGTAGAATGATCTGGAGATTGCCCTTGACAAACAGGTTCTCAACAGACATGTCAAAACTAAGGCCCACTCTGGAAAATAACAGATGGACATCATCAATGGTCATGTGGAATACTATAAACGTACTTATTTAATCGTGCTAAAGTTTTGGCGCAAAAGCTAATTAAAACAATCTAGCGCAATGATGAATTAATGCACTGATAATGCTTGCCATATAAAACATTCATACCTTTATTTAGTGCAATCAAAATTTAGTGAAATTCTTCAAACTCGAAAAATTGTTAAAATATGATTACCGCTAACATATGTACATCTACAGTACATAATATTGAATATATACAGCAACTGCGGATTTTTTTTTTTTTTTTTTTTTTTTTGTAATTGTTTTGAAAAACAATTATTTTATAACTCATGAAGTTCCATAAATATATTACATGTGCCAGTAGTGACTTGGAGATAGACTTAGCATGTTTGTAATGGTATTTCTACTTTCAAAATGATATTCTTGTTTTCCTAATTAGATATACATACATGTATAAGCAGAAAATATGTGTCAGATGAAGATGACTACAATTTTTTCTATAAATCAAAATTTACCAATATTTAATTTTGTCATTAAAAATGAGGATACATATCTTTATACAGTCTTTTTGATGTATAAAATATCTTATTTTTGGTTAACATGATATAAAGATCTGTTTACTGATGTGATGTTTCACACTAGCTTGATCAGCACTTTGCTACAATTACACATCACAGACTGAGAAAGTGTGGTGTGGGTCAGGAACTGTCATTTAACACACTGGATCACATTTCAACTTTGAACTGGATGCTGTATAATTATAATGCTGCCAGACTTGTTAGCTTAACCAGACAATACTGCCTTTACCACAAAAATGTTCTCAGCCATATTTGGCATTGCAATTTAGAGATCTTAAGATAAATTTAATTCATTTTAACAGAATTGTCTTGATGAATAATTGATTAATTCTAACAAAAACATCTATATGTCTTAATGTACTAATATATCTATAGCATTGAACAGTAATATGCATGAAAAATAACAAAGACATGTAAAATATCTATTAAGCTGACTAAACTTTGTGGGCATTCTGTGACATTATAAGATACAGGTAAAATAAGCTTGCATGCTGGACTGCACACGATGGCCAGGTGTCACTTCCCACGAGCATGTAATAACAGGAACAGGATGAGGTATTATATATCTGATACAATGTATACAAGAATAAAAAATGGGGTCATGTGAATTCTTAAAATTACCCGAGCGGTTCAAGTTACATGCCTTTTCTAACAGTTAGATTAAGCCAGCAGGACACACTTAAATCAAGATTTTCACTGTCAGTTTCTAGAAGAATTCATTTCTATGGCCATTAATCTTTTATACAGTAAACAAGCAACGCCTTGAAACTATATGATACACCATTTATCTTGAGGACATTTTTACCTATTCAGAATAAAACCGATTGAAATATGAAAGTATATGTGTATGGGGGTTTTGATTAATCTACAAAACTATCAATGTTTTAACTTCCTTTGAATTATATGTATATGTGGAGAAGTTCATCAGTTCAATAATAATATATTTTGCAGAAATCATAAATTTTCAAAAACAAAACCTCTTTACCAACAGCATGACAATTATTTTATTGACACTCTGTTACATACATGTATCTGACCCTGACATCAACACCAGTCATACTGACTGATTCAGTACCTGAGAGTTGACGGTATCACTGAATATTGGTTGAAACTTTAATGGATATATATATATACATTGATTATTCCAATCAATATCTGACCTTGATGTTGGTCACAATTTATTGTCCTTATAAATAATTACCATATTTACTCTGAATATCTAGCACGTTTCATGACCTTTTGGACTTAAATTACCATCATTGGGCTTAGCATCAACTAATAATAAATTACTGCCTTTGGCCTTTCAGTGTACAAGACATTGCATTGGGAACATTGCTAATTTTCTATATGTAACATATTTGACCTTACACTGGACATGGTTAATAGTTTTGTTTGACACCTTTCAGGACTTTGGCATTGGTCATATACTGTTTGACACCTTACATGACCTTGACATTGGTTATATACTGTTAGACAGTTTACATGACCTTGGCATTGTTTATATACTGTTTGACACCTTATATGACCTTGGCATTGGTTATATACTATTTGACACATTAAATGACATTGGTTATATACTGTTTGCACCTTACATGACCTTGACATTGGTTATATACTGTTAGACAGTTTACATGACCTTGACATTGGTTATATACTGTTTGACACCTTATATGACCTTGGCATTGGTTATATACTATTTGACACCTTACATGACCTTGGCATTGCATGGTTATATACTGTTTGACACCTTACATGACCTTGACATTACTTATAAACTGTTTGTACGTATACCTTATATATATAATTACAGGACCTTGACATTGGTTATATAATGTGTAACACCTTACATGACCTTGACATTGGTTATATACTGTTTGTACCTTATAGATATAATTACATGACCCTGACATTGGTTATATACTGTTTGACACCTTACAGGACCTTGGCATTGGTTATATACTATTTGACACATTAAATGACATTGGTTATATACTGTTTGCACCTTACATGACCTTGACATTGGTTATATACTGTTAGACAGTTTACATGACCTTGACATTGGTTATATACTGTTTGACACCTTATATGACCTTGGCATTGGTTATATACTATTTGACACCTTACATGACCTTGGCATTGCATGGTTATATACTGTTTGACACCTTACATGACCTTGACATTACTTATAAACTGTTTGTACGTATACCTTATATATATAATTACAGGACCTTGACATTGGTTATATAATGTGTGACACCTTACCAACCTTGGCATTGGTTATATACTGTTTGACACCTTACATGACCTTGACATTGCAATTGGTTATATACTGTTTGTACCTTATATATATAACTACATGACCCTGACATTGGTTATATACTGTTTGACACCTTACCAACCTTGGCATTGGCTATATACAGGTTTGACACCTTACATGACCTTGACATTGGTTATATACTGTTTGTACCTTATATATATAATTACAGGACCTTGACATTGGTTATATACTGTTTGACACCTTACATGACCTTGACATTGGTCAGAATGACAATTTAATATTGTTGATGGACCATTAAGAACTATCAACTTACTAACATATTTTTTTTCAAAGACACCTTTCACAACATTGATAATATATAAAAGATAACAGGTTGATACCACACCTTGCTTTGCCAATGGTTGACCTGAAAACCATCTTGAAGTCCTCACACACAGTGTCCACCTCAGCCTGTAGCACCACCTGATAATTTGACATCTTTCCCAGGCCACATGGTGGGGAGTGTACACTCACCCAGCTCACTGGTTTGTGGCCCCCTGGCACTCCTTCAGAGTACTCAAATGCTCTTATATACTTAAATGCTGGAGTCTGATCACCAAATTGGAATGACAGTAATTCCATTTTATCTGCAATAGACATACATATGTTTAAGACAAGGACTTCTCAAAAGATATAATGAGGAGATTTAAGACATCTACAATAAGTCTACTGTCTGTATTTTCCCTGTTTTATAGTTATTTGTACCCAAGGTCTGGGAATGGCTGACTGGCTGACTTAATCATAAACACATCTATAAAATATAATTATTAACTCATATACATGTATTCTGTAACTGATCTCAAAGAAGTGGACACATAATTTTTCAAAATCTAAAGAACTATAACTTTTGCTCAAGCATCACTGTAGCATATACAAATACAATGTACATGTTTACATGCATGCTGACCAGTGTGTTATAATCTGTCATCGAATTCCACAGTTTTATTTTCTTTAATTTTAAGAGGCTAGGGAAATGAGGTCTGAAGAAACCAATACTTCAGGCTATTTAACTAATTGAATTATTTTTTCTGGAATATTAATACTTTTCTATTTTTACACTCATGACTACTAAGATTATATACCGGTATACATTTATTGTGTAGTAAGCCGCTATATATATATAGAGGCCTTGCAACACTAATTTCTGACTTATAGCAGCGGAGTAAACCCTATTACATCATGATCACAGGGTTATGAAGTAAGATTAATTGCTGAACTATTAGACACTGATGGGCTTAACTCTAGAGATGGTCTTGTTGACAGACAATAATATGGTATGTATATTGTTAAATTTCTTCCTTTACCAAGGCATCCTGGTTTCACTGTCTGTAGTCTTTCATCAATCCTTTTCTTGATCAGTTCCTCAAGATTACTGGAGCTGAACACCCACCTACAGGTAAATGTAGCAATTATTGATTTTGACTACATACACTATACTGATTTAAATTCAGCACACGTATATTGATTTCTATTTATACAGCCACATTTTCATTTACTGCAGTACTACTAGTACATTGGGTTTTTTATTTACAGACTTTAATTATAATGCAACATCAGCAACACACATCAAAACATATCTTTATTTCCATTTTGATATTGCATGTTTACAAATCTACTTACCTGATATGATGTATAAAGATCAGATATATTTTGTACTTCGTTCGAGGTTCTCTTTGAAATAGAGATCTCATCATATAGGTTTTATGGTCTCAACAGAGAAGTATGTACTATATATATAGCTATACTAGTAAGTCGACTGCATCTGTGGACAACCATATATACCAGCAATTTGTTTTTTAAATATTACTAGTGCCTAGCCTAAGCTTGGTAGAATATGTATTGTTCTGAACCTTTATATATCTCGAGCTCCCCGTAATATTTTGTCAGTATATATATATAATCCCCAACCTCTATATATCTCCCTGTATTATTATACCTCAGACTTGTATCACAGCTTCTGATTAGTGAAAACCATGTCACGTGATTAAAAACATTCGTTATGTCAACCACAACTTTCCAAATAATTCATTATTGACTTGCTGTCGCTTTCGAAACATCATGTCACCCTCTGAATATCATAATGTCACCCTCTCGTGAGCCCTCCAAAATCGTTATGTCACCCTCTCGTGAGCCCCAACTCGGAACTCTCTTCCGTAACGTCTTCAAAAGTAGTCGAATCAGAGGAGTTCCGAGTATTCTGCTTGACAACAACAATGGCTGCCGGCGGACGCTATCGTCTGCCAACAGAGGAGGAATTGGCGAAATTATTGCAAGAAAAGGATTCTAAAAACACCAAAAGGGTCATCAATGAGGCCGTGGATTCCTTTAGACATTTCCTATCTGCAACAGGTAGGCCTAGACCAAGGATTGTGAAAACTTCGACGTCCATACATTGAAAGTTCGACTGGGAGAATTTTATGCCGGGTCCAGAAAGACGATGGGGTACCTCTTAAAAACTTTCTTAAAAACTGTTGATAGTAATAAATAAACTTATTGATACCAAAATTAATTCACTTATGTTTTTTTCGGTATAATAAAACAATTACTGCCCTTGTTCCGAGTTGACATGAATATTTGCCCACCCTTGAGGTGTCATGTCACCCTCGGGCTACGCCCTCGGGTGACATGACACCTCTCAGGTGGTCAAATATTCATGTCAACCCGGAACAAGGGCAATAATTGTATAATGTTGTCAGTAGTCCCCAACCTCTATATATCTCCCTGTAATATTGTCAGTAGTCCCCAGCCTCTATATATCTCCCTGTAATGTTGTCAGTAGTCCCCGACCTCTATATATCTCCCTGCAATGTTGTCAGTAGTCCCCAACCTCTATATATCTCCCTGTAATGTTGTCAGTAATCCCCAACCTCTATATATCTCCCTGTAATGTTGTCCGTAGTCCCCAGCCTCTATATATATATCTCCCTGTAATGTTGTCAGTAGTCCCCAACCTCTATATATCTCCCTGTAATATTGTAAGTAGTCCCCAACCTCTATATATCCCTGTAATGTTGTCAGTAGTCCCCAACCTCTATATACATTTTGTATCTCCCTGTAACATTGTCAGTAGTCCCCAACCTCTATATATCTCCCTGTAATGTTGTCAGTAGTCCCCAACCTCTATATATCTCCCTGTAATGTTGTCAGTAGTCCCCAGCCTCTATATATCTCCCTGTAATGTTGTAAGTAGTCCCCAACCTCTATATATATCCCTGTAATGTTGTCAGTAGTCCCCAGCCTCTATATATCTCCCTGTAATGTTGTCAGTAGTCCCCAACCTCTATATATCTCCATGTAATGTTGCATTGTCAGTAGTCCCCAGCCTCTATATATCTCCCTGCAATGTTGTCAGTAATCCCCAACCTCTATATATCTCCCTGTAATGTTGTCAGTAGTCCCCAACCTCCATATATCTCCCTGTAATATTGTAAGTAGTCCCCAACCTCTATATATCTCCCTGTAATGTTGTCAGTAGTCCCCAACCTCTATATATATCCCTGTTATGTTGTCAGTAGTCCCCAACCTCTATATATCTCCCTGTAATGTTGTCAGTAGCCCCCAACCTCTATATATCTCCCTGTAATATTGTAAGTAGTCCCCAACCTCTATATATCTCCCTGTAGCATTGTCAGTAGTCCCCAACCTCTATATATCTCCCTGTAACGTTGTCAGTAGACCCCAACCTCTATATATCTCCCTGTAACGTTGTCAGTAGTCCCCAACCTCTATATATCTCCCTGTAATGTTGTCAGTAGTCCCCAACCTCTATATATCTCCCTGTAATGTTGTCAGTAGTCCCCAACCTCTATATATCTCCATGTAATGTTGTCAGTAGTCCCCAACCTCTATATATCTCCCTGTAATATTGTAAGTAGTCCCCAACCTCTATATATCTCCCTGTAATGTTGTCAGTAGTCCCCAACCTCTATATATATCCCTGTTATGTTGTCAGTAGTCCCCAACCTCTATATATCTCCCTGTAATGTTGTCAGTAGCCCCCAACCTCTATATATCTCCCTGTAATGTTGTCAGTAGTCCCCAACCTCTATATATCTCCCTGTAATGTTGTCAGTAGTCCCCAACCTCTATATATCTCCCTGTAATATTGTAAGTAGTCCCCAGCCTCTATATATCTCCCTGTAATATTCTAAGTAGTCCCCAGCCTCTATATATCTCCCTGTAATATTGTAAGTAGTCCCCAGCCTCTATATATCTCCCTGTAATGTTGTCAGTAGTCCCCAACCTCTATATATCTCCCTGTAATGTTGTCAGTAGCCCCCAACCTCTATATATATCCCTGTAATGTTGTCAGTAGTCCCCAACCTCTATATATCTCCCTGTAATGTTGTCAGTAGTCCCCAACCTCTATATATCTCCCTGTAATGTTGTCAGTAGTCCCCAACCTCTATATATCTCCCTGTAATGTTGTCAGTAGCCCCCAACCTCTATATATCTCCCTGTAATGTTGTCAGTAGTCCCCAACCTCTATATATCTCCCTGTAATGTTGTAAGTAGTCCCCAGCCTCTATATATCTCCCTGTAATGTTGTAAGTAGTCCCCAGCCTCTATATATCTCCCTGTAATGTTGTCAGTAGTCCTTAACCTCCATATATCTCCCTGTAATGTTGTCAGTAGTCCCCAACCTCTATATATCTCCCTGTAATGTTGTCAAAAATCCACAACCTCTATATATCTCCCTGTTATGTCAGCAGTCCACAACCTCTATGCATACATGCATGCATGTGAAGCTTTGGTAGTACAAGGTACTATAGGTATATATATATTATATTTACATACATGTCCTTTTATTTGTCTATTCAACATAGATATATAAAATCCCTACCTTAAACTGTGTTATCCTGTTATATCATTGTCAAATGCTACAGATTGATTAATTATGTATCAATTATGAAATGCAACAGCAAGATTCATCAATCATCTACAAACAAAGTATCATATTACAATATTGTACATATATGCAAATATTATATAAAAGCATCATTTTTAAATGCATGTATTAAAGTCTATATCATACATAAGCATTGTCTTCTGGTTGATGTGGTTGGCAACACCTGTAATAGGTGTATATTAAGGTCTATATTTTAGTACAAACAGTTGTTTGTGTACTTGTGTATAGACTGGACTTATATTTGATACCCGGTCTACATTTGCACAATACGTTAACTTAAAAGCGACACATATATTACATGTATATGTATATATATAACATGCATGAGTGATTATATTTTCACTCTTACCATCTGTTAAAAACGAAGTTGACCCACTCAAGCGATTCGCTCTGTCTCAGGGCTTTTTTCCTGTGTATCCGTTGCTCTTCCTTAGCTAAGTGCCTCTTCACGATATTAGTGAGCTTCGTTCTCCAGACGACAAACAGGGCTGCTATGACGATGAAAACCCAAAGGAACGAGCATCCCCAAACGCCTAAACCCCAGGCGAGGGAAAGCGATGCCGACACAAGCAGGTACACCCATAGCAGCTGGTTTACAGTTCTTTCATTATATTCGTCTGCTTTATCCGATGCCATTTTCTGATAATTGAGAAGCTGGAATAACAGAGATGATTCTGTCAATCCATTCCAATGGAATACATCATGCAGATCCAAGACAAATCGACATGGTATGCCACAGTATAAATCCCTGACAGCTCAGGTAAATAAATGATTCGAGTCACTCTGATCTTATCGTACATAAGAGAAAAATACCAGAAATTTCCGAATGTATTTCCGGTTAATGGCATATTTTCCCGCGGTTTTTAAAACTTGCCAATACATGTTTTAAGGCGGACGGAACACAGCTAACTGTTGATATGCAGTAATTGATTAAATAACAACAATATACAAGACCGCATGACCAGTCTGGACAGGCTATCGCTTACGGTCCACATAAGGTTATTGTCAAATTCAAAAGAACAGGATTCTGATATTGTTATATAGAGTTCTGTAGACTTACAAGTAAGTGGGAAATTCGTACATGTACACTGTAGGCACAAAAGTGCACATTCTGTAAAATGATTAAAGTGTGAAGTGTTATTTGAGAAATTCTAGGCATTCAATTAGTTTCCTTGATAAGAGAATTATTTGGAAAACGTTGGAATTCCTTTATTAAAACGTTTCTCTGTTGACGTTTTTTTTTACCCTACCCTCATTCAGAATCAGGAGATCAGGAATGCGACGATGGTCATCATTATCATAATCAACCACTAACCTTCTCATATGATATTTATATATGTACCGAAATGCCTGACACACTCAGATAAAGCCAGTCCTGTACTTTACATGATATATTTGATTAAGGTTTAATCCCCATCAGTTGGTAATGGTTTGCGGCCAGCCATGCAGACTACTACAAATCTTGTTTACACAGCTAGATATATACATGTACTCGGGATTATCATACTGGTTATTGGTTAATAACTCGTTCATACCGCATGCGACAACTTTGAAATGTAAATACATGACGTGACATAGGTGATTGAAGCAGTCGGTTCCTTGCCCAATTTGTCATTATAGACACGATATACATGTATGTACGTAGTTGGGAGGAATGTTTTGAAGATTACATGTCTAACTAGCCATAGATTATGTCAACACGTAATATAATAAATCGATATCAATCAATACTTTACGCAAATACGCTTCTGTGTGTTCAGAAATTTTGAAAAAATGTTTTCTTATTAGGCCTATAAATATGTTGATTTAAATCTTTTATATTTATCGTCAAAATCAATTTTATAATGATACATCGCGAATGCCGTACTGCGAAATGCTTCTCTTGTTAGGGATTAGGAGGGTTACGTTCCGAATCGAGAAGATTATACTGTGGCAAGGCCAAGTAGTTATTTCTTCACGGAGCAACATTATTCAGGGTTTTACCAAACTTTAAATAAAATATCTTGTAAACATTTAAGATATCTTATTAAACATACATGTATCGGATATTGAAAAAACATATATGAGATATCTTATATGATTTGGTAAAATACTGGATCAACATTGCTCCGCGAATAAATGACAACTTGGCTTGCCATTAATATCAAACTTCAATCAGCGACATACGTACATGTATGTACGTCTCTGCTTCAACGTTATGTTCTCGTTTACCCAGAAAGTGAGGGCAATTCACGATGGAATAATTCCGTATATCAGATTTCTATGCGAACACATTTCTACCAAAAAGCATGTACATATACAACGGGATAAGGCTTTTAAATCAAATCTGATGCTATGACGAACATTTACTACAGGTTATAGCTTCAAGCTCTGTTATAAATCAGTTAGATCGTCTTATTATATGCTATGGAACACGAGTATAAACTATTGTTAGTGCCGTAATAGAAATAGTTGGTTAAGATATGTACATACATTGTACACGGTCTAGCAGTGGCTAACTGTTTAAGGTATACATGTAGTCGCATTAAAATATAGTTTAAAAAATAAAATAAATATAGTGCTGTGGTGGATAGAAATAACTTACAGTATCAACACAAACATGTATTTTTCAATATAACATACAGCGTCGTCTAGAAAATGCACAAACAAACAACAACAGCAACAACAAACAAAAAACAAACAAAAAACAACAACAACAAAATACATATATATATAAAACGACTTTATTTTATGTTACGCACGGTATCACCAACATCACTTTAGTTAACGTACATTTATAGACGGTCCTTATTTGATAATCGATTTTAGTTTAAACATTATTTTATTCAACAAGACACAATAACATTACATATACAGAAAATAGCAAATTGGATGGGAAAACAAGCTTAAAGCTTATATTAATTCCTTTCCCAATCACACAGAAAAGCAAATACATCTTCGGAACTAGGACACCTTAATTTTGATAACTAAGAACAAAATAATATTTTACATAATTATATAAATATACATGTGGTGAATATAATTGACAGACATGATTTATGACGCCATTGTATTGTTAGACTATAGATAAATGAGTTACCTTTAAGTACGAAGTACAAATGTAACATTTTACATAATTTTGTAAAAGTACATGTGTTGAATAGAATTGATTATAGATGATTCATGACACCATTATATTGTATGACCGTGGATATATAAATTTACCCTACAGTACGAAGTACAAATATGTATACGATACCATACAAAACATAAATATTAACTAAAGCGTTTACTTAGATGAATACATTTTTGTACTGCTAAAAATATTTCCTCATTTTTCTGCTTTGTATAAACATCATTACCCCATAAAAGTGTTTTTTCAGTAAGAATAATATCTAACTGTAATAAAGTATTTTGTCTGATCTTAAATTGGTGTATTTTTCACATGAGAGTAAATAATGATGAGTACTCTCAACTGATCCACAGGTACATAATGGACTTTCTTCCTGATTTCTAATGTACAAATGTTGATTTAGATTACTACATTTTAGTCTTAAACGTGTATGTAAAATTTGAAGATGTCTACTTCCAATGTTAAAGTATTTAGGAATGATTACTTTGTCTTTTTGTAATAAACCTTTAATTATATTGGCCGAGGGATTTTCGCGAATATCTAAAGGTAATAGGTGTCATAAATGTACTGACGAGGATAAAAAAGAGTCTTTATAATACTGAGTTCTACAATTAATTGAAAGTAAATTATTTGAATTTCTGGTATTATGTCTGTGTCTTTCTGACACCCGGCATGGGATTAATTCAGATAGATATGATGGAGTTTTTTTATGATACATTTTGTGAAACTGTAAAATTTTATGATTTTCCCGTCTTTTAGATAGCTTCTCCCACCCAACATCTTTATATAATAAACTTACACTTGATAATTTTGTAGCACCCGTAACTATTCTCGCAGCTTCTATCTGTATGTTTTCTAAGTTTTGACTTAAATAATTTGGTAAATGATCCCAGACAAAATCAGAATACTCCAATATAGGTCTTATAAAAGAGAGATGAATTGTTTCAAGAGAATTTCTATCGAGGATGTTTTTTAAATTTCTTAATACAGCCAGCCTTGGTGAAACTTTCTTCAATATATAATCAATATGGTTATTCCATGTACCATCATCAGACAACAATACTCCTAAATGTTTGTGGGATTTTACACTAGTTACATTTATATTATTCATAGTTATGGGGTCATAAGTTCTTTGTGAAGTTGTTTTGCTGAATAATAACGATTCTGTTTTGTCTGGATTGAATTTTACTAACCACTTGTTCGCCCATGTATGTATTCTGGATAAATCATTATTGATAGTGTTAATAGCAACTGTAGGATTTTCAACTAAAATGTACAATGCAGTATCATCTGCAAACAATTTTATGTTACAGTTAATATCATTTACTATATCGTTTATATATACCAGGAAGAAAAAAGGACCTAAAATTGAGCCTTGAGGTACGCCTGCAGTAATATTTTGAGTTTCAGAAGAAATTCCATTAAGTACAACTCTTTGACATCTGTCAGATAAATAGTTTTTACACCAAGACAATAGTTTCCCAGAGATACCCGATTTTTGTAGTTTGTGTATAAGACCCCTATGCCAAACTCTATCGAAAGCTTTACTAATGTCACAAAATACAGCTATAATTTCTTTACCCGCATCTAAAGCCCTCCCGATATCATCTGTAATACTTAATAACTGGTTACTTGAAGAATCCCCTGGTGTAAATCCTGACTGACATTTTGTAAAAAAAATTTGTATCTCTATAGAAATTATAAATATGTTTTAAAATGCACCTTTCCATTAGTTTACCTACGATACTTATCAAAGATATAGGTCTGTAATTTGATACAATACATTTATTGCCTTTCTTAAAGACTGGCGTGACATTTGCTTCTTTCCATATAGAAGGATATATACCACAATCGATAGATTTATTAAAAAACTTGGAAAGAATTTAAATTATTGAATTTGTTTTTGCTTCTTTAATGATTTTAGGACTGATACTATCAGGACCTGATGCTTTAGAAGTATCTAACATACATATTGCATCTTTAACATCTTGTTCAGATATGAAAATGTTTTCCAGTTTATTTTCTGGAGTAACTATATTACGCGGAAGTGTTACATGGGAGTCATCAATTGTAGACTGGCTTATAAAGTAATTATTAAAAATATCTGCCTTTTATTTATCGTCCCCATAATTTATATCGTTATGTAATAATGTAGGTATACGGGATTGTTTTGTTGAAAACTTTGTAAAAGTATTAATTAATTTCCACCAGTCTCGTGTCGAAGTAGACATAATCGATTTTCGTTAGTAACATTTGAAATTCCATGTCGTATATGCCTACATCTAAAGATGGTTTTTATTATCAATTTCATAGTAATCATGGCTTAAAACATGTTTGTTTGGTTTCAATGTTATTTTGTATGAAAAATAGATTTAGGACGAAAATGCAATAAGGGATGTATAACGAAACGGAATAAAACGCCATGTCCGTTGCAGTACTTGAAATGCGAGAGTTACTTCCCCTTAATCGGTTTGATGATTTTGAGAACTTTGGAGAGAGAAAATCTCACCGAACGAACTTTTTGAATGTGAACAGTAATCCATGAGTTGAAGTGGCAACATTTTGAATGCCAACGTGTAACTTTTTAGCCGAGAAGTTCTATGGGAAACTTGTTGGTGTGGAATCTCTAATGAGTAACCAGCGATCTCTCTTGTGTTTACTCAAGTAAGGGATGTCAGTCTGTTATACTTTTTGACGAGGTAATTAGTAGTCTCTTATGATTTACCTTTAATGAGGAATCTCTGTATGTGAAGCTTTAAGTGGGGAATCTATTTAAGTGTAGCTTTTAGAACATTATAGAACTTTTATGTTACATTTAATAAAGAAGCTCCCTACAGATTTTAGCGATGGATTTCTATATATTTATGTTATTTTAATGAGGATTCTCTGTATGTGTTACTTTAATGAGGATTATCTGTATATGTTACTTTAGTGAGGTTTCTCTTCATGTGTTACTTTTAATGAGGAATCTCTCTATATGTTACTTTTAGTGAGTATTCTCTTTATATGTTACTTTTAATGAGAAATCTCTGTATGTGTCACTTTAAGAAGAAATCTCTGTATGTCACTTTTAGTGAGGTTTCTCTGCATGTGTTACTTTGGTGAGGAATCTCTGTTACTCTAGTGTGGATTTTCTACATGTTCCTTAAGTATGGGATCTCTATATGTTACTTCTTGTGGGGAATCTCTATATGTTACTTTTAATGAGAATTTTTTGTTTCTGGAACTTTGATGAGGAATCTCTGTATGTGTTTCTTCAATGAGAATTCTCTGTATGTGTTACTGTAGTGTGGGATCTCTGTATGTGTTACTTTAGTGAGGAATCTCTGTATGTGTTACTGTAGTGTGGGATCTCTGTATGTGTTACTTTAGTGTGGGATCTCTGTATGTGTTACTTTAGTGTGGGATCTCTGTATGTGTTACTGTAGTGTGGGATCTCTGTATGTGTTACATTAGTGTGGGATCTCTGTATGTGTTACTTTAGTGTGGGATCTCTGTATGTGTTACTGTAGTGTGGGATCTCTGTATGTGTTACATTAGTGTGGGATCTCTATGTGTGTTACTGTAGTGTGGGATCTCTGTATGTGTTACTTTAGTGTGGGATCTCTGTATGTGTTACTGTAGTGTGGGATCTCTTTATGTGTTACTTTAGTGTGGGATCTCTGTATGTGTTACTTTAGTGTGGGATCTCTATGTGTGTTACTTTAGTGTGGGATCTCTGTATGTGTTACTTTAGTGTGTGATCTCTGTATGTGTTACTTTAGTGTGGGATCTCTGTATGTGTTACTGTAGTGTGGGATCTCTGTATGTGTTACTGTAGTGTGGGATCTCTGTATGTGTTACTTTAGTGTGGGATCTCTGTATGTGTTACTGTAGTGTGGGATCTCTGTATGTGTTACTTTAGTGTGGGATCTCTGTATGTGTTACTGTAGTGTGGGATCTCTATATGTGTTACTTTAGTGTGTAATCTCTGTATGTATTACTTTAGTGTATGATCTCTGTATGTGTTACTTTAGTGTGGGATCTCTGTATGTGTTACTTTAGTGAGGAATCTCTGTATATGTTACTTTAGTGAGGAATCTCTTTATATGTTACTTTAGTGAGGAATCTCTGTATGTGTTACTTTAGTGAGGATTCTCTATATGTGTTACTTTAGTGAGGATTCTCTGTATGTGTTACTGTAGTGTGGGATCTCTGTATGTGTTACTTTAGTGTGGGATCTCTGTATGTGTTACTTTAGTGTGGGATCTCTTTGTGTTACTTTAGTGTGGGATCTCTGTATGTGTTACTTTAGTGTGGGATCTCTGTATGTGTTACTGTAGTGAGGATTCTCTGTATGTGTTACTGTAGTGTGGGATCTCTGTATGTGTTACTTTAGTGTGGGATCTCTGTATGTGTTACTTTAGTGTGGGATCTCTGTATGTGTTACTTTAGTGTGGGATCTCTGTATGTGTTACTTTAGTGTGGGATCTCTTTGTGTTACTTTAGTGTGGGATCTCTGTATGTGTTACTTTAGTGTGGGATCTCTGTATGTGTTACTTTAGTGAGGATTCTCTGTATGTGTTACTTTAGTGTGGGATCTCTGTATGTGTTACTTTAGTGTGGGATCTCTGTATGTGTTACTTTAGTGTGGGATCTCTGTATGTGTTACTTTAGTGTGGGATCTCTGTATGTGTTACTTTAGTGTGGGATCTCTGTATGTGTTACTTTAGTGTGGGATCTCTATGTGTGTTACTTTAGTGTGGAATCTCTGTATGTGTTACTTTAGTGAGGAATCTCTGTATGTGTTACTGTAATGAGGAATCTCTGTATGTGTTACTTTAGTGTGGGATCTCTGTATGTGTTACTTTAGTGTGGGATCTCTGTATGTGTTACTTTAGTGAGGATTCTCTGTATGTGTTACTGTAGTGAGGATTCTCTGTATGTGTTACTTTAATGAGGATTCTCTGTATGGGTTACTTTAGTGAGGATTCTCTGTATGTGTTACTTTAGTGTGTGGTCTCTGTATGTGTTACTTTAGTGAGGATTCTCTGTATGTGTTACTGTAGTGTGGGATCTCTGTATGTGTTACTTTAGTGTGGGATCTCTGTATGTGTTACTTTAGTGAGGATTCTCTGTATGTGTTACTTTAGTGAGGATTCTCTGTATGTGTTACTTTAATGAGGAATATCTGTATGTATTACTTTAGTGTGGGATCTCTGTATGTGTTACTTTAGTGTGGGATCTCTGTATGTGTTACTGTAGTGTGGGATCTCTGTATGTGTTACTTTAGTGAGGATTCTCTATATGTGTTACTTTATTGAGGGATCTCTGTATGTGTTACTTTAGTGAGGATTCTCTGTATGTGTTACTTTAATGAGGAATCTCTGTATGTGTTACTTTAGAGAGGATTCTCTGTATGTGTTACTTTAGAGAGGAATCTCTGTATGTGTTACTTTAGTGTGGGATCTCTGTATGTGTAACTTTAGTATGGGATCTCTGTATGTGTTACTTTAGTGAGGAATCTCTTTGTGTTACTTTAGTATGGGATCTCTGTATGTGTTACTTTAGTGTGGAATCTCTTTGTGTTACTTTAGTGTGGGATCTCTGTATGTGTTACTTTAGTGAGGATTCTCTGTATATGTTACTTTAGTGAGGATTCTCTGTATATGTTAATTTAGTGAGGATTCTCTCTATGTGTTACTTTTAATGAGGAATCTCTCTATATGTTACTTTTAGTGAGGATTCTCTTTATATGTTGCTTTTAATGAGAAATCTCTGTATGTGTCACTTTAGGAAGAAATCTCTATATGTCACTTTTAGTGAGGTTTCTCTGCATGTGTTACTTTGGTGAGGAATCTCTGTTACTCTAGTGTGGATTTTCTACATGTTCCTTAAGTATGGGATCTCTATATGTTACTTCTTGTGGGAAATCTCTATATATTACTTTTAATGAGAATTTTTTGTTTCTGGAACTTTGATGAGGAATCTCTGTATGTGTTTCTTCAATGAGAATTCTCTGTATGTGTTACTGTAGTGTGGGATCTCTGTATGTGTTACTTTAGTGAGGAATCTCTGTATGTGTTACTTTAGTGTGGATCTCTGTATGTGTTACTTTAGTGAGGAATCTCTGTATGTGTTACTTTAGTGTGGGATCTCTATATGTTACTTTTAATGAGAATTTTTTTTTCTGTAACTTTGATGAGGAATCTCTTTGTGTTACTTTAATGAGGATTCTCTGTATGTGTTACTTTAGTGTGGGATCTCTGTATGTGTTACTTTAGTGAGGATTCTCTGTATGTGTTACTGTAGTGTGGGATCTCTGTATGTGTTACTTTAGTGAGGATTCTCTGTATGTGTTACTTTAGTGTGGGATCTCTGTATGTGTTACTTTAGTGTGGGATCTCTGTATGTGTTACTTTAGTGTGGGATCTCTGTATGTGTTACTGTAGTGTGGGATCTCTGTATGTGTTACTGTAGTGTGGGATCTCTGTATGTGTTACTTTAGTGTGGGATCTCTGTATGTGTTACTTTAGTGTGGGATCTCTGTATGTGTTACTTTAGTGAGGATTCTCTGTATGTGTTACTTTAGTGAGGAATCTCTGTATGTGTTACTGTAGTGTGGGATCTCTGTATGTGTTACTTTAGTGTGGGATCTCTGTATGTGTTACTGTAGTGTGGGATCTCTGTATGTGTTACTTTAGTGAGGAATCTCTGTGTGTGTTACTTTAGTGTGAGATCTCTGTATGTGTTACTTTAGTGTGGGATCTCTGTATGTGTTACTGTAGTGTGGGATCTCTGTATGTGTTACTTTAGTGTGTAATCTCTGTGTGTGTTACTTTAGTGTATGATCTCTGTATGTGTTACTTTAGTGTGGGATCTCTGTATGTGTTACTTTAGTGTGGGATCTCTATATATGTTACTTTAGTGTGGGATCTCTGTATGTGTTACTTTAGTGTATGATCTCTGTATGTGTTACTTTAGTGAGGATTCTCTGTATGTGTTACTTTAGTGAGGATTCTCTGTATGTGTTACTTTAGTGAGGATTCTCTGTATGTGTTACTTTAGTGTGGGATCTCTGTATGTGTTACTTTAGTGTGGGATCTCTGTATGTGTTACTTTAGTGTAGGATCTCTATATGTGTTACTTTAGTGTGGGATCTCTATATGTGTTACTTTAGTGTGGGATCTCTATATGTGTTACTGTAGTGTGGGATCTCTGTATGTGTTACTGTAGTGTGGGATCTCTGTATGTGTTACTTTAGTGTGGGATCTCTGTATGTGTTACTTTAGTGAGGAATCTCTGTATGTGTTACTTTAGTGTGGGATCTCTGTATGTGTTACTTTAGTGTGGAATCTCTGTATGTGTTACTTTAGTGTGGAATCTCTGTATATGTTACTTTAATGAGGAATCTCTGTATGTGTTACTGTAGTGTGGGATCTCTGTATGTGTTACTTTAGTGTGGAATCTCTGTATGTGTTACTTTAGTGTGGAATCTCTGTATATGTTACTTTAATGAGGAATCTCTGTATGTGTTACTTTAGTGTGGAATCTCTGTATATGTTACTTTAATGAGGAATCTCTGTATGTGTTACTTTAGTGTGGAATCTCTGTATATGTTACTTTAATGAGGAATCTCTGTATGTGTTACTTTAGTGTGGAATCTCTGTATATGTTACTTTAATGAGGAATCTCTGTATGTGTTACTTTAGTGTGGAATCTCTGTATGTGTTACTTTAGTGTGGAATCTCTGTATATGTTACTTTAATGAGGAATCTCTGTAGGTGTTACTTTAGTGTGGGATCTCTGTATGTGTTACTTTAGTGTAGGATCTCTGTATGTGTTACTTTAGTGTGGAATCTCTGTATATGTTACTTTAATGTAGGATCTCTGTATGTGTTACTTTAGTGAGGAATCTCTGTATATGTTACTTTAGTGTGGAATCTCTGTATGTTTTACTTTAGTGTGGAATCTCTGTATGTGTTACTTTAGTGAGGAATCTCTGTATGTGTTACTTTAGTGTGGAATCTCTGTATGTGTTACTTTAATGTAGGATCTCTGTATGTGTTACTTTAGTGAGGAATCTCTGTATGTGTTACTTTAGTGTGGATTCTCTGTATGTGTTACTTTAGTGTGGATTCTCTGTATGTGTTACTTTAGTGAGGATTCTCTGTATGTGTTACTTTAGTGTGGGATCTCTGTATGTGTTACTTTAATGTAGGATCTCTGTATGTGTTACTTTAGTGAGGAATCTCTGTATGTGTTACTTTAGTGTGGATTCTCTGTATGTGTTACTTTAGTGTGGATTCTCTGTATGTGTTACTTTAGTGAGGATTCTCTGTATGTGTTACTTTAGTGTGGGATCTCTGTATGTGTTACTTTAGTGAGGATTCTCTGTATGTGTTACTTTAGTGTTGGATCTCTGTATGTGTTACTTTAGTGTGGGATCTCTATGTATGTTACTTTAGTGTGGGATCTCTATGTGTGTTACTTTAGTGTGGGATCTCTGTATGTGTTACTTTAGTGAGGAATCTCTTTATATGTTACTTTAGTGTAAAATCTCTATATGTGTTACTTTTAGTGATGATTATGTATATGTGTTATAATCTCTGTATGTGTTTCTTTAGTGAGGGATCTCTCTATGTTTTATTCTAATGAGTAATCTATATATTTTACCTTTAGTGAGGAATCTCTCTAAATCTTTGTATCCTTGTTACTTTTTGTCGGTCGAAAATTCTTCAGAGCTTATGTTATCTGATAAATTACCTTTAAATAAGAAATCCACTTTCACTTTTCACTAGGAATATTCGCTGTTTGCGTCGTTTTAGTATGGGGACTTCGGATAGAGATTTTCAAAATAAAAGAAAATAATTTCTTTGGCAGCGGTATATTCTTAAAAGGCATGTAAGCACTGACAAAGTGAAAATGTCCATGCATTAGATGTCAGCGAACTTATTTCACTAAAGGTTATGTACATAGGACTAATTAAAGAGTCCAGCGTATCGTTGGTGGGGCTGCCTTTTGTTTTTTCATTGTATTGGTGATGGAAGCGGACAAATTACTCCTAATTTGTTTAAACGTGTTTTAAGATTCACACCAACATATGCTAGTTAGACAGGAAATGTACGTCTTAAGGTGGATTGAAATCCTCCTTACAGTTACCGAGGGGGTCAACACTTCTTTAGGTACAAACCCCATTACTCATTAAGGATCGTTAACGGGTCACTAGGACCGATTAATCACTTACATGATGATGAGGATTCTATGCTTTTCCGTCGTATTGTGTACACAACGACTGTCGGTTCCCCACTGTTTCCCGTCCAAGTATATTTATACGGACGGGCCAGCTTCCTCCCCATCTGACAAATTTCTTTCTTCATCCGAAATTGATAGTTTGACAACGCAATTAAGTGTCAAAAGCCCCCCTTAATTTTTGTTACAAACATTCGACAATTTGGTGTAAACATTTTCTGTTTTAATCATGGTTTGTCCGTCCGTCTCATTTCATTGTTTATTATAGACGTCGGGACGTGAGGCTTGGTTTCCAAACTTCTCCACGTTTAGTACTTGTGGTGTTTCCCCACACCGGGCACAGCTGCTCAGGCCCACCGCAGACTAACACCAGACACGGCTATTCTTAGTTACAACCCAAATACAAGTTAATATGTCTGTTAATGAAAACTTCCACATTTCCCTTGTTTTCTCACAAAAAAAAATAAAGCTAGAAAGATTTTACACTTTGCATCATATAATAAGAGTTATTTCCCTTTAAACCAGGTGAATACCTGATTTTCTCGCCCTCCATAGTCATCCGGCCTTTTGTTATAGCTCTCATAGTTTGGACAACTCATTTATCCAATTTTCGTCAGAGCAACATTTCTCTAATTGAAAAAAAAAAAATGTTGCAGGGAGTGAGTAAATGATTGATATCTATAAATAACACGCCATCCGAGATGGTTTCATGTGTCTACTCACAGGGACTAGACGTTTCCACATGACCCAAAATAAAATATAGGTGTTAAATATTTCATTATGGATCATAGGAACGTGTCTATCCTCTGTGTGTCTTCTTAACATATTTGTATACCATCCCGATAAGTAGATGGGTATGCCATAGGGTTCTGACACAAATTCTCAACCCACTAGCAATATCATCTATCAGATATATTATAATATATTAGTATGAATAATTGGGTTGGTGTTTCTGTCAAGTCCCTGTGCGGTGTGCAACACCAGTTAAAACAGACAAATAACACCTTCACCCCACCCTGTGTGACTCTAATCTAGTGAAACTGATATTGAAAACAATTACTAACAATCACAGGGACTTGGTATTATGTATCACCCCACGGTCAATATGTATTATTACAACCTGTGCTAGTAAACCGTTGTTTGCTTATACATTTTGTACATAAGATTTTCCATGTCCTTCCGCCCATCTTTGATCTGTTTATAATTCTTGATAATTCTGACCAGTACATTCAAGTTTGATACCCTTTTTAATTTTGTAGTAGACGATGATCTGAAATCACTTGTTAAATTAATTAAGTAAATAAGTATACGACTCAATACTATTTAATATAATCTCTAGATTAACAAATGTATCCATGTGTTATATCATATGTCCTGTATAATTTTGTATTATGTAATTATCTACACTTTATATGTTTATGAGAATAAAATATTGTCATTGTCATTGTCATTGTATACCATCATCCACACCCTCGTGTGTCTTGTAATCATTTCCAGAACGTGAAACCGACATCACATTCCCCTAAGGCAGAATCCGCGTTGGCTTGATTATAGTACAGGGACTGTTTTAAACTCTATCAGATACACTATATGTGTGTGACAGCATTTAATGTAATTAATTTAACCATAGCCCTCACAACTTTCGTGGTGGGCCTACTAAACTCCCTGTAGTTCTTACATTGCCATTTTCGTCAGTTTGAAAACACCTGGCTTCAAACACTCCTGGGAGATCTGCGTGTCTACTTAGCAAAGTAGAGACAGACCTACATCATATACATACATCTGATCATGTTGAAATTCTTCCCGGGGAAGTCATCAGTCAGATACCTTTATTATAATGTTCTTTGTGACTGTTAATATTGCTAATATTGATACCGCACAGCTTCCTGTACATATTCTGCACAACTCCTGCATCGTTCTGACATCGTGGAGTGCATAGAGCCATTTTCGCTTTGTCGCCCCGAAAAAAAACGTTCTTCATAGTGGTTAATCACAGATTTGCTCATTTTGCCTTTCCCGACGCAAAACGGCGTTTTTTTGTGGTTTTTTTTTGTTTTATGTTTTTTGTTTATTTTGTTCTTTGTTTATTTGTTTTTTAAAACAAAATTTCGGGTTTTTTTTTATATATTTATTTATTTTATTTTATTTTTTTATTTGTTTGTTTTTGTTGTTTTTTGCTGTTCTTTAATTGTGGGAAAGCTATGGTTAGTCTAGTAAGACTTCAATCAATGCATAACTCGAGTTCCCTATGGCCATCAAACTCAACTCTCAACATTGCTTCTATACTAAAAGTGCTTACTTGGGATCGCTTTTCAGCTTGAGAATACAGCCGGTACATATTGCATTTCCATTCGATAGAGTTTCATGAGTTACGTCTGAAATTCAATATGACTGCTATAGTGATTGTCTTAGATTTTGTCACTTGAAGTGGTTTCAGTTCCACCACTCACAAAGAGATGCTTTCAGTTTCCTGAAATTTTCTCCGATACTCTAGTATCATTTGCCTGCTCAAGTTTGATTCAAGCACGATTTAAAGTTCAGCACGGCTACATGTACCAGTGAACATTTCTTCAGATTGAAAGTACGTCTGTCTCTGACAGAAAGCGTGCAATTGGTACATGTAAACTGTTGGCCATCGAGGCGTCAAGCCCACGTCTCTGAAATTCTTAACTAAGAGCTGAATACTGAATGTATGTGTATTGTTTTTAATTATTATTGAGATTCATATAACGTAAGCGCTTAAAAAGATAATTCAGATTTTAAATGTGGAATGAAGCAATGTACCCGTTTGATACCGGCTAGAGCTTGTTTTTTAATAATTGAAAGGAGTTATTAAGACGGAATATGCGCGTTTAAACAGAATATTTTTTGGAATACGCATTCAAAACAGAATACTTTCTTTTAATCATTGAGAGTTTTAAATACTGAATGTACACGTTTAAGACGGACGTTTTTTCTTTAAATAAGAGAGCTATATACAAAAAAAATGTAAGTATGAAAAAAAATGTTTTGTTTTTTAATTATTGAGAGTTTTAAAGTGCTGAACGGATACGTTGAAGACGGAAATGTTTTGAATAAATGAGTTATAATAGTAAATACCGAATTCAAGTGTTTTAAATTTTTTTTTTATTATTGGGAAATACAAATTTCAAATTTAGTTATTGAGAGTTAGGCGCGTTTGGCACATAATTGCTATTATTTACCATATAAGTAACGGATGCTATCAAATCAACCCCGCTTTAGAACGTTTTGAAAGCGAGTCTTTTTCATTTAACATTGACGCCTTATCTGTGTGATCGAATTAATAAAGTAACAATGAAAACCGAAAATGAATTCAAATTTATTTAGACACCCCGTAAATAAGTTATCAGTCGTTGTATCGTAGAATTTAATATAATAATAATTTCATCTGAGCAACAAGACACCGTTAAAGCGTGCCACGAGTCTGGAAGCGAGTGGTCATTGTTTGACCACTGTCCAGACCATCCGGCTCAAATGACCAACGTCTCCGCGTCTGTTTATGTTGCTCCGTCGGCACAAGAAATGGCCTCGTAATGTGACTTTTATTAGGAAGTTGATATGGTCATCACGCGATCGGTCTCCGACCACTGTCCGTCAAATGGTCATTTACATTTGTCTGGAGTCATTAAGAAAACTAATTCTATTTAATTTAACATATCCTTCAAAGGTCGCCTAATTATTGATATTTCCGGAGATATAGATTTATAATTACGATCTGTCAACAGGTTTGATAGTGAGGCTTTCTTTAACTGTTCCCTGGGTCGATCCCAAGAGGCCGGACTTATGGGTAAACTAACTCAAAGTCACGGCCACGTATACGCAGATAACCCGGATTGTAAAAAGATAATGATTTCACTAAATACGTTGTTAGTGCAGATTCAACCATTGATTCAACTAAAAGTGATATTGATTCAATTTAATATTAAAGCGGCTCAATTCAAGGTAAATACTGTTTTAAACTCTTCTTGTGTAACAGATATTGACCGATACACTATTCTCAAGGCTGTATACAAGACTGGTGCTGATTATTTTCTTCTCAACAGCGCCGAATAAATAGCTAAGCACACAAGCAAAACTTCCACAAAGGTCATGTCCAGCGCTCTATATAGCTTATAATGTAGTTATAGATTGAGATGTGTGTGCATATACATATATATACATATCTATATAATATTCTATTTCCTACTCCCGGTCAGTCGTGCCCGACTTCCATTTAATGGTAAAATATTGGCGAGTATCAACTCTTTACAAGGAAACGATAATAATAATAATCCGGACATACTTTGACTTTGCCATTATACATACATTTTTGAAATTATCGCGGTCATTGCAATTTGTTGTTCTAGCACATAGACTTTTTTGACGAATTTACAACAAACGAACACACCATATTCGGGTCAGAATCTGAGCACAGATTGACACGCTTAGAGAGAGGAGCGGGGTGTGTACAAAAATATAGTTAAAAGACGGAGGAGGAAATTATGTAGAGCAATCGCCATTATATGACGTATGGCCATAGATCGTGGAGGCCGGAGGTTTTTTACGACCTTTACGGCGCGGAATGACATCCCCCGAAAGGTCAGATCCTGTTGGTCGTATTTTCTTTCGTTCCAATTTCCGAGACGAGAGGACGGTTCCATTCTCCGGTTTACATCCGTTGTCACCGACTACCATGCTTTATTGCCAAACAATATTGGCAATGTGCAATAGCCAGTAATTTTTTTCTCACTTCACCATATACATTTCTAAAAAATCATCAACGTAACACGTGTAACAGACTAATAAATTGTCACTTTAAGTTCTTTATTTACATATTTTTCTTTCCAAAAAGTCTGTTTTGTCTCCCTTCCTACTCACAAAATATCGGAGAATATCACGGTAAATACCCATAACAACGGTAATCGAAATGGTGAATTAGTAGGACACCAATCATTCTTACCATTTGGAAATATAGTGTATTGAGATAGACAATGAAATTCGGTTTCGAGTGCGTTATCAAAAAAAAAGAAGTTGTTTCTTTATACTCGTAGTACTTGGTTGACAAGAAGTGCTGTTTAACAATAAATTTATCCCCACCCTCTTTTGTTTCATAATCAGACAAAAAAACATTAAAGAAAATGTTAACACTTTTAGAAATGGTATTGGATATTCCATTTTTTAAGGGGCATCTAAACAGCAAATCCAATCAAAACATTGATATTTTGCAGGCCTATAAATCCCTATTATGGTGCAATGTCACAGAAGTAACATGATGAACTTTTAGTATGTATCATGGCAAACCGTGGGACTTGCTGTTGACATGTAATTTGTTAAGCTGTTTGTAAATTTCAACAAAACGTAAGAAAAATGCATGTTTCAGGGGGACATAATTAACTCATTTGTATCCCGTATATTACACAAACTTACCATGTCGTTTTGCTCACAAGTGTCTAAAGCACAAAATAGGAGCATTGGTTTGACCAGCTTTGACGTTATTATATGTATAAACGCTGTTTTTATTTTGACCTTGAATTGCAAATGGCGGTCGTGAATGATATCACACAAATACGGCATATAAGGAGGTATTTAAAACATCAAAAATGCTCTTATTAGACAATATAAAATATTCTTGAAGTGGCAAGAAGACTACTTTTATGAAAAAATGTTCAACCGTTGAGTTTGGGGTAAAATATGCCTATTTCTGAAAAAGGCTGCAAACTCACCAATTTAACAAATTGACTTTAAAATGTTCTTCTTACTATGATGAGATGTCTTAAATGTATGATATAGGAGTATTGTTATTAACTGAAATGCCCCCCTTTAAGCCATATTTGTGTAAAATTATTCACAGCCGCCATTTGCATTCCAAGGTCAAAACAAAATAAGTGTTTATACGTACATACAGTAAAATCCGGTCAAACAAATGCTCCTACCCTGTGCTATAGACACTTGTGAACGTAACAGCATGGCTATTTTTCAGGTTTGGTCATTTGCGTGACTTAGAATTATTCCATGCTACATCTTACCACAAAGTTACTCTATAGAAGAAACTGGTAGCATATATAGCAATTTATTGGTGATTGTAAGAAGCTACATGTCCAAACAAACATTTTGGTATATTACATGACATTTTTTGTGCAAATCTTTAGGTATTTATTCATGTTTGAAATTCAACATTATTCTGCTATATAGATGACCCTTAAAGAATACACTCGATATTGATCTATTCATGTTTTAATAAATATAAGCTTTTATATACATGTATATATGTAGATGTATATTACATGCGAAGACTAAATATGTCCATGATTTGGTTTACCAATATAAAAACAAAGCTAAACTGGACCCAGGACGATCCGCCACATGCTATACCGTGGTCACCCAACCCGACTAAACTTAGTCTAGCTTTGGTGACAATAATGCAAATGAAGATCCATAATATATGAAACTTACAACATGGTGGGGAAATATGATTTTTTTTTTGAGAGCACGAGCTTTCCATGATGTCACATTCGCCTGATCGTAATTATTGCATTTATCTGATCCACCGATAGATAAATAAATAAATAAATTAATAATAATAAATAAATAAATTTTAGTCTTTAGAGTGATGGATCTATGTACACAAGTTGATCGTGAGGTTGCGTCAGTCCAGTACTCGACCAATTACCAAAGAAGAGTTTATGAATATAGGTATACACCATAGAACATACTACTAGTAGATTTTAGTATCTTGGATTAGGGACCTCTTTACATTAATTGTGATTGTCCTACAAATGCTGTATAAATTCGCAGATGGCTAGAAACTAGCTGTTTCTGATACAATAACACTTACATGCAGCTTAATGACATTGATATTCCGTGCATGTGTTCAAGGTCAAATGTGGGTGTTCATTTGATTGACAGCTACGTGCGCGTGTGAAATAGAATTTCCATGTCCCATGTTGACAACAAAAGAATTCTACCCCCTGAAAACAATACTTAAGTAGGATGGTACACAATGGCAATTCACACAAAAGCAACCTCATAAAATTACCAAACCCAACATCAAACCTGCAGATAGGCATGTTTTTACGGAAAATATTCCCAGATCATTTTATGTATTATAGTTTTTGAATATTTTGAAATAAAACCGAAAGATCTCATTAATGGACTATATTTTAATCGAAACAAAGGCCGTATGACGATTTTTTTTCGGTTGAAACATCTTTTGTTGGGACCACTTCAATACTAGTAATATGACACCTCTGGAGGGCGGTCAATGCTAGCCGAGTAACACAAACAATATGAAAAAGAACAAAGACATTTCGAGGTCGTGTGTGTACGTTTGTGATCGGCACATTCCGGCAATTTTCGCGTGGATTTCACCATAAAAATGTCATCGAACATCCGCTTTTCGAAACGTCTTGCATGCGCTTTTCAAATATGTATGTATATGACGTAAACAAACCCTGGGTGAAAACGGGTAATACAGCAAAATGGGTGCCTACATGTATAATCTAAAACCAATAAAAAGTCCGAAACAGAATGGAAGGAAGCTGGTCTGTTTCCCCGACACCGAGCGAGCAGCTTATCACCTGCTTGGTATGAGGAGTTTGATGACACCGATCAAGCTGGGACAGCACCCCCTACGATGACGTCATACGGTACGGATATCTCCGTATTCGGCCACTGTGCCTGACATCCACGAAGAATGGTGTTTATGTACGATTGTGTAGGGTTAGCTAGGTTACTTAAGACATGCACGTGAATTTCATGGATTTAATCCTGGCCTATTGGCAAGAAGTATTGAAACATTTTTAGTAAGACATTTGTCCTCATATAGCTTTTGAATACTCTTTAATAGGAATCATAGAATGACTGCTTATTACTCGTTTACGAAACAATCACTTTCATACTGAATGTCTGTACTTGATCATTGATATTAAACAATACCTGAATACAAGACACAAATTCAAAACGTGAGTTAATATGCAAAGTCCTTCTATTTCACCTAAAGATATATAATATTGACGATGTGTTATCCTCAAATAACAAAATCTTTATTGATCATATCGATCAGATATACCCTGCAGAACTTGAAACCACTACAGAATTTTGAATATCAGCCGCTTATTTCTATTTTCACTTACAACGTAACCAGCAAGGGCATCTTACTACTAAGCTGTATAATATGCATGGTGATTTAACTATCCCTTTCTAGACAGTAACACCCCAGCTTCCTTTAGATTCGATATTTTAAGACTTGTTCCCTTTATCACAGTTTCCGTGACAAATATCGAATTCTAACGCAGAAATAAACAACGCAATGTTTTGAGAGATTCAGTTTGATGAAAACCATGTGAACGCGTTATGGTCGACATATTTATGATCTCATCTGCAATTATTCTATTTCCTTGTGCGATATGAAGTCAGACATGATCGATACTTGTTGGTATGCCTCGTGGTTACGTTGTCTACCACCGTAGTTCTGATTATGACAACGTGACGTAACACGGATTTTACCTAGATTGGTATGCTGGGTGTCGTCGATGAAGCCAAAACTTCTCAGAAACGCCCGGTCTTACTTTCCTTGGACTTTTCTAGTGTTGTAATGTGTTTCTGTCTAATTTGTTTACAGTTTGCCATCGTTTTATCAACTTTAAGTTAGAATTTAAGCATGTCGATATTCTTTATTGTTTTTGAACTTATCTTTCATCCATAAATTACAAATCAAACCTTAAAACAAAATCAAAAATGTGTTTCAGTGATATTCAGAGTGAGAAAAGAATAAGAAGTTGTACACAGGAAGAGGAACGCACTACGAAAACAGCGAAGTTTCTCCGCATCAGGTTTTATGCTGCGCCAATAACAAAAAACTGACAAAGGTGTCAGGAGTAGAAACAGTTTCAATTGCATTTCATAAAACATATGTATAAAACAAACTAAGTAAACATTCCGACAAGACATGTGCCATATTGCTAAGTTTGTTTCAAAGCACAGAGAACCAGACCTGGCTATCGTACCGGCAATGGCTGCTACTGTTTAGGTTTTCAGTAAACTCTGATGGCGTCTCTCTCGACAAGGTCATACCGATCTCTGAGTACCAGTGGACTTAATGTGACACAGACGGTTAAACCCACGGTGGCAGAGAATTGTTAAATGATTTTATGACCACGTTATGTCCTAAGTAATGGCCACAGTAGCGATACTGTAGTAACCATTCTCAGTAAACATGGCCGCCGTGGCAGTAACATGGCTCTGTAAACGAGCGTGTGTATAGATATTGGAAGGCAATCTGGATACCTAAAATGTAAACATGTTGGGCTAGCTTCGAACTTTTATTCCATCAACATTTACTTTTCTGGTCTCTTTTATTTGGTTTATTTTAGAAAGAAAGAAAAAAGAAAAAAAAGAAAAAAATAAATAAGAGGAAACGGCTGAGACAATTAGTTAACGTCCGTGGCATCAAAAGAAAACAATGGAACTTCAAACCAACAATGAAATGTGTACGTAAGTTCAGAATGTACTGGAACATTTCCTTCTTCACTGTTTCGGAAGCAAATATGAGGTTGTAAATCCAAAGTTTGAAGAGGGAAGAAATTCGTTTGAAATGGATGTATTTTGTAAAAGCAATCAATATGATTACTTTTTTTTCATATACTACAGAATTGATATGGATATATAATATGCTCTTATAATGATATTTTATTATCCGATCTCAAAGGCTGTCAATAACTTCATCAAATAACATATATTGTGTTTCACATACAATAATTCATGTCCATTGTGAGTTTAAACAAGTTGACGTGATGAAAAGTCAACTTTTCAAGATTTATATATGTAACTGGGCCTCTGAAAAGGAAAATTATTATTTATGATGAGATTACTTTCATTTCTGATGAAAGCGAATTCAATATTCTGTTTATCATGCATTTGGTATTTTAACATGTGTTTATGGTGGAATTAGTGTCATGATGTTTGATAGAAGACTAGTTATGTGATTAAACCAATAATGATAACTTACTTTGAAATTTTTCATTCAAGTCGATTTGAATTCGTACCAGGTATCGTCTGCACATACGTACACTGTCTACTTTCTGAAGCGAACATTTCGCTCATCAAATCAAGAACTGGAAACGCTGAAATGAAAACAAAGTTTGTGGAGTTTTTGTCGAGTGTTTTGTCAACAATATGTTATCTATGGCATTGGTTGGGATATGTCACTCGATACTGGTGTTTTATCTCCTTCCGAGCTGTTTTTATATACCCAATACACGTAGCAACCCGCCATTTTTAACCGTTATTGTGACGTAATCGCCGCGAGATCTACACGGAGAACCAGATAGGGATGTTTACAGAAGTAGGGAGGATATGGTGGCGCTTCTGAGGAGGAGGTGTGTAAATATAGCTGTACTCACGAGGGGTCAAGTCAATATTGAATTTCATTGTCGACCCCGTGTGACAGAATTCATATGACGTAATAAGTTGTGAGTTCACGAAAACTGGTACACTTGTTACAGGTTACGCAACATACATGCCTATATAGTATATCTATCGTAATTCAGGTCATATGTAGTTATAACAATTACATCTATTAAAATAAAAAAGTGTAATTCATTAACTTGAAATAATAGTTTAGTTTTTCCTACAAATATATTGAATTAAAAACCATTTCGATTTTTGTAACTGTGTTCTAAATTATTTTAAGAATGAATGATTGAACGAATAAATGAATGAATGAATAAATAAATAAATGAATGAATGAATGAACGAATGAATGAAAATATCAAAAATTCCAGAGTTCGAACTGGAAACTAATTCTTTGTTAAACGAACATTTTACCAAATTCACATCTAAGAAATAAATTGCGATATCCGAAAGAACTTTACGAAAAGGAAGGCCCGTCATATACATTTAATTAGGATGAAGTGTCTTGCCCAAGGACACAACCTCAACACGTTAGTCCGTGAAATCAGCTTCCACAAGAAGCTGCCTGTGATTTGAATTGGTAAATCAATGTATATCATATCTTTCACAGAAATTTAACACAATCGTCCATCAAATTAAATATGTATCACAAAATGAATAACAGTGATTCTGAAAATTACTTATATTTCGTGAATACTTTATTTCGCGCTCTTATCTCTTCAGGCATATTCGCGTAAACATGATTTCGCGAACGATTATCAAAACTCCCAAAAGTGTTATTCAAGTACATATAATCGTGAAGGTTGAATTCACAATTGACTTCCCTCGCATATTAACGCGAAAATAAATCCCACACGAAATATCAGTGATTGACAGTAAACATAGAAAATCTTATAATAGACGCTTTTCGAACACTACATTTATGGAAATGTTAGTTTCAATCAATCCTACCTTGATATCTTTACGACAGCCACTCTTAAAAATATACAACAACCCTACCGAAACAAATGATAGTAGAAACAAATACCATATACATTCCTAACATACATATCACAAAATACCTTACCATATACACAGTTTTCAGATATCTCCTCAATACAAGAGTCTTTAAAATAAACATATTAACACAAAAAACATATTTATAAATGTACGTACAAATGTATACATTACACAAAAAATATAGATAGAGTTCCTTAACTTAGGAAATTCATTTACATTTTCCATGATAAAGCATTATTGAATTGAAGGGAAATAATCTGTAAGGACTTTGTATGGACAATTTAAGTTAAAACAATTCCTTAAATTAAGGAATATCAATGATGCTGAGACCTTGAAATCTCTCCCTTACAACCAGAGGGGCCAGTCTTATCAACGTTCTTTAAGGAAATTCCTTTAACTTAATAATTCCTATAGGAATGCAATACAGTATTTAAGGAAAGTTCCTATGGATTAAGGACCGTTGATGAAGCTGGGCCCAGGCTGGTTACTGTATATTAGCAAACGCCTCTTCATCTCTGGACGAAGGGGAAATATATAGAGCTATTTTAACGTATGTATATATTATAGGTTGTAAAGCGCAATTTCGCTATTGGCAAATATACAAAAAATTAACTACACAAATTGTCCGTAATGTTGAGAGTTCCCTTAAAACTACCAAATTATCCATGACTAGCGTGTTTACTGTTGTGGAGCCGGTGTTTTGGTACATATTTGTAAATTGTTATTATGTTATTTTGTGAATTATTTATCCTTTACAAACCAATTCCCTGTCAAAATACTGGTACAACAAAGTCGACCTTTCCCCAATCCGTGTCTCTTACGGCTCCATTACGGGATTAATATACAGTTAGTCACATGCTATTTTCACGCACACCACAGAGTTCATGGGAAACTTTCATATCCGAGCGGTCAGTCAGTACATTTCACTACTTCTTTTCAACAAAGTGAGATTTTACCAGTATATGCTGTTGGTGTCGCATGATAATGAGGATGACAGCGGCTACAACTGAAGCAACGTCATAATGAACCTCACAACAACGTGGAACAATAAAAAAGGTGTTAGCACCGACAGAAACAATCTAAGGTACAACAAAGAATACTGACATTAGAACAAAATCGTAACTCTAAATAAAAATAGAAAACGAGGGCAAAATACAAGGCAAATCTTAATGACCAAGTGTCCCGGGATGATAAGCGTCTTCTGTTTCACCGAGTAGTATTAGTGAAATGTAAAAAAAAATGTAAAAACAACAACAACAAAAAAACACAACTATTGTTTAGGGCGTCACTAAAAGAAAAAAGGATGGAAGCAGTTTCGTAAAAATGTATAAAAACATTTGTAAAGGATACTTGCGGCCAGGTTTGTGACAAAACTCTTGTACAAATGTTTTCGATACATGATAACCAAATTGCTTACATCTTTTTTGCTTTGAAATAAAATGTGCTAAAACCAAAACAGATTTTCTACATCGTGGCCGGATAATTTTGTAAGTACTTCTTTAAATAAAGACTGCATTATTTCAATTTGAATTATACTCGACATGGCAAGGCATGTCTCTACTTAACGTACCGTTTTCAAAGTAATTTGATTTACCTTTACGATATTATCGAAATGCAATTCATGTGAGCTAACTTGTTTTGGGCTAACTTGTGTTGGGCTAACTTGTGTTGCGCTATCAAACCCGATTCTTTACCATCATTGCTGGCAAAATGTTCATACGAAGACAATATTTGGACCATAAATGGCAGTGTTTTCGTAAACAACATGTCTCATTCTTTAAAAAATGCAACATAGCTGAATCAACATAAAAACCGATCGTTTCTAATTTGCACATATTTCATTAACTATATACCCCGGTATTTCGATGATTTGTATGCTTATTCATATACTGCAATAAGTTGAATTATCAATTATGTAAATTTTTGTTTGTAATTAGGTTTTATTGATAATAGGGATTAAAGCACGTACTGTAATCTATAATTACAATAGATTTTACTTGTGCCAGCATGTTATTATTCAGGAAACAAACCCATATATTTATAACATTGTTGTCAAAACCGCAAAGTAAATTATTTTCTTTTTCCTAGTATCTATCTTCGGTTCTGGTGACATTTGAAGACAAAAGCCCAGATGTTGACAGTGTTGAGACATCTGTGATCATATGTACGTTGATAACATAAATATTACAGAGAGACAATACTACTGTTGGATACAGACGGAAGTCACGATTAAGTTTATATATAATCCGAATTTGTTACTCAACACGCCACATGTCGCTTCATCGCTCTTATGCATGTAAACGAGGACTGATAAACATCACGTGACGTTTTGAACCTCATCATAATGGTATTGTTTCCAACTCAGTGCATTTCACATTACGTATTATCTGGCAGTTACGTACAACAAACATTCTACATAAGTGAAGTGTACTCATATGACACCAGCTTCCCAGCCAATATACCCTCTCTTTCCGCCATATTGTCTCTGTAAATTTGGTAACAGTTTTGTCGGATATTTATCTGTAAACATATGGAAATCGAGTTCTTAGTGAATCGACAGGTTTCTCCGTAAAACAGTATTGATCATATTTGGTGTAAATACATAAAAAAAATGTAATAGGATTACAAGCGGGACATCTCGCGTTAGAATGACACAAACCAATAAGTCTCCAAAAATGAGTACCGACAAAGCTTACATAGATATATGTGATCATGTTCAAATTAAAAACTCTCCCTTTTTCAAATAAATATTTTTGAAAACTTATTTTATGGAATGTTGAATGACAAAGCTTTTTTCTAATAGAATAATTTTTCATTATCAACAATGTATGTTGTAATTTTGTGTTACAGCTAATTATTAACAGTGGCTTCAGAAGTACCATTTCTGTCGCGTTTTTAACTTTTCGATATTTAATTCTCTTTTCCTTAGTCGATGCTTTGCCATTGGAGACATCGTGGTATATGTCACTGGAATTGTGAGAGATTTTAATTCTTGATAATATTGTCTTACCTTGAAGGTTCGTTTTTGTTTTTTTGTTTTTTTTTGTTTTTTTGTCTTTTTTCTTTTTTTTTTATACATTGTATTGGTGTTTTTCTACTCTATTGTTTTTGTATTTTGTATATTGATTAATTCAAGAGATGGCATTCGGTAATTGTAATCACATGTTCTCAATTTCTTTGTTTCTTTTTCGGCAATACAATGTCTTTAAACAAAAAAATTAACATTGAGCAAAATTGTGCACAAACCGAGATATCACCTTATTTGCATTTAAAAAGAAACAATGATGTGCAGATCCCTGAGGTTACTCCGGCCGGGGTATGTCGACAGTTTAGAGCACAGTCACCTACCCCCCACTGTCCGAACGTGTCGTACGGCGGGGCAGAAGAAGTGCAGTCCCTACCCAGCGGCCATACTTAACATGAATTAGCGTGAATTAATTGACAAAAATTGGGGGATGGGTCTTCTGCTAGATTAAATTGGCTAAAGAACATCTGTATCACTTAATTGATGTCCAGCACCGAAAATAACGTGGGTCAACTGGTGTCGGTTACCAGGTCCGATAACCCAGGTCCTAATTCCAACCTGTCATAAACGGCATTTTGTTCTCAATCAGCACGTGATCAAAAATGTTTTTAGAAGAAATATTTAAAATTAAATAAACTCACTCATGAAGATAAGTGTTCTATATGGCGACTCAAGGAAATGCCATATGCCGCGTGTTTGACCCATGACCTTAACAGCGTCTCTTACTTGTGCCATCTTGACATGGACCGAAACCTCGGGAGCCTTAGGATATGTTTTATTGAAATATTTCAGTTAATAAAACAGGGGAAAAGGAAAGTGTTAGTTTTTGAATACTATTTTTCAATTTTTTTTTCAACCTTGACTAGTAAGAAACGCTGGGAATAATTAAAATACTTATGAACGGTAAACCTATTTTTAGACTTATATGCCAATAAATGACATCTGTCAAAACACAAATAAGGATAGCATACGATTCATATTTGTAGCATCACATGACAAGTTTTATCCACATCGTACAAGAACGCCTGCTTTTATTTCTATGATTTTTACGCATTTTCCAATGCAAGAAATATAGTTTTAATTGATTGACGGAAGTAAAAGAAGGACAGCACCTGGTAAATTGCAGTCTTTGGTTGTATATATCAATCGGAGAACAACACACTGATGGTATCAAACTTCAATACCTCTGTACCTCAAAATAAGGCTTGTTTAGAATTCCAGATTGGAGTATTGCTAAATATTACACCGGCGCTCCATCTGGTGGGCGTGCCCCTCTTTTGTCTGGCCCCTTTTAGGGCCCATAACACCTTTGTTAGACGAAGGGTGGGGCGACCTCTTGTACACCATATTCACGTAGTCTTTTTTCAGTGAAATAATTCCGTTTTGATTGATGATAGCGGCCACCATACAGGTATGACTTTGATGTAGACTTGGTATTCCTCAGGCCCCTCAATACAGTTTGTGTGTGAACTCTTAATGACAATTTTCACTTTCATGGTTACCCCAATGATCTCTCATCGGCAGTTTTAATCTACACCAACACCCCTAAGCTCGATGGAAACACCTACTTTGTCCTTTTTAAACTCGTCCTTTATACAGACATAGAATTAAGTGTGTATATTAACGAACAGCGGATATATAAAACATCTGGATTGTGAAAGAGTTCTTGCTGCATGCCTACTTCTATACCTTACACATATATCACTCCTTTCATCTTTTATTGAAGATTCTCGCATAGTATTAAGGTCATGACTCTATATGTCCATGTTATGATTTGGAGAAGCAAATATATTTATTTTGACATTCTCAATTTTTTACGCAATATCAGTTTTTACAGATTATAGTGCAATGTTGAACAGCGTACCGTTTTCATTATTTATAGAAATAAACTGTTTACTAGTATAGAAAATGTGACTAGCGAAGATATAAATTAGCTCAAATGCTTCCTAGATAAAATTCTATTTTGAAAATATCCGCTGAAAATGTATGTTTACAACATGCAAATTGAAGTTAATATAATTCAGTTAGCATGTCATATATAACGCAAAGTATATATTAATTACTAAGCTTGAGAAGTTACAAAAAATGTGTGTCTTGTAAAATAAATGAAAAAAAACAACACATGTTTAAAATAATTCATTTTTTATTTCACATTTTAGGGGAAAACACACACACACACACAACAAAAACAAAGAAAAAACAACCCAACCCCTCAAAAAAACACAAGAAGAAGAAAAAACGAAACATAAACCATAAAACCCCCGAAAGTTTGGAGCGGGTTCGGACACAAACCCTTTTAACTGACCGGGCTTCCCACTATACATTAACTTAGCTCACATATCAAATTCATTTATATAAATACAAAACAAAGGAATTGAGAGTTGAGGCTGGAGAGGAACAGTGAGAGAAACTGTCACTATTGTAAGTGTCATTCCCTTATTGTCTTCATTAATTGTAACTATGAATGGCTGCATAGTACACGTGATTTCCACGTTTACATGGAGTTGATTTTGGCCAGCCAAACATCTTCAAAGCAGCAAGCGATCATATATGAATATTGATCAATCGATCGGAAGAAAAAATGTTTTTTTCATAGATGACTTTGACTTAGTCTATTGGGTGCTGAAGGACCGAAATATATTGGCTACAAAATATTCAAATGCTATTTGTTATTATGTCAAACACGAACTTCAGATAACACTTTGTAATAATGAAGTTCAAAGTGTAATGTACTATGTGGTTTGCATACTCATCGTCCCATTCTTAAGATCACGGTTAAGGCATGGGATGGTTTGTTTATTCTACAAAAAATAAATTACATAAATTGTGAAATTCACTATAACGATTTCTTTCATGGAAACATATCGCGATATTCTTTTGTAAACAATTCATGAAGACATAGTAACAAACCAAGGTTTTAGTGGCGTTTTGAACCGATAACAAAGGAGTCCTTAACTGGGTTGTTACGCGTTTTAATGATTATTGTTCTTAAAGTGTTCTAACATTCGAAGCGAGAATAATCTCTCTGCAACTGGAATCTGCAATTCAGCTATGGATATAGCAACATTTCATATTTTTATCAATTCATGATACCTATGATTTTTGATTGGGATCAATTTCTTTTGATTGAAATGAAACTCCTCTGACATGAATTAAGGGATATACAGGTGTTTGTTTATTTTTCTCCACTCGATGACATGAGTACTACGAGTTTCAACTTAGTCTGTTCAGACTCCCAGGATGGTAAATATGAGAGGCTAGAGGACTAGATTCCTTACCGAAACCCTGCTTGGAGGCTTTAAAATGTCCGTCAAAACACATCCCAGATACAGAAGGAATACTCGTGAGATGACTTAATTCTGTATATGGTAGTATTACTTTGCCTTGTGAATTTCAATTTAAACCGTCTTTCTAGAATAGACACTATATGACGATGACTGTTATAACGCTATCTTCGGTTTCTATTGAGAAATGTCAATGAGAAGAAGAGATACATTGCTATTAAGGTTTGATATGAGGGGACCAGTTGTTCAAAAGGTGATTAGGCTAATCACATTTTAACAACATTTTTCAAATCCTGATATAATAATTTCTGTTAGAACTAACTTGACAAAACTTTATGAAATTCTGTAATTCGTAATTCTCTTCCAACTGGCATAATCTAAAGACGATATACTCACAGGTTTTGCAATAAATAAGAAATGAAATTTTCACTAATCAAGTGAGTAAGCTAATCATCTTTTGAACAACTGGGCCCAGATGGTCTTCACCTAGAGAGGACTACTTGTAAATGGGCATTGGCCTTAACACAACTGACCAAACAATTCGAGTAAACGTAGGAATACCTTACTTATGTTCTGTTTTGTAGTCTTAATCGACAAAAGATATTAAAAATGAGGGGGGAAATATCATAAAAAAAATAAAAATCAGCACATAGCAAATTTATATTGGAATTTTTTAAAAGCGATATAGAATTAGATTCATAAAAAAATGTTTGAAGATTAAGCAGATAATTTGGGACATTGAAAGTTAATTTTATCACTTCCGAAATGTATATCATCAAATATCTTGGAAAAGATAACACGCCATACTGGTATGCTTTACTGTTAATGGTATGGACAATAAAATGACACTTATTTACTGTCAGACGACCTTAAGGAATCTACAGAGACGTGCAAAAAAGCGTTGGGACCTGTATTGTTTTTACTATATATTCCAGGCGTTTTCAATTGATTTTCTCGAAATTACACAAACTTGTTGATGGATGTTTTGTTCCTTCCGTTGATAATATTTTCATAATGGTCCGTAGTTTATTTCAAGGGCTATTGCATCTTAAGTTGTCTGTTTAATTGTTTTTTTGTTTGTTTGTTTTTTTTGTTTGTTTGTTGGGTTTTTTTTTAATTTTTTTTTATTTTACTAACAACATTATCAAGTTAGAAAACGGAACAAAACGACATCACACTTTCGTATATTTATCTATTTCCGGAAATATCATAAGGCGAAAGAGATATCATTTGTATATTAATGTGTGGAATCTCAAGAAAATCCATTGAGAAACTAAATCGTAAAAACTCATTTTAAAATGTTAGAATGCGTGATATATATATCAACAAATTGTTTGCGCCCCAATGCTCTTTGCATGTCTCTGTAAATTGTTTAGTTTAAACATATTTTATTGAAAAAAAAGGAACTTACATAAAGCCCTTTCCAACACAATTACAAATATAATCTATTCTGTTGTTCAATATCAAAGACCTGACATGTATGGTATGTATTTGAATAACAAGCGAAAAGTGGATGTTCTCACCAATTAATATTGTTATCAAAATTGAATATTAAGATATAGCAATAATGATTAATAGCCTTATATTATTAGATAATTCAACATTAGCGGTAAATTATTCTTCTATAAACTTCACTTGATTTGGTTCATAAACTAATACCTTTATTAGCTTTTGAATTTCACGCTTTCAGGCACCAATGTCATCAAGCGGTAATTTGGACAATAACCAGGTGTGTAGGTGCGGGCTGTATGTGTGAGGTGCACGAAATGCAAATCCTGTGTAAAAGACGCACGTGCAGCACCTAAAACAGCCAATAAGGCTTATTTAAGTATGATTATGGTATTGATACAATTGTAGAGTCCACAATAAAGTATTAAATTGTCACAATCGCCCGAACAAGGGGTCATAACAGAGGCCACTTGAGCCTCGCGTCCATAGGGGTAGCCGTGGTCATATTGTACAGACGTTCTTTGTCCTTCAAGGCAATATAACAATAGAGAAATTAAACAAGCGGATAAGGGGGAAACATTTTAAATAAACATAATTATGAGATCAATAAAATGTGTATGCTGTATTTTGCTCTGTTCCAGGTAGTCTTGGTATATCGAGTACACTTCTTTAATACATTGAATCTTACTTCCTATTTGTTCAAAAGAACGCAACATAATACTCATACATTAAAAAAATATATATATAAGGTTACATTTTCCAACATACGTATACATACACCATTAGCCTAGTATAGAGGGATTTCTAAGGCAGACTTGTACATGGTCCTTCCTTATTTTGTTGCAAACAATGATTTTGCAAATTTTCACGATTGATGAAGCTGAGCACATTTGTTAAATTAACATACGTTAAAGAATGACGTAAAAGGATGACACTAATGCATAAGGATGAAGCAATTGTATATTCATATTCGGCATAAACATATACAGTGTGTATGTATTATTAAAGCATTGCCAGTAGCATTAAAGGCGCTAGTCTTTTTTCTAGGTTTTAGTTTTTGTATTTTGCTTGTTTGTTACTTTTGGTTGTTTTTTTTACATTACGACCTATTATTGCATGCCTTCAAAATTTTTATTGACTAAATGTTTCGATATCAAAAAAGCCTATATACATAGACAAATCCTCTGTGAAAAAAAACTTATATGGAAAATTAAGAATTTTTATTTTTTTTATTTTTTCATATTCCCGTTTAAACATATCACATTTTTTTGTTAGGTACATGTATATAAAATGTCCATTTCGAGCTTCTTCCTATTATCACACGGGTTCGTTTCTTGCCACTTTCTGAAGTTGAATCATTTCTTAATTTTCTGCCATTTTAAAACATATATTGGTCACATACATGTAAAATATTATTATCAAACTAATTAATTTTTGATGAATAATTGAATATTCTTCTGAATTGTTTAAACAAATTTAGATTGGAAAAACTTCCTGGTTCTTGATATATTAACATTTACAGTATATTTCCGCTACCTATGATAACGTTTTACTATTAGACAAACCTATTTTTGATCGGTTCTTTTTGTGTTCGAATATGGGTAAATATAATGTTTTGAAAATGCTTTATCAGCATGATCATTAAATATATGGGTACGGAAACATTCACGGACATAGCCATTTTAAAAGACACTCCGGATTAATTGATAAGCTTAGTACCCTATCAACGGGATTAATATAATGTCCGGGTTTGTCACTACCCATATCTATAAGGTCATTTCATTAATCAAAACTTTCTCATTCTGGCATACATACTGTATCATAAAGTGTATAAACTGTAGGATGTTCGATATATGTAATATACATACATCCGTCACTCTGTCAACCGAAACTCATTCCGTGTTGCTTTGTATAATGTGCGTGTTGTCAGGGTATTTTTGATGTTAGGGCGTCTGAGTTTTGACAACGTGAGATGTTACAATAACACGTGATAATGATGTCTTTACTACCTGTTACTGTGTCGATTGAAACATAAACAAAAACAAGTCTAGTATACTACGCACTTAATTTCTTCAAGATTACAGAGCGGTGCCGATCGGAGTCACAAAGAAGTTTGTGTCATGTGGTGTTTTTGTGGTCAGCGCGAAGACAGGTGTTAAGCGATAAGGACAGTGTCATAATGACGTATTTTGACAATAAACGGAATGGTCAAACGCGAACAGTGTGACGTGATCACCTCTATCAATGGTCGTTAGAGGCAGAGGACAATTCATCAACCTCCCAGTTTACACCCGGTGACAAAGCGCCATGCCCGGTCCGCCATTAGTGGTATAGGTACACTGTCGGACAGATTACTACAGACGGTCACCCGTATCTAAATGAACCCCAATAAAATTTCTCTTCTCCTCTGTCTGACAAGGTCCTTTGTGGAATACATTCATCCTGACATTTATCTTCAATTCCCTTAATACGGCACCCGCGTACTCCAAGGTAAGCGCACGTGCACAACATTAGTCGATCCATGGATTCGTGTGCAGAGCAGGTGCGCGCTGTACGTTGTCGGTGTCCCTAATGGCCGCTATTAATTATACACATCAATGTTTTCGTTCCATGTCAAATCCAAAACTGCCCAACATGGAGTAGGACAAAACAAACAGATCTGTAATCTCGGATATCACCGATAAATAATTCTATCCGGGTGGCTGGAAATGAGCGCGTAACTACTTCCTGCTTGCGACGTCACAGACATGTGCCGCCTTTATTATTAATTTTATAAACGTGGTTTGTGGTGATTAAGATGTCTTCACCAAACATGGATTTTTAGAAAATATGAAAGATGTTTTATTGAAAACCATTATAATGTGATTTGACTATGTTTCATGATTTCCGTTAAGTTTTGTCTATAGATAATCTTCAGTGTTTTTCGAAACTCAAAATATCCGCATATTTACATTTCTAGTGTATTTTAAGAAGAAAGAAAATAAATGTTTGAAAGCAATGATACTTTGGAATGGTACACTGCATGAAAGTATCCCAGAGGATGTTTGCTTAGAATGATAATCTGTGTTAACGCTTAAGCTGATAGCGTCCTCTGTCGTTCAGATTTGACACACAAGCTGTATGATGAGACTGAACCATGTGCTTTCGGTCCTTAATTGGAAAATGGAAATATGTGAGTATAAAGACAGAGACACGGTCCGTAGCTAGTGAGCGTTTGTGTCATTTAATGACTGGAAAATGCTTTCGTGCTTGGGAATATTTAGGACCATTTCCGGACTCATTATTTTGTAACGATAAATTCCTGACAATATTCATACGCAGGTTGTTTCAGTAAGGAAATTATAGATGATAAAAACAACGTATCATTTCCTCCCCTGTTTTATAACCGGGCGCTAAATCTGCCAAGGATAATTGAAGATTGATTTTATTAACCATAAATAAACAATGAAACCGGAGAGCGGACTGCGGAGCCGGATTGATGGTTATTAAATAGAAAACGGATCAAGGGATACACAAGCTCACAGAGAAACCGTTAAAGACTTTGAAATAAAGTTTGCTTGTCTTTATCAATATGCTAATCGGCTATCTTCATACGACTCATATTTAGCCATATTGCCCAATTATATTTCATCAATTACAAGATGGTTATTGCACGGTAGAAGCAGAAGACCCGCGTGTGTGATGTTTATAATGATATTCTAATATTAAATACGATACGGAGAGCGTCCGGACCAGTCACACACACGTGATGACAATGGCGATATTAAAACAAATAATTAGACAGGCATGAAAAGGCGCTTTCAGTAGTTTTAATTGATTTTCTAAATTTATATCTCTCCTTATTTTGAAAGAAAATATTATTCTCGGTAACACCGTTTTGTTTTTCGATGAAATTTCGCGAACACATTTTCAAATCGATTTTAATCGGTGATTAATAAATTTACTACAATAATGTAAAAAACAAAACCCACGAAAAAAAAACATATATTAGTTGCATGTTGCGCTTGTGATAAGTATTTGTGCCTGTGGTCGTATATAACTGTCTATATCATGCAATCACTTTCGCAAAATTCATTATTAAAACTTTATATTTTCAATTTTTATGTACAGTAACTATCTTCAGATAAAGTCTTTAAAGGAGAGAGAAAAACGAGTGATATTTTAAGGCGTTTCACAGAAATTGTAAACAATAGACAAAATTTCGCTAATTCTAAGTATATTCTGGTAACAATTGAAATACAATGTATTGAGTTTTATCAGTACTCCTTGACTTCAGGATTTTTTATTTTTCAATATGACAGAATAACATAATTTAAGGGAAGTTCCTGAGCAAAGATCATTTTCCTTATATTCAATAATACTATCATTGAAAATGTAAGTGAAGGGATATCCGTAAGTTGATTATTGTTGATGAAATCGCGACCTGCGAATTCATCTATAGATTAGAATAAAGAAAGTTAAAAATTACTCAAATTTTAAGTGAAAATATTATCCAAGACATTATATGACTGATATCAAACATGTAAACGCGCGTATAGTTTCATATTTGTGAACTCTACGCGTATTGACGAATCAACGCATGCGCTCTAGTAAATAATGATTCAACGTCAATCTTCGTCCATTTCAATGTCTGCAATTAAGGTAATCAAGGTTAAACATGCATTAACATTTTCAGCTTGTCAATCAATTAAACGTTTCTTGGGTTTTGCCTTCTGGTTATTTTCTACAGATCTCTAAATTCAATATCACTACAACAGAAGGAATAGAAACCCAATCAAAGGCACCAACAATCTCTTATTGGCGGTACAAGGTGCCTCGGGACACCTCATTATTTATCATAGTTGCAATAGGAGAGAGGGTCCATCGGAAGCATGAGTTGGCCTCTATTTCAGTGAACGGATCTCGGAATACACACTGCTATTCCCAGGGAAGCATTGACTCTCTGATATCACCAGAGCTCTAATGGTGGAGCATTACTAATTCGCCTTTGCCCACGGTCGGGGCTTGCAATTACTGTACTTAATCATACGAAATTTGTCTCGACCATTACTAACACAATGGGATGGAGTTTCGTGACGAAGTTTGAAATAATTTTGTTGAAATTTGGTATGATACATTTGCCCCCGGTATTTCCTTTGACATTTCCAAACAATCAATATGGTTGTAAATTTCAATAATTACCAGCGTTTATATGTATGGAAAATGGCATACGGTGGACTCGGTCACATGGTAGTTGTGGGAAATGGCGGAAAATCAGATCGCGGAGGAATACAAAAACTGTTTGATGTGAAATGTCAAATGATGTATTTGGCAACAGGTTCCGGAGAGTTTGGCATCTGCTGCCTACAAATTGCAGCTAAATAGAAACAAACTAGAAAGATTGTACCCCAGACCGACAATTGTTTGATTATACATGTTAGAATCAGTCTTAATAGTACAATTACGTTGTAATAGTATTTCCCTTTTCCCCTTTCGAGTGTTATGTCAACTAATTTGGATGTTCTCGCTTGTCACTACAGTATCGCAGTCAAAACAGCTGAGAAGGGGAGTGAAAATAAAAAGTTCATGGATAGACAGCGTGGGATAAAGGTCCTGTAGAGGAGACAAGGGTTACCTATACATAGAGCAAGGCACACACGTGAGAGGAGTAGAGTAATGGACCCAGGTTTTGTTCTAATAAGGGGAGAAATTGTAGAAAAGGAAATACAGTTCTGATTTACAGTCTTAAAACACCTTCCCTAAAATTAATGCGACACTGGACAGCAAAGAATGGCACAGAAAAAGAAATCGAGAGACAAGACGGAAGGAGGGGAATATTTCAAAATCGGAAGAGACAAACATGGTAAATGCAGAAAAGACAGAAATGACGGCCACCATAACAAATTTATAAAAGACAAGAAAACATGATTAAGAGAAGGTTCATATGGGAGGAGGAGGAGGAGGAGGAGGAGGAGTTAAAAAAAATACGGCAGCATTAATGAAAGGGGGTCATTGAGTAACATTTGATGCCGTTATATATTTTTCGCAGGTAGTCGGTGTGGCAGATGTATATGTTAGGTTGGTAACTTGGGCCAATATGGTGGACAGCTGTACCTAGTTAGACACAATATGCATTACGGTTATCGTCACGTCATAAAACCCTTTAATATATATCTTACATTGTGTAATACAATTCTCTGCAATGCCCTCCCAAGTAACCACATAAAGCTGTTTCCCAACTGGCCCCTGGGTATAATGTACATGTAACCAATTATACAGAGAGATGTGTATTGTATCTGTCAACGGCTCGAATGTACAACATATGGGGACACCTGTTCGGGGCCACATCTCCAGACCGGGGATGCGCAGGTGCGTGAGGTTACACCCCGAGATCTACTGGCATGTGTTTTTGTGACGTAAGTTATGGAATGTGATTTGTATATCGTTGTGTATGTAATACACCACAAATGTTGAGGAAGCATGATTAAAATAAATTTATTTAAGGGCCATCAAATTAATGATGATTATAAATCAGCTGTACATTCTATGATTAAATGTGACAAAAGCCGTTTTACTGAACTTTTCATCGTTTAGAATTCAATATATGTTCGGAATGTCTCAATATAACACATCATTATATTCGTCAATCACTTAAAATATTAAAGTGAGCATAGTTAAGTTAACATTTCCAAATATGAGCTTAATTTTTACAATAGAAACTATTGAAAGAATCCATTTTGATGGTGTTATTACACTACAGCATTATACCATGTGTGATGATGAGTTTTTGTTTAAGCACGTCGATATCAAAGTTTGATCATCGACCGTGTTCCTTTTTTTTTTATTATATATGACTGAATGTGTATTTTCAATGTCAAGTAAAACCGGAAGTAGAATATACATAAAAACAAAATAAGTTCTTACAGTCTTAATTTGTTACATACACAGATGTCCAATGACGTACATGGTAAACTAAGTCAGAACGCCAAATATCACGCTTCATTAAACGCTTACCTGTGGACTACTTTTTGAGATGGCGTAGTTGGTTGACGTCGTGATTCGGTTAGTTATTTTAACGTTTTCCCGTTTCTAAGGAGCTTTATATGATTTTCTTCTTTCAATTGCAAATTATTTTCGAGCTCGTAAAATTATTATTATTATTATCACTATTTTTTTGCTCGAATTATCTTATTGTATTACATTTTGACTATTACATCCAATTGACGTGATACGACAAGACCACGTGGTTCAATCTCACCAAACGTTTGTCATATTTTTAGATTTATTATTCACCAAGTAAGGCTTATTGCGTGAGACAAGAGATCATTGCATGTGCATAGCAAGTACTGAAGATGACTTACAAAGGTATAAAATAGTAAATGTATGCTACAAGATTGCAGTACAAGATCAATTCAGAAGCAACTGGGTTATTGTGTTTCAGATGAATAATTTCGATAAATCTTCTTTTTTTTTTTTTTTTTTTAGACCTCGTACACCGATTCCTGGACCAATGTTATCAATTACATAAATGACCTGCTGACCCCAATTATTCCGCGTTTTAATGAATTGTTGATAAGGTCGGCATAGCATCAAAGTACACCAGGATCAAATGAATGAAGAAAAGGACAAAAACGATAAAGGTTTCGACAAAGGGAGAAAGAATCGAATTTAGCAAAGGCATTCTGTCAAAACAACTGCGATTTAATTATTATTTGCCCAGAACCGTAAAAATAATGCGAGATAAGATTTACAATTTTTTTAAGGGCGCAATAAGAAAATATTATAGATTTTGTTTTAGATGTGTATATTTGGTAGCATCGCCTATATATTGTAATTTTATCGTGTTATAGCAGAGAAGAAAATCAATTTGAAGCACCATTTTTGTACCTGCATGTCCTCGATCTGAGCCAGTGCAGACGTACTTGATATACCTACAGGATTACCGGAAATCTTATTTTGTCAGCGGTTAACGTGAGGATAATGAGTATATACATTGAGAAATCAAAAATAAGCATCCGTAAGCCGCGAGACGTTACCGGAATTGTTTCCAGATAGTCTAGTACACTCTCTACATGAATACACGCCTGGAAGAGGACATTAAAATCAATTCAATGCTAGGATTGGTAGGTCTTTACTTCCTGGTATATGCCAGTGTTTGTTTATCCCAAGCTATATATTAATGACATACGTTGTTTGTTTTGTTGTTGTTTTTTTTCTGTGCCAGCTTGCCATTTTCTCACGATGTTCCACAACTGCATGTCTTGCTCGTTGGAGATGTTGCGATGCGTTTCTGTATCAGATTTAAGAGGATAGAAAACGGATTTTTATCGCGAACGCGAAATCATAAAACATGCAAACATAAAATTCGCATTGATGTGACTTTTAAACGAGAGAGAAAAATCAACGTCAAAATCATCATTTATGAACAGAAATGTGCAGTGAAACGAGAGGCTTACATGCGAAAAGTATAATGTACTGTTTGAGATGCTATTTCATAGCTGTGGTGTTTAGTTAAAAAAAACAAAGGCATGGGGAAAATATTGGTTTAAATAATGTTTTGTTACACTTTTTATTTTATTTATTTATTTATTTATTTTCTGCATTTCATACATTATTAACACGAGTATGGCAGGATTCAGAAAAAAAGATATATGTATACTTATATAAATCTCCCATCAACGCATTATTGGATACAAATCTTCAATTTCGGGAGAGATTTGCTTCGACAAATACGTAGGGAAATCAAATAATAAAAAAATGTTCTAACTTTCCGAGATTGTACATGTACGTATGCCCACTGTTGAAATATCATTGGTATAGCTAAGGTTTCCTTCGTGCATTTAAATGTACAACTCTGTTTTAGTTCAAAGAAATGCAGTCATTCTTCTCAGTGAGGAGATAGCTTTCCCTGAAGTATTGAGATTTCTGTGTTAATACCACATATTGGTTGTTACCGACGCGACAGAATGTTCGATGATCCGATGACGGACAAATTGCACGTCTCTGTCCCGGGACTAAATTATACGTTATGTACGGAACTTCACACATTCTATACTGTTAATTACAACCAAATGACAGGTTGAGGTTGGGCAAACGTTACAATGACACGTGGAATTGTTCATCGTCCAAGCGAACTTGTCCAGGTAAGCGAACACTCAATGTTGCGCCACACTGCATCTGTTCCGAGAATTAAATGGTCCAGAGTCGTTTTCTCGAATATATCGCCGCCGAATCTAACGCCATACAAATTGGATCAAGTCTTTTGTTGCCTTTGGCAATCAACTGACCGTTGGGTGACTTTAAGTTCTCATGGCAGGCCATCGTTAGCTGTGTTTGTATCCCATGACGTGTAAAAACTAAACATTTATAGACTCTAGATAAATATTGACCGGCGGGATCATACCAATTACTTCATCACTCCACACTTTTCTTCACCGGTAATGCGCGCGCGCGCGCTCGTGCGTCCGCAATTTAGCCAGTTCATGCATTAGCGTACAGAAAACCGTTAATTAGGAACAACTCTTGCAATGACCAATTAATCGCCAGTTCACCTCCGGACATACATAGATATTCCTTTTGTTTAGCTCACTATATCATTATATCGCCATCTAACCAAATAAGGATTTATCGATGAATATTTACATATCTCGCACAGATCACTTTATCTAGATATATAATGATGTTTGTTTAATTATAGTCTACAATAACCCGTTATCTGTTATACGATATTGATGTTTATATTGTCTGTGTAAATAAAGTATGTGGAATTCTTTGGTTTCCAAAAGACATATGTTGAACATTTTTTATATCTTTCAAATAGCTTCATGTTATGTAACCCGTGATCTTATTGGTCGGCTGATATCGACCTGCCGTCCGGAACCAATGAGATTGCATATTACATGACATCATTGGCAAAATGGAGGTAGAAGTAGCCACGACATTTCCCGGCGTGGAAATCATCCCAGATGAGATAATTAAGTTCGTTTTGATCAAATGATTCACTACACCATTGCTTATGAATGTAGACTGTCTGATTTTCTGTACACGGAATAGACATCTTTTTTGTTGTTGTTGAAATTTACTCGATCGCGTCCGACGGACAGGGAATCGTCAAATTTTGAAGTTATGAGACTGCTTCTGAAATATAACTAACACCAGTTTGATGAGTCATATGAAATTGCGAGGCCTCTACTTTTAATAAAAACTATCGCCGTCGGAATATCTTGCTGGATGAAATTTTCTTGACCCATGTGTTATGGGTTATAAATCTTTCAATTCAGCTTGAAATTTTCGCCTTCAATTTAAATTCGCCCTATCTTCAAAGGACGAAAATGGCGAAAATTAAACGAGGGCGAAAATTACCAGGTATACAGTACAGTGTATATTAAAATAAATGTGCTTGCTGTAGACCCCTGCTACTACTGCTGTGTACTAAACTACGTTTGATTAAATATACATAATTATTCGTGAAATAACAAACTATTGAAGACTTTGAGCCCGACTGTTTTTGTACTTAGTACTTTTACAAGGATTGACTTGGCAGACAAAAATCTTCCGTACTATGTGTCTGAGTGCGTTTTATTAACTAGTTTTCTTTCTCTTCATCACATTGGCACAGTAGATGCTTGCATTTGTCTTTATCAAATAGTTTTATTATATCGATTTTTTCAATTTTCAATTTCACTTGTGATACATTGCTCTGTACACTTAAAAGACGGAGAGAGACGTGATCTGTTTTCATAAACTGTCATTTCAATATCGAATTTTCGTTTTTGTACATTTTTTGTGGTTGTTAAAATGAGTTAAGGTATGTTCCGACATATCTCATTACTCTCTAAAGACCAAGGTTTTGATGTAAGGGGTTGATATGATGGACCAAATGCGACACGTGTCTGGTTACATCCGGGCATATCTGATTACATCCGGGGTTGTAGGTCAGACAAATAGAAAGGAATGCTATCTTATTAAAAGAAAAGATTTTTTTTTTTTTTTTTAATAAAACTAAAAGACAATATCCCAGCATGAGACTGAAGGTTGCACGTCTGTGTTCTGGAGTCATGGAGCACTCTCGGCGTGATATTGGATCAAATCAATACGGCCAGGGCAAAGACGAGAATAACTGAACATGAAACACTGCTCTCAGAGGACAAATAGTGTTTGTAAACTGCCCCAAAACACCTCGGCGATACCACTGACAACCAATCACAATGTTTTCTCCGCGACTAATGAGAGAATACAAGCTCTCTACAGGAACTTGTATCTTTACCGCCGGAAATCAGTGACGTTAAGGAATACTTTCTCTGGAAAATACATTGACATGAATAGAAAGCCGTCACCTTGTTTGGGATAGTTGTTGGTAATTTGTCGGGGCGCAGCTGGTAACGTTCTTGCATTGACTACTAATTAGTACCCGTTGGCATTCTACCGCTCTCATCTTTGACATCTCATGTTTGTGTTTTCGATTTAATTGAACGCATCGAGGCCCAGAAATGCCTTTACGACATTATTCTCATAAGAGACTTCAAAAGAGACAGAATTCTTGTTTCGTGCCCAGTGTTTTACTTGTATTGAATAGATAGAATGATGGCAGATGATCACATGTATACATCACTTGACAAATAATAAACACAATTAAATGATTGCTTCAGAGTTAGGAATGTCGTGTTGGGCCACGGTTTTGGGTAATATTACTCGACCCGATAGACTTGCTATGGGGCTAATCAAGGTGCCGGTTTCACAAAAGAAAATGTTATATTGTCTAAGACTATACTACATGACGTCCTTCCGCCCTTTCACACCCTTGTCTGTAATATATAGGTGTTTGTTTGTGTATGTATTGAGACATTTCAAATGTTGTTTCCCTGCTGTCTTGACCTTGACTTTGACCTTGACCTTTCTCTTGTTTTCAGCGATATAATTACCCGATTGTTGGACCTAATTACATAGCTTGTCACCATAGGACATAACGAAACCTATGTCTAATGTGGGAGTGTGAAGGACCTTTTTGTAAGGGAACCTATTAACTCGTATGGAAAGGGAAATGGCCAGACTCCTTAGACCTTCCTTTGAAATGATATTTAGCGAAGCCTTATCAAGACGGTATCCATTTAGCAGGCACACACTCGGTATAATGTATAATACACTCGGTATTATGTATGATACACTCGGTATAATGTATAATACACTCGGTATAATGTATAATACACTCGGTATAATGTATAATACACTCGGTATAATATATATTACACTCGGTATAATGTATAATACACTCGGTATAATGTATATTACACTCGGCATAATGTATAATACACTCGGTATAATGTACGATATACTCGATATAATGTATGATACACTAGGTATAATGTATAATACACTCGGTATAATGTATGATACACTCGGTGTAATGTATAATACCCTCGGTATAATGTATAATACACTCGGTATAATGTATGATACACTAGGTATAAGGTATAATACACTCGGTATAATGTATGGTACACTCGGTATAATGTATAATACACTCGGTATAATTTATGATACACTCGGTATGATGTATGATACACTCGATATAATGTATAATACACTCGGTATAATGTGTAATACACTCGGTAGAATGTATAATACACTCGGTATAATATATAAGGCACTCGGTATAATGTATAATACACTCGGTATAATGTATGATACACTCGGTATGATGTATGATACACTCGATATAATGTATAATACACTCGGTATAATGTGTAATACACTCGGTAGAATGTATAATACACTCGGTATTATATATAAGACACTCGGTATTACGTATAATACACTCGGTATTATGTATAATACACTCGGTATAATGTAGGATACACTAGGTATAACATATAATACACTCGGTATAATGTATGGTACACTCGGTATAATGTATAATACACTCTGTATTATGTATAATACACTCGGTATTGTGTATGATACACTCGGTATAAAGTATAATACATTCGGTATAATGTATAATACACTCGGTACAATGTATCATACACTCGGTATTATGTATAATACACTCGGTATAATGTATAATACATTCGGTATAATGTATAATACACTCGGTATAATGTATATTACACTTGGTATAATATACAATACACTCGGTATAATCTAATACATTCGGTACAATGTATAATACACTCTGTATAATGTATAATACACTCGGTATAATGTATAATACACTCGGTATAATGAATGATACACTCGGTATAATATACAATACACTCGGTATGATGTATAATACACTCGGTATTATGTATAATACACTCGGTATAATGTATAATACATTCGGTATAATGTATAATACACTCGGTATAATGTATATTACACTCGGTATAATGTATAATACACTCTGTATAATGTATATTACACTCTGTATAATGTATAATACACACGGTATAATGTATGATACACTCGGTATAATGTATAATACACTCGGTATAATGTATAATACACTCGGTATTATGTATAATACACTCGGTATTATGTATACTACACTCGGTATAATGTATAATACACTCGGTATAATGTATAATACACTCGGTATTATGTATTATACACTCGATATAATGTATAATACACTCGATATAATGTATAATACACTCGGTATAATGTATACTACACTCGGTATAATGTATGATACACTCGATATAATGTATAATACACTCGGTATAATGTATAATACACTCGGTATAATGTATAATACACTCGGTATAATGTATAATACACTCGGTATAAAGTATAATACACTCGGTACAATGTATGATACACTCGGTATAATGTATAATGCACTCGGTATAATGTATAATACACTCGGTATAATGTATAATACACTCGGTATAATGTATATTACAATCGGTATAATGTATAATACACTCGGTATAATGTATAATAAACTCGGTACAATGTATAATACACTCGGTATAATGTATGATTCAATCGGTTTGATAATTAGATTTATACGACAAAATCAGACAAATATGGTCTTACAACATCATGCAAATTACGTCTTTCACCATGATACAAATCCAGTCTTACAGCATCATAAAAATCTAGTCTAACAACATCATACAAATCCAGTCTGATAACACCATACTTATCCAATCTAACAACATCATACCAATCCAGTCTTACAACATCATACAAATCCAGTCTTACAACATCATACAAATCCAGTCTAACAACATCATACAAATCCAGTCTAGCAACATTATATCAATCCAGTCAAACAACATCATACAAATCCAGTCTTACAACATTATATCAATCCAGTCTAACAACATTATGTCAATCCAGTAAAACAACATCATACCAATCCAGTCTTACAACATCATACAAATCCAGTCTAACAACATCATACAAATCCAGTCTAACAACATCATACCAATCTAGTCTTACAACATCATACAAATCCAGTCTTACAACATTATATCAATCCAGTCTTACAACATTATATCAATCCAGTCTTACAACATCATACAAATCCAGTCTAACAACTTCATACAAATCCAGTCTTACAACATCATACAAATCCAGTTTTACAACATCTTACAAATCCAGTCTTACAACATCATACAAATCTGTTGCGGAAAAACCCTGACAAGATCATACACACAGACGATCTGAAAATTTCACAGAGATCAAGTTTTGACCGTAGCTTGGAGAGAATATTTAAGTAAAAAGAAAATGAGCGAGAACGCAATCGGTGTGCTGTTTGGGCCTAAATGACACTAAAATTGTTGATGAATGATAAACAATTTCTTAATATTTTGTTTATCATGAACTAAAAAAATCACCCAACACAATTGAAATATTGACGGCTGTCAATTCAGGCGAGGAAACAGTAAGTTATGAGGGAGCGGGCTGATTCACATGCCGGTTTCGGTACATCACGAACCTAATTAGTTCGTATGGAGACGAATTACGACAATGATTGATGTGATAGACTTATTAACAAAACAAGACAATGGTTAAAAATAACAACAGAATGCTACTCACGTGCCCACGTCACATTCTCAGAGTGCTAATATCAGAAAAGTATTACGTCGAGCTTAAAGAAAATTTCATTTTTGTGATTATTGTGGCGTACAGAAAGTATTGCATTATTTACGGTTGAGGTTGAAATATATTTCATTAAAATGATCTTTTTTCACTTCCATTCAAGCAAAAATGAAATGTACTAAAAAAAGTACGAAATGCATTTGCCGATGATAATATTTCGGATCTTGAAAATTCCATATCTAAACCTTTTAAAATTACTGACGCACTGTTTATCAACCTATTTTATTAATGTAATAATGACACACACTTTAATTAGATACAGGTTGTAAATTGACAAATATAGGCAAGTTAAATATTTAGTGACAAAATTACTGTAAGGCCAACCGACAGGTAGTGACGGTGCGATGGGTAGCAATTTCTCATGGTCGCTTTCAGCAAATCCTCTATGATACAACGTACACTCACTCTACATGCTTTTCATTGGATAACCACGTAGGCATATTTATTTCTCGTTTTCCGACAAACAGAAAGGTTGTTCCAATGGTCGTTAAATGAGATAATGTTTGATATTTTAAGATTAATTTGGTATAATGTGTGCTACAATGTAAATGTTGTAAAGCCTACAAAACAGAGTATTCACACATCTGTTCCTATTTGTTTCACCTGCTGCTCTCGATTATCGTAATGTCAAGCTGCATCAATTTACAGACTTACACGGTTAGCCGCCGACATATATTGCGGGATGTTTCTGTGTGAATTGTAATATCCTTCCGCGCGATCGGTCAATTTATATACAATGATGTACATACATTCACGGTAATACGTAACCCTGGGCGAATTATGTTTCCCTAATAGGTTGATTCGGGCACCATAACTGTGAGAATATTTGTGGACTTCCGCACTTGTTGCTTAATATCACGCTTTGGCGACAATGTTTCCCGACAGGAAAGGTCATGTTTGGTGATCAAATCTCGCGTGTTAATCGTGCCCGTGGGTGCTAGTGAGATTGTTTGTATAAATAAACTCAGGATTGTTTCAACGAATTAAATTTGAAATTAAAGACATACATTTTACATAATTGATCAATTACTGAAGATATATTATGATTTATTGCATTGTTAAGAAAACAAAAGTTTTCTTTTGTGCACAAGCTGAATATATTCTCCAAGGGAAAAGTTTAATCTACCCAAAGTCAAAATTTCTTTGTGTGAATAGAAAAGGAGTTTTACTATCCGTTTTATCCAAAATGTTGCTTGAATATTTCCCAAATAAATCGGTCAAGTAATCTATATCTGAATCGGCATGATCGTCCATCATTGTTCATCAGTTACAAACCGCATCTGTAACGCGGAACTTAACTTTTCTTGGATTATAGCTAAGAGCAATGCCAATCGAATTTAGTGAGAAAATTTCAGAATAAATTATCCACCGAATATAAGTTATGGCAGAGTTAAGATTTTCCCGGAAGTATGGTAGTTTTACTTTTGAACTTTACATAGGAAACTATCTTGTGGATGTTTAGTAAATACTTTTATTTACAAAACATTCACAAACATTCAAAATATTCTTCACTGACCCAAGGTTTACGTTTGTTCAGAAACAGAATGACGCATTAATTAAGTCTGTTCAGAAAAAGAGTATATATAATGTCGGATTGTTACAGTCCCCTGTGGTGGCAACATACTGTGGTTAGACATAAAACTTGTTACAGTCCCCTGTGGTAGCTATAATGTACTATTGTTGGACGGTAGCTATATTCTGTGGTGTGGCATTGGACATGTTTCAGTACCCTGTGGTAACAACATACTGTGGTTATACATGGGACATGTTTCAGTCCCATACTGTGGTGAGACATGAAACATGTTACAGTCCCCTGTGGTAGAGACATACTGTGATGAGGTATGGAACATATTACAGTCCCCTGTGGTAGACATACTGTGATGAGGTATGGAACATATTACAGTCCCCTGTGGTAGAGACATACTGTGATGAGGTATGGAACGTATTACAGTCCCCTGTGGTAACGACATGCTGTGATGAGGTATGGAACATATTACAGTCCCCTGTGGTAGAGACATACTGTGATGAGGTATGGAACATATTACAGTCCCCTGTGGTAACGACATGCTGTGATGAGGTATGGAACATATTACAGTCCCCTGTGGTAGAGACATACTGTGATGAGGTATGGAACATATTACAGTCCCCTGTGGTAACGACATGCTGTGATGAGGTATGGAACATATTACAGTCCCCTGTGGTAGAGACATACTGTGATGAGGTATGGAACATATTACAGTCCCCTGTGGTAACGACAAAAAGTCGGGAGTCTTTGGTATTTTACATCTCCCCAAGATAGCGACATGCTATCGGGAGACTTTGATCAAACAGTCGGAAGGTTTTGGACATTATACACCTCCTTGCGGTAGCGACACACTTTCGGAAGACTTTGGGACATTTTACATCTCCCTGAGGTAGCGATATACTTTCGGAAGACTTCGGGAAATTTTAAATCTCCCTGAGGTAGCGATATACTTTCGGAAGACTTCGGGAAATTTTACATCTCCCTGAGGTAGCGACATACTGTTGGGATATATCCCTTATCGTACGATATACTGTCGGGAGGCTGAATCCAGCGTTTCGTCTGTAGAGAAACTGGGCAAATCGCAATTGGTAATACCTGTTCTGATACTGAGTAAAGGGCGAATATGAGTATGATGTGTGTTGATGTTATGAAGGGTTATCCACAGGCAGAAAGCAATTTGACAAATATAGAAGTATGGTCGTACATGTTGACCTTACTAAAAGAAATATACAATCTGCGCCATACTTGTTGCGGACATTTTCTGTGTATATGTTCCTCATTAGAGTATATTAGTGACGATGGTTATGGTTGCAGGTTGTAATGCGACGTTATCGATACTCCAGCACGCTTGACTGCTTTTTCTAACTCGTTAAAACTGATGTGGATGCTACATTGACTGTGCACGCGAGTGCTGCAGCATCCCTGGACGTGTGTACCTGATGCGCTCCTCTCGTGCCTGGTCACGTCCGCGCCACACGAGTTCGGTTCTCCGAAAGGGGGCGCCTCGACTAATGGAGCCCAGACAGGAAGCACCGTGGTATGCTGCAAGAAAGCACGTGGAGAACAAAATGCGCCGAAGCACTTTGGGATTTTCTTCAGAAAGACATGACTATTGTTTGCTTGTGCAATAAGTACGGAGAGAAAGAATGTTTTGTCACAAATGTGTAGGCACGTCAGTCGAGCAAATCAAATACCATTTAGCTGTCCAATTATCCTAATCAGCCATTAACGTGCACTGCTTGTCTTTATTATCATGTCTCGTCCCGAGGGAGCTTAGTAAAGCACTCCTGGGTTGTATTTGTTTTGGCGATGGGTGACGCTAATACCCTACTCAGCCTCACTCGAATGTTTTCTTTTGCTGTCGATTGGGAATGTAATACACGTGTAACTCCGCGGGAACGTATATTCAGTCGTTAGTCGGTAAATAAGATCTGATCGCAGTACACACATACAAACAATAGATGGTAAACATGCACGTGTTAAATATCGTCAATAGAAAACACGTGTCGATGTGTGAGGCGTTACTAAATCTCTGTACGGCACATATCACCCACCGGGATGTCGCGTTCACGTAGGTAAATCGACTATTCTCATATCGTCTTCGATATTGGCATTATCTTAAACATGAAGTGATCGGCAACGTTTTTTTTTTCTCAAATCGAGATTTAATAATACAACAGCTTGCATATGATCAAACGATGCTTGGCCTTTATAATAGAAAATAATTAAAAAGAAAAAAAGTTCGGTGTACGGGAAACGAAAACAACATGAAAAGTTTACTAAAATTGTATATATTCTAAAGATGTTTACAATGCACGAATATAAAATAGAGTAACAGGGAGTGTTATAGATTTTTTACTTAAATTTGAGTAAGTCATCAGACAGCTTTATACAGGTAGATAAGTAGGTTTAATGTTTCATTCTTAGTACAAGCTTTCTATAAAAATAAACTGAACCTGGTGATCGGAATATTATGTCTGGTCATCAATAATCTACATAGCTATCTGGTGATAACCATATTTTAGCGTCCCTGTGCTTCTTGTGACATTATATAGTCTGTTAGGCTTTTCTTCATAACTGAATTCACTTCTCAGTAAATATTAAGGTAAACCAAAGTTAGGTAAATCGTAGAAACGTAGTGTACAATGAGACTATTATATATCAAACATATTAATCAAAAACCGTTATAATTCATATCTTACTTCGGTATTTAGATTACAAGTTATAATTATATTGATCACGTGATACCGAACCATTATATATTACTATATGTGTTATAGGGTAATGCGATTAATTATGATATTTCACATAAAGATATTTTTTTAGTCTGGTAGCGCGGAACTATTTAGAACCTACAAAATATATCAACCACTGGCTTATACTTCTGGCTGGTTACCGAAAGCCTTGATATATATTTATATATTATGCATTTAAATCAATTTTATTGCAGAAATGGGGCCGCGGTTGCCGAACTGTTAAGGTGTCCCGACACTTTATCACTAGCCCTCCACCACTGGGTTGCGAGTTCGAAACCTACGTGGGGCAGTTGCCAGGTACTGACCGTAGGCCGGTGGGTTTTTTCCTCCGGGTACTCCGGCTTTCCTCCACCTCCAAAACCTGGCACGTCCTTAAATGACCCTGGCTATTAATAGGACGTTAAACAAAATAAACCAAAATATTGCAGAAATATTGCACAAAAGGATCCGACGAAGGTTATCGCATCTTATGTCTTCTCAATAATACCAGTATACATACGCAAAACAATGGCCTTGTAATAATAACCAGCAGGTGATATACTTCACATTGTATTTAGATAGAGCAGAAAAAGAACAGATAAGAAGAACAAAAATATAGAGGAACAGAAAAAATAATTATACTGGTATGTTAACGCGGGTACAGTATAGGAGTTCACGGCTATAGGCAGATGACACAATGAATATTGACCTATACATGTACTTACTTTTAAATCATTTAAGTGATTTAGATATAAATATGTCTTTAAGATTATTACTTTTTGGAAATGAAAATATGTCTTTGGATTTAAATTGTGTTGTATTTAACAAAGTACAAAATTTTATAAAATCCAGCGGAAGATTTTAACAAGTTTTTAACAATATTTAACATGTTTGAAAATTTTATTGACTTTGTTATATTATTTTGTGTGAGTGCCTAATGTTATGTAGGCCTATATCTCTTTCGTACTGCAGTTGATCAGTCTGTAATATCATCTGTTGTCTATGTAACTATTGTAAGGAAATGGCTTCATAAGTTGTAATAACTTGTGCCAAATCCTATTTGCAAATATGTGTAAATAAAATATGTTTAAAGTCAAAAAAAGTCATGTACTTACGTAAACCTTATAGTTTAAACATATTTTATTGGCATGTAAAATGACAAAGGGATTTGTTAGTAAGTTTTTCCAACTTATAGACGACTTCTCCCATAATGAAAATATTCATTACATAACAAAAGTCACAGGATGACTTTGAGAATGCCAACTATTTTTAAACATTAAATTAAGTATGTTATATATGTTTTATGCCTCATAAACTGCAAACCTTTAGCTATAAACAAGTATGTTTAATAGTTTCGTTTGATTTTGTATCTAAGGAATTATCACAGTACATTAAGCTTTCGTAGGTAATATTTCTATACCATGATAGCTGTCTAAACATTGTCCTTATACACAGTGTACAATGTTTTCCATCCTCACCGAATTAATTATCATTAAGAGTACTAACATTGTTTTATTTCTCAATTTCCCTGGAGCAATACACTGATCTACCCGCTCGCTCAAGCAGAACTAATTTAATCTCTGACACACCGGTAGATCTACTCGGCTGATGTTTTTACAGTTACAGTGTCTATTAAATCTTTAAACTGCTGAAACAATAGCGTAATTACTGACTGTAACGGTCAGCGCTGTCCATTAAATCGGATAACACGCCAACTCAGCAACAGTAACATTTTATACGCACATGCGCAGTACCAACTTCCTGTGCTTATACACATGGAAATGGCGTGGTTGTCGGTAAAACGTAAGTTGGACTATCAAACAGTATTTTATAATTATGTCCAACATAAGATAATGGTTCTGTTACGTTTTATATATAATCTGTGTTATATTTAAACGGTTATTTGATATAACATTAATAAATTGTTATTCGGTTGAATTCCATTTTATTGTTATTCCTTTTGCAAACATGGCATGAACATTAGATCGTTACTGAAGTGACTAAGCGAAAGAAACTTTATCGAGACTGTATATCGGCAAAACTACACCAAACTACGAGTGACAGAACAAAATATTACATATACATTTACATGTATTGACCAGTCTTTACACTGAACTGATGAGTGACAGAGCGGAGTTATAATGATTATATAATGTTGACAAATATTGACCAAACTTTTCGAACACTCGGATCACTCGAAGTTTTCTCGTGCTCCCGTCGAGTTCGAGTTAACGAAGTTCCACTGATATATAAAACATATAAATGATACTAAAAGAAATCGGAAATAAGTGTCAAGACACTTATATAAATCTGACCCCTATATATAGGTTGACGTTACATAACAGCATATACATGATAAAACACAACATCGTATCATACTGACAGTGGAGTCTAATATGAAAACATCAGTTGGAACTTGATGAAATAATTAATTATATTGTTAGTAATAAAAAGGGAGAAAAACGTTAAAGTAGGATTTTCTGCTTCATCTGGTTGTAGACATATATTTACTACCAAAGGTACAATTTCCACGGTTTGAAGATATAGATACATATATGTATATGTACTAGTTTTTCTATTGTTTGCTTGTTGATTGTTTACTAGATGTCATTATCATGTCGGTATACTTATTCATTTTAGAGAAAAATATAATAGCGATAGAATGCTTGAGCTACTTTACATCTTACTTCCAAAAATAATACGATTCAAGCTTGTGGTAAAAGGAAATAATAAATACTAACATACAGTTCTAGCCAAGAATTTTCCTCGGTTCTATAACTAGATTAAAAAAAGGTTGATAATCCTGTGTTAAATCAACTCATGTTGGTTAATCTTTTCATCTGTAAAAACGAAATATTTGAACCCAACATTTATTTTCCCATGAGGTGCCGGGGAGAAGGTCGGTGAGTTTGGAGGGTGACTCGTTGTGTGAGAGAGTCCAGCACACAGTTTTAACCCGACATACATCATCCCAAATGTTTTTGTAGTGAAAGTTTGTTTATTGAAAATATCCACTGATATCCCTTCATCTGAAGGTTACACCAAACTTGATCCCTAAACGATTGGCTCCCGATAAGTGTGGATGGCGTTTCATTTTGGTCATTTTCGTCCGACTTCAAAGATTGCTGAATTTTTGTGGCGATTTGTTTATAAGTTATACATCATAAGATTTGGTAAACTAGGCTATATATTTCAGTAGCCTTTCCAACGTTTCCATCCTCATTTTCTTTCCCTCTACATCAACGTTAGGTCAAATACTCTAATTAGAACTACCGATAACACAAAGTCAGCAGAGTGCGATGTTACCACATTGGGTTAGCGCTTCTGATTTGTTGGTCGTTAAATTCTTATCTGTTTACATGTTTGTGTATACTTACAGACTGATCGAGACCTTTGAATGCTATACGGATGTTTGCTGCTGACAAAGTGTTTATTGAAGCAATTAATTTTCCCTTACATGTATGTATAAACATTTGTGAATGGGTCGTATACACGGTGAGTCTGGTGACCAGAGCTCATATGGCGTTGGTGGAAATTAGTAAAATTGCTAAAAAAAAAAAAAAAAAACCCGATGTACTGTTGTATGACGAATTTCCACCAAATTCACTTACTGGGAAAATTGTTGGAAATGCTATAGAATTTATCAGACGTTTCATGTATATGCCTTACAAGAAGGTTTGCACATCCGGAAACCACACCAACTGCAATGATGATGCTTGTATATTTCAATTTTTATCCGTAAAATAATGTACATTTTAATATAACTAACTCGTGTATAAAAGGTATATAATGTGTAATATCATTTCTAAAATCCTTAAAGGCATCATCTGTATCAACATCCCACTTTTAAAACAAAAAAGAATAAAATAAAGTATAGTTTGTATCTTCGCCTCGTCAAAAAAAAATTTGTACTATCACATCGTCTTTCAAACAAAGTGTAATTTGCACTACCGCTTCGTCTTTAAAATAAAATATAACGTACCTGTATTATCGTCTCGTCTATAAAACAAAGTATAACGGTACCTTTACTATGGTCTCGTCTATAAAACAAAGTATAACGGTACCTGTACTATCGTCTCGTCTATAAAACAAAGTATAACGGTACCTGTACTATGGTCTCGTCTATAAAAAAAAGTATAACGGTACCTGTACTATCGTCTCGTCTATAAAACAAAGTATAACGGTACCTTTACTATCACCTCGTCTATAAAACAAAGTATAACGTACCTGTACTATGGTCCCGTCTATAAAACAAAGTATAACGGTACCTGTACTATCACCTCGTCTATAAAACAAAGTATAACGGTACCTGTACTATGGTCCCGTCTATAAAACAAAGTATAACGTACCTGTACTATGGTCTCGTCTATAAAACAAAGTATAACGTACCTGTACTATGGTCTCGTCTATAAAACAAAGTATAACGTACCTGTACTATGGTCTCGTCTATAAAACAAAGTATAACATACCTGCACTATCGTCTCGTCTATAAAATAAAGTATAACATACCTGTACTATCACCTCGTCTATAAAATAAAGTATAACGTACCTGTATTATCGTCTCGTCTATAAAACAAAGTATAACGTACCAGTACTATCGTCTATAAAACAAAGTATAACGGTACCTGTACTATCGTCTATAAAACAAAGTATAACGTACCTGTACTATGGTCTCGTCTATAAAACAAAGTATAACGTACCTGTACTATCACCTCGTCTATAAAACAAAGTATAACGGTACCAGTACTATCACCACGTCTATAGAACAAAGTCTAACGGTACTTGTACTATCGTCCCGTCTATAAAACAAAGTATAACGGTACCTGTACTATCGTCTCGTCTATAAAACAAAGTATAACGGTACCTGTACTATGGTCTCGTCTATAAAACAAAGTATAACGGTACCTGTACTATCGTCTCGTCTATAAAACAAAGTATAACGGTACCTGTACTATCGTCTCGTCTATAAAACAAAGTATAACGGTACCTTTACTATCACCTCGTCTATAAAACAAAGTATAACGGTACCTGTACTATCGTCTCGTCTATAAAACAAAGTATAACGGTACCTGTACTATCGTCTCGTCTATAAAACAAAGTATAACGGTACCTGTACTATGGTCTCGTCTATAAAACAAAGTATAACGGTACCTGTACTATGGTCTCGTCTATAAAACAAAGTATAACGGTACCTGTACTATCGTCTCGTCTATAAAACAAAGTATAACGTACCTGTACTATCGTCTCATCTATAAAACAAAGTATAACGGTACCTGTACTATCGTCTCGTCTATAAAACAAAGTATAACGGTACCTGTACTATCACCTCGTCTATAAAACAAAGTATAACGTACCTGTACTATCACCTCGTATATAAAACAAAGTATAACGGTACCTGTACTATCGTCTCGTCTATAAAACAAAGTATAACGGTACCTGTACTATCGTCTCGTCTATAAAACAAAGTATAACGTACCTGTACTATGATCTCGTCTATAAAACAAAGTATAACGGTACCTGTACTATCGTCTCGTCTATAAAACAAAGTATAACGTACCTGTACTATGGTCTCGTCTATACAACAAAGTATAACGGTACCTGTACTATGGTCCCGTCTATAAAACAAAGTATAACGGTACCTGTACTATCGTCTCGTCTATATAACAAAGTATAACGTATCTGTACTATCGTCTATAAAACAAAGTATAACGGTACCTGTACTATCGTCCCGTCTATATAAACAAAGTATAACGTACCTGTACTATCGTCTCGTCTATAAAACAAAGTATAACGTACCTGTACTATGGTCCCATCTATAAAACAAAGTATAACGGTACCTGTACTATCGTCTCATCTTTAAAACAAATTCGTTTTATTTTCTGATCCATGAAATAAAGTATGAAAAATTATACAGATCATATCAGATATAAATTTTGCAAGTCTCAAGTAATTAGTTAAATCGTTAATGGAAGTTTACCCAACTACACAATAATAGAGATAATACATTAATAATTTACCATCAGTTATCAGCCATTGATACGAAAAACATTTCATTTCAGTTTTAGTTTAAACATATTTTATTTACATATGATAATGACAAAGGGATTAGTCAGCAAGTTTTACCAATTTATAAACGACTTCTCCCATAATAATAACAAAATAATAAACAATAACATGGTCACATGATGGCATATACAAATATTCAGAAATTTGATAAAGAAACGAAAATATAATATCATTTCATTTTCACTGTTCACCCTTCTCCCACCATATATATTTTCACAAATGCTTCTCATCGTAGCTTGGCTCCCACCTAGTCTCAAAACACATGAATAATATTTACTTATAGAGTATACAAAATATGGCCACCAGATTGGGACACCTCTTGTTTTAATGAGCGCATGAAATATTTAAAATATCGTTTAAGGTCGTATATATGCCATCCATACTGTCGTAATGGCCCCCGGGGAGCCATGCATCTCTATAAAGGTGAAGTTTGCCCCCGTGGAGGTATGGTGTCCTAAGTGTTGAGTATACACACATGGTCCACTCACAGCCACCTGACCAGAAAGGACCAACCGCGCGGCTTGGGTGGTAAGTTTATACTTACAAAATATAAAAACCTAAATATTTACTCTGGAGTATCCGGATTTTGTGTATCAAGGAGTTCGATACATATTCTCATCGTGTGTTTGTTTGATACAACCCAGACTGCTCCCCTCCTGCTTCAATCCCTCCCACCATTTATCCGATCTCACGTGAAAAGCACGTACCCAATGTCACCACGTGTTCAGAGCAATAGTTGCAGAGAAAAATGTTAAATGTCTAAACGGCTTGGTACGATGTTTATCACAATATCAACAACGATTTGAAATATAAACGGAACATCCGATTTTCAAGTGGAGTACACTTTACTACTGTTAGAGTTTGTCTATTTTCTTAGACATCGATTTTATTTTTATTTATTTGTTTATTTATTTATTCTTCTTTTTTTTTTTCTTTTTTTTTTTGTTCGATGGAGCATGGATACATATTATATGTATGTGCGTCCCTGGATGGATGTACAGTAAATTGAGCTCCAGTGTATATCAGATAAAACACTTTGCAAATGTATTTATTTGTTTATATCACATGTATATGCATAAATAAATATTTCGTCACTGCAGTATATAAATGTATACATAAAATAAACTTTTAATATAAATAAAGATAGTGTTTTTTTCGGCAGCGTAAAAACGACTTTACGGGAATTTAAAACCGTGCGTATAAAGATTTCAAATTATGTGTATCACCAGTCTTCTGAAATGTAAACAAACAAGAACTACCGTATCTTAAGTTTACTTAACTTCAATATTACTATTTAGTATCGCTTTGATACATGTTGTCTTTTGTATTAAATGATAAGAAGACGTGATCAATATTTTTAACGGACGGGTGCACCGTTCAGTTTACGCGTCTAGTACTGTTAAATACCTCAACAGATAAGCTCTATACTATCATATACACCGACACCCCAGGACTAACAGTAGTACGAGCCAGGTTAACGCTTAAACCTGAAAACATTATTAAGCTTTGTGACGAACAAATTAATTGATGCTAAATAACAATGGCTAGCAAAAGCAATGAGCGAACAGCTGCGGGCAGGACAAAACAGCCTTACGATTCAACAGGGGGCGTGGCCAATCGAGGGCGGAGCATCTCCATTGTAGTAGATTTATGATTGGTTCAATCGTTCACGGTGGGCGTGTATACACGCCTGTATTGACACTCAACCGTACATCATTAGGGATAGTGTTATGGTCGAAGGTGATGCTTGTTGTCATTTGATAAAAGTGGCGAAAGTTTGACAACTTGTTCATATTGCTAGCTTACCCGTTATCAGAGAGACACATACACAGACCAAGCAAAGGAGCAGTACCAACGCCGACCATGGTCCAGCTGGGAACCTCTCCCGACTTTCAACTCAATAGAAGTCGACCGTCATTCAGCATTAGCAGAGTTCTTGGAGAAGATTTTCCAAGTTCCTCCCCGGAATATAGCAGCAGGTATCCGGACAGTGCGGAGAGTCCCGAATCAGAGACTTCGTGTCTATCAGTGGAAGAGGAACACGCTAATGTTGATGTCGAGGCGTATGACTCGGATTTAGAAAACTCTGACTTTTGTGAAAAAGAATCGAGTGCTAGGTTGACACCTAATCTCGATAACAAACATAATGCTGGTGATGACAATATAGAGAATAGGGCACCAGCCTCAAAAAGTTCGGACTCAAAATCGGACGGAAACAACAACAGGACACTCAACAACGATGCCAAGAAGTCCGAAAAACCGCCATTTAGTTATAACGCTTTAATTATGATGGCTATTCGAAGCAGTCCGGAGAAAAGACTTACTCTGAACGGAATCTATGAATTTATTATGAAGAACTTTCCATATTACAAAGACAATAAACAAGGATGGCAAAATTCTATCAGACACAATTTAAGTCTAAACAAGTGTTTTGTCAAAGTTCCCCGTCACTATGACGACCCAGGAAAGGGCAATTATTGGATGCTGGACCCTTCCTGTGATGACGTATTCATTGGAGGAACCACGGGAAAACTCCGTCGGAGATCCACGTCCGCTTCCAGGACCCGTCTAGCAGCTCTAAAAAGGGCTGGTTTCCCAGGAATTCAGCCACATGTTTATCCATTTGCCTGTTCAGCAGGTAAACCCGGCTCGTACATGTGGCCCTTTTCGTCCCTGTATCCGTTCGGAGGGAGCACCGCTGCATCACCTGCCTTACGGTATGGTGGGTTCCAATTCTATCCCTACACGGGACTTTTACCCACATCATCGTCCGTACCAGGGACAACTGCAGGACGGACGACAAACTTTTCCGTAGACAGACTCTTAGGGCTCGACATGGGGGTGTCTTCTAATATGTCCGCCGGCTCGTCGTCTTTGAAGACTAATAGCCAGGCGTTCCAGTGGTACCCAACCCATTCACCCCTATCCATCCCCCATACAGACCAGGAACACTCGAACGCAAGGGGATTGGACCTTAGTCTTTTCAAAGGCGTTCACGGACTACCTGTATCCCCGGGATCAGCGTTTTCCTCCCCACCCGGAACATTGCACCAATCATCCAATGGACTTGTGCGAAATATGTTCTCAAATACATCAGTACATTCTCAACGAACGCCTTACGACGTGGGAAGAACGTCATAGTGCTAGCTAAACTTACATTGAAATGTGCAATATCATTTGACAGTGTTGTTTTAAAGGTTACCGACCCTGTATTATCATCATGAAACTATCCCTAAGGGGAGGTGGTTATGGACAAGGACAGACTGTTGGTAGTGCCAGTTAATGGGTGCGTAGTGCAGTGAGTTGCTCGCGACGAACCAACACCCGACAGGTATGGTCCAACCACGTTATCATTCATATCGACATGCGGACGGCTAGTTTCTGGGTAGTAAATAATATTTTATATCATGTATGATCATCAGTGAGAGAAAAAGAGAGTAAATGATTTGAAATAAACCAATTCAATTGATACATTTACGTTTGTTAATTTTTAATGTTCTTTTAGTTTTTGTTTTTGAGAAAATCTGCATGCATGTTAGTTTAAGTCCGGTGTTTATGATTAGAGATTCTACTTAAATCTATGTTTAGAATATTATCAATTAAGAAATGGAAACAGTCATTGTGTTTTGTCATTTGCATTTAATGTAAAACAATTATCACATCAAGTAAAACATGCACCTTTATAAGAACTTTGGAGAAAAATACACAGAATTTACTGTGAAACGAAACTTATAATATCCAATATTTTAAATCTAAAACAATTTTTATATTACGTACAATAACTTATCTGTATTATGTATGATTATTTTCTCGGTATTTGTAATATAACTCTTATTCTACAAATAATCTATTAAATGTCTGTAATACATTTGATTGATGGTTTTCTATAGACAATGTGTTAATTATAATTAATAGTGCAATTCTGAAAGTAAATCTTTGATTTTTTTGTCCTAAATCTCGTCTCTATTTCTTGCTGTTTAAAATGTATTTTTCTGAATAATGATATATCCTCGTAATTATGAAGTATGGTTCTTAATAAAGCTTATATGTACCTGCTATAAATATCGGACACACCAAACAATTTATTAATATGGTTGCAATTACGTTGGATAATTATATTATCTGGAACAGATTGAATACACGAGCTTTCTCAATAAGAATATTCTTACATATTAACGATATGAATTTACTCTAGGTGTTAATACCTTTGTATATTCAGAGGAGCATGCAACAAAAAATATATAATCGAATGCAATTTTCAATGGAACCTTGCAGCCATATAATAGCAAAACAATATTTTATAATATGTTGATGAGTTACGTAACAGCTTTCGTAGTTTTCGATTTTAACGTTCAATATAATTTCTGTATTCAGTTAAGTCTGGACTATTCATATTATACTCTTATATGGATAACTTGTCACAAAAATATAAAAATAATCGAATGTTTAAATACATTTACACAATATTATTTCATCCAAAATGTAGTTGAATGTAATATTAAGCAGTATCGGATAACACTAAGTTAAAATGTTTCATTGCTCTAACATTCAAAATATAAAATAAGATATTAAATGTTTGTTACATTCTAGGTATAAAATTAGATACAAAATGTTTGTAACATTCTATAATCTAGATATAAAATTAGACACAAAATGTTTGTAACATTGTAGATATAAAATAAGAGATAAAATGTTTCTAATATTCTAGACATACGAGTTACCAATTGACAGTTTGTTAAATTCTAGACAAAACAGAAAATTGTAAATTGGTTACATTCTTTATAAATCAATATATTTTCATTTACATATTTCATTTCAAGTTTAAGATACAATTGAAAGTTGTCACATATAAATTAACTAATAAAAAACTAAAGAATTTTACGTTGTTACATTATTAAATTACAACATATGACATAATTATATAATTATAAATGTTTTATAAAAAGATACAAAGCATACTATAAACAAAATTTTAATATGTAAAATACAAAATTGTCACATTATAGAAGTAAACGAAGTAATTAACATGTGCTGAAATTTATATGAAGTTACAGAAACATAGTGATAGTTTATTTAACACCCGAATTATAGCGATTCGGGTTAGTGGTACATTTCATGATATATCTAAGATTTATTCTTGATTTGTCAGGACACCGTATGTATCAAACTCATTTTCCTCTACCTATTATCCATTTGTGCAAACTTCAAAGCTTAATGCTTCCAGGATTATCTTGATTTAATTTTTCATCGATAGTCGAAATAAGAATATTTTCTTCTCACTAAACTAAAAAAGATAAACAATGTTCAAATATGACCAAAATGTGATATCATCAATGTAAACATAATTGATTCTATTACACTTGTACTTCACCTTTTCGGAAAAGTAGCCCTGCTATGTCAGGTAATTGATTCCTTTTTAAAGATGATGATCAAGCTTCAACAAATAGCCTTCCGCACATATGCTCAATTTGAATGCTACCGACGAATGGGGAAATGTGTTATGTTACAATTTATATAATTTAGATAACTAGACAGAAGAACCATCAATTGGAACTTTAAAAGTATCGACTGACTTTTGTTATCTCTATATATCATTTTTTATCCAAAGCTCAAACAGATATTTATAATCATTTCATCAGTAATTCCTCAGTAACCTCGAAGACATTGTAGGCAGATTTGTATAATTAATTTTTACGAATAGATAAACATTAGAAATATATTGTAAGGCCTTTAATTTGAAATACATTGTAAGTCTTCATGAAAATTCCTACAGACGGATCATGGACAGCTAGGTTTTGACAATCAGCAAGAGAGAGAGAGTTGACAGCGGGTTTGAATACACGACGAGAATGCCTGGGGATGTATCAACATCTGATAGCCAGTCCCTACTATAATGTGACGTATCATTAACAGACAGCTCTAAATACAATCACCGACTTGTAAAATCTTAAGAAAACATTGCCATACAGAAGTTGCCAGTGTAGTTTTGTCACGGGAACATTCCTCATCCAACAACTGTTCTAGTTTTCAACAGTAAATCAAATTATTTTCTTGACACCCTGAAGCCTACGCTTTTTCAACAAATTTTGAATACCACGCGTTTTTTTCCTGCAAAGATTAAATTTTTTTAAGCTGTCGTTTTCAGTCAGTTTTAATTTGTGTTGTGTAGTGATATTTTATAAAGTCTTATTTTCAATTTCGATATGTATTAAAAATTTATTGTATGTATTTACACGGCGGAATTCGAGTAATTTCTTAAATTCTTTTCATTTAACAAACACAATGTAAGATTTATTTTTATAAACGACAATACTGTAACCATTCACAAGAACTAATTTGGTAGTTTATTGGCGAACATGTGGTTTGCATCACAAGTTTAAAGTTTCTTTTTGTTCTTCAAATACTTCCCTACTGCTTAAAATGTACTATAGAACTGTGTATGCATTCTAACTCCTCAAACATTATTTCTTTTCTTAATATTACAAAATTTCGTGACTTAAGAAATGGCTTTCAAAGGTTTACGAAATCTACTTCCCATGTTTAAAAACACTTATAATCTGAGTTGTCATGTTTTGTGCATGGTGTTGTAATCATTTAAGTATTGATGTCTTAAAAAATGGTAAAATGCATGTTCAAGTAGGGATATATTTTGTCCTCTTCAAATATACAGCTATAACATATTTCCTCATTGTGAAAGTCCTACACAAATTGAAAATTAATTAAGATGTTAGGCTATGGTGATAGCGGTTTCACCATCACGTTTGCATAATCAATATCGTTGATCCGTTGGTTTCCATGATCATTACGTTAAATGAGGCAACTATCAACCTGCTCTCTGTCACAGAGTGAACGCATTTACATGAAGAACAAACTTTGACAAATCAATTACAGATAGGCTGTATCTAATTACACGTAGAGCATTTGATATTTCATTACTCACGATTCACAATGTCTCAGCAAATTGCTTACAAATGCTTATGTAATACTGCACGAGTCAAATTAGACTTCAACTATAAAAATTAAATGACAAATTATTCTTTTTATCAGAAGAAATATAAGATTAATTAAAGTGTGTTTAGGTTAAGACAAACAAGTAATCTGTAAAGTAGAATACAAGGCATGGATTTAAGTACATGTATCTTCATGCAACTTTTTCTAAAATTATACTGATTAATGTTTAGAGCACGAATTAAAGCAAAATAATCAGATATGAAAATGAAATATTGTATAACATTTTAAAAAAAAATCCTCATTTCACTTCATTGATATGAAAAATTGTACAAAATTACAATTGAATGTCACATTTAAAGATGAATACCGTAATTGACATATTAAGTATATGCCGAAAAGTGATCACTACAACACATAGCTGTTCCGTCTATCTTTCACTTGTCAGTGATGCTAGGTACCGAAAGTGTGGGAAATCCAAAAGGAAACTCAGGAAAACCGAAATGGACCTCAACATAGGTTAATAATACAAATACTTTTGTAAAAGAAGAATTAACAAACTCCTTATTTCCTATTGTCTCTATAAGACTAAGTTGCTTGCATCATTGATATTCTAGGTGGGTTTTTTTTTGCATTACTGTTACAGTACATGAAGTTGTTTGGTTGGTGAGGTTCCATTCAGGCTTCATTGACGTTGTTTCAAATTACAGGTGATGTTTTGACTTTTCTACATTATGTTGTATTTAGTGTTTTAGGCTTTTTTCATTCAACACTTTGTGTTGTTCAGATCAAGTGATTTTATTCCATCACTTTGGTAAAAGTTGTTATATTTGTCCCTATTTATGTTTATTTAAGATTATTGTTTCCTTTACATAGTAAACGTTTGGTTCTTTCCTCTTTTGATACAATTAATTTACATTGCGTTAATTTAATTTTGGTATATACTTTTCTGTTTTTCATTATACTATTATTGGTCAATGTTTGCGTTCTCTTTCGTATTGTCTATTTGGTAATATGCGTTTGACTGCGGTTGTTTCCACACGTGGTTTGGTTGGAGATCTATATATTACAATATCAGGTTGTTTCCTCTTTTGTTTTGCATTATCGGATTAAGGTGTTTTACCAAACGCCCATAAGAAACAAGCACGTACAATACTAATTTAGTAGTAGATGTATATGCTGAATGATGAATAGATAGAACTGTATCAAAACACTGTTTGTCTTTCTCGGCGATCCTAGGGGTCAACGTTTGGAAATCGAGATGGGAAGTCGAGGAACAAAATTAAAATGGGCATTTATCAAATGTTAATTATGGCCGTTTTTTTTTTTCTATTTTCACATGTAAGTTTCTTTCATGCTTAATATGATGATAATAATTAAAATTGTGACTACGTGTGTGTTGTGATCATGTTGATTCTCCTGAGAGTTGAACGTTTTGGTTTGGGATCTATATATTGCAATATGAGTCCAACATGTATTAGCCAGTATGTGAATGTCTCCTCTATAAGACTGAGGGGTAGGTAATATGACTCACTGTAAACTTCACAAATACTATAGGACGGAAGTATAGTACACTGCCTGTATGATGGTAAATACACGTGGCCATGGAATACTCGGGAGATATGTATCAATTCAACACGGGACAGTTTTGATTAGAAAATAAATCTGATGATGTGCAATATAAGTTAAGCTTTCATGGTGGTCTGTTCTGTTTGGAAACTTCTTATGGAAAATTAACCTTCGCGAAATTCAAAGTATTTTTATATTCTTATATCCAATTTTTATTGCCAATACCTGAAATGTAATTATTTTTTCTATATTACACAGACTTTGATTTCTTTCAATGCCACATTACCTGAACTGTCATAACATCTCATTCAATAACCTTAGCCAATACATGGTTCACAAATCGCTTTACCTCAACATATTGAATGTATACGGGATTATTTGATGTGTTAACATGTGTTTATCACTGTAAGTAGATATACACCTTTATGTCACAATAAACATTAAAACATCAACGCAATGATTTAATCAGAGAACCTAAAAGGTAACATTCCTTATTGAGGTAAAATGCGTATTTGTCACATATTGCGTCATGGATGTTACACTGTGTTCAGGTAGACATTGATTAAAGACCTCCCGTATTCCCCCTCCCCATATACCTCGTGTGTGTTCAGCCCCTTGATGAAAGGAGCTCTTCAGCAGGGGATATGTTTAGCGTGATATTTCAGGCTTGATTTCCACACAATCAACACGGCATTGGATGGTTTTCCTATTATAGCGTGCGATTACAATGAATGTTAGTCTGATAGTTAATAAGGGCCTGCCTGAGTAGCGATACACAATACCCCCTCATCATCACCAGTGTATCTACACTACCGGCCCGGCTATCCAATGGCTGCATAATTTTGTGTAAGTCTATCTTATTGGTTGATTGTGTTTATTGTTAAAAAAGAAGAAATCCAATAAAACTCGGATTACACGCTCAACAATGAGATTTGTTCAACAGTTCAATAAAAACTACAACAAATCAAAATGCATCAAACGCAAATTTTCCGCAAAATCCAATAATATGAAATTCTTCGCCCTCAGTATTTCCAGTTTATATCTTCGTTTGTATATCCGAGTGTGTTTAATTGATTTTTAACATATGGGCCACTGAATTAGAAGATCGTGTGAGAATGAAAGTATTTTCAGGTTTATTTAAATGTAAATTGTGGAAGTTGGCGAATCTTTTCAATTTGTAGGCAAAGCTTGTACACACAGATACTGGTAGCAGATGCAGCCTGCAAGCATGACTAGAAATGGACAAGCGACTTAACGCATTTGTATTGTCAAGTAACCTGCATATATTTGATCTAAGTCAGGTAGTACAGTGCAGAGGCGAACCAAGTGGGCAGTATATTAACTCCTTGGGGATAGGATTATATTACATTGCTTGTCACAATCTGTAGGGGCATCACGGGCCTCGCGGTCACAAAATGATCCCTTGACTCTGGAAAGCCTTTGTTGTATATTGTAACAGAGCACACCAATATTTAATAAACATATTTTGGTAATTATGCGTGATAAACGCCTTCCGTGCAGAAGCTTATTGTCGCTATCAAGTGGAAACGTTAATGTCATTTGCAATAGGAAAAATAACTTATCATTAAGACCATATAAGGCCTGCCATGACGTAATATATTATACAGTGATTGATTGATGCATTCGTAAACATTACCGGTTCACCATTGGCTCAGTATTGAAACTGCCTACTGTCAATATATAAATAGTATACCTCGTTTTTTATAAACTACAGACAGACACTCATTAGCATTTTTTTTAACTGTTTACTGTGAAGAATATATATATAGCTTTTTTCTTTCTTCTTATATCATAAATCCACTCTGACAACGCTGGCTAGACGTCTGTCAGTCGTGAAATACGTCTTTTCTTCTTAATGATACTAAAACATGTTTATGCGTATGACACATGCGTGACAATTTTGATCGAATATATAGATATTACAGTAATGTTTTTAATAAATTCAGAAGGCGGAAAAATTGACTCACTGATAACATGAAGAACGTGAAATCATCAGAAGAGAATCTCGTATTGCAAATTAAGAAGTAATCTTACCTGTATTTAATAGAAAAATGATATACGGAATATATTATATTTGGAGGAATCCTTTTTCACATACTATTACATTTACACAACCACTAATAATCCTTAAGTTGACCAATATTATATTATTAATATCTATGTTACTGACAATGACATGAAATTCCTTTTGTAACAGCTTATTGCATAAAATCATTGTGTACAGACTATGACATAAAACCATTGTATACTGATTATTACATAAAAATCCTTGCACAACAGGCTACAACATAAATTTTATTGTACAACCGACTATTACATAAAAAAACACATTGTGTACAGAATATGACATAATTTTTTTGTACAACAGACTATTACATAAAAACCATTGTACAACAGTATATCACATAACAAATCTTGGCCAACAGACTATTGCATAAAAATTCTTGTCCAGCTGACTTATTGCTTAAAATCTTGTCCAACATACTATTACATAAAAATCCCTTTACAACAGTCAAAAATCCATAAACATCAAACTTTTACATATAAGTGCATGCAGAACAGACAATTGCATAAAAATCTTAGTTTCATGGACTGTATAACATTCCTTGTTTTACAGACTACAAACAATCTTAATACCACACACTATAATATACATTATAACATAAACAATGTCTGTGTCATGCAATGTTACATGAACAATCCTTGTATCATACGATATTACATTATTACATAAACAATCCCTGTGTCACATACTATTACAATGACGATTGATTTGTCACACACTGTTATACTGGCAATCCGTGTCATTTTTTTTAAATTGACGATCCATGTGTCACAATTTATAACATTGAAAATCCGTGTATCTTTAACACTGACAATCCATTTGTCACTCCCAAGGTATTACCTTGACAATACATGTGTCACACACTAGGTATTACATTGACAATCCATTTGTCACTCCCAAGATATTACCTTGACAATACATGTGTCACACACTAGGTATTACATTGACAATACCTGTGTAACACACAAGGTATTACATTGAGAATCCATGTCTCCCACACTAGGTATTACATTGACAATCAATGTCTCCCACACAAGGTATTACATTGACAATCCATGTGTCACACACAAGCTATTATATTGACAATCCATGTTCACACACAAGCTATTACATTGACAATCCATGTCTCCCACAAAAGTTATTACATTGACAATCCATGGTCACACACAAGGTATTATATTGGCAATTCATGTGTCACACACTAGTATCACTATTATATAAAATACACCTTTGCACCATATATTATTATATAACAATAATTACTGTGTCTCAGATATTAGTAACAAAACTTGCCTTCCAACATGCACATTATATATTGCATTAGCCGTTTGTTTAAGTAGACAAATGAACAAAATGTTACGTCTTCAATATGTGTTAGTCAGAAACTGTATACAACTGAAGTCTAGTTAATTTATCCAACAACCATAAAAGCACGTCAAGCAGAAAATGCTGAAATATAAACGAAATTGTAAGGGTAACTCAAAATCGATAAAGCAAATGCAACATATCAGCAAAATGGCGATTTACAAGGAGATCCATGGCATGGATAATAAGACCAGATGTTTCGGAATGGTAAGCGTTAAATATAGGTCAATTCCAGATAATAGCCTCAATGTGAATACTAGGATAGTGAAGAAATATGACAAGTTATCGCAAAAAGAAATATAATTCCTTCCACTGAGATAATGACGTTGAGTGTCTATCCACTATAAAACGTGTCTATGTACTCTATAACATGAAACATTTGTGTGTATAAACGAACATTGTTTAAGTGGCTGCTATGTAATCACGAATATAAATACAACAAACATTTCTGTATGTACTTCTGTTATGTTGTTGTTGCCTGGGCTAACCACGAAGTTTGTACGCACGAAATTAATTTGAAAGCTCCAAACCACGGCTTAAGTACGCACGAATGTTTCATGTTACATATTATGTGGTTCGACAGTCATATATATATATAACTATTGACTTGATTGAGATACATCAAAAAGAAAATTTACTTACAAGTATATAAAACGCATTTACATAAGTATTAAAGCAGCCAATAGCCTACTCTCTGGAAGATATTCATTTTAATTTATCACTGGGACAACACATGCATGTTCAAATAAACAAAACTGTACACACTCTTTTGACTTGTTAGAATATTATAAACGAATTGCTTGAAGACCATACATTTGTCAGTGACAATGGCAAATCTTCATGAAAATAACATATCCCGATGGAGTTTCTTGGGGTGAATGAGAGATTAAAACAATATTTTAAAAAAGCATAAAAACGTTTTTTAAAAGATGTACCATTTCATTACATTATGTGACTTATCCCTTCAGAATATCTAAATATATATCTAAACATACTTAATATTGCAAAAATGTTGCATTTTGAGAATTTGTAGATCATCAATTACCGAATCGCCATTGATAAACTATAAAAGCATTATCACAAGAAGTTAACAGACAAAAATACAATAGGCAATATTTTGAAGATAGCTTCTGAATTTCAAAATATTTTCTGTAAATTGTATGGGAACTTATGGATGACAGTTTACTTATATGTTGCAAAATGATTTGAACAAAACTGACATCGAAACATTTGAAATGAAACACTGTAAATTTGTATTCGTTTATATCAATCAATTTAACAATATAAAGAATGTTTTATGGTGTTGAGGCTATGTATTTATCTCGTTTCATATGAACGCTTCTTGTTCAAAACTATTCTTTTTAGTAAGTTCTTAAGCGCTGAACTTGAGGCATACTGGTAGGCAAAATTGTGTGGGATGATGACATTCCCTTACAGAAACTGACATTTTAGTAAGCAAATAATGATTTAAAACAACATCCTGGCAATAAACTTAAGCTTTCATTATAATTACTTATCAACTACAAAAGTGATGTGTGATATTAAGACCAATCTAATATACAGTAATTTCCGCCTACAGCAAATATTGACATCAAAGATAATGGTACAGGTCATGTTTACATACATTCTACTGTTATTATTCATAATTTGACAACTTCCATTGTAAATAAAGTGTAGGGTATCACGAATCCTGATAGGATAAAACCTCCCTACATACTATTGTATTAATTTTGCTATGCGTCAGATATAAGTATGATTGTATTAATCTATCCGCTGAGTCACAGGAACCATTTTATTTGGGATAATTTGTTTCGATATTAAAAAATCTGTCTAATGTATAAATAATTTATAGCGACAGGCTTAAACCAAATATATATAAATCTGTACTTGAATATTGGTGTTATGAGTTTGTTTATCTGTCTCCCATTTTTCGTCGTTTTTTCATTGTTCCAGGAGTGGACCTTTGTTATCATACGTTTTGCTACATTTACTCGACGAATATATACGCATGAACAGACTTTCGAATAATTACTGTTAATTATCATTTAAAACATTCTTGTCAATTCCGCATTTAAACCACAGACATGCAATGGTTAATTAACATTCATCATTTGACTCATTTATGTCTTTCAATTATTCTATCGTTCATTTATAGATATTTTAACATTTCACTTTCTAGATTACGTTCATATTTAATTTGTGCATTTTATAAACTCATTATTTTCTTCATTATGATGATTCAGTGATATTCACTTTCATACTTAATTATGGAATTCATGTGATGAAACTCCCATTTGTGAGTAACTTTTTCCTTATTAAATCTGACATTCCTAAGTTTTCATTTCTCTTTTCATGCCAAATCTCCCAATGATATTAAAAAATCATTTGAAACTTTTATCATTCATTTATACATAACTATCTTCCTTTCCACTGATTTGTTTTCTTCGTCAGGACACGTGTTATTAATTAGTTACTAGCGCTGTATCCGTTCATTGAAACTTTTTTTTCGTTTGAACTTAATATGCTGCACTTCCACTTGAAACATTCGGACATATAAGGTGGTTATCTTCTAGAGCTAATTTAAAATCAATTTGATTTCATGATTGAACCCCTTTAAATACTTAAATATAAATATATATATATATATATATATATATATATATATATATATCATCATATTTTGTCAACTTCGTAGGAATTTCAATTGTATTTACAATAAAAGAAGTATTTTACGCAAGTTTCAGTCATGTCGTCCTGCACTTAATTGAAAATATTTACATGTTTCTGGATTCCATATTTCGCGCACTGTGCAGATTATTTCATGTGTTTGTAATTATTTATTTTGTAAACATTAATGTTAATTGTAATAATTTTACTTTCAACTTATTTGATATGCAAGTCTAAATATAATTGATTGCATGAAAGGTTGGATAAGTTATCATTTGGGTTTGCTTTCGCTGAAAACAAAGACAAGCCTTTCTTGTGTTCGACTTGACAGTTGAAATCTATAAATATATTGTTAATTTTAAGTTTTATTGCAAAAAGAAGTCTTCCTGAAAATTACATAGTACCGAATGTTTTGAAGACACCTCAGAGTATTTATCAAATGCTCATTGTTCAAATTTTCAATATTTTATTTATTGTTATTCTTAAACAAATTCCTTTAAAAATGCATGTAGTATCAGTAGCCTACTAAACAGCGTTCTATAAAATCAAATAGTGTTCTTTTAAATTAAGCATACAAGAGTTCCACTTTTGCTATTTTTGTATAATGTATAACAACATAAACATTGTTTAACACTTTTAAGATTTATTTTTTGAAGTAATTGATAATATGGATGCATCAATTGGATTCTTTTGAATATTTTAGATAGATACATGTATATCCAGAATAGATATCTAAAACACATATATATCCCTAAATCAAGTATCATTTAACTTCTAGACCTATATAAGTATAGTAACAAATTAAACCGATCCCATTGAGGACGCTTGTCACTCATTGTCTCTATCTCTCTATGACTGGAATGTAACTTTATTCAAGGACGTGCTGCATGAAGCTCGGTGAAGGAGTAAACTCACCTCAGACAACTCTGATGGCCGTTAGGTTATAATTGAACATCAAATCTGATGTTGACAAACAGGTATTTGTCGTTAATCCAAATGTGGCCAAACTTGACGAGTGCTATCGTTCCGTTATGACAGTGGCTTTGTAACGGGAGAAACATCAGAGGGAAATGTCTACACACCAAACAGGGGCACATTCAATAACCAATCGAGTTGAAAAGAAAATCTATAGAAGGCCATGACTTTCCCCGCGTCTGAGTTGTTCCAACATTTGCATTATCACATGTCGCTCATTGCGGTAATCCCCTGGCCTTTTGAAGACAATCCCGTTGACGAGTAGCGGTGCATTGACGACGAAATAAATGAGACAACTTAATCGTTGTGTGCACAACAGGTATGTATGGGGAATAACGGGAGCAGGTATGATACAGGTAACACATAAAAAACACAGGTAAAATACAACTTGTCATTAGTACAGGTGCACATAGATAGCTACACACCAAACCTCGTGAAGCCTAAAAATAATATTTATATCAGTATTTTTACGAATTACGTCATACATGTTAATATTTTGTTTTACCTTTTTTGTACAAATCTGTTTTGAATATTTGTTCCGTTGCTTGTTTATATGATACATTCTGCGAGAGATATATTTGCGATTTTCTGCGAGGAAATTCGTGTTCATTTTAATAAGACGCTGAGAAAGACATTGCTACTCCTAACAATTCACATCCACGCGAACTGTTCTTTGAAATCCTCTAGCATTATGAGTACCATTACAATGTATACCGATGTACCGTAGCTGACGCAATGTATACTACAACGTAAGATAAGTCATCATAGCTAAACTGTACAATATATAATTCAATATAAAGTAATACTGATCTATTTCGAATGTCTAGATATAATGGAATCTTCCGCTATTATTTCATACCAAATAAACATACTTCTCCGTACAAGCACCGATTTCGCAGCAACACCACTTCATAGACATAGAAAAATAAATCAATTGTTTAAATAAACATTTTATATTAATTTATATACCCTAAAATTGCTTTTGGTAATTATTTCTATTTTGTTGATATAAAATTTTGATTGACGTGATATTTTTGTGTTATATACCACACATGTGCTGTGTCTGGTCGAGCAGCTTAATCTATTACGTAACGTGTTTACGATGGATTCACACCGCGGTCACCGTCATCCAATGCTTATTAGGCATGCGTCTGAAATCATCGATCCTAGTTATTGATACGTGCAACGAAATCAAAATAGGTGACAATGCGGAACCATTGGGATTTATAACGACAGATCATAGCATTGTGTAAACAATGAGGTGGCAATGATATTAACAGAACTGACATGAAGTTGTTAAAAAAATATACCACACACATTGACGATATATCAACGCCACGTGAACCAATGCAATGACAGTCCAAAATAAAACTATATACAAGGTCAGGTACACCGGAAGCGAAAGTGTTGTCTGCACCGGATGCTGTGACCTGATGTCGACTTGCTAATCCGGAAATCGACAACTTACGTCATAGCACGTGATGCATACTTCACATCATAGTAGTAAGTGGAATTCCAATTTATGTCAGTGTATAATGAAACCACTCCGATGGAAAACCTTGTCAACATAACTTATATCAATATGAAACTCTGATATTGACATGTTAGCATGAAAACACATTCAATGTTATACAAAGTTCAGCCAAGCAATCTATGAAGACAAGAACAACCACACCATTGTCAACTTGTAATACTACCAAAATGAGTTTAAAGACATGCACTGATTTAAATTATTTCTATTTTTTTTTAATGTGGGATTTGTTGATAAAACGGATTAATATTCTAACTGTGGAAAACAAAATTGCAATTATGTTGAAAATGAAACCGAAATCCTCGTAATTTAAATTGTGACGTCGTCACCAAGACAACATTGAACAAATGAGTGACAATAAACATTTGTCATATGAAATAATCTCCAAGTCTCTGTACCAGATAAAATATAGCTAACAATGGCGAAAAAATATGCACTTGGTTCACTCAGTGTTCTAGAGTACCTTTACGGAAGTAATATATCTTTTATATATCAAGTCCATGGATTGCCATCGGACATCACTACGTATGGAAATGATATCACTTACTCCTACTCGAGGATTTGTTACAGTTCCAAAGATAATTATTTACATACATTGATAACAAGAAGCCAACATTTATTTATTTTCGATCGGACATGTGTTTATCCTATGCCCAGGGTCAGTCCAATGACTGTTTGGGACATACAAACACCAGGTACATATCACAGATATGGCCTTATACATTGTTGTCCACACACCACAACACTAATTATATAACAGAACGAGCTAACCCATCCCATTTTTGTACCAACAAGCAATTATCCGGACCGAGCTGTGGTTTCCTTTATTAGATAGTCTTTCATAAGGTGTGTTCAGTTATGATAGATAAATGAAGTCGTTAAATACGTTTACTAAATAGTTATCAACAAACTCGCTCTTGGCAGTGAGTTGTTATTTCAATAAACATTTGCTATTGGGCAGAAAGGTGAGATGACTAGCCTAGCATATACAAACAAAGTAAGGAAAGGGATAGCGTTGGCTCTGCCTCAGTACTGGTGGCGAAAAGACCGCGAGATAATGGCTCCATCTGCTGGTGATGGCCACGTCCTCGCCAATGTGAGGTATGGATATCATGAGTAATTATTAGTCGCCTGCAGGTATTTATAGTTAGTTTGTATCAAAGTTCAAACCTCGTTCATTCTCTTTCATTTTTGTAATCCGTAAATAATTTCGGAAAATCGATTTGATTTAGGCTACCAAGGAGTTAATGGGCGGATAATGTCTTTGGTTTTATAAGATTCAACCAATTTTTATTCATCTGTTTCATAGAAATACCTCTCTATGTGAATGTAAAGCGCGCGCTTTGGTTCCACTTTATATAATACAATAAACCCTTTTAAAACACAGCAGTGTTTAATGTGAAATAAAATTAATGTTATAAACTGTGTTTGTCAGTAAATCATGCATGGTTAGTGTAGTCATTTGTATCATTGACTGCATGAGATACATGTAGTACATCATATTCACATGAATTAATATCCAAGTATTAACGAGTGCATCAGAATAAGCATGAACAAGTGCATCATAATAAGCCAGGAACGAGTGCATCATAACAAGCATGAACGAGTATATCATAAGCATGAACGAGTGCATCATAATAAGCATGAACGAGTGCATTATAATAAGCATGAACGAGTGCATTATAATAAGCATGAACGAGTGCATTATAATAAGCATGAACGAGTGCATCATAACAAGCATGAACGAGTGCATTAGTACAAGCATTAGCAAGTCACCAGAATAAGCGTTAGTGAGTACGTAAGAATACAACATTAGGTAGTGCATCATGATTAGCATCAACGAGTACATCGGAACAACCATTAAACAGTGTATCAGAATAAGTGAGTGCGCCAGAATAAGCCTTGATAAGCGCATCAGAACAAGCGTTAATTAGCGCATCAGAATAAGCATAAATCAATGACTTGATTGGAAATTATCATGAACCCTCTCATTATATTCGGTGTGAACTGGTGCGTCTGGATTAGCACGGATTAATGTACCAGAGTTAGCATGAACAGACGCATCACTTGCTAGGATTCAGTGAACCATTTATAGCATGATTAGGTTCATAACAGACAACGTATATAAGCTCTCAAAGAATGCATTATCTATCGCAATCAGCAAGGTGCTGAAAATACAGACTGCTAACAAGCACTCAAATTTGATCACCACGTTAAATATTGCGATTACTGTAACATGGAAAATCCTACGAAACATAATAAACAAATACAATTAAAGGTAAGTTAAACGTAGTTACTACAAGTCATGGTCATATTAGAATGTTATCAACAGCGTTTTTAAAACAATATCCTGACCGATAGAGGTTACCGAACGCTGTCTAAAATTATTGAGAATGAATTAAAGAGTTTAATATACTATAAATGTCGTAACTTTGAAGTAAATAGAATAATACACGATTAGAATATTCTTATAATTGAAACTGAAATAACGCAAACATACAGGATAAAATACTTACCCATTAAGCATAAAATGCACTATATTATAAACACATAGGACAAGATACTAACCTAAATCAATATAAGGTGTCCTCTATCATCATCACTCCAGGGCAAAATACTATGAACTCCAATTGATCTAAAAAAACAATATTGACAATGAGAACATCATGCTAGCTCAAATTGATATAAATTTAATTGTACTATCAACAAGGAAAAGATATGTTCTAAAACGGATAAAAAATGTCCCATGTAATCAAAACACAATTACTCGAAGTCGATAAGAAACGAATTGAGAAGATAAGCGGAGAAAAAACTAGAAACGCTTATGAAAACTTTAATTGCAGCTTATAGATAGATTGCCACGGAACATGAACAAGTTCTTATAAGTAATAATGAATTTTGCTTCAGAATATACACTGACGCCATTTGTATCAATAACCACAAATGTTTTCCTATACACGTATATTTGTTTGGAAATACAGGTATCATATTTCTGTTTCCCCCCACCTAGTGTACCGACAGGTGTGTGATGTTTATACATTGTAGGACAACATTAGACCCCGATGTTCGACCACGGCCTCATAACTAGCCCCGAGGTACAATGTAAACAGAAAGAACATAGCAATTATAAATAGGAATACTATTGTGTTCATCGCTGTGGTCAAGTGCCAGAAATGTCACGGTTCTTGTCTATTTGTTGATGTTTGGACCAGGAATTTATTATTTACCCGTAAGTATTGTTGCCATGAGTTGGCCTTTGTTGACGTTTGTTGAGGTAGATGATGTTTCGGTGATGTCGATAGTCTACCCAAATTGACAGGCCGTCAATAGGCGTTCTTCTTCAGAGCACTAGGCTACAGGGCCAAAATAAGCCAATGTGGTCACGAAAAGTTCAAGATTGGGGTACATTGAATTAGTATAAGCAGTACCGGTGACAGAACCAACATCTCACCGTGGTAGACAGGGGTTTTATCCTTCCTAATGAATACGACAGGTATGAGAACATTTCTATCACAGCAGGCAATTGGACAATTTGACGGATGTACTGATCACACCAATTGAATAGGATTAAACAAATGACCACAGGTCAATTCTAATGTATACCACCCTCACTGATAGTAAATTCTCTTAATTAGCATTATGTTTTATACTGTGTCATACGATTTGATTTAATTAGTATCGGTGAACTATATACCATGTAGAAAAAATGATCCTCCACTAAGCCGAAAAACATCAACTGATCGGATCATCTCACCAATTAGAAAAGGTTAGAATCAATTTGTACCATTTTCCCGTCTTTTTTCGAAACCCACTTTGTAACTTTTTATCTTCAACATGATAAAAGAAAAAAAAAGATATTGACTTTTAAAAGATAAAGCAAATCTAAAATATTGATTATGAATACCATACAACTATTTTCTGTAGTTATCGCTATAACAAATACGATTTGTTTCCCCCTAACACCAGATTTGGGTTATTGTAAATCATGTAGAAGGGAAATGACAGGGACCGTGTGACTTTTGGCACTACAGATATAATCTGAATGAGTTCAATAGGATAAAGTTGTATTAGTAAGTATATCAAGGTTATCCTCATACAATGGAACATTGTCAGGGCTGACGATGTCAAACCATTAAAAGTAAAAGTACTTTATTGACACCGTTTGAACTGATTTAAAAACAACATAGATTACCGACGTAAAAACGAAACCATGTCTCTAACTCAAAATTTCGGGAGGGGATCTAGATTTCCATGGGGACACTTTCTGCTTCTGCTTCAACGACGGCATAAAAGTGTTTTATTTACACTGTTTGCACTGATTAAAAGAGGTTTGTTGCCATGGTTTGCCGTTATTCACAGTTATTTATTGACATTGTTTTCACTGATAATAAATCTTTATTGACATGGTTGGCACTGATTTATTGACGATTTTTAGAAAAAATTAAAAGTATATCATCAACATTTCTTAAACTGCTTGAAATGTCTTTCTTTATTGACATCAGTTGTTAGAGACGGTATAGAGATTGACGTGGTGTATTAGACAAGGTTCAGTGTTAAACTTTGGACTCTTTGACAGTGTTTCATGCGGATGTTAAGTACATATGTACACACATTGAAATTGTCAAATTATATACGGTTATATTTATAGTTACTTACAAATGTTGGAATTTTGACGTTATTTAAATCTTAACATGAGTATTGATAAAGTTTTTTGTTTTCGAATTTCTTGACCAAAATTATATAAATGAACATTGCGGATGTCTGTTCAATAAACAAAACAATCAAAAATACAGACAATATAACTTAACCATAACTCCATCTCAAAATCGATGAAACGAGGTCAGTATGTGAACAAATTTGCACGGAGACCTTAAAAAAGTAGTAGTAGAATAAGACCAGGTGCCCCGGAAGAGTAAGCGTCTTCTGATGCATTGACAACACCCGCCATATAAATCTAGGTAAAATCCAGCTTAAGTCATATTCTAAAATTGATAACTAGCGTGAAGACAAGAGAACCACTAAACATATCAACATGCATCGAACATATCTGACTGAATATCATTTTAACTTGTCAACTAATTTTAATGTGCAAGTATGAAGATCAAAAACAGTAACAATGAAAGCGATTCCACGTAATCCTGATTCACACCTTTATGCCAGGATATAAATATTTCGTCCTTATCGCAGTTTAAATCGCATCAACTATTGGCTAACACAATCACCTGAATGAATTGAATATGTGAAGAATAGCATGAGACATACAAATACTGGCTGATCGTGGTATTATGGTTGCATTTATTACATAGTTCCATAAAATAAAATACTTTATTTACCAGCGCTAGTATATTAGTCATTAGTAATTGATCGGAAGTGGAATGAGTCACGTTAGCTCATAATAAAAGGTATGCTATATTACCTTGTGAGTAAAATCACTAAATTCCTTAGTGAATGGAATGAATTCATTGCCTAGAGAGCTATATCAATTAATTTACTCATGAACGAAAAATCGCTTTATTCCATATTGAGTAAAATCAGTTTATTTCTCGAAATAAAGTTATGACTCGCTTTATTTCTTAATGACAAATCAAAATCAGTTGATTTCAGAGTAGGAATTATGCGTATTTTAATGACTAGTGAGTAAACTCACTTGATTTTTTTGTAGGTACTATGTGTCATTTTATTACCTAATAAGTAAAATCACTTGATTTCCGAGTAGGAGTCATGCTTCATATGATTCCGTAGAGAGTGAAATAAGTTTAAGATTTTCCCAAAAGAGTAACAATCTGTTGGTAACTGTTACACTTCATTTTATGTCCTAGTGAGTAAAAACTGTCGCATTTCACAATGATAAATCGAAAGTCTGTGAATCACTATAAGCTGATTTCGGAAGTTGCTAATATCAAACCTCGAGGAGCAGAGAAGACTACTTAAATGAGGCATTAAGTTACATATGTGTAATGATATCCGTGTCCCCACGGTGGCGTGACAGGAGACAACGTCTGTTAGGATAACCTAAACAGACACCTCTACCAAAGGTAAACCTCTGGCAAACAAATTACATGTTAGTCAAATTTCTTTTTCATGAAATTAATTTTGTGATTCAACACTTTCCAATAACACGTCGGTGGTCCATGACACGCTGTCATCGCGTAGCTTATCACAGTATAATACGATTCACACCAAATTGAAAACCCGAATTAAACACAAGTCGTCATGGTACATAACGCGCCATTGACTTGACGGTCTGTATGGACGCTTGAGTTCGGCGAGGGAGTCAGTCTGCAGAGATAAACACAATATTTACATCCTTACAATACACTGTTGCTTGCTACCTCTATCCAGGTGTGAAATTTTGCCGACATTTTAGACTGAAGGTTCCATTTACTGGGTAATTACATGTCTATATGGGAGTTCGGGTTACACCGGGTCTCCCTTCACATCGTGTGAGTCCCCGTGTCTCTCTTTATAATATCTATAACTATCCCCTCAGATTGATATCATCAAAACATCATTAGAAATTTGAATGGGGAGTAAAATACAATATTTTGTTTCTACACAGTCGTGTAGTGACAGCATCGCGTTATGAGTCGTTTAGACATCAGCAAATGTGGCCTTTTGAAGCTAAGGACTGTCGCCTCATGAAAATGATGATATATTATCATTGTCAAAACACAAAATTGTGCCCGTGTGTCGTCTATGAATTTATATCGTTATCTGCAATCTTACTGAACACCCGCCCTGGAACCGGTCGCTCCCCACCTCAGATAGGCTAATTCAATTTAAATCACTTCTAGATACTGGACCGGCGAGTCTGTTGGTGACCTCGACTTGAAATTAATAAAAAATAAAGTAAAATAAATAATTGTCAACACTTATCGATATAAATATTTTTAAAAAAGACTAGTAATGTGAGTCGATGCTTATATGGGAGGTCTTCATTGTTCTGCTACTGACAGAGTCAATCTAGTTTGATGTCCACCAACATAACGACGTGTATTCCTGGCTTCAAATCCCTTTATCACTAATGACAAGCCTGATGTCAACATACAAAACCGTCTGAAATCTTTTTACATGTAAGTTTTAATTTTATAATGATATAGACAGACTAATGTTATCAGGAACATTTTATTTCGATTAATAACACTATCATGTCAAATTCTTGCAATTCATGAAATAAAAAAATGTCTTCGAAAAGTGTTTAACATTTGATAGGAATGACTAAATCTTTTGATTATAATAGGTGCTCCGTGTTGGTGTAGCAAGAAAGCATGAATATAAATCATAGCCATAATATTGATATATGCAGAAGTCTGGCGCCTGATATATTGCTTAATGACAATGTAGACAATTACAACGTTACTGTCGGAACAAGGCGTCGCCATTACTTACACCTCACCAGAGATAGCCATACTCGAGTTGAAGCGTGTATAATGTATTCATGATATTACAGGCACCACATTAATGGTATACCACACTTCATTTACCCAATTTTGTAGTAGGAAAAGTATTCGTCTAGCAGCTCAGCCAAGGAAAACAGCGATTAAGGCATTTTATCCCATAGTTCTTATGTTTATGTTTTTTGTTTAATAACAAGCACCTGAGAAATATTAATAATGCAAGCTTAAATTAACTGATTCACCTAAAAGTGATCTCCAATGTCATGTTGTATTTCAGACCCAGTCGCCGAGTAAAGATACCTGCAACTGTGGGATATGTTTGTTTATACCCCCACCCTGACCAACCCCACACAACTACTTCCTCTTCTGAATTATCACAATTTTGAACCCTCAAATCACTGACTTACTTGTCCAAGAAGAACGAAACTTCTGTGGTTTTATTTTTCATGATTTGGCATATACATGTACGGTATGTACTTATAACTTCTAAATTATGTTATCTTATATATTTTTACCATGATATTTGATAAGGGGTTAATCAGTGCATTTAACTATAAATGTCATCCCTCGCACCGATATAGCTTTAAATAAATGTGTCGACTAAACTTGCCATACGACATCATTTTATTTCAAATGTCTAGTAAAACATAAAATCACACGTGTTTTACTAATCTACATTTCAAGTACTAAATAGGGGAAAACAGTGCTGTTATTATCATACGGGCTCTCCATCGTGTTCGATTTCAGCAATAAATCAGACAATGCAGAGATAAAGTCCCGTGAAGCGCGAGAACTGACATCCTAACATGCATTGTATCCGTCCGCTTTGAAATAGCTGTCAACATTACAAGTAATTATGTATTTACCGTACTTTCTATCAACATGATATTTCCGTAGTCATATTTGCAATTATACTATGTTATCAATGCTTTTTGAGAAATTACAAACATAGAAAATTACACGTTATTATTGTTGGAAAGGATAATTTGCCACACATGGGTGACATCGAATGCACCCTCTCTGTCCTTCTAACAATATATCATTAACAATCAGCACATTTTGTTTTCCGAACGGTCCAGAGCATCAAATGACAGCGGCTGTCCAACGGTGGCTCCAGACAGTCAAATGAACTCCGGGAGACAACGGGATCCGATTTCACGGAGTCCTGATGAGGGACTGTTATATTAGAGACGTTTGTGATTGGTCGAGACTTAATATTTCAATCATTTGTTACAGAGCTTTGGCAGTGTTGGATAAATTGGTCTCTATACGTATGGCTAAACTTCACTAATGACTACTCTTACTGAATAACAATAAAAGTAATTTCCTCGCTTATTAATTATAATTGGCAAAATATTTAAATAGGGAGCATTCTAATAGAGCAATCAACTCCTCTCTGCATGTCCGGAACAATCCTGAAATTATATTTCATCTGCAGTAATCTAGCAATTGTCCAGAAATAATCTACTCGGTATGTTGCTAAGGTTTTTTGTTTTTACTTTACCATTTAGGTACTTAAATGTCATTTTGGAATAGATACAGCGGAGTTTAGTTTGTAGGGTAAGCGATGATTTGATAATGTACGAGATAACACCATTGTGGTTGTTCAAAACGTAAAATCAAAATCAGTACACAGTAATTTAACAATGCTGACAATAGTCTATGAATTACACTCTAAAACCCTCTCTTTTTTGCTTTGTAGAATGTGGCTACTGTAATTCTCAATCCAATGGTTACCAATATAGCATATTGTATCACAGATTTATTGCTCGTATATGGTTATCCTTTAGGAAAATAAGTATATGTTGGTACAGCAGTTCGAATTACATTTGTATGTGTTAGGAGTATAAATTCAAGTATAGAACGAAAAATTGCAAAGTATGGTAATATATAACCCCGTGTTTAGTAGTAGATCTCTCTTGTATTAGTTCAAGGAGTTGGACAATACAAACCTCAAAGCGACAGTCTTTGGGACAGTCTGATTTGGACGGTATAAAGTTAATAGGGACAGCCTTTGGGACAGTCTGATTTGGACGGTATAACGCTCATAGTGACAGGCTTTGGGACAGTCCGATTTGGACAGTATAAAGCTCATAGTGACAGGCTTTGTGACAGAGTCTGATTTGGACACTATAAAGCTCATAGGGACAGGCTTTGGGACATAGTCTGATTTGGACGGTATAAAGCTCATAGGGGCATGCTTTGGGACAGTCGGATTTGCACAGTATAAAGTTCATAGAGGCAGGCTTTGTGACAAAGTCTGATTTGGACGGTATAAAGCTCATAGGGACAGGCGTTGGGACAGAGTTTGATTTGGAGAGTATAAAGCTCATTGGGGCAGGCTTTGGGACAGAGTCTGATTTGGACGGTATAAAGCTCATTGGGGCAGGCTTTGGGGCAGAGTCTGATTTGGACAGTATAAAGGTCAAAGGGTTAGACTTTTATGACAGATTCTGATTTGGACGGTATGAAGCTCATAGGGCCAGGCTTTGGGACAGAGTCTGATTTGGACGGTATAAAGCTCATTGGGGCAGGCTTTGGGGCAGAGTCTGATTTGGACAGTATAAAGGTCAAAGGGTTAGACTTTTATGACAGATTCTGATTTGGACGGTATGAAGCTCATAGGGCCAGGCTTTGTGACAGAGCCTGATTTGAACAGTATAAAGCTCAAAAGGGCAGGCTTTGTGTCAGTCTGAATGAGTTGTTGAGTTGAAGCTACCTCGATGTAGAGACTGAAATGGTTCTCTATACAGACTAGCATTCTACTTGGTGATTTCTGCATTCATTTTATGTTTTAAGTAGTGTATATACTACTATATACTAGTGTATTGTGTCAATTGTCTGTTTGACAATCTGTTTTAATGTAGTTATGTTCTTTCAGCGCAAGATATGCTACTTCTATATTCAGTGTTTTATTTTATTTACCATTATTATAATAGGATGTAGTTTTATACTCATCACCTGGTAAATTAGATTATCCTGCATCCTCCACCGCATTGTCGGAATACACCCACTATATATATAGTATTGCTGTATACGGCTGTGACGGAAAACAGCTGTATTTTGGAATCTTATCACGTGCGTCAATTCGACTGGCCTACTTCAAAGTGAAACAACGTTTCAAAGGCGGATATATTTCTGTCATTTTTAACACCGTTTCATTTTTAAATGATTAGTTTTGATGATTATTTTTCATTGTTGCAGGATAAATAGAATACATGGTCAGTGTCTTAAAATATAAGCTGTATTTTTGGCTCGGGACAGAAAGACAAAAGTGGCTCGCCAAGACTATTTTTGTCTTTCTTTACCGTCGCCAAAATACAGTTTATAGTTTAAGACACTGACCATGTATTCTCTATTTATCCTATATCTAAATTATACTCTAATGTGTCTTTCATAGTGTGTCTGGTGTACAATCTTTGTGTTGTGAAATTGTTTCCTGGATGAATATAATTCAACCAAACAAGTTTTGATAAATATAGTGTCATTGTATGTCACTACGTATGAAATAAGTTGGCTCTAGTGATAAAAACATGATAAATGAAAAAGGTCATAAAATATACCGAGACGTGAAAGGATTCAGCAGCTGATCACATATACATATCATAAATAAAACTTACACTAACACACAAAAATATATAGGAAACAAATACTTTGCGTTTTCCTAATACCGGTGCAATGAATATACATAACACAGTTTGATACACAGTGTCTGCTTTATAAATTGGATGCCTCGATACTTCACATTTAATTAAAAACGTTAAAAAGTGGCTATTAAGACTTAGCAGGCGTGTTCCAATGAGTAATGTTTACTAAACGATTATAAAGTTACACATGTGAGGAACACAAAACAGATTACATATCTAGACAGGAGAAAGAAAATATACTGTAAACGTGGAAATTTACGCGAGCGGGAAATTTACGCTAATTAAACGGAGTCCTTTTGATCGCGAAAATTTCCCCCACGCGTATTATTTTGATATCAATTTGCGAAATCTCGAACTACAAGCGAATGTGGATCGATCGCGAAAATTATCCTAACGCGTATAGTTTACATATCGAAATCGCGAAATTAACCCCCCGCGAAAATAACCACGATTACAGCACCCATAATGATCGATGAAGAATTGAATTAAAGACACACAAGATATTAGCACATTTTAAAACAAACTGAGAGTTTGATAGAGTAGAAGAAAGTGAATAATACTTCTAGGACTCGTCAGTAGTGTTAGTGAAACCATACAGCTGTTTCGTCCTTCTAGGACTCGTCATAGAGTGATGGTAGGGACATCATACAGCTGTTTCGTCTTTCTAGGACTCGTCAGTGATGTTAGGGAAACCATACAGCTGTTTCGTTCTTCTAGGACTCGTCAGTGATGTTATGGAAACCATACAGCTGTTTCGTCTTTCTAGGACTCGTCAGTGATGTTAGGGAAACCATGCAGCTGTTTCGTCTTTCTAGGACTCGTCATAGAGTGATGGTAGGGACATCATACAGCTGTTTCGTCTTTCTAGGACTCGTCAGTGATGTTAGGGAAACCATACAGCTGTTTCGTTCTTCTAGGACTCGTCAGTGATGTTATGGAAACCATACAGCTGTTTCGTCTTTCTAGGACTCGTCAGTGATGTTAGGGAAACCATGCAGCTGTTTCGTCTTTTTAGGACTCGTCAGTGATGTTAGGGAAACCATACAGCACAGCTGTTTCGTCTTTCTAGGACTCGTCAGTGATGTTAGGGAAACCATGCATACAGCTGTTTCGTCCTTCTAGGACTCGTCAGTGATGTTAGGGAAACAATACTGCTGTTTCGTCCTTCTATGACTCGTCAGTGATGTTAGGGACACCATATAGCTGTTTCGTCCTTCCAGGACTCGTCTGTGATGTTAGGGAAACCATACAGCTGTTTCGTCTTTCTAGGACTCGTAAATGATGTAAGGGACACCATACAGCTGCTTCGTCATTTTAGGACTCGTCAGTGATGTTAGGGAAACCATGCAGCCGTTTCGTTCTTCTAGGACTCATCAGTGATATTAGGGAAATAATACAACTGTTTTTGTCCTTCTATGTCTTGTCAGTGATGTTAGGGACACCATACAGCTGTTTTGACCTTCTTGGACACGTCAGTGATGTTAGGGAAACCATAGAGCTGTTTCGTGCTTCTAGGACTCGTCAGTGATAGCAGGCGACCTAAACAAAACTCAAAACTCTTGGTTGGTTTTCCAAATGAAACTAAATTCAGCTTTGTTTTGTTTTTTTTTGTTTTGTTTTTTTTATAAAAAAACAAATGGCCATGATTCTGAATCATTTGAAATGTTTATCTTCTAATTTAAAAAATAATATCTATGCATAAGAGTAAAGGCTAAATAACAGTGTGTATTCTCATTATCCGTCTTTGTTATAGATATTTGTAATTTAAAAAAAAATAACTTAAAGGTAAAAAAAATCGGAAGATATCCTAAATGTTTTTTCACATTTCAAGTGCCCACCTAACTTTAAAAAGAATCAGTAAAGGTAAGCTGCATACATTAAATTTAGTTTTAAATATATGTTTACAACCAAATTTAATTTGATTCTCAATTTCAGTGTTAAAATTCCTAAAATTGCGATGTTGATACAAGAGAGGTATATACAGTATTGGCATTTCGGGAGGTAGCCGTAATTTACATACGCGACAATGCACGACTATTGATACACGTCCGAATGACATGAACCTTTGCCTCCTTACTTGGGTGGTAGATCCATCCCGAATGTGTGTCACTCTATGACACCTTCCCATTACCTTCTCAGCCCCTACACTCCGTGTTTTCTAACAAAATATTTACAACAACATTTGCAACGATTTCAATTTTCAAATGATTTCATTTTACCCTTTTGTATAAAACAACGCCAAGTAAAGCAAACAAACAGAAGATATTATCCACGCGATTTCTTTAAGTTGATGTCCAGCGCAAATGATAGGTTGTTTAGAAATCATTAAACTGTGTTTGTAGAAGACAGCGTATGCCTGCTAGCAGCATGTATAGGATTCATGCCTCTACAATAGATTTCATGTCTCTTTAATAGAAATCTTGGCCATGAATCTGATAACAACTAAATGAGCTCTCCACACTAACCATTCGTATCCCTGATCACTATGTGCGGGTGTTACCCTTCTCACATTTCTACGGAAATGTCAAATTCGTATTCTTAGTATAATTAAAACTCGTGTCTCCTCGGCCTAGCCGATAGCATAAACACCCCCCACTAAACAACTATATAACACATGGGCAAAACAAACTAGATATTTCAATACATTATGTTTTTCTGAGAATTTTCTGTTTCTTCCTTTAATATTTTTTTGTATTAGATTTGGTCTCTCACAGACAAAGTCATAAAACATTTTAGACCCTCTCAATACGCTCATAACAACAGTCTAACTTTACTTAGCTTATGACGTCATCGGGATTATTTTATCTGGCGACTCAATAACGTTATACCACATGTTTATGGCGCCCAATTTATTTACGTAAATATGCTACATTCAATTACACAGAAAATTGCCAAAAGAACACAGGGAATTTCTTTCTGAACGCTATAATCTACAAATCATGGTAATTGGTTCAAGCACGTAGTGTTTGAATGTTTTCTTTGTTCTTTTCCCTGATGAAGCTGATACAAATTCAATGTTATTTACCAACTTAATAATCCAACACGATCACCGGATCACGGGCAATAACACACTTTTGACTTTTGCCTTATAACACTCCATTACATGGCTCCTCTGATATTATGCATCAAAATTATCAGGAATCGTCCTCTTCCGGTGTTTAGATTAGAACTTGGTGTATGGTGGGTATCGTCGTGTAAACATAAAACGTTTTCCCTTCCGAAACTCGTGGTCTTGTTATTTTTTCTTAAAGGACACCGGCTTGTCCACCTTTAATACGACGATTGAATTTATATGATACATACATTTAACTTATTTCCGTGAATCCATCGCATGTTATATTTTCGATCGAATTTGATATGGCTGTGAGCAGTGAGCACCTTGCTGTATTTTTATTTTGTCTTTAATTTGTATCTGGCATTTGTGTGTATACCAGGAAACAAATATCAATGAAAAACTGCATTTAGGTAAAAAATATCATAAGATAGCCCGCCGATGCCAATGGTCTGCAAAAAACATCTCCAGATGTAAAAAAAATCGTACAGCCCGCAGGAAATTAAAATGTAATTAAGGTTTTGTTTACATGGCGTCTGATAATGACGTCAAAATATATACTCATTGTAAACTACAAATATGTTTTCATATACAGCATCTAAAATAATTAGCGGTAACGTTGATTAAAAGGTACAGATGTATTCAAAAGTAAATAAAATGTCAATTAAATACAACTTCCATCTAAATGTAATATGTAATTGAATAATAAACGTGTCTATGTAATTTAAAACCAATTTATAACATGCTATCCAATTGTCCTTATTCTTGCGGCAACTGCAAAAAAAATGGATGTAGCATACATTCAAGGTTTGTGTTTACGTCATTCGTAGACAAATAGTTAAGCTGCGTTCAACAGTTATAGATATAATTATTAATTACATTGTCTTCCAGCTAAATAATGTTTTATAACAATACTAACGACACCAGCCGCTTTCCACTATGTACCACGAGAATAGTGGAGTAGAGTAGAATTGAAATGAAAATGAAATTCATACTTTCGTTCCTTCTATGGCGATCGTTATGGTAATTTCCATGTTCGGTAATTTTACGATTGTTTTATAGAGATAGTAATTAAGAATGGAGAAATTCAAATAAGAATTAAAACAGTTAGAGGCATAACTGATATTTAGAAATTAGTTCGTTTAACAGAGGTCTTAGAATTTTTTTTTTTTTTAGAATATTGATGACATATGCCAATTTTCACAATGTTTTTGACCTGGAAATAAGTTTCTTAACTTTATTTTTCCCATAGGGAAGCATTATTAGATTTTAGGGGAAATCTTTCTTCAGCAACCCTTCCTTAAATTAGGCAATATCTTTCTGGGGGGAAATTTGAGTTAAGGAATACTGATGAAATTCGGGTCAGATATGTTTCAATAATGACGAAGGCGATGAAAAATTTTTGGTATGAAGGAGAGTGTGTGAGATTTTAGTTTGTGTCTGGGAGGGTTTGACCAGGCGTGGCTGTGTACGTCTGTATGTATGGCTGCTAAGTTAACCCCTGTCGTGTAATTGGCTTGTTCACTCACAATTCTCATCTGGTCTTTTACTGTGGACAAATAAACACTTTTGTGACAATAGGCCATCCTACTTCTGTGTACGTAGTGGTGTCTGGCCCGACCCTCTCATCGCACTGCCCACTAGGGTGACCACTACTGACCACCATCAGTCAGTACAATACACTAAACTCAAGTAGATGAACCATCAACACTGACACAGTCTCGGAGAAGGTGTCAAACATTCAAAAACAATGGCCAAGCGATTGTCTCCTTTCGAGTCCCTCTAATGATAATATTTGTACTTTCCTGGGGTGGTGAGCACAAATCGCCAGTGGTCATCTTGTCGTGGTGAAACGAGAGACCAGCTTACCCGCCCATTAGGGGTGGCTGTTTAATGACACTGTTTTACATTGTCATTGTCCGCTACCCGGCGTGTGTCCAGCAAGGCCGTGTCAATTTGATTTCGCTTGACCTGCTCGTAATGACATGGGACCGTTCGCTGAAAGTTTGGGAAGCTTAACGCTTTGTTATACCAGAATATATATGTTAAATGCTAATGAATTTATTCAAATGTCATTTACTGTCAACAGATCGTTTCCTCTTGTGTTTGTACCTTTTTTCACAACTGATATTTCCATATTTCATATGGAATTTTTTGGGGAGAATACGGATGAAAGAATCGAGCTTGTGATTCGTTTAGTAAGATGACAATGCTTTGAACAACTGAGCAATCGTGAACGTTCCCAAGTGAGAAACAACATCTCAAATGATACGGGTAAACATAGAGTTTAGGAAGCCTAGTTAGAACACCGGGTAGTTCCACCCCTCTCTTACCGTCAGTCTGTGGACCAAGTCCCCAATTTTCGTCTCGGATCTAGAAAATATCAGCAATCAACACATTCTATACAAGTAGCGAGAAAATAAGTACTCCTGTCATAAATTCTTACAGTCGGGTGCTGACGAAGGCCTACAATGGATATTACAACTGTCACTTGTTTCACGCATCATTCAAACATTGATTTAGTCGTAAAGACAACCAATTATTAGCCTAATTTCCTTTTTAACACCTTTCACACCTTTAAAGGGGGCCATTCCCCTCTGACCTAACCTCACCGGTGTCAGACTTCCCAGTTACAATGCTACAAAACCTGGAAGTTAATACCCTCGATTACCGATAACGCTTAGCACTGAATTGTTACATCTTATAAATACCGCGCCATAGAGCTTATCAGTTACAGCACAACTCTTATCTATAGTATCACTGACGGTCACTAGGTACTATTAAAGCATTGACCACTCTGAATGAAACATTACATTATGTACATAAATCCGAAAATTATAGTGAGACAGTTTTATAGTATTTACAGAAAAATTTCCTTTGTGTTGGAACTTTCATGCATATCCGAAATGTCACAATGGGAGATTTGACTCTTTGATATGTCACCTTGGCAAGAGTCTAAGCTACCTTATACATATTTGTAAAATGTTTATGCACCAAAATCTCAAAATCTAACTTATTTTTATCAAATACCAAATTACTTGATACATATTTTCAAATTGCCGATTCAGTGAAACATCAAAATAGAAATAGATTTAAGTTTAATGTTTTATAGAAATAGCTCTATGTAGTGTTTATACGGGTCAATTTTTCAATTACAATTTCAGTTTCAATCGTAATGCTTTTCAGGTTTCTGCGATTGTGAGAATATGCCAACACTTATACATTTCTTTTTAATATAACCCATTAGTAATATAATTGAGGTTTCGATGGTAACAGACACAATATTTTTAATGATAACTGATACTTATTTTGATGGTCACCCTGAAATTTATATCATACTTTGTACTAGACTTGTTGAAGATGTCTCAAACATAACGTCATGTAGTCTATAAGTTGTGTGGTGGTATATTTTCAATTTTCTGTCTCCTAGAAACAAACAATTAATGGAGCAAATGATATTTTTATTCAATAACGATTCATTTAAAAAATTCGGCCTATGAACATTTCTTTTCTATGGCAAGGAAACATGAATTCATTGTCGGAGGCACAAAGCTCAAATTCCCCCCCAAAAAAATGCTTCTCTTGGACTTATGTCAAAGTTGTGAAAAGTCTGCAATTTCAATATCTACCCCAATGTGAAATAATATGCTGACATGGATTTGAAATTAAAATTAAGTTTTAAAGTGAAGTAATTTCCATAGGTTTTTTTCCTATTCTTAGCAATTTTATGATGAAATACGGTTTGGGAAAAAGTAATACCATAGAGATTTATCAATACATTCATGATTATCTTCCTTCGTATAAGAATTCTATTAAATCATGGATATTCATCCTGTAAATACAAAAAGAAAATTCATCCTTCGCGATCTTAATGATGTTTTATCTATATGATGTGTTCGTCTTATTACTATTACGTCATAAACCATTGATAATATATTTATTGAATTACGCGATGATTGAATGACGTCCAGCTAATGCGATGTAAAGTTAAGTCCAAAATGGGTAAATAATGAGAATAATAATATAAGATAAACAAAATCTGAACTGTGCATTGCACCATAAACTATGTTTATTCTGAAATATTAGCTACGTAATTTACTTGTGAGTGAATATCTTGCTTATCTATATCACAAGTTTCTCTTATCTTCAACAAGCAATATACATGTATTCGCTTTAAACACCATGCGTATTGATTTGAATATAAAAACGCACAAAACATCCACAGAAAAAATATTTACACATTTTTTTCGTGTCTAACTTCTCTTGATAAAAACACATTATTTCTATTGACAAAACATGATCTATACCTTCAGGAACCAACTGCAATGTCACAGAAATAGCAGTCATTCTCTCTACCGACCTAATGATTTTAAATATGCGGGATAACCATTGTTCACTTCATTAGATGTCAGTCGGGTCTCCTGGATCGCCTGGCTACCAATCGAAACACACTCTCAAGCAAATATTATAGAGTGCAAATGCAGCGTTATGACTCGGCGTTACCAGCCGTCGTACTGACTGCCTGTCAATTAGTGTCTCGTTATAACTTATCATCCAGTCGCTGTGATGACATATTGACGGCAAAAGACACAAAACCTATTATTTCTAAATAATTTTCCTTCATGTTTTCCAACTAGGATATTCCAAAAGCTCTAATTTTCTACAATTATCGTCAGTGTATTGGGGAAAATAACCCAGAAGTTTCTATGAAGTTAATAAAGCGAACCGCCTAGCGTCCGGGATGACGTATCTACTTTCTTACCGACGTTATCGAAGTTGATTTTGTATACATCATCAGAAACGGACTACTTCGCGAGGTTTGGCAGCTTAACAAAAACAATAAAAACCATATTTCAAAAATAGCTTAAAAATAAATTGATCCCTTCAATAAATTGGTGGGGTTTCATTATACCTACATTAATTTGTAATTAGAAATTTTAAGAAAATTAAAAGTTATGGTAATTCCGTTTGTAAATGTTTATATTAAAAAGACAACAATGCTTAGAGACACTTTGCCATATCTATTTATTTTGGGTGGCTGACTGACGATCTATAATTGTAGGTTTGGAACACTTTTGTGAACAGCAACATAAATTGATCAAGCATTAATCAATATATACATCTAACCATGTATTATCTATAATGATTCTTCCCTTCTTGACACATTCGAACGCCGTGTTTTTGGTGACTGTAATTGTCACTAAGACAAACTCATACATGGTCATTATGCAATGCCGAGAGCTGTCCACCTTATAATATTGAACATGCCATGGAAGCAATGCTCTCGCTTTTTTGTTCGGTAGTTCGACTTCTAATGACTAATCTGCATTTATTGGTGAGCAGTTTAAATAGGCTTGTCAACAAACGAAATCTTACCTCTGTGATGTCTTTATTAATACCTAAAGGACAATTAATACATTTCGTGTTAGTAGCACTTAATTATTTCCAGTAAGTGCTCGTCAATAGAGTTTTTTTTTTATTAATGATTAATACTAGATATTCTATCGCTAGTCGTTTGTGTATTGCATGTTGGTAATCAATATGATTTCTTTTGCTGAATATCAAATACATTTTCCGTTACTTGTCTTTGGTTTGAAGTACCTTAATGAACATTAAATAGATAATTTCTGTTAATGAGCATTACTAGATGCCATATTGGTAAACATTTTTGGTAAATAGTTCAATTTACCTCATTAATGAAGGTGATAAGTTCAACGCAAATCCGGGCTCGATTAATGAATGCTTCTATGACGAATAACAAATTTGAAAACAAACAAATTGACATCTGAACTTTGGCGAGTACTAATCTCCGGTAATATGTACACTATCATGTCATTGATAATATTTCATCTAAAGTAATAAGTGGGGAAAATATTAAATTCACAAAAATGAATAGTTACTACTTTAATATGACTAAACGCCATTGTTTCTTAAGTATCAACACAAAACCATATCTATGGTAACCCAGAGGCAGTGGTTAATATACTAAACGTAAGTGAAAAACAAACAAAAACAAACAAAAAAGGAGTAGGCGTTATTAACTCAGCAAGTCAATGTAGGAATCAATTTAAACAATGTAGAAGTGTACTGTTCCACATTTCCTTTTGTCCATTCTGTGCTCAATATAAAAATGACGCTAAGTATCTCAAACACTTAGCAAACATGTGGCAATATAGATAAAAATGATATACCTTTGATGCGTTATATATATATCATTACTTATAATATCAATAAAATATTATGGTATAGTTAAAACACGGAATAAAATCCAGATATATACTTTGAGAATAGTCAAATGTGTCTAAAAAAGCCATCAACTATCAAGGGGAGAGAGAAAGTAAACAACAAAATGAATCCTGGTAAGAAGCAGACTGCCGTCAATCAGTGTGGGATACTGTTTTGTATTCAGAAAATAAATTTTGTTTTTAGTATTAAACATATATCTAACTTCAAAAGAAATACGAAAGGTACATATGATGGAAAATTGATTGCATGTCAGATGAGATGATAGGTTATTTTTTATTTGTTTGCTTTTCTGCTATACAGCAGAAGATATTTACGAGAGCATAAAATATATTGTAATCTTGGTGTGAGCAAGTTGTTTTTAATCTACAATGATCGGGAAACTGTATATACTTACGATTTACATACTCTAAAAATTATCATTGTTTACAGACACAATAGTGTGAGTTTAAAGTTGATCGACGTTTTTGCTACTTAAACGTTTAAAACAACGGAAAAATTCTTTGTACACCATTTCTATGATAATCATGTATTTTTGTATCTATGTATTCCAATATTGTTCTGCGCCATAGTATATATTAACTACGTGATGTAGTGCATTTGAATAATGGTAAAACAAGTTTGGGAGTTAGTGGTGAGGTCAGTCGTCAGTAATTTAGTGTCCTGTAATCCATTCCTTATCAATCTGTACATCCATTCCAGATTTCATTATAATTACGGGTTCCATTTAAATTCAAGGTTATTCTGACTTTCTTTGAATCGCTTTTTGATGATAACTATTCTAATTATCGATAATAAATAAGATACAATTCCAAAATCAGAAAATAAAAACCTTTTTTTCAATTTTAAAATCTTTTAAAATATCGATAAACTTTACTTTATTTCCTCTTTAGAAATGCAAAAAAAAAGTCTTAAATTAAAACAAACCTAATAAAACAATGAGATCCAAGCATTGTCAGGAGTCATTATTGTGTTGGCCTTGGAGCGATGACAAACATGCTAAACCACCAGTTAGGGCGTTATTAAAATTAACAACCCACCCAGCTTATGTCACAGCGACATACAAATGACCTTTTGAACATGTTTTAAAGGATTGTTAAGATGTAATGAAGGCGTCTTCAAGTCACCACATTTCTGAGAGGCCAAGCATAGTGCACATATCGACTAGCTGTGCTACCATTGTTTATGGACCACATGATAATATTTTCCAAAGACCCGGGCACGTATTGCCCGATAAAATATCCTATCTTTGCTGTCGGATGGATAATTTTATTGTCATAAATGTAGAAGAACATGTTCCATGCACGTGACAGACACGTGACTGTACCTGCCAACACGTGCGCTAATTTGATTTGGTTCACGGGCTGGTGTCGTCTGCTACATGGACAAAAGTGACGCGATGCGGGAAAGACATGTGCTTAAATTAATTGTCGTTCAAGGAAAGCAAACTGTCCTTTTGTATTACAATCATGCTAAATAACTAAACTTCCTGAACAAATAATCTTGGCCATGATTTTGGTCAGCGGTGTTCATACACAGCGCATCCACAGCACATGTAATAAGATTTATGTGGAAGTCAGTTGTTCCTTGAAATAGGTGATGTACAGTCAAATGCATGTAATCTTAAAATAATCCAAGGTCATGTTATCAAAACGTATGAGGACAAATATAAAACGGTTTTACGTTGTTTTTGTTATTGCTGTTGTTTATTATTTATTTATATTCAGTATCAATGCCAATATAATTACACCTGATTATCTCACATCTCTTAACATTACCATAATACAATAAATTGTAACTATTTTTCGAAATTTTGAACATGTTCGGTTAGTTTTGGTGCAATGCACAGTTCACTTTTTCTTCTTTTTTTCATCTTTTTGTTATTATTATTTACCCATTTTGGACTTTACTTTTACATGACAATATCAAGTCCAAAAATACTTAAATATCAATCAAAAAATCATTGAATATTAATGACGCATTACGCATCCGTTTACGCTGCTCTTGCTTTATAATGCTGAGCGGCTTATTGATACAATATATATAAGATAAGTGTCTGTCCTTAGTATGAACAGAAGGTCAGAACCATTAGATAATAACATATACACACAAAAGAGGTTTCATCACCCCTACACTATTCCGATGATTTTGTAACTAAATTCAAATCTTTAGAATCATTTATAAACGATAATGGGAATTTTCTATTGATTTCATTGTGTAAGACATATACCGAAATTAAAACCTCCAGAGCCAGACTGTCTTTCTTTTCTTTTCCTTTGAAGCCTCCTCATTTCCTGGTGTTTGTCCGTTTGTTTTGAAACCTGGCTTATTTTTTTCTTTTGTTTTCAGTCTCATCAGGTCGCATTGTCATTCCTTTTGTTCTAAAGTCTCCTAAGTTCCTGTTGTCTGTGTTTTGTTTCGAAGTCTCGTCAGGTCTTGCTTTCTTCCCTTTGATATGATATGTTTTCACGTCCTGTTATCTTCCTATTTGTGTTATTTTCATCAGCTGTTGATTTCACGTGAACTTTGACATACGTCCTTGTGTGTTGACGATTGTATTAGATTACACAGTTGCTTCCAAAGGGTTTGGTTTTAACCTTGTGATGTCGAATGCAAAGACGATTGTCAATCTTAATTGTCTTACGATCTGTCTAATCAGCACCTGATATTAATTGATTTAGATTTATATAAGATCGAATAAGACATCAACATGTTGATTGGCAACAAACATTTCAGTGACGTTATACTGTATGGTTGTTAAATTTCACGGTGCTAATATTTCGCGGTTGTCACAGTCGGTCCGTTTTAGAGGGTATTCAATTTCGCGCACCCACGTCTTGGTAACTTTATGCATAAAATACTTCTATAGATTTAAATTTCACGCACCTATGTCTTGGTAACTTTATGCATTGAATACTTCTATAGATTTAAATTGCACACACCCATGTCTTGGTAACTGTATGCATTGAATACTTCTATACATTTCAGTCTAAATATCGCGCTTTATTTAATGACCGTGAAAATAGCGAAATTAAAAACCTCGCGAATATGACAAACTATACAGTGCTAATTTGTATCCCGCATACCGTAAAACGGCAACATTTGCCAAGTAGTGGGGAGGAAAACTAGATATATTATATCACTAATCATAAAGCATCTGTGAATTTATCTCTTTAAGCAAGTCTAAAGTCAGCAAGGGGGGATTGTGGATGGAAATTAATACGATTATACAAATGGAGTTTAACAAAAAATGTTAGTTTCTCATTATGACAATGCGTTACGTTGTAATTACAAATATTGGATATGTTCACACGCAAAACAGTGTTGGAACTTGTAAACTAACTCTCTAAAAAATCACCACATGAATTATGTAGATACATTTACAATATCAAAAATATTAAGAAAATACTGAACAAAAGTTCACGAAAGAATTAAAAACATTATCTCAGATTTGATGACAGATGATTTTTTTTTATACATTCCGGAATAAATCCAGCAGACATCATGACAGGCTCCATATGCTGTGCACTTCCGGACCATATGTTTGGCCTCCCAGTAGCTTTTTAAAGGGTTCTATGATATATATGTATATAAAATTTTTTTTATGAACTAGCATTTCAACACAGGGATCAGTTTTGCTGTAATCGCTTTAAATTTAACTATTGCTTTAAGAACAATGATGGTATATGTGTTAATATATCTGTAACTGCATTCAGATTAAAAGAATACTTAGAAAACAATAAACGTTACCATTATCTTGTAAAAGCGTTCTTATTTTTGTCCTTGTCTTAGAAGACTGTTATTTAGGTCGCTTATCATTGCTGACCCATTTCACATATCTAGAAAAGACAGCATTAAAACAAATTAATTTAAATGTTAACATGTAACACTTACTGAAAATATCATTTATTTACGTTGTTTTATCTTTCGCTATTTTCGTGAACAGAATAAAATCACGAAAAAAATACAGTGAAAAAAAACATATTGTTTCATAATGTCTTCAAAATCACCTAGTTACTCGTTGCTTTAATATTTGATAAAACCGCAAATATTGAACCATTGAAAAGTACAGCCCTGACAGTTATAAGTCATTACATTGTAAAAACAGGTTCCTGGATGCATTGACACATACTTATTCATTCAAAACTCGGCGATGTTTTCATCATACGTGATATACCGTTAATTAAAGTTATCTTTGGTGTGACTATTCGAGGATGGTTAACTGTATAAAAAATAAGATTTAGTTACAAATGAACAATCCAGGACATTGGTCTCTTAAAGATGTTTCATTCAGAACATGTCAGGGTTGTTTTTGTGCTCTGCCCTTTTGCTTAAAGCGACTATAACTGTAGATTTCATATTCATTAAACGGTGATATTTTTTTAATGAATTGTTAAATGCGTTTAAGAAATAGCGATACACGAGCCTATACTGTAAACATGTCCTATAAATATATGTGTACAGGTTTCAGAGCATTAATTACCTTGGTTGATGTTTGTAAACTATGGTAGACGGAGAAAGCCGAATGGATCACGTGGGTACGAGGGACGAGTCCGTACAGCATTATGTTTACGAGCGGTAACACAATATAATTATAAGTATTCTTGCGGGACTTATTGAATTGTAATGCTATTGTTTTGCACTGATTTAGGCTTTTATAACACACGGTTGCGGACATTTTTAATTTTAGTAATTAAGGGAAAGTCATAGGTCGCTTTACATTAAAAACAGATAAAGGCGGATCAGAAAATTAATGAATTACTTTTATCAAAGAGAAACACTCAATACTTCTGTTAGGACAGCATCAAAATACATATAATGTAATGTTCTTCTGGAGTTACATAGGATTTACATACAACAGGGGGTAGGATAAGTGTCTATGTGTCTTAACAATCTGACGATGAAAGATTTGTCCTGCACTAGGTATATAATCCGATTGTGTCATTTAGTCCTAATTGTATTAAATATTTGAAGAAAAATCTTTGGATTAACATCTGTAATAAATTTTAGGATAAACATAAAAGTCACCCTTATCTAACAGAACGAATATATATATATATATTTCCATAAGCGACATGGAAGATTAAGGCTAAATGTTTATCAGTCGGGCTGATACGGAGGGGGATTTTTGCATCTTTTTTTTTTTATTATTCCAGTTCAGGCACTATATAAATTATGTCCATTGTGGCAACAATTACAGTAGACTCGTACTTGTTTTCATTTCCGTGTTATATTTATTCAATCACAGAAGATAATATCATAATCATAGCTAAGTAACAAAGCAACTTTAAAATCCAAGGGTTCACCTTAATACATTTGTACGTGTTATGTTTGCATCCTTAGAGTACATAATGACCGAAGACTCTTATGAAAACATTTAATTAGTTACAAACAAAATAATCTGATCGATCACTAGGATCAAATCAAGTCCACAAAACAACGACAAAGTTTGACTTTATGTTGCCGCGTGAACCCTTTATCTTAATGAAATTACAGGTATATGTATTTCTGAGTTTTCAGCCAAGTAACATGCAGAGCTTTTAACATTGCCATTTTGTTCTTAATACAGTACTCCAAGGGCGCAGAAATTTTGTCTACATCAAAGGCAGAGCCCTTAATTGGACTTTTTTAATTGTGTTATGTAACAGCGACTCGTATTTTTTGGATCCGATGAAGTTTATACGGACATTTAAGTAGCGCGCTTCATGTTGAATTTGCCTCTGTCCAGTTGGCATTCATATTGACTATGAATGCCAACTGAAAGCCGTCCAATGCTTATATTTACCATCTGCGGTTTTTTATTTGTCGTGCGATTTTTTTTTGAAATTTTCAAATTCAAATTTCAGTTGGCAGTTCATAAGCTGGTGAACTCGCAACTGAATTGGTAGGGTTATATAGTGGCAGTGCCATACAATGGTAAATATACCAAAATGAAGGCATTTTAAAGACAAGTTTAAAGCAATGGCCATGAAAATCACATTTATCCCGTTAAACCACTGAAAATGTGGACTATTGTGATTAACGTGATATTTTGCTACTATTGAAATATAAGGTGATCTCCACTGTTGCAAAGTAATTATGAGGAATCCCTATAGATAAGCCATATTCAATCCAATGGCGTTAGAATACTACGGTTACAAGATCGAAAGAGTTGTCTCCCTGGAAACGCTTTATAACTACGTACACTTATTGTCGGTCTGTTATAAAGTCGAACAGTTTTCAAATGTTCTAGTAGTAACAGCGTAGTTAAATTTAAGACAAGTTAGAGCACATACCAACACATGCACGCACATTCATATCGAAGCATCATCAATAGCATGCTGAAACGCCTGAAATACTCGAGGTATTTTGATGGTGTTAAGTGTATCAAAGTTATATCAGAGACTTGTATATCATACAAGTCTCTGGTTATATCAAGTTGATTTTGTTATAGCGATAGCTTTTTAACCGCCTTAAAACAGACCAGTTTTAACATTATTACGAAAATAAAAGTATCTAAAACGGACATTACATTTAAAGATAACGATATTTATGGTTAAAACGTACCCAACATTTTACTTTGTATCACCTACCTACAAAATATCCCAGCCTATTGAAAATATTACATTGTAATGAAATTGAAATTCGAAAATTATTTTTGATTGAATCATGCTTTTGTAAATCTATGCAAGATTTGCATATCAAAAAATGTATTGACGATGTAGCGCAAATATGACTTGTTATACCTGTTCATAATGTAGTCGCCACCATAGGTATTGTTTTAGATACCATAACATAATGAACATCCTTTAAGACTGTCTAGCCCACAGGGACTTGGCAAGAATTCTATATAAACTCTATTGACAAAAATGCCAATAAATGAACTGTTCCGTCGAGCGGCCCAAAGAATTGTTAAAATCGACAGTTAAAATGTGCTGTTGGACCGGAGTGACGTTACACCTACAATTCGTGACGTCAATGCGACGTAAATCCTCTTATCGTTTGGTAAACAAACATATAATGGCGGAAGGCAGCACTCGATTTGCGGAAGCAACAGAGGATGAAATTCAGAAGATTTTGAACCACCGTGACAGCAAGTCAATGGGGTATAACAAAACAGTTATCGACTGGGTTTTCGGGCAACAAATGATTTGTTGGACCCTCACACAAACTGTTGCCCTCGGCCTCGGGTAACAGTTTGTCTTTGGGTTCAACAAATCATCTGTTGCCCTCAACCCCAGTCAACAACTGTATACTGTTACACTTAATATCCAACGTGCTGTTACACTTAATATACAACGTGCTGTTACACTTAATATACAAACGTGCTGTTACACTTAATATACAAACGTGCTGTTACACTTAATATACAAACTGGCTGTTACACTTAATATACAAACGTGCTGTTACACTTAATATACAACGTGCTGTTACACTTAATATACAAACGTGCTGTTACACTTAATATACAAACGTGCTGTTACACTTAATATACAACGTGCTGTTACACTTAATATACAACGTGCTGTTACACTTAATATACAAACGTGCTGGTACACTTAATATACAAACGTGCTGTTACACTTAATATACAACGTGCTGTTACACTTAATATACAACGTGCTGTTACACTTAATATACAAATGACTGTTACACTTAATATACAAACGTGCTGTTACACTTAATATACAACGTGCTGTTACACTTAATATACAAACGTGCTGTTACACTTAATAGACAAACGTGCTGTTACACTTAATATACAAACGTGCTGTTACACTTAATATACAAACGTGCTGGTACACTTAATATACAAACGTGCTGGTACACTTAATATACAAACGTGCTGTTATACTTAATATACAAATGACTGTTACACTTAATATACAGCGTGCTGTTACACTTAATATACAACGTGCAGTTACACTTAAAATACAAACGTGCTGTTACACTTAATATACAAACGTGCTGTTACACTTAATATACAAACGTGCTGTTACACTTAATATACAAACGTGCTGTTACACTTAATAGACAAACGTGCTGTTACACTTAATATACAAACGTGCTATTACACTTAATAGACAAACGTGCTGTTACACTTAATATACAAACGTGCTGGTACACTTAATATACAAACGTGCTGTTACACTTAATATACAAATGGCTGTTACACTTAATATACAACGTGCTGTTACACACTTAATATACAAACGTGCTGTTACACTTAATATACAAATGGTTGTTACACTTAATATACAAACGTGCTGTTACACTTAATATACAAATGCTGTTACACTTAATATACAAATGGCTGTTACACTTAATATACAAACGTGCTGTTACACTTAATATACAAATGGCTGTTACACTTAATATACAACGTGCTGTTACACTTAATATACAAATGGCTGTTACACTTAATATACAACGTGCTGTTACACTTAATATACAAACGTGCTGTTACACTTAATATACAAACGTGCTGTTATACTTAATATACAAACGTGCTGTTACACTTAATAAACAAACTTGCTGTTACACTTAATATACAAACGTGCTGTTACAATTAATATACAACGTGCTGTTACACTTAATATACAAACGTGCTGTTACACTTAATATACAAACGTGCTGTTACACTTAATATACAAACGTGCTGTTACACTTAATATACAAACGTGCTGTTACACTTAATATACAAACGTGCTGTTACACTTAATATACAAACGTGCTGTTACACTTAATATACAAACGTGCTGTTACACTTAATATACAAACGTGCTGTTACACTTAATATACAACGTGCTGTTACACTTAATATACAAACGTGCTGTTACACTTAATATACAAACGTGCTGTTACACTTAATATACAAATGTGCTGTTACACTTAATATACAAACGTGCTGTTACACTTAATATACAACGTGCCTGTTACACTTAATTATACAAACGTGCTGTTACACATTAATACAAACGTGCGTTACACTTAATATACAAAGTGCTGTAACTTAATATAAAAAGCGTGCTGTTACACTTAATATACAAACGTGCTGTTACACTTAATATTACAACGTGCTTTTACAACTTAATATACAACGTGGCTTTTTACAATTAATATACAAATGGCTGTTTACACTTAACTAGACAAAAACGTGGTGGTTAAACTTAATAGAACAACGTGCTTTACACTTAAATACAAACGTGCTGTTACACTTAATATACAATTGCTGTTACAATTAATATACAACTGCTGTTACACTTAATATACAAATCGGGTTTAAAAAAAGGGGTAACTTAATTAGATCAATCCTAAACTTGAAATTTAAAATCTACACTAAAAGAAGGCCCCCTTTACATTAATATACAAACGCGTTAAAAAATACAATTTGTTTACACTTTATATGCTGTTACTATAGACAAACGTGATAACACGTAATCCTGAGATTTTTACGTAGCTAGACGCGTTTTTTTTTAGCTATGAGCCCTATAAATAAAAACCTCCAAGGGGCCCGACATTGTTATCCAAGTCATCCATTGTAATGCATCCAGGTCAACAGAATAATAAAAAATAACCCATCGGTACTACACAAAACATAAATAGAAACATCTCTCAAGTTATGACGGGGATGAGAGTTGATGTACAGGTATACGTCAATAGAATAAAAGAGGTGGAATCAGTGATTAATTTTGATAGAAAGTATTTGATATCGAAAACCCCAGAGCCCATTATACATTTTACGTTGAAAACAAATTTGAATTGACTAGCTAGGCTAGTTCAAGCTAAGGACTTAAACCTTTCTTGTGATAACATCCTCAATTCTGAGAAGCATGTTTTGTATTATGAATCTGGTTCGGTTTGGTTTGGTTATTTTACGCCCTCTAATACAAAACAGCGTCCGCGAAGGATGGGTCCTCTGACGGGCGATTTTATAGTGCCATCAATCTGAAATGCCATACCCGGTCAAATAATAATTGAAAACCTAACCCATTCTGTACCGCTGACAATAAAACTGAACTTCAAACAAAAAACATTTAACGGGTTTTTGACGGGGATGAGAGTCCGTGCCCTACCACGCCAGTGCCGACGCTCAACGCTAGAATCAAAAAGATGGAGTCATGGGGAAAGTTTTGGAGTAGGAGATTATTGTTGAATATCGATAACCAACATATGAGCCCCGTACCTCTCTTGACAGACACATTTCTGACTTCCGACTTAGAGGCTTGTTAATCCATGAGGACGGTGACACTGACCTATAATGAAACCATTAATTTCACTTTCTGATAATTTACTCATTTCTCGGAGTAAGCGACATTAAATTTAGTAGTAGGTTCAATGGTTTACTGTGAAAAATATGTTTCTAACACAGAGAAAAAAAATGACTGGCACTTCTGGACAAAAAAAAATGAAATTGATTTTTTTATATAATGCACTAAAAATGCAATAAAACATCAAGATCGTGGAACGGCCGAGTTTTTCTCCGTTGTAGTTAACAACTGAATGGCTGAAATATACATTTTCTTTGATTAAATTTTAGTCAAAACCTATTTTTCAGATTTTGATAAATTCTATAAACCGGACACCTGTATAAACCTGCCGAATATGTTGGTTCAGGTGACTTTTGGTTTAGACAGGTTTTACTGCATTTCTTCAGGATGAGACTTACCTGATGAGTTTTGTAGGGTTGTTGATTTGTGCCATTTCGTCCTTTCGTCCCCAAAAAGACGAAATTTAAGGTTTGTTCATTTTTGTCTCTTCCGGCCGAAAAGTCGAAAATAATAAACCCAAAAAGACGAGAAATAAAGTTGCTAATTTGCGTGTATTTATTTCGTCTTTTCGCGTATGATTTTATTAGGATTTATTAGGAAACATTATGGACGCAGGCTGAAAGCCTCTATATCCATATCCAGTAAATTACAAAGAAATAATAATTAAATAATATCAGTCCGGTGCAATGTACATGTAACATTTGGAGATTATTGTTCTTTATATATAAACCGGTTATTTTTCCAATAATTGTCCAACAGGATTTCAAACTGATAAACAGTTTCTGCATTTATGACATGTTGGGGAAGACTGTTCCAGAGATCAACAATTCGATAGCTAAAGAAGTGTTTCCTTGCATCCCGTCGACATCGTTTTTTGAAAATTTTCTGGGAGTGATCTCTAGTTCTGTTGTTATTGTCCATTTGGAAAAAGTTTTTCGTTACTCGACTATCATATATATTGTTCATTATTTTAAAAACATTGATGACATCTCCTCTAGTTCTCCGATGTGAAAGTGTTGGAAGATTTAATCTTTCCAAACGTTTCGAATACGATAGCGCTTTAAGCCCTGGGATGAGTTTAGTTGCCCTCCTCTGCACATTTTCAATCAGATCAATATCGTTAATTCTGAAAGGGTTCCAGACGCTCGCAGCATATTCAAGATGGGGCCTTACTAGTGCTTTAAATAGTAATGTAAACATTGATTCATCTAAAAAATGATGGTTCGTCTTTTCGGGGCGAAAGACGAAATAAAAGTTTTGTTAATTTTCGTCTTTTCGGGGCGAAAGACGAAATAAAGCTTTTGTTAATTTTTGTCTTTTCGGGGCGAAAGACAAAAGGACGAAATGGCACAAATCAGCCACCGTAGTTTTGAGTGTTTAGAAATGCGTTAGAAAGTGGTGATTGACTTTACATAACATGTTTTATTAATCAGCTAGTATCAACAAGTATGTTATATTTCATTTAAAATTATATTCCGTCAAGTCCTTTTTTAAAGTCTTCGTCAACAGGTAAAATCCTTTGTTATCTTGGTAAACTACGGTGTTCGGTATTTATATCGGGTTTGTTTTTATGTGCGTATGTATGCATTTTCATGCATCAATGAAAATCTAAATCTTCCCTCTACTTGCGTGAACTGTTCAAATGACCTGCCACAGTTGGCCGTCTTTACTAATCTGGATGATTTGGAGCAGTTGCCAGGTACTGACCGTGGTGCCGGTGTTTTTTCTCCAGGTACTCCGACTTTCCTCCTCCTCCAACACTAGACACGTCCTTACATCAGTTCTTTGGTCCAAACTGTTATCCAAAAGTCACTCAGCTGATCAGTAGCTGAATAGTTTCTTTCTGTTTCACCAATTGGTAGAGAAACATATTTTTCATGGTAACCATATAAACATCAGCCATGTGTTCCTGATGTTCGCTGTTTGATAATGTGGTCATGACAGAGCAGTAAAACAAGATAGATGAGACAAGAATTTAACAGATATTTATTGTATTACCAGTAGTTAAGCTCAATTGATAATTCCCACTTAAAGTGACTTTTTGTTTTATCACTGTTTTCAGTTACTGCCCATGCTCCTGTAAGTTCCCTCTACAATGAAATAGCTATAGTATTTTCACACTTTTATGTGATTATATGATATTTTGTTTGCATTACATATCGGATACTGAGCAAACATGAATTTGCCAACCATAACCTATTTAAAAGAGAAATTTTCCATTTGTACTATCTGAATCAGAGGAGCTAACGAAGTTTTGATAAAAGCTTGTACTGCAAGAATCACCTATCTACTTGTATAGTATTCTAATAGGTGTAGGCAATATTATGGTCAGTACTGGTTATTGCGATATGAAATTGGAAAACCATTGAGGCATAGAATACTGTTTTTTTTCTATATGGTTTTGGTCGTGTTCAGTATTGTTTAACGTCTTATCAACATCTATGGTCATTTAAGGATTACCTCCCCTTTGTGCAAGATACAAGCGCATGGGGAATACATGTGTTTTGGGAGGCTGCAGTATGATCATGTTTTGTTTGCTTGTGATAGCGTGGAACTGATGACGACTTTATAGGGCTATCACACTGAACCATACTGCCGAAGACACCCAGCAGGACACTCCACCCTGTCACATTATACTTGCAATGGGTGAACCAGTCATCCCACTCCCAAAAATGCTTAGCGTTATGTAGGGAGCAGAAACTACCATTTTTATAGACTTTTATTAAGTCTCAGCCAGAAGACAGAACCTGAAGGCTTTTTCACAGGGGTGAACGCTCAACTAAAGGCCAAATGTAAGGCTGTGTTGAAGGAGACATTAGGAAGAAGAAAGTTGCTTAGAAAGAAGAGAAAAAATTAAGATTCCAAAGTTAGTCACCTCTTACAATCATACAATTGGAACAGCAGGTACAATTCTTATGCCCTAAAGTCGCAAAAGAAAATAAGCTCTTACTTTTTTTTAACTTTTTTACTCAATTCCTTGCATTGTCAAGGAAACACTTTTAAAATGCTAATATATGACTGGTTAACAGAACATCAGTCTGGATATAAATAAGTCAGTAAAATAGCTATTTGAAAATTATATCATAGTTATTTGATAAAGGGAATATTTATATCAAATTAATTTGTAACATCCATAACCAGTCACCGATTCTGTTATCATGTTAGACATCTGATAAACCTTTTGTTTGTTTTCACAAAGTATGTCAAGATATAATCATTTAAAACAAAATGACAAGCATGAAAACATCTTTCTATTCAACATATTTTCGACAGGTGACATTGTATGAATTCCTCCAAATAAGAAGTCTGACTTTGTGTAATTCTATGGCTGTTCAGTTGTCTTCAATGGAGACAAAACCTATCACTATTGCAAACTTGGTTGCAGTATATGTAACAGCATGTCACACTTGTTGTAAAGCATCACTGAACAAGGAAAGATATACTTAAATTTGATTCATTTGACAAATGGAAGCCATTTAATGTTTAATGCTACTGTAGAACTTCTTTTAAGGAAAGTATGCAAACTATTACAAAACAGCATGTTGTAAGAATTATCTCCCTTAAATCCAACATGACAATAGAGAAGACTAAAACACAAATATGTTCTTAATGGTAAATGTGTGGTTTATTTTGAAAACACGTAAAAATATCTTAATGATATCAATTTGAAGATAAATTTCCTAAAAATTATCATTTTAATAACTACATAACAAAACATCAGTAACTGTTCTAGTACTTTTACAATTCTAAAAACAACAGTACCACAGGGCAGGGCAGGCCAGGTGTGTGTTAAATGGAACTTATCACTAGTCATATTTTATTAAAATAAGAAATAATTTTATGCAGACAGTTTGAAGTATACATACTACAAATTATCATAGTTCTTTTTTAGTGGAAAATGTGATATAACTGAAAGAAAAAACAGTAACAGAAAAAAGTTTTAAATAAATCACCTTTTACACAAAGTTTCTGTTGAAGCCAAGCATTTTGAAGCATAGAAAATGAAAGGGGTCCCATTTTTTTTCAAAAGGTCCTTTCAAATTATAAGAACCTAGTTTTATCTGAAAAGGACCCCATTTGCAACATTCCTCAGTGCAACCCCTGAGCATTGTCTTATAGACTATCTCTGTGACTATTTTCGGAAAAGACAAAAATAAACTAAAACACAGATAAAGACAGAAATTATCACAGTTTTCCACACATGGTTGCTTTTCACATCACATGTCCATTTTTAGAATCCCTAATAATTTTTACGGTCAATTCTTTTTTGCTGGGAGTTCTGGTAGTGTAGGTAAGATGTCATCCACTCTTTGCAATAGTTCTGACTTCCCCATTTTAAAGTCACTTTCTTTCCAAATATTTCGGAGTTCTTTTAACATTAACTGCATGTGTGGTCCCTTTTTTACATTACATTTTATCAAGTCGCCTCCACTGATAGGAAAAGGGGGTGGGGTCCAAAGGGAGGGGTCAGCACAAAGTTGTCTCTCATTTTTATACTTCATCAATTCACAAATTCTCTCAGCTGTCTTGTGTTGCTGGCCCACTGTATCACACATTAAGTCCTTGTAAAGCTTTATGGGATTTCCTGCATCAGGTAAATGACGATTCTCCACTATGAACAATCCTAGGCGGAATTCATCTGCAGATAACTTCAATCTCTCATTCATATCATACAACTGGAAGTGAAAATGTTCCATTTAAAGTGTCAAGTCATACCATTGATAAAGAAAGGATATCACTATGGTAAATTGATAGGGAAATTGAATCGAAATTTATATTTTTAATTAACTGGGTTCAACAAAAGATTAAACTGTTTAAATATGTCGCTATACAAGCGAACAACAATAACAAACTTACAGTAAGTGTTGTATGCAACACTCGTCCCCTGTCGTCAATAAAATTTTCTAAGCAACATAGACCTTGATAGTAATGAACAAATGTCTCATTTTAACAATCTTTTCTAGCCCATGAACATCTGTCTGAAATTAACAATCATTTCTTCAGCTACACTGTATTTTATGAGGCTGAGCGTGAAATGAAAATATGGTGATGAAAACCTTATTTCAGTGACAGTGACTTTTGTGTTTGAGTCTTTTACTTGGTATACAGAGCAGTATATATGCAAGTTTGACAAACAAAGTTAATAAATGTTTATTCTAGTAAGTGACCTTCACAGATGACCTTTGGACTCCTAATTCAATCATACCCTATATGTTTTCTAATGATATCAAATTGCAATTTCAAGTTTCAATACAAAATGTCAACCCAGCTATCACAAGTTATCATCTGGAAGCCAAAGTTTGAGAATAAAAGACTATTTTTTCTAACAGTGACCTTTGTAGTTGATCTTTTGACTTTTTAACAATGTTTGAAGTTTCAACCAAATCCATCAATCTTTTCTGAAGATATTATCTCATTCTGGAAACCAACATTCAGATAGCCAGACAGACAAACAATAAAGTCCCTTCCAGTTTCACTGACAGGGGATTAAAAATTCAAATATTGTAATGCTTTGAAAATCTATACCAAAACTTATACAAGTTTTTTTTATCACGATTCCTCCACCAACTAACCCCTCAACTTTTTATCAATGTCATATTTACATTAAACACTGTAATGAAACCCACTGGGGGTCAACACCCGTCAACCTCGAGGTCAGGAGGTGGATTAGTTACAGGACAATAAAATTAAGATTTATTAAAATACTGTATCATATCGTTACAGTCTTAGTGCTAATGTATCTAGGTCAAGACATTTTAGTGAGATGATACTTTACAGATATTGGGGATTCAAAATACACAAAACAAACAAAAACTATATAGATACCTCTTGCTCATTAATAAACAGTGCAGACATCCGTGTGACAGGTTGTGGTTGTAGCCCTTCTGTGTTATGACAGACCTGTCTGTAGTGATCGAGATCAACTGTGGTCGGCAAACCTGGAAATATATGTATCACATGTAGGATTGCTGAAGTACCATGACAGCTAAGTATGATTGAGTCAATTCCATCAAACACAAATTTTCGGTTTTATTAATAAGTTTACTCTTTTAGAATATATTTATGGGTACTAAATATTCATGGTTATGGGTACTAAAAAGCACCCCCCCCCCCCCCCCCCCCCCCCATCCTCCCACCTTTCACTAAGACACCAATTTGAAGAAAAAAAACTTGATTAATAACAGATTTACTGTACTGTCTAACTATCAACAATACATTTATCTTTATACTTATATCATATTAGCACATCATATCATATATGAAGCTGTTTGGTTCTAGTCATCATTTTAACAGTATTTCCACTGGAGTACCTACCTAAGTGGTTTTGGTCATCATTTTAACGGTATACCAACTAGAGTACCTATCTAAGATATTTTGGTCATCATTTTAATGGTACATCCCCTGGATTACCTACCTAAGTGACTTTGGTCTTCATTTTAACAGTACGTGTATATCGATCCAATGGAGAACTTACCTAAGTACTGTGGCATTCCAACATCATACATGATGGGAATAATGTCTGCAGCATGGTTACCACACAGTATCTTCTTCAGCTCCATCCAGATCCTCTCTCCAGATATACCTGTTGGTGACAAATTGTCATTTATATCTAATGTGGTACAATATGATGGGTGACAAAGGGCAATTCCCTGAGCCGACCTTCATGTCTGGTATAGATTTATAATTAATGATGGAATATGGCTAACAACTTAATTACAGTATGCTATGGATGATCAAGGAGCATTTTTAGTGGTTTTTTAATAACCTTTTAACATTTATATAAATCTTACATGATAAAACTTACGCTTCAAACCTTCTACATTTTCAGCTATGGCTTTTAATGTGTCTGGTAGGTGTTTATCTGGATATTCAGCTATTCTCCCGTAGAACCTGCACATACAAATTTACAAATGATAATAAAACAAATTATCTTCCGAATGATAAGCAATATACATATAAGCAAAAGATAAAAAAGATGCCACAAAAAATGGAAATATTTTAATCTCTTTTGTAAAAAAAAAAAAAAAGAACCTCCTTCATCCTAGGGTTCACTTTGCCAAGTAAAATTCTTTTCAAATATAAGTACATGTAGTTATGTTGTTTTTTTTATTCAACCCTCAATTCCTGTTTTGGGCTCTGCCTCTACCCTTCCAGGGGATTCACATTTGTACAACCTTCCATCCCTAATGTTCAGGCATGATCCTTGCCAATTGAGTCCCAAATCCCTTCCGGCTTCCTCTGTGATTTTACGGTAGATTAAGTGTATTCCTTTTTGAATGCTTCTTACCAAGGTTTTTATATCTTACCTAAAATAGCGGAGAATTCTAAGGTAATCTTCTTGTATTCTCTCTGTCGGTTCCCCAACGAACTGAACTCTCCTGTCCTGGAGATCTTGAACACCGCTAAAATAATCATGGACTGTGCCGTCGAACCCTGAATTAATTGTTAAATTTGTCAATGTCAAATAAAGTGTAAAGTTTTAGTCAAGTAATAAAAGCTTAAAGCACAATAATATGGAATATAAAATTGTTAAATTCATAAAAATCACAACTTAAATAATTAATTTACATCCGTCACACTTTAATCACTTATTCATGTTTATGAAGTATAAAATATTCTTAATCTTATCAATCTGTATGACAAGTAGTAGCCAGTCGTTCCAGTACAATATGGCACCTCATCAGAATAATGCTCTCAAGATTGGATATAGGGTTTATATTATGAAATCATTTCCTAGTGATAACCAAAATCTCCATGAAATGGACAGATAAGACATGTTTCTCTCATTTTTGAAAAAAAAAAGAATTCCTTTCAAACTCTGAAAGTGCTAAGATTTTTAAAAATAAATGTCATAGGTCTATCTTATGAGGAAAATTATACTCTTACTAGATAATGAAATGCATAGTCTAATATTAAGCTTCCAAAATGTTTCACATCTCATCATCATATCAAAGATACACAATATCTGTATCAACTAATAGCATGGTAAAAAGATATTACCAACGTCATTATGCACTGAACTTGAATCAATAGACCTCCACAAAATCTTATAATTCTATGAATTTTGACAGACATACCCAGAAACATAGCATTGATAGTGAGGTCTCTACGATTGGCATCAATAAGCCAGTCTTTTGTGAATTCCACCTCTGCCCGGCGTCCGTCAGTTACAACATCGATACGTAGAGTAGTCACCTCAAAGTTCTCCTGATCATCAAACAGAAAATATTTATCAATGGCATTCAGATGTATGATAGAGTTTTACAGATCTGTTTCATATAATAATGATACATTATTGTGTTTAATTTCAGTAATGGTCGTTGATCATAATAAAAGTTATTCTGGATCTACTACACAGCATCGATCCCTTACTAAACGTTAGGATGCTACTTCAAACTAAAACCAGCAAAATCACATGTACACAACATCAATCTAAATACTTGAGGCATGTATCTTTTCAGGTTTACATCCAGAAATTCTAGTGTAAAGTAAATAATATCAGCTTTAATTTATTTTATTTTTTGAACAGGTGAGCTAAAATCTTAACCATTGAGCAGAAATCCTGAATCCTTTGTATTAAGCCTTTCCTTGTTTAAATTGGCCATGCATTTATAGTCTTTTAAGTTAACAATATAATCTGATCTGAGGAAAGAAACACGTTTACATTATACATTTATATATGAATTCTCACCTTATCATTGATACGAACACTGATGGTACCATGCTTAATTCCTTTTTCATTGAACATACGAATGCTTTCTTTTGTGAACATTTTTATCATCTCATCTGGAGTAGCAGTAGTGGCAAAATCGACATCGGACGGAGAAATACCGAGAAGTAGATCTCTCACTGCACCACCGGCGATTCTCAACTCATAGTTGTGTCTCTCAAAAACACCTATCAGTTCCTTCAGTTCTGGTGTAAACAAATCACGAAACTTGGGAGTTTCTAACTTCATTGTAGATAGTTGTCCCTTCCACTTCCTAGTTCCACTGGGGCAATAATATTTCACAGGTTGTTTAAGGGAAGTATGTATTCTAGTCTGTTGAAATATACTCTTCAGGGCATTTCTAAAAAACACTCGAGTCATTTGTCTGAAAAATAAAAAACAAAAGATATTATTTAGAGAGAAAAAACCTAAGAAGATTGAATATTGATTATGATCATTTAGCACCATTTTGCATTGTGAATGTTTAAGAAAATGCAGTATTTGATTCTTGCAAGTATTTTTGCGATATATTCAATATAATTGAAATTTCAATTTAACTCTCTTTAAGGTAAAATAATGAAATGGAACATATATGATACGACAATTAATGGATGCATGCAGGTAAAACATTAAAGGATTTATGACTTTATCTCATGCATATTACGCCCCATCCCCTAGCTCCAGGGGAGACACATCCTCCATTTATACATTAACATTGGTTTTACTTTGCTCAATTATGCTTCAAACCAAATTTCATCAAATTCCATTTAGGCATTCAGGACTAGAAGTGATATCAAAGAAATATTAACAGACGACAGATATTGCACCTTATGATCAACGGCCCTTTGGGCCAGGTGAGCTAATTAATATCTTCTCCCTTTTTTTTGCCATTTTACAGCTAATTACTGTTTCTGAAAATTATCACATAATTATCATCAAATGACCTCCAGCTTATTAGACTAACACTTTGATGAATGATTGAGCTCTACTGCAGTAGAGGAAGAAATCTCTCTTGCAAAGTCAGTATATAGGAAGCGACAAGAATTTTACCAGACTTGACAAATTGTATACACAAACTATAAAGTTACATGTATGAAGCCCAAGTTTCCTCTGGTCCTGATCATGACACCATGTCTGGTGTAGGACCAGAGCACACTTCTATATGAAAACATGGAATTCTTTGACACCGTTTGGTGTCACTAAGATTTAGGTGCAAACACAAGAAAATTGGGCGTGACATAACACCTACCTTGCATATATGGATAAATGAGATACATATTTATATTTATAAATATTTATTTACCCAAAAACATCCATTTAGTCCCAAATTTAGTGACAATATATAACTAACTACTTGAATCAGAACGCAATGGACCGAAATGACCAAATATCATTTAATTTGTGTTTTTCTTCTTGCATGGTTTTAATCAAGAAAACTAAGCTTATCATTTCCCAAAACCTGTTATATTTATATAATTAATATAAGAATACATATTATAATTTACAAATCATAAGTGGTAAAATATATAGATATAAATGTTTTATTTTTTTCCCTTTTGCTCCATCGCACATTGCTAAGGGTGATTAGGCCACCCGCAACCTACATAGTTAGCAATATACGGTGAGATTTTGACCAGCGTAAAGTGAGGGTCTATACCGACGGAATATTACAAGGATTTGGGAGTAAATTGGTGTTTTGAGGTAAATTTTGTATATCAGCACATGGACTTTTGGTCTAGCCACTAGTTACTGTCTCTATATCAATTAACTTTGATGTCTACAATTGTTTATTTATTTCATTCGGAACTGAATCACTGTTATATTTGTTTATATTTATGTTAAAGTGTGTATGTGTGTGCAAGTGCTTTATGTAACATATTCTGTGTTTATCTTGTGTTAGAAAAATAGTTACTTCCCTTTAATTCCTTTGTTTATATTATGTATTTCATTTCAAAATATTTAGACCAATTAATTTATAAGATTGTAATTATATTCGATCACTCAATCCACCATGGAAAGAATTTATATAGGCTTGCCTGTTATTCGATCCAATTGATATTAACATCATGTCAATAAAATTTGTTGAAATGAAAATTATGTATATATAAATAATTCATTTATCCATATTATAAAGTAGGTGTTATATCACGCCAAATCTTATTGTATTTTCACAAAAATCTTAGCAACACCAAATGGTGTCGGAGAATTCTGTGTTTTCATATAGTAGTGTGCTCTGGCCCTACACCAGATATGGTTGTCAGGACCAGAGGAACCTCAGGCTACATGTATGTTATAAATTACTTGAGTAAGAAAACTCATGATCAAGTTCAAAGAAACAACCAGTAACTTACCAAGGTGACAATTGCATGTATCGTTGTAAACATGTATTCAATAAAATCAATATGAAGAACTGTTTTGTTACAAATACCACAGGCGTTTGAAGTTTTGACTGTAAATTGAGGTACAATGTATACTGTATAAAAAAATTACTTTTATAGTAAATACTCTTATTTTTTATATGGTATTAGATCTCAATTTACAGTCAGAACTTGCGGCCATAATGGATGATACTGTAGCGGAACTGACTGGAGCGATCGTCGGCAATAAGGTAGCTCAATCGGTAGAGCATCCGGCTATTGTTCGAAGGTCCCGGGTTCGAACCCCGATCTGGCCGTGCATTTTTCCACTCCTCTTACACTACTCCTGTACGTATATGAGGTCTTATTCCACCTGATTACATTGGTGGATACTACATGACAGCCTGTCAAAAGTTTCCTGTCATGTAAACCTCTAATATTACTGTAGTGGGATGATACATTATTGATACATACAATGTCTAACATGGTTAATGCACCTCCAACAACAACCAGGCATATATAATAGCTGCGATAACGCAGCTATGGACGATGGACAGACAATTTCTGACAGATAGTCGTGCCGGAGAGCAGTGTAGGCAGAGTATGAATATTCGTTCCAATATTGTATATCCTATTAGCTACTGTACTGTACTCGGCATTCTTGTCACCACAGATTCCCACAGTTGGTTATTAGTCTACATCGACGTCTTATGACTACACACCAAATAAGCATTACATACACTTACCCGTACCTATGGCTTGTTAAAGAAACTAGCTGTCAGCTGTATCACTTCTATAAACACTTATGTATCGATATATTACAAAAGCTTACGAAACACGTGTGGGTGTTGTGAAAACAGGATGATGCAGCCGAGAATACAAAAAATCAGAGTAACTAAAATGTTTGTTTTTCTTCCCGAAAAGGCACAGCGTTTTAAGCGTTTCACAGACAAAGATCATCGAGTGCATTGACCCAATGACCCGTGCGATGCTGAAAAACAAATCAGCTGACATAAAGAGACCAGAAGGAGTACCTGTGAGTTATCATTTTATAAGAAACATTCATTTCTTACTAATTTTTGAATGACGCGAATTGAAGGCAGATTGCCATATCTGAAAATCTACAAGGTCTACTCTTTGTGAGTGACGCGAACTTTAAAATTTATTTACTAACTTAACATGAGACAGATTGACACAATGAGCTGACACATGAATCATGATGACTATCACAGATTGATGTCAAAGCACCCATGAATCATTGAATAAGTTAATAGGTATATATATATATATATAATCTGAATTTTTAATGAGTTATCCCCTATCCCTTGAATGAAACAAAAAATAGAAATTAGAAATCTAAATCAAAATCTTTACGTACTTCTGCGAGTTAAGAAAAAACTTTCTGGAGGCAAATTGTGTGGAAAGATACAGACTTATTTACATATAGAAATATAAGTCAGTGACTATACATGTATACATTAAACCAGACTCACGTATGCATATAACATAAGTAACTTTTGCAGTGTACTTAAAAAAAACACTCTTAAATACTAAGATGATGTAAGTTTGGAAAATCAAATGAAATTATGATTATTTACATAGAAAATGCATATGGTATACATAGACTAGAGTGTATTTAATTCATGACAGCTATGGCAAGCTGTTTGGGCATATTTTTTTCCATTGATTCAGTTACATGTACCGTATATTAGTGTATTTGGTCATGTATTATATACATTTTATAAGCCTGAGTTTCCTCTGGCCCTAACATAATGTCTATCAGACATGGTGTCAGGGCCAGTGGAAACTTGGGCTAGTCATGTATATATACAGTACGTATACATGTACAGACAAGTAAATTTTCAAATTTGAGACAATCCACCTCTTAATAAGATACATGTGAATTACAATTTAAATAGTCACATATACAAGTTTAGTAGAACAATACGGGCCCGGGTATACAAACAGAGACAACAATAAAACAGAACATACAAATGTACATAAACAAAAACAACAGATAGGATATTCTGGATCACAATTTAGGTATATGTAGCCTAGATTATGACGTGAATTACTTCGTTTGATAGTACATGTATATCAATACATATTTGTATATATGTATTTTAAACACAAACATCTCTATTCTTGATTAATAATATAAGATATATATATATTTACAGATATCTGCATTGGTTAAGTATAATTAAGCCCAAATAGTTTGCCATAAACAGCACACTAGTATTACAATATTAATCAGCTGTTTGAAAATAAAAAAGAAATTCGCATTCAAGTTTCTTAAGTATTGAATCTTGATTTGGTCGATTTCATGGGGTCATGAATTGAGTTGCTCTTGAGACAAATTCAACATTCAACATGAACTGCGTTCATGTTGAATTTGTCTCAAGAGCAACTCAATTCATGACCCCATGAAATCGACCAAATCAAGATTCAATCCTTATATTTCAATTTTTTTTTTTTTCGAATAAAAAAGTCGGTCTAGATATTAATGTCTCGAAGCTTGTGCTAGTCCAAATGCGGAAAAGCCCGAGGAGTTCCGGATTGTGGATGTCTAGTCGGTCGAGTAAAATAGTCCGCAATTTTAGGATTAAAAACAGCATTATTTGATCAAAATAGAAGTATCTAGCATATCTGGTCTTTCATAAAATACAAGAATACATTATAAATTTGATAATTTTAATAATTAATCCATGTTTATGACAACAATGTAGAAAAAGTGAAATCGTTCCGCGGAAAGATTTTAACCATGTATTCATACGCACTGATCAGTGTTAATCTGGTCAAATTCATGAGCAAATGAAACAGATTAAGTTTGGTAGTTTCATTGAGTCCAACTTGAGTAGAAATTGAAATATTAATAAATGCTACCAATTATTAGTTTGCGCTGAGTTCATCAGAATCTAAATTTAAAGATGTACAAAAAAAGCTTTAGAGATAGAAAAATGTAGTGCTCAATAATCCTTACCCTTACAGTGGTGGCTGGATGGAGTAGTGGATATTAAACTCGTCTTTCATTTATATAGGCGACTATATATATAAGTATTTGAAAGTAAGATGGCTCAATTAGACATGAAAAAGTTTATGGCATTATTGTGGTCACGACATGTATGTGGTTAATTTTTTCCAGGAGATCCAGTTTCCTCCAACATTAAGGTTATTGCATGCTTTCATCGGGACAAACAATAACAGTAGTGTTTTATTATTAGAAAAATATTTGTAATATAACTTAAATGAGAGCGTTCAGCAATGATTACCGAAATATCCACATAAGCAATGCAGGTCTCATGTACCTCTTGTATTAGTTTTATTACTTTGTTTCATATAATTGTTGCGAAAACAAAAAGTTTCTTTTAACACTCATGGATCAATACCTCTCTTCCAAAGAAAATTTATTAGCTCACCTGGCCGAAAGGGCCAATATTGATGAGCAAATGCCATGGCACGCCTCCCACATCCATCTGTCAACTTTATGTACGCCCATCAAATTTTTTCAGGAGTACGTATAAAATGGTATGGTGTTGTCGTTCGTCCATCATGTGTAAACTTTGATTTCCAATCTCTTCAAACATTTTTTGACTGATTTCTTTGAAACTTGGTATACATTATTACATTAGAATCATGATATGAAGTTGTTTCCCTGAAAAGAATTTTGATTCAACAATTTTCGTATAAGTTATTTCCCTTTGTTTATTTCGGTATTTGATTTTTTTCCGGCAATATTCTCCTACATTTTTTAACCAACTTCTTTTAAACTTGGTTGGCTTTATAATCATGATATGAAGTTATGTTTCCCTGAAAAGAATTTTGATTTTACTATTTTTGCAAAAGTTATTGCCCTTTTTTTATTTCAGTATTTGAATTTTGTCCAGAAATTTCCTCCTACAGGCTACATTTTTTTACCAATTTCTTTGAAACTTAAAATGCTTTCTAATCATGAATCATGAAAATATATGTTATGTTTCCCTGAAAATAAATCTGTTTCGAATATTTTTGCAAAAGTTATCGCCATTTGTTCATTTCAATATTTGAATCTTGTCTGTCGATCTCCTAGTTTTCTGTTGATTTCTTTGAAACTTTATAATCATGACATCTACTTATGTATCCGGGGTACTTGTATTTGTTTTCCTCAAACTATTACACAAGTGAACATTGACTTTATAGTGAAAGATGAGATTTATAGCATTGCCAGCTAGCCACTCATAAGTTGATGCAAATCTTATTTTAATGTAAATCGGTATCTTATATAGTATAAAACACTAAATGGTATTTGATAGGTGTATATTTTTCGCCCCACAATACTGTGGTTCAAATAATTGCTACTTTAATTTTCATTAAAGATTTAGCAGAATTTTACCAAACTTGGTCAGTGGCATCATTGCATGGATGAAGGAGAGCTAATTTTGTAAAAACAGTATTTGTGGGCCCCGGGTCTGGCTCCCAAGGGGCCTGAAGGGCAGGGCCAAATAAGGGAAATAAAGTAGAAGGGGAAACAATTTTGTTTAAATAGTTGGTGGGATCTTCCCTGAACACCAACTCTGGTTAGGGTTGGGTGTTTACATAGGGGTTAAGGTGTACATGTGTTGATAGGGAGTTATATCCTCAGTGTAAGAACTCATCAGGTAAATCAGAACACAGGTAAATCAACTTAGCTGATCAGAAAACTGTTTCAAAAAGAGTGAATAAAACTGAAGCACGCTTTGGAAAATCATCATATTTTGCTTCGATATTTGAATTATCAACATCTTGGCATACATATGTATTTACTGAATCTTATATTGTAAATCAATTGTATCGTTGGATTTTAATTTTATTAAATTTAGTGTCTTATTGATTTAATTTGTGCTTGTTTTCAGATTTAATGTAAATATTTAGAAAAAAAGTACTTTAATGTGATTGTTTAATTTACATTCTTTTATATCATTTCAGCAAATTCAACCTTGTGTCATTTTTCATTTATGGTGCAGTTATTATATATATCTGATTATCAACATTTAAATTGGCATAATTACGGAATCTTCAATTCATACTTTTTACTGTAAAGCGATATTAGTTAGATTTTGTATTTTTTTCATATTGAGTAACTTCTTACTTTTTTCATATTAGTATAGATTGTTATTGTAGAATTATTATAATATTCTTTAAAAGGTATATCTGTTTCAGGTTTATATTTAGTTAGTAGTAATAGTTTTTGTTTATATTTTAACTTACTTAGAATAGCTATACATATACATGTACATTTGAATTGTATTGTATTTTTGTATATTTTTTATTATATAACACAATATAGATCAGTTAGGCCTACTGCAAAACTATTGTAATATTTTTGTAAAGTTGTATCTGTTCCAGGTTTGATCAGTACAGGTTTTCTTCAACTAGCTATATATATATATATTGCCTTTTTTCCAGATTTGATAAGATTATCATATACAGTACATGTAATTACATTATAGATCAGCTCTTGTAGAGCAATATTCATGTGTGTATCTGTTTTAGGTTTAGTTAGTAGAAATATTTTTTGTTCATCATACACAGAATAGCGAACGCACAAGTCAACGTTAATTTCATCATCAACAGATATTGTCATTATTAATAGCAGCATCTATAATTAGAGCTTTGAATTTAGAAAACAATTCTATTTATTTCTATTTATATATTTTATATCTGATATTGTCATTATCAATAGTAAAATATATAGTTAGGCATAGCGCTTTAAATTTTTTTTTTTTTTTATATATTTTATATAGATTTATTGAGATAATATTGTCATTTCATTTTTACGAGTAAAATAATCTAGATGAGAGTGCTTTGAATTTAGACAACTTTATCTGATTCATACACCTGAGCTGACCCTATTGTTTTTTACCTGAGTTGGTATTTCATATTGAAACAGACTATAACTAAACTTCAAAGAACTTCCTACAATAACACCTTCCTTTGTCTTTACCAGAGTTGGTGTTCGGGGAATGAGTCCAGTTGGTCTGGGCCCCTAGGGGCCTGAGGGGCAAGGCCCAAAAGCAGAAATAAAGCTAATCTGTTAAAATCCTTCTTCTGTTTTAAGGAATAAAAGGATTTGTACCATAAATATTTATTATGCAGTGTATTTTTAGCTCACCTGGTCCGAAGGACCAAGGTGAGCTTATGCCATACCGTAGCGTCTGTCGTCCGTCCGTCCTCCGACCGTCAACAATTCATGACTTCTTCTTCATAACCACAGATCAGAATTTGACCAAATTTGACCAGAAGCATCCCTATGGGGTGGGGACTCAAAATTGTACAAATGGTTGGGCTGACCCCCCCAGGGGTCTGAGGGGCGGGGCCAAAAGGGGTCAATTTGGCTATATTGATATAAACAACTTCTCTTCTGAAACCGAGCAATGGATATTGCTCATATTTGCCTGGTAGCATCACTATGGGGTGAGGATTCAAAATTGTACAAATGATGGGGCTGACCCCCCAGGGGCCTAAGGGGCGGGGCCAAATGTGGTCAATTTGGCTATATTGATATAAACAACTTCTCTGAAACCGAGCAATAGATATCGCTCATATTTGCCTGGTAGCATCACTATGGGGTGGGGATTCAAAATTGTACAAATTGTGAGGCTGACTCCCCGGGGGTCTGAGGGGCGGGGCCAAAGGGGGTCAATTTGGCTATATTGATATGAACAACTTCTCCTCTGAAACCAAGCAATGGATATCACTCATATTTGCCTGGTAGCATCACTATGGGGTGGGGATTCAAAATTGTACAAATTGTGAGGCTGACTCCCCGGGGGTCTGAGGGGCGGGGCCAAAGGGGGTCAATTTGGCTATATTGATATGAACAACTTCTCCTCTGAAACCAAGCAATGGATATCACTTATATTTGTATGGTAGCATCCATAGGGGGTGGGGACTCAAAATTGTACAAATGGTGGGGCTGACCTCCCAGGGGTCTGAGGGGCGGGACTAAAAGGGTTCAATTTGGCTAAATTGATATAAACAACTTCTCCTCTGAAACCAAGCAGTAGATATTGCTCATATTTAACTGTGGGCATCCCTTTGGGGTCAGGATTCAAAATTGTACAAATTACGGGGCTGACCCCTGGGGGCTGAGGGGCGGGGCCAAAAGGGGTCAATTTGGCTAAATTGATATGAACAACTTCTCTGAAACAACTCATATTTGTCTGATAACATCCTTTTGGGTAGGGATTCAAAATTTTATAAAGGAAGGAACTGACCCCAAGGGGGCAGAGGGCGGGGTTAATTGGTTTAAACAACTTCTGTTCTGAAACTAATCAATGGATATCACTCACATATGTGTGGTAGCATCCCTATGGAGTTGCACAAAAAGTCAATTTCATTTCATGGATGAATGCATTTTTTGGCATAAAAACCTCACATAACCATATAAAATGCCTATGATATATTGACATAGCGATAACAGTGACAAATATACTTAAGCATCATTCTTGTTTCATATTTCATGAAAACCAGGTGAGTGATACAGGCCCTCTGGGCCTCTTGTTTATTTCCTTCCTCAGTAAGACCCCTTGTGTTTCCTTCCTAGTCAATCAGATTGATAACATATTATACTATTGAAGTTTCTATAGTAGCAATATCCCTATTTTTCTTACCTGTATCAACTGTGGTATGTCATATATATATGTAATGATTTATCTGAAAAAGGAAGAAGTTTGATCAGCCCTTATCCGCATGAGGAAGTTTGATTTACGTGTGTATATATATACTAGTGCTACACTTACGTAATTGTCTGTAACCAATCGGATTACCGGTGTACTCATAGAACTACATTATATCTACTGTACCTATTTCTTCGAACATTTTATAGTTTTATATCTGAAGAGAACACGTTTCTTTTTTTCAGATTTTCCTATTTACATTGGCAGTATATAGCTATGGTGTCACATTTTGTTTTCCTGGTGTTGGTGATTACTTTGATTGACTGCATAAGGTAAGTCTAACTTGAAATACACCTGAAAGGCTCATGTATATTATAGGCGCTTTTTTTTTCACGATTATGTTTTTGCTATTTTGTGGGTCATTGCATGATGTAGTCGCAACTATCTGATTTGTGAAATAATAAGACAAGGATAAATCTGCAAAATAAACTGGTAAGACTGTCATTATGTTATATATATACTGTCATTAGCTGACTCGGACGCCTCCAATCATATAGGTTATTTTGACAATTATAATAATTATTTTTCTTATCTGTTAAGTTATGATATATGTGTCTACAATCATGCAATTAGCACTCCTTAATTTGAGATCCGAAGTGATTTTCACGAAAATTTGATATATTCTTATAAATCATAACCAGATGGCATACTTTTAATTCGTTAAAAATTGAAGTCTTTCTGTTTAAAATTAAAAAAAAAAAAAACAGTTATATGGTAACATGTAAATTGTCAGGGTAGACATGGGTATATTGGGATTTAGTTCTCAGTCATACTCTCAGTGTAAATTTGGATCACAGGGTGTACAACTATAATCATAACAAGCATCCAGATTTGAAAACTTTCTTGTGAAAGGAGAAAATTTTGATGGATTTTGTGATTTGTGGATAGCTCTTTCTATACTTCTCTGAATGACTTAAAGCTTCATCTGCATTTCAATGTGTACATCGTCTGTTTGTCCATCCATCCATCATCAAATTTTCACTTTTTCTGTTTGTCTATCCATCCATCATCTAATTTTCACTTTAAACGACATCTTCTCACTAACAAAGAGGCTCATGATCAGGGTCAAAGTATTTGGCATGTAGCATATAGCTAGGATGAGAAGAACCACTAATTTGTTCAAATGAATGCCCTTGACATACAAATTTAAACAACTCCTTTTCATTAAACAACAGTAGAAGGTGAGCAATACTTACCCATGGGTCCCCTTCTTGGTTTATGCAAATGGATTTTCTTTTCTTATTTCTTAACTATTTTTTGGTTCATATAGTCATTTTAGTCAGAGTGGGTTTTTAGGTCACCTGAGGCAAAGGGTCGAAAACGCGAGAATGTGAAAACGCAACAGCGAAAACGCAAGATTAATCTCTCGCACTCTTGCCGTCGAGTTTTTGCAATCTAATGATGTACATGTAGCAACAAAGATTGGGTACACATGATAGCACCGATGATGAACATTAGATGCATGCAATGGATACAACACATGTAGCTCACTGTTCATCATCATTATTCATGTTGAATAATTATATATATTCATGTTGAATAATGATATGTTGTGGACTCGCAAGAGTTCATCAGTCATTCAATAAATGACCTTTTAACAACAATATACTTTTTGTTGTCTTTGCGAGTCAACTTTTTGCAACAAACAAGCTTCAGTCTCTGAACATGATCCAGGCTTACACAAATGTAGTTACGTATAGTTCTGTTAACAATGTATCAAATTTAATATAAATTCATCTTTTGTTATACAGTACAAATATACACTGAAAGCAAACTGTTGGTTTACTTATGATATAAATAGTGCTCATTTGTTATGTATGTATGAATGTATATGTGGTGCTTATTATATTGTATTTTGAAGATAATAGTGCATATCAGTTATCCATTGTACACGTATCATATCATCAGTAAAAAGTATATATATATATATGTGCATAATTTTAAACTTTTAAAGTGTAGAATATGTTTGAAAAAACATATATTCACATATATATGATTATGTCAATGAAATTTAATATATAATTTCACATCTCAAAGTATAACATTAAATTGACATTTTTGTAGTTCTATCACCTATTTACCTGTATCTACCTGTATTAACCCTGGATTTTGCAATAAATGAATGAGAGATAGTGACCTTCTGTGTTTACTTAATAATTAGATCCCTGTGTAAACAAATCCTGATTCTCCCAAAACATTTTTACCTGGATTTTCGGTTTTGGGAGAAACAGGATTAAACCAGGATGACCTATAGCCATTTTGTCTGTCGTAGTGCTCAGATCGAGTGTAAAGTAATAAAACTCTTACTTTCAAATAAGATTTCGACCAAATTTAGTCTTAAAAGTCATTGTGGAGCGCAAATATAATTTATATAAATGAGGCTGGTCCGACCCCTGGGAACTGAGGGTTGGAGCATCAAAAGGAGAGCTTGGCTGAAAATTTCTTTTAAAATGCTGCTCCTCCTTAATTCCTTAATGGATTACAACCAAATTTAGTCCGAAACATCATTGGGGTAGGCCTAGGGCAGTCATAATTTATATGAATGAGGCTGATTTGACCCCTTGGAATGAAGGGGTGCTGTAAGCCTTTGTCATATGACCATTTAATCTCAGGGGGCCATTTTTTTGTGAGATATGGTTTTGTTGACTTGCTGTTACTAAAAACTCTCAACTCTGTCTTTTACAGTCTCTGTGTCTGTGATAACTACAAATGGGACCGTTTCATCTTCGCACAAGAATGGCCAACGGCTGTGTGTCAGAAAGCTAATGAAACAGTAAGTTGATAGCCATAATAAGTTCACTGCATTTTACACATTATTCAATATATCAAAATTCAAAACAATAGACCTCTTACTAACTTTCACTACATGAGCTGTTATAATTTGTTAATTTCCTGGAAAAGATTATGATGTTTAAATTGAAAACTGTTTTCATTGTTAATCAGGAAACAAGCACTCACATACAGCGATGATGCAATATTTCTAATTAACTAGAAATGGTGATGGAGTGGGCATCCATCATTCGGCCATCCATTGACTATTAACTTCTTCTAGATATTTATGAGTAACTGAGAAATGATATTTGGCCAGGATGTACGTGAGGAAGAGTATATTAATGTTTCCCCAAATGAATTATGATTCACCACAATGCATCAGTGAATCCTATCTGTTAGAGATATTGGATACCATTTCCTAAAATATCACATGAAAATTTGGCAATAGTAATTTTGCCATTGGGTCATGATGACGTATTGCCATCATGCTTCGTGTGTAATCCCCTATCATTAACTTTTCATATTTCAAAGTTCCACCAGTGAGAGGCCCCTCAAACTTCTTCTGAAGTTCCACCATTTGGATTCAGCTCGCACTTGCCTTAAATGTTAAGTTTCCAGAATGGTCAGAAATCCAAGATGGCTACCATGTCCAACAGTATCACTATACACTTGTATTTACCAATTACTACTAAGAATGTATACTGCAATAGTACTAGGACATTTAAAGTCAGGTGTTCATTTTCACATAGTAGATTTTAAGACTGTGTGAATATAAGTATACAAAGGACTCTCCAGATGAGTTTATTTTGATGTAATGTACCATGAACTGACAGAAAGTTTTTGCCTTATTTCAGGGACACAAATGTCATATTCCCTCCCAGGTAAATACTTGGGGTATACATGGTCTATGGTGAGTATATTATAAAAATGTGATGATTTATTTAGTTCTAGTTAATTAATGATAAACACTGAAGAATTCTACTGATAATTTATGTTCAAATTAAGGTAAAATAAAAGTCCCCTCCCAAAACAGGAAGAATTGAATTGACAAGTACATTATGTGTATGCACCTGTCAAAAATTGTTATTACGGTAACTGCATCTACGCAATATTACTGACGTGGAGTATAGCTACCTGGTATAATTGTACACAACTGTTCGTCTGTTATGTCAAATAATGGGTGTATACAATCTTATTTTTAAACCAGGATATACACATGAAAATACACACTTATTGGTCTGAGTCATTGATTATCGTACAATGTATACAAAAATCTGGTGTTAAATTTAGGATGTACATGTACATTGTGTAATTTTCACCTACAAAAGTACATTTCTGACAATTGCCATATCTCCATAGTGCTAGCGTCCATAAAATAGGTTCTTCCTTATTGTACATGTAAGTAGTATCAATCACTTGTAAATAACATAAAGAAGGAAGTGTAAGGCTCTAGTGCTTCCTTTTGTTTCCACTTCTCATTTATGAAAAGAAATTCCTTTGCGAAAAAAAAAAAAATTTCACTTTTAGTTTTCATTGATTGAGGAAGAAGTGAATTGAAAGATTGAGCGAAGTGTGTTGTAATGAAAACTTGAGAATAATTAATGGATTAACAAGGAAATATGTAGCCTGATCATTCTTCTGTTACTAAGGAAGATAAAGTATTTATTACTCTATGTGTTGAAGATTGATAAGGGCTGCTGTGATAGATATTTTCCCTATGATAACGATGGTCTTAAATTTTTATGTTCTGAGTCGAACTTCACACAACACGTTCTTATCTACAAACTTCTCACTTGAAATCAAGATTTCTGGTAACTCTTCACACTGAGTCTCTTTCACCCTCCTTTAAGTTCTGTGATAAGTTTATGGGCAAGACATTCATGAAATTCACAAAATTTTAATCTTATGAAATGAGGAAGAGGGACAACTCTTGAAGCCAGGTTTCCATACATTACATTTCACCTTCTACAGCTGGTTGGCGACATGTTGCCAAAACATGTCTGAGATTTTATTTTTAAGTGGGCACTGTATACCACAAGGTATCATCCTGAAAACTATTATGTGACTGAACTACAAAACACATATGAAATTGGCAGGATTTGGGTTCATTTTGTCAGTAGTTCATGATCAGCTAAATTAAATAAAAAGAAAAAGGAAAAAAATGAATGATACTTTACTATTACCATCTATTGTTTTACAGGCCTACTTTTGAACATACAAAAGGCCCAACAGAATGTCAGATATCAAAGCCATTCAACTTTACGCTGATAAAGGTAACGACGAAATGGTCATGTTCATCTGATTAAGGGTATCATCCTATCCTCAACATTGTTTCTGTTAATTATTTGTCACATGACATTCAAGGAGTATATGACTTTGTAAGCTACAGAAATTCAAGGTCGTAATAATGCTCCCCTATGCTGTAATCTTGTTGGAGCCCTGTATGTACAGATTGCTTCAAGATGATCATGTGGAATATATAACCACATGATAGGGCACCTGTTGACCTTACTCCAACAATGTTAGAGGTTTAATAAGGCGAGATATTTTTGACAGGCTAAATCATATCCGATAGAATAAGAGCCAACCAGCAGCCTCTTATGTTATAGGAGTACTGTTGACCTGTCATTGTTCTAGTCATACCTCTACCATAAAATAGGGGGGGGGGGAGGGATATAATGTGGCCCATGGCATCGCATCCCGATGCATCGTAACTAGCTAATCTTAGGAACTGCTGATTCTGTCATAATCAAACTGTGTTTGGGGTTATGAAGTCGCAGCGGGGAGCGGGCATATATGTCTTACAAACATTTTCTAGTTTTATAATAGTTTTAGCAGGAAACATTGGTTACTAACTGTTACAAGCTTGTTTTCGTTTCTGACTGTTTCAGCCATTGGTGAAAGAACTCCAGGTTTTGTGGCCTAACATGTATGTCGACACTGTGACAGAAAGCTTCTGGTGTGTAACATACCTGAAACCATTGTTTTAAGGAAAATACAATACAATACAATATATGTAATTCTAAATTTTCTAAATTTGTTTGACTTTCAACCATTTTAGCAGATATTGATACAATGTAAAATTGGTTTAAGACCAGATCAATGTTAATCCCTGGAGGTGGTAAATCTTAACTTGCTTTTATGTTTGTAAGACACTTGTGACAGAGGTATTTTTTTGTATACAAGGAAGCAAAGCACAGCATATTTGATACCAGATATGAAATTATTCTGAAATCTCTGAATCATTTCTCCTATTGCAGGCAACACGAATGGGATAAACATGGACGCTGTGCTACCACCCTCCCCGCTACTGCAAATGAATATTTGTACTTCAAAAAAGTGTTACAACTCATGGAAAAATTCAGTGCTTCCACGTAAGTCAAGGTCAAGTGATTTCTGTAGTTTAGGCAGAGTCTAATAAGTAAGACCAAACAACTGCCATCCAAGGTCATCAGATATTTGTATTTTTAGTTAAGGTCTAAGAGACAAGGTCACACTCAGTCATTCAAGATCATTATTAACTTCAGTTAAGGTCTAAGAGGCAAGGTCACTTACTGTCAGTCAAAGTCATTTGTTTCTTCAGTTAACATTTAAAATGATATATCATCTTGTTACATACACTAATTTAAATCGACATAATTATCTTGCTTTTTCTTTTCCTCAACAGGTTATTGAAGAATATGGGCATTTTACCTAGTAAGACGGCACACTACACAGTAAGTGTACATCTCCCCTGACGTGTCTGGTAGTATAACATCTATCAGTTCCAGATTTAATAAAACTCATCTATCACCGCCACATATAGGACTGTAGGTGGAGTAAATCTCTCCTTACGTCTATACTGCTATTATAGGACTGGATCAAAATGTCCAAAATCAAAATAATTCAATTTGATAAAAAGTCATACCATGTCACTCAAATAAGTAAATACATGTAGTATAGTATACTACTTTTTACAAAATTAACTGACCATGTCAAATGAAGCCACATAGTTCAAAGTTGTAACGTATACACCGGTCGGCAGGCACACATGGTGACCAACTCTCCTCTCTCACCAAGCCCCAGGCCATGGCAGCTACACAGGTTGTGGGGGTGTTTTGTTTACATAATCAGTTCAGGGTCAAAGTGTCTGAGATTTCTGGGGTTTTATGAGGGAAGACTGCTCAAATCCGGGAGAAATATAACCCCGATTCGGGAAATGTACCAAATCGGGATTTAGGGAAAATTTTCATGATTTTCTGGGCACTTCCCGCGTAATCCGGGATGGTTGACACCTATACTATACTGTATATATAAATGTGCTCAACTCAATGTACAGTGTAATTAAACAGATTTTTTTTCTGAAAACAGTTGGACCAGATACAGTTTGCCCTGATGCGAGAATTAGGTAACAAGACCGTCGTCATTGAGTGTGTGAAGGATTCTGTAAGTATCTTGTTTTCTTACTCTCCATATTATTTAAATTAACATACAAAAACAATATTTTAAACAGGATATGTCATCAGTCTTTTTTCTTTGATTGTTTATATATATTTATACAATTGTATAGATATTAATTTGCTTTCCGTGAGATTGAACATTCCAGTTTTTATCCACAATATGGGGAAATCTCTTTTCTACTTATAACTAACCAAAGTGACTGCCTCTTGCAAACTTCTTGTAAAAGTTTAATTTTTGCAAAAATAAAATGATCTTATATCGATTGTTAATGACAACATCCTTGAATGAATCTTCTTGACCATGTCATTAACCTGTGTGTTTCCATGAAGATCGTTTTAGTTAGGGGACTATTGGGTTCCTCTCTGTCTGTCTTGTATACGTATATGTAACACCAAAGTTTGTCAGCCCTCTAGTGGTTTCATTGATTGAAGGATTTTTATCAAACTTAATACAATGATAAAGAACCATAATATCTTTGAAAAGGTCAAGTTTCAGGGTTTTTAGGTCAAGGTCATGGTCATGGTAACTGTTACTATTTTTAGCAGAGGACGGAAGGGGAATTGTATTGATTTAGCAATAACCAGTATGCCTATAAAAATCAATGATTATCTTCTCCAAATATCTCATGGAAATCCATCTTAAACAGTTTTTGTTTTTTTGTTCAGAAAACTGGCTTGGACATGATATTTGAAGTGGAGATCTGTCTGGATAAGGAGTTCAATCCAATAGACTGTTACACTACTCAGAATCGCCAGGACAACTCCGCCAGTGGCCATTTTCTCAGGAAACACAGTGGCAATGAAGAGGGAAACTGTCCCCGTGACAAAAAGGCTTTTGAATATCCTCCTATCCCAGGAAATTGAGAGTTCGGACAACAAGATCATTGCTGATGTACCAGCATATCGGCGCTGATGCAGTTAAATCTGTATCTTATGCCATTTACTGTTGTATACCTTACCTGGAAAGAGATTTCGGAAATATTATTTATTCTTTTCTCAAACATCACCTGAATTCATTTATCCATGATATTTTTCTTTCAAATTTTCAAAAATTCACATTATTTTCTTCAATCAGATTTCTGTTTACAAAGTAGCTGCAAGGAGAGAAATTATTTTAGCATCCTGTTTATGTAGTAAGCCTCGTGTACTAGTTTATTAATATTATGATAATATATAGAGAGAGAGAGACAGAGAGAGAGTCTGTATACTGCACATATTGATCTGAGAAATTAACAAGTGTTGTATTTTTGTAAACAATTATCAAAAATTAAGGCTCCTGAAAGTTGTACTAATTCAACTGTGGATCTGTTTGTTAATTGAGAATAGATATTTCTACCACAATAGTTTAAGGTTTACACAAGTTTGGAATTTGATCATATTAAACATCTAAATAACATTTAAACATTTAGCAGTGTCATGTTATTACCTCTTTTTCATTAATCCATAATTAAATCTACATAAGTAACAATCATAGACGTAAAATTCCAATTATTTACATCTCCATGCTTAATCCGGTAAAAAATTAGCTTGAAAATGGTGGTCCAGTTAATGTAAAAAAATGAATGTAAAACAAAAACAAACAAAATGCTATTTTCTTTGTACTTCATATTTGCCCTGCTTGGCATACACAAGAACACATTGATGCAAAACAGGTCAATTTATCCTCAGAAAAGCTTTTCTATTGTGGTAGAATCAGATTACACAATATCCGGTTGTTGCATATAGAATTTCATTTGAGTTACTTTTTTTCCACTAAAGCTCACGTTTTTTGTATGTTTTGAAAAATAATGAACTTGAGTTATGAGATGTATAACCTCTATAGATATGGAAATATAAACATATAAAGACACCATATTTTAATGTTTGTATATATACAATAGATATATAAATCATAAATACGTACAAACTATGCAATGTAAATTGTTTGATCAGGAAAACAAGTGTTTTAATTCAGAAGCACTTGGTCTATGTATGATTTTACCTTGATGAAAATATCTAACTTGTTAACAATATATTTTGGTCAGTTTTTAAGTATTTATTAATATTTTTCAGTACATGTATTTATCAATATTTATTTTAAACCTAATTTATATTCATATCAGATCTGAATTACTGGTGTGTTCTTGCTGTTTATGTTCAGTCTTCTTTTTTATATGGCATTATTAAGATCTATACTGCAAATCTTTGCCACCATTTAATTTTCAGTTTCTTTCTCACGACTATGAACATCTCTCTCAACTTAATAATCTCTGCTGTCTGTTGTCTTGTTTTTCATACACTAGGAGTGTGATATCTAAGTTATTTGACAGTCTTTTGGGTATATGTTGTATTTGATTTTTGTTTCTGATCAGATGATTTGTAATATGATCTCACAAATTACCTCCCTTTATATTCCAATGTGATGTTGCAGTGTCCGTCTTCCGTCTAATATAAAATATTTATTTACATCGTGACAAAGATGATAGGTCTGTGATATGCTTGAATCAGAGTTACTAAATTTCAAATGAATGACCTTGACCCAAGTTCTGGACCAAGGCGGACTTCTAAAATTGCCTTGTGCTGACCCAGAGGTCCAGTCATGCTTTGCCAATTCTTTGCCAATTCTAAGTTGTTGCCCTTTGCTTATTTGCATGATGTGCATTAAACAAGGTTAAGTTCTTTATTAGATGCATATGTATATTTAGGGAAAGACTGTAGATGTCTTTAGATTTTGAGGCTACATTTGGAAGGTAGCTGCATTTTGACCTCTTGCTTGAATGTCAGTCAACTTTCAGTCATCCAACCTTCAATCCAGATACATTAATGTATTGCCAAACATATAATGCTGCCTGAACCATTTTAAGTACATATATAAAGTCTGTATGCTCAGGTCACAGGAAGAAGTGACATTTGACATGTAGGTTTCTAGGATGACAAGCTATTTAATTTAAGAAATAACTATGATCTTTGATCGAAAAGAGTGAAAATCTTCTTTAAAATGATATAAGTAGTGTAATGATATCTGACCTTTCACTTTCAAGCTGTGAAACTTGCTAAAATTTGACATTTTCCTACTTTGACGGTTAAAAAAAAATTGGCAGCATTATTATCAAACAGGTGAGCAGAACGGGCCCACGGGACTCTTTGTTAAGAAGTTGGAGGGGGAGAAGTATGTACCAACTGTTCTAGTGCAATATCAACATGGTCTCTACAAGTATAACTGTACCATTGTTGTAGTTAATTGGATTACTGTTTTTGTATTTTGTGTTATTTCATGACGAAGGCGTCACTTTTGTTTAGTGCTAAATTTTCGTAAGAGAATGCTTATACATTGCCGTTTTGCATTACAACATTGGTAAGGGAGTGCTTAGCCATTCAGAGCTTCCGGTAGACCTTTGAGTGTATGTATCAACTCCCCAAAATGAGATTTGACTTTTACATTTGGAGGGATATGTATGTTTTGACACTTATGATTTCTGTGATTTCTGAAATAACTAAAATGCACTGTCATTGTTGTTGCATTATAACAACAATGCTGTCACATTTTTGTTTCATATTGCGACATCATTCGCATTGTTGGATTTTGCCGATTGTCAGGTCATAATTTAAATACTGTACATATATATATAACAAATAAGTTCATTGCTATATATATATATTGTCATTTTGGGAGTGTTTTGAGCTCTGTAATTCAAATGAAGATGGAATCAGTGATGGTTATGTACATAAATGTACATTGATGAGAGTTATGTATCAACATGTGTAGTTAGTTTGTATATTGGAAACATTCCATAACTGTATATCTATCTACATTTGTATATCAGGGACATAAAAATAGATATGCATATATATTTGTATAAAGATATATTTTGTATAGTCAATATCTACTGCCTATAACAATGATGGCATTCAAATGGTTCTTTGTGACTTTGAGTAATTAAAAACATACTTTGAATTGAGAACAGATGTTGTTGTTCTTTAAAACGAGTGGGCTTGCCATCCAAACCCCCCACATCAGCAAGACAATTAAAAAAATCACCGAAATGTTTATGATGAGGAGCCACATTAACTGAAAAAATAAATGAGAAAACCCAATGTATTTACGTAATTGCAAAATGGCTGGATTAATGACATTCAACTTGAGTAATTACATGCAAAAAGGATAAAACAAAACCAAGTCCCTCAGATGATTCACTTATCAGAAGACACCACAATTGTTTTGGGTTAGCATGGATACTCGGGCATTCATACCAACCTGAAACCAAGTTCACCCCATGAGAAAGACGTAATCTGTTTCATATCGTCAAAGGCACGGAGAAATGGAGGAAAAAAATTCTAAACTTCCTAATTGTTATACAGTAGATGAACTATATCGTGCTAAATGTATAAAAACGATGTTCGTTGGTTAATAAATACAGTATATAGGATTGAAATATATTTTGAAACATTTATAATAGTATAAAACATATTGGGTAAACATTCGCTTCCGTCCATGGTTGATAATATTCGACATTTAAAATTGTCTGTTCTGTACTTCTCCATCTATTTAATGTTAAAATACTCTTGTTGTTTTCTGTTGGTAAATCAAATATTTTGTTGAAAGGTAAAGACAGCAATATGTAAGCAGAATGATCATCGGATTTTTGTATTCAACTAAATTAACATTTTTAGGAGGGAAAGCCAACCTCACCACAACCACCAAAATGTTGCTCTTGATGCATAATTTCAGGAATGCAGGACCGGCGGATCATAGGATTTTGTTAGGGATATTCATGTACATCAAGTGGAATATCGTGTACCCAAATCTAATAATAGTACATTCGGAATATTAATAAAGATGCTTCCACTGGATCTGAACATTGAGCTTCATATTACTTAAGAAAATAAAGGTTTCTCAATAAGATCCTGATAATAATAACATCAAAACCTTCCCATCGACCTTTGTAGCTCGGGACTGAACAGAGTACACCTGTTGTTGCAAGCTGCATTTATGTATTGGAAGGGGATTGGTGATATAACCCTGCATAGCGACTTGGGAATTGGCTTAAATACCATTTCCCTTGGTACTCTCATCGCTTTTCTAATTAGTCTTAGCCGATGCAACTTCAAGGAAGGTGATTTGGTTTCCGTCCCTTTTTTCTAACAGAAACTAGAATTGACATTCAATTGAAGTGGCGTTATAGACTCGCAGACCATCGATATACTGTGACACGGTGATGTGTCGTGCTACCCTCTGCAGGTATGGCATTTCAGTGTAATGACACTATAGAAAAGCACCATTAAGTGACTTCGTTATCAGTTATAGAAAATAACGTTACTTCATCATTCAAAATGGCTGCCGTTATTTGATTTTGTAATACACATTTTGCTGTTAAAACCTGTGAAAATGTAAGTTTTCTGAGATATGTGATAAGATAAAAAAAATTAAATTAAACTATGACTGGTTTGATAAAATCCCATAAAAAGAATACTTGTTTAAGATCATATATTGATCGAGTATTACTTTAAACTACCATAGCATACTGTAAACCTGTATGGAACTCCATTTCTAACACAAATAAAAGTTATCTCGTTTGTTTGTTTGTTTGTTTGGTTTATCTGTGAACAGCAAGGACCATTTGAGGCAGGGTCTTTTTGTAGTAGCTGGTGGCTATCTCATTCGACATCATACGGAAGGCCCGCCGCAGGCCATCCAGAGCAACAACAATGAAAAGGGAAAAGTGTCTTGCCAAGGGACACAACCATGACAGCACAGACATGTCATATCTCAGCTTCCTTAGGCACACAAACCTCCATGTGTAGGGAGCGTCAAACCACGCACCTCGGATCTACACGTGAGGTTGCGTAGGCCAACGCTGACTGAGCTATCGCGAAATATTTTATATTGTATCTTATCTATCTCACATGCACCTGTATGGACACACCCACTACATAGAACAATCGTGACCAAATGCCATAGATAACACAGTTTTAGGACAGATCAGAAGCTATGTAAGCTATACCATTCTTATTGTTGTCTTTTGTGTGTTTAAGGACCAGCTTTGAAATAAATGGTTAGGTTAAAACTATATTTCATACATTTTTTACATTGATAGTTCAGTTAAGTTGCCTGATGTAATTTTGAAACTGTACGTGTGCACTAAAATTGTGGAAATAGGGTGTTATTGGCAATTCGACTCTCATGCTTTCTTGGATTTGCAGTTTCGGTTGACCGTTATAGGTAACACCTTCTCTTGTGAGGGATGTATGATGTTCGGGACATTTGAGCGATCGATTTCCACAAGACTTAATATGCCAAATTCTTATATACTATGTGTGACTTTTCAGTGTATGCGGTACAAATCAAAATGGCTGTTTTTTCTTTGACTGAGCTACATGTACTTCCAACTGTAATGCTGTCGAAGTGTTGTTTTGATTATCTGTCGTTTTTAATCGAACGGTATACTTATTCATGTGAATTGTTTTAATTGATAAGACACTGATAAGAACCATTGTTTCAAGTTGGGGCGGGACATGTCATTATTTTTATTTGTTTCAGATAGCAAATAGGTGAGCAATACAGGCCAGATAAGCCTATTGTTTAAATATCTCCATTTTTTCTTCTATCGCTTTTTATATCTTTAATCCTGTCCGTTTTTGTTTTCTTTTTGACTCATTTTATTTCAGATACAATTTTATTACTAGTTCCTTTTCCCTTTTGTATTTGATAATTCAATGTTACCATCACCCTTATTTGCTTTACAGCATAAACGTGGACACTAAGTGATATCAAGCAAAGACTTCGACCAAGATAAGCAAAGATTACCACAAAGGTAAGCAAAGATTACGACAAAGGTAAACAAAGACTACGACTAAGGTAAGCAAAGACTACGACTAAGGTAAGCAAAGAATACGACCAAGGTAAGCAAAGACTGCGACCAAGGTAAGAAAAGACTACGACAAAGGTAAGCAAAGACTACGACTAAGGTAAGCAAAGACTACGACTAAGGTAAGCAAAGACTACGACCAATGATAGCAAAGACTTCTACTAAGGTAAGCAAATACTATGACCAAGGTAAGCAAAGACTACGACAAAGGATAGCAAATACTACAACTAAGGTAAGCAAAGACTACGATCAAGGTAAGCAAAGACTACGACAAAGGATAGCAAAGATTACGACAAAGGTAAGCAAAGACTACGACTAAGGTAAGCAATGACTACGACAAAGGATAGCAAAGATTACGACAAAGGTAAGCAAAGACTACGACAAAGGATAGCAAAGACTACGACAAAGGATAGCAAAGATTATGACAAAGGTAAGCAAAGACTACGACAAAGGATAGCAAAGACTACGACAAAGGATAGCAAAAATTACGACAAAGGTAAGCAAAGACTACGACAAAGGATAGCAAAGACTACGACAAAGGTAAGCAAAGACTACGACCAAGGTAAGCAAAACCTACGACAAAGGTAAGCAATGACTACGACAAAGGAAAGCAAAGACTATGACAAAGGATAGCAAAGACTACGACAAAGGATAGCAAAGATTACGACAAAAGAAAGCAAAGACTACGACAAAGGTAAGCAAAGACTGCGACAAAGGATAGCAAAGACTATGACAAAGGATAACGAAGACTACGATCAAGGTAAGAAAAGACTACGACAAAGGATAGCAAAGATTACGACAAAGGTAAGCAAAGACTACGACTAAGGTAAGCAATGACTACGACAAAGGATAGCAAAGATTACGACAAAGGTTAGCAACGACTACGACAAAGGATAGCAAAGATTATGACAAAGGTAAGCAAAAACTACGACTAAGGTAAGCAAAGATTACGACAAAGGATAGCAAAGACTACGACAAATGTTAGCAAAGACTACGACAAAGGTAAGCAAAGACTATGACCAAGGTAAGCAAAACCTACGACAAAGGTAAGCAATGACTACGACAAAGGAAAGCAAAGACTATGACAAAGGATAGCAAAGACTACGACAAAGGATAGCAAAGATTACGACAAAAGAAAGCAAAGACTATGACCAAGGTAAGCAAAGACTGCGACAAAGGATAGCAAAGACTATGACAAAGGATAACGAAGACTACGATCAAGGTAAGAAAAGACTACGACAAAGGATAGCAAAGATTACGACAAAGGTAAGCAAAGACTACGACTAAGGTAAGCAATGACTACGACAAAGAATAGCAAAGATTACGACAAAGGTAAGCAACGACTACGACAAAGGATAGCAAAGATTATGACAAAGGTAAGCAAAGACTACGACTAAGGTAAGCAAAGATTACGACAAAGGATAGCAAAGACTACGACAAATGTTAGCAAAGACTACGACAAAGGTAAGCAAAGACTATGACCAAGGTAAGCAAATACTACGACTAAGGTAAGCAAAGACTACGATCAAGGTAAGCAAAGACTACGACAAAGGATAGCAAAGATTACGACAAAGGTAAGCAAAGACTACGACTAAGGTAAGCAATGACTACGACAAAGGATAGCAAAGATTACGACAAAGGATAGCAAAGACTACGACAAAGGATAGCAAAGATCACGACAAAAGAAAGCAAAGACTACGACAAAGGTAAGCAAAGACTGCGACAAAGGATAGCAAAGACTACGACAAAGGTAAGCAAAGACTATAACCAAGGTAAGCAAAGATTACGACAAAGGATAGCAAAGACTACGACAAATGTTAACAAAGACTACGACAAAGGTAAGCAAAGACTATGACCAAGGTAAGCAAAGACTACAACAATGGATAGCGAAGACTACGACAAAGGTTAGCAAAGACTGCGACAAAGGAAAGCAAAGACTACGACAGAGGCTTGCAAAGACTACGACCAAGGTAAGCAAAGACTACTACAATGGATAGCAAAGACTACGACAAAGGTAAACAAAGACTACAACAATGGATAGCAAAGACTGCGACAAAGGTAAACAAAGACTACGACAAAGGATAGCAAAGACTACGACCAATGATAGCAAAGACTGCGACAAAGGTAAACAAAGATTACGACAAAGGATAGCAAAGACTACTGCAAAGGTAAGCAAAGACTACGACCAAGGTAAGCAAAGACTATGACAAAGGTATGCAAAGACTACGACCAAGGTAAGCAAAACTTTGGACTTCAAACTCCAGGTATTACTCCATCTTGTATACAGCATATTTGTTAAATGGGGTTCGCCATCATTTCATTGTTTGTTATCGCCCAGATTTATTTTATCCACTGTATTATTTTACTGTTAATTTCAGCATTAAATTTTCAAAATGTTTCTGACCTGCTTCCTTTGGTCCGATTTAGAAAACACCTTTCATGTTTCTTGTTATTGTAGATTAACCCGGGTGTTTTTAATGTTTCTTTTAATGGCTCAAATCTGCCTAAAATGTTTCATTTAAAATAGGTGCCGATCAGTATGCAGACCTTTGTTACAACATTCCTGTTATGTGTGTGGTAAGTATAAAATCAAAATAAGCTCTCATATGCATATAAGGATATTTAATTGTTTGTTGTCATGGCTCCGTGCTGAAAACCGAGAAACCAAATACCATCGAAGTTGGAAAGTTAGTTTTGATGTATAGCATTACTTTTGTGTATTCATACCAATGTTATATTGTAGGGAAAGGGCTTGAATAGGTTGTAAAACTTGTGCCCAATCCCCTTGCTAAGAAAAGGCAATTATATATGTTTAAATTAAATATTATTGTCAACACAGTTTCAACCAAAGCTGCGTAGTTCTAGACAGATAACTAGATATCATCTGGACCCTGGGCGGTTATTTGCAATTTCAAACATATATGTACAAGATATTTTCCAGAAACCAACATGGAACGCATGCTTTGCAATGGAAGTAACATTTTACAAGTATGAATTAATGGTAAAGATTGTTATGACACACTGAATGTGTTTCCAGTCTAGTTGAGTCGTCACATCATCATTACCCGGAGGGGTCCAGTAATGACCATGATTGGGACATCTTCACCTTTACACAGGAGTGGCCAGTCGCCGTCTGTGTCCTCGGTACTAAGGAGGTTAGTATCAAAGTAAAACACTCCACCTTACACAGGAGTGACCAGTCGCCGTCTGTGTCCTCGGTACTAAGGAGGTTAGTATTAAAGTAAAACACTCCACCTTACACAGGAGTGACCAGTCGCCGTCTGTGTCCTCGGTACTAAGGAGGTTAGTATTAAAGTAAAACACTCCACCTTTACACAGGAGTGACCAGTCGCCGTCTGTGTCCTCGGTACTAAGGAGGTTAGTATTAAAGTATGGCCAGTCGCCGTCTGTGTCCTCGGTACTAAGGAGGTTAGTATTAAAGTAAAGCACTCCACCTTACACAGGAGTGACCAGTCGCCGTCTGTGTCCTCGGTACTAAGGAGGTTAGTATTAAAGTAAAACACTCCACCTTACACAGGAGTGACCAGTCGCCGTCTGTGTCCTCGGTACTAAGGAGGTTAGTATCAAAGTAAAACACTCCACCTTACACAGGAGTGACCAGTCGCCGTCTGTGTCCTCGGTACTAAGGAGGTTAGTATTAAAGTAAAGCACTCCACCTTACACAGGAGTGACCAGTCGCCGTCTGTGTCCTCGGTACTAAGGAGGTTAGTACTAAAGTAAAACACTCCACCTTACACAGGAGTGGCCAGTCGCCGTCTGTGTCCTCGGTACTAAGGAGGTTAGTATTAAAGTAAAACACTCCACCTTACACAGGAGTGACCAGTCGCCGTCTGTGTCCTCGGTACTAAGGAGGTTAGTATTAAAGTAAAACACTCCACCTTTACACAGGAGTGGCTAGTCGCCGTCTGTGTCCTCGGTACTAAGGAGGTTAGTATTAAAGTAAAACACTCCACCTTACACAGGAGTGGCCAGTCGCCGTCTGTGTCCTCGGTACTAAGGAGGTTAGTATTAAAGTAAAACACTCCACCTTACACAGGAGTGACCAGTCGCCGTCTGTGTCCTCGGTACTAAGGAGGTTAGTATTAAAGTAAAACACTCCACCTTACACAGGAGTGGCTAGTCGCCGTCTGTGTCCTCGGTACTAAGGAGGTTAGTATTAAAGTAAAACACTCCACCTTACACAGGAGTGACCAGTCGCCGTCTGTGTCCTCGGTACTAAGGAGGTTAGTATTAAAGTAAAACACTCCACCTTACACAGGAGTGACCAGTCGCCGTCTGTGTCCTCGGTACTAAGGAGGTTAGTATTAAAGTAAAACACTCCACCTTACACAGGAGTGACCAGTCGCCGTCTGTGTCCTCGGTACTAAGGAGGTTAGTATTAAAGTAAAGCACTCCACCTTTACACAGGAGTGGCCAGTCGCCGTCTGTGTCCTCGGTACTAAGGAGGTTAGTATTAAAGTATGGCCAGTCGCCGTCTGTGTCCTCGGTACTAAGGAGGTTAGTATTAAAGTAAAGCACTCCACCTTACACAGGAGTGGCCAGTCGCCGTCTGTGTCCTCGGTACTAAGGAGGTTAGTATTAAAGTAAAACACTCCACCTTACACAGGAGTGGCCAGTCGCCGTCTGTGTCCTCGGTACTAAGGAGGTTAGTATTAAAGTAAAACACTCCACCTTACACAGGAGTGGCCAGTCGCCGTCTGTGTCCTCGGTACTAAGGAGGTTAGTATTAAAGTATGGCCAGTCGCCGTCTGTGTCCTCGGTACTAAGGAGGTTAGTATTAAAGTATGGCCAGTCGCCGTCTGTGTCCTCGGTACTAAGGAGGTTAGTATTAAAGTAAAACACTCCACCTTACACAGGAGTGGCCAGTCGCCGTCTGTGTCCTCGGTACTAAGGAGGTTAGTATTAAAGTAAAACACTCCACCTTACACAGGAGTGGCCAGTCGTCGTCTGTGTCCTCGGTACTAAGGAGGTTAGTATTAAAGTATGGCCAGTCGCCGTCTGTGTCCTCGGTACTAAGGAGGTTAGTATTAAAGTATGGCCAGTCGCCGTCTGTGTCCTCGGTACTAAGGAGGTTAGTATTAAAGTAAAACACTCCACCTTACACAGGAGTGACCAGTCGCCGTCTGTGTCCTCGGTACTAAGGAGGTTAGTATTAAAGTAAAACACTCCACCTTACACAGGAGTGGCCAGTCGCCGTCTGTGTCCTCGGTACTAAGGAGGTTAGTATTAAAGTAAAACACTCCACCTTACACAGGAGTGACCAGTCGCCGTCTGTGTCCTCGGTACTAAGGAGGTTAGTATTAAAGTATGGCCAGTCGCCGTCTGTGTCCTCGGTACTAAGGAGGTTAGTATTAAAGTAAAGCACTCCACCTTACACAGGAGTGGCCAGTCGCCGTCTGTGTCCTCGGTACTAAGGAGGTTAGTATTAAAGTAAAACACTCCACCTTACACAGGAGTGGCCAGTCGCCGTCTGTGTCCTCGGTACTAAGGAGGTTAGTATTAAAGTAAAACACTCCACCTTACACAGGAGTGGCCAGTCGCCGTCTGTGTCCTCGGTACTAAGGAGGTTAGTATTAAAGTAAAACACTCCACCTTACACAGGAGTGGCCAGTCGCCGTCTGTGTCCTCGGTACTAAGGAGGTTAGTATTAAAGTAAAACACTCCACCTTACACAGGAGTGACCAGTCGCCGTCTGTGTCCTCGGTACTAAGGAGGTTAGTATTAAAGTATGGCCAGTCGCCGTCTGTGTCCTCGGTACTAAGGAGGTTAGTATTAAAGTAAAACACTCCACCTTTACACAGGAGTGGCCAGTCGCCGTCTGTGTCCTCGGTACTAAGGAGGTTAGTATTAAAGTATGGCCAGTCGCCGTCTGTGTCCTCGGTACTAAGGAGGTTAGTATTAAAGTAAAACACTCCACCTTACACAGGAGTGACCAGTCGCCGTCTGTGTCCTCGGTACTAAGGAGGTTAGTATTAAAGTATGGCCAGTCGCCGTCTGTGTCCTCGGTACTAAGGAGGTTAGTATTAAAGTAAAGCACTCCACCTTTACACAGGAGTGGCTAGTCGCCGTCTGTGTCCTCGGTACTAAGGAGGTTAGTATTAAAGTATGGCCAGTCGCCGTCTGTGTCCTCGGTACTAAGGAGGTTAGTATTAAAGTAAAACACTCCACCTTACACAGGAGTGGCCAGTCGCCGTCTGTGTCCTCGGTACTAAGGAGGTTAGTATTAAAGTAAAACACTCCACCTTACACAGGAGTGGCCAGTCGCCGTCTGTGTCCTCGGTACTAAGGAGGTTTGTATTAAAGTATGGCCAGTCGCCGTCTGTGTCCTCGGTACTAAGGAGGTTAGTATTAAAGTATGGCCAGTCGCCGTCTGTGTCCTCGGTACTAAGGAGGTTAGTATTAAAGTAAAGCACTATATGGGACGACTTTGTGAACCCCTACCTGTAAAATTCTGATAAATCACAGTGGACGGGGAAACCCCTACATGTGGAATTCTAAGATGTAAAGGCCCTTATGCAGAACTCTCCATAAAATTTTAACTTCATTTAAATGTAGTTATAATGTGAAGTTTTATCTATACATATTTTGAAGAAATTGGTTTTAACTATAGATTGACATATATGTTGTTACAATATTATTTCATTGACACAAAAATACCTTTTTAAGGTTATGACCATATATACAAGTAAGTCAAACGATGGAAGGGGGTATTATATTACAATGTTACGTTTGTATGACTACGGCCTTGTTTTGAATCAACAGCACCACCGCTGTGCGATCCCACCTGATGTCCGCACCTGGGGAATCCATGGGCTCTGGTGAGTTATAATGATCGGATCGGATGATGCGGTGTCCATCATCCGCCCGTCTGTCGTCCGTCCAGTGTCAACTTTTCCATTTAAACGACTTCTTTACATTAAGCAAGAGTCATAGTGTCATGATAATTTACTGAAAGGTTCCTTAGATGAGACCCGACAATGTTTGATAAAAGAAATGGCTTTAGCCCATATTCAGGCTCACGGCGCAAATTTATCAAAACCTTTAAATAGCATCTTCTGATTACTCAAAGGATATTATATTTGGCTGATAGGTTCCTAGAATGAAGCCCGATTCTTTAGACATAATGTTTTCCTGGTAGGTTCGTGGGATAAAGCCCCACAGAGTTTGCGAAAAGAAATGATCTTGACCCATCTTAAACTTAAGACGTTAAGATAATTTCTGAAGACATTGTACATGAACCCCATTGGCACAAACTATAAAAAAGTTAACAACACATACTGTTTGCTATGTCTTAGTTACCCTGGTTCTCATTTCAATGTATCTGGAATTGACTTTTATACAGCTGGAAGACGCTTTATCTTCTAGACCGTATGGTCTTGTTTTACTTGTATTTTCCAATGGTCCCATGTAAGTTTTGTTATGGGTGATCAATGTGATAAGATACTTGTCTTTTGCATGAAAACTTTAGGGGTTCACCTGTCCAACCACTTGGGTTTTCTACGAGTACTCCTGTTTCCTCCCACACTAAGACCCCTCGCGCGCTTTCATCCGATCCGGACCAACAAGCTTATAATATAACTTGATATAAATTGTTGTAAAGTAAATAAAGTTAACATTTATGTTTTTCTCTGGTATATTATATGCTATTGTTTGATCGAGCTAGGTTTTGTTTATTAATCAGTATCCGTTTTTTTCTTTACATAGGCCGACAAAAACGGGAACACGGGGTCCAACGTCTTGTAACAGCCAACTTCATTTCGATTTTCGTCGTATCCAGGTAAAATACCCTCAGATTACAGGTAATGTCCAATTTGTCCTCTTTTTTCAGTACTTGACATTTTATCTTTAAAAATGTGTTATAAAGTGCTTGTGTCCTCCTTCCTAAGTGGACACTTGCATGTACAGTAAATGTATTATAATTCATGAACCAGTTTTATTCTAAATGGTAAGAATGGTGGGAGTGAATTCATATGTATATCACAACCTGTCTGGTAAAGGTGAGCGAGTTTTACATCTTATTGACAACTAACGAGTCCTAAATGGACGATAGGTTATACAACTGCTATAGGAAAGATACTGCTTTTTCTTTCTGATTGCATTTATTCTTCAAATTTGATAAAAATAAAAGTAAAAATATAATCAATTTTGTTTCAGACACTGAAAAATGTAGCTTTTATGGGTGTTATAGTTTGTGCTTATCTAAAATATAAATAGATATCAAATAAATAAATAAATTAATAGTAGATAAATGAATAATTAAATAATAGACAAATAAAAACGTAATACATGTAAATAAATGGATATCTAAATATCAATATAACTGCTTCAATTTTATAATTGTGGACAATGAGCAACTATTGTATAAAATGCATTGTTTCTGTTCAGTCATTGGTGCCAATGATGAAAGTGTTGTGGCCGAACATGTATGCTGATACCAGTATGGAGAGTTTCTGGTGAGCGTGAATATCTATTAGCCGATAAATGTCTTAAGTATGGAAAACCAAACTCCTGTCGGCTTAGATATGTATGAATTATGATAAACTGGTACTGGCTGACCAGGAAAATATGACAGAGCATCCCATTGTATGTAGATCACTGATTGAGGTGATCTACGCTTTTGTTTTATTTAACCAATAGTATTCTGTTCTTAATGGAAATAAAATTGATACATTCCGCAACGAAGAAAGTGTGTTCTGAAATCAGGACGCCAGTCCGTCTGTAGACGAAAGTTTGTCCGAACTAAAATTTGTTACGAACTGGACGCATCTGATCATTACACGAACATTAGTGATTTGTTTTATTCATTTCGGTGATTTTACATGTAGTTGTACTCGTTTTGATATCTTTCAATAAAGTAGTAGGCGAAAGGGAGCATTTAACCTGTAATTGTAGTTTTTGTTACATAATTTTAATTTGTGGTTAATTTGATTCAACATATTAATGTTCAAAGGGAACATGAGTGGACAAAACACGGGACATGTGCCTCTTCCCTTGCTGCCACCAGTAACGAGGCCATGTACTTCCAAAAGGCGCTCGACCTCGCCGGAACCTATGGTGTATCACAGTGAGATGAACTTATGTTGTAAAAAACTATTTTACTTAGTAAATATCAGAATATTTTGCGTAAAGTTTAGGGTAGTTAAAGAAATACTCTCTCAAAATTTGTAAGAAAAACTGCTAAAACATACAGGAAAATAAAATAAAGAGGAAATATGGGATAAGTAATGTATAATGTACGAAATAAATATAATTTAAGAAAAGATTTTGGTATCCGTTAAAGGATCTAGCTATTTCTAAAAGCAAAATCTGTTGATGCTACCGGAAAATATTTTATTAGATATAAATGATATGAACATTCGACCTTATACTGAGAACGCCATGGAGGCACCTTAATGATTGATTCATCTAAAACTCCAAGGATACCGCAATGCACACGAAAACTCACGCCGGAGAACACAAGAGGTATAAGAACAAAATAAAGATCCACATAGAGACAGGTGACATTGTTTTATAGTTTATGAAGAAACAAAAGTCTGGTTGGTTTTCGTTATATGTCTGACCTTCATATGTAATGCGATGTATATTCGTTTGGCTTTTTACAGACTCCTTGCAAAAGAAAATATAGTCCCAAGTACATCACGGACGTACAGAGTAAGTATTGTTAATTAAATTGATCTTTCAATTATCATTTTATGGTGTAAAATTTATGTAAATTGACTTAAAGAATATTATTTCTTACATATAGTTGTTTTACGTGCGCTTTTTGTTTCGTAGATATACCCAAATATAACGTTTAATATTTTTGTTAAAACGTTGTTAAAAATACCGATACATTGCTAATGTATATTCTCAATTTCCAATAATATAATAATCATCTACAAAACCTTGTTCACATTTGCATATACAATGTATACGGGAGAGGTAATGGCACCGACGTTCCTCCACTTACTGAAGGGACTTACAATTGCACGTGGTTTACCGATGATGGGAATAGTGAAATAAATAGTAGGTTGTTGAAATATAAATCGGGATAAATGGGATAAATAAAATTACACAAAACGTGTATATTCTATGACAAGGATGAACACCCAGAACAGATTCCTTGTATCCTATGGTATAGCCTGTTGATGTTGACTTGAACACTCTCTTGTCTAGCTGGAGGAAATCGAGGTTGCGCTGACTCACCAGTTAGGTGCCAGAGCCAAAGTCGAATGTACTAAAGACGAGGTAATATATAACATGTGTTTGTTATTATTTTTTGATTATCACACGAATACATACATGCTGTAAATTACTTCTATTTCGCGTGGGATTTATTTTCACGTTAACACGTAAGAATTGCGAATTAAAATCCTTCGGGATTATTTGTACGAAAATAACATCTTCGGATGACGGCCAAGCTATCGGTTAATGATAAGGAGTCAAACAGAGTTTATGATTTTAATAGCTCATCATTCGCGGTTCAAAGTCATTTCAATATCAGCGTTCGTGAAATCTTGTACTCTCGATTAAGCTTGCGAAATAAATTGTTCGCGAATTTTTTCTTCAGTACAGTACCCTCTTAAAACGTAATACACAGCATCTTCTTTTCTCTCTAATATCTATCTTATGTCTATAACATTTTCTTCTTAGTGCCCATTTTGACACTACTTTGGAGAAGCGCGGTCACCTATGTAAGGATGTTATGGGTAATGTGTACTGTTCAGTCGGATTGCACTAGAGCTCTCTAGAATGACCCTGAACCGACCCTTAATAACTTTATTGACTTCGTGAACGATAACAACAACGACCAATTGTTTCTCTGTAATAATCTGAGAGTGTTTTTTTTATGGTTTTAGAGAACAGGTAAAATGATGCTTTACGAGGTGGAAATATGCTTAGACAAACAATTCAACCCAGTCGACTGTTATCAGCCAAACGGAAGCAGCGATTACCATAGTGACTGTCCAAATTCTGATCTGGAGTATCCTCCCCTGGCCACCAGTGGATTTATATCTCCCATCACAGGGGTAAATCGTCTTCTAGGACCAATGATTGAATAAGCTCTAGCCAGCGATGGCATTGTATTCTTGACTTTAATAAAAAGAAAATTCTAGAAAATAAAATGGCTTGATTTCTTTATTAGTTGAGGTACCTTAGGTATAAAGAGCAAGTAACATAATGAAGTAAAGGTGGAATGGACCGAAGCAGTTACTTTGAAATTTCCCTTACTGCTCCTGATATATTGATGCCTGTGAGTATAACGTGCTGTATATATGTACTTGGCATGAGGATATCCGAACCTGTGAATAGGAAGTCACGTTTCTAAATAGACAAGTGGAATTCTGGTTCAGAAAAGTTATTGTCCCTTTATTCACACTAGGATTTCAGACAAATTAAATAACGCACGTTAGGTTTAATACTTATATTTCTTATATTCAGAGTAATTAAATTTCCCACTATCTATGGGATCTATTTCTGTGACGTCATGAGTACACACGGCCGCTCCCGACAAAAAAGTATGGTTCGAGGAAAATAAAAACAAAAACAATTTGATTTCAACATCTTAATCAGTATATTTCGTCGTGTGTATACAATGTAGTCACCTTTTAGAGAGCATAACTAACATGGTATACCCTAAATTATTGCAAATAACATTTATCAATCGGGTTTTTTTAAATCCTGTTGAACGAATTTTCGAAACATCTGGCAAAACGGCATCATTTAGTGATGACGTTACGAACTTCTCATATATATGTGTACAGCAATTATGTGGGAATTATGATATCATAAAATTTTATTTTGCTTGGTATGGTTATATAGTGAAAATGCAGAGCAAATGGAATTATGCACATATCGGTGTCAACAAGTAAGCATTCAAAGTTATTGAAAGCACATGTCAGAGTAACTAAGGAAATATTTAGGCATTAAATTTTATGATTTTTTTTTATTACCTTCATAGGTTTTGATATTTAACTTTTACATATCATTTCACAGTTTTCCAGAGTCAGGAAATTGTTATCGTTTCCGTCACATCCTCCGTAGATAAATTCCAAACAGTCCATTGCTGTATTGTCGAAATAGTACCGTGGGAAGAACCCCTTACATGGTCCGGAAACCTTTGGGTTGGCACAGGCTGCAAGAAAGAGGGGGAAAAACGAGAAATTATTAGTAGTCACCCATAATGTCCTGTTTGCGGTAGGGGTAAGATAAACGATACCATTCACATACGCAAACAAACTAGCGTTCAAGTACATGTTTTAATGGGGTTTGTTTTAGCACATCTTTTGTTTAAGAAATAATTAACGATGATTCGTGTATTGTTGCAGGATATACAACGAGGAGGAGGATATTTTGCAATTAAATTAATAACGAAGGCCTGAGTTATTAATTAAAATTGCAAAATATCCGACTTGTATATCCTGCAACAATACACGAGTCAAAGTTGATTATTTCTATTCTACCATGTACTGTTTTGTTCTGAGATCTACCTCTTTCTAATAGAAAACGGTAAGAAACCCCGGGAAAACCTTGTAAATTATTTCTTGACTATTGCATTATTTGTTGATAAAATATACATTTCTTTACAGGCACTACAGTACTACGATCAAGGAAATATTCATCATATGGCATTGATTTTGAAAATAAAAAAAAAAAATGATGAAAAAAAATGAAAAAAACGGCCGTCGTAGGATTCGAACTCGCGTCGTGATAAAAAGTTAAAGAGAGACCAACCCATTAGCCCACTCGGCTACAGTAACCGTATTAGCAAAGTGGTGAATATTAGATACATAACACTGTAACAGCTGTGACTGACGAGCGTGTATTATTGGCACGAGCGTGTATTATTCGAAAAAAATTCATGGTTTTAAACCAATCAAAACTGGCGTTGCATAGCAAACATGGTAGAATTGAGGTTAAATTCTGGCATATGACAACTGCAAATTATATACATTTGTTTTTCTCTTGAGTTATACAATAAACAGAATCCAACACTCGTATTCATTTAATATTGAATTTAATCATCTCGTTTATTTAATCATCAATGATGTTCAATAAATTCAATATGACTTAAAACCGGTGTTAGATCCTCTATTTAAAACTAAAAGAATGAATACTGTTTGATAATAATAATCATATGGTGCGAGTCACTTGTAATATATATGGTCGTGAATCATTCATCTTTTTATGAATCCATGATACTTGTAAATACTTTCATGTTTGATATCATCGTCGGATAACCACGCGTGTAGCCTCGTACAATGCACAGGCGCTTGCATAGAAAATGCGATTTTCAAAAAAAATAAAAAATTGATATGACAGTGGTATGTGTAATCTGTTAAGCTCCTTGAGTTTAACAGATTACACATACCACTGTCAAATTTTATTTTTTTTGAAAATCACATTTTCTATGCAAGCGCCTGTGGTACAATGTAGTAGTGCAATCAATCGAGGGTATCCGACGATGGCTAAACATTAGATTCATTTAAAATACCATGCATCAATCTAAATTTCTTCAAACAACAAGGATAGTAGCGATTCAGCCTCACCTGAACTGTCTGGGGTCACAGTCATGGGAGTGGTGGTAGCTGTAAAGGCAGTCGCCAACAAGAGAGTCAAACAGACACAAAACAGGCAGGCCTTCATATCCCTCATCTGTAATAACGGGTTTTTATCAGATTCAACAAGCAACGATATTGGTGTCGACAAATTTAAGATGTCTAAACGTTACATGCACGCGAACTGCATTTTTATTTACACTTACGAATTGTTGCACGGATTAGAATTTACATATTATTGCATTCAATATTTTTTTCGATTTTAACCGAACGTTCATATTGAAAAGTTCTTCAATTGCTTCATTAAATGTCTTAAATAATTTTCAAAGCTTACCTTTCTTTTACCTATATCTGGCTGACAGCTGGTAGATTCGGATATAAGGCTAGGCGATAGATAGCTTTGAGTAGTACGCGACTTCCTTATCAACAAGAAGTTAGTCTCTAAAGCTAAACTGTATATGAGTTCACAGCAAAGGTCGCAATGCGTCACGTACGTAATATGGAGTTTCGGAAATATCATGATAATATTTATTTCATTAACATAAACGTAGTCTCTACAGCTAAACTGCATGTGCATGAGACTTTAGGAAGTATTATAATATTTCAGGTTTTCGTTAATTTCCTGTTCCAGTATAAGATAACGTATATATGGTATGTTTAAAAGAAGGAGTGCCAGTTGGGACCCTCTGGTGGGCGTCACCGATATGGGTTTTTTTTTATACAGTATGAAATTAAGGTAAGGTCAGAGGCAATTTCGAGTTATGAGGGGGTAAAATGGAGAGTCAATTTCCCGATTGACCCACATTTGATGAAACTTAATTCTTGGAACCAATTTTTGGAATCTTTTTGGAATTCATAATTATGACAAATTGTTATGTTGAAAAAAAAAACAATTGAAAAAACTAACCCATAGGCAAAAAATTGGTCTTGGTGACCCACTTTTAGAAATGCCAATTTTGTTAAACATATACAGGATGTATTCTATTGTCTTCCTTAAATACATAAGAACAATATATCTTCCAGCCTGGTATAGCATATCCAACTGCTTCATCGGGTTATTTCACCTGTGTGGATGATGTGATGATGATTGAGAACTGGTTTGAGTCTAAGTGTGACAGTGAAAGAATGATACTACCAGTATGTCCCAACAAGAACCGGCAGAACAAGACATATATGTTTTATGTATTCTTTGTTTGAAATTATTTTATTATACCGTAAACACACAAGACCAATACAAACATGTATGTTATCGCTCTATTTCACAGCTCGAGTAGTTCTGATACTAACCAAAGCATTTGTTGTTGAACAATTTTCACAAAGTCCATTTCCCCCTAACTTGTTCACCCCCAACTTATTCAATGACTTATTCATTTGTTCTTATATTATGCAAAACTATTTCTAACTACAGTGGAAACTTTGTTAACTCGAACTCGACGGAACCACGAGAAAACTTCGAGTTATCCGAGTGGTCGAATTAAGCGAGTTGTCATTCCGATGCAAAGTTTGGTCAATGTTCCCAACATTATATGATCATTATAACTCCGCTCTGTCACTCATCAGTATAGTGTAAAGAATGGTCAATACATGTACATATATATGTAACATTTCCTTCTGTCTCTCGTAGTTTGGTGTAGTTTTGCCGATAGACAGTCACGATAGAGTTTCTTTCACTTAGTTAGTCACTTCAATAACGGTATAATGTTCACTGTCATGTTTGCAAAAGGAATAACGATAAAACGGAATTCAACCGAATAACAATTTATTAACGTCATATCAAATAGCCGTTTAAATTTAACACAAATTATATGTAAAATGTAACAGAACTACTACCTTCTATTAGACATATACAATACTGTTTGATAGACCTACTTGCGTTTTACCGATAACCACGCCATTTCTATGTGTATTAACACAGGAAGTTGAGCTGCGCATGTGCGAAAAAATGTTACTGTTACTGAGTTGGCATGTTATCCGATTTAATAGACAGCGGTGAAAGTTTATACAGGCGTACTTTCAACACCTCGGAAGTAATTAAGCTATTGTTTCAGTCGTGTAAAGATTTAATAGGCAGCGATGACTGTTTGTAGATACTTGTTTTTTTTTTAAACTTAAGCGTTTGTCTCATCTTTAATATCTTAAAAGCTAGGGACCAATGTCATCGCCTTGACATACACCTTTAAATGTTTGTAAGAAAATGTTTGCCTCTGACCTTTGGACCAATGCCAAAATGGACTAATTATATTACACTGCAAAATGTTGAAGGGTGATATAGGTATACCACAAGTTTAGCTTTGTCACTTTATTTGAAACAGTTGAAAGCTATCCGCCAGGAAAGAATTATTGTGTGCATGGAGGCACAAAATAGAATATATATTTGTCATAATTGGCATTTATAGAATTTGGCCACTGTGACCTAAATTTTGACTATGGGTTAAGAAAGATTCCAAAAATATAAAGTTTCATCGAAATTTGGCCAATCGGGAAATTAACCCTCACTTTACCCCCTCATAACTCGAAATGGCCTCTGACCTGACCATAATTTCATGTCATATCATGACCATCTATCCTCAAGGTATATACAAAAATAAAACTTATCGATAATAGCCACCAGAGGGCCCAAAGTGGCACTTCTCCTTTATTATCAAATGAACCGTTCTATCCACATTACCAACACTAATCGGGTGCCGAGAGATGCGCGTTAATTAATACATTTGAAGTTTGATGGTCGACATCGTGATCTCATTTGGAAAAAAATCGGTTAGAGCGCCGACCACGTAACCTCGTGTCGAAGATCCGAGGTTCGTCACTCCCTACCCACGGAGGTTTGTGTTCCTCGAGAATCTGAGACACTGTCTGGTCTGTGTTGTCATGGTTGTGTCCTTGGGTATGATACTTTACCCTTATTGTTCTGAATGGCATGCGACGGGCACTCCGTATTTTGTTAAGTGAGGTAGCCACCAACTACTACAAGGAGAACCCAGCCTCAAAATGACACTGGATGTCCATGGGGTGATAATCCCAGCGAACAAATAAAGAAACATTGGAAAAGATTATATTTCCTTCTGCGATATGACGTTCTATTCAATTCAATTCATTTATTGACTTTAGGTCTATGACCCATCAGTACATAAATTAATATACATGTATATATATATGTATATAGATATATATGAATACAACATGTATTATAATAAAATTACAAAACGTAATTGACTTATTATAATTAAATACGGAAACCGATTAACCATCATATGTACTATATTATGAGGAATATTAATCAACCATATTGTCTACTGGCAACATCAGCAAAAAATACATTGTATTCCACTTAATCTTACAAGGGCTGCGCCCAATCACAGAATTGATACTAATTATAATACACTGTTACAGAATAAGGATTCTAGGAGAACTTTTATAACAGTCAGTCAGAGAGACATGGAAAAAAGTATCAGATAATACCATTTGGTAAACACGACAGACGGACACCGGGAGGTTCAACAATTACTAGTACACTATTATGCAATAACGTGTTACATCAAAACTCAACACCTACACAAACCGAGTATATTTACACAATTCTGCAACTAAAAGCTTCTTTGATAAATCTTCCTAGCAAATTCAATTCTTTATGACTATTTGTGTTCAGTAATTCTATTACTTTGAAGACTGAAGGTTTTTTCCCAAAAATATTTCTTTATATATTTTCCTCTAAGAGATGAATATTTTTGACATACGAGCAAAAAATGAAATTCATCCTCAACTTCTAAAGAATTACAGTTAATGCAATGCCTATGACACCTGGGAATATTCCTATACCTTCCTGATTCTATAGCTAGATTGTGTGCTGAAAGTCTCAATTTTGTTATCATTTTTCTCAATTGACTTGGTAATGATTTGGTGAGGTAGAATTGCAGTGTTACTTTATTAACCATATGTTTGTATAGATCACATTTACTCGACATATGTAATGAGTTAAACAATGTCTGAGAGGCCTGGTCATTAATTCTTTCTTTTATAATAGGCATACAAACAATATCAGACGGTAACTGACGTAACCATATATATCCAAATCCAAGTTCAAATAATTTGTGCTTCACATGCAAGAGCCAATTCTGTTTTGGATTCTCTTTCTCAATTTCCATGTAGAGCAAGTTGTAAGCCTCTCTTAGTATACAATTATCAGAATTCAACAATTTAAACCAAAATTTTAACATTCTATTAAGTTGCATATTCTTCAGTGGGAGTCGCCCAAGTTCGATATAAATCATAGCGTTACAGGTAGATTTTTTTAACGCCCAGTAAGTTTTTACAAAATTCTAAATGTACCTTTTCAACTTCCAAAGCATTATGAGTACTCCATACTTCACAGGCATAGCAAAGAATACTGCTAATATAAGTATCAAACAAATGCAACATAGTTTTTACATTTAAGTTCAAATTATTACACTTTGAACGTAGGGCAAAAAGAGCTTTACGACCTTGTTCGGCTAAATGCTTAGACATAAAGTTAAATTTATTATTAAACTTAAGAAGAAATCCTAAATAACAGAACTGGTCTACCACTGAGATATTTATACCGTTATTTGTCCATGTTTCGTTATCTTTGACTTTACCGCCCTTCCGAAAAACTACGATTTTTGTTTTATCTGTATTAACTGTCATTTTCCATTTATCTGAGTAAGACCTTAAATTATCCAAAAGGCTTTGCAATCCCTCGACTGATTCGGAAATCAGTACAAGATCATCTGCATACAACAGGAGAAAGAGACTCAGTTCTCCGAAATCGTAACTTGGGGCCTCGTTTTCAATAAAGTAGTTTTCAAAATCATTAATGAACAGGGAAAAAAGTAATGGTGATAAAATTTCCCCTTGAAATAAACCGACCTCATTTGAGAAGAAATCTGAGCATTTCCCGTTTAGCAAGACACATGATTTTACTGAATTATATAGAGATTTCACTGTTTTTAAGAAATTACCCCGTATACCCAATTTAGAAATTTTATACCACAGGCTTACTCTGTCTACATAGTCGAATGCTTTCCGAAAATCAACAAAACAGCAATAAAGGCGTTTTTTCTTTGAAAGCGGTTTTGTAATTATAGTTTGCAACGCAAATATAGCATCGATAGTACTAACCCCTGGTCGGAAACCAAATTGTGCATCCGTTAAAAGATCGTAAGTTATACAAATATCCATCAATCTCTTGTTTAGAATAGAGGTAAACAATTTGCACAGACAACGTATAAGACTGATGCCACGGAAATTATTGGGATCTGAACGATCACCTTTCTTATGTACCGGTACCACTACAGCTTTTGACCATTCAGACGGAAAACATCCAGAATTTAAAATATTATTGAACAAAATTTGCAACATGGGAAGAAACATTTGCTTACCGTCAATAAAACCTTCATTTAACAGACAGTCGTTACCATGCGACTTCCCACGTTTGAGGTTATTGATAGCTGTTACAATTTCTTCTCTGGTAATAACTGAATCTAAATCTTCATATATTACAGGATAATCAACTAAAAGTACATCATCATCATCGAGAGAATTACCAGTGCGATCAACATTGTTCGCTATGGCCTGGAAGTGATCAAACAATTGATTTATCGGCATCTGCGCCGAGTTTTTACGTTTGCTTTTGCTGATTTTTTTTGTAAAAATATTTTGGGTTGTGTTTTCGCAAGTATTCTAACATATCGCCTTCGTACAACATGTGTTGTTTTTTCAATCTTTTTTCCAAAATTTTATATCGTCTTGTTTTGTTAACTAAAGCCGCGTGCGTTGCTGCATTCTTATTCTTATTGAACGTGTGTAGAGCAGATAAATATTGTTTACGCAATAATTTTATTTCGCCGTTGAACCAGGGCTTATCTTCAATTGTTTGATCATTTGGATACACAGACCTATTGTCTACATACTTCTTACAGGAAGCAGACACTGACTTTTTCATAAAAAAGGGTTCCATAATACATTGTAATTCATTGGTAAATCGTTCAACACTGGCATCAATATTTTCTTGATTCAATTCATCAGCTATCAAAACACTATTTTTGAGTTTGTCCACATTGACATTTACAGATTCCAGAAACTGATCTTTAAAATCGTCATTCCATATATATTTAGATCTGGTATTAGAATTAGACTCGCCTGTATTATCTGATTCACTTAAACGTTTGGAAAATAGTTGAACATGCAAAGGGGCATGGTCAGAAAATTCTGTAAAATTTGAAACAAGAAATTTTTTCACAGTTGCAAATAAGGTAGAAGGCATTAAAAGATAGTCAATAACACTCATACCGTTATGGCCACAAAATGTAAAATCGTTAGATGAATAACCATCAGTTTCTCTACCGTTTCTAATTCTAACACCAGTTGACTTACATAACTTGATTAGTCTGTTTCCGTATTCATTAATACCTGTATCAGGATTGTTTCGTGGTGGTAACTCTTCATCACTTATATCAACTACATAATCAAATATAGATTCAAAATTATTACGGTTTCCATTATGAACGAAATCATAGCATATAAAATCATCTTGATTTCTTGTTCGACTGACGTTAGATGTGTTTGATGCTTGTTAATATCCCTGATGGTTCCTTTGTCGCAACTTTGTTCTCATTTTGAGAGTGTTACTTCACCGGATTTTGCCTAGTTATGTATTGCTTGTGTCGTCGATGAAACGCTTACTCTCCCGAAACACATCGTCTTATGTTCATGGTATTTTCAATGTAGTTGATGTAGTTGAAACATGTTTAAAATTCAACCAAAAAAAAAAAAAAGGCAAAAAAAAACAACACACAAATAGAATCGGAAAATATGTCAGTTTTCATTATAAATGGCATATCACGTGAAGTTTGTATTGTGTATGAAAAATAGGTAGACAATAAGCATTGTTATCATTTTGGTATGCTTACGTCCATTGATTCCATATTCATGAATTATGATACTTAACGAGGAGACAAATGAATTTTCGATTTAAGCATTTAACGTACTTAACATAATGCAAATGCATCTTCATAAATAAGAAAAGTGTCTAATTTAGCGTAATCTTAGAAGCCATAAAAGACTAAGAACGAATGTGACTCGCCATGTAACAACCAGTTATTCTACCGTCAATGAATCTGAACATAAAACCTAGCGTTTTGAATGTACTTATTCTATCCATCACAATGTTCAGGGAGCAGTTCAAAATTAACATTAGCATGATCGTTTAATTTTCATTTAATATGAACTGGAATTGAATTTTGCTGATTTCAACTATCGTATCTGTTAGTAAATTCAAATGCTATTAACGTGTGCTTTGGTACAATAATTCGTGGTATTAGATATATGTATTCCATTACAAAATATTCAGTTTATACATCATATTCATATTCATCTGATACTCGTGATGTGATATGTTAGGTTTTCGTCTCCTCTAATGTTGTCTTTTCCTGTTTGGTTTTGAATTATGACATCTTCTTTTGGGTTGATAGTACAGAATAGCACGTTCTCACGTGCTGAGAGTTTGGTATCATACATTCCATACAGGATTCGTTGTCAGCACTGAGGTATGATGTTTGACAGCGCTTAACATATTGATTCACGATTTTTTTAGACTCTTAGAGTAATTGCATATAACTGTGATCCATCTCAGATTGTTTGTAAAATATGTTCCAATTGTAGTGACATTTTGTTGTTTTTTTTCGTGAAAAACACAGGAGAAAATGTCTGTTTATCTAGTATGGCAAGATCATGTAAAATCATCTAATTATACCAAACGTTTAGCTTTAACAAATTTATATCAATTGTATTATAAATAGTTATACATGTATGTATGCCATCGATGCTGTGCATTTGCTAAAGATACCAAGCAACATTCGCATTTGCTACACGTGTGAAAAACACTTAACGCTCTATGAATGTTCTATTTACATGCAAAGAATATATTTTACGGTTAGATATTGCAGAAACCTCCTTTGCTAAATGTGCGTGCGTGCGTGCGTGCGTGAATGTATGTAAGCATGCATGCATAATGTATACCGTGTCCGGAGCATGTTTCCTGATTTCATCTTTGTTTTATTGCCAGTAAACAAATCTGAATATATTACTTAATATTATACAAAAGTAAACCAATAAACAATATTCCATCGTTTTAGAATACGTGTATTTATACATCTGACACCAGAAAGTCATTATAAACATATGCTTTCACACTCATTCATTGTATAGAAGTTGTTGCCGTTCCCCCCACAACCGCCATACACAAACTGTTCACAGTTGTTCGAGTTGACGTCGTAGTAGTAACGATAAAAAAGGGCGAAACACAGACCAGGCTTCTTGGGCTCTAGGCATGCTGCAAAAAGCCAATTAGAGAGGAATTAATTGCGTTAAAATATTCGATCTAACAGTCAATCCTGTTGTAATATACTTATAGTATTTTGAAATCCTATTTCTGGTGATAACAAGGGAAATGGCCAATGAAAACATAATTTGAGTAATGAAAGTAACCTTTTTTCTTTTCTTTTTTTTTCATTTCTGATTAAGTACATGAGTATTAAATTATTCAAAATTCTTTTACTTATGTCAGGTATAAGCGTGCGAAGCCTTTTCCAGTGTCAATTCACCAGAAGCATGTTTACATAATTGCTACAAAAGCATTGTCAGAGATAAGAATCCGACGAAAGGAGACAATGTTTACGACTGGGTCAGAGGTATGGGACGGGGAGAACGTTGACCCTCAGACAGAACACATGTACCGGACATAAAAACAAAAGCCATGTGACGCAGATACTGAGTATATATATATACAAAATTTATACGCAAAATGAAGCTCTGTAAGCTAACAAAGGTTATACCTATAGCGGAAACAACTGGAATGGTGTCTCTGTTTCAGCCAGACAGGTTTACCTCAAGAACTATGTCTCAACATACATATAGCAATTCTGTAAGCAACTAGTCTATAAAATAGCAATGACAGTAGCTGTATTGCGCTGATGATCTGCTTCAACCCTTTTTTTGGACATCACCGCAAACTATACTGGGTGATCAGGTGTGACATTATGGAAAACCATCGAATTTCTAATGGTACGGAAGAAAACTTTTTTTTTTTAAAGTCTTAAAAATCTTTCATGTCTATAGTTTGGCGTTAGCGGAAAGTTAAAATTATCTATCTAAGAAAAAAAATAGCAACATGGTAAATCAAAATATGATGCATTTAACTAGAAACAGAAACGTATGCTTTATACGTTCCAGTTTTAATGAAATCATGGAATTTGTTTTACAATATGCATGTTTGAATGCATTCGTCCAATGTAAGGAAGTTGTTCCTGTTCCCACCACAACCTCTGTAGGCAAACACTGAACATTTTCCTGTCGTCTGGTCGTAATAGAACCGGGTGTATAAATCGTCACACGGACCAGGGAACAGAGCCATTAAACAAGCTGAAATAACCATACAAAAGTTCATGAAAAACAAACCGTAAACAAAATCAAAAGACAAACAAACAAGCAACGAGAAGCTTACAGTCCATGAAACGCAATTCATCAATTGACGCGAACTGCGAAGCACAAGAAAAGTGATGATTTCTGAACTTAATGGTTTCTTAAACAATCAAGAACGACAATGCAAATACGTATACCACATTTTCGAGCGCAAAAGTTATTTCTGAGAAACCATTTCCTGACTATTGTTTGGAATATATGTATCAAATCGATGAAGGTTTTATTAGCAATGTCTTATTTCCAGCTAAGAGCCATCCAAATATCAGAACTGAAAAAAACAAATTCTGATTTATTATTGTATTTCCCTTGTTGGTAAACTATTAAATTGGTACCAATAACGCTTCTTGTGTAACGTGCAGTCGGGTACAACGGGGCAAGTAGCTGACCACACTCGACGTTGCTTAGAAACCATTCTCAATCGCACAACCATAAAATCTAGCGAATGGACTATTTAGCTGAAGTGTCTATGAACCATCAAATTACCAACTTCGCCGAAGAGCTTAGTCTCGAAACTCTCTTGAACTCATTCTGGCACTCTCAGCATAACATAGCTGTCTCTATTGTTATAGCGGTGCCGCTTCATGACTAGCCCCCCCTAGTCAGTAACAACTCTCCAATCCAAGCGCTGACCACGTTCGACATTTCTCAACTTCGGTACAAAGACTAGACACCCATCCGCACAATCACAAAAGCTAGCAATTAGATTATAAAGCTTTTAAGTGTCAAACCACTTGTTTGAAATGAAAGCACATACAAATAAAAGCTACAAATAAAATTTGGTGGCTACATAGTCCTATTGATATCTCTAAATGTATTGGGATTTACTTATTTAAAGTTTATGAGATATCTTTGAGATAATTTGGGAAATTCCTGGATCAACGTTACTCCGTGAATAAATGACAACTTGGCTTGCTAGTAGCTATAAGCAGACATCCAAGCAGGTTTGAACTACGAAAACAAATACAAAATTGTCCAAAGAATGCACACGGGAGTTGATTACATAATGAATATCTGGAAGATGCGGGCGTTTTGTTTGATAAGCTGAAGGAAGGGTGTGTATGGGATAGCTCATTGATGAAGCACCACAGACATGCTTAACTGGTTCATATTACATGAAATTGCACTAATACTCAATAGATTTGATGAAGTATACACATATTACTTTGGGGTATTTCCCCAATCTAAACAAATTAGCATAATTGATTGGTATATATGATCATCATTGTGTATAACAATATTAATGATATAAAGTATTATGTTTTATCATTCTCTCTCATTTGCATGAAATACATTCTTCAGGCCACAGGTGCTCGCCTCGTCTGTCAATATACCAAATACACAATTATATATTGGGCATACACGGACAACGTGAACAATTTCATGTGAAATTCCCTGTTTTGCCCTGTTCACGTGAAAATTTTCATTTAAAAATTCACCTGAATTTCGTGTGAATTTCATGTGAAGGAATTGCCTTTGTGTTGTATATTGAGTGTATCGACAGACGAGTTTAGTATCTGTGCTCAGACTACACTATCAATATTAAGCAGAGACACCTTCTTTCTCACCTGAGTTATGTGGGGCCGCGGTGGTAGGTGCTGTCATGGCGTACGCCAGTACAAGTAGCAGCGTCAGACACACGAGATAGGTCTTCATACCCTAAAATGACAACAGTGAAAATGGAGGTTTCTTCAAAATAATGGCATTGATTTTAAACATGCATCTCCCATACTCCGGGGTTACATTCACTTTCGCTCTCTGCACCTAACACTATTCCTCGGGGAGTATCGAGGATGATAAGACATGGATTTCCATTTTTGGACTCGAGCATCACTGACGAGTTTCTAGAAGTTTGGTATTCATCATTCCATATATACTGTGTTACTGAATTCGTATTTACATGTGCTATTTTGTGCATTCCTAACCTGCATAGACAAGCACTTAACTGTCTATACGATAAATTTCATTTGATAAGTAGGTCACCATGACCTAGTCCTTGTACAAACATGCTTTATTTGGTTTGGTTTGGTTTATTTTGTTTAACGTCCTATTAACAGCTAAGGTCATTTAAGGACGGCCTCCCGTGCGTGCGACATGAATGCGTGTGGTGAGTGCGTATGTGTGTTTTGGGAGGCTGCAGTATGTTCGTGTTAAGTCTCCTTGTGATAGGCCGGAACTTTTGTCGATTTATAGTACTACCTCACTGGAGCATACTGCCGAAGACACCCAGCAGCACACCCCACCCGGTCACATTATACTGACAACGGGCGAACCAGTCGTCCCACTCCTTTTATGCTGAGCGCTAAGCAGGAGTAGCAACTACCATTTTTAAATACTCTGGTATGTCTCGGCCAGGGGACAGAACCCAAAGCCTTCCTCACAGGGGCGAACGCTCACCTAAGGCCAAAAGTGAGGCATTGTCAAGGGAGACATTAGGAAGAAGAAAGTTTGTAAGAAAGAAAAGAAAAGATAAGATCCCAAATTCAGTCGCCTCTTACGATCATGCAATGGGGGCAGCAGGTACAATTTTTACGCCCTACCTGCAGGGCAGGCTTTATTTGGTGTTATCTATTGAATTATCATAAGGAGTCGGTGAACACGACACTTCAGTTTATTTATACTCTATATAAATGACGGGTTGGAGTATAAGGATCAATGGAAATACGTTCTTTAGCATTAGTGTGTAAGGTAGATAATGATAAATATAAAACAACAATCCCTTAAAAGCTTCAAAACATTTGGCTAAGCTACATACAGGCAAGGTAGATATATAGTTCTGATAGCTGGCTGAAGAACAGTAATAGCATTATTCATGATTTCCTGGTAATCTTCCAGCACACAAGTAAGTAACAATTACATAATGGTTTTAAACTCATTTTGCGTATTGAATGTTAAAATAATTCAGCCCAGATTTCATTCCTGAACGGTGGTGAAATGAGGAAGCACATTTATACATGTCATCTGTTCGACAACTTTGTATGTACATGTATTATTTTTTGGAATTTTTAAAATGTCTCCATCATCTTTGTAATATACTATGCTAATTAATCTATGCTTATCTAAACCGTACATTTTAACATAATACTTGCTGAAAAACACCAGACGTATTGTAAAATATTACACATTTCATGTTTTCAGCTAATGCGCAACAGAATTTAAGTAGTTGTTTACAATACTTTACCCTTTCCTTATTATTCCGGACAGCTGGTAAGTCGAGAAATAAGGCGGACGGCTCGGCGGTAGATAGGTGTAGGCTGTTTGCCGTTTTATCACGAGACAGTACTCAAAGACACCGTACAAGGGCAAGGTCGCTGCACAGTATATATCAATAAAACATACACTTAAAAATATACAGAAGTTTAAAATCTATAAAAATAAGTTGTATTCCAGCAATTGGTAGACTTGTTGGACTTCAAGACTTTCATCTGATAAGGTTTTATGATAATGTGACTCAGCCTATCAATATTGTAGGCGTAAACAATGTCATCAATTGGTATGTTTTGGTGCTATAAACATCCAAATACGCCTTGATGCACAATTATTTTATGCTTTCATTTCAACGAAAATATGGGATACGTGTTATTGATTATACTGAATCATATTGGTGAACGATCCTCCATGTGTCACAGTTAATATGTTAAGATTCATCTAAATAGCAGTATACCAGTTATATTTTACAAGCCTATCAATCACTACTGTGGTGGTCATGTAACTTTGCCAATTGTTAGTATGTATCACGGGTAACCATGGGCGATGTTATTTGTTCAACTATTTGCTAATTTTGCCAAAATATGCCAAAAATGGATGTTTTAGGACAACACAATTAGCTCATGCGGATCACATTTATTGTACAAAATAATCATGTCGCCATTCTTACAAACGCCTACATGACGTAGTAGGAACATTTGCTAGACCAGGTATGACTTTATGAAAGCATAAGCTTTTGACCTTGAAATGCAAATGGCGGAGCTGTATGGGGTGCCGTTTTACTATTTATTCCCATTTGGTGATATCACCTATTCAAATGAGTGATATCACCTATTCGTTTCATTAAGTGATATCACCCATTCGAATAGGTGATATCACTTAAGAACTTTTTTAAGTGATATCACCTATTCTAAATGGTGATATCACCTATTCGAATAGGTGATATCACCTATTCGAATGAGTGATATCACCTATTCGTTTCATTGAGTGATATCACCAATTCGAATAGGTGATATCACTCATTCGAATAGGTGATATCACTTAATGAAACGAATAGGTGATATCACCAATTCGAATAGGTGATATCACTTATTTGAAAAATGAATTAGTGATATCACCTATTCGAATAGGTGATATCACTGATTGAATAGGTGATATCACCTATTCGAATAGGTGATATCACCAAATGGGAATAAATAGTAAAACGGCGCCCCATAGTGATATTACTCATTCGAATAGGTGATATCACCAATTCGAATAGGTGATATCACTTATAAAATTTCATAAGTGATATCACCTATTCGTATAGGTGATATCACTCATTCGAATAGGTGATATCACTTAAGAATTTTATAAGTGATGTCACCTATTCGAATGGGTGATATCACTTATTCGAATAGGTGATATCACTTAAGAATATTTTAAAGTGACATCACCTATTCCAATTGGTGATATCACATATTCGAATGAGTGATATCACCTATTAGTTTCATTAAGTGATATCACCTATTCGAATAGGTGATATCACTTATTTGAAAAAGGAATTGGTGATATCACCTATTCGAATAGGTGATATCACTGATTGAATAGGTCATATCACCTAATCGAATAGGTGATATCACCAAATGGGAAGAAATAGTAAAACGGCGCCCCATAGAGCTATGAATGATATCACAAATATGGCATAAAGGGAGGTATTTCAATAATCAAAAATGCTCTTATTAGATACTATGAATACCTTTGAACATGGCAAGAAGATTGTTTTAGAAAAAGTAGTTCAACCGTTTTAAAGAGTTTGAGGTAAAATAAGCAGATTTCTGAAAATAGTCCCAAACTCCACAGTTTAACTATTTGTCACGAAACATTCTTCTTACTATGCTCAGACGTCTCAATACATTGAAGTATGTAATGGGGACATTTTAATTGATTGAAACGTCTCCATATCTGCCCTTTTTGAGCAAACTAATTTACAGGGGCCTTTACATTTCAAGGTCAAACAAATGTCCTTACTACCTGCCATAGATCGACACACGTGATCAAAACGCTACGTTTATTTTGTACAATTATACGTGGTCCACACGCGCTTCTTATGCTCTTAATTAATATCGCAGCTATAGTGACTCCACAACGTGTACACGTTGATCATGCTGAACAAAGAATAACGCTCTTCTATTAACTTAATTCATATATTCCTCCCGCCGAGTATCTACGTCTTTTTGGAGGTTCTATATCAGTACAGGAAAATGTTAAATTGTATGCATACTCAGCAACATCTCCATAGGATTCTAACCAAACCTCACCCCTTTCAGATATAATGTTGTCAAAAGATGATGTAAACAATTTAATGTTATTGTATTCGAGCTTTTCCTATGCCTACGGCACCAGCAAAATTCAAGGATTGGAATGACCAGGAAAACTCTAACCAAGGCAAACGAAGCGGTGGATAATAGTGCAAGCAATTAGCTTAGGTAGTGATTATTTTAACTTTTGTCGTCGGCGTCGGAAAAGATCGCCACATCATGAAAATTGTCATATTCAATAACGAATCTCTTCCCTCCTCCCAAAACAGATAACCCCCCCCCCCCCCCCCCCCCCCCCCCCCCCTCCCCCCTCTTGTTGTGTATACCAATGTTATATTGTACGTGTGCCGAATCCCCTTGCTAGAAAAAGGCAACAAAATATGTTTTGCGTGTCCCATGAAAAAGTTGATGCAACAGGTTTGGTAGAGGCGGAGCACAATAGAATGTCTTCGGGGTGCATATTATTATTTTCCACTTTAAGTTATTGCAAAAGCATAAAGTATTTAACTTTCAGTATCTATATAAATATACAACAGCCCGTTCTTGTTTTAAATCAATCAATTATTCTCTGTCGGAGCTGTAGCATCCTTAACAAGCTTTTCCGTTCAAACGTTTTCTGTTGTAACCAACTCATTCAAACAGCCTAGTTGGCAGTAAATGTATTGTTTATAGAAGATAAATGCGTGGTTAACGCGATGGAACTCACGCATTCAATACTCAATTATCAAGAGGTGAAGGTCATGCATCCAGTAGAGGTTTTGGAGAAGATTGAAGTCTTGTCCCGATTTAAGTTAGATTTCAAGTACATGTACATGTACCACGATGAAAGTTACAGATATAAAATATGCATAAACCGAAAGATTAAAAGTCTTCTGGCGAGATCAGTAGTTGAAGTATGTAGGTAGCTGGAGATTTCGTTTGGAAAAAGAAGTTTGAAGGAGACCAGAATTTCAATGGCGATCGATGGTTCCCTTGTCTTTTTACATATATAAGTATTTCTGGTTATTTTTTGTAAACAAGGATAGACATGCCGCTGTGCTCATGCGTAGGTGTTCGCACTAAATTGTATCGCTGCTTTGATTTGCTTAATATTAACAGTAATAGGATACCTGCCAGTTTCTCCGTAAATCATCAAATTAGATGTATTATTATGACAATGCATAAACTATTTACAGCGTACATCAACCAATGTCGTGCTATTTACCGAAATGTTTACGAACACTTTATTTTTCAACAAGCTACATGCCAAATATAGCATCGGCTATAAAAATATCGGTCATTAATCATTGTGAACATTATGTAAATGACAGGTGGCAGGAGATAGTGTTCTAGGTTTTTACCAGTAAGATAGGACCTACTAAAAAGTTGGATATAAATATATAAACTGCGTATAACTCCAATGTAATCCATTGGGCACAGGTTTAATTGCAGCGCGAGATTAAAGGGGCATTCCTTCATTCGGACATCAGAAACAATTCGTGCACAATTTCTATTGATGAAATACATGTCCGAACGATGATTATATGAGCGTTTGTGCCTACATGTAATGAAATTAACGCCAAAATGTACAAGAAAAGGGCGTATCGTATACAAATACCGTATGTCTTTGTGGTAATTATTGAAACTTCGGGTCGAATTGAGAATTTTCAGGACTTCATACTCGAAGAACTTTGGTTTATCTTGAAAGTAAAACTGCCTTATAAATGTAAAGATTATAATTTTAACTACTAGGAAAAAATACATATTTTCCAGTAAGTTTTATTTTGACGACCTAAACTTTCTTCAAACGAACGAATGCCCCTTAACAAGTGCTGTTTCGATGATCAGAATGTATATTTCACTATTCGTAATAATAATCTCCAGCATTTGCATAAACTTTTTTTTTTTTTTATTTTCAGTACTTTTCATATCATCTTCCCAAAAATAAATGTCTATACCTTATAAATAAAAAAATGAATATAATGACTTTTCAAAATTATAAAACATATAGTGTTAATAGTATTTCAACAATATACCCCTATGGAACTGATAAGATGTACATTTAGATATAACAGGTCTATTTCATACATGTTGATTCCCTAAAGATTTAAGTTAATAAATAGTGTTTTATTTAATAGTGTATAAATTTAAATAAATCTTAATATCAATTCAGATTACTCAGAATCAACATTTAATTGCTGAAAGACAATTTTCCCTTTTGTACAGAAACATATATTCTAGGTGATTTTAAACATAATTCATAAAAATATGTATGTTTTAAAACAAGAGGCCCATGAGCCTTAACGGTCGACCTTTGTCGATACATACTCTGTAGCAAGTATATTGGCATCTCAGGATCATTTCAGGTAAGCTTGAGCTGAATCACACTGGTTGAACTTAAGACATTGAAAACAGGTGTTTTTTCAAGAAAACGTGGTTGTGCAATCGTGTTACAAAATGATCTTCATGGTTGCTGTGTCAAAGATTTTACGAGGTCAAAAAATAAGACTTTGTTGGCTTCGAATGACCTTCAACATTCCTACCAATTTTCAACTCAATGGCACCAATGGAACTGGGGAAGTTTAAAATGTGTTTTTCAAGATGGCTGCCATGACGGCAATCTTGGATTTCAGACAGATCCGAAAAATAACAACACTTGGTCAGAACCATCTTAGGATCATTTCAGGTTATGATTGGGCTGGATCCCACTGGTGGAACTTGAGAAGTTCAAAACATGAAAAGTTAGCAGACGGCAGACGATGCACAATGGCTATATGTTATTCCGACCCTTTGAGTTTGATGACCTAATAATAATAAAAGACATGTCATCTAGCTTTTGTTTCCATTTTATTCTTTCATTTAATAATCTTGTAAGCCAGGCAGGATTAATGCACATACAATACATGTATACAAGAGCTAATATATTTAGCATCTTACAGCCAACATTCCTTACTAGGTTACATATAAAATTCATCATCTGCTCTGATTCTACATGTGTTATATCCTCGTGTTTGTTTTGGTCAAACATATCCCAACATGGTCTTTTTAAAAGAAATTTTGCTCAAAAAATAGAACACCCTCTGAATGAGAACGTAAATTTCATAAAAATAAATGATACAACATATGTTATACCGGTAATTCTAAATTATTGATATGCAAAATACTGTATCAAATAATAAAAAGAAACAATTTATTGTGGTAACTTCCAAAAAAATCAACCATTCAAATATATATATTTACAGTGTACAAACAAATAAATCCAGTACATGTCTGTCAGACGCCGTGTTCATTTTTTCCAATTATGGCAAAACCCATTTAATACAGATTCAGCAGTTATGACCCTTCCATCAGCTTATTTATTCCTCCTAGACAATAGGACAAGTTTCAAATTTGTCCTAACTGTATTGGTAAATTCTGTAAGATTCCAGAATTGTTGGATATTATCCTACAGGATCAACCTTGGGAGATGGACGAGGTTGGAAATAATGTTTTAGCGATTTCATCCCTCTGACTGGTGTCTGAAACGAAAAAAAATCAAAGAAATATTACCAGAAATTATAACATAGAATCGGAAATACCAGAAACTGCTGAAGCCATATACACTTTTAATATACTCATTTAATTTCACAGGACCAATATTTCATAGTTATCCTAATCAGAAATAGTTTGCAAAAATTAAGGTTTCATTAACAACACTTTAAAAACTTTATGTTTTAAACAAGTAAATATGTTTTTACATTGTTGCATATGCATACAATTATATGCATACAATTATATCCATAATCATCATAACTGTTTGTTGGGTACTTATTTTCACACTATTAACTAACAACTATTAAATGTTAATTGTTATTAAACTTTCAGGCAAAGCAATTACTGGTAGAAATGTTACACAATCACCAATATACTGTAATTCCTAAACATTGTATAAACATTTGATGTCATCATGTACAATCGTAAACAGTTAAAGACACTGTTCTCACCTTTGGTTCCTCCTCCGTCTGACTGCTGGTATGACTAGGTTCTTCGGTGTTCGATTGGCTGCTCTCTGCACTTTCAGCAGGTGAACAATCTGCACTGTTGTAGAACAAGCTTCTACAGGGACTAAACTTGAGCCTTTGATTTGTTTCCCCATCCCTTCCAAGCTTTTGTTGTCGTATCTGATTTAACCAGTTCATAGGTGGAGTACCCTTTTGTGGACTATTCTCCTTTCCCAATGGGTAACACACATTTACACGGTTCACTTCTCCAGATAAAACAAGGTTCGGCAGATCAGCAGTGGGTGAAGCAGTAATAACAGACTGCTTAGTAATACACTGTAGAGGCATGTTCAAAACTCTAACGCTGTTGGATTTCTTTGGACTTTCTTTGTTCAAACTAGAGCTACTCGGACTATTTGTGAGCTTATTTTGAGGACTGTCTAAATTCAATTTCTTTGGACTGTTGAAGTTCAAATTTATTTTCCTTGGACTACTAAATTTCTGTGGACTGTTCCATTTTTGAGGGCTATTTCTAACAGGAGACTTGGAACAGGCTCCATAATCATTCCTGAAAGCGGCGATAGTTGGACTGGCACTTTTGTGTGGACTTTGCAATTCTTGTAACACATTTTGTCGTTTTGAAGGATTTTGATCAGGCGAGTCAGACACTAGCTTTCTCTTACATGGTCTTTTCCTCTCCGATTTTGAGCCTGCCGAATCACTTGTAATAGACTGCTGAGATTTATTGTTAGCCATAACCTTTGAAGATGGTGTTTTCTTTCCACTCAGCCAATGTTTGATGGAAGGTGACATGTTAGATAAACTGCCAGGTGAATTTTCAGCAGATTTTGTCTTTTTTAAGTTTGGAGTTTTACTTGGTTTATCTCCTGTAGGTTGTTTTTTCGTTGATGAAAATTTGTTCCTGGTTTTCCTTTTCCTCTGTTTGCCTAGCTGATGTACCTATATTGAATTGTAAATGATTTCATGCATAAAGAGGGATTCAAATTTTTTTTTCCTTATTTCTAATCAATTAAAGTTTTAAATCATCTCAGTATGAAAACCAAAAGAATATAAACTACAGAAGCAACACACACTGGTCTGTTTTTACAGTACAACCATATAAAACTTTTGGAAAGATTCAGTGTTTCTATTGATAGTGGACTGTTTATTACTACATACTTCCAGAAAGCTTAACACATCAGATTTTTCTGTAAGATTTATACATATTTTACACACAATTACCAAAATGAATTTATAACTACAATCTCTAAAGAATATACATCTCAAAATCACTAGATGATAACAGTAAATAAAATATGAAGTTTAAATCTGACTGTACCTATTTCCCTGTGGGTCCTCTCAGCTGTTCCTATCACTTCCCCTTGTTCAGGGGGAGATAATCTCCTATTGATTCTCCATACCCTCACAGAGTTGTCATCAGATAGTGTCACCACCTAAAATTTTATATGGAATAAATTTAGATAGTGACAAGACAAACTAAATATACTGAGTGACATTACATAACCAACACATAGAAATATCCTGAGTGACATTACATAACCAACATATAGAAGCAACAATTAATTTTGAACACAAATGCCCACCTTGCTCAGGTCATTTGGTGACCATGCGACGTCAGACACTTCCGCTTTATGTCCTTTAAGTACAATCGGGCTTCGGTTTGGTTTACCAACCTGTAAATATACAATTGCAAAAGCAACTTTACTTTCAATCCTACAAAATTTACGTAATCTCAACTGGATGGATACCATAGCATCTAGTGTCCACCATTGAAATAAAATATGTACCACAAAAGATGAATTTGAAACATTTCTAAGAAATTCAAGTAATATCCATTTAGCACTTTTGAAGAAGTAGCAATACCAAGAACTACTCAAGGATAGGGAAGGGTCAATTTGAAAAGCACAATATTTGACAATGTTCATCTCAAAGTTTATGTCAGTTGTGAGCAGGAAAGAAAGTATTTTTTCCTACCTGCCAGATGTGAGCAACCTCATCAGATGAACCACTGAGGAGGAACTGATTATCAGGACTAATGCAGGTCTTCACATAAAATGAGTTATTCCTGTGGCCCCGATACTGATACACTGTAACACAATACAAAGGCAGTCAATACTGGAAAATGAAAATATCAATAAATTACTTTAATAACATAACGTTTTATCACCTTTGTAAAAAAAGCTTTAGTTTTTTTGTTCTCTGCACAAAATAAGAAAACAAGAAAATTTATAACTCTTGTTTAAAAATTTGACAATTACTTTTAACATTTGATCCAGTGATGAGCTGGATACATATCATTTGTAGGTTGGCTATGTTAAGTAGGTAATTGAAATATCTCTTTATTGATCTCTTCTTAAAAATAATTTCAGAATATTTTAAAACAACATTTTGAATTTTTTTTTATTCTGAACTGGATGGTAATGCGTAATTTTTTTAATTTTTTAATTATTTATTGAAGACATATTTAAAACATATTTACAGAAATTGTTCCGTAGGGCTATATCTGTAATTGTTGGTCGATTGGTTAGATGACACACATTTCAATTTTAATTTTGGCCTCAGATGGACCAATAGTGACAACAGAACTTACTGAGGCCTGGCTGCATTGTTGTGATGTCATACTGGTATACAATGTCATCTGTACAGCTGGCAAAAAGGATGCTTCTGTACACATCCATTGTGAGACTGGTAAATCCTGGCAATAGCAGTAAAAAGGCTCATTAAGGCTATTTCAGTAAAACATATATATATCCTACAGGAGAAATCAAAGGAATTCTAACCAAGGTCAGGACTTTTTCTGAGGGCTTTTTAAGTCCGTTAATGGGCCCCATTCCCAATTAAAAATGTTTCATTTTGAAGCCAAATCCCCAAAATTTGCAGTTTACTCCTGAAAAAATCTTTCTCAATTCACCAATTTACTTCCCAAAATGAGACAAAAAGGCCCCTTCCCAAACCAGTGAGAAAAAGCCCTGAAGGTGGATGCTGGAGAAAATGTGTCACACATTGTAATATTTTAAAGTTCACTTCTTTCTGTGGTTCTTATTTGATAAACCAAACACAAGTGTCTTCAACCTTCCCTAACTTAATAAAATTCCTCAACTTAAAATTTTCCATAGGAAAGCATTGCAGAATTTAAGGTGAAATTCGAAGTTTTATATAATTTCTGTAATGCTTTCAAATGAAATATCTTAAGTTAAGGAATGGTGATGAAATTGGTGTCTGGAGTCCTCCCGTTGGATAGACATTTTGGTGAATAGCCCTTAACCAGAATCCTGTGTGTGATCGAGAACCTTGTGTCATAAATAGAAATACAAATCCAACAAGAGTTGTCAGAAAACAGAAAAGTAGGTCGAAAGTCACGGCCAAGAACGGCATGTCCACAATTGTAGTATCAACGGAAAGGTCTTGTCACAAGGAACATACGTCAAATATGAAAGCCCTATCCCATACGGTTCATATACAGTGGCCAATGAAAAGGTCTTGTTACAGGGAACACAAGTCTAATATCTTAACTGCATCCTCTAAAGTATTGGACTAATTTAAATATGAACTAAGAAGTATATATACGAACAGCTGAGAAGAATTTAATGACTGTTACGTAGATTATACTGACCGTGTTTTCTCTGGCTGGTACCACTATAAGGGATAGTGTGTCTAGACTCGGGCATAGTGGTCATCTGACTATAGGTCTTCCTCAGATCCCAGAACTTCACACATCTACAAAATTTCAAACAAATAGAATGTCAAACCTGTATAAATTAACCATCCAAGGATAAAGGGAAAACTATTTTAATAGCTTAATAAAGGTGATCTTCATATAGTATGACAAAAACATTTCAAATATATATGTATTTCCAATAAGATTCTTCACCAGTTTCCATTTCCAATAAACTTATTGAAAGATCCCTAAATCTTGTACTAATGGAAATATATGAATATCAAAAGATCAAATTTTGGGCAAATATTGTTTTCCCATGCCATTATTGTCACTCATCTTGGCTTTATATCAAGTCCCTATTGCAATATCAAAATACATCTTGTATAACCTGCAAGTGTGTGACGTCATCGTGAAAACGGCGTGTGACGTCAACAGCCATATCTATTTTCAAGGAAACCATATGGACATCTCCAAAGAATAAGTAATACGATTTGAACAAGGAAATACTTGTTACAGCAAAATAATGTGATTCATAAGGCTTTTCTCTCCGTCCTACAGACGTGATGATCCTGATCTAGCCAGCTTACTTAGTACTTACCCATCCACCGCCCCAGCAGATATAAGAGTGGTGTCCGTTTGAAAAGTCACTACTGTTACACTCTGTTGACTGTCCTGTAAAAAAAAAAAACTTATATTGAAACCAATATTTACCAATCTAAATATTTCTAAAATGTCACACATGACCTGGAGTATATTTTATACCTGGACATATTACTGTATTAACTTAGAAACTCCTCCCGTTGGTAGATATTTTACTGAAATAGCCCTCAAGACATTGTGTAACCCCTTCCCCCAAGAATGCTTCTGACTAAATTGGGTTCAAATCCATTCATAACTTAATGACAAGTAGCGATTTGAAGGAATTACCTCTATTTCCCCTAATGGGCCCCGCCCCTTTGGCCCCTTGGGGGTCAGAGTCACCATTTATGCAAAATCTATTCCCCATCCCCAAAGGATGTTTCTGACCAAATTGGGTTCAAATCCATTCATAACTTTATGACTAGTAGCAATTTAAAGGAATTGCCTCAATTTCCCCTATTGGGCCCCGCCCCTCAGGCCCCTTGGGGGTCAGAGTAACCATTTATGCAAAATCTGTTCCCCTTCCCCCAAGAATGTTTCTGACTAAATTGGGTTCAAATCCATTCATAACTTTATGACTAGTAGCGATTTGAAGGAATTACCTCTATTTCCCCATTAGGCCCCGCCCCTTTGGCCCCTTGGGGGTCAGAGTCACCATTTATGCAAAATCTGTTCCCCTTCCCAAAAGAATGTTTCTGACCAAATTGGGTTCAAATCCATTCATAACTTTATGACTTGTAGCGATTTAAAGGAATTGCCTTAATTTCCCCTATTGGGCCCTGCCCCTCAGGCCCCTTGGGGGTCAGAGTCACCATTTATGCAAAATCTGATCCCCTTCCCCGAAGGATGTTTCTGACCAAATTGGGTTCAAATCCATTCATAACTTTATGACTAGTAGCGATTAGAAGGAATTACCTCTATTTCCCCATTAGGCCCCGCCCCTTTGGCCCCTTGGGGGTCAGAGTCACCATTTATGCAAAATCTGTTCCCCTTCCCCAAAGGATGTTTCTGACCAAATTGGGTTCAAATCCATTCATAACTTTATGACTAGTAGCGATTTAAAGGAATTGCCTTAATTTCCCCTATTGGGCCCTGCCCCTCAGGCCCCTTGGGGGTCAGAGTAACCATTTATGCAAAATCTCATCCCCTTCTGCCAAGGATGTTTCTGACCAAATTTGGTCAAAATCCAATAAGAACTTTATGACTAGTAGCGATTTGAAGCAAATGTTGACGGACGGACGACGGACGCTGCACCATGGCATAAGCTCACCGGACCTTCGGTCCAGGTGAGCTAATAAAACTGGTTGTCTTTCACAGAATGTTCTAATCTTTCAGTTCCACACACTACCGTAGATAGAATTGATTAAATGTACAACAAAAGTATTCTCAAGGTGGAATACCCTTTATTGATACCTGCTATTAAATGACAAATTCTCTCAATATTTGCAGTTTTGTAGATTTGTATTGAATTTTTCAGAGATGCAATCACAACAATTAAGTAGGATGAAAAAGACAAAAGTTTAACTCATTTATTTCCCAATGTACAGCAGTATCTTACCCTGGCAGGTCCCAACTTCTGTCTGTTTCGGCGTTTACATGTAGATGGTTGCTGTAATGCATGGGCATTATGTATGGTATTTACTGGCGAGAGGAATCCATCTGAAAATAATTAATATTAGAATAACCTAGAGTAAACAACAATAAACAATCCTAAAGGATTATGAATTACATGTATATCAATATGTAAATCAGTAGTTTTCCACTTGTCAATGAAAATAATAATTTCAGATAAGAATCAAAACCACCATACAAACTGAAGATTTATAGAAACAGTTTTTTTTTTTATCTTTGAACAATATATCAAAGAAATCTGTGATATCACTATTTAAGGAGAACAGCTAATGAACTTTATCAATCAAATACCTATACGAGAGATATACCTTTCCTGTTACACCTGGTATCCCATATCATTATATGTCCATCTCGGGAGCCTGTCGCAAACACAGCTGAAAGGCAAACAGATCATATAACATTTGAAGTTGGGGTTTGAAGAAAAGATTTTCTAGAAATAAGTGTTTGCATGGTTTCCCATTAACATCTTTTCACACCTTAAACTAAATGCACTGATCAATTGTTGCTGAATGCATTGCAAAAAGCATTAAAATGTATTTAATATGTCATATATAGAAAGAGAAAAATTAGTCTTCATCCTCATAACAAATAACAATGTAGCATTTAACTATATATACAGAACATGTAACACTCTTTAAAGTTATTTGCCACACAGATCTGCATTTCTTCACAACAGATCTACAGCCTGATTGAGAGGAATGTCCTTTAGGATGGTTAATTACCCGAGTCATCACTCCTGAATGCTACTGTCCTAACACTACTGGTGTGGCCCTTGAACACATCCAGTTTCTCTGCTCTAGGAACATCCCACAACACTGCTGTCTGGTCGCCGGATGCTGTCACCAGTTTATTCTCCAAAGGAACCCATGCCAGATCAAAGATAGCATTACTGTGGGCCTGCCACTCTGTAAACAGAGGATAAGTGAACATTATTATCATACAATATTTTTACATTTACATGCAGTTGCACTAAACAAGACAGGTTGCCACGACAGACAAACCAGAGTTTTATTAATCGCAGTCTAAAGATGGACAGATATAATCTGTAGGAGAGCACAATTGTTGGAGGTAACGACTTGTCTTGAGTTGACATGTGTAAATTACAAGTGACAAGCTTTCGTTAGACTATCTTTCACAAGAATGCTATTATGAAAGAGGACAGGTTAATGTAACAGGCTTTGCCAAATAGGACAGATTGTCATATATCTATCAGACTTATTGTAGAGGAAAAATATATAACTGACTTACTGGAGGTAGAGGAGACATATCTGACTTAATGCAGGAGGTAAAAGAGACTTTTAAAATCGGAGGAAGAGGAGACATATCTGACTTTGATTATCAGAGATGAGACATCTCGACTTATTTTGGTTTGGTTTGTTTTTGTTAAAAACCACCGGCCTACGGTCAGTACCTGGCAACTGCCCCACGTAGGTTTTGAACTCCCAACCCAGAGGTGGAGGGCTAGTGTTAAAGTGTCCGGACACCTTAACCACTCGGCCACAGCGCCCCCCCCCCCCCATCTCGACTTATCGGAGGTAGAGGAGACATATATCTGATTTACCGGAGGTAGAGGAGACATGTATCTGACTTACCGGAGGTAGAGGAGACATATATCTGACTTACCGGAGGTAGAGGAGACATATAACTTTACTTATCAGAGAGGAGACACCTTAACTTATTGGAGACAGTTGGGAGACATATATCTGACTAACCAGGGATGAGACATATAGCTTTACTTTACCAGAGAGAAGACATCTTGACTTATTGGAGACATATCTGACTAACCGGGGATGGACATATATAACTTTACCTACCAGAGACATCTCTACTTGCTGGAGACAGTTGGAGACAGATATCTGACCAACCGGAGATAAAATATATAACTTTACTTACCAGAGAGGAGAGCTGGTTGGCCAGTCCTGTTTGTATCTTGTATGATGGTGCCCCCACTCTCGTCTACCACAGCTAGGATGTTTCCCTGACCTTGTTCTACAGCAAGGAGAAAATCATTCACTGATAAGTGATTATCATGACATCAATTACATTAAAATTTGATGATTCTGAGAAGTCTAAAAATAATTTTCAACCTTCAAGCCCTGATAGCTATACATCAATAATATCATGTTCCTGAAAAAATATGGAGTCCTTTACAATTTCTAGGCCTATGTTTCAAAAAATTATAAAGACAGTTCAAATTTAAACTGATTATTAATTAGCAGCAATAGTACAGTGAACTATATACTCACTTGAAAATTCACAGGCAATAGGAGGAACAAGAGCCTACAAAAGATAGCATACATACTTGTATGAAACATGTTCAATAAAAAGTTTTATGAAAAAGTTTTATGAAGTCACAATTATATGTATCCATAATGTAACAATGTTTACCTTACAATTTTAGTTACTACCTTGAATTGAAAGTGCTCTTCTGAGCATATGCATTTTGTAAATGTTGTCCCAATGATGACCGCAATAGCTTATTATTAGCAGCCGAAGCATGTTGACAACATCGACATCTGCATCACTATAAAGGAGATAACTGTTCTTGAATGTTGAGAGCCTTTATTTTCTAATATAATGCCCACCACATATGGAGGATCTCTATTGAATAGAACAAGGTATCCATCCAAGAGACCTGAGTTTCCACAGGCTTTGACACGATGTCTGCAGTAGGGCCAGAGTGCACTACTAACATGTATATGAAAATGTGGCATTCTCCAACACCATTTGGCATCATTACAATTTTTTTTTGTGTAGATAAAATAAAATTAGGTGCGACATATCATGATCACCTAACTTACATATACCGATATATGGGACACACTCATTTGGTCCCATATTGATGGTTTATTCTGTCCATATTGCCCCTATAAATGTATATGATATAAAATTATGCAAATGGCCGATACTCACGCCATCATCTGAGCCAACTGTTAGGTATTCGTCTGTCCTGTAGCACTCCAGACATTCTACGAAGGTTGATGTATCTATTCGTTTGTTGAAACCTGCAGTAACAGAATTACAAGATATGTTACAAACATATGGTTTTATAAAATACAGACTCCGCATCTGTAGTAAACTGTTCTATTTGCATGCACATTCAAATTATCTTACATGTATATATACTTCTTTTAATACATAATTATTGAGGTAGGACATATGGTTTATCTTCCATGGTAATCAAAGACGGTATGTATAACTCAGCAGGGCTACATACCTGTTTCAGAAATGGTGAAGATGCATATGGTCTGCAGATATATATGTTGCTGACTTGAATTGGCTAATTTCAAACTTAATTTTTTGATGTATTTTTTCAAATAAGAGGTATTCTATTGGCAGTGTACTAATATCAGAAAGGACGAAATCTTTTGGAATAAAATTCCATTGTCAGTTTTGTTTTCTGTCTTGATCTGCTGCAGTCTGTCTATATTGTAATTATCAATACTTTGTTCATATATGTTGGTTGCATAGCTAGTCTCATCATATACATTGTATATGTCAGAAGTTGGCAGAGATTGTGCAAGCCATGTGATTGTATTGCTATTCTTGACAGCATTGAAGCTACTGATTGTGTATATGTATTGACTTGTATCATTATAATTAGTACCATATTGTAGATTTGTTCGATATTCTTGCATACGCTTTACAGGCCAGGGTCACTGACCTGGGTGATCCCATCTTTGCTAGAGGAGAAATAAATCCATCTCATTGATGATTTGGGGCAAGGTAATTATAAGACAAATTTGACCTAATATTATTAGACCATAACCATGCAAGATACAAGAAGATTGATCTAAAGTCCTATATATATGTTAAACAAAGAACATTAGCTCTAAATATGTACTGAGCTATTTCTACTTGCACTTGCAATTTATTTTTTGATGGCGATTTCAATTTTTGATAATTAAGCATCAAACAAATAATAAGCAAAGGTCACTGCAGTACTTACAATGATCATGAATGTACAAAATTAAACCAGTCATTGGGACGTAATTTAATATACGCTGATATATCCGGTTGGGGTATTTACCGAAACGGACCGAAACGGAGATGGAATTACCGAAACGGAGGAAAATGGGGCTTAAATTAGCATTCTTTTCAGAGAACGGACTCGAATACATGTTCTACAGTGCCTAACTGTGTCATATGTAAAATATCGGGGGTTTATTTGACCGAGAAGTATTTTAATTCGATTTTTTAAACATTCGAGATTAGCGGCCCGATTGTCGTCCGGGTTGCATTACCGAAATGGCCGATAATGGACCCGAAATCGATATTTTTACAAGAGAATGGACCCAATAGAATAATATTTGGTGTGTATAGATGTCAGAGGTAAAATATTTTTTATTTCTTTTGCCTAGAAGTATTTAAAAATAATTATTAAAATACCCGATTGATGGCCCAATTTTCGATTGAGACGAACTACCGAAATGGAATTAAATTTACCTGAAATTATCTGTTTTTGAAGAGAAAGGGCCCAAAATATTATTCTTCAGTAGATAATTGGATAATGTATGAAATATTAGGGGTTTATGTGACCTGGAAATGTTTTAATTTATTTTTTTTAAAACTCGCGATTTCACATTCGGATTTCACAGAGTCGCTCGCATAGGGTGTGAGTAAAAGAAAGAGCCGGAAAACGGAAATCCGGATTATGTAAACACATGCAAAAATACTTATAAATTTAGTTATAATTAATAAAAGGATTTCTTGTTCTTTATAGGTTTTTTAACTATAGAAATACCGTGTTTTATTCTCTAAGTTGTTCTTTATAGGTTTTTTAACTATAGAAATACCGTGTTTGATTCTCTAAGTAAAATTGTTGTGGAACCTTTGGTATTTTTTAAAACAATTTATTTTAACAACTTATAAAAATAGTAATTTTTTATTCTCACCAATCCATATTTCAAACTTGAAGTAATTAATTAATTGAATCGAGTCAAGGCAATGAATTAATATTTTTTCTTATTATTTTTTTAATAAACTGCAAAAAAGTGTCCAGATGACTTTTTGTGCCATGCTGTCACAAAATTTCCATTATAATTCTAAAATCAAAAATTAACATAAAAATATGATAGCCTGTCAAAAAAAGCGAGTGTAGTATACAGTAATCCCAATCATGTCAGTGGATAGTGGTACATATGCATATTACTGTTATATGAACAGATCTTTTTTCTTATAACTTTAGAATGATCGAATGTTATCAAATTTAGATTAAGACTCATCAAGAACAATAAGTGGATTATTGGAATTGAATTCTAAATGAAATCAACATGTCAGTGTAACTTCAGTAAAAATTCATTATTGTTAAAAATCAGATCCATGAATAATATCTATTCTAAAAAAATCAACAGAATATTCATAATCCATCAGCTGTATACATGTATGTATAACAAGAGATCCCAGAGGGATCTACGCATCCACCATTGAGATTGATCTCTTTTCTACTTTTCCATTCTTTCCCCTCTTACTTTAATTCTTTTAATTATATGGGAAACCTACATATAAAGTCTAAGTTAGATCTTAAGAAAAACTTTTGGAAAAGTATCAATAACAGATTTAACTGTCGATACGTATGGTGGGCTGGCTGCCTTTAAGACATTTTGTTTTCCTGATCAGACTCAAAGATAAATAGGTAAAAGTAGGGATCAAGGGAATTTGTTAGGCAGTACTTTTAAAACAAGAGGCCCATGGGGCCTGTATCGCTCACCTGGTTGGATTGGACCAAATGTCAAAATAATGTTCATATTGAATTTGTTTTATTTGTCAATCTCTAACAATGCTATATATGGTTATAGTGTGGGAATCCGAACTGCTTTAAAGATTAATGAAGTCCAGACTCTCTAAAGGTCTGAAAGACCCCAAGAATTGTTTTTAGAACATGCATGCATTCATCACTTTACAACTAGTAGCGATTTAAAGGAATTACCTCTATTTCCCCTATTGGGCCCCACCCTTTTGGCCCCTCGGGGGGTCAGAGTCACCATTTATGCAAAATGTGTTCCCCTTTCCCCAAGGATATTTCGGACCAAATTGGGTTCAAATCCATTCATAACTTTATGACTAGTAGCGATTTAAAGGAATTACCTCTATTTCCCCTATTGGGCCCCGCCCCTTTGGTCCCTTTGGGGTCAGAGCCATCATTTATGCAAAATCTGTTCCCCTTCCCCAAGGATGTTTCTGACCAAATTGGGTTAAAATCCATTCATAACTTAATGACTAGTAGCGATTTAAAGGAATTACCTCTATTTCCCCTATTGGGCCCCGCCCCTTTGGCCCCTCGGGGGTCAGAGTCACCATTTATGCAAAATCTGTTCCCCTTCTGCCAAGGATGTTTCTGACCAAATTGGGTTAAAATCCATTCGTAATTTAATGACTAGTAGCGATTTAAAGGAATTACCTCTATTTCCCCTATTGGGCCCCGCCCCTTTGGCCCCTTTGGGGTCAGAGCCACCATTTATGCAAAATCTGTTCCCCTTCTCCCAAGGATGTTTCTGACCAAATTGGATTAAAATCCATTCATAACTTTATGACTAGTAGCGATTTAAATGAATTACCTCTATTTCCCCTATTGGGCCCCGCCCCTTTGGCCCCTTTAGGGTCAGAGTCACCATTTATGCAAAATTTGTTCCCCTTCCCCCAAGGATGTCTCTGACCAAATTGGGTTCAAGTCCATTCATAACTTTATGACAAGCAGCGATTTAAAGGAATTACCTCTATTTCCCCTATTGGGCCCCGCCCCTTTGGCTTCTTGGGGGTCAGAGCCTCCATTTATGCAAAATCTGTTCCCCTTCCCTCAAGGATGTCTCTGACCAAGTTGGGTTCAAATCCATTCATAACTTTATGACTAGTAGCGATTTTAAGGAATTACCTCTATTTCCCCTATTGGGCCCCGCCCCTTTGGCCCATCTGGGGTCAGAGTCACCATTTATGCAAAATCTGTTCCCCTTCCCCCAAGGATGTTTCTGACCAAGTTGGGTTCAAATCTATTCATGACTTTATGACTAGTAGCGATTTAAAGGAATTACCTCTATTTCCCCTATTGGGCCCCGCCCCTTTGGCCCCTCGGGGGACAGTCACCATTTATGCAAAATCTGTTCCCCATCTGCCAAGGTTGTTTCTGGCCAAATTTGATCAAAATCCAATAAGAACTTCTTGACTAGTAGCAATTTAAAGGAATTACCTCTATTTCCCCTATTGGGCCCGCCCCTTTGGCCCCTCGGGGGTCAGAGTCACCATTTATGCAAAATCTGTTCCCCTTCTGCCAAGGATGTTTCTGGCCAAATTTGGTCAAAATCCAATAAGAACTTCTTGACTAGTAGCGATTTAAAAGAATTACCTCTATTTCCCCTATTGGGCCCCGCCCCTTTGGCCCCTCGGGGGTCAGAGTCACCATTTATGCAAAATCTGTTCCTCTTCCCTCAAGGTTGTCTCTGACCAAGTTGGGTTCAAATCCATTCATAACTTTATGACTAGTAGCGATTTAAAAGAATTACCTCTATTTCCCCTATTGGGCCCCGCCCCTTTGGCCCCTCGGGGGTCAGAGTCACCATTTATGCAAAATCTGTTCCCCTTCTGCCAAGGTTGTTTCTGGCCAAATTTGGTCAAAATCCAATAAGAACTTCTTGACTAGTAGCGATTTGAAGTAAATGTTGACGGACGACGGACGGACGGACGGACGGACGGACGGACGACGGACAGACGACGGACGCTGCGCCATGACATAAGCTCACCGGACCTTTGGTCCAGGTGAGCTAAAAATGGGAATTATAAGGAATTGTTTATGTACTTCCATCTGATGATGGTGAGCAAAAATCTTTATTCTGTAGGTTTTCTTTTTTGTATGAATAAATTACTTAAAACATTCTGTCTTTTTTAAGTTATAGGAAATATCTAGCTACTTCTAACTAAGTGTATAAGTAGTGATGATATGATGATTAGATATACTTGATTAACTAGTTGTTTTACATAAGATGATCTGATATCAGTTTTTTGGTCGCTTTCGGGTCCTTTTAATCACTTTAAGTCCCTGAGAATCATTCAGGTGTCTTAATTAGGACAAAACAATTATAATTGATTTTTGCTGTATCTATATCTTAATTTATTTTGAAAGATATAAATATCTTGTGTCATTTGTACAACCCTTAATCATGTTGTAAAGATTTTTAATATTTACTTGTCATTTTCAGAAAGGCGTGTACGTATACTCTGTAGGATCATGCAGATATTGTAAGAAACATTGGAAACCTAGCAACCAAACACATTATTTTAATTATTTCCTTATAAAACATGTATACTGTGCTGCTTTAAAATTCAGTAATCAACAAAAAAGTTGTTGAATTGAATTGAATTGAAAACCTTTTGGCTTTTAGAAATCTTATTAACTTTCATTCACACACATTTCATAATTAAGATACTTTATAATTGAGTGTAGAAAAAAATCAGGAAAGCTTATCATTGAAAACAAAATCTCTTTAAGTTTGTACAATAAATTATGATGTTTTTGTCCGTACCTCCTTATAATTACCATGTTGATGTTTCATAATTCCAACGCAAAAATGCAAAAATAAGAATTTACATTGCATGATAATACCTTTTACCCAATATGCAAGAAATAGCGAGTGCAGGACAAAGAAGATTATGATCATTTCCATTTTTATGACATTAACTACTTAATTGGATCCAATTTCTGTATGAATTACTTACTTGACAATATGAATTTGCGATACGTAAATTTTACATATTACTCCACATCACCCTTTTAGCCAACTAATACTTTCAGATATGAAAGTTATTTCTAAATATTTGAAGATTAATTTTTCACACCTTGGGAGATGATTGACACGCCTGTGTAACTTACATTATTGACCAGTGTATTGAAAGATCCCCTTAGGCTATAACTGAACTGTCCAGGTGTAACACACCTGTGTTGAAGGTGGAGAGAGAGAGAGAGAGATTTGGGGGGGGGGGGGGGGGGGTGGTCCTATAACCTTTTTTTCACCTGTGAGATATACTTAAGAGTTAATTTCCTAAGATTTAAATATAACAGGTATAAATTAAATCTTAAACTGTTCATTAAACATCAGTATAAAACTCAAAAGTTGAGTATGAATTAAAAATATTGTATCAGGTACTGAGCTTGTTACTCTTCTTTTGTGCCTTGTGCAATTAATATTAAGTACATTAAATATTCCATAATAACATTAAAATATTACATAAGCAATATTAAAAACATATGTTATTTTGATTATGGCACATTTTACCAAAATAAGAATATATCTTATAAACCCATGATAAACCTTAAATTATATATATACTGTATAATAAACCACAATATTCCAAAATATTTTAATTTAAAAAAAAAAGAAATAAAAAACTGATAAGAGGGCGTCATATAAGCAAAATATTTTATGTATATTCCATGGAGGCCCTAAAAAAGTTCAAGGAGAATAAGACCATCAGTTGTGTATTCAGATGGGCTTCTAAATTTCAAACTTGCCACAGTGAAGATATGATTAAAATTATGGTCCATTAGGTGGTTTGAATTCATAAGAAAACTTCAAGAGATTCTACTTCAAGTGTACTAAACATGTATGTTTAATGTTTTCCATTATTAATATGCTTTTTCCTTGTTAAGTAGGCATGTCATATGCTTCAGTGAGATAGCACTTTAAATCTGCAAAAGTTCCGGCCTATCACAAGGAGACTTAACACGAACATACCACAGCCTCCCATAACACACATACGCACTCACCACACGCATACATACCACACGCACAGGAGGCCGTCCTTAAATGACCTTAGATGTTAATAGGACGTTAAACAAAATAAACCACTGTATACTCATTATTGCCAAATTATAGAAAATCCCCGATACCACCACTTCTTCACAATGACACTGTAGTTTCAGATGATTTCGAAAAAGCTTCCTTGTTCAACGATTTTTTCTGTGCCCAGTCAACTATTGATGACTCAAACGCTGAACTTCCAAACATTAATTACGAATGTAACCACACTCTTTCTAATATACATATCACTGCTACTGATGTAAAAGACGCTATATTAAATCTAGACTGTTCTAAAGCCATTGGCCCCGACCTTGTGAATCCTCGCTTGCTTAAAGAATCTGTTGATATTATATGTAAGCCCTTAAGCACACTGTTTAACCTATCTCTAACATCTGGTATTTTCCCAACAGAATGGAAATCTGCTAATGTAACCCCTGTACATAAAAAAGAAAATAAGTCTATCTTAACAAACTATAGACCGATATCCTTATTATCTATTGTTGGAAAATTAATGGAACGATGCATTTTTAAATATGTTCACAATTTTTTGCATGCCCACTCGCTACTTTCTCCTCACCAATCTGGATTTAGACACGGCGACTCACCCGTTAATCAACTTCTTGCTATAACTCATGATATTTACTCTGCTTTAGACCATGGTAAAGAAATACGAATGTTTTTTTGTGATATTAGCAAAGCTTTTGACCGCGTTTGGCATAAGGGACTACTAAGTAAGCTTTCAGGTTTTGGAATTCGGGGTTCACTTCTAAAATGGTTCGAAAATTATCTCTACAATCGTAAACAAAGAGTTGTTATCAACGGAAAATTTTCTAATTGGTCTGAAATTAAGGCCGGGGTTCCCCAAGGCTCGATACTGGGCCCCCTTTTGTTTCTTTTATTTATAAATGACATTGTGAAAGACATACGAGCTAATATAAAATTATTCGCAGATGACACCTCTTTGTATGTCATTATCGACTCACCTAGGATAAGTGCAGTCGATTTGAATTTCGATCTTCGTAAAATTCATGAATGGTCAGTGAATTGGTTGGTTAACTTCAATCCTACTAAAACAGAAACTTTATTAATATCCAAAAAGACTAATTCCCCAATTCATCCCCCTCTACATATGAACAATATTTTGCTTTCTGAGGTAAGTTCACATAGGCATCTCGGTTTGACTCTGTCCAACAATGGCGGTTGGACTGATCATATCAACTTGATCATATCCAAGGTTTCACCAAAATTGAATCTTTTACGCAGATTCAAATTCACTTTAGATCGTACTTCCCTTCAAACTTTGTATTTTACTCTTATCCGACCTATTTTTGAATATGGGAACATTGTTTGGGATAACCTTACAAAAACTCAGTCTGACATGCTAGAAAATCTCCAATTAGAGGCAGCGCGTATAGTTACTGGCGACTAAACTCACAAGTAGAGTAAAACTTTATCTTGAAACAGGCTGGCTTCCCTTAGAGCAAAGACGTTAACACCACAAATTAATTTATTTCCATAAAATGGTTCACGGTCTCCTTCCTCAGTATCTACAAGAAATTCTTCCTCGACGTAATAATAGCATCCATGATCACAATACTCGTGTTGGAAATAACTTTCGCCCTCCTCCTTGTCGCACAAGTCTTTACATGAAATCCTTCCTGCCATCTGTAATCCCTTTGTGGAATTCCTTGCCAGATGCAATCAAAAGTGATCCGTCCATAACTAAATTGAAAAGTCATTTGAATAAACCACGCCACAAAGTTCCACATTACTTCCTTAGCGGTAATAGACTGGGTCAGATTCACCATGCAAGATTAAGGATGGAGTGCAGTCCACTAAAATTTTATCTATTTCATAAAAATCTTATAGATAGTCCTCTATGCACGTGTAATCATGAAGATGAGACCAACGAACATTTCTTATTACGTTGTCCACTTTTCGCGCAGTTTCGCTTACGTTGTTTTAGTGCTCTAAACTATCCCTTATCAACTGAAATACTACTCTTCGGTGATAACGAACTCACGTATGATGAAAATCTTTTGATTTTTTCCAGTGTTCAAGAATTTATAATTATTTCTAAAAGATTTGAATGATTGTTTTTATTTTTTTTTATTCTTTATTGTTTGCACAGCTGTTACAGCAGGTTGTATATCTCATGTCATGGCATAAAATTCCTCTCTGATCTTTTTCTTCTGGTCTTTTCATCTCTCCTCTTTCCGAATTTCCCCATTTTTCATTTATTCAAGTATTACATTGCTCACTTACGTATTCTCCCACTTGCTGCCGTTTATTCAATGTGTCATAAAAGGAAACGGATTAATATAAGTCTTATACTTGTTTCCGAATCCTATTCACATTATGATTGTATGATTGTGTATTGTATATGTATGAATTGAATGAATAAAATAAAGTTTATATTAAAATAAACCAAACCAAACCAATCATCTAAATACAAAATAAAATCAAAGCGAACACAATATTCAATACATGAATTTTATTCAATTTTATTTGAGAGATTGCATTTTGCCTCAATTACTTATAATATTCAGACCTTTTCTATAATTAACTGAAATAAAACATAAATATCCATAGGTTTTTAAAAGATCAGTTTTGTGTTTGTTATGATATTAAAACTGATTATTAAGCAAAAATATACACGCATAAAAAAAATTTACAGCATAAATGAACACTTTTAGTTCATTTATAATAAACTCCTGAAGTGAAGCTTTTGTCAATATTTAAGAGATATTTTAGTCGGACCAAAGAAACACTTTAACTTTTTTTTTTTTGCAAATTTTGACACTGTTGTAGATTTATAAATTTGAATTAACCATTTACATGTTTCCAACAAGGAATTTTTCCTAAGTCTAGACTTGCATTGATTTCAGTGATAGGATGATGACGACCCAATATTTTTTAGATTAAAAATCAATTTTATGAAGTCAAAATTTACAGGTTTATAATTTTTTATTATATGGTACAGAATGTAATGATAATTGTACAAATATATCATAAATTATCACTTAGTCAAGTAAAATGATATTAGTTATAATCCTGAATATTTTGATATACACTGTAATTCAAACATACTCATTTGATGATGAGACAACTCTTTATTCCCAGACTCTTACAGTCTTAAATAGTATGCATATCAAAGTCCTTAAATATTGGATGGATCCTGCATTCAAAACCCAATTCTTCACAAATCTTTACCAATAAGTAAAAAATCTTAATTCTTGAACCCAAAGACCTTAATTTTTAACTTGTTAAACTTTTAAAATTTTAGTTCCATATTTGAGATGCCTCAATATCTAAATTAATGAACATATTGTTTTAATTCGTGAATATTTAAAGAAAATTCAGATACCACAAAATGTAATGATAATTGTACAAATATATCATAAATTATCATTAAGTCAAATAAAATGTTAATAGTCAAAATCCTGATATTTTAAGATTATTCAAACATACTCATTTGATGATGATGAAATTCAAAAGTCATCACTTGATGATTTATGATTAAAATTCTTAATTTTCAGACACTTAAATTCTTAAATCTTAAACAAAATAGACTCCTGATTTTGGACAGATGATGCAGGTGTAGAAGAAATGACAGTCATGGAATCTGCTGCAAAACATCTTATAGGTTGATCATACTATTTATTAAATTCCTGAATGTTTAAAAAAAAAATCAAACATCATCATTTGATGATCAAAAATTCAAACTCTTATTTCCTTAGGCACTTATATACTCCTAACGTTGGAAGGATCCTGTCACCAAATCAGAAAACCTTAAATCCTAGACATACTTAACTCCTAATATTGGATTGATCATGCCATTTATTAAATTTAGAATTTTTCACTCATAATCCCATAAATATTAGACTTTTAACTGCTAATATTGGACAGAGGAAAGGAAATTCTTCTTCTTTTTCTTATTCTTCTTCTTGACTTCTTTTTCTTCTTCTTCCATAAAGTAGAGGGATACAAATCCTTAATGGCTGTAGAATGAGCATATCTTACATAATGAAGGGGGTATACAAATTCTACAGCTACGGTAAATATATATATATTGGGCATATCTTACAGAAGTTAGGGGGATACAAATCCTATGGCTATAGAAATGAGCATTTCATATGATAAATTTGATATGATAGAATTTACTGATTTTCTTGGATATCTTTACCTCTGTATTTTCTGCATGTTATAGCAAAGAAAGTAAGACAATTTGTAGATATCTACCATATATAAGGAATAAAGAAATCAGAGTGTTTCATAACATATGATATAAGTTATAGTTTTTAGGTCAGGTCAGGATGACCTATGGCATGTATCATGCTCAATCCATGGTCCACCGTTAGACTTTTTCTTTCAAAACCCTACTCCTCCTTAACCCCAAAGTGTTTTATTTCCAGAAACACCATTGGGGAAGGACAGTTATCTTTTATATAAATGAGGCTAGAGGGTTAAGGCCCCAAAAGGGAAACTTTGCTGTTATTTTGCTTTAAAACCCTACTCCTCCTAAAGTGCTTAGTGGATTACAACCAAATTTTGTACTGAAACATCATAAGGGGATGGCAATCATAGAGTGACCCCTGGGGATGGGGTACGGACAAAAAAAAAACCTGGACAATATATAGCCCTTGTGTAAAACAGAAAAAATATGGATTCAAAACTTTAACTAAATGTATGAGTAGTCCTTATCACTTTTACATATTGAGCATAAAAGAACAAAGAAAATAAGACCATTTGCTGGAATTTCTTGAGTCAATTAAACCCCAAAGCAATTCAGAATTTGATATTTATTCGATGATGAATTGTAACATTTTACTGAATATCTTAAATATCCTTGATATCTTTACATATTTATGTTCTACATGTAAGAATGAAGGAAATAAGGCCTTTTGTAGTCATTTAACTGAAGAAATGACACAATTCTATATTTCATAATATCAGAGTTTTTTGTTCTGAATGCATCAAACAGAATTGCAAAATTTTACTAAATATCTGAGCCATCCTTCATACCTACATTATCTCTACAAATAAAGATTCTACATGTTACATTGTACTAGGTGTAAGATATTTCAGTTATTACATGTATAAGTTATTTATGATAATCTAACAACTATTAAAATGTAAAACTATAATTTAATTGAGTGTCTATACTTAAGTTTCTAAACTTCTAAAGTATATGGACAAATAAACTCATAATTCTCTAACGGAAAAACTATTGTTTGTCGAAACTTGGGAGTTTAGAAATCTGGCCCTCAATAAACAATTCTTTTTGTCGCTATTTCAGAAATCATCATAAGTACAGAAGGGATCTTTCTCAAAATATCTGCCCCCATTGATAATTACACCCTTGTAAAGTACATATCTAACCCCCATTGAATATTACATCCTTGTAAAGTACATATCTACCCCAATTGATTATTACACATCCTACATATCTACCCCCATTGAATATTACATCCTTGTAAAGTACATATCTACCCCCTTTGATTCATAGAATATTACATAATTTCCATTAACCGAGCAGTTCGGAAAAAAAAAGACAGATACAACGAAGAGAAGCAATTTTTTTTTATCTTATTACCTATGATAAACTGAAATATACATTCAACAATTCAAGTACAATATTTTTAACTAAGTGTCAGATATTTTCCTAAATTATTCATTTCATTTATATTCTGAGTAGTAACCAAACCATCATATCAGGTCATAAGTTCTGGCATTGAAATCTCCAGTTATGTACACATTAATATTTGATTTATAACTTGTTATGGAATCTTGCAAAATTTGCTATTTTTGGAGAAAACACTGATTTCAGGTGCAAAATAGCAAACCACAAACTAGCTATGTTTTAGATTTTCTTCAAATTTTTACCATTATGCTACATGTATATTTTCAACTAAAGACATCTTACTTTTTAGCAGTTTTATAGAAGATTACATTACTTTCATCAAAACCAGTTTTCCTTGGGAATACATATTTACAATAACCATTTAAACAAGAGGCCCATGGGCCTTAACGGTCACCTGATTTTTGAAATATTTCAGTAAATTTGAATGAAAGAATGAATTTAAAAACAAATAAAACAAATGATAGTCAAAAATGTGATTTCCCTATAACTATAGTAAAGTTTATCCCCTCCCATGGGGCAAACGCGAGACCCCAGGGCTAGGAAATTCACAATTTTGGTAAAGCACCTTAAGACCCTTTCATCTATGAAGAGTGTTTGATTCCACCTTATCTGAGAGTAGAGAAGAAGATTTTTGAAGTTTTAGTCAATTTGACCCTTTTTGGCCCCGCCCCTCAGGCCCCTGGGGGGTGGGGACCATATAATTCACAATTTTGGTTCACCCTCAGCCATGGAAGCTTCCTGTAAAATTTCATTGAATTTGGTTCGGCAGTTTTTAAGAAGAAGTTGAAAATGTAAATTGTTTACGACGCACGACGCACGACGCCGGACAAAAGGCGATTGCAATAGGTCAACTGAGACTTCGTCTCAGGTGACCTTATAAAATTCATCTTTTTCGAATAACCAGCATTCATTTAAAAATATATTGTAATAAATGGCAATTATAGATTATTATTGATAGGTACTGGAGAATTATTTCTCAAAGGTGATTAGTAGGTTCCCCTTGGTGATTAGTTAATTGTGCAAATTCAGTAAAGATTTGTGGTAAGAAAAACAAAAAAAATTGACAAGCAGCCATCTTGATTTTGGAGAATTTCAGATTGTCATCACTATTACTTGAAAAGAAGTGGAGGATGTTCCTCAAACTTCACATGTAGGTTCCACTTGTTTCTGTTATCTTATTATTAAGAGGGAAAGAAGGGAAAAGAAGAGACATTAAGAGGGAAAGAAGGGAAAAGAAGAGATAAGATCCGTCTGCTATTGAACCAATAAATACCATTCAATAGTGGGTGCCAAGATCCCTCTCGGATCTTGTTATCTTATTAGAATAACACTATATGTCAGATAATTAAGTAACAACATTTTATTTCAGAATACTGGGATTACCAGGAATCTCTGTTAAAGAACAACAAGCAAGAGCAGAGGAAATAGAGCTGCTGATTTTTTTTTATTGTTGATAGATCTTTTTAATTTAATTCATTTTTTTAAAGTGCTTGTTGGTATATTACATTTGCAGTGAAATATGAGTATACAGACATGTTTGCGTGAAATATTTTTTTGAAATCTCTATTGTATTTTATTCCAATTATGGGTTTTATGCTTTAACTGTGCTTGTTTTAAAATCAGTTATACAATATATATTACATTATTTGTTCACACAAAAAGTTGATTTATTTTTTTCATAAGTGTTTAAGCTTTTAACATATTTTGAGGGGAATATTTTCTATCATCCTATGTTAACTATATAAGGCTAACTGCATGTTAGAAGCATTGTTTTCTTGTGTAACTGTTATATATATATATTCCAATGAAATTTACATTATAACTTTTTCTCTTTGTGCTTATCACTTTGTCCATGCATACCTATACAACTGATATTATATTGCACATTTGTTTTCGCATTTTCTTTTTTATTAAAATTTAATCTTTGTATTTTTCATTTTACTTAAAAATATACCTGTTTGTAATATGCTACCTTTTTTGCAGTGAATACATGACTTTGTAAAATAATTATGGAAGTCTCCTTTTTATTATTCCAATTATGGGGTTTTATGCAAAATACAGTGCTTGCTTTAAATTTGCAGTATTACAGTGCTAAATTCATTAGTTATAGAACACATATTTTATTATCTGTTTACACTAAAGATTTATTTGAGTGATTTTCCATTAGTGGGTGAAGTTTTCAAAAAATGATATCTCACAAGGGAAACATTTATTCTATAACTTTGACTTGTTTCATATTGCCAACTGTTTATTTCATGTCTTTGCCTTTGTGCTCAATAAAATGTGAAAAGTAATTATTTGTCTTATCTTGTTGAGGTTTCAATTATTTGAATTATAAACAATGGTTAAAGCACGAAGTTTAATTTGTTTTCGAAAGATAATCAAAAACATAAATGCTCATGTATTATGCTTCATGTTTCATTTCATTAATGAAAACTGTTTAAGAATTTGAATCAAAATTTTTACCAAAGATAGGTTTGAACAACAATGTCTTCTAGTGATCATCATGGGAATGAAAGCGACAAGATTTATAATTATGAATGTCATATTGATATCTTCAACACAATTATTATGGCACGTTTGACCGACGTGGCTGCTGAATCTATCTGCATAAACTATAAACATCGGAACCATACAGAGATGAGAAGCTTTTGTACTGACATCAAGAGTAGCAAGGGATGGCACACATCTGATGTCATATAATGTTGCATTGAAATTCTTATGAGTGGTTGTAACCCTCACCTTTAATTACACTACAAAGTTAAATATTTAAAAGTTTTAAAGAAATCATTTGAAACATGTTGGAGGTCTCCAGACAAAAGTCAAATACTGAAATAAACAATGTGCAGTAGACTGCAAAAATGGTCAAATCAATTTTTTTCATGGAAACATAATTTGATAATAAAGCCTTACCAATTTCCCAACAAGTATAGAACGACAACACAATATACAATGTATATCATAATAATCTCATCAAATGTTCTGTAGGCCAAGAACTGTTGTAAAAAAACATAACTTCTCCCTCAAATGTTTGTCAATTAATAATTAAAATATTGGATAAATAAGATTTATATTGTGTACTGTACTTGATGGAATTAATTTGTGTTACTCACCCTGAACTGACATCATTCATACATAGCTAAAAAATCTCAGATATCTTCAATAACACAAAAATGTTGAAGTCCAAATCATTTCATAAAGCAGGTGGAAGTTGTTGTTTTTGTTGTTGTTGTTTTTTAATAAAGAAGCTGTCCGATTCGTTTTTAATATATCCGGATTTCTGTTTTCCGGCTCCTTTTTTATTCATGACCAATGCGTAAACGAAAATTAGGTCGTGGATCGGGTTTTTGGATAATTATTTTAAAATACTTCTAGAGAAAACATATCAAAAATATTTTTCATATGACTTCTGTATATACCAAAGAATACTTAATTGGCTCCATTATCCCGTAAAAATATCGGTTTCGGGTCCATTATCGGCCATTTCGATAATTCAACAATGACGGCAATGGGGTCGTGGATCGGATATTTTGATAATTATTTTTAAATACTTTTAGGCAAAAGAAATAAAAAATATTTTACCTCTGACATCTATACACACCAAATATTATTCTATTGGGTCCATTCTCTTGTAAAAATATCGATTTCGGGTCCATTATCGGCCATTTCGGTAATGCAACCCGGACGACAATCGGGCCGCTAATCGCGAATGTTTAAAAAATCGAATTGAAATACTTCTCGGTCAAATAAACCCCCGATATTTTACATATGACACAGTTAGGCACTGTAGAACATATATTCGGGTCCGTTCTCTGAAAAGAATGCTAATTTAAGCCCCATTTTCCTCCGTTTCGGTAATTCCATCTCCGTTTCGGTAAATACCCCAACCCCGATATATCTAGTATATTATGTAGTCCATCACTCGTGTTCGTAATGTGCCGTTGATCTCGAACATGCATGGACCACGGCACCATACCGGGCTAAGTTTTATCGTAAACCAATCCATATTAGAGTCCCATAGCATAGTATAATGAAATATTGCTGCATAGCCGCTGTAAACGAGAAATCGGGTGTACACGAGGTTCATAACAATCAGCTGACAATCATGTTGCATTAGCATTTTGCTAGTAAATGATATGTTTTCATTCTAAAATAAAAGACAATATCTTATAGAACAATACTTGTTAACGCTCCAGTGTAAATTTACCTCTGTTGATTTGATTTTCTCCGGTAGATCGTCCATTTAAAACTGTAAACATCCTCCTCCCTGTTGTTTTGCCGGGAAACGATTTTCGCGGGATGCCTCGTTCTGGATAAAAGTTATAATAAATTCACCGGATGACGGAAACAAGTGTCCGGAATATCACAATTCACTGTTAAAGGTATTTCAATATTTAGACCAAATGGTAATTTTGAGTTGATCTTCGCGAGAACGATAATGATCAATATTTCTTAAGTTACTGAAAACGAAATAAAACAACAACAAAGGTTTATTTGTTAAATAAAACTGTTTTATTATTTTCAAACAAGAGACCAATGCAGCGGACAGAATTAATTGCTCATTCGTTTGTATTTTGTTCTAAATGTATCATATATATTTTGGCAAATAATGGCACATAAATATATCAATCTCTGAGGAATTGTGACCTTTTCTAATACATCCCTGGAATGAGTTTTTTCATGAAGTAATAATTTTTTTTTATGACATCCCTTTTTATTGTGATAAATTTATATATATAATGAATATTTATTTATGTTGCTAATTTACCCATATTTCCAGAAATATAATACCTGAAAGGTGAAGAAATAGGTCCACTGTTTAACACAAACAACACAAACTATGGGTTTTCTTAATGAACCAGTGATTTTTATATACCAGGCTTTAAGCAAGTTTATTTAATGCATCTTCCCTCTAATAGGCCCTTACCAAATAGGGGTCCAAACCCTTCATCACTGAGCTTTTTTGTCCCATGGACCTTCAATACCAAATTAAGTTGAAATACCATTGGAAGTTTAAACTGTGTACCCCCCGGTAAGTATAATTTATCCCTCTAAATGGGCTCATCCTCCATTTAGCCCCATGGCAATAGACGAGAAACAGCTGATGCTGCACCATAGCTTAAAGAAAGTTGTTTGCCTTTGGGCATCTGAACAGTCTCTAATATAGATGTACAAACACAATATATTTTCTAAAAAGAAATAATAATAATAATAACAAAAAGAAAGCAAGCATTTTACAAATATAACAAAAAATGTGTAGTATTTCAACAATCAAGAGCACCAAATAAGTTACATAACATGTCACTACAACTATAAATGACACTCCAAGATTTGATACTAAGCATTTATGTACTGATACCAGTAATGTGCCATAACTAAAATTCAAATGCACCCCATTAGATTAAGAAATGGTATCCCTTCTTTTTCTCTTCTTGTAATGTAATTGTATCTTACTGTTTTAGACTAATTCTTGTTCAATTAATCCAAAAGAATTATCTGGACCTAAAAATACCATATCATCAGTCTTAATCAATGATCATATACAATCTTATAGAAGGAACACTCACAGTGGCCTAGGTAAGTAATTCAGACTTGTTTCATCAGTCATTTTTTAATAACCACAGGTTACCGTGGAGAAGATATTCCATTTAACAATTTTAATAATGGCCTCAATAATGGGATAAAAAAGACTGTCTTTCACAAAAATATTACTTCATATTTTGATTCTCATCATCATGGCAAATCATTGATATATATAATTAACTAGACTTTTTATTCATGACCTTCCCTTTGCATCAGTCCAACAACATTACTTATTTTGGATATGTTATCTAACACTGCGATCCTGTGACAACAAGGGTTGTTATTTCTATGGTCTATTCTTATGGTCATTATTTTGAGGACAAAGAAACAAACATGTGTAATCTGTCCTTGACCTTTGACCTTGACTACATGCACAAATGTGAAAATATGCACAAATATGTCTTATGGTTCAGGGGGAAGACATGTACGTGTACCAAATGCAGTACTCAATAACAAGCTTTGGCCCTGAAATGTCTGATAGTGATCTGGTAGCCATAATGTTACACATACATTCTTTTGTATATCCACATACATAGAAAAGTGATTTTGCACAATCAGGCCGGGTCCTGGAGAGACTTAAAGAATCATGTGGACAAAAATTGAGTGATCTTTTTGATAAATATTATCTACAAAAAAGGATGATGTTCTAACTGTTACCAAGGGATATCTACAATAAAATAAATTAGGAACTCTGGATCATTCTGAGATATATTGGCAACAAATTCTGTTTACAGACAGACACTATGAAGGCAATGTTAAAAGGCTTCCTTTCACAGAAATATGATGTTAAAAGGCTTTCTTTCGCAGAAATATGATGAAATATTCATATACCTGTCTAAACTCTGCATCAATAACAATGAAATAAGTCAAATATTCTTCATACAAAAATATCTTCAAATCTACTGGAATTATGAAGACCAATACAAAGAAACACCATGGAATAGAGGGACCACATATCTATAAAAGCAATACATCTTTGATTTAGGTAGCTTTAGCATTAGTATCCCAATAATTTGGTAAGTAATTATAATACAAGCAAACTATGATATTCAGACTCCGGTTTGCAATACATCCTACTTAGATAAGATTTAACTTTTAATACATGTGTAAAATGCAGTAAAATACAAATGTAAAATATTTCTGTCACAATCTAGATATTATTTCATATACAATACTATTAAAGAGTAATTTTGATTTGGATTTGTGTCATTTGCACTTTCCGAAGTTAATCAAAGCCTCTATACAATGATAAATGGCACATCTTGGCAAGTTTGACAACAGTTTCATGCACTTAGAATTTTTTTTTTTTAATTAAAAAACCTAATATAACTGTAGAATATCTCTTAAGAACAAATCATTAACTAAATTTTAAAATTAAAGCAACAGACCCTTAAGGGTAACCCGAGTTAAAAAGATGATTCAAAGTTCAGCTTGAGTGTGTAACTGATTTCTATCCACACATCAAAGGCAAATACAATAGTTACCAAGCCAGCATATGCAGCACCCAGAGAATATAAGTACAGCCACATTTAAAATCTGATTAACCTGCAAAAGTAACAATTCTGTGTGAAGAAGTTGTACTTAAGCTTTTTTTTAAGCAAACCAATACATGTTAATTATAAATGAGCACTCGAAATACTGTATTATACCAAATTAGTGCACTTATAACTACATTACCACCTTTTTTCAGTAAAAGAGGATGGGTGTGCATATTAAAACATATAACAAGGGCCTTACCTCACTGATCTGTCAACATAGTCTCCAGTCTTTACCAAGGACACTGGATTGTTTTCACTACATAAAGGTGTACATATATTTTCTACATATATTTAAATGAAAAAATGTTATTTTTTCCACTTGGATTTCAATGGAAACTTTTCCCTGAACATGGCTTTACTAAGCTCACCCCTTTTGTATTTTTGTAAGCATGCAGTGTACTTATTAGGTTAAATACGGTATGCAAATTTTCATTATTGATTAAAATACAATCATTGCTAATACTCTGGATGAAATGGAGTGTGGTATTGAGTGGGTCATTCACATACATTTGATACAAAGTTATATCCATACAAGAAACAAGTGAGGTGAATCCAATTTCTAATTTCTTTCAATTTCTGATCAATAATAGTTTGTAAATTACAGGGATTGACACAAATTGCTAACTGACAGTACAAATATGTGATGTATGGACTGTGGGCCGAGAATCTGTGCCATACCCATGTGTTATACATATTTAAAACTTATATATACCGGTAATTAACTGGTTAATGTTTCATCTTTAAAAAAATTGCAATATATACATGTATATATTTATATATACAAATTATGCTCAATGCTTGAATAAAGGTGATCTTTTAAGGATAAATAACACTTGAATACAAAATGTAAATTTGTTGTAAAATGGTCAAACTATCATAAAACATAGCTAGGGACTCCGCTTTTGTAACGTTTGTTCTTTATGTACCCTCTAAAATATCTGAAGATTGCTAGTTACTGTGGCATTGATAGGACTGAAGGATACCCACAATATATGCTGTTATCACAAATTGTGTAGCAACATATACACGACATGTATATTTGGATAACATTTATTTTAAAGAGGCATTCTGTCATTGAAATGAGTTTTTTGGGAACACATATCTTGCAGATCAACCCCGGGCGATAAGGGCCTGTTTACAAAAGACTTTGAATTCTCATCTCACAATGAACATTCTAGGAAATTCTTTGTTAAAATTCACTGGTTATTATGAAGAACATGTAGTTGAAAACATGAAAAGTTAATGAACAGCAGACAGTCCATGACAGTCCAAACATAATAGGGTCTTAGTCACCCTGATCCAATGATGTAAAACTTTGTTTTCAATTAAAATATTACATCTTTGACTTGACTAGTCGCAATTATTTTAAGACCCTGTTAAGAGGTCTAACACAAGCCGCCCCCAGTATTGGAAGTCTCACCTGTGCTTACAAGTACACTGGTTTTCAAACAATTACAAATACACAAGACCTCAGCAATGAATCACAATTACATGTTGAAGACCTCATGGCCAATAACAAATATTTCAGACCTCACAGCTACTTACAAAACAACTGTTTCAGACCTCATAGCTATTAAATCATCTACATGATAATTAAACAAACTTGTATAAACTAAAATGAACAAAACTAAAAAGAGTAAAAATAATGTATAAAAGTTCTCAAGTCAAGACTTTGGAATACAGCTCGATTGAAATTAGAGCTTTCAAAAACTCTTCTTCAGTTCCATTGAAACATTTCCAATTACTTCCACATCTTGGTGTAATGTTAAAATAACATTTCTTTCTATACAATTACTTACATATATGACAAAACTATCTATACAACTACTTACATATATGACAAAACTATCATTTTTCCATATATAACTCCTTTTGTGAAATCATGAAAAAAAAACTTGTGATTTTTTTTTAATATTGAATTAATCATACATGTACATAAAAATCAGACCCACACAAAATCTGGTAAAACCTACCAGCTAATTTGTACATACACAAATGAACGCCATCTACTGGCATGTCATACAATGGAATAATATATCATTATTTTTGTTAATAATCGTAACTATACCTAACATTGTAAATACTCTAATCTTTAAAATGTGTGATTACAGTAGAATCTGATTGAGACCACACTCACCATCTTACACAACTTGACTGGTATCCAAATAAACAAAAATATCAGACCTACATGAGAATTATAAAGCAGTATACATTTTGTGATATGTTGTTTTAATTCTCTTTATTAGCATTATTTTTAAACTCTATGTCGTTATATTATTCAATGTAGCCTGTATATTTTTTAGTGAAGATTTGGATCATATCCACTATCTAGGGTATTATTATAATTATATAAGGTACTGTATAATAGGTGGATTATCTCCCCTTGTATTCTACATGTCTCACTAGGGTAGATCATTACATACCGGCGCGGATCCAGGATTTTTAAAAGGGGGGGGGGGGGGGGGGTTCAAGTAATTTAGTGATAATGCGAACGCCATAGACGCAAGCCAAATTTTTTTTGGGGTGAGGGGTCTGGGGCTATAAAAAAAATTTCCTCCTCCAAAAAAGGGGAGGGTCCTAACCCCCTGGATCCGCTAGTGACACATACACGGTGTATATAGGAAAACATGTCATTCTTATTCATTATCACAGATTTTAATGCATGTGATAGTTTTTTTGCATTGTACACTTACAAGGCAATTATTCCAATGTACTTTTTAATTGTATGACCGACATTTTAATTGTACCTTTCAGGGTCATCTCTTAACATTTCATCTATCAAACAACCATCATTTTATCTACTGATCATTCTAATTGTACAAATCTATGAAGTAAATACATCAACCCCGACCAGGTTGCCTTCTGGTTTTGACTCTAAATAACCCCATCTTGACCAGTTACACATGATTAAACAAATCTATTATGCAGGCAGTAAGGAAGGACGGACAGTGACTAACTAACCCCCCCCCCCCCGCCGAATGGTTTAGACTATTCTAAATGGCGAGATATCGAGGAAGTCCACCCTCTCCAGCGCATAATTCACTGACTACCACAACATCCCTCACACTAGTGCTGCAACAGTAATCCGTGGGATGATATATCGCAGTATACATGGCATGGTTCAGTTCACAGTATTTTTTTCTCACACCACAGTACACCCACAGTTTTCTGGATTAGGTCATTTTGGGGTTTTGTATGGTAATTAGTATTGCCCCAAACCAGCATGGCGGCAAAATCAATTTTATATGGAAACATTTTGGGTTCTGTGTAACTGAAATAGACAGTGTTAGATCAGCAATGAAAGAAGTCTCTATGTGTCAGTCATTATTTGCGAAATAAATGTATTGTGATATGCATTGTATAGTGAGACAAGTATCACAATATGTATCATATTATGAGGAAAATGCTTCATTGCAGTACTACCTCACACACAACCAAAGATGACTGTTCCTATATGTAGAACTTTTTTTAAAGTTTTCTTCTCCAGGCGATACCATTAAGAGCAAAACTCTCTCTTTTTTTTCTGTACAAAGTCTTAAACAGAATGGAAGATTAGAGTCATTTCAGCAAAATATTCAGATCTGTTTATGTCTGCAGTAACAGTAGTGCTGCTCCAAACTCCAAGAGGCAAGCTGTTCCGGCCATGACAGCTGACCAGCGGATCTGGGGACTGGCACGTGGACTTGACTCGTCCAGTTTCCCATAGAACATCATCAGAGCCAGGGATATGGCAAACACTGAAATATCAAGCATCCGATATATAGTACTAGTAAAGTCTTCAAAGATGGTGATTCTGAGAGCACATGATGACCTTTTTAAGTTTAACATGGTATTGTTTATTGATAAGGTGGATGCTACAGGAACTTACAAGAGTGGCTTTGTCCTTTTACAGGCTCATGGCGTATAAAAATTATTGAACTTGTTCAATAAATTCAATATGACATTGCCACAAGTGTAAGATTCTTTTTCTCACATAACTGATATTGATGAGAATATAAATGATAACTCTCAAAGAAATTTCTGTATAAGACCGACGAATTTTGACCCAGGGTACTGTTCATAATAAAGTGGATATGTGGGAGGGTCATCAAATTTTAAATCGCTTCTAATCTAAAAGTGCCTTCCCCCCACTCCCCAATCCATATATGTTTTCCTGAAACAGACCTTACTAGTGTTTTTGCACATACATGACTGTCTTACAATGTTTATTACCCAGCCATACCATATTTCATGATAGAACAGACTAGTTACATAATCAATCATGTTACAAACTTACAATGTACAATGTACAATAAGTACTGACAGACAATTTTCTAAATTTAATTATATCAGATTCTCAATTGTCCTTTCCTTAATATACAAAATGTACTTCAAACTCTCTGACAAGAAAAACAAAATACACATGTATTATATTAAAAATAAATTGATGACGCTACATCGATTTGACAAGGAAATAAGATAAATAGTGACAAACCAGATGACAATCCGATAGCTGATGCTGTTTGTTGCCGCCTCATTTTTTCAGGGATGAAGAAATCACATCTTTTGGAGACTAACAGTGCCAAAGACACGGTCATAGCAACCATTCCAAATAAGCTCACTAACTGTAGAATGTGGTACCATACTGAAAAAAAATAACAAAGGTCAAAATGGAGGACACTCAAATGCTTAGTCTATAAATAGATATGTAAATAAAGATGATTGAAATGTACACAGTAGTAATTTTTGTTTTGCATTTTACCTTGTAATTATTTGTTTTCACATTTTTTCATGAGTAAGACTTGGATTTTTTTTTTTTATTTTATTATTCAGTTATATTTTAAAAGGAATGTTTTACCAGAGTTGCAGCATGATAGAATATTTTCAGTTCAATAAAACCTTCCTGTCTAACACTGAACACAGGCAAAGGCATTCATATTTAACTTCTCACTTTAAAAAGATATACAAAAAATAAGTTGGTTACATCATATACATCTGTACTTTAAATTGTTAAATCTTTAAAGTTTGTTGAACTAATTAATTGTATCAACAAATGTGAGCTATATTGCAATGTGTACATTTCTAGCAATGTGTATTTTTATCTAATTATATATGTACCTGGTTCTTCAGTGAAAAATGCTGGTATTATTTGACAAGAAAGGTAGTCACAGAATTCAGCCCACCACAGACCATAGAAAACACCTGGCAACTCGAACCAGGCATGAGACACAAAGGCTAGGCTATAGAGAATACAGGCAGGCACTAGAAGCCACACGGAAAGGCGCTCATAACTCAACATCACAGACTCCGGATTCTTGACCATCTCACAGCCCCGACATGTATATTCAGCATCAGATTCTCATCTGAAAAGAAATACAGGAGAAACTTAAGGATTTCCAATAAAAGCAAACAATAAATTCAATACATTATTAAACATGAAAGAGCTTGTTACAAACAAGATAGAGAAAAGTTCTAAAAGAGAAATATAATCCAACTATTTTCATTAGACTGTTACATGTGACAATAACCTCCTCTCTCCTTCAAGGAGGTTCTGTCATCTTAATTGCATTACCATCCGATTTTCAAAAGGTGCTGTGATCTGTAGCATACTCTTATCTCTGGATATCCGTATTTTGAGCCCTTGGACACTTTGATGTCAAGTCTGCAAGTCAGGAACGTACACATGGAAACTTGTACAGTTCTAAAGTAAGTTATCTCCCTTGATTCATAAAAAGGGCGTGACAACTTCCATAACATGAAAATTGGCATATATACCTATTGATTTTTATACTGCTGCCAAAGGGCATCTAAATTATTTAGATTAATATATGAACATAAGATTTGTTGAGTCATTATTGACTTGAGTGCATAAACACCAAAGGAAACCTTGATCTAGCTCGATCGTTTCAACTCAAGGCTAGCTGTTATATTATATAGCCTTGTCAGAATGGTCTCTTGGAATGAAGAAAATATAATTTGATACTTAACTACTTGTTTTAATACTTCATTTCAAATGTTTATTTAAACCACTTTTTTCAATAAAACAAATCTTTTCATTGCAGTTTTCATTCAAAACAAATAACTACATGTAAATGTTTATATGTAATTTGGAGTAATGGAAGTTCCATGACAGGGCTCAAACTTGTGTCACAAGTTTCATGTGACCTCTTGCTCTATAAAAGTTTCATTTGTATTGCGTAAAGAAATTTGCATCTGCAGTCTTTAGCTGATAATTCGAATATAAACGCTCCAATTTTACATATGCATGCACAGTCAATAAAATTAATGATATTTAATTAGTTACTGCAGAGATGTGATATATAAATATATCTAAATCTCTGGTTGCTTTGTGTTTTTATCATTTTTGTCAATCATTTGTTGCATGAATGACTTATTTTTTGGCATGCATGTCAAGATATTAAAATGGAGACATCAAATACAACGTTCCAAGGGTAAAATAGCTGATTAGGGACTCATTTTAGCTAAAGTCCTCTAAAATAATAAAACATAATTGCAGGCTCCAGAATTCTGACAGGTCTTATTAAAAAAAATTATGTTTTTAATATATTCCATCTCCCAGCTGGGCCATTTGCTCTCAAACAACTGAGTCTGCATCCCTTGTACACTGATAAAAGATGAAGAGGGGTTGTGATCCCCCTGTATATCATTAGGTCAGCAGTGTTTTTAGAGTAGCAGATCATGCAATACTGGAACTGGTTTAAACACAGGGATATGTCTTGTCTCATATGATCAAAATTAATTAGAAATACCCATACACATAAAGACTACATTATATATAGGTATTTCTGGCTAATTTGATCTTTATATATATAACACTATGTCTAACTATAGGTCATATGCATGGACTATAGGCTAATACAATGCACAATGTTAAAACTAGGACTTCAATGCATACAGTCTATACAGCCCTTTATTTCGATATGGGCTGTATCACAGGTATTTGTGGACATGATTATGATGTTTTTAATTAAAATGTTATGTAATAGACGAGTAAATTATTGTATTACGATTGCATGCTTATTTTTTTTTACATATACCTTGGCCTTATAAATACCAGGGACGTATAATAATATATGTCCCTGTAAATACTAATTATTTATAAGGCCAAGGTATGATATTTTTTTTATGTAAAACATGCGATCGAAATATAATGATTTATATAATTATTCGTCTATATAGCGTGTAATGCATTTTAATTAAAAACATCATAATATATATAATCATGTCCATAAATACCTCTGGGCTGTATATAGGGTACCTGTGCCTTGAAGTCCTCTAGTCATATAGGTTCCGGACGCATAAGATAGGAAAAATACTATGTAATGAATGCATGCATTACATAGTATTTTTCCTATCTTATGCGTCAGGAGCCTTCTAAGTTCTAAGTAAGTGTTGTGCATTGTATTCAAAAGAACTCGAACTGTAGTACCACAAGCCCCCTCCCCCAGAAATGTTACATGCCCATCACTGTGGCCTCGTCAATGAACCGAACCGTTTGAACGTCCGGTAGCTACTGTTTTAGCGGAAAAGCATTTGACAATAGGTCCCAAGACAAAAGTGCCAAATTGCTTTTCCGCAACATTTCCGCAGGCAGTGGCTAAACGTCCGGGTACCCACTCAGTATACAATTCATATGCACACGTACATCTTAAATTACGACATTTTCATAAACCATGCATAGTTTTAGGATATTGTTTATGATGACAAGTGACTCATACTTGTATGTCACGCATCGTTGTCAAAAATCAGTTCTGTACGTTTGTCTTCTGTCACGACTGCATCCTCAGAAAGATTCTGATGTTATTGCGGGAGAGCTATCCAAGGGGCGTAACCAATTCATTGTTTGGCGGGAAATTTAAATAATAAAATAAACCTGACTCGCATGGCTCTACCACGGAGCCAAAGAAGCTGAGTGACATTTTTGGCATATCTATATAATTGATTGATATAAAATCCAAATCATTCACTACTTTTACTAATCCAACGGTTTCTGATGTTATGGGTCTTTTAAAAATATGGGCAGGCATATTTTTTTTTTATTCTAAAAGATTATCCTTTTACAAGAACCCCTGTATTACTCACCTATGGCTATTGAGAGGATTTAACAAAAAATATTTTAACATATTTTACCCCTGTGACCTAAGATTAGGTTAAGGTCAACAATTTGAACACCCTCAATAGCCCTTTAATCCAGTTAGCCAAAAATCATGAACCCAAGGCTCTTGGTTATTGAGAGAGTTGTTTAAATGATAATTATCACATATATCAGGTCATAATCAATCTTTGACTAATTGCATGCTATCACCTATCTACATGTATACAACTGGACTTGTGCAAATTAAAACAGAAATCACCTTAGTGATCGTGGAATTAGTAAAAGGCATGAAACTTCAGTCCCTCCTACACAAGTCTTATGATTTCTTAGTTGTATTTTTGCCCGACACATACTTAATTTAAGTCAGATAATCGTCAGCACTGTTATCTCATAATAATAACATTTGAACCTCATGTATTTTTATAATTCTTTTATTTCATTTTCAACCTTGATACAGGTTACATTTTGTTTATTAGACAGTAAAGCAATGACATGATTAAAATGTAACTGACTAAGCACTGCTTACTCAAACAGTGTCATAAATTAAATAATATAAAATAAAGTTTTGCAAACAGGTGAGATTTACGCTTTATTTGAAGACATATCAACAGAAAAATTAAAACTTCCATCACTAAAATTTCAAAACATACATTAACACTCCAACAATCTGATTAAAACTCTGATACTCTGCATTCCAGTCCAAATGTTCCAGTCAAACACTGGAATGTAGTATCAGATTGGTATTATGGATCTGGTTTTAATCATATTGACTTTCTAAGTTATAAATACATCAAATTTTACATCAGTCACTCTCCATATCTTTCAGTATCTACTCTCACAGAGAAACATTACAATCAAATTGAAATTTATAAATGACAACTGGTCCATATTCTAATGGACTTTAACCATCTATTATTAACTGACAACTTGTCTATATTTTAATGGCCTTAACCATCTATTATTAACTGACAACTTGTCTATATTTTAATGGTCTTTAACCATCTATTATTAACTGACAACTTGTCTTTGTTTTAATGGCCTTAACCATCTATTATTAACTGACAACTTGTCTATATTTTAATGGTCTTAACCATCTATTATTAACTGACAACTTGTCCATGTTTTAATGGCCTTTAACCATCTATTATTAACTGACAACTTGTCTATATTTTTATGGTCTTTAACCATCTATTATTAACTGACAACTTGTCTATATTTTAATGGCCTTTAACCATCTATTATTAACTGACAACTTGTCTATATTATAATGGTCTTTAACCATCTATTATTAACTGATAACTTGTCTTTGTTTTAATGGCCTTAACCATCTATTATTAACTGACAACTTGCCTATATTTTTATGGTCTTTTATCATCTATTATTAACTGACAACTTGTCCATGTTTTAATGGCCTTTTATCATCTATTATTAACTGACAACTTGTCTATATTATAATGGTCTTTAACCATCTATTATTAACTGACAACTTGTCCATATTTTAATGGCCTTAACCATCTATTATTAACTGACAACTTGTCTATATTTTAATGGCCTTTAACCATCTATTAGTAACTGACACCTTGTCTATATTTTAATGGCCTTTAGCCATCTATTATTTACTGACAACTTGTCCATGTTTTAATGGCCTTAACCATCTATTATTAACTGACAACTTGTCTATATTTTAATGGCCTTTAACTATCTATTATTAACTGACACTGACAACTTGTCTATATTATAATGGTCTTTAACCATCTATTATTAACTGACAACTTGTCTATATTTTAATAGTCTTTAACCATCTATTATTAACTGACAACTTGTCTATATTTTAAGGGCCTTTTATCATCTATTATTAACTGACAAAACGGGCATTGTACATTAATATTATAATGAAATATGCCCCGCCCAGGAATGTGAACAACTCATACAATCAATATATGGCAACTGTTTTCAAATATATGAATACATTATAGTTATGATCTAGTACTGGTACATATCGTTTTATTCCAAATAACATTAGATGTACTTATTAACAACATCTTTCATAACATAACAATTATGATAATTGATGTAAAATCAAATGCAGATTTACACATCTGGATTTTTCAATTTCAAAACAACTATCAAAGTAAAGGTACAATTAATTTCATCTTCAATGTCGAAGGGTTTCCTCTTTACCTTCAACATAACCTTTGAATATGTCGTTTAACAAAATTAATAGCACTGTATGAGCCATCAGGACAGGGACAGGGAATCGTATATCTATCACTTTCATAATTAAAAGAAATCATGTGGTACCATTAATGAAAACCAGGCTTTGGTTTGAGTCACAGGGGCTTGACATGTTCCTATGAACCAAAATTAAATATACAATACAGGAGGTTGGAGACACAGTGTCCCAGAAGGTAGAGTTGTAGCAATCTAGACAAATCTGCCATGGATATATATGTATACACCAGGTCTCATGATTTTTTTATCCCCAGATTCCAACCCACAGAAGTGACCCTTGGGTTAAATATTTCATTCTGGTCATAGGATTGGAACATGTCAAGTCCCTGTGGTTTTAGAGTGGGGTCCTTAAAGGCAATATATCAGGATTGTGATTGGTCAGCTGTTTTGCTTTTTTGTTTTCCTTGGACCAATCAAATGCCTGACAACGAGTCTGATAAATATATTTTGACATATTCCATGGGTCATATGATAAGTTACCTGGTAAGTATATCTATATTAAAGCCATTGGATTTCCAGCAATTTGTATATTTATCATATTTTTAAAGAGAAAATAAATAAGAATTGCAAAATAACATATATCAAATCATCATTAAAAGCAAAAGAGATCATCCTGGATTACAAATTACATGATTAGTACACCTGTTTAACATCTAAGTTTCATGTACATATTATTGTCACAGTAATTCGATCAAACCACAGGTTATTAAAGCACCGCTCAATCACATTTGTTACTTTTCCCCATATTGCAATTCTGTCAATTTTCCTAAAAGATGGAGATAATGTTCAACGTTTCTTCCTTGTTGATATATCTGGTGTTGAGTTATCAGGGTCACAAGTCACAACATAAATCAGTATCACATTGTTGTATTCCATAGCTTCAGAAGTCTGTTGTCTGAAATATTTTAACTTCATCAAAAATTTTCTGTCTTTTTATCACCAATCTATTTTTTACTTCTCATATTTCATGAAAACGATGATAGAACTCTTTGTCCAGTGCTCAGATTACATTTTAGATTTGCGTCCATCGCCTGCCACTGGAACGTTTCGCTCATCCCACAAAGTAATGCCATCACAGGAACAGATCTTCTTACTGTTCTCAAACAGCCCTGCTGACCTGGCAATGATACCACACACTAACCTGTAACAGAACAAAGTAACAAATTACTTAACAAAAGTAACAATGATACCACACACTAAACCTGTAACAGAACAAAGTAACAAATTACTTAACAAAAGTAACAATGATACCACACACTAAACCTGTAACAGAACAAAGTAACAAATTACTTAACAAAAGTAACAATGATACCACACACTAAACCTGTAACAGAACAAAGTAACAAATTACTTAACAAAAGTAACAATGATACCACACACTAAACCTGTAACAGAACAAAGTAACAAATTACTTAACAAAAGTAACAATGATACCACACACTAAACCTGTAACAGAACAAAGTAACAAATTACTTAACAAAAGTAACAATGATACCACACACTAACCTGTAACAGAACAAAGTAACAAATTACTTAACAAAAGTAACAATGATACCACACACTTAACCTGTAACACAACAAAGTAACAAATTACTTGACAAAAGTAACAATGATACCACACACTTAACCTGTAACAGAACAAAGTAACAAATTACTTGACAAAAGTAACAATACTTTAAAATCAGCAAAATAACAAGATTAAACAGAAGAAAGTACATGTATTTCCAAATAAAAGAGGCCTCATAGGCCTGCATCCCTCAAGTATTCATTGACTTTGATGATAATGAAGTTGTTCTTGTGTTTTATCATAATTGACTCCTGTTCCAATGAGTTTGGATCAAGGTTCATTCCACAAACTTTGTCAGGCTTCATCTCTGGAACCTACCAGCCAAATACATGTATCAGAATTCTAGGTCTTTTGGTTAGAACTTGTACTAGCCAAATAATCATCATGTGGCTTTTTTGTTTTTAAGAAAAAGTCGCTTGAAAAAAATAGTTGATGTAGGACGTAGGATGTAGGCAATGGACAATGTACCACAGCAAAACATCACCTGGCCTTTTGGCAGGTAAGCTTACAAAGTATCAAGCCTTTAAACCGGTCCAGATACATTTAGCCTGGCAACTCTCAGCATCTATTACTGTACTACTGGTTCTTAATCAAGATCCATCTTTCAATATATTTCATACATTTTTCCCCTTAACAGACTGTTTTAATAATTGTTTGCCAAAAAAAGTGAAATCAATCAAATATAATTGAACCATTCTTACAGCGCACCACAGAAAAATCTCTAACTTACCTATTTTCCAATTTATTTTGAATTCGCGCATCTGTGTCTTCCTCATGAATAACCATGGACCGGCCAATCACATCCCAGACTTTGACATTTTTATTGATCATATGAAACTCTGACCGTCCATCGGGATGGACCACTATATCACCCATAGCTCCAGCTACCTGTAACAAAAAGGCCAAAAAGTACAACTCCTGTATCCTTTAGTCTGTACGCTTTCAAACAACAAAGCGAGATAAGTTAAATTAACACAAAAATGGAATAAATAGTAACATAAATGTGTTTTATTTGGTGAAAATCACATTTGGGCCTTTATATCAAATAAAATATGTGTAAGGTAAAGAGGCAGAACCATGTTTTGTACGTATAGTCTTGAAAAATTAATTAACTCATGAAATTTTAAATATGGGGATACAGACAAAACCTATAAATAACAAAGATTTGATATTATATGCATGGTATTAATAAATCACCAACCTTTTTTGTCAAAGGCCCCATTTTGCCAAAAACATCTCCACAACTGGAAAAAAGTGAATTTAAAACAAATAATGATGTATGTATATTATACATGCACTTTACAACTGTAGAGTTAAAAGTAAAAATAAAATACCTAATTGTACTAAACAAATTGATTGCTTAATTGGTTCTAAATCAAAACATGATTAAGATGTCTCACAATTTTAAAGCTTTAAGTTTTAAAGCAAATGAAAAATTATATTTTAGCAAAGCTTGTTTACTAAATAATTTGTATTTATCAAAGGCAAACATAATGTTTGGAATGAAAAAAACATTTTGCTTTAAAAGATTATTCCAATATATACTCCCACTCCCACTCAATAAATACTGTTTTAGATTGAAATTATGTATTTTTGCAAATCGAAAAAAAAAGCTTATTAGTTGTAAAAAGATCAATTTGACATTTGTCACAATAAAACTTCTTTAAGACAAATGTAAATTAAAATCCCTGACTTTGGACTAGCCATATATATTTCAAAATCTCTATAACAAATGTCCGATATAACAAATTACATGTGTATTTCCTCTGATCCTGTGGAGTTTCTTACAACAAGTTTTACTGGATTTCAAATGAAAAACAGATTAACAAAAACACCTTCAATATATTAAGACATGGAAGTTTGGAAGTTTAAGCATTTGTACACACTAGTCACATGTACATTGTTTATGTACCTGTTAAAGACAATAACAGTTTATGTATATGGTTTGAGAGTTTTAAAATCTGAATATAACCTACAGCAGGCAACCATAGGAATAGACATATGCATTGGGTTGAAAGTTTTGAGTTTTGTGTATACCTATTACAGCCATTGGATAAGTCGCCACACTCGTGTATGAAGAGTCCATGTCTTCCTGGTGGTAGTCCATCCATTGTACCATCCACTACACAAGTATCATTATCTGTCTGCACAAACCTCACAACTCCTTTGACATTAGTGTTTCCTGCCTCCATCATGGCCACTGCTGCAGCAGTTTGTTTTGGTTTGGCAACTTCAAAAATGAAACAATAAATTCACGAAGTTAATGAAAGGAGACATTTATCAACCCTTTCACTCCTGAAGATTTTCCTTGAGAAATTTCATCAAGCATATATGTACTGAGGGGGATGTATGACTTTTCTTTTATCATTGATCCTATCATGCCAGCCCATTACTCCTCCCAGCCTTAGGGATATTATTTGATTACAAATCATATACACATACAGTTGTACTTTGAATTACTCATTCCGATTAATAACTTTAAACTGAATTTTGTAGTTGGTCAATAGGAGTTTTGGAAAAAAAATTATAAGAAACTGAAATACAAGGACCTTATGACACCATCATATATTCATGGACTCAGATTCTAGCTTAACGTCTCTTTAGATTTTGAGTGCTTGGTTATAACCCCTGTTGAGGTAAAATAGCTATAACCAATGGCAGGTCTTATACAGATTCTCACCTGTGCTGGACCCATATCCTTGCAATACTGCAGGTTTTCCTGTAGCCTCTATTAAGTCTTTTACACTGTTTGATGGAAGGGTTCCCTCTACAATCACTTGTTCATTCTCCAAATTTATCTTTACAGATTTGATTCCTGAAAAATATTCATATTCTCAGCAATAAATTAAACTTAATTAACAAGGGATTCCGAAGAATATTTATCTTCAGAGCAACTTTTTAAAGGTTTTGAATTATTTGTACAAAAGAAGTAATTAATAGGATATGGTAAACTCATAAAATGCTATCACCAAAGCAGCTTATCAGATTTTATCCCCCATATATACACTTACATATATTACTAGATGTACCATAGTTGTGGTCATGTCAGACTTGTTTGAGTACAGCTTGTAAGAGTTATCTCCCCATATATATGCTGATACATGTATATAAGTCATGTTGTATCTTATTAATTCTGAACATATCATACATACTAGGAGTAACTATATTAAACATTTAATTCTTCATTTTTCAGATTTCAACATCTGCATTGTTAACATTATCAGAAATACATAATTACAATATTATGTACTATTTTAAGAACACATGTTGTTAATGTTTACTCCTAACAACAAGGTTTATATTGATGCTATTATATCATATATAAATCTCATTATTGTTGTCATTTAAAAAAAAAAAAATTCTAGCTTATGTCAGGCATACCATCCACTCCTTCAAGTGCTGATCTCACACTCTTTGCACATCCCTCACATGTCATTTTGACAGCAAACTCCATCTGAAAACAAATTAAAGGTTAAAAATTTTTATTGTGCACTTAATACCACCATAATATATATACATTACATATACAGCAATTAACCATATAAGTAAAATGTGTTTACGCCAAGAGCACAAGTTTAAGTTAACCAGAGACTTGTATATCAGGGTATATACGTCTCTGATTTGACATAACAGTTTAAATTGACTATTAAAGATACATATGTATTTCTATTTTCAATCAATAAGATAACTACTACAATTGAATAATAATCAAATAGCACAAAACAACAAACGGCCAGCCATTATATCATCTGAGTGGTTCTGATGCTAATATAGCTTTTAAAGCTGTCTTATGACGATTTCTCTGCATAGCAAGATCGTCAGAAAATTCGGACTTGTCATATTACTGTGCCATTTTAATATATTGCATCCATTTAAATGACGTAACCATGATGCTTGTGGTATTCGCATGCGATATGTACCCATGTGTTATATGTAAAGATAAGTTATAACAATTTTGCGTAACTGTAACCATAATCAATATGGATCTTAGTCTAGCGTTTTGTCCAGTATATCAGGGACATGTAATAGATTTTTGTATATGTACAGAAAAGAGAGTACAAAAATGAGTTACTTCCCTTTGACATTTTTTATGGAATTATTCCAATTTCTTTAATTCACATTGATGACGTTTCACAAGAGTCCCCATAAAACATGGCATAGTTTCCGTTTCAAGAGAAAACAAGAAATAAGCATATGTGTGATTGGTGTATACCAATAGAAATGAACTGTCCTATGACCCTTACCACCGTGGAAGCCGACATCTTGGAAAATCGTCATCAAAATATGAGTTCTAATTTTGTCACGTGACAATGTCACCCGCCGCAAGGTTTGAAAACAGCGGAGGAACGGGTGCTATGATGTGGTTGTGATGTCTTAGCGAACGAAAGACGGGCTATTATAACCATAAATTTACTAAACAAGGTATATACATTTACAGAATGCATATTTATTGCAACAAATGATCAGTGAGTATGCCACGTGTCCTCTTATTTGAAATCCTGGAGGGCAAGAGGTCGGGAGCTGTTGCTCGCATCACTGAATGCTTATGCTCTATCAAAACAACAGGTGCTACGTACACATCCGGCAGCAGCGACAGCAGCATGCATTCCCAATAAGACATGGACCTACACTAATTATTGATTGCATGTTTATTTATTTAACGTTCACTATCTAGATAATAAAGTAACATTAGGCCTATCGGTTGGTGCGATTAGGCACGATTTCCTTGTGTTATTTCATTCCGATGATCCGGAAATCATATGGGTACCCCATTCCATTTAAACTTCGATAACGTACGTGCAACGACACGACGACCGTGCATTGCATCACTAGAGGGTAAATATTGAAAGGACTTGACAATGAACAGTAAAATATCTTGAAGTATTTGAGCCTAGGTTTCTGGCAAAACAAATCAAGACTATATCAAAAGTGAAAATGGATAATAAGATAAAATGTTTCTGGAGTGACAGAGTGTATATAAATAGGTTGACAAGCCACGCCACGGATACATGAAAGTTAGCTCTACTGCCCTGAAGAGATAGTGTAAAACAGATTGGTCATGCGCATATGCATGCTGTAATGGTTTTGATGGGGTAAAATGAAAGTGTATAGTTAAAAAAATAGGTTGACACATGAGCATAAGTTTTTTTTTGTGTAAACTGTCCTAGGCAAGTATACCAATGTTTTGTATCGTAGTATCGTACCCTAGCTAAAGGCACAAGCAAGCTCCAGCACTGGCATCGAAAAAATCTTCATCACTGATATGACTGATTAGAGAAAAATCTATATGATTATCTAATATAATTGTCCTTGGGGGGAAAAATCAGTGTAATTCATAAATTCTATTAAATTGTTTATTTTAAGTATGGAGTCCTGTTTAAATTTTGATATTGATTACTGTTACATTTTGTTGTATTTTACAGAAACATCAAGATGCCTTCCTCCAAAAAAAGAAGACAGAGTGTTTCAGGTGATTATTGATCATTGTGAAACAATACCAAACATTAAGCAGCTCTTGTTGTCTCTGTATATGTACCTGTGATCAAATTTTGGTCTTTATCTGGGCGAGAAAAAAACAACAAAACAAAAACAAGGCCTGTAGATTTGGTCTGTTGGCAAGTAAATATTGGTGACTACGTAAACTTGCCCTACTGGAAATTTCTCAAAATTTTTACCTTTTTCTCAGAGTAATCTGATAATATAAGATACTACTAATTCAGTTTAATTGGACTGACATGTTTGAACTCTGGGCAAGTACTTTTGAACCCAAACTTGCCCCTGAAGGACCGATGATGCTGAATTTTTTTTTCATGTCCTATTTATTTATATTTAGATATCTGCATATCTCTATTAAAAGAGACTGATTGGAAAAGCAAGATTGCAGTTATGAACTTTAATATGATATCGCCATTTCTGAATCGAAGGACACATGGCACAAAATTGATCTTTACCATATTTATGCAGTCTTGGGGATGCATGACAAGATACTGATATTGGTAAGGGCGACATACAAAATGTAATTTACTTATTTAATTTACTACCTTCACTTTATGTTCCAGTTGTGGTTGATCCCAATGTCTGTGCATTCTGCAATGTTGCTGAAGACAATGAAGAAGTGTTTGGAAAAATGATTAAAAAATGTGGCCTCACTGTCCATTATTTCTGCATGGTAAGAATGATGAGCAAGAAGCTTTTCAATCAAAACTTAAAACATTTGGGTTTTTTTTACACTTTTTGCAGTGAGCATGAAATACCTTTTCTAATGCACAAAGAGGCAAGTTAGCATGAAATATTTTCTAATCCACTTTTATGTCAATTTATAAGAAAGCCAAAACCATCGGCTGGCATGTTCATGTTGTCACTTCATATGATGATGTTTTGTAGTATTGTACAAATCTTAAGAAGTACTTGAATGTTCACAGTGCTTTGTTAAAAAAAATCTTGGAAAAAATAATTGAAGTGTGTGCTGATGTTTCTGCTCACTCTGCTAATGCCAGTCAGAGATCCAGCCATGCTGAGAAATAAAAAATATATGTTTTCTAAATATGTAACGCTCATATCATCACTATCTACATTTCCTCTTGCCTGCTTCTGGTAGAATTAACACAAGGTGAAATCACTTGCAATGAAATGGGTTGATTAAGTTTCATGCCAATGGTACAGTTTTTACTTTCATATAATTCTTTTTTTAATTCCTTTTATTTCAGCTGTTTTCAAGTGGTTTAAGTCAAGGGGGCAAGTCAGAAGATGAAGGTATCTTTGGCTTCATGCCTGAAGATATCATGAAGGAAGTACGCAGAGGAGTAAGACTGGTGAGGATCACATTAAACAATTATAATATGCTTTCCCTACAATCTTAAATATTTCATATTTGTTGAGAACTTGAGACTTGGGTATCGGAAAGAAGGAATTCCCATATTTCAATTCAAATACACTATTTGTTGGAAATTGGATATACCCAAAACTAATTTGAACTGATAAACTGATAACTGATACAATAATTCATTACATTACAGTTAATTTTATATATTTTCTTCAATATAAAACTTTGGTTTCAATAGCCATTTTGTTAGGACCAAAAAAAATTTTTAAAATGGCTTCCAGAGTCAGGGTAGCATTTCTAATTTCCAGTATCGGGGACCAAAGTTTTGTAAACAGTTATCTTGACAAGAGTCTTGGACAAGTCATGACTGGTTTTGAAACCATACAAAAACAGTTACTTATGCCAAAGCTAGCTGTACCTAATTATCATACATAAATCTTGATCATCAAATGTGATTGTTGTCTTATTACTACTTCCAAACAATAAACTTCTCAATCAGTACCATCCATTGCTACAGTCTTGTCATTTTGGAGCATGTCTTATTGTTTAGCGCTGTACGTACTGTAAACAGAAGGGTGCTACCATTGGCTGTGTAGTCGGAGCCTGTCGGCGTGTATTCCATTTTGGATGTGGAAAAACCAGTGGAACTCTACACCAGTATTATGACTCCTTCAGGTAAAGAATGATAACATATTTACACAGGTGTTGTTTCATTTGAAAAATGTACGGTTCATGATCACCTATTGCCTGGATACCCAACAGTATGCAGGGGATTGCATTGGAAAAAGAGAACTGATTACAACAGTGGTTGGTTTTGTATTTTGAACCCACCTTCATCAGGTGGTGGACTATTCAAATCGCTCTTCGTCCAGTGTCCATCCATTCGGCCTGTAACAATTCTAGCTATCACTATTTCTGGAGAATCACTCAATCAATCATTGTGATGTCAAATTTCTTACATAGGTTCCCCCAGGTCCCTAGTTGTGCATGTTCAATTTTAGGAGTGACCAGATTACAAGATTGCCAACAGACGGCCATTTTGAATTTGGTCAGTAAGTTTTTTATGGCTATTTTTCAGAAAGTTCTTCATGGATATGCCTTTAATTTCATTTAGATTTCTCATGTACTAATTGACGTTTGTTAACCCTATTTCTCAGAGAGTTCTTAATGGACCTTTCTCAGATTTAGTATGTAGGTTTTTGTTTTCAAATGATTTTGAGAAAGAAGAGAAAAAGTAGAGAAATATCAGTCTTGCAGAGATTCAGTAAAGGTCATTTAATGGTGGGCACCAAGTCCCTCTGTGATCTTGTATATATATTTCAGTAGGTGTATGACTTCTATAGATATATATATATAGTTTAGCTCTTTAGCTATGTGTTGGGCTTTTAAAGGACGGAATGTTAAAAAAAGAAAGAAAAAGGCCCAGCACATAAAGAATGTAAGTTTATTAGTTACTGGTTAACCATCTACATGACTGAGCCCATTGCTTGGTTTCATCTCATTGACCATAGTCAGTGTTCTGTCAGCGTTCATGAACATAAGTAACAAGTAACAAATATGGTCATGGATATTTCCCTTCAAGTATTTTTTGTTAAAGAGTGACACAAGTGTCTGCAAGATCTTAATTTTCATTGATGTCCTGTTGGGAAATGTATCTCTTGACAAATACATGGTGGTATTATACATTTATGTGACAGGTCATTTTGCGAGGACCATAGACCGAGACAGATGGTATCTGTTAGTGACCGCCTGGCCTTCTATGGTACTGCCAACACAACATGTGCTATCTGTATGACATCTGTAGAGACAAGGGCCTCCAATGAAACTCTGCGGGCTCCGTGTTGTCGTAATTCCTGGTTCCATCGCTCTTGTATTTCGGTTGGTATTCATTTACTTCAGCTTAGATTATGTACAAAATTTATAAATTGATCATGACTATCTTTGAGATACTTGAAAGATGTTTATTTCAAATTTCTATGAAGAAATTTTAATTGATATTACATGGATAGACTAGTACATAGCATATTCCACTGCATGATCTATCAGGTTACATATAATGTAAAGTATAACTGATCAAGAAAGTGATATTAAAAGTATATTGGCTGTATTTGAAATAATTATGATCTTGTTAATCGTTTCAAGTCATCAATTGGAGACTAAAATGATAGGCATTTTGCCTTTAATCCTGTGATTGTGTTCGGTGTTGATGGTTTCCTTTATTACAGAAACATGCACAGACAGCTGGGCTGTATTTCTTCAAGTGTCCACTGTGTAATAATAAGGAGATATTCCAGGAGGAGATGCTCAAGTTTGGTATCTACCTGCCAGACCAGTGAGTGAACATTATAATCTTATAACACATTTAGTAGCAAAATTAAAACAGTCATGATTTTTTATTTCAGTCATCTTTTCTAAGAACCAAGCATGATATATTACTAGTAGCTGTATGTTATTACACTAACATCAGCTTGAAGCTGACAGCTACTTGTTATGGAGAATCTTTGATGGTACTTGGAAGGACATCTGAAATTTATATTGACATTGCAGACCCTGTACTTTGAAAATTTGTTTGTGTTGACAACTGCTGATACAAACCTGTAAATCTTGGATTCAGATTTCATTTTGTGCACAAACAAAAAAACTTTACTGTTCTATTATCAGGCTCCTGGTATGTTCATAACAATCCTAATTCTGTAGGTTCCGTAACGTATGCATTTTCTTAATTTTCATGAAATAATTTCTATTATTTTATAATATGTCATCAGAGATGCTGCTTGGGAGACCGAGCCGGATGCTTTCCGTGACTTGTTAGAACGATACCTGCACTGTGACGCTAGACATTGTCATTGTCCTAAGGGCAGGGACTACAATCAGGATGGCCAGTGAGTAACTTCGTCTAACTGATTGATAAATAAAGGTGGGATGGTACACATTTCATTGCACATAGCCTTTTAGACCTTTTGCCTAACATCAATGGGGGAATAATTAACCAAATTTTTGTGTTTTATTTATTTTGATTTGTATGTCTGTCATTAGAGAGGGGATGTGATGAGATTAAGATGATCACTGGTTAAGGTTACAAGATCAAAGGTCACACTTTTGAAATGAAAGCTGCTGAAGAAGCTCAGAAGGCGTATTAGTCTCCTACCAGTGACACTGTCCGTTCGTCCGATTGTCGGTCAGTCTGTCAGTCTTCCCACTCAGTTTTCCACACTTTTCTCAGCCATGCTTCTTGGTATGTTGGTGAAAGTTGGTATGTAACTTCATTATGAGTAGCTACAGATCGGGTTTGAGTTTCAAGGTTTTTTAGTTCCAGGTCAAGGTCACTGTTACTATTTTTAGCGAGGGCCGGTAGGGGACATGTTTTGCTTTAGCAATACCTGGCATGCTTGTTTGTGTACAAGAAATCTTGTGAGCCCTTCCTCAGATTAAATTTTTATGTACACTAAATTAAGGTGACCTAAATTCTTACTCCTTATATTTTGGTGGTCATCAGTCAAAGTATAAAGGACCCAAGGTCACACTTGACCACTTTAGACAAATGGTTGCAAGTCTCCCCACTTGCTTTGATTTTATTTATTCTCTTATTGTTTTTGTCAACAGGAAGTGGGAGATCATCGTATGTAACTGGTGTGGATCACAGGGATCACATGTAGGCTGCCACAGTCTCTCCAAGGTTGGCAGTGAAGATGTCTGTCAGGATTGTAAGGCTGTTGATATGAAAAGTAAGTTCTGCATGCTGCTGAACAGCAGTTTGATACCAAATGTCAAACATATTGGTTCTTGTTTTGCCCAATGTACCTAACTTGTCAATAATTTGTTAAGTAAATGTACCATGTCGCACAGAAAGACACCATCAGACATTAAAATAACTAACATATAAAATTGATATTTTTAGCCCCCTACTTGTGTAACTGGGGGAACTAGGGTTTCCTTGTACGTGCATAATGCCTTATATTTGTCAGCACTCTTGGGTCAAGGTCACTTTTTATGGGGCTGATAGGGGGGATATGTATTGCTTTAGCAATACACAGTATTCTTGTTTTCCTGGAGCTCGTGTATAGTAATTTGGGCATACATTTTCCACAAGCATCCATGATTACTGGATAAAGAAAATATATTCCATATAACCTTGACACCTGATGCAAGATTCTATTTTTCACATAACTACTACATGGCTTACTGTCAGATTTCTTATAAGGGCATATTTCAACTTGTAAATTGCATCTTTATTACCCGAGTACCAGACACTTATATGATGTCCCAAATAGAGACATGCTGTAATGTTACTGTAAATGTGTATCATTTATGTTGACATGACTATTTTACATAGCAGGACATGTACAAGCCAGTTATGCACTTAATATGATAAGTTCTATGGCATAATACGAATTACCTGCTTTTGAAGAATTAGCTTGTAAGCTAATGCAATATTTTCCCTGTTTGTAGGGTCTAAAGGAAAGCAGAAAACTACAACAAAAGAAAAGTCTACCGTGTCAAGTAAACCTGTTAAAGTAGACTTGGACAGCAAATGTAAGAGTGAATACCCAGGCAAATCTGATCAACTGGTGAAGAAAAAACTTCCCACAAAGACTTCAACTCTTTCTTCCCCGCCGCCTTCCAGTACTTTGTCACCTGGCACAGTACTTCGTCTGTCATACGAGGAGACAGATGACGAATTAATTGTTGTGGACTCCACTGACAGTCAACCTTCCACATCCAAAGGATACCATGCAGGTGAACCATCACAGAGTCAGCAAAAAAAGCGTAAGAAATACATGAAAAATTCCCCATCAAAACGACAAAAAGTATCTGGGGAGGAAGATTGTAGTATGTCAGCAAGCAAGACAATACCTACAGCTACAATTACAAATCCTGAATCAAGCCAGGCATCGCCTGTTAAAATGTCCACAAGACAGTCGGCCCTTGATATACAAGCAAAAAGAGCCCGCAATGGGTTTAAAAGAACAAGATCGGTAGGACTTTCTCAAGCAGATACGCAGAGACTTGAAAGGATGAAGAAAGATCCAAAAATTAAAATGAAGAGATCAAAGTCCAGTGGCGTGGTAGCACCACCGAGGAAAAAAAATGCAGATCCATGGAGTCATTGTAAAGGACTGTACTCTCGAAAAAAATCTCTTGCAGCAAAGAAAAAATGGGCTATGAGGGCAGCACAAAAGAACACATGTAGTGATGTTGAATCTGCTTGTGAGTCTCCTTTACGTTTAAAAGATAGCAAAGGGAAATATATTTCAAAAACACATGTTGCTGCAAGCAGTTCTAGTGAAGATACTGGAATGTCTGCCGATGATATTCCTGTCAACACTGCAGTGAAAAAGAAGGGGCTTCTCAGGTCCCTGTTGGCAAGTGGGAAGGAATCGGATTCAATATGTGACAAAAGTGAAGGAAACAGCTGTGACCTAGTATCACAAAGTGCAGAAATGACATTAAAATGGCAATCAAGTGAACAGATTCCGAAAGCTTCCAAGAAGACAAGGAGGAAGAAAAGTTTACAATCGAGTGTTGCACGGGGCCAGATGACGATCACAAGCTGGTTGACTGGAATGAATGGGCATAAAGGAGAACAATTACAAACATTGCTTGGAACAGAAAAAGGCAATATGGAAAATGACATTAACTTCCTAAATCAGACAGAGGCAGAAAACATTAATGATGAGAAAAGCCTGATCATCAAGTACAAAGGCAAGAAGTTTGTGGTAAAGAAAGAAAATGATAGTAAGTCGGAAAACGCAGAGTCAGAGGATAATTGGCCCAAATCTGATATGGTATTGCGTTCTGTGTTAAACAGTGAATGTATTGGCTCCAGTCCAGCTCGAATTACAAGACAGTCTCTGAGTGAGAAAGCTGATTCTGTGATTGATACAGTGCTACAAAGTAGTTTGCCTATAGACTCGGGCCCTGCTCTCGGTACACGCCAGGCTATCTCAGATAAGAAGCATGGAAGCGTGGAACATAAGCAGAAAAGGATATATACGCCCAAAACTTTTCCCCGTGGAAAAAGCAAAAAGGTAGACATCTGTGATACCTCTAATCTGTCAGATAGTTTTGTGTATGGAACCCCTCGCAGGAGTGTACGTTGCTCTTTAAATACAAAATTTCAGGACAATTTCAGTAGCATGTCGGACAGTGACGAAAAGTGTGAACCATATTATAGCCCATCACCATCTTCTTCTTCACACATATCGTCTTCTTCCTCTGACCTTAAGCTGCTGTATTTTGACAGTGGTGATGATGATGAAGAAGAGGATAAAGCAGAGGACACGTCAACAAAGTGTGGACCTGAAGGTGACAACTACCAATGCCTCATTGTGGATATGGAAGAGGAGAAGGAGAGTCAACACTCCTCAATCATTACACTGTCTGATGATTCAACAGAAGAGATGTCGGAGGTAGTGGAGGCAAATAGCACTAGCACTAGCACAGATGACCCCAACACAAGTACATATGTTATACAGTCCTATAGTGGTAATCATGGCTTTCAACAACTTAGCATATCCATACCAAGTGTTTGATGTAGTGCTTCCTAGTACTTGAACAGTGCTGGTATGGTGTTGTAGCTGTTAATTGTACTATATATATACTTGTTAGTACTTGATGTTTTTTACATAGGTCCTTCATACCTGTGGACTTACATTATAATGTAAAATGTACCAGTAACCGAATTAGGACAATAAACTGTGATTTATAGACTTACATGCATCTTGTTACAGTAAACCTTTGGTCAGATAAAACAAAATTTGATAATGATTGTTGAACCCATTCTAATTGTACAAAATCATGCTACAGAAAAATGAATGTGAGTTTTAATTTCGATGAAGTGTAAAACATAATAGGTGTAAACCAGGTAATTGAACTTGTTACATTTTTGCATGTATCATTATACATGTATATACATGTATTACGGAAAAGCCAATATGTAGCTATATATATATATATATATAATATAATTATATAAGCCCTTAAGTAATACACTTTTCATTTGTGTATTGGAGGAAGTTTTTTGCATACCAGATTATGTTTATTTCAAATGTCTGGAAAAGATGTAAACGAAATACTGAATGTAAAATAATAATGATAAATAAAAATAAATGCTGTCAATAATACTTAAAGAGTTAATATAACTGGTAGGTCTTTTTTACTTTTACCTGTGAAGCATCAAAAATTTATAAAGAACCAATCAAAATGGTGCTTTCTATTTACCTTGATTGAATACACCAATTTTCCTGTTCAGATCCAATTGAAGCACAGGTGAAATATGTGGTTAATTCACTACATTTCTGCAATACACATTGCAGGTGGTTTTTTTTTACAAAATACTTATTCACAACAGTTTTCATGCAAAAATGATGAGGTAACAACAGAAAAAATTGCCTTGAGCAGCCCATTCAAAATAGTGGCATCATAATATATATAAGATGCCAGATTCACTGTCCTTTCTCAATACATAGATGAATATTTCTTTATCCTTCTTTTTCCCTCTTGAATGAATGGAAAATTGAATGCTATTGATTATGATTTACTGAGCCTGAGTGAAAAATGATAAGGGTATATTCAACGGGTAGCCATTCATCCTTCATGAATCTAATGTTCGCTTTGTAATTTAGGTCAAAACTTTGAATTCTGAGGTTGAGATTTCGGTGGCATTTGCCAAAAAACTTTACTTTTCCTACCTTATTGGATGTTTAGATTAAAAAATCACATTCCAACTAACTACCTATTTGAACTGACCAGAAGTTTACTGTTCTCACAATTTTTAACACTTTACCCTTGATGTAATCATTCATCTGGGTGGCCATATATGGTGGCACAGCTTAGTTCAGACGTTTCCTATTTGCTTCATTAAATTTAATGAAAGCATCAAACATTTTGCCTATCAAAGAAAACTGTCTTGATACACTTTGAATAGCTTTGATGAAGCAGAGCTAAGGCTTATAATTAATTGTATCAATATGCGATATAAAAATAGATAGCCCAATATGTACATTCATGAATTGTATGCATCAAAATGGGACATCATGTATTCATGTGGGCAGGCATGGAACAGTGTATAATCAATATCTTCATTACTGAAGGATTAACTTTCTTTTTACGTCGAGGATTTATTTAATTTTTACTGTTATTACCAGGAATTCTGGAATAGTTTGGATAACCAGCTGTCATATTTTACTATTATTTTGGCCTTTGACACACGGAGAAAACTTTTGACAACTATATCTGGTCAAAGGACCCCGGGGCCATCTTATTCGTTTACACAAATGCAGATTATGTGTATTTTAGTCTTCACCTCAAAGGAAGCGTGATCAACTGGTATTAGTACTGGTATGAGTTCAAGGTCAAATTTGAAATATTTTACTAGTAGATATTTTATTTATATTTAGACATATGCCCTTCTTTTTACATGTGCAAATGAAAGCTTATTTTTGGACATGATGTTTGAGAAAGATCACCAATCAGTATGTAGGATATTCTCACTGTTGTGACCCCATGGCCATGTGACTGCTGCCCTCTAACATTACTGTTCAGTCCCTGTATTTTGCCTATCTGCTGTTGTGGTAGTATCCTTTGGGAATGACTGCTGGCCCCAATTACATGCCTCCCCTTTGTTGTTCAGTGAGGAAGCCACTAACACCTACAAGGAGACTGCTAATAATCAATCACTGTAACTGGTCCTGATGAGATGGATTTTACCTGATACTGTAGAAAATATTGTAAATATGTGATGTACATAAAGCACTTTCAAGTGAACTTCTGCCTGTATGACCTATTATATGCATTACAATGGTGTCCAAACCCAGATATCCTTTTTATCAAAGTGTGTTTCTGTTCATGTACATGTACATGATACACTGTTCAGTGCTAGTATAAAACCTTGTTTTTTAATGTTGATAAAACCAGTATCAACTGACTTGGATCATTAGCACCACCAGATATATATGTATATATATATAACTATGAAGGGATGGAGCAAGTGTCAGGTAGAAATGGGTGGATATTAGATTACGTACCTAGCTGTGAGTATGGATACCAAAAGGTATGCAGGGTGATCAAAATTACAATCTTTATCAAAAGTGGGTATGTTGAGATTATTCTGTCGAATAATTTCGTCTCTATCACGGGTTTCATTAGGACTAATTTCTTTTATGTATATATATATATATATATATATATGTGTAAAGTTTTGTTGATAATATTACTAGATCTAAATTCTTATAGTTGGTTTCAACATATGAACAAAGTAGAATTGCAAAATTGGGGCAAGGAATCTCAAAATTAGGGAGGATATTAGAACTCAACAGTAATGGTCTAAGAATACAATGCTCCTATTTTAGTTACCAGTGTCAGCATCTAATGTGTGTGGTACATCTTTGATAATTAATGGCATTGCTAGTGTTCCAGTCGATGGTTTATCGGTTCAAACATATCTACAGGGTCATTAATTACTTTCATGCTGTATGCATAATATGATTGTAGTTTGAAATTTACTATGTATGTACAATGTACTATAATGATGGATTGTTTTACTATTGTATAGTAAAACATATGATAGCATGAAGAGATATTGTAGCTACATACTAGTTACAAACATTTTACACTGCCATAAATCATTGGTTGGACAGGACTATTTTAAAGTGATCACTTGGGGAGTTTTCAATCAATTTTTTTTACAAACCTCTTTCTGTGTAAAGAGAAGGTTTTTGAACTACTTTATTTTATGTCATCTGAATTTGCTGGTTATATGCGATTAATAATTCACATGGGATGTGCATATATTTGTACCTGTACTGTAAATATGATTTGTAGAAAGCTTCATAAATTCTAGAATAAAAAATGACATACCTTATCACGATATAACCTAGCAGTCAATTTTATTACAGAAGATTATCTCCCCCTTTTCATTTTGTGGCAAAAGTGTTTATGTGTATGCAGACTTCCTTTGACTACAAACAAATATTTTGTGATTATTGTACAGGTATAGATAGCCCAAGTTTTTTTTCCAGTTCTTACACCAGGCTTGGACATTCTGGCAGCAAGATGTCTGGTCAGTATATGTCCAAGTATACACTAGACATCTAGCTGTCAGAATGTCCAAGTCTTGTGTCAGGGCCAGAGGCAACTCAGGCTATGTGTAGATTGAGCCTATTGGTATCGCCATGACAACCTTGTGACCTACTGTAGAAATAGGTTTACTTGTGTATATAGCATGCTTTGAAGTGCCTTGTACATAGCTGTGTGATGTATAGATAAATGAATGCCATGTAATTTGAAATTTTATTTAGGTTATAAGCCGTGTGTAGTCGTTGATGTAAAATCATTGCCTCACACACTCAAGCAGAACATCCCTAAAAACTTACCAATTATGTGATTTTTAAAAAGATGAAAAATTCCAAAAAATACAATAACTGGAACGAAATTCATTATTAAATGAAATTATTATGATTTTAAAACAAACCTTAATAAAACTATAATTTTATACTTAATTTTATAATTGAAATTTTATTATGCTGATGTGTACCGAAATAAAATGTAAACAAAACCATATTACACTGTGTTGATGATTTATTTCAATATAAGCGTTCTGTGCAACTGTTTATAACAAAACAGTTTCATTGATCTTTGTCAGATTTCATATGTAGACCCCCCCATTTCCCCCTAGTTTTGCATGGTCAATTTTGAAACTGCTCAAATTTAAAATGGATGACTGTCTTGGATTTTGAAAATTTATGTTTTTATTTGTATATTTATAGCTATTTCTCATTCATTGCTACATTGCTTTTAATCATGTGTAGGTTTCCCTTGGTTTCTAGATATATGCGTTTGATTTAATGACAACCACGTACATAATGACAGCTGGCCATCATGGATTTTGACGGCTGAAAATATGTTATTACCATTTGTTAGAAAGTACAGTAATAATTGGTCTTTAGTTGTGCATGCTCACATTTAAGACTGAGCGTAACAAGGAGTTAAAATTCAAAATGGTCACTGGTGGCCATCTTGGATGTTGAATAGGACTCTAAAATGCCATGTGACTTTCGAGAGGGAACATGTCTCCAAATTAAAGCTCTAGAATATCATTTCAGAAGTTCTTAAAATAGCAGTAACTTTCTTCAAATATCTTACATTGAATATCTGATAAATGTTCAAAATATTAAACACATTTTAATTTAGTTTTGAGATCTTCATCAGTGATTTTGAGAAATAGTTGTAGTTTCAGACGTCAAAATCCAAAATGATGGATGACTGCCAATTTGAATATCCATATAAACGTAATACAGTCGAATCTGTATTAAGCGACCACTCAAGGGAAGTTGAAAAACGGTCTCTTAATAGAGATGGTATCTTAAATTTAATAAATGTTCATAAGCTTTTTATTAACTTTATAAATTGGCAATAATGATTTATAATATATATGAAAAATGAACCACCACTTTGAATAAAACAAAACATTTTTTTTTTTTTTTTTGTAATAATTATTACTGTGCTTATTTTTCAATTTTTCATCATTATATATTTACCATTGTATGGCACTGCCACTATATAACCCTACCAATTCAGTTGCGAGTTCACCAGCTTATGAACTGCCAACTGAAATTTGAATTTGAAAATTTCAAAAAAAAATCGCACGACAAATAAAAAAATCGAGATGGTAAATATAAGCATTGAACGGCTTTCAGTTGGCATTCATAGTCAATATGAATGCCAACTGGACAGAGGCAAATTCAACATGAAGCGCTAGAAAAAAAAGCCATAAAAATCAAGAACGTCCAAGCAGTTCCTGAGAAGTAGCGGTAACATTTACATTTTGCTCGGCGAAATTCTATATGTTGGTGCATGTTTCATTAGATGCCAATAACTTGTGATGGAATGTAGTCGTACAATAAGAAAAAAAAATCTTGTTGGCAGTTGACAACATCATAAAAACAAAATGGATGCAGATATTACATAATTTGCCATGTTAAATAATCTGTTAAAAAGGTATAACCAATTTTACTTTATGCTTTGAAAACAGAATATAGAATTTTGTTACAGAATACAATTTTTTTTTTTAAATCATGGAATTCTGTACATCTTTTTTTTCCATCTCATTCATAGCCAGTGCCACACAGTGGTCAACGTTTCGCAAATGTTGTGTATACATGATGGGCAAGGTTTTAGATGTTGTGTCCACACAGTGGGCAAAGTATTCACTTCTAAGATGCTGCGTCCATGCAGAGGTCAAGGTTCTTAGATGTTGTGTCCACACAGTGGTCAAGGTTCGTAGAAGCTGTGTCCACACGATGGGCAAGGTTTTTAGATACTGTGTGTACACAGTGGTTAAAGTTCTTAGATACTGTATCCACACAGTGGTAAAAGTTCTTAGATGTTATGTCCACACAATGGACATGGTTCTCAGAAGCTGTGTACACACAGTGGTCAAGGTACTTATATGCTGTGTCCACACAGTGGTCAAGGTTTTTAGATACTGTGTGTACAGAGTGGTCAAGGTTCTTAGATGCTGTGTACACAGTGGTCATGGTTCTTATATGCTGTGTACACACAATGGTCAAGTTTCTTATATATTGTGTACACACAGTGGTCAAGGTTCTTAGATAATGTGTCCACACAGTGGTCAAGGTTCTTAGATGCTGTGTCCACACAGTTGGCAAGGTTCTCGGATACTGTGTCCACACAGTGGTCAATGTTCTTAGATACTGTCTGTACAGAGTGGTCAAGTTTCTTGCATGCTGTTTGTACAAAGTGGTCATGTTTTTTAGAAGTTGTGTCCACACAGTGGTCAAGGTTCTTAGATGCTGTGTCCACACAGTTGGCAAGGTTCTCAGATACTGTGTCCACACAGTGGTCAAGGTTCTTAGATGCTGTGTGTACAGAGTGGGCAAGGTTCTTAGATGCTGTGTTTACAGAGTGGTCAAAATTCGCAGATGTGTCCACACAGTGGTCAAGGTTCTTAGATGCTGTGTGTACAGAGTGGTCAAGGTTCTTACATGCTGCGTGTACAGAGTGGTCAAGGTTCTTAGATATTATGTGTACTGAGTGGGCAAGGTTCTTAGATGCTGTGTGTACAGAGTGGTCAAGGTTCTTACATGCTGTGTGTACAGAGGGGTCAAGGTTCTTACATGCTGTGTGTACAGAGTGGTCAAGGTTCTTAGATATTATGTGTACTGAGTGGGCAAGGTTCTTAGATGCTGTGTGTACAGAGTGGTCAAGGTTCTTAGAAGGTGTGTGTACAGAGTGGTCAAGGTTCTCAGATGGTGTGTGTACAGAGTGGTCAAGGTTCTTAGATGCTGTAGTACAGAGTGTTCAAGGTTCGTAGTCGTTGCATGTACAGTGGCGAAAGTTCTAAGATGTTGTGTGTACAGAGTGGTCAAGGTTCTTAGATGCTATGTGTACAGAGTGGTCAAGGTTCTAAGATGCTGCGCTACCATAGTGGAACTGTTTTATACACCTCTCAACAGTAGGACAAACGTTCATTTTTACAGTAGTAATACCACAGGTGTCTGTTTCTGGTTAGTATTAATAGCAAAATCAGATGATGTAGTAGGAGTAGAGCATAATTATATTTTTTTCGGATGTTAAAGTTGCAACAATGTACAACAATGTATACTTTACATGAACTTCAGAAGGGAGTGCAGCATTATACCTCATGCGTATGTTTAAAAAAAAAATAACATAATCCGATCACTTACCTTACCTTTGTATATTAACATTGAAAGGAAGATGCTAATTCCTTGATGGACATACTTTTCTATGACTACCACATTGACGCCAGTCTGAAGTCGATACAAAACCAGTTGTGCGTTCGTGTCTCGGCCCAGATCTACAAATGTCTGGACGATTATGGAAGCGATAAAATCGCTGGCCAAGAAACGCCATACCTTTCTTGAAAATGGAAACATGCATTGGAATAAATTACGAGAAATCCCATTGAGCAAAAGAACAATTATGATTCATTTCGCGGGACAGCAGGCAACATATAGGTGTCACTGTGTCGGCGGCGGCGTCGTCCGCACAGTGCTTGCTTGGGGCATGATGGACTGTTAGAAATTAAAGCTTTGACAGAGTGTCGCATGATGGGATGTTATATAAAATAAAGCTTTGATAGAGTGTGGCATGATGGACTGTTATATAAATTAAAGCTTTGATAGATTGTGACATAATGGACTGTTATATAAATTAAAGCTTAGATAGTGTGTTACATGATGGGCTGTTATATAAATTAAAGCTTTGATAGAGTGTGGCATGATGGACTGTTATATAAATTAAAGCTTTGATAGATTGTGACATAATGGACTGTTATATAAATTAAAGCTTAGATAGTGTGTTACATGATGGGCTGTTATATAAATTAAAGCTTTGATAGAGTGTGACATAATGGGGTGTTATATAAATTAAAGTTTTGATAGGGTGTGGCATGATGGACTATTATATAAATTAAAGCTTTGACAGAGTGTGGCATGATGGACTGTTATATAAATAAAGTTTTGACGGAGTGTGACATGATGGACTGCTATATAAATTAAAACTTTGATAGAGTGTGGCATGATGGACTGTTATATAAATTAAAGCTTTGATAGAGTGTGGCATGGCGGACTGTTATATTAATTAAAGCTTTGATAGAGTGTGACATGATGGACTGTTATATAAATTAAAGCTTTGATAGAGTGTAACATGATGGACTGTTATATACATTAAAGCTTTGATAGAGTGTGACATGATGGACTGTTATGTAAATTAAAGCTTTGATAGAGTGTGACATGAGAGTGTGACATGATGGACAGTTATATAAATTAAAGCTTTGATAGAGTGTGACATGATGGACTGTTATATAAATTAAAGCTTTGATAGAGTGTGACATGATGGACTGTTATGTAAATTAAAGCTTTGATAGAGTGTGACATGATGGACTGTTATGTAAATTAAAGCTTTGATAGAGTGTGACATGATGGACTGTTATATAAATTAAAGCTTTGATAGAGTGTGACATGATGGACTGTTATATAAATTAAAGCTTTTGACGGAGTGTGACATGATGGACTGTTATATAAATTAAAGCTTTGACGGAGTGTGACATGATGGACTGTTATATAAATTAAAGCTTTGACAGAGTGTGACATGATGGACTGTTATATAAATTAAAGCTTTGATAGAGTGTGGCATGATGGACTGTTATATAGATCAAAGCTTTGATAGAGTGTGGAGTGATGAACAGTTATATAAATTAAAGCTTTGACAGAGTGTGGCATGATGGACTGTTATATAAATTAAAGCTTTGATAGAGTGTGGCATGATGGACTGTTATATAAATTAAAGCTTTGATAGAGTGTGGCATGATGGACTGTTATATAAATTAAAGCTTTGACAGAGTGTGGCATGATGGACTGTTATATAACTTAAAGCTTTGATAGAGTGTGGCATGATGGACTGTTATATAAATTAAAGCTTTGATAGAGTGTGGCATGATGGACTGTTATATAAATTAAAGCTTTGATAGAGTGTGGCATGATGGACTGTTATATAAATTAAAGCTTTGATAGAGTGTGGCATGATGGACTGTTATATAAATTAAAGCTTTGATAGAGTGTGACATGATGGACTGTTATATAAATTAAAGCTTTGATAGAGTGTGACATGATGGACTGTTATATAAATTAAAGCTTTGATAGAGTGTGACATGATGGACTGTTATATAAATTAAAGCTTTGATAGAGTGTGGCATGATGGACTGTTATATAAATTAAAGCTTTGATAGAGTGTGACATGATGGACTGTTATATAAATTAAAGCTTTGATAGAGTGTGGCATGATGGACTGTTATATAAATTAAAGCTTTGATAGGAGTGTGGCATGACGGACTGTTATATAAATTAAAGCTTTGATAGAGTGTGACATGGTGGACTGTTATATAAATTAAAGTTTTGATAGAGTGTGACATGGTGGACTGTTATATAAATAAAGTTTTGATAGAGTGTGACATAATGGACTGTTATATTAAATAAAGTATTGACGGAGTGTGACATGATGGACTGTTATATCAATTAAAGCTTTGATAGAGTGTGGCAAGATGGACTGTTATATAAATTAAAGCTTTGACGGAATGTGACATGATGGGCTGTTATATAAATTAAAGCTTTGATAGAGTGTGACATGATGGGGTGATATATAAATTAAAGCTTTGATAGAGTGTGACATGATGGACTGTTATATAAATTAAAGCTTTGATAGAGTGTGACATGATGGAATGTTATATAAATTAAAGCTTTGATTGAGTGTGACATGGCGGACTGTTATACAAATTAAAGCTTTGATATAGTGTGGCATGATGGACTGTTATATGAATTAAATCTTTAATAGAGTGTGACATGATGGACTATTATATAAATTAAAGCTTTGATAGAGTGTGACATGATGGAATGCTATATAAATTAAAGCTTTGATAGTTTGACATGATGGACTGTTATATGAATTAAAGCTTTGACAGAGAGTGGCATGGCGGACTGTTATATAAATTAAAGCTTTGGTAGAGTGTGACATGATGGACTGTTATATAAATTAAAGCTTTGATAGAGTGTGACATGATGGACTGTTATATGAATAAAGTTTTGACGGAGTGTGACATGATGGACTGTTATATAAATTAAAGCTTTGACAGAGTGTGACATGATGGACTGTTATATAAATTAAAGCTTTGATAGAGTGTGGCATGATGGACTGTTATATTGATCAAAGCTTTGATAGAGTGTGGAGTGATGAACAGTTATATCAATTAAAGCTTTGACAGAGTGTGGAGTGATGAACAGTTATATAAATTAAAGCTTTGACAGAGTGTGGCATGATGGACTGTTATATAAATTAAAGCTTTGATAGATTGTGACATAATGGACTGTTATATAAATTAAAGCTTAGATAGTGTGTTACATGATGGGCTGTTATATAAATTAAAGCTTTGATAGAGTGTGACATGGTGGACTGTTATATAAATTAAAGCTTTGATAGGGTGTGGCATGATGGACTATTATATAAATTAAAGCTTTGATAGAGTGTGACATAATGGACTGTTATATAAATTAAAGCTTTGATAAAGTGTGGCATGATGGACTGTTATATAAATTAAAGCTTTGATAGAGTGTGACATGATGGACTGTTATATAAATTAAAGCTTTGATAGTGTGACATGATTGACTGTTATATAAATTAAAGCTTTGACGGAGTGTGACATGATGGACTGTTATATAAATAAAGTTTTGACGGAGTGTGACATGATGGACTGCTATATAAATTAAAACTTTGATAGAGTGTGGCATGATGGACTGTTATATAAATTAAAGCTTTGATAGAGTGTGACATGATGGACTGTTATATAAATTAAACCTTTGATAGAGTGTGACATGATTGACTGTTATATAAATTAAAGTTTTGACAGAGTGTGACATGATGGACTGTTATATAAATTAAACCTTTGATAGAGTGTGACATGATGGACTGTTATATAAATTAAACCTTTGATAGAGTGTGACATGATGGAATGTTATATAAATCAAAGCTGTGATAAAGTGTCGCATTATGGACTGTTATATCAATTAAAGCTTTGACAGAGTGTGACATGATGGACCGTTATATAAATTAAAGCTTTGATAGAGTGTGACATGATGGACTGTTATATAAATTAAAGCTTTGATAGAGTGTGGCATGACGGACTGTTATATAAATTAAAGTTTTGATAGAGTGTGACATGATGGACTGTTATATCAATTAAAGCTTTGATAAAGTGTCGCATTATGGACTGTTATATCAATTAAAGCTTTGATAGAGTGTGACATGATGGACTGTTATATGAATTAAAGCTTTGATAGAGTGTGACATGATGGACTGTTATATAAATTAAAGCTTTGATAGTGTGACATGATGGAATGTTATATAAATTAAAGCTTTGATAGAGTGTGACATGATGGAATGTTATATAAATAAGGCTTTGATAGAGTGTGGCATGATGGACTGTTATATAAATGAAAGCTTTGATAGAGTGTGACATGATGGACTGTTATATAAATTAAAGCTTTGATAGAGTGTGGCATGATGGACTGTTATATAAATTAAAGCTTTGATGGAGTGTGGCATGACGGACTGTTATATAAATTAAAGCTTTGATATAGTGTGACATGGTGGACTGTTATATAAATTAAAGTTTTGATAGAGTGTGACATGGTGGACTGTTATATAAAATAAAGTTTTGATAGAGTGTGACATAATGGACTGTTATATTAAATAAAGTATTGACGGAGTGTGACATGATGGACTGTTATATCAATTTAAGCTTTGATAGAGTGTGGCAAGATGGACTGTTATATAAATTAAAGTTTTGACGGAATGTGACATGATGGGCTGTTATATAAATTAAAGCTTTGATAGAGTGTGACATGATGGGGTGATATATAAATTAAAGCTTTGATAGAGTGTGCCATGATGGACTGTTATATAAATTAAAGCTTTGATAGAGTGTGACATGATGGAATGTTATATAAATTAAAGCTTTGATAGAGTGTGACATGGCGGACTGTTATACAAATTAAAGCTTTGATATAGTGTGGCATGATGGACTGTTATATGAATTAAATCTTTAATAGAGTGTGACATGATGGACTATTATATAAATTAAAGCTTTGATAGAGTGTGACATGATGGAATGCTATATAAATTAAAGCTTTGATAGTTTGACATGATGGACTGTTATATGAATTAAAGCTTTGACAGAGAGTGGCATGGCGGACTGTTATATAAATTAAAGCTTTGGTAGAGTGTGACATGATGGACTGTTATATAAATTAAAGCTTTGATAGAGTGTGACATGATGGACTGTTATATAAATAAAGTTTTGACGGAGTGTGACATGATGGACTGTTATATAAATTAAAGCTTTGACAGAGTGTGACATGATGGACTGTTATATAAATTAAAGCTTTGATAGAGTGTGGCATGATGGACTGTTATATTGATCAAAGCTTTGATAGAGTGTGGAGTGATCAACAGTTATATCAATTAAAGCTTTGACAGAGTGTGGAGTGATGAACAGTTATATAAATTAAAGCTTTGACAGAGTGTGGCATGATGGACTGTTATATAAATTAAAGCTTTGATAGATTGTGACATAATGGACTGTTATATAAATTAAAGCTTAGATAGTGTGTTACATGATGGGCTGTTATATAAATTAAAGCTTTGATAGAGTGTGACATGGTGGACTGTTATATAAATTAAAGCTTTGATAGGGTGTGGCATGATGGACTGTTATATAAATTAAAGCTTTGATAGAGTGTGACATAATGGACTGTTATATAAATTAAAGCTTTGATAAAGTGTGGCATGATGGACTGTTATATAAATTAAAGCTTTGATAGAGTGTGACATGATGGACTGTTATATAAATTAAAGCTTTGATAGTGTGACATGATGGACTGTTATATAAATTAAAGCTTTGACGGAGTGTGACATGATGGACTGTTATATAAATAAAGTTTTGACGGAGTGTGACATGATGGACTGCTATATCAATTAAAACTTTGATAGAGTGTGGCATGATGGACTGTTATATAAATTAAAGCTTTGATAGAGTGTGACATGATGGACTGCTATATAAATTGAAACTTTGATAGAGTGTGGCATGATGGACTGTTATATAAATTAAAGCTTTGATAGAGTGTGACATGAAGGACTGTTATATAAATTAAAGCTTTGATGGAGTGTGGCATGATGGACTGTTATATAAATTAAAGCTTTGATAGAGTGTGGCATGGCGGACTGTTATATAAATTAAAGTTTTGATAGAGTGTGACATGGTGGACTGTTATATAAAATAAAGTTTTGATAGAGTGTGACATGGTGGACTGTTATATAAATTAAAGTTTTGATAGAGTGTGACATGGTGGACTGTTATATAAATTAAAGTTTTGATAGAGTGTGACATGGTGGACTGTTATATAAAATAAAGTTTTGATAGAGTGTGACATAATGGACTGTTATATAAAATAAAGTTTTGACGGAGTGTGACATGATGGACTGTTATATAAATTAAAGCTTTGATAGAGTGTGACTTGATGGACTGTTATATAAATTAAAGCTTTGATAGAGTGTGACATGATGAACGGTTATATAAATTAAAGCTTTGACAGAGTGTGGCATGATGGACTGTTATATAAATTAAAGCTTTGATAGAGTGTGACATGATGGACTGTTATATAAATTAAAGCTTTGATAGTTTGACATGATGGACTGTTATATAAATTAAAGCTTTGATAAAGTGTGGCATGATGGACTGTTATATAAATTAAAGTTTTGATAGAGTGTGACATGATGAACTGTTATATAAATTAAAGCTTTGATAGAGTGTGGCATGATGGACTGTTATATAAATTAAACCTTTGATAGAGTGTGACATGACGGACTGTGATATGAATTAAAGGTTTGATAGAGTTTGACATGATGGGATGTTATATGAATTAAAGGCTTGATAGAGTGTGACATGATGGACTGTTATATAAATTAAAGCTTTGATAGAGTGTGCCATGATGGACTGTTATATAAATTAAAGCTTTGATAGAGTGTGGCATGATGGACTGTTATATAAATTAAAGTTTTGATAGAGTGTGACATGATGGACTGTTATATAAATTAAAGCTTTGATAGAGTGTGACATGATGGGCTGTTATATAAATTAGATCTTTGATAGAGTGTGGCATGATGGACTGTTATATAAATTAAAGCTTTGATAGAGTGTGCCATGATGGACTGTTATATAAATTAAAGCTTTGATAGGGTGTGGCATGATGGACTGTTATATAAATTAAAGCTTTGACAGAGTGTGACATGATGGACTGTTATATAAATTAGATCTTTGATAGAGTGTGACATGATGGACTGTTATATAAATTAAAGCTTTGATAGAGTGTGACATGATGGACTGTTATATAAATTAAAGCTTTGACGGAGTGTGACATGATGGACTGTTATATAAATTAAAGCTTTGATGGAGTGTGACATGATGGACTGTTATATAAATTAAAGCTTTGATGGAGTGTGGCATGATGGACTGTTATATAAATTAAAGCTTTGATAGAGTGTGACATGATGGGGTGTTATATAAATTAAAGCTTTGATAGAGTGTGACATAATGGGTGGTTTTATAAATTAAAGCTTTGATAGAGTGTGGCATGATGGACTGTTATATAAATTAAAGCTTTGATAGAGCGTGGCATGATGGACTGTTATATAAATCAAAGCTTTGATAGAGTGTGGCATGATGGACTGTTATATAAATTAAAGCTTTGATAGAGTGTGGCATGATGGGCTGTTATATAAATTAAAGCTTTGATAGAGTGTGACATGATGGACTGTTATACAAATTAAAGTTTTGATAGAGTGTGGCATGATGTACTGTTATATAAATTAAAGCTTTGATAGAGTGTGACATAATGGACTATTATATAAATTAAAGCTTTGATAGAGTGACATGACGGGCCGTTATATAAATTAAAGCTTTGATAGAGTGTGACATGATAGACTGTTATACAAATTAAAGCTTTGATAGAGTGTGACATGATGGACTGTTATATAAATTAAAGCTTTGATAGAGTGTGACATGATGGGCTGTTATATAAATTAAAGCTTTGATAGAGTGTGACATGATGGGCTGTTATATAAATTAAAGGTTTGATAGAGTGTGACATGATGGGCTGTTATATAAATTAAAGGTTTGATAGAGTGTGACATGATGGGCTGTTATATAAATTAAAGGTTTGATAGAGTGTGACATGATGGGCTGTTATATGAATTAAAGGTTTGATAGAGTTTGACATGATGGGCTGTTATATAAATTAAAGCTTTGGTAGAGTGTGACATGATGGACTGTTATATAAATTAAAGCTTTGATAGAGTGTGACATGATGGGCTGTTATATAAATTAAAGCTTTGATAGAGTGTGACATGATAGGCTGTTATATAAATCAAAGCTTTGATAGAGTGTGGCATGATGGACTGTTATATAAATTAAAGCTTTGATAGAGTGTGACATGATGGGCTGTTATATAAATTAAAGCTTTGATAGAGTGTGACATGATAGGCTGTTATATAAATTAAAGCTTTGATAGAGTGTGGCATGATGGACTGTTATATAAATTAAAGCTTTGATAGAGTGTGGCATGATGGACTGTTATATAAATTAAAGCTTTGATAGAGTGTGACATGATGGACTGTTATATAAATTAAAGCTTTGATAGAGTGTGGCATGATGGGCTGTTATATAAATCAAAGCTTTGATAGAGTGTGGCATAATAGGCTGTTATATGAATAAGAATAGTATGGCAACAAACGAAAACTTTAAAAAAAATTATTGATAATAACCAATTTTTTTAGCCGATAAACTTTCAGAAAACCTGCCAAATATTAGTACTTGGGATAAGAAATTGGATATAAAATCTAATCCTACATAAACTGAATTATTGATATTCACTATCACTCCCAATATATAGTTCAATAATAGTCCAGTTCAATCACCCTCTTCTCATAAACAAGTGTAATATTATCAGAAGATGGTAAATGGATTCATTATATTGATTATATATACCAGAAAGCATTTAAACGAACTAATATATTAAAATCGTTAAAATAAGAATTTGAAGAATAAATAAACCCTATATTTTACCTATTTTGGAATATTCGGATGTCTTATGGGGTAATTTCTCTGAGTAATCTAAACAGCTTATAGAGTAGCCTCCTTGGGAATCTCTCTCTGAACGGCGTTAAAAAAAAATCATGTTTAAAATATTCCATGGCATGTCTCAAAATACCTGAAAAACATTGCACAACCATTTTTATATTGTCCTGAATACGAAAGATACCACTAAGGATGACTAGATATATAGATACATGGATGTAAAATACCTTTGTGAAAGATGGATGTAAATGCATCATTTTGTGCCAACTTAGAAAATTAGCCAGCAACATTAACTCTGACCTATTTCGGGATCATTTCAGATATTCCCCAACATGTGATTGTAATATTGGAGATGAAACATCAGAACATTACCTCCTTGTATATGCATGTCCAATTTCTAACGATTCAAGATCAAAACTCAAAACCCTACTCATTAACCCTATTATTCCCGATGACCATTTTGTATATAGATGTAGATGGCACTGATGTTTGCAGCTTTCCAATACAAAGAAATAGAGCCAGTTTCAATAGTTGGGTTACAAAGAAGGGTAAGGGAAAGTGTGATAGAAGGGGTTCGTAGTCATTATATGTTTTAAGACAATTCCATCAGGACCCGCGGGTCTCTTTGCATTTAAAGAGGAAATATGATGTACTGTTGAGTAAATGTAATATTATCAATTTTGAATGAGAATTCGGGGAAGAGGTAGAAGATTAACGTTATTTCATGAAGTTGAAATTTTAAAGTAAAGTAAGTATTCAGGCATTCTGCGTTACCAAATGGATGTTGGAGAAAGGAGGTACAATCTCTCAGAAAAGGAATACATTTGTACAGGTTTGTTTATTGTAAGTTTTCAACAAAGATTTGGCTGTTTTCCACCATTTATCTGGAGGTGGGTTGTTATTAAGTCAATCTGATTAAAATCAGCTGTTACATGGCTACATTTACTATGCACTACGCCTGAAACATTCAGGCGTAGTGCATAGTAAACGTAGCCATGTAACAGCTGATTTTAATCAGATTGTTATTAAGTGATTTTGTGTGTCTCTAATAAGATCAATAGTTTCATTACGAACTAATATATACCTTTCCCAGTCATTAGGAGATTTATAATTCACAGTTTTTTAATGGATACGATTCTTTTGTCTGATCATATCATTATCAAACGTTATCATATTATCATTGATCCTACCAATGTCCGCACCATCATATTTGATGTTGTCGAAATTGACAATTATGCCGGTTTCATGTCCATATTGCATCCTCATTACACCCTTGCCAGTTTCTTACTGTGTCCAAAACACATTTCCACTAATTCGTTATCACGCGCACAATTACGCGTGCACCACACCAAATTCGTTCTTACTACGTTTTTACTACGACCCAAACGATTTTTCTACACGTGCACTACTGCTTGGCGTATTGTATTGTTTTACGATCCGTCGACAATATGAGTCATTAAGGGCCAAACTGCTTAGAGTGCTGTTTTGTTGTCGTGGATCGATCACAAAAGCCTTTTTTTTCAACAGAAAGACAAGCACGGCTGTCTTCTATTCCTTCCCGCCACCAAAATATTGTCCTTGCATCAGAACAATTGGTTTATTTTGTTTAACGTCCTATTAACAACCAGGGTCATTTAAGGACGTGACGTGCCTGGTTTTGGAGGTTGGGGAAAGCTGAAGAACCCGGAGAAAAACAACCGACCTACGGTCAGTACCAGGCAATTGCCCCACGTGGGTATCGAAATCGCAATCCAGAGGGGGAGAGCTAGTGATAAAGTGTGAATTCAGCAGAAGAACTTTCCGTGTTGTTATTCTCTATGGTGTTCGGACCGACAGTGATATAGGAATTGGACTGGAATCCAGTATTTTTTCCCCGTCGATTCCATGAACGTGACACAGACGGCAGCTAGAACATGCTGTTCATGGAGTGTCTTAAACGTATTAAGCACCGCCTGAATGTATTAGCAGCATAATGGTATTTATCAACAGGGCATAGGCGTATCATGGTCGTTGCACAAGCGTATAGAGGTCGTAGTGAGAACTGCGTTCACTTAGCAAGGACGCAGTGACAGCGCAATTCGATCATTTCCGTCGGGGCTACGTTTTACTGTGTCAATGCAGTCTCTATTAACTTGCGTCATTACCACGTCAATACCGCCCGTACAACGTCTTTACTATGTTCGTCCTGATTGAACCACGTCCTCACTACGTTTTATAACATGTTCAAGGTTTGTGCACGTCCTCCATGTCCATTAAGACCATTTACCATGCCCTTGTCGGTTTCAGCTCATACTGCGTTCTATCTCCGTCATACAACGTTTTCCTGGACGTGGTGGTCGTAGTGGGAACGTGGCTGAGTGTGATTGGGATTTTAGAGGAGGAGCAGGGTTTTCAACTCGTCATTGGTTTTATGGATTTTATTTAAACATAATCTGTACAAAAGAAATTATGGATGATATAAATTAACGAAATGTCTTCACTTGGTGTCAAAGCAGACAAACTAATTGTAAAAATATATAAATATATAAAATGTCTTGTACATTGTATTACTTGTACATGAAGTTCATGGTTTGTTAAGGAAAGTTGGCAAAAATGGGCACATGATGAAAATGTCAAATTAATTTACATACTCGTGCAATACTGATACAGTAGGTAATGTTAAAAGCATATAAACAGTCAGAAAATCCAGTTAAATCTACAATCATTCATCAATTTTTGAAAAATAATAAATTTTCACCCCAAAGGATTGATAGTAAAGTAATATTACACTTGCTTTTACGAACATAGAAAGATAACTTTATCATTTTTTCATAGGAACAGATATCTTATGACGTTATTATTTTTTATGTGGTGAATTATCCTGAGTAGTCCGTGGTAGGTGTCTGACAGATTACAGTTTGTTGTTGGTAGTGACGATTATGTCTCACGGCACAGGCTTATTACAAACTCCGAACTTTGCACTCTCTGCCCTCACGCGAGTGTGTCATGGACACATGTATGCTGTATTTAGTCACCCAACCAGTACAACAATTTTTCATAAATATCCATTTAAGGCATAACGTACATGTTGATGATGAATAGTAATATCATATACAAGAATGGCCGGCATCTAGGGACATATAGTTAGATCAGCAGACCAGCCGCTGGTTTAGATAACATTTAATATTTCGGAATTCTTAAAGTGTTTAAGGTTCATTCTTCATTAAAAGAACATGCACTGTTGACACATTTGTCTTTTTCGCTTAATATCCAGTGTTTTTGTTTTTGCTTGTCAAGTCGACATTATTTACTCTAGTCCAGCTTATATCTCAATTCTTCCTCTCGAGCCCATTGTTTTATCCAGTTGACATTGATTTTGTTTATATGCAGTTCCGAATGCACTGTGGGTACACGATGCATAATAATGCAACGAAAACCCTTTATAATATCGAAGTTCAGTCTTTTGCACTAAACCCATCTTGTTTCTACGATGAAATTCCTTTCTGTGATGCGTAATGCTCTCCGTGAATTCCACCATTTCGACATAGTTAGGACACGACACATGGTCCGCCATTCTTTCCGGAATGCCGCTGGTCGCTGGTTTCTGGACCAGTAACCATGACGACGGTCTCAAACACTTCCTTAAGTCCAATCTGGTTCAATGCAGAGCATTCTACATACGTTTTCGCACCGAAGGTTTTCGCACATTTAATTCCTTCTTGAATAGATATTACTTTCTGGTCTTTTTCTTTTAATTTTTGTTTCACAGTTTCGTCCTCTCGAAGATCTGTCTTTGTGCCGACCAAAACGAAGGTAGCCTTTGGGGCCAGAATTTTGATTTCAGAGAGCCAGTTTTGTTTAACATTGGTCAGTGTGTCGGGGTCTGTCACACTAAAACATACAAGGAATATATCTGTTCCCACTGTAAACAACTCGCGGATTCGACGGTACTCGTCCTGTGGAAATAACCAATCAAAGAATTACACATACATATCGACGGTACTCGTCCTGTGGAAACAACCAATCAAAGAAGTACACATATATATCGACGGTATTCGTCCTGTGGAAATAACCAATCAAAGAATTACACATATATATCGACGGTACTCGTCCTATGGAAACAACCAATCAAATAATTACATATATATATCGACGGTACTCGTCCTGTGGAAGTAAACTAATCAATCAAATATTACACAAATATGTGTATGGATGCTTGCATTATTACTTTTATGGTAAAAAGTAAACACCCTAATTATTTCAACACCTAGGCCAAATTATTTTATTTCATTTATTGTTAATAAAATATATGCTGCCTATTCTTTTTTTTTGGCTCAAATATTTACACATTAACTATTTAGAATCCGCCTAAGTTTAGCCTTAGTTTATTATGTCTCTGACACTAGACAGGTCAGAGGAAACATGCTACACCTGCCATCTCTGTGTCAGAATGTCCAATGTCAGGGCCACAGGAAACTCGGGCTAGCCTAGGCTATACTATGACGTCATCTTTGTTTGTCAATTTTACTCTTTATCTGTAAATCTGTATATTGTTTCTGATTTATTGTTATTTTTACCAGACATCATGTTACTTATAATTTTCATAAAGTGATAACATTACCATCAAAAATTTGAAACTGAAATGAAACATTCTGACGTCACTCGTCATGAAAATTAATCCGGTAAGTATTTTCGAACTTTTCTAATGAAAGTAAATTAGTCAACCCTCCACTTCCAAACTGGTGCAACCCAATGATCCGATTTCTGATGGATACTTACTGATCCGATCGTGTCTGTCAAACCAATGCTGTATTTACAGCCATTGAACTGCATCTCCACAGGGACTTCAAATGATGTTGACCGTCCAGCTGTGAGTAAAAAAAAAAAGATAAATAAATACATTATTAGTGTAGTAAGATAACAATATAGGTATAGAGATATTTATCATATGAAATATGCAGCCCTTTGTAATTTTCCATGTATGACTGCATGATTTAGGAGCAAATACAGGACATGATGTCGCATCATGAAACATTGCCGGAGACATGAAAGTTCGGTATCAAAAATATCTTACAACGACATAATAGCAAAAACCATAATTCTAACTCAAAATCAAACGAGAGCAAAATATGAACGAAAGTATAGATTTGCTTCAACGACGACACACGCCATACAAATTTATGGGATAGCCCGGGTTTCCTTTGGACATTCTGACAGATGTTTGGGAATTTCCCAAGTATGGTGTCAGGGCCAGAGGAAACTCGGTTTATTGGCAGAAGATTTACATTGCATGTCATCAAATAATTGGTTTGGAAGATTGCTCTAAAATGTAGCGGGGCCAATAGCTTAAAGAAGACAAGAAATTTATATAAAAAGTATCATGCCAAGTGGTTTAAACTCAGTCAAAATGACATTTAGAATTTTAAAACGCATCTATCTCCATCTGAAATTGCAATAATGTTTTAATAAATTACAGAAAATGACAAAATCATACAATAGGCAAAATACAATAGGGATACTGCTTCGTCATCAAAAACGCGTTTTAAAGTTCAATTTCCACTTATCTGTCTCACAGTGAGTTTTGATATGGTTTATTACTGTCATCTAAAGAGTAGTTAATACAAGCTTCATTACTAATGATTTTTTCACCTTTACCCTATTGGTCCAGAGGCTGGATGAGTAATATTACGTCTATAACCGGTTATACATAATATATATACATACATGCATACACACACACATATATATAAACAGGACCATGTACTGTCTGCATTAATATGAATCATATGGGCGTATTCGAAGAAACGCTTCAAATTCTGTGAGATAAAATCATATCTCAATTGTTTTTCTAAACGTAAACATTGAACAAACAATATAACTAATTATCCCCTCTCTTTAATATCCATCCTCCTCTGATTCACCCTTTAATCGCTTCTCTATAACATTCCTCCTCTAATCCTGTAAGTATCCCATAACCTCTATCATATCCATCTTCTAATCCCCGCCCCCTCCCTCCCTCCCTCTACAATATTCATCCCCTAATTGTGACTCTGTAATATTCATTCTCTAATCCCCATCTATAATATTCATACCCTAATCTCTCCGTCTATGAAATCCATCCTCTAATCCCCCTCTATAATATCCATCCTCTAATCCCTCCTCTATAATATCCATCCTATAATCCCCCTCTATAATATCCATCCTCTAATCCCCCTCTATAATATCCATCCTATAATCCCTCCTCTATAATATCCATCCTCTAATCCCCCTCTATAATATTCATCCTCTAATCCCTCCTCTATAATATCCATCCTATAATCCCTCCTCTATAATATCCATCCTCTAATCCCCCTCTATAATATCCATCCTCTAATCCCTCCTCTATAATATTCATCCTCTAATCCCTCCTCTATAATATCCATCCTCTAATCCCTCCTCTATAATATCCATCCTATAATCCCTCCTCTATAATATCCATCCTCTAATCCCCCTCTATAATATTCATCCTCTAATCCCTCCTCTATAATATCCATCCAATAATCGCCCCTCTATAATATCCATCCTATAATCGCCCTTTCAAATTTTCCTTTAAGATGATATTTTCCCATACAACTACTAATAAGGTTCTCCAATCAGTTTCCCTTCTTAAATAACCCTCTATTAATCATCCCTCTGACATACTCGCCCAGTAATTAACTCCTACAATATTCCAAAATTAATCATCCCTTCACAATAATCTCCCGTTAATAATCGCTGTACAACACTCATATAGTAATAATCCCTCTACAATACTTATACATTCACCGTGTCTACAGTACTCAACAATTCAACATCAAAATGTAATACTCAACCATTAACTATTCTCTAAAGTATTCACCCATTAAATTCCTCTAAAATACTCACCCATTAAATATCTCTGTAATACACAACTATTACCTTAACCTCTACAATAATCACCCATTAATTAAACCTTTACAATACACAACCATTAATTACCCTCTACAATACTCACCCATTAATTAAACCTTTACACTACTCACCCATTGATTAAATCTCTACACTACTCACCCATTGATTAAATCTCTACACTAATCACCCATTAATTGAATCTCTACACTACTCACCCATTAATTAAATCTCTACAATACTCGCCCATTAATTAAATCTCTACAATACTCACCCATTAATTGAATCTCTACACTACTCACCCATTAATTAAATCTCTACACTACTCATCCATTAATTAAATATCTACAATACTCGCCCATTAATTAAATCTCTACAATACTCACCCATTGATTAAATCTCTACACTACTCACCCATTAATTAAATCTCTACAATACTCGCCCATTAATTAAATCTCTACAATACTCACCCATTAATTAAATATCTACACTACTCACCCATTGATTAAATCTCTACACTACTCACCCATTAATTGAATCTCTACAATACTCACCCATTTCATTGAATCTCTACAATACTCACCCATTAATTAAATATCTACAATACTCATTCCATTAATTAAATCTCTACAATACTCACCCATTAATTAAATATCTACAATACTCATACATTAATTAAATCTCTACAATACTCACCCATTGATTATCCATTTGTAATACACAACGTTATCTACTCCGCTACAATACCCAACAAATAACTAAAATTCAATTCTCACTCATTAATTATCTATTTTAAATGCACAGCCATTAATCACCCCTCTACAATACTCACTCATTAATTACACCTCTACAATACACAGTGATCAAATTACAACTCTACAACACACAACCATTAACTTCCCCTCTACAATACATATTGAACATTACTTCAATTATCACCCAATAATGAACTGTGGAAACGTGTATCAATTATAATTTCATTAGTATTCATTATCATGATGGAGAATTTATATGTCTTTAAATTGTACCCTGAATGATTTTTGACATTTTTATTGTAAATTCGTTCTCTTTAACAATAAAAGATATTGAAACTGTCCAGAACTCATATCCTTATAATATACAGACCAGAATGTCTCATTCTCGACAAGGATTATTACACATGAAAATCAGATGTCTCAACTGTACTGCATGGAGCATACAAAACATGCCATTAAAGTTACCAAACAGATGTCACGTGGCTAACCATTGTGCCGCGTCAGAAACTACAAATGTTCATTATATCTATTCCACCACGATAAAATGTAACAAAATATTGAGATGTCTACCTCATTCTCCCTACTTCCTAAGAACATTTTTGGTCTATTACGCCTTAGTTAGGGATGTCATATTGCAATAAAATAAATTCTGATCAATACGCAGACTAAACATTACACTCTTTACATATCCACAAAGATGACATACGTAATAAGTACCCAAAGTATATTTTACTTCATTTATTATCTTCAAGGAGGAACCTACGTCTAAAACTTCCAGAGAATAAATGGATATATCGTTTTGTTTGTGATAGAGGAAAATGGAAAAAGGGACAGGGAAGGCAGCTGTGTAGTTATAACACGGAAAAGATGAAATTAGAATATCATAATATTAGTAAAATTGTACCAGGTACAACTCAGCACCCAAATTCACTGATAGCTATCGGCAGAGCACCAGTCACACGGGAAGTTTTACCCTATCGTGTACAAATAGGTTACAATGTTAACCGGTCGATATTGGCTTCGGACCATAGTTAGGAATCATTACAATGAGATCCAACCATATTTTCATGTTTTGATTAACCTAAAAATAAACATTTCTAAATATTTGATTTGATGTTTACGATAGATACATTTAAACATTATATTCCATTGATAGATTCCACAGCTAAATGATTAATACTTCTTGAAACAACCGTCCCTACTGCCTATATTGTATGATATTCTATTATAAAAAAAAAAAAAAAAAAATATGGTGTGTATCATTTAGCTTCTTATTTGTAAAGGGAGATGATGTGTAACACGTGTACACGTGATATGAAGATAATGATTAACATGCACTTCACTGTATGTAAGTGGTAGTAGTAAAAGGGAGTGTTTAGGGAGAAATCGTTGAGGAAGTGACTGCCGACAGTACTGAGGTTTATATATACAGACAAATCACAGCTTACACCATCTATGTAACACAACTTCTCTTACGTTTTACATCCTATGTACAATTTATGCAACTATTTTGCTAGTTTACATAATTCCAAAGTTAAAGAGGGGAAAGTGTGAACATTAGAATAAATAGTTTCTCTGATCTAACTGAAAACAAGAGATTAAAGCGAAAACACTGTTTGATCAGAGCATTACAGAGGTTTTCCTGTCTACATGTATATGTTAGCGTTTGTCAGTGGGCTGATTTTAAAGTGTCTCCAACGCAATCATTATATGTAAAACAAAAGATCTGCTTCCCTATTTAGCTGAAATGTTAGATAGCTTCATTAATATATAACCTGTTAGTAACTTAATATATATTATCATTAATTTAAATAATAATTACGACAATAACAATGTAAGCTAATGACTACCGCGACACTTTCTACGATTGGTTTTGGTTTTGTCTGGTTTAACGTCCTATCAACAGCCAAGGTCAGTTAAGGACGGCTTTCTCTGTATGCGAAGCGCATGTGTGTGGTGAATGTGTTTTGTGAGGATGTGGTGTGTATGTTTTTGTCTCCCTGTGATAGCATGGAACTGATAGCGACTTTATTATACTGACAACGGGCGAAACAGTCGTCCCAATGAATTCCAAAATGTTGAGCGGGGCAGGCACATTCTACTAAAGAAAATAGCAATGTATTCAACAGAGAGTACTAATCTAACAAACAAATATAATGAACACAATGAAAATATTATTAACCAAACAAAAAAACAAAAACAAAAATTCTTTACTGAAGAACAGTATGTCCAATGGGCTTGTATCGTTCGTTCACCCATTACTTAACTAACTTCTATGAACTTCATCAATCAGATTCGATAAAATTCACCTTGTACATATGGATGTCTCTTGATTTGTGCCATTAGTAAAAGGCCTGTTGATTATTCAGAAGAAGTAATTTAATGGAGAAGTGACGAAGGACGTAGAACTACGGCCGAGCTCAAACGCCATGGTCTTTCTAGCATGTGAGGTAACAACAACAATTTATCCTGAAGGTAACAACAATTTCTACTAAATACATTTATAAACTTTGTGCAGAAAGCAACAACTTCTAATGAAGATACTGAAGACAATACAAGTCTTTCTACAGAAGGCAACAACAACTTGTACTGAAGACAACAACAACGCTTTCTGTAGGAGACAACAACAACTTGTACTAAAGGCATATACAAACCTTTCTGTAGAAGACTAAAATAACTGGTCCTGAAGACAATGACAACGTTTTCTACAGAAGGCAACAACAACTTGTACTGAAAACAGTCACATCGCTTCTACTAAATCCTTTAAAAATGCGTTCTGCAGAAGGCAACAGCTTCTTCTGAAGTTACTGAAGACAATAGCAAAGCTTTCTATAGAAGGCAACAACAACTTGTACTGAAGACAGTTACAACGTTTTCTATAGAAGGCAACAGCAAGTTGTACAGAAGAAAATAACAACGTTTTCTGTAGAATACAACAGTAACAATTTCTACTGAAGACAATAATAATGTTATTAAGTTAAGATAGTTTTCATCTGACAATGATGTTTTGAATACCGAAATGTTTTACATTCGTGATGAAATTTCATTGAAAAGGTGATGGTATTCCTAAATCTGAAGACAATAATGCACACTGACAGTAATGCTCTCCTCGGAAGACAAGTGCCAGACCCACATCCGTCAATGGGCCGCACCAGACGGTGGGAATGTTGTTCAGAGAAAAGAGTGACATGAGTTCTATTGACACAGAATACAATGTTCTTATCAAACTTCAGTCAACTTGTTTTAGAAAATTCGGCGACCGAGGTCTGAACAGGGCTCAATGATGGTGGTCAGAGAGATAATAAAAACGGGGAATAGCGCCATGTAAATGAAATGGTTATTCTTACTCCACATCGATAAAACGTGTAGTACAAAATATGAATAAAAATAGATTCATATGGAAACCAAACAACATGTTTAACAATAATACAAGGAGATTAAATATTCTGGAAGGGGAAGTTTCTGCTGCTACATCGATGACATCGCCATGTTAATCTGTGTAATCCATAACCCATACTGAATTCCTCTCAAGTTGCAAGAACATCCAATCACTTGTTCCTGAGAAATAGTGAGAATAAACTCCATACCAACCAAAACGACAAATTAGGATCAGGGTCATGGCAAAGGACCCACCAGGCATATTCAAATCGTACAAGGAAATGGGACTTTTTTCCAGTGACATCACGACGTCAACTAACAAACTTTCCCGTGGTCTTCGTCAACATTATTTATTTATTTCGTCAGCAGTCACCGTCTGTCACGGAAATCGTGATATTGGGTAGAAGTAATTGAATATCGAATCTTATAGAACACGTTCAAATCTGAGGTAAACTGAGTTATTCAAACAGAATTCAATGAGTGATATCTAGTTCAGGCAAAGCATTTATCTATAAATCAGAGGTCGTGAAGGGGCAAGTACAAAACGATAACTATTGGCATGTTTAATGATGAAAGACAGATTGATGTGATTAGATGTTCCACACGTTATCTAATATAGACATTCCTGTGACATAGGTGTTGTAGGTCAGGCACATGTGTGTATGTATCAGTCGCGGAATATGTGTGTACAGGAAGAAGTTTGACTGGTCTATCACCGTACGGTAACATATAACACTAACAGGATTTATATAAATGGCAGTCAGTGCACTTAATCCGGTTTATACGGGGCTGTGGAATTACAAATTATACTAATTGTACTAATAGTTCAAGGATTTTCTCCTAAACGGAAAAGTCAACTGGGTATTTTTAACTGGAAATCCAATGGAATGTCATCTAATATTCAAATTATAGGAGGCGTGTTTTGATTACATATTGTAACCAACAATACAAACTGGAGTTGTCCAAACAACTAAAACGTTACAAACAATACAAACTGGAGTTGTCCAAACAACTAAAACATTACTAACAATACAAACTGGAGTTGTCCAAACAACTAAAACGTCACTAACAGTACAAACTGGAGTTGTCCAAACAACTAAAACGTCACTTACAATACAAACTGGAGTTGTCCAAACAACTAAAACGTCACTTACAATACAAACTGGAGTTGTCCAAACTAAAACGTTACTAACAATACAAACTGGAGTTGTCCAAACAACCAAAACGTCACTTACAATACAAACTGGAGTTGTCCAAACAACTAAAACGTTACTAAAAATACAAATTGTAGTTGTCCAAACAATGAAAACGTGACTTACAGTACAAACTGGAGTTGGTCAAACAACTAAAACGTTACTAACAATACAAACTGGAGTTGTCTTAAAAACCAAAACGTTACTTACAATACAAACTGGAGTTGTCCAAACAACTAAAATGTTACTTACAATACAAACTGGAGTTGTCCAAACAACTAAAACGTTATTAACAATACAAACTGGAGTTGTCCAAACAACTAAAACGTTACTTACAATACAAACTGGAGTTGTCAAAAAAACCAAAACGTTACTTACAATACAAACTGGAGTTGTCTTAGCAACTACAATGTACTTACAATGCAAACTGGAGTTGTCTTAAAAAAAAAACGTTACTTACAATACAAACTGGAGTTGTCCAAACAACTAAAACGTTACTTAAAATACAAACTGGAGTTGTCCAAACAACCAAAACGTTACTTACAATACAAACTGGACTTGTCTTAGCAACTAAAATGTACTTACAATGCAAACTGGAGTTGTCTTAAAAACCAAAACGTTACTTACAATACAAACTGGAGTTGTCCAAACTAAAACGTTACTAACAATACAAACTGGAGTTGTCCAAACAACCAAAACGTCACTTACAATACAAACTGGAGTTGTCCAAACAACTAAAACGTTACTAAAAATACAAATTGTAGTTGTCCAAACAATGAAAACGTGACTTACAGTACAAACTGGAGTTGGTCAAACAACTAAAACGTTACTAACAATACAAACTGGAGTTGTCTTAAAAACCAAAACGTTATTAACAATACAAACTGGAGTTGTCCAAACAACTAAAACGTTACTTACAATACAAACTGGAGTTGTCCAAAAAACCAAAACGTTACTTACAATACAAACTGGAGTTGTCTTAGCAACTACAATGTACTTACAATACAAACTGGAGTTGTCTTAAAAACCAAAACGTTACTTACAATACAAACTGGAGTTGTCCAAACAACTAAAACGTTACTTAAAATACAAACTGGAGTTGTCCAAACAACCAAAACGTTACTTACAATACAAACTGGACTTGTCTTAGCAACTAAAATGTACTTACAATGCAAACTGGAGTTGTCTTAAAAACCAAAACGTTACTTACAATACAAACTGGAGTTGTCCAAACAACTAAAACGTTACTTACAATACAAACTGGAGTTGTCTTAGCAACTACAATGTACTTACAATACAAACACGAGTTGTCTTAAAAAAAACGTTACTTACAATACAAACTGGATTTGTCCAAACAACTAAAACGTTACTTAAAATACAAACTGGAGTTGTCCAAACAACCAAAACGTTACTTACAATACAAACTGGACTTGTCTTAGCAACTAAAATGTACTTACAATGCAAACTGGAGTTGTCTTAAAAACTAAAACGTTACTTACAATACAAACTGGAGTTGTCCAAACAACCAAAACGTTACTTACAATACAAACTGGACTTGTCTTAGCAACTAAAATGTACTTACAATGCAAACTGGAGTTGTCTTAAAAACCAAAACGTTACTTACAATACAAACTGGAGTTGTCTTAAAAACCAAAACGTAACTTACAATACAAACTGGAGTTGTCCAAACAACTAAAATGTTACTTACAATACAAACTGGAGTTGTCCAAACAACTAAAACGTTTTTAACAATACAAACTGGAGTTGTCCAAACAACTAAAACATTACTTACAATACAAACTGGAGTTGTCCAAACAACTAAAACGTTACTTACAATACAAACTGGAGTTGTCCAAACAACTAAAACGTTACTTACAATACAAACTGGAGTTGTCCAAACAACCAAAACGTTACTTACAATACAAACTGGACTTGTCTTAGCAACTAAAATGTACTTACAATGCAAACTGGAGTTGTCTTAAAAACCAAAACGTTACTTACAATACAAACTGGAGTTGTCCAAACAACTAAAACGTTATTAACAATACAAACTGGAGTTGTCCAAACAACCAAAACGTTACTTACAATACAAACTGGACTTGTCTTAGCAACTAAAATGTACTTACAATGCAAACTGGAGTTGTCTTAAAAACCAAAACGTTACTTACAATACAAACTGGAGTTGTCCAAACAACTAAAACGTTACTTACAATACAAACTGGAGTTGTCTTAGCAACTAAAACGTTACTTACAATACAAACTGGAGTTGTCCAAACAACTAAAACGTTACTTACAATACAAACTGGAGTTGTCCAAACAACCAAAACGTTACTTACAATACAAACTGGACTTGTCTTAGCAACTAAAATGTACTTACAATGCAAACTGGAGTTGTCTTAAAAACCAAAACGTTACTTACAATACAAACTGGACTTGTCTTAGCAACTAAAATGTACTTACAATGCAAACTGGAGTTGTCTTAAAAACCAAAACGTTACTTACAATACAAACTGGCGTTGTCCAAATAACTAAAACGTTACTTACAATACAAACTGGAGTTGTCCAAACAACTAAAACGTTATTAACAATACAAACTGGAGTTGTCCAAACAACTAAAACGTTACTTACAATACAAACTGGAGTTGTCCAAACAACCAAAACGTTACTTACAATACAAACTGGACTTGTCTTAGCAACTAAAATGTACTTACAATGCAAACTGGAGTTGTCTTAAAAACCAAAACGTTACTTACAATACAAACTGGAGTTGTCTTAGCAACTAAAATGTACTTACAATGCAAACTGGAGTTGTCTTAAAAACCAAAACGTTACTTACAATACAAACTGGAGTTGTCCAAACAACTAAAACGTTACTTACAATACAAACTGGAGTTGTCCAAACAACTAAAACGTTATTAACAATACAAACTGGAGTTGTCCAAACAACTAAAACGTTACTAACAATACAAACTGGAGTTGTCTTAAAAACTAAAACGTTATTAACAATACAAACTGGAGTTGTCCAAACAACTAAAACGTTACTTACAATACAAACTGGAGTTGTCATAGCAACTAAAATGTACTTACAATGCAAACTGGAGTCGCCCAAACAACTTAAATAACTACAACTAATATATAAATAGCACTTAACATTATTGTCTTCACAACCGTTTGTTTGTTTGTTTGTTTGTTTGTTTGTGTTTTGTTTATCGCCGTTAACAGCCAGGGTCATTTTGAGGCCGGTTCTCCTTGTAGTAGTTTGTGTCTACATAAATAAACAACGAATAGGAGGCCCGTCGCATGCCATCCAGCGCAATCATAGTAAAGTGTTTGGCCCAAGGGCACAGCCACGTCAGCACAGATCGATCCGTTCCTCAGCTTCCCGAGAAACACAAACGACGTATGCAATTAGAATGTTACGAGCAATACAAATTACCGTAATCTATGCTGTATAAATGTACAGTGGTATGCTCGTTAACACGAAAATACCCTAAATATAAACTACAATGTTGTCCTATTCGGAGACTCGGTATGGAAATAGAGAACATTTCCTGTACGGCCAGTGCTGTTGTTCCACACGCGGTACACGTGATCCGAGGAGTGTAGGTTTGTACGTACATTACAGGAAGTCTAACACAGGAAGTGGCCCATCAAGTCGTGAATTCTAGAGACACTCAGGGACAGAAAACCTGTTTAAAGTGTACAAAATTACACCAAAACGAGTTGCATAAGCATATGGATTTATTTTTATTCACTATAACAATAACTTCATACAAACGATAAAAATAACTAAATATCACATCAAATCCGAGAGCAATATAACCTAACAATTGTTGTAGCGCGTGCAGCGTGCATATCTAATTGACCATCAGGGTAAAGTGGTTTTGCACTTGAAAACTCGTCATGACAAAATTACGTATAGCATAACACCCCTACCATGGTAACGACGATTTCTATCGGTCATTAAAGCTTTTTATAGACCTAAAGATTCGGGTTGTGATATACCGTATACAGTACCACTGATAGCTCTGTCACTTACATGTATGGACCTTGGCGAAAAAGGGTGTGATTTTGGCAACGAAACAAAAACATTATCTACTAATAACTGAAAATCGTAAAAACCAAAGAAGTGGACAATCAGAAAACGAAACGGAAAAAAAATATTGCTTTAACAAGCAACAAGAAAACAAAAATAAACAAAATCTAGCAACATTTTGATTGAACGAAAACTAAAAATTATGTTGCTGATAAAAAAGAATGCTACACAATGTAATGCATGTAATAAGACAAAGGGTACTGTGAATAGCCATGTAGTCCTAGACAACAACAACGAACAATGACTTTGGCGAATAAAACAAAAGACAAACTGTTCACAACAATAAAAACGCACAGTCTTAGCCTTTAAAGAAGAAAAACTCCATTGAAACAACAGCAGGTGCATCACCTTTACGATTTCAACAAAAGAAATGTTTGACAGATGTTATTCGACTCTCCCAGCTCGTGTTGGTTTGTGTATCTCAGGAAGCTGATAAACGGGCCGGTCCGCGCTGTCGTGGTCTTGTCCTTGAGTAAGACACTACCCTAATTGCTCCGGATGATATGCGACGGCCCTCCTGTATGTTGTTCAGTGCGGAAGTCACCAACTACTACACGGAGACTCCACCTCATAATGAACCTGGCTTTTCACGGGTAATAAATCCAGCAAACAAAAAAACCACTGACATGACAGGAGAATGAAAAGAGGATAGTATATAACTTGAACTCCCTCACAATTACACTGATAAATGAACATTCTCTAAAATTTGAGAGAAGGCTTGATCAAGATTGGGCCAATGCAAATGTTTACTTCAACAGCAGTTGCTTTCCGTCGTCATACCCAGTGTGACGTTCACAATATTGGATTTAGATGAGGATAATGATCTGGCTAGATTGGACTGATAGCCCAGAGGATAATCTGTGTAAATAAATGAGATGACCTTGACAGTTTAACTAAAACAAATGATATGTACTCGCTGGTACCCATGACTTTTTTAATTGTATTGTTCACAGTGCGAGTGGTTGAAATGTCGTATTTTTGTAGAACTGTGATAGACTGTGATGCATACATACCACACATATACAATAGCTTAGACTTCACTTGCAATAATACTTGAATTGTTTTCGTTGAACAATGGTGATGGCAATGTAAATTAGGCCGAGATACGAGTCGTGTAGTCTCTATTTATAATACGCACTAAGTGTGGAGAGAAAAACATTTCATTTCAAAGCTGGATGTCTTTGTCCAATAATCTAAAATTGTCTTATATGCCTTAACACATATAAATACCAATGCATTATGACGTCACAGCGTGTCCTCCTATCACATAAACTATTGTTTACATCCTTTTAAACCTACATTAAATGGATCTCTGTTCACAATAGAGTTTCTTGATAAAAAGCCAATTCACTTATAACTGAGTGCGCGTGACATCTGATGGATTGCTCAAGCACTCATTTACGTTATGATACAAATGACATTGAAACTTCATACCGTTTAAAACATCGATTTCATAACGAATTTAAGCGCGCCCCTACCTTTCACAGTTTGACTGCATTCATAAAGTCCAGGGACATCACTGTCGGGGAATTTGTTGGTGGCGTAGGTCATTAGAAGACACGTTTTCCCCACCCCACAATCTCCCACCGCCGTCACCTTTATCTTCCTCTCTTCGTCTACACCGTCGTCTGCCATGTCGGCAGTGTCGCGAACGTTTTACCCCTCCGCTCGTGCCCTACGATAACCACAGTTTGTTAAATGGTGTCGTTTAGACGTGCGAATCAGTGCAGCAGTGGACTGACTCTACACAGTGTGTGGTGTAATGAGACATCGTTTCCGCAGCTGTACTAGAGCTCTATACATCAATATCCGGACATGGCCCTACAACGTAGGTCGACCCGTTTCCTGATGTTACAAATGTCGTTTATATACTGCGTATACAACCCCTGTGATGTTTGTACACAAACTCGGTATTGAAGACGGCGACAGATACTCTCAGGACAAGCACGCAGGCCAGAGACCATGCCAAGTATGCTGAATGTTTAAAGAAGCTGGCTGGACGGAGATTTGTTTATCTCATCTTTATAAATATATGACATATCAACTGATATACTCTACAGTGTATATAATAAACCCGCATACAGACGAATGATAAGCGAAGAATGTAGCCGATCCGAAATGTTGCAGGCCTTGACAGATGAGCAGGAATACCAGCCATTGTGTGTTTAGTTACTGACACTACAGCCGACAATTGATCGAAACCAGACCATCTCCAAAGTCTTAAACAGCATTTTATTATTGCGATATGTGGTCAAATGACCAACCTTTCCTGGTCGTGTTTCAAAAACAGACAAGGATATGGATATATTATTCAGTTTCGCTGATAGTGAATATATCTCGACCAGTGAAAATACCAGAAACAATATTTTTTATTAAACAAGTTACTTTCCTGTTGACATACGGAAGAGTATTTCCCTGACCTCTCTCATTTAATCATCTTTCCTATCAGATAACAATTGTTTTATCTGATTTGCCTGTCCTGCCAGTCATTGGGTACTATCACCATGGCCAGATTCGTGGTATGATAGCTAGTTGTAATAAAACTCATCTCTTGTTTGATTTCCGACCTTTTGCTTCAGTTATCCCATATAATGACACTGTGCAACAAAATACAAATAAATCATATTGGGTGCCTCTAAAACTAACATCAACTTCAAACAATTTTAATTTCCAACACCTTCTGGGCTACATTTATACCAATAACCTGTTTGTTTCCGTGATTATCGAGTATTGCTCGAAAAATGTCTAAACTTGAACGCAAGATTTGCTCCGAAACTTACAATATAACATTGTCACGGTCACACGGCTATACATTATAACATTGTCATGGTCACACGGGTATACAATAGAACATTGTCATTGTCACCGGAATACAATATAACATTGTCATGGTCACACGGGTATACAATAGAACATTGTCATTGTCACCGGTATACAATATAACATTGTCATGGTCACACCGGTATACAATATAACATTGTCATGGTCACATGGGTATACAATATAACATTGTCATGGTCACACGGCTATACAATATAACATTGTCACGGTCACACGGGTATACAATATAACATTGTCATGGTCACACAGGTATACTATATAACATTGTCATGGTCACACGGGTATACAATATAACATTGTCATGGTCACACGGGTATACAATATAACATTGTCATGGTCACACAGGTATACAATATAACATTGTCATGGTCACACGGGTATACAATATAACATTGTCAGGGTCACGCGGGTATACAATAGTACATTTCTATGGTGACACATTGAGGCACATGTATATATCGGGACGTCTTTATGGTAATGCTGATTTTCATTTTGGGAGTTTCGTGCTGACTTGTGTCTAAGGTAGGCCATCTGGCAGTGCCTGGATACAGAACACTGGAGGCTCCTTTAAAGAATCTTTTAAGATGCCAATGGAAATAGTATTTCGCCAGGTCCCGGTCATCTTTTACCGGTGTATTTATTATTTTTGTTAAGTCCGTCTGTTATAGCTTCCAAGACACCAAATCATCCTGTAGAGCCCGCATTTTATTGCCACAACAGACTGCCATTAGACACTCCCATTGCTCCTAAAAAGTTCATAAGTGAAGTGTCGGCCTTTAGCAAATTGAAGTATGTGTAGACAAGAGTGAACTTAATTATGCTCTCAAAGATACTTCAATATATCTAATGTCTGGTCTTTATATATAAATAGATATAAGATGATGAAAGTAAAGGTTTTAGAGAAATGACACCAGCATAACGGTGACAAAAAGACATTTCAGCCGACATCGTTTTCCTATGGGACGTTTCCTGTGTCATCGGATAGGTGAAGTGTTTGGTGTTTTCCCCTAAGTATTATTTTGTGCGCAGCTTTAAATTGAGGAACCTACACTTTCCTGGTTGTATACCAAATTAGTTGTTCTCCAGTCCAACTTAACAAGCACACTTGGTGTTGCTCAATGCACTCCGCTAAAAAAAGTGACTTTGACCTTGACCCCAAACCCCAGAAACTCGAACTTGTTCGAGATAATATGGTAATTTATCATTGCGTGAAGTTTAATCAAAATCCCTCAAGGAATGAAGCCACTAGTAGGTGGCATATTTCTGCCATCGAGTTGCCGACTTACGACTTAAAGCGACCCCTTCTCAGAAATATGTCGACATATATATATATATATATATACAAGACAGACGGGGAGGACACCTAGGCTATAGTCCCCCAGGTTTCACCGGTAAGGGACTACATGAAACATACACAGCAATCCCTCAAAAAGACGTCTGCTTCCAGCACTTCTACTGTACATTGCAACTTATCGACAATATATAAAAAAATTCTCATTAGTTGAAAATATATCAGCCTTTTAGAAACCGCTGCAGCAGTATTGAATTTCAAATGATTAAATTGGCCGACGCACGAGCTGATCTTCAGCATAAAGTAGTCTAGAACATAGGGTAATTTATATAAATGTTACTCAGCTATATGGTACTTCAGAAGAAGAATGACTATCGATGTGTCTAGCTACCTTTAACATAAACTTGTTCTCAAAAAAGTAAACTCATTCATATGTAAAAGATTTGCATCTGCTGCCAGTCTACATTATATTCCCAGGTATTATGGCTCTAGACCTCTGCCACAAAGGCAAGTCTAGTCATATATTTATCAAATTGATCAGATATGTAATAGGCATTTCTGGCAAATTTTATCAATATAAGACTAGACATGTCCCAGTGCCTTTTAGGATAAATGTTTTTGGCGTTTTAAGCATGTTTGATACCTGTGACATTCCTGGTCATTTACACGAACTTATCTCTGGTTTTTCAGATACACTATATCCAAATATCCAGTGTATTTAATATGGTTTCCCAGAAAGTGTTATTCATAGAAAAATCAGACGATGGATAAGGAATGCATGCACCACTCCTCGTGCAAAAACCACACTTCCCATATATGTAGTATATATACATATTCAAATAACTAAAAATACATTTTCTACAACTTCATTAGTACTTTATTTCCGGACTTTGTGTGTACAGAAAACCTCATCAAACATTAAACATTTGACACCCTTATATCCACTTAGAGTGAGATTAATCTGTACATGAAATCATCATATCTATAATGTCACTTTGTCGTGTGTGTTTTCTAATCCACAACACATCAAACTGATTTCCGTACATTCTACTACATCAATATATGTATATATTTTTTAAACAAGGACAGAACTTTCTATTTTCATCGTTTATAAATTAATAAGATGTAAATTATACAGGAATATTTTTGGGATTCAAACTATGTATATATTATATCCACCATCTGTGTTTGGCTGTTTAGGGAGTTTTACTGTAAATAACTCGTAAATTGAACAGAATCCATCACTTGGTTGGAGTTTTACTTTCCAAATGTTTATCACATTTATACCTGAAATACAAAAACAGGCCGTCCATAATAGGCTTCCTTTCAAGTTTTAAAATGTGAGTTGATATACCTCATTTTGGTTCAATGTCTTAAAAGGTTTTTGACTTCGATATTTGGCAGAAAATTGAAGTATTTTGCCTGATAGCTGATTGATACCCAGAATGAGAAGACATTTATATCTTGGGCAGATAATGACAAGCACTCGTATCTTTAACATTTAGGTTGATATTAGCCCACAAGCCTTAGGATGATATCAGGTGTCCCTTTTGCCAATATTCCAGACAAACGTCACCTCAAAATATTGTAGTCCTTAGACCTTTAAAAGCCACACTTTTCACACATAGTTCCACCACCACCCCTAGACTTGTGGAAGCAAGTGAGCACATCAAACTTACCATATTTACAAATAGTTATACTATCATGCATAAATCTGGGTAAGCCGCATATATCACATTTACATAGTTACGATTTTCACAAACCATATACATCACATATGTAATTTGTATATGTATACAGAATACAAACTATTTGTAAAGTGTTTTTTTTTATAGTTCTTATGTCTAGTTCTAGGTGTTAACATGTTTTGTTCTATAATTTTATATCAATTATGTAACTTCCTATCTCATAACAGATTTGTGTTGATTAATTATCAATTGTATATTCAAATCTCATTGGTAGAAAGTGCTGTCGGATGATAGCATGGAACATAAATGTTTATGACGTAAAGAGATGTAATTCAGGAAAAACAATAAAAATCAAAGTACTGAAAGTACTGTAGGAGGCGTTTGTCAGATGTAAAAGGAGATATTTGAAATAAAGCAAGAATACAAATTAAACTGATATCAACATGACTAAACATTTCCACTTAAGTGTGTCAAACCAACTGGACATAATGGTTTTCACAGTCCTGATGAATGTAATGGTTTAGACTGTTCCGATATACATAATGGTTTTAACCATCTTAAAGTTTCAAACCTACTTCTAAAAGTAGTTAAACATTTCTTATTTCAATCAAACCTTTACTTAAGAAGTCAAACATTTTAAATTTTTTCAAATCGACTTCTACTTAGGTACATGTCATTAACATTCATACTTTAAACCATCTTTTATATTTAAGTAGTTCAAAATTTGCATTTATGTGTTTAAACAAACTTATATTTTACAGGCCTGGGTATTAGAATGTCGAAACAATATGATATGCATTTCGATATGTTATAACAATACACGATATGTATTGAAAATACAGGGAGTGTCTGCTACTTTTTTTGTTGAAAGTGTGCAATGTCTTTCAATATCTTGTAAACAAAATTGTTTATTCCTTTCTATTTTGATCTTAGAATAATATCAAAATTAGATTGACGGCTTTTAAAAGTTATTACACTTTTTTTTCAACAAAGACCTCATTTGTTAAGGACAATTATTTTAAAATTAGATATCAATTCCATCTATTTTAATAGATCCAATGTCAATATTAACAATAAACTGTGATTTGTGATTTGTTGCTTTTTAATTTACCACCAAGATGTAGATAATAGCCTAGTAGCTATAGGTACTGTATATAAATATACAGCGTTTTACATGCAAAATATTGAAGAAACTTTCATATTTGATATCAATTCAATATGATTGTATAAGTCCCTTGGGGTGGGGAAAGAACCCTGGGCCTATTTTTACATCAGGATTGTGTTCATCTCTTGGTCAATTTGGCTTAATTGACATAAATAACTTCTTCTCTGAAACTAAGCAATCGATATAGCTCATACTTGACTGGTAGCATCATTTTGGGTAGGGATTCAAAATTGTAAAAATGGTGGGGTTGACCCCTGGGGGGCAGGGTCAAAAGGGGTCAATTGGTTTCTCTGAAACTAAGTTATGGATATAACTCACATTGGTTGTGGTAGCAATCCCTATGGGGTTGTACCCAAAGTCAATTTCATTTCATGGATTAATTGCACAATTTGGTATAAAACCTACATTTGTATGGTAGCATGGTTATGGGGTGGGTATTCAAAATTGTACGAATGCTGGGGTTAACCTCCCGGGGGCTGAAGGATGGGACCAAAATAGGTCAATTTCGCTAAATTGACATTTTTAGAATAACAATAAACCAATGTACATGTACCCATATAAAATGCTTATGATATATTGACATAGAAATACCAGCGACAAATTAACTTAAGCATCATTCTTGTTTCATATCTCATAAAACCAGGTGAGCGATACAGGCCCTCTGGGCCTCTTGTTTTATCTGTGAAACCATTCAGATCCCAACTCCATAATCTTGCTGGACACTCCTTTTGAGCCAACAATTGAATTGCAATTTATGGATAATTTTTAATTTTGGCAAGAAAACATTCTTTAAAGGGCATGTCTGCATCATTTTTAATAATTTACCCTTGAAACTTCGCACACACCTTCATAAGAGCCGGTTCTTTAAAATGTGAATGAAGGTCATGGTCAGAGAGATAAACTCAATATTTGTAGCCAGTCACACATGTTACATGTATCTGTTTGCCAAATATCCAGCCTTTATGTGTATGTGCAGTTTTGGGTCATTTTTTCATTTTGGTAGGAATTTCTTTTTAAAAGTGCCATATCATTTTGATTATTTGACCTTGATACATTGCACACACCTTTAGAAGGGCCGATCTTTAAAATGTGACCCAAATTAATAATTTTTGAAAGAACTTTGAATTTTTTTCATCATTTGACCCCCGTGACCTTGAATGAAGGTCAAGGTCAAATATAAGTATAACATTTGTAGCCAGCCATACGTTATCGATGCGCCAAACATCAAGCCTTCATGTGTATATAGATAAAAGAGCAGAAACCTTTATTCTGCAATTTTGGATTATTATTTAATTTTGGCTGGAGAAGAAATAGCTTTATGATTCTTTTCCAAGTGCCATATCTTTCTGCCTTATTTTTATCTGATGACAATAAAATATGCACATTCTGTTTCAGTGGACTATGTTCTTTCATATGAAATGAAAAAAATAATCAATTTGAGATTTTTATTTTTGACATTCGAACCCATAAACAAGTCGTTGGCCTTGACATTCTCTGACAATATGTCATTGAAGAAAGTTTGCCCTAACCACGTGCTAACCAATTTCCAAATAAAATGAAACAAATTATGCTAAAATATGTGTGATGAGTTTCCTATATAAACTATAGTAAATGTATCCTCTCCCCAGGGAGAATGCGACACATAGAGGGCCATGAAATTAACAATTTTGATAAAACAGCTGAAGAACCTTTTGTACACCATTCTGCGATATCTTGGTCTTAAGAAGAAGACCGACGCATGACGACAGATCAAATTATAATGGTGTATATTATGAGCTGAATGTCAAAGGATTGTAAACTCGTACAAATTTGTATATATTATCAGGCAGTCAGCCTAAATGTATGTTTCATATCTACCATATTAGAAGTTTGAGGTTTGTACGATATATATATAATTAATTTGTACACATACATTAAATGAGTTAGCTGCTTTCATAAATTAAGATGTTTTTTCTAGAGTTTACTAGGCCGGATGAAATATGATCATGAGCAATCAGTATGGTCAATATGTGATTTGATAAAATGCCTCTCGTAGGTCAACCACTCATGATCACTCAACTTCTTTTTGTAGAGTCAATATTATATGTACGAGAATTAAACTCTCACGATGTCTGTTGCACATAAGTACAAAGAAATAACATATCACTTAAGCCGAAAAAAAATCACACTTAAGTAGCAATAACACATAATAGTCGAAAACCCAATATATGTTATCAGTGATAAGAAACAGTACTTATAAGCATTTTGGCAATTTATTCCTGAAACAGCTATAGCCTTCCATATTTGACATCCCACAGATTGTTTGCTTGTATATATATAGTTTTTAAAGGTCAACATTGGAAAAAACCTAAATGGTATACATGAATTCATAATAAATAGAATTATTGACAAACAAGTTTCATTTATTTTCACACTTTCTGGAGACCAATAAGGAGATTGATGATTATTTTGATGAAAATCAAACATTTTTAATTAAATTTCAAAAGCAAATATAGATTTATTTTGAAAGTTATAGGGAATATTGATATTTGAGAAAGTCTTATATTATATGGATTTGATATCGATTGCCAATAGATATACATGTATTTATCATTTTACATGAAAACAACAAAAAGTTATATTACATGAAAACAACAAAAAGGTGTTACTAATAGGTTAAATGCAATTGGTATACATTTTGTTAATCTACAATACTTTGTATTGTTTAAATCTTCTATGTAATACAAACATTGCACAGCTTGGTGTATACAAATGTATATATATATTACATGAAAACATTTGAAAAGGTTGAATCGTGAGCTGAATAATATATAATAAGACAAGCTGGTTCAATAATAATTTAGCATTTTCATATATATTACGAGCGCGAGTAGCTACTGCAGTAAACCTTATCACAGAAATCCAGATTTTGTATATTGTCTCTGTCGGGGAAGGTACAGCACCAATGACCACCACGACAGATATGTGCCAGTTTTCTTAGTTTTAAAAATAAACGATCGAATTCCAATCACGCCATCACGTAAGTCTACCGATTCATGGATTTGAAACACAGGGACTTCGATCAGTTATCGCAGTAATCCGAAGGGTTCTGGGGTGTTGATATCGCCTTAAAGCTGATTAAAGTTTGCATATAGTATATAGCAAGATCGTCAGAAAATTCGGACTATAATCGCAAGTAGATATTGTGATTTTGTGGTCTGGCCAGGCTTGAACAACTTACCGTAAACAGTTTAGTCCTAAATAAACAAACACTTATTTCAGTGAGTCCAACAACAGATTTAAAACTTTGTAAGCAACTTGCCTTTAATTCATGTTGATAGATATTAATTTCTAGCGACAAACATCATTTTGATGCTTTCGTGTGAAGCCCGTGTCCACGTGCTTCCATTTTGACAGAGTGCTCGCTCACGTAACAGACGGAACACGTGATCGCCTACATATCGGACTAAATCTCATAAAATCTCGTGAACAAACTACCAAGTTGTAAACAAAAGAAATGTTGTTAGCCAAAACCTGGAGGGTATTATGAAAATCAGGAATTTGTTTATGCTTGGTTGTTATGCCATCCTTATTTCTAGTAGTTAAACAAGTGTCCTCTGTTAAGGGTAACGTCAGAATCTCGCAGGTTATCTCCCTTCAAACAGTATTTTCAATATAGATTTGCAAAAATCGATGCAGGGTGTAGATATTTACAAGACATTATTATTATTGTTTATTCAAAATAATTCCTGAAATGTTCAAAACATTATCAGCATAGTTAATACATTTCTGTGCACATCTACTTTGATTGACGGACTACAATGACGTGCCTCATACTTGGAACTAATTATAAGCGAATCATTACCCCTAGTTACAGAAATTACCACCAGAGGTCTCAAATTCCGGGCGTTCCCGCCGAAGAGGAAATTTATACTGAATATACCTTTTTTCATAATCATTCTGTTTAGAATATCAACATTTTGCCAAAATCTTCAACAGGTGCAAATGAACACCAATTATAGTACAACTACAAAAATTCTCTATTTCTCAAATTGGGAAGCAAATACACACCAACATAAATAAATAAATAAAATGGTACTACGTTGATTTGCATTTATTTGTGCATAACCACATGATGACACCACATTGTAAACCACAATGACAGACTTATTATATATTTTATAAATGTTTAGTAAAATGGATTGTTATGTCTTTATAAGTTGTAATGATTTATTATAGCATATTATGTTGCATGTTTCAATTCTGTATCATGTTGCATGTTTTACCTTTTACTCTTAAAGTAATAAAACATTTGTCAACTTCCTGCAATGAATTGACTTCATAAACACTTACAAACTTCATCTCCAAAGCATATGTATTTTTAAAATAATGAATGATGTTCTGAACTCACTCTTAGCCAAAAATGGTCAACACATACTTTCTTAATCCAAGTAGAGGTACAGGCTTATTACAGGACCGTTATATGACACACTTGCCTTTCATCTAGACAGCTGGGGTTTGCCCCCAATCGAAAATGAAAATGTATTGGGGTAACCTGGGCCGAACAACATGATTTTTCTCCGGATACTTCTGCTTTCTATCACACTGCAAGACCACTAGCACACTTCCGTAAGAGCCAATATGAGTAATTGATTTGTTTTGCAATTGTTGAAAAATGATCACATGTAACGATTGTGTATAATGTACTAGAAATAAGTTTGCTAACATCTAGTAACATCACAGTGAACAAAATATTTTAATTAATTTCTAAAGTCTGGTGTGAATACTGACCTGTTATTTTTACTATATATGAGATGGAAGTACAATGGAGGTAAATTTGTGTAGCTTTCTTAAAACCGTTACATGATGATTAATCAAAGCCGCCTAAACAACCACACATATATGTGATTTATTAAGCAATGCAACGAGTTGGAAAACCAACTAGTAATTAATCAAAATTAACACTAGCATGTAACTTAATATCAGAAAAAACACAAACCTATCTAATCTGAATTTAAAATACCCTACCACCTTTCTTTTTATTAAAACTGTGAAGCCCAATTAAAATGATTGTATTAACATTCCACTTATTTTATGCATCCAAATATTGAATAATGAGAAAAAATGCATAACAATGGTAAAATGCTGAATGTGTATAACAATCCCAAGGAATAGCATTTATGGGATGGGTAAGTCAGTTCAAGCAATTCAAATTACCTACTAGGTAAACATGTGGGCTACAACCTCAATATGTGACCCACATGATTATTCTTTTCGAAAATTGTCATTTGGCATCATCGTTGTGATTCCATTATCACCATTTTATGTCCCCAAGAGGTACTGTAAATCATTCTGTTTATTGCACACGCTCTGAGGTCCAGTACCTAGCAGGCATCATTCTCCCGAGTAGCAGGCACTCTTTCAGATACGTGTATAACTAAAATTCTCTGATAAACCACATTAACACTCCGGATACAGGTACATATATAACTATCACTCTTTATGATACCTCAGGTATCTAACACTTTCAGATACCTTAGATACCGAACACACACATACAACATCATCTGTTCCAAGGAATGCGGCACTCTGTTGACTAGGAGCCAAAAACACACCGTTGCTGAATGTCTGTGATAAGCAGCTTGCTCAGTCCTGTGATTTGTGTTCCATTTTCACACTAGAAGGATTTTCTTGAGTAAACTTTTGAAGCCTGCGTTTCCGTACTTCGTGCATCTCATCATTGTGTTCCTCTTCGTGAGGGTCTTCCCATGATGGAATCGTTTCCTCTTTTGCTGGCGAGAAACCTGTTGCTCCTTCCAGACCTGTAAAATCTGAAAGAAAAAACATATTTGAAGAAAAAATAAAGCGCAATAAGATATTTTATGTTGATGAGTATTTTTATTACCTGAGTAATAGGATCCTGACCCTACATACATTATTTTATATTTATTTCAGTTTTGGTTTCCCTCAAATTACGAGTACCAATTATATGGTTTTATGAGCTCAACTAAAAAAAAAACTATAAAAATTACTTTTATTTGATCATTGATTACATAAAGCCCATAAATTGTCTGGCTAAGGTTTGACTTGATCTAAAATGAACATGCCTAAATGCACATGGTATACACGGCCTTACCTAATTTTTGATCCTCTGTATTGGTTTTATCTGTGGAATGGGGGTCTAACCCTTTTTTCTCAGTATCAGCTTCCTTTTCTTTCTTTATATCAGATTTGTTTTGTGATAATGGAAAACTTGCTGTACTGATTTCTGCTATCCTGTAAAAAGAGACAAATTTCAACTGTACTGACAACTAGGTAATTAAGAATGAAAAACGATTCATTGTGTCAGTTATCTAAACATAGCGATTCAGTCCTAAAATCTAACAACAACAGAGAGATCAGATCAACAACAAAGAAAACATAACGTAGTGATATTAGACATAATATTAAATGCCTCTCCACCTCGTCCAGCAGGGCCGGTAGAGGAATTGAAACCATTCGTGGTATCAATGTTATACAAATATAGCAAATCAGTCCTACAAATGTAGCTTAATAATAGAATACTGGAAAGTCATCATGCTCCCTTTGCATGCCTGACAATATCTGTTGCTTATACTTGTAAGAAATACACCAACTTATCAGTACATTGATGTAATTAATATTAAGGAAATTTTACAAAAATCTTCCTACAAAAGATATGGCATGAGAAACAAACACCAACCCAAATGGAAACAGATTTATCAATGAATTCACATACATTTGATGTCAATCCTGGGAAGAAGCCATAACTGCTGGTTTTCAGGAGAAGGGAGCTAACTCTTACCCTGTCTGTGTGGCTACAGCATTGTACTGTTGTATGAGCACCATAGCCCCGTCCAGCAGGGCCTGTATGTCTTGTAACCATTGAAGTCTGGCTTCTACATTCTCCCGTTGTTGTCCCTCCATCGCCTTCAGTTCCTCCACAGACAGACCTGTCAGGTTTCTAGGGGGCCTCGGCATGGCTACATATACAAACATTTTAAACTTAGGTATAGCTAAAACACAAATTGAGGAAAATAACTCACAAATTCTTCGTCAAACTCATAATAAATCATCTGGAAATATTTCTTATTTTACTTATTTTTTGTCAAAGTGAGTTTATCCTCACAAACCATCATCACATGAGCACAACAATAAAGAAATATTGTCTTAAAATTTGTTCAACAGAAAATAAGCTATTTCGAATATGAAAATAAACATGCAAGATTCTGAACAAATTAAACCTCAAATAGACTATCAGGTATTAAGGACATCTGATACATAGGAATATCTTACCATAGTTACCATACGGCATCATAAATGGCAGCATGGGTGGCACTATTGGAGGAACCGCAGAGGTAGGAGTGGTGGTGGGTGTTGGTTGTGTGGAGGTTGAGCCCACTGTGTGTGTGCCTGCAGAAGTCGTGGGCGTGGCTGCTGGGGTTGTTGTTGTAGAACTAGCACCTGTGGTACTTGGGGCTGCTGATAACAGAAAATATTGTCATAATGAATTAGTTTTGAACAACATTATTACAGCTTTATTTCACATCATAATGGGATGTTAAGCAGAAAAGTAAATTTAAAGTTTAAGTCCATGCATGTAGACAATCTATATTGAGAAAGGTGTTGATATGTTTAACTTCTGAGGACAATAAATTCAAATTGACCACATTCACTTTCTCTTGTATATTACATCAAATGCTGTTAGTAGTACTGATAAGGAAAGTAACTTCTACATATGAAGGAGTAATACAGTAAAACAACAACCTCTAAAGTAATGAGAACATCAGTTCTGTGTGGGACGGTAACTGGTACTGCCCATGGCCTTCATATAACTTATATCAATTCTAATGTAACACTTGAGGAGTTACTATCAGATATATAATACATGACAGTTACCTTGTGGCTGTTGTGGCATGTTTGGCCACATTGGCGGCATACCAGGAAATCCCTGGAATACTGTTATAATAGAAAGGAACTGTCATAAATATGATGGAGAGAGAAAAAAACATCTGAACAATTAATGTAATATAAACAGATATTATCCAAGTACATGTAGATGTGCATTCAAAATAACCACTCATGTCTTAAAACTTAAGAATTTGGGTTAATTAGCTCGTCTGACTTTTCCAAGAATCATGTCTGTTATTCTATGCAAATGTTTTTAATCACAATGAATGCTTTGAAATAGTGGTCTACATCGTGTTTGCTTTCAAACATTCCAACACCAGTGACTCCTGAATCCACAAATTTCCCCACAATATTCATATGACAAGTAAAATCTAGTACTTAAGGTTCATCGTCCTGAAAACAAAATATGATGCCCCAAAACTCTGGGATACCGCTTGGGTAAAGTCCTGTTAATTGATACAAACAAGAATTCAGTAAATCTTGAATAGGATTCATGATTTAGGAAAATGAATGTCTTACAGTTTTGTGGCATTTGTGGCATCTGTGGTACTTGTGGCTGTTGCGGCTGTTGTTGTGGCTGTTGAGGCTGTTGCTGGGGTGTGGCCAGCTCTGGGCGGTTCATCCTTAATACATCCATTCTGCATGTAGGACAGGTCTGTTGGCGCTGGAACCAGGAACGCAGACAACTTGTATGGAAGATGTGGTTACAGGGAAGTTTCTTACAAGTGGCCAGCATATCCTCACGACAAATGATACAAACATTGTCCCCAGCCTGGAGCTCCTCTGCGGTAGCATCTGGGTACAATGTGTTCATGTTCTGTATAGCACGTCGGGACATGATCACATCATGAAGTGCCTTCTTAAAGCCTCTACAATAAGATAAAAAAAATTGTAATGTTAGTGCTTTATGTTCTCAAAAATTGTTTGTCAGTGTTAACGAGAACAAAGTGTCCTTTACATTGTGAAGCAACAGGTAATTTTCTTAAATTCAAATGAACATGTTAAGTTTGCATCAGTAATATTATGGAAGTAGCTATACAGTGATTTTGAGCTCCATAACTAGTTATCAGTATCAATTATCTGAAGTCAAACTTTGTTATCCCAAACTCTGATAACTTGAAGACTCTTCAGTTTCGATAGTAAATGTTCTATATAAAATATACCTGGTTACCTTAAATACTCGGGATATACAGACAAGTATTATCAGGGATATATGGTCATACCATAATAACGATCTCGAAAACCAGGACAGACATCAATCAAATTTCCCAGAATATATTACAAATTACACTCACCTCAAAGACAAATACATAGGACGGATGGCAAACAACGGGAATGTGTGAACCTTTATCATAATGGCCATAAACACTATGTACAACACAACCTTTATAAAACCTGAAACACAAAATATAACTACTTAAGACTTTTAGAACTCACAGAATTATGAATAACGTTTTCGTACTCCAAAATATATCTGACACTGGCGTAAGACATTTTTTTAAATATATTATTTAGCAGATAACAGATAACAGATAATGCTGTAGCATAATGTACAAATACACTAGGTAGGTCTACAAGATTATACCTATAATAAGTTCTGTGTATAAAAGGTATACAGCTTTGTTTTCCCAAGGGTTCTCATTCTGAAGGTCAATGGAGTGAAGTAGGTATTTCATCAAGGTCATCCACACCACTGTCAACAAGACTGCATACTGAAAATAGACATTATTCAATAGAATCATGTTCACAAAATAGGCAGTTTCTAATAATGATTTCTCATAATCTTTATACATTTGTATATCGTATATATACACACATTATATGCTGGATTTGTTTTTGTAAAAATTGTAATACTGTATACAATAACGAAATACATTATCTTATACTGTATATAAACAGTGAAATCTGACGTTACTGACAGCATGGGACTGAATCATCTTGTCAGGGAAGCATGTTGCATTTCTAGTGGATTAGATTTTATATGCAAGCAGTTGATAAAGTCAGTGGTAAGTTAAGTCAGGTTCCACTGTGTTTTCAATTTTTTCCCTGATTATAATGAAACTCATATGACATATTGTAAGCAAAAACACATGTCAGAAGTACTTTATTACTTTGACTGTTGGTATCTAGAATAACTTGATTATTAAAATTTACTGGCCATGAATGAAATCAGTGTTATTCCACAAGGGAATAGATAAAAGCCTTACCTCAAACCCAAATACTAGCTGTACTGAGGCTCCCTTAGTGAGAGTGCTGTAGTAGGCATCATTGATGAAATACAGGTCCAACATTGCCAACAGGGCAAGCAGAGCTGGAAAAATAATCAGCTGGTGAGTATAAGGATATTTTTAAGATTTTTATAAACCTGATATACATTTTTATCCAAAAATAAATCCCTACCCATAAATAAACCCTCTTTTTTATTTTTGCAGAATCATAAATTTTGAGACGTTAAATTAAACTATAAAATGGATGACAAATACTCCCTCTCAAAACCTTAATACTAAATTTTAGGATAAATATGATATGTATCAAGATTAACATTACTGACTTCTATATGTAATCTTCTACAATCAGTTATTATGGGTGCACAGTTCTACTAAATGGACAAAAGGGGCTAGATTCTATGTCTGGAGAGCTAGTGAACATTTTCCATATCCATAATGAAAACGATACATCTTTGCCTTAAAATGTTTGTTTAATCGGTCTCAGTAGTCTAATACGTATACATGGGCTTTAGTTTAAATTGTATGGCCCAAATTATATAACATAATTATAAAGCCTGTCATTTGATGTGTTAGGATGTCCAACTAGTGGCGTTTTTCCTTGAAATGTTGATAATATTAAATATGAGTATTATTGGTAATACAGCAATCAAAAATAACTTACATGAAACTCGAGCATGAAATTTCACAGAAATCACTGGACTCCGCTCCATCTAAAAACAAAAAATAAATTTAAAGAATATTTAAATACCAGTAAGATTTAGAAAGTTTCACATATAGAAATTTATTTCAGAATGTTCTACTTAAACATAATCATTCAATATCCATAGATAGTATTTGCACTCATATTTTCCCCTTTTTGGAAAGGCAGCTTGCAATTGCACGTCCTCTATGAAATCACCAATAAATTCACAAATCACTGGAGAAACCTGTCCTCTATGGAAACCTCAAATCTATGCTTGTGTTCTAAATCAGAAATAGCACCAGTAAGATGAATACAATTTTGTAACAATAAAATTGATCAGATGCCAGTTTGTAAGTCTAATTGGACTGACAAATGACTGCCTGTGATTAGCACTGCTTGTCTTTATGTATTGTATTGTCTATTTCCTAAACAGTGAATACAAGTTTTAACCTATTAATCACCTATTGGTCAGATTGTCAAATGGGTGTGATGAAATCTTATAATGTATGACAAATGTTTCAGGGCTGTTTCCTCATTGGTTTGGGAAAGTGCCTCTTTGTCTCATTTTTTCAGGAGTAAACCACAAATTTTGGGAATTTAGCTTAAATATGAAATAATTTCATAATTGGTCCTAAAAAGCCCCAAGAAAAGCCCCTGTGTTGACAGATTCTCTTGTCTAAATGGAACAAATGGGAGATATACCAGGGGTAATGATTGATTTGAAAATTAGGTAAAGGTATTGGAGTCCCAAGCATTATAGGACACATGTATGGTGCAGTCTTTGTTAAAACTAGACAACATTAACGTTTCAGTGATATTTTGGACATCCAGTAGACCCTTGAGAGTAAGTTTTTGAGTCCCCAAATTGAGATCTGACTTGGGTTTGAAGGGACGTGGCTATTTGACATATTTTGACCCTTCAGATTTCTGAGATATAGTGATTTGACTTCTGAAATAGCTCAATGTTAAGGGTCAACTGGATGCCCTGATATATGAGTCTTGAAGTCATGCTGTTCTGTGGGACTAGTCACCTATACTGGTACTCATAAGTAAAAAATATCCACTTACATAGTCCACCCTGTCCTCTGCCAGCCAGTGGAAGCATTTCAAGAATAACAAAAGGGTAAACAAAGCTACAAATCTTGGACTGAAATCATCTCGAAACACTGTGAAGGCCAGGCAGGTCTCTGTCACTGCATACCAAGATCTTTCGATCAAATGCTACAAAGTTAAAAAAAAAATACAAATTATACATAATTACACATTACAGTGGCATCATAATTATTACCAAAACAGTAAAAATTTCCTAACATATTGGAAATTGTTTTATTAAATATCTTCACAAAAAGGTCCCTCTATTTCAAAATTTGATTTGTTTAACAACAAAAAATTTGCAGAAATTTCATGTTGTGGAATTAGATTCACCTGTTATCAAAAAATAGCTCTAAATTTCGAGATGGTGGATGCGAAAGACACAGATATAGTATATATATCATAGAATGTCATTACATTTCACATTCAGATGATATCATGTTCATTACTATGCAGTTGGCTTAGAAAACATGATTCACTGTTGAAATATTATTTGATGGTAGGCAGAAAAAATAATTCATTGTCTACCTTCAGGCACTGACTTTTTACCTTTCATTATTCTTCAAAACAAACCCTTGGCAAGCCATTAACTTTTGACATTTCAGAATATTGCCCATTTGATGTTCAAAAGGTTTTTGACACAATTAAGTATTACAAATGTAGTTCGAAAAAGAGTATTATCAATTGTTAGCTCAGTCATTACCTCCAATTCTGCAGCACGCAGTTGCCCGAAGAAAATTTTCCTCATTAATTTTCCCATTAAAATGACTCCAACAAAAGCTTGTATATACAGCATCTGAAACAAAAATATACCTTGTCAATAATGAATTAATGTATGTTTTGCGAGTGTATCCCTGGTATGTGGAATTAATATATTGGTCATCTAAAGAGACCTTTTCTTTAACTCGCTCCTTTGAGTCTAAGCAAGCCAGAGGTCCGGTGTTTGAGCCCTGGTGAAAACATTGATATTAAACTTCATTGATCATGCACTCTTTTACATTGCATTTGGCACCCATATATGCATGCATAGTTGCATACGTAAGGACCGGGAATGATACTTAATACATAGTATCACTTATACATGTGAAAGCATTGCTGTAACACCTGGAAACTTTAAGGACAAGTTCTTCCTTGTTGGGCGGGGGTCAGAGATGGAGAGTGTGTTGGGGGTGGGGGGTATAATATACGTTACCCTGGTAAAATACATACCAGTAGTCTTATTATATTACTGGTCGCAACATACTAAACATCATGTAACATAGCCCATAATAGGAATTGTAATTCTATGATATTTAAAATTTGATATTTATTAGTTACTCCACTAGGGATCAAACCTAGGACCTCTGGCTATCTATTCTTATGCTCAATCGTCCTATCAAGCTAAAGAGAAGTTCTCTCAAGCAGAGTGCACATGCATATGGTATATTAAAATATTGCGGCAAGTATTTGTTAGGCCAGGATTACATTTATGATATTACATGAAACTTATTTCGTTTCATTGCTTTATATGTAATGACCCCGATTTCAAATCTCAATTAAGTATATATATATATGGTATGATCGTGATAATCCCTGATTCTACATATACCTTTACAGATAAATAATATAAGCATGTTCTGTCAACTGAATGACCGAGGCAGTATTTATCATTGTGTACAATCTATTTAAGCCACACTGACCTACTCCTTTCACATTTATTTTATAGGCCTAATGTTCAAAATGAAATAGCATGTCCCACTGCGTTACATTATCCAATGAATGCAAGTGCTCTATGTGAATTGATAAATTCACCATAGATAGCTTTATATTGTCATGACATCATTTAGGATCTATAGTTGAACATGAGTGCCATGTCCGCGATTTTCTTATCACAGTGTTTCAGTCATTGCCTTTGAACAAAATCATGTTATGATTATAACATCTGTTTTGTTTTTATTTTAATACTGTGCAACATAAGATGTGTAAAGCACATGGAATATAGTGAATGATTTGGATCATTCAAATCATCTATGCTCTGTCCAATGTGTCAATACAATTACTTTCACAAGGTCTCGCGCCTAATACGTGTACTAATACGTGTACATAATCAAATATTGAACAAAATATTTTTTGCTAATGTTTACACTTGTCACTTTGATCTTTTAACTTATCGTTACTTACGGCCATACTCGGGTTAGACTTCGTTATATACACAACCGACGGATAAAACTGCTTCTTTTGATAATATGCATTTCCTACGACAATTGATGTCAGGATAAAGCTAACCCCCGTTAACAACACGGCCTTCATCTTGTGATTTTGGTTACGACTTCCAAGTCTTGATTCCAAGATGGCGGTACTTCCGATGTGGCAGCAAACTAAAAATAGAAACGGCGTCTAAAAATAGCTAAAAAACATGTGTCTCTCTTTCATTGGATTTTTGTAAACATAATTATAAAGGTGACCCGATGAGGTGTTAGCGAGTAAACGCGCATTTCTGAACAAGTTATTTTTGATAAGTATCGTGCAGGACTTGAATTGAACTAAAATCATGCCGAATACAACTGTGTAATATTATTATAACAATGTAATAGAAAAATGAAAACACGCCGGTCCGGAACCTGACTGACGGTCCGTACTACTACACGTGTACACAGCTCCTAGCATCGTCTGTCAATATACACTCAATATATAATCAGGACCTGTGCACGAGTACATACCACGTACCCTTCATGTTGTATGGCAAGCCAAATGGAAAAAGTCCCAATTTATGGATAGGCCTATCAATAAATCGATTTATGGATATCAATAATTATTTTTTGATTTCCATAATTCATTTTTGGAAATCAATTAATATTTATTGATATCCATTAATGAATTATGGAATTCTATAATTCGATTTGTGGATATCAATAAATACCTATTTTGGGAAATCCATAAATAGACACATTTTAATTTTCAGGTGATGCCAGAAGGGCATAATCCAAATGTTATTATTTTTCTGTGAAAGTTTAGATGCAACTATGCTTTTTTTAAAGGTTTTAAATTGATTTGTATTATCCAAGCAAAATTGAGGGATGCCATGGTTGGGACCCAGGGTTCACCCCTCTTACAATATGAAGTCTCTCATAGGAGGTCTCTTTCACATCTTTCACTCATTTATTTTCATTTCGGCCAATTTGTTCGTTTTGTAAATTCTACAGACCCATTCATACAGTATATAAATATGGAAATCAATAAATACAATTTTGGAAATCAATTCATCAATTATATACACGCAGTGAATTTAAATGTTGAGGGCGTGCATCTTACTTTCGTCAACCAATGGGTGAATTAGTTGGCGTGGAACAATGATAAGATTATGCCCCATTTACCAATAAGCGATCTAGAAAGTGAGGTGGAAGAGAATCGCCTGTCTAATTGATGGTGTGATTAAATTTTGAAAGCGACCCCAAGATTCGAAGGGGTCCTAACCTAGCACTGTTTAGTAGAAGTTACGCTTACCCTAGCGAAGATGAAGGGAGAAGAGAGAAGACCCTACCCTGTGAATTTGGTTTATCAAGGTTTTTTGACGTCCATCTAAACACCTAATAAATATTTCGAAATATTGAATATTGGCCTAAGAATATCCTATCCTCTGGGCCGGCGTTATCACCCCTATATACTCTTCATCAAAAAACCACAGAGGGATCTTTATCGTGCAAGTTAGACATTCTCACACGGGACACCAATTAAAGTCCCATTAGACGGACTTGATGTTAGTGGTAAACGGTTAATTTAAGTACTGGTGCTTTATTTATGTGTCCGTATTTGTAAGACTTCCTTCAATATCTGATTTATAGGCATATCAATCGAATAGTGTGTACAAACAAATTTGTATCTTAAACATTAAATACTTGTAAAATATCTTTTTACCAATAAATTTATAATCATAAACTATATACACTATTTCTTACCCACCTGCTAATTAAAAATCACTGATGAACATACGTTACTCTTATAAGTTAACGTAATATGTTTTATTTCAGCTTTGCTGGGAGATTTTCGAAAGATCAACTTGTTCTTTTCATCTAAACCCCGGGTTAGACATGCAATACACAACGTATTGTAGCAGAACGCGCATGCTGGAAAAAAAACGCTTGTAGCAAGTTTGTATAATTGGAGGGCTGCCGAACCACCATGTTGAAGGTGCTAGTTTGGATCTAATCTGAAAGAATAATCTGATATGGGCCAGGTTTGGATATTTCAGGCCAGCACGTGTGAATGGATTTTCCCATCATGTTAAATAATGTCACGATTGTTGTAGTTTACTATCAAATGTATAATAGAATCAACATCGCAGAACTTTGATAGATATCATAATGAACATATCTGGGGACATTATGTAACGTTTTTCATTATAGTGATATATACAAATGTCATTGTTCATATTATATAAAACCATCGCTAAATTTGATATCCAAATATTGCACTTGCATGATCTGTAATGAAGATCTTCGATGACGCTTACCCTTCCAGAGCGCCTTATTCTACTTCTGTTTTCAAAGCTCCAACGTAATCAATATTTTTTTCGTGGTTTGCTCTTGGTTGACCAATTCTAATCTCTGTTAACTATTTGAATTAAAACTAATGTTGCACCAAATTAATATGTTTAATGAGTATTTTTATCTTTGGTATAACGTCTATATGTTTTTTGCTCTGCAGAAGCATGTTGAAGAATCTTACTGGGCGAACCTCTCCCTGAAGATCTTGCATCAAAGTATGTTCGTCTAAAACGAGTATTTCCCTGTAATATTCTGATTTCGTAATTACTTTGAATTGAGATGGAATGACGGCAGTGTTAACGTGATGTTTATTGTAGCAACTTACATTTAATTTAACATGAAAGCATGGCATTATGATTATTATTTGTTAATTAATATCAATGTTTGATCCTTTTGTATTTCGATTCAATTTGAACGTTTCACATAAGAGATTTAACTGTAAAACCTATTTCAATCTTTCATTGTGGCGCAATTTTTGGGAAAATGTCAATGCCCGGATGGAGGATTTTCAGGTATATAAGCAAAAAAGTGTCCAATAGTTTAAATACAAATGTAATATCAGTTTGTCAGTTGCTATGTTGTAAGAGGGTTATTGTCTGATGTTAGAATATACAATAGTACGGGAAATTGTAACAATTCTTTATTCGCTCTGTCCCAATTCAAAACACGTGGAAATTTCATGGACTACATAACTATGCATCTATTCTATTTGATTCTGCAAAACACAATTTTCCACTAAACACAAAATAAAACACTACACTTCCATTTTACAAGATATTAGCTTTCACTTACCTCGTGTTCCTGTGTCCTCGTTCGATGATCCAAATGGCTTCCTTATGGGTTTGGTTTTTTCTTGGTCCATTGTTTATCGACGTCTTTTTGCTCCATAAATGCTACATGACTTTCCTTTTTTTTATGCATCGTCCTCTGCTGGTCCTTTGGGCTACTCCTTGGGCCTTCATCCAAAGTTCCTACCTGTTTCAAAGACGTATATATGATATCGGGAGTCGTATAGAATGTGATATAACATTCCTGTCTTGTATGATATTTGGCTTTCGGACGTCAGGATAATTTTTTGATGTTTTATTATTGGAAGCATAGATGGTGTTATAACTGAAGAAATCAGTGACAGACACATCTTAATTATATAGTGAGAGTCTCTCACGACTGGCGACAGTATTATTTATGAAAGGACTGTACATGCACATTAGACACACAAGATATTGGCACATTTCGAAATAAACTGGGGGCAAGATACAGTAAAGCCAAAATAAACTGCAACTATACAGCTGTCTCTACCTTCTAGGACTCGACAATGACACATCAGGGAAAAAACTACCAAGGAAAGTTTATTTGAAAGTATTCTATCTGGTATATCGAGTCTGACTTTCACATTATATATTTTAAGGAAGTCCAGGTCAGGAGGCTGACCTATCCTAGACATTCGCAGCTGTGAGTGCATTGTGCATCCTGGGTACGGAGGAGGCCTACACAATCATAGACAGGTGAGACTAAACAGTGTGTGTTCTAGGTAGAGAAATATACACTATAATAAATCAATGCCGTCGAGAGAACCTACATAAGCATTGACTGTTTTAAAAAAACAGAGCAATTAAAAAAAAATCTTTGAGTATTCATTCAACTTATCAAAATTAATTTAGTTCAAGTATGCGTATCATAGTGTATCCTTGTTTTGTGTTTTTTTTCTATGAAGTATCGTTGGTACTCAATATAACAAGTGTGCCATTATAATAGTAATGCCAATGACAAGTTATGGCATTCATAGTGGTATAAATGTCATCCTTCCTTTACTTTTAGTATATACAGTAATGGCAGTAATGGGGGGGGGGGGGGGGGGGGGGGGGGGGGGGGGGGGCCCTTTTCAAATTTCTGGATCCGCGCCTGTACATTTCTTCTTAAAATGCGCACAGAAGGGGGAGCTTACAGATTGTACGTGGGTGGAATTGCTGATATGCGGTAAAAGAATGAATTGGATACAGTTCATTTGCTACTTTTGTACTTGTTATTTTAAATTATTATGAAATATTATGTAGAATTATCATAAAGGCATTATTGAATTTTAAAAAAAATAAGATATTTACTAAAAACGTGATCTACTGCAAGTATTTTGATAAACCGTAAACCATTTTTCTTTTGGCATACTATAATTTAAGCTTATACTTGAATCAAAACAGATCAGTGTCCTGATGAATGGGCGCTACCACAATGCTTTCCATAGAAAACAATTCCTGTCCAAAGACGTATAGTTAGCTTAAAATCCACTAACAGTTGCAGTATTCTGGCTCTGTTCGATGAATAGATGTTAATAGTTTAGTATTGTAAACAAGAAAATAAGGAATGCTTTCATAATAAGGAAAACAACATTATTGAGGTATGCTATCAACATAAAGAAGGTACCTGCTCAGATGTCTACTGAAGAGGTACCCATTGTGCCTGGTTTCTATCATAGAGGACCCTACTGTGCATCGGCTGTTGTACGCCTGACTAATATAGCGACTCCAGAGTTATTTAACGGTACCCCTGAATGGATCGTCAGGTAAGCAAACTACATAGTTATGTATCTGTATTTGATGATACATGTAAATAGTTCCAAATAAATAAACAATAAGTGAATTAATATATCAAAGCATTGAGGTGTGTAGACAGACCATATTCTGTACTTTATTTTAGCTATCAATATCAATATCAAGTTTCATATTTAAGACAATTTGATATGTCTCATTGATTTTTGATATTTCGAAGTAAAATATTTGTTTTGGTTCATTAGCAATATTTTTGTTATATTTTCTATGTATTTTTTCTTGGGAAAATTGACATCTGAAATGTCTATATAATGGTTATATGTTATGTGATGACAGTTGCCAGACGTACGAGGGTGGGTTTGGAATATGCCCTGGTATGGCAGCCCACGGAGGATACTCGTACTGTGCTCTGGCGGCTCTCCCATGGGCCGGACAAGTCTTTGTGACATTCGTACATATCTCGTATGTCAACGCCAGTCTTTTTTAAAATTTTGTGAATACAACTTGTCTCCTCTTATAGTCGCAGTTCTGAGTGGAGACTGACGTATGTCGACTTTTACTTGTAAAATTACATGTAAAATGTGTCTAGATAATAATTATCATGTATGTAAACGGCTGCAGACTTTGCCAATTGTTTGATAGTTTTCCAGAATACATCATCTGAACAATATACTATTTCCCAAAGGAAAATCTTGTATAATATGTCAAATTGTGTAGAAAACAAAAGCATCCGATAATCTTTTTTCATTTTTTATTATTCACGTAGTCTAGCTAGTGTCAAAATAACTGTCACCATAGTTCATAATCGTTTAGAAATGAGCTGCCAACAGACCGATACGAATTTGAAGGCGGATTCCAGGGTCGTACCAATAAACTAGTGGATGGGTGTTATTCTTTTTGGCTGACTGGTACTTTATCTTTGTACTACATGATCTACTCTGAGATAAGTACTTTGTAGTCGGATTCTCTGCATTAATTTCCATGATTTAGTGTATTGCTTATCAATGTCAGTGACATACATCATTTGACAGTTATTGTTTCACTTGTATCTCATGCTTGGTAAAAATTTTATGTAAAACACATACCAGTATCACAACTGTAATTGCAATTTATAACAGTTTTAGCTGTCTATTTTATTTACTAAATAATTTTCTTACATACACCTGTTTTTTAAATATATAACATATATTTTTATAAATATCCCCAAAACTCGAAGTAAAAATTCAATTCCGACAGAAACTATAAACTCGGTTACATGGATTACCCGGGATATCTCGGTTTCTGTATGGTCCACTGACTTCGAGATACTGCAGTATCTGAAGCATACATATAAACTTATTGAACATGTTTCACACAGATGAACACTGTTTGAGTACAGAACGCTGGATGTTTGACCACGAAGCCTTACACGAATATATCTTAGTCTGTTGTCAACACCAAGGAGGGGGTCTTATTGACAAACCTGGCAAGTTAGTGTTATTTTGTTACTGAGAAAAAAACTAAAACTATTTCCCCATCTTTAGATCACCTGTAGTATAGCTTTTTAATGGACGATAGGGCAATGTGAAACATTAAGGCTAAAGTACGTTCTTTTTCTATCGCCTTCTATGGATTTCTTCTTAAACCTACATTTTGAAAAAAAAGTTCTGCATTTGCATTTTATACCAAAATCCAAGGATTCTACAGTCATTATCAATTAATTACGGTCCTTTGGTGAGGTCAATATTGTGTTATACCAACCTGGTAGTATCAAATATTGAATGAGGGCGAAACCCGAAGACAAATCTTCTAGATTATACCACTACACCATATTGACCGACTCAAAGGTTCTTTATTTTCATATTATACATGTATATGGAACTTGTTTTCAAAATGGTGGAATTGCATTATATTTATCTCGATAGCAGGAAATTTACACTGCGGCATTCATAGTAACGTTATAATTATTATGACATCATAAACGCAATATTGACTTGGTGTTTCTGAACAAAGAAACATCAGGTCAGGCTACTTTCACAAAATATTGACATCTCTCTTGAGAATTGAGAAAACCCTGACCATATCTCTACTAATGTAGATTGATGTTCTTTTCTGTGCCCTAGAAATATTTCGTGACAAATTTACTACCTCTTAATCTTGTGAATGATATTACTTGACTTTGCTCTACAATCTTGAAGGGACATTCATGTACAGTGTATAACAGCAGATATATCTATTGTCGAGTGTCTTATATCTTGAACGACTGGAATATCTAACCATAATCATTTAATTTTGCCATGACATCACTTCAAAATTACATACTAGTATATTAACAGAACGAAATTGTTTGATGCATAAGATGATGATTACTGACCACGTGTATTGTGGAAGGTATAGACATGTTAAACGTTACAGGCCCCGAGATTATTACCACACCTGCTTCTGTCTCAACGGGCTAACTATGTCACAGCATTTTACCTGTGGAAAAGTTGGTCGCCTTCACATGCTAGGACCACAAGACAATGAACTCGTAACTACATTGTTTTTATGCATGGCGAGATAAAATGTATTAATTATGATGGAAATGTGCTATTTATAATCACTTACAAAACTTAAGATACTTAACGATATAATATCACACTTTATAATAGATAGTATATGTTATATCTTATATAATATCACAGGCGTCTGCTTCTGGTTAGTATAATAGAAAAAATATATTAGCCACTGCTCGTACTAAAGTAGGAGTAGGGGCTAATATTTTTGTTTTCTTTTACTGTTATTCATTAAGATACGGTTCAGTGATATAATCAATTAAATTAACATAACGGAATGTATTTACTGCTACGATACCACACTCCTTTATACATTTAGTTATTATAGCGTTAAATTGTTTATAATATCGAGATTACTATAAGGCTAGGTGATATAAACATAATATAATGATGCAGCTAGTATTCATAGTATATAATAGTTCTGACAAGTATGATATGTATATACTTATGTGTTCCAATCTATGACTACATCACCCAATGTACAACTCGGACAGTAATCACCAACTGGAAGACGTGGGTGTCTAGAGTAATCAGAAAAGTATTGAATAAAAGTCAAACAAAATAGTCGGTATTTGACTAACTTATTAAGATACAGTTGATGAGAATATTTCAAACATGTACTGTTCATTGTCAATAGTGAAAATATAACATTGTCATTTTAAAAGCTGTAACCATTTCAAATTACAGAAACCAGCAGATCCGGTATTCATGATAGGAGTGGATGCGGCCTCTAACGCTGTTAAATACCACAGGGGCTTGGCACGATTTTCCAAATGATGGTCCATATATATATGTAGTATAGTGTCCCTTGACACTATAATATCATATATATATATGGACCATCATTTGGAAAATCGTGCCAAACCTCAAGGACAAGATGTTTGACAAACACTGACTGGCTTCATCTTCACTGGTGTTTAAATTGTATAAACATCAGATCTGGTTTTAACTTCGTTAGGCAATCAATTTTTGGATCGTACACACGTTGTGTACTACGGTGTCTGTAAACAGGATATATTTTATTAACATAACCTTTAATTATTACTTGTCCAATGTCATATGATGTATGCTTTGTATGGTGGGTGTCGTCAAGGAAAAAAAAGACGCTTACCTTTCTCAAACGCCTGGTCTTGTTATTTTTATGGTCTCTGTGTAAAATCTATACTTTATTCAGATACTGCTCTCGTTTAACGATGTTAGTTTTTGTCCATCGTGTTTTTCGGTATGTATCATTGTGGTATGCTAACTTTTCTCTAGATCACTGTGATGCACTATCAGGTGATGGATATTATAATTAGAAAGAGTTTAGACACATGTATGGCCATCCTGTATATAACTATACAATGTCTGTATTACCCCCCAACCTATTATGCATTTTTGTTGTTTTATGAAATGTAAAAACTTTCAAGTAAAGTTCCTTTCGGTAATATAGATTAAATTATGTACTAGATTATACCAGATAGCATGGATGGATGAAATGTTGGTTGATGTTGCATCCGGTGCTCATTTAGGTCGATACCAACACGTATTCTGTAATATATCCTTTTAAAGTCATCATTTTGCTGGACTCATTTTAATTAGAATTAATGTTTTGAACGCAATATTTTGTATGTGAGGTATTCTAGTAATTACAAAAGACATTGTATCCTAAATAAATAAAAGAAACTGTTTCCTATGCGAGGTTATACTTGAGTTTCGTCTTCGATCATTATTTCAAGAAATGCCTTGCGTTCTTTTTTTTTCTTTCTTGCACTATTAAAGGGATACATGTATTAATATATTTTGGTTTAAAATATACTGCACCTACCCGCGTGAATGATTGGTACATAGTCGTGTAAATTATAAGTCATGTCATGGCCGTCTTGATTTTTACTTATATAACTATTTCTTCACTACAAAAAGTCTGTTTCGATATATAGTTTTCATATTATCTAGTTGTGTTTTTCTCGCAACAACAAACCGTACAGTGACATAGTAAGACAGCACCAAACGAAACCATAAAAGAATAGACAGGGAAGGAGGAAAAAGATATCAGATTCGAAGTGTTGTAAGGGGTGGGGTTACCTGTAGTCCCCGCTGCCGTTACACTTTAGCAATTCAGAGGTGCCAGTGGGTTGTACAAGGTGAGTGAAATAGGTCGGCCAGTTTTAGAAGAGAATCCCTTAATCTAATATAAACAATTCGTAATGGTTTCGCTTTGATTGATAAGAGTATTTAGTATCTCGAAAGACATTTCATATCAAATATTTCACTGTTGTCGAAGGCATAAATATGTCCACATAAAGTAGTTCGCAAAATGTTTTATCTAAGCCAGAGACCTATATACTACTATAGTAGGCCTATATAGGTCTCTGTCTAAGCGCAATATGAAATCAAAATCTACAACATAACCTTTCCATATTTAATTACGGCTGTAAAACAATAGACAGCATTTCCCTCTATGAAGGAAAATGAGACAGAATATGCGCGGGAAAGTAATACATTTAGACTGCAGATTTGAGGTATTCTTTAGCTTTATATCTCTAAAAACATTTCCCATGAAACTATCTTTTGTATAAAGAATGTAGGCCAAATTATGTTGCATATTTAGCTTAAAACGCACATTTCCAGAGACCTAGCTACATCATTAGGATAAAGGCAGAGACGTATATTGTATGTGATATACTAGTATACGTCTCTAATAAAGGCTAAGTTTAGGCATTTCTAACAGAGACCTATATATACTAAATTAATAAAGGTCTCTGTTTCTAAGAAGTATTGTAGATGAAATCATCGCTATAACATTCAGTAATACCAATCAATATGAAGATATGAAAATTTCATTTCATTTCGTGAGAAAACCATCAGTATTGCATGATCAATGCGACATGGTTATGTTAAAAATTCCCATTAGAGATCTAGGGCCTATCTATTCGAATTTGGCTCTCTCAGCAGTAGATAATCACAGTTATCTCCCTTGCGAGGATATTGTTATTGGAGGTAGAAAAGTTGGTACCGATAAGCAGAATGGATGACAGTCGACTCCGGTGTGTGAACAAGAAGATTGAAAATGAAAGATTCGACGATGAAGATAACCCAACAGACTCTTCATATGAACAGGTGAATATTCTCGAATATAATTTAACGATACATCCATAATGCTTTAAGAAAAGCTATGTACCTTTCTCTGTCCGAACTTCAAATTTGCCTAACTGTCATGTTGTTCCTATATCGTGTGGAACAGCTGCAAAACCGGCCTCACAGAGTACTAGATTTACCGTTTCTTAATGAGAGCGTCTGCTGTCTTGATATAAGATTGATTATATTTTATATAATGCTATAAATTGAGTACACAGAAATATTACGGATTCCATATATTATATGAAAATATATTTGATATATCTACAGTAGTCAAGTTAGAAATACTTACATTAGCTTAGATATACTGTACTGTAAATGATTGATGGATGAGAACAGGTGTTACCTATTACTTGATGTGATGGACAAGTCCAGATGCGAAAGCGTTTCAGTTAGATTGTACAAAACGAGAGAGGCATACACAGGTCAGCCTAAATGATCAGTAAATTCAGCTTTGAATTTCTAGTAAGTTATAGTAACTAGCAACGTTAACAAAACAGCTGTAGGTAATTGTTATACAGACCTGGATTAACCATTATCCCATGATACCACACAGGCTTGCCAATGTTGCTTTGGTCAATCACGAAGCCTGGGCAACATATACATAGTGGTACTGTATTGCCATAACACTCTTCATGTTACTCCTATAACATAAGAGGCCGCTGGTCGGCTCTTTCTCTATCGGGTATGATTTTGCCGACTGCGACAGCGCCTGTCAAAAGTATCTCGCTGTGTAAAACATCTAACATTGTTGGAGTATTTTCATGCACAATGTTCAAATAATAGTTTCAAAAAATACCGCAATGAATTGACAAATTTATGTTCAGCGTCAATATGTGACAAAACAGGCTAAAATAGCTAGTGGAATTGCTTTAAATATCTCATGATCAAACATTGTTTTCTCAAATTGTGTAATTAATATTCCATATTTTACAGATGCATGTTGAAGAATCAGTGGGGAAAATATTTAGGCATTTTAAGAGCAGACTAGAGTTAGATAACAGGTAAGTTATCATGTATATGGGAAAATGATAAATGGATTCCGGATGAAACGTGTCCTAAAGCTTTGATAATTAACATCAAAAACATTGACAACTGCATGGATTTTCTTGATACAATTTGTTAACCGTAACTCATGAAACATTTTATTTTATCATATGCTGGTACTTGTTATTAAGTGAACATCTGATCCAATTATCAATTATAATTGAAAATATAGATAAAAGAATTTATTATGCCATCACTGAGCAGCAAATTGGTATGATAAGATTATAAATAAGAAAGTTTGAACTTATAAAAAGTTGAATGTCACAAAACGCAGTTACCTGATCAGTATTTCTGTTTCTATTTCAGCTTAGAAGAACAACCTGTGCTGAACAGACACTCTCATATAGCATTTTTGTTGAAGGGTTTAAAAGCTCTATCATTATCATATGAGGTAATAAGTCAGAAGTAGATTTTGAATCTTCTTTGCTCTAGTGTGACATTTAAAGTCAGGAATACAGAGAATTTTATTTGTGTGTCCTGGTCAAAACAAGTTCAATAAGTAACTAAATTTAAGCATATAACAACTGACTGAACCAACACATATACCAGTATGTCTGTCTGTGGACCAGACACACACAGTAAATTGACTGATTCTAATAATTGACATATCATTGATCAATCCAGTAATTTTATATGATAAACAATGAACTATACTCTGTATTTAATGCATTGATAAGCCAAAAAATTAACATCAAGGATGGCCTTCTTGCAGTGTCTAGATGCTAGTCGACCATGGTTGTGTTACTGGATTCTTCATAGCCTTGAACTGCTGGAAGAACCTCTCCCTGAGGACACTTTGTCAAAGTAGGTTATGTTTGGTGACATGGTGTCAATATTCAGTTCTTTGCCCTAAATTTATTAAAAGACTTACATTTATTACTAATAATTTTCTTTGAATTTGAATAGAGAGACAGAAAGATTTTCTGCTTTGATTGTTATCTGTATTGTAATTTGTTTATAAGAGTTTTTACATTGAAAGATTAAGACAATTAAATATGACTTATTCGCAGTATGAAATTAATATTTTTTCCTGAAAGTGATTTTATTTTTGAATTCTTTACTTTCAGTGTTGCACAGTTTTTGGGGAAGTGTCAATGTGCGAGTGGAGGATTTTCAGGTATTCAGTAAAAAGCAACAATACAATAATAAATCTTATCAGTAGAGTAATAACATGTATCAATTTATCAACAAAAGACTCAAAAATACATTGAGATTATACCAAGCTATGTATTACACATTATACACTGGGTTAAGGGACTATAACAGCTGTGGTGCTTGACTACCCGGCCAGTTGTATCTGGTTATCAAATGATATATTATAGCATGATACCATATTGTAGAGCTTGGTGCGAGTTGTTGTTGACCGAGCTATGTAACTGAAGGGAGCAAGGTGTTCTTACAGAGACTATATGTGTAGTGTCGAAAAATAATATTTGCTTTTAAGTCCTGGACCTGTTTTATAGAAAGGCACTAATCACCTACTCATTTTTTTAGGATAATTGTCAAAAAATCAGTCCATTTTTATAAGACTTTGAATTTAAGTTATTTCTAACTACATGTATTCAGATGAATTTTCTTGTTTATTGTTGAGTGATTCTGCGGAAAACCAAGTTGGCATATTTTCTTTTATATTTGATGCTGTTTATGTACATAAAATTGTGTGTTGTTTATTTAAGGGGGACCAGGTCAAGATGCACATTTAGCTCCAACCTATGCAGCTGTGAATGCATTATGCATCTTAGGTACGGAGGAAGCCTATAAAATTATAGACAGGTAAAAAACCCATACATTTGTGAATGTTCTGTTTGTCCAAGGCTATTATGTATATTTAGCCATAAAATTAGAGCACATGCTCATAAATGTGAAACAAAGAACCTTGAAAGATAAACCATTGTTAACATAGATTTTGAAGCAGATAACATGATAATAGATAATAAAAAAAATGACCCGATCTTTTAAAAATTAACAACAAAAACAACATGGCCAACAGGTGACAATCTTGGATTTTGACAATTAAAGGTTGTTACAGCTAGATCTCAAAAAGTACTGAAGGGATTGTTCTCAAATTTCACGTGTATGCTCCCCTTGTTCCTAGGTGTGCATATTCCTTTATAGGACCAACCTGACAACAACATGGTCAACAGGCAGCCATCTTGGATATTGGCAATGAAACTCTTTTTCAAATTTGAATGTAGAGGTTCCCCTTAGTCTCCAAAGAACTAAATGGATGAAAATGAATATGGTCCTCTTTGATTTTGACAATTGCAGATTGTTCCTGCTATATAGTGTTATATAAAGTTATTAGATATTTTGAAGGGAAAGGAAGAGAAAAGGTCAGTCTAGATCTTTCATTTGACTGATATGGATCATTCATTGGCAGGCACCAAGATCTCTCCGGGATCTCTTGTTCAAAATTACTTAAGTATTATAAGATTATCACAAAAATTGAAGCAGAAAGAAGTGTTTATATGTTATAATAATTTTTCACATTATTACTTATTAAGAATTTAAGATGTGAAATCTTTCTCTCCAGACAAAAGCTCTATACATTTCTTATGAAGATGCGGACTTCAGAAGGGGCTTACAAAATGCATGAAGGAGGTGAAGTTGATATACGGTAAGTGATACCCCTCTGCTACACATGGGGGGGGATACCCTGGTAAAAGTGTGTAGAATTGGTTTGTTTAAATGTTCTATATGGTGTTTTCCAAAAGGTGATAAACCAGGTAAGTGTGTTAGACTGTGTGGGAGTTAAGAGTGAAATGAGAGATGTATTGAGATGTATGAGATGTAGGCTGTGAAACCATGTCTCAGGTTTCACCTGTAAAGAAAATTACATGATTATAGGTCCATCCCTTCATATATCATTTCAACAGTTTTGACTTTGCTCTAACAAACTGTTCGAAGAGTGATAAAACATGGCCTTGATGTCCTAGTAAGGGAGATAACAAACATTTCTGTTACAGAGGAACTTACTGTGCAGCGAGTGCAGCACGACTGACCAACATTGTGACTCCGGCGTTATTTGATGGCACCCCTGAGTGGATTGTAAGGTAGGCTATCTTAACCAAATTTGTCTGTTTGTTTGTTTGTTTGCTGTGTTTATTACAGATGAACAGCTGGAGTCATTTTAAGGCAAAGTCTCCTTGTAGTAGCCAGGTGAGGGGACTATCACATGTCATCCAGAGCAATAATGGTTGATTGTCTTGCATAAGTCGCAACCAGGACAGCACAGGGGTGTCCGTCTTCTCAGCTTCCATGAGAAAGTTTCAAACACAAACCGCCCTGGATAGGGATCAACGCTCACGTCAGACCTTTACCCAAGGTCACATTGTACATGCTGTAGTAGCTGATAGTGTTATCCTTCTTAACCTGTCATATCTAGAAAATACATCTTTTAAACTTTAACAAATATATATATACATAAAAGATGAAGATTTTTAGCCCACCATCATCAGATGGTGGGCTTTTCAAATCGCCCTGCGTCCGTGGTCCGTCCCTCCGTCCGTCCGTCCGTAAACAATTCTTGTTATCACTAATCCTCAGAACGTACTGAAGGGATCTTTCTCAAATTTCATATGTGGGTTCCCATTGGTGCCTTGTTATGCATATTGCATTTTGAGACCAATCAGAAAACAACATGGCCGACAGGCAGTCATCTTGGATTTTGACAATTGAAGTTTGTTATCGCTATTTCTGAGAAAGTACTGAAGGGATCTTTCTCAAATTTCATATGTAGGCTCCCCTTGGTGCCTAGTTATGCATATTGCATTTTGAGACCAATCTAAAAACGACATGGCCGACAGGCAGCCATCTTGGATTTTGATAATTGAAGTTGGTTATCGCTATTTCTCAGAAAGTACTGAAGGGATCTTTCTCAAATTTCATATGTAGGCTCCCCTTGGTGCCTAGTTATGCATATTGCATTTTGAGACCAATCGGAAAACAACATGGCCGACAGGCAGCCATCTTGGATTTTGATAATTGAAGTTTGTTATCGCTATTTCTGAGAAAGTACTGAAGGGATCTTTCTCAAATTTCATATATAGGTTCCCCTTGGTGCCTAGTTATGCACATTGCATTTTGAGACCAATCGGAAAACAACATGGCCGACAGGCAGCCATCTTGGATTTTGATAATTGAAGTTTGTTATCGCTATTTCTGAGAAAGTACTGAAGGGATCTTTCTCAAATTTCATATATAGGTTCCCCTTGGTGCCTAGTTATGCACATTGCATTTTGAGACCAATCGGAAAACAACATGGCCGACAGGCAGCCATCTTGGATTTTGACAATTGAAGTTTGTTATCGCTATTTCTGAGAAAGTACTGAAGGGATCTTTCTCAAATTTCATATGTAGGTTCCCCTTGGTGCCTAGTTATGCATATTGCATTTTGAGACCAATCGGAAAACAACATGGCCGACAGGCAGCCATCTTGGATTTTGACAATTGAAGTTTGTTATCGCTATTTCTGAGAAAGTACTGAAGGGATCTTTCTCAAATTTCATATGTAGGTTCCCCTTGGTGCCTAGTTATGCATATTGCATTTTGAGACCTATTGGAAAACAACATGGCCGACAGGCAGCCATCTTGGATTTTGACAATTGAAGTTTGTTATCGCTATTTCTGAGAAAGTACTGAAGGGATCTTTCTCAAATTTCATATATAGGTTCCCCTTGGTGCCTAGTTATGCATATTACATTTTGAGACCTATCGGAAAACAACATGGCCGACAGGCAACCATCTTAGATTTTGACAATTGAAGTTTGTTATCGCTATTTCTCAGAAAGTAATGAAGGGATCTTTCTCAAATTTTCATATGTATGTTCCCCTCAGTGCCTTTTTATGCATATTGCATTTTGAGACTAATCGTAAAACAACATGGCCGACAGGCAGCCATCTTAGATTTTGACAATTGAAACTTGTTATCGTTATTTCTAAGAAATGCTGAAGGGATCTTTCTCAAATTTCATATGTAGGTTCCCATTGGTGCCTTGTTATGCATATTGCATTTTGAGACATATAGGAAAACCACATGGCCCCCAGGCAGCCATCTTGGATTTTGACAATTGAAGTTTGTTATCGCTATTTTTCAGAAAGTACTGAAGGGATCTTTCTCAAACATTTTTGTAAGTTCCCCTTGGTCTGTAGTTCTGCATATTGCATCTTGGGACCAATAGGAAAACAACATGGCCGACAGGCAGCCATCTTGGATTTTGACAATTGAAGTTTGTTATCGCTATTTATCAGAAATTGCTGAAGGGATCTTTCTGAAATTTCATATGTAGGTTGCCCTCTGTGCCTAGTTATGCATATTGGATTTTGAGACCAGTCAGAAAACAACCTGCCCGACAGGCAGCCATCTTGTATTTTGACAATTGAAGTTTGTTATCGCTATTTTACAGAAGGTACTGAAGGGATCTTTTTCAAATTTCATATATAGGTTCCCCTTGGTCCCTGGTGTTGCATTTTGGGACCAATCCGAAAACAACAGGCGGCCATTATCGCTAAATCTTAAATTTTATATATAGGTTTCCATTGTTTGAAAAGTACTAGAGGGCTGTTTCTGAATTTACACAGATTAGTAAGACTTAGAGGAAGGGAAAAGTAGAGAAAAGATCAATCTGACATGGAACCTATAAAGATCATTCAATAGTGGGCGCCAAGATCCCTCTGGGATCTCTTGTTTTGTTTTGTTCTTCTTTTCTTTTTGGATTTTGTGTTAAGTAATAAGGTATTTTGTTGACAGTTGTCAGACTTATGAGGGTGGATTTGGAGGTTGTCCTGGTATGGAGGCCCACGGAGGATATTCATTCTGTGGACTGGCAGCTCTATCTCTCATGGGACGGACAAGTCTTTGTGATCTCCGGGCATGTCTGGTATGTAAATCATAGTCAAAATTAGAATCTCGATGTATGATATAGCACCACACATGTATCACATTCTCACATAAGATGAACAATTAGTTTATCTAAATTAAAGTGGGGAAATCCCCAAAGAACCAACGTCCATTCAGTGTAGTTTAGGAAAAAGTTTGTCTTCTAGGTCTCGGGAGTTTGTCTGATGATGTAACTCCTGGTGGACCTGTTCTGTTAGTTAAAGCCTAAAACGTCTTTAGAAAGTCTTATTCCAAGTCTTGCGAGAAAGCATCAAACCACTAGGTTTGTAACTATTTCTTATACAATCAAATTCAATAAGTCAAACAGTTCAGAATAAGATAAGTGCTTAATAATACCGGTATATGCATGCTACTTTAATTTTGTTTTGCCTGTAAGACATGTACCTACTATAGAATTGTCTTTGTTCTTGGATTAATTCCTACAGAGGTGGACAGCCAACAGACAGATGAGATTTGAGGGTGGATTCCAGGGTCGTACCAATAAACTAGTAGATGGGTGTTACTCCTTTTGGCAGGCTGGTGCCTTCCCTCTGTTCCACATGGTCTGTTCCATGCAAGGTATGGTTATTGTAGTGACTCCACCTTAAGCAGCTATTAAATCTAATCAGTCCATGCAATAAAAAATTTGTTAATCACAAAATATTGATTGATATACAATGTATTTGATTTAAGAATTGTTTTGAAATTTCAAAGCGACACGATCATTCAAATTCAAAATAAACATAAACTTATCTGGCTGTTTTATCTGTTTAATTGTAATTGATTGAAATAGATTTCAGTGGTAAATTAACACTTAACTGACGTATATTTGACCTCAATATCTCAACATGATTTTAGTTTTATGAAACACTTTTCACACAGATGACCACTGTTTGAGTACAGAACGCTGGATGTTTGACCACGAAGCCTTACAGGAATATATTTTAGTCTGTTGTCAACACCAAGGAGGGGGTCTTATTGACAAACCTGGAAAGTAAGTGATAACAGTAAGGGATACTACAGCCAGTCATTGCTAGGGCCTAAGATATAATATCACCAATCATTGATGATGACAATGACGACAATAGCAATCTATATCAATGATGGTGTGGAATATGAAGAAGATGATATTTAATATTTTTGTGTCAAAGTGAATATTTGTGCAGATCTTAATCTATTTTGATCACTGTAGTAGAAAAAATGATTCGAAAAATAATATTGAAAAATAAATGAAATTAAAAATACTATTTCTATTTTATACAAATTTACAGTTTATAGAGAATCATTCTGTACATTTACCTATAGAGGCACTGTATATATTTATATTTTCGAATGTAGGATGCCATGAATATATTATATAAATGCACAACTTCACATGTCTGTGGCTGGCCCTTTATATGTATTTATTGAAAGTTTCAGGCCCTGATTATGTATTTATTTCAGGTCCCGTGACTACTACCACACCTGCTACTGTCTCAGTGGACTAGCAGTGTCACAACATTTCGCTGGTGGAAAACTCGCTCATCTTCACACAGTAGGATCCCAAGACAATGAACTGGTAACTATATCAATCTAATTAAAATTAGACTTGTAATTTCCACTCCTCTACGATACACTGGAATACAAGATTCAATGATGCTGAGATGACCTCATATGGGACATCGTTAGATCTTGCATTGAAGTGTATCATAGAGTATTGTAGAGGAGCGGAAATTACAAGTCTAATATTAATTAGATTGCTATATTTATTAAACGCACCTTGCTATGACCAGAAAATGAATTGATTTCATATAATGAAACTATTGGATTTCTTTAAAGCCATTTGTGATGGATTATTTAAAACACAAGGAATATTAATCATGAATTTGAATATTTTACAAAGATTATATACAGTTTCTTAGATTAATTTCTCAGTTTTATGAAAAATCATTCCCAAGATTACATTATGTTGCGAGTTCAGATACGTTTTGAGCGAATCATGTAACCAAAATTTTTGAAAGAAGCATGCAGGCAAGTCCAAAGATTTACAGGCAGCCCAAAAATAAGAGATTTCTGGCCTGTCAGAATCTTGATGATAACTTCATTAGATTCTATGGTTTAACACTCATTATGACAGTTTGAAGAAAAAGTACAGTGCATTGCAGCCAGTTCTGTACAAAATTAAAAAATCTGCTGTTTATGTGTGTTTTTGATTCTAAAATTCATCATTCCTATTGCAGAAACCAACACATCCAGTATTCAATATAGGAGTTGATGCTGTGGCTCACGCTAACATGTACTTTAACAAGTTGTCCCTACCTCAGGAGCCAGATGTATGACATCAAACATTGGTCAGCTCCATCAACGTCCTTCCCTGGTGTCTAGGTTCCAGGTCAGGTATTCAACAGGACAACGTGAGACAACATACTAGGGTATTACGTCTGTACGCAGGTACAGCTGGTATAGAAAAAGGAAGAAAACTTTGATGTGTCACACAGGAGAAAAAATAAGCAACTCGTGTCTACAAAGTAGATGTCAGCCATTGTGGTGTATATGAGAGACTAAGTGTATGGTAGCATATACATAAAAGTGATGAAAGGCAAGGGAGATTACCTGCGAGCTCCTTACACCTGATCCTTCAAGGTTCCGACGAAACAACAAAGTTACCCATTCTCAGAACATCAGGATCGGAATGACCAGTTGATTGATAGTTAAGGCTTAGAATACATACATAAAAAAATATAGGTATGCTTAAGTTCAAGTCTTTGTTCAATCAGTAAATCTGCTTTCCTTTATCGCAGTCCAAATGGTTTGACTGATAGGACCAGATTGGTTTGTTTATGAAATAAGGATAGACAGATTGCTCTTACAAGGGGGTTTGTTGTTTTCAGACGAGCCTTAACAAAGACTTTCAAAGCCTATATTAACACCAGCAGATCTTTCAAGATTTATGCCTGAAATGTTCCATTTAAGAAATTTATTAATTAGTTTCACTACATAAATAACATGGCCCTAGGTCACATGTTTCCCTCTACAAGTATCTCTTCAGTATCATATGATCAGTCATTGCGAGGTCTGGTCGTGTTTTATATGTATCACTGGTACTATGGACTCTTAATGTATAACATTAAGTGATTTATTTACGTAATTCATTTCATCTACTCAAAGAAAAGGTAGTTTCAGACTAGTGAACAATTTATTACCAGTATCAGTAAAGATAAAAGAAAATTGATTTTTAACTGAGATCTCTATAAATTTGAAAGGTTTTATGAAAGTGGTATACAAACCAGCACTTTATATTTTATACAGACTGTTATCGGCATAGCATCAGTGCATTGCAAATACAAATGTATATCATTTCTGTTAAGTATAGAAAATTATTTTGGACTTGAATATATTTTGATATCGATAAACCAGTGTTGTATACTAACTGGTAAGGTATATTATTTTATAGGCATACATTGTTATCTGCTGTATCTCACTTTATTATCCAGGGAATCAGATTAAAATGTCAATATTAGATATAATGTGGATCTTTCTTATAGCTGTAAACTGTTGCCTCTGTGGTAGAGCAAAACTATCTGCAGATTATTAAAATATTTCATATCTTCAAGACAAAACAAATAAACATTTACACAGTTATTGTTTTAGGAATTGGTGTCATGATCCTGTAACACATATAACTATTGCTGATAAACTTTTAATATAAAACCTGCCACAGATTTTTGTTGGTTTGTAAGCAATGATAATACATTTTATTACACCATGAAATATCCTCATAAGTGTAGGTATTCTTTATTGTGTTACACTTCCCATCAGATTTCTGTAGTTCTTGAAACACCGTAATCTATTCTGTCAAAATGAGATAGGTGATGTCACAAAAGTGGTCATATGATCAAATGGTGTTATAGTCCCAGAACACATACATGGTGTAACAGGGTTTGCACTGGGCATTTCATAAATGGGGTCCTTTTCAGATAAAATGGAGTCCCTGTGAATAATTTGAATGGAGCTTCCAGAAAAAAATGGGGTCCTTTCAAATTTCTTTGATTCAAAAGACTATGGGGATGGCTTCAATGCAAACCCTGGTGTAATATGCTCTATCAATGGGATGATGCAGAGCAAATGTAAATTGATATCAATATATATATATACAAATATTTGTGTTGCATTTATATAGTGTCCAAGTCGACAGATTTTAGAATACAATTTGTAGTGTAAACAGTCTGTATGTTTAATGTATATGTTATTAGACTAGTTACACGTAGACACGTGTCTAAAAACCATATTCACAAATATGTTCTCAAAGAGTATCTTTATAATCTGTGTGAAACTGTTGTGATGAGAAAGAAAATATTGTTTATATAGACTGTGTCCCACTAGAGAAAGAATGTATTGTTTATATAGACTGTGTCCCACTAGAGAAAGAAAATATTGTTTATATAGACTGTGTCCCACTAGAGAAAGAAAGTATTGTTTATAAAGACTGTGTCCCACTAGAGAAAGAAAGTATTGTTTATATAGACTGTGTCCATCTAGATTGTGTTTTACAAATGAAAATTTATATATATCTATATTAAACATTCGATATGTTACTGCATTTACACATATAGTGTTCCAGTATAGTAAGTTTAATGTAACATTAACAGATGTGATATTCTGGACTTTGGTTGTATGTATAAGAGATGCGTAAATATGGATGCATGGAATGCTTTGGTATACAGTGTAGTTATGGTACCGTACTGCTCTAATGCTTTAGTTTCTGTGTAAATGTATTGAATGTTGAAAGGTCTACACATAAAATATATTTGAGTAATAGTTTGATTTTGAGAGATCATGTTTTAGATTAGAAAATTGAGGTTAGACAAACCGTACATGTAATTATTTCTTGGTCTGTGCATACCAGATAGATATCACCAAAGTTGTTTGTATCACAGGGATTTGTCACAGATTCCCAACACATGGTCCATACACTTTAGAAGTGGATATTTTCGCTTAGTCACCTTCCAAACTGTTCACGGTGTGGATATTTTCGCGCTGTCATTCATACTGAATATATATTCTAGGGCTTCTATGTTATTTTTCCTTTTCTATAGATAAACCGTATATTCCGAAATCTCATTCTTCTCACTTTTCAAGTTATTATAGCTATGTCTCAAACACTTGACCGACCATAGCAAAGTTACACATCACAGACAACATGGCGCTTAAATGCCGACATGGTTTACCACCAAGAAATTGCTTCTTGGATTTTGTTGTATTTAGTTTATTTGGTTGAAATATACGCATGTCAATATATTTACATGTTAAAATGTTCGTGTGTGGATATTTTCACAGAAATTTAATGATCGCGAAATAAGTAAAAAATTTCGTCCCCCGAACAATTCCACTTTTACTGTGTATGTATATATGCAGAGTAGGTTTGGAGTTTATGCCAAGTCCCTGTGATTTGTATATTTATTTATCATCCAATGATCTATCAGAGTTACTTCCCTTTCTTTCACTTGGTGGTACAGCAATAGTTTGTCAGCTGATGGGGGGCCGAGAATGGGTCAAAATGGAAAAATAATGGCGGCAAGACTGATATGGAACATACATGAATCGGGTTGTCAATCCAGACAACTCCTATGATTTTTTAAGAGAAACTGATATAATGACAACCAAAACCTTAAGTATTTCATTTTAGCTGTTCCTTTAGTAGTTTTACATTTACCATAAAATCCTTAGCCATGATCTTTTTTTTATTTTGCTTTATATATGCATAATGTCAACATAATCTCATAGAAGCATTTAATAGACTTGTACAATATTTTTGATTACTGTAATAGTATAGAAGCTCAATGAAGGACTGTTGAACTTGTGTCATGGTGCAGCATCCCTTCAACATATGTCAAATTTTTCATTAAGGTGCTAATAGTTCAGAATGTGGGAATAGACTTTGACTAGATTTGGTCTGGAGAATTTGACCAAGGGTCTATAATTCTTTTGGCAAAGCTCATTAGCCAAAAGAAAGTTGGGGTATTTAAGTTCGGTGAATAAACTATGAATCTTCTTTTGAACAAAGAACTCTGCAGTGTAACGGGCTGTCCGCCATAACATGAAGATCTCAAATTGGGAAAATCGAATTTTACTACTATGGAAATTTATTTTGAAGTGATAAATATCCTCTGGACAACTTGTTTTGAATATGGTATCAAACTACAGTGTTACAGTAGATAAAACAGTTCTAGAACTTGTCAAAGATGACATCATGTCACCTAAACATGATTCAACATTACACAAAATGGTGAAGTGCTATTATTTTTATTTTCCTTAGTTACTGTAAGTACTAAATGTATGTTGAGCATCTCATTAAGTTCTGCCAGTCAATATACATTTTAGAGATATTTGTGTGATCTAAATCATAAAGTCTTGTTTATACAATATTGATACAGAATAAATGATCATAACAATGTTTCAATTATTCATGTGTGTGCCACCTTTTGTTTTATTGGTTAATGATGAGGAAGAGAATAAAGTGACATCATGTGATATTATGTAGATTTCATTGATTTTATGTAGATTACTTGCTGTACATGTGACAGCAGGTTTAACTGTTGTGTGGTAAAATACCCAAGTAATGTTTATTGGGGACCAGAAAAGTTGGACCAAATGTGGTAAATGTATGTTGTTGTGTTCCAAATTGTTAATCATGAATCATTTCAAAAAGCTGCCTTTCAATTATTGGTGTTCCAAAGAAGAATACCAAATAAAGATAATTAAAGGGTTCTTAAATGTTGTGCGTGTTGTATCACTTCATACGCATTTCCAATTCAGTGGGTTAATAAGATCTAGATTCTACAGAGAGACATGTAAATTTGAAGCATGCAGAATGTATTTCTAATCTGGGAACACAGCTTTTCCTGTGTTCATGTGTACCAGTAAGTTGTTTGTATAATTATATTTTGGTGTAGGGGAGGGAGAATGGGGGGTCAGCATTGAAAGGAGACAATGTTTTTTTTTCTTAGCTTTTCTAATTACATCACATATTGGCTGTAACAATATAAGCCAATGAACGAAACTTGAATTGAGGGTTCAACCATGTCAAAAGAAGATGTAGTGTTATAAAGTAAATTAGCATTGCCTATAAGTAAAATATTAAATACATGTAATGAAGTACTGTTTAGATTGTAACTTTTCAACACATGATCTTTCACCACAATTACCTGTTAGATATACAGTGATTTCTACGAGGTCATAATGATCTTCACTGCCAGGTCAACTTTATATGAGTGCAAATTGCTCTGTGATGTCTTTTCTTGGTTTAAAATGAAGAATTTCTTGATGATGCATGTTTGTACTCTTAAGATAATTTATGTGCATAGTAATCAACAGGCAGTGTGTATTGCACTGTATTTTGGTCACTGAGACTCTGCTTGGTGAAAGGTTGAAATACAAAGTACATGTACATGTAATTAAATTGTAAAAAAGATTGGCTTCTTAAGGAAAAATGTTTTTTTATTTAGAAACATGCATATAATGTATGACATACATATGTTGTAGTTTGTGAAATCATTGATTACTTTAAAAGTTTTAGCTATGTATTAGTCTTTGAACAAAATAGATCGGGTATGTTGAAGTTTTATGGTTTTTGCTAAAAATGCTCCCCTTTTCTGCTTTCTGAAAGGAAAAGAAGCATATTTTGCTTAAAATAACATCCATTGTCTTAAGTATAAGAACATTTGAGTTGTTTCATTCATGATCGGTCTATGAATACTTGGGAAAACCATTTTTAAAGATATCTTTTAATACAGGTATTTAAGATACTGATATTATTACATTTTAGAAATATTAAGACCTTATGTATTCATTGGAAGCAAAAATTTTAATGACAAGAATACATGTCTCTTATTTGGTTCCTTCTACTAGGTTTTCATTATTAAGTCTGCAAATGGACATTGCTCACTCAACCGGAAATAAAGTAGATTATGAAATAATATAAGATTTGTTGTCATTTTTCCTGCTTAAAATTTGTGAACATTACAGTTTTACTAATTCTGTCTCACCTTCACTAAATATGATCTAAATTCATAAAGATTCATCATAAATACTGTACATATATGTGTGCACCATGCTTCATACATTGTTCAAGTATAAGAATACCACAGTGTTTCAGGGTGCCCAGATCAGGTCACAGTTACTATTTAAAGAAAATCCTTGTCATTACGCTAGCAAATCATTTTAAACTGATTTTGGTAAACAGATATAAATTATATTGGTCAAATATGAGAATACAGTAAAACATGTTTATAATCCCAGGGGACCAACTGAATCAGTTTGTTATATTGATAGTTCGTATTACATGTATTACAAAGGGCCTGTTTCCAGTAATGTTAATTCTCCATAGGAGCCTGCCCCCGTATAATTTCTTATCTAGCTCAACTACAGTTTTTTTCTTTTCCGAAGAATAATTTTACACCTTTCCGACACCCAGATTTCATAATGTCAGTGAAAATGTATTTTTATAAAGTTGTCATTTTGAGCATCAAAGACATAAGGTCGTAAATAAAAGAAGGTTATCTCGAAATTGTAATTCGCAACATAGTATAAATTTCTTTTGATAAATATTTCCAAAACATCGTGTTTATTCATAAAACATAAAACAAAATTTTCTCGGATGAAAATGCACTTGCAGAGACACAATTATGAAGAAAAATGCCATAAAATTGCAATTTTCTCCCGTTATATAGTTTTGGATGCAAATTTCCATCACAAAATCGGATAGAGCTTTACTTGTTTCATATGTGTACCAAAAATCAGCTAATTCCATGTGGTGGAACGTTCTCATATCGCCGCCTGAATGTGGTTGTAAATTGAAAGAAAAGGAGAAATGAGTAACAACCTTGTCTGAAACCCTATTATATAGCTTATTATATACAAAATTTTATATTGAATATCAGAGCGGATATTTTCATGACAGTTTTATGATATCTAACGACTAAATAAACAGTATCGATATAAAGATTTACACTGAGGACACCCTGATACATGAATACAGTTCTATCTCAAGTTGTCATCTTTTGAATTTTCTGATTGTGTGGCCTTGTACATTTATCCGTATCTTCTTGTCTTTGTCTATACGTTTACGGAATCATTGACTCGACGCTAGCTATTCTTGTCTCACTTTCCTTGTTTTATTGTCCCATCTCTAAAGCGTTGCGACTCTGTCAGGGTTGGGACCCTGACTTGTCTCACTTTCTTTGTGCCTGCCGACCACGCCATCGTTCTATTGCGTTCAGGTTCAGTGTGCCAGATAGATCAGGGACAGAGCTAACTTTTCTCCATGCCATCTTATCAGAGAATATGTCAAGGTCATGACCTCGCTATGGGATAAAGAAAATGTCAAAAAAAAAATTCTCGATCTGAGAATTTTCTTCACCGTAAATAAAAGAGTATGATGCACTGAGACGGAATTTGAAAATTTTTTGATCATCGGATAAAAAATGACAGAGATATGGCACTTTGAAAATTTCAAAGTTTTCCCCGCCAAAATTAAAAAATCGAGCAAAAATGCCTAAATTTTTTTCAGCTCCTTCATTTAAACACATACAGACTTGATATTTGGCACAACCATAGAACATAAGAGTGGCTACAAAAGAAGTTATTTTTCACTGACCTTGAACTTCATTCAAGGTCAAATAATAAAAAAAAAAATAAACAAAAATTCTTTTGAATCAGGTTCTTTGTTCTTTCGTTTTTTTCCTTAAACAATCAATGCATCTTGTAGTTCATTGGCGGGGCTCACTTTTCTCCGCGATATGTTATCAGAAAATATGTCAAGGTCAAGGTCTAAGCGCGAGATCAAATCAAGGTAAAAAAATTCAAAATTAGTTATTTTTTTGACTGCATTGCAAAGTGCATGAATAATGAAGACGAACGGTTCAAGTTTTATGGTCGTGCGATAAAAAATGCCGTAGAAATGGCACTTTGAAAAATATTTGTTTTCCCGCCAAAATTCAAATTTTCCCAAAAATGCACTTAATTACCCTCTGCTCCAAAATCTTTACATACACAGATATTATATTTGGCACAGTGATAGCATGTACGGATGCCTACAAACTTGATTGCTTTTCAATGACCTTGACCTTCGTTCAAGGTCACAGAGGTCAAATGATCAAAAATCGAAAATTTCAAATTCTCTTTCAAACGGTTAATTTTTATTGTATATTAAAGAAAAAGTTTGTTTGAAGATGTTTGCAACGTTTCCAGGTCAAACGTCAGCTTTATCTCAGAAAAAATACATAGGAAACATTTAACTGCCAAAATTAAATATTATCCTACAATTACACTTGAAATGTTTTTCCTCCAATACTCTGACACCAACAGACTTGATAATTGGCACATATAAAGCATTAATGACTGGCTACAAAAGGTATGCACATATTTGACCTTGACCTTCGAAGTTCAAGGTCACAGAGAGGGTTGAAAGCCAATTGATCGGTTAAAGAAGGGAAGCGAAGAGAAAACGAAGAGAAATCGTAGGTAAAACGTACAAAAGCGTTCGTCAGAACGAGAACATGTCTGCAATCATTTTCTAGTTGGAAATCCTGTGTTTTGATCTTGATCAAATTTGTTTGTTGTTCTGTCTATTTGTCAGCTAATATCTTCAACCACGGGGACTTGTGAAGTAGCCATCTTGGATTTTTGAAAGTGTTTCTCTCACTTCTTTTCATATCTGTGTACATATTCTCAACATACCGAGCAAATACTCTCGTGTTTTTGTTAATTATCTAAAGAAAGTCGAAAATCGGCAATTCAACCATAGGCTAATTCAACCCAAGATTTGAAAATGTTCCACCACTTACATGTTGATGATTTTTCCTCTCATCAATAGCATATTACGTACTGTTTAATAGGATAAAAATTGGTTTGCATCCAACGCCCATAAAAGGGTGTATTCTCTAAAAAACACAGTTTTTGTGTCTAAAATGTTATCATCGAAAATGGCATTTTTGAGATTGTTTCTTCCATAAAACAGCCAAATGGCGCGCTGGAAACATGATTTTTTGTCACAATCATGCCATGAATGTATCCTTTACGGTGACTATCATTTGATTAGATTTTCATTAATATTTTACATAACATGCACATTTTATCAACACTTAGACAGCTTCTGAAATGTACAACTTTGAGGAGCCATAAAAAACAAACCAAGTGACCTAAATCTTTATACTTTATAGATTTGTGACCACAACGGCATGGGCAATGCACCACCAACAGGAAATTTGAATCAGAGAAGGGGCCATTTTGGAAACAGGCCCTTTATTGTTTTTTGCCTAAAAACTTCGCTGTATGAAAATTTTAAAATAAAAATACAAGCAAGCAAGTACGATTAAAAGCGTTGCAATTATTTTAAGTCGGTTATAATCTAGGTCATTTATATGCAGATACTAACTAGTGCTGATTACCACTTTATTGAGGATACTTAATAGTCTAGCTAGGTTTATTCATGTAAGCTAATTTTTTCAGCCTTCATTCCAGTATACTATTGGCCCAATATCAGGTCTCGGAAGTCTCTTGGCTATTGAGAAATCATTGTTTAAAGATTTAACATATTTTACCCCGTGACCGTGAATATATTTCAATGTCATTCATTTGAAGAAACTTGGTAGCCTTTCACCCCAGCATGCTACAAGACCAATATCAATTCCTTTGGCCTCTTGGCTATTGAGAATAAAGATTTTAATCTATTTGACCCAGGTGACCTTAAATGAAGGTGAAGGTAATTCATTTGAACAAACTTTGTAAAGTTGTTTTTAACGATTTTAGTTGTTTTACCTTTGACCTGGAACACAGGTCAAGGTAATTCATTTGAATAAAATAAGTAGCCCTTCATCCCAGCATGCCAAAGGACCAATATCAGGTCTAATGGTTATTGAGAGAGAAAATTTGACACCGGATGGCCACCACACCATGGCATAAGCTCACTTGCCCTTCGGGAAGGTGAGCTAGCAAAGGTCACAACAGGCTGTGTTGCGATGATCTTGAGTTATTTGTATGCGTCTCTAGATATGTGCCTTCAAATTATAGAACTACCCTGGTACACATAAAAGGCTTATTGACCTTATATTAAGTCACCTAAGCCATAATGTTAAAGTCAATTTGAATGACCCATTTGACACATACACGACCATCAACCGCTAGGGTCAGTCAAGACCAATATGTGCAAACCACCAACTGCCATCCAATGGTGATAATTCTAACCAAATTTGAATTACTTCCAATGGCAGTCCAACAAATGATCCTAAAAAAAATCATTTCTATTTATAAATTATAGTTAATTTTACCCCTCTCCAAGGGATGCAAGACCCGAGGTTCATGAACTTCACGATTTTGGTAAAGCACCTCAAGACTCTTCCATCTACGAATAGATCACCCGAGACTTTGTCTCTGTGACCTGTTTAAGTTTTTTTTATAAACAAGAGAAATCATGAAGACAACATTATTTTATATAAAGGGTCAAAAGCTCAAGGTCATTGGCACTATAAATATAATATATATTTTGGAAAGTTCCCTTTGACCAAATGAATTCAAAATTAACACAGTACTTTCCTACCGGCACAGCTTGCCTGGAATTCCTTTTTGATGTAACTGGTCAACTGTCAAGGTCACTTTTACCATAACTAGAAAATTGATTTCCAGACAATAATTCAAGTTATTTGGACTGGTATAACACTCTACAAAACAGTCCTTTGGCTATGAACTGATCAATATTTAGCCATAAACAGATCTATATATTGTTGAAAAGTCCTTGTATGAAGAGATAAGAGATGTACTCAAACACTAATCCGAGATTTAAGGTGAAAAGGTTAGAAAAGGTTTCATTATTATATTGGTATGTGATCATGATATTACACCTTCTCAGAGGCAGTGAAATGTGTGAAACAAGTAACACAGCAATACTAAACCGACCAACTTTGAATGATGATTTAAATTTTATACAATTGCAGGCTTATTTAATCTTTGATGTTGCTGAACTTGTACTGAAAGCAAACAAAGACATCCGAATGATTTTACATGTTTATTAATTTGTACAACATTCACATCTACCTATAAGTCAGGTGTGTCGTAAGTCCAGATATACAAAAGAATGAGTAATGACATGACTCAACTCAGCTACACAAAATAGACCAAGCCGAGACTAGGAAACGACACCTCCAAACTAAGGGCTCCCTGTTGGGAAGACAGAATCACAAATCTCTTTGTTACAAATCCCTCTTTTAGAGTTAAATGTTTGATTTTTGGAATTTGGGATTTGTAAACAAGATAAAAATATGCTTAAAATTTACATTTATACACAAATATTTCATGTTTTTACAACTTTGTGGTCTTTGATTATGTTTTAAACCAAAAAGGATTTCAATTTGTATATTATCTGGATGCTTTCCGAGTGTTTCAAACTAATTAAGCACCCTAATTCTGTTGCAACCATTACCACTTTCAGATTGATATCCCTTGGGCAATGGCAGTCAGAAATATCGATGCTTCAGTTTCAAAACACTCGAGTTTTACTTTAAAATTATGTGGAAATTAAAAAAATCTCAGAAAAGATGTTGATATAAAGTTAAACAAAAGAAGGGCCAGACTAATGGACTAGGAGACCACAAATTCATAATCAGGTACATTTATTTCATTATTAATCATTATAGCACTTCTGTTCCAATAGATTTGCAGAATTAAGATGTTTTGTGCCAAATTCAACATTAGAATTAACAGCTATTCCATATATATACACTTTAAAACGTTATAGTTCATCTGTATATCACTCATACACAGTTTAAATTTGTTAAATAAAGCTAAAACACCCAATCTCATCTGTGTTTCTCACCTCTTTTCAGATCCTTAGAAGATTCACAACATGACTTGGATTACAATGAAAATCTAATCTAGCAGACATGTACATATGATACAGACTTTTAAAAAATTTCTTGTTGTAAGAGACAAGATTTTCAATAACTCATGAATCCTTGTCAAACTGAATCATTGAATCTACCGTAATACCATGTATAAAGCATAGAGGTGTATAAGAAAACTACACTTTCAATGTACAACATTCAAAACAATGACTTTTATCACCAAGAACATTTGCACCAATAGATGTTAAAGTGACACTCTTGCAGCATACATGTACAGCATTTATCATTGATTTTGGTATCAGTAAATAATATGTGTGACATTATACACTCAAGTTCACATCTTTTACAAATAGGTGAATTTAACCAAAGGTGTAAGAAACCAAATGATGCCAATTAACATACAGACATGGTACTTTGAATATGTAGTAGCTGGAAGGTACACTTTCAGGACATTGTTTGCACTCATAAGCTAGTAAGTATACAGGAAATTCACTTTACCCAAATGCCTGTTACTGAAAAATAATTAATTTTCACACGTTTCACCTTTAGTTAATTTCATGCATATGTCACTCTAAAATAAATAGACAAATAATTCATAAACTTAAAATTTCACCTGACATCATCTCAATATTACTCAGTAGTGGAAGTTGTGGGTTTTGTTAAGTTAATGTGCATGTAAGTACATTTCAAAGAATCAGTTCAGTTCAAACACCACCTTTTAAATGTATCAACCAGTACATACTAAAATAGCCTTGGCTTTTGACTGGCCCACAATTTATACAACTAATCAAAAGAAGAAAATGAAATACTAACTTCCTCTAGATTTATGACCATCTGTTTTTTCCACCTTTTTCAAGAGAAGCACTTTGATCAACTTATCATTTCTGAATTATTTTACAGTTTTAGATCTTAGATCTTCAAGCTTTAACAAGTCCTGGGCTTGATGTTTATAGTTGATTGCAATTGCTATCCACAGAGTGAGGGGTCAAAGCTCTCTCCCCTCAGATATTTATAAAAGAATGAGATCTAATTGAGTATGAATTCCACGTGGACTGTCTGACGTATATATATATCAATCACCAAATGCAGCAATGGGATTGAGCGTGAAGTTAAAAAAGTTATAAAACAGTTGTTCCATCTTATTCTGTACATTATGATTTAGATCCTGTTTGGCTTCACTCCACACTACATACACACTTGGATTTCCCACATGCCAGCGATATGTCTTTACACCAGCTTTCCGTCTAACCACATGGCCTGCCATCCGATAGTCACGACAGAAGAAAAAATATATAGCCTAATAATCCTGTTATTCAGTTTTTAACTTTTTCCGACGACCTTGTGATAGTTCACCTTCTGCTGAGCTTTCAGACTCAGATCCACCATCAAATGTCAGTGCACTATTTTTCGAGCTAACTGTGCCCGACTGGGCAAACTGTCCTGTACTCCTAGCTTTGTCCAATCCACGAACTGAAACAAACAAAATTTTACGCATATTTCAATATGGAATAGCAGTAGCTAGTGTTGGCATTTAGGTGATAGCTTCAATACTGAAGGGGAAAGATGGGGCTCACTCTCCACTCCTAAATTAATATAATCATATACAACAATTGAATCTCCTTTGTCAAAGAAGCTGATTTGAAATTAAATCACTTGCCACATATCAACTAGCCTTTTATATAATTACTTAAGGTATGCAATTGAAAAAGTTAAGACATATACTACTCTTCATAATTACATGGGAATTTTCACATTGTAGTGTTCAGCAAAGAGGCTATTAAGCAAAGGCATCAAAATTGTTTGACTTTGAACTTCTGGCAAAGACCTTAATTAAATTCTAATCATAAAATATGGTCATGATTAAGTGAAACATAATCTGTGAAACTGCAAAGTATGTCAGGGTTTAGAAGATTTAGTCTGGCATGGACATTTGTTGCAATATTTGACCTTAGACCATTACCACTGACCTTGACCTTTACATTAATTAAAATCACATTAAATCTAACATCACAAATAATGACTTACTTTGTTGTTCTAGAATTGAATTTTGCTTTTTTAAATCATCAATATCTTCTTGATGACCGTGATTTTTCTTCCTCATAAACTGGATATAATCTGCAGCTTTCTTCAGGATCTGGGCTCGGGATACCTACAAGTTTAAATCAAACCTTAACATCCGTTGCAATGTGTACATTGTCGACAAAAGACACAAAATTATATACCCGGGAACTTAAAAAATCAAGCAATTCTAGTTACATATTCTGACTTCAACATACATACAATCATCAGCTTTTATTGTTGTAGTTTTTCTTTTAGTTTTAAACAAGCACTTGCAATTTCCAAAACATTTTGCTCATTTCAGTTACATATTAACTTACTTTTGTTTCATAGTTTCACAACATATAACATTTTCACTGATATTGAAAAACAAGCTCAAGCTCATATCAATTCTTTGTCATATATTCAAGATAATGTAACATTTTAATTTTATATTTAATATGAATCAGAATCCCCCACCACCTCAAGTTTCATGTAGGTTGGTTATATATTACCTTCATAGGTTCAGCGTGCATCTACAGTCAATGGCTACAATTACTAAATAATAATCTTTAGCCATGTACATTGGTATTACATAAAGGGAAGACAGAGAATGATATATTCCCAGAGTAACTAGGATATAACAGTCCATATGCCTGTGTAAAAAATGGTCTTCTCCTTCCCCAGAATCACCATTCAACAATTGTAAATTCACACTTACATTCATACAATATGTATCAATGTAAGCATTTTTCGTTTCTGATGAAGAAAATGACCCTTCCCTGGAAGTACAGGTGTGAGATGTATATGTTTGTGAGATGTTAAATCTGACAGAACGTTTACGTTTACTTTCTCTCCTTGCAGGGCTGGTACAGAGTCTCTTAGGCTATGGAAACTCTCTTTTATGTGGTCACGTCTTTTCCTTTCCAAGGCATTATGGTGAGCACGCTTCTCAGACTGAAACAAAATCACTTCATTTTAATTTCTAAGTTAAAATTGAACTGCAATTCAAGATCCAGCGGCAATTTTTGCAATTTCTCCATTTGTATAGAATTATTCCTCTCCAATCAATGGGTCCTGCACCAATGCAACTTAAAATGAGAAGGCAATGCATATGGTATCTGTTTTATGTGTATTGCAATTGAAACAAAAGTGGATTCAACAGAAATTGGTGTGTTACCAGACTCATGTTCAACAGTAGGGAGATGAATTATCAAGACAGTGATAATTACTTAATACATACTTTTAGTACTGAATTATTCTTTTTGAGTTGAGATCCATAATAAAAACCATGTGAACTCAAGCAATAGCAAAGAAATTGATTTTGCATTTGTAGATATGGTGACCTTGACCTTCAGATCCGAGAAACAATCTTAAGATAGTCAGCACTTCACATGATCAGGAAAGCACCATTAGAAATTTCTCAAAATTGAGATTGAAGAGTTTATTAAAGGGAGTATAGGTCAAACTTAATCTCTTGTTTTTTAATAGAGAAAGTTATTTTGACCAAATGAACTTCATACCTGAAAAGCAATTCCATGCAAGTGCTTTTAGGAATGTATGCATTGTATTAAGTTTTGAGTTTGAGAGACTAAATTAATGAGAATGTTTGGTTTAATTTGGTTTCATAATGTTAAATGCCATATCAACAGCTATGGTCTACCCTGTGGATGAGGTGCATGCATGTACATGTGATGACTGTATTTTAGGAGGCTAATATAATTTGTATGTTCCTGTTTGCCTCCTTGTCACAGCCTGGAACAGTCAATGCCAACTTTGTAATGCTACCTCAGTTATAAGATTATAAGATTATGGCAGAAAATGGAAATTTGCATAAGAGCAACCAACAGCCACAATACTGATCCATGCTACACAATAACAAGAATATATGTTGCATCTAAAATAGGGTATTTATTAACTATCTTTTAGAAGGAATAGAATATGTCTATGTGGTAGTGGTAGATTGGAGGTTATATTTATTAGGTGGAATCAAAGGGAATTTGGATGCTGGGGTTCTCACAGTTAGTCTCTGCTTAAAGGCAAGCGTAGACAGTACATGCTTTCTTGTTACATCAATCTGATTTGGAATCTGGGTGAGCCTTTAAAGTGTAAGGAGTGTAAGAGTCAGGGGCAAGGTGGCAAAAAAAAGAACATAATTCAAAAAGGGCCAATGCACAAGCCGTTATTTAGTTGTATACAGGAATACAATTTCCCTTAAGTTTGGCCTTCTAGCTTAATAGAAGCCTAGGCCTAGATAGAGTTCCCCTAAATTCAATCAATGGAATTGCCAACTAGGAATTTCGAAGCTTTAAATCAGGTAGGTGTCATATATAGGTCCAGGTTGACAGCTTGAAACCAATGTACCATGTCCATCCCGTTAAATTAACACTGCTGTACAAATATTATAACCGGTTATTTGGAGAGGAAATAAGTGATGACGAAACAAATGAGGACCAGATCAATCAGGTAATTGTACTGGCATAATATTATGAAAGTTGGTACCATATGACATTTACATGTTTACATGTTGTAAACAACAAGTGGACCAAGGGATTCCAACAGTATCAGCATTCCATTGTAGCTATTTAATTACAAATGTAAGCTGACTGAAATATCCACAATATAATATTACAAAACAAAGAAAAACAAGAAGTTAAAAAGGTCATAATCAAAATACAAACGTCAAATTATGACGTGTACAGTAATCTCCACCGATTTGTACACATGCTTCTGCACATGCGCTAAAAACCAGATAAGGAATGTTGTAAAATTCTACTATTTATATCATCTGATCTCACTATCAGACTTTCTATAATAAATCTGAAAGACAATTAGGCATCAAAGTTTATACCTGTGACATAAACTCTGTGCCAGCAAGCCCGGAACCAAACGATGTCCCCAAATCATCGTCGTCCTCCTGTGAAAGCAATGAAGTGTAAAAATCACCGAACTTATTAACCTTCAGCTGACGAATGTTGCAGTATTTATTCCTCCCCAAACTGAAATACTTATATAAAATTAAACATTACGAATTTCCAAGTATAATAATGGAATCATACATCACTCTCTATATCCACATCTCTTTCCTCATCGCTCATTTTGATTTCCAACACCCATCCACCGCTCAGTGACAGCTAAGATGGCGGAACAAACAACGCCACGCGGTCTAAGCACGTGCTGTGAAATGTTTATTTGTTGACTCAAACTAAAATCTCTTTTGATTTTTCTAAAATCAGTCGAATTAAAAAAAAATATGTTTCTAATATTTCTATTGTATGTATATATCTAAAATTCATAGCATGTCTATAAATAATAACGAAAAGTTAGTTCCTGGTTTTACGACATCTAGAACGCCACTCGACAGGAGTTACGCCCCTTTGATAATAGATTTGTGATAATTTATCTCTATGCCTACAGAGCACCGTTTCGCTAGGCTATTCCTATTCCACTATAAGCCAGATATCACTTAGTATTTGGGTCTAATTTTTAGAACTTTTCTGTACATGAACACAACCATGTTTCTATCGCTTAGCTATATAAAAGCCTGATTCGACCAAATTTAGAATATGCAACACAAGTCTGGTCACCATCACTAAGGAAAGACCAATGCAAATAGCCATTGAAAATATCCAACGACGAGCCACAAAAAGAGTACACTCCATAAAAGATCTGCCATATCACCAAAGACTAAAAAAACTTGGGCTACCAACACTAGTATACAGACGTAAACGCAATGATGTCATTGAAGTTTACAAAATACTAAACAATACAGACATATTGGATAAAAACATGCTTTTCACGATGGCACAAACTAACACCAGAGGACATTAAAAAAAACTATATAAAAAACAGAGCAGAACGACAGTCACACAGGGAATTTTTAGTCGACGAGTGGTGGATTCGTGGAATTCACTCCCCAGTACAGTAGTAGAAGCCCCCACTCTAAATGTTTTTAAAAATCGTCTAAATAGACATTGGCACAAAGTACCTTTTAAGTTTTACCCAAGTTTTTATGATGCGCAACCGGATAACAGTGAGTTATTCCCACAAGATGCGTCAGAATTAGCTGATATCAGCTAACCAGCGAAGTCGAAGAAGAGGTATCAGGTATCAGGTAACAGGCAAGTGATATCTCGCATATTCAAATGGGCAGGGACTATGGAATCATCTCGTCAATTGATATTGCCTTATCAAGTGCAGACTGGAATAAGTAAAAGCATTTTTTTTTAAGAAATAACAGTTACAATATTAATAAATAGATCTAGTTACACTACTGGCAACATGGTTTGTTTGTCGCGTGTTTCACTTTGAATTTTCTGCTTCGCCCAAATATTTAACATAGCTATCACGTAATCCAATAAATAATGGAAATATCATCCATATGTCGAAATCAATTCAATATCGTCCAAAAATTTTGATTCGAATACGGTATATATAGTAATGTAGAGAACGGGAAATGAAATGTCCTTACAGATTTTTTTTTGTGACTGTATAGTTAATTTACCACTCAGATACGACACAATATCACATTTAAATCTCCGATTACTTCTTATGCTAGAAAGGAATATGCAACGGATATGGCACAGATTCCCGACTGAGTACATTTCTACATTTATTAAAACACATATAACTGCGATATACAGATGCTTAATCATCATTATCGCCAGTGATGCTAGAGACCAATAGTTTTGTTTGATCCAGAATGAGAACTGATTAAGTTAAACAATTAAATGATAAAATTGGATAGATTTTTTAAAGATTTTTTTTGTGGCTCTTTCGGGTGAAAAATGGAGATCTTTTTGTTAGAATATTATCTTTTTCCAAACACAAGCGCCAATGCATTGATGGGGTGTGACAATGCGAGATGGCCTAAATGTAGCCGTCAACACCATATAAAACAAGAAATATCTTTAAAAAAGATAAACAACATATAGTTTAATGCTGGTGGTTTTAATGTAAAACTGCTGGTGAAATAAATAAACGAACTAATGTATTCATCATGCATGGTGTCGCACGTGAGCACGTGCTTTTAGTGGCCCTATACAGGTGTTTTCAGGTGCGCGTGGCCGGCTCGCCATTCGAGCCTTGTAGTCACTATAGCAGGCACGCATACCTAATATGTCTGAGAAATCTTTAGAGGATCGTCCTAACATTGTATCGCAAGATTGACAGGGTTCAAGTTCTTTATTTCCTTGAGCCTTACGGCTCATCGGTTCAACAAATATATACATGTACAGAAATGATACAATACAAAAACCACACACTCGCATACACACACTCACACACAACCGGACTAACACATACATTGTACAACAGGTAGAGTGTAGAAGGACATTTTTTTTTTATACTAATAAAAAATCTGTTCTTTGTTTATTACTGTATTTAATATATTTTGCTAAATTTGAAAGATCTTTTTTGTTTACTGTTTCTAGAAGTTGAATAAATTTGTACATACTAGGTTTATTATAATAATATTTCTTAATAAAACGTTTTCTTAGGTCTAAATGAAATACACATTTAATAATAAAATGAAATTCATCTTCAATGTCTCCACTGTTACAATAGGAACAAATTCTTTGATTTCTTTCTAAGTTATTAAATCTACCAATTTCAATATTTAATTTATGTGATGACAATCTAATTCTAGTTATTTCTTTTAAATTAGAAGTACCTATTGGTTTTGATAAATATGGCTGTAAGTAGAACTTTTCACTAATAAACTTGTACAGTGAACACTTGGAAGATGAATTGATTTTTTCTTTACATTCTTGTATAAATATATCACATAGTCTGCATTTAACAATATTCATAATATAATCAGCTGTATAAATATCCCCATTTTGCCATATATACCCAACACCCATTCTATACAGTTCTTCTTTTACTTCATTCAACCATTCATTCCCGTTTTCTAACATATCTTGATAACAAGCATTTAACACACAGTTATTGGTTTGTTTTAATTTCAACCAATATTTAAAAATTCTAAATTTCCTCACTATTACAAAAGGTAATCTCCCTAATTCTTGGTAAATCATACAATTAGAAGTACTTTTCTTAACCCCCAATAATCTTTTTAAAAACTGTAAGTGGATTTTCTCTATATCCGGTGCTTTATGAAAACCCCAAATTTCAGCCCCATAGTTAAATATACTACCGACGTATGTATCAAAAACATGTAGTTGGGTTTCAACGTTAAAAAAAAATTTTTCTTTGATACTCCCGAAATTGAAAATAATGCTTTTCTTCCTTGTTCAGCAATTTTTTGTTGAGTTTTCTTAAATTTACCATTAAAATTCATTTGTATCCCCAGATAATTAAATTCATCTACGGTTTCTAATACACATCCGTCATATAACCACTTTTCTTCTTTTCTTAATTTACCACCGTTTCGGAAAACCATTACTTTAGTTTTGGTAGTGTTTACAGTAAGGTTCCATTTCTTTGTGTAAAGTAATAAAGTATCTAACATTTTTTGCAGTCCCTCGGGAGTTTCTGCCATTAAAACCATATCATCAGCATACATAATTAAAAACAAGTTAATAGTATATAACTCAATAGATGGACATCCTTCTGTTAGGAAATTCATTTCACAGTCGTTGACATACATGGAGAACAATAATGGTGACATTATTTCACCTTGGAATAACCCATTTTGACATTTAAAAAAATCGGACATATTATTATTATATTTGACACAACATTTCACATTTTTATAAAGTGCTCTTATAATATTCAACATTTTCCCTTCAACACCTTCTTTAATAAGTTTGTACCACAAATTTTGTCTGTTTATAAAATCAAAAGCTTTCTTGTAATCAATAAAACAGCAATATAGTCTTTTCCTATTTTTTAAAATTTTACTTATTAAGGTTTGTAAAACAAAAATGGCGTCTACAGTAGATAAGTTTTTCTTAAAGCCAAACTGAGCGTCACTTAATTTAGAATAATCACTATCAAATTTCATTAGGCGCTCATTTAAAATTGATGTAAAAATTTTACCTAAACAACTAACTAGTGTGATGCCCCTGTAATTATTGGTATCATTTTTATCACCTTTCTTGAAGATAGGTATAATATTGCCTAATGACCATGATGAAGGATAAAAACCAGATTTAAAGATATTATTGAACAATTGGACTAAGCAAGGCAAAAGTACCTCTTTTCCTTTAATAAAATACTCATTTAATAGTAAGTCTGGCCCACAAGCCTTAGAATTATTCAAGTTTCTGATAGCTTTAAGAACTTCACTATCAGATATCTGATTATCTAATTCATGAAACATATTATTTGGTACATTTATGTCATAATCATTTAAAAAATCATTGACCATTAGATTATCCACAGGTTCTGTTGTTGATAATTCACTAAAATAATTGTAAAAATCTTGTTCGTTAAGATTACCATGAACAATATTTTTCTTTTTCCTGAATTTACTGTAAAAAGCTTTAGGATTACTTTTTCTCAGAAAAGCCATCATATTTCCCTGTTGAGCTACATATTCACGTTTTAATTTAGCTTCGAGTTTTTTATAAATACGCTTTTTAGATGTAAAAATGTTTCTATTTTCTTCTGACTTATCAGAATTGAAAATAAATAAAGCGTTTTTTAAATCAGTATATCTTTTCTTACAAAGTTCATTAAACCATGGCTTGTCCTCTACTCGAGTTTTTCTAGTCCGTCTTGGTGTACCTGTAATAGTATTTAAAGGCAATAACAATTCATTTAACATATTTATCCAATGACGCCTCGGTTTTTCTTTGATCTTTTGTTGGCGATATATTGCATACTATGTGATATTTCAAATATCACATATGTGATATCTGAAATATCACATGGCATTTCTGATTGGTCCATGTCTCAGTCTTGAGGCGGGGCCAATTTCAAATGTAGGCGTGACAAATGATCGAACAAAGACAGGAAATGCATTTCAAACAAAATTTAATGAAATACGAGTGCCGTTTAGAAATTTTCCGTCTTCTTTCTTCACCTTGTATGCACGTACAGCCCTGCTGCGATGTACCGTTCTGTCCATAATGAGTTGTTCATCAAAACCTGACCAAACAGAATATAAAACCCTGTTCATATTTTATTAAGTAGAATATATTATAACAGATCAGCGAAAAAACCGCATACATTACAGGATACATATTATAACATTTCAGTCATTAAAAAAAAAAATGGTTATACAGATTACTTCAAATGTAACAATATACTTTCGTTGCACAAACATCCTATTATCACAACGATTTTTCTGGTTGTTGTGATGTTTTTGTCGAAAAAATATATAATCCAAGATGGTCAGGTACGGTCCAAAATGTAGTATTTATTAAAGGAATGAGTCGGCAGGCGATTTCCGGAATGTCCGTAAATCCACCCGTGCAGTCCGAACTCTAGGTTCTAATTCATTTTACAAAACCTTACACATAGTATTTAAGCTAGAGTTAATACAAATGATTGACAGGTGGCATTTTAGTACTCAGATGGTCACATTTCAGGCAGGTGAGATATTAAGCTTAATTGACCTTTGTCCGAGGCTAGGTGTCATACCTGGCCAGACCAGTTAATTAACTCAATTAACATCAAAAGGTAAATGTACATACATATTGCGCGGTTTAATCCGATAACAATGAGAAAAGGGGAATTATACATATCACTTTCAAAAGACAGACAGCTGGTTGAGATGTAATTAAATAATTTGTAAGTGTAACATTTTTACAGAGAAATTAGACATCGAAGAAATCCAAAATTATGGAAAATGTAAAATGTCTAATAATGTTTATATTACAACAAATTTCATAAAATTCACTATGAAACTATCATAAACAAAATAGTGATGAAAATGATAACAGGACGCGTGGCTAAAAATACCGATTAACCGATTCATCGATGTATTTATATAATTTCACAGATTATGAAAGGATTTTGTGACATTGTGAACGTCGAAATTTACGAAAAATATTTCATTTCACAATTTGTTCAAACGATATGATTTTAGACTTACCTGCTTGGTAAAGGGAAGTAGCACAGGTCCTCTTTCCGGAGCGGTTACCGTTTGTGTAATTTCCCTCGAATCCTGCAGCCTTTCACATGTTTTTCACATTACCATTCAGTTTATTTACACCAATTGGTTGAGTTAATTCCTTGGTATCAAATATTCAAATGTCAGTAGCTACCGTGTCACTATCTTCAAGTTCATACTCATACTTGTCTACGGCCTGTGATAATGTTATATTGTCGAGGTCAGTGAACACATCGACATCAGTGATCAGTACCTGATCCGCCATGGTTGACAGTCTCACTAGAAATTAATGGGCTACTGTGACAGAAAACAAAACGTGTCAGAAATTGGCGGGAAACATATCACAGTGACAGGTTCTGATCAATTTTATAGCTCCACCCCTAGGCACGTGGGTGACAAAACCTCGGCTGTCATTGGATAAAACAGATACAAAATGGGTACTCGTGACGTATCGCATATATCACACTCGTGCTACGCACTCGTGTGATATATCCGATACATCACTCGTACCCATTATGTATCTATTACTTGTAAACTTATTGACACTTTCATCTATACATTCTTGGTTATCTCCACTTATGTTACAAAATTGTAACAGTTCTATACTATGTTCCTCTAAACAATAAAGCGACCTATCTGCATGGTCCTCAATCCATTTTGCCTTAGTATATGGACTTTTTGCATTTTCAACAACAGGTATAATACTAGTTTTTACCTCATACAAATCCACTGTAAAGCTAACTGGAGAGTGGTCTGAAAACACATTAAAAATGCCACTTTCAAAATAAAAAAATTTCTTTAAAAAATCATCGGACGACAATACATAATCTATTAGACTGGACCCTCTACTATTTAAAAATGTTATATTGCCATTAATATCATCTTTATGACGCCCATTTACGATTCTTAAGGACGTGCTTTTACATAATGTCAATAGGTGTCTACCAAATTGATTAACACAGGTGTCAGAGTTGGCTCGTTTTGGAGGTACAGGATCACTCGAATAATTAACAATATTTGAAACAACATGCTCAGGACAGGAGATGTTTCTCCCGACGGACCTCAGGTAACCGGTGGTCAAGGCGTTTCTAATTCTGATACCTTGTATTTAATGAGGACTTATTTCGATAAGCAGTTTAGAACACTTAAGAGAGAAATTTCAGAAGAGTATGAAATCAAAGCTGAAAATGTCGCTAAAAAGATAAAAGACGATACCGTTAATTTCAAGTTTACCGGCAATAGCAAACAGTTCGAGTTTGACCTGGAATTGGACCTGTCCCTAAAAAGGGCAGAAAGGGCCGTAGGTGTTCGTGAGTTTTCGTCCGTGTTGGACTCTATTAACGCTACCAGGGATCTGATTAGAAAACGTAACAAACTCATAAGGATTGCCGATAAATCTCCAGGTGGTTGGAGTACAGTTGAGGAGTATCTCTCCGACGACTTAGCATCAGATTCTGAGGATGACAAGATACTACGTCAAGCGGAGGCCAGAGCGGTCAGGAAATTCGGACCTTACAAGAAAAGGGCCTCCGGCGGGGTGTTCTCTGAACGCCAACATTTTTTTTAACAATAGGTAAGTGTTGTTTCAGGAAACAATGGGAGGGTAATTATATACTGCTTCATATAAGCTGTCTTTTTTTTTTACCTGTACAGTCACTTGAGATTTACCTGTGTTTTACAAATCATACAGTAGAATTGTATTTGTTTTTTTCCCATTTTCTTAGAACACACATGTATGCATTCAACAAAATGAGCAATTAAGTAATATAGAACATATATAGTTTTAAAAAATAGCAACAAATCTATGTAATAACAACATTTGTTCATAAATGTACTTATATATGCCACTTACAGTTCCATCATAGCACTGAATAGTTTTTGTTAACTAATTACTTGAAAAGTTTATTTCACCAATCTCAGCACTAAGAAATCTATACTTATTTATTAATATTGTACACATAAAATACATATTAATACGATAAATGAACAATGCATGTTAATATTCAAATGGAAATGATTAGATATATATAATAAAAAGCCTTACATAGAGAAAGTAAGAATATCTGAAATAAAAACTTACATGATATTACATTACATTACAAAATATGCATATAGAAAGTTGAAAATGACTGGACACACATACATGTACATGTACCTCTCAACAAAGGCAATATAGGAAGCACCTATGGAAAACCAATCCACGTTATAATGCAAGAACAAACCCCATTCTGATAATGTCTAGCAGAATACTGATTTACATGTTGATATGGACTCTAGATCTCTGTTTTTGGAGCTTGACCGTGATATCTATCTACGGATGAATTTAAAAGTGCTATAAAGCTTCTGAAGGCATACGGCATTGACAGTCTCAATATTACAATGAAGATTTCGTAAATCAAGCCTTGCTTACTATTTTTAACAATTGTATTGGACTCGGGTGGAAATGGAGGCCTTTTACGAAATGCATTTTTGACGGAAAGAAAATAGAAATTAACTTAATCGGGTTTTCTTCCCAATTGTGTATACCCAGTATTATAATGTAATTAAGTATTGATTAAAGCTATTTAGTACTAAGAACTGCATTGAGATACTTTTTTAGTATTAAAATGTATTATTGACAATGCACGACAAGATATGTTTACATTATTTAGTAGATTATATATCACTACAACGTTATCTATATAAATATATACCAAAACGTACAATATATATTATCATCAAACTTTCTAAAGTAGTGAAATTAGTCTCAATTAATTCAAATTATCCATATGCCTATATGGAAATTAATGTTGCAACGAGAGAGTTAAACCATTTTATTTATCTAAATGCAAATGTATATATATTTTAAAAATGAGCATAAATGATTTTTTAAGACTTTAATAAGATAAAATAAAATCATAATTTTGAACATAAAGATAATTTTCAAGCAAAAAAATATTGTATTGTCGTTTTAAATTTGAAACTAGATATCAAATAAAATAAATATTTTTGATATACATATAAATACATGATATTTAATTATAAATTATTAATTTCACCTACAGGTAGTATCAACTGGTAATTTTTACAGGTAAATGACCTGTTGGCATTGAGACTACTTTTAGGGAAAAGACTATAATCGCTATCAAAACAAACTGCCCTACAGGTAAATTCAAAATGTTGGCGTTCAGAGATACACCCCCTCCGGCAGGGGCGGACATTCGGGTGGTGTTGGGCGTGGCCATTATCGCCCTGGTGTCGTTAATGACCAGCCTTTCGGCGCTGTTTCGTCAGGAGGTGGTGCAGGTACTACCGGAGGGGTGGTAGTCCACTATAATAGCTATATATAGCTATATAAACAGTAGCAAATTGAAGCATTTCCGCCAGAAAAGGCATACCTGACAAAAAGCGAGAGTTATGGTTTGTAGGTGCATGATCCATGTGCTTAGTTGTTACAATACCGGTAATAAAATTAAAATTTTACCTGTGCATTTTTCTGTGAAATCGCCGTTTTTCAATCTCTAAACTAACCGAATGGGAAAAGGGAAGTAACTCTTATAGATCAGAATGATAAATTACGGGAAAGTATATACAGATTGTTGTGACGTTCAGATGAATTATATATCAAGAAATAAGCAAATGAAACAGAAATTGCAATTTCCCGTTACAAAAAAAGATTTTACAGAAAAATGCACAGGTGAAATTTCAATTTTAACACAGTTATCGTAGCAACCAAGGACATGGATTATGTAATTATGTACCTACCGACCATAACTCTCACTTTTTGTCAGGTATGTCTTTTCTGGCGGAAATGCTTCAATTTGCTACTGTTTGTATAACTATATATATAGCTATTATAGTGGAATACCACTATAGTAGTGAAATCAGGACTTCTCCCCGACCTGTCTAGTGCTCAATATATTTTCACTAAGTGCTTAAGACCCTTGGTTAAATATTGGAGAAAAAAATTTGATAGAAATAGTAGTGTACCTGGATGACGGGTGGGGGTGCGTAGATTGCGCCTCCCAGGCTCTGACTGACGGATCTTTTGTGAAGGACAGTCTCATCAGGGCAGGTTTTGTTATCAATATAGAGAAGTCCATATTTACACCTACAATGTCATTAGAGTGGTTAGGCCTCCTATGGGACTCTTAAAGAGTTTTCATTATCGATCCCAGAACGAAGGATCACTGATTTACTCGGAGTTAGATATTTTGTGGACCTCTTTACCGCGTGTTACAAAGTAGAAAGTTAGCTTCGCTCACTGGTAGTATCATCTCTATGTCGCCAGTCATCGGTAATGTCACTAGATTAATGACCAGATTTTTGTACGGGCTGATGCAGAGTAGTTCTTGGTGGGATAAGTCGTTTTTGATTGATTCGATAGTTTAGCTCTACACGAGATTTTTTTCTGGAAAAACAATATTCTTAAGTTAAATTTTAAGAAGTTGTATGAGTACAAGCTTCCGGTTTCTATTGTGTATTCGGACGCAAGTAGCATTGCCTGTGGGGCACATATAGTCATGCTGGGAATTTCGATTTTCATCAAATATGGTCTGAAGATGAAGCCGTTAAAAGTTCCACCTGGAGAGAATTGAAGGCTATCAATTTAGCTCTTTTAAGTTACAGTAACTTTTTAAGTAATTCCAGTGTTAAGTGGTATTCAGGTAGCCAGAGCACGGTTCAGATCGTGCAGGCCGGTAGTAAGGTGGTTGAACTTAAATTTCTTGCGTTAGACATTTTTCAAATCTGCGCAGAAAAACAGATAATTCTTTCTATCGAATTGATCCCTAGGAGCGAAAACACGGTCGCTGACTTAATCAGCAAAATCGACGATTCAAATGATTGGGGCGCCTCCCAGGAGTTTTTTTTTTTTTTTTTGAATGAATGGTGGGGTCCATTTTCCGTAGACAGATTGTTCTAACGGTAATAACGCCAAGATTCCTAGATTCAATACCAGATGCATCTTCGCTAGCCAAGGCTTCTGATTACGTTGATGCTTTTGCTCAGTCATGGGGCGGAGAAAATAACTGGTTAGTGTGTTCCATCCAGATAACTACAGGGGATCCCTTCTAGCTGTGAGGATTGAATCTACCTATTGATTATGGACATTCGCCTAGTTTTTCGAGACAGTGTTTATATTTGTCTGTTTTCCTGTATATATTAACGAGTCTTTCGTTTATTTGTTTATTTATTTTTCAATTTTTATTTTCGTATAAGCCAGGGTGTTCGGCTCAGTTTTTAAATAGTAAGCTAGAGAGGTCGGCTCATTAATACTATTATGCCAGATATTTCGGCCGAGTTATATAATTAAGCCAGGGAGGTTGGCTCATCGATGTAATTAAGCCAGGGAGGTTGGCTCATCGATATAATTAAGCCAGGGAGGTTGGCTCATCGATATAATTAAGCCAGGGAGGTTGGCTCATCGATATAATTAAGCCAGAGAGGTTTGCTCATCGATATAATTAAGCCAGAGAGATCGACTTGAAGCCAGATAGGTTGGCTTGAAACTTTAGTGGTTGGATCGAGGATAATTAAACCAAAGAAGTCGGCTGGTAGCTAGAGAGACCTGTGTTATATACGTTCATGCATATATATTTACATCTATTTGGATCTAAGATAAACGGTTTAATTGGTTCTTTTGTTCTTGTTTTACAGATCTTTTCCGTATCGGGCGGTGGAAAGATCGACCTTCTTTAAGTGATCCTTAAGCATACCCCCCCCCCCCCCCCCCCCCCCCCCCCCGAAAAATTTGATGAGACAATTTTTTTTTTCTTTTACGGTTTTTACCTTATAGGTAATTTGTCGGCAATCGCTGATGACTTAAGACTGGACAGGTGTGAAAAGTGTTTTACTTAGAAGACATTGGGTACACAGAGGGACTTCGAAGGAGACGGATTAATTCCATTTGCCTGCATCCCAGAGTTTCGCATCTGTCGATTTATTTGTAAAAATCTCCCACAATAAATGGTGCTTTGCCCTACAGAGGCTTCCTCCCATACAAGTGTTTGTGTTGTGATGATAAATTATCTATGTTCGTTTGAGACGGTCGAATTAGAACATAAATGCGTTTCAGCACGGATAACAAAATTATATCAGTTTGAATCATTTTTGGTGATAATAAGACTGCATTTGAATCAGGAATATAATTCTATCAATGTGTCATTTGAAAAGATACATCCACTTATTCAGCTTGCATTCAATCTTAACTTTGTTTCGTTTTTAACTGCATATCTGCATTTTGCATTTACCGCTACATTGACCAATCACATCCTTCATCTTGACCAGTAACCATATCCAGGACCAAAATAATATAATACGGCTATGCCGAAAAAAGTTTAATGCAAAAGAAATCAAATCAGAGAATCGAAATATGTTTCTAATCCAAATGGTTTGCCAGTATTACAAATACTATTCCCATAAATCATCAGCTAGTTTTACATTAAATATTTTATAATTTCATTACAATCATTGAAGATAGCAATATATGATATAAGCAGTATTAAGAACATGCTATTACAGGCTTTTCTTATTTCAAATTGATCATAATTACTCTTTGTCGGCGCTGTAGCATCTTTATCAAGTGAACATTACAGTTAACATGACGAGGGTCGATGTCAATAGTATCGTTTTTAATCAACTTTTTTAAATGTAATATTACATAAATTGGACAAATTAGAATACTATAGAACTCTTCTACCAAATTCTGGCTACAATAAATGCATAATCTATACACTCTTAAAATATTACGATATCTCTCTCTCTCTCTCTCTCTCTCTTTGCTAATCGAAATATAGGGATCAGTTAAGATTGATATAGAGATAACAATAATCTTAGTAAGAATTTACACAAATAACATTTTGATGAACCTTCAGAAAACTCATCCATCTTTGGATCATTTAAACGTTTGTTTAAAAAGGTGAAATATTTTATCGTTATCATTGACTTCATAAAAAATCACCAAAACTAGAAACAACAGTAAATTTCAGACCTGACAACGCCAGCTACAGTCGATAGACAATTAAGTATACGTTAGTTATGGCATGAAATGGTTCCTCCTGAAGGTAATGATATAAATGGAGTGGGAGTTTTTCTTTCCTTTTTTAAATTCCCTTTTTTAATTGCATACAGAACAAACTTAACACATTAAAAATACCTTGATTGAAAATTGATACTTCCGCTTTTAGATGAAAATAAGATGCTTCCATTCTATGTCCCTGAATAAGATACATATTAAAATATGCATTATAACTGTCCATGACAAAATTGACGAGTATATAGCAAAATACTTAACAAGATAAGATAAATATTATTTTTAGTACATATTCATGGTATTCTCAATCAAACGTCTTTTTGTTTTTTGTGTATGTGTGTTTTATTTTTGTTTTATTTTTTTCTCTCTGAAGTCCCGCTGCCAATCTCAGTCCTTACCTTGGTCAAATGAACCATTCACTTTCCTAGGAGTGAAATTCAGTCCGAATCTGTCGGAGCTTGCTGACTTGAATTACTGTGACAAACTTAAAGAAATTAAAACTCTCATTCACATATGGTCAAAGAGGTGTCTAAGTCCAATAGGTAGAATTACAGTTGTTAAAAGCATCATTCTTTCTAAATTAACACATTTATTTATAAGTATTCCAAGACCTGATAAGGACTTTGTAAAAATCCTAGAAAGACTTTTATACAATTTTATATGGGGCAGGAAAAACGACAGAATCTCAAGAAACCTGATAGTTCAAAATTACAAAGATGGCGGTCTTAAAATGGTTCAAATTGATGCTTTCATTAAATCCATGAAACTATCCTGGATAAAGCGCCTGTTAACAAATGATAATTCATGGACCTACCTTTTTGAAGAAGTGATTGGCGAATCAAAATTTACTATTATTTCATATGGGGCGGACTATTGGAGAAAAAAGTCGAAATCTATTAAAAATCTGTTCTGGAAAGAAGTCCTTGAAAATATACATTGTTTTTTGTACCTTCCATGCAACGAAGAAAGTGTTTTGTATCGTCCCTTGTGGCACAATCCAGAAATAAAGATTGATAACAAGACCTTACATTTTAAACAATGGTCACGAAAAGGGATATGTTATGTGTATTGACTTATGTAATGACCAAGGTAAATTAATTGAAAACTATGAAGAATTTTGCAAAAAAATTTCCTTTTCACCAATACTAACTCAGTTTTATGGCATCAGGAATACCATTCTGTCTAAATGGCCTTTTCTGAGAAATTATAATTCCACTATTATACTTCCACATTGTCAAAAGTACATTTATCACATCTTAACAAATAAACAACGAGGACTCTCGATATATAATCTATTTATTAAAGATTTAACTGCAAATGATAAATACAAAGTCAAATGGTCACTTGAACTTGATATACATCAAAATCAATATTGGTGGGAAAAGATTAACTTTATAATATTTAAGTTAATCTCGGACTCAACACTTCAATGGTTCCAATACCGAATTACTCACAGAATCATTAGCACAAACAAATACCTGCGTATGATAGGTGTAATTAACTCGCCTGTATGCTCATTTTGTAAAGCAAATATAGAATCAATAATCCACTTGTTTTGGGAATGTACTCTTGTTACAAAATTTTGGCAAGAATTCACCACATGGGTAGAAAACAAAACCGGGAAAACTCTGAGTTTGATTAATTCAGATGTTATCCTTGGGAAAACGGACAACGAAATAAACAACATAAACTTAATTATTATTTTAGCAAAATTACACATATACAAGCAAAAGTATAAAAATCATCTGCCTGCTCTATTTATATTCAAAATGGAACTAGAAAAACATTACAAAATTGAACAGTACATTCATAGGAAAAATATGACTGTCCAAAAATTTGAAAAACGATGGGTTGATTTGAAAGCACTTGTAACGTAACAAATCAAAAAAAGAAAAACTTGTTATTGTTACTTTTTAGAACTCTATTACTGTTAAAGTATGAGTCTGTGCATGTAAGAAGTCTTTATGTATGTCTCTCTTTTTTTTGTATATCTACATGTATAAAAAGTTTTCTTCTGAACTAATATGGCAATATCCTTACCTGAAGTATACCACAAATAGCTATAGCAACACAATAAAAAAAAAAATAAAAAAAATTATATATATATAAAAGAGCATGTTCTATCAGCCACATTACACAATGAGATAATATGAAATCGTGATGAACACATTCATTTTATACGATTGCACGATTTAATGTATTGGGACGAAACTGCATCTGAGGTATACTTCATGTATTGATAAGCGAATTTTTATTAAGCGTATGAAAAAGTGTAATTGTTGCAATTAAATATACACCAATATTATGTATTGCTACATGTATGCATATGTATGGAAGAAAATAAAAATTTTCCAAAACAAAAAAATCTCAGTCCTTACAGCTGATTGGTTACATATGTGGCTTTCGTTTTATATATCCGAGGAGAAGATATCCGCGATATATGATTATGTTCTATGATATATAGATCTTCAATATATATATCCATGCAAACTATTATATGAGATGGTAATTATCTTATAAAATATCAGGCACTATGAAATAAAACAAACTAATTATACCAAAACCAATTATGTTATGGCAGAAGTCAAGTATTCCATGGTTGAAAAGCATCGTCTACCAGTAAAAAAAGTCTGTTTTGCATGCACCACGCTTATTCAGTGTAGGTATAAGGGCCGGGCCGGGAGAACCTATAACGACTTGTGTTAATCGGTCATATAGGGGGCTTTGGCGTTTTAAAAAGTGTATGCAGGATTTTTGTTATGTAATCTGAATATTAATTAATAATTGCGTTTTCCAATTGACGATGACAAAGATATGCATTCATTGTAATGGTATATCATTTATTAGCATAAATAATGGACGCAGGCTTGTAGCCTCTATATCCATATCAATATCAATACATAGTATAATATAAATATTTCCTATGTAATTAATGGCTTTATATTAGTTCCTGTACATTCATGAATAAAAACGTTTATTTTTTCCAATGATCATCTAACATTATTTCAAATTTTATGACAGAATCAGCATTGACAACATTTTGTGGCAAGCTATTCCATAAATCAATAACTCGGTAACTGAAAAAAATGTTTCCTCCCATCAAGACGACATCGCTTTTTGAATATTTTCTTATCGTGACCTCTGGTTCTACTCATCTTGTCCATTTGGAAAAAGTTTTTTGTTATTCTACTATCGTATATGTTATTTACTATCTTAAAAACGTTAATCATATCTCCTCTGGTCCAACGGTGCTGTAGCGTTGGGAGATTTAACCGTTGTAGCCGTTCCAGGTACGATATATTTTTAAATCCAGGGATCAGTTTTGTTGCCCTTCTCTGCACATTTTCAATGAGTTCTATATCTTTTACTTTTGATGGGTTCCAAACACTTGCAGCATACTCAATGTGGGGTCTAACTAGAGCTTTAAATAGCATTTTGAACATGAGTTCGTCCAGATACACAAAAGATCTTCTTATCAGTCCAACTATACTGTTAGCTTTATTGACAATTAACTGTATGTGCGTTTTGAAGTTTAAATCCTCATCTATGGTGACACCAATGTCCTTTTCGTTCTTGACATGTTCCAGTCGGATTCTTTCTCCTCCCGATCCTTCCATATAGTATTTTCGTTTTTGAGTTGCTTTAAGCGAAAGAACTTTACATTTATTAGGGTGGAATTTCAGTAGCCATTCGTCGGACCAATTTTGAAGATTATCCAAATCGTTCTGGAGTATTTTAACATCCTCGCTATTGCTTATTTGTCTGTATAATTTGGTATCATCAGCAAAGAGCGGCGATTGGGACACTGGTATTTCTGGTAGATCGTTGATATATACAACAAATAAGATTTGGCATTGTCCTTTGCACACGGTTAATTATCACGATTGATTTTCATCCTTTTTGTGCTACCACTTAATTGGTGCATCAAACTGAATATTCATTTATTCACAAAACGGAAAGCATCATGTTTTTCATATACCTTAGATGTATATATAATAGTGACTATGACATTTTCAAAATGATATCCTTTTAATTGAGTGGGTGGCAGGCAACACATCTCCTTCCGTGGAATTATATATGCCTTAGATAGTCATCCTAGCCTTTTGCATGGATGTTCTTGGTGCTTAGGGTGCAATAATATGGTTCAGAGGTCTACAATTCAGATTATGTGAAATTGTCCCGATTTGCTCATGTTGGATCTTATTTGGGATGCAATTTCATTTTTTTTTTTTTAATTTGACATGTTTGGGACAAAATGGATTTGATTTCTTGGTTTTAGGAGTTATTTCCTCTTATGTATTAGTGGTTATATAAGTAGTTTCCAGTGTTTTCAAAGTGTTAACCAAAACCTTCCTTTACTATTTTGTACTAATGTATTTTTGTACTAATGTATTTTTATTTCCCCCAACAGTAAGATGTGCGAGTTCCACGTTTTGGCTGCATCTCAAGCATGAGTGCCAAGTCCTTCAGGTAAGGCAAACATTTTTGTGAAAATGTAGACCAGGCGGATGAGTTTGATAATGTTGTCCGTGGCCATCTCTCCATAAACAACCCTGGTTATTAGTATAATTTTAAGGTACATGTATAATCAAACCAGAATGACCTGTGGCATTGACCTTTTCGTGTTATATTCAAAGTGGGTAGTTCCATTTGTGCATAGGTGTGTTAGCCTTTTATTGATGCGTTGGGGCAATACAAAAACATTGTTTCGGAATACTATTCAGCAGGGTGCTGTTTTGGACCATTCGTTTTTATACAACCCCTGTGTTGTCATAAAATAAACAAAAAAAATCTATCATTTATTTTTGATGCATGGTTTACACATATCCAAGTAACTATGCAATCAATTGCTCACATGATTTGTCGTTAAATCTAGACCACTATGAATACAAATGATGCAGCTGATGATGTTTGTTACAATATAAACAAATAACAGATATACATGTACATACACAAAATAACTATTTCCCCTAAATGACCATAGACTCGTCTGTTATCAATATGCTAATCAAAGTTCAACACAAAAGGTCATTCTGGTCGGACTATACTAAAAGTCAAATTCGATTTTGCATTTGATTGAAAAAAAAAGGTTGACATGCAGCCATCTTGGATTTTGACAGTTGAAGTTCTTGAATTACGGTTACTTTTAAATGGTTAAGAGAAGAGAAAAGATGAAAAAGGTGAAAGAGAAAATTTCAGTCTTGCATGGAAATTTAAAACAACTAACCACTTGAGGCTTCAGTAATGGGCCCCGAAATGTTCACATTTTGATCCAAGTTCACCTTTCCCTTTAAACCCTGTTTAATTCCTTGAAAGTTTATCTTCAGTTAGCTTGACGGCCAGGAAAAGAGCTGGACCAAGTTAAATCATTGTTACTAGATTTTTGTTAGCAAAGATTATGTAGAAGAAAAAAAACCTTGATTGATGACAAGTTTTGGACTTTGACATTTTTTTGTATTTTTGAAGATATCAGATTTTTCAGCTATTTATCAATGTCAATTAAGGTTCAGTATCACAAATAAATTCTGTCAAGTACACATTTAAATCTTATTTATCCAATATGCGAAACAATACCAATTTATACATTTTGATTATTGACAAACATTTTTGAGATCAGCTATATGCTGTTCTACAACAGCTCTTTTCACTATGGTTATATAGACAAGCAAACTTTTGAAAGTCCTTCTTTGAAAATGATCAAAAAGCAATTTCAGGGTAGGCACAAAAATACAGGGTCAGTAGGGTTAGAGGAAACACAGGTAATTTTTTAAGGCCTTTGACAGATTTTTAACTACATTAAATTGAATGATAACTGGACAAGATATCGACAGAAATGGGTCAAAGTTGTGAAAACAGGAAAACAATCATTGTCATGGCCACCGATGCAAAATCCACTAATCAATTAAGTCTTTCTGGAATGAGATGGAATCTACTGTGCTATTACTAGCCTCTAGAAATATAATGCAACTTATTTGGATTCTGATGGGACAACTGCAGAGGCAAGACCCAAGAGTAAATGCTTCACTGAAAAAAAGATGATTTTATTTTCAAATCTGTCAAAATGGAAGCCAAAATTAAAAAATCATGAATGGACTGAAAAAACATTTTCTCATTATGGATATTAAATGTTTTAATCTTTTGTGATATTTCATAAATATTGATATTCAGAATATAAATTGAGTATTGAATAAGAAAAACACCACAATAATACAAATAATAAAAAGAATGTTTAAATTGGAAAAATTGTTTTTTCATTGTGGATAAGACATTCAAAAGGGGGTGTATATGGGCTTAATCCCAAATATGGGCCTATGTAGAGAAAATGTGGAAAATAGGGTGTGGTTCTATACCAGGTAAAATTCTGCATACTGCAGCTAGAATTTTTTTTTTTTTTTTTTTTTCTCAAATTTTGTTTACCAAACATGGCATATACAAAATACACGAGTAAAGACAAAACATTCAGATTTAATACATCAACAGTTACACTTTCACTCCGCCCAAATAAATTATGTGGTCATTGATTAATTAAACTTTGTTCAAAAGGCATTATGTCGATGGAATAAGAACATAAGTAAACAAAACAAACAGGAGAGAGAAAAGGAACAAACAAAAAAGTATTCAAAAACAACTGGTAACAGAAAGGACACAATAAACCTAGAAGCTAGCAGCTGGAATACTTGATCTTAATAAGGTCATTGGAGATGGTCTCGTGTTACCTTTTCTAATTGCCTTTTTGTCCTGTCATATTAAAGTTTATGTAGGGAAATCATATTTTTTTTAAACATTTTGTTATTTGCCACTGGAAACAATTGATGTTAAGCTATAATTTATCTGTTGCAATTTGATGGTATGCACATATTGCTCTGGCTGACCCCCAGTGGCCGATAGGTGGGGTCAAAATTAGTCAAATTAACTGAAATAGATTAGAACTTGAGTGAGCGTTCAAGCACATGGGTCTTGTTTTTCAAGATTTGGTGCTAATGTAAAAATTGTTATTTGCAGGGGTTGTCCAACGTCAGGACATTCACCGGTATATGTGGAATACCATATGGTTCACTCATTTGTCAATTTGTTCTGTCCCTTCTCTTACAATGTTTAATACCTAGTACAGACATGAATCTGGTACAAGTTAAGCAATTCAGCATCATGATTGGGGTGCCAGGTCCGTGTGGTCCGGGCCTGGTAAACCAATGGACCACCGTGTGTCAGACTGTATTTGCTAGTAAATCTTGTATCGGGTGATTGTTTGTGTCCAGGGTTAAATACTTGTGAAAGAATGTACAGATCAAATTGAGACTTGTTCGGGTCATCTGTGATTTTGTGTATCTTCATTGATGGGAAGTTTATTTGGAGTCAAGGTTGCGTAAACTTGAAGAATCCTGGCTACAAGGATAGGACTGCCATGCCCCACCAAACCCCAGGTGTGTATTGCAACATCAACCGATCGACACAAGGTCAAAAAGCCCTCATCCACAAGAAGGGGTCAAAATTTGTTTCATTTAAAATTTTAAAATATTTTCCAAAAAAGTTTTTTAGTAGAGACCTTAGATAAAAAATGTGTACCCATGTACATGTATGTCCAAATAGGATACGGGTATCCTCCCGTGTCAACCGCGACCAGTCCCTCGCACCAAAAGGAATGACACCATGCATTTTGATAAATATAAATTTAATTTTCAAAGAATTATTGTGATTAAACATCATTCTCTTGTAAACCTATAAATGCTGTATCAGACGGTGTATCTAACATTGTGATATCAAGTTGTACCCATTATTATTATTATATCACTTAGAATTATTCTGATATTTACTGGGGTTTGTCTAATAAAAGCTATTATATCTATTCCAGACGGGATCTGAAGGGAACTGACGGGATCTGACGGGAACCAACTTCCCCCCCCCCCCCCCCTTTTTTTCTGTTTCAGGTGGTTCTGTTGAGGAGGCCTCCCCGTGGCAGAACTGGTAACAGCTTGACGTATTTATCGGCAAATAAGCCCATGCCTAAAAATTAACTATTCCCCCGCCAAATCATTTTTTGCAGAATAATTGATTTTACCTAAAAATATGTACTTCCCAAATTTTGATACTAAACTTAAATGCTAGAGCAAGGGATTTATTCAAGATAAATACGGTACACATAAAAGTATGTTTATGTGGGCTGGCTAACATCCTCATACATGTCTCCCCTTGAAAGTATAGAAATATTTTGTATTTGTACCAGTTCTTTCAACAATTTCTTGTCTGGGTAATAACTTCTAAATTGTATGCATCTTGGCAGAACTTCATACTTGCATCATCTGAATCAATTGCGCAATATACTGCTGTAAGGTCACTGTGACCTTGACAAAAAGGTAAAATAAGTTAATTTTTCCAAGAAAAATAATTTCTTGTCCAGGCTGACATCTTGGCCATAACAGAAATTAAATAAAATGGAATAATTAAAGGGAGACATGTTTTTTTTCACAAACCAAAAATGAAAAAAAACAATTTGACCAGTGTAAAATTTGCTTGTTAGTCAAGATCACTTTATTTGTATGCTTAAGTTGCACCTGAAATCTTCCTAAATAAACAGATTGGAAAAAACACAGAATTTGTTATTCATTATCTCAAGGTAATCTCCATCTATATAATGGATATTTGAGTTATTGCCCTTTATTTCGGTAATTTCTGTGCCGGTGTATTAATACAATGGATTATATTAAAGTGGCAATCTTCTTTAATACGTTTTACCTACGTTTTCTCTAGTTTCTCTTCTCTAAACTGTCATTTGACTTTGATCCGTGGCCGTGACCTTGAACTTCGCAGTTCAACGATTAGCATACCTTTTGTAGCCAGCCTTTAATATTAAAGATATGCTTATTATCAAGTCTGTAGGTAGAGTCAAGGTCAATGAAAAGCAATCTGAGTAGAAGCAAAATAAGCGCATGTCAGTTTTCAAAGTTTTTTCAAAGTGCTATTTCTGCGCCATTCTTTATCTTTAACTTGCACATTTCGTCTCAATGAATGATGATCTTTCATTTCAAATTCATTGAAAAAATAATTGATTTTTTGTTTTTCTTTTTTTTGACCTTGATTTGACCTCGTGCTGGGACCTTGACCTTGACATATTTTCTGATAACGTGCGGACCATGAACTACACGACGAGCAGACAAACCTGATTCAATTTATTTTTACTTATTATTTTTAGCTCGTCTCTTCGAAGAAGAGTGAGAGCTTATATCGTCACTCCGGCGTCGGCGTTGGTTTTTCAAATGTTAAGTTTTTGGTGCAAGTGTTGAAAGGCATAGTAATTTATGGTAATATGGTCCCTGTGGGGGTTAAACTATCCCTTGCCGGGGTTAAACTAAGATTTTTTTGGAAAAAAAAAGATTTTTGAAAATTGTTGGACTTTTGCGTTAGGTTTTTGGTGCAAGTGTTGAAAGGTATTAATGCATCACTTTATAATTGTACTCAGGTGCTGATAATTGGCAATAGAGTCCCTCTGGAGTTAAACTATCCCCTGCCGGAGTTAAACTAAAAGATTTTTTGGGGAAAAAAACAGAATTTTGAAATTTTTGGACTTAGAATATTTCTTCGTTAAGTTTTTGGTGCAAGTGTTAAGAGGTTTAATATATCACTTTATAATTGTACTAGGGTGCTGATATTTGGCAATAGAGTCCCTATGGAGTAAGACAATCCATTCCTGGAGTAAAACTTTGAAAAAAAATTGGATTTTTTCTTTAATTTTTTCTTTTTTTTTAATCTTTGGACTTTGTTAAGTTTATGTTGTAAGTGTTGAAAGGCATAGTAAAACATGGTATTAGGTTCCCTGTGGGGGTTAAACTATCCCTTTCCGGAGTTAAACTGAAAGATTTGTTTTGGAAAAAACATTTTAAAACATTTTTGTGCAAATGTTGAAAGCTATTAACACATCACTTTATGATTGTACTAGGGTGCTGATATTTGGTAAAAGAGTCCCTATGGAGTTGCACTATCCCTTCTTGGAATGAAACTGAAAAAAAAAAATGTGAAAATGCTCACATTAGACAATTTATACCGGTCCACATTTTTCAATGGAGACAACTCTCATAAGGGTAATATTTATAAAAAAAAAATATGAAGAAATATGTCCAAAAGCAATTACATTTGTATTTAATATATTCATTCAATCTACAACAGCATAGCTTGTCTCCTGAATGTTTGTCAATAAATAATTTATATATATATAAAAGTGAAATTGAATAAAAAAAACAATGTGAAAATGCTCACATTAGACAATTTATACCGGTCCACATTTTTCAAGGGAGACAACTCTCATTAGGATAATATTTTATCAAAAAATTGAAGAAATGGGTCCAAAAGCAATTACATTTGTATTTAATATATTCATTCAATTTACAACAGCATAGCTTATCTCCCGATGTATGTCAATAAATAATATATATATATATATAAATTGGTATGGTTTTGAAAATTGCATGATTTCATAAAACACAATCTGATCAAGTAAACAATATAAATATTATGAATGCAATTTGCGAAACCATTCCAATTATATTTTAATTATTTATTGTCAAACATTCGGAGACGAGCTATGCTGTTCTCCAACAGCTCTTGTTATTTCTTGGACCTTCATTCAAGGTTTAAAAAAACAACTGATGTTACATGGCTACGTTTACTATGATGCACTACGTAGCCATGTAACAGTTGATTTTAATCAGATTGATGTCAATGAAAATTTTAAGTGCGTTTTTGCCCGATTTTTTAAAAAATTTGGCGGGGAAAACGTTTTTTCCAAAGTGTCCTATCTCTTGTCATCTTTCATCCGATGACTAAAGACATTGCACGTTCCGTCTCAGTTGATCATACTCTTTCATTGGCGATGAACAAAATATAGAATTGGAGAATTTTTTACCCAAATTTGAACACATAGCGAATCCGTGACCTTGACATACTCTCTGATAACATGGTATAGGAAAAAGTTCGCCCAACCACGATCTAGATGATACACTCGGCGTGCATCAAAAAGAACGAACGTTCATGAAGTTATGGTCGTTCAAAAACGCTTTTGTTAGTGAAATGAACATTTTGATGTTCATTTCACTATCACGTAAAATGATATGAATGTTTTATCTGCTTTCGTTTTTAGCTCGTCTCTTCGAAGAAGAGTGAGAGCTTATGTCGTCACTCCGGCGTCGGCGTTGGTTTTTCAAATGTTAAATTTTTGGTGCAAGTGTTGAAAGGCATAGTAATTTATGGTAATATGGTCCATGTGGGGGTTAAACTATCCCCTGCCGGAGTTAAACTAAAAGACTTTTTGGAAAAAAAAGTTTTTTGAAATTTTTTGGACTTAGTACCGGGCGGCTATCGGTTGCTTCTATCAAAGAACTCACTGTTTTTTGTTTTCACGAAAGTTTATTTATCATTTATAATTATTTGATGTTGTAAATAATTGCAGGTCATTAGTAAACTTATTACTAACTTATTTATTTCATTCTATCCATGTTGTTTTATCTAGCGTAACCAATAACTCTTGTTTCCTACTAATATTACAACTTCTTCTATCATGTAACGACGTACACCCAAACCCAGGCCCTGTAGATCAAAGTAATTCTATATCTGTCTTTCATTTAAACATCCGTAGTCTTAGAAATAAGCTATCACAACTAGAAAATTTATCGTCCGCCTATGATATTGTCTGTGTTACCGAGACTCACCTTGATATTTCTATTAATGACACTGATATACTCCTGGGTGGTTATGAAATTATACCGTAAGGACCGGGGAACTCCGGGAGGGGGGGTAGTCGTGTATACATCCAGTATTTTGTGCACCCGACGTAGAGATGACTTATAATTTCAAGTGGGCGAGGTAATTTGGACAGAGATTCAATTTCCATCAAAAAAATACCTTCTGTGTACTCTGTATAGGCCTCCAAATGTCGCACATGCATTTTGGAACCATTTACGTAACTCTGTTGACACTGCTATTCAGGAAACTCCTCATATTATATAAGTTGGAGATATACATGTTGATATGTAACTGTAGAAAACACACACGCTGTTTACGATATTATCCACACTTTTAACATGACAAACACGATCGACAAACCTACGCGCACGACGCGCACGAGTTCCACCCTACTAGACCCCATCTTAATCTCGGACACGTGCACGTATAACTTTTCTGAAGTAATCGACATTGACGATGACCTGTCTGACCATAAAGCGACGACAATAGAACTAACAGAAGGGACTAATATTACAAGGACGTATAAACGCAATATAAGATGTTATAATGAAGCAAATTATGAACTGTTTAATAACAAACTAGACGATACGGACTTGGTTGTAGGGTTGACTTGTTCTCTATGACGCACTCCCCAGACGAAATGTGTAAACAATTTACTGATAAATATTTGGACATAGCCAGTGAGTGCATACCTACTAAAACTGTTATAATTAGACCTAACGACAAGCCCTGGTTTAATTCTGACCTTCGCCGAGAAATTAGGAAAAGAGACAGACTTTTAAAAGTTTTTAAATCAAATCGCTCTGAAAAAAATTTGACGAATTTTCGGAAACAACGTAACCATGTCAACAATCTTAAAAAACATACCAAAGAACTTTCTATGCGGATATAAATGGTATTCTAGATCGTTATTCTTCTTCAAATCAACGAAATTTTTGGAAAATTGTTCGGAGATTAATAAAAACTTCTGACACTGCTAATATTATACCACCGCTTGTACATACAAACGGAAATCTTGTAATGACAGACGTCGATAAAGCCAATATACTAAATGATTACTTTGTTTCCATTTCTACCATTGACGATACAGACATTGACGAGCCAGAGGTCGAACTAAGGACTGACGCTACGATATCAGACATACATTTTCAACTCAGCGACATTACCGACATACTTAAATCTTTATCTCTTTACAAAGCTGTATGTCACGACGGAATTAGCCACAAAATGTTAAAAAATACAGCATTTTCTATAGCCTACCCATTATCATTAATATTTAGATACTCTCTTGATACTGGTATTTTCCCGGAACACTGGAAATTAGCAATAGTTATGCCATTATTCAAAAAGGGGATAAACACGTTTCTTCTAATTATAGGCCTATTTCATTACTAAGCATTATCGGTAAAGTTTTTGAACGTTTAGTAGTTAAATATTTGAATAACTATTTGCTTGAAAACTCACTTATTTATAAATACCAATCTGGTTTCCAATCTGGTCATTCTACCGTCCATCAAATGATAGAAATTTACCACACCTTATGTGAAAATTTGGAAAAAAATCAATCAACCTGTCTAGTATTTTGTGATATCTCCAAAGCGTTCGATCGTGTGTGGCATAAGGGACTGTATGTAAAGTTAGCGAATAATGGAATTAATGGGAAACTTCTAATTTGGTTAAAAAATTATGTAAGTAACAGGAAACAGCATGTTTTTGTAGGAAACAGTAAATCTTCCGTTAGGACTACTAATGCTGGCGTGCCACAAGGATCTGTATTGGGGGCACTACTTTTTATTCTTTACATAAACGACATATCTGATAATCTCGATAGTCTTTCAAAATTATTTGCTGATGATACCTCTTTATTATGTTCTGGTCGATCACCATTTGAAATTGAAATTAAAATAAATAATGACTTAGCAAAAATTCAAAATTGAATATTGTTGCGAGGTTTGGTATGGATGTTCTCTCAGTGATGCAGATAATTTGGAAAAATTAAATTTAGAAATTGCAAGAATAATTACCGGATTACCTTCCTTTGTTAGCAGGCTCTCATTATACTCTGAAAGTGGATTAGAACCTCTTGTAAATCGTCGTTCTAGAAGAAAACTACAACTATTCTATAAAATTACTAACCAACTCACTCCTAGTTACTTATCCACTTTATTACCTCCCTTGGTATCTGAAAACTCACATTATAACCTACGTGATGCAAATAATTACTCTCTACCGAATTTCAGACTTCAACTAACAAACAAATCGTTTTTCCCATCTACTATTCGACTTTGGAATCAACTTGATCTAGAGATTAGACATAGTATCTCATATTCAGTATTTAAAAAATCTATCTCAAATAGAACACAAGTACCTACCCATTACTCAGTTGGAAATAGAAAATCGAATATATTGCATGCGAGATTAAGAAACAAATGTAGTATTCTAAAAAATGATCTTATTGATTATCGCCATTGTCAGTGTGGACATCCTATTGAGGATGCATACCACTACTTCTTTATTTGTCAAAATTACTTTGAACAGAGAATCGAATTGTTCCGAAATCTAAACAATTTCATGCCACTAGACCTGCAACTATTATTATATGGAAACAATGATTTATCCATTGAAGATAATTTTATGATAAGCGAAATCACTCAGAAATACATTCTTGACTCAAGAAGATTTTAATTCCCCGTTTTCTCTTTTCTTAATCAGTATTGTGAAATAGTATACATACATATATATATTGACAGTTAAAAAATGTATTTATAAAGTCTCTTCCGATTCCGATAGCGCAAGAGAAACGAATATTTTTTTCCAGAAGGCAATGGATCGAACGGAGAAATCTTACCATGGAACAGGATATAACGAACATTAGAAATAGCAGTGTGTTTTTGTGCAGCGAAACAGTTTAATCTTCTGCTATCGAAATCGGATTTGTTTGTTTGCTTAGTAAATAATTAAACTAAATTCTAAATTCGAATCGTAATACCTCTCTCTCTGTCTCTCTGTTTCTCTCTCTCTCTCAGTCTCTCCCTCTCTCTCTCTTTCTCCCCAAATATAATTGTTAATATTTCAAATGTCATGTCATCTTGTATAAAAATTGTAAAAAATCATGATAATTAGGAAAGGGCTTCATATAAGTTTGAAAACTTGTGCCCAATCCTCTTGTATATATTGATACAAATAAAATATGTTTAAATCAATCAAAATAAGTTTAAGCGTACAGGCTGACTGTGTAACAGCTTATCAAGCATTCAGTTAAAACTTGATATTGAGAGGAGAGACAAGAAACAAAAATACACAAATAGCCATGTCTTGAATGTCTTTACTGGAAATAATTCGTATTTCTGGATTCCGGTTCCATGTTTGCTTTTTTGTTTTTTTGTTTTTTTTGTTTTTAGTTTAAACAGTATTTTATTCAAACTATGGCAGTGACAAAATAATACAAATACAACAAAAAGGATTCGAAAACAAGTACAAAAGTACTTATATCAATTCGTCTCCTTATTAATAAAGCTGGCAGTAGGACGGCACTGTTACATATATTTTGATAGTATAATAGACAGAAAAGAAGAAATCGAAAGAAAGTGGTTGCGAAGAGAATAACAAAAGGATCTGCATTACTCTATATAACGATGCATTAAATACGTTGGAAATCTCTAAATTACCTTATATTGATTCCAATCAAAAAGTATACTGATATCCTGTAAAATGCAAGAGTGTTGAAGGCTATATCAATTTCAATATAAACAAGACTCATTAAGTCAAAATGTCACAAGTGTTGTGGAACAACATATGTTTCAAAGTTAATGTACATTGTTTAGACAAACGCAATAATTACATAATAATAAAATAAAGTAAATCAATCTAGCCCTAAAATAGTTTCGACTTGCAGATAAATTGTTGGACAGAGTCAAAAATATCTAAGTTATATTGATCTGGCATATCAGGATTTCCATACAGCAGCAGATTTAAATTATTCCCGGGTGGAAGATTAGTAAAACATTGTAGTCTTAATTGTTCGAAGTTAGGACAAAAGAGGAGAAAGTGTTCAGTAGTTTCATTAGAACGGTTACAAGAACACATGGGACTTTCAGTTAAGTTACGTAAAAATAAGTGGCTATTAAGGGAACTACAGTTCATCCTCAGCCGAGCGTGGTGAATTTGGCCAAATCTACTTTTGCAGTAATAGTAATAGGATGGAACAAGATTACTGTGATTATAGTTGACATACACAGACTTCTTAAGGTTAGTAAGTGATGGGTTATGCTTAACGTCGTCCGGAAGAGCGTTCCATAAGTCAACAGAGGAAGGTAGAAAAGAGTCTTTATAGAGTTTAGTACGACATCTTATTTGACAGAATTTATTTGCGTTTCTAGTATCGTGAGAGTGAATGTCAGAATGACGAGCGGGGAGAGTGTTAGTTAAATAGGAGGGACACTGACCATGAACAATCTTATGAAGTTGTGTTATTTTATGTTTTCGTCTTCTTTCAATAAGAGGGTCCCAACCAGTTTCTAAATACAATCTCTCATGACTAGTTAATTTAGTAGCCCCAGTTACAATCCTGGCTGCTTCGAGTTGAATGTTTTCTAACAGATGGCTTTGGCCTGTCGTTATATTGTCCCATACCACGTCCCCATATTCTAACAAAGGTCGAATAAAAGTAAAGTAAATAGTTTGAAAGCGTTTTTCTGTCAATGGAAAATTTCAGTTTTCTTAAAATGCCTATTTTTTTGGAAGCTTTGTTTATTATATATTGAACATGATCAGTCCACCCTCCATTAGACGAGATAAAGACACCTAGGTGTTTGTGGCATGTTACCTCAGTTAGTGGGTTGTTGTTCATAGACAAAGGGGGATGAAGTGGTTTGTCATTTTGTCTACTTACTGTCATTGACACTGTCTTACTAGGATTGAAATCGACAAGCCATGCTTTTGACCATTCATGGATTTTGTTTAGATTATCGTTCAAGAGATTAGCGCTCAAATCCGGCAAATCCACTATAACGTATAGAGACGTATCGTCAGCAAACAACTTTATGATACAATTAATATCTTGGACGATGTCATTTATAAAAATAAGAAATAATAATGGACCTAGAATTGACCCATGAGGCACTCCAGCAGAAATGTAAGTTAAGTTTGATTGTTTACCATTGATGACAACATGTTGGCAGCGGTTACGTAAATAGCTCGAGAACCAATCAAATAGTTTACCTGTGATGCCAAAGTTTTGGAGTTTAGAAAGAAGGCCACGATGCCATACTCGGTCGAAGGCCTTACTTATATCGCAGAAGACCATTCTGATTTCTTTACCATTATCTAAAGCGGAAAATATATCATTAGAAATAGATACAAGTTGATTTATAGTGGAATCACCGAATCTGAAACCCGACTGACAAGATGAGAGTAAGGACTTGTCAGTTAAATAGTTATAAACATATTTATATATACACCTTTCCATCATTTTACCTATTATAGACAAAAGAGAGATGGGACGGTAATTTCCGAGAACAGAAGGATCGTCTTTTTTTGTGCACGGGAGTAACATTCGCCCTCTTCCATTGCGACGGGAACTTATAAGTAGTAAGAGAGTGATTGAATAATGTTTGAAGTGGATAGCTAAGAACTTCGGCTGCTTCTTTGATTAGGCGTGGGTTAATGAGGTCCGGGCCAACAGCTTTTTTGCAGTCAAGAGAATGTATTACGTCAAGGACATCTTGTCGTGATATGACAATGTCAGAAAGAGTATGATTGTGGGATTTTTGTAGATCAGGAGGGTCAACATTAGTGTCGTTTATATTAGAATGTGAGCTGAAGAAAGTGTTAAAGGCATTGGCTTTGTCTAAGTCGTCGTGTATAAAGTTACCGTTATAGGAAATAGGAGGAATATGTTTGTTTTTTTGCTTGAGTTAGACATAAAACGATTAACAATTTTCCACCATTCTTTGCTACTGGTATTAGTATGGTTAAGCTTTGTACATAATTTGTTAAAATAATTACGTTTATATTTACGAATGGCATTTACACATATTACGAGCTTTCCTAAAATTCGACCAGTCGTCAGCATTCTGTGACTGTTTGGCTTTGCGGTGTATATACTTACGTCTACGAATCAATTTTCTAATTGCACCATTCATCCAAACAGCATCATTCGCTCTTACAATTATGTCTTTATTAGGTATACACTCATTTGCAATTGTAAGTAAACAACGTGTAAATTGCTCTGTACTTATGTCTATGTCATTACTGTCGAGAGTGCTGTCCCAATCAACGTTAGAAAGTCTGTCACGATATTCGTCGTAGTTGCCTAGGTCGTATAGCCATACTTTACGTTTAAAACTGGATTTTAGGGGTTTTGAAATGTTAAGAGTGCCATACACGGGACAATGATATCTAATAGGCTGATCGAGGAAATTTTCACCGACATGACACATGTTTACCAAAAATGGATCACTTGCGCAAATTATATCTAACAAGGAGGAAGACGATTCAGTGAAGAAAGTAGGACTGGCAACGCTTTGGGTAAGATTTAAAGTAGATAGTAAATTACGTAGGTGTAGACAGTGGTTAGTATCACTTAGTAAATTTGCATTGAAGTCACCAGTTATAATTATATTAGTGATTCCGGTACTGAAAGCGAGATCTATAGAATGGGCAATGTGATCCCAGGAAGAAACTGGTGCATCGGGAGGCCTATAGAAAGTCCCATATAAAATGGACCTTCCAGAAATATTTAGCGGCAACCATACACACTCGACTGAGGTTAACTCTAGGTCGGATCGACGTTTAGAGGAAATTTCATTGCTTACATATACTGACACTCCTCCTCCTTGCCTATTGGGTCTGCAGTAACAAAAAGGGGATGCAAAACCAGGAAAGTCTAAATCAGAAGTTATCTCGTCAGGACTAAGCCACGTTTCGGTAAAGGACAGGATAGTTATATTGTGTAATTAATTGAAAAAAATATCAAGTTTTGGTTTCAAACTTTGGACATTTAGGTGCACAAAAGAATAATTGTTTTTAGCTCACCTGGACCGAAGGTCCGGTGAGCTTATGTCATGGCGCAGCGTCCGTCGTCCGTCCGTCGTCCGTCAACATTTGCTTCAAATCGCTACTAGTCAAAGTTCTTATTGGAATTTGATCAAATTTGGTCAGAAACATCCTTGGCGGAAGAGGATCAGAATTTGCATAAATGGTGACTCTGACCCCCAAGGGGCCGGAGGGGCGGGGCCCAATAGGGGAAATTGAGGCAATTCCTTTAAATCGCTGCTAGTCATAAAGTTATGAATGGATTTGAACTCAATTTGGTCAAAAACATCCTTGGAGAAAGGGAAACAGATTTTGCATAAATGGTGGCTCTGACCCCAATGGGCCAAAGGTGTGGCGCCCAATAGGCGAAATAGATACAATTCCTTTAAATCGCTACTTGTCATAAAGTTTTGAATGGATTTTAACTTAATGTAGTCAGAAACATCATTGGGGAAGGGGAACAGTATTTGCATAAATGGTGACTCTGACCCCCAAGGGGCCATAGGGGCGGGGCCCAATAGGGGAAATTAAGGCAGTTCCTTTAAATCGCTACTTGTTATAAAGTTATGAATGGATTTGAACCCAATTTGGTCAGAAACATCCTTAGGGGAAGGGGAAGAGATTTTGCATAAATGGTGACTCTGACCCCCAAGGGGCCAAAGGGGTGGGGCCCAATAGGGGAAATGGAGGTAATGCTTTTAAATCGATACTAGTCATAAAGATATTAATGGATTTGAACCCAATTTGGTCAGAAAAATCCTTGGGGGAAGGGGAACCGATTTTGCATAAATGGTGACTCTGACCCCCAATGGGCCGAAGGGGTGGGGCCCAATAGGGGAAATAGAGGTTATTCATTTAAATCGCTACAAGAAAAAAAGGTATGAATGGATTTGAACTTTATTTGGTCAGAAACATCCTTGGGGGAAGGGAAACAGATTTTGCATAAATGGTGACTCTGACCCCCAAGGGGCCAAAGGGGCGGGGCCCAATAGGGGAAATAGAGGTAATTCCTTTAAATTGCTACTAGTAATAAAGGTATGAATGGATTTGAACCCAATTTGGTCAGAAACATCCTTGGGGGAAGGGGAACAGATTTTGCATAAATGGTGACTCTGGCCCCCAAGGGACCGAAGGGGTGGGGCCCAATAGGGGAAATAGAGGTTATTCCTTTAAATCGCTACTAGTTATAAAGGTATGAATGGATTTGAACTCAATTAAGTCAGAAACATCATTGGGGAAGAAGAACAGATTTTGCATCAATGGTGACTCTGACCCCCAAGGCACCAAAGTGCAGGGCCCAATAGGGGAAATAGAGGTGATTTCTTTAAATCACTACTAGTCATAAAGTTATGAACGGATTTGAATCCAATTTGGTCGGAAACATCCTTGGAGAAAGCAAAACAGATTTTGCATTAATGATGACTTTGACCCCCAACTGACCAAAAGGGATGGGGCCACATAGGGGAAATAATGGTAATTCCTTTAAATCGCTACTAGTCATAAAGTTATGAATGCATGTTGTAAACTTAGAGCAGTTAGGATCCCCAAACTATAATCATATAAAGCATTGTTTGATGTTGACAAACAAAATACTAGTAAATTGAACATGAACATTATTTTGACATTTGGTAAAATCCAACCAGGTGAGCGATACACAGGCCCCATGGGCCTCTTGTTTGTTTGGGGTTATGTATTTTTAAAAATTCAATTTTTAGATTTCAATATTGTGGATGAGATCATTTCTAAACAACTGCAATTTAGCTTGGTTTAGCCCAACGTTAATTTTCATTTCTCGAAAGGTAACAAATATAGATCAATTCCCTGCCCACGCAGCGTGAAGCGTAGTGTAATCAACTGTGGGTATCCGACGATGCTCGTAATTAATTAAGGTCTATGATATGTGCTGTTGATTAGATATTAAAGGGCGTATCACTATTTCTGCGAGATGTCTACTTTTGACGGACAGTCATTTAACACATCACTTCGGGAGATGCTGGTTGATGAAAGGGATCATGCCGATCTCATTCGGTAAAGCGTGTTCTAATTATACGGATTCATCACCGTACTCGCCACTTGTGCTCATTTTGACCAACTGCGTCGACGTGACTGTATCTTCAGAAGAATACTGTAAGAAGATTTTATTTCCCAACTACAAGGTATCTTTAATTAATGAATATTTTGAACTACTGTCTGGATTATGTCGTGCATGAGTATACCTATTATAATAACATGTACAACTTTTTTTTTCTTTTTCTTGCGTCAGTCATTTATAGATATTTACGAAACGTGAGTGGAGTGCGGCATTTCGTGATTTGTAAGCAATACAGTGATATTTGGTTCACTGACTTTGTGCATCCACACTACACCTGAAATGATATTTTAGATACAGACATATGTAAATAATGACAAGCTATGATTATATATTCGGATGGGAGTTATATATGTAATCACAGGGGCTTGACGGCGTTCTTCACAGAATGAAAAATTAACCCGTGTCGAACCCATAGATCTTCTGGGTCATAGAAATGCGTCAAACCCCTGTGTATGAAACCAAAGAATGTCAACACGACAAACACATTTAGATATATCACTACATGTTCAGTTATAGCTATCTTCAAGAGACTACGATAATGTCGCCTAAACAATATTATATTAGACCGTACTTTACAATCGATTACGTGTTACGGACCTTGAGCACAGGCGCTTGCATAGAAAATGTTATTTTCATTTTTTTTGAAAGTGGTATGTGTAATCTGTTATGTACTTAACAGATTACACATACCACTGTCATATAAAAAATAATTGCAAGTCATATTTTCTATGCAAGCGCCTGTGACCTTGAGCAGGGAATTCGTGTCAAGTCCCTGTGGCGCATAGTTCGGTCCACGTTAGTCGAATGGTTCATGTTTTTTTTAACTACTGTATATATTACTCTTACTGTATCTTATTGTATTTCTAGTAGTGTTTATATACAATGTGATTGCACTTGTATTTTTTGTATGTGATAAAGGGGCGGATTGTCACGAAAATTCGACATTTTCACTGCCCACACTGTTGGAATTACTTCTTTGCAGTATATATATAACTTATAAACACGTTGTGCATCGGTTTATAGTATTTAGAAAGATGATATCAATACGATAGTTGAGTTTCGCTAACCCCGTTTATCTCGACATCACTATAAGTTTGTCCATGGCCCTATACTGAAGTAGAGATAATACTGTTCGACTGTACAGTTTAATTTCTAGTATACTAGCGTATGATTATACAAAGGTAATTTTTTCAAAGCGCTGTTTCTATTTTTTTTTTTTTAATCAAAATTAAGTTATTTTGATTATAGGCTACCATATACCATGCATATTTATGTGAGATATTTAATGTGGTTAGCAGATTTTTTTTTTATTGTATAAACGTTTTCTGATTATAAAAATTGTCGTCAATGAATACAAATACTTACAGGGAATTGATAAAGATAGTTAATTTCTTGTGCCCCCAAATAATGATTTCTCTTCAAATAGTTCCTGTCCAATATCAGCTTTTTTTTCAGATAGTGCTATATTTTAGGACATTTCGAATTTTTTCTTTTTTATTTTAATCTTCTTGATCTGAAAAATCACTGACAATAAACTGATTTTGTTTTCCACTCACGGCAAATTGTAGGCTAGCACAATGTAGACTTGACCGCTTAAAAATATCCGAATACCTTTCCCGACTGGTTGTTATACGAACACTTTAATAGCGTCACAGTTGCGCTTGAAAGCTGAAGGGATATTACAAAGCTTTTACTAGACACCGATCTGAAGTTCAGACGCCTTTAGCATTGCTTGGACACATCAGCAATTTGCTAAATCGAGTAAGTATGTATTTCTCGTCTTCTGTTCATTTTGAAATATTGTTTATCAACATTTACACGTTCCCATTTATACACTACATGTACACGTAACGTATATGGAGTTGGAAGATACAGTGTCCTTGTTTCAGAGAACATTTTTAGCCGGCGTCTGTACCGGGGATAAATGAACCGAGTCAACTGACATGTGTAACAATACCTCAATCCTGTACTGTTTTTACACTTTCACTAAATCGGATAAACTGGCGATGTCAGATGCGTATTCAATGTTGCTATTTATAACGTTGTTCTTAGTCAGGTAGAGCTCTGCTAGATACGCATATGTAATCTTGACGGATGAGTTTGGCAAACTTGAACCAGTATGACTGATGTCTTGTTATATGTAGTCATGTTTTCAGTATGACTTACATTATAATTACTGTAAATCCCTAGATAATATTATTACAATTTCAGCACCATAAAACACGTTAATGTTGATATTTGATTTGATTACTGTTAAATGTAGTATTATTTTTTTCTTGTTGTTATTTATATAAAAACATATTTATATCGGTAGCCGAGATTTCCTTTCCATATGTTCTTACTGATAATAGTTGGTGTTATTCCATTGTAACATTAAATATTGTTATTGTTGAAATTTAATTCCTTAGCAAGAAATTTAAAAGCCCCAGTTTGATCAATGTTCCGTAAAAAGAAATGCATTACAGATTTTAAAGGGAGAATCTTAGTAAGGAAACATCTGTTATACTTTCCAATGGAAAATTTTAAGTCAAGAAATATTGATGAAACTGCAGCTTGGGTTAAGATCGAGTGTTAAATTTGTAAATATATATATAGTCTATATTTATATATCTTTATCATTATATTCTTCCAGTTGTTATAATGAAATATAAGGAAATCAAAATATTATTAGGAAGCAAAAAAAAAAAAAGGTAATAATAAAAATTTGATCAGATTTTGATTATTAGATAAGATTATATTATTTGGTGTTCTTTGATATTTTGAAGCCAAAAAGCCAAAAATGTCTTCTTTAACATTTCAATAAAACAACTCTACACGATGTCTCTTCTTTTTAATATTTATATATTTATCAAGTACATGTACATGTATAAATGTTTGTGTTGTCCCTGGATCCCCTTGGAAATCAGCATTCTGGTGTCTTTATGGGTTATCCTAGGTAATGTACGGGCTGAATCTGTTATACATCATTGCTCTGATACTGTGATATTTATGTCACTTTTAAGTCTATATAGGCTTATTAGCATGTCTGCCCGAAGGGTTATGCCGTATCATGGTGTCAAGTTCAACTTTTCCATTTAAACAACTTCTTCTCAATAACCTATTAATCAAGAGGCCCAGAGACCTAATATTAGGCATGTAGCATGCTAGGATGAAGGGCTACCAAGTTTGTTAAACTGACTGAAGTTGACCTACATTCCATATCACGGGTCAAAAAGGCTAAAATCTTTAAACAGCTTCTTAATAACCAATAGTCCCAGGGAGTTGATATTGGGTCTGTAGCATGCTGAGGTGAAGGGATACCAAGTTTGTTCAAATGAATGACCTTGACTGACATTCAAGGTCACAGGGGTCAAATTTGGTGAAATGTTAAAACAACTTCTTAATTTTGACTCATTTTGACTGAGTATACGGTAGTATGCCCGCAGTTGGCAACAAGCATTTCCTATGGTTAGCACATTATTCTAAGTTAACTGTTCTTTTGGAACTGTATACTTCAGCCATTTGTTGTAAGCTTACCTCGTGGAGAAGTTAGATATGCACCCATTTCCGCAATATTCAGTTTAGTTTTTGACAAAATACTCACTTGACGTTAGTTTTTCATTCAGAGATCATCGGGTAACAGGAGAAATGCTAAAATTGCATTGATCAGTCCTTTCGAAATGGAGCCTTCTATTTGACGTTCCAGTAACTTCACAAAGAGGCGACATCATATTTATGTTACCGATTCCCACACTTACTAATCTGCTGAGCCTTTTTTCACTGCATTTACGCTAATTTCTTCGCAGTCAGAGTTTACTAAGCTGAAAAAGTGAGAGATGTAAATATTTCTTGATCACCAAGAGGCCCAGGGACTTGATATATTGGGTCTGTAGCATGCTGGCCTGGCATGGGTTGACAGGCAACCAAGTTTGTTCAAATGAATGACCTTGACCTACATTCAAGGTTTCAAATTAAAGGCCTAATAGGCTAAAATCTTTAAACAACTTCTTTTCAATAACCAAGAGGCCCAGCGACTTGATTTTATGTCTGTAGAATGTTGAGGTGAAGGGCTATCGAATTTGTTCAAATGAATGACCTTGACCATAATTTAATTTTGAAAAGGTTAAATTAGCCAAAATATTTAAAAGACACCTTTTCAAATAAATGAGAGACCCTGAGATCTTATATATGGTCTCTGATACACTTGTTCTTAATTATGTTTATGTATGAAAAGGATCATTGGATAGCAGGTGAACGATTTGGGCCCTTGTCTGTATTGTAGTATTCTTAAGAGTGAATGAAATTTTTATTTGAAATGTTAATCCAAATGTAATTGCAAATAATTTGGCTCAAAGTTAATGTTAGTTTAGCTCAGTGATAAACTCCAGTGATATCTAGATCTTGTGTGATAACTATACTGTATGCCTTTGAATTTACCAGAAAAGATATAATTGCATTGGTCAGAATCAAACAAGAAGTATCTGATCATGATCTATTCTGTCATACATTATCTAAGTCAAGGACATTAATTACTACATCAATATGCATTGTTTTATTTCAACTTGTGAACTTTTTCTATGACTTGATGAAGCAAATTTTGTCATAATTAACCTGAAAACATTTTATGAAAATGGTTTTCATCTAGTAAAAATCAAGTTTTTTTTTGCAATCTTTGATTTCTTAGCCCAAATCCAAGATGGTACCAGTAAATACAGTTTTCTATAAATGTCCAAACTAACTTTGTTGATGATTTTGTTGGTAATTGCTAATTGACCCGACAGTGGCATTCAACATCCTCCTTTCTGATAGTACGATTCTGAATTGAAAATAATTACTGGCTTATTCAAATTCTGTTCCCTCCTACTCTGATAATTATATTTTTATTATGCATGACTAACATACTGTGACAAGACTGCAGCATGACCTTTGATAATTTATCAGATGGATCATGCATAATTTAACATATGAATCAGCATTAGTATGGACTGTTATGCATGACTGAGATATATATTTGTATTTCTATAGGTCTGCGATAAGTGAAAAATCCATTTGTACCTCCCACCTGATAATACTACCTACAAATGTATGTCAGAAAAATCAATATCAAAATGAATTGTTCAATAAATGCTTTATGAGGCCAGAAAAAGTGTGATTTGTTGCAATTGATAACATGTACAATTGTATTTAGGTAAATTTGTATCTAAAAGATAATTAATTATCCTGTATAATGAAAGTGTAATAATAGACCCAGAATAGAAATGAAAACTTAACAGCATCCTGTTAAAGTGTTGTGAGAAAAATTGGACATTGAACAACTGATTACATTATCAAAAATTAATATGTTAAAGTGACGCTTAATTATGATTTTTTGACAATGTAAAGAATTTTGAGTTGGAATGCAAAAATAAGTCTTAATTTCCAGTTTGTAGATTTGTAGCAATTAAAGCACCCATTTTAAATTTAGTTTCCATGTTATACAACAATTGTTAAATAGAAAAGTAAAAAATCAATATTATTAGATAATGAATACTGTATGTTGACTATCACTGAACAGGTCTATTACTTGGTGTCACATTGCTTTTGAAGTGTGAATAATCAATACTGCCAACAGCTTTATGCATCAATACTTCACTACGTAATTGGCGGATCTAATATGTAAAGTGCTAATGCATTACTACATGTCATATACCCTAGAATGGTTATTAATAAACGGTAATCTTAATACATAGGAATGATGCGCTAATCTAAGCCACTCTGTGCTAGGCAACTGAAAGGCTAAGTGTAACTGTACAAATAAAATTCTGGAATTTAGATATACCAAGCTTCTTCAAAATAACTCTGACCCAGATGTACAAAGTTTCTTTAAAATGACTCTGACCCACATGAACTTGCATTTATATTTAGTCACAATGCCCAAATATAGCATCACCTGCAGTATTCATCGTAAATCTAGTTTATGATGTTACCTTTCCATCAGTCAGGTTGTCAACGTTTCACTTTTAAGTTTTGTGGTTAGATCTATTGTTCAAAAAGTGTCTCGCATATAATTAGCCAAACTTAGCATATTATGATATAGTCCGATCACATAAATTAATGGACATTGCAAGATTTGCAACACATTTATGGATTCAGCGATATTACCTACATATCATCCAGAGTTTATGGTCTAGTGACTCTCGAAATTAGGGATGCTGGTAATCAATGTTTGACAGTTTTAAAATTTTGTGTTTAGCTCATGATCAAATGCTCAAACATTATTGATGATATTATTACCAAACCAAAAATATATTTGAAATGTAGTATGACCTTCTCAACATGTACACCTAGATTACATAAAGTCTCATTTTTGAAATATTTTGGGGTTAAAAACCTTAGATTTTCAGAAATTTTATAACATCAATATTGCTTCTCTAGCTGACTTTAAAATTAATTTACAGTCATATTTGTACAGATTCTGTAATACATTAAAGTATTTTCTTCTTACTTGTTAGGAAGAGTGTTTTACTTGGTGAAAGTGTCAGTTGTGGGTACATAATGAGAATAAGTGATTTTGGGAAATTTGACCTTTCTTTCTAGATCTTTAGTTACATAAATATTTACACATATATACATGGTTCGATTCAGTACTATCAAGTATTAATGGAAGAGGTTTGTTTAGTTGTTTTTTTTTTCGGGGGGAAAAAAAGAAGAAAAAGTAGAATTTTTTATAAATTTTGGAATTTGCTAAAATTTCCTATACTGACAAAAGCGGGACAGGCAAGATATATACATGTTCTGAATATACTATTTTGTCTGAAGCATGACATTTTTCAGTCTGACCGGACTAAGGAGTTACTAAGTTTGTTCAAATGAATGACCTTGTGCACTTTCAAGGTCACAGAGGTTAAATGTGATAAAAACTTTTATATTATATTATTCAGATGGTTTTTGATATATAGTCTATGCCTACTATAGATTTGCTCTTGAGAAGTATGCATTGTGGTAAATTCCCTTTTCCAGTGAAATATACTGCTATTTCTATCTTATATCTTGACCTGTACAACAATACAGTGTGCTCTCATATCTGAGGTGGGATTTTCGGCCCCCATTATAGCTGCCAAACTCTATATCAACCTGACTGACTGAAATAAAGGGAAGTAACTCTGATTTATCAGATTATACGAGTAGGATGCCTTCTAAACTTTGTGGACATGATCTCCCACTGGCATCAATGATAATCAGTGAATTAATTCAATCCCCTCTTCTTGTTTGCTGTACATGTAAAGGCTGTTGGGTAATTCCTTCAATGGTGTGACATCAGTTAATCGATGCTTCATGAAAAAAGTATCTTCCACAGAAATGAGATAGCATTAATGCAAAGGTAATATTATGTCTCCCAAGTCAACAGGATTTTTCTAAGAAATAATGCTTTTTGGATCTTCTTTCAGGGACTTTAAATAACGCTGACTACCAGCATGCTTTTCTCAATCTCTATGACCGAGATTACTGAAAATCAATACATGTACATGTATATTGTCCTCAAGGTAAAATCTTTGTAAAGACTTACTCTGATGGTTGACTGCTACCTTAAACACAAAAAAAAACATAACTGAATATCTAATGTACAGTCCACATGGTAATCAACATCAAACTGGTATCTTTGAACTTGTTGTACATGTACCCAAAGGAATTACAGGTATTATCATTATCATTGCCTCCAGGTTTCAGTGTAGAAGTTAATAACTTTGTATAAATATCATGACAGTGATTATCAACCAAGCTTATCAAAATGTTTGATACTTAAAGCTTGTTTGTGAGATAAATTTTCTGCCTTTTTCAGAGTGATGACCTTGAAATGAAGACGTGGAAAGTGATTGGCTGCCTGTTGTTGGTATGGCTGGGGATAATGGTGTACATGTCCAACATCCTGTTTCAGTCCTCCGACAGCAACCCAAGTGATATTGAACGACAACTCAAGCGAGCACTCCGAGAACTAGATAAACTTAAAGCCCAAAATGATGAATTCCGTGGTTTAGTGTCCGATATAAAGTAAGATTGCTGTATATACTAAGCGATATGGGACTGATATTAATTATTGTATCCATTAAATTGTCTATATTATTTAGGGGTTATGTTATATTAGTGATAATAATCATGAAATGTTCTGTGTTTAATCTGAGGAATGGAATTTTATAATTTTTGTGTTATTCAGTGAATACACAGGTATCCATGCACATGAGTTAAGCATGACATGGAAAACCATATTTTCTGCAAATTTGTAAACAATATGATTGAAAAATTTAAGATAAATTTGCATTTCTTACATTATTTTTTCTACAAAGTTTTTTTATTTTCCCTTCGTGATGAAGTCATTGAGGAAAAGTTCACCTTTTGTCAGTGCTCTAGCGACTTAATTTATTTTAAAATAGATTTTGATCAAACTTCCTATATTGATAATTGTGTATCAGATACCTCAAGCCAGTTTGCATTTGAGGGTGCCAAGGTCAAAGACAAGGTCATCATTACTACTTTAATATCAAAATATTTTTTTTAGTCTTCTATGAGTCCATTATTATGTAGGTATATATTGATACCTTGAGCGAGTTGGCCACAGGGCTTATTGCAGGATATTTTAGCATGTACACTTAGCATGCAAAGGGATTTGTACTGACTTATTTCAGTGAAAATTAAAGTGCAAAACTCATTAAGATTCAATTGCCATAGGAATTTCAGCAAGCTCCTATGTGCAATCTTACCCAATGAAATTATAGTATCAAGATCCAAGGGTTTGTAGATATAAAATGTAGTGAGCATTAAGATTATTTTACCAAATGGACTTAAAAATGTAGTGAATATTAAGAATATTTTACCTTATAGATCTGATAACCCAAAACATTATTTAACTAGAATTTCAAATTCACACATGCTATATAAACTTATGATAGAAAATACATATAATAGTATTATTTTTATTCTAATGAGCTCATTTTCTGTATTAAGCTTGTAGATTCCATTTGTGATATCATTTAAAAATTCTTTCTTTATTATTCATGATCATGTACCCGGGTAATTGTATTTGTAAAACTTATTCTAGATCTAGATGTATTTATTTAGTAATTGACTGAATACCTATCAAGTTTTATTTGACATCAACATGATTTTGATTTTTCTGCAGAAATCAGATTAAAACAGATGATGGTGAACCAGCTGTTAGAAGGAAAACGATAAAAGATATAGAAAAAGCTGTTGCTGTAGGAAGCTCAAAAGTTTGTGAAGGTACAAATATCACCTTAAGTCTGTGTTGCTTGTTATTAACTTATCACTTCAGATTAGAATCTTTCCCTGGTATGATGTATATCAGATATCAATATAAATTAATATGTACAAGTTTTAACACAATTTCTCATTTTATACCCTCATCTACCCACTATGACTCAAATTACCACATCTTAGAGGAATCAACCCCTAAGGAAAAGAAAAAAAAAAGAATAAGAGAAAAGCAAATCTCTTCGAGAGAATCTAAAAGAAGTTCTGTCACATGCACAGAGTGTAAAGGGGCTTCATATTTCGTGAACTTTGGGCACCTTGTACTTTAAATTTATTAAGAATTATTTTATCAGATGGCCAAGGAGTTCATTTGGGGCAATGTTATGAAGCTTATAATAACTTATCTATCTGTTTTAATTTCTAGCCACTGGACCTTCCCTCCTGCATGAACAGAGGAGACGAAAAATCGAAAACGATGTAGTAGAGTTTTGGTATTACATGCGATCTGAACTAAAGAAACTGAAGAGTGTTTCAAAAAGTGATATAGTACATGTAGTGGATAAAGCCCTTTTAGATGGAGCAGATTATCAAAAGTGAGTGCCACACCTCAATGGTGATTTGTCACTTTAAGATCAAAGTGTATCCCAGTTTAATATGTGGACTTAAAAAAAAAATCAGCTGTAAAGCAGAAAATTTGAATTCAAAGAAATATTTTATACAATAACAGTTTAGATGTGATTTTTGTTGGTAAGATAGCAGCAGGGTTGATAATGCTAAAAACATATCTGTGTTATTAACTTATTTGATAACGAGGGTTGTAAACAGTTAAACAGTTAATGGTAGTGGTAATGATTGGTAGAATGTTAACAGTTAAATATATATATATACAGACTACTGTTGTTATTGTCAGAACAGTTACTTAGTTGTGATTTTGTTTCCATTATTAATATTCAATATTCACAGGACACTACATAAAGACTTCCATGCACTGCGGAATGTTGACAATGCTGGTGAACTGATGAAGAAGGAATCTCAGGAACTAGGTCAATTAGTCCAACGAAGATTTAAATATTTACAGGTGAATGATCACAGAATTCTTTCTTTTTGTCAAATTTTTTAAATTACGAACATTTTCACTGTAGATAATCCATAAGCCTGTTCATTGATGTAGACAAGCCAGTTTGTCAACTTTTAGACATCAATCTTGACAGACCTGCAGATGTTAAATCAGGTCTTGAAAGTCCTCATAATAACTCAACTGAAAGCAACATGAAATTACTAGGTTCTTATTTTATCAATGGTCCAAATGGTCAAACATTTTGGACTGTGATAAACATAACCTCTGATCCAATTTGTCCAATGATTTGGACTAAGATAAATGGAAACTGTGTATGATAATGCTAATTATGCTCCCCGAAAATTCAGATGGAGCATATAGTTGCAACTTTTTCTGTCTGTCTTTCTTTCTGTCATCCTTTTTTGTCCGTAGTATAACTTGGCCCACAAAAGGCTCATGAAACTTGATGTGTACATCAGTTAAATTAAGACTGTGTGAATTGTACTAGATTCAAGGCCTGTAACCCCTTAATTACAGATTAGCACAGAAAAACTCTCCATATTCACAGAAAAAAAGTCTCCGTAATTCACAGACAGTAAAAACCTCCATATTCACAGACAGTAAAAGCGTCCATATTCACAGCTAGGAAAGCCTCCATATTCACAGACAGTAAAAGCGTCCATATTCACAGCTAGGAAAGCGTCCATATTCACAGCTAGGAAAGCCTCCATATTCACAGATAGGAAAGCCTCCATATTCACAGCTAGGAAAGCCTCCATATTCACAGATAGGAAAGTTTTCATATTCACAGATAGAAAAGCCTCCATATTCACAGACAGTAAAACCCTCGATATTGACGGAGAGGAAAAGGTACTGACACCCAATAAAGTTGTTTTCAGGGATCATTCATCAGTTATGCTGACTCTTGTTTTGTCATTGTAGAACCCATCAAACTGTGATGAGGCTAAGAAGCTGGTGTGTAACCTGAGTAAAGGCTGTGGGTATGGATGTCAACTCCACCATGTCACATACTGTATGATGGTGGCCTATGCCACACAAAGGACCTTAATCCTTGAATCCAGGGGCTGGCGCTATGCCAGCAGTGGCTGGGAGTCTGTGTTCCTGCCACTAAGTGACACATGTAGGGACAAAAAGGGAGGCAGTTCCAGACCCTGGGCAGGTAAACATGTATTTGCTGTAGCAGCTCTAGCCTCTAGTTTTATTAAATCTTATAAGAAAGATATCTTCTGAACTCTGATAAAATACTAGCCGCATTATACCACTAAGCTAGAGAGACCTTCTCTTTAGCTCAATCGGTTGACTGTAAGACTAGTAAGCCAGAGGTCCCGGGTTTGATCCCTAATGGAGGCAGTGCTTTGTATTTAATTAATCAAGCACTCTGTAACATATTAATTAGCTAGTATACTTGCCCCATGGTGTGATTTTTCCTATTATGACTGACATTAGTCCGACACGGGTGTTAAGGATATAGACAATAGGTTTACCCTCTATTCAGTTAGTGAGTACTTCAGTTTCTCAACTTAATACTTGAGTTTAATCTCCCACCTTCCACCAAATATTTTGGGTGTAACTTTCATAAAGCAGATCATTGCATACTGAATTTGTGTTATATCATGCTTTGCTATATATAGAGAGGGTCAAGGCCAAATTGTATAGATCTGAGACAGTTTTTGTTCCATAGCAAGAAGACTATTAACTGGTTACTATTTCTTTTCATGGTTTTGTTGGCCCTAGATTATTACAACGTAATGCTGTTTTTTAGCCAGATTAGGATGCCTTTGATAATTGTTCATTATGTTGTTATGGATACAATTTCAAATTCGATATCTAAATAAAATACTCCTGACCCTCCTTCAACAGATGAAAGGTTAAATTTACTAACAGACTTTCAGATTCTATGTACACTAATGGTGGTTTGTAGAAGAGGTTACTTGTTGCACAAAAGAAAACATTTTAACACTTATATGAAATATACATTATATACATACAATAAACATTGTTGAACCTGTAGTTTATTTAAAGTAGATAATTTGAGTGACATGTTTATATCATCTTTATGTCAATTTCAGATCCTGATATAATCCGTGACACCCAAGTAGTGGAGATGCCCATTGTTGACAGTCTTCACCCAAGACCAAATTATCTCCCCTTGGCCATACCCAAGGATCTATCAGAGAGGCTCATGCGACTCCATGGTGACCCGGCAGTATGGTGGATTGGTCAGTTTGTGAAATACCTGACCCGTCCTCAGCCTCGTCTTCAGACAGACATGGACAATGCCAAAGCAAAGCTTGGATTCTCTAAACCCATTGTAGGGTAAGACCATTATAGTTGTAACTGTCTTGTCTAAAGTAGAACTAGGCAAGTTATCTTTGAAATTAGCAGTATAAACCAGCTTGAATTATCAGTATTGGTTCTATTAAGTGAGTGCAGCAAGTTTGGAATCTTCCATTAGCAGGTTAGTTGAGACCAGATTTGGTAGGTAAAAGACAAATTTGTCTTCACCATGGAAGGGAAAGTCACCTGACACATGCTATGACGTCATAATTATTTGTGTCAACATGACATGGTTGTATTGCTTCCAAGATGTATACGATTGTCTGATCAGCCAAACTCTTATATGATGGTTGAGATATCCCTGCCCATGGAAAACACCCATGTAAGAATCCATTTATCTTTCTATCCCATGTTTTAATTCACTTGAATGTCCATAAACATAAAAAGTCTTACATGTAGTTCAGTATTCAAGATAAAATAAATTTGAATTCTCTGCACTATAAGTGGAGTTAAAAGATGACAATTTAGAATTTTCACGCTATAAAGATGGAGATTATGTAGGTATTACACTTTATATGTACTTGTTTTGTATTTATTTTCCTGTTGTGAACTAACCCATATATTATACACACAGGGTCCACGTACGGAGAACAGACAAAGTGGGAACGGAGGCAGCTTTCCACAGTATAGATGAATACATGATTTATGTAGATGAATACTATGACAGGCTGGAGGCCAGGGAACCTGTTCGGACCCGTAAAGTCTACCTCGCTTCAGACGATCCTTCAGTCCTACCAGACGCCAAGACAAGGTGAGATCTAGCAGAATTTCTATATCCTCGTAACTATTAGGATTGATTATGATTTGGGGAAAATAAACTTTGATGTTGTGGATGTAAAAATTGATTTTAAACTACATGTACATGTAAATATTTTTAGATTTAAATACTTTAAGAAAAGCACAGTTGGAGATAGCAGAAGTAAGATTATACATGTACCAATGTGAGATTTTTGAAAAATAAACTTGGATGTTGTGAATGTAAAAAAATGATGGATAATAAAGTAGATATTTTTAGATTATGTAAAACCTAAAGAAAAGCACAGTTGGAGAGGGTATGAGAAGTATGATATATATACCAATATTAGATTTTCTATCTTATTTTAACAGGTATCCTCACTACGAGTTTATAAGTGACTTGGAGATTACCAAGTCGGCGGGACTCAACAAGCGCTACACTGACCAGTCTCTCCATGGCATCATCATGGACATTCACTTCCTGTCTCTGTCTGATTATCTTGTCTGTACCTTCTCCTCTCAGGTAATATTACAAATAAATCATTATCATTTATCATCCAAATACCAGTGTCAGTTTAGTTTATTGGGCTCATCTCGTTCACCCAGAAGGAAAGGAAAAAGCAAAAACTGGGACTGAAGCCGACACCTTAAAAGCTTCCTTGGTACATGCAGATGAGGGGTACGGTTATCCCTTACTGAAACTAAATGGCCAACTGTTGCTATTTGCTATACATGTATGATACATGTATATAAAATAAATATTTGAATGTATGTTTTATGAAATGTTTTCAATTTTTTTATGCAGGTGAAAGTTGCACATAATTCTTGATCATCAACAGATTGGCTTATCAATGAATTTAGTAGCTCTCAACCAAAATACATGTACATGTGTATATAGGTATTAAATACCAATACTAAAAAATTCCAATAATGCCATCACAATAGTTTGCTTATGGTTATTATGGTAACATACCAGGTATAATACTTCAGAATAACTGTAGTCTATATGGTTATATGTGGTTAGAGTTACAGTAGTTTTTAAGATAAAGTTGAACAATACACCTTCAAGGTCTAGGCATTTCCAAATTAATATTAATTCATATCTATTTAAGAAGTGGGATTGATCAACTAATATCACCTTCACTGATATTAATCAAAACAGAAATTGTATTAATTGTCTGTATAATTCTAAAAAGATTTTTTTTTTTTTTTGAATATGCAGGTATGCCGCGTTGCTTATGAGATGATGCAGACAATGCATGCTGATGCCTCTTCATATTTCAAGTCCTTGGATGACATTTATTATTTTGGTGGACAGAATGGACACCAAATGGAAGTTTTAGAAAAGTATGTTTCAAAACAGCCAAAAGAAATAGATATGGAGCCTGGTGATTCTATTGGCATAGCAGGTAACCACTGGGACGGATATTCTAAAGGAATGAACCGGCGGACGGGAAAGGATGGATTATTTCCATCCTATAAAACACAGAGTAAGGTAGTCATTGTGGACCTGCCAACATATTCTGAGGTAGACAGCCAAAACGATCAGTGAAGGAAATTCAGTGTGATGTACTGGTATTAAACTGTTTGGTTATGTAAGCACTATCCTGGGTAGGGTGTCACTCCATGTGTGGGTAGGTTGGGTGTAGGACAGACTGACTGATACAGTACTGGTGTACAGATTGATACTGTACTAGTGTACAGACTGATACAGTACTGGTGTACAGACTGATACAGTACTGGTGTACAGACTGATACAGTACTGGTGTACAGATTGATACTGTACTAGTGTACAGATTGATACTGTAATAGTGTACAGACTGATACAGTACTGGTGTACAGATTGATACTGTACTAGTGTACAGATTGATACTGTACTAGTGTACAGATTGATACTGTACTAGTGTACAGATTGATACTGTACTGGTGTACAGACTGATACAGTACTGGTGTACAGACTGATACAGTACTGGTGTACAGATTGATACTGTACTAGTGTACAGATTGATACTGTAATAGTGTACAGACTGATACTGTGCTTGTGGGACATAGATATGTCTTACTTTATAGTATTTCCTGGTAGTACTATGTCAACGACATTTGCCAAATTCTGTATGTAATACGTTCATATCTTGAAATGACAGGATATGTTGGATACAGAATTTGGATGATGTGTCCCACTACATACACAGTCCTGTATTCATCGTATACCAAATCATGGCCATAGCTGGGTTAGGGGTGGCTATGGATTGCTTGCCTGCTTTGTTACATAGATGAACCTATTCTTCAATACACACTGAAAGTCAGACAGGACACCCTACTGCGGAACCAACTAACTGTCAGACAGGACACCCTCCTGGGGAACCAACTGAAAGTCAGACAGGACACTCTACTGGGGAACCAACTGACTGTCAGACAGGACACTCTACTGGGGAACCAACTGACCATCAGACAGGGCACCCTACTGGGGAACCAACTGACCTTCAGACAAGACACCCTAGTGGGGAACCAACTGACCGTCAGACAAGACACCCTACTTGGGAACCAACTGACCTTCAGACAGGACACCCTACTGGGGAACCAACTGACTGTCAGACAGGACACCCTACTGGGGAACCAACTGACCGTCAGACAGGACACCCTACTGGGGAACCAACTGACCGTCAGACAGGACACCCTACTGGGAAACCAACTGACCGTCAGACAGGACACCCTACTGGGGAACCAACTGACCATCAGACAGGACACCCTACTGGGGAACCAACTGACCGTCAGACAGACACCCTACTGGGGAACCAACTGACCGTCAGACAGGACACCCTACTGGGGAACCAACTGAAAGTCAGACAAGACACCCTACTGGGGAACCAACTGAAAGTCAGACAAGACACCCTACTGGGGAACCAGTATGCTGAAGCGTGGGTAAAGTCGGTGTGTAATGTTGGTTTGGCAATATTGACTTGCAGAATGTGTATTAGGGTATGGTTATTTGTAATGATTTAAGTGTATGGAGGGTGTATATTGATATTTTACTGATGTAAGACTGTTGTTTGTATGATAAATGGTTAATGTACTGACATTACATTGAGGTTTTGCTGTACCGTGACTACTACTGGTACGTATACAGAAAATGTAGTCTCTACACACCAGTGTGTTAATACACATCTGTACTGTATAGATGTGTACATGGCAACTAGTTAATATATATTTTTCTTCCATTATGCAGATTACACTGTGCAATATAGACTAAATATATGAATGTTTGTCAGGATATCATATCATCTTAGAATAAGCTCAGGGCCAACATGTAACTGTACATGTGATTCACAGTAGGGGGTGGGTTTATTACAGGATAACGAAATCCTCTTGTTGGCATGTTCATCAACTACAATTAATATGGGTGGGCTTATTACCAGACATGGACATTTCTGGATAAATATGATTTTTGTCTGTTTTACTAATGGGTGTTTGTATAAAGACTATTATGCATATGTATATGTGTATTATTTGTATGGAATTCCCAAGCTTTCTGCTGTAACATCAAATCAGGACATTGTTTATACTGTCAGCTGGACTGATTTTTATAGATTATCCTTCTTTCGCAGAACTTCCATTTCTTCCAACTATGTTATCGACCTCATTTGATAAAGTAACATGGCCTGACATTGTACTGGCTGTGGAATTAGTGTTGTAATATTGTGCGAGTGTATTTTGTTATACCATAATGAAAGCTTTTGATCATTATTTTTTCTGTTGTTTAAGAGTTGTTATAATTATGTTGTCCACCCAGTAATGAGTGTTTATGGTCCTGTCTCACCGAAATTCTGTCATTTGTTTTATATATACTTTATACTGTACAACGATCTACTTGTTGTCTAAGTGACAGTCAGTATGTGATGACACAACTTTTGATATTTTCTTTCTGAAAGATTTCATTTTGTCACTTTTATTAAGCATCTATACAAAGTACGGTTACCAGAGTAATCAATTTTCTAAATCAAACTCTCTTCTCTTCATATTACAAGATTATTTTCTTTCTTTCTTTCTTTTTTTAAAAAAATCTTTTTAAGAAGTTTCTAACAATTTGTGCTATACTATTAATATGAATTATAAATTTAAATCTTCTTAAATTAATAGAGGTTTAATTTTCAATATTATATGTTATGAAGAAGTAAATTACCAGTATGAAAATCAATAATATCTCTTAATCTTTCACTGTATGGTATTAAAACCTATACATATTCATAAGTTTTGAACGCAGGTATTTGGTACAAACTCCTAACCCACGAGTCATACATGTATTACATATATTGATAGTTGGTTTGGAATTTGTGCCACATTTTGCCAAGTCCCTGTGATCTTGAATACATTTTGTTTTCTGTCGAAATGTGTAGAGTCAACATTTTGTGACCTCCAACTCTGATGACTCGGAGACCCTGCTGATATCGAAGTAAAAATTCAGTCCCAACCGTAAAGATACTATTCACATGTATGAAATGTACTTTGTTTCCTCCAATACTGGGGATAACTCAAAGTTTTTTCATGACTTTGGGATAAAAAGTTTTTGACTGTATTTGACAGCTGATTTCCGTAGTGAATGAACTTCATACATTCCTGGGCCTTTTTGTGTGCACTTTTATAATGGTACATATATACTGGTACCTGCTTGTAAATCCTAATTATATAAACACACTCATTTATTGATCAGTTTAACTTATTTTGTTGATGATATATAGTGGCCAACTTGATAAAAAAGTTATTTTGCTCTACAACATGCATGTACTATATTGAAGTGTGAAATCCCGTTTAACAGAATGTTTGACTGTGTGTATTAAGTATGTACCTGAATAGACATTGCTTAGAAACAGATTCATTTTTTTTTTTTTTTGCCAAAATATTCTCACTATCTTTAAAAATGTTAATACACAGAATACATGTAAATATATTTTGTTGGAGCGAGTTACCAAATCAAATTCAATAATGTATCTCTTTTTTTTATATGAAATATATTTTTTTATGCATCTTAGTGATTAGAGGCTTAATGAAATTATATGTATTTCCTCATCTGACACTTCTAATGTTCCCTTAACTAAACCTCTTTTATAAATATATAATTTTTTTTTCTACATTAATGATTGATCCAATCATATGCTGCTATTTCTATGAGGTACAAATTTAAATACATTTTCTGGTTGGTAGGATGTGGTTCACCCAATGTGACTCTTACATGATGAGTGAAGTTATTTTGATGTTTTTATGACTTGGGTCAGAATGATTTGGACTAGAGTCAACACAGATTTCTTTTGTCATTTTTGTCAATGACATTTTTTTTTTTTTGCCAACAAACACTTATTTCCACCAAAACTTTTGAAAGCCATATTGCATATTGATGAAAGCCAATTACATGTATATCAACATAGTTTCCTTTCGTGTCAAATATTTGAAATCCTGAATAGAAATCAGACTTTGTTCTAGAGATTTAATTATGCTCAGACCAGAAATCGGACATTGTTCTAGAGATTTCATGTTCAGAACATCACATGTTTTCATCTCTAATAGAAGAATATTTTTTTCTTGACACAAGAAACCTTGAGTACATTATAGGACTATTGCTATATAGGGGGTAGCAGGGAAGTAGTTTTATTTTCCACACATATGATATTAATATTGATACTAATATCATATATATCCTTAAATAAACGCCCTTCCTCAATGTTAAAGTTTAGTATTGAATTCTTGCCAGGGCTTAATTGTGAACCATGTTAAGCTTACTGAAAATAGGCCTACATGTATTTGGATTTTAAAATCAATAAACCTGAAAAAATGAAGAAGGGAGTTTATTTGTAGGCAGGGTAGTATTTTGGATAAATGTGATAGTCATATCAGTACACTAGGTTGATTTGAGATAGTGCTGTTTTTTTGCATTGATGTGAAAACTATGAAACTGGTGCATTAACTAGGAAACTGGTGCATTGGTTGCGAGTTCGAAACCCATGTGGGTCAGTTGCCTGGTACTGACCGTAGGCCGGTAGTTTTTCTCTGGCTACTCCGGCTTTCCTCCAGCTCCAAAACCAGGCACGTCCTAAAATGACCCTGGCTGTTAATAGGACGTTAAACAAAATAAACCAAACCAAAAGCATTGGTGAAAGGGCTGCAAGACCTGCAGTGACATTTTGAATCATCTACAAAAAATATAAAATAATTCTACCGCAAATTTCTGTACAGAGTACAAGCTACCTTTTAATTTTTGTATTCATTATGTTATGTATATTGTATTATAAATACATTTAGTTTTAATTTATTGATGTTTGAAAGTTGAAATTGTTATTTACTAATTCATTGAATCCAAATACATATTGTACAGATTGTAATATAGCTGAATTTTACATGTACATATGTCATTTATACCTCAATATAGAATAGAAAGAAAGTTATTTTGAGTGATTGAAATCAAACAATGAGGACAAGAATTAATCCATGGATGGCATTGTGTCTGATAGTGGATTGTTGTGTAGTCGTGCAAGTGAATTTAAAACTGATCGTTTAAAAGTATTAGAAAATATATGAAGACGTAAATGGCACATACATGTAGTAACATACTGTTTCAGTAAATGGATTTAAAGATAGAATTTAACAGAAAGTTATCAGTAGGTATTTGTTTGTTGTCAACAAGTTAAATGTTTAAATAAGTCAAAAGGTCACACAGGGGATTGGGTGGGGGTGGGGGGAGGTGGGGGTATTCTTGTTTTGTAACCACTTGTAGGAAACTAATATGGTAAACAAATGGATGGACTTTGGATGGTCAAACCGCACTTTGCTCATTCTTAATACACAGCTGTAGTACACAAGTTATGCATTGCCCCATCGACTGTATGTACAAGCTTATCTGTGATCGTCAATAGAGGGTACAATTTCTACTGTTTGGAAGATTTTCTAAGTATTATTTTTGCAAAGGAGTCAACAAAATAAAAGTATTAAAACGGAGAACAATCATTCCATTAATAAGCTTTTGATTTTTTAGTTTTTGAAAAAATATTTTATACACTTTATTGACTCGTACACACGTACACTCTCTTGTCATGATACATGTACAAATAAATACACACTATACTCTTACCATATTTATCCTCAGATAAGCCCTGTTCCCTAGTTTAAAATTTCAATATTAATGTTTGGTTATTTGTGAACCACATTTAGCTTCCTGTTTTAAAATTAATGATTCTGCAAAAATGAAGTAGAGGGCCATTTTGAGGGCAAAAGCTTGTTTGTGGATAAAGCATACAGTAATTTTGCAATTTCATCAGCTCATTGTTGTCACACTCTATCTAGTAACATTGCTCACAAAGTGACAGCACTCATGGATATGGTGAAGTAGTAACACATCCAGTCAACCATCATACATCTTACTTCATTTTAGTTACATTGTCATCATTAATGGGGAGACATTGTCATCGTTGATAGGGAGACATTGTCATCGTTGATAGGGAGACATTGTCATCATTAATGGGGAGACATTGTCATCATTAATGGGGAGACATTGTCATCGTTGATAGGGAGACATTGTCATCGTTGATAGGGAGACATTGTCATCATTAATGGGGAGACATTGTCATCATTAATGGGGAGACATTGTCATCATTAATGGGGAGACATTGTCATCATTAATGGGGAGACATTGTCATCATTAATGGGGAGACATTGTCATCATTAATTGGAGACATCATCATTGTTAATTGGCAGACATTGTCATTATTGATTGGGAGACATTATCACCATTAATGGGGAGACATTATCATCATTAATTGGAAGACATAATCATTGTTAATTGGCAGACATTGTCATCATTAATGGGGAGACATTGTCATCATTAATGGGGAGACATTGTCATCATTAATGGGGAGACATTGCCATCATTAATGGGGAGACATTATCATCATTAATTGGAAGACATTATTATTGTTAATGGGGAGACATTATCATCATTAATGGGGAATGGTAAAATAGTAACCTAGTTTATGTTCATACATACAGATTGATTGTGGTGTGGGGTGCTATGGTAGCATGCTGATTAATTTGAATCTTTCACTAATGAGAGTGTGTGACAAAGAATATCTCAACTCAAGGTCTGAGATTCTTGAAAGTCTAACCTGAGACTCTGCTGAAGGTTTCCTTTTCATGATCCTCGCCCAAAGATTGAGATTAAATTGTTTGGGAAATGATTATTTTTCTCCATCTATTTCCTCCAAATTCCCATGTTGTTTTCTGAACGATTTCCACTTGTTTGTAAATAAATGCACAAGGATATCATATGGATATCACCTGTAAATGCAATTCGCTGCACACTCTGAAAAAATTTCATACCGATAACATATGACAAGAGAATATAGGTCTCTAACAATTCTCTTCTATTCATTAAAAATGAAACATTCTGTTACAATTTTATATTGTTCTATGGAAACCACATTACTGATAGTGTTGATACATGTCTTAAAATGTATCTCTGTTGCCATAAAGCATTATTCAAATACATAGGGAAATGTTGAGGAAAATAGATACATACTTTCTCATTGATACTACTGACATATTGCGATGTGGCTCACTCCTGGATCAGGAAGTCAGCGTGTGCTATCTGTCCTGCCCTTTAGGGGTTGATATAGAAACATTTTATGGCTGAATTTACTGACAAATGAATGATTGGAGAAATAAGTATGTATGTGACGTTATGTGTTCACTCAAACATTGGTGGTGTATATATGAATTGTATATTGATTTCATCTGATAGCATCATGACAATGCTAGAATATATTATTATATTAAATCGCTGTATAAACATGCTATTCCATAAGAGTATTTGGTCGGTGTATTGTCAAATGAAACTTGTATTTATTGTTGTATCATGATTGTGAGACGATATAAGAGTATTATACTATAGTAAAAATAGAGATAGGAATGATTTGTATAAAAAAAGATGCGTTGTATAGTGACATAAAATGACAAATCTAGTACATTTTATGTATGGCTTCATGCAGAACGATATCAACATCATATTTAAACATTTTCGCAATTCAGGGCGGCATAAAGCTACAATATACTTATTTTTATGCTCTTTATGGGAGTCAACTCCAGTACAATGGAACATAAACGACTAATGAGAAGGAATGAACATCCCTGTTACAAGATACCAAAAAGTCTCTTTTATAGAGATTTTATGTGTATGTAAAGGGCAACAGGTTAAGGACTGTCGTTTCTCCTTGGGTAGAATTTCAGTCTAGAGACATTCTGAAAAAACTTCATAAAAATTGTATATATGTTACCATGAGGGCATAAAATTACTGGCGGTAATTGCTTGTTCTAACATGTTGTACAGCAATCAAAGGGCCAACTTGAATACTGATTTTCTGTGCCGTCATTTACTACTCAATATTTTATCATTTTCATTGAATTGGAGTTCAATATATATTTACCAATATTGGTCCGTCATTTGGCATAAAATGGTGCTATTTGATGTGTAAGTGGTTACACAGCAGTCATTAAATTTTCCACACCACTAACATTTTTCCATAGTAAAGGATGGTGTCATAACAACCATTTTTTTATTGATTTCATCTTCATGTTTATCTCAATTACTATAAAGACTTGAGGAAAAAAAAACCCAAAAAAACCAAGTATTTTTGTGATCATGTTCTAATGATCACTTTGCAGGACCAGGTTGTATCATTTACTAAAATCATTCTTAACTAAATGATACCACAACACAAGTTTGTAGATTAATTTTGGAAATGATACATAGAGAATGAGTATATCCTTGCAATAATACTCACAGAAAATCATAATGAATCTAAAAATGAAGTAAATATCCTGAATTACATGTTGTTATGGTAACAATGTTGGTACATTTTGTTGTGTAATAGTCATGTGCATGTTCTGCTGAGTACAGCATCATTAATATTCATTCCACTTTATACCCGCCCCTATATATATCCCCACAGTCTTGTGTTCCATTTAAGTATTGGGTTGTGTTGTTTTGTAAAAGACTTCTACTAAAGTAAATATTTAAAAAAAATTCTTCATGGATATGCATGTATAAATTCTTTTTTCTTTTTTATTAAAATTCCTTTTTTTTTCATTGCAATTCAATTTTTATTAAAATTCAATTTTTACTTTAATCATAATTTTTGCACTTCAACAATTACAATGTTGTGAAGTTATAATATACATGGCATTTCTTTAAAAAAAAATTGAGAAAAATGACATATCAAAATTTCAATGATGCATGTTTAATTAAGACCCAGAGGGACAAGACATGAACCTTGACTTAGTAAGTAGGAGAATGGGCTTACTGTTGAACAATGAAATAAAAACATGTACCTTATATTGGCATTTGTACTGATAAGAAGTGTAATAGATGACGAGTGGGCTTAACATGGGTATTTTGCCAGATAAATACGGTAGTTAATATCTGGGCCATTTTCCTTTATTACATGGACCCGAGTTGTTCGTTTATGAAATAAAGACATAGCTTGAGATTTTATGTTGTTTCTGATGAGCCTTTACATAGAATTTCAAGGCCTGTATTGACATCTGCAGGTCTGACAAGATCTATACCTGAAATATTCACATTTAATAACAGAAAAACCAGGTTGTCTGCAAATTACTACCAAATTAACATTAGATGATACAGAGCCGTACTTTCTTGTGTAAATGGCTTGTCCTGCAGCTATGATGAAAACTTTAACACAACTTGGTTTGATTATTGATTGATGAATGGTTCTATGACCCACACGATGTTGAATTATGTTTGCTTCATGGAAGATTTACATCGATTGTGTACAGCCATTAATTGTTTATACCGGTTATGTCGCTGCCCTTCGGCATTCAGTATTCAATGGTACATATACCTGATAACGTATGTATAGTATACTGGTATTAATGAACCTGAGGCTGTGATCAGAAAGCCGTTAAAAGTATTTTCAGTATACACTATGATGGACGTGGGAATATAAATGTATTGCAGAAGACCTTTGTTTAGTTTACAATATGTCTTAAAAGCTTTTTTCTATTTGAAAGAATTTTCTCTATGAATGAAAGTGATACATGTTATATATTATTTTAATAAAACTGCAAATGTGTATATGACTGTGATATTTTGTTTGTTGTTGATCAGTTATAATCTCATCTGCCTAAAGAACATGCCGTAGTGCAGTGTCCGTCATCAGGCCTGTCATGAACTTTTCCTTTAATTAACATCTTCTAAATACTCAATCGAGACTATGTTTTCATGAACAAATCTGGACCTTCAGGCAGGTGAGCTAAAAGCAAAAATGACCAACAGAAAAGCCACCATTGGTTTTGGGTGGCAGTAGAATTCATTTAGAATTTTCTAAGTTCTTTACCTTATTTTTTCACCTGAATGGATTTCTAAGCTTGATATTCCAAGTTAGAAATGATTTCTCAAGTGGTCTGTCCACATTTTGAAGTTAGATTTCTTTTAGGAATGTGGGTTTCTGAAAAAAGATGCATTTTATATCTACAAATGTCAAAGTCTACATTTCTAAGCTAGAAGTATGGAAAACGTGGATATGATCTCTGCCTGTTATACTTTGAATATAGTCCCTACTCCTGGTATTGGAAGTCCTGGCAAGGTAAATCAAGTCGATGGTGAATGTTTTGTCCTGATGTCAATTATGAACCATGCACATATAAGTAGAAAACAGAATAGGGATAGTGAAATTTTCAAGAAGTCAATAATGTCTGGAAGTGGCGAGTGTTTACATATGTTGTATGAGAACATATGGAATAATAATGTCATAATACGGTTCATGTACTAAAAAAGATCTATAAGTTGAAGGTTCTAAAATTGTCTTGTAAAAAAAGTATCCAGTATTACGGGAGTATCTATGTGATTAACTCATGTATGTTTTGCAAACTATCCTAAACAGAACATCCCAGAAGGATCTTGGCCCTCACCATTGAATGATCTTTATCATTTCTATGAAAGACTGATTTTTCTCAACTTTTCCTTACCTTTCCCTTCTTTCCCCTCCTCCCCTTATCATTTGATAACATGGGTAACCTACATATGCAGTCTTACAAAGATCTAAGAATAACTTTCTGAAATATATTGATAAAAAAAGCAACCTACATGTAAAGTTTGGGAAATATCCCTTCAGTACTTCTCAAGAAATAGCGATAAAAACTTCAGTTGTAAAAATTCAAAATGACCGCCAATCGGCCATTTTGTTTTTCAGATCAGACTCAAAACTTCAATATTAGATACATAAGAGGGTATACAGGGTAAGAGAAAAATAATCATTCATCCCCATGGAAGTGAGACAGGGGAATCTCAACCCCCTGAAAGATTCTATTAGTCTTCCTCATGTTACTTGGTACTTCATACCAGTATAAAATATAACTGGTGATATTTCATAACTGGACAAAAGCTTGATTGAATGTCCTAAGATAACATTTCATACACACAAAAATGACAAATCTAGGGATACTAAAACACATTTCCACTAAGATGGCTTGTTTCATGATTTTATTAATTTCTGACTTTTCATATCCATGCTGGAACTTTGTTGTTTGATTTCAAGACCCAATAGTATTCGAGTCGGTCCAGCCATTTATCCCAGTAAATGTCAATCTGATCACTATCCATAACATGAACGTGGGCAGGGTCTCCATGGGGGTAGGCTATCACGAGGGCGCACTTTCTCACCTTTGTATACTGGGGAAAAACAATTAATTTAGATAAAGACAATAACAAGTTATAACATCTACCAACATATGGCACATATAAAGTGTGACATTGGTATAACAGTTAATATATATTACCATTAAATCTTAAACCTAGAATATCAGATTTATGAAGTGATGCCATACATTACTATGTTTGTATTATACATGTATAGTTAATTTCTGTTCAGTGCTTTAAGTATTCCAACATACCTCCCCTCCTTAATTAACCCTGTATGACATACCTCCCCTCCTTAATTAACCCTGTATGACTTACCTCCCCTCCTTAATTAACCCTGTATGACTTACCTCCCCTCCTTAATTAACCCTGTATGACATACCTCCCCTCCTTAATTAACCCTGTATGACATACCTCCCCTCCTTAATTAACCCTGTATGACAAACTTCCCCTCCTTAATTAACCCTGTATGACATACCTCCCCTCCTTAATTAACCATGTATGACATACCTCCCCTCCTTAATTAACCCTGTATGACTTTAATTACCTCCCCTCCTTAATTAACCCTGTATGACAAACTTCCCCTCCTTAGATAACCCTGCATGACTTACCAAGTTGACTCTGTCCGACATACCTGCCATCTTAAGATTGCCTTTTATGACTCTGTATGACTTATCTTCTACATTACCCTACCTTGATAACCCATCTTTATTTATATAGTTGTTTTTCTATTTACAACCCCCCCCCCCCCCCCCCCCTCACACACACACACGACTTAACACTGTATGACCTACCTCCCCTCCTACATCAAGTCTGCTGCTGTTGACGGCACCAAGATAAGCAGCCAGTTGGATGGGGTTATCAAATGTATTAGATAGTGAAGGCTTTGATTTCTTTGAAGTCTTCCAGTCTATGAGACACAGCATATCCCTACAATAGTAATGTGAAATAGCACACAAAACACACTACAAGTATGCGACACACAGTGTATACCTGTTTCAGTCTTAAACTCAATTCAAGAAACAAGCAAATTTAATTTTCATGTATGCTTGCCTTGACATTTGCCTCAAACTTTCATTCCCCTACTTACAATATGAGCAAACATGACAATTCATTTGGATGCTTATTTAGTGAATACATTCAAGTTATTTTTACAAAAAAAAAGTCATAAGAAATTAGAGGTGAACTGCAGAAAGTACATTTAGGTATTTTTATTAGTACATATACATGTACATGTATATAAATTATGTAGTTGATAACAATGGCATACCTGTATTTGGCTATACAGTCAAACTTTCCGTGGTACAGCAGTGTCTGATGGCTGACGTCCACCTCTACAGCTCTCACATCACTGATGTCAGGTAAAACATGGGCCAGACTGTTCCAGTGTCCCTGGTTATCTGACTCCATCGGGAGGTCATCCTGGCTCATTCCCTCAAGGTATTTTTGTATACAGGAGTGCAGATTCTTTCCAAGGCCTAGTGTTTCTACAATTGTAAATACATCAGAAAATGACTTGTATAGATTTTGAGTAATGAAAAATACCCTGTCTGCTCTGGGGCTTGAGCCAGAGAGCGAGCGAGCCAGAGATCTCTCGCTCTCTGAGCGGACATCCTAGCAACCACTATGTCTGAGGTAGTAAGATGACCTATACTCTCAACTTCTACTTCATAAAGACAGCACTGGGGTACCGGTAATTCTAGCCTTGTACAGTATGTAGAGCTGACTCATAATATAGTAGCGAAAATTTAATGGAAGCATTGCAAATCAGATTAATGATGGATGGTTTATAGGACAGAAGTTCTGAGATATTGAATTTTATTTAGCCAACACAGCTTTGTGTGGTCTGTACTACAAGGACACTCTGGGACAAGTCTAACATCTGTTTGCCGAGCCTATAGGACATAGAAATATTCTGAAACTTTGAATTTTATTAAGCTAACATTTCTGTGTGGTCTTATTTGTACAACAGATACAAAGAAATAAGTCTAATACCCATATGGCTGGACCATAGATTAGTGACTAAGCAAACATTGGTGATGTATTAAATGTCTATTAACAATAATCATAATATATCTTTTGTTAATAGAGGGTGACATATTTAGATTTGATCAAGTTTACATTATTGCCCTGTTATATATGTAGACATGAAGCAATTATGATGGTAGAATAATAATGAATACAATCTTTATAAAAGATGGATATATACACTGAATAAATATCACAAATATCATAGATGCAACACTTCTTTTGATTAACTGCAGAAAATTTCAACATCTCCATCAAATAATTTTCTTTCTGCTGTATTGCTTGCCTGTATACTTACTATTACAAGGAGTTATATATACATTTTAGAAATAAATGAATTTGTTTTTCTTGAAAAAATTATACAACAGATTCGATCCCTAGACATCTTGATTTTGGTGTTCAAAATACCTGAAACTAGACCACAGCTGTAATTTTGTTTGTATTAAATGAACATAGAGGATATTACTTAAAACAAAAAAGTCTTATTTCAAGGTCTGCATGTATACAGTAGGAATTAAATTCTAGAACCATAACATGCAACAATTAATTGCCACTTACTTTTCTGGTGCTCTTTAAATCCTTCTTCGCCAAGTTCCTCAATCATCTGTCTTTTCCAGCGATTTAAGAAATATCTGGCACTGCCTGGCATGGTTGCGTTGATAATAGCAGTAACGGATGGAATCGAACTAAGCGACAGATTATCTACAAACTTTTTGTACTTGGTGTAGTTTCCACTCAGATCACTGGTGTCTTCTATCTGATCTACAGGATTATAAACACAACACTTTCGGACATAGCTAAGACCAGCAACCTTACTGCTTTGTTGACTCTTTGAAGATGTCTTTTTATAAATTTTTGTACTCTTAACAGTCTTTTCAGATTCACGTTTATTTTTTTGAAGATAAACAAGGTTTGATTTGCTTTTTTCATCAACTGCTATGTTGGATACACTGTTTGTAAGTCGAGGATTTGTTTCATCTTCATTTGCTTTTAGTTTCTTCTCTGCTTCTTCAACAACTGTTGTCTCTGGAAAAGTCTTATTTTCTAAAATGGTTAGTCTTTTTTTAACTCTACCAGGCAAGGATGTTGATTTTGCTCTTGATATTGTTTTTGTAGCATTAATGTTCCAACGCACATTATAATGGATCTCAGATGGTGAACACTTTAAAAAATTCTGGATTATTGGTTCTTGTAACAAAACATTTGCTCTCATATGCCGAAACTTTTGAAGCAGAGTTGAGGCCATCACTGTGTTTTAACCAATTAATCCAACAATTCTTGTTAAGCATGCATCTGCAAAAAAAAAAAAAAGCTATGAAAGAAAGGAAAATAAACAGCGGATGATCTAAGACAGAAAAATATAACATCAAATATATTCACAAGGCAATCAGGTGAATAACAATCCCCCACAGAATCTGAAATTACATTGTATCTTTTTTGTAATTCAAAGGTCAAAAGTTAATAAAAACTACTTTAGGTATGATGCAAGACATCTTCATCTAGGTGCAGATCCCATGCCCAAAGTATGAAGCTCGAGTGGCAGTAGTACAGAATAGTAGAAATAGTATGAGTTGAAAATACAGCCTGCATGGAAAAATATATAATTTCTTTAATCAATGATGTAGCTAATAACTATATAGGTAAAATGTCAAAATGTAGGTCAATGTGACCTACTTTTGATACGTAAAACACTGGCTCACCATTGTGAACTCTTGCCCTAGGTATGAAGTTTTAGTGACAACGAAGTGTATATATATATAGGAGATAAAGCCTGCACAGATGATTCACTCTCAATGTTAATGAAAAACTGCACCTAAATATAGACTAAACTTTTGGTATGTTTGGTTTGTTTTTGTTTAACGTCCTATTAACAGCCAGTGTCATTTTAAGGACATGCCAGGTTTTGAAGGTGGAGGAAAGCTGGAGAACCCGGAGAAAAACCACTGGCCTACAGTCAGTACCTGGCAACTGCCCCACGAAAGTTTCGAAATCGCAACCCTGGAGAGGTGAAGGGCTAAGTGATAAAGTGTCGGACACATTAACCCCTCGGCCACCGCTGCCCATGTAGACTAAACATTCAGCTATATAATCAGTAAGGCGACGTATATACTCAGCATTTATTGTGAAAGTCCATTTACGTTACCCCCACCACCACAGGTTTTGGTTGATTCCATATCCAAGATGGCCACCCCATCTTTTGATTGGCTGTGGCATTTTTAACTGATCCTCTACTGTCTTTGCCTTATGACAATATTGTGACAAAACGGATTCTTTGGGCAAGAAGAATTCAGAGAAGTCCACAATCAGATCACATTTGTGGCGACTTTACAAAAAAACACCTGGTGACTGATAAATTATACAAGCCCCATGGACCTCTTTTGTCTTGATTTTATAGAAGAGAGAACCGACACAGATAATCGATATGTATGATAATTTTATATATATCTGGTAACCTACTTCCATGTATACAAATACCATCTAGTCGTTGTTCAGTGTTTAGACATGATTTCATTCTTCCTTTGCTGCCATGTGGTTTTGTTGATTTATTTCGTTCTCCGTTTCCGGTTTGTTTTTATAATTAGTATAGACGTCCAAGTAAAGCTAGGAATACATTTGTTATTGAAGAAATAGATAAATCGATATAAGATACAGATACTTTATATCTAAAAATATGAGCATTATTTAGCATAATTTATATGATTAATATAAATATCAGAAACAAATTTCTTCGATTTTAGAATAAAATTCGAAAATAACAGCGGCAAATATGGCGACGTCCAAGAAAAAGAAAGTTGTTTCCAAAGATGACTTGAGACGGTTGATGAAAGAGAAGAAATCAACCGTCGCATCAGCTAAACGCGTTGAACATCCTTATGCTAAGTAACTATGTTATATGGTTATATAACTAAGATGTCGAAATTTATCGGAATATTTCTGGAATAGGCTCATCGCCACCCCTCCGGAGTGGGATCGATATAAAGTTTAACCCCCCCCCCCCCCCCCCCCCCGAGTATACATTGAGAACATTTTGTATTTTGATCATTTCACTGCTATAAATTCAAATGCCTGTGTATAGATCAAACTGTTATGTATACAACTTACAAGTACAGTAAAAGAAACAATCTGTGTGTGTTGCTTTTTTACATGTAATGTAAATCGGGGGGAAATGTCAAAAGATTGCAATGCTACAATGCTGTGTCTGTATTTATATACTGGATATTTACTTAATTTCAGGGTAGGTGATATGAAATCATATAGAATTATAGAACCAATTTAATTATTGAAGTAATTTGACAAACTGAGAGCAGAACTATTTTACATTTTTCACAAAGGAGTAGTCTAGTATACGTACGTACATATCGGTTAATAAGTTACATTTATTATACTGATAAATTAACTGGGATGGAATGAAAAAATTAAAATTTTAATAGGAACTGGTCCGGAGGGTCTAAATTAAATACTGCAATGGACTTATATATGTAGATAATTGAAATAATAATGAATTTCATTTAATTAATTTCTAACGATACTACACACTCACGTCAGACTACTTGTTATTTTAACCATATTTTAAATATGACAATTTCATGTCAATCAGGCATGTGTGCCTTCTTTAGCTTATACATCAAACACTCATGAACAGATTGAACTTGGAACATTTTTCGTACCACAACTACTCCCTTAGTTTACCAATACAGCGAATACATTTCATATTTAATATTTCAAATTGAACAAGCATATATCATTGTGGAAAAATATGCTATTTGTCCGCAAGAGTAATTAAGTATAAAGTTTCCCCTAAAAGACAACAGACAATGAGTCTTTATTGACCCGGTATACATGTTTGTTCTTAATCAATATATTACATGCATGTATATATATGTCCATTATCAGGCATGCAATGTTTTGTTAGGAGCCAGTCCAAAAAGCATTTTGTTTATTATTAACTTTTTTATCTTGTCTTTTTTCTTCTATGGTCAAGCAGCAAAACTACTGGCCTTGGACCAGTAGCTAATTCCACCTGTTTTAAATGTGTGAAAAAATACCAAGGAGTTTTAAAAAGAAAAACCAATTTTCTGAGTCACTATATATATATATAGTATGTACAAGACATTTTGAAAAAAAAAAATTGCATCATAATTAAAATGGCATAAATATGAATTACGTTTTGATGATCTGTTAGTTCTAAATTGGATGTGAGAAGTAGCTTTAGGCAGTCATAGACATACAATCAGTTAATGAAGAAACAATATTTCAAAATGATGTGTACACATTGATGATTCATACTACAGTACCACTATCTCTATCTAATTGGTGAGGCCACAGATCGTCATGAGGGGCCACAACAGCTCAGTCGGTTAGAGCACCGGCCATGTAATCTCAGGTGAAGATCCGAGGTGCATGCATGGTTCAACACTCCCTACCCATGTTGGTTTGTGTTTTTTCGGAAGCTGTTGTGGTTGTATCCTTGGGGAAGACACCTTACCTTAATTGCTCTATCTGGATGGTATGAGACAGGCCTCCCATATGTTCAATGAGGTAGCCACCAACTACTACAAGGAGACTCCCACCTCAAAATGACTCTGGCTGTTCACAGGCAATCAACCAAGCAAATGAAACTAACAACAACATCTAATTGGAGACAAGTTCAGTTGTGTAAATATTGATAACATATCAACTGAAAAAATATTGACTATACAAAAGTTCTCTATTTTGTATTACAGGTATAACAGTATTGACCAGCTGGTGTGTGTGGTTTGTAATACAGTGATAAAGAGTGGTTTATTATGGCAAGCGCATCTACAGAGTAAACAGCATAAAGAGGTATGTGTCTTGTATACAGAGTAAACAGCATAAAGAGGTATGTGTCTTGTATACAGAGTAAACAGCATAAAGAGGTATGTGTCTTGTATACAGAGTAAACAGCATAAAGAGGTATGTGTCTTGTATACAGAGTAAACAGCATAAAGAGGTATGTGTCTTGTATACAGAGTAAACAGCATAAAGAGGTATGTGTCTTGTATACAGAGTAAACAGCATAAAGAGGTATGTGTCTTGTATACAGAGTAAACAGCATAAAGAGGTATGTGTCTTGTATAACACCTTTGTTTTAAATGTGGAGATCACAGGTCAGAAATGGAATAAAAACTCAATTTTCAATACTTGGAGAAAAAGGCCAAATGTTATTCATACATGTTATTTTTCTGTTTATTCAGGCATACTGCCTAAAAGTCCTTGAAATTGAGTGCCTTGAATTGCGTTGAGTTTACTTTAAAAGTCTTGAATCCTTGTCTTGGTATTTGAATAGCATATTCTTTGTGTTTTATATATCTGATAACAAAGAGAATGGAAACTGCCAATGTAAAGAACTGAATTTTCAATGCAAATATTAAGATTTAGAGCAACTCTGTTAAATCTTGAGTCAGTGAATTCAAAGTTGAAAATTGACACTAAAATAAAAATTTAAAAAATGAATAGTGTGCAGCTAAAATTACAAAATTGTTATGTGAAATGCCTTTTATTATGTATGATAATAATTTGAAACAATTAATTTGGGCCTTAATACATTTAATTAGAATGGCTTTGAAATTGCTATAACTTGGTTTTGTCAGTCTGTTCAGATTGGTATGCTTGAACTCCCTAAGTCTGCTATTACACACTACTAATATTGTTATAGGTAACATTTAATGTACACTTCAATTGTATGTGTAATTCTTTATATTAACAATGATAGTGATAAAACATGCATTTCTGATGGAAAAGTACCATAAAGATAGGTTTGGTTTTGTATTGTTTAACATCCTATTAACAGCTGTGGTCATTTATATATAATTAAGGACAGCTTTCCCTGTTTGCAAGATGCATGAATGCTTATGAAAGCATGGAACTGATGCTGACTTTATAGTGCTACCTCAATGAAGCATACTGGTGAAAACATCCAGCAGACCACCCCACCCGGTCACATTATACTGACAACAGGCGAACCAGTCGTTCCACTCACAAAAATTCTGTGTGCTATGCAGGACTCGCAACTACCATCTTCATAGACTCTGGTATATCTCAGCCGGGACAGAACCAAAAGCCTTCCTCACAGGGGTTAATGCTGATCTAAAGGCCAAAAATTAGGCAGTGTCGAGGAAGACATTAGAAAAAAGAAAGTTGTTAGAAAGAAGATAAAAGATAAGATCCCAAATTCAGTTTCCTCATGCAATGGGGCAGCAGGAACAGTTCTTAAGCCATGCCTACAGTACATACCATAAAGAATTCTTTTTGTAAAATGTCATTGTTTTTTAGAAACTAACACAAGTGAAGCCAGCTCCAGACACATTTACCACTGGTGTTAAGAGGTCTCTCCCCCAGCAATCCAACAGCCATGAAGATTCTAAAAGACTTAGAGGTATTCACTTTTCTATTCACCTGTACATGTGTGTAATTTTTCATGATGACACCTGTAATGAAATTATATTTCATTGTGTTTCTTATAAATTATTAAATTACATACATTGTAAAGATACTTATCTTGGATAGAAGATAGTGTCATTTGTTGTTAAAATTAGGGAAAAGACGTGTTCTTGTTTCCCGGTAAAATTTGTCAGTTGACTGTGTTGACATTATGACGTCAACTTCCGGTTTGTTTACGTAAGCTATTTTTAGCATCAGTGAGTGCTTTGAGTGCAAACTTTGAGTGTGAGTGTTATATGTAAAATGATTAAAAGTTAAATGTAAACTTCGATATATCAAATGCAAATAAAGTTTGTATCTATCGTGTCTCTATGGATGCACGTGAATAACAAGTTCCGGACTATAAAAGCCGGTGAACCGGAATATTTGAGGATTCGAGATTCCAGCATCGAAGACAGCAGTAGACAGTCCAAGAGAGGTAACTCTTGTTTGTGGTTGGGTAATCCGGGGAGATTTTATAACCCTTGTTTATTGCGTAATGCAATAACAAGGAAAATAATTATGTAGGCTAGGGTTTTTCTTAAATATTGTTTTTATAACCTTGTTTATTGCGAAATGCAATAACTGGGAAAGTAACTTTGTAAATGTGCTAGTCGCGTAAAACTATTTGGATTTTATAACCTCGTTTATTGCGAAATGCAATAACTGGGAAAATAATTGTGAATTAGTATTTTAGATAAAACTATCTTTGTATATAACTCTGTTTATCACGGAATGTGATAACAGGGAAACTAATTGTTGCTAAGGGTAGATAAATATTTGTATACCCTGTGCACGTCTCGAATGAGATGGTCAGGAAAATAACTGCTTTGTAGGGATTTTTGTAATTAAGCTTTAAGCGTATTACGGGTCGGGATAAACGGATGTATAGTGTTATAGGATTTTTGTAGTTGTAGAGCTGCTGGAGTCTGATACTTTTTGACTTTATATGGTCCATGCTCTATTTATTGTATGCTAAATTATTCTTGTATATTGTACATGCAATAGGCTTTTTATGTAAGTGTATGTACGCATTTGTATTTGTTTTGTCAAATATAATAAAATACATCCTCGAAATTTATATTGGTCTCATATCATCATTCTGGTACAAGCTAGGATATTTTAAGTGTGTTCACACGCACGCATTCTTTACAATTGGTGGCAGCGGAAACTTTTTTCATATCTTTCTGAATATTTCAGTATAAATTTTTGATTTTCAAAATTACTGTAGGATATTATTCAGAAATTGTTTGAAATTTTCGGAAACGTCTTTTTATTATTGTTAGAGTTTTGCGTACCAGAATTAGTATAGTTTCATAATTAGATATAGAGGATGTATCTTAGGAGTAGGAAACTGCAATCTCCTAGTTATGAAAGGAGGGGAAATGTGGCTAGGCCACAGAGAGCACTTGATTCCAATTCTCCATGCCGTGGTACATGTACGTCTCCAATACCGAGCATCATGGGAGTAAATGATACGACGGAAAGCGAGGGTACAGATGTAACTGGAACTCCAAGAAATAATACGACTTCGGGAGATGAGAGAGCGGAGAATCACGGAACATGGAATTACCAAGATCCACAGAATACACATGACAGCGCTGACAGAGGTACTAGGGATAATTTCCGAAATGGAAATACCCAACAGAATGAAGCAAATTTTCGCAATGGAAATACGGATAATTTCCGTAATGGAAACATCCAATATACTGGTACAAATTTCCGAAATGGAAATAACCAGTCTGTAGATTTAAATTTCCGTAATGGAAATCTGGGAAATTTCCGAAATGGAAATAACCAGTCTGTAGATTTAAATTTCCGTACTGGAAATGTGGGAAATTTCCGAAATGGAAATAACCAACCTGTAGATTTAAATTTCCGTAATGGAAATATGGGAAATTTCCGAAATGGAAATAACCAACCTGTAGATAAAAATTTCCGAAATGGAAATAACCGCCCTATAGATTCAGATTTCCGTAATGGAAGTATGAATGATTTCTATCAAGAGAATATGGGAGGTCAAGGACACAATAGTTCAAGTTTACACTACCCAGAGGTTTGCGATGGACCAGACTTCCGTAGATCACATGGAACAGCGCATGAATTCCAAGGAGGAAACCCAGAGTACGAGTTATATAGAAACCCGCATCAAATGGACAGATATCAAGATATGTCTGGAAATGCACCACAGTACAGGTCGGAATCGTACAGGAGAAATCACGTAACTAATAACACACAGTCCTATCATCTCGGCGACTATTCTATTAGTAACCGGGACAAGGATGGACAAATCGCCTTCAGGACTTCATCAACCTCATGCAGAAGTGGGAAGGAACCAGATACAAAACTTCCTTTTTTCAATGGCAAGGGAGACTGGCAAGCATTCATCGTGACTTTCAACCTGGTAGCGGCAAGATTTGGATGGGATGAATACAGACAATGCGAAGAATTGTTATTTTGCCTGAGGGACGAGGCACTTACATTTGCAACAAGATTACCTGCATACACGAGGGCAGACCTTAATCAATTCTGTAAGGAAATGGATCGTCGTTTTGGTGATAATGTACTACCGGAAACGCATCGTCGTAACTTACAAAACGCCCGTATGAGGAACGAGGAATCCTTGGCAACATACTCATCCAGAATCGAAAATATGGTCAGGAAGGCCTATCCAGGAATAAATCGCGGACTTTATGACAATCTGTGTGTAGAATACATGCTAAACGGGATCTCTGACGCCAGCGTGTCGTATGACGTTCTAACAAAACGACCGAGGAATTTAGAAGAAGCAATTAATTTATTAACTTGGCACTTTTCCTGCAAGTCTTCGGTAAAAAAGAACGGTCACGTGAGAGAGGTGTCACTCACAACAAACGAGGAAGAATGCTTGGACGTCAGAAGAATGGGACAAAACAAATATGTCACAGAAGAAAGACTTCAACAATTTGGAAGAGATTTGTCTACACAAATTTCCAAGGACATAAAAATGGTGATCTCAGAGGAAATAGACACTAAAGTGACCAAGAATATCAAAAAGATGATTTCAGAGGAATCTAACACTCGCCAAAGGTACAACAACTACAACTCAAATGCAAATCAGGGCAAGATTGTATGCTTTGGGTGCAACAAGGAGGGACACTTCCGGAAGGATTGTCCGTTTCAGAAGGACAAAGGAAAAGATCACATGGATCGTAAAATGTCCGAGAAAAACAAGTCGTTAAACTAGGGAGGACTGTGTCTGACGGCCAAGGTACAGTCCGTGAAATAAAAGAAGATACCAAGGGAATTAAACAGACGAGGGGAAAAGAAACATGGTACAATTTAGGGGTTAACAGCGTCAATAGTCATCCAGCAGAGAACAAGCAGACAGACGTAGAAGAAGCTAGCTCAGATGTTGATACAGATCATATACCTAATATGGAGGTGGATGATGAAGTGAAAATACAGGAGAGCTTGGCAGGGGCTAAGGAGGGGATTCCGGAGGTTGAAATAGAGACTTTATCGGAGACAGAGGGGACGGAGAAAGCGGATGCCGTAGTGTTCAAGGAACTAGTAGTCGACAGGGTCCGGGCAGTTACCGTTAAGGCGTCTATTGTGGTGGAGGAGATCGAGTTACAAGCTGTAGTAGATACTGGAGCAGAGGTAACAGTGATGAGTGATAGAGTATTTCAACGAATTCCAGAGAGCCAAAGGCCAAAGCTAAAGAAGTCTAAATACGGGCTAGTGGTTGCGGAAGCTGGGAAGAAAATGACGACGCAGGGTGTAGCAGATGTCAAGATAAAACTTGGAAGCAAGCTGTTTACATGGGCCGTGTATATAGCTTCAATCCGGGATGACTTACTGCTAGGATGCGACATTCTAGATGAGTTCGATATTTTAGTCAGCACCAAACGTGGGCTAGAAGTTGAGGGACAATGGGTAGAATGTGAAGTTTTAAGGACCATGGACAATACTGCACGTCTGGGGATAAAAGAGACGGTAACAATTCCAGCAGGAACGGAGGTTGTTGTTGCCGGAGAGCCAATTAATGCCGAGTTATTAGATACACGGTATTCTACAATTGAGCCGACCACAGAGGATGAAAGAGGATTTATCGTGGCCAGAGCTTTGGTTGATCCATACATCAAAATAGTGCCGGTACGGATCGTCAATACCAGTAACTCGCCAATTAAACTAAAGAAGGGATATCATTTAGGAGAACTACACGAGGTACACAGTTTTCAAGAGATGTTCCAAGAAACTCGAGATCCTTGGAATGAGTACATACAAACAGTAAGAAGTAGACAGAAAACTAATGAAGTGAGGAATGTTCAACTCACAGTTACAGACTCTGATCTTCGAGGACCTCAGATTCCGGAAGATTGGAAGGAGTCAGAGAGACAGGATAACGTTCCTGTTATACCGGAGCATATCAAAGAGTTATTTGATAAAAGCTGCGAAAGTATCAAAGATAACAGACACAAGACTACACTAGCAGAGATACTTGTGAGGAACCAGGATTGCTTTGCAAGGAATAAACTGGAGCTCGGTAATTGCTCTTTAATCGAACACAAAATAACGACTGGCACGGCTCCGCCAGTACGCCAACCTTTAAGGAGAACACCCCGTGGTTTTGAGGCGGAGGAGGAAAAGTATCTTAAAGATCAATTGGATAACGGAGCCATTCGTGAGAGTAAATCAAGTTGGGCTTCCAATATTGTCTTGATTCGTAAGAAGGACGGAACGGTCAGATGGTGTTGTGATTACAGGAAACTAAATGATGCAACCATTAAGGACGCATATCCACTCCCAAGAATTGACACTTGTTTGGATTGTTTATCTTCAGCATCAATATTTTCAACCATGGATCTTCAAAGCGGGTATTGGCAGATTAAAATGTCAGAGGAAGATCGTCCGAAAACTGCTTTTATTACAAAGTATGGATTGTACGAATACACTAAAATGCCGTTTGGACTCTGCAATGCTCCGAGTACTTTTCAGCGTTGCATGGAGTTAATTTTTCGGGGTATGCAGTGGAAGACCATATTGATCTACTTGGATGATGTCATCTTATACTCAGCAAATATGGATGAACATTTGGAGAAGCTCGATGAAGTTCTGGGAAGATTCAAGGACGCAGGGTTGAAGTTAAAGCCGTCCAAATGCGAATTTCTTAGAAATGAAGTATTGTACTTAGGACATATCGTAGGATCGGAGGGGATTAAGCCGAACCCAAAGATAATAGAGTCAGTAAAGAATTGGAAACAACCAAAGTCAACAAAAGAAGTTCAACAGTTTCTTGGACTATGCAACTACTATCGACGTTTTGTCGAGAAATTCAGCGAAGTAGCTACGCCATTGACAGAATTGACGAAAAAAGATGTGGAGTTCATATGGACAGAGAAGTGTGAGGAAACGTTCCAGTTACTAAAGGAGAAGCTATGCAAGTCGCCAATTCTAGCGATACCGAATAATGAAGATCTCATGATACTAGATACAGATGCTTCTAATTTTGGGATAGGAGGAGTTTTGTCTCAACTATCAAATGGAGTAGAACGACCAGTTGCATATGCATCCAAAAAGCTTGACAGATATCAACAAAGGTACAGCGTGACAAGAAGGGAACTGCTAGCCGTAGTAACTTTCATACCAATTTAAGCATTACCTACTTGGCAGGAGATTTCTGTTGCGAACAGATCACGGATCTTTAAAATGGCTATTTGGATTTAAAGACCCACAAGGGCAAATCGCCAGATGGTTGGAATGTCTTGGCGAATATGACTTTGAAATTCAACATCGGGAGGGGAAATTACACCAAAATGCAGATGCACTTTCCAGATGTGACGCAGAAGATTTATGCGATCATCAGAAAAATGAATCTTTCGATGAAAACTGCTCAGTATGTCAGCAACTAAAATCCGAATGGAAAGACTTTAAAGAAGAAGTTGATAATGTTGCTGCACTAGGGAAACAAAGTAAAGACAGAAGTTTAAGAGTTGTCAAAGAAGAGACGAGAAGTAACTGGATGGTTGGTTATACATATAAGGAATTATCAGACTTCCAAAAAGAGGATTCAGATCTTCGGTATCTTCACAACTGGACACAAGAAGGGGCAATACCATCAAGAGATGATGTCGCAAAATTTAGTCCAGCTCTAAGAAAATTATGGTTAAACTGGGACAATATTGTATGCAGGAACGGTATTCTTTATCAAAACTGGAAGACAGCTTCACCTGAAAAAGAAAAATTACAGATGTTAGTTCCAAAAGTACTTCGACAAGAAATAATAATAAACAGCCATGATACAACGTATGCGGGTCACCCAGGAGTCCAGAGAACAATGGATAAAATACGTGACAAGTTTTATTGGTACAAAATGATTGAAGACGTAAAGTCTCACATACAAAAATGTGGAAGTTGCAGTCGTTGGAAATCAAGTAATACAAATACAAAAGCGCCATTAAGTGAATACCGAGTGGGCTATCCTTTGGATCGGGTAGGAATGGACGTCATAGGACCTCTACCTCGAACCAAAAGACAGAATCAGTACATTCTAGTGATCGGAGATTATTTTACTAGATGGATGGAAGCTTTTCCTATTCCGAATCAATCAGCAGAGAAGGTTGCTGAGAAGTTGGTAAAAGAATTTGTGGCCAGATTCGGAACCCCTCTTGAAATACATACAGATATGGGTTCCAATTTTCAAAGCGATTTATTTAAAGAAGTATGTCACTTGTTGCAGATTACGAAAACTCACTCTACGCCATATAGACCAGAGTCTAACGGATTAATAGAGAGATTCAACAGAACCTTAGGAACCATGATTAAAAGCTTTCTACGGGAAAATCCCAAGGAATGGGATACCCATATTGAGATATTAATGGCAGCATACAGAAGCACAAGACACCCAGCAACAGGATTCAGCCCGAATGCCATGATGTTTGGACGAGAGGTCAATACGCCAGTCAGTATACTGTTTCCACCGCCTAGAAAAAACGATACACCTGTCTCAACGGATTATGTGGATCAGTTACGTCAACAGATGGAAATGATGTACCAAACGGCTAGGGAGAAATTGGGGGAAAGTGCTCAATATCAAAATAGGAATTGCGATTCCAGAATAAAAGATTTCCGTTACAAAGTAGGAGATACTGTCTATAAGATGAAACCGAAGCATAAGAAGCTAGAGTCACCGTGGGCAGGACCATACATAGTCACTAAAGTATTGAGTCCAGTTGTATACACCATAGAGGGAAAAACACATAAAGAGAACGTTCATTTCAATAAATTAAAGCCTTGTATACTTTCTTCATACCCGAAATGGGCAGAAAGTAAAATGAACCTTGTTGTATAATTTCAGATGTTCAAGTGTAACACTTGCGACTTCATAGCCAAAACCAAGAAGGCAGCGGTGCTGCATTACCTAATCAAACATACTCCAAAGGAGAATGTGCCATATAGCTGTGGCTTGTGCGGGTACGTAGCTTTGACATTACAACAGCTACGGAACCATACTAAGGGATACCAGTACCACTTACGTTTGGTAGAGAATGGGCCGTTCACTAAGGCGAAAGATGAAGATTACTTCCAGAAAAGCAAGAAGCCTTACGACGTTAAAGTAGGAGTTGAGGTAAAGTACTTAGCAGTGGACACGAAGAGTGAAAGTGGAGGATGCACGGAGAAAGGGGAACTGAAGGAACAGAAGCTAGAGATGGAAAGAAAGGAGAAGGACGAAGGACCAAAAATGACGAGTGTGAGCGAGGACCGAAGGAAGGAAGACAAGGAGCGCCTGATGAAAGAGACAGACAAACTCATGGACGATGTATTGGACCTGTGCGATGAAGAGGAAGAGATAATGAAAGTTAGGGAAGAGAATGTGAGACTTGGGCAGTATATTGAGAGGTTGGAGAAAAAGTTAGAGAAGGGTGATAGGAAGCGTAAAAGTGGGAATTTTGGATTGTATGGGTTTGAGGAGATGTGGGAGGATGGAAGGGAGAATGTAAAGAGAATGAAGAGTGTAGTGATTAAAAAGTAGACTATGGGTGGTGGAAATAAAATTAGTAGTATCAGTATATATACATGTGCATTATGTTAAATAGAAAGTTCCATATATATTAAATATGAAGTCTTATGAAGAGATAAATATGCAAAGCATATCAATTTGTGATAAAATTCACTAAAGTAACGAATTATATGATATTGTTGTACATTATATTGTTATGTTATACTTACATACTTTGACAGTTATTTTGTTCATAGTGTACATTTCGGGGACGAAATGTCGTCCAAAAGGGGGAAAGTGTAATGAAATTGTATTTCATTGTGTTTCTTATAAATTATTAAATTACATACATTGTAAAGATACTTATCTTGGATAGAAGATAGTGTCATTTGTTGTTAAAATTAGGGAAAAGACGTGTTCTTGTTTCCCGGTAAAATTTGTCAGTTGACTGTGTTGACATTATGACGTCAACTTCCGGTTTGTTTACGTAAGCTATTTTTAGCATCAGTGAGTGCTTTGAGTGCAAACTTTGAGTGTGAGTGTTATATGTAAAATGATTAAAAGTTAAATGTAAACTTCGATATATCAAATGCAAATAAAGTTTGTATCTATCGTGTCTCTATGGATGCACGTGAATAACAAGTTCCGGACTATAAAAGCCGGTGAACCGGAATATTTGAGGATTCGAGATTCCAGCATCGAAGACAGCAGTAGACAGTCCAAGAGAGGTAACTCTTGTTTGTGGTTGGGTAATCCGGGGAGATTTTATAACCCTTGTTTATTGCGTAATGCAATAACAAGGAAAATAATTATGTAGGCTAGGGTTTTTCTTAAATATTGTTTTTATAACCTTGTTTATTGCGAAATGCAATAACTGGGAAAGTAACTTTGTAAATGTGCTAGTCGCGTAAAACTATTTGGATTTTATAACCTCGTTTATTGCGAAATGCAATAACTGGGAAAATAATTGTGAATTAGTATTTTAGATAAAACTATCTTTGTATATAACTCTGTTTATCACGGAATGTGATAACAGGGAAACTAATTGTTGCTAAGGGTAGATAAATATTTGTATACCCTGTGCACGTCTCGAATGAGATGGTCAGGAAAATAACTGCTTTGTAGGGATTTTTGTAATTAAGCTTTAAGCGTATTACGGGTCGGGATAAACGGATGTATAGTGTTATAGGATTTTTGTAGTTGTAGAGCTGCTGGAGTCTGATACTTTTTGACTTTATATGGTCCATGCTCTATTTATTGTATGCTAAATTATTCTTGTATATTGTACATGCAATAGGCTTTTTATGTAAGTGTATGTACGCATTTGTATTTGTTTTGTCAAATATAATAAAATACATCCTCGAAATTTATATTGGTCTCATATCATCATTCTGGTACAAGCTAGGATATTTTAAGTGTGTTCACACGCACGCATTCTTTACAACACCATCAAAGTATTCTGAGTTATAAACAGTGATTCTTGGTACTGTTCTAGACATTTTTTTTTATCTGAGATTTGAATTTGTCAAAAACTTGTCCAAGGTCTGCTGTTTACTTCTCTTTTTAAGTTAGGCATTTTAATAAAATAATGTTACATATCCTTGTCTGAGAAAATTTTAACCCTTTTAAATTAATCATGAGAAAACTAGAAATGAAGTATTTGAGTTTCTGATGTTTGTCCAATTTGTTTTGTTATTTTTTTCGGCTTTTTAATACAGGAAATGGTCAACCAGCCAAACATTCATCAACAGACTCCAAGTGAGTAAACTGGTCAATGAACAAGTTTTTCTGTACATTGTAACTGACACGTGTGGTGTATCCCTGATGTTTATTAGTAAATGTGTTATAGGTACAAGTCTATAACAATATCAATATAGGAAGTAAGAAACAGTGTGTCTAGAATTGATTGTATGCATAATTAAAATAAATAAATAAAGAATATGTTAGGACAGTCTTTTCGCCCCTTTTGATTTTATTAAAATGTAAAATGGAATGTAGATGTAGTATAGAGAAAAAAATGTATTTTACTAGACATCTCAAATCTAGACTATTAATCATCGCTAAAATATCAAGATGAATAAAAGCTGAAGGTCAAGGTTATAGGAAGTATGACTGGTCCCTTTGTTTAGATATTCAGATTTAGTAAGATGCCACACAATAGTATTAAGTCTAGAGAAACTGGTTGAATATTAGTAGTTACAGGTAATATTTAGGTAAGAGGTTTTGAATCATGTATTTAATCACTTAAATCGGTTTGCAACCAAGGTTGAAATATTGCACTGGTTGTACCTAATGCCTTGCTTTTTGAAAAATGAAAAAAAGTAGATTAAGATATCGCTATAAGATAATGGTTTTCTTTTCCTTTAGTACAATTGTGTAATCACCACTACATTCATACAGTAAGTGTCAAGAAGAAATAAGTGTCATTTAGACTTTTGTCCTAATTGTCATAATTTAATATTCTTTCAGACTACCATCAGATTTCTTTGACAGTAAGGCTAATAATAAATCGAGTATGCCTAAACGGGCTGGTTTGGCGACATATTCATCATCTTCCGATGAAGACGAGGCTGAAGTAAAGGGAACGCCCAAGCTCAGCACCACGACCGTGTCAAGTGTACCAGGTCTTCCTGCAGGTAAACCTAATTAACTAGACAGATTTCAGGAAAATTAAACATCGAAACGATTAAATTATTTTTTTTCTCCACTTTCTATTCAGCGACACATGTACTTATTTGATTTTAAAACATTGTTTCTATGACTAACACTTGTTTATCGTTCGAACCATCTCCAATATATATTTAATTTTGTTGATTTTATAGATTTCTTCAACACAAAATCAAGTGATAAACCAGAAGAAGTGGAAAAACCTAAAACAGACACAATGGCTGAAGTGCTACCAGAGGGATTTTTTGATGACCCAAAAACTGATGCAAAGGTGAGCTAAGATGTTTATTATTAAATAATAGAGCATATATGGAACGTTGTCTGTATGAGTGTATCATGTTCTTATCAGGGTCCATTGCTCTTTACTGTAGGTATGGTTAGTTAGTGAGTTTACTTAATCCTGTCATGTAGCTAGCAGCACTTTCAGTTTCAGATTTTCTATCTAATCTAATCTAATGATAATGACAATTTATTTCAAGCTTTGTATATCAATGATATCTTTCTAGAATTTTATGAATTATATTTTGCTTACTTCTAGGTTAGTATATTCAGTAGACCCTAATATCTTATTTTGCTATTTCTAGGTTTTATGTGAATCTTATTTTGCTTATTTCGAGGTTTTATATGAATCTTATTTTGCTTATTTTTAGGTTTTATGTGAATCTTAATTTGCTTATTTCTAGGTTTGATATCAATAATATCTAATGTTTTCCCAGGTTCGTAATGTGGAGTATAAAGACAAAATGGAGGAGGAATGGGAAATGTTTCAGCGAGCCATGAAAGAAGAAAATCATGTGAGTCTCCAGATAAATCCTGTTAAAATGTAAACAATATTTATTTTATAACAATAGCAAAACAAGTTATACCAAATTACATTAATCATTCTTCTTGGGACTGGATCAAATCTCACGAGGGGTCTTACTGTGGGAGGAAACCGGAGTACCTGGAGAAAACCCACGTGGTCGGGCATGTAACCCCATACTTTTTCACATCCAATCAGGTGAATCGAACTCCTGCTGCCTAGATGAAAGGCAAGTGTGTTACCACTGTGCCAACTGACCACCCCTGTTGTCAGATGTCCAAGAGATGTATATGGAAGTCTATCAATTGCAGATATGGCCCGGGTGATAGGGAAATTTTACCATCAGGTGTAGAATTTGGTCAGATCAGAGGGTTTGCCTGAAGCTCTACACTCAAGGGTAGAGTTCTCTATCCTCCATATCTACACATTGACATGACAATTCATTTCTTAAAATAGCCTGTACAAAAACATATGAAAAAAAATTAATTCAAAAATACATTCATATATGCGTATGTATTATATAACAACCCCCACCCAAAAAAAAAAATGACCATAAAAAACCTAGATGTTTACTAAAAGAGGCAAAATGTGATTGTTTTACTCAGGTTTAAAGGTGAAAATGTAGTTAGGACACAAACTCCAGGTGGGAATATGAATTTACACTTGCATATTGGTTTGATCGGTCATAGTGAACATATTGAAAATGTAATTTGGACATTTACTGGTATATTGTCTGTTATTTTGATTCAATGATGAAATATGTATCAAATTTGATTGAAAAATCTTTAGTAAAGTTATTAATTTATGTTATCTGAGGAACTTAATCTTGTTATTATCAGGTATCAGAAGCCATTATGGACGAAGAGGATGAACAAGCAAATGTAGACAGAAACATTGATGAAATAGACGACCAAATGTAAGCCATTTAAATGTAACACTGAACACACATTCCACCAAACTTACTCAATGTTTGTAGGTCAGTGAAGATTTTAGTTTACATGTATGTAGGATGACAAAGCGATGTTTCGTATGCCATTTTTGGGCCAGTAACTCTAATCATAAAATAAGGTTTAAGGCAAAGTCATTTTCAAAGTTTTTGTCAGAGTTATTGTTTCTGACTTTATATATAGAGGTCAATGAAATATTTATATGGACAATGAAATGTCAGTAACCCGTGTAAAAAGACCACCTGCTGTTTTTGTGTATCTTTTTAACAACGATGTTGCAGAGTATTTCCATTTCACTTAATCTAACAACACACAATGTCCTATTAAAGTGAAAAATGCTTGTCTTCACATTCCAGTTGCAATGACATTTCAGGGACAATAATCCATCAGTTTCACTGATATTTAGTTCATGAATCAAGGGCAAGTGAAGTTATATATGCAGTGGTCTGTTTTTTGCCTTCATCTGTTTCAGTAATTGTTGGAATGAAATCCACAAACTCTGCCCAATTGTATCTAAACCTTTTCTATCCATTTCACTAGTCGTTGGAATGAAATTGACATATTCTGCCCAATTGTACATGTATTTAAACCTTTTCGATCTATTTCAGTATTTTTTTTAATGAAATCGACAAACTCTGCTCAATTGTTTCATTATTTTATCTATTTCAGTAATTGTTGGAACGAAATTGAAAACTCTGCCCAATTGTATCTAAACATTTTCTTTCTATTTCAGTAATCGTTGGAATGAAATCAACAAACTCCAAATTAAAAAGGAGGAGATCATGTCAACACAGGGTTCCAAAGATACTGGGTCAAAATCGGACAGTGACGAAGATGCAGAGGATCAGGAACTACAGGAGTTTATGGACTGGCGTTCAAAAAAGTCGTGGAAATGAGGATTTTACTTCTTAAATGTTCATTTCAATTAAGTTAGTATTAATTGATGGATTCAATGTTGAGTGCTACAAACTTAATATCCGAGCAGGGAATAAAGTGGCACAATGTCAACTATGAGAACAGCATCAATGTGAGCAGCCATTAACATGATTTTTGGACATAACTTACGGGTAATATCATCTAATACAAGTACAGTGCTTCTGGATTTGGTTTTTCAAATCAGTTCTAGCTCTGGATAGGATGGAATACCCGGTAGTTAAATTAACTGATACATGTACTGTTTGTATTTTCCTTATGGTTTGAATGACCAAAATCAATACATTAGACATATCTGATGTGGCTGAAAGTCGGAAATTAATTTTTCTTCTTTTGGGACCAATTAGGAAAATCTTCACAGGGGCGAAGATTTCAACAATGAATGCTTACAAAAACTTTGATTTAAATGCTCCTCTGATGATAATGATGGACCGGACAGTTCGGGTGTGCATATTTCAAGCAGTTGTCTTTGTCGTCATGATCAGGCTACTATTGCAAAACAGCTGGATCCCGTTTCCAAAAATTGGTAATGTTACTGACAGTGATTAAAGTTAAAACATTAACAAGTTGATGATTTTATTGGCATGACTGAAACAACCATTTTTTTGTGGGGGACATTCAGGATGAGTTTTGACTGAAACAACCATTTTTTTGTGGGGGACATTCAGGACGAGTTAGATAGTATTGTTTCACTTATACTACTCGCTGTAGTTTAGATGTCAGCGTGGTAGTAATGGATGATGTCAACAGGAAGTTGAGTCAGGTATTACAGAGATGTTACATTCTTAAGTATTGGCTTCAGAAACAGTCCAATAAAAATCATTAAACAAGTTTTCACCATTTATTCTTATTTTATTGTTACAAGTGCATGTATTTTATATTTAAAGTTTGTAATCAGAATCCCTTGCCTATTTTCAATATACAGTTACAGAAGAAACTGTATTCATCACATCCCCACAACTAAATTAAGTGGCGATATCCTGGAATCAGGGTATCCATCTATAATCTCACACAATTTATATGATCAGTACAATAGGGAATAAATTGTACACTTGTAATTTATTGTTCATTTTTATGATTTTTTTTTCCCAATGAGTATATCCCCATAATAACTAGTTGTGGGAACAGGAGGTATTTAGTATTCCTGAAGTTTATCAATTCTATATCCTAGTTTTAACTAGCCCTATAGAGGTGGTTGTACATATACTGTACAGCAAGAAACCTTTTACACATACCAGTACTTTCCTGTATTGGCTTTACAAATGTAGCGGAACTGGACCGGGTCGATCATCGGCGACCAGGTAGCTCAATCGGTAGAGCATCCAGCTAGTGTTCGGAGGTCCCGGGTTCGAACCCCGCTACATTTTTTCCTCTCCTGTTACAAAATTGGCGCCCAACGTGGGGCTCGAACCCACGACCCCGAGTATACATATGAAGTTGTGGGAGTAGGATGGGTAGTTTACCAAGACTATTTATAACTACAATTGTTATATGCAACTTTTATATGCCAAGTTAATTCCACTGTAACCCCTGAAAAGTTAATTTGTTAAGTATAAATTGTAAATGGTTAATGTTATACAGTGTATTTGATTCAAACTGAACCAAAAGATGTCAGTATTTCCATCAAATGGTGTTCACTATTTTTCACTTGAAAAACAAAACAACATTTGTTGATGTGCTGTCATACAGTTTATTAACTGAACTAGACATGATCAAAATCTGACTAAATTCTATGGCAAAGACTAGAACACAACAGCAGAACTAAGGATGAGAAATATGTCTAGATAGAAAGATAGAAGAAAAAATAAACATTTTGTATGTACATTATTGTACATGAAGGTACAAAGTATATTGAAATAAAGAAACGTTGACCGACACTCAGAAAATAAAAGTATAAACCCCAAAATATTTTAAAAGTTTAAATGACTGTTTGATAAAGCACTTCTACTTAGAATTATCAAACCACTGATGTATGGTCATGTTTCTAATGTCGCCATATAGGTTACACTTGGTAAATGTACATACATGTTTATATAAAAATATACACGATCTAGTTGACATCAAATGCAAAATAAACCATTATCTACATTTATTTTATCACATATCACTAATAAACAGGGAAAGGATGTTTTTCTTTTGTCCATGACAAAACCAATTATAGGTTATTGACAGTGAAATTGAGCATGGTAGAAATTTAAATGATTAAATATGATCGAAAATCTCTGATACAAGGAAAATTTCTCAGTTCCTGTGCTGCTTATAGTAATTAAAGTCAGATGGCATATAGAAATTAGAAAAAAATATTGTCTAACCAAATGCAATAAAATTTTCAACATCATAAAAAATGGAATTGACTATTGGACTGGAGTATGAAATGGCAATTTAATACTTGGACGGTAGATATTGCATTAACTTTAAAAATATACTTTTGAGAATGGCTCTACCAGGTATAGAATCTGATCTTCTACTCAAGAATAACTGAAACTAGGGTTTGAATAAAAAAAAAAAAAAAAAAAAGATATAATAAACATGATATGGATTCACTCCAATTGTATCCACTTCTGTAGAGGAATATAGCATTTGACATTTTTGTGTAAAATTTTCAATTGCAACAGTAGCTACCGTAATTAATCTCTTGCTCATTAACTTCATTGAATATCGCAGAGATCATTGCAACAAAATATTTACATCTCAGTATTCATGATGATTTACAGTTAGCCCAGAGTTCTAGACTTACTGGTATACCGTTATTTAGTTCTCTGTTTGGTCAACCATAACCAAGGGGAAGTGTCAATAATAAACAAATATTTTCAAAATACATTTGTATACACTATTCACAGAAAATAAAAAGGAGTGGAAATATGAAATACAGTCTGATTAAAAAATTATTAAAATCATATCTTGATCTGCATAATTATGATTTTGAACATATTGTATGAAATGTCCCTTCTTGGTAAATGTAACCACCGATTACTGTAGATTATTAGAATTTAATTTTTACCAAAGATAATTGATATATATATTTGTTTATTACAAGTAGATTCATTTGTCTAAATCTTTGACAGTTATAAGCAGTACCTAAGTAAGCATCCTCTTCTCTCCAGAGTTACTTTGGTTTATTTTGTTTAACGTCCTATTAACAGTCAGGGTCATTTATAGGATGTGCCTGGTTTGAAGTTGGAGGAAAGCCGGAGTACCCGGAGAAAAACCACCGGCCTACGATCAGTTCCAGGCAACTGCCCCAATTGGGTTTCGAACTCGCAACCCAGAGGTGGAGGGCTTGTGATAAAGTGTTGGGACACATTAACCACTTAGCCACCGTGGCCCTTTCAGAGTTGATGTACACAGAAATGATTACACGGCACCCTGGACGTAATGCAGGTTAAATATTGTTGTTCAGAAAATTGAAGTATGTGTATAAATAAAGTGATCTACAGTATTTTAAATTTTACTTCCTTGAAATGAAAGGATCACAGCAGCATTACAGAATTTCAAAATCTAGGGTACACATTGGAGCAAAGCTATGGAGAGAACCTCTGTTTAACCCTTCTTCAGTTTCAGATATACTTTCTTAAACTGTACACGATTCAAGAATTTCATTATTGTATTTATGAAAAGGAAATGATGACCTAAAATCTGATGACTCCATAATATAAAAGACTTGTGGCTTGCTTACAAACTCTTTTAAAGACAGTGTTCATAATCACCCCGAGAGAATTCCATACATATATGTACATGGAAAAAGACTACCATTTTACAAACACCAATGTCAGTATATTTTTGCTTGAAGATACATTATTATTGCTAGCACACATATGAATTTTCACTCCATATTTCAAATACAAATTTGAAAGCACCTGTTTAATTTTCAACATGAGTAAAATTTTACATTCTCCATGCTTTATCATTTTAATCCAAACATAAATCATCATGATTTGTGATTCTATTTCCCAATTAAATTAAAGACAAAGCATGATACAAAAAAGGTGACAAGACATAGATAGATGCTTGATACAATGTACTAAGTTGTATGATTTGACCCAGAAAGTATAGTTTATACATAATTACCGGTAGCTCATATCAAGCCATTTGTATGTAGGCTTTTAATGAATTTACATGCATATTACCAGGTACAGTACTGGGTTTTTTTTATTGAGACAAAAATCTAACAACCATAATTTTGTGACAAACAAATTGATGGACTATATTATATAAACCAAAGACCTCAACTGAAGTGAAAATATTTTTTTTTAAAGAATACTGTAAGTTTACATTTTGTTAAAACTGATCTTAAGTTATATCATTGATATGAGCATCAAAAGTGAAAATATGATGTCAAAATCAAGCAGCCAATATATACTGCCTTTGCAGTTCTGGAGTACAGTATATCTATAGTACCTTACCCTAACACCCCTGTGTTCACTGATGTTATATACCATATATAAATTCCATCATTAGAATTTATGTTTCACTCTGACATGATATATGGTAAACCTTTGGTCAGTTTGAACAAAAATAAATATTGATGAACTTGTTTGTATTACATATATGAAATTATGCTTCGGAAAATAAGCGCGAGTCAGACCTATCCAAGTCACTATCGGCGAAAATCTCGGCAAAGAGTAATCTATATCTGTCTAATATTATTATAAATGAGTCAAAATATATGAAAAAGTTTTTTCTGTCACAAACATACTGCAATGATCACACATATAATCCATTACCCTATACTTGTCTGTTGATCAAAATCTTTCTAGGCCGATCGTTGCGAGCTTTCAATAGAGTTGCAGAATTTTTTTAATGTTTACTTTACGTTCCTTATTTGACATGTTCAGACTATATCCAAAATAGTCAGTTGTAAACAACCAGAGTTTGAACTAACATTTTCTAGAAAATAATTATTTTCATTGAAAAAAATATATGTTCAAACTATCCAACTTCAAACTGACTGCAGGTTCAATGTATTTTTTATTTTTTCATATTTTTTTTTGTTTCATACAAAAAGTATTATATATTAATGTGTGCAATATAGTATACTCAAGTATGAAGTCAAAATCGTCATTATTTCATACACTGATCGCAGCATATAAAGACCTACATAATACCAAGACTTCATGTTAAATATGACAAAATGTTTCAGTGGATTTGCCTTGATATTCCATTGATGCAAAACGTTGATGGATTTTGTAAATTTTTGAAGCACGCTGATGCGAGATAACAGTTGATTTGACTCAGAAAGGCCCTAGTCGGTGATAGAACATGGTATTTTTACACTATCAGCATCACTGTTGCCGAGAGATGCATTAAGTCCACTACTAGAGACTATAGGTGTTGGGGATATATTGTCCTGTGATGGGACCCCACTGTCTCCTGGCTGCATACGCCGAGCATAGTCCTTGGCTTGATCCCTACAAAATTCAACAAAAATGCATTTTTTATTCCAAACACAGGGTTTAAGGAAAACTAATAGTTGATTAAAACTTGGTATCTTTAATTCTAGCAAGCATGTTATGTTAAGCCATATATTTCATTCATTATATTTGCAAATATCACTTTTTTACTCCGACATCATCAGACGGTGGCCTAATCAAATCGCCCTTCATCCATGGTCCATTGTCCGTTGCCTGTCCGTCCGTAAACAGTCCTTGTTATCGCTATTTCTTGAAAGTTACTGGTGGGATTTCCCTTTAACTTCATTTGTAGGTTCCCCTTGGTACCTAGTTGTGCCAATTTAATTGAGATTTTTAATCAGAACAAGAGGCCCATGGGCCTTAACGGTCACCTGATTTTTGAAATATTTCGGTAAATTTGAATGAAAGAATGAATTTAAAAACAAATAAAACAAATGAATGTCAAAAATGTGATTTCCCTATAACTATAAAGTTTATCCCCTCCCATGGGGCAAACACAAGACCCCAGGGCTAGGAAATTCACAATTATGGTAAAGCACCTTAAGACCCTTCGATCTGTGAAGAGTATTTAATTCTACCTTAAATGGGCTGTAAGAAGAAGATTTTTAAAATTTCTGTTAATTTGACCCTTTTTGGCCCCTCCCATCAGCCCCTGGGGGTCAGTCAGGGCCAACATGTACATACCATCAAACTGTCATCCCAAGCTGATAATGTTAACGAAGTTAGAATGAATTCCAATAAAAATTCAACAAATAATAGTCAAAAATGTGATTTCCCTATATAAACTATAGTAAAGTTTACCCCCTCCCCAGGGGCAAACGTGAGACCCCAGGGTCATGAAATTCACAATTTTGGTAAAGCACCCTAAGATCCTTCCATCTATGTAGATTATTTGATTCTACCATATCTGAGAGTAGAGAAGAAGATTTTTGGAATTTTTGTCAATTTGACCCTTTTTGGCCCCGCCCACCAGCCCCTGGGGGTCAACTAGGGCCAACATGTACATACCATCAAACTGTCATCCCATGCTGATAATTTGATACAAGTTAGAATGAATTCCAATACAAATCCAACAAATAATAGTCAAAAATGTGATTTCCCTATATAAACTATAGTAAAGTTTACCCCCTCCCCAGGGGCAAACGTGAGACCCCAGGGTCATGAAATTCACAATTTTGGTAAAGCACCTTAAGACCCTTCCATCTATGTAGAGTATTTGATTCTACCATATCTGAGAGTAGAGAAGAAGATTTTTGGAATTTTTGTCAATTTGACCCTTTTTGGCCCCGCCCACCAGCCCCTGGGGGTCAACTAGGGCCAACATGTACATACCATCAAACTGTCATCTCATGCTGATAATTTGAACCAAGTTAGAATGAATTCCAATACAAATCCAACAAATAATAGTCAAAAATGTGATTTCCCTATATAAACTAAAGTAAAGTTTACCCCCTCCCCAGGGGCAAACGTGAGACCCCAGGGTCATGAAATTCACAATTTTGGTAAAGCACCTTAAGATCCTTCCATCTATGTAGAGTATTTGATTCTACCATATCTGAGAGTAGAGAAGAAGATTTTTGAAATTTTAGTCAATTTGACCCTTTTTGGCCCCGCCCACCAGCCCCTGGGGGTCTACTAGGGCCAACATGTACATACCATCAAACTGTCATCCCATGCTGATAATTTGATACAAGTTAGAATGAATTCCAATACAAATCCAACAAATAATAGTCAAAAATGTGATTTCCCTATATAAACTATAGTAAAGTTTACCCCCTCCCCAGGGGCAAACGTGAGACCCCAGGGTCATGAAATTCACAATTTTGGTAAAGCACCTTAAGACCCTTCCATCTATGTAGAGTATTTGATTCTACCATATCTGAGAGTAGAGAAGAAGATTTTTGAAATTTTTGTCAATTTGACCCTTTTTGGCCCCGCCCACCAGCCCCTGGGGGTCAACTAGGGCCAACATGTACATACCATCAAAGTGTCTTCCCATGCTGATAATTTGATACAAGTTAGAATGAATTCCAATACAAATCCAACAAATAATAGTCAAAAATGTGATTTCCCTATATAAACTATAGCAAAGTTTACCCCCTCCCCAGGGGCAAACGTGAGACCCCAGGGTCATGAAATTCACAATTTTGGTAAAGCACCTTAAGACCCTTTCATCTATGAAGAGTGTTTGATTCCACCTTATCTGAGAGTAGAGAAGAAGATTTTTGAAGTTTTAGTCAATTTGACCCTTTTTGGCCCCGCCCCTCAGGCCCCTAGGGGGTGGGGACCATATAATTCACAATTTTGGTTCACCCTCAGCCATGGAAGTTTCCTGTAAACTTTCATTGAATTTGGTTCAGCAGTTTTTAAGGAGAAGTTGAAAATGTAAATTGTTTACGACGGACGACGGACGCCACCGGACAAAAGGCGATTGCAATAGGTCAACTGAGACTTCGTCTCAGGTGACCTAAAAACGAAATGGCTGACAGGCATGGGTGTCAAGATCCCTCTGGGATCTCTCGTTCCTATTTCTTTCCGCACTCTTACAATTGAAGTCTGAAACATGGAAAGTTTAAGGTTGGCTGTCAACATTTATCTGTCTTACTTGTAGGGCTGCTGTTCTTGTGGCGACATGTTCCTCCAGGCATGTCCCATCATTTTGCTGATGTGGGATGTGTGGATACCAGGGTTAGCACTGAAAAAAGGCAGCCACACTAAAATGATTATTTGATGTGGAAATATTTTACACATATTGTTATACATATATAAAACTCCCACCAAGAAAAGTACAACTACATGTCATTGGTGATTATTTATAAAGCATACAAAATAACTACTATTAAACTGACTAAAACTTTGAAAGGAGATCTCTGGACAAGAAGTATTCTTTTAAAAATTAATGGGTATATAAAAATTCACCAGTGCATTAAGGACAGGTGAAATATAAAGTGGTCTGTATGATTCATACTCAATAAACGTCCTCCTGTTGAGTCTACTGAACATCATGAAGCCGTTCATCCATGTTGTTTTCCGGTGGTCAATTTTAATTGGTCTGTTCATTGCTAAGTGCTCATCATGCCTTCAAATGAAAAACATATTTTAAAGCTTAGAGGTATTTAAGAATATGGAAGGAGGTTTTGTATATAAATAAAAGTTGCAGGCTATAACTAATACCCCTTTCTGCCACCAGCAGGACCTTACGACAAAATTTTGGTAGCAGTATCTATAGCAGTATCTTATAGACACCAATTATTGAAATCTATGCTCAACTGTTATATGAATAGACCAATGTAGAGTGTTACAAAATACTGCTTTGGGCAGATTCATGCTTGAATAGGACATGCTTCAACATCCTATGTATATGAAGTAAACATTTTTTTTTAGGTGCATGGAAAATAGAATAAGTTGGCTGGACATTAAATATTGATTGATTGAATAAGAGGTGTAAATATTTCTGTTATTTATAATAAATTGTCTGCACAAATTAATATGTGATATGTTAGCAATTAGCAGAGCAAGGTAACTGTCACTATATATTGTACAGAGTATCAGTTCACACATCAATAATACCACGCATCAACAGTGTGATCTTACGTCTGATCTGTCTGACAAGTGTCTGAAGTGGAGGAAAACAGCTGAGCCTCTAGTCTGGCTGCCTCGGCTTTCTGTCTGCGTGTGATTGCAGTGTTGTGGAACTTCCAGATGTATGGTACATAGGAGACAAAATCTTCATCAACTGTAACAAATCCAGGTACAGAGCTTTTTGCTACCTATATTGACAACTGTATCAAATAGTCATTATATATATACTGAGAAGAACAAAGCAATTTTACTTTGGTCTTCTGGCTTTTCCTAATTTCAGATCATGAAATGGAGAAAGGGTCTCCTGATACAGTTCATATATGTAGGCAGCATACTTCATGGATTTTGTTTTACTTGGGAATCTTTTCTGATATAAATCAGTCCATAAAAGTACCTAATTAGATATTCAGTTTATCAATTTTGACAAGTACATGTACAATAAAGATATAATAAAGAAGTTTAAAACGTAAAAAAACAAGGAGCCGCAAAGCTAGGCATTATCCCCTGCGCCCCGCAGTTGGTATGAAAACCCAAATACATGTATATATCAAGCTCAAAGTAAGAGTTATTAAGGAGCTGCATCGAACGGTTTTTGAGTTATAGCCCGGAAACAGTAATTTGGTATTTTTGACTAAGTTTCCATGGTGACAGAAAAAATACCGAAAATGGAAGGTCCGCAATAGCAAAAGGCACAACTAGGGCACTAGTCTGATATATACAGAAAGTTTCAAGGAGCTGCGTTGAACGGTTATGGAGTTTTAGCTCGGAAACAAAAGGAAACAGTAATTTGGTATTTTTGATTAAGTTTCCATGGTGACAGAAAAAATACCGAAAATGGAAGGTCCTCAATAGCAAAAGGCACAACTAGGGCACTAGTCTGATATATACAGAAAGTTTCAAGGAGCTGCGTCGAACGGTTTTTGAGTTATAGCCTGGAAACAAAAGGAAACAGTAATTTGGTATTTTACTCTCGGACGGACACATGGACGGAGCCCAATTTAATATCCCCCGCAAACGCGTTTCGCGGGGGATAAAAAAAAAATTCATAGTGATAAACATTGTGTATAATGTCACCCTAGTAAAATCTAGTTCGCTTCCTAACAATTTGACTTGGAGAGATTTGTCTTTAGAATTACAATTGTAATCTATATGTACATGACATAATACATTTTGACTATCACTAATATTGTTGTTACTAAAGAAAAATATGACATACATTTGTTGCATGTACCTCATGTGGAATGACAAGTAAAGGATTGTTATGTGTATAAAGTTTGAATATCGTACATCAAATTTTATAAAAATGGAACCTACTCTTGGAAGGTCTGATCATTGGAGGACGAGTTCGTGGCTTCCGGTGTCTTGGAATCACCAAGGGCAAAGGCTGATCTTCATCACTGTCTGTGGATGCCATAGTGGACTGACTACCAAAGTTTGTGAGGTTATGGAATGGTGACCGGTGAGGGGTATACTGCTTCCTTTTGTTCTTCAGCTTCAATGTACTCTTGTCTGGTGTGCGGAGAATTTCAGCATCCGGCGACAGGTAGGGTGTCACCTGGTGAAAGGTCCTGAAGCCAAAGCTGTCATGCAGTGTAGAATGGACACGAGGGCTAGGAGTGGTCGGAAGGACACATTCAGGAGAGATGGTTCTCATTTCATGGATGTTTTCCCATTGCTCAACAAAGTCTTTTTTGTCACTTCTAATTCCAAAATCTGTGAGACTGTCCTGTAATACATTTAGATGGTTTGCTTTCCTTTTTGAATGGGAGGAATATCAAAAGTATTTGGCTTCAGTGTCACTCACTAGAGTGTATAGTGTCAGCCTGCACACATGTGTCTCCTTAGTTCCAGTAAAATATCTACCCAATGGGAGGATTATAGTCAAACAAGAACCATGATCTTATTCAGACAGTACCATACAATTATCAGATTTTCTCTTACAACTACCATGCAAATTTTTTGTTTTATTTCTAATGTCCTCCTGTGGGATACACAATTTTTATAGTGGAATTGCCTTCAACATTTTGTATTTGTTTTGACTTTATTATATATATTATATATTTGATTTAATTCATCCATGACCATCTTCAGATTAAAAGACATCTCATTATGACAAAATTAGCTATTCAATGCACAATTTTGCAGTTTGATTCACTATCACATCTTTTTTTTTTTTTTTTTCCTATCTGACTCACCATTGCTCGCACCTTTGGACTTAGCAAGAGATATTTAGACCTGGCTCCAAGAGGACTTGACATCAGATCAAAGGCATCAGGGAAGTTGTCAAGGGTTGTTGATGTTGGGAGGAAGTCTTCAGTCTGTAACACAATATTGTTATAGCACAACCAAATCTTCCATTCCAAAGTTTGTTATCAATACAATGTATTATTACTTTGTTTTAAAAGTTAACAGCCAACCTTCTTCATTTCTATCAAGTGATAAAATGATATTGTACCATCCATCTGATAGGTACATGTGTATAACATCACATGAAAGTATGTTGTAAGACAGCTAGGCCATAAGTTTAATTTAAAATTATTAACAATTTATCATATTTCATTAAAAGAATTCAGCAGGAATTTGACAAAAGTTCCACATTTAAACAAATTAGATACTCCTTTATTTAATCAACAATTACACTTAAGTCCATTAATAATAATTCTTTATTGCTGACAATGAGTTAATAATCTTGGCACCATGTTAATAATCCTGGCACAATCTTATAAGAATGGTCCAGTGCCTTTTAAAATGTATAAAATCACAACATTGTCATCAGATATTCAATGTAATTAGTGTAAACTAAAGACCACCATAATATAAAAGTATTAAATCCAAATGTTTTCCTTTAAGAAACATTACTCTAGATGTGACAAATTCATGTTGAATAGGTAGATACTACTGTATAAATTCTTTTCATTGGGTTACTTAGTAAAGAGGAAAATACATACAAAGTAAGAAGGTGTGTCCTCCATTGTGGATGGTGCTGTACAGGCATTGTGGTCAAGGAATACATCCATATCATCTGAAATAATATAATTTTTAATTAAGATAATATCTCCATACAAATCTTATTTAACTATATCACCACATAATTGTAGGCATTCCAATAATGTGATCATCATATTTACTCTCAATATGTAGAGACTGATAGTGTAAATATACACTCTGGGTGGCACCATTTTACCAGTAGTCTCAACTCTTATTCTATCTATTTGAATATGATTTGCAAATTTTATTTCAATTTAACTGGGGATTATCAATGAAGTTCTTTCAGGTTTAACAATATGGGGTGTCAGGTTGGAGAAAGAAAAGCCTTTACAATGCTCGTCTACCACTTCACAAACATTACCAACGAGACTCCATCACCTATTATTGAGTGCATTTCACCCTGAATAAGTGCCCAGGTATATATCTTTGAGTATCCCTTACATTGTAAAGTAAGTTACTGATATTTAGGAGTAATTAATTTTGTGGAAGGATACCATTGGTATTGTTAACCATCAACAATAACCACAACTTTTTTTTCTGAATCAATGCCTGTTACAATTTATGAACAGATCTTAAAGGAACTGTCACTCCCTCCCAATCTTTTTCACTTTTAGACATTTTTATTCAGAGTCGGTTTTCAACATTTACTGTAATTATCCTGGAACAAGCCAAGGAGACACCAAACACATTTTTACTTATGAACTGCAATAGATATGGGTGGACTTATTACCAAGCATGCATGGCTTTATTGATAAATAAGGAACACCACTGTGTATTAATCAATAATATTGGGTTATACCTCCATATGGCTTCTGAATACACTGAAAATCCATTGTGCCACTGGAACTATTGTAGTCTACAGGTTCCTCCTTCACTTGTGGAAGTTCAAAATCACTGGATTCCAGCAGATTCTGTTTGATTTCCAGAGCAGCATTATCTGTGGTGGAGTCAATGGTAGGAGAAGATACCTTCAGATGACGCTTGGCAATTGGTTCTAGTCGCTTCAGCAACTTATTCCGTGTCTTACAGTTCGGATAAAAAATAAATATGTGTCAATGAGTCAAGCTTGATTAAACACCATTTGATAAACAATCTTTGAAACTTCATGTCTGATCATAAATCAATCAATTTAGTAAAACTTTGATGTTGCTCACAATTCAGAATTTCCAATCAACCGTATTTATTATTATATGATATCATCTTGTACACTGCAATTAATGAATGCATGAATGAGTATGCAACAACTGAAATGTGAATAGTCTTCACACTTTACAATTACTACCATTCAGTACCACTTTTTCAAGAATACCGCTATGTGGACCAAATTATGCCCATCAAATACCATATTAATGTTATATCTCATAATGAAGTAAGATTTTCATCACCTTGTGAGTGGTTAGGTGGCATGATTTAACCCCACCTTTCAATGTTTAATTTTCTAACAGTTTGAGGAATACCAGTAATTAGGAATTACTAAGGAAGGTCTCCAACTCATCAATACAACTTGATTATCATGATTAAAATCCATACCCACCCAGTATGAAAAAATAGGTCAAAAATGTACGATCTCGGGACAGAAACCAAAGAAAAAACGAAGGGCAATAACTTTCCCAAATAATACTGATAGTCAAATCAATATGCTGTTCTGACAGGGAAGCATAACAATTAATGTCAATATATCATGGTTATAAAGCCTACCAAGTTTCAAAGAAATCTAGATCAGAGATTGGTCAATAAATTTAGGAGATCACAGGACAAACAAAATTTTATGCTGGACGAATGGATGATACCATACACTAATAATCCTCCCAAATTTGATGGGCATATAAAAATTCATTCTAGAAATTGGCCTAGACAGCTCAGACAATAGGTTCTTACCCGATATGGTCTCACACATGAGCCAATGCTTTCCTTTAAGTTTACTTTTAGTCTGCTTCCTTTAGAAAATCCACTGGTTGACACTTTTGCTTTTGATCGATCTAGAAAGATAGGAAAGGGACAAAATATTGTCAAATTATAATGCAGGTCTTTAAAGCACATAACAGCAAATTTATACAAATTGATGTTGAACTTTAAAAGGCCTTAAATGATTTTATATTTATGTATTGTACTGGTATGAATTCTTCATCCTCTGATATTAAACCATAATTTTAAAGACATGCATTTATACTCTGTGACTTAAATTACAGACAATAAATTAATGTAAATTGTTGATAACTAAGTTTTAATCAAGTAATGAGCATAAGCACTGTTGTTTCTTATCGAGATTAATAACAAGACACCACCAAGTTACTGTATAATTTGAGGTAGTAAAATGCTTAAAAAAGCTCTGTGAAGACACTGCAGGAAAACCGTCGGTCAAAATTATCTTAAGTTAGGTAAGAAGGAAAATGGAAAATAAGATACATACCTGCATTTGGCTGCCATTGCTCAGTGAGGAGGTTTGTAGGAAGTCGGAGTTGTGAAATTCGGAATCCCAAGTTATCACATACACTTTGTAATGTATTTTCCAGGTAGCAGATATAGGCAATGATCCTTTGCATCATTACCACCTGTATACAATTAATGATTAAGACCACAATTTAAAAAGGAATCTTTTTGAATCCAAACAGAGAACCTTTCAACTTTTGATCATAATCTTTTAAAATAATTGTACCACACAATGTTTTTTTTGTTCATATAGTATTTAAAATAATTATCATTTAATCTAATTTACATACAGAATTTGTGAAAATGCAAGACTGAACTACATGAAAAAAAATGCAGAAAAAAAACAAAAAAACGACAGACTCTGAATAGGATTTCCCCCCCTCCATTAAATAGAAGATTTATATACGGTACACGAATAGTATCTTTTAGCTTCTGTGTATTTTACCTCATTGATTTTTGGCCATTGAAGTACATGACAATCTCACCTTAGTTTCTTTCAGAAAGTTTCCAATCCCAGGAACCTTATTGCAAACATTCATCATAGACTTATTCAGTGTGTGATGTCGCACCCTTAAAATAAAAAAAATAAAATAAATCAATGAAATTTTGATTATTATTATACACCTTTATCATGCATAATGCCATTTAATATTAGATAGTATTGATGAAGTTCTTCATTAACATGTTGCTACCGTACAATAAGATTCAAAATAGTTGTTTATTCTATAAGAAGCAATTTTTATTTTTGAGCATTTTATTCAACATATTGTTTTGGCAATATCTACTTATCAATGCGTTATTTTAATATAAAAAGGCTGTAATTTGTAAATTTCACCTTTCATTCTGTCGATGTCTCTCAATGCGTAAAAGTGTGTTAGGAGTTCTATCATTCTTTTGCTTTAGCCTCATCAGTTTGGTGGTAACAGGAGACAGCATATTTTGAGTTCTGTTCAACTGTGTAGTCAATTTTCCAGTTCTATACATTGCTGGTACCATTCTTCTGGGTCGTACCTTGTGTAAAAATTATTTTGTTTTCAATCACAATTTTTGGGAAAGTCTCTCATGAAGTGAATATTTTTACTGGCTTCAGCCTTGAATTATCAACAAACATTTACTACTACTAATAAAAGAACTTCAAGAAGTCGGCCTTATAGTACATTATATTATGGTACAGGTTTAATAATTCTCCTAATTTGATTCTTAGCAAGATATTCTTTCTAGTAACCAGCGTCTACAGTTGTAATGCCATTAGATGACAGGGAGTTAATCCCCCTTGATCTCCATATATTTTTTTTTCTTCACTTTTTGCAAATTAAAGAAACATTTATGATGCTACTTTCCAATTATGATATCAAAATGCATATTATGATGTTCTTTCCGTGGTCACTGGCCATTGACATATGTCAAGTCAAAAGTCATAACATTCCTAAAAGTCTATGACCTACCAGGGAATATCCTTGACTTCTCTCGGGGCTTTTGAGAACATGTGGTTTGTTATTAACGGGAGAAACATTAACAACAGGTGATGTATACGCTGAAAATGGTAACACAGTCTCGTTGTTCTTCGTGTGATTATCCTGGTCTGATTCCTCTTCGTCGGTTGGCGAATAAAATGAAGGAAATTCGCGACCTTTAACTTTGAATTTCACCGCGTCTTTCTCCTTGATATCACATTTTATCGACTCCATGGGTACTGTCAGTTAATTTCTGAGCTAATGCCAATATTGTCTGGCTTACTGTTAAATTGCAACGGGATACAAGTTTCGTGCTACTGTAAAAAAAACTTATGTTGTCAATAAAAGATATAGTTGTAACCATTAACTACACATAGCTCCGACTGATCATCGTGTTTTACTTTTAATTATTCCCGCGCTCATAAACTGCTGACGTAAATTTACATAGTCACATTTTCGTATAAAAATAGGAGGACAATATATTGCCGAAGTTGTGTCGTATATCTCATTGTATACGATTTTGACCAATTTTTAAGTTTACTAGCATTTGTTAAACCATACCCTTAGTACATTTGTTAGCATATATTTATGCAATTGTTGTATAGCTACATTTTCGTACTAATCCCAAAATCAATGACGTTTTACACAGCCAGTGCCCGGATCCAATTTACACATGTACGAGATGGAAGATGTTTCACTAATATCTATATCTAGTGGTGTTGGTATGTATTAACACGCATGACAACTAATGCACTAATGTTTAACAATAGTGATAATCAATACTTTGCATTTATTTGTCTATAACCTGAAGCGACTTCACTGGTTTTAGCCGAGGGTTGTTGTACCGGCCGGTGTCATCGACCGATTGCCGAATCTGATCGAGTGCCTGGTTGGGTGTATGAATGCATACAGTAGGCCTATATATGTGTAGGCCTATTACAAGCTAAACAGCATTATTCGTCTCTGCATTATGTTCAGCAATCTTGTAAACGTATTACTGAAGAACAAATGTATCGCGACCTGGTGTCAAAGCACCATTTTTAAAAGGAAACCAAAGATACTAGTTATTTATAGATATCTCTACCACTACCTTCTTTATGATTTGCTAATTCCGTCAATTTCTTCTATCGCGTAAAACATATCTAAAGTTTATACCACAATATTACAAGCTGTACAGATCTTTCTGGGAAGATTTGTTTCTTTAATAGATTACTTGCTAGATATAGGGAGCCATCATGTCCAAGGGAACTAGAGGTGCTAGATTGCTCCAAAAAGCAAATAAACATAAACCGTCTCAAAATGTATTGGGCACACTGAGTATACTTATTAATGTAGAACATATGGCAAAAAATGAATCTATGCAAAGAAGGGCCACAAATAGTCGACCAGGGATGAAGGAGATGACATATATACCAATAGAGATTAGAGATTACAGTAACTTCCAACTTTAACCTCCCTAGCGGGATCCAAGGGGGGGGAGGGGGGGTCTTATTAGTCTTAATATAATAAAACCGCCTACGCCAAACCCCCAGGCAGGATATTGATGACAGCACATCAGTAATTATATAACTTAAGTTAATGCTCCAAGGGAAAATTGAGTTCATAATTGTATTTATTGGTAAACAAGGTCATTAATCAAATGAAACAAATGAAATTCACAATTTTCTAGGTGATAATACTTATATGTTGGTGCACACATGTATTTTGATTAGATCCAGAACGGTGGTGGATGTAAACAATTGTCTTCTCATGATCAGGCCCGAGAAATTCATGCTATATCTGATGATTCCACATGAAAATACATACTTCTTTCAGACCAACTTTTAAAACCAGTATGAATTTCTCGACCACTTATATGTTTTAGAAGTATTTCATTTACAACTTAGCATTTCCTTAATCAAACTTTATTTATTTTACAGCAATTATGCGACTCATGTTGGTGCAAATTAAGAATGCATATCTTTGCTCTTGCACAAATGTTATTAAATATATATACTTATGTGTGTGTGTATATATATATGAGCTCATTATCACTTATTACATGTACTAATTATGTACTTGTCTAATTGTTATTTTCTGATGTTTTTAATCATTTTCCTTAATTGACAATTGAGAAATAATAGACTTTAGTGATATGTGAGTCGTGAGCTCCTTTTTGATGTGGTTATAATAATAATCAAATAGATCATTGGAGACTTTCAACTTTAAGCATTTGATGGCATACAATCTATGGCCATTCAAAATACTACATATATAGATGTACCGGTAATGATGATGATAAATATGTAAGTATATCAGTATTTGAAGTAAAAAGGGAACAGTAATTAAACCTGTACTAAAATGAATGCCCATTAAGAGCCTTCTTTTGGTTTATATAAGTATTGATTGTTTTAATACTGGACAAATATATGGTTTCAGTGGTTTTCATTCCTATATATTTGGGTCTGAAATCTATATACAGGTCCCGTTCCCAATTGTGAATTTGTGAATGCTGTTATTTTTCTGAATGCATTTATGGCCCTTCATTTACTGGTTTGCAATTGGGGGGGGGGGCAGTGAATTTGGAAGAGAATTTTAAGGGGTAAACTGAAAATTTTGGGAATATGGATTAAATATGATGTAATTTCAATTGTGAGTTGCATCTATTATCAACCCCCAAAAAGCCCTCAGATAAAGCCCTGCAATTAAGTCATCAGAAATCCCAAAATCTTCAAATCTGGTGCAGCATTTGTCATTAACTTTTTACTTTATGCAACTGGGCCCAAACCAACTAATGGCCATAGATCTACAACTGGAATGATCCCAATGTTGTCAGTCAGTGGCACCAGCATCCTCAGTTTGGTTAGACTAGACACCACCGAGTTTGCCTCCTACTCATGGTAAAACTTACCACTATATACTCTAGTAAGCACACAAACCAGGGCTATGAATTGATATCTGGCCAGTTGCATGCTGGGATCAAGGGCTACACAATTTATTCAAATAAATGACCTCAACCTACTTTCAAGGTCACAAGGGTGAAGGGTCACATATATGTGTTAAAATTTTGAAACAACTTCTTCTCATTAATCAATCAAGGGACACACAGTCATGATATTTAGCCAGTAGCATGCTGGGATGAAGGGCTACTATCTTTGTTCAAATGGCTGACTTTTACCTACTTTCAAGTTCACAGGCATCAAATGTGTTAAAATAATTAAGTTAATTCTTCTCATTTATAAACCAAGAGGCTATTTATTAATTTGAAATAATTTGAAATTAAATCTGTACATTGTCCTTTCATCTCGATGAAAACAGATATGCCAATGGACTGGGATATAGTTCAAATGTTGGGTGTGCTCTAAAGGAAAATGTCTAAGACATCCCACTTGACATTAACCTGCACTCTGAAAGAATATATTACACCAAATTAAGTATTACACATGATATATAATTATCGCATAAATTCTGTAAAAAAATGCTTGATTATTTAATGAATTATCACTTGCTTAACATGCTGGTATTATTAACTGTGTAAAAATGTTTATTATAATTAACATCACCATGTATGTGCTATGTGTAAATTGTTTTCATGTCTATAATATAAGTTATAGTACATATAGAGGTATATCCCATTCTTTCCTGTATGTGACTAATTGCAGTAGTTTGCTATGCAAGAAAAACTAGTACAACATGTATTGTAACTTATTGATGTATCCAGCTAAACATCATATAAACTTTGTATACAGCTTGCTCTATAGATTTAAACCAGCTGTGTGTTTCATGTCACACATGTTAGATACAAACAAGGAATTGATCTGGTTAACACATTAAGAAATTACCAGGGGTTGTGTAACTTCATAATGTAAGGCATAACATGTCATAATAATATATTGTCCACATGAAAGTTAGAGCTGAAGACGCTAACCCTTCCAAAACACCTGGTCTTATTCTCCTTGTACTTTTTCAACAGTCTGTCTTCATGGCAATTAATATCTTCTTCGTATTTTGCTTTCAGTTTATCAATATTGAGGTAGAATAAATGTTGGTATGTTGTTTGTATGAATGATACAGCATTCTGTGCTGAAATGTACTACAGCATTGCTTGCTAATATATGATAGACATGCAGATATGTATACAGTATAGTGCTAATTTTGTGATACAGCATTTGATTGTAATTACAGCATTTTGTTTTAACATGACAAAAACCTTTGTGTGCTGATTACAATGGCATCTTCTGCTGATACAGTTATAAGTATAGTAGACATGATATTTAGTAATAGATAGTTGTTAGCTATATGGTATAGCATTATCATGTGGGTAGATTTGGTTAAGATGTACATTCATATGGAGGATAACTTGATTTTACCTGATCTGTTTATTTACAGTGATAAATCCCTGATTACCTGTCAGCCAGTATCTGTTAACATTTTGCTACATTGATAACAGCTGTCTGCCATATCAGATGTTAAATAAACAGAGATTGGAGAGCCCATCAGTATGGTGATGTATCCGGGTCTGTAGTACTACAATTGTACTTTTGTCAAAACACAAAAACGATCAACATTTCAAGTACTTGTAAAACTAGACATGTCTCGACTAGCTTAGGTACAGCTCATAGGTGCAGTTAGTAGAGTGTCTGTGTAGAATGTGTAGCGTCTAGGTTCAAACAGTAGGGTCTAGGTTCAAACCCTGTCGTGTATGCATGGCTCATCGTCATCTGTAGAATGTGTAGGGTCTAGGTTCAAACAGTAGGGTCTAGGTTCAAACCCTGTCGTGTATATATGCATGGCTCATCGTCATCTGTAGAATGTGTAGGGTCTAGGTTCAAACAGTAGGGTCTAGGTTCAAACCCTGTCGTGTGTGCATGGCTCATCGTCATCTCTCATTATGAATTGGTGCAGTTCCCAGTTTCCCTTTTCCCTCATTACCAGTGCCAAATCCTATGACGTGGCATATGTGGTTCATAAATACTGTATACAGAGGTGAAAGGTCAGGGTAGGAGAAACAAGTTGAAGGCAGGTTTGGGGGGGGGGGGATCACTGGACGTAAGTTAAATGTCATTATATTTATTTCTATAATTGGCTAGCAGTTGTAAGCTCATCTTGGTCATGCAATGAAGGAAGCAAAATTAGAAACAAAAATATTTCAAGATAAGAAGATACACTATATAGACATTATGTACAGGCTTTTCATCCAGTTATCATTAATTGATATGAGCTAGTAAAGTAAAGTGACTTGTAATTCAAATGAAATTACGTGGAGACGTCCTGAAGTAGGACATGTATACATGTAATTTACTGCTGATCTGAAGCTTGTCTGATCTACCTGGGACACTCCAAACCTGTGAGTTAGCTTTATTGATTATTGTGTTAAAACTATACAACAGGTGACTGTCTCCAAACAGTATTATTAAAGTTTAATGATTTTTCAGTAGCGCTGCTATAGATAAAATTGTCTATTGTTAAATGTTATATATATCTGGTACCATTTGTGGACTCAAATGTTGTTGGCTATACACAGGTACGTATATATGTATACAATGGGTAGATTTATTGAGGAAAAAAGCAGTACATTTATTCATTATATCATGATAAAATTACCTCTCGTAAAATTGCATCTTTGAAAAGGTATTTTATTGCAAAATTGAAATATCTAAATAACAATGTATTTTTTTTATTATCAATGATGCATAATTGCAATTTTTCAACACCTGTTACCTATCTTTAATCTAACTGAATTTAAAGTTAGACAAAGCATGCTCCGTCTAGTGAATAATTTTAGGATAAATTTTACGTTGGACTGTTGGACAAGGTATACAGATAGATTTTGCTGAGATGTTTTTGGGATAGTACTTATGTGGAAGTTTGTAGTGCAAGGCCCTAAAAGTGGATTGTATTGTTCAACATATATATGTGTCCTGGTTTTAGGATTGGCTCTGTGTGTGTATATTACAGCGCTGTGTCCTACACAATATTGTGGCATAAAAAATAATTGATATATGACATTCCTTATCTGTCCGGTCTGGTGTGGACATTATCTGAGACAAGTGGTATAAAGCTGTCTGATCAAGGTTAAAGTGGGTTAAAGTGTTGGCGGTGGGGTGTATTGTGTGAATGACTAGAGAGGCATGAGTAGGGCTAGTCACTAATATACACATGTATTCCATATCACTCCTACTGTATAAACATTACTCCTGTTCTACTACTTCACTGTGTACTAGTTTTGTTTGACTTACAACTTATATTACTATCAAGTTTATTCATAACAACACACCATAATACCCGTAATTTGGATTATAATTTTTGCTTTCAACTGTATTCACTCACGTGTGAGGTATGCACACTGTATATGTTTGGCTGGGTTTCATGGTTCACATACTACAGTGTTACTAATGTTATCTTCAGTAACAGTGAATGCACTCAACTGACCTTGACCTTGTTGGAAGCTAGAAGTTTTCCTGACTAAATTTAAACCTTAGTAGTAGCGGCAGCAGCAGAAGAATAGGCGTGGCCTTTCTGTGTGTATAGGAGCCATGGATGGGGACGTGCCCAAGACAAAAGGTAGGTAAACCCAGTCCCCAGGGTGGGGCTCTGGAATTTAGCAGTGATTGGGGCTGGGGCTGAAGAAGAGGACAGGTTATATACACAGGGGTCCCAGACCGGTACATTGTATACTTATCTGTCACTGTATGCCGGCACATTGGATTTAAATTAAAAACACTTTATTTCAAGTTGAAGCTTGCCTGAAAGTACATAATACAAAGGCCCGGTTAAATCCAAAGAAAGTTTAGTATTTTATGACTTAAATTTGTGGAATATTTTGAGAACTTTTTATAGGTGCAAATATATACTTATAAACTTATGTTCAAGCAGTAGATATGAGAATTGTGTACAATGCAATTTATAGGTGAGCTATGTCAATATGCTTACTACAATATGAGATCTGTCAACATATGCCTGTTATGGTATATGTGGCAGATAATGTATATATATATAGCCATGGAGTAGTACAGGAGCTAATCTCAACCTATTTATCAAGTGATATGAAGTTTGAGTACCTCATACAGTCTCTTAATAATAACAGTAAATTCTAAAGGAGCCATATCTATAGTTCAGATAGTCAGAAATAATACTACAAATCAAAGAAAATACTGAACTGTTATTCACAAACCATACAAATACACTGATTAGGACTTACAATATATTCAAAGTCTTAACTGCAATTTAGGTTTTGTTCACTGGTTATATCTAATAGACAGAGAACTGAAAATTCCAGGAGTAAACAACATATTTGGAGACTTTGGCTTGAAAATGAAATAATAATGAAATAATTTCAAATGGGAATGGTGCTCAGGACAGAAACTTGACAGTATAATCATTACAAATGATAAATATTCTTGATGTATGTTCAAAATGCTCTAAATGATAGCAGGCATATATCAAATGATAGCAGGCATATATCAAATGCACTTTCTAAATCCCTAATCTGCAGGGGTGGCTTATATAGCTTGTATCCCCTCACAACAATGTCGGGGGGGGGGGGGGGGGGGGGGGGGGGTATAGTATTCTATTCACATGTGTATGGGTCCATTCGTAAGTATGTGGGTGGGACTGAGTTCTTTCATCATACGTGGGTGGATTGGTGGACACATACATTTGTAGGTTAACCTTTTGTTAGCATTCTAGCAACTTCATTATTAGTCAGATTTTGATAAAACTTCATGTTATGGCCAATGCAAGTGTGAAAATACCTGGAACGAGTTTGTGTTTCAGTATGCCAAGATCATGGTCACTAAAACTATTAAAAAGCTCTAGCAACATTTTAAATCAGATTTTTATCAAACTTCATATAAAAGTCAAGTTAGAGAAAAAGGATAACCTTGAACAAGTTCATGTTTCAGGGTGTCAAGGTCAAGGACAAGGTCATTGTTACTATATGTAGAAAATCTTTGTCAGGATTTTGTGTCTTCATTTTTAAACAATTAATCAAACTTCATGTAATGGTCAAGTATATGAATGTACCTCAAATAAGTTAGTGTTTCAGGGTGCCAAGGTCAAGGACATTTTTATTTAGGTTACTGTTACTACTTATATGTCAGCTTAGACGTCAACTTCATTATCTAATGCCTATTAATCAAATTTTCTTGTTCCTTTTGGGTAAAATTTGTCTTAAACTTCAGATTATGGACAGCTGATTTTGTTGGAAAATTAAGATTTTATGGAAATGTGTATGACCTAGAACATGTAGTGTATATATATGAAGTTAAGGGTTATGCATCATTTTATGTGTAACAGTAATGTCCCCACTAAAATTTATTAACAAGTTCTGAGAGTGTTTATGGTTTGGGGGTTTACCTATCACCTTGGTAACATGACTATGTAGATGAGGTTTAACATCATGTTTCATAGGTTACACAAACTCAGCTGTGCAAACTTTGCACAAAGTTTTTCATAACATTTTCATGTTATTCTTGTTTAAGTTGCTAAAAAGGGCTTAATGTATTAAAGGCCTGGTGATCCAAACCCCATGAGTCATTTGCTGACATTTTTAGTTTCACTGAAAGAGTAGAGAAAAAGAATATTCAAAATTTTGTTACCTGTACTGATGGTAAAAGTCAATTGCACAATAAAAACTACAATGGCTCCATTCTTTTGGATGATGTCACAATTTACAAGAAACTTGATATTTTCAAAGGTTCTATGACCTTATATCGGTATTGTATACTGTATAAAAAGGTGGTTTGTAATTCTGAATATACTATACATGTGCATAATCAATGTATACATGTAACTGTGCATGTTGGGCAGTATTTAATACATGCCTGATTTACAGCTACACTTGCAAAAGGTCAGATTTGTTCCACATGTTTTTTTAAATCGAAATTCTTCTAGGCTGGTGAACACAACTTGTGCTTAATCATAATTTCATCTATGAGAAGCATTATGGTACAGCTCCTGATTAAAACCTCCTGCTCAAGTAGTGAATATTGTCAGGAACCACTGCTGGAGGTGTAAGGCTGTTGATTTTAATCTGAAATACTCCAGTATCTGGGTCAGCAGCCAGTTTTTCTGGGCATTTCAACAACTCTGCCAGATAGTTTGTCAATTAAATATGATTATGCCAGACCAGGAAATCATATAAGGCTGTATATCTAAAGGTAAGGGGCCACGGTGGCGAGTGGTTAAGGTGTACCAACACTTTAACACTAGCCCTCCACCACTGGGTTGCGAGTTCGAAACCTACGTGGGGCAGTTGCCATGTACTGACCGTAGGCCGGTGGTTTTTCTCCGGGAACTCCGGCTTTCCTCCACCTCCAAAACCTGGCACGTCCTTAAATGACCCTGGCTGTTAATAGGATGTTAAACAAAAACAAACAAATCTAAAGGTACAAAAATATGCTCCTTCCCTTCTCCATATCACCTTGTTTAATATAGGCCTGTCTTGGGTGAATACTGGGTAGATTGTGTTTTGTTAAAAATTACAAGTACATCCTTTGTATTATAAAAAAAATCTTTCTTCAACGACAAATTGGAAGCAAAGCCATAAGCATAGAAAATGTAAGATTGTAATATTTTGCAGATTTTCTGTTATTTGCAAACGAAATCTATTAGGAAAAAGAAGTTGATAGGAAAGTGTCATATCGTCATCACTACCAGAGGGAAATTTGGGATGATCAATTTGTGGATCCATGCTCTACTTCTACCGCTTTTGTCCCCTTGATGATTGTAGATCCTTTTAGCAATGCTCAAAAGCCAAGGCTGTTATGAGTAGGTAGTTATGTATTGGTGAAGACAAGGGACAGTTATAGGAATATATCAAGAGCAAGTTAGGTCTGTGATGTACTCAACCATGCAACACATCACAATCGTATACATCTAAAACTAAATATACTTGCCTGCCTCACTTTGTAACATCAAGTTAAAATTTAAAAGGATTTTAATTTGCATTCGATAGCATTTTCTGTGTTAGTGTAATTGAAACATGTTTATGTCTGTCAAGCTGTTTTGTCCTTTTATAAGATAACAGGCATTCTTGATGCTGAAATAGATTAGGGTCCAGTGAGTCATACAAGGTTTACCACAAGAGGTCCATTAAGTTTCCCTTTGTTAGATGGGGCTATAACCATACCATCAACAAGAGGACTAATGTAACCATTACATGTAAACAACATGGATATAGAGAAGTTACCATAACAACAGGAGGTGCTTAATGTCCTTTATCCTGACTTACTGGTATGTTAAAAGTTATGAGGATGAATAAACAATCTTCTAAATACTAAATTCTCTTTTCTCTGTAACTTATTTGAAAACATTACTCTGCCCAGAATTTTTTGAAAATGACATTTGTAAGCACTGAACAGTGAATCAACTGTGATAAACTTGACTGGTAGGTTACAACCAAGAAAAGGAAAGATAACAATTGCAAAAATTATGGGTTTGAATTTGGTTGTTGGGTAACCATTACAGCATTATGGTAGGAAAATGTCCTGATGTGAAAAACACTGTTCAAGTGTGCAGGTGTCTTTGAATTGAATTCCTGTGAGGCTTAATTGAAAGCTTGAGAGATAAAAATCCCTTCACAAGGCTATTCACTGTTTTTATTACACACAAAATGAAATGACTTTAAAAAGATTTTGTGTATGATTAAAATTTGTATCCACTGATAATATAATATAAAAACATATGTTAAGTGACTCTTTGTTTTCCTCTTAATGACCAAATAACAGCTGCATTTCCAATATTTTTTAAGTTCCTGTATAACAAGGACCCTTATCATTATAGTAATTTTAGAAGATAAGACAAATCCACAAAACATATGATTCTGTTAGATCTGAAAGTTCCTCTTTGTATTATTTTAGTTACAAATAATGTTTGTTCCAGTGAAGCACTTCATCTTCAACTATATCGTCACCACATTGTTGCCTGCCACAAGGACACGCTGCCTTGAGTCTCTCCCTCTTGTCATTACAATGTTGTTCAGCACAAAGTGACACTCCGTTCTGCCTCTGTTGTTGTTGTAATGATCTGTATATTATCAACAAGGGACCATTGAATCTCCATCTTGTCACAAGTTTTGTTAGTCACAAGAGGCACTTTATTTTGCTTTTGTCATGATGTTCTTAAGCTTTCTTACAAATGCTAATGAGTGTCCACCTCTTGACATTTCAGTGTTGCTTGTCATCAAATTGCTCTTTAGTTTCCCAGCCATCTTGTTACTGTACTGGATTAAAGGGTGGGCAGACTATTCCAGACAAGTTATTCATGTCCCGTACAGTAAATATGCTAATCATATCCCTGTAATTCATGTACAGTAAATATGATAATCATCTCCCTGTAATTCAGTGCTAAATACCATCATGGTATTGACTTTTTTTCTGGCACATCTAATTGACAGAGAATATGAATAAATACAGCCTGACCCACACAGTCTGTCCAGCAGTTAATCAATGGCAGTCTGGGTATTGACCTGGAAGTGAAACCCCACCGTGAGTCTCTCATTTTGTCCATTAGCATTTCTCTTATTGATATAGGAAGTGGTGACAATGAATGAAAACTCCCATACTGTACAACACCAATGTTTCTTTTGTAGTTTCGAGCTATTTGATACTCTTGGGATACAGCATTAATGTTAAGTCTTTATAAACACATTGTAGTCCAGTATTTCAACTTAATCCACTACATTTATTTTCATGATTCCTCTAGATCTTCAACCACGAAAAAAAAAATACATACAGAAAATTGGGCTTATTCACTTTATTTCTACACTGAATAAAATTGCTGATGGGAAAATTGTAGCAATGCAGGAGATCATACCATTCATGATCAGTGCTTAATATCCTACAGTATTTATTTTTAATCATTACTTTTTAATCATTTCTTTATTTTTTCATCTAAAAAAAATTAGAAATCAATTTCCATATTTTCATGTATTGCAGTTGTTAAGTCTGCAGTACCTGGCTGGTAATGTTGTAGTTGTCTCCCGTTCAATATAGTTACCTACACTTTTGTTTATTCTGGAAAGTTAACAAATAAATCTATCTAATTCACACTGAAGTACACATGTAGCAAGCTATACACATGTATAAGTGTGTGATAGTATGGTACTGTTGGGAATACTATTAATGAAATAGAGAGGGTGCGTTCTTAGGCATGCTGGCAATCAAATGTCATAATTAGGCTAATGTAACACCTGTCAGCTAGTCCTGCCAAAGTTATCTCCCTTACATTGTTTATGCCAATAAACAGACCAGTGTAGCTATCATTAATCATGGATGGCACATCAGCTTGGGGTCCCCAGCGAATGATAAAATTTGTTACACTAAAAATACTTCAGAAATTCAAATAAAATCTTGGTCCCTTGCCTAAAATGAATATGTAATAATTAGATATCAACGCTCATTTACATTTATCTTCCGAGCTGTAACCTCCAAAACTGGCAAAAGTGTATTCTACTCGATTACATATTCTGGAAATATATCCAAAATACGTACCTGTGACTAGTTCCTACCTGATTTCAAACTTCCAAACACCTCTCAGGCTAATTTCTGGATATTAAGGTTGTGTTTAATAACACTTTGCACATATTTTATAGGAATCTGTAACTAGTTGGACACCCTAGGTTTAGTTAAGTTCTGATCTCGAACTTCCCAACACCTCTCAGGCTAATTTCTTGATGATAGGTTGTGTCTGATAACACTTTGCACCTATTTTATAGGAATCTATAACTAATGGTTGGTTAAGAACTTAAGTAAAGAGTCCCTGGCTTGTAATAAAACATGGGTGGGCAAGTCCCAGGTATGGTTTATCATTTTTCGTGAGTAATGGAAATTGGTTTGCCACGTAGAGAATGGGACCCCTCAGGACCCCTGTACGGGACTGGCCCCTAAGAAGGAGCTGCGGTTCGCCCTAGACATGGCGGGTAAGAATTTGTTCAGCATGATGTTGGATGTTACACTGCATGACTGGCCTGTGTTTCGACCAGCAGCTCGGCCTGACAAAAGCTTGCTGCCATTCATATAATATTGGCCACATCTCTGCATCACTACCGTTAAATATTTCGATGAATTTCACATTTCACCATAAGACTTCTGTCAAGTCACCTGTGATATGATCCCTGTTTTAAGAAGATTTCACATTGTCAACATGTATTCTCATTTATCCATCTGTCCTATCATCATATGTCCTCGGAAACCTCCACACCTGTCTGTAGACTAGTGACAGCATGATTGGCCTTTCTCTAAAACATCACTTACACTGCAGTTTTACATCACACAGGTGACATTCACGACATTGTTCCTGTCATTTATTTTTCTGCTCGCATTTCTTCTTACTGACAGCTGTAAATGAATACCAGAGGTGAATATAATGAACAGTAATTTGATTAATAACTGACAATGTTTACCTACTGTTAATCGTTCTATGTTCTGTATACAAAGGGTCTCGGACAATAGTACTGAGAATGACGTCTAAAATGTTCAGAAATATTTAAAGACACAAACAGCAGTACTCTGTGATGTCCACATATTGAGAGATATTTAGAAAAACAGAACTCAGGAGAAGACATCTGTAAATTTAGGGGTATTTATAATTATGAACTCTAAATAGTTGTAGTGCATACAATGTCAGTGAATGGTATTTACCCAGTATTAATAGATGCAAACAGCAGTAGTATTACAGACACAAACAGTATTAGTCGGTACACTGTCCGTAAATTGAGAGGTATTTATGGACACTAACAGCAGTAGTGATCATGAGCACTGTGTCTGTAAATGTGGGGTATTAATGGACACAAACTGTAGTGGGTATGATGTCCATATATTGAGAGGTATATTTTTGGACATATCAACAGTACTGCTGATGTAAGCATATTGGAGATGATTTAGATTACAGAAGTCAAAGTATCATGTACATGATGCATTTTACCTACCTATGAATTCAGAAGTGTATTATAATGTGCTTGTCATTGTAACAGATAAGTTCAGTTATGTACATGTTCGTTGGCATGTTGATACTATTGGCTGTCCTATAGCCAGCATGTACACATCAAACATATAACTCCCAACTCCCCAGTATCATGTGAGTCAGTACCCACACATCTGCATGGGAAACTTGTATCTAGCATATATGACTTGGTGTACATACTGCATACAATCGGTATACAACATCTCTTGGTATGTTAATTGTTTATTTGTTAAGCTTTTTCGTCATAATTTCCTTCAAATTAGGCAAAGTGGATGTAATAATTCATTCATATGCTGATTCAACAAAGTCTAGAATGTTTTTATTTGGACCGTAATATTTCTATTGTTTAATATCTAGGTTACCTAGGGCTAACAAAGTCCCAAGAGATGTGTGGCAATGGACTTTTGATCATTGCTGTATGTCTTTTATACAAAATGTAATAAACAATTGGCAGGTTCTACATTTCATTACGACAGGAAACTTTATGAACAAAGATTAAAGCCTGATTTGTGAAACATATTATCTTCACCCCAGGAAGGACATGGTCAAAAATAGGGCTGATTGATTGAAATTTCTACAATTTTCTTCAGAGTAATAGAAAAAAATATCAACTTCATGTGTATGTATGTCAAACTTTGGTGACACTTAGTGCCCTAAGTCTTGTTTGAGACTTAAAGAATGAGTGTTTGTGATGAAACTGTGGTGTAGATTCCAAAATATCTGAATATCAAGGTCACAGTAAGGGTTGAAAGGTCAAATTACTGTAGACAATAACCTCTGAACAGTATGAAATATTACATATAAAAAAAAATATGTATCGCAATAATACAGGATAAAACATACTATTGATTCAACATATATGTACTAATATAAGTCAAAATCACAGCAAGGGGACCACTGTGAATCAATCTCTGTCAATCAGTATTGTAAAACTTCATAGATGTGCATATAGCATGGAGTTTATAATTTGGTAAGTCTTGGTTCAGCTTCGGTTGGTATTGTTAGTGATCTAATAAATCCTTGTGATTTGTTCATCTTGACCTTGTCCAGACTCCTACCTACAGGTAAGTGAAATGTTTAAGGTGTTGATATTTTGTGTGAGTGACCCCTGTACTGGTGTGTTATAGATGGCCTGCTGAGTCAGGACCATGAGGAGCTCTGTGAGCGTGTGTCGTACCTCGAGAAGAAGGTTCAGCAGCAAGAGGATGAGATTATTTGCCTGAAGAGTGCTCTAGCTGACGTGATTCGCCGTCTTGGCCAAGCAGAGGCAGGCAGAGGTATGTTAATTAAGTAGATGTGAGTATCAAAATTGGATTTGATAAAGACTTAATAAGAAAAATTCAAAATGAGATTTGATAAAGACTAAATAAGAGAAATTCAAAATGAGATTTCATAAAGACTAAATCAGAGAAATTCAAAAAGAGATTTCATAAAGACCTGGAAACAAAGATTATCAGTATAATACAGCCATACTTCTATTTGTTTTTCTTTACCATAGCACAAAACAGTATTTTGCCATCCAAGCCGGCCTTCCGTGGCAGCCCAAGAACAAAGTCTTCCAGTTCACATTCGAGTCGTACTGCTCACCTCAATGCATTGGATAATGCACATGTGACTCCAGCTCGCAGTAACACACCACCTGCCACACGAAGCACTGCCTCACCTCGACCATCTTCCTCATCCAGCCTTTCAAAGAAATGGTCGTCTATGTCCAACCAGAACAGCATCAGTGGCCACTCCAGTGTGAGGTGGGTATCTCCCGAAACATGTAGTTTTACCCCAATGTCAAGTCCTTAAACTTTGATACAAGTAGGCTTTCTGTTACTTCTTTTACAGCTAAACTTTCTATTCCTCCAGCAGGTTTGGTCAGTTGTTGCTGTCTCCAGTTTGGTTAGGATTCTTCATATATATTTTATCCTGTTACTTTGTTATCCACCTACAGAAGGAATTTAAGAATCACAAACAATTGTGTCAAATCTTGGTTCTAAGCCATTTTCTAGTTTCTTCTCATGAGTAACTGCAATGTATGCCTCAACACATGGTAAAAAATTAAGTTCTACATGAGATTCTCACCAAGTATTTTATAAAAAAAAATTGCAAATCCAAAATTTCAAGGTGGTTCCTGGTTTCTTTAGTCTTTTCTAAACTTATTCATTCATTCAACTGAAAAAAAAATTGCTTTAGCTATTCAAGAATCACGGAATTCATGTGAGCACTATTTTTATGTCTTCAAACCTGTTACTCTATTACCATCAAAATATGATTACGTCCCAGATGACTATAGAGTACTGGTACTGGTACATGCTGTATATAACTCCTGAAATCTACACTTCATTGTATAAAGTTTTTTTCAGTGTGGAACACACTAATATATCACTTTGAAATATTTACTTTTAATTCTCATCATGTGAGATAGTTAAGAATAATTTTTTAACCTTCTGACATGAATTTACTTACAAAATAATAAATCAGGTTTGTGATCTTTGACCCATTGTGTGACTCAGATGCATGCTAGAAGCTTGTCTTTTTCCACTTGTGTTTTTTTTTTCAGATGAGCTTACACAAACTATGCTGCACTTATCAGACTTTCTGTCCATTTTATACCTCTAGGAAAATCTACATGTTTTTATTGTAGCTTTGCTGGAGTAATACTGGATCACATGACTATTGTCTTCACAGGTTATTCCTGTCTCTTGATACAATTCATACTAAACAGGTGGCCTATACAGAGCTATATGTATTATACAAATATATCATGGGTGTCTGTGTAATAGTCCAGAATATTTGACACGAGGTACTGGTAATCGACCAATGTTCTTTTGCACGAGGCCGTTTTATTACATATTCACTAAAACACAGTTATAATATCGCATAGGTGTCAACCATCCCGGATTACGCGGGAAGTGCCCGGAAAATCATTAAAATTTCCCCTAAATCCCGATTTGGTAGAGTTCCCGAATCGGGGTTAAATTTCTCCCGGATTTGAGCAGTCATCCCTCATAAAACCCCGGAAATCTCAGACACTTCGACCCTGAACTGATTATGTAAACAAAACACCCTAGCCTGGGGCTTGGTGAGAGAGGGGAGTCGGTCACCAGTCACCATGCATGGCGTGGTGCCTGCCGACTGGTGTATACATTATAACCCATGTGGCTTCATTTGACACGGTCAGCTAATTTTGTGATTACAACTAGGATACATCACTTCAAGAACAAACACTGGTTATATCTGCGAACAAGATTTACTCACATGAAAGCCTTTCTTAATCGTAGCTGTCAGTACCAGCGTTTGTACTGCCGCAATCTTTAATTGGACAATACTATAATATAAAGTCGTAAACTGCCAAAAAAATCCGGATTTCAATTTGGGTCAGAAAAAAAAAAAAAAACTTTTTAATAAGTTTGTTTTATGTCACAATAGAACTAGTAGTAAAAAAATTAATAAATTACTGTGTAATTATTATTTGAGAAAGGAAGGGAGATAATTTGATAAATACATTTAGATATATTCCAGAACAAAATTTAAAAAAAAATATCAGTAGATAAGTACAATGTAGTTACTTTTGTTTAATGGTTGCAGATTTCAAGTGACTACATCATTATTAATTCACTAAATACAGTTCCTCTCTATAAAATTTCTAAAAACATTTTTTAAAAGAATTAATCATTTTTTTCTATTTTTTTTTTTTTTTTATATATTATCATTATTCCTTAAAATTAACCATTGTAGTCAAATTTTAATATCAAATTGTGGCCCGAGGTAATTTACACCTGCCCAAGCTCATGAGGAACATCACCTAAATGCAACAAAAATGTCGCGATTTTTTTCACGCACTTTCTCCCTCATTTTGGATGTGGAATGAGGGAGCTTTCCTGTAGGCCTAGAAGGCACCATGACTGTCGTTGGCAGTGTTGACATCTGAGTGACTTAGATGTTTGAAAGTGCAAGATGAAATTCTGAAGCGTCACAGGTGTTCAATAGTTCGCACATGACCAAATTCCAAAGCGTCACAGGTGTTCAATAGTTCACACGTGACCAAATTCCAAAGCGTCACAGGTGTTCAATAGTTCGCACGTGACCAAATTCCAAAGCGTCACAAGTGTTCAATAGTTCGCATGTGACCGTGCAATAATTTGAAATATAGCTTATGTGTATAGTTAAGGAAAATCAAACTCATTATGTAATGAAAATAGTAATTACAGTCAAACCTCTCTATAAAATTCACGCAAAGGAACAGAAAAAAAATGTCCTTTTAAGGCAGGTTGTATTTTGTGTTACATGCCAACCCGAATCATGTGGCCTTTATAGACAGGTACATGTATCAGCTGCCCCTTAGCAACAGATTAGTTGTGTAAGTCTCTGATATTGAAGAGATAAAGTCGTAACTAGGGAAGGCATCGGTAACTGGCTATCACTGATGTACCTAGTAATTAATGGAACAGAAATCAATAAAACTGATCAAATTTGTTTGACTGTTTTGGAGACACTGACCAGTGTTGTCCGTTGCTGGAGTGACTGACCATCAGTGAATGACCATCAGGAAGAATTATAGATCTGACTTTGAAAGCCAGATGCTATCTGTTTCATATCCCTTAGCATCAGTTGTCATGGAAGCTAATAACAAAAACGAGGTAGACTATATTTGTTTTGGAGAATCAGTTGCTATGAAGTAAAAGATTGTATGTCCATCTAGAAGAACATGTTGTATTGAAGAAAATGTAATTAATGTGTACTTCGATTGTTTTGTTTCTGCCTTGGAACAATAATTAATAGTCTCATTCTAAATCTGTTCACTAGTCAACAATACGGTACAGTTTGTTAGATAACACAACCTTCCCATCATGCATTTTTAATTAGATTCATTTAAGGGAATGAAGCCAGTATAGAGACAAGTATTGATTGTAATTATGTATGTATATATGTATCACCATGGTACATAGCTGTATCTGATCCATGTGTTCCTATCAATTAGAGTTTCTGCCTGCAGTACTTGACCACCTCCATTTCAAATATCACCAACATTCATACAGATAGTGCTAATGGCTTGTGTATCATATAGACCCTAATGATACCTGATAGTATTAAGGCAGAACGCCCCAGTACATTTTGCTGTAACTCCAATGAAATAGAGTTCCAATTTGTTTGACTTTTTTTCAAGCAGTTGTTTCCTAATGAACTAGTACAAAGAGCTATATATGAAAGTAACATGTTTATAACAAATTCCCTTTTTAAAAAATGATTCTCCATCAATTCCTCTCTATCTTTAAAGTGATAATCTGGATACTTATCTATTATGCCATATTGTATACCAGTATATGGGAGTATATTTTGTAGTTATTTCTGTCCTTTGGCAAGACACTTGATCCCAATATCTCTATATATCAAACAAATAGCTTCCTGCATGCTGATCAGTGAAGTAGCCATCAGCTACTACAAGGAGACTCTGCCTCCTGCTTGTGTTGCTATTATCCATCAGTGTTTAATTTATAGGATCTAAACTGAAGGTGGTCTTTATGAACAGGTTGTTTGAAGCCCTGTACAACAGGTACAGAAAACCTGACCCTGATCTCATCAACATTACTTAACTTAAAATTTCCCATAGGAAAGCATTACAGAATAAATTTAAGTTAGGAATGAACAGGGTCCTTGTATTTTCTACATAAGCATACAATGTACATATATAAAGTCCATTAGGAACCACCTGCTTATTAAGACTGTTGTAACTGATAGTCATCTGTCTGGACAGAAAGGTATAAATACAGGTAGATATATATGGATTGAATCTTCACCAAACAAAGGAGACAGATGCAGTATTAATGAGAATGTCATTAGGAATAAGTGCCCTATGTGATGTACCTAGTTGATCAATCTACTCATTCGTCTACCTCTGGTAGTGGTCACGCTCTTCTGGGTACGTCCTGTTTACAGACCCGCCCACCTGTATAGCTGACCAGTATAGCCCTATAGTCGCTGGTCACTCAACCTGTACAGAGGTGTTAATTGTATAGCCAGATTGCTGCTGCGTAACACACGACTGATCATGTGCTGTGTATAGTGTATAGTATTGTGCGGTAACCCGGTGTCAGTGTATATACGTAGTAGTCTGGACAGAGGATATTATCTCATAACTGTCTACCGGGTGAAACTTAGGGTGATAGAATTATATAACTACTGTTACAGTGGAGGATGGCTTCTAAATCCAAGGGCAGGAAGAAACGAAGGTCAGTCACTTAATATTTGTATTTTTTTGTAGACAAACTTTGATTACATATCTTAACCTCTTCATCACCTGTTGCTCATCAGCAGGTGTGGTCAGTTGTTTGGGTAGGGACTCTGGTGATACTTGGTGAGGAACTGTATTGGTCTATGGATGAGTTCAATGATTCAATGTGCTGATGGAATGGTACTGAAAACAAGTTATTTGAGAGACTATGTGGTACTATGGAGTATGCGTGGGCTATGGCAGGATTGGTTTTAGAAATACTGTACAAGGGATGGATTATATTTGACATGGATGATAACGTGTGAGACTGTAAAGGTACTATAGATGGGTTTGGATGACACCTTTGAGAAACTAAATGGGGCTTTGATTGGATTGGGTGGCACTGGTTTGAGTGACTACATGGTTCTATAGATGGGTTTGGGTGGTGCTGGTTTGAGAGACTACATGGTTCTATAGACGGGTTTGGGTGGCACTGGTTTGAGAGACTTCATGGTTCTATAGACGGGTTTGGGTGGCACTTGTTCACTACATGGTACTATAGATGTGTTTGGGTGGCACTTGTTCACTACATGGTACTATAGATGTGTTTGGGTGGCACTTGTTCACTACATGGTACTATAGATGTGTTTGGGTGGCACTTGTTCACTACATGGTACTATAGATGTGTTTGGGTGGCACTTGTTCACTACATGGTACTATAGATGGGTTTGGGTGGCACTTGTTCACTACATGGTTCTATAGATGGGTTTGGGTGGCACTTGTTCACTACATGGTTCTATAGATGGGTTTGGGTGGTGCTTGTTTGAGAGACTACATGGTTCTATAGATGGGTTTGGGTGGCGCTGGTTTGAGACACTACATGGTACTATAGATGGGTTTGGGTGGCACTTGTTCACTACATGGTTCTATAGATGGGTTTGGGTGGCGCTGGTTTGAGAGACTACATGGTTCTATAGATGGGTTTGGGTGGCGCTGGTTTGAGACACTACATGGTACTATAGATGGGTTTGGGTGGCACTTGTTCACTACATGGTTCTATAGATGTGTTTGGGTGGTGCTGGTTTGAGAGACTACATGGTTCTATAGATGGGTTTGGGTGGCACTTGTTCACTACATGGTACTATAGATGGGTTTGGGTGGTGCTTGTTTGAGAGACTACATGGTTCTATAGATGGGTTTGGGTGGTGCTTGTTTGAGAGACTACATGGTTCTATAGATGTGTTTGGGTGGTGCTTGTTTGAGAGACTACATGGTTCTATAGATGGGTTTGGATGGTGCTTGTTCACTACATGGTTCTATAGATGGGTTTGGGTGGCACTGGTTTGAGACACTACATGGTTCTATAGATGGGTTTGGGTGGTGCTTGTTCACTACATGGTTCTATAGATGGGTTTGGATGGTGCTGGTTTGAGACACTACATGGTTCTATAGATGGGTTTGGGTCGTGCTTGTTCACTACATGGTTCTATAGATGGGTTTGGGTGGCACTTGTTCACTACATGGTTCTATAGATGGGTTTGGATGGTGTTTGTTTGAGAGACTACATGGTTCTATAGATGGGTTTGGGTGGTGCTTGTTTGAGTGACTACATGGTACTATAGATGTGTTTGGGTGGCACTTGTTCACTACATGGTTCTATAGATGGGTTTGGGTGGTGCTGGTTTGAGACACTACATGGTTCTATAGACGGGTTTGGGTGGCACTTGTTCACTACATGGTTCTATAGATGGGTTTGGGTGGTGCTGGTTTGAGACACTACATGGTTCTATAGATGGGTTTGGGTGGTGCTTGTTTGAGAGACTACATGGTTCTATAGATGGGTTTGGGTGGTGCTGGTTTGAGAAACTACATGGTTCTATAGACGGGTTTGGGTGGCACTTGTTCACTACATGGTTCTATAGATGGGTTTGGGTGGTGCTGGTTTGAGACACTACATGGTACTATAGATGGGTTTGGGTGGTGCTTGTTTGAGAGACTACATGGTTCTATAGATGGGTTTGGGTGGTGCTTGTTTGAGAGACTACATGGTTCTATAGATGGGTTTGGGTGGTGGTGGTTTGAGACACTACATGGTTCTATAGATGGGTTTGGATGGTGTTTGTTTGAGAGACTACATGGTTCTATAGATGGGTTTGGGTGGTGCTTGTTCACTACATGGTACTATAGATGGGTTTGGGTGGTGCTTGTTTGAGAGACTACATGGTTCTATAGATGGGTTTGGGTGGTGCTTGTTTGAGTGACTACATGGTACTATAGATGTGTTTGGGTGGCACTTGTTCACTACATGGTTCTATAGATGGGTTTGGGTGGTGCTGGTTTGAGACACTACATGGTTCTATAGATGGGTTTGGGTGGTGCTGGTTTGAGACACTACATGGTACTATAGATGGGTTTGGGTGGTGCTTGTTTGAGAGACTACATGGTTCTATAGATGTGTTTGGGTGGTGCTTGTTTGAGAGACTACATGGTTCTATAGATGGGTTTGGGTGGCACTTGTTGAGAACTACATGGTTCTATAGATGGGTTTGGGTGCCACTGGTTTGAGAGACCTATCCTCTTACTGTAACGGGAATGGATTTTGCGAGTTATGTACCTTTGTTTGAGAGTTGTGTCCCTTATTAGAAGTTTGGATTTGTGTATGTATGACAGTATTTTGTTTAATCATAGTTGAATTACTGATCGTAAATGTAAATTTATGTGATATATGTAGTGTGGGAATATGTGTTTTGTTTGAGAGTGTTTGCAAGTGATAATGATTGAGTATTTCATATTGAAAGGAGTGTATGCCAATCTAAATCACCATTGTGAATTGTGAATTGAAAAGAAAATATTTTATATGTGTGAATGTTGCAAGTATGCAAGGTAGTTGGGGCCTGTTTCGTCCATTTTTAAATGTAATATTTCAAACATTTATGTTGATGGACTTGCAAATGTTAATACAGGCCTTGGAAGTCTTTGTCAAGGCTCATCAGAAAACAATATAAAATCACCAGGTCTGTTTTTATTTCATAAACGAACAACACCGGTCCAACTGGTCCAACCGTTTGGACGGAAAAAATAAAAAAAGCCTTGGATAACAGTGTGGCTGGCAAACCTTGAAAGGCAGCTGTTTGGTTATACTGCCATAATAGTGTTATAGTAGAAGTTTTGGTGTATGTAGTGTGGATGCTGGTTTTACTCTGTGGTGCTGTAAATATTTATTGCAGTTGTTCTATATTGCCAATAATTGATTGTTGAATAAATGCAGGTTCTGTATAAAATTCATGTGGTTTCATATGTTCACAACACGGTACTAGAAAGTATATTTTAAAACCTGGGTTGAAGCAGATCAATCTGTTACATTACTATGGGGTCAATGGTCAAGTGAGAGAAATGTTCTGTGAATGACTTGCTGTACTTGGTCAATGGTCAAGTGAGTGAAATGTTCTGTGAATGACTTGCTGTATGAGGTCAATGGTCAAGTGACAGAAGTGTTCTGTGAATGACTTGCTGTACTTGGTCAATGGTCAAGTGAGAGAAGTGTTCTTTGAATGTCTTGCTGTACATGGTCAATGGTCAAGTGAGAGAAGTGTTCCGCGAATTACTTGCTGTATGAGGTCAATTGTCAAGTGAGAGAAATGTTCTGTGAATGTCTTGCTGTATGAGGTCAATGGTCAAGTGAGTGAAGTGTTCTGTGAATGACTTGCTGTATGAGGTCAATGGTCAAGTGACAGAAGTGTTCCGTAAATGACTTGCTGTACTGGGTCAATGGTCAAGTGAGTGAAATGTTCTGTGAATGACTTGCTGTATGAGGTCAATGGTCAAGTGAGTGAAGTGTTCTGTGAATGACTTGCTGTATGAGGTCAATGGTCAAGTGACAGAAGTGTTCCGTAAATGACTTGCTGTACTGGGTCAATGGTCAAGTTAGGGAAATGTTCTGTGAATGTCTTGCTGTACTGAGTCAATGGTCAAGTTAGAGAAATGTTCTGTGAATGACTTGCTGTACTGGGTCAATGGTCAAGTGAGAGAAGTGTTCTGTGAATGTCTTGCTGTACTGGGTCAATGGTCAAGTGAGAGAAGTGTTCTGTAAATGACTTGCTCTACTGGGTCAATGTTCTATATAAGGTTATGGAGTGTGGCCACTTGCACTGTACTACAAGATATCTTCAGCTTTGCCAAAATGTTCTCAGTACTGGTACACATGTCAGCTATGATAACATTAGACATGATGCCTTTCTTCAGTTTATATTTCATTGATCTGAGCAGAAATTCCAAGAAACCTTCTTGTAATTGGCTATTGTAGTATTTATTTTGGCTGTGAACTTTGGTGTATCTTGTGATTCGTAGATGTAAAAGGTTATTAATTTACACATTACAGGATAGGTATAGAGCCCAGTCTCCTTGTTAACTAGCCAATATAACACTCTTCACTAAATGATAGATTGAAGGTGAAAAGGTATCAAATAGAATTGGATTTGGGCTTGTTTGGTACATAATCATAACAATGAAAGTGATCTTTTGACCAATGTGATGCTTGTTTGGTACCTTGTAGCAATGAGAGAGTCCTTTTGACCAATGCGGGGCTTGTTTGGTAACTTGTAGCAATGAGAGAGTCCTTTTGACTAACTTTGAGCTTGTTTAGTACCTTGTAACAATGAGAGAGATCTTTTGACCAGTCTCGAGCTCATTTGGTACCTTGTTACAATGAGAGAGACCTTTCAACCAACTTGGGGCTTATTTGGTACCTTGTAGCAATGAGAGAGTCCTTTTGACTAACTTTGAGCTTGTTTAGTACCTTGTTACAATGAGAGAGACCTTTCAACCAACTTGGGGCTTATTTGGTACCTTGTAACAATGAGAGAGATCTTTTGACCAATGCGGGGCTTGTTTGGTAACTTGTAGCAATGAGAGAGTCCTTTTGACTAACTTTGAGCTTGTTTAGTACCTTGTTACAATGAGAGAGACCTTTCAACCAACTTGGGGCTTATTTGGTACCTTGTAACAATGAGAGAGATCTTTTGACCAACCAGGGGCTTGCTTGGTACCTTGTTATAGTGTGGGCAATCTTCTTACCAGCTGTGATTGTTTGGTTGTAACAATACTTGGGAGTCTAACCTGACTGCCATTTGGGCTGATTTTGGTACTGTGTAACATTTCAAACGTTCTGGACCTTATGCCTGACAAACCGGAATGGTTTGATACTATGCAATACTAGATGACTTTCTATCAAAAAGAATTTTTGGGAGCATTTGTATTGATATAGAAATCAAAGGATATACATAAGCTTTGAAGGTGACTCAAGAGATAATTGTTGGTTACATCTAGCAAAAATAACATTAGAAGTAATTTTCATTTATTTCTGTTATTGATTTAGAAATGAATTATTTTTGCAGAAGGCATTTTATCAGGACTTTTATATGCTATCATGTGTCTGGTATGTGCTGGGGGAGATATTGCTGTATTGCATGTCTAGGTAGACACCAGGAGCAGTCCGATAGAGTGAGGCATTTAATTATTAATGATGTTTCTTTGTGCCAACTGTTGCCCATAGTAGCCACATCTTTCTTCAAAGCAGTTATATGTAACACTTCCGTCCCCCATAGCAATTTATATATCTCAGATCTTGGTAACAGAATTACATTACTCGTCCATTCAAATCCCCTTCCACTCTCTCCCCTTACATACAAACTTTTTCTGTAACTAGGTAAACACAGCAGCATATATATACATATGTATGTATTTCTTCAATTCTCTTTTCACTTTTGATCTGTATCTGGCCCTTGTTTCATCAATGTTCCTTAATTAAATTTTTCTATTTTCTATTAAGGAATTTACTATAAGAACATTAATGAATCTTGGGCCTGGTAATTCTACAAGCAAAACACTTCCTTTTGACCAGTTAATAATGTATTGTCTAAGGCTGTTCTTTGTCTCACACCCTATTCAGCTCTAAACACAAACATTTACATTTTACAATACCAATATCTGATATTACTAATTAATTGTATACATATCTCCTTGTTCACCAGATACAGTACAACTTTACTTATAACACCCATTCTTAAGTAAAATATGGGAGTTACATTTCTTACATACTTTCCCAGGGTAATGCTTTTTTTACTAGAAAAGAGGTACCATTAGTTTGTATCTTACACAGGGTATGGAAACGACAGCTGCTATGACAACATAATCAGAAATTGATGATGTGACAGTATTCTATAATTATCTGACATCATACAATTATTGTGAATGGTGAATCTCTCTGTCTCAACCTTTGAAGGTTTTGCTTTTTGGAGGACAAATTAGAATTTGAAATTTGTTTATCTGATAGTTCCAGTATGTGAGAAAAAAATAATTAAACATGGATCCGTCTGTTTTGTGGACAGGATTATTTCAAACTTTGTGTAAGAGTTTGGCTGGCCAACATTTAGCATGCACTGTAGAAGTCAACTCTTATACTTGGGTTGAGATATCGCTGTCCACAAATCAGAGGCAGTAATCTCGCCACTCACATATCCTTGTTTTCTAGGTAAATCTGTTGTCGATAACACTTTCACCAAACATTTCCAGGTAGGGTATATATATATGATAATCTGTAAAACAAAGATTATATACCTACTAACACAACTTTATGACAGACCATATTAATTATGCAGTGATGCCCACTGGAACCTACCTGTAGTGTTCCAAGCTCCCACAGATTACAGAGTCCATATTTTATGGACTAGCACTGGAATTATGTGTTTTTACATTGTTTTGAATGTCAAAATCAATTCAACTGGTCTATATAAAGCATATATACTACAGATTTTGTGGTTATTGACAGATCAAATATCTAATTACCTACATGACGTATACGCCTCTAATTATATTGGAATATGTTTCAATGCTTATCGTCTCCTTTTATCTTTTGTTTTCCTTGGTAATAATATTAGCCAAAAGGTACTTAAACAAAATTGTTCTCCTAATTACAGTTAATTAACACAATAATAGCAGTGCAGCGATTCTGGTGAGTTATGCTGGTTTGATTTTTGGACTGATTTGGTAATTTTCAATTTCAGATTATTATTTGTGAGCTGTCCGCTGAAATGAAAAGAAACATGTTACTTGATTATATTTTCTATAAACTCGTATATGACATTTACGTTTTACGTGATTTTCTTGGTTTGCAGTGTTAGATGTATATGCCCTGTTTTACTGTTTTAGACGTAGCGTTTCCCAGAGCAGCTTGCTGTTGCGGTCAAACCACCGAGGGTAAAATAATGTGACCTTGTCTCTTCTCTGGAGCACAGTTGATACTGCTAATCTTCCGGCTTATTGCTAACCAAGATCGTTGCCTTCTTGCTGTTTGTGTGCTGTTGGAGTCTAGCTCCTAATCTGATAGCATGCCACCCATTTTAGGTGGTGGCAGACCTTCAATGGCTGGCTAGCTTCAATGTTAAGTCCATCAATGCATTTTCTCCCCTGTGCAAATATTGATTATTCCCTGTTTGATTTTCGATATTTTATCATACAAACTAAAATAAGCAATTTATCACTGCAATTTATCACTGTTACTGTTTTACCCTTTTGCTTTTTCTGTTAAAATTTAGGTTTTTAAAAGTTTTTGAATTAAATGTGCCATGACCTGTGCATTCCTATCTATCCAGCCATTCAAGCTCTCATCCATAGATTGATACTTTCGTAATTCTCAATACATTGCATTAGTGCACTATAGACAGAACATGCAGTCCCACTCAACTCGAGAGAAACGCTGACCTTGACCCAAATATATATCTCTGCCAAAATTAGACATACATAATCGATATAGAGTTTTCGCTTGATATTATATGTTTTTCCCATTATATATTCCTCTTTTAGCAGATTGTCATTTATCCAAGGTTACCTCCCTTTAATATATATTTAGAAAACACCTCAGAAAGCTGATTTCTATGACTGTAATATCATTTGCATTTCATATTTTCTAAACCCATTTATGTATCATGTGTTCAGTTCAACCTTAATAGATGCTAGGGAATTGACCAGATGCATGAATGCTTAGAAAATATTTATCCAATGTTTGATATGTTAGCGTATATGTGCTCAAATTTTGATAACATTTTGTCTCATAATGTAAATATGTTTTTACATCTTAATAGCTTGAGAAAATAGATATAGTATTTAGACATCTACTGAACTTACCTGTCCATCTCTAAAACTTCTAAAATCAACATCAGAAGAGTCAGTATATAAACTTGTTGAAAAGAGATCCATAGTTGGCATCAGGATAGTATATAACTATAAACATTATTATTTTCTATCTCCTCCTCAGTAGGACAAGGATACTCCTGTATGGTGATGATCATTAAACATTTTTTCCATATTATTACTTTTTTTTCATTTGATTCCGTTGATACTGGCATTTCTATTAGCAAGACATATTGATCAGATAATTAAATTAAATGAGTTATTGCCCTTTACGCAATGAATATTTAGAAACTTTATTAGATGTAGTCTCCATCCAATATCCTTTAAGCATACTATAGGGTATGTACAGTAGTTGATTACATGTACTTCGCTAATTTTATGAGCAGTTACTCAATAGTTACTGTCGGTACCCCTTTTCATCTTTATACCATTACAAACTACATGTAGCCTAGAAAACTGTAGTAGTAGACGATCATACTGGTAGTTTAAGAGTGATGTATCAGACATACTGTTTGGATCAAAGGCACCTATTGCCTACACACTTAGAATTACAACTGATCAGGAATAACCTAAGGTTTCCAGTTTCCGGACAATTTTTTGAGACTTGCTTTCGAAGGGTTAAGGAGTGCTTTCTTTTGTTATTTTTATTTTCTTTTTAAAAAGTATATATAATGTACAATAATTTTGAAAATGGTGTCTCCTTCATATTTCCTTGGTTATGTTAGCTTGGGAAATGGTATTTTGTGTATAGTTTTAATTTTTAATAAATTAGATACATGTATATTAATCCTAGCTGTTTCACATTTTTTCCCTTTTTTCATATAATTTTTTGGGAATTTCTCTTTCATTGTCAGTTTTTGGAGGTTGTCTTCTTTCCAAACTCGGTAAGACTGATTGCCCTGTTTGACAGATGTGGAGTATCCTAATACGGGTTTTGTGGACATTTTTTAATAAGTTTTTTAACTCCAACTTGCGGTGGTTTTATTGTTTTTGTGCACTTTGAATAAATACCGAAATCTTTGTTTTCGTGGCAGATGTTTCCAAGAGAAAAATTTGATAATGTCAGATGAAGCCAATCATTTTTCCATGTAGACATAGTTAGATTGAATATATATGTATGTATGTGGCTTGCCTTCACATTTAGATGATATGGAATGAGAGATTGAACTACCATGGGAATCACTTGTTTTAGTGATATTGACATATTGGTAGATAGAGTAAATTAATATTCTCTTCACTTGAGGTATCTGATATGGCGGCATGCCATCACTTGTCTGTGTTACGTGACGATGTTTGTGAAATTCAATGCATGTGTAACATACACAGTGGTTTGTAAAGTAACACTGTTGTAATGTCCGAGAATGCTTCAGTCGATGTAATCCTATTAAATTATTACTGAGTTGGAAATAAATAGTTTAGTTGTTTATCTTGCTTGTGGTTTATGTTTCAGTGCCAAAGAACCAGTATGGAACAGCGGTAAGTCACATGATCATAAATTAAAAAACCTCAATTGACAATCGTTCATTTCATTATCTACTCCCCTACTTAGATTAATGCCCCAACCATACTAGTCACAATACCATAGAAATATCTAAAATCAATAGCACAAATCTTTAAAACCCAGGTGATATGTAAAATTTAATACAAATCTCTAAAGCGACAATTCGGGGGAAAATATGTCATAGTTGAAAAAGCAGCATAAGTATTTACGTATCGTGTTACTGCTTTGACCTACGTGACTGAAAAACTGCATGTTTCTGTTGACGTTTTTCACTGCTTTGTTTTCGAACCACCACTTGATTAATAAAAATAGATATGTGTTATATTAAGTCAAGGCTTTTCCTGAATTAAAGTAGTCAAAATTTGACAATACAAGCAGAACTTGACCATCACATTGCTGGGATATAACTTTTGGAAGACCAAATAATGCATCTAGACTATTAAAGTATATATCCCTGAATAGTCGCTTTAAAACCCAGGTGATGGTGATATGTAAAACTTGACTCAAATCTTTAAAACCCAGGTGATATGTAAAATCTAACACAAATCTTTAAAACCCAGGTGATATGTAAAATCTAAAAAAAATATTTAAAATCCAGAAGATACGTAAAATCTAACACAAATCTTTAAAATCCAGGTGATATGTAAAATCTAACACAAATCTTTAAAAACCAGGTAATACGTTAAATCTAAATCTAAATCAATATTGTATGGAAATGATTTTCAAATCTAAAGCAAAATAAGAGGTACAAATATTTAAAAATCATTTGTGTAAAACTACACTTTATCTGAAATCTTTTGAAAGCATAGCCTATATGATATCTTCTCACACCAATCAACATATATAACCCCTGAAAGGTATTCATAGCTTTCAGCCAAGCATTAATTCCCTTTTCAGTAGAATGCCTTCCTAAAGTTCTCAAAAAATTATAAAAATGATCAAAATATTTTCATGGTTAACATGTTGAAAATAGTTAGATCTAAGTGTTTGTATCAGTATATATATGTGTAACCCTTTATTTTAACCCATGTCATGCTCAGTAAGTGGTAAGTGTTTTGGTGATGGTATATACCTATGTACATATTAGTTGTACATGTATAACAAACTTTGTCTCCTTATATGGTTGCCCCCTCGTTGATCAGGCTGTGCTATGTCTGTCTTTACATCTGGTTATAGCTCTCCTGCTTTTATGAGATTTGGATACAAATATGCCTCTACCAAGTTCAAAGGGTACTTCAGAACATTGTATACTTTTAGAAGAAAGGTAGCTCTTCATTAATTCTTTATAACAAAGATTATCAGATGCTTACAGAGTTATGCCCCTTGCTCAGTTTTGTTATCAAAAAGGCTCTATTGTTGATATGCAATCTAATGCTTGGCATGTTACAGGTTTATGCTGTTCTGTCCCTGCCATATTTATTGTTTATAGATAAAAATACTGACAACCTGCATTTATTTACAAATATGAACACAAAACAAAACAAAAACATAAAAAAACCTTACTTAATTTATCCTAGGTGTTAAGGCTTAGAGTCAGTAATGCTCAAACTTTTGTATGTTCTTTTGTATCTTAAATTTTCATTTTCATATTTTTGGTTTTACCATTTTTATCAAATTTGTCTTTGCTTTAAAGACTATTATTGTAGCCTAGCTAGGTCTTTCAACCTTTGAATTGAGATCACTTCTTTGAAAATCTTACATTTTTGCAAGGAACTTCAAATTCATTTATCAGCGTTATTAAACCAATATTTCACATCAGGCTGACAGGTCAGAAATATAATAAAGATAATCCCCTCAAATCAAGGGTGACTAGTAATTGCATCCTAAATTGGGTAACGATGCAAAATAAATTAAATGACAAAATTTAATTAAAATGCAAAGTAAAATAAATCAAAGTATGGAGTGGTAGCAGAGAGAGTAACTGACCTTGAATATGGTTGAAAGCTCAATTTTAGAATAGAGGAGTACATCTATTGCTTTCCACTGTTACAGAGGAAGGATACTTGAAGATTTACCTGCGTGGACGCCCAGTAAACCTGTACAGTCCAAGTTCTATCTCCGAATATGACATCTCCAAGATGGGGGAAGTTCCTGATGAAAAACTCCGTCTGGAATGGGTGTATCCTTGAGTTCAGTTATGCAGTCAGATTCTTGTGATGTTTTTTAAATGAGTTTGAGATTAATTTTATCAAATCTTTGACATACAGTAGAAAAATGATGATTTTTTTTTGTGTGTGACTGCTCTCCAATCTGATGCTCAAAGTCAATGTCACTATTACTTCTGTATGGAGTTGAAATTTATGTTTTGCACAATAGGATTTTGGACTGTTCAGCCTCAAACTTCATATGTTGTTTCTGGTGGTGGTGCTTTATTGCATGCATGCTTTTCATGATGAAAGTGAAAGATCAAGAACGGCTGACATTCATCTGAAAATCAAAAGCCTGTAGTAAATAGAAAAAAAAACGATTTTAGCTCAATGAATTTGGAAAATCAAACTCATTTACATTATATTATAGTTGCATACACAAAATATCCACTGGTGGAACTATGTATTATTTTTGTTGGTGATTCCTTGACGTTTGTAGCTATGGTTACCGTGGGCGAGACTGTCGGTCCAATCTGTATTACCTGCCGACAGGGGAGATGGTATATTTCTCGGCAGCTGTTGTTGTCCTTCACAACATCGAGGAGAACACTCAAAGACACTACGTCGGCCACACAGATGATGTCAAATGGTAGGAGAATAGTATGACTTATTACTTATGTGCCAGAGGTCGAGTCAGCCACTGTCTCAGAGAATTTTCTGTGGACCAGGACGATTCGCAAAGACCAAGCTCCCTGGCCACTGTGGCCAATAATATTTTCTTTGTACATGTTCATATGCATTGAAATCACAATTTAGCCAAAATGTATGCATCTGAATGTGTATCTTTATAAGATTTCTTAGAAGCCTATGCAGAAAGGCAGAGAAAATATAAATACCAATTCAAAAGGCAAGGTTGTGTCATGGTCAGGTGACCTGGCCATTGTAAATATTTTTAGCTGACATTTATATGTGATGAAGATTTAATCAGTTACAAGTGAGTTTTTAAGGTCTTTTCATCTAGCAATTTAAGCACTGTGTTCTGTTTATTCCAATGGCAGGATCATGCAAGCATATCATTATTGTACAAATATTTGTTGGTCGAATTGCAGAAATATTCTAATATGAAATGAAACCAGAACAATTAAGCCAATTCGTTTTTTCTTGGAGATGAAAATGTATGGTGTAAAATATTTGTTGGTAGCTTGGCAATTCACCCCGACAAGATCAAAGTAGCCTCTGGACAGGTTGCAGGCCACAGTCGTGTTGAAGGCAAGGTAGGTAACTCTGATCACTGTAAACATCCCCCCTTTTTTTTGGTTAAAATATTGTGTAGGCTTTTTATATGGTGCTTAATAGTTTGAAAACTGCAAGGTTTTGTCATCCTATTTGATGTTGTCATATTTCGAGGTTTTAGTAAATTTTATTGGTGTAGAATTTTTTAATTTTTTTTTTTTACAAAGCTTCTTTTCAATGTGAAGGGCGCAACATTTAAAATGATCACTATTATATACTGGCAACCTATTGTCTTATATGAAAAATGATAGACATTCTTAATGATGAATATAATAAGGATTATCATCTTTAACATTCAACAATATAGTATGTTATACATACATGGAGGGCGTCAACCCAGCAGACCAAAATATCAACATACAGTAGTATTTGCATATGAAGCATATCTAATTTAACTTGCATAACAATGTACCTGTGGTATTAAGATTTTGGTGATTTTAGACTTTATATTTCTAAAAGACATACCCACTTCACTTGCATGTTGTATAAGCTTATAGTACATGTACTATGAAATGGTAAAATAGATATATATAGATATATACTAGTAAGTCAATTGGTTTGTATCATTATTGCACGTTTTACACCTTTTTCTGGGGTCTGGCTTCACCTGGATTTCCTTGTTAAGCTTACAGAGCATGGTCACTTTATATTTTGCCATTTGATATTAAATTTGAGAAATCTGAATGATTCAGTTTCCATATTATTGACTTTTTCACTTGATGGTGTTTTATTTTGCTTTACTTTTGTACTATTTTCCTGCATGTTTGAAGAAGTTCGGTAAAAAGACAGAAATACCTGTTGAGGATCGTGAACATTGGGTAAGTGAATCCAGGTGCGAGCTATATGATGTATTGAAATGGAAGTACTTTATAGATGGAGAGACTTCCTGATATTTTCATAGAAATTTATATACATTTCCAAATATTGTGTATGTAACAAGGACCCTAATTGGCTTTTAAAATGCACATATTGTGATCAATTTGTAGAAGACCATGCATGACTGTTTTATGTGTGTGTGAGGCGGGGGATCACTTTTGAACTCAGGTGTTGTTACTTTTGTGAGTAGATTTGTACGATTACATCAATGTATATGAATTAAAGCTCCTGTGTTCATGTGTTAGGAGCACAAACAGCTTTTGATGCTCTGCAGTCACCAGTATAGGGATGATGTGAATTTTCTGTTTTTATTCCACACATTTCTGGGAAATTTTGAGTTTCATTCTTTGTATACATATATATTTACATATAAAATAACAGTGATACACTCCGATTTATTTTCTGTATCGTCTATATTTATGCATGATAGTTATTCATTTTCTCCAACATTTATACTTTATATATTACTAAACAAAGCCATCACAATGTAACTAACTGAATACACCTTCATGGATAAGTAAATGTTTCTTTTATAACTAAACGTGATTATATCATTGGGATCATCTGGTTTGGTTTCACTAAAAAGATGTAAATGAAAGACTAATTTTGTGATAATACATGTACATCTGACATTTAGGGGTAACATTTCAACTTTTGGATTCATTCCTGTAAAATTGCTAAATACAATTTACCAAGTACAACCATGGTAAATTATTAAGAAAACTTTTTGTTATGTCCAAAAATAAAATACATTTTACTTTGAATAGCTCTGTATATTGGCCAAGTTTGAGTGGATAGCTCTGTATGCAGGCCGAATTTGAGTAGATAGCTCTTTATACAGGCTAAGTTTGAGTAGATACCTCTTTATGCAGGCCGAATTTGAGTAGATAGCTCTTTATACAGGCTAAGTTTGAGTGGATAGCTCTTTATATAGGCCAAGTTTGAGTGGATAGTTCTTTATACAGTCCAAGTTTGAGTGGATACCTCTTTATATAGGCCAAGTTTGAGTGGATACCTCTTTATATTGGCCAAGTTTGAGTAGATAGCTCTTTATGTTGGCCAAGTTTGAGTGGATACCTCTTTATATAGGCCAAGTTTGAGTGGATACCTCTTTATATAGGCCAAGTTTGAGTGGATAGCTCTTTATATTAGCCAAGTTTGAGTGGATACCTCTTTATATAGGCCGAATTTGAGTGGATAGCTCTTTATATAGGCCAGGTTTGAGTGGATAACTCTTTATACAGTCCAAGTTTGAGTGGATACCTCTTTATATAGGCCAAGTTTGAGTGGACACCTCTTTATATAGGCCAAGTTTGAGTGGATAGCTCTTTATATAGGCCAAGTGTGAGTGGATAGCTCTTTATATAGTCCAAGTTTGAGTGGATACCTCTTTATATAGGCCAAGTTTGAGTGGATACCTCTTTACATAGGCCAAGTTTGAGTGGATAGTTCTTTATATAGGCCAAGTTTGAGTGGATACCTCTCTATACAGGCTAAGTTTGAGTGGATAGCTCTTTATATTGGCCAAGTTGGAGTGGATACCTCTTTATACAGTCCAAGTTTGAGTGGATACCTCTTTATATAGGCCAAGTTTGAGTAGATAGCTCTTTATACAGGCCAAGTTTGAGTAGATAGCTCTTTATATAGGCCAAGTTTGAGTGGATAGCTCTTTATATAGTCCAAGTTTGAGTGGATACCTCTTTATATAGGCCAAGTTTGAGTGGATACCTCTTTATATAGGCCAAGTTTGAGTGGATACCTCTGTATATAGGCCAAGTTTGAGTGGATAGCTCTTTATGCAGTCCAAGTTTGTGTGGATAGCTCTTTATGCAGTCCAAGTTTGAGTGGATAGCTCTTTATGCAGTCCAAGTTTGAGTGGATAGCTCTTTATATAGGCCAAGTTTGAGTGGATACCTCTTTATATAGGCCAAGTTTGAGTGGATAGCTCTTTATATAGGCCAAGTTTGAGTGGATAGCTCTTTATACAGTCCAAGTTTGAGTGGATAGCTCTTTATGCAGTCCAAGTTTGTGTGGATAGCTCTTTATACAGTCCAAGTTTGAGTGGATAGCTCTTTATATAGGCCAAGTTTGAGTGGAAACCTCTTTATACAGTCCAAGTTTGAGTGGATAGCTCTTTATACAGTCCAAGTTTGAGTGGATACCTCTTTATATAGTCCAAGTTTGTATGGATAGCTCTTTATGCAGTCCAAGTTTGAGTGGATACCTCTTTATATAGGCCAAGTTTGAGTGGATACCTCTTTATGCAGTCCAAGTTTGAGTGGATACCTCTTTATATAGTCCAAGTTTGAGTGGATACCTCTTTATATAGGCCAAGTTTGAGTGGATACCTCTTTATATAGGCCAAGTTTGAGTGGATACCTCTTTATATTGGCCAAGTTTGAGTGGATAGCTCTTTTTTTTATAGGCCAAGTTTGAGTGGATACCTCTTTATATAGGCCAAGTTTGAGTGGATACCTCTTTATATAGGCCAAGTTTGAGTGGATACCTCTTTATACAGTCCAAGTTTGTGTGGATAGCTCTTTATATAGGCCAAGTTTGAGTGGATACCTCTTTATATAGGCCAAGTTTGATTGGATAGCTCTTTATATTGGCCAAGTTTGAGTGGATACCTCTTTTTATAGGCCAAGTTTGAGTGGATACCTCTTTATACAGTCCAAGTTTGTGTGGATAGCTCTTTATATAGGCCAAGTTTGAGTGGATACCTCTTTATATAGGCCAAGTTTGAGTGGATACCTCTTTATATAGGCCAAGTTTGAGTGGATACCTCTTTATACAGTCCAAGTTTGAGTGGATAGCTCTTTATATTGGCCAAGTTTGAGTGGATACCTCTTTATATTGGCCAAGTTTGAGTGGATACCTCTTTACATAGGCCAAGTTTGAGTGGATACCTCTTTATATAGGCCAAGTTTGAGTGGATACCTCTTTATATTGGCCAAGTTTGAGTGGATACCTCTTTATATAGTCCAAGTTTGTGTGGATAGCTCTTTATATAGGCCAAGTTTGAGTGGATACCTCTTTATACAGTCCAAGTTTGAGTGGATACCTCTTTATATAGGCCAAGTTTGAGTGGACACCTCTTTATACAGTCCAAGTTTGTGTGGATAGCTCTTTATATAAGCCAAGTTTGAGTGGATACCTCTTTATATAGGCCAAGTTTGAGTGGATACCTCTTTATATAGTCCAAGTTTGAGTGGATAGCTCTTTATGCAGTCCAAGTTTGAGTGGATACCTCTTTATACAGTCCAAGTTTGAGTGGATACTTCTTTATACAGTCCAAGTTTGAGTGGATACCTCTTGATACAGTCCAAGTTTGAGTGGATACCTCTTGATACAGTCCAAGTTTGAGTGGATACCTCTTTATACAGTCCAAGTTTGAGTGGATACCTCTTTATACAGTCCAAGTTTGAGTGGATACCTCTTTATACAGTCCAAGTTTGAGTGGATACCTCTTTATATAGTCCAAGTTTGTGTGGATAGCTCTTTATATAGGCCAAGTTTGAGTGGATACCTCTTTATACAGTCCAAGTTTGAGTGGATACCTCTTTATATAGGCCAAGTTTGAGTGGACACCTCTTTATACAGTCCAAGTTTGAGTGGATACCTCTTTATATAGGTCAAGTTTGAGTGGATACCTCTTTATACAGTCAAAGTTTGAGTGGATACCTCTTTATATAGTCCAAGTTTGAGTGGATACCTCTTTATATTGGCCAAGTTTGAGTGGATAACTCTTTATATAGGCCAAGTTTGAGTGGATACCTCTTTATATTGGCCAAGTTTGAGTGGATAACTCTTTATATAGGCCAAGTTTGAGTGGATACCTCTTTATATTGGCCAAGTTTGAGTGGATAACTCTTTATATAGGCCAAGTTTGAGTGGATACCTCTTTATATTGGCCAAGTTTGAGTGGATAACTCTTTATATAGGCCAAGTTTGAGTGGATACCTCTTTATATAGGCCAAGTTTGAGTGGATACCTCTTTATATAGGCCAAGTTTGAGTGGATACCTCTTTATATTGGCCAAGTTTGAGTGGATACCTCTTTATATAGTCCAAGTTTGAGTGGATACCTCTTTATATTGGCCAAGTTTGAGTGGATAACTCTTTATATAGGCCAAGTTTGAGTGGATACCTCTTTATATTGGCCAAGTTTGAGTGGATAACTCTTTATATAGGCCAAGTTTGAGTGGATACCTCTTTATATAGGCCAAGTTTGAGTGGATACCTCTTTATATAGGCCAAGTTTGAGTGGATACCTCTTTATATTGGCCAAGTTTGAGTGGATAGTTCTTTATATTGGCCAAGTTTGAGTGGATACCTCTTTATATAGGCCAAGTTTGAGTGGACACCTCTTTATACAGGCTAAGTTTGAGTGGATAGCTCTTTATATTGGCCAAGTTTGAGTGGACACCTCTTTATACAGGCTAAGTTTGAGTGGATAGCTCTTTATATAGGCCAAGTTTGAGTGGATACCTCTTTATACAGGCTAAGTTTGAGTGGATAGCTCTTTATATTGGCCAAGTTTGAGTGGATACCTCTTTATATAGGCCAAGTTTGAGTGGATACCTCTTTATATAGGCCAAGTTTGAGTGGACACCTCTTTATACAGTCCAAGTTTAAGTGGATAGTTCTTTATATTGGCCAAGTTTGAGTGGATACCTCTTTATATAGGTCAAGTTTGAGTGGATAGTTCTTTATATAGGTCAAGTTTGAGTGGATAGCCTTGTATATTGGCCAAGTTTGAGTGGATACCTCTTTATACAGGCCAAGTTTGATTAGGTTAGATTGAATAGCAACTCTTACACAGAATGGGGGCTGCCCCAATGTTACAACAGGCTGTGTATATACTCAATACACCACTAGACCTTTATTTCGTTGTAATTTAAGTTAGATTACACCAATACAATGTACATCAATGCGTACTCAGGTGGCAAAGTAGTAAGATACTTGCCTTTCACATAGACAGCCGAGGTATGATTCCCGATTGGACATGAAACATGATGACATCACCTGCCCGAACACAAGGGTTTTTCCAAGGTACTCTGGTTTCCTCCCACAGTAAGACCCCTCTTATGCGTCCATAATGGCCAACAAATGTGATTAGTAAGTTGTTTCACAATGGCTGTAAATCAAATAAAGTTTACATTTGATATTGGCCCTGCTGGAAAATGCTCTGGGGTCTTACTGTAGAAGAAAAGAAGGGTATATAGATACCTGATCAAATTGAGGAATTGAACCACATTTGTCTAGGTGAAAGGTGAGTGCCTTACTGCTGCACCACCTCAAACTGCAATATACATTACTAATACTTTTAACACTATACATGATACAATATACATGTACAAAATGTTTATAACTAATACTTGCTCTATACAATGCAATATATTACATATATAGCAAGTTTATATATATAAAGAAGTCGTGAAGTGTAAGAATATTACATTAATCCTAGATTTTGAATCTAAAACACAAGAACATGTACCTTAAGTCTTGTGGAAACTGCATGTGTAGCACTACTCAGGCAATGTAGTGAATTCTATTGTGTTGTGAAACAGGTTTTCAATGATTGGGGAAAAAAATTATTGGTTGGGATGTGGTCATTTTGTCATCGTCTGTTTCAGCCCCACGTCCGTGTCTGGGACTCCGTCAGCCTCAACACCATCCACGTGGTCGGGGTCGGTGAGTTCGACCGTGCCGTCTGCTGCGTCTCCTTTTCCAAACTGGTAAGTCTCAACAATCATACATTTTGTCAATAATTTCCACAGAGCTAATAGATCCTGTTGTATCCCATCATTAGAATGAGATTAAGTCACATTCGTACTTTGGTGTACGCACAAGTCCTCTTAGGATTGTTATGACTGCTAACTAAATAATTTGACAATACATTGGTAAATACATTGATTAGATACATCTGTTCAGTTTGATTGCTTGAAAGTAAGGGACAGTTTTGCACTGAAAACACAAGGAGCTCTGGCGGATGACATAACAGTTGATGCAGGAAGGTATAAAAATGACAAATCCCTTGATTTTCACTTAACGTTTCACAATTTTGACCTGATCATACATTGGAGGACATATTCTGTCAAACAGTTTGAATAACCAAGGGTTGGAGCTGTCTTCAATAAGGTCTTATATTTCGTTCTTCAGGATGGTGGCCATCACCTTGTTGCCGTGGACGATGCCAATGAGCATGTGATATCTGTGTGGGACATTAGCCGTGATTCGCCTCGTCGGATCACAGAAACAAAGGTCAGTAGCAAGTTTTCAGACCAATGATGGCAGTAGAAATATATATAGGTTTTGTTACATGTTTTGAACAAATCAACTTAGGTTGAAGGACAGGGGAAGGGATGAATGACAGGAGAGAGGGTTGAATGACGGGAGAGGGTTGAATGGCAGGAGAGAGGGTTGAATGACAGGGGAGAGGGTTGAATGACAGGGGAGAGGATTGAATGATAGGAAAGGGGGTTGAATGATAGGAGAGAGGGTTGAATGACAGGAGAGAGGGTTGAATGACAGAGGAGAGGATTGAATGATAGGAGAGAGGATTGAATGAGAGGGGAGAGGATTGAATGATAGGAGAGAGGATTGAATGAGAGGGGAGAGGGTTGAATGACAGAAGAAAAGGTTGAATGAAAGGAGAGGGGGTTGAATGACAGGGGAGAGGGTTGAATGATAAGAGAGAGGGTTGAATGACGGGAGAGAGGGTTGAATGAAAGGGGATAGGATTGAATGATAGGAGAGAGGTTTGAATGAGAGGGGAGAGGATTGAATGACAGGGGAGAGGATTGAATGACAGGAGAGAGGGTTGAATGACGGGAGAGAGGATTGAATGATAGGAGAGAGGGTTGAATGACAGGGGAGAGGATTGAATGACGGGAGAGAGGATTGAATGACGGGAGAGAGGATTGAATGATAGGAGAGAGGGTTGAATGACAGGAGAAAGGATTGAATGACAGGGGAGAGGATTGAATGATAGGGGAGAGGATTGAATGACAGGGGAGAGGATTGAATGACAGGGGAGAGGATTGAATGACAGGGGAGAGGGTTGAATGAGAGGGGAGAGGGTTGAATGACAGGGGAGAGGATTGAATGACAGGGGAGAGGATTGAATGACAGGGGAGAGGGTTGAATGAGAGGGGAGAGGGTTGAATGACAGGGGAGAGGATTGAATGACAGGGGAGAGGGTTGAATGACAGGGGAGAGGATTGAATGACAGGGGAGAGGGTTGAATGACAGGGGAGAGGATTGAATGACAGGGGAGAGGGTTGAATGAGAGGGGAGAGGGTTGAATGACAGGGGAGAGGGTTGAATGAGAGGGGAGAGGATTGAATGACAGGGGAGAGGGTTGAATGACAGGAGAGATGGTTGAATGACAGGAGAAAGGGTTGAATGACCGGGGAGAGGGTTGAATAACAGGGGAGAAGGTTGAATGACAGAGGAGAGAGTTGAATGACAGGGGGAGGGTTGAATGACGGGAGAGGATTGAATGACAGGGGAGAGGGTTGAGTAAAAGGGGAGAGGGTTGAATGACAGGGGAGAGGGTTGAATGACAGGAGAGAGGGTTGAAGGAGAGAGGGTTGAATGACATTTGAGAGGATTAAATGATAGGAGAGAGGGTTAAATGACGGGAGAGGGTTGAATGACAGGGGGAGGGTTGAATGACGGGAGAGGATTGAATGACAGGGGAGAGGGTTGAGTAAAAGGGGAGAGGGTTGAATGACAGGGGAGAGGGCATTTTGTCACAATGTCTCATGTCATATAGAAGTCCTGTGGAAAGAATCAGGAACATTCAGAATTTAAATATTCATCTTGATTATAATAAAAGTGAGGTTTTGATCTCTAGGTTTGTAAGCTACATTCAATGGCAGCTTCAAAGGAAAAGTAAGATTAATCATTAATGCTGGCTTATACAGGAGAGATTTAGTTATAAATTGTAACTTCCTTCATGACATTGGTGGGTCCTGTCACTAGAGCTGTGTATCGCAAGGTGGGTAGCGATAGGATTCGTATCGCGATATGGGTCACGATATGATACGTATTACGATATATAAGAAGCTGATGACCTATCAGATATCTGGTATTCCATCGTACAGTAGTCATATTTGTGTTTGTGGTATTTCTGGAATATTTGATTCTTTGTCTACATTTGTTATAAAAAACATATGTTTTGTCCGTTTCCGACAAAGCGTTCTTGAACTTGGATAATTTTGATTTGAAAGAACTCCAACAGGCAGCTTAATAAGCCGCTAGAACGGCCTTGTCAGCTATGTTGTTTACTACAAAACGTAAGCTAGCATTGGTCAAGGGAGATAACTACAAATTTTGAAGTATCACAATACAAATCAAGGATAGACGATGCATCAATGCACCATACTATGATCCAATACATCAATGCATCAGTGAATCATTACACCACTTAACCATTGTCTGTTACCATAGTGATTGTTAAACCATTATCTGCCATGTCGCTATATCCTTCTTTTATCTCGTGTTTCAGAGTTCCACTGAGCCTGTCCTTGCAGTTGAATTCCATCCCTCAGAGAAGAACTCCATCATCTCCTGTGGAAAGGGACAAATCAACTTCTGGACATTGGAGGGTGGCACATTGGCCAGGAAACAGGGCATCTTTGATGTAAGCACAGTACCGCCAGTGTGTGTGAATTTTGGGGAAAATACTACCTGGTGGAAATAGCATTTTTTTATACAGGAAAAGTGTAAAATTAGGAGGGAAATGGGAAACATGGGTTGCTGGATTTCATGAGGATCTCATTAAAAATATAAAATCTTAAGAATTTTGATGAATTCAACTGGAAAGGTTCCTAAATTCGAACCTGAATCTAAAGACAGGAAAAACACTGACGGTGTAAGGTCACAATTGGTAACTGTTACACTAATGCATAAACAATAGATCATTCTCTTTTGTCTAAGTTAACGCCTATTGAAGCCGTGTATGATCTCTATAAAGTTTGTGTTTTGTTTGTGACAGAAACATGAAAAACCGAAGTATGTGTTGTGTCTGGCATTTGCCGATAGTGGTGAAGTGATCTCAGGCGACTCCAATGGAAACATCTTTATTTGGGGCAAAGGTGAGTCAAGATGTCGAAAATTTGTAAGGATGATTATCTGTACGAAGAAATGTTTTTGCTGCTGATTTCATTATTTTCATCAGATAATTGAACATTTGACACAATTTCATAGTTGAACACTTCATTTCAATTATCCCAGTTCCTGCTAGGTCCTCTACATATTGAGTTTACCTATGATGATGAACTCGCATATACATAATGTACATGCATGTATATCAGAACATCTACACAACTGAACAAATCACATGTCCTCAGAGTAGTTCAGACACGCAGCAATCTACTGTTAACATGTATTATTTAAGCATCAAACTGCTTTCTTTGGAAAGGTATTGTCTTGTAATCCTCACAGGATTGTAGACAAATTAAATAAAGGTAGATCATTACAATTAATTTGTGTACAATCTTGTGAGAATTACAAGACAATGAATTTCTATAGGAGACAGTTTAATACCTGTACTGTACATCCATCAATTGGACCAGTTTTTGTGATATCACGACTATAGGCGACTATTCCAAGAAAAAAAAGTAGTTTGTTAAAATTAACACAAAATCATCAATTTAGTTTCAACATCTTAATCAACTTAATCAACAGCACTACATAAATTGTTGTGAGTTGATATTGATCATTTGAGTTTTTCAATCTGGTAGCACAAATTCCATGATGCCAAAAATACACTTTGTCATTTAGTGACGATGTCACGAACATTGTTCTTCATCACATCACTATACACCAATAGGAATTAGGATAACTTATGATTTTGTTTGGTAAGGCTGTATAGTAACAGCACAGACAAATGGAAATATACATTGATATAAACAAAAGTAAATTTGAAAACCTTTACACATAAATCCTCGTCAACCTTGATGCCCCACAGGAACCAACAGGATCACTCAGGCGCTGACAGGAAGTCACGAGGGTGGTGTTTTCTCGCTGTGTGTCATGAAAAATGGATGCTTGGTGTCTGGAGGTGGAAAGGACCGCAAAATTATTCAGTGGGACAACAACTACAAACCCACAGGAGTCGAAAACGAGGTAAGGTGTAGTCATGAGGGTAAGAGAATCTTTAGTACATAGAGCATTAAGAGTCATTGACTACCAACATTTCTCCCAAATCAACATCAGATTCTCGCCCCTAGTATTGATATCATTTGCTTCCTACTGAAAAAATGATTAACTTTTTAACCAGGTTTTGAGAAAATTCCACATTTTGTTTCCAGGGTGCGGAAGCATTTCAGTTATGATAAGATTTTAAGAAAATTCCACATTTTGTTTCCAGGTTCCGGAAGCATTTGGTGGTGTCCGGATGCTAAGCCAAGGTAAAGGTGGTATGGTGTTGGTAGGAACTACCAGGAACTGTATCCTACAAGGAACTATTGACCTGAAACTTGATCCTGTTGTACAGGTAGGTCACCACGGTAACAGGGAACCATCTTATAAAGGCCATTGTGATTATGCTTCAGTATATGATATGTATTAACAGGGACACAGAGGTGAACTTTTGCTGTTGATTTTCCATATTTAAATTATGTATGTATACCTTTACATGGCCAAATTGATTGAACTGCAGTGATATTGTTTCTCTATCATATCCTAACAGAATTATATCCATGGACAGTACTGATAGTGTTTCTGTTTCATTACAGGGCCACATGGATGAGCTGTGGGGCCTCGCCGCCCACCCTAACCAGAAACAGTTCCTCACCTGTGGTTCAGACAAACAGGTCCGCCTGTGGGACAGCCTGGCCAGATCTGTTGTATGGACCAAGGAAGTGGCAGTATGTATTTAAACACAAAAGCTTATTAGATATGGTAACTCTGTAACTAAAGAACAAAGACTTAATATGATTTATTATTATAATTTATGGACAGATAGTCTTCTGGTAATTAAAAAAAAATATGGACAGATAGTTTTCTGGTGTTTTTTAACTACGATGCATCCTTGGAAGATATCAATAAAAGTTCAAAGTTGTACCTGAATTGTGATAAGTTTTCATCTTACTCCACTCTTGATGATAATTATAACCATATTGGAATGCATTATTGCTCTACACATGAAGTTGAGTTGAATTGAATCAACACCAGTTTATTTTCACCAATAGGATCCCGCTCACTCTTGCTCTATCAACCCCAATGGTAACCTGGCAGCCATTGGTACGGAGACTGGGCGCTGGTACGTCCTAGACCTTACCACTCACGAGATCGTCACCAGTCACACTGACGGAAACGAACAGATAGAATGTGTGTTGTTCTCACCAGGTAACCAGTGTTTCCTCCTCAGTCATAGAAACAAACGCCTCCCGAGATTCTAGTTAAAATTTGTCTTGGGTTGTGTCCCCTTGACCTTGGTAGCAGTCAGTTTGCCAGCTTATGGTGTGTACCATGCTCACAAGTGGGAAAGACTAATTTGTCCCAGATCTGAAAAATAGAAAGGGAAAAAAAATTGTTTGATAAGTTAATAGTTGATAATTAAATTTTGCACCAGTATACAGGAATTTTGGTAGAATTCTGTTTATATTTCCACAAGATATGTATATGTCTATTACATGTATATCTAGTATGACTACGATCTACAAATTTTTAACTATCGTTATTTGAGGGCAGTTCAAGGCAAAAGTTATAATAGTGTATTATATTAGATTAAAAGATCTGTCATATTATGTACCTTGATCCTGTATTTATAAACAGATGGAACTTACTTAGCACTTGGCTCCCGCGACAACTACGTGTATGTATACGAGGTTCTTGATGATGGACAACGCTACAATAGGATCGGCAGGTGTTCGGTATGTATTAAAAATATCGATTTCTGTAATCTAAGATTCCTTTTTTTAGTTTTTTGGTTTGTTTTTTTATAATTCATTGAGGTTTGTAGAGAAAGTATATTTTATTTTTAAAAGTAGCTTTCGAACATGGTTTTACTCCCAACACTCACTAAATTGAGTGGCTGTGTTGATATACCAGACTTTGAATTAGTATAAATAATATAATTATTATGTTGTGTTTCAGGGACACAGTAGTTTTATTACACACATTGACTGGTCAGCAGATGCCCAGAACTTGGTCAGCAACTCTGGTGACTACGAGGTCCTCTATTGTAAGTAGATCATTTTTATAGGTCATCTATCTGTCCTGGTGTGACCTTGATGAAGGTCACAAACAGCAAACAAATCAGCTTAAACTTAATCACTCATGGTGCATCAGTTGAAAATATTAAGATTATAAGGGCAAAAAGCTTATTTTTCCTGTCAGAATAGGAACTAATGGTATTTGTATTTCCATTTAGTGAGTTTATCTTGTACTTTACAGGGGCTGTTCCAAGCTGTAAACAGGTTACCTCTGCCTCCTCCCTCAAGGATGTGGAATGGGCCACACAGAACTGTACCCTAAGCTTTAATACTGCCGGTATGTCCATCTTCCAATATTGTTATACACCATTGTTGTATGCACCAGTATATGGCATTGAGGCATAATGAACCTTGTAATGATAATATTGTTTTGTACATTTTCCCTTTATATAAACCATATATATAGTATTCACACAGCAAGTATGGTTTTAGCTGAACAAAAAAAAATGTCTACCTTAACACTGAAGTTTAGAATTACACTGTATAGTGAGATTTTTCCTTATAATTATTGGTGTATTGAGTATTGCATGGAATTGGCAGACACAGTTGTATACATTTGTATTGTATAGTTTAGTCCAACTATCAGGTACCTATCAAAACCTATACTCTGCTATGAAACCTATGTGTTACTGTAAGGATTTTACGATTCAGGCATTTGGCCAGATGATGCTGACGGTACGGATGTAAACAATTGCTGCCGCTCTAGTAAGCACCACCTAGTGGCCAGCGCTGACGACTTTGGAAAGGTGAACCTGTATAATTACCCAGCCTGTCAACCCAAGGTATGTGATCGACTACTTCAGTTAAAATTATCTCCATTGAAGGAAGATGTTTTTGTAATTGCCATATTGAAAAATCCATTTGTATATACTCTAGCAAATAGAATCATTATAGTTTTACACTGAAGACTACTCTATAATTTTTGTATGATTATGTCATCAATGGTAATGATCAAGATTGTATTAGTCATTCACTTGTACTTCAGACTAAAGGCAGTGTGTATGGAGGTCATAGTAGTCATGTGACCAGCGTGAACTTCCTGCATGATGACTCACGTCTGATCTCAACTGGAGGACGGGACATGAGCATACTGCAGTGGGAAGTTGTGTGAATGGTGGAACAGCCATAAGAAATACAGCAGCTAACTAGCTTTGGGTGGTGAATTGATGGAACAGCCATATAGCGACTGGCTGGCTGCTGGGACTGTATACCTGGCTAGCAAGGACATGTATGGAGATTCCTCATGGATTATGAGTGCAGGATCAAATCTTTTGTTACTTATGTGTGTTTGGTGGTATATTTGTAATCTTAAGTACAGTTTTTGTAACATTAGCAGCAGGGTGCAAGAGAGTAGACACACAGGGTATATACATATATACACATAGTGGACTGAACTCTTCAGTATTACAGTAACCTAGGCAACTGACTGATTAGAATCCAGAACCATTGGAGAGGGAGCGGGTAGAATATTTTTCTCGTTGAAAATTAGACAGGAGTTACAATGGTAGATAAATGTTTGTGATTGATTCTAGCCGAGAGATAATCGTGTTTGTGATTGATTCTAGCCGAGAGATAATCGTAAATTACAGAATGTGTTCAATTAAATAGCAATCAGTTCAAATAAATCTGAACAGCGTTCTGTGTCTGTTGAATCTGACCGACTTGTTCAAGATTGTAAGGAGGACAGGTCTTTAGATGGGAAATAGTTTATGAAATACATTGGATGGGTTCTACGATTAGATGTTATCTATATATAAAAGAAATTACGTACTATGTTTAGATGTGAGTAATATATGTTACATGGTTAAATGTGTTATAAGTTGAATAATAACTAGATCATAATATTCTTTTTTTAATCTCGTGTACAAGTAAGAAATATCTACCATTTCAAACTTAGAGATAACTTCTTTGCATAATTAGGCAGCAGTGTGATCTGCCTAGTTGCTACTGGTTTCAATTATACCATTTGCATGACATTGACTTTTTTCCAAGTTATTCAATTAAATACACATATAACCTCTTTGTTGATTCAAATGTATACCTATGTTGAGAATTGTTTGTTCAAGTTTGATATGGAAGGAACTATAGCAACAATATCTCGGAGCAGGCTTAATCAAGAGATACAATTGTTTTACTTTGTAATGCTGCAGTTCATGTATTGTATGCTCTGATGGACAGGTTAAGTTTTCTATTGTTTCCCTTAATATACAAAATGTTTTCTTTGTTGTGTGCTGTGTGTGGAACTTGTATATCAGGTTGTTTAATCAGTGTCTGAATGTATTGTAAAATTTTGACTCGCAGATATTTGTTTTTTTTTGTGATATTTTCTAGATGATGTTTGTCTAGCTCTTTTATAAAAAGACAAATGTTAATTTTTGCCTACAGCATTTGTCTTTTGACAAAAAAAAATGTGTTAGACTCTGTTTTCTAATGTTCAGCCTATTGCCCTAAGAAACATCACTGCCAGGGATATGCATCATTATTATGTTAGCAATAAGTCCTGAAACTGTGGCCTTATTACTGTAGGACTCGTCCCAAACATCAGGAATACATACAATCATCATCTATATATCACACGATCTTCAAGTCATACAGGTACAGCAGTGAGGAAAACCCCTTGACTTCTAACATGTTGACCTATCTTATCGATCATGTTGCTCTGCGACCACAGTACATGTAGTGCTAGCTAGTGCTTCGATGATCCAGTAGAGCTTAGGTGCCTGAAATAGTGATATACCATTTTATATTATCCCCTTTTTACTGTTGTTAGTTGATGCTAATCAAACCTGCACATAAAGACTGCATTCTTAAATCTGTCATTAATATATCAACTTGCTAGCAATTTTTTTTGTCCATTTCGATTTTATTTTTTTGAGGAAGATGAATATTTAGCTACACTACTGTATATACATATGTAGCAGAAATTGTGCTTCATTTTAGAGCTTGTATAAGAGTTTAAGGAAAGATTCAAGGTCCCAAAAATGTTTCAATTTTGTCTGATAGGACCCTTCTCACAATGTCCAACACTATTGAGATTACCAAGCTAATATGAAATCACAGTATGTTTATAGTAGAGCCCGACCATTGACATTTCAGGCTTTAAAAAGATGCTGCAGTTTTAGCTGAACATGGACTATATAATATTGCTTTTAATAAGTTTGAAAGAGGAGATTATAGAACTTCCTTTGGCTGTAAACAGGGACCAGATTCTTGGAACTATCATAAGGAATGACTCTGAGATTATCAAATATGTTTACTTGTGTAAATTAAGGAAAGACGATATCTCATGACTTCATGTTTAACAGAAAAATAGAGAAAAACGTGTTTTAATAAAAGCATAAAAATTAGTCATAATACATTACATTTATTTCAGAAGTTGATATATGGAGACAGGGCATAAAGATGCTTATATTGCTGGAGTTTAAAATAACATTTGTGTACCCCCGGAAAAGGTAATTACGGTTGATAGGGGTTACAAAAATGGTTCTGTTACCCTCCATGTATTTACTTCTGGAGTAACACCAACCTTACATAATTAGTTGTCGACTACCAATAATAAGTAGAACGTCCGAGAGGTATCGATGTAGACCTACCAATGATAAGTAGAACGTCCGAGAGGTATCGATGTAGACCTACCAATGATAAGTAGAACGTCCGAGAGGTATCGATGTAGACCTACCAATGATAAGTAGAACGTCCGAGAGGCATCGATGTAGACCTACCAATGATAAGTAGAACGTCCGAGAGGTATCGATGTAGACCTACCAATGATAAGTAGAACGTCCGAGAGGTATCGATATAGACCTGTCCGTGTTGTGGTGTATATATCCATTGTGGACACTGTACTGGTGTTGGTGACGACTTGTGATTTTTTTGTTAATATATAATTTGTTGACTGTTAAGGCAAATCAGTATTTGTGCTGTTTACACTATAGATTTATACAGATATACTGATTTACCACATTATCTCCATCTTTCTATATTGTACACCATATTTAAAAATTATTACTAGACTTAATAAAATTTTCATTTCTATCAAAGTTGTCAGTGTTGTTTCTTGCTAATAGTACATATCTGGATGTACTGTCCATAAACATAATTCTGTGTGTTGTATTTTGTCTTTACAAGATGATTTATTAGCTAACCTGTTTCGAAGGACTCAAATGGCACATTTGGTGTCTATAATCTGTCAACATTTCCTTTAAATTGCTTCTAATCCTGAACTGCTGAGTGGACTTTGATACAATATATGGTCTAGCTGGAGCATTTTAGGGCATATGAGATCCAATGTTGTATAAGTGGAGGAAGTGACTCTCCATTGGATTGAGGAGTGGGCGAATAGGGAACAGAGGAGGGGGGTTTAGGTGGAAAATAAAAGATAAAAATAACAAAACAAATTTTGAAAATCTTTCAGTAGACGTGATAGGATTATCTTAAGCTTTAGCATCCTTGGGTGAAGAAAATGAAGTTAATGTCTACCATATGATCTAACTAAGCAAAGATTGGTTATGTTTGGTTAAAATTGGACAGATATTTATTGAGCAACGCATCTAAACGCAAAACTTTGAATTAGCCACTGTAAAAGTAACACCATGGTTTCTGTTCACGACTTTGTCAAGACGACAATTTTTTGCAAAAATAGTGGAATCAAAATGCTGTTCAAGGGAAACACAACATCACGATGATACAACATACTAAGTTTCAAAGAGATCGGTTGAAAATGCAGGTCGAGGAGATCTCTGGACTAAAGTTTACGCCAGCCGGACGGACAACACCACATCTATATACCTGTACCATATTTCTCCAATCAAATGTTGATAGGTCGCATAAAAAAGATGTCTCTCATCAGTTTTCCGTTTTATATGTTAAAGTTTTATCTGTCAGACACATGAAGCTTAAACAAATAATCTTGGCATTAAATTGTGAGTTTTTGTTTGCTTTTTTTCATGGTTACCGTCTTTGCAGTGTTGCGGCAATATCAAGGTTTCACTTCAAAGTTTCGTGTTTAGATCAGTTAGTCATCCAGGTTAGATGTTCAAGACTTAGTGATGCTAGGAAACTGAACATTTGTTTTGGAAAATACAGATTGTGAGAAGTTGCCATTAGATCATCATAGGACTTTTCCATTTCACTTGAGAATTGGTTAACGAATTAATTGAAACCAAGTACAATGTAGTTTGGAATACATGCAAAGTCCTGGTGATACAACTTTTGGTTTGTTTTTGATTAACGTCCTATTAACAGCCAGGGTCATTTAAGGACGTGCCAGGTTTTGGAGGTGGGGGAAAGCCGGTCAGTACCTGGCAACTGCCCCACGTAGGTTTCGAACTCGCAACCCAGAGGTGGAGGGCTAGTGTTAAAGTGTCGGGACACCTTAACCACTCAGTCACCGCGGCCAATACGAACAATAAATTATTCAATATGAATTACAAGAATAGGCCTACCAGGTACTATAAGAATAACATCACTGTATAATTTAGCAACGACAAGCCATATTCATCTTGATGTGGGGCTTCCGTTAAATGGGAGTCAGGGGTTTCGTTTTCAAGGGGGAAATATGGTGACACAGTTAGATATCTAATAAGACTTGTAATTCTGTCTTGATAAATGTTGAATATGACATTTTAGTGCTCACAGGTTGACTGAAAGTATTTTGGAAGTATTAGCCTAGGTTGCTACCCTGTAAAACTGCTCCTCAGATTAATTTTGGAAATGTTTTTTGTTTTTTGTTTTACCATGTGAATGTAGATGATGTTTTCTCTTCATTGTGATTGTTATAAGTACTGAAAAATATTCACTAAAAGTTAATATTGTTTGTCATAGCATGTATAGAGTAATTTAGCCTTAAATGGAATCGTTTACATTTGACATTTCATGTGGGCATAGGGGGTTTCATAAACCACGAACAATAGGGTTTCTAAAGAAATGGGACTAAGTAAAGATTCTATTAAACTCCTCCATGTCCATATCTCTAGAAAATATCCTACTTTGATTTATTAGTTTCAGTAGCATATGGTAATAGTTGACAGATGAAGTATTTGTTGACGTAAATATAAAGTACGTGATGCCGCCGATAACAAGTTTCAATATCTCTAGTAGATCTAGATTCTATATCTACTTCTTAATATTTAGCTGAGAGAGCGACAAAATTTCTGATTTAATACTTATTAGCAGATACTTATATAACTAAAGTTACTGTAGTTATTATAGATCACTGTTTATAGTCTAGATTCTACCTCGATTTTTATGACTTTTTTAAATCACATGACATGGTGGTTGATTATCATTAATTTACTTTCGTCTGTACCATCAAAAACACTAGCAAATAAATAAGAAATTTGACAAAGTAAACTACCCTTTTATTACAATGCGTGATAAAACAAACATCAGCGTAAGAACATGCTCGAATTTACCGCGCTAATACATCTTATAACTTTATTTGGTACACAAGGAGCTCTCCTGTTTTGAAGGCAAGGAGTGCTCTGGCTGTCAGACGAGAATGGCAGGATAACTTTCGTGAGTATAAAAACTGCCTTCAAACTGCTGATTAAGTTAACTAAATACCACCAAATCACGCATTCGACCGATTCTTACATACATTTACACCTTCTGAATGAAATATTAGCGTATAAATGGCCGTAAAGGCTTGCTCGACAACTTCACTTTTCTTTCGCCCTCGTTGCAGGGGTTCCAACAGGAGGCCCGACGGGCGATGTACTTACCGGTAGGCCGACAGTATATAAAACTTACTGTAGAGAATACCGTACATCAGTACTCAAATTTAACATTTGAAACTGTGGATCCACTTTTCATCTGCTGATAATGTGAATGAGTGTGCATATTTATTGATAGAAGTTGGTCACTCCAGCCAACACGATTTCATTCCATGCGGATGATGTAACGTTAGAATATGCATGCATGATGCATTCATTAAAGGGGGGTCATCGTTAATATTAATGCTACATCGCAGTTTCCAGAATTATCTTTGGTCTTACATTACACCTTGGTGACCATACGAAACTAATAGGGGTATGCTACATATAAAGCTACTCTATATTTAAAAATTTGCATGAAATTAGAAACATTTATTTGTTAGCTTGAATGAGAAGATTTAATTTATTGTTGATAAATATTATATCAATCAAATACTAAACACTCATTAGAATTTAATACAATTTCATTCAGACATTACTGTACACAACGTGCTTACAAAAAAAAACATTTCATAGAAACATGGACTTAGATGTACTGTATATGTAACTCTGGTAGAAATACAAATTAATATGGTTAATTCTAACATCTTGTGTAGTACATGTACAAATATAGTGTCACAAATATAGATCTTATAGACAGTTGATTTGGTGCAGACTCCAGTATCAAGTGATTAAATTGTCAATTTGAGAAGGAGAATGTATAAGATTTGAGAATGAAACAGCTGGCATTAATCTAAAAACATTTCAAGTGATTTAGTTAGGGTCAAAGTTTGATTTGATAAAAATAAAAAAATAAAATAGCACATGATGGAATATGTCCATCAGACAGGCTGTCATATATATATATATATATGATAAAATATCTATGTAGATCATGGGTTGCCTGATAAAACATCTAAAGTGTGCATCACTGTCCTGTACAGGTATATATAATAATTTTTAACCTACGAAACTGATATGCAATATACCTGTCAATTTGATGAATGGTGTGAAGTGATACAGGTAACATTTAATATGTATTGTCACTCACCACCCACTAGTGGTAGAGATAGCATATTCAAGCTGTTTCATAATGATTATTTTGCCTATTTTGTTTCTTTTTGTAAAAATTAAGTGTAATTACTCTACATGTAAATAAGATCATAAAATGAATTAGAAATAATTTTGTATGTAGATATATGTGTAGAAACATTATTTTCTATTCAGACAAAAGATATGTTTGTTCTGAGATATGTATATATGCAGTGCTGTAAACAGATGTGTCTTATGATAAGGGTGACTGATATTGGGCAAGGCTACACAAAATATCAAATTACTCAAATCTAGTATGTTAGGGAAGAAGTTAGTGATTACTACATTATATAAAAATCACTGTGTATGTTGTAAACTGGAGAAGTTGACAAGAAGCTTGTGAACAGTTATAACCTGAGGCTGGTATACCTGTGTATTGGAGCGTCACGCCAGACTAGTTACCTCCTTGTCATCTCTGGTGTATAAGCATTCTGTACATACCTGGCCCTACCTTTGGCTGCTTACCAACCATTATCATCTCACCTGTGTAAATTGTCAGGCCTGGTATTGACATTCTTAAGGAAAAATAGTTTGATATGCTTCATTTGTTATCTGTAAAGTATACTTACATAGGTCAAAGGACATTCCATATACTGATTTTGTTGATATGATTTTAGTTTCCTTATTTGTGTTTTCGAGCTGGTATTTACGATTCTCATATAGACACTTAAGTTATGATTAATATTTGGTGAAAGTCTGTCAGATAAGGGACTAGATCTGATATATATTACTTAGCACCAAATACATTATAAGACAGTAACTAGTGCTGCAGATCTGCATTTTTACATCACATGTTGAGGATTATTTATCTGATATTCAAATGCAAACGTCAGCAAATTTAAATGAAATGTAATAAAGTCTATAAAGTCTATAAAGTCTATAAAGTTGATATTAAAGACAATTGAAGTTGATTTTTCATTGCCCATTAATTTGGTTGAAGCAGTTTATTAATGTAATTTTAGAATGTTATCTTCATCGTCATAAAACTAAAATCACAAACTTTAAAAAAAAATCATTATGTTTTCACATAGATATGACAGGTCCGCTTAAAATAGATTAGGTGACATGTGAAATTTTATGATGTACTTGTAGACCTTACAGGAATATTAATTTCATTTTGGTTATTACCTTAGAAGTATTGTGTAACCTGTCTTATTTATAGCATTCACAAAATATGTGTCCAAATGTTACTTGAGGGAGGAAGTGAACATTTGTAGTGATATAACATTATAATCATGATAACTACAAGATTCTTGAAAAGAAATATACAAAGTAATGATATATTGTACAGATTATAGATACTGTTGTTTTGTCCTAGATCTATATAAACTCTCAGATTTGGTAAGAGTATCATATATTATTCACATAGATCTGAAAAGTACAATAAAAGGTAGATCGTATATGGTGTACAATAAATAGGAAGTTTCTGATTATTATATGATTGATCTTATGTTTAATAGTATTAACATAGCTACCACTGTAATATCATAGAAATAATAACAGAAATAATATCATAGTTATTATAGAAATAATACCAGCAATAATATCAAAGTTATAGAAATAATATCAAAGTTATAGAAATAATATCATAGTTTTAGAAATGATACCATAGTTATGAAAATGATACCACAGTTATGAAAATAATATCAGAAATGATATCAAAGTTATCGAAATAATATCATAGTTATAGAAATAATATCATAGTTATAGAAATTATGTCAAGAAATGATATCATAGTTATAGAAATAATATCATAGTTATAGAAGTAATATCATAGTTATAGAAATTATATCATAGTTAAAAAATGAGTCATTTTATTGTCAATGAAGTTACCTTTGCACGGACACCCAGTTGGTACCTGTTTTATATTATGACAAGTTCCCACAATGTGTACATGTTGTTACCAATTCTGGCAACTATTTTATTGTCTTGACCTTATCCCATAAATAACATTTATTGCTACACATATAGATTACTTTCATATAGTCAGTTAGCAGCATGGCAAGCACTTCAAAATATATTTACTCTCACTACATGTAGATGACTGAATGTGACGTTGACAGTACCAGTAACCTATAATGAATGAAGATTAGCATAATCTTTGTGATTATCATGATCCTCTATAATGGAAAAACATCTGTCTATATATATATAATTTATTGACACAAAGTAAATAAAACTATTGAGAAAATTCTTGGCTTTATATATATAATAATTATATAAGTACTACAATTGATAAGATAATAAGTTATGTAATACATGATATCTTGTAGCCACTAATAATTATCTGCATTAATTTTCCTTATCACAGCAATATGTATTCATTATCTATACATATACATTGTATATTGCTCTGGTTACTTAAGGAATTCATTGAATTTATTTTATGGCCAAAGGCATTTTCATGTTTTACTATATTTCCTAATGAGCTTGCAAATTGGTCCTACAAATATACAATTTGCCAATTTCTCAATAAATATTGATGTTCTTTGGCACTCTAGGGCATGCAATTCACCTACTGCACGCCAATTCCAACACGGAGGACAACATAACTTTTTGTCAGTCAGGGTTAGCAACATTTTTCAATATTTGCTTCATAATTATTTCAATTGTTATGACTAGTACTTCTGTCATTCGTAATCTTTTGTATGCATATGCATGTAGCTTTTGTCAGAGTCACTATCATTTACTGTAGACTGTGAGGCAGCTAGATTCAATACTCAAGTCCACAGCAATATAGACCTACATACCTTTAGAATAGATACAGCAATCATTTATGTGTTGGCAGGTTGACAAGATCATGTAGATCAGAGAGGAAATTCATTTCCTGGATATAAAAGTCAAATTGTGAATTATTTATTCAAAGCATATAAGGATCATTGAATATAAAGTGTTAGTGCTTCTGAGAAAACTGTATTACCATGGTGTGATAAAGCACCTCTGGTGTGTTTACTCATCATGACCTACCTATGAACGGTAGCCAGTACAGTAAACAAGTTGAAAGCTAGTAAATCGTGAAACATGTATAGCTGAGGGGAAGTGTGAATCACATTTCAAGATACATATTTTTGGTGTATGTATTATTGAAACTAAAGCAAACTGCATTTCTATTTGATTGTGTAGCGTAGCAATATTTATTAAAGTTTGTATGTTATTTAATTTGCTAGATATTGAGATTGGTATAGATCTTATGCCTGGTATAGCTACATCCTTAATGTTCATCCATAAAACTAGAAAGGAATGACTGTGAAGTATAAAATATACAATAATCATACAATTGATTGGTAAAACTTAATAGTTACATATGTGTGTATTAACAAAAAACAAAAACAAAGAAAGAATGAAAATTTAAAAATAATGTATCAAGTCTTGAGTTCAGATTAATTATTTATTTGTATGTTAATTAACAATATGCGTTGCATAACTGCATTACCTAGGCCTGTCTTGTGTATTAGAGTTGTGTAGTAAAGTTCATGTTATATAATTATCTTACAATTATATATCAGTTGTTTAGTGGATCACCGATTGGAATGAAGACTTGTTTTTAAATGTGAAAAGTCTGTTATTATTTACACCAGCTGGTAAAATGAAAGGTGATATGATGCCATATGCTCAAAGATGATGAGAGAGGTTTGTGATATATAGCTGTGGAGTTATTACTGGCAGCCTGCACATGTACAGACTTGGTACATATAGGAGGTGTGTAGTTATCTGTCTGGGGAGTGAATCATGTATAACAGCTACCAGCTGATATATACTACCAGGCAGTCGATAGCCCAGAACTACACACAACCCTTCTCTATACTTCTATCTGCGCACATCCTCTCACTACGCACACCCTAATTCTCACAGCAAGAACATATACTTCAGCCACCTCAAAAACTAACATATATGTATACTGACCTTTCAAGTGTAATGGGTAGTTCCAGTGCCTGAGCATTCATATTTTTTTTCCAAGAGGGGGTAGGGGTTGGACCTGGGTTCTGACTTGTCCAAGAATGACAATAAAACTTGCAATGGCAGCTATATGCATGTGCATGCACTGTATGGGTATAATAGGTATATATATGTACAACATTTGCTAGCAAATAAACAAAATGTAACTTTTTCTATGACTGTTGGGTATTAATCCATGTTGCCAATGCCTCATGATATATCAAGTATTGTTTATCAACCTATGTTTTCTTTCATTTCAGGATTGTAGGGGCAAAACACCAAGTCCACCAAAGTAAAACTAAATGGCCATCTGTTAAATATTTCCTCTCTGTTTTTCCTCGATACACAAGTCAACATGACTACCCAGGTAAGACAATGTTTTTCTCAATAATGCACTGTTTGAATTTACCTAGTACATGCAGTCAAACCTTGTTATCCTAAAGTCAGTAGGCCAGGACCTGAAATAAACATTGTGATATCCTGAGTATTGTATATTTTATTTAAAATTTTTACTGTTGGAACTGAATTTTTACTTCAAGTTTAGCAGGGTCTTCGTGATATCAGAGTTCAAGATAGCCAAGTTTGGCTGTACATGTATTACAAACAGTTACATATATTACACCACAGATATAAAAATGGTATGATTATTGTTTCCCAACATTCTGAAGCAATTAAGTAAGGGATGGCCCGGCACTTAGTGCTAGTTTCTGTCATGTCAAGGTGTACACTTGGAATTTATAGGGCTGCAGAATTCTGAAGCTGAATTATAGAGATATACATTAGAAGTTGCTTAATGCAATGTCAAGGTCAACAATCACAAATATCAAAATGCTGCGGTGAAAGGTCAATTTCATAATTATAGTCACATTGCGTATGGAATTACCCGAAGTGCCCACTGATGCAGGTTAGAGGCCTGTCCTTTTATTCCTTTCCAATAAACATCTGAAAAGGTTAAGGATAGTAAATACAAAGGATCATTCTAGTAATTTATTCAACATGTGACCTCTGACTGTGGGTATTAAAAGATCCATCTATCATATGATCTGTTTGAGGAGATAGGGTCAGCATTTGAGCCTCAATCTCCCTGGAATCTCTAGATCTTTACTTGATAATTAACAATTTGCTGTCCACTATATGGACTAACTTAAGCGGAGAACTTTTTGAGCATATATATCATGACTGTAACTGCCTTCTATTATCTTTCATATTCTTTATTTTAATAATGGCAAAACTTTTGTATCATTATAATTACAACGAGTTTGGATTGGTGTCAGTTTCAAAATAAAAAAAAGTTCATATGAAATAGGAAAGTTTTGTTTTAACAGATTTCTGCAAACCAGGAGCTCTTCCTCGACATCCTCACCAAAGAGGAAAAGGAGGCTTTGCTCAGCAAAAAAATGGAAGAGATCCGCAGAAAAAATGACCTGATCCGCAAGCGTCATGAGGTAATTTAAATGAAATTTAGAAATGCTGAAGAGAAATTTAATTTGTACCAGATACAACCATGGCCATATGCCCACTAGGTCCAGATAAGTCTAATCTGGAAAGAGTACAAACTGATAAACAATTGTCTTGCTTTAATCAATCTTACTATGAATTAGTGGAAATTTGCCTTATAATAACAGGAATATTCATTACAAAATAGAATGATAAGGGAAACACGAAAATGGGACATAAAAAAGAAAATGAATTAATAAAAAAAAAATGGAGAAACGTTTCAAGATTCTTTCATACCATTCTTGTACCAATATTGTTCTCTTTTCTTCATCTCTATTGAAGAAGCGTTATTACAAGGTTTCTTATCTTGGACATCAATATTCAATTAGCTTTAATACTTATTGAAAGGGTACTCTTTCTTAGGTGTAAAACATCCCTACAAGGATAAGTGAATGGTTATATACCATTCTAACTTGAAATACTGGTTGTTACAGGAAATAGAAGCAGATAAGCGAGGCTCGGGAGGAGGCCCAGTCAAAAACAGACAGACCTCACCCACAAAGGAACAAAAGGTATCGCAGAGGTCATGTAAGGCTACTGCCTTTACTGTTCTTGGAATTTGTTTTATGATTAAGTTAAATAATTGTATGCTCGTTTTATTTTTTGAAAAGGAAACCTAATGTTGATTTCATATTTTGAAATAATTTAAAAAAGAAATATTTGTTTAAATTTCATGTAATTATTATTTTTTCAAAATAATATAGTGGTTTTGCTTTTGTATTGTAAGTTAAATGGGTATGTTTATCACAATGTCTATTCAATACTCATCTTTATAATAATGGTAAATATACTGTAAAGTAGCATGTATGATTCAGAGATTTATCATGGGATATATTAACTTCTTATGCTATCTCTGTAATGCGTTTGTTTGATGCTACTCTCAGGCAATTCCTGAGGTTGTTGAAAGGGATGAGAACAACAGACAGGAATTGCCAAGACCTCCCAAACCTGCTGGCCGAGGGAAACAGACAGACAAAAAGAGGAAAGACAAGCCAAAAGCACAAGTAGGTCACACTAACTTGAGTTGTATCTTCACTGGATGTGTAGCGTCCTTTTGTGTAACTTCATCATGTACGTGATTACTGTATATGTGGGGAGATCATTAAGTGTTGTACTTTTTAAAAAAAAAATGTATATAAAGTTATGCATTGACTGTTAATTATTGCAATGATTGATATTACATAATTAGTAAATTTGAAAACATTTAATTTAGTTGATAAATACCATTGATGTGTATGTCAGGGTACTTAACTGCTGTTATAGGTGTAGTGATGTCATCAGTAATACTGCTGTTATAGGTGTAGTGATGTCATCAGTAATGTCATTTCATTGTGTAGTTTTGACTGTACATTATTCATGCAATCTCAATTGTCATTTGTTGTACTATTGTTAATGTAGATTGATCAGAATTTTTTATCAGTATGTGCATGTTGATTAGCATACCTCAGTATCATTTCCATTCCTCCATCTTTCTGTAGAGGCATGCTTCCTAGTAGATCTAATACATTACTGAAAAACTAATTGGTTAGTATAATTTTGTCTCCCCTTCAAATGAAGGCAGACATATTGTACTGGTACCGGTTCTTCCAATAATTTCTTGTTGAAGATATCTTGACTGCCGTTATGTCACTGACCTTGACCTCAAGGTCAAAGGTCAAATAATTGCAAATTTTTCCAATTCTTTTTCTCCAGGCGATAACTTTTCAACTTAAAATTAAGGAATGTTTTTTTGTACCTGTCACTCACTGACAAATTGAAGTATTCTGTCCTAAGATCATTTTGATCTTGACCTGAAGGTCAAATAAATGATTTTTTTTTTTCAGACCATAATTTCTAAACTGTTGAGCAGTTAAAAGATATTTTGATAAAACTTAAAAGCATATATGCATCACCCATAGCTGATGCGCAGTGTACTATAATCGGGTCATTGCAACCTTTATTTTCAGGTCAAAGGTCAATTGATTGCAAAAATATTCAATGCCTAGTAAGAGAGAGAGAGGAAGACATGTTTTTGTGAATTTTTGTTTACAAAAACAAATAGTTTAGACTTGCTCCTCCAGTAATATTAATTTGGTAGCCTTCTAATGGAAACTGGCTATTAATTCCTAGTAATGCTAGTTTGGTGTCCACAGTAATTCTTGGTAATTTTCAGTAGCGGCTTAAAGTTTTAATATGTATGAAAATAATTCATGGTGATAAAGAGATAAGTGCACACTTAATCATTATAATAGAATGTTGCATAGATAAATAGTTGCTTTGTGATCCCCAGTACATGTAGTACTAGTAATTGTAATGCTTAATAACTTAAAGGGTAAGCACAGCTAATTAGAAACTCATAGTTATTATCCCCTCGCGACGAAAGTCGGGGAGGGGATATAGCGTTCCGTTCGTACGTATGTTCACTTTTTGTCAGCGCTCTTGCGACTTCATTTTTGAACGGATTCTGACCAAACTTCATATATGGGTCCAGCATGGGAATACCTCGAACGAGTTCGTGTTTCAGGGTGCCAAGGTCAAGGTCAAGGTCACTGTTACTATTTATAGAAAATCTTTGTCAGCGCTCTTGCGACTTCATTTCTGAACGGATCCTGACCAAACTTCATATATGGGTCCAGCATGGGAATACCTCGAACGAGTTCGTGTTTCAGGGTGCCAAGGTCAAGGTCAAGGTCACTGTTACTATTTATAGAAAATCTTTGTCAGCACTCTTGCAACTTCATTTTTGAACAGATCCTGACCAAACTTCATGTATTGGTCCAGCATGGGAATACCTCGAACGAGTTTGTGTTTCAGGGTGCCAAGGTCAAGGTCAAGGTCACCATTATTATTTATAGAAAATCTTTGTCAGCACTCTTACAGCTTCATTTCTGAACGGATCCTGACCAAACTTCATATATGGGTCCAGCATGGGAATACCTTGAACGAGTTCGTGTTTCAGGGTGCCAAGATCAAGGTCAAGGTCAGCGTTACTATTTATAGAAAATCTTTGTCAGCGCTCTTGCGACTTCATTTTGGACGGATCCTGACCAAACTTCATATATTGGTCCAGCATGGGAATATACCTCGAACGAGTTCGTGTTTCAGGGTGCCAAGGTCAAGGTCAAGGTCACCATTATTATTTATAGAAAATCTTTGTCAGCACTCTTACAGCTTCATTTCTGAACGGATCCTGACCAAACTTCATATATGGGTCCAGCATGGGACTACCTTGAACGAGTTCGTGTTTCAGGGTGCCAAGGTCAAGGTCAAGGTCAGCGTTACTATTTATAGAAAATCTTTGTCAGCGCTCTTGCGACTTCATTTTGGACGGATCCTGACCAAACTTCATATATTGGTCCAGCATGGGAATATACCTCGAACGAGTTCGTGTTTCAGGGTGCCAAGGTCAAGGTTAAGGTCATGTCTATTGCAGTTCAGTGCAAATGACAACTGATGTTATTTCAATGTCCTGCAATAACCCCACCCCCCATTTTGCGTCAGAGTTCATGTGTTAGCACGCGAGGGGATTTGTATCGTTTGCAATGCCTTGTTATATTGTGTAATTTGGTGCCTTAGTAATTCTAAAAAAAGTGTCCTTATGAGTCCTAAAAATGACAATAGAGCCATTGTGGATATAGGTATGCCTTGTACTTCCTAGAAATGGTAACCAAGCAGTGTAGTAATGATAATTGGGTGACCTAGTAAGTACCAAGTACTCCCAGTGTCATCAACTTAGTGACATATATATAGGGTCATTGTATTTATAGTGACCAGGAATGATATACAAATGTATATGATGTCATTGTATTTATAGTGACCAGGAATGATATACAAATGTATATGGTGTCATTGTATTTATAGTGACCAGGAACCTTTATTGTAAATGGTCCACTTAATAATTCTAGGCTTAATAATACTGGACAGATACAGTCCCAGAAATAGTAACTGATTGAGGTCACAATATGTCTCTAATAACTAAATATTTTGTTATGGACTATATCACTATTCATATTTCCTTCACCTTTCCGTTTTAATCAGCTTATTTCATTCAATATTTTGAATTTAGCTCTGTTAGTTGCCATTTTGAACAGTGTTTTGCTGATTAATCTTTGAAAGAATTAGTATTAGCATTGATGATGAATATAAGGTTTGGTCCCAAACAAGTCTGTTTATTTTTTACTTTTATTTTCTGTATATAATTTTCTCTCATGTGAATGTTAGTCCTGTAAGCCTCTTGTTTCCTATCCTCCTACTATAGAAAGATCTGTGATTTTAAATCTGAATTTAAAATTCTTACCGTCCCTATTTAGTTATTATTAACAACTTTTCTGAAAGTTTTTTAATGGGGCATGTTGGAACTTCCTTATTTAAACTTTATTAGAACTTTTTTTCTGTTAATGTAGTTTTCATTGATTTCCAGATGTAATTAATTACTAAAGCATGCATAGCCATGTCATTAATAAATATACATAAAAAGACTTTCTACATAATTTGAACAGTTGTTTAAATCTGAAAAAAATCTGATACAAAATATAGAAAAATACCTTTAAAAAATCTTTTAGAAACATTCTGGTTTGCTTAGGAATATGTTATATACATAAATGGCAATAGTAAAAAAAAATCTGTTTACTTTAGAATAACATTATCCTTAAAATGAAATCATAAATGTATACTTACAAGAGTCGCTGTATATGAAGATTACCTTGCATATAAATTTAGGATAATGTTATTAATCAAGTATATTAAATGATCAGTAATTATAGGATGGATGTACTTGTGGTACAACTCACAAGATTACCTCATAAGTCAACACTTTTGAAAAGTTCAGGACAGTCTGATTAATTTTTAGTCTAATTGTGAAATATGATTAAAATTTGAAAATTCAAAGGAAAGGTAAATAAAAGAAAAGAAAAAATTCAGCTTAAACATTTGAGAATCGAAGGGAGATAACTCCAGTAATCTTTCAGCTATATTAGTTGGAATCTGCATATTAAATATTGTTTAGGAATTTAGGAGGTTAGTATTTGGCTGAATTCATTATTAATATCAATATTGAACAGAATGTGAAAATTGTCTTTTTGGTCATAGGAAGCTTGTCGCGCAGTTAAAATGGAATGATGTGTGCTATCAAACCCCTATTTGAACTTTTAACATTCCTTTGTGTTACTGACCATACTTTGCATGCCTCTGTTGTGCTTTATTGGTGCAGGACAAACGTGCACGTGCCATGCGTGTGGTATCTAACAATGAGGGTGAGAGCCGTGATAATGTGTCTCTTGTGGAGGCCTGGAACAGTGCAGTTCACAGAGATACCAAAAAGCCCTACATCCATGGCTTTCACCACAATGGTTTTCAGAGACCCCTGTCTGCAGACTTTCATGACTTCAATAGGCAGCCAAATCGCCAGAACAATTGGGAAAATGGCAACAAGTCCGGGTCGCCAGATGTCCAGGAATACCAAATAAGGCACAACCGTCAGGGTTCTGCAAGGGACAGGGACCAGAATGTTCAGCGCAGACACAGCTTTCGGGAAAACCAGAATCAAAGGTCTTATCACAGGCAGAGGGAGTTTGACCAAGACAGGGAGATTCCCAGGTACAACAAACAATCGTCTAGGGAGTCTGACCCAGACAGGGATTTTCCTAGATACAACAAACAGTCATCTAGGGAGTCTGACCCAGACAGGGATTTTCCTAGATACAACAAACAGTCATCTAGGGAGTCTGACCCAGATAGGGAACAGAGGTCACAAAACCGGGATAACCCCCGAGACAAGCGAGTTCAGTTTCAGGACTCCGAATTTGAGCCTCGTCGTAAACGTACGCATGGTGGTGCTAGCTCTCCTCCGCACAAGGAACCCTCTGCTAATGTGAGTGTAAACCATTGCTTTTGTATATCTTTGCGCTTTTCCCCTTTGTCTCTGTGTAAGGTACATATTCTTTTGTCTTTTATATGTGTAGTTCAGTATGTCTCAAGATTAAGTAATAAAACAAATGTATTATTAGGTTGTGAATTCTATAAATTTATAGTATTATTAGGTTGTGAATTCTATAAATTTATAGAAACCTAAGCCCAAGGTCAAAGTCATAAGCAGAGGTCAAAATATTGGAGGTCTGTGCATTTCCTTGTGGCCTTTCACTCTATGAAGGTTTTTCAAGGTGAAACTTCATGCATTAACATCAAGTAACAACAACATAAGCAATACATGTACAAATTATGATGCAAAAATACTTTTGGTGTCCAATTGAAGTTATAAGGCTGGTATGCTATGATGAGATGTAAGAAATAAAGGGATATTGTAGCTTGTAAAGGAGCTAATGTATATAATGTAGTGTGGAAGAAATAACTCATCCTAAAAACTATAGGTATTTTAATTTACTGTACTTGTATATACGTACCGTATAATTTAGATGCATGCCAATTTTGAGTTTTGAACAGGTCCATGCATGGCTTACACTCCCGCAGTTTGAGCTGACAGATTTTGTACCCTTGGATTGCATTTTGATCGTAATTAAAGTCATGATGAGAAGTTAGCTATCAAAATACATTTAACAACTTTACAATCAGTTACAAGGATATGGCATATTAATTGAATACTAAAATGGGCTTCATTTTATTTTGTGTTTGTCACTGTCAGCCATAGGGATTAAAAAAAACCAGAATATTATCAAAAGGGGACCTTTTTACTCATGAAGAAACATTACTCCTTTCAAGATTTAAGATTTTGTAGGGTATTTGTAATAGAACACTGGAAAATGCAGTATAGTTCAATATACAAGAAGGCAGAAAGCAATGCTTTTCATGTTTTGTCAGAAGGTCAAGGTCATCATAACATGGACATATTCTTTAAAGGACAAGGTCAAAAGTCAAGGTAACCCAAGATGGAAGCTCATATACTGTATCAACAAGTTTGTATGAAAAAAATCATAGATGAAAAAACAGTTACTGTATATTCTTTTTTAAACATTTGAAAACATGAACATGTAGGATACAAACAACGTTATTTATTGGAATTTTCCTGAAGAACTGACACCATCAAATAAGTTTACATCTGTAGAAGTTTAAAATCAATATTATTTTGATATTTCCATGCTAAAAGTCATACATTAAGGAGATACTTTAATTTCTATTCTCCTTTTTCATGTTAAGTTAATGCCTGAATTTTTTTTTTATGTGTAACCCTATTAATTCTTGCACAGTGGTGATGTATCTTGTGTTAAAGGGACCGCCCCCAGATCCTGCCTATAACTTCCTGACTGATCGAACCCGTGAATGGGCAAACACAGTCGCAGAGAGGAACCAAGAGCAAAGCAATAATTACACGAGGCACCCAAAAAACTTTGGTGGCACAGATTTCACAAATGTGAAAAACAAAATGAAAGTGGTAAAGGAACGACAGGTAACAAATCAGAGAGGTTTTAAATTGGCCGGTTACATATCAATATATTTTATATAATTATTACAGGGTTATTTATCTGTAATTTTACATTGCCAGGTTATATATCAGTTTTACAGAATAGGAAATCAGAAATTTCAAATTACCATAGGTTACATGTCAATAATTTTTTATTACAGGGTTAAATACATCAGTAATTTTATATCATAGGGTTATATCAAATTTTTATTACATTACTGTGTTTTTTATCTGAGAGAAATTTTAAATTACCAAGTTATGGATCTGTAATTTTGCGTTACATGGTTGTATGTATCAGAGAAATCATACATAAGTGGATTTTATGTGATATCAGCTTTCACATCATTTATAATATAAACTAATAGTTAGGATTATTGTTGTTTGCTTTGAGATGATTTATAAAAGATCAGATTTTGTCAATCAAATTGGGGATTGCTAATCTAATAAGAACAGTTTTAAGTGTCTTACAATATCACTCTTTGTACCAGTTTACTAAAATAGAGTTTGCTCACAGGAGGGAAGTGTCTTACGATATAACTTTTTGTACAGTTTACTAAAATAGAGTTTGTTCACAGGAGCGAGGTAGAGGTGGACCTCCTAGATCCAAGATGGAGATGGCTATGGCAATGACAGGCAGAGAGCGGCGTCAGTATATGGAATGGCGAGCAGAGCGTGAGGCGGTGGACCAGGCCAGAATTGATCGTCAGAAAGCCTCCTCTGGGGAATGGCGACGAGAGTGGGACGTTGAGAAAAACATCAAGGAGTAGGTCACACTTAATCACTAATTAACAGTCTTTTCATTTATCAGCATTATTCAAAGAAAAATGTATGCGACAAAAATTATACTTGGTTTAGTTCTTTCCCATTCATGTGAAGATGACAATTTTACGAACCCCATTGATTTTTAGGGTCGCAGGTTAATTGAAGCCAATTTGATTCATTAAACAGAAAATGTTGTTGGCAAGATTCATAGAAATGCTGTGTTAAACAGTATAATCAACCTTGCATACATGATGTACTTGTTTCCTGTCATGAGCCCTGTTGATTTTCAGAATCACTTAGATTAAAGGCCATTTTGAGTCATATTATAAAGTTGGATGTCAACACCATTTATAAAAACTAAATATTTGTGATGTACTTTTCAAGATATTTAAACTTGAAAATTTGATTTCTCATCATCAGGCTTCGTATCTAGATGACAAATAAAAAGCGAAATTATACAGTTACAAATTGTGTTTTGAATTTTCATTAAGAAACATTTGATTTTCCAGTTTCGATGATCAAGAGAATCCCAAAAGATCAGAGCCTGCCAAACGACCAGGTAGGTTGTACTATCAGTTTGTTTGTACAGTAATTTAGATATAATGATTACATCAATTACAAATTAGAGTTAATTGTAGATTTTACTGACATTAACTTTGAATACCTTACAGAATAAGTTTGGTCATGTGTATTTGTATCGAATAGAATATACAAACAAATATTCTATATACCAAAAAAAGTTCTTTTTCTCCTCTAGAATATACAAAACAAATATTCTCTATGCCAAAAAAGTTGGGTTTTTTTTTCCCTTTGGAATATACAAAAAATTATTCTTTATATCAAAGAAGGTGTCTTTCTTCTCTGGAACATACAAAAAACCTCTACATACCAAAAACAGGCATTTTTCTCCTCTCTGTAATACCTCATTTGATGCTAATTATAATTCACGTTTGAACTTGGTGAGTGGCTGAAGTTGGATGTATTTGAAGTGGGAAAGAGCATTATAAACCTTATAGAAATGACCTACGATTGATGCTATGGTGTTCACTGGTAATGACCAGTGTTTTGTAACTTCGTGGATCATTTCTTTTAAGAGAAAGAAAACAAGAGAGAGAGGAACAAATGTTATTTCTTCACAGTCAGCTAATATCCAAATCATATGTAACATAGGACACCTGTATCATTATACATCACAACCTAGCCTCATTATTCCAGCCTCCTGTAATCTGATTATCTGACTATCCAGGCTGTGTTATATAGGACATAGTACTTATTTCCTGATTCTATTCAGATTTACTCTAGTAAAGATCAATTTTATTGGGGGATTGAGGTAGTCAACACGAGGAGTAGGTAGATCAGTCAACACGAGGAGTAGGTAAACCAGTTGACCTTGGGAGGAGGTAAACCAGCTGACCTTGGGAGTAAGTAAACCAGTTGACCTTGGGAGGAGGTAAACCAGTTGACCTTGGGAGGAGGTAAACCAGTTGACCTTGGGAATAGATAAAGCAGTTGACCTTGGGAGAAGGTAAACCAGTTGACCTTGGGAGGAGGTAAACCAGTTGACCTTGGGAGAAGGTAAACCAGTTGACCTTGGGAGGAGGTAAACCAGTTGACCTTGGGAGAAGGTAAACCAGTTGACCTTGGGAGGAGGTAAACCAGTTGACCTTGGGAGAAGGTAAACCAGTTGACCTTGGGAGTAGATAAACCAGTTGACCTTGGGAGTAGATAAACCAGTTGACCTTGGGAGTAGATAAACCAGTTGACATGGGAGTAGGTAAACCAGTTGACCTTGGAGTAGATAAACCAGTTGATCTTGGAATAGGAAAACCAGTTGACATGGGAGTAGGTAAACCAGTTGACCTGGGGAGTTGGTAAACCAGTTGACCTTGGGAGTAGGTAAACCAGTTGACCTTGGAATAGGAAAACCAGTTGACCTTTGAGTAGGTAGACCAGTTGACCTGGGAGTAGGCAGACCAGTTGACCTGGGAGTAGGTAAACCAGTTGATCTGGGGGTAGGTAAACCAGTCGACCTTGGGAGTAGGTAAACCAGTTGACCTTGGGAGAAGGTAAACCAGTTGACCTTGGGAGTAGATAAACCAGTTGACCTTGGGAGTAGATAAACCAGTTGACCTTGGAGTAGGTAAACCATTTGACCTTGGAGTAGGTAAACCAGTTGACATGGGAGTAGGTAAACCAGTTGACCTTGGAGTAGATAAACCAGTTGATCTTGGAATAGGAAAACCAGTTGACATGGGAGTAGGTAAACCAGTTGACCTGGGGAGTTGGTAAACCAGTTGACCTTGGGAGTAGGTAAACCAGTTGACCTTGGAATAGGAAAACCAGTTGACCTTGGAGTAGGTAGACCAGTTGACCTGGGAGTAGGCAGACCAGTTGACCTGGGAGTAGGTAGACCAGTTGACCTGGGAGTAGGTAAACCAGTTGATCTGGGGGTAGGTAAACCAGTCGACCTTGGGAGTAGGTAAACCAGTTGACCTTGGAGTAGGTAAACCAGTCGACATGAGGAGTAGGTAAACCAGTCGACCTGGGGAGTAAGTAAACCTGTTGACCTGGGAGGAGGTCAACTGGTTGACCTGGGAAGTAAGAAGGCTGAATTAATAAGGCTAGGTAGTGTTTATAATTTGGAGTCTGGATGTACTATACCTTGACTGTAATACATGACTTTTAGCTCGACTTATTTTAAACTACACTGGTATAATTATTTTGTTCAGCATATATCAAACCTTGATGTAGAATTTGTTCTGTTTTTATCGTTTTGCTTTCTAAGACTATTTCATTCTCTGTTACGGCTACTATCTGTTTTGTTTAAAAACTGGAATCATTGTTAGGTTAGGTTAGATAGACTCATGTGGGATGTTGCTTGAAAGTGTGATACAATTATTTCAGTTGTTTCAGTAATCCTGTAAATAGTTATCTTTACTAATATGGGCACTAGTACTTAATATGGGTTGACAAGCTTGAATTTTATGATTTGAAGCTGGTCGTATAGGCAGTGGTCGATTTGACCGCGGCGAGCGAGATGATAGACAGAAAGGTGAGAACTGTGAGCAGCCAGGTATATATATATATAAGTATAGCACACATTTGTAACTCGTGCTTGCTCCATAGCTGTGTCCCGCAGTATACTTCCCTACAGTAACACTCATTAATGGTGGACCTCATGTCACCTCTCACCCTATTTTGTAGCATGTATTGGAAATTGGTTTTAATGCATGTCTCCTTACTACTGTCAATTTTTGTTTCTACATTCTGATTCGTTCATTGTTTTCGCACTAATTGACATATGTTAAGAGAAATTATTATCTCCAATTCATCACAAATTAAATGGACTTTGTTCTCTGCTTCAAGGTTCTATTCGACTTGTGTCCCAAAACGAAGCAGATTAATGTGTGTCTTTATTTTTTCAACAGTTGAAATAGATAGTTATTGAACTCTGAAATGATTTATCAATCCAGGCAGTGACCGAAAAGTAATGAACAGTGTTATATAAATACACATACATGTACAAACAATGTCATGCCTATAGCGTTCATGTTGGCATAAATGCAGTGGCTTTCATACCAGATTGTGAAGCATGATTGTGATTATTGATCAAAGTGTATTTATTAAGAAACATTGCATTGACAATGCATTTAAGTCCTGAAAATTATATTATATGCTGTTTTAGATTGCACGAGATATAAACATGTTCAATTCGGCTCTTGGTTCCAATTTGTTTGTGAGATGTAATTGCTTTAGTGAAATTTTGTAAGAGTTTCTTCCCAACTACCATCAATGTAAAAGTTTTGAATTTTCATTTGTGCCCATCATCAGTAGTCAAGATGGAAGTCTAATGCTTTCAGTTGTTTTTGTAGGCAGTGAAATTTAATACTCATGAACACATTATTATGCCGAGTGGGTTTCTATACTCTGCTGACTGTATGGTGATAGATTTATGTTGTTCATATTAACAGATGTAATAGTTTGCTAGAATAAATATATAGTATTGTATTTGTGTAAGTCATCATCATTAACTCTTTATTCTTCAGTTCATTTTGTTTTACAGGTGTACAATCACCTAATTAGTAATGCATAGAATCTTTCTTCCCAATCACAAAATTTGTTTTTCTTTTTTGACATTTTTCAATTAGAGCACCCTTTCCACTGTACATGTATCATTCCTCATTTGGATCTCAGTTGTATTAGTGGGCTATATTATAAATTATGATCTAACTAAAATGTAATCAGATTTTTTTCTGGTAAATTCTGATTAATTCTTAAGATTAATAACATTTGCTTTTACACATCTTTCAGAGTTTAAATACAGTAGGTAAAAAGTAAGCACAATATGCCATTATTGAACAGATTATGAATTATGTATTGTACAGGAACAGATGGAAATGAACATATTGTTATGTATAAACAGGTACTTCCTTGTATGCTTTTCTGATAAAAAATGGCAAAGGACGAGATGGAATTGCTTATGGTTACAGGGACCATTGTAAACCAAATTCCTTTAATTTCAACATTCACAGACAGAAAAATTTTCCTCGTAGTCTGCACATAAAAACCAATTTTCTCCAATATTAACAGTTTTTATCTAGTTTGCAATTGATTAATGACTTAACTTAAGTAAGTACACTGTATGTACAGAATACCATTCAATTTCATTACCAGTAGGTATAGGTGAAGATCTATGTGTGAAATGTAGCAAAACATGCAAAAACAAGGCTAGAGGTTTTGCTTGTCAGGAATTCACCGAGATAAAATGCTGAATGGTTACCATTGTTTTGAGCTGTGATGCATGCAATCTAAAAATATTGATTATCATAAAAAATGATGTATTGGTAAAAATGCATATGTTCGGAACACCAATAAGATATTTTGATTCACTTTTGCAAAATTTTAGGAACACCAAAATGTCCTGACTTAATTTGTACATACAATGTATATTTATTCATAAACTAAAGCTTGTTTTATCTATAATGGGATGCTCACACCCACAGATTCAAGGTTCAAAGTATGTTTTTTAAAGCAAGGACATTTCTCATATCATATGTAGGTTACCCTCCGCTCTAATTATGCATGTTCAGTTTTGTGCCTGATCAAGGAAAAGATGACCAACAAATGACCATCTTAAATTTTGACTGGAAGTAAATTATCACTACCACTGAGAAGTACTCGAATGAAGATTCTTGAACTTGATGTGTAGGTTCCTGTTGGTCTCTAATTTTGATTCTGATTGAGAAAACAAACTAGGCTGACATGTATCCATCTTTGATTTTGAGTTATGTCCAGTTGGCCGCCAGTTCTATTTTGAGTCTGATCTCGAAGAACGAATGGCAGACAGTCAGCCATCTTGGATATTGACTGTCAATAGTTTGTTTTTGCTATTTCTAGAGAAATACTGGAAAGTTATTCTCAAACTAGTTATGTAGGTTTCCCACTGTCCCTAATTTCTACCTATTCAATTCAGTTCTACCTTTTCAATTTTTTGTCTGATTGGTAAATCAAAATGGCCAACAGTGGCCGGCCATTTTGGATTTTGACTGTTGAAGTTTGTTATTTACAGTATTTCTCGGAAGGTTCATGATCAGTCTTTCTCATATTTCATGTGTTGGTTCCCTTTGTTTTAAAATGATCTAATGATTAAGAGGAAAAGATGAAAGATTAGAAAAGTAGGGAAAATCAGTCTTGCATGGACCAAAACAGATAATTTAATTGTGCTGGCCAAGACCCCTCTCATTACAATTGGTCATAAATAGAAACTGTTTGGAAATGGAAAATTGCAAAAAAGTGCTATGAGAAAAGGATGCTTGAATATTGTGCTAAAAAGATAAAGTTTTAACCTTGGTCAATGTGTTAAATCTATCCCATAATACTCATCTCAGCTTTTCAATAACCAGACTGAACAGATACATGTACATGTACTTAGTTTTAACATGTTAGATGTTGTGAAAGAGCATTAAATTTCATAATTATGATGCATATTTTTTACAGCATGATTTTAGTATCAAATTAGCAAAACTGTCCAGATTATATTAAGGAATGTTTGTACATGTATTATCATTTCCATGAAGGACAGATAATATATCAATGTGTGAAGCCTCTTTCATACTTTTCTATGTATCACAAATAGGTTGTTTACAGCCTTTTCCTATTGTCCAGTGTCAATAAGAGCTCTAAAACATATTTTGATACATGTAATTGGTTTGTGAGATTTGCTATACAAAGGGAAGTCTATACAGCTATGAATCATTAAGTATTATTCAATCATAAGAGTTTAAATACAAATTTAAAATTAGATATTTCCTGGATGTTCTCTGTATCCAACAGGACATTAATTATAAGTAGACTCTATATATATATCAGTCCTCCATTTATGTGTGAATTTTGAAAATCACAGGGGAAAATGTGTTACATTTCCCAGTTTTGAAATATTATTTTTAGTCAGGATGGAGCATATTGTAGTTCTGTCAGATATGACATTTGATTGTAGTATTGTAAAGATAAGTAATATAATCTCATCATTTTCTTTGTTTTTTTCCATGCTATAGGTACAGGTCAACCCGAAAAGGCACCAAATCGACAAAGGGATGGGGAAGGAAGCCGACCCAGAGAGGGGGAAGCACATCCTCGCAAAAGAGAGGAAAATGATAGAGAGGGTCCACCGAGACCAATGGGGCGAGGTAGAGGCAGGGGGAGGGGACGTGGTCGCCCAGGGAGTGGGGAAGTGAAGCCCCAGAGGGTAAGGACAACATCAGGTGAGGACAGGAAAGTAGAGACACAGCATGACCTCCTTGTCATCAAACTAGACAACTCACCAGGAAAGGTGAGTGATGGAAGTGTGGAAATTGAGTACTCGGACGGGGAGACGCCCAATAGTACGGTCATCACCACCTCCTCTGGCAGATTGCCCAACTCTCGCACAGCCCAAACATCCACTGAGGAACTCTGGTGGGATGAAGAGGCTGACGACCTCCTCACAGGTAGTCTGATTGGTGAGGACGGCGATGATATCTTTGAACATAAGGAACTGTTTGGGGAACATGTGAGTCTAGAAGAAGACCATGATGGTCTGAACCTCCATGACAATATTCAGGAAGACCAGTTCCTGTATGACTATGAGGAGGGTCAATTCGATAGTACTCCACGCCAAAGTCAAAGTCAGGGTGACACAGACGAATGGGAGGACTGCCCGGAGGATGAGGAGGAAGAACTTGAAAATCATGCTAAATCAGATGGGATCAAGATCAACTGCCATCTTAACCCTGAGGCTCCAGAGTTCACACCCCACTCTCCTCATTCCCCAATCTCAGAGGCACCTGTAAACAAAGCCTCTAAGAGTACAGGAAACGCACCTGTGGGTAAACATGCTACTGCTTCTTCTAAACCCCCACACACTCCGCACGCCAAATCGTCAAAGGCCGCTGTTAAAGGTGAGGACGGCCATTCCTCAGGGCAAAAAATGAGGAGAGAGGCTCAAAGAGAGGATAAAGCCGCAAAGAAGCCACTCAATGACAGTAGTGATAGCAAGCAGAAATCTGCTACAGTTGAAAGTCCAAAAGTGGACGGTACGCAGAAATCTGCAACAGGAAAGAGTCCTAAAAAGAATGATAAACAGAAACCTTCTTCAGGCGAAAGTCAGAAGAAAAACAGTGGACCTGTTCCACATAAGGACACTAAAGTAGAGGAGACAAAGGACAAAGTGTCAAGTGAGGCACAGAGCACTAGTAGTTCTCAAAAGAAGGAAGAAAGTAGTGAAGTACTCACATCCTCCGAAGGGAAAGATTTTCCTGAAGGTAAGGATACTAAGGAGGAGTCCAAAACAGAGAAGGAAACATCCTCTAAACAAGAGGATGAAGTAAGCTCTGAAGTGAAGGACAATTCCTCCACACAAGAGGAGGATGTGCATTCCTCCTCAGAGGACAATAGTCCTATTAAAGGTGACACACCTTCAGATGAGGGTGAGGTCAAACCACAGATGGCCGAAAATGTTGACAAGGCAGAGGGAAAACCTACAGAAGTCGACAGCCAGACACTAAACGACTCACCAGTCGAGGCAGCACAAATCCCAGATGTGGACAGTTCAGGTGAACAAATATATATTAAAAGTACACACTGTATGAATATTTATTTATAACTTATGAGTTTCTTATGTCTTTAAAGATACATGGAAATATTGTAATTTTCTTGAAACATGTATGCATGTACATCATTACTTACTTTGCTTTTTGAATTACTTTTATTAATAATTTGTTTTATTAACAGTTGATAATAAGACAACAGTTAGCCTACTTATTTATTATGAATTACATCTTATTTGCTTTCTCAGTAAAATTTCTTCTGAATAAAATTTTCATGAGACAATTTCTTGCCAGAGGACACCCTGGCCTAGTTTAAAATGACGAAGAGTTTAGAAGAAAAAAAATGTTTGTTGATGATAAACATTATTAGTACTGTGATGAAATTTGTATCATACCTGTAGTATTGAAGGCAGAGGTGAGGATAGCAAGACTTTACAAAAAAAAAATGTTTTAAAAAAATACCTGTTTATATTAAACAGTTTATTACTGTAATTTAGTAAGTTTATGCTCCACCTGTAATGTTCTATAGGCCAAGGTGAGGATTGTAAGGATCCCGAGAGCCCCAGCCTTCCACAGGAGGATGGTGAAGCTGCCTCCTAAGCTCATATCAATGCCAGTGCTGATCATCTCCTTGTAAGTTGGGGTATTGAGTCGCCACTGGTTCCGTTTGAAGAAAAATTAACGACATTTATTTTCAAGATTTCCAGTCAAACAATACAGAGGGACCCTATTTGAAAACTATCTCACTTTGATATGAAATGCACAGTAGAAACCATATTTACTGTCACTATAATAGTGAAATTGGTTTTATAGAAAAAATATAATTCATTGTTAATATCTTTAATCATAATGGTAAACACTCTAAGAGTTTATAAAATTACCCAAAGAGCTTAAAGTAGAAAACTTTGAAACTACGATTTAACCAGAATTAATGGTCAATTTGGTCAGACAAGAAAATATGAGTCTCAGGTTGCCAAGTTTATCTATGTTTGCCTTGAGGTGAGGGTTTTTTATGTGTGGGTGTATTATGGTTAACAGACTCCACTAATACTTGTTGTCTTTTGTTCCAGCTAACTCCTGGAGAGATACACAGACAATGAAGGAGGTCCAGCACCCATAATCCATCTTTCGCTGACCAGTAGTAAGTGGTCAATCATGTACAGTAGTTAAAGCATCTTCTGACCTGTAAGTGTGTCGCCTCGCATTTACTGCTTTCTCATACTGTGTAAAGCATTAATACAGATGAATGAATGTCTGTGGACCTGAAACTATCATGAAAGTTGTACATCATGTCTCAAGGAAATGCATGTTCAGATCACTTGATTATCTCCCCCTGTATCATATAAAGTTGCTCTATGGAACTTGTATTGGCAATTTTGAACTAGGATCAACTCAAGTGACCTCTTTGACCGAAGACCAGAATGATCTGCCACTCTGAACGTGTACTAGTATTAAAAGATTAGCACATGTAGTATACAAATTCTAAGATGCTAAATACAATTTACTACATTGTATACATGTATCATCAATTTGTAAGATCTTCCTAATTAACTGTAAAAGGTCTTTATGGTTGTTTCTCGTATTGTTTGGACAGTTGACAGTCATGATTAGGTATTATTGAACTGATATCATGGATATGACTTTAGAATCTTAAAGTTTGGCAAAGTTAATATGATTAATTGATATCCGTGTACCTTAATATCTGTATGGTTCATGTTCTTTACAAGTTTGTTGATTGCTTTAAGATAGGGAGATAATTTAACAAAATCTAAATTGCTTCTTTTCAAAATGAAGTATGTTTATAACTCAAAAAGTACTAAAGTTCAATTGTTTATAACTCAAAAAGTACTAAAGTTCTAATATAATTTACAAACTATTAAAATGATTAATATGTTTGTAGATAAAATGTTCTATGTGCCAAAAAATATTAAAGGAAAAAGAATTTCTTGTTCTATTTTTTAACAATTATATTATATGGAATTTTTCTTTCAATGGAATGGATGAATTTATGAAGAAATTTTAAAAAGAAATATCTGTGATAGAGCATAGAGATGGAGAAAAACTTTGTTCAACTTAATGTTGGGTTTTATGGATTTTACATATACATTTGTATGTAGTACTTCACAAACTGTTTCACTGCCGATCTATTGGAGAATGTCGAATAACTTTCTTCCAGCTGATATTATTGCCGGTTTTATCACATTTTTATGTGCATAACTGAACAACGTTGTATATTTTATACTCATATTTACCTGTGCGAGGCCTAAATGTATTGTTATGATTTCTGTGTTAAAATGCCTTTAACTTAAGATTGATAAAATATTTGCTTCTAAGTTACACTCTCTCTGAAAGTTTGCTTTTAACAACACTAGTTACAAATAAAAATTTAATTTACAAAAAATACATTCTTTTTTACCAAATAGGGCAAGTATTTTTGTTACCTTAGCCTATAGTGTTGTGTTTATCTGCAGAACCTGATACCATGTTGGCCACTGGTATATTATGACGCATGCTTTTAGAACCTTGCCAGGTTATGAGATTTGAAATGAAAGATATCGTGAATGAATTCATTTTTATTTCTGTCATTGATTATCATGGAAGTGTTGAAGTGTGATTGGACACATGGTGCTTAGATGAATTCATTCGTTTGAAATATGTACATATCATAAGTACATGTAAGTCCTCAATATGAGGAGAAGTGTAAGATTCACAACTGTATTGTTCATACTACTTTGAACATTTATGCTCCTTGTGTTATAATAGCATGTACACATTGATCTTTCCAAACCTTAGGTTGATCTGTTATGGAAAATTCTAAACAAATCATTTATGTTTCAAACAACATATAAAGTTTTAAGTTACTATGAGTTCATTAGATAAGTGACTTCTAGTTTTGTTGCTAGATTTTGTATTTATATAATCCTATATTGGTTGTGGGTTGATACCTCTCTGTCTCGGAGTTAGGCAATTTTGTAATAATGATTTAGACAAGTTGTGATTATTAATAACACAAGTTTTAATGATGAATTACACTAGTTTTGGTGATGAATTACACTAGTTTTGGTGATGAATTACACTAGTTTTGGTGATGAAAGACAAGTTGTAATGATGAATTACACAAGCATTGCTGAGGAGATGAACAAGTTGTGATGACAAATTACACAAGTTTTGCTGATGAGTTAAACAACTTGTGATGATGAGATACACAAGTTGTTAAGAATTGTTGTGGAAGTTGTAATGGTAAGTTAGTACATTAAAATGAATAGATCATCAATATTGCAGGATATTTGTACACATTGTAACGGAAATTTTCTTGTCTGATGGAATTTTTTAAGTACGCAATTTGCTATATATGGTGTCAGTGCAACTGATTTAACCAAATTAAGATTTGTGAATACAATGCTTTATAATCACCTACTGTTGAATGGTGTAATTTTATGCATGATATGAATTTGAGATTTTTGTATGCAATGTGTTCAACTAATGATCCTGACGGACAAGTATGCTTTGTGATGTAGGCATAAAATGGAATAGTTATCTGTGAGTGATGTATTGTGTATTGATATATTTATTGTTTTCATTTTGTATGGAATTGGAGCTACTATTCATCAGATGCGTTTTAAACCATTGAGTGATTTTATGTTTGGATGAGGGGTGACAGAAAAGCGCATAAACTCTTGAATTTGATATTTGCCATAAATACCTGGGTGTCCATAGATACTCATGTCTTTAAATATTGTATCTTAATAAAGATTTTGATTTTCGCAAAATATCAGACTGGATATCATTATGTACGTATGAAATAGTTAGTATGCTTTCCCTACTGTGTACCTCTCTTACTGAAAGTACCTAATTATAGTTTCTGTTAAAGTTATACCTCTCCACCAGGTTACACAATCATTGTTATTTCAGAAGGACTTTTCAAAATATTTTTTCAGCTATACAAGTCATTAGTTTGATTCCACCAGGACTTTGTTGGTATATCAAACTAAAACCACATTATAGAGGTCAGAGTGGTACTGTTACCAAAGAGGGTGCAACAAGTTCTTTACCAAGGATCAAAAGTTCCCAGTTACCTGGATAATTTACCAACATAAGGTTATTTAGTGAATAGGGGATATGATAGAAGTATTGGGAATATGTGACGAGGAACTTAATGTTTTCTTACAAATAAGATTTTTATGGATATACCCCCTCCCCATATATTCCTCCCTTTTGACACACAACTGATGGATAATAGCTCGTATTTCTTTATATCTAATATATTCTTGAGTTCATTTTCATACTCACTAAATTAAATTTTTACTTTCAAAAAAGGCATACTGCTGTATTTGTACGTATTTGTTACATGTACAGTGAGCTGGTGTTGAGTTACTCCGATATCCTCACCAGAATACTGGGATTGTTTTGTTCCACCAAATCTTGTCCTTTAGTGTTTTGTGTTAAACCCCACCTTATACTTATTTTGGTTTGGTATATAGATCAGTCATGCTGAATACAGACAAGGAAAATCTGTTCACTCTCAAGTGGAAAAGATAACAAACCATATCAGCTGTAGGATAATTGTTTATTAAGAACGGATACAAAACAAATATTGAAAAAAAAAATCTTAGAGAGAAAATAAGCATATATCATGAAATCATTGTCATCGTTATCATTGCATGGTGTTAAAGGTCATACTTTTGTAACAGGGAACAAACATTCCCAGACAGAAGTCACATACTGTAGACTTCTTTTATATTGTTTACTGACATTACTAAAAAAGTAAAAAAAATAATAATATGCAAACCATATATCCTACACTATCTGGAACATATTGGTACATTACTTATATAATTTATAATAAAACCCTTTTACAAATATGTTTCTTTTGTTATTTTTTGTGTAACCTTCTTCCCAATTGATTTCAAACAAGAATATTTTTGCAGTCTCCAGATGTACATTGTGGAAGGAAGAATTTCATATTAAAGGTGTAGTGTACATTCTGTACCTACTGTTGTTGATACCGAAAAACCATTATCAAAAACTGATGTTGATTCTGTAATGTATTGTGAACATATTTGGTTGTCATCTGCCTATAGCTAAATATTTTGATTTTAATTGCACACATTGTTCTGTGTATTATTAGTCAAATTTGATGACAACCAAATTTTTTCACAATACTAATCACTCATCTTACATAAGATATATGTAATTAATTTTACAGTAATGATAGACATTCATTGAGGACAACATAGGATTAAGCCTTAATAAAGGAATGTACTTTCTCCTGGTGATCAACCAGGAAGGGTTCTAATTAAATTTTTGTCCCAATGAACAATCTTGCTCATAGAAATTATCATTTGTTAAATATTTAAAGTAATTACAAACAGAAAAAAAGTATGCTATATCACAGTCTTTAGTCATTTGAATTGTACATATTCCTCAGAAATGTCACACTTTACATTATAGACATTCTATATGCTTGGTGTTTAACATTTCAATACACATTCACACCTATTTTCTGGATCTCTAATATGTATGATTACAATGTACAATATAAACCGTAAACGACGTATTTAATATGACTATTGTAAATATCAATAATATATATACAAATATTTATCAATCTGTAAAAAAAAAAAAAAAAATGTTATGGATGGCTTACAAGATCATATTCCAGGACTTCTCCTCGCCTGTTTCTCTCACATTGTCATTAAATGGAATTGTCCCCAGAAACATAGGTAATATTTTGGTCGTCTGGACATAGTTTAGACTTCCTATATATCTCTACAGGCCAGGAAAACCCCAGAGATCGGAGAGATGGAGTGTGAACAGGCACCTCGGTAGGCAAGAAAAGTCTCGCTGAAGAAAGTCTGAAATATACAAAATGTTAAATGAAATATTAAAACATGTACAACAAATTGATAATTTTGATATCAAAGAGCTTTAAAAGCTGAGTTGTGTTTGTTTTCGTGGACAAACAGATTTGCCAGTGTTCGAATATAAATAAATCACTTAAATATTTTGATGAAAGAAAAGAAAAAGTCACAAGGCAAAATTTTTTTATTTGAATTTAGCATGAGAATATTATTTTATGAATGCACGAACTTTAGGTTTGCGTGATAAAGAGAAACTTGTATTTGGGAACATGCGACTCAAACACGGTCAATATTTAATTTGAGCAGACATAGATTTTTGTTTCAAGTAAACCACACATGTATGTAAACATTGACTCTGTTTCCTGAATTAAAAAAAAGGGAAACTCGTGCAAGTTCTTGTGTATACCTGGTAACTATACTATATATATTGTAGTATAACGAACGACTTTCACGACCATACATGTACTTTTGACATAGCATGGTTATTTAATGATAGTCAATAATATCACAATTGCTTCTAATTGACATTTATGTGTCACCAATAGCCCAAGTTTTCTCTGGCCCTTACACGCCGTCTGGTGTAGGCTTTATGGCGTTAGGGCCAGAGGAAACCTCGGGCTAGTGTCACCAACTGATATATAATCCCAGCATGATTTCTCGCTCATGAGATAAAAAAATGTGCCAGAATGCTGTAAAGGGATTGAATTGGATGGAAATCTTTTTCTTGAGATGTAGCATTTTATGAGTGTTTCATATATCGCATTAACACAGTTATATATAATGTGGAGTGCTTTAGTTTACGTCAATGTAGAATGGGTGCGAGTACACATTACTATATTTGTACAACACAATTATGACAGGTTGTTTAAATCTTAGACCTTCAAATCATCATACAAAACTCGGGAAATTACTTCATGAAAAATGCTAAGTCCAAGCTTCACACAAATATTGAACTAGCATACTTTGATTTGTATATAAACAAAAAGCAAAAAAATTAAATCAGTCTTTAAGGTAACATTTTATGGGAGAATGGATTGAAGAGAAGGCATTGGCAGGCATTGCTATTGAGGTCCAGATTAAAACTCCACTTGACGAATCCTGTTGGCAACAGCCCAATGAATAAAACTCAGTGTGCCAAGAGTTTGATTTGTATATTTTCTCCAAAAATAAAACCTCGGAGCTTGTTTTTGTGACTGAGACATTGGGGTCAGACGTGAAAACTTTTCATCTATACACATAGAAATCGTGAACATTTGGAAAATAGTGATGCGAACTAATAAAGAGAGTGGATTCTCGAAAGAAAAAAAATACTTGTATGAGAATTTTTGAATACAGTCAATATTGTTTTAATAACAGTCCTTTTATCAAATATCAATTCCTAGGTATTTTGAGGCATAGACTGAAATTAAAACAAAAATTGATGATTGAAATGTTTTATTTCCGTGCGTCGAACACTTGTGCGCACGATTTTGAGAAATTGAGAATACCAGTTCTATCTAGAAGCTTCCTCATGTTATCAACAAACACCTTCACTAATTTCTCTGGTTTATCGCCCTTGATCAGCCAGGGTCATATTGAAGCGGGATCTCTTTGTAGTAGTTGGTGGCTACATAACTGAACGAAAAATGGGAGGCACATTGTAAGCCATCGAGCAATTAGGGCATTGCCCAGGGACACAGTCACGACAGAACAGACCGGTTTGCCTCTCAGTTTCCCGAGAAACACAGACCGACACGGTTAGGGAATGTCGAAACTACACACTTCGGGCCTTCATGGATCTTTAAGTGTGTGTGTTTTCCATACTGTATACGATTATATATTCTCATGGCACATATCTCTATGAACAATGGATATACACATACCCAGTATATGTTCCAATTATTTAATAGTGTAAGGAAAATTGAGAACAGACATATTTGAAGATTGCAGATGGATTTGCATATAATATACGTTTAAGGTCTTAAACTTATTGTTCAAATAAAGTCGTTAGCTCCACATAGCTGTTAATTAACTTCACCTCACATTGACAAACTTATGTAATAGTTAATTGTCTGAAAAGCATCCTTACAAATGACACATTAATTAACTTGAATACAATTTTTTATTTCTTCTGAAAGACGTAACTGGAATTAGCATTTTGAGAATTAATATCACAAATGACACCATGAAACACGCACGTGTTGCTTTATGAGAATCAAGTGTCATTACTAATATTACAGTCAAAGGAACATTTAGCTTAATATGTCGTTATTACGTAAGATCTGATAATTACTAACTCTCTAGTCTTAAAATCTCCTTACTGTCTGTCATACCTTCTGGGAATATACACCAATATGTGTCATGATTTGTAATCCTCTCTGACAGAAATACTTTTTTTTTGAGATTCTTTGATTCTTGAGATTGTGACTCATAGAATTTGTCTGTTTGGGATTTGATTTACTGCATTACCCAAGTAAAGCGGACGTAATTCCATTTCATCTCGGTGAACAATTGCACGATATTTCCTTTCATACTCAATAATAAAACCTAAACTGAACTTATAATAAATTGATATTTTCGCACTTTCTGACTGGTTAAAACAGAGTCACGTGATTTCCGAAAAAACAGGTAAAACATGCTGGTAAGCTGGGTGAAGATTAATTATGAATTACTTCCCCTTGGTATTGACCAACAGTGTTAAATATCTTGCATGCTTTTGAAACATGAAAAGCTATAACCTGAATGCTTGAAGGTTATAAAATCGTTAAAAAAGTTAGTGTAATGAATGTCTTATAGTTTACATTCAATTGATAAAAAACTATATTAAATTTTTTTTTAAAAAAAAATTCAAATATTTACAAAATTACATGTACAAATGTTACTTGCATTCATTGATTTTGACAATTAAAATAGTCATTTTATGATACAATTATTATTGCCTTTTTATTTCAGTCAATAATTGTTTTATTAGCCTGAAAAAATATCATTCTAGGTTGATATTTTCTCAGGTTAATAAAACATGCATGTATCCCCCTTATCGAAACCCTATTGTTGTATAATATGTGGCTCTGGTAATGATGTTATCGCAGACGGAGCAACATGGAAGAATTTCAGAAGAAAGGCATTAAGATAAATTGACTGTTTTGATTTTTAATAATCATGAAATGAATTCGAGTAATACTTCTACATGTAATGAGATTAGAGACTGATTTGTGAAGCATTCGTAAATATTTCATTTCATCTTTTAATCAGTACACAATCGAAATTAGATAAGAAATCTAATGCATTAAAATGCTTTAATTACATTTCAGTATGATTCGTATGTGTCAAAGCTATTGCTTGTCATGTTTCAAAAGTGTACAAGATATTTTATAGATTCATAATTAATCAAGTTTTAGAAACACCCAGTCAACGAACACTTTTTAACAACATTTTTAGGATGGCCGGTCAATATGACTTTTTATTTGGAATCACATGACACTGTTTTAGCCAATCAGAGAGTATAAAAATACGATTTATAATAATATACCATACAATAGAGGGCATTCTAGGAAAATACGTTAATTATCTTGATAACAGTAAATTTGCATAGGGGCATTGTGACTTCACAATGGTTTTGATGTCATAAACACAATATTAACTCGATGTTTCTGAAAAGAGAAACATCAGGTTAATAACTCAAAATATTATCCTCCTCGTGACTAAGTTTTAACCAGTGAGAATTTAGAAAAAATTGACAATGTTTGATTGTACATTATAACAATATAAACCTTATAACAATGAGAAAGACAATAGAATATAATAGACATATTACATCACGAAAGTAGAGTAGACCTCTACACCTCGATTATTATCTACAGAATTATGTTGAGCTCGATTTTGCATTTCTACATTTGAAATAGTTCCAAACCATATTCTACATTTGAAATAGTTCCAAACCATATACTTTACATTTGAAATAGTTCCAAACCATATACTTTACATTTGAAATAGTTCCAAACCATAACAGCAGAGTCTTTATATATATCATCATGTGATTAAACTCGATATACGGTATGTGTACTGTATTTGTTCTCAAGACTGAACTGAAGTAGATTGTAGAACGGAAAGACACTGTTTATGTCGGAGAAAACGCGTAAATACAAGAGAGCAACTGACGGAAGACATTAACGGATGTTAAGAAGCAAGAAGGAATGGGGGGGGGGGGGGGGGGGGGCACTTGGTTTGTTACTTGCTGGTTTTAAGAGAGGAGAATAATAGACGTTATGGGTTATTACGAATGATTTGGAAATTGTAAATTTAAGAATGGAGACTGTCAGAAGTGTCAACTTACACTGAAAGAAATATCCCACTGAAATTGCATTCAATGTAACCAAGTCAACGACTCCGCAGATCATCTTTGCTTCGAGAGAATATACTTTTGAAAATATAAATCATTTGTACCGATGAAAAAAGTTTTCTGACAATTTCACTATGACCATATATCTTCTATACAAGACCCAGCTAAAGAGCATGCGCAAATACATCAAAGGCTGACAGAAATTATTAACATTGTGCAAAACCTAGCAAATTAGCATGTATCATGTAGCAGAACCAGGAAATTGACATTTGATAGTGCTTCGCTTTTAACAAACAACCTCTGGACAAATTAATCTGTCTCACGTTTCCTCAGCGAATTTAATGCTTTAATCTGGCTTTATCACATTGACATTATCAGAGTACAACAATACACGAGAAAGATATTGTTCCTGTCAATGGTTATAAAGGATGATGAGTCAGTGATAAAGCCCGCCGATAACGCACAATCACACGATCAATTCTCCAACTGTTGCAACATGTAACATTATCCTGTCATGTCAAAAATGACGGCTTAATAAGAAATCTAAGCATGGCGATAAGTTGCGTGATTAGATTTGAAAAAGCGATAAACTGCTTTCATAATCCATAAAATAAACGATTGCAATCATCTAAAAAGGTCAGATCATTTCTTATTGAATCCTGGTTTGACGATGTAAAAATCGTGATATACCATATGTAAAACGTCGCGAGCTTGACCATACATACCGCAAAGATAGTTTTGTGTTGACTACAGTTGTCAACCCTTCTTTCCCCTACTTGGGACGGTGCGCGTGTTACTGGTGCTAGCGTGCGTGACGGTGGAGTCCGAGGGGTAGTTGATGATGAGTCTGGGCTCCGGGTGCCAGAACACTCCATAATAGACGGCTAACAGGATGGCAGACACAGATATCGATAGGACATACAGCAAGACCGTGGCCAGACGAACCCATTTCCGTCTCATTTCGTTGTCCAGGACGTCGGTCTTGACATGGGTGGTGCTGTTTCCCAAGGGACTGGGGCCACGGAAATGCACTCCCTTCATACCTGCCTCTTTATCCATCTTTACGCTATCCACTTGGAATCCCGAGCCAATGTTCTAGACGCCGACCTCGTTTTGTTGGCTGGCTTTTCCAGGGCTTACAAAGATTACTTGTATCGATTCGTCAAACAGCAGTTACATGCACTATCAACATATGTCACAACCGTGAAACAGCTTATGATGAACGGGGATAGGGATCAGCTTATGATGGCTTGGTACAGACTGGGCTCTAGGCTTGATTACAGTTGTCCTATATATGTAATTGGTCTCCAGTTTTACTGATTTGGTTGAGAACACAAAATAATAGTCTTTGTTTATATCGACATTACATGGAATAGCGACTCCATTATCTCTAGCCGAGTCGTATCGTTATAAGTCTCCGGTCCGACTCTCTGTAATATCATCATTGGTCCCGCCTGTTGCATTAGTCTTTCCAGAGCTGAATTAGTCACATCGTCTCTGATCACACCTGTGTTATAAGTCACATCGTCTCTGATCACACCTGTATAAGTCACATCGTCTCTGATCACACCTGTATTAGTCACAGTATATCTGATCACACCTGTGTTATAAGTCACATCGTCTCTCATCACACCTGTTTTAGTCACATCGTCTCTCATCACACCTGTATTAGTCACATCGTCTCTGGTGACACATGTATTAGTCACAACGTCTCTGGTCACACCTGTATTATTAGTCCAATCGTCTCTGAACACACCTGTATAAGTCACATGGTCTCTGAACACACCTGTATAAGTCACAACGTCTCTGACCACACCTGTATAAGTCACATGGTCTCTGATCACACCTGTATCAATCTCATCGTCTCTGATCATACTTGTATTAGACATATTGTCTCTGATTACACCTGTATAAGTCACGGCGTCTCTGATCACACCTGTATTAGTCAGATCGTCTCTGATCACACCTGTATTAGTCACATCGTCTCTGATCACACCTGTATTAGTCACATCGCCTTGATCATACCTGTATTAGTCACAATGTCTCTGAGTACACCTGTTTAAGTCACATCGTCTCTGATCACACCTGTATAAGTCACATCGTCTCTAATCACACCTGTTTAAGTCACATCGTCTCTGATCACACCTGTATAAGTCACATCGTCTCTAATCACACCTGTTTAAGTCACATCGTCTCTGATCACACCTGTATAAGTCACATCGTCTCTGATCACACCTGTATAAGTCACATCGTCTCTAATCACACCTGTATAAGTCACATCGTCTCTAATCACACCTGTATAAGTCACATCGTCTCTAATCACACCTGTATAAGTCACATCGTCTCTAATCACACCTGTATAAGTCACATCGTCTCTAATCACACCTGTATAAGTCACATCGTCTCTTATCACACCTGTATTAGTCACATCGTCTCTCATCACACCTGTATTAGTCACAACGTCTGTGATCACATCTGTATTAGTCTCATCATCTCTGATCACACCTGTATTAGCCACACCGTCTCTGATCACACCTATATTAGTCACATCGTCTCTGATCACACCTGTTTTAGTCATATCGTCTCTGATCACATCTGTATTAGTCACATCGTCTCTGATCACACCTGTATTAGTCACAGTATATCTGATCATCTCTGTATTATTAGTCAAATCGTCTTTGATCACATCTGTATTAGTCACATCGTCTCTGATCACACCTGTATTAGTCACAGTATATCTGAGCACACATGTATTAGTCAAATCGTCTCTGACCACACCTGTATAAGTCACATCGTCTGATCACACCTGTATTAGTCACATCGTCTCTGATCACACCTGTATTAGTCAAATCGTCTCTGATCACACATGTATTAGTCAAATCGTATCTAGTTACGAGTGTATAAGTCACACCATCTGGTAGCAGCAGTAATATTAGTCACATCATTTCTTGTGACGGTTGTCACATCGTTCTTGTTAGTTTTAGTATTAGTCACATCATCTGTTATGACAGTAGGTTAAGTCACGTTGTCTCTGATTACAGTTGTATAAGTCACATATTCTCTGTGTCACAGATTTGTATGGAGACTCATGGAAATATACAAGGAAAAGAAGACCAGATGATCCTGGAGACTAAGCGTCTTCTGCTACATCGATGACCCCGCCATACTAATCTAGGTCAAATCTGGATTAAGTCACAACCTCAGATGAGTGTTAAGGTGGTGGCAACGGAACCAATAGGTAACAAGAGCTCGTCTCACTTCATATCGCATACGAATATTTCAAAATAGGCAACAGTTGTATCAGTCACACTGTTTCTGGTGACAGTTGTATCAGTCACACTGTTTCTGGTGACAGTTGATCTAGTCACACTGTTTCCGGTCACAGTTATATCAGTCACACTGTTTCTGGTCACAGTTGTATCAGTCACACTGTTTCTGGTCACAGTTGTATCAGTCACACTGTTTCTGGTCACAGTTGTATCAGTCACACTGTTTCCGGTCACAGTTGATCTAGTCACACTTTTTCTGGTCACGGTTGTATCAGTCACACTTTTTCTGGTCACAGTTGTATCAGTCACACTGTTTCTGGTCAGTTGTATAGGTCACACTGTTTCTGACCACAATTGATCTAGTCACACTGTTTCTGGTCACAGTTGTATAAGTCACACTGTTTCTGGTCACAGTTGTATAAGTCACACTGTTTCTGGTCACAGTTGTATAATTCACACTGTTTCTGGTCACAGTTGTATAAGTCACACTGTTTCTGGTCACAGTTGTATAAGTCACACTGTTTCTGGTCACAGTTGATCTAGTCACACTGTTTCCGGTCACAGTTGTATCAGTCACACTGTTTCCGGTCACAGTTGTATCAGTCACACTGTTTCTGGTCACAGTTGTATAAGTCACACTGTTTCTGGTCACAGTTGATCTAGTCACACTGTTTCTGATCACAGTTGATCTAATCACACTGTTTCCGGTCACAGTTGTATCAGTCACACTGTTTCCGGTCACAGTTGTATCAGTCACACTGTTTCTGGTCACAGTTGTATCAGTCACACTGTTTCTGATCACAGTTGATCTAGTCACACTGTTTCTGATCACAGTTGATCTAGTCACACTGTTTCTGATCACAGTTGTATCAGTCACACTGTTTCTGATCACAGTTGATCTAGTCACACTGTTTCCGGTCACAGTTGATCTAGTCACACTGTTTCTGATCACAGTTGATCTAGTCACACTGTTTCTGATCACAGTTGATCTAGTCACTTCGTCACTAGACACATTTTTGTAGTCCGTGATCGTATTTGCTGTAGTCTTTATTCTGAGACGTTCATCAATTTGTTTGCATATCTAACAACACACATGTCTTCCGAGACCTATATAAAATCAACTGATAACTGACGATCGCATTCTCTCTCCAATCATTTTCATGCATGCCGAACTATGGGACATCTAAAGACTATGTAGAAAATAGATAAGATAACGAAAAGATTTGAAACTACAAACATCTCCTGAATGATCTTCATGTAGATAAATGCATGCATAATAGTCATTTTTCGATAAACATGTGATGAAATAGAAATCTGCAATTGTCATGCCTATAAAAACAAAAACTCAGACTTTATACTATCTAAGTGTAGCTTTGATGCTTGGCAATCAGCCTGCGTTAAATAGACGCTTTTTTAGTATTAGTTAATACGAATATTACGTAGACGTGAATGGTTGACTCCATAGACATTTTGATAATGTTTTGACATCTTCTTCTTACAATGGTATCTGAGCAATAAACTTTTTCACAAAATCACACCTCATTCCATTTTTGCTATCCAAGGGTTCTGACTCCTCGTGGAATGTAACGCAATCAGAAGCCTTGCATGGCTAGCGAAGACGAGCTCATTCAAACATGAGGAGCACAGTCGTTATTTTTGTAATGAAATGTTATGCAAAATCTTTGGGGAACTAGACATATACCAAGAATGAAATATGAGAATTATTGAATTTCTGTTTTGAGAATATATGTGTGTTTAATTCGGCGGTAAGGCCTTTCATCAGACTATTGACATACTCGTGGAACACAAAAACAAACAGAATACCGACATGCAAGCGAAATTGTAATTCTAACTCGAAATCAATAAGACAAGAGCAAAATATGAACAAAATATAGCTTTACACGGAGACAATAGAAAAATACCAGGGACTAAGACCAGGTGTTCCGAAAGACCAGGTATTCCGAAAGACCAGGTGTTCTGGAAGACCAGGTATTCCGAAAGACCAGGTGTTCCGAAAGACCAGGTGTTCCGGAAGAGTAAGCGTCTTCTGCTTCATCAGCGATTTCCATGTAAATCAAGGTCTAAACAAGATTACATCTCGCGCTCCAGGTGCTTTTCATAAAACTTACTTACTTGCAGTTGGCCCTGTTGGTTTCGTTATTAGGAAACTAGATGAAAATAGCTGAATTTGAAGAGGCTGTCGTTGATTTCAAGGGCGTGTCCTATCAGCATGGTTAAGACATTTGACATAGAGAAAGACACAATTAATGATATATGTTGTTATAATACAGGAGATTTATTGACCATGTTCAGTGTGGATATCCATCTGAACCAGCAGGGGTAATGGTGTCAGCCGTTTATCTCGATCAATACTAACGACGCCACCAACAGGGACACCTCTAAACTGCGCACTACGATTATTTCAATTTCCCTTCTGTGGATTTGACATTTCTCGATAGTTTCACACCCGCTTTCCCAAAAATAGACTGTTTACATTCATCAGTTAAAGCGATTATTACTACCAATTTTTCGATTTCTCTGAGAGATGTTGGCTTTAGAAGGACACACTTCAACACAGATGACAGTTGATGAGGAACATAGGGGAATTTTATAGTTCATCATGGACTTAACAGATACAAAAATCCAATGCTACTTTAACTTCGCATTTTAGATATATCAAACTTCATTATCCAAAACTCTGATAACTCGAAGACTCTGATTAACTTGGAGTAAAAATTCATTTTCGACAGTATACATTCTACATAAAATATACACATTACCTCGAATTCTCGATATTCTCGAAATGACAATGTTCAAACTGATCTGTCTAATATTATCTAGTTTTATCACCAGATGAATCGTACGCTTCACGGTTGGGCTGTTTGATGAAACCGTGTCCTTTCCACTTATTGAGGGTTATGCCACGCTTGTTTATGTCAAAGACCATATCATATGGTGAATCTGATGTCGACATTTATAAATGTCAGCTTTCCATTGTAATATGATATCCTTGTGGAGACATTGTGTATTATAATGACACACTTATCGACAATCCTCGCCGAAATACCAGGGGTTAATTATCCACCGTTAAAAATGTTAATAGGTACGTTATGCTGTTCAATCTCCACGTGGCTCAGGCTCTGTACCACACGTCAGGGTGCTGTTTTACCCTTGATCAGACTTTAGATGATAGCGAGAAGTTATAGCCAAGCCTCAAATGGCTTGAATATAACAGTTACAACATCATTTGCTAGAATAATCCATCATACACTTTTTTAGGTAAAAAAATGATAATACTGTAAAAGTTTTGAATTTCATCGGTGCCTCCGATGACAACATTATATTTGGAAACATTACAGGATATTCAATAAAGAAAATATTACGGAAATATTTACCATCGTTAAAACACGGAATTCAAAACAATACGGAACGATTCCGCCAAAAAATGGAAAACAGGGAAGAAGAATAGTCATTAATAAAATAGTGTTTCAACACCGTGCCGGCAAAGGGCCCATTAGGCTACATAAAGATGATCTCCAATGTACAATTACATCGGAGACAAAATGTAGAATGGATGATAGACAAATTATACGGCATTATAAAGGGCGGATGTATTTCCTTAACTTGGGTACTAATTGGATAAATACACGATAGGGAGTTATGAAACAGATCGAAAACTAAACCAATGAGGACATAACAGTCGTTATCAATTATGTAAGTAAATTGAACGTAGTCAACAGCTACTCAAGCAAAGTCATGTCACTCAGCAATGGTTTGGGATAATTATCTTACATCCGTCAACAATTGTAATATTCTAACGTCTGTCAACATTGTAATATTCTAACGTCCGTCAACATTGTAATATTCTAACATTCGTCTACAATTGTAATATTCTAACATTCGTCAACAATTGTAATATTCTAACGTCCGTCAACATTGTAATATTCTAACGTCCGTCAACATTGTAATATTCTAACATTCGTCTACAATTGTAATATTCTAACGTTCGTCAACAATTGTAATATTCTAACATTCGTCAACAATTGTAATATTCTAACATCCGTCAACAAATGTAATATTATAACATAACATCCGTCAATAATTGTAATATTCTAACGTTCGTCAACAATTGTAATATTCTAACATTCGTCAACAATTGTAATATTCTAACATTCGTCAACAATTGTAATATTCTAACATTCGTCAACAATTGTAATATTCTAACATTCGTCAACAATTGTAATATTATAACATCCGTCAACAATTGTAATATTTTAACATCCGTCAACAATTGTAATATTATAACATCCGTCAACAATTGTAATATTCTAACATTCGTCAACAATTGTAATATTCTAACATTCGTCAACAATTGTAATATTCTAACATCCGTCAACAATTGTAATATTCTAACATTCGTCAACAATTGTAATATTCTAACATTCGTCAACAATTGTGATATTCTAATATTCGTCAACAATTCTAATATTCTAACATCCGTCAACATTGTAATATTCTAACATTCGTCAACAATTGTAATATTCTAACATCCGTCAACAATTGTAATATTCTAACATCCCCCAACAATTGTAATATTCTAACATTCGTCTACAATTGTAATATTCTAACATTCGTCAACAATTGTAATATTCTGACATCCGTCAACAATTGTAATATTCTAACGTCCTCCAACAATTGTAATATTCTAACGTCCGTCAATAATTGTAATATTCTAACATTCGTCAACAATTGAAATATTCTGACATCCTCTTACAATTGTAATATTCTAACGTCCGTCAATAATTGTAATATTCTAACATTCGTCAACAATTGTAATATTCTAACATCCGTCAACAATTGTAATATTCTAACGTCCGTCAACATTGTAATATTCTAACGTCCGTCAACAATTGTAATATACGTCAACAATTGTAATATTCTAACACCCTCTAACAATTGTAATATTCTAACGTCCGTCAACAATTGTAATATTCTAACGTCCGTCAACAATTGTAATATCCGTCAACAATTGTAATATTCTAACGTCCGTCAACATTGTAATATTCTAACGTCCTCCAACAATTGTAATATTCTAACATCCTCCAACAATTGTAATATTCTCACATCCTCTAACAATTGTAATATTCTTACATTCGTCAACAATTGTAATATTCTCAAACCCACCAATACACATCCACGGGTATACTTATAAAAGTGTCAATGGCAGTTGTCATTGACATTGATTACCAGCCATCCATCTGACCTTTTATTGTGTCGATGACCGATTAAGAAGATAATAAGCAAATGCTAGGAATAGTATTATTCTAACAAGATCCATGCATAATTATCATACAAAAATAGTTTTATAATCTATGAATGAACAACTAAAAGCCACCTCACAAATACGTCTCAATCAGACGTGACTGTGATCATTGATACATTCGTCCGCAAAATAAATTGACGTCAAAAGCACATACACTTGTGCTATCGTTTCTTTGTATTAGCTATGTGTGTATCTGTTACACGTTAAGACTCCTCAGAGAATACGATGTCTGCCTTTTAACTATAAAAAAATCTAAGTGACGCTGGTTTGCAATAGTAGCTCTGTGCGCGCGTAGACAGTATCATTAGACGTCACAAAAGCTATACACAAAATCTACAGAGGTTTACAAAGATAAAAATCTCTAACAAAATATACCCAAATCATATTTCTGAAAAAATAACCCAAATATTTCAGAGTGCAGATAAGTAAAATGAGAAATAGTCTGATACTCTACCATTTGTCGTTGTCAATGTTGTCCTGGGTATTACGCTCCATATAGGTGATGTCGGGTGTCCAGTAGACCCCATAATAGACAGCTAGGACCACAGCCGTGATGGAAACGGACAAGATATAAAGAAAAGCGGTGACCAGGCGGACCCACTGCTTCCGGAGGTGAGCCTCCAACTTTGTGGTGTGGTACTGGGCATTGTTACTACTGTTAGTCTTCCCCATCGTCTTCTTCACTCCACGGAAGTTGAGTGTCTTAGACGAGGTCTCTTCCTTATCCATAACAGCTGGCACCTGTTTATATGGGACTCGCATACATAAAGGCCGCTGCCAAGAAATAGAACTTATCTTGACTCCAGCCAACACGCGGTAAACCTTGTTCCCTTCCTCTAGTTAAATTTTTGTGAGAGGTGAATGCCGACGATTTATTTAGAGCGATGGCTAAGGCTATGGTATTGATTTACTTAAAGCTGATAATGTATATTATTATAATACTGTACGCACTGCAATCCACACAGATACTGACAGAGCTCACATCATTACAAGCACGTTAGTAGTGAACAGGTATTATACGGCTGCAGAGGCTGGGCGCGTATAAAGAGATGTTGGTGATGGAGTTTATTATAGCTTCTTATATAAATATATACCATTTAACTATGACAGAATTACTTATTCTAAATAAAGTTCTTATGTAAATATATACCATTTAACTATGACAGGAGTACATATTCTAAATTGATGACATTTAAATGAAATCTATGTATATGTTACTACTACTTTTGATTGGAGAAATACCACGTCAAAACTGTATTATTGGTTGGTAATTTGACATATTAATGAGAAACATAAATGTTTGCCCTTATCAAAAGCCCAATGACTCGGGTTGTTTAATTAGAAAACATCCTAAATACAAAGCAAACACGGTGATGGAGTGTTAGAGGATATATGACTGACGATCTATACTGACGTGGCTTACGACACAGATTGTCGACACATAAGCTTATGATAGAAGCATATGTTTCCTCGCTAGTCATAAATATTTGTATTAATATAGATTTTAAAAATCAATTTATGTTGGAAGGGTGTTGATTTCATTATACATCCTTTTCGTGTTGTAGTATATTTTACCGGTATATTGTTTTAAATCGTTATCATAATTTAACAGTGGATTAGAACATATTAATTAAAACTGCCAATAACCATTACTAAACACTAAAGCGGTTAATCCTTCCTGTAAAACCAGTACAGTTCTGACCGTTCAATACCGGAACGGTCTCACCTATTGTCAACAAGGGAACGTCTTAACAACTGCTTACCTCAAAATAGTTCAAACCATTGTGAACGTTTTGGTTCAACTACCAATTGCCTCGTAATAGTCGCAACACCTTGATATAAGTACCGGAATTCATCAGCCATTTTAAAGTATCACTTATGATTTATTTTGACTGAACGTTCTAAACAGTTTTACTGTAATAGTAGATTGGATACATGACTGTCAGCAACATGTGAATATATATGTGATTGTTTGTTGGATAAGTGTTTAATTGTTTCACTATTAAGAATAATTCATTCGTTGGATATGCTTATTTATAGGAGGTATTCGTTATGATCTGTTACTCTTAGAAAGGTTGCCAAAGCCAACACCAAATGGTTCAGCCTTGCCATGGAATGAATTCCATTTCCATTAGGTGTTTCTAGTCAAGTAGTTCTTACCATTCCCGGATAATCACCATAGGATCTGAGCGTTCATTCGATTTGTCTTTAAAAGACAATAGAATGTTGACATGAAATCGATAAAACGGCAGAAATATATAAACGAAAGAAAACACAGGGAGACATTTATAGGATGATGTTAAGACAGGAAAAATAGGTGTGTTCTGCTTCATTTGACGTATCCTCGATACCCCAGGGGTAACTATCATATCCGCTTTCTTGACTCCTGGCAGTATGTGGTCACAACATCTGGAGTATAGAGGATGCATTCGATACTTAATACGTAAATCTGAAACTCGTGGAGAGAGATTATTCATTGTATGCCTGATGCTCAACCTTTTTTTCTTAAAATTCACAAATTTTCTCATGTTTTATTTGTTCAAGATTTTCTGCTACTCCTTAAATTATGATTTCTCTGTCAACCGCAAGTATATGACAAATAGCACTGTGTTGTAGTAATACAATGACCTTCACGTCAACACTGCATTACATTGCTTTATACTTCTAATATGTGAACAACTGAACTCGAGTGATTGTAGAAAACACACACAAGACATCAGTACATTTCAGAGATACAAGCAGAGCCAAAATGAATTAGACTACACCATACAGCTGTTCGTCCTACTTGGGCTCGTCAGTGAAGCGAAAGGCCGAAACACTTGTGAAGTGATTAGATAATTATCAGATACCTGGCACAAAGACGCGGAAATTCATACGCGATCTCGAAACTATAGACCTCAGCCAATTAATGATAAGCGGATATGTGTTCACTCATTCTTTGGTTACTAACTAGATAATTACTTAAATCATATCTAGTAAGGTGCTATTGTCTTGTGAAGTCTTTGTATTATCCTTTGTTTGCGAGCAAAACGCTGCTGGTGGGCGTTTATTCCTAGTTACACTGAATACAACGTTTAATTTGCTACAAATAGCGGAATCGCTTTAGAACATAAATATGTACTTCATGTTTTTCTAAATCATATATCCACAAAAAATAATAAAGCTGCACTTTCCCTAATCTAATTAATGATTGTTCTGACTCACTGGATTTTCCCGATTTCCCTTCTGGATTTCCTCACTTTTGGCCCCTAACATCACTGAAGAGTCCTAGGAAGACGAAACAACTGTAAGATGTTCCTAGCACTACTGTCGTGTCTCAGAAGAAGGAAACAGCTTATAATGTCCCTAGCATCACTGTAGAGCTCTAGAAGGACGGAACAATTGTATGATGTCCCTAGCACCACTGTCGTGCCCTAGAAGGAAGTAACAGCTTATAACGTCCCTAGCACTACTGTCGTGTCCTAGAAGGAGGAAACAGCTTATAATGTCCCTAGCATCACTGTAGAGCTCTAGAAGGACGGAACAATTGTATGATGTCCCTAGCACCACTGTCGTGCCCTAGAAGGAAGTAACAGCTTATAACGTCCCTAGCACCACTGTCGTGTCCTAGAAGGAGGAAACAGCTTATAACGTCCCTAGCATTACTGTCGTGTCCTAGAAGGAGGAAACAGCTTATAACGTCCCTAGCATCACTGTCGAGTCATGGAAGGACGAAACAGCTGTATGATGTCTCTAGCATCACTGTCGAGCTCTCTAGAAGGACGAAACAGCTTCATACTGCTGTTTATATTTATGCATATCATGTATAATGTTTTCCTCTATAATTACTTACCATATATATATATTTGTATATCAATTGTCTTTCATTTATTACCATATATGTATCAACTGTCTATAATTACTTATCACATATATATCGATTGTCTATAACTACTTACCATATACATGTACGAATTGAATAGTTTCTCTATACATGCAATTATTTACCATATATCTATGAATTGCCTTTAATTACTTACCGCATATATAGTATATCAATTGCCTATAATTGCTGATCATATATGAACTATTTCACTTAGTCATCTAACAGAATGTCAAAACTATCAAAATAGTTATTGACACTGACGATATGCCAACTGAAAGTTTAAGATTAGCTCACTGATCATTTAAAGACGGAATACTTTGGTATTCAGCAGCTATCAATGCTAAAACAATCATCCACCTAAGGTTTAACGATGTATTGACGATGCAATAAAATAACTTTGTGGACGAATTGAATTAAAGCGTTAATATTTTTTTTTTTTGGTCTGGTAACAAGCATGCTGTGGATTCTATAAATACTCTTAGTAAAAGGAGAATGTGGAGATACAGGTTTATGTTACAGCAGCAAAAATCCAGAATCAGACTTACAGATCATTATAAGTCACAACTTTAAGACGAATGCAAAAACAAAGTATATGCGCCTTTCATTCTGTTGCTATTGAAAAAAAAATATCGAAGGTAAACATAGTTTGAACAAAAAAACCTGAGTTTGAAAAGTGGACCTGTCTTATACCCTTTACCCCTGAAGATAGACTCTTCCTATATAACACATATACAGCTGGTACGGATGACATTTTGACCTTAAAAAACAATGCAATGAGATTGTTTCAAGATGTTTGTGAAACAGTTTTCAATTCATGATATCATCTAATTAATTTGATATCAAGAAAATGGTATTTTGATATCAAGAAAATGGTATTTTGATATCAAGAAAATGGTATTTTGATACAAGCTAGCTCACAATTATTTTAAAATTACGTATGTACATAGTTTTCCCGGTGTCAAGTTCATGATATCCACTGATAAGTGCTCTTGGTGTTTTAATAAACAAAACCACTTTTTTACAAACATTTCTGGACATCTTTGGTAAGGCAGGTGCTTTTAAATTTTCCATTTTGTCAATTACATATGTGTTAACATTTACGGAATAAATATCATATACCTTATGAATGACAATATGTAGACGTTCCTTTGCTGGAAAGACAGCGTTTAATTTAAGTATGAATGCCTTACTTATTGTTAAAAACAACAGAGAATACTAACATAAATACGAAACCATAATTCTAACTCAAAATCTTAAAAAAAGGAAAAAAGAAAAGAGAAAGAAAACGAGCGCAAAATGAGAATAGTACATACAATGTATACAGATTGCGTGGAAATCCTTACATAAATACAAGGACCTGGTGTTCCGGAAATGTTAGATTCTACTTCTACATCGACAACACCTGCTAAATAGATCTAGGTCAAATCAGGGTGGAGCCACATCCTCAAAATACGAACTAGTGTGGGGACAATGGAACCACCAGGCATATCAACCGGATACGTCTGACTTCATGACATACAAGGAAATTTCAAAATCAGATCATGATGTTTAATCAACCTGCATCCCTCGAAACCTCTGTAGGTAATTGACATATGATACGGATACATTTTTATGGTAAAGAAGTCTACATAAGAAGCTAATTTGTTACCGACATGCTTATTTACCTCCTTAATGATAGTATAATTAAGCTTATACAGCTTTCACCACTGCGCCACATCCACGTTCTTAAAAGATTAAGTTTGAAATGGCGCAGTGATAGTGATAAAATCGTCTATAAGACTACATAAATACCCGGACCGCCCTGTTTATACATAAATATTTATATATAACATAGTAACACAATTGACGAAGGAAGACAACTTTATGAATCGCATATATGTTGCATACTATTTTTGTATTAGGTTGCGTTTACTTTTGGAAATAATCAGCAAAAAAATATACTGGGAAAACAATAAACACATATCCCCGGGATGTGACACAAATTCATATCCAACATACCATACATATACAATGTACATGTATATGTTGACATATATGATATTTGAACCTTGCAATGTGTGCCACATCCCTATGGAACATATCACCACAGCCAGAAGAGACAAATAAAGACACGATCGATATATAGACATTACATAGAGGTTGGGTACCTAGCGGGACATCAGGTTTTGACTCTGAAGCTCAGATATGATCATTTTAAACTGTATTAGTGTACTGTACATGGATGTATGGATCAACACAGTTACTTCCGCTGATAACCTACTATTGATTTAACGCAACTGCATGTGTTTGTAATAGAGCGGTACCCCTTACTAAGATATAGAACATAAATATGCCCTTAATGTCAAAATACAAACCCTGTTTGTGTAAGTATAGAAAGGACTGGTTTGGTGAGATTATAGAGCAGACAATGGGGCCTCTTATCAAAAAGGGCCATGTGCAACTAATGCTTTACCATCAAGAGTAATATTTCAACATTTATACAATTACGGGAATTAACCAGCCACGTAATTCTCCTCATAACCTCTGTTTGAAACGAAACCTCACCATGCTACAACGCTCCCCCCCCCCCCCCCCCCCCCCCAACCCCCCTTCCCCTCCAAATAAAAAAAACAAACAATGAAAATAATAAAACACAAACAAACAAACAAACAAACAAACATTCAGGATGGTCAACATTGCTTACGTCGACGTACATGGTTTACTGTAGTTGAGGAGGTGAATTCTGGTGATAAAGAGTCAAGGTCAGATTCAGGCGTTGATAATTATCGTAGTGAGCTACCAATGTGGTAAATGTAACAACGGTAATTATCTTTGATAACGGACTTGGAATGTAATTAATGACGTAGGCCCATACTGCGTTATTGTCGCCTTACGTGGCGATAGGCCAACATCAATCTATCCCAGAGTGCATTACGGTCCGCTCCATAACACGTGTTAGGGAGTTGACAGAAATGCATTCTGAGATATATTGGCTAGACAAATCCTTGTCACCAAGATCTATGGAAAACTTTCATTTCTTAAAATTACTAAGAAAGTCTATCACTAATTTGGTTCCCAAACAATAATACTCAGGCAAAAAAATGTCTCGAGGTATATTGACATGAAAAGGACCTGAAAATAAGGTCAATTTCAAATAATCAATTTTTCTTTGTTTTCATGGTAAATACTCAAATGTGATTGGTCGAAAAATTCTTTTCATTCTTCTATGAAAGAAATTCCGAGAATGGCGCGAAAAATGTGACGTCACAATACGATAATTGACGTTGCGTATTGATTTGAGAAAAAGAATCCCATTTAAAACCAGTAAAATTGTACATAAAACATGTTTTAAATTAGAAAATCGTTTTCAAAAATTAATCATAAGCATTGATGTCATTTCTTTTTTAGGTTCATCGGGGTATGAAACAAATTTTGTTTGCAAATAAATTTGTTTCATACCCCGATGAAACTAAAAAAAAAAGACATCAATGCTTAAATGAAAAAAAAATCAGGTCAATATCAGTTCATATTAGGGTCAATTTCATATCAATTTTAGGTTAATTGACATGATTATTCGGCTTCTTTCAGGTCAATCCGACCTGAAAACTTTCACATGAAACTAACATGAATTTGACCTGAAATGTAATTCATTCAATGAATTTTAAAGTTTCCAAAATGGAAATAGCATTGTTACTTTTCTGCAATAAACTTTATGTACATATTTATTCCTTCATAAATGCAATAGGCAAACTATGCCTTTGTACTACAATAAGTAAAAGTGTAGTGTTCAGTTCACTGAATGTCAATGATAGTACAGCAGATTGTTTACAATAATTTAACGTTCGTAACGTACGTGTACATATCTTGTGGTAATATACTTTAGGTATTGTAATATGTAATTATAATTATTGTTTGCTCTGACAAATATGGTTATAAATAAAGGAAAAATGTTGTTTTAGTTGTAATAAAACGAATATGGTACATTTTCAAAGTGAAACATGGTACATTTTTGTGCTATAAAACGGTTTGTTATTTCATTTCCCATGAACTTACATATTTCTCTGTGGTTGTTGAATCTAACCGCTACTTCGCTTATTAAGACTACTGTTGACAGCGTCATCAGGTGGATTTCAACCGCCATCGGCCATTTCGACCCTATTTCCACGACGTCATCTGGTTGGCGGTTAAGCAGTGGTGATCAATCACTGCTCGCTGTTGTTTGGTCCCCAGTTCGGCCCATCTTGTCTACATCATAAACAACATGATTTCCTCTCTACCTTCTCTGCTATGGTCTTGATAGCTGTCTTTCGTTTAGACCCATCAGTCCTAATTTCTGAGACACAAGCACACACAAACCCGTTAGTTTGCTGGTACGAGGGCTGATTGATAAGTTGTGAGCCTCATATTGAAGGAATTGAATTTCGCCGGACAAATTGTATTATTTTTTCAACATAATCCTCTTCAGTATCTATACACTTTTGCCAGCGGTGTTTAAAGGCCTCAATGCCACGTTTACAGAACTCCCTTTCTTGGCTGTTCAGAAAGTCATCCACTGCATATTAGGTGCTACCTCGTCGATATAAACGAATATAAACAAATGAGACCAGTCCTTGGTACAAGGCCCTATATAGTCAGAGAATAGTAGCACTTGAAAAGAACACCCTTGAGTACCTCCTTCAATGCGAGGCTCACAACTTATCAATCAGCCCTCGTATATGATTCAGCTGATGCCATTTCCCCGATTCTATATTCATAATATGGTATGAGCAGACGTTCTCATTCTAGTTAGAACTTCTGTGCATTAATTAAATCTAGGTAAACCCCAAAAGTTATAGACAAATTGACATATTGTCTAGCACTAGTTGATTGTGCTATATAATTTTGCCAATGTTTGCAAAAAAAATGATCTGTTATCTTTATTTTTAAAATATTGAAACCAACTTAATCAACTACTCCTTTCTCATGATAATTCATTTTGCTGTTTTAGTGACAAATTGAATTGAAAAAAAAAATTCTCAGAGGAGTCAGTTGGGCCTTTGGAAAAGAAACCACCACATGTAAAGTCAATGCCCTAGAAATGAAAATTGTTTAACAATCTCGTCCACTTAATCTCCTCATGTAAATCTTCAATTTGCAGGAATTCCCCAACCTTTCCTGAATACCATTATTTTTGTCTTAATTAGTATTCATCTGTACGTATGCGATATACGACGTACATACTATATACAATGTTACGCTTTATGAGGGTGAGAGTGTTGGTATTTTCATCAGACAGAAGTGTCTTTGGGACCTACTTCTGCTGTAAGCTTTGCTAAAGAGGCCCCATTATAATCAATATGAAGTGTGCCACTGATCACATCTGCATTGAGGTCAGTGATCAACTTTTAAATTATCATTATTTTAGCTTGGACATACCATAGTTATTACTTGGGCAAAGACGTTTATATATATAACCGACCTCGAGCTAATAGACTTTCAAAAAGTAAATACACATGCATTCAACGACCATCACAACCATCTTTTTTTCAGAAACCATCGCTGTATGAAGATCACATACTTATTTTAGAATTATCCATTGTGGGTACCGCCGATAACGCAGAAGACATTTATTTTCCGAGAACAATTGGTCTCATTCCTGTATATTAAGGATCATCATGTAAATAGTCCTATTATAATCATTTTGGGCTCTTTTGTTTATTTTAAGACGGAATATTACAGTTTGTTTTTTACACATTTTGGTATTCCGTCCGTGGCACTTCCCTGAAATGTAAATACGATGAATACATATTGAACATGTGACCACAGGGAAATACTGAAGGAACAAATAGATAAAAGGCAATAATATTCTCATTATGGCGTCCCCATTTCATTGACTGCATGATTAAAACTGATTGTGTATCCAAACCATTACAGGAGTTCCCTATGTTGTACGATCAATATAAATTTTATAACTGACCCACTTCTATTTGACTTCCTGGCCCTCTGTTGTACCATAAACGTTTCTTCTATTTTATCAGAAATAAAAGCTTTCCGCTAAGCCACGATTGTGTTAGTTGTAATTTGTGGATAGCGCACCCATTCATCCTGACACTAATCCAAGGACTGGTCTCATTTGTTTATATTCGTTTATATCGACGAGGTAGCACCTAACATTCAGAGGATGACTTTCTGAGCAGCCAAGAAAAGTGGCATTGAGGCCTTTAAACACACTAATCTGTTTTAATTCAGCTATGCGCTGAATGCATAAAAATAAATATAGATTCAGCAATGAAGTTGATTGGCTGTCCAACTAATCATTGCATAGTCTACTATGGCAGAGGAGTGTTTTTTCAATGGAATCATGACTGTTACTACTGTCGGTCGGGGAATGTCCCGGGAAATCATTTTAAGGTACTATGCTGTTTTATATATGTATCTTGTGATGGCTAGGAAAGGTATTTTATGCAGAATACAGAGAAGCATTCTTTCTGCAGACATTTTAATCCGGTTGCTCTTACCAAATTTGATAAACGAAACATAGGATCTGAATACCAAGTAAGAGACACGTTTATTGATTGGGAAATATTAAGACGGCAATCAGAAAGTAAGTACAGATGAACCTATGAAAATGAAGTCTCCATGGCCCCCATAAGCAATAATATTGTGTCTGATGGTCATTTTTTAATAAATACTAAATTGATGAATTGATTAAAGCCGTAAAATTGTTTTGATTTGCGTAATACATCTTGCACAAATGTCGCAACATATTTATGGGAATATATAAAAATACAACATATAGTCCGCTCCATAAGATAGAGATATACATATAAGATATATATAGATATAATCACGGTAATAGAATAACTAGGCTGTCCTTACATTTCATGGCTTGACCTAATAGAGTGGACACATCAGCAGAGATCCAATCGATAAGAAATTCCACAGCGCCAAATGTAACGCTGTTTTTATTGCTGACATTCAATATACTTGGGGACACGTTACCATGAATAATATGAACAACAAAGACACAGTATTGTCAATATTGACAACATTAGCATTGTGTATTGTACTGTTAACAAACACAAAGGGATAGTGTGATAATGGGCGATACATTATTCTGCTCAGAGCCTTTGATCATGTTTGCTGCGATATGGCTTCATTTTGCCGAACACGTTGATTCTAAATAAGAAAAGACAACATATACAGGTTGCATGTAATTACAAGCCTTGAGTAACCGATTGGCCAAGAAGAATGCCGAAAATAACCGATATCAACGACTGATTCATATTGGTCTACATTTTTGATGTTTTTGCGCTGGAAAGGAAATTTTAAAGATAGAATGTCGAATATGTTTGGAAGTTTTGGTTGAAATTTGTATTGTATTGTGGCTTTGCTCTTGGCAGGAATTGCTTGTTTCATATTATAGCTGTTTACACAATTCTTGGGTACACGGAAAACTGTCTTAAACCTTCGATGTCATACTAAAGTGCGAGATGTCCCGCGATCGAATCCCGGACACATCCAATAAAATTTTACACATGCACACATATATAATCGTTTTTATATACACCTTCTTTCTTTTAATAATGAAATTATGGTTTTCAAAACAACAATTAAACTATCTAGTATTTTAACTCCATCCTCTAACTACGCATACCTTCAAAACTTCGTTATTGTCAAATAATTGGCATTTAAGTATTTTTCATTTCATCTCCAAACCCCAAGTGTCTTCAATAATTCGTTGGAATTAATTAATTGGTATTTAAGTAAATTCATATCAATTTGGAATTTCTATAAATTACCTTCATACTTGTATGTGTCGTATTTATGTATATTTATCTATGTGTCAATCAAAATGCCATTAAGACAAACATTAGATTGTGGAAAGCCGCAAAAGTTGACCAAAAAAAAAAAAAAAAAACAACAACAACAACAACAACCAAACAAACAAACAAAAGATTGAAAAAAAAAATTGATTGAATTCGAGTGTTCTGTTGTCATTTTTGTTCTACTTTTATAATTCATATATCATAAATGATGTTAAATGCATACTCAAGTAACAGTTGCCCTTCAACATTTGTCAGAACTGCATTGTGTCAACAATTTTGATCCGTTTGTCTGCATGATTCTTCTAGATAATCGTATAATAGTGACATAAATACCCGTGAGGCATTGTTATCTTCGGACAATACGTCATTGTTATCCATTGACAATATGTCACTGTAATATTCGAACAATAGGTCATTGTCTATATAAGTACTTTAAAAAGTGTTATGTGGTTGATTACGTGTGTAAGTATGAACTGCAACGTCCAAACGTATCTCGAATAAAATGGACGACGATCTCTTCAATGTTAATCCAATTAACTGTTTACTTGTGTATTTGAACATCAGAATGGAAATGCTCAAACCATTCTTCTTTTCATGTAGTAGGTATACTGATCAAAGTTTTCAGAAATGTACATAGATATTTTCCTCTAATCTTAGATACTGTTATCCAATTATGAAGATTATTTAAGTGGCAACAACAAAGATTTATTTACATACATGTATGTCCAATAGTATATGAACATGTATGTCGATTGCATCTCCAATGAAATGAAATCATATACATGTAGGCTATGACTGTTATCAGCATAGAGTATCTAACCGGAACCTCCGCTGATGTAACAGTACCACTACTGACCTGGTAAACGGTCACGTTTTAATTGAAATTCTCACGTTAATTAAATAAAAATAGACAAGACAGGGCAATATATTCAAGTAACACATTGATAAACCTCGTCCAAACCCTTCATGCGCAATTGTTCTCATAAGGAAAGAGAATCGAAAGTGTTGATATAACTTGTGGCGAACCCTTTAAAGTTTTTGCCAATAATATATGTTTGCTAAAGAGTTCCATAGGTAGAAAATACCATTCTGCCGAGTCAAGTCCCCGACACTAGAAATAACTCTCGGAATTCCAATGTATTCCACAGGAAATATATCCTGGATCATATTTGTATGGAACATCCTTTCCCCTCATTAATATTAATTGTACATATACTTTAAAATATTGAGAGTTATATTATAGGCCTTTGTTCGCTAATCCTCCTTACGCCATACCCATATTTTTTCGCCCAATTTGTTCCAGGTTTTAATTTTGTGGACGTAAAAAATGAAACTGATATAAGTAAAAAGTGGGGCTCGTCCGGGATTCGAACCCGGGACCTCTCGCACCCTAAGCGAGAATCATACCCCTAGACCAACGAGCCATACTGGAATGGTTTGTAGAAGAGAGACCGTGACACCGCCTCTCAGAGATAAGATGTATTGTCTATAATTCGGCTATACATGTACAGGTATAAGTCCTGTAGTTCGGGTAAGAGTTTGAATGCAATGAGCTATATCAAACATTGTCAAAATACAGTTTACTAATGTGTAATTTTCGCTACGGTTTATTTCATGGAGTCGGTGCAACTCGCTCCAATACCCTTTTATTTTATCTTATTTATCCTAACTAGTTATTTAAACAAAAGTATGTAACAGCGGCTCGTTGGTCTAGGGGTATGATTCTCGCTTTGGGTGCGAGAGGTCCCGGGTTCAAATCCCGGACGAGCCCGGTATGCTTTTACTTTAAAATGGTATGCAATTTGTAAAGTTATAATTGAAACAAAAACTCGTGTGTGACATTTTGATATTTGATTGTAAATGTGAAGTTACACTGTTATCATTATTAGTTGTAAATAATTTCATTTCCTTTTCTAACTTTCATTCCCTGACTTGTGTCAGAGCAGCATTCGTCTAAGTAATTTTTGACGTCATTTGTGCGTTGTAACTATGAAGGTCAAAAAGAATTTAGTTTGTATATACTAGTATACTTATTAACACGGAGATCTTCTTCTCTCCTGAAATCTAGCAGATGATTCACACGTTATGGACGTTCATGAACTACTGTGTACTGTAATAATGGCGTTGTGTTCAGTTTTTTATAATACACGCATTCATGCAAATTAATGTCCATAGACCAACGTTCCATGGTCATTGATTATCGGCCCATTGTCTTGTGAATCCTTGTTTTAATTACCCGCCAATGCCACCTAACAGAGACACACAGATACTGTTCTTTACCAGCAATGAACTTTACATTCTTAAGATTGTTCCGGCACTGGTCATTATTCGTCCCCTGGGTTCATTTACATTTAGAACATAGGCAATCATTTCTACCCATTGATCGATTACGGAAAATGTTTCTCCAAATATTGGCTGATGAAGGAAAACTCCATCAAAATCATAATAGAACAGAATACATAATGGATCCAACATTAGAAGTCGAAATGAGGTGTTGTACAGAAAGTTAAGGTTGTTAAAGATAAGATAGAAATAAGCGACAATAAACGGACACTATCACACATTGTAAACGGATCCTTGGACTTCGGAATGTAAATGAGGCGTGCAACATCTGTTATGACGTTCTGGACGTAAAATATGTAACCAATATCTCCAACGGCCTGGTATGCATTATACGTATCAAGGGCAGTAACTCCCAAAAAATGAAGATAGCAAAAGGGATCTTTTTTTTTCATCTATTTATTTTTCAAATCAAATTGTTTTGACGTCCCAGAGACCTGTATTAAAAATAATTTTAAAAAGACACCTGCATTTATTGACACAATACAAATATCTATATTCATTTAATAGATAGAAATATCTTTATTTTAAATAGGGATATAATAATGATAAAATTTCTTTGAAATACAGATATCTGTACTTGAATTACAGAGATCTTTATTTAAATTACAAAAAAAAAAAAAAAAAAAAAAATACGTTTTCAAAATACAGATATCTCTTTTTGGAATACAGATATCTCTATTTGAAATACAACTATCTTTATTGAATTAATTAATAGAGATATTAGTATCCATATAGAGATATCTCTATTTAATATTTAATAGAGATATCTGATTTTAAATAACGAGAATGACTTGCCATACCTGTAGCATTTGTTCCCCTTCTTTAGCCAAAGACATTATCATAATTACCACAGCTAATTAATAAAACAATTAAAAGTTAACCAAAAGTTGGGCTCGTCCGGGAGTCGAACCCGGGACCTCTCGCACCCGAAGCGAGAATCATACCACTAGACCAACGAGCCGCATGTATATTGTGATAGATAACAATCAAAATTTCGATTTGACATGATAAATTGTAATCGGTAGAAATCATACTCGGCCAACCCTACTATCAAGGAAACATTTAAATAGTGTTTGATATATAAATACATACATGTATATATCTATAAACCATTGCATGATAAAACGTTGTCGTACGGATATGAGTGTGATTTCCTCCATTAACTATGACAATTTAAGAAGACGATATATCATTTTATAACAAACAGGATCCAATTGTTCTAAAGATGATTAGCTTAATGACTTGACTAGTTAAAAATATCATTTCTCCTTCACTTCAAAACCTGAATGTGTGTATTCCTTAGGAAAGAGACTACCGAGTGCTCTAGTTTCATAAAATTTTGTCAAGTTAGTTTTACCAGAACTGATTAAAGCACGATTTTAAAATTGTTGTTAAACTTTGACTAGCCAAATTAACCTTTTTAACAACTAGGCCCTGCAGCTTAATGTACAAATCCCATTAAAAAATCAACACCCCGCGTTAGAGTTTTAAGGCTGCTTCGTGGATTGTTAGTTTTTTTTTAAACTTTTGAAATTAGATATCTGACTGTTATGAAACGATTTATCTGTTTTATCTAACCATATCTCATGGGGAAAATCACAGATATGCACAGATAGCTGTATACATGTTCATTGTGTTACTTTTAACTCTATCGATTTTCAAACCTTCAAAGAAGCTTGGCCAGCAGTTTAACTCGTAATTTATCTATGGTATAATCTACATTATCCCAACTCACGTTTGGAAGCTTTTTAAAGCCACTTAATATATTATTATTGTTTGAAATGTTCGGGGAAAAAAATAAACGAAAAAGTTGGGCTTGTCCGGGATTCGAACCCGGGACCTCTCGCACCCTAAGCGAAAATCATACCCCTAGACCAACGAGCCATACTAAAAACGTGTATGTTTTTTAGTAGAGAGACGTACTCTCTCTCACACCACCTGTCAGAGATAAGACGTATTATCTATAACTCGGCTATATATGTACAGGTATAACCAAGTAGCCGTGTAATTCGGATTTGAGTATGAATGATATGAGTTATATTAAACATTGTCAAAATACGGATTACTAATTTATAATTTGTCGCTATGATTTACTTCAAGAAGTTTGTCCAACTCGCTTCGAAAACAGTGTTTATTTTATTTATTTCTAAATAGTAATTTAGATAAATGTGTTTCAACAGCGGCTCGTTGGTCTAGGGGTATGATTCTCGCTTTGGGTGCGAGAGGTCCCGGGTTCAAATCCCGGACGAGCCCATTATGATCTTGTTTTAAAATGGTATGCAATTTGTAAAGTTTTCGTAAAAAAACAAAAACAAAATCGTGTCGAAAATTTTATTATTTGAGTGTGACGTTAGAGTGTTATTGTTATTAGTTGTAAATAATTTTACCACCTTTTCTAACTTTCATTCCATTTCAACTGTCGATATTTGTATGTATTGTATGTACATATGGTAGTAACGTGGCTGCTTTTTTCAAAAAATGTTTTTCTTGACTTATAAACTATTTAGGAACGTATAATATTAACCAGAAATGTATTTTTTATACAAATAACCACACACGCTTTCTCGAAATAATATTTAATCAAGGAACTAGAATAATTAGTTAATCAAAAGACTCCTGAAAGAAACCGTATTGACAAACTATATATTAATAATCTGCACTTTTTTGTCGATGTAATATATAGCCAACCATGCCATTCATACTTATCTGAATTACACGGCTAGTTAGTTAACCTGTACATGTATAGCCGAGTCATGGCTAATACGTCTTTAATATCCCTAACAGGCCGCGTGACTCTCACTTTTAAACAAACCATTTAAGTATGGCTCGTTGGTCTAGGGGTATGATTCTCGCTTAGGGTGCGAGAGGTCCCGGGTTCGAATCCCGGACGAGCCCCACTTTTGTGTTTCTTTTTCCCCCGTGAACCATTTACAATTCTTCTCGTTTCCAACAGTAATGTGGTAATAATATTTCTTTCAAATTGTAGATATCTGTTTTTAAATTAGAAATATTTGTGTCTAAGATAGAGATACGAGTATGTATATATTGCCACCATTCAGATATTTATATTTATTGCTTAATCCTACCTACAATGGAATACGCATGTGAACTTTAGAGTGGTTAATCAAAAACTCACAATGAATTTTTAGAAAATGATTGAGGTCTCGGGAACAAATCCCGGACGAGCCCTGATCATTTATAGTAAAGAAACTTTACCAGACAAATTGTAAGATGAGTTTTTTTTTTTTATATATATACAAAATTCAGAAAAAGACAATAAGTAATACACTAGATAATAATTTAGGTTTGACAAACAGAAAGCTATAGTCACAATATGCTGATTCATTGTCATTAAAAATAATTGTGTTTTATTTGTCAATTTCCATTTAACAATATATATACAACATATAAATTATACAAATAGGAATCAGAAACAAGTGTCATAGACACTTATATAACTCTGACACCTAGCTGACTTATTTATTATCTGTGTTGATGGAATCTGGGTGACAGTTGATAATCAATTGTCATCGACAGTGAATTATATTGATATATTTTTTGTCGATGTAATATATAGCTAACCATGCCATTCATACTTCTGAATTACACGGCTAGTTAGTTAATCTGTACATGTATAGCCAGTTAAAGCTAATAGGTCTTTAATATCCCTGACAGGCCGCGTGACTCTCATTTTTAAACAAATCATACCATTTAAGTATGGCTCGTTGGTCTAGGGGTATGATTCTCGCTTAGGGTGCGAGAGGTCCCGGGTTCGAATCCCGGACGAGCCCAACTTTTGTGCTTCTTTTCCCCCCCATGAACCATTTACAATTCTTTTCGTTTCAAACAGTAATGTGGTAATAATATTTCTTTCAAATTGTAGATATCTGTTTTTAAATTAGAAATATTTGTGTCTAAGATAGAGATACGAGTATGTATATATTGCCACCATTCAGATATTTATATTTATTGCTTAATCCTACCTACAATGGAATACGCATGTGAACTTTAGAGTGGTTAATCAAAAACTCACAATGAATTTTTAGAAAATGATTGAGGTCTCGGGAACAAATCCCGGACGAGCCCTGATCATTTATAGTAAAGAAACTTTACCAGACAAATTGTAAGATGAGTTTTTTTTTTTATATATATACAAAATTCAGAAAAAGACAATAAGTAATACACTAGATAATAATTTAGGTTTGACAAACAGAAAGCTATAGTCACAATATGCTGATTCATTGTCATTAAAAATAAAATTTGATGTTTGACAATTCTCGTTAATTCTCGTCATCCAAGGAGAATAAATAAATAAATCAATCAATCAATCAATCAATCAATCAATCAATCAATCAATAACCATTTACACAAGTTAAATGCATCATTTTAAATCCTTACATGAAATACATTATAGGTGACGATGGTACAATCTATTAAAGATATGCAACTTTTAATCATTAAGAAAGCTTACGTATGTATATTGGCTTGGGGATCAATGATAAATTTGTGTTAGATATTTTCACTGAGTTGTAAATTGCAAGTTTAAAAACTTATCTATTTATCTTCAATTGGCTCGTTGGTCTAGTGGTATGATTCTCGCTTCGGGTGCGAGAGGTCCCGGGTTCGACTCCCGGACGAGCCCAACTTTTGACATATTTTTACTTTGTTTACTTTAGTTCACAATTTTCAATTGGGCATTTAAAGTGGTTTTATGTATAATCCAAGGTTTTAGCTTGAAAAAGCATAAGTTTGGTTTCAAATTAGGGATTGAGAATATAACTCAACCAAAAACCCGTGTATGTAATAAAGTAGCACTTTACAATATTATATCTCAGATATCAATCAATCTATGGTATAAACGAGGAAAAGACATTGGTAGTCAATAGCCTTATAGATAAGAAACGCTATTTTTATCTACATTATTATATAGCTAAACGGACAAAGATCTTATCCCAAGGTAAACGTCTGCTCTTAATACACCTCTTTCCTACAAACACTTTTAAGACATGGCTCGTTGGTCTAGGGGTATGATTTTCGCTTAGGGTGCGAGAGGTCCCGGGTTCGAATCCCGGACGAGCCCCACTTTTGCACATGTTCTAATACATTTTTATCGAAATATTTAAGAGCGTCAGATAGTAATCAAACATAAACGTACCAACACAACGTAGTTCATCAAATATATTGAGTTAATATAATAAACATAGTTTCAGTTTTTAATTGAAATGAGACAATTTTATACGTTTTCCACTGCTAATAAAATACAGACAGGTACGGAAATATTTCAAAAATTAAGCTCTGAAATATAAATGAGCTATTAGCACGGCTGACTTATTAAGTTTAAATTGTGTTTTATTTGTCAATTTCCATTTAACAATATATATACAACATATAAATTATACAAATAGGAATCAGAAACAAGTGTCATAGACACTTATATAACTCTGACACCTAGCTGACTTATTTATTATCTGTGTTGATGGAATCTGGGTGACAGTTGATAATCAATTGTCATCGACAGTGAATTATATTGATAATAAATGCAGTCTGGCTACAGTTCATTCGTTAATTAAATTCTGCATATTTTCATTAAACTAGTCTTCTGGTATTGAGTAGATATTTTTGGTATTGAGTTGATCTTTTTAGTATTGAGTTGATATTTTTGGTATTGAGTTGATATTTTTAGTATTGAGTTGATATTTTTGGTATTGAGTTGATTTTGTTTTGGTATTGAGTTGATATTTTTAGTATTGAGTTGATATTTTTGGTATTGAGTTGATATTTTTGGTATTGAGTTGATATTTTTGGTATTGAGTTGATATTTGTTTGGTATTGAGTTGATATTTGTTTTGGTATTGAGTTGATATATGTTTTGGTATTGAGTTGATATTTGTTTTGGTATTGAGTTGATATTTTTGGTATTGAGTTGATATTTGTTTTGGTATTGAGTTGATATTTTTGGTATTGAGTTGATATTTGTTTTGGTATTGAGTTGATATTTTTGGTATTGAGTTGATATTTTTGGTATTGAGTTGATATTTTTGGTATTGAGTTGATATTTGTTTTGGTATTGAGTTGATATTTGTTTTGGTATTGAGTTGATATTTTTGGTATTGAGTTGATATTTGTTTTGGTATTGAGTTGATATTTTTGGTATCGAGTTGATATTTGTTTTGGTATTGAGTTGATATTTTTGGTATTGAGTTGATATTTGTTTTGGTATTGAGTTGATATTTGTTTTGGTATTGAGTTGATATTTGTTTTGGTCTTGTGTTGATTAGTTATATATTAGTAGTTTATATTTTAATGAAAACCCATGTAAAAGAACTTTACCATTAAGAAGATTGCTATATAAGTAGTTTATATTTTAATGAAAACCCATGTAAAAGAACTTTACCATTAAGAAGATTGCTATTGTACATTCCATTTAACAGATGTGATGCCATACCTCGCATTAAAAGGACTAATTATGTACAGATTACACTCTATCACGAAGAAAAAATGTGTTTTGATTGTCTTTACATAATACAGTTAATTAAACTATATGTATATGAATGTAATAGGAATAATCAATATACATAGACAGTGTGAAAATTGTATATGTATAAAAAGAAAAAAAATCGGGCTCGTCCGGGATTTGAACCCGGGACCTCTCGCACCCAAAGCGAGAATCATACCCCTAGACCAACGAGCCGCTGTTAAACCCTTGTTATCTAAATCACTATTTAGCATAAATAAGATACCATATGTTCGAAGCAGTAGGATCGACTCCTGAAAGAAACCGTAGTGACAACTATATATTAGTAAACTGTACTTTGTCAATGTTATATATAGTCCATGTCATTCATACTTATCTGAATTACACGGCTAATTAGTTATACCTGTACATATATAGCCGAGTTAAAGGTAATACTGTACGTCTTATTTCTGACAGGCGGTGTGACTTTCTAAAGATTTCATCATCCAAGAATAATAATAAAAAAAAAATTAAATAAATAAATAAACAAACAAACAAACAAACAAATACATAAATAAACAAACAAATAGATAAACAAATAAATAAATAAACAAATAAATTAATTAATAAATAAATTAATTAATTAGTAAACAGATAAATAAATCATTTACACAAGTTAAATGTGTCATTTTAAACCTTACGTGAAATACATTTTAGGTAACGATGGTACAATCTATTAAAATATGTAACTTTAAATCATTCTAATTAGAGAGTGAGAATATAACTCAACCAAGAACTCGTGTATGTAATAAAGTAGCACTTTACATTATTATATCTCAGATACAAATCAATATATGGTATGTTCAGTTACTGAACGATACGGATAAACGAGGAAAGGAAAATTGGAAGTCAATAGCCTTATAGATAAGAAACGCTATTTTTATCTACATTATTAAATAGCTAAACGGACAAAGATCTTATCCCAAGATAAACGTCTGCTCTCAATACACCTCTTTCCTACAAACATTTTAAAGATATGGCTCGTTGGTCTAGGGGTATGATTTTCGCTTAGGGTGCGAGAGGTCCCGGGTTCGAATCCCGGACGAGCCCCACTTTTGCACATGTTCTTATACATTTTTATCGAAATATTTAAGAGCGTCAGATATTAATCAAACATAAACGTACCAACACAACGTAGTTCATCAAATATATTGAGTTAATATAATAGACATAGTTTCAGTTTTTAATTGAAATGAGACAATTTTATACGTTTTCCACTGCTAATAAAATACAGACAGGTACGGAAATATTTCAAAAATTAAGCTCTGAAATATAAGTGAGCTTTTATCGCGGCTGACTTATTAAGTTTAAACTGTGTTTTATTTGTCAATTTCCATTTAACAATATATATACAACATATAAATTATACAAATAGGAATCAGAAACAAGTGTCACAAGACACTTATATAACTCTGACACCTAGCTGACTTATTTATTATCTGTGTTGATAGAATCTGGGTGACAGTTGATAATCAATTGTCATCGACAGTGTATTATATTGATAATAAATACAGTCTGGCAACTGTTCATTCGTTAATTAAATTCTCCATATTTTCATTAAACTAGTCTTTTGGTATTGAGTTGATATTTTTAGTATTGAGTTGATATTTTTGGTATTGAGTTGATATTTTTGTTATTGAGTTGATATTTGTTTTGGTATTGAGTTGATATTTGTTTTGGTATTGAGTTGATATTTTTGGTATTGAGTTGATATTTGTTTTGGTATTGAGTTGATATTTTTAGTATTGAGTTGATATTTTTGGTATTGAGTTGATATTTTTGGTATTGGGTTGATATTTGTTTTGGTATTGAGTTGATATTTTTGGTATTGAGTTGCTATTTGTTTTGGTATTGAGTTGATATTTTTGGTATTGGGTTGATATTTTTGGTATTGAGTTGACATTTGTTTTGGTATTGAGTTGATATTTGTTTTGGTATTGAGTTGATATTTTTGGTATTGAGTTGATATTTGTTTTGGTATTGAGTTGATATTTGTTTTGGTATTGAGTTGATATTTGTTTTGATATTGAGTTGATATTTTTGGTATTGAGTTGATATTTTTGGTATTGAGTTGATATTTTTGGTATTGAGTTGATATTTGTTTTGGTATTGAGTTGATATTTTTGGTATTGAGTTGCTATTTGTTTTGGTCTTGAGTTGATATTTGTTTTAGTATGGAGTTGATATTTGTTTTAGTATTGAGTTGATATTTGTTTTAGTATTGAGTTGATATTTGTTTTGGTATTGAGTTGATATTTGTTTTGGTCTTGTGTTGATATTTGTTTTGGTATTGTGTTGAATAGTTATATATTAGTAGTTTATATTTTAATGAAAACCCATGTAAAAGAACTTTACCATTAAGAAGATTGCTATTGTACATTTCATTTAACAGATATGATGCCATATATCGCATTAAAAGGGCTAATTATGTACAGATTACACTCTATCACGAAGAAAAAAATGTGTTTTGATTGTCTTTACATAATACAACTAATTAAACTATATGTATATGAATGTAATAGGAATAATTAATATACATAGACAGTGTGAAAATTGTATATGTATAAAAAGAAAAAAAATCGGGCTCGTCCGGGATTTGAACCCGGGACCTCTCGCACCCAAAGCGAGAATCATACCCCTAGACCAACGAGCCGCTGTTAAACCCTTTTTATCTAAATTACTATTTAGGATAAATAAGACACCATATGTTCGAAGCAGTAGGACCGACTCCTGAAAGAAACCGTAGTGACAAACTATATATTAGTAAACTGTACTTTGTCAATGTTATATATAGTCCATGTCATTCATACTTATCTGAATTACACGGCTAATTAGTTATACCTGTACATATATAGCCGAGTTAAAGGTAATACTGTACGTCTTATTTCTGACAGGCGGTGTGACTTTCTAAAGATTTCATCATCCAAGAAGAATAAAAAAAAAAAATAAATAAATAAATAAACAAACAAACAAACAAATACATAAATAAACAAACAAACAAACAAATAAATAAATAAACTAATAAATAAATAAACTAATAAATAAACAAATAAATAAATTAGTAAACAAATAAATAAATAAATAAATAAATAAATCATTTATTGATAACCATTTACACAAGTTAAATGTGTCATTTCAAACCTTACGTGAAATACATTTTAGGTAACGATGGTACAATCTATTAAAATCTGTAACTTTAAATCATACTAATTAGAGAGTGAGAATATAACTCAACCAAAAACTCGTGTATGTAATAAAGTAGCACTTTACAATAGTATATCTCAGATACAAATCAATCTATGGTATGTTCAGTTACTGAACGATACCGATAAACGAGGAAAAGAACGTTGCTAGTCAATAAATAGCCTTATAGACAAGAAACGCTATTTTTATCTACATTATTATATAGCTAAACGGACAAAGATCTTATCCCAAGATAAACGTCTGCTCTTAATACACCTCTTTCCCACAAACATATTTAGGACATGGCTCGTTGGTCTAGGGGTATGATTTTCGCTTAGGGTGCGAGAGGTCCCGGGTTCGAATCCCGGACGAGCCCCACTTTTGCACATGTTCTTATATGCATTTTTATCGAAATATTTAAGAGCGTCAGATATTAATCAAACATAAACGTACCAACACAACACAGGTCATCAAATATATCGAGTAATAATTTCAGTTTTTAATAGAAATGAGACAATTTTATAAGTTTTCCACTGCTAATGAAATACAGACAGACTTTTATATATTGACAGGTACGAAAATATTTCAAGATTTAAACTCTGAAATATAAATGAGCTATTAGCACGGCTGACTTATTAAGTTTAAACTGTGTTTTATTTGTCAATTTCCATTTAACAATATATATACAACATATAAATTATACAAATAGGAATCAGAAACAAGTGTCACAAGACGCTTATATAACTCTGACACCTAGCTGACTTATTTATTATCTGTGTTGATAGAATCTGAGTGACAGCTGATAATCAATTGTCATCGAATTATTGATAATAAATACAGTCTGGCAACAGTTCATTTGTTAATTAAATTCTGCATATTTTCATTAAACTAGTCTTTTGGTATTGAGTTGATATTTTTGGTATTGAGTTGATATTTGTTTGGTATTGAGTTGATATTTTTGGTATTGAGTTGATATTTGTTTGGTATTGAGTTGATATTTTTGGTATTGAGTTGATATTTGTTTTGGTATTGAGTTGATATTTTTGGTATTGAGTTGATATTTTTGGTATTGAGTTGATATTTGTTTTGGTATTGAGTTGATATTTGTTTTGGTATTGAGTTGATATTTTTGGTATTGAGTTGATATTTTTGATATTGAGTTGATATTTGTTTTGGTATTGAGTTGATGTTTGTTTTGGTCTTGTGTTGATATTTGTTTTGGTATTGTGTTGATTAGTTATATATAAGTAGTTTATATTTTAATGAAAACCCATGTAAAAGAACTTTACCATTAAGAAGATTGCTATTGTACATTTCATTTAACAGATATGATGCCATACCTCGCATTAAAAGGGCTAATTATGTACAGATTACAGACTCTATCACGAAGAAAAAATGTGTTTTGAATGTCTTTACATAATACAGCTAATTAAACTATATGTATATGAATGTAATAGGAATAATAAATATACATAGACAGTGTGAAAATTGTATATGAATAAAAAGAAGAAAAAAAATCGGGCTCGTCCGGGATTTGAACCCGGGACCTCTCGCACCCAAAGCGAGAATCATACCCCTAGACCAACGAGCCGCCGTTAGTTTTAATATGTACGAGATGGCTTAAAACGATATCTAAATATATTTCTTATGACGTCGCACCCCTGCCATCAAATACAATAACTTGATATTGAATACATACAGTTATTATTTCTTGACTGTTGAAAATTGAAGTAAATGAGTTCCGACAAGTATGTTTTTTCCTAAGATTTCATCATCCGAGAGAATTCTTGTTACGTGGCAGGAAAACTGTTAATAGCTATCACACATACGCCCACACACACTCAGACATATGTACGTATAGGTGTAGTGGTGTACGTTGATTTGGATTTTATAAGATATCTTACATCTATTTTTATACTGAAAAACAACCTAGTTTTTATAGTGTCTCACCAGTTAAGTTAGACTTGATGTTTAGAGACATACATTTGCATATACATATATATATATATATATCTTATATCGCATAATTATAATTGTCGTTGACTGTATGTATCTTACTCACATAAAATATTATCTAAACAAAATAAAAAAAAGGACACACCAAGAAAGGTAACGAACTCTTAATAAATCGTCAGAGATAGATTAAACAACATATTTATCTTTGCATTAAGCCATTGAGCGTTGTAATAGGAAACCTTATACACGACCTTTTATCTAAATTACCACGTAGCTGAAGTTTCGGACAAAGAGCTTATCTCTATTTACACTAAACAGACTTCTGGACTTTAAACATCGGTGCGGCGCAGGAATCATGGCTCGTTGGTCTAGGGGTATGATTCTCGCTTAGGGTGCGAGAGGTCCCGGGTTCGAATCCCGGACGAGCCCCACTTTTTATTCATATCAAAGATTTTGTTCGAAATACTTACATCTGTACATAGAGAATACATGGTTAGTATCTTGCAATACACGGTTTATTTTTGGCGAGGGTTAGGAAAGACGAGGTGGCGAGTCTTTGGCGAGCCATCACGTCTTTCCGATCCCAGCCAAAAATAAACCTTGTATTGTAAGATACTAACCATGTATTCTGTTTATCCGGCGAAAATTTTCTACGGGTTGACGACATTCAAAACCAGCAAATTACCGTTTTGTTTACATTTCTTGGATACGAGTGACCCCGAGTGACCCCGAGTGACGTGAACGTATACAGGTAAATATGACAACTTGTTAGGTGTTGGAGCCAGGCCACATCTGAAAGTCAAGGATATGTCTACATGAAAATATACTATAATGGATTATTATTTTGGTTTGTATAAACGTTCAAATTATTTATGTGGAGTGTTGCGCCATAAAACATTGAATTAAGCTGGGAATTCGCCTGCGTCACCGTGCTCGAGGTTTTGTTAAACTGTAGGCCTGGGGGCACGTGTGTTTGTGACACTGGGCATGGATGGGTTTTCTTATTCAGATTGAAGGTTAATTGTCAACATGTTTGAATAGATTGTTGTGACATTTTTTGCCTTCGGCCAAGGAGAAGCAGACGACATCGGCAATGAATAAGTTTACGATCGTTAAAAACGCTATGTATGTAATACTATGATTGTTATATTACATTGTATGTAATACTATGATTATTATATAACATTGTATGCAATACTATGATTGGTTTATGACATTGTATGTAATACTATGATTGTTATATTACATTGTATGTAATACTATGATTATTATATTACATTGTATGTAATACTATGATTGCTTTATGACATTGTATGTAATACCATTTGTTATATCACATTGTATGTAATACTATGATTGTTATATCACATTGCATGTAAAACTATGATTGTTATATTACATTGTATGTAATACTATGATTGTTATTTATTACATTGTATGTAATACTATGATTGTTATATTACATTGTATGTAATACTATGATTGTTATATTACATTGTATGTGATACTATGATTGTTATATTACATTGTCTGTAATACTATGATTGTTATATAACATTGTATTTGATACTTTGATTGTTATATTACATTGTATGTGATACTATGATTGTTATATTACATTGTATTTGATACTTTGATTGTTATATTACATTGTATGTGATACTATGATTGTTATATTACATTGTATGTGATACTATGATTGTTATATTACATTGTATGTGATACTATGATTGTTATATTACATTGTATGTGCTACTATGATTGTTATATTACATTATATTTGATACTTTGATTGTTATAAATAGATACAGAAGATCTTTCCTCTGTAAACATATGTGAGATTATCCTGTTTCGACCATTGCTTAGTAGATACAAGCTAGTATATTGTTTCTTTAATGCTACGAAAAGAATGGAATTTTCTCGATAAGTAAAGCTTTGTGTGCGTAGCGTGTGTTGAAAATCATACCTAACTCTCTAACAGAAAACAAGAAATATCTTCATAAAGGAAACCGGCAAAGTTGAACTGATTGTGTCTTTTGAAAACGTCTTTTAAATTGTAACAGGTTTAGACACTGTTTATTGTGTCCTTGTATTGACGTTTAGTTATCGCTGCTATTTTTTACCTATATGTAAGGATTGATCATGTCTTTCATTTTGTGATTAAGTTCAAAATCATCATAATGAAAATTAGTGTTTAAAATGTCGTGCCTTATCAAACGGTGTTCTAAATATTTTTGTTGGGGTATACCATTAAGCTGGCGTCATTTCATCCACACTAATAAAATGCACATAACTGTCCATATATAGACGTCGACAAAAGGAAAAAAACAGTCATGCTTGAGACAAATTGCTCCTTGGAGCCACTCCGAATTACATCCCAAATTAAATCTTGGAGTCATTCCGAATTACATCCAAATTACTCCTTGGAGCCATTCCGAATTACATCCGAAATTACTCCTTGGAGTCACTCCGAATTACATCCGAAATTACTCATTGGAATAACTCCAAATTACATCCAAATTACTCCCTGGAATCACTCCGAATTACATCCAAATTACTCACTGGAATAACTCCTAATTACATCCCAAATTATTCCTTGGAGCGTTACCGAATTACATCCAAATTACTCGTTTGAGCCACTCCGAATTAAATCCAAATTACTTCTTGGAGCCACTCCGAATTACATCCAAATTACACCGTGGAGCCACGCCGAATTACATCCGAAGTGAAAGCAATAGGTATGCATAATTTTATACGTCGCCATTTAGCATTGAAAGATAATGACTGCCACAGCTGGATAGTAGAAGTACGAACGTCATTGCCAAATTTGCCCTCCTGTGGGTCTTCGTCCCGTTCAAAACCAACAAGGCAAGTACTGATTGAAAAAGTACCGTACCGTTCGGAGTGGACTTTAACGAGGAAACATGTTTATTTGACAGATATCATTTGTTAGTCCGTTTGTGTTGGGATTCGTTTATTCATTATACATTGGTTTATATTCACTGACAGCTAGTTAAGGTAGGCCAAGAGCTGAGAAAACGATTTGTTTACACTTTGTGTGCAAAACTCATTCAATAACGTGGTCACTTTAAATCAGATGGCATTGTTGTGCATTTATGGTTTCTATCTATCACTTTACTAGTTATTATTAGCTTGTAAACAATTAGCATACAGCCTAATGGCAAAAAAAACAACAACAACATCATAACACTTGAGCTATAACCTTATGCATAATCGTTTGGTAACGTGAACTTAGTTCAGGTTTTTGGTGATTTTGACCAAGTTCATTTTAAATACAATCATGTATTATTCCTGATCAATATAACGTAATAACAATATGCTACCTTGGATAAATATCAGGATTAACAACTAACTATGGTAAAAGTTCATGTGGTATAGTACCTTGAATCCGTTGAACAATAGTTTGTTTATGTTGTGCATTATTAATTATTGTGCAGGACATTCTGTCCGCTTGAACAATAGTTTGTTTATTTCGTGCAGTATTTTTTTTTAGCACTCAGAGCCGGTCAATAAAACCTATCAGCCAGAACAACACGGTATCTGTTCCTATATTATATATTTTCATAAATTTTCATAAATACCTGTTCATACTTGTACAATGTATACTTACGTACAATCTTACATACACACCGTCCTTTCAAAAGCATATCCTCACACTCCCTCACACATGCACAGGGTACGTCAGTTCGTCAATACAATCATACAAACAACTAGATATACACAGACTGACAGCTAAAACAATCATCACATACACAAACAGAAACACTGCGTACTTCACTGACATGCAGATGAAAAAAAATTGCATACGCTCACGAAGGACAGGGACATACTTAGATAGACATGTAAGAAAAAGTACAAAGATAATTCAAAGCCAAATACACCAGGCAGTCACTCCCTCAACCACGAGTACATACGCACTGACATTTAACGCATACATTCAATTATGTCTACACATACTTACGTAGAAAGTTTAGCATCTATCATTTTTTTTTTTTTTTTTCTTGATTTCGTGTGATGCTTTTGCTGATATCATCTCATTTTGTTCTCATCATTGTGCTTGATTATTTTATTTCTTTTTATATCTACACACGTTTTTCAGTAACGTTATGATTACAAACTTATTTTATAGAAAAGTGTGTAACAAAGACAGCCTTTGGTATTTTTTTAAATAAAATTTTCTTCTTAATTCATGCTTAAATAATTTGACTATATCCACATATTTGGTTCTTGATTCACTAAGGTGGTACCATTTATATATAATAAAACAAATCAGTGATAAAATGCAGTTAATGTCATAATAAGCAGTATAACCAATTTTGTACCCAAGTACTATAAACTTCAAATTCCTTAAATCAATAGTGTATCCAAGTTTATCGAGCGACTGTCTTACATGATACCAAAGTGGATCAATACAACGACATTCAATAAAATAGTGATTATAATCATCCTTAATTTTACAAACGTAACAGCTTTCGCTTAACATAATGTTCCATCTCTTTAATAATACACCATTTGGAATAATATCGTGACATAGTTTCCAACGAAATATTTTCTCATCATTTTCTATTATTATTTTAAATATAAAATGGAAGAAGCTTGTAAATGTTTGATAAATGTTTTCTTCAATACTGAATTGATCTTTCCATATATTGAAGTTATGTGATAAGTGAGTTTTTTTTATCCCGTAACATTGCATAAATATCATGGTTACTTATATTTTCTACTAACATCATACAATTCCTATTGTAAAGACAAACATCTTTCCAAACAATTTGAACAACAGATTTAGATCCTTCTTGTGTAGCTCCTCTAACCAAATTCGAGGCATTGCCTGTTTTACGGCAGATATCAGCAATCTAGTTTCTTTTACAAGTTAATTTACTATATATAAGATCATCAATATTCCCATTTCTTCCGATAATGTCCTTAATGTAGACCATACCAGAATCAATCCAGTTGGTATAGTATAAAGCTTCACCCTTAAAAGTCATGTATTTATTTCCCCAAATCAATTGTTGTTTTATCTCTCTGTAATTTTTGTTAACACTATCATCACTCTGAATCAAGTACCATGCTCTTAATAAGTCTAAATAAAAAACTGTTATTTCGTGCTTTTTTGGTAGGAGTTTTATAGAATCTGTATTCATTTTAAATAATAAGTTATTTTTCCCAAATTGCTCGAAATAAAAACGTGGAATCAGTTTCCATGAAGCTTCATTTTTATCTAATAGACGTTTTATCCACGAGATGCGTAAAACATTAACATGACATTCAATGTCTCTTATTTTCAGCCCGCCCTTTCGATATCCCAATCATTACTGTTCGCTTTATCCTATCTGGATTTCCATCCCAAATAAATTTATAAATCATCCTATCTAAATATTTTACTGTATCATAGTCTATTCCAATAGTATTTACAAGAAACGATATCTGTGTTATAATTAAACTTTGAATGATTAACGATTTCCCGAGTAATGTAAGTTTTCTTTTTTTCCAGTTCTTAAGTAGTTGGTCAATACTTGTTATTTTTTCTTTCCAACAAAGATTGGAGCATACTTTGCTGTTTCTCCCAAAATAGACGCCCAGCGATTTGGCTAACTTAACCCATTTGATACCTGCGTAACTGTCATTTTTATTTTTATTTCTGCCGACAAAAATTCCCTCGGTTTTATCTTTATTTAATTTCAAGCCAGACACTTCTCCAAACTCTTCAACTAACTTCAGTGCGTTTTTAACGTCATGATACCTCATCAACAACGTCGTATCATCAGCTAGCTGAGAAACCTTTACATTTCTTTTATTAACACTAACACCATGTATATCTTTTGCAGAACGTAATTTACAGGCAAGAAGTTCCGTGGCTATGCCAGACAATAAACAAGACAAAGGGCAGCCTTGCCTTATAGCACGCGATATCTTGTAACTTCCTGTTAAACGATTAGTATTTTTCACACAACCTCTAATGTCAGTATATGAAGTTTTCACCCAATTAATAAAAGATACCCCCAAACCGAATTTTTCCAAACTATTAAACGTAAATTCCCACTCAATGGTATCGAATGCTTTTGAAAAATCTAGGAATATTATACAGGAATCGAGATCATTTTTTTCTGAAAAAGTCAATTATGTCTTAAATCAGTCTGATATTATACCCAATAAATCTAGTCCGTATATAACCATTTTGATCAGTGCTAATTAATTTTGACATTAAAGGTTTAATTCTATTCGCTAGAACATAAGCCGCTATTTTGTAATCCGTATTTAAAAGAGTTATTGGTCTCCAATTTCGCAAGTTTAATGCATCATTCTTTTTAAAAACAAGAGAAATTATACCTTTCTTTTGAGAAGTACTTAATTCACCCCTTCTATAACCACTATTCAAAACCTCAACTACAGTTTTACTATTTTTTTCCAGAATGTTTTATAAAATTCAGCAGTCAACCCGTCACTACCTGGACTCTTATTCAATTTCATATGCGATACAGCATCCTCACATTCCTTCAATGATAACTCGCCCTCACAACAGTCTTTCTCATTTTCATGAAGAACATACATGAACTCTACTTTACAGTTTCTAATGTAATCATTTACTATACCTTCATCAGGGTTATTTGTTCCATATAACTTTGAGTAAAAAACTTAAATTTCCTTCAGGATTTTTTCCGGATCATTTTCGATTTCACCATCATTTTCCCTCAATTTTGTAATTGTTTTTTTGTATTTGTCTATGTTTTTCCATGCCCAAGAAGTACTTGGTATTCTTTTCGCCGTTTTCCACCCAGTTAACTCTTGCTCTTATTTGAGCACCCCTTCCTCGTTCCTGATACAAACTGTTTAACTGATTCTCAACATCATTTATTTTATATAGTGTTTCATTGCATGGCTTCTCATCATATTTTTCATTCTCTGATACAAGTTCTTTTTCCAAAAGAGTTATTGAGTTCCTTTTACGCATATTTTTACGCTTACAATGTTCGATTGTTTTGAATTTTATCATTACTTTGCAGTATTCCCACAAATCAACAGGATTCAAAATTTTGTGGATTGTCTAGAATTTCGTCAATAACTTCTCCTATCAAGTGCTTGTATTCGTCATTTTGTAAATAGCTATTATTCAATTTCCAAACTCCAGTACCTTTACCTTTAACCTTGTTATATTCCAGCTTCAGTGACACTGCCAAATGATCAGTGTATTTTATTTGTGCTGGTCTTATATCACAGCTTCTTATGTTATTTATATTGTTCTCAATCAGAAAGTAATCTAGTCTACTGGCGTCTCCCGTCGTTTTTCCTCTCCATGTAAATTCTCTTTTGTGTGAATTACGTACTCTCCATATGTCAATCAAATTATTGTTTTTTTTTTGTCAATTGTTTCAGTCCAAAAGTCTTTCTGAAGATTCTATTCTGATTTCTAGAAACTCTATCGATTCTTTCCTTAGCTTCGTTAAAATCACCCCCTGTAATAACCATGCCCTGCTTAAAATCCTTCAATTCTCTATTTACATTCTTCAAAAATAAATTTCTAGCTTTTTCATCATTCGGAGCATACAAATTTAACATAGTATAGATGTTGTCCTCAACTTCTGTATTTATCATAATGTATCTACCTTCATTATCCGATTGAATGTCTATTACAGATACTTTTATTCTTTTATTAATTAGGATACACACACCCCGGCTATTTGTTTTACCGAAACTGTGATAAGCCTGAGCAAAATCATACGTCTCTCTATTAATTTGATTACACAAATCTTTAGAGAAATGTGTTTCTTGTATAAAGACTATTCCAAAATTTTGATTTTCAAGCCATTCATAGAGCCTATATCTATTTCTTTTTCTCGTAAACCCTGAGCATTCAATGTTAACAAATGTAACACGATCATGTCATTTTATGGGTTCCATTTTTCTTTGGTTTTTTGTTTTCTGCTTCCTCTATCGGTGTAGGAGGTGATCTTTGTTTGGATTTGCTTCTGTCCTTTGTCCTGTTTGGTGTCTGATCCTTTTGTTGAGAGGCTGTCTTGAGGAAGCGCTCCATTGGTCCCGTAGTACTCGATGTACGTGCTTCCTTAACACTCTTATTTTTTAGCTCTCTATACTTTTTTCTTTGCGTTTTCTTCATTTTTCTTCTCCGTTTTCTCATCTTCCCCCTCTTCGTTGGTATCTGTCGATTCGTTTCCTGCAAAGCCATTATATTCTCAATCAGATTGTTTATGTCCAATTTCGTTGCAGTAGTTACATACCCACCCTGTCTTGCAATCCTGGGATACGTGATCATCTCCTTTGCACTTGACACAGTATAACTTCTTCGTTTCAAAACCGGAAACTGACGTTTCTTTGGGTTGGCCATAGTACCAAAGCCTAGCATTGTACTTACCAACTTGTGCGGGACCTTGTGTCCGGTTGAACGACAGTTTTGTATGTTGTGCAGGACCTTTTGTTCGAATTTTATAAGGTTTTAAAGTTGGTTTCAAATTATAATAAGACAGTATAGGGAATAGATCAATCTAAAATCGGCTGAAGATAACATTGAGGTGCTCCGCCAAAACAATTCACATGAAGTTTCAATGGAGAGAAATGCTGGTCCATTCATCAGTGTACCTTTTGAATGTTTACAGATTTCCCCATTAGGTCTTTTCCCCGAAAAACCAGCCAAATAAGTTCCTTTTAATTCACCATCTGTTCTTCCAAGATGGTTCCTCAATCAAAGACGATATTGCACATGAAGATGTTTCTGTTAAATACGGATTTCGCATTCTTCCTATTCATCCACAAGGATCGGATATCATTATTATTATGACAAGGTCCTCCCTATGGGTTGTTCTATATTATGTGGCTTGTTTGAAGATTTTAGAACAACTCTGCATTGGGTTTTGCAAACTAAATTACTGACAGCAGGTGTTACTCATGTTTTGGATGATTTTCTGTTTTTAGCGCCAAAAACTCAAATAAATGTCAAACAGATTTAGAAATTGTTTTCAACTAGTCTGTATTCTGTATTCTATTTCAACATAGTAAAACTCTATTACCTTGTACTACCATACTGTTCCTTGGGATTGAGCTACATAGTATCCAAATACAAACTAGGTTACCTGGGGATAAGTTACTGAAAATACGTAATCTGTTATCCAGCTTTCATCAAAAACCAAAAGTAACACTTCGCGAGCTTCTATCTTTGATAGGCTTGCTGAACTTTGCTTGTACTGTGCTAGCGCTTGGTCGCCCATTTTTTACGTAGATTGATAGATTTGACAAGAGGCTTGACAAAACCCAATCATCACGTCAGACTTGACAGAGAAGTCAAAGCAGACATCAGAGCTTGGCTACACTTCATCTTATAATGGGGTCAACTTGTTCCTTTTGGATATATGGGAGTCATCGTCAAGCTGACATGTTTAAACAGATGCAAGGGGAATAGGTTTTGGGGCGGTTTTGGGAACAAAATGTTTTTTGGGGGGAAATGGCCCAAAGTTTTTGAGTCTTTTCATATAACAATCAAAGCACTTTTTCCTATAGCCCTAGCTGTTCGGAATAATTGTTTACTTTTCCATTGTGATAACTCGGCAGTTGCCGCGTTCACATCACATACCAGTACAGATGCAACTATTATACAATTAGTAGGGAAATTTGTTAAATTTGCCAAATTAACAAATGCGAGTACAAGGAACCATTCTTTATTGATAAATGACTTGTACTCAAAATCGGTACTCAACCAGACGAGGTGGCCGAGTGGTTAAGGCGATGGACTGCTAATCCATTGGGGTCTCCCCGCGTGGGTTCGAATCCCATCCTCGTCGTCGGATATTTTTTTTATTTTCAAAACAATGTGTAAAATAAACATTTTATTTTGACCGTCTTCTTTACAGGTAGACAGTTTTTGGCTATTGACCCTGCCAATGGACAATTAGGCAACTCCAATACCGAACAATCTGTTGACCATCTGACAGCACATGTTCGGAGCCTTTTGATGAATGCTATCGCTCCTCAAATACAGGCATTGTATAGACGTGCAGTCCAGGCCTTACGTAATTTTGTCAAGAGGGGTGTTCATTTACAAACATGCTTGCCCCCTACAGTAGGAACTTTGGTCTATTTTATTGCGCATATGTCTCACCAACAAATTGCGGCAGCTACAGTGTCTACATACACAGCATCAATTGGTTACAGCAACAGCTTAGCCGGTCACCCGGACCCAACTCAGTCCTTCATTGTACAGAAAATATAGACTAATATCCAGATGGGTCTTAACGTCCGTCACACGACTTCCCATTACACCCAACATACTGAACAAACTAGTACAGTCCTTATCTCACACATTTTCGTCTCATTATCAGGCATTTATGCTAAAAGCTATGTAGCTTATAACAGTTTATGCCTTTTTACGCGTAGGCGAAAGCACTATAAACAAATCTACTTCTCATGTCATACAGTTTGACAATGCCAAGATCAATTTGTCTGGCACAAAACCTTCCACACTAGAGTTGACGTTAGGTCATTTAAGAGTCATTACAATATCCGCCCTGTCACCCTAGCAATTCATGCTAAGAGTCAGGAACTTTCCATCTGCACAGACACAGCTTTTTACCAATACATTCAATTAAGGGGTGTCTTACCAGGCCCATTATTTACATTTCCGGGAGATACCCGGTATCATACCAACACTTCAGTTGATGTCCAAGAAACTCCCTAACATGTGCAGGTTTTTAATTACACTAGTATACCAGTCATAGATTCCGTATTGGGGCAGCCAGCACAGCTGCAGCTACTGGGGTTCCGGATGAGGAAATGCAACAAATGTGCAGGTGGAAGCCATCTACTTTCAAACGCTATGAACGGTTCCCTATTGTTTATTACACATCAACCCCTTTACACTAGCTGTTTCTTGCACATCGAGCTGCAGCTAAACGTTTCAGTCATCATTTCTTCGGTCCTGTTAAAAGATGTTCATTTTGTCTTTTAGACATTCATCCAGTTCAGTGTTTTGTTATTTTACTTTGACATTATGCCAAGGGCGCAATTTATTATTCCTAAGACACACATCTTGACCAGTTAAATTCAACCTGAATTTCAGTTAAAAAAACTGGTCAAACTATACTTTTCTGCATTCTTGGTAATTTTAAATGGTGATACAAATGTAATTATTGTTGATTTTAAAGTAGCTCATACGATCAGTTGAAGTTGATACTAACCTGGGCTAGGGTCGAGAATGATTCTTCCTCTTGGTTTATGTATGTATATTATTAGTATTATTATATTCCATACATAATGTGAACATCTGATTTTAAATAATTTATGTTATTGATATCCAGTTAATCTGGATTATTTCAAATAGAGGATTGCTAATGTACTTTTCATTTAACAGATATGATGCCATACCACACATTAAAAGGGCTAATTATGTACAGATTAAACTCTATCACGAAGAAAAAATGTGTTTTGAATTTCTTTACATAATACAACTAATTAAACTACATGTAATGTAATGTAATATGAATAATAGATATATAAAGACATTGTGTCTTATATATATATATTATTCATATTACATTCATATACATATAGTTTAGGGGGCCGCGGTGGCCGATTGGTTAAGGTGTCCCGATACTTTAACGCTAGCCATCCACCTCTGGGTTGCGAGTTCGAAACCTACGTGGGGCAGTTGCCAGATACTGACCGTAGGCCGGTGTTTTTTTCTCCGGGTACTCCGGCTTTCCTCCACCTCCGAAACCTGGCACGTCCTAAAATGACCGTGGCTGTTAATAGGGCGTTAAAGAAAAACCAAACCAAAACCTAACATATAGTTTAATTAGTTAGTATTATGTAAAGACATTCAAAACACTGTCTTTACATATCTATTATTCATATCACATTCATACATATAGTTTAATTAGTTGTTTTATGGCATATATATATATAAAAAAAATCGGGCTCGTCCGGGATTTGAACCCGGGACCTCTCGCACCCAAAGCGAGAATCATACCCCTAGACCAACGAGCCGGTTGAATTTTGATGTGTACGAGATGGGTTAAAACGATATATATATATATATATATCTTAGGATGTCACTCCCGCCTATCAAATACAATAAATTGATATTGAATACATACAATTATTTTTTTTAAACTGTTGAAAATTGAAGTAAATGAGTTCCGACACGAGAACATTCTTGTTACGTGAAAGGAAAACTGTTAGCGACCATACACACACCTTCACACACTCACACATATGTGCATGGATATGTGTTCGCTATGTATATAGGTGTTGTGGTGTTGATTTGGTTTTTAGAAGATATCTTACATCTATTTTGATACTGAAAAACAACCTAGTTTTTATAGTGTCTCACCAATCTAGTAAGACTGGTTGTTTAGATACAATGTATATACATTTGAATATATATATAAGTCTTATATCGCATAATTATAATTGTCGTTGACTGTATGTATCTTACTCACATAAAAATATTTTCTAAACAAAATAAAAACGGACACACTAAGAAAGGTAGCGAACTCTTAATCAATCGTAAGAGATAAATTAAACAACATATTTATCTTTGCATCAAGCCTTTGAGCTTTGTAATAGGCAAAGTAACATTGTACGTTGTAACATTATGCATGACTTTTTATCTAAACTACCACGTAGCTGAAATTTCGGACAAAGAGCTTATCTCTTTTTACACTAAACAGACTTTACTTTAAACATCTGTTCAGAGGAGCAATCATGGCTCGTTGGTCTAGGGGTATGATTCTCGCTTAGGGTGCGAGAGGTCCCGGGTTCTTTTTATTCATATCAAAGATTTTTTTCGAACTACTTAAATACAGAATACACGGTTAGTATCTAACAATACAAGGTTTATTTTAGCGAGGGTAGGGCGAGTCTTTGGCGAGCCATCATGTCTTTCTCTTCCAAGCCAAAAATAAACCTTGTATTGTAAGATACTAACCATGTTTATCCTGCAACCATTTACTACGAGTTGACGACATTAAAAAACAGCAAATTACCGTTTTATTTACATTTCTTGGGTACGAGTGACGTGAACGTATGGAGATAAATATCACAACTTGTTAGGTGTTTGAGCCCGGCCACATCTGAAAGTCAAGGATATGTCTAAATTACTCCTCGGAGCCTCTCAGAATTACATCCCAAATTACTTCTTGGAGCAACTCCGAATTACATCCAAATTACACCTTGGAGCCTCTCAGAAATACATCCAAAATTACTCCTTGGAGACACTCCGAATTACATCCAAAAGAACTCCTTGGAGACACTCCAAATTACAGCCAAATCACTCTTTGAAGCCTCTCAGAATTACATCCTAAATTACTCCTTGGAGCCTCTCAGAATTACATCCCAAATTACTCTTTGGAGCCTCTTAGAATTACATCCAAATTACTCCTTGGAGCCTCTCAGAATTACATCCCAAATTACTCCTTGGAGCCACTCCGAATTACATTCAAATTACTCCTTGGAGCCACTCCGAATTTCTCCAAATTGAAAACAATATGTTGTATAATTGTAATAAATACATCGGCCATTATCGTTGAAAGATAATCGCTGCCACAGCTGGATAGTAGAAGTACGAACGGCATGGCCAAATTTGCCCTCCTGTGGGTCTTCTTCTTAATCCAAAACCATCAATTTAAGTACTGATTGAAAAAGCAAGCTCTGGATACAGCAAACAAGAACTGGAACATCACCTGTTTCGAAGATTAGCAATCGAAGCCATCGCTGAGACACATCCGCCTACTTCAAGACCATCCAACATGGACAACATCTAAGCAGTCATTAAGGCTAGGGTCATGTCAGACACCTGTATTACTAAACAATTGAAATGCAATTTTGATATCATTTATACATGCTAAAGAGTAAATTTCATTTGATCAAAAGTGTTTGTTTGATACATTTTGGAATATGTAGCATATATTATATGCCTAAGATATTCCCTATTACTGTTTCCTAGCAGAGTGAGGGCGCAGGGTTATGGAGGTGAAAGGTCACGCGCAATGATTTAACTATATATACCTATATACAATATCAGTAGTTATCCCAGCCACTAGAACAGAGTTTTTCATTGTTATGGACACAAGTTAAGGTCAGTTTGTGTTTACATTAATTAAATAAATGCAATGGATTCCGTTGATGCCCTGATTCTGGGTCATAGCTTTGTGAGAAAGTTGCGAGATGATTTGACAGGTTCATGGTCAAATTCAGGTTTCCATATTGACTCGGTTCGCGTCCATTGTGTAGGAAAGGGGGCAGTCGGGTTCGAGACATCTCATCCATGTCTCCCTCCATTTCTGAAATACACTGTGAAGTTGTGCTGTTACAAATCGGCGATTATGATTTGGATTTTGGGGATCACGAGGATATTAAGGATTATTTAGTAAGTGATTTACTTTCCGTAGCCATATGGCTTCGCGCGGGATTCGGTTTGACCCAAGTTGGAATAATGCAATTTTTTTCGTGCTATTTAAGACAAGATCGATAGCGGTTGGTTTATATAACAGAGGTGCAGACTGTGTCAATAGTAACATTAAATCAATGTGTGATCAGTCGGAAGGATGTTTTTATTGGAGACACAAGGGTCTGAAGACCGCAGTCTTTGATTGCTTAAACAAAGATTGCTTATATATTCCCCCCGCGGGCCTTCGCAAGTTCAAGTACTCTGTGCTTGGGGCACATGGTGCATACAGGGCATACGATTGGCTGAAAGCAGCAACTCTAACCCTTCCATGTAAGGTTGATATTACTACGGTTTATTTCGAGCATATCCGAATTTTTGTTTACTTCCACCTACGGCGGTTCATGTTGATATGAATTGTATTTATAATTATATCGGTTCCGTACCGTTCGGAGTGGACTTTAACGAGGAAACATATTTATTTGACAGATATCATTTGTTAGTCCGTTTGTGTTGGGATTCGTTTATTCACTACATATTGGTTTATATTCATTGACAGCTAGTTAAGGTAGGTCAAGAGCTGAGTAAACGATTTGTTTACACTTTGTTCATTTATGGCAGCTTCCTACTGTCGCAGTAGTACGTTAAATTATGTGCAAACCTAATTTAATAACGTGTTCACTTTATATCAGATGGCATTGTCGTGCATTAATAATTTTTGTCTATCACATTACCAATTATTATTAGCTTGTTAACAATTAGCATACAGCCTAATGCCAAAAGAAACATAATCACACTTGAGCTATAGCCTTATGGTAACGTGAACTTAGTTAAGGTTTTTGATGATTTTGACCAAGTTCATTTTAAATACAATCATGTATTTTCCTGATCAATATAACGTTATAACAATATGCTGCCTTGGATAAATATCAGGATTAACAAATAACTATGGTAAAAGTTCATGTTATATAGTACCTTGAATCCGGTTGAACAATAGTTTGTTTATGTTGTGCATTATTAATTGTTGTGCGGGACATTCTGTCCGCTTGAACAATAGTTTGTTTATTTTGTGCCGTATTAATTGTTGTGCAGGACATTCTGTCCGGTTGAACAATAGTTTATGTTGTGCAGGATCTTTTGTTCGGTTGAACGACATTTTTGTATGTTGTGCAGGATCTTTTGTTCGGTTGAACGACAGTTTTGTATGTTGTGCAGGACATTGTGTTCAAATTTTAGAAGGTATTAAAGTTGGTTTCAAATTATAATAAGACAGTATAGGGAATAGATCAATCTAAAATCTAAAAAAAAATATCCGACGACGAGGATGGGATTCGAACCCACGCGGGGAGACCCCAATGGATTAGCAGTCCATCGCCTTAACCACTCGGCCACCTCGTCTGGTTGAGTACTGAATTTGAGTACAAGTTCATTTATCAATAAAGAATGGTTTCTTGTACTCGCATATGTTTACTTTGACAAATGTTTCTATTAATTTTATAATACAGTAGTTGCATCTGTACTGGTGAGAGATGTCAACAACACGACAACTGCCGAGTTATCACAATGGAAAAGTAAACACTTATTCTAAAGGGAATCCCCCCACAGCTGGACAGCAAATACTATAGGAAAGAGTGCTTTGATTGTTATATGAAAAGACACAAAAACATTTGGCCATTTCCCAAAAAAGCACTTTGTTCCCAAAACCACCAAAAAACCTATTCCACTAGCATCTGTATAATGTAAACGTGCCGATGACTCCCATGTATTCGACAGGAACAAGGTGACCCCATTATAAGACTGTATGATGTGTAACCAAGATCTGATGTCTGCTTTGACTTCTCTGTTAAGTCTGACGTGGTGATTGGGATTTGTCAAGCCTCCTGACAAATCTATCAATCTACGTAAAAATGGGCGACCATGCGCTATCACACTACAAGCAAAGATCAGCAAGCCTATCAAAGGTAGTAGCTCGCGAAGTATTTCTTTTGGTTTTTGATGAAAGCTGGTTAACAGATTACGTATTTTCACTAGCTTATCCTCAGGTAAACTAGCTTGCATTCGGATACTTTGTAGCTCAATTCCAAGGAAAATTATGGTAGTACAAAGTATTACAGATTTACTGTTTAATTGGAAAACAGACCTGCTTGCACATGCTGAAAACAATTTCTAAATCTGTTCGACATTTATTTGAGTTTTGGCGCTAAAAACAGAAAATAAACCAAAACATGAGTCACACCTGCTGTCTGTAATTTATTTTGCAACCCAAATGCAGAGCTGAACTAAACACTTCAAACAAACGACATGACATAGAACAAACCATAGGGAGGACCTTGTCATAATAATCATTTTCTCCGACTTTCATTCCTAATAGTCTTGTGAATGAATAGGAAGAATACGAGATGTATTCTCAATATCTGTTTTAGCTATCAGGGCACCCTTCCAAAATACTTTATTAGGCCAATTGCGTCCGAAACGTTTGATATTGAACAGACACATTGTCATGTGCAATACCGTCGTTGATTGATCTTTCTAACAGGACCGAGGAAATGATGACTGAAATGTTTAGCTGCAACTTGATGTTAACGAAACAGCTAGTGATAAGGGGTGGGTATGTCATAAAGAATAGGGAGCCGTATATAGCGCTTGAAAGCCAATGACTTCCACCTGCCCATTTGTTATATTTCCTCATCTGGATTCCCAGTAGCTGCAGCTGTGTTGACTGCCCCATTACGGAAACTATGACTGGTATACTGGTTTGACTGAAAACCTGCCCACAATAGGGAGTTTCTGAGACATAAACCGAAGTGTTGGTATGATACCGGGATATTTCCTGGGAAGGTAAATAATGAACCTGGTAAGACACCCCTTAATTGAATGTATTGGTATAAAGATATGTCTGTGCAGGTGGAAGGCTCCTGAGTTTTAGTATGAATTGCTAGGGTGAGAGGGCGGATATTGAAATGACTCTAAAGTAACCTAAACGTCAACTCTAGTGTGAAAGGTCTTGTGCCAGACAAATTGATGTTTGGCATCGTCAAACTGTATGACATGAGAAGTAGATTTGTTTATAGTGGTTTCGATTATGCGTAAAAAAGCAGGAAAATGCTAAAAGATAATGACTTTTAGCATACATGCCTGATAATGTTATGAAGCTGTGTGAAATAAGGATTGTACTAGTTCGTTCAGTATTTTGGGTGTAAGGGGTAGTCATGTGTCGGGAAGATAAGAACCCCTCTGCATATTAGTCATTTATTTTCTTTACAATGAATGACTGAGTTGGGTCCGGGTGACCGGCTGGGCGGTTGCTGTAACCAATAGTTGCTGTGTAAGTAGACACTCTAGACACAGGGGCCGCGGTGGCCGAGTGGTTAAGGTGCCCTGACACTTTATCACTAGCCCTCCACCTCTGGGTTGCGAGTTCGAAACCTACGTGGGCAGTGGCCAGGTACTGACCGTAGGCCGGTGGTTTTTCTCCTGGTACTCCGGCTTTCCTCCACCTCCAAATCTGGCACCTTCTTAAATGACCCTGGCTGTTAATAGGACGTTAAACAAAAACAAACAAACAAACAAACACTCTAGCTACCGCCATTTGTTGGTGAGATAGATACGCAATAAAATAGACCAAAGTGCCTAATGTGTATTGGGCAAGCATGTTTGTAGATGATCATCACTGTTAACAAAATGATGTAAGTCCTAAAAAAGCAGTCTATACAGTGCCTGTGTTTGAGGAGCTGTCAGATGGTCAACAGATCGTCCGGTATGGGAGTTGCCTCGTTGTACATTTGTAGGGCCAATAATCGAAAACTGTCTACCTGTAAACGAGACAGATGATCAGCTTACACATTTTGAAAATAATAATAAAAGAAATATCCGACGACGAGGATGGGATTCGAACCCACGCGGGGAGACCCCAATGGATTAGCAGTCCATCGCCTTTTTTTTTATCTTTAAAATATACTTTTAATTTTCCCAGCAAATAGGACCCCCGGGGTTGGGGCCCCGAAGGCTCTTCACAGTGCATATAAATCACATATCTAATTAATTTAAATCAAACAATATCACAGTTTTGCTGAATATCACATAATGAAATATCAATGTGAGCCTTGAGTGCTTTTTATCTTTAAAAATAATTTCTTCACAGTTCATTTAAAGCATATTATAGATTTGTATGAAAATATCATATCACAGGGTATTGCTATAATTCGTACATACTAAAAATATCATACGGATTCTTTAATCCTCAATAATACTGTGCTTATAATCAGATATCTAAGACATATGATGTCAAATCCTCTGATACTAGGGAAATATCAATTTCCTTTAATAAATTGTTATCAACAGCAATATACTTTTTAAACAGCCGATGCTTCTTCTTCATCTGGTAATAGAATCGGACATAGTCAAAATATTTTCGAAAAGTGTACTTGAAGAACGTCTTCAAGTTCAATTTAATCATCTTACCAACTACTAGATTACGTCTCTTCAAAATACAGAAACGCACTACACCCAGAAAGAAGTTAATGAAAAACGGATTTGTACGTTTAACTTTCCTTGTGTAACCCAGAAGAATAAGACTTCCAAGAGATATATCCGAAACGTAATTTTGATCAGCAGCCGAAAACAGTTTTTTAATTAACGTTTGAACATAATCCAAAAAATCCGAAAGTTCTGAGCAGTCAAGAAATAAATGCTGCAAAGTCTCCGAATCAGACGTACAGACTAGACATTGATCACTAACAACAGTGCCAATTTTCTTTAACTTCTCCATCGTAAATATGGTGTTATGTACAATACGAAAGTGAACTTCAATAACATCACAGGGTAAAAAAGGCAAGTACATAATTGCAAAAACTTGTGGAAGACAAACATCACGAAAAATATCTGACCAATATTCAGATGATTTCGGCTTTCGAAAACAACGAATAAAACAAGCATAAATATCCCGTGTAGTTTTAGGATGGAGTTGTACAGTTGTTCCACAACCATCCGTATAAGTAATATAAGGTCCGCAGTCTGTTCTTATATTAGCATGCACATAGCTCATAATAATTTGTTTATATTTTACTGGAATGCAACTCAAAATAGTTTCATAATCAGATAAAATAGTATCCCTAGAAATATCTGGGTTACTCTCTTTAATAATATCAGCTACAGCATTTGAATTGAGAAACTTGGAAATAACCTCAAACGTCAAATGCTTGACTTTGACAATACCAGCCTTGGCAAAATATTCAATGAAAATAGGCTTGTCGACATTCAAAAACATAGAATTAAAAAACAAAGGTTGTTCGTAAACAAAAAAGGCGTCCTCATTATAGTACACCTCATTCACTGTCTGAAAGGCATACCAAGCCTTTAACATTTCATGATAAACAATGGGCAGTGATCGCAAACATTTGTTTGGAAACTTACAATAAATTACTTCAAATCCAAGATTTAGATCAAGAATTTTGTTAAAGAAATAGCTACACATACACTTCCAGGCTGCTGTACAGGACATATCCAGCCACCTAAATAAAAACTTTAATCTAAATGATCTTAATTTTAACTCAATATCAGGCACATTTAAACCACCAACCTTTCTTTTGCCAATGATAGTGTCATATGCCACTAAATGAGCACCATTTGACCATAAAAAATCAATACAAATCTTCTTAATATCAGTAATAGCTGACAGAGGCATAGTCTGTGAAGTAAGACAATACCAACATCTCGACATCAATAAGGAACTAATTACGGTAGCTCTACCTTGTATGGTTAATTGTCTTTGTGACCACATTCTCAAAATATTTCTTATGGAAGTAACTTTAGTGTCCCAATTCTTTTCATTACATACTCGTAAATCTACACCAACATACACGCCAAGAATGCAAATAACTTGTTCACACAATTTTATCCGAAAATTGTCAAGTTCAGCTTGTGTAATATTTCCATTGCCAATACATAATAATTCTGATTTATCTTTATTCACTTTAGCACCAGAACCCTTACTATATACTTCCAAAAGGTTAAAAACATTTACAATAGACTGTTTATCCTTAAGTGTTAAAGTTGTATCGTCCGCATGTTGATACACTTTTGACTCAAAATTGGTACGAGGAACATTGATACCTGAAACATCAGGAGATTTTAAAATCATTTGTCCCAGAGGTTCCGCAGCTAAAACATATAGCATCGCTGAAATCGGACACCCTTGCCTTACTAAGTTATGGATAGAGATAAACTTAGTTAGATTACCATTGTATTTTACAGAACTAGAAATATTTGTATAAAAAATCTTGATCCAATCAACAAAGTTTCCTCCAAAACCAAATTTTTCTAAAACTTTAAATAAATACTTATGACAAACACGATCAAAAGCCTTCTCTTGATCAATTTTAAGGATATATCCCTCACAATCTTCCTGTGTAGTTAGATCAATGATATCACGGACACAAAAAATTGTGTCCGAAATATCACGACCAACCACACAGCACGATTGAAAGTTTGAAACAATAGAGGGTAAAACAGTTTTTAATCTATCAGACATAACACGTGCTAAAATTTTATAGTCTACATTAAGAAGGCTAATAGGTCTCCAATTTTTCAATAGACTTTGATCACCTCTTTTTTTATATACAAGATTGATAACTCCTTGCCTCATTGTTCTGGTCAATTCTCTATCATCCCAGATACTTTGCACAATACAAGGGAAAACATCTTTCAAATCATCAAAAAAGTGACAATAGAATTCAACGGTCAGACCATCCAATCCGGGACTTTTACCTTTTGACATAGTTAATAATGCTTTTTGTATTTCATCAACAGTCACAGGCGAATCACACCTTACTCTATCCTCATCAGTAACTTTTTTGTCAATAAATGATAAAAGATTATCTATATCACTATCATTTGTTTCAATACAATTATACAATTTATTATAAAAACTGAATATTTCATTGGACATCTCATCACAAGAAGTCAATACATTTCCATCTATGTCCTGTAAACATTTAATAGTATTACAATTCTGTCTATACTTCTCAAGTTTTAAAAAATAACTGGTGTTTTTATCACCATCTACGGCCCATTTCGCTTTTGACCTCAAAACAGCACCATTACATTTTTCCTTTTCAAACTTTTCTAAACTCTGTCTTAATTCATCATACTTAGTACAATCAAAAGGTTTCCCATTAGCTATATCACAAGAAAAACCCTGTAATTTATTCTGAATCCTATAAAACTCGGACATCCGTAACTTACGTCGGTCCTTACCATATACCTGAGAGAATCTCTTTATCTTATACTTGAGATTATCCCACCAAACTTTCGGCTCATCCACATATAAAGGACACTTCTTAGCAGAATTAATTATAGACCTTATTTTTGTATTAAAATCTTCTTCTAACAAAAAACAATTATTAAAAATCCATATACCTGGACCTTTACTGCCAAAATCACAGTCAATTCTCATTACAACAAAGCTATGATCACTAAATGAGGTATCATTATAGTAAACATTTTGTATATAAGAACTTAAACTTTTAGACACTAAAAAGTAATCTATCCGACTTTGTGATAAAGTGTCATTACTCACTCTTTTACGAGAAAATATAGAACTATTCTTATTTCTATTTCTCCAAATATCATAGATATTACAATTAAACATAAGACGTTTCAAAGCCGACACACTTGGATTTACCGTATGCGCCGTGATACCTGTACGATCTATAGTAGAAAGTGTAGTGTTAAAATCACCCCCTGTAATCAGATTCTCTGAAAAAGGTTCTAACCAAAGTTGTAAATGTTCAAAAAATACTTTCCTGTCATTTACAATATTCGGGGCATAAATATTTACAATATTCCACTCAATATCTTCAATTTTTATCTTAACACGTAACACTCTTCCATTATAACCATCAAAATCAATTACACTATCTTTAAAATCATTAGCAATTAATTAGCAGTCCATCGCCTTAACCACTCGGCCACCTCGTCTGTCTGAGTACTGAATTTGAGTACAAGTTATTTATCAATAAAGAAAGGTTTCTTGTACTCGCATTTGTTTACTTTGGCAAATTTTCCCACTAATTCCATAATAGTTGCATCTTTACTGGTGTGAGATGTCAACACTGCGACAACTGCCGAGTGGAAATGTAAACTCTTATTCCGAAGGGAATCCCCCTCAAGAGTTCTTTGATTGTTATATTAAAAGACTCAAAAACTTTGGGCCATTTCCCAAATAAGCACTTTGTTCCCAAAACCAACGACAAACCTATTCCACTAGCATCTGTATAAAATGTAAACGTGCCGATGACTCCCATTTATCCGACAAATGATACTGCACAACATATAAACAAACTATTGTTCAACCGGATTGTACTACACAACATGAACTTTTACCATAGTTAGTTGTTAATCCTGATATTTATCCAAGGCAGCATGTTGTTATTACGTTATATTGATCAGGAATAATACATGATTGTATTTAAAATGAACTTGGTCAAAATCACCAAAAACTTGAACTAAGTTCACGTTACCAAACGATTATGCATAAGGTTATAGCTCAAGTATATATTTGTTCAAGTAAATGTATGATGTTTCTTTTGCCATTAAGCTGTATGCTAATTGTTTACAAGCTAATAATAACTGGTAAAGTGATAGACAAAAATTATAAATGCACGACAATGCCATCTGATTTAAAGTGACCATGTTATTGAATTAGGTTTGCACATAATTTAACGTACTACTGTGAATGAACAAAGTGTAAACAAATCGTTTACTCAGCTCTTGGCCTACCCTAGCTAGCTGTCAATGAACGAATCCCAACACAAACGGACTAACAAACGATACCGATTTACCTTCCAAATAAATATGTTTCCTCGTTAAAGTCCACTCCGAACGGTACGGAACCGATAAATTATAAATCCATATCAACAGGAACCGCCTTAGGCGGAAGGGTTAGAGTTGCTGCTTTCAGCCAATCGTATACCCTGTATGATATCCCCAATCACAGAGTACTTGAACTTGCAAAGGCCGGTGGGGGAAAAGATGAAAGCCATCTTTGTTTAAGCAATCAAAGACTGCAGTCTTAAGCAAAGACTGCATTCTTCATACCCTTGTGTCTCCAATAAAAACATCCTTCCGACTGATCACACATTAATTTAATGTTACTATTGAAGCTGTCTGCACCTCTGTTATATAAACCAACCGATATCGATCTCGTCCTAGCATGATAAAAAAAAAGTTGTATTATTCCAACTTGGGTCAAACAATCCCGCACGAAGTTGTATGTGCTATGGAAAGTAAGGCACTTACTAAACAATCCTTAATATCCTCGTGATCCCTAAAATCCAAATTATAATCGCCGATTTATAACAGCACAACTTCAGAGTGTATTTCAGAAATTGAGGGAGACATGGATGAGATGTCTCGAACCCGACTGCCCCCTTTTCCTACACAATGGACGCGAACCGAGTCAAGCTGGAAACTTAAATTTGACCATGAACCTGTCAAATCATGTCGCAACCTTCTCACAAAGCTATGACCCAGAATCAGGGCATCAACGGAATCCATTGCATGACAACAAATAACAGATACAATTCAGCTTTAAATTGATGTTAACACAAACTGACCTTGACTTGTGTCCATAACAATGATGAAGTCTGTTCCAGTGGCTGGGATAGCTACTGATACTGTATATAGGTATATATAGTTAAATCATTGCGCGTGACCTTTCACCTCCATAACCCTACGCTCTCACTCTGTTATGAAACAGTAATAGGGACTATCTTAGGCATATAATATATACTACATATTCCAAAATGTATCAAACCAAACACTCTTGATTAAATGAAATTTACTCCTTAGCATGTATAAATGATATCAAAATTGCATTTCGATTGTTCAGTAATAAATAGGTGTCTAGCAGGACCCTAGCCTTAATGACTGCTTAGATGTCGTCCATGTTGGATGGTCTTGATGTAGGCGGATATGTCTCAGCGATGGCTTCGATTGCTAATCTTCGAAACAGGTGATGTTCCAGTTCTTGTTGGCTGTATCCATAACTTGATTTTTCAATCAGTACTTGCCTTGTTGGTTTTGGATTAGGACGAAGACCCACAGGAGGTTAAATTTGGCCATGACGATCGTACTTCTACTATCCAGCTGTGGTAGCCGTTATCTTTCAACGATAACTGCCGACGTAAAGAATTATACAACATATTGTTTTCAATTTGGATATAATTCGGAGTGGCTCCAAGGAGTAATTTGGGATACAATTCGGAGTGGCTCCAAGGAGTAATTTGGATGTAATTCGGAGTGGCTCCAAGGAGTAATTTGGATGTAATTCTGAGAGGCTCCGAGGAGTAATTTAGGATGTAATTCTGAGAATGGCTCCATAGAGTAATTGGGGTGTAATACACGTGCTCCAGGCCTACAGTTTAACAAAAACTCGAGTACGGTGACGCAGGCGAATTCCCAGATTAATTCAATGTTTTCAATAATAATACATTGTTGTATATTTTCATGTAGATATATCCTTGACTTTCAGATGTGGCCGGGCTAAAACATCTAACAAGTTGTCATATTTACCTGTATACGTTCACGTCAATTGGGGTCACTCGTACCCAAGAAATGTAAACAAAACGGTAATTTGCTGGTTTTTAATGTCGTCAACTCGAACAAAATTGTTGCAGGATAAACAGAATACATTGTTAGTATCTTACAATACAAGGTTTATTTTTGGCTTGGAACGGAAAGACGTGATTGCTCGCCAAAGACTCACCCTACCCTCGCTAAAAATAAACCTTGTTTTGTAAGATACTAATCGTGTATTCTCTTTCGAAAAAAATCTTTTATGAATAAAAAGTGGGGCTCTTCCGGGATTTGAACCCGGGACCTCTCGCACCCTAAGCGAGAATCATACAGTACAGAACAGATGTTTCATAGAGATAAGCTCTTTGCCCGTTACTTCAGCTACGTGGCAATTTAGATCAAAAGTCATGCATAAGCTATTACAAAGCTCAATGGCTTGATGCCAAGATAAATATGTTGTTTAATTCATCTCTGACGATTGATGAAGAGTTCGTTACCTTTCTTAGTGTGTCTTGTATTTTGTTTAGAAAATATTTTTATGTAAGTAAGATACATACAGTCAACGACAATTCAAATTATGCGATATATATTCAAATGTATATATCTAAACATCCAGTCTTACCAGATCGGTGAGACACTATATAAACTAGGTTGTTTTTCAGTATCAAAATAGATGTAAGATATCTTCTAAAAACCGAATCAACACCACTACACCTATATATATAGCGAACACACATCCATGCACATATGTGTGAGTGTGTGAGGTTGTGTGTATGGTCGCTAACAGTTTTCATTCTACGTAACAAGAATGTTCTCGTGTCGGAACTCATTTACTTCCATTTTCAACAGTTTAAAAAAAAATTCTATGTATTCAATATCAATTTATTGTATTTGATAGCCGGGAGTGACATCCTAAGAAATATATATAGATATGGGTTTAACCCATTTCGTACTCATTAAAATTTCAACCGGCTCGTTGGTCTAGGGGTATGATTTTCGCTTAGGGTGCGAGAGGTCCCGGGTTCGAATCCCGGACGAGCCCAACTTTTTCATGTCTATTTTTCCAGATCATATATGTTTTGCCCCAATTCATACGTCTTTTTTTGAAGACGAGGTTCACCAACTTAATTTAGCCAATTCTTATGATTAGGGGCCAAGCAATACCATTATTTACGGGGATTCAGACTTGACCTGTACTTTTACGGCGAACTGTTTTGTTGATACAATTTCATATATATAGTTGTTCTATTTATGTGTAATATACACATTTAATCATCCTTGACCCCAACCATAGTCCAAATTATGTGTTTATTTTACACAGTCGAAATGTCTGTTTAAACACAATTGAAGTTATTAACAAAAAAACTTAAAAATTTGGGCTGTGCTGGTCCGGGAGTCGGGACCTCTCGCACCCGAAGCAAGACTTATACCACTGACCAACGAGCCAGTTGTAATTTTATTCTAGATAAGTTACACATACGTCTGTCACAATTTGATGGACAAGGATAAAGATTACGTGTTATTTATTCAGTTAAACTATATGGATATCAGAAATAATGTATTGATAATCAAACATATCTGAGGGAGTCCGTGTTCCGGGTATGAAAGTGAATATGATTAGCATTAGTTGTAATTTTATTTGTGTCATATATAAGATGTAATTATGTAGCATAAGCCTATTTACAAAGTTTACCGGGCTCGTCCGGGACCTCTCGCACCCAAAGCTAGAATCATACAGCTAGACCAACGAGTCACTTAAACTTGTGCAATTGAAGATAAAAGATAGATCAAAACGTATTAAACAATTTTAAATATATATTTATCGTGATTTCATCATCCAAACGTGGTTAATATAATAAGCCGGTGCACATTTAAGCATTGCATTCCCAAATATATAATATGCTATACCTCAGGCAGTATATTCACAGATACCCAAAGCAAGAATCATACCCCTAGACCAACGAGCCGCTTAAACTTGTGCAATTAAGGATACAACATACTCCTAAACCTATTAAACGATATCGAATATATATTTCTAGTGATTTCATCATCCGAAATTGTTCTCATGACGTAGTTAATATAATAAGCAGGTGTACACTTAAGCATTGTATACTCAAATATATACACCTCTACGAAATGTTGTGGTTGTAACATATAACACATTGATAGAATACATGAAATTATTAAAATGCGTGCCGCTAAATCAAAGTAGATCTTATCGTATAACCATATTTGCCGATGCATGTAGATTTCTGGATTTCTTCAGGTGTCTAGATTTCTATAGGTATCCGGATTTTTTTTAGGTATCTGGATTTCTATAGGTATCTGACACAGCACAATAATCAAAGGTAACGAAATCGTCAGAGATCAATTGAGGGGCACATAGGTATCAGTGTAAGAAGGGGAGGATTATCTCTACAAGGAATCATTCAGCTTTGTTATACGGAATGATATACACGAAGTTTAAACTATAAAATCGTCTTACTTCTGCACTAATTACACCACTACCCTGTAATGTATGGCTCGTTGGTCTAGGGGTATGATTCTCGCTTAGGGTTCGAGATGTCCCCACGGGTATTTATGTACATTGATAATTACCCATTGTCGGAATATTACAATTCCCCACGGGGATTTATGTACATTGATAATGACCCATTGTCGGATTATTACAATTCCTAACGGAAATCTATGTATATAGATGATCATGGCCCTTTGTCGGAATATTACAATTTTCCACGTTTTTTTTTTTATGTATATGGATTATAATTCATTATATATTCGAGGATGGGCGTGGTCCGGGTATGAAATAAAAAATATTTCGTCATTTCAATTGCATCGTATATAAAGATAATAATGCAACATACACATATGATAAAAATATGTACTGGGCTCGTCCGGGATTCGAACCCGGGACCTCTCGCACCCAAAGCGAAAATCATACCCCTAGACCAACGAGCCGCTGTCTAACTTCTACTTTGATTTCATTGAATAAACAAAATAATCAGATCAATGCATATTTGACTGTGAACAAAACAGTAGTGAAAAAAAGAAATGTGTATTTTTTTTAGTCATGTTCAATATAGCTCATGTCATTCCATCCATACCTATCCAAAGTGCACGACTGATATATAACTATACCTGAGTCATAGGTAATAGTCTTATCTCTGGACAGGCTGTAACACTACGTCTCCCTCATATAAATATACCTGTCATAGGTATGGCTCGTTGGTCTAGGGGTATGATTTTCGCTTTGGGTGCGAGAGGTCCCGGGTTCGAATCACGGACGAGCCCCACTTTTATTTATTTATTATTTCTTATCGGGCTCGTCCGCGATTTGAATCTTTAACTACTTGAAACTTGTTTTAAAAACTTGCTACTGAATGGTGTAATGGCTCTTCAAAGACAGGAAATATATATTTTGCAAAAGGGTGCTTTATATTATACCATAAGACCAGATTAATTGGCGTGGGAACGAAATTGACCAGTGCATGTGTTATGATAGCGACTCCATGGAATAGTGCGTTAATCATTGTGTATTACTGAAACCATCTGATTTTGACTTCGTCGAAGAAATTTAGTGAAGACAGAATATCATATAAAACAATCATATAGGTACAAATGTATATATAACATGTTTTACATGTTTTATATAATATACAAACTAAGTACATATATGCGATTAATATCGAATGAAAAAAAACGTCAATTTCTAGAAATAAGTTGCAGGTATTTTCCCTTGAAATGCTCCGGAACTCCGAGTGTTATATACTGTACCAGAGAGCTGACTCGGCCGGATGCTATCATCTAATTCTTCATTTGGTATAAAAATCTCTTTCGATTTTTCTGTGTTTACTCATTCAAAGAAAAAAAAAGCTTTGTATATAGATTGTGACCCATTGCCGGAATATTACAATTTCCCATGGGTATCTATGGATATTGATCATGACCCATTGTCGGAGTATTACAATTCCCCACGTGTATTTATGTATATAGATAATAAGTCATTATATATTTGAACATGGGCGCGGTCCGGGTATAGAAGTAACACACTGATAAGCATTATTTCGTTATTTCAATTGCATCGTATGTAAAATATGATACTGCAACATACGCGTATGAAATAAAATTACTGGGCTCGTCCGGGATTCGAACCCGGGACCTCTCGCACCCAAAGCGAAAATCATACCCCTAGACCAACGAGCCGCTGACTAATTTCTACTTTGATTTGATTGAATAAACAAAATGATTAGTTCAATGAATATTGGACAGTGAACAAACAAAACAGTAGTGAAAAAAGAGAAATGTGTATTTTTTAGTCATGTTCAATATAGCTCATGTCATTCCATCCATACCTATCCAAAGTGCACGACTGATTTATAACTATACCTGAGTCATAGGTAATAGTCTTATCTCTGTACAGGCTGTGACACTACGTCTCCCTCATATAAATATACCTCTAATATGTATGGCTCGTTGGTCTAGGGGTATGATTCTCGCTTTGGGTGCGAGAGGTCCCGGGTTCAAATCCCGGACGAGCCCGATTATTTTTTATATACATATACAATTTTCACACTGTCTACATATACATAAAGTTTAATTAGTTGTATTATGTAAGGACAATCGAACACATTTTTCTTCGTGATCTGTACACAATTAGCCCTTTTAATGCGAGGTATGACATCACATCTGTTAAATGAAAAGTACAATAGCAATCTTCTATTTGAAATAATCCAGGTTAACTGGAAATCAATAACATAAATTATTTAAAATTAGATGTTCACATTATGTATGGAATATAATAATACTAATAATATACATACATAAACCAAGAAGAAGAATCAATCTCGACCCTAAGCCCAGGTTAGTATCAACTTCACCTGATCTTATGAGCTACTATGATATCAGGAACAATTACATGTGTATCACCATTTAAAGTTACCAAGAATGCAAAAAAGTATGGTTTGGCCAGTTAATTTAACTGAAATCCTGTACCAAGGTTAAAATGTCAAATAGAAATGGAAACAAATAAAAACGTACAATGTTTGCACACAGAATGAACTGGATGAATGTCTTAAAAACGTTTTAACAGAACCGAAGACATGATGACTGAAATGTTTAGCTGCAGCTTGATGTGAAAGAAACAGCTAGTGTAAAGGGGTTGGTATGTCATTAAGAGTAGGGAGCCGTATAAGTACCTCTACACACGTAAAATGTAACACATTGATCGAATACATGAAATTATTAAAAAGAGTGACGCTAAATTAAAATAAATCTTATCGCATAACCATGTCTGGCGTTGCATGTAGATTGCTATAGGCACATGTATATGGATTTCTATAGCCTGGTATCTGACACAAAACGGAATGATATTAGAAAAATAAATAAGAAAAAAAGTACATAATAAAAGAAAAAATGTGACGAAGTCTTAAAATCGTCGGAGATAAATTAAATGACATATAGATATCAATGTGAGAAGGGATGAGTTGTCTTTACAATGAATCATTGATCTTTGTAATACAGAACGATATGCACGGATATTTTTATCTAAATGGTTATATACCTGAATAAACTGAAAAACCGTGTTATCTCTGCAGAAAATACACATCTTTCCTGTATACCAGTGTAACATTTGGCTCGTTGGTCTAGGGGTATGATTCTCGCTTAGGGTGCGAGAGGTCCCGGGTTCGAATCCCGGACGAGCCCCACTTTTAATAAATTATCAATCAGTTATTATCGGGCTCGTCCGCAATTTTTGTCTTTAACTACTGGCACAGTCTTTGGATTCTTTCTTACTATTGAACTATGTAGTGGCTCGTTAAGACATATGGAATATCTTTTGGAAAGGCCACTTGGTAACATACCGTCGACCAGATTATTATTGCATTAGTAATACATGTATGTGATGAATATCAAATGAGGAAAAAGTCAATTTCTACAAATAAGATGCAGATATGTTCCCTGGGAATACTCCGAAACTCGAGTGTTATATACAGTATTGGAGAGCTGACTAGGTCAAATGCCGTTGTTTAGCTTGATTTTTTTATATAAAAAAAAATTAGTTAATTGCAAATTAGACTGTGAACACAACAGTATTGAAAATGTTAAACATAGCTCATGTCATTCCATCAATACGTATCCAAAGTGCACGATTGATATATAACTATACCTGAGACATAGGTAATAGTCTTATCTCTGTACATGCTGTGACACTACATCTCCCTCATATAAATATACCAGTGATAGGTATGGCTCGTTGGTCTAGGGGTATGATTTTCGCTTAGGGTCCAATTTGCTGGGAAAATTAAAAGTATATTTTAAAGATAAAAAAAAATTTTCGCTTAGGGTGCGAGAGGTCCCGGGTTCGAATCCCGGACGAGCCCAACTTTTTCATGTCTATTTTTCCAGACCATATATGTTTAATTTGCCCCAATTCATACGTCTTTTTTTGAAGACGAGGTTCACCAGCTTGATTTAGCCAATTCTTATGATTAGGGGCCAAGCAATACCATTATTTACGGGGATTCAGACTTGACCTGTACTTTTACGGCGAACTGTTTTGTTGATACAATTTCATATATATAGTTGTTCTATTTATGTGTAATATACACATTTAATCATCTTTGACCCCAACCATAGTCCAAATTATGTGTTTATTTTACACAGTCGAAATGTCTGTTTAAACACAATTGAAGTTATTAACAAAAAAAAACTTCAAAATTTGGGCTGTGCTGGTCCGGGAGTCGGGACCTCTCGCACCCGAAGCAAGACTTATACCACTGACCAACGAGCCAGTTGTAATTTTATTCTTAATAAGTTACACATACGTCTGTCACACTTTGATGGACACAGATAAAGATTACGTGTTATTTATTCAATTAAACTATATGGATATCAGAAATAATATATTGATATTCAAACATATCTGAGGGAGTCCGTGTTCCGGGTATGGAAGTGAATATGATTAGCATTAGTTGTAATTTTATTTGTGTCATATATAACATATAATAATGTAGCATAAGCCTATTTACAAAATTTACCGGGCTCGTCCGGGACCTCTCGCACCCAAAGCTAGAATCAAACAGCTAGACCAACGAGCCACTTAAACTTGTGCAATTGAAGATAAAAAATAGATCAAAGCGTATGAAACAATTCTAAATATATATTTATCGTGATTTCATCATCCAAACGTGGTTAATATAATAAGCCGGTGCACATTTAATCATTGCATTCCCAAATATATAATATGCTATACCTCAGGCAGTATATTCACAGATACCCAAAGCAAGAATCATACCCCTAGACCAACGAGCCGCTTAAACTTGTGCAATTAAGGATACAAGATACTCCTAAACCTATTAAACGATATCGAATATATATTTCTTGTGATTTCATCATCCGAAATTGTTCTCATGACGTAGTTAATATAATAAGCTGGTGTACACTTAAGCATTGTATACTCAAATATATATACCTCTACGAAGGTTGTGGTTGTAACATATAACACATTGATAGAATACATGAAATTATTAAAATGCGTGACGCTAAATCAAAGTAGATCTTGTCGTATAACCATATTTGCCGATGCATGTAGATTTCTGGATTTCTTCAGGTGTCTAGATTTCTATAGGTATCCGGATTTTTATATCTGGATTTCTATTGGTATCTGACACAGCAGAATAATAAAGGTAACGAAATCGTCAGAGATTAATTGAGGGGCACAGAGGTATCAATGTAAGAAGGGGGGGGGGGGGGGGGGGGGGGATTATCTTTACAATGAATCATTCAGCTTTGTTATACGGAACGATATACACGAAGTTTAAACTGAAAAATCGTCTTACTCTGCACTAATTACACCACTTTCCTGTAATGTATGGCTCGTTGGTCTAGGCGTATGATTCTCGCTTAGGATTCGGGAGGTCCCCACGGGTATTTATGTATATAGATCATGACCCATTGTCGGAATATGACAATTCCCCACGGGTATTTATGTAAAATGTATATAGATAATGACCCATTGTCGGAATATTACCATTCCCCACGGGTATTTATGTATATAGATCATAATTCATTATATATTTGAGGATGGGCGTGGTCCGGGTGTGAAATAAACATTATTACGTTATTTCAATTGCATCGTATATAAAAATAATAATGCAACATATGCGTATGAAAAAATAAATACTGGGCTCGTCCGGGATTCGAACCCGGGACCTCTCGCACAAAAAGCGAAAATCATACCCCTACACCAACGAGCCGCTAACTTTTACTTTGATTTTATTGAATAAACAAAATAATTAGTTCAATGCATATTGGACTGTGAACAAAACAGTAGTGAAAAAAAAGAAATGTGTGAGTTTTTAGTCATGTTCAATATAGCTCATCCATCAATCCATACCTATCCAAGGTGCACGACTGATATATAACTATACCTGAGTCATAGGTAATAGTCTTATCTCTGTACAGGCTGTAACACTACGTCTCCCTCATATAAATATACCTGTAATATATATGGCTCGTTGGTCTAGGGGTATGATTTTCGCTTAGGGTGCGAGAGGTCCCGGGTTCGAATCCCGGACGAGCCCCACTTTTATTTATTTATTATTTCTTATCGGGCTCGTCCGCGATTTGAATCTTTAACTACTTGAAACTTTAAAAATAAAAAACCTGCTACTGAATCGTGTAATGGCTCTTCAAAGGCAGGAAATATATAATTTGCAAAAGGGCGCTTTATATTATACCATAAGACCAGATTATTATTGACGTGGGAACGAAATTGACCAGTGCATGTGTTATGATAGCGACTCCATGGAATAGTACGTTAAGCATTGTATATTACTGAAACCATCTGATTTTGACTTCGTCGAAGAAATTAAGTGAAGACAGAATATCATATAAATACAATCATATAGGTACACATGACATGTTTTATAAAATATACAAACTAAGTACATATATGAGATGAATATCAAATGAGGAAAACGTCAATTTCTACAAATAATATGCAGGTATTTTCCCTTGAAATAGTCCGGAACTCCGAGTGTTATATACTGTATCGGAGAGCTGACTCGGTCGGATGCTATCATCTAATTCTTCATTTGGTATAAAAATCTCTTTCGAATTTTCTGTGTTTACTCATTTAAAATAAAAACCTTTGAATAGATTGTGAACCCTTGCCGGAATATTACAATTTCTCATGGGTATCTATGTATATTGATCATGACCCATTGTCGGAATATTACAATTCCCCACGGGTATTTATGTATATAGATAATAAGTCATTATATATTTGAGGATGGGCGCGGTCCGGGTATAGAAGTAACACAATGATAAGCATTATTTCATTATTTCAATTGCATCGTATATAAAATATGACTATGCAACATGCGCGTATGAAAAAAATTACTGGGCTCGTCCGGGATTCGAACCCGGGACCTCTCGCACCCAAAGCGAAAATCATACCCCTAGACCAACGAGCCGCTGTCTAACTTCTACTTTGATTTCATTGAATTAACAAAATAATTAGTTCAATGCATATTGGACTGTGAACTAAACAGTAGTGAAAAAAAAAGAAATGTGTGTTATTAAGTCATGTTCAATATAGCTCATGTCATTCCATCCGTACCTATCCAAAGTGCACGACTGATATATAACTATACCTGAGTCATAGGTAATAGTCTTATCTCTGTACATGCTGTAACACTACGTCTCCCTCATATAAATATACCTGTGATAGGTATGGCTCGTTGGTCTAGGGGTATGATTCTCGCTTTGGGTGCGAGAGGTCCCGGGTTCAAATCCCGGACGAGCCCGATTATTTTTATATATACATATACAATTTTCACACCGTCTACATATACATAAAGTTTAATTAGTTGTATTATGTAAGGACAATCGAACACATTTTTCTGCGTGATCTGTACACAATTAGCCCTTTTAATGCGAGGTATGACATCACATCTGTTAAAAGAAAAGTACAATAGCAATCTTCTATTTGAAATAATCCAGGTTAACTGGAAATCAATAACATAAATTCTTTAAAATCAGATGTTCACATTATGTATGGAATATAAAAATACTAATAATATACATACATAAACCAAGAAGAAGAATCAATCTCGACCCTAGCCCAGGTTAGTATCAACTTTACCTGATCTTATGCGCTACTATGATATCAGGAACAATTACATGTGCATCACCATTTAAAGTTACCAAGAATGCAAAAAAGGATGGTTTGGCCACTTAATTTAACTGAAATCCTGAACCAAGGTTAAAATGTCAAATAGAAATGGAAACAAATAAAAACGTACAATGTTTGCACACAGAATGAACTGGATGAATGTCTTAAGGAATTTTTAACAGAACCGAAGAAATGATGACTGAAATGTTTAGCTGCAGCTTGATGTGAAAGAAACAGCTAGTGATAAGGGGTGGGTATGTCATAAAGAGTAGGGAGCCGTATAAGTACCTCTACACACGTAAAATGTAACACATTGATCGAATACATGAAATTATTAAAAAGAGTGACGCTAAATTAAAATAAATCTTATCGCATAACCATGTCTGGCGTTGCATGTAGATTGCTATAGGTACATGTATCTGGATTTCTATAGCCTGGTATCTGACACAAAGCAGAATGATATTAGAAAAATAAATTTAAAAAAAAGTACATAATGAAAGAAAAAATGTGACGAAGTCTTAAAATCGTCGGAGATAAATTAAATGACATATAGATATCAATGTGAGAAGGGATGAGTTGTCTTTACAATGAATCATTGATCTTTGTAATACGGAACGATATGCACGGATATTTTTATCTAAATGGTTCTATACCTGAATAAACTGAAAAACCGTGTTATCTCTGCAGAAAATACACATCTTTCCTGTATACCAGTGTAACATATGGCTCGTTGGTCTAGGGATATGATTCTCGCTTAGGGTGCGAGAGGTCCCGGGTTCGAACCCCGGACGAGCCCCACTTTTAATAAATTATCAATCAGTTATTATCGGGCTCGTCCGCAATTTTTGTCTTTAACTACTGGCACAGTCTTTGGATTTTTTCTTACTATTGAACTATGTAGTGGCTCGTTAAGACATATGGAATATCTTTTGGAAAGGCCACTTGGTAACATACCGTCGACCAGATTATTATTGCATAAGTAATACATGTATGCGATGAATATCAAATGAGGAAAAACTCAATTTCTACAAATAAGATGCAGATATGTTCCCTGGGAATACTCCGAAACTCGAGTGTTATATACAGTATTGGAGAGCTGACTAGGTCGAATGCTATCATCTAATTCTTCAATTTGTATAAAAAATCTGTTTCGACGTTTCTGTGTTAATCAACATTTATTAGTTAAATACTCGCATATGTATATAGATCATGCCCCATTGTCGCACACAAAGCGAGAATCATACCCTTAAACAAAAGGGCCGTTGTTTAGCTTGATTTTTTTAAATAAAAAAAAATTAGTTAATTGCAAATTAGACTGTGAACACAACAGTAGTGAAAATGTTCAACATAGCTCATGTCATTCCATCAATACCTATCCAAAGTGCACGACTGATATATCACTATACCTGAGTCATAGGTAATAGTCTTATCTCTGTACAGGCTGTGACACTACGTCTCCCTCATATAAATATACCTCTAATATGTATGGCTCGTTGGTGTAGGGGTATGATTCTCGCTTTGGGTGCGAGAGGTCCCGGGTTCAAATCCCGGACGAGCCCGATTATTTTTTATATACATATACAATTTTCACACTGTCTACATATACATAAAGTTTAATTAGTTGTATTATGTAAGGACAATCGAACACATTTTTCTTCGGGATCTGTACAGATTAGCCCTTTAAAGCGAGATATGACATCACATCTGTTAAATGAAAAGTACAGTAGCAATCTTATATTTGAAATAATCCAGGTTAACTGGAAATCAATAACATAAATTATTTAAAATCAGATGTTTACATTATGTATGGAATATAATAATACTAATAATATACATGCATAAACCAAGAAGAAGAATCAATCTCGACCCTAAGCCCAGGTTAGTATCAACTTCAACTGCTCTTATCAGCTACTATGACATCAGCAACAATTACATGTGCATCACCATTTAAAGTTACCAAGAATGCAAAAAAGTATGGTTTGGCCAGTTAATTTAGCTGAAATCCTGAACCAAGGTTAAAATGTCAAATAGAAATGGAAACAAATAAAAACGTACAATGTTTGCACAGAGAATGAACTGGATGAATGTCTTAAAAACTTTTTAACAGAACCGAAGAAATGATGACTGAAATGTTTAGCTGCAGCTTGATGTGAAAGAAACAGCTAGTGTAAAGGGGTTGGTATGTCAAAGAGTAGGGAGCCGTATAAGTACCTCTACACACGTAAAATGTAACACATTGATCGAATACATGATATTATTAAAAAGAGTGACGCTAGATTAAAATAAATCTTATCGCATAACCAGGTCTGACGTTGCATGTAGATTGCTATAGGTACATGTATCTGGATTTCTATAGCCTGGTATCTGACACAAAGCGGAATGATATGTAATACAATAAATTATTTTAAAATTTAGTTAAAAATATATATCAGATTTTATTCCTAGATTTGTATTTTTATATAACACATTTGCCCTTTGGCACCAATTCTGTTTACCTGTTGACGTAGTTGATCTGATATTAATGGTACATGTTGTACATGGTTATCTAATATTGTCTTAGGCTATATGACAGCCGTCTTCAGTATTATCATGTATCAATCAATCATATATACTCATACCTAGGACTTAGGACTATAAAAGGTTAGATGTTACTATATTATGTAGTCGGTTTCCAAGGACTGGACTGAGCAGTTCTACACACGTAAATAAACCAAGTTACAACTACTTGGACTCCGTCTTCCTCTCTTAAACCATACACAACAATTCTACAAGTGGCTACACAACCTTGTAGTTCACAGATATTAGAAAAATAAATAAAAAAAGTACATAATGAAAGAAAAAATGTGACGAAGTCTTAAAATCGTCGGAGATAAATTAAATGACATATAGATATCAATGTGAGAAGGGATGAGTTGTCTTTACAATGAATCATTGATCTTTGTAATACGGAACGATATGCACGGATATTTTTATCTAAATGGTTCTATACCTGAATAAACTGAAAAACCCTGTTATCTCTGCAGAAAATACACATCTTTCCTGTATACCAGTGTAACATATGGCTCGTTGGTCTAGGGATATGATTCTCGCTTAGGGTGCGAGAGGTCCCGGGTTCGAATCCCGGACGAACCCCACTTTTAATAAATTATCAATCAGTTATTATCGGGCTCGTCCGCAATTTTTGTCTTTAACTACTGGCACAGTCTTTGGATTTTGTCTTACTATTGAACTATGTAGTGGCTCGTTAAGACATATGGAATATCTTTTGGAAAGGCCACTTGGTAACATACCGTCGACCAGATTATTACTGCATTAGTAATACATGTATGCGATGAATATCAAATGAGGAAAAACTCAATTTCTACAAATAAGATGCAGATATGTTCCCTAGGAATACTCCGAAACTCGAGTGTTATATACAGTATTGGAGAGCTGACTAGGTCGAATGCTATTATCTAATTCTTCAATTTGTATAAAAAATCTGTTTCGACGTGTCTGTGTTAATCAACAGTTATTAGTTAAATACCCGCATATGTATATAGATCATGCCCCATTGTCGCACACAAAGCGAGAATCATACTCTTAAACAAAAGGGCCGTTGTTTAGCTTGATTTTTTTAAATAAAAAAAATTTAGTTAATTGCAAATTTGACTGTGAACACAACAGTATTGAAAATGTTCAACATAGCTCATGTCATTCCATCAATACCTATCCAAAGTGCACGACTGATATATAACTATACCTCAGACATAGGTAGCAGTCTTATCTGTGTACAGGCTGTGACACTACGTCTCCCTCATATAAATATACCTGTGATATGTATGGCTCGTTGGTCTAGGGGTATGATTTTCGCTTAGGGTGCGAGAGGTCCCGGGTTCGAATCCCGGACGAGCCCAACTTTTTCATTTCTATTTTATCAAAATATTTTTTAGGAAAACATTTATTCATCGTAATAATGTATGCAATGGAAGAATGATAAACATTGCATTCAGTTCAGGAAAAACGTTATGTACAGAACAGTGGACTTCATTCACATTTTACGTGAGCCTTCCAGATTACTAAATGACCCGAGTTTACCTGGATAACCTTGATAAATAAAATAATGTTAGTTATTGTATAGTATTATATTCTACACTAAGTCTATCTCTAAATGTAAAGTAGGTTATACAGCTATACATTTGTTTGTAACAACTATTTTCACCTAAATGAATATGGATACATCTAGATGTATTTACAGCTGTATAGATTTTTTAAGACATTAAGTTTAATAAACACGCACTTATCTTCATCTAAGTAAAAAGAAAATAAAGTCATTTCATTACTACTCTTTGGTAAATGTATCAAAATAGGATCCTTTCCAGTTCATGAAATTTATATGTTCCTTTACTGCGACAACAAATCTGCCGTGAACACTCTTAACTGATATTTATCAGTATACGAGTATTGCAAGGTAATTTCATACTTATCTCATCGGTTCTCTTGGGATTTTCGTACCGACTTTAAGTTGTAGTTGTATCTTACTATCAAGTGTCTGGGGAAATGGTACGTCGACAACCTTCGCGACACCAGCAGCATCAAGCGACTGGAACAGCAGACATCGGAAGGGATGAGGAACATCAATAAGACGGGACTCTTTCAGCATGGCCTGTTTCCTCGGCTGACATGACCACTTGTGTTGTACTAGATGGGCATATTCATCAACAGATATTTGCGGCATTGGTAAGGAGTGCCGTCTTTCTTCAGCATAGGATTGTATAGCAGAACGTCTTAGCTACAGTTACCTAGTAGAGGAATGCAAAGTAGGAAAGCCATATTTATCCTCATGCCCAATGACTCAATAATGAGAAAGTCAAGAAGGCAGGGAACAAGTGAATATAGGGATGAAAGTGGTCAGAGAGCAAGGCTGTGGAGCAGGCAGAAAGCAGACTCAAACAAACTAAAAATAGTTTGGACGGTATGCAAAGGAAGACAGGGTCTGGTAATAATCCACCGACAACAGTGGAAAGGAAAGCGGCAGACTCCAGAGAGAGAAAGGGACTGGTAAAGAGTGAGATCTGAGCGAAGCCGCGGAAATGGGCTGCCAGGTAGTCTGGATGATATGAGACACAGAAGAACGATCACTAACCTGGAATGACGTCTGGTGATATTCACGAGCTCAGCTGAAACCCTGCTTTTTGCTGCGTTCAAACTATGACGTCTTACCAACACCGGCAGTCTTCATAGATGATGACTGGTTCCAAACCCAGCATGATGAGGCAAAAAAGTGCCATTTAACTAAATGCACATAAGCTGTCAGACGGCCACAGGGCCACGTGGCGGAATAGCAAAGTACTCTGTGCACTTGCAGATAGACTGGAAAGGAAGAGGAAGACATAGAGGAAAGTAGACAGGTAGAAGGCTTTTACTATCAACTTCATGAAGAGGAAGGCCAGATACAGTAGCACAAGAACTCAACAGGAAAAAAGGCTTAGTGGAAATGGCTAATGATAGGGCCCTGGAAGTATATCTAAATGGAAGGCAATCTTTTTCTTACGGCTCTCAGGCCAGACGTGCAGTGGTATAACGAGGAGGAAGAATTTGATGTTGATTCAACACCATTGACTATCATGGGAGGAGAGGTATGGGCATGCAAATTAGAGGAACTGTCCAAGTACTAGCACTTTTTGGTAGAGTGTCGGGAACTTGGATGACAGACATAGAATTGACTTACGTGTGAATGGTCGGGTGAAGGGGTTCCCCAGCAAATTCAATGTTGAGGATATGTATAAATGACAAAAGAGGATAGTACATAGGAGTCAACCGCTCTAGCACAGTGACTTATTACCACAGTGGAGCTCCCGTCCAGCGATATACAAACAGCAGCATCTGTACTATGTGAGTTGAGACCTTCGTATTTTCGTTGTTGTTACGTTTGTTTTGTTTAATTTGAAATATTGTTGTCCTGGTCTATCGCGATTCTGTTTGTTTTGCTTCTGCCCTTGAATATATTTTGCTCTCCTTTCGATAAGAGTTTTCCTTGACAAGTAATCACCATTCTGAATAGGATTGCAAACCTTCTAACTTGTTGTAATTTGCCACACAATTCATACTTCTTTTATTGAAGGTGAGATGCACTAACTTAATTTTGCTAATTCTTAGATATCGTATAGAATCAAGTACACATAGTGTAAATATATCCTGAGCCAAGCAATACCATTATCTAGGAGAATTCAGGCGTGACCTGCAGTTTTACGGCGAACTAAAGAACAGAAGTTTTGTTCATATCATTTCCTATATATATACATGTGCATTTCACTTTATTAACCCCCAAAAAAGTAACACGAGCTAAACTGAATATTCCAAAACAACCCTTAATCAATATTGTGTACCGAATCGTTCAACATTTTGTTATACAATTAGGCTTGTAAGTCTTTTGCTCATTTTAATTTTACAAACAATGTAAATAGCAAGCGTAAACTAAATGGCTAGTTGGTCTAGGGTTATGATTCTCGCTTTGGGTGCGAGAGGTCCCGGTCTCGAATCCCGGACAATCCCTTTATTTTCTTCTATTTATGTGTAATATACACGTTAAATCATCTTTGATCCAAACCATAGTCCAAATTATATGTTTATTTTACAGTCTAAATGTCTGTTTAAACACAATTTAAAATATTAACGAAAAAACCCTTAAAAATTTTCACGGGTCCGGGAGTCGAAAACGGGACCTCTCGCACCCGAAGCAAGACTTATACCACTGACCAATGAGGCAGTTGTAATCTTAATCTGAAAAAGTTACACAGACGTCAGTCACACTTTGATGGACAAGGATAAAGATTACGTGATATTTATTCAGTTAAACTATATGGATATCAGCAATATTGATTGATAATCAAACATGGGTGGCCGTGTTCCAGGTATGGAAGTGAAAATGATTACCATTACATTTATTTGTTATTCTTTAATTGCATCATAACCGGGATTTCTCCCAACCAAAACGAGAATCATACCCCTAGATCAACGAGCCACACAAACTTATGCAATTGAAGAGAAAATATACTTCTAAACCTATTAAACGAATTCAAATATATATTTCCTGTGAATTCATCATCCGAAATTGTTCTCATGACGAAGTCAAAATAATAAGCCGGTGTACACTTAAGCATTGTATACCCATATATGTATTTAGTGTACCTCTACGTAGTTGTGGTCATAACATATAACACATTGATAGAATACATGAAATTATTAAAGTGCGTGACACTTAATTGAAGTAGATCTTATCGTATAACCATATCTGCCATTGCATGTAGATTTCTATAGCTATCTGGATTTCTATAGGTATCCGTAACACAGCAGAATAATATTATTAAAAATTAGATAAAAGGGACATAATAAAAGAAAAAAGGTAACGAACTTTTAAATCGTCAGAAAAAAAATTGAATGACACAGAGGTATCAGTGTAAGAAGGGGAGGGTTGTCTTTACAATGAATCATTCAGCTTTGTTATACGGAACGATATACACGAAGATTTTATCTAAATTGTTCTAAACCTGAATTAACTCGCAAAGCGTTTTATCACTTAATACACATCTTTCCTGTAAACGTATATAACGTATGGCTCGTTGGTCTAGGGGTATGATTCTCGCTTAGGGTGCGAGAGGTCCCGGGTTCGAATCCCGGACGAGCCCCACTTTTATTTAAATATTTATTAGTTCTTATCTTATGAACCTCTTGCAAAGTCTTTGAAAAAAAACCTAGTGAAGTGTGTAGTGGCTCGGTAAAGACATTTAGCAAACAGGCGTTTTTTTATTAAACCCTAAGACCAAATTATTATTGGCGTGGGAGCGAAATTTACCAGTTCATGTGTTATAATTCCAAATTCGTGAAATATTACGTTGTTCTTTGTATATTATTGAAAACATCACACATTACATGTACCTTTATGATTCTGGCTTCGTCGTAGAAAGTTTTCGAAGGCAGAATATCATATACAAATACAATCACATAGGTACATACAACATGTTTTACATAATATACAAACTAAGTACATGTATATGATGAAAATCGATAAGGAAAAAAGGCAATTTCTACAAATATGATGCAGGTATACTCCGGAATTTGGAATGTTATATAAAGTATCGGAGACTGACTCGGGCGAATTATAGTTTCTAATTTTTCATTTTGTATGAAATAAAACCTCTTTCGACGTGTCGGTGTATATCAATATTTAAGTATTTAGATAATGAGCCATTGTCGAAAATCAATATTACAATTCCCGCGGCTTTTTATGTCACTAGCTAAAGATATTCAACAAAGATAATATAATCATACAGTAATATGGATCATAATGGTTGACACAGTTCAGTTCTGACAAAAGCTAAAGGATGTTTAATACTATGTTATTTTACCTGTAGACATAGAACTTGATTTTTTAATAAGCATATATCTATTTCCATAACGTTCTAAATAAACTACAAAACATTATATTGTAAAGTTTGGAACAAACATTAATATTGTACAACATAGCACTCAGGTATAATATATTGTTTCTTCCGTATTTGTTTCGCAGACTTCAGTCATACTTTGGTGGATAAAGATAGAAATATGTGATATACATGCAGTTAAACTATAGAAAAACGCAAAATAAATATATTTGAGTATGGGTGTGTAAAAATGATACGAACTGTTTTGGTATTCCAATTGCATCATATGTAAAATACATGTATGATTATCTTATAATTTGATTATACCTGAGTCATAGGTAATAGTCTTATCTCTCTACAGGCTTTGACATAACCTCTCCCTCATATGAATATGTTTGATATGGCTCGTTGGTCTAGGGGTATGATTCTCGCTTAGGGTGCGAGAGGTCCCGGGTTCGAATCCCGGACGAGCCCCACTTTTGCATTTCTATTTTCCCGGACGACATACGTAGTTTATCGAAATATTTTGAGAAAGAAGTTCATTCAACGTTATCTATGTCTTTTACAAATTTTGTATTTAGTTTCAAAATGTACATTAGGTACAAAATTTTGAACATCAATTACTTTTCACGTGAAACTTCTGGAGTACTAGATAAATATAATAATGTAATGTTTATATGTATTTTTTATTGTACACTAAGTTTGTCTCGAAAGTTATATAAATGTTTTATAGGGTATTGTATTTTTTATAGGAGATTAATTCTAAGCACCATCTCTCTGTCTATGAGAGTCATCTCATTACTGCTCTATGGTAAAGTCTTTTTGTTATTTGAATTTTACACACAATGTAAATATTTAACGAACACTAAGTGGCTCGTTGGTCTAGGGGTATGATTCTCGATTATTATTAATATCTACAAAGGACCTCTTGCACGAACAATAGAATCTTGCCCACTAAATCATTTGACCAAAATCAGATGCTATCTGTAGCACCGTTAGATTGAACACACGAAGTAGGTTTCAAAAATTCAAAAGGTCCAGAAGGCCTGTGCTATGGCAAAAATAATCTTTTCCGTCAGAGGTGTATATTTGGTCAAATGATCTATTTTTCTAAAGATTATGATTTACTGCAGGTTTTGATCCTACATATGCGTAGCTAAATAATCAATAAAAATCAGGCACAAATTTTAAAACAAAATTTGTCAAACTTTTGAGGCGTTTTTGTTAGCTGTTTTAATTGTTTACGGACATGATTATCCTCTTCCGGTTCTTGTGCACCAAGTTTTTGGCACATTATGTTTGCTTCATTCAATAAGAATTTCGAGAATTTTCATGACCAGTAAATTTGTCATAAGTATATCGAGTCAGTATCTCGAAATCGCCACTATTAAATGCAATGTTATTGCTATGGCTGTTTTTGGAATTTATCTTCAGTTTCTCGTTTTTCAAATGATGATATAATTGTTTTATTTTTAACTGGATATTATAATTATACGAAACCATATTTTCACAAAACGAAGTAAATGGCCTAAAAGGTCTACACCAGCTATTTGAATATAGGGTTTGAATCAAACATGAAAAGTAAATGTATGGCCATTAATCCTGCAAATTTTGAATGGCAGGACATGTTATGGTAACAATGTAAGCCTTATCTTAGATGGTACATAGATTTATCTGCACAAAAGCAGTCATCATGGGAAATCCTACGGAGGACAGAAAAACCAAATTGATCATGGAGAATTTCGATATCCTGAAATCTTGGTTAAATGAAAACGACATCATTATTGTAGACCGTGGAACCTGCCCAGTTGGGTTATGATGCTAAAATGCCCCCTTTCCTGCCAGCTGGTAAGTCACAACTGGATTCCCAACAAGCCAACGATGATCGCTGTTGCACCAAAGTGCGTTTGGTTGATGGTGACTATGCAAACCTGACACGTAGAGCCAAAAGTGAATGGTAGAAACTTCAAACACATCATTCCCCCGGTTGAATCTTGAAAAAAATGTCTCCTGGTTACATCGTTGAGCACCAATCAAATGATGGTGACTATGAAATCTGGGTGTACCAGCATGGTGATGATTTCACGCAAATAAAACACCATGTTTGGATCCCATTTGGAACGAACAAAATGGAAGATGCAATCAAGGCACATTACTGCCTTTGTCCAGTAGTAAAACGGACATCGGGTATATGCGCTTATATTGCATCGATGCTGTACTATCTGGGTTATTACATGCATCAGGAAAATCCCAAAGCACTCCAGTCAGCAAGTCGGAAATTCATCAATTCTGTGTTGTAACCTGGCCATTCAGATCTCAACTTCACTTGTGCGTTGGATTCCTTTTTATAAACTAAGGAGATGTCCGTAAGGAAATAAGAATTATGACAAATAGTTTTCATGTGTATTTCTTTAGTGTTTTGCTGACTTGATACCGACCCCTCTGGTCCTCTTACTTTGTGTTGAGAGATAGTTTCATGGATACTATCGTATAAAAAAATTTAATCAAAATATTTATATCGTCATCTGAAAAACAAGAAAAGGAAGATAAATACCAAAAATAGCAATATCAATTACATTAAATGACACATTAACCGGTCATGAAATTTCTTGAAATGTTCAATAAGTTAAGCAAACATAATGCGCTAAAGATATCTTTGGTGCGCAAGAACCGACAGTGGGTTTACCACTTCCTTAGAAATCTGAAACAACTAAAAAAAATTACTCAAATTTCGGCATTTTTCGTCTTTGAATTTATGTTACATATTTATTGCGCAGTTTATTATTTTTTTTATCTTTACTTGGGGTCATAATTTGCAGTAAATCATACTCTTTAGAAAAAAAGTTCATTTGACCATATCAGATGCCTTTTTTGACTTCAAAGTAATTAGATTCAATTGTTACTGGCAGTTTGACCTTTGAATGACAAATTTACCGGACCCAGAATTTTCCCGAAATTTTTACCATTATATGTTTACATAATGTACCAACTAAACACTAAATATTTTTGGTGCATAAGAACCGGAATTGAGTATACTGTTTCCGTAGAAATCTGACCCGGCTAATAGAAGGACTAAAAATCGAAAGTTTTTGTCTTTAAATTGATGTTAAATATTCATTGGGTATATTTTCTCTACATATTTGAGTTCATAATTCGTTGGCAAAACTGTATTGTTCGTGAAAGAGGTCCTTTGCACATTTCATATACAAAATGTACCAAAATGTTTTAAAATGTAACTTCTTAAAATCGCCAATAATTTGCTGTGGATGCTATCAGTTTCTTCTTCAGGATAAACGTCTTCTGCATTATCGACGAAACTGCCGACGTTGACTTAATATATGAAATTGTTTCTAGTAAGTGATTTTAAAAGTAATTTTTGTGCATTGAGTTACAATAAGAAAAACAAAATAGATAATTATCAATGTTTACTTTAATACATCCAATACATAGGAATATACCAGCATTGCCACTGCGCATGACGGGAAAGCACGTAAACAAGTAACAAAAGTCCCTCTATAAAACACCCGGAAACCCTCCTCTTTATAGCTGGCAATGGCACAATCAAGAGGTCTTTTATAAACACCATTAAAATCTGCCTGGTATCGGCTTTTTATAACGTCTAAAGGCATGGTGGCAAACCAGGCCAAACTTCCTGCACATCCTCCGGAGATAAGCTCGGCGACGATGCCTCGACTGTCTGTCCACTGTTTTTCCCTGAGAAAGTCGCCAATATAGGAATATGTGAGCATATACAGGCCACAGGTTGGAACGTCCCGTACAGCCATGACAGTCCCACCTTTGTACAAACCTGATAGGCCTAATGTACGATATGTGTGAATGGTACATTCTACAGGTCCTCGAAAATACTGCATCCGTTGTCGAGAATCAAAAGAACCTAAAACAGAGGATCCGATAATAGCATGCAAATGCAAATAAAAGCAAAAATATTAACGACATATAAAACAAGCCACTAACAATTACGATGTTGCATACCTTCCTTTTTGTGCTGAATTTGCGATTGAAGAACTACTTTTATGTAATCAAATGGTATTGCTACCACTTGGAAGGCTGCTCCACCGGTACATCCGGCCAAGTACACATTTGTATAATGCGTCTTCCGGTCTTTTGGGTCCTTCTTTTCTAAGATCTTCATTGTGTTGCCATAGACTCCAAGAAGTATGCTGTTTACTATACCGAAGGTAAACAGAGGCCATGACAGTCCTCGGAAAAATCCCCGTACCTAAAACACACGGAATAAAAATGGTAGATCTGCAACTCTAAATGGAAATGTCTATAACAAAAACCATCGGTTTCTAGCACTATTGATATGTCACAATACATGATATACATAGAAATGACAATGTTTTCGTATAAACACAAGAGTATCGAAAAACATTGGAGCAATGAGTTAACTATAAATGTGGTTTGGAAAAGTATTATTCGGTCTTATAGCCATTGGATGTAAAGGTATGTATATATGAAAAGAGAAGCAAAAACAACAGTGTGGTCAATAAAGATGTCACGTTCACACAAAAAGGGTACTCATCTCCTGGAATCCGACTGGTATATATGATGATGAATACTAAATTGATTTCACAAACAAGTATAACTGATCAGGATATTTTATGTTCTGATATTCGTGCACGCGTATAACATTGGCTATATAAGAACTGAAATAATAACATAGATACCTCAAAATTATCCTAAAACAACTACCTTTTTCGAGAACATGATGGACCAAAATGAATTTCTCACACCGGCATATCCCGGATAACATACGTTGGTTGACCACAACAAGTTTGGTTGAACTACGTACCCAGCCTGTCTGATTGATGCCGGATACAGCGTCAATCGTCCCTTGGTAACGCTGGCCGAGTGCTCTGATCTGTAACTGAACCTAAGAGAGGGGAGCATTTGTGTTAAGTATGTAAGACAATACATGGTAGAATCACAACATTCAATATATTAAGCTCTTATAACAAACTTTTTGACAATCCTTTTCTTAAGTTTGGGCAGAATTTAGGAACAGCAACATTTAGTTGGTACAAGATAAACAAATTTTCACTTGTACAAAACATGTCCTGCATATGAGTGCATAAAACCCAATCAGACAATGGCGTGGGAAGAGTAATTTAGAAGTACGAACAAAAGGAAAATTTATGGAGACTCTGAAAATATAAAAACACGTCTTGATGTTCACTGTTCAGAGAAGGTAAGATTTTTCCCCCTTCATCGATGCCAGCACCATTTAAATATAGGTCAAACAGGGGCTGTGACAACGAAACCGACAGGCATATCAACGACCATTACCCAATGATATCATTAATTTATCCAAAGGTGTCTGTTTTGTTTTGGCATCCTATAAGAAATATTAACCAAGTAAGCAATTTCACTGCAGGTATTTTGGAGAATTACCCCTGATCAATTGGGAAGTGATATGGTAACAATTATTATCCGATTCTGCGTTAGAAATGTATTGATTAATGTGCCATAGATATTAAGCTACATGTAGCTAGTCTACTTTATCTTCAATAGATTTAACGAAAGATGTGTGTCATAAATGGCGCCAGAAATGCACCAAGTTTTGTTATTTTAGGAAGGTTTTTGTTCATAACGAAGCTTCCAAATTCAAAAATTCACATTGTTTTAGAAAAAACACTTATAATGAACAATTGCAAGGTGTAAACGTCATTTTTTGTTTTTCTTGTACATATATGATACTGGAAAAATAGCCTTGGTTGTAAATCAGAGGAAAGTGATGGGTTTTTTTTAATTCTGCTCTACTCACTTTACGGTATCGAATGGATGACCAACCAGGAGTCCTGCTGCACCTGTATAGAAACAACCAAATGCTATATATGTTATACAGTGAAATCTGCCTCTATTACAGGTATGGTTTTGTATTGTTTAACATCCTATCAACAGCTATGGTGACCTACAGAAGGATTATGTAACACAATGTATAATAATTGTCTGTATAAAAGCCATCTTGCCCTATTAAGCCATTTTTTTCGTGTTCTTTTTATGGGAAATATATCATGTTTATAAAGATATATTTATGGTACATACAGCTTTAATTTGATGTCCCGAAAATATATCAATGCAAAACAAGTTCAAACAATAAATGCTATACAAGATATATATGTAGTGTGAAATTACTGTTTATTTGCTAGATTACTAACGGTACTAACCTTACCTCCTACTCCACCAGCTAGGTAGTCATGTGACCAGTGTCCCGACATCCTTCTCGGTAGTTCTTGCTAACCAAAAATGATAGCATTACTTTCATATTTGTCATAAAGTTACATACTTATTCAGTTTTAAAAAAATACACATTTTTGTTTTGAAAAATAAAAAAAAATAAGAATAAAAAATAAAACAAAAAATGTGTGAAAAAGTGTTATTTTGTATCTCTATTGAGAAACCCAAATCCTTGTTATTATATCTCTTTTCTTGCTATTATAAGGCGACTTTTGTCTTTAAAAAACATATTTATACTGTATCTATACAGATGGATGAATGTTAAGATCGAAAAACAAAGAACCAATATGCATTAGTCTAAATATAGCTCAAACAACTAGGAGTTGATATAATCTGAGGTTTTATTGATGAAAAGACACAAATTTCTTCAAAATGTCCCAATTTGTGATGAAAAATCTCATTGTAGTTTCTTACTTTTGACCAACATTTTAGCATTCTTTGGTAAAAACGTAGTGACTGGGCAGTATGCTATTATAATAATCTTGGTCTGTAAAACAAACATTACTCATACATTTAGCGTACAAGTATTATCACAATTCCAAAATATTTTGACCATTACAACACCAACCCCCAATTACTTGAATTGGCTATCAAATATATTCATCCCAAGAAAGGTTTTTGATGAAAACAAACTACCCTTCGGTCTCGCTGTTCTTGTTCCTAATAAACCTTCGATATTCACTCCAGGTAGCTTCATTAACACAATGAATCACTTATCTGCTGTATATATTATAATGTTATAACTGTAGCCCTTAACAATTAAATAAAATATTCCACTTACCTGTATACAGGAAAAGAGCGTCTAGTCCCACCCGATGATGTATTCTGATGGAACTTAGCGGAATAACCACCCTCCTTTGTGTTAAAGGTACGTCAGTGTATATGGGATACAGTTATCGTTCCATGTGTTACCTGTATATGGGAAATACCAGATGATGTTGTTCTTCCTTATCTTTCGTATCTATAATCCATCAAGATAAGGTATGTCACTATCTGCAGTAAAATCCTTCCCGTCCACTTTGTATAATGATAAGTTATAGTAGACTGCCGAGATAAACCACTCACGGTTTTGATACGCTCTTCATGTACACTTGATTGGAATTTTCTGTCATATGATAATTTGAAACAGATGGTATTGTCATGCAAGTTTTGACTCATTTCATCTATCTAATCTATTAACTTCAGTTCCCAAGTTTTGGGAGAGAGAGAGAGACATGGACAGCTTCTTTGGACCATCAAGTAGGCACCAGTCATTATTCCATTCCTCAAAAACAAACGAAAAATGCCGACATACAAAGAAATCAGCATTCGATGAAATGAATATGAACACAATAAATATTTGCATGGCGAAAATTGGTACAAAGATGATAAGACCAAGTATTCCGGGAAAATAAGCGTCGTCTGCTTCATCAACAACGCCCACCATGCAACTTTAGGTAAAATCCGGGGGCGTTCTTCAAAACAATTGAGAAATTGAAATAATCACGCGTATGATGCAGCTTAGTTGTAAGGTTTTCCTACAGATTAAGGTAAGCAGCTGAAGATGAAAAGTCTGTGATGTCCTTGATTTCAAGTTCTACATAGTATTACCGATCGGCATGACCGATAAATGTTTTTGTCAATTCTTTGATGATAAACATCGTCATTATAGCTCTGGGTGAATTGAAGGACTTAACAATGTCTTCGTTACCTGTTCTGATAAGCTTTTTGACTGTAATCAAATACTAAGTTGCCCACAGTTTGTTCCCAAGAGTATACCAATATCCTGCTGGAAGATCAAGGACTGCCGACAAGAACCAGCTACTTACATGTACCTCGATCTGAATTATGCAATTAGATGACGATTGGTTTTATTGTATCAAACTCTCAATTTGTTAATGAAATGTGTTAATATATTTTGTGTCTTTTATAGCAGTTGTTGCCTACAACGTAACGAAGAAGGACATTTCACCATTAAAGCTATGAGATAATCGTGAATATTCTACAACGTACGATCCCTTGACTATTCCCTTGGAGTTTAACAGTCGAGTGTGTCAGGGGTCGGTTTTCTTTCCAGCCGTCTTTTCTATTATGAAGAGTTATGCCAATAACAAATCTCCGTCTCTAGGCTATATCCATGACTACAGTTAATGTAAATCTCTCTTAAAGGACATAGTCTGTACTTTTTACTTTAGCAAAAGAGACTAGTTCCCTACACTGGCATACTTAAGGTGGTTATCTACACCTAACATCAAAATTTTGCTGTGCATACAAATTTTTCATTTAATTTTCAGTGATTATCTCAGCCATGAAGAGTCAAAACTTGAAAGAAAAAAAAGATAATTGGTTTAATAGATTAAATGTATATTACAAAAAATCCCGAAAATGTTCAAATATGACACTGACTGAAAAATAATGAAAAATTGGACTTTTGAGAGAAATCTTTATTTGTGTCATGCTAATTCTGTAAACTCTTTGTTAATTACATATGTTTTTTATTTGTTCATGACAAGTTGCACGACAAGTTGCACTTATTATTTAAGATAAGATATACTGTTAATTATATATATCAAAAGTACATATACTATCTATAGTTAAATAAATGCATCCGATAATATTTGTTTATTAGTATTTAAGAACAGATATCATAACTGCACTTTTTTCAAATATAAGTGTATAATTCATGGCGGTAATGTTCTTCCGTATTCAACAAGTCTGATTATTCAAAAGTCCTTCTTTAACAATGACATGCAAAAAAATACATCATCAAAAAAAATTATGCCAGTAGATTCGTAGGAATCTATTGTTATGTATAATAGTAATTACTGGTCTGGGAACTGTGGTAAGGGCGATAACTCCCAACTTGCAGTTTTGAGGTTTGTTGAACTCTTTTGTGATTAGAGGAAAAATAAATAGAGAGAAGGCGATTATCGAGAGAAAACGAAACACGTGTTACGAGTGGTTTTTGATTTTGAAAAGATAATATTGAGCTAATTCCCCCGGACAAACACTACACTATATATATATATATATATATGTATATGGTTTCCAATAAAGTTAATTATTTCTGTAAATACTTGTAGTATTATTGTTAATTCATATTGCATCTTAAGATAGCAATTTCAATTTGTTAACATGTGTCCTATTCTCCATTGAATTATCCCTAACACGCATATAGTTTTTTAACCTCAAATATTAAACATAACAAATTGGTACTATTCGTGCACAATATGGTGATTGATGTTAAAGTACGCCCACGAAACACGAAACCCTTCTCCCTTCTATGTGGACTTTGAAACAATTCCAAGTTGGACACAAAGGTCAACTTGCAGGGTTACTTAATTTCATTGAATAAAATTAAATACGTATGCTATATTTCAATGCATTTATTCTAAGCTAGTGTTGATGATAATGATCATTATTTTTGTTCCGTCTTAAAAATGCAATATGTTCAGCATTTGCCTGCTTTCAGCGATATTCATGGTGCAATATTCGTGGTGCATTATTTCTTTCATGCAATAGAATAGTTTCTATTGATTTGTTTGCCTAACCTGTATTACATATGGACAGGTCTTATCTTAAAATTCTTGGCTCTATTTAATAAGCATATTATCAAAAAATATATTTGTTTGTTTGGGTTTTTTTATGACAACATATACATCGATGATTAAGAAAACAAAAATTAAATGTTGTAATAATATGTCCAGGTTAACTCTAAACAGCCAACTCTCAAAAACCATATTTCGATGGACTATACACATTCAAGGGAAATAACTCATATAACATAACTTTTTATACCATGGGTGTAATTTTATACAGTTTGCAACAGCCACAGGAACCTGATAATTTGTTACAGTCTACATGTGTAATTCGACATTTTCTGGTGTGTTTACACAGGCGTCTGCTTCTGGTTAGTATTTATAGAAAAATATAGCCCCTACTCCTTAGTTGATATAGTAAGAGTAGGGGCAAAGTTTTTTTTTTTCTATAAGTACTAACCAGAAGCAGACGCCTGTGGTGTAGAACAGATTTTCAGACCTGTATTTTTTAGCTCGAGTTCGGGGGATCTATTGCTATACTCCAAGTGTCGGCGTCTGTAGACTGTTTGGTTAAAGTTTTTATAAAAGAGTGTTTTATCAATACTAATGGGGATACCGCTTAGGTATCTGACGTGTGTTCCTTGTGACAAGACTCCCCTAGGTATCTGACGTGTGTTCCTTGTGACAAGACACACACACCCCTAGGTATCTGAAGTGTGTTCCTTGTGACAAGACCCCCCCCCCCCCCCCCCCCCCCCAGGTATCTGACGTGTGTTCCTTGTGACAAGACACACACACCCCTAGGTATCTGAAGTGTGTTCCTTGTGACAAGACACCCCACCCACCCCCCTAGGTATCGGACGTGTGTTCCTTGTGACAAGACACCCCCCTAGGTATCTGACGTGTGTTCCTTGTGACAAGACCCCCCCCCCCCCCCCCCCAGGTATCTGACGTGTGTTCCTTGTGACAAGACACACACACCCCTAGGTATCTGAAGTGTGTTCCTTGTGACAAGACACCCCACCCACCCCCTAGGTATCGGACGTGTGTTCCTTGTGACAAGACACACCCCCCCCCCCCCCCCCCCCCCTAGGTATCTGACGCGTGTTCCTTGTGACAAGACCCCCAAGACAAGGTCTTGTCACAAGGAACACGCGTCAGATACCTGGGGGGGGGGGGGGGGGGGGGGGGGGGGGGGGGGGGGGGAAAATTAGTCGATTAGTCTTTTTATAAAAGCTAATCAAGGTATATTTTGATTACAATGTTAAAGTTATATTGTAATGTGGAAATTACCTTGTCTATTTATAGTACAGTCGTATGTCATACCTGTGTAGTTCAGTGGTCGTCTTGTGCAAGTCCATATAAGGAGTTGTGTGTCTCTTATATGTAAATTAGGATGTGAAAGTATGGGAAAGCATGCACTTTTGCAATAGCGAAAAAAAATACAAAGCAAAGGACACATCCTCTGAGGTCCTTGCAATAGCTTTCTGACTTGATTTTGGACGATTATTTTACCAGACTGATGTCTTGGAAGGTAAGTATGTGGATGCTTACATAATAATGTTATAATTATATCATATCTGTCAATTATAAGTGAACATCCCATTATAAAAGTATTGGCTAGCGAGTGGTCATTCTAAAATTATTGTATGTACTTAGAATACCGGCTATATTGGCTACATTTGTTTTTCAGGTTTTTTCTTCTTCTTGTACTCGTTTGGTCTCCGGAAATGAATAAAAGAACTAGCAGGAAGAATCGCTATTTAAGTTGTTTTTTCTCTCATGTGACGTATGTACTGAAAAAAACTAAGTATACCAAAATTGATTATGCAATGACACAAGTAAAGTTTACCAAGGGTTGGAGATGTCCCAACAAGCAATACGTATACATATACAATATATACACAATAGTTATATAGTGTACATATATAATACATATAGTGTATGATTAGGTAGGGGCCGGACCGGGAGAGTCTGTATCTATCGTAGGGGCTTTGACATGTTAAAGTTTTTCTTTTTTCATTTTTTTATCATGCAATCGGAATATCAATAACTGCTACATGTAGTGCACGGACTTTTGGGACACTTCAGTTTTCCCGCCGCCGTCAAGCCAGAAGGACTTATCGTTTCGGTAAGATATTAAATACGCATTTGCTCTTTGATGTTATATGTTTATTAATCATTAACGAGTTTATATCTCACTTCATTAATCATCATATTAGTAAGTTGTTTAATAATGAATTTGTTTATTTGTTACGAGACCTATACTTATATTGCTATATTATTTCCCTTCTCATAGTGGCAGAGAGCGCATAACAAACTAAAAAGCCTTTAAGTCTATAGACATCTAGTCAGGGGTCTGTTCATTTATGCGGACAAACCGTTTCGGCAGGTTTTAAGTAAAATTTCAAACATATAACTTGACGGACGTGCAAATGTTATACAGCCTATTACAGGCCTTGGAAGTCTGTCAAGCCTCGTCTGAAAACAATATAAAATGACCAGGTCCGTCTTTATTTCATAAACGAACAACACCGGTCCGACTGGTAAAACGGTCATGCTGTATTTTTTTCGGCCCTACATTCTTGTTTTCCCGTTAAATTGGAATACATACAATGAAAATGATTTAATACAAGGGCACATAACTCCTTCATCCTCAAATTCCGTTTAGTTTCTCCGCGGTGGATATTTGATGTCGATTCGACTGTGCAATGATCATTAAAAATGATAAAATCGAAAAAAAACGACTAAATACAGATTGTGTTGACTAGATTGTTTTACAAACGGGGTTAGGATGAGTAATTCAGTTTAGTCAACGAAGGGAAATAACTCCTACAGTTTTACTGGTTGGAAACAAAAGCACTTTATAAAAAGCTGATTTTATTATTTTCATTTAAATTGTCAACAAATGATGGTATAAAATGTTGTGTACATACAATACAAATGTTGATATGCTTTTTAGGAAAAGGTTATAGTACAAAGGGTGATTCAACATATAGGCTAGCTTTTATTGGCAACAGATATTTTAAAGAAAAAAAAACTGCAACATAAACATACCATACCTTTCATACATGAAATAACAATAGAAGAATAAGTATTTAACTTGGAATGATGGTCTCTTATTTTTTGACACATAATTAGCATCAAGACGTTGAACCAAATTCAAATGCAACCACATGGACATGTCCTTGAAGTTGTATGTTACAGCTGCTATCATAGTGAAAATATACTATTTCAGAGGTTTTTAGTTATGCCATCTGGCAATAACTTTAGTCCATTAGATTGATAGGTCACAGGTCACTGGTTTATTTTATGAAAATTAAAATTCAACTTTTTATACCCCCTGCAACAATGTTTGGGGGTGAGGGGAGATCAGTACAATGTGGAGATATGCCCACTGAAAGGATTTTGCATTTTTCCCGCTTTTTAGGGAGTCATGCCCCTTTTATATAAAAATTGAACACTGCTTCTAGGCAAATGTTGTCAAGCTATGTATTTGCTCTGTGTTCAGCAGATCTTTTCAAAAATTTGTGGGAATAACCAGTACAATGTGAAGATGTGCCCCTTGAAATGATTTTGCATTTTTTTTTAGTTATTCTCCTTTTATATTAAAATTGAACACACTTGTCTGGTTATTCATTCTCATTTTTAGGGCATATTCAAATTTGTAAACCGACACAATAAAAATTTAAAAAATGCTGGGCGTATTTGTCAGTCATCCCAGCAACAGTTCTAGTTTCGGTGTCCATCATCCGATGGCTATTCTAATCGCCTTAACATCAGTTGTCCATCTGTAAACAATCCTTATTGTTATCAATATTTGTTGAAGGACCAGAAGGATACATGTATTCATCTTCACATGTAGGTGCCCATTCAACCGCCAGGCAGCCATCTTGGATTTTGACTGTGTTATTCATAAATTACATAGCAATTTTGTTTCACAACTATGAAAATTAGACATGTACAGTCTTATGTTACAAGCTGCTTCAGGTAATTGTAATTAATTTTCGACATCATTATCAATTAGTCTTTAATCTTTTACAGTGTCCATGACGGGGACGGAAGTCTGTCAGTGGTACTGGTACGTATTAGTTTATCATCTTTACAGATAATATTTGGATTAAAAGAGGATAGAAGTACAGAAACGTTCTAATATATACATAGGAACAAGACACTCATCTCGACATACAGATCAAGTAGAATAAATAAATTTCAAAGCATTAAAAATGTTGAAAATTTCAACAGTCTCGGCATGTTAGGCAGTTTTATTACACCACAATCTATTTTACAGGTCCTCGGATAGAGTTCGCCTGTTTGGTGTTTTTATGGTGCATCCTTACAGACCAAACAACCTATTTTGGTGAAGATCATTATGCTGCCAAGGATTGTGGAAAGTGTCCTTTGGAGAGGAATTTTTAGTGTGAAAATGTGAAGGTCATCTTGACCAGACTGTAGAATTTAACTTGCTGAAGGTGCCCCTGAAATTTTCTTGGTTAATAAATAGACTTGAAAATAACAAGATTTGTTATTATCTCTTTGTCTAAGACAATTTCTAAGTTAAATATTTTAAAGAGTTATTGCCCATTGCTTATTAGTGCCCTGCCGGTGAAACCGGGGAGGGGGGACTAGGTTTTGCCTCCGTCCGTCAGTCCATCAGTCCGGTTAAAGTTTTATAATGGCACACCATTCACTTAATAATGGTATTAGGATGCTGATTCTTTGCATAGAGGTTCTTTGGGTGTGTGGCATTACTTTTGTTCAGTAAAAAATGAAAAATATTTTTATTTTTTTTTTTTTTTTTTGCCATATTAAGGACTTAACTGTTTTTTTCTGTATTCTTGAGGTTAAAGTTTTATAATGGCACACCATTCAATTAATAATAGTATTAGGATGCTGAGTCTTTGCATAGAGGTTCTTTGGGTGTGTGGCATTACTTTTGTTCAGTTAAAAATGAGAAATAGCGATAACAAGAATTGTTGACAGACCACGCACGCAGGGCAATTTGAATAGCCCACCATCCCATAAAAACTAGCTATAACACTAGTAATATTTTTTGGGAAAACGTATAAAGATCTATACGAAATTTTTAGACGTTTTAGCCTAATGACCTTGACCTTGGATAAGCTTTGTCATTACTGCGAAAAAAAGATTTTTAAAGAATTGGCTCAGATTTCCCTTTTTGGGTCCGAAGAATATACATCTATCATTTCAAAAATTTCAAAAACTAGAATACTGCATAGAATAAGAAGTAAATTCATAGGAAATCTTTTACATGTAATAAGTTTAACCACCGCTACCAATATTACCTGGTCCTTATCATTTCTCAAGGGGAAAATATCTTGGCAAGTTGTAGTATTACACAATTGTTATTTTTTCATAGTATTCCTTTTTAACTCGTCTCTTCGAAGAAGAGTGAGAGCTTATGTTAAGTTTTTGGTGCAAGTGTTGAAAGGCATAATAATTTATGGTAATATGATCCTGTGGGGGTTAAACTATCCCCTGCCGGAGTTAAATAAAATTATTTTTAGCTCACCTGGCCCAAAGGGCCGGTGAGCTTATGGCATGGCGCGGCGTCCGTCCGTTGTCCGTCCTTCAACTTTTCCTTTAAATCGCTACTAGTCCTAATCTACTCAGTGGATTTTGACCAAATTTGGTCTGAAGCATCCTTGGGTGAAGGGGAACCAATTTGGTGTAAATGGTGGGGTGGGGCCCAATAGGGGAAATATAGCAAATTCTTTAAAATCCTTCTGTAGAAATGAAGGGATTTGATTCATATTTGGTCTGAAGCATCCTTGGGTGAAGGGGAACCAATTTTGTATAAACGATGGGTCTGGCCGCCCCAGGGGCCTGAGAGGTGGGGCCCAATAGGGGAAATAGAGATTAGTCTTTAAATTGCTACTAGTCAAAGTTTTTAATGGATTTTAACCAGATTTGGTCAGGAACATCTGGCCTCCCAGGGGCCTGAGGGGCGGGGCACAATAGGGGAAATATAGCAAATTCTTTGAAATCCTTTTTCTTTTGTAGGAATAAAGGGATTTGATCCACATTTGGTCTGAAACATCCTTGGGTGAAGGGGAACCAATTTTGTATAAACGGTTGGTTTGCCCTTGCCCCCTCGCCCCCCCCCCCCCCCCCCCCCCCCCTCCAGGGGCCTGAGGGGTGGGCCCAATAGGGGAAATAGAGATTAATCTTTAAATTGCTACTTGTCATAAAGTTTTTAATGGATTTTAACCAGATTTGGTCAGGAACATCCTTGGGGGAAGGGGAACAGGGTTGTATAAATTTTTACTCTGAACCCCCAGGGGCATTAGGGGCGGGGCCCAATAGGGAAAATAGGGGTTTATCCTTTAAATCGCTATTTATCATAAAGTTATGAATGGATTTGAACCAAATTTGGTCTGGAATATCCTTGGGGGAAGGGGGGGAAAGAGAGTTTATATAAATATTGACTCTGACCCCCCCCCCCCCCCCCCCAAGGGCTTGAAGGGTGGGGCCAAATAGAGATTTGTCTTTATATCGCTACTATTCATAAAGTTTTAAATGGATTTGAACCCAATTTGATCAGAAACATCCTTGGTGAAAGGGGAACAGATTTTGCATAAATGGTTACTGTAACCCTCCATCCCATAACTATGTACATCATCGCTGGACATTAAGGGATAAACACAATTCTTATGTAAAAATAGGCCCAAGGGTCTTTCCCCACTCTAAGGGAATTAGTTTCTTTAAACACAACTATATTGTAAAAATAATCTGTAGGGTCTTTCAGTCCCTTAGAGAGTATGTGTATTAACAAATTGAACATGAACATTATTTTGACGTTTTGTCAAATCCAACCAGGTGAGCGATACAGGCCCCATGGGCCTCTTGTTTCGGAAAACAAGAGGCCCATGGGCCTTAACGGTCATCTGCCAAACAATTGTCTATATGCAGCCAGTTATGTTTCATTTGGTTTTTATCTATTTTGGCTCAAGGAGGATTAGCATCTTAAAGGCAGAATTTCAGCCAAGTTCCCAATTTTGGGCCATGTCCCTCTGTCCCCATGGGTGGGACAAGCCTCATTTATAGCAATTAGGATTGCCCTTCCCCGATGATGTTTCATACTAAATATGGTTGTGATCAATTAAGGCATTAAGAAGAAGCATTGTTAGCTCACCGGTTACGAGTAACTGAGATCTAATGCTGTCACCTGGCGTCGGTGTCCCACCCCAAGGGGTAAGTTTTTTGAAAGCTTGTAAGTCCATAAGTATACACATCATGCCCTTCTCAATTGGTTTATACATGCATTAGAGGTCTAGGACTGATGTTATGGCAAAATCATGCAGAAAAAATTGGGTTTTTTTTCGCATTTTACCATTTTGTGGACTTAACTTTTTTGGCACCAAAACTCACTTTAAAGTTTTGTGGGCAAGTCCAAAAGTATACACCTATCACCTTCTAATTTGGTTTATACATTCATTAGAGATCCAGGAGTGATGCTTTGGCAAAATCATGCAGAAAAAAAAAAGATTTTTTTTTGGCATTTTACCATTTAGTTGACTTACTTTTTTGACAAAAAAACTCACTTTAAAGATTTTGGGGGTTAGTTTTGGAAAGCTTGAAAGTGCACACCCTTCTTATTTGGTTAAAAATCCATTAGAGGTCTAGGAGCGATATTATGTGACATACAATTTCAAAATGACATGCTTATACATACATAAACAAGAGGCCCAGAGTGCCTATATCGCTCACCTGGATTTCATGATATGAAAAAAGAATGATGATTAAGTATATTTGTCACTGGTATTGCTATGTCAATATATCATAGGCATTTTATATGGGTACGTGAAGTTTTTATGCCAAAAAATGCTTTAATCCATGAAATAAAATTGACTTTTGGCACAACCCCATAGGGATAATACCACACAAATGTGAGTGATATCCATTGCTTAGTTTCAGAAAAAAGTTGTTTAAACCAATTGACCCCTTTTGACCCCGCCCTCTGCATCCCGGGGGGAGTGGGGGTCAGTTCCTTCCTTTATAAAATTTTGAATCCCTACCCAAAAGGATGCTACTAGGCAAATATGAGCGATATCCCTTGTTTAGTTTCAGAGAAGAAGTTGTTCATATCAATTCAGCCAAATTGACCCCTCTTGGCCCCGCCCCTCAGGCCCCCGGGGGGTCAGCCTCACCATTTGTACAATTTTGAATCCCCACCCAATAGTGATGCTACCAGGCAAATATGAGCAATATCCATTGCTCGGTTTCATAGAAGAAGTCGTTTATATCAATATAGCCCAATTGACCACATTTGGCCCCGCCCCTCAGGCCCCAGGGAGGTCAGCCCCACCATTTGTACAATTTTTAATCCCAACCCCAAAAGGATGCTCACAGTCAAATATGAGCAATATTTATTGCTTGGTTTTAGTGGAGAAGTTGTTCATATCAATTTAGCCAAATTGACCCCTCAGGCCCCCTGGGGGTCAGCCTCACCATTTGTACAATTTTGAATCCCCACCCAATAGTGGTGCTACCAGGCAAATATGAGCAATATCCATTGCTTGGTTTCAGAGAAGAAGTCGCTAATATCAATATAGCCCTTTGACCACATTTGTCCCCGCCCCTCAGGACCCTGGGGGGTCAGCTCCATCATTTGTACAATTTTTAATCCCCACCCCATAGTGATGTTACCAGGCAAATATGAGCGATATCCATTGCTTGGTTTCAGAGAAGTCGTTTATAATAAAAGAGCCAAATTGACCCCTTTTGGCCCCGCCCCTCAGACCCCTTGGGGGTCAGCCCCACCATTTGTACAATTTTGAGTCCCCACCCCATAGGGATGCTTCTGACCAAATTTGGTCAAATTCTGATGTGTGGTTATGAAGAAGAAGTCAATTGTTGACGGACGGACGGACGGACGACGGACGCAACGGTATGGCATAAGCTCACCTTGGTCCTTCGGACCAGGTGAGCTAAAAATAAATGCATAGTGTGCACGTGATTGCTGCCGCCGGTGAGCTTTCGCAATCGTTGATTGCACTTGTTACGCAAGATTTTGGCTTACTTCCCCAATAGGGACATGAACCATCTGTCCCAAGGGGCATAACAAGCCTCATTTATATAAATTATGATTGCTGTCTCCATATGAAGTTTCGTAATCCATTAAGGAGTAATGATTTAAAGCAAAATTTTGGCTAAGTTTTCCTTTTGGGGCCTCGCCCCTGTGTCCCCAGGGGTCACACTAGCCTCATTCATATAAAATATAATTACCCTCCCCTAATGATGTTTCAAACTAAATTTGGATGTAATCCAGCCAAGGGTTAAAAAGGAGTAGAGTTTTAATTAAAGCAATAATTTACCAAATTTCCCCTTTGGGGCCCGCCACTCAGTCCTCTAGGGGTCATATCAAATTCATTTATTTAAAATATGATTGCCCTTCCCTGATGATGTTTCACACCAAATTTGGATGTTATCCACCCAAGGGTTAAGGAGGAGTAGGGTTTTAAAGCAAAATTTCAGCAAAGTTCCCCCTTTTGGACCCCACTCCTATGACCCTAGGGGTCGGACCAGCCTCATTTATATAAAATATTATCACCCTCCCTGATGATGTTTGACATCAAATTTGGTTGTAATGTAACCAAAGGTTAAGATTGAGTAGGGTTTTAAAGCAAAAATTCACTAAAGTTCCCCCTTTGGGGCCCCGCCCCTCTGGCCCCAGGGGTGACACCAGCCTCATTTATATAAAATATGATTGCCCTCCCCTAACGATGTTTCACACCAAATTTGGTTGCAATCCAACCCATTTAAGGGTCAAGATGGAGTAGGGTTTTAAAGCAAAAATTCACAAAAGTTCCCCTTTTGGGGCGCTGCCCCTCTGGCCCAAGGGGTCAGACCAGCCTCATTTATATAAAATATGATTGCTCTTCCCCAATGATGCTTCAAACCAAATTTGTTTGTAATCCATCCAAGGGTTAAGGAGCACGGCGGACGACGACGGACGGAACACGATGGCTTTAGGTCATCCTGACCCTTTGGGTCAGATGAACTAAAAACAGATTTTTTAAATGTTTACGTTGATGGGCATCTAAACAGCAAATCCAGCCAAAACAGTTGATATTTTACAAGGCTATACATCCCTACTAGGGTGCAATTTAATAGAAGTAAAATTTTATATGTATTATGTCAAACTGTGGGCCTTGCTGTTGACATTTGATTTGTTCACTAGTTCGTAAATTTCAACAAAACATGAGAAAAATGCATGTTTCAGGGGGTCATAATTAACTCATTTGTATCGCATTTATTGTGCAAAACAGTCATGTCGTTTTGCTCACAAGGGTCTAAAGCACAAAATAGGAGCATTTGTTTGACTAGTTTGGACTTAATTATACATGTATGTATAAACACTGATTTTATTTAGACCTTGAAATGCAAATGGCGGTTGTGAATATCACACAATTATGGCATATAAGAAGGTATTTCAAACGTCAAAAATGTTCATATTAGATACTATAGAGAACTCTAGACATGGCAGGAAGACTGTTTTTAGGAAAAAATGTCCATCAGTTGAATTTGGGGTAAAAGATATATATTTCTGAAAAAGGCCCAAAACTCACCAGTTTCACAATTTGTCTTAAAAAGGTCATTCTTACTATAATCAGATGTCTTAAAAGTATGATATAGGAGCATTTTTAATGGCTGAAATGCCTCCATTTATGCCATATTTGTGTTATATCATCCACAGTCGCCATTTGCATTTCAAGGTCAAAACAAAATATGTGTTTATACCTACATAAAGTCAAATCCGGTCAAACAAATGCTCCTACTCTGTGCTATAGACACTTGTGAGCATGACAGCTGGGCTATTTTTCAGGTTTGGTTATTTTTGTGACTTAGAATTATTCCATGCTACAACTTACCCAAAAATAACTCTATAGAAGAAATTGTTAGCATCTACATCAAATTATTTGTGATGTTAAGACACTACATGTCAAAACAAACATTTTGGTATATTACATGGCTATTTTTGTGCAAATTTTAAGATATTTATTCGTGTTAGAAATTCAACATTATTCTGCTATATAGATGACCCTTAAGTTTTGGTGCAAGTGTTGAAAGCTATTAATTAATTAATTAATTAAGGTATTAATTTATCACTTGATAATTGAACTAGGGTGCTGATAATTGGCAATAAAATCCCTATGGAATTAAACTATCCCCTGCCGGAGTTAAACTAAAAGATTTTTTTTGGAAAAAATCAGAATTTTCAAATTTTGGGACTTAGAATATTTCTGCGTTCAGTTTTTGGTGCAAGTGTTCAAAGGTATTAATACATCACTTTATGATTTTAATAGGGTGCTGATATTTGGCAATAGAGTCCCTCTGGAGTTACACTATCCCTTCTTGGAGAGTGAAACTGAAGAAAAAAAGAAAAAAAAAACAATGCGAAAATGCTCACAGACGAATTATACCGTTCTACATTTTTCAAGGGAGACAACTCTCATAAGGATAATATTTTATCAAAAATTGAAGAAATAGGTCCAAAAGCAATTACATTCGTATTTAATATATTCATTCAATTTACAACAGCATAGCTTGTCTCCCGAACGTTTTTCAATAAATAATTTATATATATATAAATTGGTATGGTTTTGAAAATTGCATGAATTCACAAAAGACAATCTGATCAAGTAAACAATATAAATATTATTAAAGCAATTTGCGAAACCATACCAATTAATATATTTTAATTATTTATTGACAAACATTTGCGAGACGAGCTATGCTGTTCTCCAACAGCTCTTGTTGAACTTTGTCATCAAAGATTAAAATGGAGGGTGAAGGAAGAAATCTTAAGGAGAAATCTTTTGTGGGAATTTTAAGGAAAACCAAGCGCTGCTAAGTACCAGACACCAACAACATTAACCAAGTTTTCAAAATCACATAGATTAGTACTTAATAACATAAAATGACGACTCTAGTACAAGCGGCAGCCATACTAATTATGGTTTTAAATCTACTGCAACTTATAAATAAAGCATGGTCTTAAAAAAACACAAAACAATGACTAAATCTCCAATAAATATATTTATTAAATCTGTAACAATCGGCAAATTAACAACAAATTTTACACGAATTCTTCATATTAATTGTAACAAGCGATTGATGGCACAAAAAGAGTTAACAATAATTTGTCTGTTATTTTGGTATATATATTTCATATGCTCAATTATATTTCAGATTTCATATAGAATATATTATCAACAAACAATAAATATGTTCAGAATTATATATACCGTAATTTGAAAAAACAAACAAAATACAAACTGTATATGAAATATGATTATGCAAATTTGAATATATTATATAGAAGGCACATATTACTGTGTATTTCAATTTAAAAGGGCTAACAACATAGACAAACCAGTAAGAACTTAAAACAGTAAATCATCCTTTCACAAAAATAAAATGTATGTTTAAATTGTGCTGTATTTCCAATAATGAGTAATTATGTTCCATTGAAAACAAGAATTGGCTGATCTTATACAATACCAAAACTACCTCATGATAATAATACCACCCTCTAAGGAGTTTGACCTTCTCTTTGTATTGTATAAATTCTACATTTGGTATTTTAGTCATTTATTGGTACTTATTAGGATATTTTTTACACTGCATGTATCATTTTGTGCATTTTTGTTGCAAGCAGTGTATATGCTCTTGGAAGTGTAGCATTTTTAAAACTGCAAATATGAAAGTATAGTTTTTCGTTTTGCTGTGGTCCACTAAATTGTATTACAAAAGTACAGTGTATTCTGGCTTACTTGAATAGAAAACAATCAACTGAGCTCATTACTGAAGTTAATGTTCAATATATTTTATAACAGATATTGAAAATATATAGCAAATTTTGAAAAAAAAAAAAAATATCAAAAAATTGTAACAAGCGAATATTGCGTAGTAAACCAAAACCGAAAAAGCAGAACCTATTGAAAAAGATTATAAATTATCCCAAACAATCATCCTGTTTTTAACATGGGATGATATAACATGGCAACACAATGAATCCTTGGCCCACATTTAAGATGATCACAAGCTAATATGTGTAGGTGTATACACATAATTACTGATAAAATTTAATAACAGAAACCCTATTAGTGTGATAAATCTACTGAGAGATTTAACTGACCACAAAGCCCAAACACGATTTGTCCAAAAGCTTAATCTTAAAACTAACGAAACATATTTCCAAATTAGAATGAAAAAGGAATAATTATCAATATGTTACTCATATCTGAATATGAAATAATCTAAAGCTACTGGTATATAATTTGACACGGAAGCAGTGATAGACGTAAATCTCTCGTCATCTCCTTTGTTTTTAACTCTTTCACCCCTACTACCCATATTGGACTTCAATTGATGAATAAATGGCACAGTCCACTAAAGTTTCTTGGGGTAGAAAGGGTTAACTGTTTTCATTGTCATAATTCATTGTGAAATTTTACGTATTTAAATAAAAACAATTGAAAACCAGATATCATTGATTAAAAATTCCTATCTTCTCTAATTTGAAACATTTTTGAGGTTACCATGGTCACTGGCCAAAAAAGGCAAGATTTGAAGAGATTTGTTGATTCATTGCATTGCTTTAGTGTATATATATCCGTCATAAATACTGTAAATGTTTGCATCGTGTCAAAAGCTAGCACAGCATTCATAATTGGCATAATAGTATATTGAAAATTAAATCATTCAATATAAAAAAAAAAAATTTGTATGAAATACATGTATGAATTTGGCTTGCTATCATCTACATTTATGTAGGACATCTTGTGTTCCAGTACTCAGCAGTTGTGTTCTTAGGACATACATCTGAAACTATGTCACCGTGTCAACTATTTGTTTAACTCCTGATGACACTTTTGAGTTTTTAGTAATTTAAAATTCCATGGGTTACTTTTACCTTCAATCTCACAAGATAACTATTGTGAAAGGGAAACCTCGAATTTCAGAGATGTACTAATATATCATATACATGTACTAATTTAGAATATTTATATTTACACCTGATGTGCTATTTGATAATTCTGACAAATAATGCTCCATATATGCACAAGGGAAACTATTATGTGTTTCTGATTCCATAACGCCTTTACCCATTTACAGCATAAATTAGGCAAATCTTCATTTGATGGAATAACATCATATTTCCATCATTGAGTTCAGATAGAAAATGTCAAAATTAAAACCCGAGTACCAAATTAATAAGACAATGTTTTCACAGGATATTGATTATCAAATAAGCACAATATTATAAAACATGCATGTACATGAAAATGTGGTAGATGTGTTTCTAAAACAAGTTGAAGGGATTTTTACTCAATGACCATTTGAAATACCTGTTCAACCCACAGGAACTTGGCACAAATTCACATGGTCCAGATACATTTTGTATATGCATCATATACCAGGTATATCTAGACTGGGTTTGGAGTTTGTGACAAGTCCATATACAGTACAATACAAATATTTGAACCGGGGTCTGGGAGTTGTGCTAAGTTCCTGTGGTTCATTGATCGTGACAAGTCCCTGTGGTTCACCGAGTGTTTATGAGGGTCATATCCTGATATTTGGTCACTACAGGTGAGATTAGCAACTCTGAACTTAATCTCACAGGAAGAAAATAAATATAAACATACACGACTATGATCTCTCCATTCCACCATCTGACACTTTATACCGAAATGTACAACAGGCTGAACACCAGGTAGTGCATTAAATTTGTATGGAATGCCTTTCTGAGTTGTTTTATAAACATGGAGTGGATACACTAGATGTTATTGGAGAAGAAACACTAATTATAAAAGCAACACCAATCTCCAAGGTTATATTATCATAATACATAGGTTTTCAATATTATCATAATACATAGGTTTTCTATAATCTCAAATATTACAATTTTAAAGTCTTCAAATAGAATGCAAGGTAAATGTGCAATGTAAAATATTTCATTCATACTAAAATAGAATTGCATTGGAATTGTTAGGTACTTACATATACTGAAAAGTTAGAACATTTTAAATGCTTATATGATGGTAATGTATCATATATATATATTATATGGAGCTACAACCTGAGAAGTCTTAAGATTCTCCCATGTACAAAGAATATAAAGACTGATAATTCTCCCATGTACAAAGAATACAAAGACTGATAAGTCATTCTTACAGCGCATTCCCTTCATAGAAACTTAACAAAAATAAATTACCAGGGCCATTTACTACATACAAAATACAATACACTATTGTATTCGCTCTGATACAATCTTAACACTTCTGTCCATTTCTGAAACTAGTAAGGGCTGGGACAAGATAGGAATTCGGTATCTACAGAAAATAGGAATGTCATCACTTCACAGTCTCATCCATACAATAATGACTTGGACAAGTTACAGGATATCTTAACAGGAGCAACATTAGTGACGAGTTGCCTATCATCATATGAATACAAAAATATTATTGACTCGGGCATGTTCCCATGGATCACAGGTCTGGAGTAACATTATTGACTCAGACAAGTTCCTAACCATCACAGGAGTAACATTATTGACTCAGACAAGTTCCCAACCATCACAGGAGTAACATTGACTCAGACGAGTTCCCAACGATCACAGGAGTAACATTATTGACTCGGACGAGTTACCAACCATCACAGGAGTAACATTATTGACTCGGACGAGTTCCCAACGATCACAGGAGTAACAATTTTGTCTCAGACGAGTTCCCAACGATCACAGGAGTAACAGTATTGACTCAGACGAGTTCCCAACTATCATAGGAGTAACATTATTGACTCAGACGAGTTCCCAACCATCATCACTAGAGCTACTGGTGCCACGCCTCGTATGCCTTTCTAGGAGAGGGTCGCTGCCTGACCGTTTACGCACTAACAACTTGGTTCTTCGTCTGTAGATGTGTCCATCCTGATTGATGGCCCATATGTCATCGGTTGATGATGCTGGAATAAAAAAGAGCAAAACAATATATATGACTCAAGTGTTGCAATCGTAAGATTGGGAGATACTTTATCATGATACAATTAATATGTACACCTATACATGCCATTCCAATGATATCTAATTTAACCATACTTAAATCACCATTGTGGTGTAAAGACAATACCCGACAATATGACAATTGATGTGAGAATAGAAAGTCACAATTCAACCTTTTTTCACGGTAGAAAGAAAAACATTTTTTTCGCATATGTGATAAGTTTGTACCCTCCCTGATATAATAACCTTTGGTCACATGTGTAGTAAGTTTTCGTAATATTATCTGTTCGAAGGACTTGTACAGATTTATTATAAAGTAAAACCTACTAGATATGTATATAAACATCCCTGGAACTTTTCTCCAGTAGTCTCCTGTAGGATTCTCTGGCGTGACACCATACCGACACAGGATCTCACCAGCTGGATTCAGGGCCCAAACATTTCTCTCACTGATGGTGATCTGGTGGGCGAGTGTGCCTGTAAAATAGTGATAGATATTGACTGTTCACTGATGGTGATCTGGTGGGCGAGTGTGCCTGTGAAATAGTGATAGATATTGACTTTTCACTATAATTCATCATCTTCACAGGTCAAAATATAACTATAAATGAGGCCAACTAGATTGTGAACCTAATAGTTCAGTTATCCAGTAGAGAGAAAGACTGGAAGGTGAGAGTAGCTGAGAGAACATAGCATGCTATCTTTTATAGCCGTGATAACTGACAAATTATGTCATAACTTAACCCATAATCTGAACAATAATGTAAGCTTTTTGAATCTGATTTGAATATCCTTGAATGCAAATCTCTTCAGAAATGATTAAAATTGTACATTAAAGCAACTCTGACTGGAATATTTAGTTCATTATCATGCAGGTGGATCTCGGAGTGTAATTAATTTGGAATGATTTAATTAAGTCTAAAACCAAAAGTGAAAGATTTAGGAGGGAGAGTTTAAGCTGACTTATGTCCTCGATCATTGAGCAGGATGAAGCTCTGCTGGACACATAACTCCCTGGCCTAGTCGTAGGGTATTGATATGTGTGTAGGACCTACCTGGCACGTGAACCCAGTTTGTACCAATAGGCATACTGTCTGTGATACCTGTCCTGGTGTACACCTGGCGACGGTTGTCTATTGCCCACACCTGAAAAACAATTATGTAATGAAAGGTAACAACACCTAAAGCAAATGTGAATATAAAATGTATAAAGTTTTGCAAGAGAAAACTTTCCTTAGTACACATAACTTTGGTTGGCTAAAACTGACTTCAATATAATTGGATATCCAAAGAATTTTGTTGATTTTCAACACGCTTGAAACTGATTTTTAATACTGCCCCTTACATGCCATCCTTGAAGTCCTAAGGGGAATCCTTGGGCCCACTATATTACCCGTATACAATCCATCAAATCCTTGGACCAATACATAACTTTGAACCTATGGTAAGTGTAGCATCCAGCCCTTGAATTTGTTTAATTGCCCTTATACATACCAGCCACTATACCATCCAATCCTTGGGCCCACTACACTGCCCCAATACATACCATCCGGTCCTTGAGCCCACTAAACTTGGCCTATACATACCATCCGGTCCTTGGGCCCACTACATTGCCCCTATACATACCATCCGGTCCTTGGGCCCACTACACTGCCCCAATACATACCATCCGGTCCTTGCCTTGGGCCCACTACACTGCCCCTATACATACCATCCGGTCCTTGGGCCCACTACACTGCCCCCATACATACCATCCAGTCCTTGGGCCCACTACACTGCCCCTATACATACCATCCAGTCCTTGGGCCCACTACACTGCCCCAATACATACCATCCAGCCCTTGGGCCCACTAAACTTGGCCTATACATACCATCCAGTCCTTGGGCCCACTACAGATCTGGGAGAAGGTAGTCCCACTGGAGCTGGAGTCCACAGGGAGCCAAGCCTGTGTTAGGGAGTGTGAGGATGGGGCCTTCACACCGATTCTCTGGTACACTACTCCATCGCTGTCTAAAGCCCACACATTCATGTGTCCACATGACACACTCATCAGATGGACATCACCTGAGGAAAACAAGTTCAATATACATATCAATTACTGGTATGTAGGATCTGGTAAAATACATGTACATGGGATCTGGGAAATATACATATCAATTACAGGCCTGTAGGATCTGGTAATTAAAAAAAAATACATGTACATGGGATCTGTGAAATATACATATCAATTACAGGCTTGTAGGATCTGGTGAAATATACATATCAATTACAGGCTTGTAGGATCTGGTGAAATATACATATCAATTACAGGCTTGTAGGATCTGGTGAAATATACATATCAATTACAGGCATGTAGGATCTGGTAAAATACATGTATACATATCAATTACAGGCGTGTAAGATCTGGTAAAACATACATATCAATTACAGGCTGTAGGATCTGGGAAATAAACATATCAATTACAGGCCTGTAGGATCTGGGAAATCAATTACAGGGTTTATTACAGGACGAAATAACAAAGGGGGTAGCGATTGTTACAGGACAACGAAAATAGTTTTATTATCATTTTTACTGAAATGCAATATATGGGCTTATTACCAGGCATGGGCTTATTGCCAAATACATGGGATAAGGAATTTTCATAAGTTACAAAAATACATGATGTAATATCAAGTCCAAATACTTTGTTCTGAGATACATATTTGTCTACCGTTGAAATTAACATTGTAATTTGCAGCTAAGAAAACATTTTAATTTTTTTTTTTTGTCACAGTGTCTCTTCAATCAGATAGATTCATGTATATCATTGACAGTCTCCTTACCCAGCTGAAGTAAGTCCAGTTTGATCCACTCCGTGCCCTGAGGACACTCTTGTTTAACCCCACCTCGTATGAAGACAAATCCGTTCTCTGCGAGTCCCCACACAGCATCTGGGCATGCACTGATCCCGACCAGTCTGTGGCGGGGAGATGGACTCTCCACACCCTTCGTGTAACCAGTGGAGGGCGACAGTGTAAACACATCACCGTTGGGCTGTACACACCACACCAGGCCTAAACAGTAACAAACATAATTTTATACACAGGCTAGGTTTAAACTATGAAAAAGACAATGTCATATATACCAGGGACCAGTCTAGATTTTTGGGGGAAACTACATGTACACTTTTTCAGATAGGGGAAAGTTTGTAGATGATTTGGGAGAATTTGACAGTTGTCATTTGGGGTAAAAATTGTCATTTTTTTTAGAAAAAGTACAATAAACAAACAGTTGTTTATTAAAGTTCAGCAGATCATGGCTTTTGAGCACGGAATTTTAGATTTGATAATTAAATTAAAATATACAGAAATTCATATGCACTATTTTGAAAAGTTATATTTCTAAAAATTGACTGTAAGAAAATCACAAAGAGGGAAATTTGAACAAACAAAAATGGAACATGATAATTAAAACTGAATAAATAAAACAGACATTTCAAGGTACAAATAACGAGTAGCCCTAGTTTCCAAATTGCAGAAACCTAACTCTACATCTGAAAGGTCATACAGGAATTTATATCAATCACTTGCTATGTAAACAATAATATCCACATATGCAATCCTGTACATAAATAATTTTTTCTGAGAGTATGTGACATATTTCTTACCATGTTTTTGGTCGGATACAGAAGCTGACAGGATCTTCCAGGCAATGGAGGAGGTAAATCCAGCCATGTTCACCTCCCTCCAGCTGTGACCTATTACAGAAAGCCAAAGGTGAAATAGAATCGAATTTCAAATATGGGCCAAGAACCTGCTACTGATTCCAGATACTTTTTGATTAACAAGTACATTGTAGTCACTTCAGTGTTTTAACAAAATTTACCGCTGCGACCATGAACATGGATCAATGGCAATATTTTCTTCGACTTTGTCAGGTGTTATCCCAAAAACCATATTTCTTGATACTAGGCCTTTTGGTTCATTAGAAGAAGTTGTATAGTGTTTTAATGATTTGACCCCTATGACCTTAAATATGGGTCAAGGTCATTTCTTTTCACAAAATTTTGTCAGGTGCCATCCAAGGAACCTACCTACAGACGAGTTAAACTGTAGACATTAATATCATTATCATTATAGGAAAGTTATCAACCCATCACAAGGGAAGACGACTATGAATCCATTAAATTACTGCAGATATACATTTTCATTGAAGCCATCTATTTCATCATTCTATGTAGGTAGACTTTATATTAAGCATATGTCAATCCCACAGCCTTTATTTTGACACACAGTCAGTTCTATACTTGAGTAACTCCAGCCCCATATGTTTGCAGTACCCTATATAACTTCCTTATACTGCTCTGACAGGCCTTACCCAAGATACATCAGAACTTTGAGTGAAGTACCTTCTATACTGCCTCGACAGATCTGTAATGTATTTTTGAACTCGGGACACACCCACAAGCCTCCCTCTCCTGCAGCGATTAGTCCTCCTCGTTGAGTACTGAGAAGATGGGCCAGTTTCTGGGGGTCAAACTTCCTGGCTAGTGACCGTAATGCGTCCATAGCTGTTTCATCATGAACAAGTATTTCACTGACAGGTACCTAGGATGTAAAATAGATACTTTAACCAGAAATGGACAACATTAAACAGATTTAATGATTAATACTTATAAATGCACTGCAATATCTCACAAGGAAAATCTCTGATAAGATTTCTTATGGTATAAGAAAAAGGCATTATTTTGGCAATGATACATTGAAGTTCTCCATAATAACTAAAGGCAAGATCTGTAGATCTATATCAAAATAGCAAAGCGACCATTTTCTGATTACATTTACCAAAGAGTTAAAGGAACAAGAAGGTACTTTATATGGGAGGGCAAGATTAGCATAAAGTTTGTGTGGTCCTACATACCTGCCACCAACATTCCTGGCCCATGGGCGTATCCTTGGTAACCCCGGAGATGAACCAGATCCTGCCCAGTAGATCTATGCCCCATCCTATGTCTTTATCTCCAAAGGCCACATAGGAGAAGAGGGTGTCCTCTCCAACACTACAACACAACAAGGTCGTACCTTAATTAAATATAATATAGTACCTACATACCTATCTCCATGACTACAACACTACAACACAGCAATGTTGTACCTTAATTAAATACAATTTATTACTTTTATCTCCATTCCAAGGGGTACCATACTGGATACATTTGAGATACAAATTCATCTTCATTCAGTTCAAAGTCTTTACGTCAAAGTTTATATATGTGTTGGCCCCCCAATGTTAATGCTTAATACAAGATGTCATCATCATTAAGAATCATGTTTACATGACAATCTTATTAAGCTACACATACATGTACTTTTAAAATTTCATTGGCAGCTTAAAAAAAGGAAATAGAAAAAAAAAGACCCCATCCTGTGACCAATCTTATACTCATAAACAAAGGATTACTTGTAAATCTACAATATCGGAAATGTAACCCAATTTCAGAATAAGATTTATCAACACCATACCTATTCCAAATTATTCTGACAATTTATTAACTTTTGATAATGGTCTGGCACCAAAAAGACATATTTGGTTCAAAAGTGATGTAGTATACATGTACATACATTATACATGCTATGGACAAACTAACAGTGGAAAGGAGCATATTAATAACTACCGGTATTAAATGTGACCTAATTTTAGTACTTAATTATAATGCTATAACATCCCCAGAGGTATACTCGCATACCAACAACTATGCGTGGAAATATACACAAACTTGACAGACTGTTGGAGAAGCGTTAACAATAGAGATCTGTCCATTCCCGATTAGTTTCCGTTGATGACTAAAAGACAACAACCAATTAACATAGACCTCACTTAAGAGGGGCTATAGCCTTATTTGTGTTTGTATACATTTTCTGTAATTCAGTCCAAATACATGTAAGCCGTCCACTGCTGACATTTTTAGTATACTTACTGGTCATTCATTTGCCAGGTCTTGCCAGCTGGACAGAGGTCGCTGACCCCTTGGCGATACATCAGTCTGCACTCCTCTGTCACTCCCCACACAACTTGGTCCTGACACGCCACTTGTCTGAACCTCAGCGATTGCTCTCCTGGAACGATGTGCGACTTGAAACATGGCCGATCTTTGGACAGTCCACTCTGCATCTTCACCTCCCCAGTGGTCTTTATGTACCTGGATACACAATCGAACCAAACTATCACTGACATATCGGAACTGAATAAATCTTGGAAATACTGTGACTTTCTTCTTAGATATTGTTACATGTATTTGATTTGATATTCAACAAGCATTCTGAGAGTAATTCTAACACAACATGTGTCCCCTAGCGGCCCCCGCTAAAATTAGTAGCAATGACCTTGACCTTGACCCAAAAACCCTGAAACTTGAACTTGATCTGAAGCTACTCGTATTGAAGTTACATATCAATGTTCACCAACATACCTTGAAGCATGCCTGAGAAAAGTATGGAAAACTGAGTGGGATGACTGACAGACAGACGGCGAGGAAATTTACAGTCCCCAACGGTTTCACCAGTAAGGGACTAAAAGAAAGCTTTTACAGATATATTTGTATCAAGGGGTTGGGAAATGGGATGTGGCACTAATGATTGATACTTAATACGAGGGTCATATGAATTATCTATAAAGATATCTTATCCTACTATTATCTGTTTCGATGTATGATGTGTTTCAACCCTGAACAATCTGAAAACAACAAAAACAGCTAGGGTCGTATTGTTAAACCGCCCAAACAGCAGATTACTAGGAAATGAAATTTGATGAAGTCCCTTAAATTAAACCTTGAAAATCAGGTATTTATTAAAGATGAGAAATAACGTATAAGATCTCAAAACAATGAAATATATCTGTAATCTTGCTCTATGCCAACTCTACAAATAGTCTTACCAAGCACAGTTGTTGTCCACAGCTACAAACATTATATCCCGCACAGCCTCAACCCACTTCATGCCCTCTGGATGTCTGGGTGTGATTTTCGTCCCTGCGTGCACAGTGTTCTTGTAGAGACGCCATATGATATACCCAGACCTTGAAACAGCAATCTGATGACCAGAATCCTTGATCTTCTGCCATTTTAGGCGGCCCCCTTGTAGACTTGAGAAGTATACGTTACAACTTTTATCTGCCACCCATACATGACTGTGACTGATAGCGAGACTGTTTAAGTTTCCGCCTGTCGTCGCTTCTCCCCAATTGTTGATCAGGGAAAATGGAATGCTCTCACTAGGGTCTGGTATCGTTACTTCTTCCTTGCCATCTTTCACTTTTGCTGTTAAACTTTTCGCCGCCTCTGACGGAGAGGGAGTCAGAACACCTGTTTTTCCATATATATCCTCAACTGACACATCTGGAGTTTTATAGAAGTATTGTCTTGTATTGTTCATCAAATCATCCATCTTATCCTTAACAGGTTCCCGAGAGATTTCTTCTTTTTTCTTCATTGAGTAGATGCTATCTTCCTCTTCTGACTCCTCAACAACCAAAGGACTTTCGGTAATGGGCACTTCCCTGGAATCTGGAACTGTACCTGTCAAAGTTACGCCAGAAGAGTCTGGCAATGAACTGGATGTCACAGTTCCACTCGAAGAATCTGTGGAGCTTATTAGTATGTTTTTAGCACCTTGAGAAATCACAAATTCACCCTTTCGTTGTTCAGTATCATTATTTTCACTTTGGATATTTTCCATATCTGATATCAAACTTACTCCGCGGCCACTCTCCTGTGAACTTTTTACAGAATGGTCTCCAGTAACCACTGCTCCTTGAATCATTCTTGAATTGATGCTCTTCTTATCAATACCTGAAGCACTAGCCTCGGCTTCAAATCTGCCAACAGTAGTGCTTTCATTCACACTCTCATTGTGCTCTTTTTCCTGACTGTTCTCAGCCTCTGTAGCATTTTTTACCTCTGTCTGCATGGATTGGCTAGGAAGATCTGTCAAAGTTCTCTCGAATGACTCCAACTCTTTAGATATTTCTCTGAATTTATCTACGTTCTCTGGTTCGTCCATTTCGAGTGGTTCACCAATAGGATCCTCTGACTTACTGTCGGGACTGATAGACCTTGGCGATTCCTCCTCTATTTTTTCCTCGGGGTGGATTTCTGTACTCACAGGGGTTGTGACCTCGATGTCTTTACTCTGAGATTCCGATTCACCTGTGTACATCAAACACGGAAATGGATGTAGAATATAAAAACAAAAATACCTCCACAGTAATTCATGCATACATGAAAACCAGACCATTTAGAAACATTATCTGGGCTCATTTATCGTGGTCCAAACAATTTGATTGGACCAGAGTTGGTTGTTTATGAAACAAGGATGGATAGTATTGCAACAGCAATACAAAGTCCCCTGCCTGAGCTAATAGTGCACCTATTCATTTTTGAAAAATGAATTTTCGAGAAAAAAAATGTGGGATGCACAACTACATGTCATACTGATCATGTATACCAAGTTTCGTTAAAATCGGAGTAGTACTTTAGGAGGAGTTGTCCGGACAAGCCTCAACCAATGAGAAGCTGGCGGCCATTTTGAAAAATGGATTTTCGAGAAAAAAAATGTGGGATGCACAACTACATGTTATTCTGATCATGTATACCAAGTTTTGTTGAAAATCGGAGTTAGTACTTTAGGAGGAGTTGTCTGGACAACTGTTGCGTGACAGACAGACAGGCGGATGGACAGACGGATGGAGGGTAAACCTAAAGTCCCCCCGTTTTTCAAACGGCAGGGGACTAATAATGATGGACCTAGTGATCGTATGTTGCTTTCAGACCAACAGTGACCATGACTTTCAAGGTCTGTATTGACATCTACAGGCCTGTCAAGATTAATGCCTGAAATGTTACAGCTGAAAATTGAAGAAATCATATTGTCCACATGAAAAAACATTCCCCAGGTATATCGATATTACTAACATTTCCTCTTTATTAGCAAATAGCCTAAGAACAAGTTTTACAGATTACATACAATGTGTTCTTCATTTTGAGAAATTGAGAACATTTTTACATGTGATGCGTAACTTTGAAAGCATTTCACTCGACGCTCCTTGAATGCTTTTCATTGGTCACCTTTGACCCTGTTTGTTTTCTGACTACCTTTGCCTTGGAAGTTTTTTTGTCAATCTATATGAAGATGAGCCTATTTTTAAAAAAGTGCAAAAAAATACTAAACAAATTCTTGAATACTAATTAAAGATTAAATCTATTTGTAAATAGAAAACAGAAGTCCCCACTTATCACACTGAAAAAGTAAATGTAGTGACTGGCAGTTCACTGAAAAAATTTGAAGAAATAATGTTTTAGGATAAATATATACATTGTAGTAATGTCATCTTTTGTCATGTGTTTCACATTATACATACCATCTTTTTCCTTTGTCTGTTTTTTCTTCTTCTTTCCTTTCTTATGTTTAGGAGTGAAAACGATATCATCAGTTGAATTCTTGTTTTTTAAAACTTTGTCCAGTTTTTCTATCATGAACTTTGGTTGTGGACTTGTCGGCTCCTCCAGTTGATCCTCACTACTCTGTGACACAGTATCCTGTATATCTTTCTCATTGTATTTCAGACTTGTATCTCCCTCAGTTCTGATCGAATCTGTACATATCTCTTCTGCTTCAGTATCAGACATAGGGTCACTTAAAAATGGATTAAACCTACCTGTATATGGGCTAGATTTATACGTATAAGGTTTTTCTTGAGAGACATTTTCTGTTTTTGGAGGAATGCCTGAAAATATTTCAATAGTGAGAAGGTCAGGAGAATTTAATTCCACCACAGGCGGTAATGTTTTACTGGGACTATCATTTGACTTTACGATTTGTGATCTATCGATTTCTTGTGTGTGTCCTCCTTCAACCTCGTCATCATGTCCAAATCGGTCCATTGAGGAGACAAGATGAGATACAGGGTTATCTGCCCCTGTCACTTTGTCCAGTACCTTTAACTTGTCCAGGACGTTCTCCTGTAGGAACCTGAGCGGAGACTTGGACGGCTTGTCAGATTTAGGTCGGACATCTGGATCTCTAGTATTGTCTGTAGTGCCTTGCTGGTGTTTTTTATTCCTCACTGCATCAGCTGCCAGCTGTCTTTCTCTTACAAGACGCTCATATACACTCTCTAGGGAAAACAAAACAAGATGCTCATTAGACACCTCTACACATTCTCTGGAGAAAACAAGACAGACACCTCTAGATCTACACGCTCTCTGGGAAAACAAGACAAGATGCTCATTAGACGCCTCTACACACTCTCTGGGGAGAACAAGACAATATTCCGATCAATGTGTCAGATTGTATAGCCATAGCTAGACATTGGACAATGTATCAGTAAAAAGATATTAGTAACACTACATACTTAAATGACAAGTATATACATGTAGGAATGTAGTTAAATGGTATCTTATTAATCATATACTTAAATATGTACTTGTTGGGATGAAAAACTCTCTTTACTCTAACAGTCTATCAAGAGCTTTGTATCATTTCAATTCAATTTTACTCCTAAAAGTCATTTGAAGGTTATTTCTATTGACTGCGACATCTGACAATGGTATATTCCTTCACTAAATTCCATCAATATTCTTATAGGAAGCGATGATATTAACTGCTCTGAAAACATACCTTGTTTGGCTAGAGGCTTTAAACCCAGTCTTACTACATTTCTGCTGGTATTTCTACGTAAAATAAAGATGTCGTCCTTGGTTACTGCAACTCCTACAAGGATGCCAAGTCGTGCTTGACTGGCTACGACAGTGTTATTGTCAGGGGTTGAGCAGATACAGATGGCTACTGGACCATGTCACCAAGTACTTGTCTTGGTAAAGGAGAAGTTTCCCAAACTGCTGGTCAGATGACTTGAGCTGTGTTCGAGTTTGGCCCTCATATGGAATTATGGGAATGCTCCGATGAGTCTGAGACAACAAGTCCTTAAACAAGTTAGTGTTCAAGACGACTCCATCAATACCAGCTTTCCAAATACGCAGACCAGGACGAGCTGCATACAGTTGTGCATCTTCTGGCTTACACAGACCAGGGATGAAACAAGCTCCATAGCTACCAAGTCTGGGAAAAGACAAGCAATTATCAGCAGTCTGTTTATGTATTTATAATTCAATAATTTCATTCTATATCCTATTAACACAGTGAACAACTTCTAATGGCTTTTTAAAAACCCATTTTCAGTTATCATCCCAAATATAACTTGTTGTATACATATAATATAAAGGGATTTCATGTTGGAAATTTAGAAATTTATCTCAAACACAGGTATATCTTTAAAAGGCTTACATCTTCCTGTCCTTTTTGCCGACTTGTACGAGATTGTTGTCTGTGAGATTCGGCATATAGACGAAGGAGCGGTGAATTGTGGAGACAAGCAGAGACTTATGTGCATGGTGGAGCTGTACAATCTCCGACTGTTTCTCCTCAAGTGAAACGCTTGAGCCGCATCGCCTCTGTTCATGTATTTGTATTGTGTTAGATATGAATAGTGATTTGCAATTCCAATATACTGTACTTCAGTTTGAATAGTATTTCATCAAATCATTGACTTTCATATTCATGTAATTAAAATCATTTTTATTGGAATTAAAAAAACACTTATTATATAGCTTAATATATAGATTCCTCTCCCTCAATGTACATAAAAACACTTTAAAAGCACAACACAATTATCCAAATTGTGGTTCATAAACAAGTTTAGTGTTAAAAGATGTATTTTCGACAGATCTAGACTTTCACAATTTTAATACATTACAATATTTGTGCTAGATTGTAAATGAGTTTCTACATGTAACTGAAACTATTTTTAAAGACAAACATTTAAAACAGAATGCTCTTGACTCCGAGATATTTAACATATATATATATCTACAACTCTATTATGTATCAGATTTTATGAAACAGTATGACTAGTATTCAGATTTTGTACCTCATAAAAGTCAACATCTGTACACACTACTAGACCTCGTTTGTCACCACTGAACAGTTTCATTCCATTGAGACTCCAGGACAGACTAGTGACACTGCTGTGGTGAAGATTCCGCACCACAAACTGTTGGAGCTGTAGAGGAAGGTCAATAATTATGGTATAAATACTAATGCTCTTGGAAGATATAGGCTATACAAGTCACGATGAGTTAATTATTAGCGGACATGATTGACCGAAGACAGCTGTCTTCAGTTGATGCATGAATGTTATGCAAGTTTACCATGTGTAATCAATGTGTCTTAAACAGTCTAAAGAAGAACAGCAAAAATAAACTTTTTGAACTTTGACCTTGAAGTCAGGGTCTGTGAGTGATATATGCTGTCAAATTTGTATATATTTAAAATTTCATTAATACATCTAATAGTTTAAAATTAGGAAAAGAAACAATGTTAACACAGTGTCTCCCTTCATACAAGGAGGACATAAATACTTGTCTGAAAATGGAAGTTACCAACCTGTTTATTCTGTCCTGGTAATGAAGATGGCAGCTGGAAAATATAAACAATACCACCATTTGTTCCCATGGCAACCTGACTGTCTAATCCTTTATGTAGCTGTACAACACTAATTGTGTCATTGTTGGACTGAAATGAAAAAAATATCCAGTTTACAAGTGTATAATTATGTATTGGTAATTATAACAGGAAACATTGCAAGCTGTAAGTGCCTGCAACAATGGTTGAGTTTTTTTTCAAGCAAAAATAGTACAATTTTCCCGTAATCCATATACAGGGTTTTTTCTTACTGGCATAGGATGGAGCCATTTTGGGTCTTTTGAGAAGAAAATTGGGAAGGAAATTTTCAGGATTAAATTGTAAATTTTGGGAATTAAGGTTAAACATGAAATAGTTGCAAATGGGGGAATAGAATATCAATCATAGAATGCCCTCAAAAAGAAAACTGTCACCAATAATTACAGTATAAGAAGGTCAAAACCAACATGACTTTGACCTTATCTCTGTCCTACCCACATGACTTGGACCTTACCTTTGTCCTACCAACATGACATAGACCTTACCTCTGTTCTACCAACATGGCTTGGACCATACCTCTGTCCTACCAATAAGACTTGGACCTTACATCTGTCCTACCAACATGACTTGGACCGTACTTCTGTCCTACCAACATGACTTGGACCATACCTCTGTCCTACCAACATGACTTGGACTTTACCTCTGTCCTACCAACATTACTTGGACCTTATCTCTGTCCTACCAACATGACTTGGACCATACCTCTGTCCTACCAACATGACTTGGACTTTACCTCTGTCCTACCAACATTACTTGGACCTTATCTCTGTCCTACCAACATGACTTGGACCTTACCTCTGTCCTACCAACATGACTTGGACCTTACCTCTGTCCTACCAACATGACATAGACAATACCTCTGTCCTACCAACATGACTTGGACCTTACCTCTGTCCTACCAACATTACTTAGACAATACCTCTGTCCTACCAACATGACATAGACCTTACTTCTGTCCTACCAACATGACTTGGACCTTACCTCTGTCCTACCAACATGACTTGGACCTTACCTCTGTCCTACCAACATGACTTGGACCATACTTCTGTCCTACCAACATGACTTGGACCTTAACTCTGTCCTACCAACATGACTTGGACCTTACCTTTGTCCTATCAACATGACTTAGACAATACCTCTGTCCTACCAACATTACTTAGACCTTACCTCTGTCCTACCAACATGACTTGGACCTTACCTCTGTCCTACCAACATGACTTGGACCATACCTCTGTCCTACCAACATGACTTAGACAATACCTTTGTCCTACCAACATGACTTGGACCTTACCTCTGTCCTACCAACATGACATAGACCTTACCTCTGTCCTACCAACATGACTTAGACAATACCTCTGTCCTACCAACATTACTTGGACCTTACCTCTGTCCTACCAACATGACATAGACCTTACCTCTGTCCTACCAACATGACTTTGACCGTACCTCTGTCCTACCAACATGACATAGACCTTACCTCTGTCCTACCAACATGACTTGGACCATACCTCTGTCCTACCAACATGACTTAGACAATACCTCTGTCCTACCAACAGGACTTGGACCTTACCTCTGTCCTACCAACATGACTTAGACCTTACCTCTGTCCTACCAACAGGACTTGGACCGTACCTCTGTCCTACCAACAGGACTTGGACCTTACCTCTGTCCTACCAACATGACTTAGACCTTACCTCTGTCCTACCAACATGACTTAGACAATACCTCTGTCCTACCAACAGGACTTGGACCGTACCTCTGTCCTACCAACAGGACTTGGACCGTACCTCTGTCCTACCAACATGACATAGACCTTACCTCTGTCCTATCAACATGACTTAGACAATACCTCTGTCCTACCAACATGACTTAGACAATACCTCTGTCCTACCAACAGGACTTGGACCTAACCTCTGTCCTACCAACAGGACTTGGACCTTACCTCTGTCCTCAGTTTGTGTTCTATAGTCCTTTTTTTCAGGTCAAACACAAACACGAGTCCAATATTACAGCCCAGTACAATATAGTCCTCATTAGCATCTATACAGGTAAGGACCAGATCACACTGGATAAGCATTCCCTTCTGGGCCTTCCTTGGAATGTGTGACACCAACTCCTCCAGGGGCTCATGTTCCCGAAGTGATGACAACTCTTCCTGTTTGGTCTCTGCAGGATCAACAGGGTCTGCACCCTTGGAACTGTCAGACTTCACCTCAGCTTCCATCTTTTATAAAATCTCATTCTGTAAAAACATTTTGGTATATAATAGTTCACAATACTGATGTTGAAATAAATTGCTCTTGAAATCAACACTCGAACAGAAATACCATTATCACTGCATCCATTATTCAATTTTAAGTAAAACCTAATTTCAGCACTGGAACAATAAATTAGCAAAATAAATTCACATTTAAATATCAGTTTACTGTGACATTCCATTGTACTACTTCATATATAAAGTTCATGTAACTAAATTACAGCTTTTTATTCTTTTTACCATTGTATTACTATTATGCAAACATCAAGGAACAGGGAAATATTATTAGGGGCAGGGAAATATTATTAGGGGTATAAACACATTTATTGAGGAAGAGAAAATTCTTGATTTGTTATAGATGATTGTTTTATAGTCCTGTATCAACAGAGTCTGTACCATATTCAACCTAATAATTAAGCACATTCCACCTTCACAAAAATCAAGAGGCATACAATTAAAGCAGTTATTTCTCTTGTATCTTTTTAAGATAGTCTTTATAAAAGATTGTAGAACAACAAGGTCAGCATTAATTTTATGGGCTTTAATTTGGTGCATCAATCATCTTTCAAATGGGAAAAGTCTATGCTATTATGAGGGAAAGTACAAATATTTGGTCCGATACCAATGTATCTGTACTTGATGACTCTTGCTCTATTGATACAATCAGTTTCCTGGAGGCCATTCCATATTGATTCTGTATATATATAAGTACCACAGAATCATGTAAAATGCAGAAATCTTGTTGTATTGTTTCAGTGTTTTATCAATAAATTAATAAAAAGAAGATGACAGAATCCCAGGCTCCATTACAGAAACAACTGTAGTTTGATTCCCCTTTAGTAAATCAATATGCGACAGGTTAATTTTTCATGTTATATATAGTACATCAGAACACATGTAGTCACAATGTACTGTACATGTAGCTTTATAATACATATACATATATACATACAATGTAGATTGGAAGCTATACATATATAATAATATATATTATAATACCAAACTGGGGTACTAGGGTCCATACTTTTATTTCTGGTTGAAGTGCAATTGTACACTAAAAGTGACTCAGTACCAATTTCCTGTTCATTGATATTTATTGATTAAAATATCAAACTTTACCTAACATCAAAGTACTTAAGCATGACAAGCTATATTTCTTTCTCTATCATTACTGAGGACCATGACATGATCCACATGTTACTGTACTGAATGTCATTACATGTCAAATGCTTTGCTCGACAAATATGGACTGATAGAACTTTCTAAAAGCCAAACATCTGTTCAAACTCAACCTCATGACAGAAAAAGAGAAGTGTAGCAATATTTTTGTTGTAATTGTTATCATTAATTGTTAAATAAATGTAGTAGATAAAACTTCATTTAGGGCAAAATAAAGAAAATACGTTACACACAGTACCATGCATCAATACCCCATCTTTTCAATGTTTCTTACATTTAGCCTACTTGTCTATTTTTTGTATGGATGAAAAATCGTAAATCGACATTAGGCCATTATAATCCTATCTTATTATACGTATACCACTAGTATCCATAAAACAATGGTTACGTACACTAGTTACGTTGCTTCCTGACAGACCATTTGAACAGCTGAAACTCTAAGAACGAACATAACATAGAATCATTTTCCTGCATTGATAGAATTTGTGTAATATGTTATCTATTTCGCGCTCGTTAAATAGATTTCAACAACAGTAAAATGGTCAATAGTTCAAGGTTGTCCTACCTTTGCTTGTTCTGCGAATAAAAACCCGTGACTGTGAATAGTGAAAATGGCTTTTCCAACTGGACACCTTGGGCACACATGAAAACTCCCGAGAGTTCCGAGCGTACTACAAAATGGAGCATGCTAAACGTCGGATAAATTTGGAAGTACTAAAAATAAGTAAAAGCACCTATTTAGATATACATTTTATATGCATATCTTAGTAGCTACATTATATCTATTTTTGTTGAATTATTTGTTTTAAACAACTACTCGAAGGCGACATATTTTACCATTTCCTCTTTTAATACCAAATCACCGAGTGATTTAAGAATCTTCCTGATTTTAGGGTATTCCAATTCCTACTTTCACTTTACACTAAGCGAAGAAGATTGATTGCATGCCTTGTGTACAGAACTTGCCACGGTAAGATTTACCTTTGACAGCTGATGCTAAAACACAATTGATTGTCTGTATAGCATTTAACTCTTGTTTCCAGTCCAAACACCCTGTGCGTACTCATCAGATACCCAGCAAAAAGGGGGCGTGTCCATAAGAACACAAAGGCTTAAAAGAATCACAGGATTATGCAGTTACAAATGTTAGACTGACCTTTGAACCTATATGTACAAAAAGTATAACGTTATACATATGAACTGATATAAGCAACGGACTTGGACTAGAATAGAAGTTTATATTTACAATATCAGAGACGTGTATATCAGATATATATGCGTCTCTAGTGCGCGGGAAAATGCTACTTTTTCCAGGAAGGAGCACGTATACATGTACATACGGGTACATGCATGATATTGTTATAGAGAAGAGTAATGAAAACTATTATGCCCACTATATATATGGAACCAAAAGAAACCCCCGCCGGACTGAGCTATAGCTACATACTTGTAACAAGTTGTAGTTATCTGGGAGAAATTATATATTATTCACGTGTACTTCTCTAATTAAAATATAAAGTCATCAACCCGGAAGATATAGTATTTCATTAATGTCATTGTTGAATTTTAAACTACAAAAGCATGTGACTCGAGCAAAGCCTCTCAGTATCATGAATGTAATTGAACGTTGAGTGTAATGAATTTATGTACATACATTTGTATATTTACATTTACACTGCAGCCCCACTATATAACTTTATACCAAGCTCACTTGGAAGTTATGAGTCCATAACTTCCAAATCTTTATTATGACGTCATTATTATAGTGACGTCATAATTGTAACGTCAGCGATAACGAAAGATGGCTGTTGAAAAGGCTGTTCCGTCTTTGACGATAATAATTTGTTTATTCATTATCAGAGTAAAATTCCTGGATATAGTCTTTCAAATTCGTTATCAAATGTAAATATAAGCATCGAACTGCTTTCATTTGGAAGTTATGGACTGATGAATGCCAACTGGACAAAGGCAAATTCAACATGAAGCGCTAGCAAAGTATATGGTATAGTTCAAATAAGAGAAATAAGTTTCTGTATCGTGTATATGAATATAAAAACGAAATATTACGGGGCATCTAAACAGCAAATCTAGTCAAAACAGTGATATTTTACAAGCCCATAGATTCCTACTATATATGGTGCAATTGAACAGAACTTTTAGTATGTATCATGGGACTAATTGCTGTTGACATGTAATTGTTAAGTTGTTTGTAACAAGACAACTTGCGGAAAAGGCATGTTTCATGGGGACATGATTAGCTCATTGATATCGCATATATTGCACAAAATAGTCATATGGTTTTTGCTCGAAAGTGTCTAAACCACAAGATAGGAGCATTGGTTTGACAAGATTTGACTACATGAACGTACAGTGTATAAACACTATTTTTGTTTTGACCTTGCAAATGGCGGTTGTGAATAATATCACACAAATATGGCATAACGGGAGGCATTTCAAACATCAAAATACTGTTATTAGACACCATAAAGAACTCTAGACATGACAAGAAGACTGCTTTTAGAAAAAATGTCCAACCGTTTTAGTTTGATTTAAAATATATATATTTTTGAAAAAAGCCCCAAAGTCACTATTTTAACAACCTGTCTTAAAAAGGCCCCTTACTATGGTCAGATATCTTAAAAGTATGATATAGGAGGATTTTTATTGTTTGAAATGCCTCCATTTGTGCATTATTATTCACCAGTCCTTGATATTGCTGTTCTGAATATGGGCTTTATTCATTTTAAGATAAGAACATAAAAGGATGAAAGATCCAAAAACATTGTGTTTCACTTTTGTATTTGCGGTGATGACCAAAGCTCACCAGAGGCACTGGTTTCATTAAGTTCAGGAATGTTGATGAAACTGAGTAGATTTCGTTTAGGTCGCGTGCCAACTACTTGCATGAAAATGTGATTAATAACCGAAGTATTATCGAGGGAAAAAGGGGAAAAAACAGGATACAACTAAGAAGCCCAAACACTAGACAATAAGTATAATGCAGTACATCAATTATCATTAACCTAATCTCAGTGATCTGACTCTAAGCCATCACTGAATTGGAAGAAGGTTAATGTTATACATATATTCTCAAGAGCTGATAAAATCACTTATAAATATTGATGAACATCAGTGTCGTGTAAATAGATATCCTTGGCCGATTCCGGTATCCGACAATGCTTAGAAATCGGTTGAGAAATTGGAAAACTAGAGACACCCGTGCCCCGATTTCAGTACCTTCAGCTCCTTCAAGAGGTATAACACAAAAGATTACTTTTGAACTAAAGAGTCACGGATTGCTAACTAACATTCTGAGATTGCCTAAAGAACAAAGTCACAATTAGAGTAAACACGGTACTATTCCCTGTATATACATAATAACATTATCAACAAAGTGAAGCTTTGTGCAGACATTTCCAAAATCTACATGCAAAGCTTGAAGACGATGACAGTCATCTAAAAAAGTTAAACAAATTTGTAAATAGACCAATGGATGGCTGATGAAATCGTTCCGGTACTTGTGAAGAACTGGAAGCAAGGATCGGCGGCCTAGGTAAAGACCCGAGAGTGCCGATTGATATATCTTACATTCAGCATCCAACCCATGCCTCTTAATGTACATCGAAAGAAGATACATGTACATGCATAGCCCAAAGAGTTATTGTGAAAAATTTCGACGAAATATGGTTTAGATGCCTTGATATATATACCGTGTTTATATATATAATATATGTATATATAGGAGGAACCATTTTGAGGTTTATCACATCGCATCAAAATACTAAAAAGATACAATGAGTATTTTAAAGTCCGACAGGGATTAAAGCTAAAAATGAAAGTTTGACCAGTGATTATACGATTTAAGTGACTAATTTTCTCTGTGGTCCATTCCAAATATCGATACCATACTAAACTTTATAAAGCTACTAGAGATACACCTTAATCCTTAAATATCTTATCTGTACACTAGATATGAATGCTATGTGATAGTGCATCCAGGTATACAGGTTTATTGCATGATTGATACAAATATCACGCATGTTAATGACCTTTAAAGTAATATAAAACTACATTATACCGATATCCATCTCTATAGGACTCTTCAGTGAGGCTATGGGCCGGGGGGGGGGGGGGGGGGGGGGGGGGGGATCTAAACAAATAACAAATAATGGAATATTCAGGAAATTCTTGATATGATTTTAAAAAGGATTTTTAATGAGTAAAGTTTCATGCAAAAGTCGCTTGGGTCGGACACTTAATATATCATTAAGGAGGCGTTGGTTGGAGACTGGCAACCGACATACATGTACAACATGAAGTACATTGTACAACATGCATTATATAGGTCTGGTGAGAATAGGGTAAAGAAGCAAAGACAAGAAATTCATTTTCTTTAACTTCCTTCAGTGGGGTTCCATGGGAGCGTCATAAGATCTCACAAACAATTAAGTATATATATGTCACGTATTACAACGAGAGGGGCGGGGTTCAACTCGAATGCGAAGGTTGACCACCGCTCCTGCTATGTTGAGCAGAACATTGTAGAAGTTTTGATTATCTATGATTTCCGGTCTCTTAAATTTTCCTACGGTGCTTGGGTACCTAAAAGTTGCAGCATTATTTGACGGTAAATTATTTCATTAAATAAGTTGTATCAACCAATGAGGTACTCCATATCTGAGGAATAGCCATGGTGGTGGAGGTCCAATTTACCATAAGGTATAACTTAAAACTAGTTGGTGATACCACGACTAGATCGAAAAGGAATACGAAGTCTTAGAGTCCATCCAACTAGAAGCAGCTCGTATCATTATAGGCTTAAGACGGCGAACAAGTCATAATATCTAAATAATTTACAAGTATTGTCACCTCATATCTTGTACGACCTTGTTGAATGATCGACATACAATTGTCACACTAAAGGACTCCTTACGTTTTGTAAAGTATAACTTATTGTTGTATGTTGCTTGACTTCTTTCAATACACTATAGGAGGGTTTGATCATGGACCTACAATCTCTACTTGTGTGGATCGTTATCCTCTTCAATGTGGTTGGCATGGTGATGATTTTGCTTGGGGATGCTGACATTCTTCTTCAGATCAGGGCAAAGTTTGGAAAGTCTGTCAGTAAGTTACATCAGAATGTTTGTTTTACCTATGTTGTATCAGTTAGAACTACTGTAATATATAACACTGTATATCTGACATTAAGTAAGAATTTTATTATAAATGTTTTATCAGAATATCATTATGCTTTCTTATATTATTCAGTAAGTCGGTATCGATAATATACTTACCTGCAAAAATCAGCAAGCCTATTGAATTACAAGGAAACGAAATATACTCTCAATTGTAATAAAAGGCATTCTTTCTTAGTTTTCGCGGGGCTCTATTTTGCGTATTTTCAAGGATAAAATCAAATTGAAGAATAAAATTAAGAGAGAAACTTAAGGTCCGTTTCATAATGTTCATGAGAAATACATCATTTCTAGATCTGCTTCAAAACTTTTTTATTTTTTTTTATTTTTTTTTTTTTTTTGCAAAATCGCGAAAATTTGAAAAGCTAAAAACAACATAACTCATCACTTAGGACGTATAATGGTATTTCTACAGAGTCGCTGGCTGGTCAAGTCATATGGATTACTGGAGCTTCCAGTGGAATCGGCGAGGAGTTGGCGTACGAGTTAGCCAGGGCAGGCTGCCGACTGGTTCTATCAGCAAGACGGATAAAGGAACTGGAGAGAGTAAAAAAAGAGTGCATGTGTAGGTCTATTAATAGATCGAGGAGAAAGTTAGTTTTCCAAGAGTGTCCATGCAAATCTGTATTTTATTTCGGACATGACGGGTTCAAGAACTGGAGGGAGTCAAAAATAAAATAAAAAAGTGCATGTGTACGTTTATTTCAAAGAACCTCCATGCAAATCTATATTTTGTTTCGGGTTTGAATTGGAATCATGTCGGTATTATTTGTTTGTTTACATATCATAAACTTAAATACAAATGTACATACACTAGCTCTGTCATGCGGGGTCTAGTATTATTTATACATATTCTCGAGTTTACTCAGGCCTGGACTAGTAAGACTGACATGACATTGTGTTGGCTAAATGTACACCAGACTTTGACATTGTGTTGGCTAAATATACACCAGACTTTGACATTGTGTTGGCTAAATATGCACCAGACTTTGACATTGTGTTGGCTAAATGTACACCAGACTTTGACATTGTGTCGTCTGAATGTACACCAGACTTTGACATTGTGTCGTCTGAATGTACACCAGACTTTGACATTGTGTCGTCTGAATGTACACCAAACTTTGACATTCTGTCGTGTAGATGTACACCAGACTTTGACATTGTGTCGTCTGAATGTACACCAGACTTTGACATTGTGTCGTCTAGATATACACAAGACTTTGACATTGTGTCGTCTGAATGTACACCAAACTTTGACATTGTGTTGGCTAAATGTACACCAGACTTTGACATTGTGTTGGCTAAATGTACACCAGACTTTGACATTGTGTCGTCTGAATGTACACCAGACTTTGACATTGTGTCGTCTGAATGTACACCAAACTTTGACATTCTGTCGTGTAGATGTACACCAGACTTTGACATTGTGTCGTCTGAATGTACACCAGACTTTGACATTGTGTCGTCTAGATATACACCAGACTTTGACATTGTGTCGTCTGAATGTACACCAGACTTTGACATTGTGTCGTCTAGATATACACCAGACTTTGACATTGTGTCGTCTGAATGTACACCAAACTTTGACATTGTGTTGGCTAAATGTACACCAGACTTTGACATTGTGTTGGCTAAATGTACACCAGACTTTGACATTGTGTCGTCTGAATGTACACCAGACTTTGACATTGTGTCGTCTGAATGTACACCAGACTTTGACATTGTGTCGTCTGAATGTACACCAAACTTTGACATTCTGTCGTGTAGATGTACACCAGACTTTGACATTGTGTCGTCTGAATGTACACCAGACTTTGACATTGTGTCGTCTAGATATACACCAGACTTTGACATTGTGTCGTCTGAATGTACACCAAACTTTGACATTGTGTTGGCTAAATGTACACCAGACTTTGACATTGTGTTGGCTAAATGTACACCAGACTTTGACATTGTGTCGTCTGAATGTACACCAGACTTTGACATTGTGTCGTCTGAATGTACACCAAACTTTGACATTCTGTCGTGTAGATGTACACCAGACTTTGACATTGTGTCGTCTGAATGTACACCAGACTTTGACATTATGTCGTCTAGATATACACCAGACTTTGACATTGTGTCGTCTGAATGTACACCAAACTTTGACATTGTGTTGGCTAAATGTACACCAGACTTTGACATTGTGTTGGCTAAATGTACACCAAACTTTGACATTCTGTCGTGTAGATGTACACCAGACTTTGACATTGTGTCGTCTGAATGTACACCAGACTTTGACATTATGTCGTCTAGATATACACCAGACTTTGACATTGTGTCGTCTGAATGTACACCAAACTTTGACATTGTGTTGGCTAAATGTACACCAGACTTTGACATTGTGTTGGCTAAATGTACACCAGACTTTGACATTGTGTTGGCTAAATATACACCAGACTTTGACATTGTGTTGGCTAAATGTACACCAGACTTTGACATTGTGTCGTCTGAATGTACACCAGACTTTGACATTGTGTCGTCTGAATGTACACCAGACTTTGACATTGTGTCGTCTGAATGTACACCAAACTTTGACATTCTGTCGTGTAGATGTACACCAGACTTTGACATTGTGTCGTCTGAATGTACACCAGACTGACATTGTGTCGTCTGAATGTACACCAGACTTTGACATTGTGTTGGCTAAATGTACACCAGACTTTGACATTGTGTTGGCTAAATGTACACCAGACTTTGACATTGTGTCGTCTGAATGTACACCAGACTTTGACATTGTGTCGTCTGAATGTACACCAGACTTTGACATTGTGTCGTCTGAATGTACACCAGACTTTGACATTGTGTCGTCTAAATGTACACCAGACTTTGACATTGTGTCGTCTGAATGTACACCAGACTGACATTCTGTCGTCTAAATGTACACCAGACTTTGACATTGTGTCGTCTAGATATACACCAGACTTTGACATTGTGTCGTCTGAATGTACACCAGACTTTGACATTGTGTCGTCTGAATGTACACCAAACTTTGACATTCTGTCGTGTAGATGTACACCAGACTTTGACATTGTGTCGTCTGAATGTACACCAGACTTTGACATTGTGTCGTCTAGATATACACCAGACTTTGACATTGTGTCGTCTGAATGTACACCAAACTTTGACATTGTGTTGGCTAAATGTACACCAGACTTTGACATTGTGTTGGCTAAATGTACACCAGACTTTGACATTGTGTCGTCTGAATGTACACCAGACTTTGACATTGTGTCGTCTGAATGTACACCAAACTTTGACATTCTGTCGTGTAGATGTACACCAGACTTTGACATTGTGTCGTCTGAATGTACACCAGACTTTGACATTATGTCGTCTAGATATACACCAGACTTTGACATTGTGTCGTCTGAATGTACACCAAACTTTGACATTGTGTTGGCTAAATGTACACCAGACTTTGACATTGTGTTGGCTAAATGTACACCAGACTTTGACATTGTGTTGGCTAAATATACACCAGACTTTGACATTGTGTTGGCTAAATGTACACCAGACTTTGACATTGTGTCGTCTGAATGTACACCAGACTTTGACATTGTGTCGTCTGAATGTACACCAGACTTTGACATTGTGTCGTCTGAATGTACACCAAACTTTGACATTCTGTCGTGTAGATGTACACCAGACTTTGACATTGTGTCGTCTGAATGTACACCAGACTGACATTGTGTCGTCTGAATGTACACCAGACTTTGACATTGTGTTGGCTAAATGTACACCAGACTTTGACATTGTGTTGGCTAAATGTACACCAGACTTTGACATTGTGTCGTCTGAATGTACACCAGACTTTGACATTGTGTCTGAATGTACACCAGACTTTGACATTGTGTCGTCTGAATGTACACCAGACTTTGACATTGTGTCGTCTAAATGTACACCAGACTTTGACATTGTGTCGTCTGAATGTACACCAGACTGACATTCTGTCGTCTAAATGTACACCAGACTTTGACATTGTGTCGTCTAGATATACACCAGACTTTGACATTGTGTCGTCTGAATATACACCAGACTTTGACATTATGTCGTCTGAATACACCAAACTTTGACATTCTGTCCCAGGATGTAGACAGAATGCCCAAGTCTGGTGTCAGGGCCAGAGGAAACTCGAATTTGTCGAGTAGTACAAAAGTGCTTTCATTTGCTTATAACGTCTCTGTAGTTTAACACAATTTACTGACTCCATGGATACGCCATTGTCATACATAAACTGGGTTTCCTGGTTGTTTTGAAAAATGGTACACACGCATTCTTACTACCGTCCTTACTGTACTAAAAAAAAAATTTCGTCTGAATAATAATAAAAAAAGTTTAAATATATTTCCTGGTGGGATTTTTAATACATGGTTTCCTGTTTTATTTCCTTATACACGATGTAGTAAGAGGAAGGGTTAAGGATGAGGACATTTTAGTACTGAAACTGGATTCAATTGACTTCGCCAGTCATAAAACCGCAGTGAACAAAGTCCTTGCACACTTCAAACACGTAAGTCTTACAACCTGGGTAACCTTCCGTGTTATGTGGCGTTATATTTGACCTTTGTATGACCTTTGCAGTGTGTCACTTCTTATTTTGTAACGCACAATATTTGACCTTTGTAGTGTATGTATGACATTTGAATTGCATGACACTTGTGGCATGGCACCTGTTTTATGTGACATAATAGTTGACCTTTGTGATGTATGACATTTGAAGCATGTCACCCTTATATTATGTGACGTAATATTTGACCTTTGTGGTGTGTGACCTTTGAATTGTATGACACTGGCTTGTCACCTCTGTTTTATGTGACGCAATATTTGACCTTTGTGATGTATGACATTTGTATCATGTCACGTCTGTTTTATGTGACGTAATAGTTGACTTTTGTGATGTATGAAATTTGTAGCATATCACCCCTATATTATGTGACGTAATATTTGACCTTTGTAGCGTGTGACCTTTGTATTGTATGCCATGTGTTGTATGCGACCTGTCTTCAGTATATGACTGGTAATGTTTGATCATTGTAATATATAACCGTTGATGTAAGTGACCTGAGTAATGTGTAACCTGTATATTGTAACGTGACATTTAGAGGGACCTACATGTAGACTACTTTCCCCGTTGACTTACAGATAGATGTGCTAGTGAACAATGCCGGTCGATCCCAGCGAGCGGAATGGCTGAAGACGTCGGTCCAGGTCGACAGGGATATGCTGGAGCTTAATGTACTTGGAGTGTTGTCTCTTTCAAAGCTGGTCCTCCCATATATGATTGAAAGGGGTTCAGGGCATATTGTCAATATTTCAAGCGTGGCAGGAAAGCTAGGTATGGATATAATTGCAGGTTGATGATAATGTACATTTATTGTGTCGCCTGTGAAAGCAGGAAACATATAGGGCTCACAATGTCGGTGGCGACGTCCGCACAAGAGATTTCCGGATTTCCGTGCGATAACTCATTTTTTCTTGGGCTGATCAAATCCAATCTTCATACCGACCTTCCTTACCAAAAGTGCTTGCATGGGGATTGGTTTTCAGACTCGCAAGTCAAAGGTTAAGGTCACTGTTACTAAAAATAGATAATTAGTTTCCGTGTCATAATTCAAGTTTCCTTGGGCTGATCAAACTCAAACTTAAAGACCTTCCTTACAAAGGACTTTCTTGGGATTGCATTTCAGGTCTGGAGGTGAAAGGTCAAGATTACTGTTACTATAAATATGAATATGTGTTTCCATGCGATAACTCAAGTTTCTTTGGGATGATCAAGTTCAAACTTCGTACAGATCTTCCTTACCAAACGTTCTTGCACGAGGTAAAAAGTCAAGGCCACTGGTAGTAAAAATCGAAAATTGGTTTCCCTGTCATAACTCAAGTTTCCTTTGGCTGATCAAGCTCAAACTTCATACAGACCTTCCAAAAGAGGCTTGCTTGGAATTGCACTTCAGGTCCGGAGGTCCAAGGTCAAGGTCACGGTTACCTAAAAAATGTGTTTCCCTTTCGTTTAAATTGTATCACTTTCTTCGTAATCACCAAACATGCTAGGGAGGCGACACATCCACTTCCGTGGAATTCTTGTTTAGTATAAAACGTGAAATTATATTTGAATCCTGACATTTCACATCATGTATATATATACATGTACAGTAAACTATCGTGTGTTTAAATTTTAATACTCCTCTTTGACAGGTGCTCCACTTTCAGGATCTTACACAGGTGCAAAACATGCTTTACAGGTAAGTGGGTGGGTAGAGAATAAGTGCAATATGCTTTTCGTGTCTATAACATATATATTTGATGTTCCCACATAACATCTTTATTAACTTAACACTGAAAGTTATTTTAGGGAAAAACTGAATGAATTTTGGAATTACTTACAAAGCTCTACCTGATATATTACAGGGTTGGTTTGATGCATTGAGGATAGAGGTTGGTGACAAAAACATCCACGTGACCAACGTCTGTCCGGGTCCCGTTTTCTCCAACATCCTGGCAGTGGCCTTCACCGAGAATGAAGGAGAGGTATAGTCTTCTACTTCATTACAAATGTGTTGTACTGATACATGTCACCTACCACATTCGTATGTTTAAAAGGGATTACTGATGTTACTAAGCTTAAATAAACGGATCATTACAACTACAACGCAAGCAGGATTGGGAAGGAATATGCCTGTTGTATCACACTACATGTTTTAAGAGGCAACTTATTGCGGGAGCCCATGTAAGGTTGAGTGTGGTTTCTCCCAAAGGGACTTGAGAATTAGTTACAGTCTACATGTATTTGGACCTCCCCTAGTGTGTATAGCAAATTTTGAGACGTTTTGGGGGGATATATTGAAATTTGGCAAAAATTGCTGTACACACTAAGAGAGGTCCCAAAACATGTAGACTATAACACATTCTCAAGTCGCTGTGGTTTCTCCTTTATCATCATCAGCCCAGGGGACATCAGAGAGCCCAATAATAAGGCCGGTTGTATATAACTGCAATTTGATCATAGAAGGCGACTAAGAGCAGAATCCCTGAAGAATTGAATGTTCATCTTATCTTATATAATCTATTTAACACTTAGCTCTTAAAATTCCTTTCTTTTTTCATTGTTCTGCGTTTCTGTTCTTCATTTTCCTCTATAGGTGTCTCCTTGACACCCTACCTTGTATAACACTGCCTGTTGGGAGGATGTTAATCCCCCTAAAACAAAAAGCAAAACAATACAAGTAAAGTTTTTTTTTAATTTACTTACATCCATACTTGATTATTACTTACATGTAGGAGTTCCGTGGAGAAATGAATCCGAATGAAAAACGGATGAAGACGGACCGCTGTGCTTATCTAACTGGAGTCGCCATGGCCAACAAGATGTGGGAAGTGTGGATTGCAAAGAACCCTGTGCTTTTCTTCTGTTATGCAAACCAGTACATGCCCAATTTGACAAAATGGTGAGATTCAATTTTTTTTTTGTAGAAAAATATGAAATTAAGTCAATTCATAGAATAGCATGGTATTTTACAGTAATTTAATCTGAATGTGTTTTCTCTTTTCAGGTTGTCAGGAAAATTGGGTCTTAAAACCATCAAGAAGATGAGGGAAGGACAAAACTGAATCTTTGTCGAAAACGATTAGGTTTTTAAATTTGAGGGATTTTGAGGGTGTGTTTTTTTTACACATAATTCAGCATTAAATATCACTGAGCATCCAATAAAAGCGGATATTGAAATCCGGATAGACTTGTGGGGTGCACACCACAAGAATACGAAATAGTTATTGTTATTAATAGAAATTTATAAAATTACATTTGATTGGAAGATAACTGACTTTTTGTTTGTATTCACTGTGATATACATGTTTATACATTATACATGTAGAAGACCAATACTCAATACTACTGTGATACATATGTCAAATAGAAGTTATCGTGATTACCAGATAACTATCCCTGTATATCGTGATTACCAGATAACAATCCCTGTATATCGTGATTACCAGATAACTATCCCTGTATATTGTGATTACCAGATAACAATCCCTGTATATCGTGATTACCAGATAACTATCCCTGTATATCGTGATTACCAGATAACTATCCCTGTATATCGTGATTACCAGATAACAATCCCTGTATGTCGTGATTACCAGATAACTATCCCTGTATATCGTGATTACCAGATAACAATCCCTGTATATCGTGTTACCACAGAACTATCCCTGTATGTCGTGATTACCAGATAACTATCCCTGTATGTCGTGATTACCAGATAACTATCCCTGTATATCGTGATTACCAGATAACTATCCCTGTATGTCGTGATTACCAGATAACGATCCCTGTATATCGTGATTACCAGATAACTATCCCTGTATATCGTGATTACCAGATAACAATCCCTGTATATCGTGATTACCAGATAACAATCCCTGTATATCGTGATTATCAGATAACTATCCCTGTATATCGTGATTACCAGAGAAATATCCCTGTATGTCGTGATTACCAGATAACAATCCCTGTATGTCGTGATTACCATGGAACTATCCCTGTATGTCGTGATTACCAGATAACTATCCCTGTATATCGTGATTAGTATAAAACACTATCTGTATGTCTTTATTATTATAGAACAATCCCCGTGTGTCGGTGTTACTGGGGAATAACCCTGTATGACGACATTACCAGAAAACTATCCCTGTATATCGTGATTACCAGATAACTACCCCTGTATATCGTGATTACCAGATAACAATCCCTGTATATCTTGATTACCAGAGAAATATCCTGTATATCGTGATTATCACAGAACTATCCCTGTACATCGTGATTACCATGGAACTATCCCTGTATATCGTGATTACCAGATAACTATCCTTGTATATCGTGATTACCAGATAACAATCCCTGTATATCGTGATTACCAGATAACTATCCCTGTATATCGTGATTACCAGATAACTATCCCTGTATATCGTGATTACCATGGAACTATCCCTGTGTATCGTGATTACCAGATAACTGTCCCTGTATATCGTGATTACCAGATAACTATCCCTGTATATCGTGATTACCAGATAACTATCCCTGTATATCGTGATTACCCGATAACTATCCCTGTATATCGTGATTACCAGATAACTATCCCTGTATATCGTTATTACCCGATAACAATCCCTGTATATCGTGATTACCAGATAACTATCCCTGTATATCGTGATTACCAGATAAATATCCCTGTATATCGTGATTACCATGGAACTATCCCTGTGTATCGTGATTACCAGATAACTATCCCTGTATATCGTGATTACCACAGAACAATCCCTGTATATCGTGATTAACAGATAACAATCCCTGTATATCGTGATTACCAGATAACTATCCCTGTATATCGTGATTACCACAGAACTATCCCTGTATATCGTGATTACCAGATAACTATCCCTGTATATCGTGATTACCAGATAACACTCCCTGTATGTCGTGATTACCAGATAACACTCCCTGTATATCGTGATTACCAGATAACACTCCCTGTATGTCGTGATTAGTATAAAACACTATCTGTATGTCTTTATTATTATAGAACAATCCCCGTGTTTCGGTGTTGTTGGGGAATAACCCTGTATGACGACATTACTAGAAAACAATCCCTGTATGTCGTTGTTACTTAAGTATTATCCCCGATGTCGATATTACTAAAATATAGTCACTGGAAGTCCTTTTTTTTCAAGAACCTATATCTTTATGTCTTTGTTATTAGATAATGGTCCCTGTATGTCCTCATTAATGGAGAACTATTCCTGTATGTCCTCATTAATGGAGAACTATCCCTGTATGTCCTCATTAATTGAGAACTATCCCTGTATGTCCTCATTAATGGAGAACTATTCCTGTATGCCGTCGTAACTAAAAGATAACCCTGTATGTCCTCATTAATTGAGAACTATCCCTGTATGTCGTCGTTGCCCGTAACTAAAGGTTAATCCCTAAATTCCGATGGAAATGGCAAATGGCAAAATTAAGGCAGAAATTCATGTACCATGTGTTTTCTACGATACCAGTGTTAATTATCTCTGTATATATCTGTGTGTTGTAACTTTTACATTACCGCATGATCCGATATCATATTGCGATATATCAAATATCATTAAACGTTACCTAGCAGTCAATCTTATTAAAATTAGACTTGTAATTTACGTTCCTCTACGATACACTGCAATACAAGATCATCGTCGTGTTTCGTAGAGGAGCGGAAATTACAAGTCTAATTCTAATTTGATTGCCTAACAGTTAACAGCAAGTTGATGTTGTAGTAAGTTGTATTTTGCTACATGTATTATTATACGTCATTATTCACTGTCCGCTTTTACTTTAGCACTTTTATTGACAACAAAATCAAAAAATATTTAGAATAAATGAAACTAATTAACGGTTGAGAATCAAAGAAAGGAGAACCAAAACAAAAATAGTTTTATACATACACATGTATTATGACACATGTACATGTAGTAACAGATTCCCAATGGTATATTTCCAGGCCTGATCAAACATTTCAATAGATTATAACTTCCTTGTTTGTCGCACCAACTCTGGTCACATCAGTGGAGCTGTTAGCATGCTTGACCAGACACTGGCATCACTAAATAACCAGATATGTGCATTGATCTTACATATTGTATGCATGAGTATGTCAATTGTCATACAATGGCAATTTGTATTTGTGTTACTTTTTTAATCAGATGTTTTGTGAAATGCTACATTTCAGTGAAGGCATTAAAATAATATCGAAATTTCAAATTGTATTTTGTTTGTTTGTGTATATTTTTTTTAATGCTATAACTTATGGTTACTGAATTGTAAAATGCATTTGACGATCACGAAAGCCTCGTTCAAAAAAGAAAGAGGAAGGAGAGAAGAACAAATTGGAATGTTTTAATTAAGGTCCTTCTAATGAGACTCGCTGGCCTCGTTCGATAGAGGGAAACAACAGGAAAATGAAACAGATACATACAATTCATAAGTTATACCAATAAAAAATATGAGTACCAAACAAGCAATTATTATTATATGACAGTGATTTCCCCCTTTCCTAATTAAATTGGCCAAGTCTAAACATCCCTACTTTGCTCAAATATTATATCAACAATGAATCCCCACTGTATGGTGATATAACAATCCAACAACTCGAGTTCGTACCCAGAGATATAGTGTAGTAACAAGGCTAAACCGTGACGTCAAATCCGCGCTACAGGATGATAGTAACGTGGACTTTCTCACAATCCTTGACGTCAAATCCGCGCTAAAGGGTGATAGTAACGTGGACTTTCCCACAATCCGTGACGTCAGATCTGCGCTACATGGTGATAGTAACGTGGACTTTCTCACAATCCTTGACGTCAAATATGTATGCTTACAAATACATGTATGTATGTATGTATGTATGTGCTCTCGGACAAAGCTTAGTAGACTGGCTTCGTAAATGTTGTTACATTTACATGATTTATCAACCCTCGAAAATGATATATACTACATATGATTATCTATATGCATCGCATCGCGCATCACATTCTACATTTAAACGGTTTCACAATTGTTATATTGGATTTACAAAAACACCAACTCAGGAAATGTTTGGTATTTCAATACCATTAACTGACAATCATGGCACCTCTGTTAGAAATATCATATAACATTTCCTAAGATATCACTAATATATTAAGATTTACATGAAAATTGGGAAAACATGATTTGGCCATAATTCCTGACTGGTCATGTGAGCGATTCAGGCCCTCTGTAACAGGAGAGGAGAAAATGTAGCGGCCAGACCGGGGTTCGAACCCGGGACCTCCGAACACTAGCCGGATGCTCTACCAATTGAGCTACCTGGTCACCGATGATCGACCCAGTCCAGTCCCGCTACACCTCTATGCCTTTTGCTAATAAGACGTCGGATAACAGAAGAATATGGACCGCTGCATCCCACTGAGTGTTGATCGTCGGAGGCGAATTAAAGTGGATCGTGTATTCTGTTTTTTGGGAAATAAAGGGACCGAAATGAATCCGATGTCTCTATTCTATGCTGATCTCTCCTTGACACCCGTCCTCATATGATCCTGACTGTTTGTGTCTCCTTGACAGCCGACCTCATATGATCCTGACTGTTGGTGTGGCCTTGACAGCCGACCTCATATGATCCTGACTGTTGGTGTGGCCTTGACACCCGTGCTCATATGATCCTGACTGTTGGTGTGGCCTTGACACCCGTGCTCATATGATCCTGACTGTTTGTGTCTCCTTGACAGCCGACCTCATATGATCCTGACTGTTGGTGTGGCCTTGACACCCGTGCTCATATGATCCTGACTGTTGGTGTGGCCTTGACACCCGTTCTCATATGATCCTGGCTGTTGGTGTGACCTTGTCGCCCTTCCCCATATGACCTTGGTTGTAAGTATCTCCTTGACATCCCGTCCTCATATGATCCAGGCTGTTGGTATCTCCTTGACGCCCGTCCTCATATGATCCTGGCTGTTTGTGTATCCTTGACACCCGTCCTCATATGATCCTGGCTGTTTGTGTATCCTTGACACCCGTCCTCATATGATCCTGGCTGTTTGTGTATCCTTGACACCCGTCCTCATATGATCCTGGCTGTTTGTGTATCCTTGACACCCGTCCTCATATGATCCTGGCTGTTTGTGTATCCTTGACACCCGTCCTCATATGATCCTGGCTGTTTGTGTATCCTTGACACCCGTCCTCATATATGAAACTGGCTGTTGCGGGGACGTTAAACGTTTGTTCACTGTGTGACGGCCACGGCCAACTGTTCTTGAGTATTCTTTATACGCAGGTTTCATTGTAAATTAGATTGATATATCAAGGTTTAGAAATCATTACATAAATAAGCTTATACATACATACAGTACTTTATAAAGCGTAGACTGTTACAACTTAAATAATCACAAGCTCCAAAATTCTATGGTCGCCTGTTTATGACTTCGGAGCCTGCGAGGGTTTTTTTTAAAAAAAAATTTATTATTATTTTTTTTTTTTTTTTTTTGCGGACTTTCAGAAGCACGTTTTGTCTTCATATGTTTTAGATATCTGAAACATTTTACTTATTGAAGTCAATATCTCATATTGGTCAATATTACAATTTTCACTGTAGGTGTAAATGGACCCGCTTTGTTGCAATCACAATATTCCGTTTATTTGTGAGAAGTGTGTGAAATATATACTCCCTCTGATAAAATCAATTATCAGTACAACCTTGTTCATCTTCGAAAGCCAATACTGTATGCCTTTGCGGTAATTAGTGATACTTCGGGTCGAATGAAGAATTTTCATGACTTAATACCCGAAGAAATTTATCTTAAAATAAAACTGCCTTATTAATGTAATAATTATAACTTTTTCTATTTGGAAAAAATACATATTTTCCATTAAGTTTAATTTTGACGATCTAAACAATTTTTTTCAAACGAAGGAATGCTCCTTTAAAGAACTGCTGCAATAGACAAGAAGGAAATGAAGACTGTGGCATCAGTCATCCGAGTTAAAAGTAAGAAATGAGTTATTTTCCAAGCTGCTAGTAAATATTTAAAAAAAAAAGACTTGAGAAACTGATGTTGTCAATTTTCACGAAGACGACTCACAATGTACCATCTGTCCATTGCCATTAAACAATCGGAAACATTCGGCACTTCCTCTAAACGAGAGAAATAGATAATTTCTCGTTAATGAAACGTCCAGAAGGTTCCTGATTGCATCATTGTCTTTCCTATGTCCCCATTTCCTTTCGTTATTGTGAACCTTGGTCTTACAAAGACCGTTAACAACATAAAAAGTAGACTGTCCATGGCATTCAACAAACACTGATTTTCCAACATACCCACACCATTAGTATTTACAACTTATGGTCACAGGTATTTGCCGTAATAGGTGATCTAGGGGTCTGATCCTGGGGTCAGATCATGGGGTCATTTTGTTTTTCATTCTGGGTCATATGAATGTGTCAAGCCCCTGTGGTCCCACGACTGGCTTTTGCGATGATATAGCGTTCAAATGATATACATGATGACGTAGTTCTTACATTCAGTCCTATTTCAGACGAGCGTAATACAACAGCATATCAGTGTAAATCATGAAATACTGTCTGTTTTAACAAAACCATTCTCTAGTTAATACAAGGTGAATTGATTGGAAAGTTATTATACATTCATATATGCATATTAAAAAAATATTAAGCGACACTGGTCGAAAGTATGTACATGTATATGTAACTCTTTTGCTAGCATTAGATGCCTGTGATATCGAATTTGTTGTTGTCTTTAACCCTTAATTAAGAGAATTTTTCAGGTATTTTTATCATCAGTTTGGCCTAATAGTTGTCATCAGTAACAGTGTATCACTAGTAATACTACAGTATATCCTTCAGCAGAAATCTTCTTTCTATTACAAATGAATATTATAATTCTGTCGTTGACACAAATGTATTACTTTTTGGAAATGTAAATCCTCAGTTACATTATAAATACCACATTTTTAGAAGAGTCCAAAACTACACAAATTGAAAGATTGAAATATTGAAATATCCTCATCCTCAACAGAAGTGATTATAAGATATTGATTTTGAAATCTTTGATGGCCATGTGTGATAGATGTATGTAGTTTTTCCTTTCCTTTCAAACCCCTTAGAGTGGTCTATCTAGTATGTACGTACTTACCCTATTCCTAACCTTTCCCTTTCACTAATAGTTATACTTATTAATTACGTGTTCTTTGTCATGATAGAAATATATATGTATTTAAGAAAATTGTCATCTATCAGACATAAACAATGTAGGAACGATACATTGATATAGCTGGATTGTACAACGGAAAATGTTTTTTCATGTGTGTAATGCAGATGCAGTCGTACATGCATGTGCGCGTGATATTATAGATATTGTATATATATATATACATTTTGTACTTTATATGTGATATTGTATATATATACTTTATATGTCTTCCTTTTTCTGTATTTGTCTTTCTGTTTCCATTTTCCTCTTGAAATCTTTATATGGAGGTATTTTGACAGTGGCTTAAATATCGAGATGACATAACTTGTGCGTAGTCCCCTTGTTTTGATTATCGGAAGCATAGTAGATCTAAGTTATAGCGAGAGTTTCTTCTGGCCCTGACACCTGTTAGAGAAAAAACGGGTTCAGTAAATTATGTTTTAAACGTTAGATAAGGTGAATTTATTACAGTCAACATTTGATGAAATTAAATATTATATATTATCGAAATAAATAACAATAAGTTCTATAATCTCCGATGTCGTACTCTAAACTATTGTCCGGGTATTGACCGGATCGACTTGTCTCTTTTCGTTTGTTGGCGGTATTAATTGATCTTTCCGGACGTTATGCGTTCCGTATAACATCGGGTTCACTTCCGGTAAAGTTAGTTTATTTTTAATTTGGATTTCTCATCCGTGTAATCAGAACTGCTTTGTTGACAACACAACTTAACTTTAAAAGCAACGTTTACTGAAACGCGTGCTACTCTACAGTATAGGCGATGAATTGGAACTTGACAGTAAGTTTTTTTTTTCGTGAGTGCATTTTCCCAAAAACTGATGCATTTGCACAACGTTCCACATTTTGACATGAGACTGTTAGACCCCGATCAAATTAAATGTCACATCACGATCAAGTTTTAAGAAAGATGTAAGTTGATTGTAATGATTCGTTCATACTGAAGGTATCGATAGAATACATTGTATGTGTTAAACAAGCATTTTAAGTCCATCAGTTTTTAAGTAACATTGGTGATTGACTAGCCCGAGTTTCCTCTGGCCCTGACACCAGACATGGTGGTGTCAGGGCCAGAGGAAATTCAGGGTAGTGATTCAAATGTAGATCTATACAAATGTACAGATTTTATGTCAGTCTTCCAGTTTATTGGATAGATCTAGTAGCTATGATTTGGAACATAAATTGTGAAATTCATTGATATATGGTAACGTTACATGACATATACTTGCCATACTTGGCCAATTGCAAGGGCAATTCCATATACTGTATCACAGTCTGTTGCTTTTTGTGTTTATAATATAAAATTATCATCAGACTTTTTTTGCATCTTAACAGCTTAATTTTTTACTATACTTAGTACAACACCAGTTTGTGACTGTGCAGTGTATAAATTTGGTACGGACTAGTCCGGTCCGAATTTGTCATCTAGTTGACCTGTAGAAAGTAAAGCTCATTTTCAAAACAAAAATTACTCAAGCAAAACAAAAATTATCAGCCATAAAAGGTATAATTCATTGGCCTCAATTGTTTCGTGGGGAAATGTAGTTGCTTTAGAATAATGTGCTATTAGATTTTGCATATTTCTATCATTTGCATACAACTTATGAGAGACATATGCATATATATATAGCCATATACAAAAATAATATACCAGTTGCATAGTATATCAATCACCATACTTTTGGAAAGAGTCCCCAGTAAGGACTAAATATGGGCAGGAGACTATATATGTATGGTTTTGCATTCCGTCCATCCGTGAGGTCCTTCATCCTTCCACATTTTATCTTAATTGTCCGATTCTATATTTCCTACATTAATTGTACGTGTAACTGGGACTGTATACTGTATATATACTTGACCTATATTTTGACCTTTGACCTACATGAAAAAGTTTGTCCAGGGTTTATCTCTATCACTATTTATATTTGTCACTGGAACTTTATCCTTCAGACATTGGTTTGCCTAGGTGAGTCAGTATAAAAGAAGGTCACTCTGACCTATATTTTGACCTTTGACCTATATAGCTACATAACAAAACTTTGTCCAGCTCTATCTCCTACATTATATACAGTTGAGTGTAAGCTAACCTTTACACCTAGTCCAGTCAGTTGTGACCACAAATTAAATCCCCCTATACAGGTAATGGACAGTGCCACTGGACACCTGTGTTAGATACCTGTAGTTGTTACATATACAGACCTGTGTAAATTGACTGCCTTATATCTGTCATCCTGACTTTACCAGGTATATTTAAATGTTGATAAAATTTTATCTAATATTAACTCAAAATAAAATTGGCTGCAGTACTTATATGATATATTGCACAAGAGGAATTAAAACTCTATCAGTTGGATTTGTAGTGGGTTTTTTATCATTATTTTTTTTTAAAGATTTCATTATAGTGAGAAATTAAGGTTATCTTCCTGATTTCAAAATTTTTATGCTTTTCATTTTCTTTTTTTTAGATGTAATTAATATACATTTTATATTAATGATTAATTCTACTTTAGGCCTTGATGACTGTTTGTAGATTTTTTCCTAAAGTACACTGTATATATATGTACATATATTTTAACATTTATTATTTTATCAGACAAAAATATTTTTAAATTCAAAGTATTGTTACTTCACTAATATCTGTTAATTCAACCATGAAATCATTTCATAGTACATAATCAAGAATCAATAATCAGAAGTTTTGTATATTCTCATTTATGTTCTGTAAGAGACATTTACACAACAGGTTATGTACATGTACCTGTATGTATAATTGGTACTCTCAGGACATGCCTGTTGTCATGCATGGCCACCTGGGCCCCAGGGCTCAAACCCCACCTCAGATTCAGATTCTCACCACCACCTTATGGACCTCCATAACACCTTACCTATAGATATGTATCAGATCTGGATCAGTCTTAAGGTGTGCCTGTTCTGTTTTAACACCTGGCTATAGTTTTGTCAAGTCCCCAATTACCCCCACCTCCCCAGGGGTCCATTTATAGCATGCTGTGCCAGGCTCCTCTGCCTTACCTACCTGTAATTAGCATCTAACACTACCCATATATAATATCTACCTGTGGATGTATTTTCAAAAATCAATAGGTTTTTTTTGCAAATCATAAAGAAATAATTGATTTTTATATAAATTTTTCTTCACAACAAAGATATTCAATTAATATAGTTTATATGCTGATTTTCTTTAATTGCAAGAAGAGGTAAAATCCCCATCAGTTATACATTTTAAGGTAAAGAACAATTAATCATTTTCTTAAAAGCAATAGGGAAACACTTAAATGCTGATCAAATGTATCCCAAAATCTTGATTTTAAACAATATTGTTAAAAACATGTTAGCGAGAATTGTAAAAAAAAACCTTTGGCTTAAGGTCCATATGATCAACATGTGTATATAATATGTTTGTTAGCAGGTAACTTTATAGAAGAAAAGTATGGAGTTACAAATACAAGTGTTGTACAATTCAAGTGTTGTATGACAAGCACAGTTCCAGAAAAATTGTTGCCCTTCCCCTCCCCAAGTTTACGAAGATTCAAGATTCAAGATTTTTATTACTCTCTGACACACTTGAGAGTGTGTAACAAGAGGTCAAACAAGTGTACAGCAATGTTACAATTATAACATGACAATGTGAGCAGATCATATGTATGGACATAATTATTTGTTTCTTACTTTTCCATATAATGAATTGTGAAAATCTGGGAAATATGAATGTAGTAGAATATTAATTGATAATAACTGGCAACTTCTACACTATAGCATGTAAATTCATACTTATAGAAAGTTATGTTTATAATATTCACAAGTAAATAACACCAAGCTTAATAGATTATACAGAGATTCATTGTAATTCTTTATCTCACTAGGAATAGCTTATTTGTCCTATAGATTGGTGGAAATCTGGGGAAATTATCGCCCCTTATGTGTACTATAATAATACACCATGTACTCATCTTCTTTACAACACAATATACTTAATGCCACTACTAAAAGTAAAGTGTACAGTAGGCTTAAGTCTATATCGGAGCTACATGAAACATACTTGATGAAAATTCATTGTCATGGAAAATAACTAGTGTAAGTACCTCTGGACTTTTGTAAATTTGGAGTAGTTATCTCCCTTTATACTGTATGCAGAGATTATACAATAGGGCTAATTATTTTTACACTGACATATATATAGTGTAATTTTCATAAAAAAAACAACCAATATCCTTTTAATAATTGGCAATACACAACATAGATAAGTCTAGAAAGTTCCACAGCTTAATATATAATATGGTTTGTAAAAAAAAAAAAAAAAAAAGGTATTAAGTTCATATATATAAAAGGTATACCAATAATGCTTATTGTATTCATCTTAACTGTTTTTAATACATTTATGTAATTTCACTAGAAATAAGCTCATTTTTTTTTCAATAGTCTAATGTTACATACTGTAAACATACCTCTCATTTTGTCAGTATTTGGGTTTAGGTATAAATTTTTCTCTAGCTTGGCAAATTGAGTCTTTTTTACATCTAAACATGTAATGGAATTCATCACCGACTTCATCTAAATTACATAATGTGCATATCCTTTCTTCCGAAGGGATTCCTATCCACCTTCCCGTTTCCAGTGGAAGTGGGAAGTTTGAAGTTCGAAATTTGCATAAAACTATACGATCCCTTTTATTTAATTTTGTTAAATAGCTTTCCAAACCAAAATTAGATTTAAAAATTAGATAATTGTGTCCCCTACCAGTATATGTATTTCATAACAAAAATGACATTAATTGTTCCCTCGGGCCATTATCTCACTCTGTACATGTTACCTGTAACTGATACATGTACCTGGAATCAGATCAGAATATGTCGGATCTTCAAAGTAGATACCTGCACACGGGTACATGTACAGAAATTTCAACTATTTCAGTAAAGGAAGATGGAAGGTGTATTACAAGTAACATATACCTTTTACAAACTTAAAATGTAGAACTGTTATGATCACATAACTAGTTACCAGTACATTCAAAGAATCTCTTTCTTTACATGTTAAATCAATGTTTAATTAATTTCTTTATGTGTTCAGGTTTCTGACTTTAAGCATTGGATGTATACACATAGAATGTACAAAATTAATCAGTACAAAATATAAAGTACCAAAAGATAAATGAAACTTGGCTTGAACAATTTAACTTAGTTAAAGGATTTATAAAGTAAATCTGTCTTAACTTAGCTACAGTGTATTTAATTAACAAGAATAGAAAGGTTGAAATATAACATCAAACTAACTTCCAATTTAACCTTTTAATAACTCTTTGAATATATTCACATTCTTTATTAATCGTAAACTGATACAGTTCATGGATATAAGATTTGCATACATTAAATTACAATAAATATTTCCAGGGTCAATCAGACAAAATCTAATTTTCTGCTAAATAATTTCCTCGTAATATGTTTGCATGATGAGCAAATTTTCCTAAATCACTCAATTCTTTTGTATTACCAGATGATAGAAAAATAACTAATTTGAAGACGGAGGGATTTATTCGAAAATAGGCCTTAATATATTTGATTCTCATGCTCACTGTATAACTGCTAGATAGCCTTATACAATGTATATACAGTACAGGTAAAAATCACAGGTAACCTTGGGTACTGCCCATTACCTGTATGGGGGTTTTGCTGTTCATCACCTCTTAGGGTGTAGTGCACTACTAGTTTACCTGTAGTTTAACGCACTACTAGTTTAATTAGTGCACTAGGTGTAAAGGTTAGCTTACACTCAACTGTACATTTGTCACTGGAACTGTATTATACTTGAGACATTTGTTGACCTAGCTGAGGCAGTGTGTCATGTGTACTAAAAGTAGATTGATAACAGTAAACATGAAAATTAGCTCTTGATGTTATTAAGCATCATCTTAATTTATTAAACATGTACATGGCACATTGTATTAATTACAAATGACATCACCTGTTTTAAAATAATTAAAGCAATCATATTTACAAAAGAGGAAGTTAAATGATGTTCATCAGTGATTGGTATTAGTTTTAGAAATGCAGCAATTGTTATGCTTCTAAGAGAAAACTTTGGATGTAATTTAGTGTAACAATACGTGAAATGAAAACCTTTAGTTTGATTGAAACAAAATTGATCTTGTTATGAAGTGTTCATTGTTAATCAATGATTTTGTTTTTACCCCAGATACATTCCTGCTGTTGCAACACTTAAATCTATCTGGTACATATCTAGGAATTATGGATATGTTACCTACTAGCATCATAAAGAAATCTCTGGCGATCGATACTGACTGCCAGTCACTATATAGGTAGTAGCCACAAGTGGTACCCCTGATAATCTGTGAGATGGAGGATTCCTTTTATAAGCTGTCGGTAAAACAAGTATGGGATACCTACAGCAGACTGGCATCAGCAGTGGAGACCGACACATCACACCACTATCAACAGGTAACCTTTTATTTATACTGTACAGAAGAATCAATTTTGATATATATAATTAAGTTATTTGCATAATAGGCTTATTTGCATAAGAAAATTATGAAAAATTATTTTCACTTCAGTGAAAATAGTAGATTTTGCAGTGAATATATAAGTTGTGAAGTGTTTTTGACCAATCAGAGCGAACTTCATAATCACCTCATTGAAACTTGCTGATCTTTCCAACTCGTATGACAGAATATTTCAATATTTTTCACTCATGCTTCACACTAGTGAAAATATCGATAATCAGTCATACTCGTGAAATATGTTATATTAAACGAGAAACCATTCAATATCATCTATATATTTTTAATTGCTACATTAAGATAAAACAATACTTACCTTACCATGTTAAATCCACTATATCTAATTATTATAATGAAAAATAGTTTAACTTCAAATCCGAATCAAAATTCCATTCTTGCATTTCTCCTAATTAAATGTAGATTGCAATATCTGTATTTCTCTAGAAAGTAGAAAGAGTATGTAAATGGATATTTCTATGGGTTTCTTGTAATCAGATATGATATATAAGGATGACTTCTGTTGACATTGTAGATGAAGAGAGCATCCCTGGATTTATCTCTACACCTTGTATATCAACATCTCTGTCATGGAGGAGAGATCTCGCACATCTTGTAAGTACAATATTCCATGTTGATCGATACAGTGTGATGGTTCATGGATATGGGCATTTCAGCTGCATAGTCCAATAGCTAGCTTTTGTGGCTGTGCAGTTGAGTGTTGTGTCTGTGTACCGAAGTTAAGCAACGTCGAAGCGTGGCCAGCTCTTGGACGGGTGGCGGCTCCGTTGTTCCCCCGGTGCACGTTACAACAGGAATACATGTATAAGAAAATCTCTTAATAGATTGGGATTTCAATTTACTAAGATTGCGGTGTATGATTATGTAGAACATCATAGTAAACTATAATCTTGATTTAGGTTTGGGAAGCATTATTGAAAGAAATGTTACATTATATGAATTTCATTGTAGAAGCATTCCTTGTGCCCCTGGCATGAACATGATAGTATGACACAGTCTTCTGTTGATTATCTCGTCATATTGTTGGTTCAGACTGTCTACTAGATGTCTCATTTTTACAGACAGATCATAGTACAGGCTACATACACAACATGTTTGTATAAAGTCTAGTCACATTGTACATATACCAGACTGTCTATCAGTTTATGATGTAAGTGAGATAACTCTTCAAAGTTGTCACATTTCAAATTTACAAGATATCTTAATATCAGATAAATGTGATATTTGACTTGATTCTATGTTATTAAACTATATGGATATATTTATTTTCCTGAAAGCTTGTAAAATAAATATTAAAGAAGATAACCAGCAAACTTGATCATTCTGTATTTCAAAAACATAAGTCTGCTGTATTATGGGAAAAAGCAGGTTCTGTCCAATCATAAATACATGTATTACTGCATTTACATCAAATGTATTATAATACGATTGAACAGGACTGACCACATAATTGGAAGCAAACAACTGTATGATGTAGATTTTGCAAATGTATCTGGGCTCTGGCCTCTATTCTATTTTAACCAAAGAAAAATTTATTTCAAAACTTCAAAAAACTTCATACAAGAAATATCTTTAAAGATAAACAACATAGTTTTATTGCTGATGGTTATAATGTAAAACTGCTGGTGAAATAAGTTAACGAACTAATGCGTTTCAGCACGGATAACAAAATTATATCAGTTTGAATCATTATTGGTGATAATAAGACCGCATTTGAATCAGGAATGTAATTTTATTAATGTGTCATTTGTAAAGATACATCCACTTATTCAGCTTGCATTCAATCTTAACTTTGTTTCGTTTTTAACTGCCATATCTGCATTTTGCATTTACCACTACATTGACCAATCACATTACTTCATCTTGACCAGTAACGCCACCTGTCACTTCATATCCGGGGCCAAAAGAGTATTATATGGCTATGCCGAATAATCTGGTTTATTCAAGCTGAACCTACTGGAAAAGCACCTCATGACCTGTGTTTAAGAAAGATATTTTTATTGAAGTGTCACCACCCCACTATAACATGGGTAAATCAAGAAAATTACAGAATATCACTACTCATGCCTTATAACTCGCTGTGTCCTCTGCACAATCAAACATGGAAATGGTGTCAAAACAAAATTGTATCTATGCTGATATCTGCAACAGCTAATAGTATAGGCAGGAAAAGTATTTAGTAACAGTCCTGAAATTTCCATATGTACTACATTCATGTACAATGACCTGGAATCGAAGTACATGTACACATGTATATATGGTCTGAGGCCATCTTATATTACACAGCTTTGCTGAAAAAAACCTGGAAAAATGCTTTACTATAAATTCCATATACATTATATTTACATTGACACTCATTATCAAGTAGCATTTCCTCTGTGTAACACAATATAAAAAAATGGGAAAACATGAGAAGTCTGTAAACTATGCATGAAATATATTTACATTTATATGTAACCATTCAAACACACTTTTCAGATTTAGAATTTCAACAAAATTTGATATTAATTGTACTTTTATATTTGGAGAAATATATTATAACATTAAGATCTTTTTAATTATCTTCAGGTAATTACAACATTAGATATAAGTGATACAACATGGTGTCTTAATCTAAATGATATGCAGAAGCGAAGACACAGGAGACATATATAATTACATGTAATTATTGTATTTTGACAACTTTCACTTTCAGTTTTGAATTCAAACTATTAAGTTCTAACAAAATAATGCATTGATCTGCAGTTTACATTTGTATGTATAGAAGCTTGACCGAATTGTACTTTTACAAAAGCCACTATGTTTTTCACCAGTGCACTTGGGTTATCGGTAAGTGATCATGATATGGGGAGAATACAGTGTATGTTGTGCTTTAACTGATAAAGCAATCTGACTAGTTTATTATCTATTTCCATCCTTAAAATCAGTTGATAAGTATCTGTGTGAATTATAATGTAAAATATTGTTTTAACTGGGCCATCTTCCTGTGTGTCAGTACACTAACAGTATCTCAAAATAGGGACACAGACAAAACCTACCTGTACACAAACAAAAACTACCTCGAGATCTACCTGTACACAAACAAAAACTACCTGTACACAAGGTCATTTACCTGTGTGTCTGTACACTGACAATATCTCAGTAGGGACACAAACAAAACCTACCTGTACACAAACAAAAACTACCTCGAGATCTACCTGTACACAAACAAAAACTACCTGTACACAAGGTCATTTACCTGTGTGTCTGTACACTGACAATATCTCGGTAGGGACACAAACAAAACCTACCTGTACACAAACAAAAACTACCTCGAGATCTACCTGTACACAAACAAAAACTACCTGTACACAAAGTCATACACCTGTGTGACTGTACACTGACCTATCTCAAAAGGGACACAGACAAAACCTACCTCACTACCTTTATACAAACTACCTGTACACAATTAAAAGCCACTTACCTGTGATTTTGTATACATACACTGACAGGATTTACAATCCAGTGAGTGAACCAGTCTAACCACATAATTGAAAGCAAACAAGTTCTAGCTGACTAATAACTGGTCAGCTAGAACTTGTTAGCTTCCAATTCTGAATTGTAAGAATTACTGCATTTACTTTGATACTGTACAATGTAGATTTTGAAAACCGATCTTATACGGCTTTGCCAAAAAAAAAGTAAATGGTTTGATATGGATTCCATATTGACACTCATAGATCATGAAGCATATCCTCTCTGTATCACAATACAAAAATATAGGAAAACATAAGAAATCAATAATTTTGTTGATATTTCATCATTCCTGTGATACATGGGACAACAAGCTGACAGTACACGAAGGAAATTAAACCAATCAGTAAAGATATGGAGCAACTTGATTTAGCGCATACCAAGTATAATATCATTATAGCACCACTCTGTTGTAAATGAAGATCTAGTATCACTACAACATGATAAATACACACAGATCTAGAGTAATACCAAGGGCATCCTGTTGACCCTGATTTATAGCCATTTCAGTAATCGAATCTCTGTTTCTCAGAAATCTGAAGGGTCAAGATATATGTCATGTCCCTTTAATCCCAAGAGTCATATCTGATTTTGGGGAGTCAAAAACATAACTTTCAGGGGTCTACTGGATGCCCTAATACAAGTTAATAATGTACATGAATACTCTAGAAAAGCAGCATAAAATCAAAGGCAAACACATCAAATCTTCCCAAGAACTGGACATGCTTCAGTGACTTTATGCTGAAGTAATCACACAAAATGTTCATTTACATGAAAACATCATTTATACAAATTTGTGAGATGTTGCTTTCATAAATATACATTGTGTATGTATATTTATGGTCTAGCAGACTTTCAGTAACAAAGTCATAAAATGTCAGAAGAAGCCTCCATTTTTATACGCCCGTCGAAAGACGGGACGTATTATGTTATCATGTTGGCGGGTGGGCGGGCGAACGGCACATATGGTGTCCGGACCATAACTCCAATACTACTGGACCCAGGCTCTCCATACTTGACACAAATATGCATCTTGATGAGCCGGAGTGTCGCATACCAAAATCATGCCCCTTACCCCCTTATTTGTGGAGTTATTCCACTTTGATGATTTTACTTCGGGTACATATGGTGTCCGGACCATATCTCCAGTACTACTCGACCCAAGCTCTCCATACTTGACACAAATATACATCTTGATGAGCCGGAGTGTTGCATACCAAAATCATGCCCCTTATCCCCGTATTTGTGGAGTTATTCCCCTTTGATGATTTTACTTGTCCGGACCATAACTCCAATACTACTCGACCCACTGCTCTCCATACTTGACACAAATATACATCTTGATGAACTGGAGTGTCGCATACCAAAATCATGCCCCTTACCCCCGTATTTGTGGAGTTATTCCCCTTTGATGATTTTACTTGTCCGGACCATAATTCCAATACTACTCGACCCACTGCTCTCCATACTTGACACAAATATACATCTTGATTAACTGGAGTGTCGCATACCATGGAGTTATTTCCCTTGGATGATTTTGTAATTGCTCACCATTCACTTAATAATGGTATTAGGAAGCTGATTCTTTGCAAAGAGGTTCTTTTAATGTATATATTCTGTATATATAGAGGATATCTAACAGTGTCTTCAGTAATACCAAATATATTTCACGAATGGGGCTAATATTTTGATATTTGATATTTAATATCAAAATATTAGCCACACGAGTGAAATATATTTGGTATTACTGAGAACACTGTTAGATATTCTGTTTATTACATTTTTTATCAACGAAAAACCTACCCCGTATGCTAACTAGGCCTACAGCGAAAGTTTGCATACAAAAAAAAGTAGTTCCCCCTGTCCAAGTGCTGACATATATGTCGGGCTTTCTGACTGGTCAATTATTATGGTATTTTCTAATCATTAATTTGATTGGTCAAATCAGCAAAAGTGATATTTTTCACTAGTGAAAAATATGATATTCTTCACTAGTGAAAAATATCACTTTTATAGAATGAATAATTTTTGATATTTCACTGGTAAAAATGTAATAAAAACATATGAACTAATTTTTGTGTTGTTGTGACTAAACCAAGGTTTCCCATATTTGCAACATATATACATCTTATCATTTAAAGTTGCCCTTTGGTTTCGACTACACACCATTATGTGTATCAATATCTCCTTCCAACTTCCCAACAATGATATTTCATTTTAAAGCATTACAACCTGTGAAACTACCCCCTTCCAAGTGTCAGATATCGCGGTGGGCATATGTTGTGGCCCTCCAACGGGCCCTTGTTTCAGATTTATTATTATTGAAAAATGCATAATCATCTTTTGTATATTTACCATAGCAAAGTTGTATGCAAAATGTTTTGAAATATTTATTTATTCAAAATGATATACAATGCAGCAATGAAAGATAATTATGTAATAATAAAGGGAGGTAATTATGATTATAAAGGGAGATAATTGGATAGTAAGTAGCCCAACAAATTTAACTTTGTTACAAAATTTTAAACCTTGTTGTAAAGTTTTAAGAAAAGCCTAAAGGCTTTGTCAAATTCGATTGCCACTTTTGTCAGACTTTGAATTTGACGCAGTTATAGCCCCTTCATTTACTAAAAACACCATTTTCTGCATGCAGTTTCTGTGAAATAACTGCAAGAAATGTTAACCGATTTTCTTAAAACTTAATAACAAGGTTAAATGCCTTAAGAGTTTGGCCAAGTTCCATTGCCACTTTTTCTGACTGTATTTGATGGAGTTATGGTCCCTTCATTAACTAAAACATTGTTTTCTGCCGTTTCCATGAAATAACTGGTAAAGTATATGAAATTGCAACTTTTGGTGGAAGTTGTTTGGCAGAGTTTTAGCCCTTTTATAAATGAAAAAAAAAAGTTTTATACTGTGTTTATGCAATTTCTCCCACAAATATATGATAATCATTAAGCTGAGTAGCAGGATTATCGTCCCTTAATTTATGAAAACAATTGCTCTTTGTCGTTAAATAACTCTTCCAAATATTTTCCTAAAATCTTCAAACTTAGGTTGAATAATGTATTAAGGGCTCAGCCAAATTTGTGATAGAGTTTGGTAATGGCAGAGGAGAAAAAAAGTCTTGCAAATTCAGTTTACTTTATCCTGTAATAAATGTACAATTAAACTTCTAACTTTTGTATAAAACTTTACTTTTTTCATCAAGTTCTATTTTACCTGTAGACTATAGATGATTTTTTCCCCCTAGTTTAGTAGATTTTTTTAAATAAAAATTCACCTGTAGATATATGTGAATACAACGTATTTTTTCCCAGTTCAGTAGATTTTATTAATGAATTTACCTGTAGACTATATGTGAATATTTTTTCCCCAGTTCAGTAGATTTCTTAAATTTACCTATAGACTATACATGAATATTTTTCCCAGTTCAGTCAATTTTTTATGAAAATTTACCTGTGTACCACACCAGACACATATAGGTGTATTGATATAGAGGTTTATCAAGTTCAACAGCTATCAACTCCTATAGATTTGTGTTATCTCTTCACTCATCATAGCGGTGTCTCCCCAGTTAGATAGCTGCCAGTATGTTCCAGTAGGTTCCGATCTGTGCCAGCATCGTAAGATAGTTTAGATATTGATAACAATGAGAGATAACCCATTTGTTCTGTAACCCTCTCATCATCAGTACTCTTCTGGTATCCTCATTCATTAGAGATTTCCTTTCATTTGATGGTGTTGAATTTGTAACATATAACATCAGATTTAAAGTGTAATATGTAACATTGTTGTCCTTTGAGGTTTCAATTTCTCCAATTATGATTTGATCACTTTTATCAGGCTTATTGTGTGCGGGCCGCTGTGGAAGAGTGGTTAAGGTGTCCCGACACTTTATCACTAGCCCTCCACCTCTGGGTTGCGAGTTCGAAACCTATGTGGAGCAGTTGCCAGGTACTGACCGTAAGCCGATTGTTTTTCTCTGGGTACTCCGGCTTTCCTCCACCTCCAAACCTGGCACGCAGCTAAATGACCCTGGCTGCTAATAGGACGTTAAACAAAATAAACCAAACGAATCAGGCTTATTGTGATAATGTACACTTACTGTGTAATTTTAAAACATTTATGTTAATTTGCAGTTCTGTTCAATAGTCTTGGAGAATTGTTTGCTTGTTGGCTAATTGCCCTGTAAACAGCCAGGAATTTTTTTGAGACAAAGTTTCCTTGTAGTAGTTGATCGCTACCACGTACATACAAGACGTCCATCCAATGCTGTCAAGAGAAATTCAGTCATGTCGAAGGACACTAATCTGAACATCCCATGACACAACCCTACTATAAGTACATGTAGGTAGAAACACTTACGGGTACCTCCAATCTTCAACTGAGGCTACATTGTCCGATGCTCAACTGGCTGAACTATGTCTGACCCCCTCCTAAAGCTTGGGGATCGGGAGTCTTTGAGAATATGTTGAAGACTAAGCTATGGCACGACCCCTACCTTGGGGCTGGGTGTCTTTGTATGTTGAAGACGCTCCTATGGCCCGACCCCTACCTTGGGGCTGGAATTCTTTGTATGTTGAAGACGGAGCTATGGCACGACCCCTACCTTGGGGCTGGATGTCTTTGTATGTTGAAGACGCTCCTATGGCCCGACCCCTACCTTGGGGCTGGGTGTCTTTGTATGTTGAAGACGGAGCTATGGCCCGACCCCTACCTTGGGGCTGGGTGTCTTTGTATGTTGAAGACGGAGCTATGGCCCGACCCCTACCATGGGGCTGGATGTCTTTGTATGTTGAAGGTGCTCCTATGGCCCGACCCCTACCTTGGGGCTGGGTGTCTTTGTATGTTGAAGACGGAGCTATGGTCCGACCCCTACCTTGGGGCTGGGAGTCTTTGTATGTTGAAGACGGAGCTATGGCCCAACCCCTACCTTGGGGCTGGGTGTCTTTGTATGTTGAAGACGGAGCTATGGCCCGACCCCTACCTTGGGGCTGGGTGTCTTTGTATGTTGAAGACTTAGCTATAGCACAACCCCTACCTTGGGGATGTGGGCCTCTAAGAATACCCCAGTATGTTGAAGACGGAGCTATGGCGCAACCCTTACTTTGGTACTGAGAGTCTTAATGAATACTAGCTCTGATGTGTTGAAGAGATCTGTTTCCTTGATATAGATGTTGCAAAGTATATATAGCAATAACAGTACATGTAATACTATGACTAAACATAAAATTTGGCTGTCATAGTCAATATATACCAATTGCAAGCTTTCCAAAAACAGCTCACAGACACTTGGTTTTAAACTGATGAAGGCTAACATCATTTGCCATATAAAGGGATACAAAAAACCGATATTCCATGCTTTGACTGATTTATATGGGTACCTTAGAAACTTGTCTAAACCTACAATTGCATGAACTGAAATTATAAAGTAGCTTTAAAAAACTGATGGACATGTTCCCTTCGACTGGTGCATATAGCATTGAAGTTGAAACACAGCTTCAGTTCTGTCAGTATCAAAATCAATATTAATAAGAATATGTGTTATAAGAACCAACATTCTATTACGACAACTTTTATGTTAAGTTTGGAAATCATACGACAAGGAATATCTTACAATAATTTGATCTGCAGTCTACATTTGTATGTATGTCACAAGCCTGACCAAATTGCATAAACTGTATAAGTTGTATAACTGTTTTCAGTGCACTTGGGTTATCGGTGAGTGATCATGACACGAGAGGAACGGATGTGCTTTAACTGATAAAACAACCAATTTATTATCTGTTTCAGTCCTTAAAATCTGTTGATAAGTATACTTGTGAATTATGATGTAAAGTTTTGTTTTAACTGGGCCATCTACCTGTGTGTCTGTACACAAAAAGTATTTACAAACCAGTGGCATGGGTTCATCTGATGTTCAGGAGAATAAACGCTAATGTGAAGCACTTGTGCGACAAGATACCAACCTTTCTGAACAGAAGTTGGTACTCACACTTGCTTTTAAAAAGGCGATCTCCGGTGTAATTATAAAATTCAGGTGCGTTCTGGTTATTACAGTAAAAACTCACTACTATGACATGATCATCATTAATCATTAAAAAAATTTGTCCCACCAGAACAAATAAGGGCTTCATTTTTACAAACAATTCATATGTGATCCTCTCGTCCTCACTTTTTACTGTCTCCATCTTTTAATTCAATTGAACACCATGTTGGATTTGGTGGTAAACTGCTCTGTGTAAAGGTCAGTATACGCATATATATATATACGTTTGCTGATGTGTGCATATTTTTTTCAGAAGCGAACACGCTGTCACTTGCAAGATTTCTGAACACACCTCTGTTTTAAAACTGGAACACAAACAAAAACTACCTGTACACAAGGTAATCTACCTGTGTGTCGGTGCACTGACACTATTTACAAACCAGTTGTTACATTTGTTTCTCTATTGGGACATGTACACTGTACACAAACAAAAACTACCTGTACACAAGGTCATCTACCTGTGTGTCGGTGCACTGACACTATTTTCAAATCAGTTGTTACATTTGTTTCTCTATTGGGACATGTACACTGTACACAAACAAAAACTACCTGTACACAAGGTCATCTACCTGTGTGTCAGTACACTGACACTATTTACAAACCAGTTGTTACATCTGTTTCTCTATTGGGACACTTAACACAAACAAAAACTACCTGTACACAAGGTTGTCTACCTGTGTGTCAGTACTCTGATAGTACATGTATCTCTAAAATCCAATGGAAAGAGATCCACAGCGTTGTCCTATTAATGACGACATAAAAATTGTATGTGGTTCAATCCAAAGATACTTGAGAATTAATTGTTTTGAGTTTTAGAGGACATTTCCTACATTCTCCATAAAATATATATTTACCAAATATTTGCTCCATAAAATTTAAGAATTTAATTAATACAACAATTGGAGTATATATATATATAGTGATTAATGACCAGTAGAATCCTAATTAAACTGATATAATTACAAATACATGTACATACATGCATTCAATATTTTCAAGCAGTGTTTTTGTTTATCCTATTTAGCACAAATTGTATATAACAAAATTTACACTGTCACTCTCTTTTATAAGCAAACATTATAAACCTGTAAAAATGATCTGTACTTACACAACAGTTTAAATAATGAGTATGTTATTACAAACAAATAACCAGTATTGTTTGTTTGAAATCAGCCCATATATGTCACACCTCATCAATTGCTCATATATGAAGATGACATACCTGGGCAATACACACCTGAGAATCATCAACCTGGGTGAGTTTCATTATCTGCAACCTATGTATCAGTGATACAACCATTTCTAATGTCACCGATATATATATATACATGTATATATATGTGTGATGCATTGTAAATATTGTGTATAGTATATATGAATCGTTGGTGCCGTTCTGGAGTTACAGTACTGCTACAGGTTTGTAATAGAAAGGAGTGAGGAAAAATATCCTCAAGTGCTGTGACTCAAACTAGTGAACACTCGCACTCTGAGTTGAATATATATCCTACCACTAAGCTGAAGGAAAAATCACATCTTTATACTTGCCTGCGCTATTTAGGTGACCGATACTCTTCACTTTCACGGATGTACATGTCATGTATAATGGATTTTGCATGTACACAAACACATATGAACTAATATGCAAAAAACCTCATCATTATGATCTGGAGATCGACTTGTCTTAGTGGAAGAGTACTTGTCTGTATATAGGAAGGTATAATAGACGAGATAAACAGATCTTCAGATGAAGATGTGACGATTTGTGTTTACTATAATCTTCAAAGATACAATTATTTTTTTTAAATCCAGTGCACATATCAGATAATACCTGTACAAGTAGCTGATACTTCTATAATGTAAGTACAAAGCATTTTATATATTCTGCTCTGTTTCTAACAAGAAAGAGATTGTTATTATTTAAAACAAGACTCTATAATGTATGCGAAGCTATCCAAGCGGTATAACATTTGTACATATATATATATAGATTCAGATCATGTATTTCTTCTTCTTCTTCTTCTTCTTCTTCTTCTTCTTCTTCTTCTTCTTATCAATGTATAATCAATGTATATCTTCTTCTTGTCTGTACGTAGGGACCGCAGTGGCCAAATGGTTGTGTCCCGACACTTTATCACTAGCCCTCCACGTACCTCTTGGTTTCGAGTTCGAAACCTACCTGGGGCAGCTAGTTGCCAGGTGCTGACTGTAGGCCGGTGGTTTTTCTCCGGGTACTCCGGCTTTCCTCCACCTACAAAACCTAGCACGTCCTTAAATGACCCTGGCTGTTAATAGGACGTTAAACAAAAACAAAACCAAATGTCTGTGCGAGATCTGTTAACAGTTGTATTGATCATTATACTGATACTGGTAATTGACACCTATATATCTAGTATATCTAGTAGATTGACAAAAGATTTTAAAACTCAGAATTTTATTACAGGAAATTAAATCAAATCCTGTGACACTTTACTTACATATCGTGTAGATCACAGTACAGACAAATAAGTAGGATGTATGTATGATTTACGACGCCAGTTAAAATTAAAAAAAAAATTCTAATCTTATTTCTTTTGCAGTGTAGGGTGACTCTAATGTAAACTTTCCAATAACATTCTAAATTTAATTACGTATTTTTTGTGAACTAGTAAAATAATATTAAAACCTGCATACTCTAATGATAGTCAACAATTAAACTGCCATGTTCAACCAACCGTGACTGCCAACAGGCACATGACATGTAAATATGTATAACAGACATAAGCATCATGTGACTTTGTTTTCCCTCTGACCGACACATTTAAATGTGTATCTAGATCATTTGGATTACTAGTTCACTATATATACTAAGGTAGGTTCTATGTTATACCTGTCCGTAGTCGGTCACTTATAGTAAATTACTCTCACCATATATAATGGGCTATGACCGTTCAACAGTGACTTGTCTGTGATATAGTTGTTATGAATACATGTACAGTGTACATTGTAATTTTTTTTCCTTTTCTTATTTTTGTGTGTTAATATGCTCACAATTGTACATGTAGGCTTTGGGTTTTATGGTGTATATGTATAAGTAAATGCAGAATTTCAGTATTGTCAGTAGAACATTTTTAAAAGATAACAATGTGATGATTTTTAACTGATTTCTAAAGCAACATATTGGAGTTTTAATTTGCAGAAAGTAGATTTAGCACAGAGAATTTTCATTTGCTAACTTTTTTTAGGTAAATGTAGGTTTTAGAAACGTTTCATTAACAATAGATGCAGTGTTAAAGTCCTAAATGCAGTGTAAAAATACAACTTAATTGATACATGTACATGTATAGTCTTTTCCATTTTTATACCCTTTTTATGTTCAGCTTATGTAATAATCTAAAGGTGTAGCCATCTACCAGCTGGAAATTTGTGACAGATATTTACTATTCTCATGATGTATTCTCACAATACACATTGTACCACTAAACATAGTGAAGGAAGAAAACATGTTAATTCTGTAACATTTCTTGTTGTTGTTGACGGGTTAGGATGATGAAAATGTCGTTATACCCATCATGGCCAGATGTTACAGTTTTGTTGGTAATGTTCCAAATAAGGCTATAGTTTTCACCGCTAGATGTTCAACCACTAGCAAGATATAATTACTTCAATCGGTAAAATTGATAAATATATAAATATGTACCACAATGTTATGATAAAACCTGTCTAGTCTGACATCCTGTGTGATGTAAAACCTGTCTAGTCTGACATCCTGTGTGATGTAAAACCTGTCTAGTCTGACAACCTGTGTGATGTAAAACCTGTCTAGTCTGACATCCTGTGTGATGTAAAACCTGTCTAGTCTGACACCCTGTGTGATGTAAAACCTGTCTAGTCTGACACCATGTGTGATGTAAAACCTGTCTAGTCTGACACCCTGTGTGATGTAAAACCTGTCTAGTCTGACAACCTGTGTGATGTAACTTGTTTGGACAGGATAAATATACGGTATTTCAAATCTTAATTTGTTAAAAAAAATAGAGTGTTAAACCGTGTTTGGTGTAAGTATTATGTATAAACCATTCGTGCAAGCAGTGGAGAGGATGTAGTCTGGTCATTACTGTGATACATACCTATACCACACACACGATGTGTGAACGACCGATCAACCTGACTGTCATACTAATGCTTGATAATTTACACTTAATAGATCGTAAATATGATACATAATGTACATTATATACAAACAGGTTGTTTACTTTTGATGCTATCTAAACATTTTCTAAACATTTTTTTACCTTTTAACTTAACGGTTTGAAGTGTAATATGATTCTTTCTGTGAATTTTTTGTACAATTTTCTTATTTAGCTGAAATGTCTGAGACCTGCATGGATAGCCAAAAATACAAATCAAAACAAATTTGATATTGAATTGTGTGTAATTATATTCATGAATTAGACAGGAAGCTAGGATGTTGGAATTTCCAACATTGTAATTAGTCAGATTGTTGTATTTTCAGGGGTTAGGTTAAAACAGTTTTGTTGTGTTAATTGAAAAAGAATGAGCAGAAAAAGCATTTTGAGACATTCTAGTTACCACTTTCATAGTTACAGAAAGTAAGAAAGAAAAAAAAAGAAGAAAACTGTAACCTTAAGGCGTATAGACTACTTATGTACATAAATTGACATAGAGGGAAGTATATTAGGGGTGAAAATCTAGGCTGAGACTTGAGCAGTATTAATCTGATATCAATATGAAATATATAATACAACGAAAAATTAACTACATAGATATAAACTTCCTGTCATATTTCCTATGTTATACGACAGTTCAGTTTTATCAGATCACCTGTGGGACAAAGTCTCAAGTGACCAGTTCTAATCGCCTTTTGTCCATGCATCCGCAACAATTAACATTTTTGACTTCTTCTCAGAAATCCCTAAACCAATTTCAATGAAATCTTTTAGAAACATTCCGCTGCCAAAGATCAGCCAAAAGTTGTGAATTAATATATATATATTTCCCCAATCTCCAGAGGAATGAGGGGTTGGGCAAAAAGGCTTTAGCTTGTATAGGGAAATAACATTTTTGACTATCATTTGTTGAATTTCTATTGTAATCAATTATGATTATGCACATGTTAGCCTTGACTGACCCCAAGAGGTTGATGCGTGCAGCCTAAAAGGGTCAGAGTGATTGAAACATTTCATCATACATCTAAGGTTCTGTACCAAAACCTAGATTGATATGTACCTGCGATTGCATTACATTTGTATATGAACATCATGATGCTACATATGATAATTAAGATCATTATGGTTCTTTACCAGAAGTATATATAGAAGAATGACTGATTGTATACACTTAATTATATTCAATTATATTTATGTTCAATTAATCTGTAACTTAGAAGTATACAGCTGTGGTTGTATGACTAAGGCTCTTAATTATACACTTAACATTCACGTATGTACTTATATATATAATGCTGAATGAGTTCCTGATATAAGAAAAATCACCACATTCTTTACATAAAATTTTATAGTTATTTTGACACTTAAAAGCAATAAATTAAAACTGCTTTAAAACCACTTCCTTTAGATGATTACAATTTGTGATAAAGACCACATAAGACCAGGCACAGCATTAGCAAATATTTAGTCATTAACAGGAAATTCATGTTGTTGTTGTTGTATTTACAGTGAGATGAGAAGTGTGGTGAACTCCCTCTGTCAGGAGTTCATGAATGACATCATCAAAGTGTCCAATATTGAGGATGATGATGATGATGATCCAGCTGCCCTACAGAACTACCTGGAGAGAGGAAGAGGCTGGCTACTCCTCCTACTCATCAGTAAACATGGAGTACAGGTATGTATATATCCCTACAGAACTACCTGGAGAGAGGAAGAGGCTGGCTACTCCTCCTACTCATCAGTAAACATGGAGTACAGGTATGTATATATCCCTACAGAACTACCTGGGAGAGGAAGAGGCTGGCTACTCCTCCTACTCATCAGTAAACATGGAGTACAGGTATGTATATATCCCTACAGAACTACCTGGAGAGAGGAAGAGGCTGGCTACTCTTCCCACTCATCAGTAAACATGGAGTACAGGTATGTATATATCCCTACAGAACTACCTGGAGAGAGGAAGAGGCTGGCTACTCCTCCTACTCATCAGTAAACATGGAGTACAGGTATGTATATATCCCTACAGAACTACCTGGAGAGAGGAAGAGGCTGGCTACTCTTCCCACTCATCAGTAAACATGGAGTACAGGTATGTATATATCCCTACAGAACTACCTGGAGAGAGGAAGAGGCTGGCTACTCCTCCTACTCATCAGTAAACATGGAGTACAGGTATGTATATATCCCCTCCTTACAGAACTATCTGGAGAGAGGAAGAGGCTGGCTACTCCTCCTACTCATCAGTAAACATGGAGTACAGGTATGTATATATCCCTACAGAACTCCTACTCATCAGTAAACATGGAGTACAGGTATGTATATATCCCTACAGAACTACCTGGAGAGAGGAAGAGGCTGGCTACTCCTCCTACTCATCAGTAAACACGGAGTACAGATATGTATATATCCCTACAGAACTCCTACTCATCAGTAAACATGGAGTACAGGTATGTATATATCCCTACAGAACTACCTGGAGAGAGGAAGAGGCTGGCTACTCCTCCTACTCATCAGTAAACATGGAGTACAGGTATGTATATATCCCTACAGAACTACCTGGAGAGAGGAAGAGGCTGACTACTCCTCCTACTCATCAGTAAACATGGAGTACAGGTATGTATATATCCCTACAGAACTACCTGGAGAGAGGAAGAGGCTGGCTACTCCTCCTACTCATCAGTAAACATGGAGTACAGGTATGTATATATCCCTACAGAACTCCTACTCATCAGTAAACATGGAGTACAGGTATGTATATATCCCTACAGAACTACCTGGAGAGAGGAAGAGGCTGGCTACTCCTCCTACTCATCAGTAAACATGGAGTACAGGTATGTATATATCCCTACAGAACTACCTGGAGAGAGGAAGAGGCTGGCTACTCCTCCTACTCATCAGTAAACATGGAGTACAGGTATGTATATATCCCTACAGAACTACCTGGAGAGAGGAAGAGGCTGGCTACTCCTCCTACTCATCAGTAAACATGGAGTACAGGTATGTATATATCCCTACAGAACTACCTGGAGAGAGGAAGAGGCTGGCTACTCCTCCTACTCATCAGTAAACATGGAGTACAGGTATGTATATATCCCTACAGAACTACCTGGAGAGGTTTGGTTTGGTTTATTTTGTTTAACGTCCTATTAACAGCTAAGGTCATTTAAGGACGGCCTCCCGTGCGTGCGACATGCATGCGTGAGGTGAGTGTATGTGTGTTTTGGGAGGTTGCGGTATGTTCGTGTTAAGTCTCCTTGTGATAGGCCGGAACTTTTGCCGATTTATAGTGCTACCTCACTGAAGGGTACTGCCGAAGACACCCAGCAGCACGCCCTACCCGATCACATTATACTGACAACGGGCGAACCAGTCATCCCACTCCTAATATGCTGAGCGCTAAGCAGGAGTGGCAACTACCATATTTAAAGACTCTGGTATGTCTCGGCCAGGGGACAGAACCCAAAGCCTTCCTCACAGGGGCGAATGCTCAACTGAAGACCAAAAGTGAGGCATTGTCAAGGGAGACAGTAGGAAGAAAAAAGTTGTTCAGAAAGAAGAGAAAAGATAAGATCCCAAAGTTAGTCGCCTCTTACAATCATGCAATTGGGGCAGCAGGTACAATTCTTATGCCCTACCTGCAGGGCACCTGGAGAGAGGAAGAGACTGGCTACTCCTCCTACTCATCAATAAGCAGGACTTACCTGGAACACTTATCAAGAATCAAGAACCAGTGTCATTGGACAGGTTCATATTGTATTACATGCACAGTACTCACGTTTATATAGTGCCTATAAGTTGTTGAGCTTTGCAATAATTGGTTATACATGAACTTGATACCAAAATGTGTAGGTTTTTTTCTGAGTTACTGGACAGAATGGTATACAAGCAATGCACTTATTATGAATTAAATCATTTTTATATAGAACGTTTCCAGTAATTCTACCGTTCTCTCACACACAGGGACTGTCAGTAGGTCGGGACTTCAGTAACCTGCTGGTCAACCTCCTCCCATTTTGTCTGCGTTTCAAAGAGGACACCATCCTCCCGGGGGAAACTAAGGCTGGTAAGTCACCATACATGTACATGTTTATTCTAGTCTCTCTAGCTTTTTGTTTCTCTCATGATTAAACCTTTAAGTTATTAGCATTCTTGGACTTTAACTTGTATTTGATATCGATGACAGGTATCAAAATGAATTTTTATCAACATGTCAGTTCTGTTGTCACAAAAGTCCTGAACTTTCTTTTAATAATCCTAGTTATAGGGAAGAGTGTCAAATGATAGAAAACATTTAGCACAGACTGATTGAAATTAGTTACTGAAAACTACTAGCTATTCAATTAAGCATAACGTGCTTATGTCATTGTAAATATTGAGACAACTGTCTAGAAAGAAATCTCATCCTGTCTTGATTTGAACATAACAATTAAATCATTGGTGTTGCTGGTTTTCAGATATGCTTACGTCCAAGTCTTCGAGTCATTTTCTGCCACCTGTAGGGAATGTATTTTCCCAACTGGAGATGTCCTATAAATGGCAGAAATCCTCCCAGACCAGGGACAAGGCTATCCCTAAACACCAGCAGGTCCGGAATCGTCATAGCAACAAGTCCGACAGAAAACTCAGGAAACAGGCCCATAAAAACCAGACAGAAGAAACGTCTGATCAAGATGAAGGCAGTAACAATTCAAATGAAGACCAGGCACCGAGGATAAGACGGAACAAGAGGCTGATAAGAAGATGTCTAATGTCAGGGTCACGGCTCCAGGAGAATTATTCCCGTCAGGATTCCATGATTGAAGAAAATGAACAAGAAATTTATGCCATGCTGACAGAAGTCAAGAAAGACCCCAAACATTGTTGTATTCAGGATCTATGCAGTCTAATACTCAACCTTATTCAAAGTTTGTGTTTGCTTGACTTGGACCAAGTGTCATTGATCAAGGTCATATCACCATCCATCTTGCCACACTTGTTACATCATCTGACTGGCATGTATCCCTCCACTACCGGTGAAGTGGATGAGTTGCTAGCGTCTTCTTGGAAGAAAGACGACAGTATATTCTATCAGCGACAGTTGTTACGAGTTGTTCTGTCGTTATGTGGAGTCATATCTACGCAGCAAAATGGTGTTGGGGTCATCCTGGGTCATAAGGTCACATCAGTCCTATTGGATGTGGCACAACAGGTCCATCACTTCCAAGAAATTAAAATCCAGCTATCCAGGACAAACCAGAATAAATCGGAGTCTACGAGCGTACATGCTGTTGACCAGGAGTTCTGTTTGTTTTCAGAGATAAACGTCGGCTTACTCCTGTGTTTTGACATGATATTCCAGAACTTGCCCTTTAATCTTGTGTATGTTAAAAATGCTGTTGAACTAGTAGAAGATTTTGGACAAGGCCAGGGATTTAGCTTCTTAGAATGTGTAATTAAAGAATATGACCTACAACAGTGTAGTAAGACCAAAGAGTCTTGTCTGATAGACTGTATTGATGTAGAACCAGTGAAAGTCATCAGTTGTTTCCTCAACACCTTGAAGTCTGTCAAGGTCAATTACATTCACTCGGTATCCTGTCTGAAACGAAAACATCAGAAGTGTTACTATGGTTCCTATTTTGACCATCACCACGACATTCTGGGCCAACGGCTCACACTGAAGTCGGAAACGGAGGTAGATCACTCGATACACTCCACAACAACCTTACCTGATCCTTCTAATTCCAGTGGAGTTTGTCTAGTCGCTTCCTGGTGCTCCTTTCTGTTGTCTGTTTTACCCGGTATACAGTCCAAGGTGTCCCAGATCGATGTGCTGAGCACACTACACCTTTCATCCATGTGTTGCTGTGTACCGCTGGAATCCATCGTGTCTTGTGTAACTGGAAGTGTAAGTGCCTTTTCCCCGGCCATCCAGAGTTATGCTCTGGAAACACTCAACAAGATTATCCTTTCTCCGTACCTAGGTGGGATAGACAGTATGAAAGGTATAGGTAAGTCAGGGTACTGTAGTTCTCAATTCTGCCAGACGTACTCAAATCATTCTCATTCTGACTCTAAAACACAAAAAGAAGATGAGACATTTCCTGCAAATATTGACAGTGGTTTTTCAAGCAGAGATGTATCAAGAAAAAGTTTGTCCCAATTTTCAGAACCAGCATCACGTTGGTCATCAATTGAGTCTTTTCGAGCTTTGTTGTTTTCCTCAAATGTTCATCTCGGTGAATTGACAGCCAAACATCTTCAGATACTGGTACTAAGTGCTAAACCTGATCTCAAGGAGGAAATCTTCTTCAGAGTATATCTTCCAGCATTCAGATCATTTATTGGGACTTGGGGAAAGATGCCGCAGAGCTCGTCAGAGGAAGGAGAGGGATTCAGCTTTCCCTGGCAACCAAAGTACACTGTCTCTCAGCCCTACCTTACCTTCTTCAAGTGGACTCTGTGCTGAAGGTATTTCTCACCAAGCGAGGGCTAGGGCAGATCTGTGGCATCCTGGAAGATGATGGTCTTCGGGAGCCAGCCCTTAAAGTGTTTGAAGCATTAGTTCTTTTAGATGAGAATCGACTTAAGTGCAACGAATGTGAAACGACAGACAGCGATGATCTTAAAGGTGGCATGGTCATAAAAGCGTTTATTGATGGTCTAGCTGTGAAAACAAAGGGAGATATTAGTGAGAAGTCACTTTGGCCGGGATGCTGCCCCGTCAGGCATAGGTTGTCAGGGGTAACCGAGGGTTCAAGTGTATGCCTTAGAAACCTGGCCCTGATGGTGGATATGTGGGAAACCTGTAGCAAGCTTTGCATTAACAGTGATAAGTTTGTGTCACATTTCAAGGATTCAGACTCTCTGAGCATTGCAGAGGATACACTGATGGTGATACTAAAGCAGATGTATTCACCAAACTGTGAACTGCCGTCAGATACATCAGAAGATTCTGGCCAGGAGTCCATTGGAGTGGGTAGAGTTATGCCTCCTGTGGGGTGCTTCATGTGGTTATCCCTACTAAAAGCTCTTCTCATTGTGTGTAGTGCCTGTTACAAGAACACAGGACATCAGGTAAGAATCCTACATGATACAGTAGCCAATTGCTTCAAGAATATTTTTTTACTCTGTATTAGTAAATTCCTGCAAACATTGCTGCAAATGCCCTATAAAGGGCTAGCTTTGTTCACAAGGTCAAAGAAAAGTAACAACTATGAATTGTAAGCTCACATTTCAATGATTTAGAACAACAGCTGACAAAAAAACATACCAGTGTTCATAATATTTGGTAAAGACATCTCTTGTTTGGTAAACGGGTTACATATTTGCAATACTGTACTTAATTTGATGCACTAAAATTTTAGCACAAAACCAAATTAAAACAGATTAGCAGAATGATGAATTAGTGCACAACAATGATTACCATAGAAACCAATGTAGGTAAACTACAATTAGTGCAATCATAATTTAGCCCAATGCTTCGAGCACGAAAAACGGTAAAATAAGATTACCTCTAAAATATGTGTTTACAGTATACAAGATAATATTAGTGTATTTATTCACAAATAAGCCCCTGTTCACAAAGCCTTACACAATCATCACGTTTAAGATAATATGCTAAAGGTAATTCACAAATATGCCCGCCCAAAATATTCATACTAAACTTTTGTACTAAGGGAGGGGGCTTATTTGAGAATATATGGTAAACACATATGCTGAGTGTGGTACAATCACAAAGTCCTGTATACAAAGTTTAGCCATTTGTTTGATATTGATAACTTATTTTAACATTGATAAACATGAGCTTTATATAGCCTTCTCTTTTGGGTTCGAGATAAACAGTTTTTTATAGGTTGTAATAACTGTACATTGATCTTGATATTATATGATGATAACACTTTATGTAGGTATATATAATTCCCATATATTTATCTGCATATAAGCCACTGCCCACAAAAAAGCCCCCCTCTTCATTTTTACAGAAACATCAATTTCAAAATAGTTCACTAAAAGTGATTCACAAATAAATATTCCACAAATCTTTAATCGCAAATTTTCACACTAAAGGAAGGGAATATTTGAGGATAACTTTGGTACTAAACTTTTACACAAGGGGAGGGGACTTATTTGATTTGAGGATAACTCAAGTCACATCCATTTGAAATCTACGGTATGTAGATATAAATTGCAGTCCCATTTCTGCAAGTTATATCTAAAAATGTATTGTATATGGGAAGAAAATGCTATTTTGTGGGTATACTACTTCAGCTATGGGACGCTTTACCTTATAGTACACGACACAATATATACTTGAACATATGTATACCCCGATCATCTATTTCATAAATCGATCACGATAACTTAACAATGAGTAAAGTACAGTCAATATTAAAAGTTATTTGTCTATGTCAGAAATAGTGACCGAGTTATATTAGTGGTCATTGTCAAGTTCATTGGGTCAATGTCAGGTACTGATATAGTGATCAAGGTCAGATAGTGAGATTTGGGTAGTGGTCATCATCCGAGATTTAGGTAATGGTCATGGTCCGAGATTTGGGTAGTGGTCATGATCATCGTCCGAGTAACTGGTCAGTGAAAACAGGCCCTGTACTCTGCTCCTATATATAAATATCAATCTACTAATCGTATCTGTTCATACCATATCTAAAACATATGTTGTATGTTGTTATTTCTCTTCATAATTTATACAATACTATAGACCCATGGCCACCTACTAAATAATACATTTATAACGGAATCAACAGTGAAACTAAGACATAAAGTATTTCTGTTTAAAATCCTAATTATGGTATGAAAATTTAAGCTAACGATGTTACCCAAACTATATATAGATGTGTTTACCAAATTGTTAAATACTATCCAGTCAAAGCCATTCTCCATTCTCCATTGACTCTAGATCTGACTGCTATGAAGGTATTAAACTGATTATCAAAAGAATCCATCATCAGTCTTTCCTTGACTTTGATTAAATATTAACCAATAAGATGATCTAGTAAACGTTATTGTTTGTTTTAAACTCCATTGTGGCTGCGATTACAGTCGGAGGTAGAAGATGAGACAGACTGTGAAGAGGTAATTAATGGTAGACTCGTTCTCTCTGTAGACTTGTAACTTTTTTAAACCTTTTTTCACTCAGCAGTGGTAGTAACAGCTATTAGTATATTGGTGATTGGCACATACTTCTTTAGACTTTTACATTACAGCCATCAATGGTAGGTAAGAACCATTGATACAGCTCTCAGTGGTAGGTAAGAACCATTGATACAGCTCTCAGTGGTAGGTAAGAACCATTGACAACTGTAGAACTTTTTTCTCATTTTGGTAACATAACAGGCTGTCCATGCAGCAGCTCTAAAATTCCTTAAAAAAGAATCCTATTTTATTTTAGTTTTGCTGGGAAATCCTAAAAAAGGCCTAATTTGTTCATGTTAATTCCTATTTTTATATACCTTGTGTCTACTCAAGCAACTTTGAAAATGCATTCAGACTTAATGTGTCTTAATGCAGTTTTCAGTTCTTATTCAGATTATACACTGAAAGGCAGTTGACCAGTGGATCCAATGTGTCAAGCTTGTTTATTGGTTCTGACTATGTAACAATGATGTGACTAGTAAGATTATAGCCAATAATAGCTGTGACAATGGAACTCTGAAGACACCCTTCTTTAAATTTGCTTAAAGTATTATTTGTGAGTTTATTTATTGTCAAATTTCTAAAGTTAGTCCATTTAAATGTCTAAATCTGCCATAATTTAGTCATAAAATAAGGAACTTTAGCCCCAAATCAGCCCTAAAAATTCTATCAGTAAAAAATGACACACCCCCTTTTTTTGTCAAAAAGTGCTAGACAGCCTGTATAACAGCCATTAGTTGTAGTTAACCTTATCTCTATCATATTACAGCCATCAATTGTAGTTAAGCTTATATTTCTATCATTATAGCCATCAGTTGTAGTTCATCTTTCCTCTATCTTTACATGTACAGCCATCATTTATAGTTAAGAACCATCAATAACTGTATAACTTTTATCTTGACACAGTAGTTCTGTCATATGCATTACAGTTGCCAGTGGTTATAAAGATCTAGAATTGTTTGTTACTTTAAATGGGTAGTGATGATATTTTCAGATTCATTTTCTCTAGACATTTTTATATCAACAGCCAATTGATGTTAAGAATCTTTTGTAGCTGTAGTAAAGTGGATGATGGAACTATAGCATACTTCATCTCTAGAGTTCTACATTACAGCTCAGTGGTAGTAAAGTGGTGATTGGACCAGCATACTTCATCTCTAGTTTTACAAGACTTTTTTTTTCTCTACAATTTTACAGCTTGTGGTAGTTAAGAACCATCTATATAACTGTAGTATATTGTGGTGATGTTAATGACACTTTTTTTTCTACAATTTTACATTACAGCTCAGTGGTAGTTAAGAACCATCAAAATAACTGTAGTATATTGTGGTGATATTAATGATAAATTGTCATCCTATAGAATTTTACAATACAGCTGTCATTGGAAGTAAAGAAAAGTCAATAGCTGTAGATTAGTGGTGAAGGTGTTAAGTAATTATTTCGTTCCACCTAAAATATGTTACATACTGCATGCATGAGCCATTATTGTTAGTACTAGATGTAGTTACATATGTACATGTACCAGCAAAAGTATTACATTAACTTTGACTAGTTTGATATGTATATAATTACCATAGGAGAAAATCTCCAGTTGGAGAAATTCTCCTAGAACCATCATCCTATCCTGCTAAATTCGCATGTGTGTTGTAATTCATCTACTAGTCTCCATATATTTATACATGTATATAGTTTTGTATAAAGATACTCCCTGTTGTTTTCATTATTGCCAGATTACCATTGTTATACATTGGATTTTGAATAATGTTTACATACATATGTCAGTGGCAAGTTTTTGATTTCAATAAAACAACATTCTAAAATGTTAAATTCACTTTTGGCTGGTACATGTAAGACTAGAAAAAACCAAACTTCCGTTTAACCCAGGTTTCCTTTTCCCTTAGTAAAACATTATTATCTATTTAAGGTAATTATCCAAATGGAAATATTTTGTCTACCAAAGCTTTGCCTTATTGTGTCACTCTGTTTTAAAGATAAACAGATAATTTATTTATTTGGCCTTATTTGCTGATATTACAGAGACATGTTGAGGAGAGGATCTGGCAGAAAGTTAATGCTGCGTTTCTCGGATGTGCTGGGCTCCCCGTCTGTAAACTCAAAATGCTCTTTGACATTATCCTGTCCTCTGCCATGCCAAAAAAGTCCAGCGTCTTGGACATATCACAGTCCATGAACTTATCTCACATAGTAAGTGACTGTCTGATTAATTGATCAGATTCTTTAGTTTTCTGAAATACTGCTCAATTTATAGAATAAAACTCACCTGAAAAAAAGGATGATGATCAAAAGTTATTAACTTCATCTGGAAATTTTTATTTTTTATACTTTTGAGACATGAGACATTGATATAAAAAAACTAGTTCTAATTGTTAAAAGTGGTTCGTTAAGTAAGTCTCCAAAACTATCTCTAAAGTTGCTAATGAAGCTAAGATATTTTCAGCACACGGAAATGGAAGTTTTCAAACATGTTTCAAGAAGGAAAAGCTTTCTGCATATATATGTAGCAAAAAGAGACCTATTTTCTTCCGCAAATAAGGAATCCATTTCATTATTATCATAATGAGAGTAAGGGTGAGCACAGATTTATGTTCTATAACCAAACACACTCTACATCTTGTATGTTGTTGTGAAGGAGTTAATGTTGTGTCCCTTTACTCAACATTACATCTGGACCACCAGTTGTACTGGTGTTGTTCGTTTATTAAAAAAAGACGGACCTGGCGATTTTACATTGTTTTCAGATGAGCCTTGACAAAGACTTCTAAAACCTGTATTAACATCTACAGGTCCGTCAAGAAATATGTTTGAAATATTACATTTAAAAACTGACGGACAGGTTTGTTTGCATAAACGAACAGGCCCCTGCTTTGATAATGTGAAGGAGTTGTGTCCCTTTAATCAACACTACATCTGCTTTAACAATTGATAATGTGATGAAACTATATGTCAATTTACTTATATTAACATTACATCTGCTTTGGTAATGTGAAGGAGTTATGTCCCTTTAGTTAAAATGTGTCACATTTGTTTTGATGGCAGTATGTTAAGGAAGACCACATAGAAGATGATGATGTTAGACAGATGTTACAAAACCACAGTGATGATGACCTTGAACACCACGGGTCAACAGAGCGAGGGTATGACGCTGACACTGAGGTGATGTCTGTGGACGATCTACAGAAGACTGGTGTTGTCGACCAACAAGTACGACGAGAGTACTACCCGGCCATTTTCCGACTTGTAGTCAACCTTTTAGTGGCCTCACAGAGACAGGGAGATGGACGCGAGATTCTGGCTGATGTCCTTGTAAAACTTCTACAGACACTTGGTGCTAACCATGTGGCCGTGTTGGCAGTTTGTGAGGAGGTGATTATATATACAGTCAAACCTGTCTATTATATATACAGTCAAACCTGTCTATTATATATACAGTCAAACCTGTCTATTATATATACAGTCAAAACAACAGTATAAAGAACACCAAAGGGACATACCAAAAGTGTCCTTGATAGACAGGTGTTCTTTATACAGAGGCTTATTAAATTGGAAGGAGTGGTTCTGATGAGTTTGTCCTTTATACACAAGTGTCCTTTATATAGAGGTGTCCTTTATAACATGTTAACTGTAACAATAGCAAGTTGTGAATAATGCATTCATATTGTTCTTGTTTTACAAAAGCTGACATGTCTTCTTTAAAAAGAAAGATTTTCTCTTTTGAGCTTTTAATATTTATGAAAGTAATTGTTCTGATAAATTTTTTCTGTAAAAATTGGGAATTCTTTCTACGAACTTTGACAATTTGCAACAGCTTTTGTAACAGGAGTTGTGTTTCATGCAAGTCTAGGCAGTCCTTGATAAATTGAAAGCTTACTTTATATTAGCAATTTTTGTCATCATTATATGAAGAGAATTTTCACTCTCTTCAAAAATTCTAGTTCCAATACACAGAAAAACTTTTTTATGTATATACTTGTCAGTAACTTATATGTCCACTATAAAGTTTCTTACTTCTATGTACAAATAAAGCAATTTCGATAAAACTTCTTGAAATGCAATAAATGTAAGGGACTGGGCTGGTACTTGTAACATATATTTCTAATGTCTACCAGGGTCTGCTGCATGACATTTTGGAAGGATTCTGGGAAGAATTGATATCAAAGACAACTTCAGAATCAGGTAAGTTAAGATGTGTTATAAAGTTTCTAAATCATAATTTATTTATGTAAAACCTGTCTATAAAGGCCATCTAAGGGTGCATTTATATAGGTGATATGCTACATTGAAAACTCAAACAGTTTGCCTTTATGACTACAGAATATAGGTGACTTTTAGGGCAAATTTGACTGCTTTTGCGCTGTGACACTAGCATGGAATATACAATGATTGCCTGCAAAACTGTCATTTATATTAAATATAAATGTCAAAAGGTAGTTTAATGCTGAAATGGTTGTATTAGTAAGTTGTGTAAGTATGTAGTGTTAACAATACATAATCATTGTATTAGTATGACCTACAATGTATTAGTGTCTTGTATCTACTGACCTTGAACTTAGGGTCTACCAGGTTGGTATATTACCATACTGACCTCACCAAATGTCCATAATTGATAATTGATGGCCTCCTGGGATAAATTGGTTCAGTGTGACATTGTAGTAGTTGTGCTACTGTCTATCCTTGTTGTAGTACTATTAGTGTATAATTTTGACACTGTATACCCACTCTGGTTGTAGTACTATTAGTGTATAATTTTGACACTGTATACCCACTCTGGTTGTAGTACTATTAGTGTGTAATTTTGACACTGTATACCCACTCTGGTTGTAGTACTATTAGTGTATAATTTTGACACTGTATACCCACTCTGGTTGTAGTACTATTAGTGTGTAATTTTGACACTGTATACCCACTCTGGTTGTAGTACTATTAGTGTATAATTTTGACACTGTATACCCACTCTGGTTGTAGTACTATTAGTGTATAATTTTGACACTGTATACCTACTCTGGTTGTAGTACTATTAGTGTATAATTTTGACACTGTATACCCACTCTGGTTGTAGTACTATTAGTGTATAATTTTGACACTGTATACCCACTCTGGTTGTAGTACTATTAGTGTATAATTTTGACACTGTATACCCACTCTGGTTGTAGTACTATTAGTGTATAATTTTGACACTGTATACCTACTCTGGTTGTAGTACTATTAGTGTATAATTTTGACACTGTATACCCACTCTGGTTGTAGTACTATTAGTGTGTAATTTTGACACTGTATACCCACTCTGGTTGTAGTACTATTAGTGTATAATTTTGACACTGTATACCCACTCTGGTTGTAGTACTATTAGTGTGTAATTTTGACACTGTATACCCACTCTGGTTGTAGTACTATTAGTGTATAATTTTGACACTGTATACCTACTCTGGTTGTAGTACTATTAGTGTGTAATTTTGACACTGTATACCCGCTCTGGTTGTAGTACTATTAGTGTGTAATTTTGACACTGTATACCCACTCTGGTTGTAGTACTATTAGTGTATAATATTGACACTGTATACCCACTCTGGTTGTAGTACTATTAGTGTGTAATTTTGATACTGTATACCCACTCTGGTTGTAGTACTATTAGTGTGTAATTTTGACACTGTGTACCCACTCTGGTTGTGGTACTATTAGTGTATAATTTTGACACTGTATACCGACTCTGGTTGTAGTACTATTAGTGTGTAATTTTGACACTGTGTACCCACTCTGGTTGTAGTACTATCAGTGTATAATTTTGACACTGTATACCCACTCTGGTTGTAGTACTATAAGTGTGTAATTTTGACACTGTATACCCTCTCTGGTTGTAATACAATTAGTGTATAATTTTGACACTGTGTACCCACTCTGGTTGTAGTACTATTAGTGTGTAATTTTGACACTGTATACCAACCCTGGTTTTAGTACTATAAGTGTGTAATTTTGACACTATATACCCTCTCTGGTTGTAGTACAATTTTGACCCTGTATACCCACTCTGGTTGTAGTACAAAAGGCCCTGATGTCCCTGATACAGCTGCTGGCACAGCACCGACTGACAGCCCAGGAACTCCAGAGGATCATCTGTCTGCTGCAGCATCCTGGGATACCACAGGTCTGTAAAATACTGGGAATGTCAGTTTTATCAACCTATATACTTTCTACCTACAATAAAACTGTTTTATCAACCCCATCACGTAGTAATTTATGTCTTGCTTTTGCATTTGACAGAATCTTGTAGTGTCCACCTTGCTGTCTATAGTGGAGAACTCGCGGACCATGCCTTACCATTCTGTGACCTTCCCCTGCAGGAGAAAGAAGGTCAAGGAGGGGAAGAAAAAGACGAAATCACAGACTCCACAGAGATCAGCTGTGCCTAAGTTTGCATTTTCAACTGAGGTGGAAGATGCTGATATTGCCTTCAAGGACATTGGTGATATTGTTGACATTAGTTTAAAACAAGAGCCGTGGCAGTTAGCGACCATCACCCAGGAGGTACATGGCGGCCTGGTCTGGCCTCCTGGGATAGAGGGGTTCAGTGTGGCAATGTGGCTGCAAATATCTGACAGTGCCATCCAGACCCAGGGTCATACATGGCCTGCCAAGGGTCAAGACTATTCCAGCTCACTCGAAGGTACGGTTTTAAAGCAACAACTGCTGTTATTATTCTGTTTAAAGTTTGAAGCTGATAAAGTCTGTTTTTTAATATCTAGTACAAACTGCCTCTGACACATTTAGGAAACGCCATCATACTGACTACCATATTTATCTGCAAATTACCCCTTTCCACAAATAACCCCCCTGCCTGCCAAATAAGCCCCTGCCCTCAAATGATTATAAGCCCCCTTCATAATTCTTACAGAACCACCAATGTTAAAAGTGGTTAAAAAATAAGCCCTCCCAAAACTTTAATCCTAAGCTTTTTAATATTACTGTAATTCATTTATTTACAAGTAGCAGAAAATTTTCTCATTTTACATATTAGCTTCCTCCAATTCCTCCAAGTAATATATTTCCATGATGCAAAGAATTGGCGGGAAGGTATACACTTGCCTTCCAACATTGTTTTAAATTACAATACAAAAATACTTGTAATGTTTCTTGTTAACATAGTTCATATGTCAGCTCAATGGTAGAGAACTGTAGGTAAAACAATAGTATTGTATCATAATTATAGGTGGACAATTGTCTGACACAATTACACATAGAAGTCAGTCTGAACCGCTGGCCTCAAAAAACCTCCTACATGTTGTATCCATTGGCAATGAGGACAAGTTGTTGGAGATATGGGTGAATATATCCAGTAGGAGTCTCCTGTTCAGGTAGGCATTATAGAGCTGGTTATAGATAATATACAATTATAGAGCTGGTTATAGATAATATACAATTATAGACTTTGGATAAGGTTGATACATGGTTTTATTAACCCGAAAAAAATATCGGCCTGTCAATATGACTTTTTATCGGAAATCACATGACGCTATTTTAGCTAATCAGAGAGTGTGAAAAATATGATTTTATAATAATAGCAATTACCACCTGTAGCTTGGTTGTACTGTAGGAAAGTTTCCATATAGAGAAATGAAGTACAGAAATTTTGTGTGTATTATTTGACAAATCAGTTTTTCATAGCAATTTTGTGTTGATAGAACCCAATGTTACTACAATTGTATTTAAAAAGAAGACACTTTTCATTCATGTTGTTTAAATTGTTTGGCTACCACTCAGTAATTGGTTGTAAATATAAGATCTAGATAAGCTGTTTATTTGTTAAAATAGAATCACATCAGCAACAATCCAGATCACTGGACCGACACAGAAGGAGGCTGTGTGTAAGGATTGCCTCCATCTTGAACAGTGGCACCATCTAGTGGTCAATTACAGTGAAGAACATGACAAAGAACTGAGCAACGATGACACCATCCCAACACGTGAAATGTTGAAAGGCAAGGTATGGCCAGAACAGAAAGGTCAGCGCATGACCTTTGATGGTAGAATATAATAATGGTTTGAAGAAAGTCTGTCTGAAAAATCGGCTTTATTAGCTAGTTAAGCAGATGTTATGTATGTTTGTAACACAGCTACACATTTCTTATAAACAAAATTGTCCCACTGTCCCTAATTTTCCACAAATAAAATCTGGCCTTTAACAGATAATATCAGTAAGTTGTATTTTATCTAAATTAAACTATAGCTATTTAACATGTCTTGTTAATTGTGGAAGGATACGTTTAAGATTAATTCTATATTTTATGATTCTTTGTACTAACGTGTACAGGTGACCTTGACCTTGGACGGCTGTAGGACACACACACTGTGGCTCCAACACCAGATGGCACCATCACCTAGGAAACATGCCCACAGTGATACCCACTTTTTGACAGTTTGTCTTGGACATTTGTTAGATGAGATGTCAGAGACAGCCCCACTGGCCTCTTGGTCCCTGGCATCCTTTATGCTCTTTCGAGGTAACAGTCAGAATTTTGGTTGATACAGTTTAATTATGATTGACATTGCTGTGACCTTGACACTAGTTTATTGAATTAAAATAAGGATAGAATCTATAATTTCTGTAACCTTGCCCTCAGCAAGATGTATGGTCTTTATAGATTGTTTAAATAAAATATCTAAAAATATAAAGAATCTTAAAAATGTTGTTCATAGTTATCAGTGAAAATTAAGAGATAAACCTTTCTTTGAATTAACCCCAGGTTGTTGTGTTGGAGAGGAGGAATGTCTGCACTTGTACACGCTCGGGCCAAGCTGCCACACCCTGAGTAAGTGTGATAGTACTGGGGTCGGACGGTCCTACCCTCCTCGGCTCTCCAAGGCTACTGTTGCCAGTGGAGGGTGTCTCCATGGATACCCTGGTAGGACTCAAAGATGATGACCTTGACAGTCTCAGAGTAAGTTTCTTTGAATTTGTATATTTACTTTGATTAAAAATTACTCCAAATATTAAAATCAAATTAAGGAAGAAATTTCTCTGAATCTCAAAATTATGTGAAGCAATAAAATGAATTATATTATAAAGCTGCTTGATACAGAGTCTGCAGCTACAAACATGTGAATTGACAACTTCCAATCCATTTTATCCTTGTCTGGTTGTAATATTGTACATGTATATACAAAAAATGTATTAGATTTTTTTTTTTTTTTTTTGACAATTTAATTATTGTCCAAATTTTTTTCTTTTGTAGTCAAACTTAGTGCTTTCATACAATGCATGGAACTCTGACAAGATGGGTTACTACTCAACATTTGGTCCCACAACTGAAGACTCCGCCGCCATTATAACCAACCTGGGATTGACTGGTGTCACCACAAGCCTGCTGTCCCAGCAACCAAACAACATCTCAACTGAAGCCCAAGGGGAGATAACTCCTCACACGAATTACATACTGGAGAAGGCCCTCGAGGAAGTTGGAGGAGCATCTGCTATTTTGTTCCTGGTTGCTAAGGTATACGAGGATAAAGATGAGAAGTACTCTAACAAGGAGTTGTATCAGTCCAAGGCCCTACAGCTGTTATTCGCCTTTGTCAACCATTCATCATACATAGGGCGAGACTACATGGCCTGCTCTGGTCACCAGCTCCTTACGAAGGTCCTGACCAGCTCTCACAGTCATGTGGGCTACCACACCCTGAAGGTAACCTCACACCTTATCATTTATCTGTTTGGTCACATTTTGCATGATGTAGAATATCATGTGTGCTGAATCAAAGTAATGCTTACTGAAGGTACAAGGCTAGAATTTTGATTCCAATTGCCATATTAATCTGCAAATATGTCCATAGTTACATTTTCCCAGAACAATCAATTGTCAAATAGAAAGCTAACAGTGGTTCATAAATAAGCCGTCCTCAAACTTTTAAAAATACTCAACTTTCACAATAGGAGAGGTGGCTTATTTGATGATAAATATTGTATTGAAATAATCTCTGTGCTTACTGCATAGTTTGGTAATGGAAAATTTTACCTGATTCAAGAAAATTCAGGATGACTGTTCGTTCAAAATTCATGACTCAGCAAAATTTCTCCTTTTTTCTTACAATCACTTTGTTGATGTTATTGGATAGTAATGAAATACTGAATTAATATTTCTACCTTGTTAATTCATATATCTACTGTGTTATTACAAAGTTACATTTTTAAAACAGGTGTTGATGGATGCCAGCGTCAGTGAGTCCCTGTTCCGTACAGACATGGGTGAAGTTCCCTTAGTGTTACGCCGTAAATCGGAGGCAGTGGTGACCAACATGTCTGTGATAGAGGAACTGCTCCTTAACTGGCGGATCTGGGAAAGGTCTGACCCCGGGGTATTTCTCCTCATGTTCCGTGCTCTTGCCTCGCTGATCAGGGAAGATCACCCTTTACAGGACTTTAATGTTAAACAGTTTCAGTCAATCAACATTCTCAACAAGATTTTCCTCATGTACAGGGTAGGTGTTTAAACACTCGCCAGAACTTGCCACCATACTGAAACAATAGGTTACGGGATGTAGTCTCTAATCTTTATTTATCATTATTGTTGGAGTTATCTGATCAGTTATGTCTTGAAAATGTCATCTAATCAATTATGTCTTGAAAATAAAATCATGAAATAGCTTTTAGAATTAAGTTTATAATATTTTGACCTCAGCAAAATTAGCTTTTGTATTTTGTTCATTTTGCTGTGTTTATCACCCCGTAAACAGGCAGGGTCATTTGTATGCAGTTGACCTTTATATAGAGGTTCATACAGAATAAAATTATGTGACATGGAGAAAGGGAAATTGGTGGTCTTTATAATCTAAACAGGCTATTGTTATGTAGAAGTGACTTTAAAGGGATGTTTGACCGTAGCTTAGTTAGTTCTAAGGCTTTTGTGGATAAAATATGGTCTGGACTTACAGGAGAGGATCCAGGATGCGTGTCCTTCATTTTCAACAGACATCGGTCAGTCTGTGGTCAGTATATGCCAAAGCATGATGGGATCGCCTCCCGATGTCCATCTGATCGTGTCCATGTGTGATTTCCTGTTAAATGTCCACCCAGCTGCCAGCACGTACATCAATCATGCCAAGGAAGACTTCTACTTCACACTGTGGTGGGGTAGGTCATTCAACAAATAACATGGAGCTGTAAAATTTTAAAATATCTTAAAACTCAGATTCATTTTTGTCAAACTATTTTACAATTTAGGTATAATTATGTATGTGTAATTAAAGAGATCTTATTGAACTCTAAATGCAGGGATCAAATATACATATTCCACCCACGTTTTGTTTCAGATTTGCCGGAGACAAATGCGATGAAAAAGAAAGATTATTTGACCCAGATCAGGCGTCCAAGTCAGCCGGATACTCAATCTAGTGTTTCCGAATCAAAGTCTGGCTCAAACGCAGGTATATTGTAGAATAACACTTAACAAACACTTCTAGTACACTAAAATTGATGAATTTAAAAAATTCATGACAAAAAACCATGACAATCATTAATTGGTAGCTATCAGAGTAGAAACAAATACATTACAAGGTTAGGTTTATCGGGATTAAATTTTATGTATGTTGTAATGGAGACAAATTCTACCATTACATTGCTGTGTGAAGTGTGATAGATTACAGACTTACTGTATGTTATTGTAGGCCCTGATTTATCTGACGAGACCAGTAATTCTGCGACCAGCCCCGAGGACTCCCAGACACAAGAGAACAAGTACCCAGAAATCCTCGAAACAAACCCAGTCCCACCGGACAATGACATCAAAACAGCAGGTATGGATAGAGCTACGAAATCCCACCACTGGTATCACTGAATATCAAAATATTAGCCGCATGAGTGAAATATATTTTGTATTACTGAAGATACTTTGTACTTTTAGATATTCTGTTTATTACATTTTTATAACAAAAATTCTGGGTTAGCTTTTAAATTTCCCTGTTGCCATTGAAATTTGTATGCAGTGTTATGATTGGTTAAATCAGAAATGGTGAAAAAATATCACTTTCATAGAATGAATGAATAATTTTTGATATTTCACTGGTAAAAAAACCAAACTTACGGAGCATGCAAATAATAACTAAAAATGAAAGAAAAACAAACTTTTCTGTCACTTTATTTTAGTTTTATGTAACCTTATAGTATTATAGTGTTCAACAGAGATCCTTACAATGAGATGAACATAGTAGTTGGAAAATAAAGGCTTCTCAACATCCAAGTACAGTTTTCTTCTTTTTTGTGGTCGAGATGTCGTCAATAAAATACAAAAGTACTTCAGGGCATATATGAAATGTTTTACAGAAGATATTTGTGTTACAGCTTGGACATGGGAGGTGGTACCAGGAGCGAGTGACCCCAGCAGTGCCCAAGTGGACACTTCGGAAACTGTATCAGACCTTGAGAACCACGAGACAATTAACCGTCGGCCAGTCGTCAATATAACTACCGGGGACAGTAGTTCACTCAGCTCCTCCCCTACAGAAGCATCTGATATTGCACTTGACAAAGTCACTAACAATTTTCCTGAGATTTTACAGGAGAGTTCGTTACAGATCTCCACGTTCCCCGACAGTCTGAGAATGAGGAGGAAGGGTTGTATGCTCCAAGGTCGGATGTTCAGTTTGATGTTCCGGAGACTGACACAGATGAGTCTGAGAGAGAAAGAGGTCTTACTGCCTTGTGTGTAGGTAAGGCTGAATTTATGTATCTGTGTGTATGATTATCTGTTTCTAGATCTATTATCAGATTTTTTTTCACAAGCTTTTATGTTACTACTTAACACGAAGTAAAAATAAAGAGGGATGGGAGTGGGGGTGGGGGGGTGGGGGAGGGGCAGAATGTAGTAATGACTTTGTCCATCTTTTCAAATTTTGTCTTTAGGATATTTCATGGACTCCTGAACAGATTTAGTTCATGTTCACATCATATCACCGCATTGTCAAGTTCTGCACCTGATTATTTAAATTAGAGTTTGGTGGTCATCAGTCAATGTTAAAGGTCAAAGGTCACACTTTTTTAAAAGGAGTTTGTGGTTTATCAAGTGAGTCACTGCACACTTTGCTGTATGTTTTACAGGGCTACTCCAGACCTTGTCAAGTGTCCTGGTGACCATGCCTGATAGTACTACACAGAAGGTTTTCAACAAAGTCCTCAAACCTGATATCCTCATTGTCCTGGCACACAACAGTTCTCCTCAAATAAGGACAGCTGTACTTAAGGTACATTTCTCAGCAATACAGCTGTACACTCAATATACATGTAAATGTTTAACTCAAATTTCAAATCTGAAATTATAAAAAATTCTTCACAATGTTTTAACATGCTATCATGTTAAATTAAGTGAACTGTCTATATACCTGTCACTATGACCTCTCACCTTTACGATCTTACACAACAGTTACTGATGGTTTACCTGAAGAGAGCTACGCTGACCAACTCTGACCTGGTGGACACTTTTCTCCAAAAGATGGGGTTCCTTCTGATCAGTGCCCAGATGTATCAGTACCCCACCCACCAAGAACAGATAGAGGAAGTCATCTCGCTTATCATAGGACGACCTTTCACCTTCAGCAACAGGTAAGCTCCTCCACGGACAAATGTAACATAATTGTAGTCATGCTTTTAAACTCAATTTATGTACGGGTACTGAAAAGATTTCTTTAAAAAATTGCGTTTGATTTTTGTGTCTGTTGGTTTGACAGGCTTGACCTTGAGGACTGTTTGGAAGATCTGTCGGCTCTACAGCAGGCTGCCATTGGTCTCTATATATCTCTACTGGACATGACCGTGTATGACTCAGACCTTTGTAGTAGCAGTCTTCTTCTCACTCTACAGGTGAGTCACACATCACTGAACAGAGACAAGTCTTTGTTTACACTATACAGGTAGGTCACACATCACTGAACAGAGGCAAGTCTTTGTTGACACTATACAGGTAGGTCACACATCACTGAACAGAGGCAAGTCTTTGTTTACACTATACAGGTAGGTCACACATCACTGAACAGAGGCAAGTCTTTGTTCACATTACACAGGTAGATCACACATCATCTTACTCCCCTTCACTGATGAATTTCAAGTCGTATTACACAGGTGTGTTGATGGCCCCCTTCACTGATGAATTTCAAGTCGTATTACACAGGTGTGTTGATGGCCCCCTTCACTGATGAATTTCAAGTCGTATTACAAAGGTGTGTTGATGGCCCCCTTCACTGATGAATTTAAGGTCATATTACACAGATGAATTGATGGCTACATTACACAGATGTGTCATAGCAAAGTTAGTACACATGTGAGTTGTCAGCCAACTTACACAGATTACCTCTTGGACATGAGCTACTGGACACATCACATTTTATAGAAAGGTGATAGTTTAACTACAATATTTCAATTTACTGCCAGTGTTTAGTTTGAAGTTACACTACAGTTATTTTGTTATTTTCAGCTATTCACCAAAGACTCCGTATTTGGATCCATGATGTTAGAGGTTGGTCTAGTAGAAACCCTCACCAACATACTGGCTCGAATAAACAGATCCTACAGGTAGGCCTGTTCACTAAACTGGCTCTCTGTATCTTAATCTGTGTTGAATTCACTGCCTTTAAATAGTGCTGCATACGCTTCGTGTTATAAAATATGTCTTGACTGTATATTTAACACAATGTTAACACGTAGTAAGATAATCAGCCTCCTGTGTATGGTCCATGTGAATTGTATCTGTAGGGATGGTGACCAGGAGAGACTGGGAGAACACCAGAGGTGTATGGACACTATAAAAGTCCTGCTATCCACCATAGTGGTCCGAGAGTTCAGGTAAGTGTGTATGTGGCAAAACACCCAATCCCCTTCATTTTGAGATGGAGATTTCCAACATCTTTTGGCCATTGCCATTTTATTGGAGGTGGGAAGCATATACCTAGTGTTACTGTGTCTCATCTGGTTCCCAAATCATTATTATCACTCTTTGACTAGCACCTTCATTTTGAGAAGGAAATTCCCAACACCTTTTGGCCATTGCCATTTTATTAGAGGTGGGGAGTATATACGTAGTGTTACCATGTCTGGTTCCCAAATCATTATCATCACTCTTTGACTAGTACCTTCATTTCCTTTATAAACTTTATCAAAATACATACAAAATTCGAGTACCTATCAGAATACTTAGTATCTTGAATGTGTTTATTTTTCAAGGTTCTAAGGTCAAGGTCATTATTTATTACTAGTGATAACTAGGTAACTCAATTTTCCCCCCTACACAACTACCATCACGTCTACTACGACAACAAACCTCTTATCTTAGGGTTGGTGTACCAAAGTCATTTCTGACTACCGGGTATGCTGTTTTTTGTAAGTATCAATAATGTGAACTTTGACCTTTGATCTTTGACCAGTGCCAGTGGATCATTACATCTACAGAGGGTAGAGGAGGTCATGGAGCTGCTGAGATACCTGGAGGAGAAAGAATTACATAGAACAGGTAAACGGCTTATAGATAAGGCACAACTGTTACAAAACTATAAATTATCACATGCACATCATCTTCAGATACGAAGATATAGTCTGTTTTCAGGTCATTATTTGTAGAGTGCTCTAGGGTTAATTTTCTTTGTGGTAAAACTTAAAAAACAAACCTAGAATTCAATAATCATTTTTAGCTCACCTGCCCGAAGGGCAAGTGAGCTTATGCCGTGGCGCGGCGTCCGTCGTCCGTCCGTCGTCCGTCTGGCCGTCCGTCCGTCCGGCCGTCCGTCCGGCGTCAACTTTTCCATTCAAGCAACTTCTCCTCAATAACCAAAAGGCCCAGAGACCTAATATTGGGCCTGTAGCATGCTGGGGTGAAGGGCTACCAAGTTTGTTCAAATGAATAACGTTGACCTTCATTCAAGGTCACAGGGGTCAAAAAGGCTAAAATCTTTAAACGACTTCTTCTCAATAACCAAGAGTCCCAGGGAGTTGATATTAGGTCTGTAGCATGCTGGGGTGAAGGGCTACCAAGTTTGTTCAAATGAATGACCTTGACTTTCATTCAAGGTCACAGGGGTCAAATATGCTAAAAAAAAATTAAACGACTTCTTCTAAATAGCCAAAAGACCCAGGGACTTGATATTGGGTCTGTAGCATGCTGGGGTGAAGGGCTACCAAGTTTGTTCAAATGAATGACCTTGACCTTCATTCAAGGTCACAGGAGTCAAAAAGGCTAAAATCTTTAAACGACTTCTTCTCAATAACCAACAGATCCAGAGACCTAATATTTGGCCTGCAGCATGCTAGGGTGAAGGGCTCCCAAGTTTGTTCAAATGAATGAACTTGACCTTCATTCAAGGTCACAGGAGTCAAAAAGTCTAAAATCTTTAAACAACTTCTTCTCAATAACCAAGAGGCCCAGGTAGTTGATATTGGGTCTGTAGCATGCTGGGGTAAAGGGCTACCAAGTTTGTTCAAATGAATGATCTTGACCTTCATTCAGGGTCACAGGAGTCAAAAAGGCTAAAATCTTTAAACGACTTCTTCTCAATAACCAACAGATCCAGAGACCTAATATTTGGCCTGCAGCATGCTAGGGTGAAGGGCTCCCAAGTTTGTTCAAATGAATGAACTTGACCTTCATTCAAGGTCACAGGAGTCAAAAAGGCTAAAATCTTTAAACGACTTCTTCTCAATAACCAAGAGGCCCAGGGAGTTGATATTGGGTCTGTAGCATGCTGGGGTAAAGGGCTACCAAGTTTGTTGAAATGAATGACCTTGACCTTCATTCAAGGTCACAGGAGTCAAAAAGACTAAAATCTTTAAACAACTTCTTCTCAATAACCAAGAGGCCCAGAGACCTAATATTTGGCCTGTAGCATGCTGGTGTGAAGGGCTCCCAAGTTTGTTGAAATGAATGACCTTGATCTTCATTCAAGGTCACAGGAGTCAAAAAGGCTAAAATCTTTAAAGGACTTCTTCTCAATAACCAAGAGGCCCAGGGAGTTGATATTGGGTCTGTAACATGCTGGGGTAAAGGGCTCGCAAGTTTGTTGAAATGAATGACCTTGACCTTCATTCAAGGTCACAGGAGTCAAAAAGGCTAAAATCTTTAAACGACTTCTTCTCAATAACCAAGAGGCCCAGGGAGTTGATATTGGGTCTGTAGCATGCTGGGGTGAAGGGCTACCAAGTTTGTTCAAATGAATGACCTTGACCTTCATTCAAGGTCACAGGAGTCAAAAAGGCTAAAATCTTTAAACGACTTCTTCTCAATAACCAACAGATCCAGAGACCTAATATTTGGCCTGCAGCATGCTAGGGTGAAGGGCTCCCAAGTTTGTTCAAATGAATGAACTTGACCTTCATTCAAGGTCACAGGAGTCAAAAAGTCTAAAATCTTTAAACAACTTCTTCTCAATAACCAAGAGGCCCAGGTAGTTGATATTGGGTCTGTAGCATGCTGGGGTAAAGGGCTACCAAGTTTGTTCAAATGAATGACCTTGACCTTCATTCAGGGTCACAGGAGTCAAAAAGGCTAAAATCTTTAAACGACTTCTTCTCAATAACCAACAGATCCAGAGACCTAATATTTGGCCTGCAGCATGCTAGGGTGAAGGGCTCCCAAGTTTGTTCAAATGAATGAACTTGACCTTCATTCAAGGTCACAGGAGTCAAAAAGGCTAAAATCTTTAAACGACTTCTTCTCAATAACCAAGAGGCCCAGGGAGTTGATATTGGGTCTGTAGCATGCTGGGGTAAAGGGCTACCAAGTTTGTTGAAATGAATGACCTTGACCTTCATTCAAGGTCACAGGAGTCAAAAAGACTAAAATCTTTAAACAACTTCTTCTCAATAACCAAGAGGCCCAGAGACCTAATATTTGGCCTGTAGCATGCTGGTGTGAAGGGCTCCCAAGTTTGTTGAAATGAATGACCTTGATCTTCATTCAAGGTCACAGGAGTCAAAAAGGCTAAAATCTTTAAAGGACTTCTTCTCAATAACCAAGAGGCCCAGGGAGTTGATATTGGGTCTGTAACATGCTGGGGTAAAGGGCTCGCAAGTTTGTTGAAATGAATGACCTTGACCTTCATTCAAGGTCACAGGAGTCAAAAAGGCTAAAATCTTTAAACGACTTCTTCTCAATAACCAAGAGGCCCAGGGAGTTGATATTGGGTCTGTAGCATGCTGGGGTGAAGGGCTACCAAGTTTGGTGAAATGAATGACCTTGACCTTCATTCAAGGTCACAGGAGTCAAAAAGGCTAAAATCTTTAAACAACTTCTTCTCAATAACCAAGAGTCCCAGAGACCTAATATTTGGCCTGTAGCATGCTGGGGTAAAGGGCTACCAAGTTTGTTGAAATGAATGACCTTGATCTTTATTCAAGGTCACAGGAGTCAAAAAGGCTAAAATCTTTAAACGACTTCTTCTCAATAACCAACAGTCCCAGGGAGTTGATATTGGGTCTGTAGCATGCTGGGGTGAAGGGCTACCTAGTTTGTTCAAATGAATGACCTTGACCTTCATTCAATGTCACAGGGACCAAACAGGCTAAAATCTTTAAACGACTTCTTCTCAATAACCAAGAGGCCCAGGGAGTTGATATTAGGTTTGTAGCATGCTGCAGTAAAGGGCTACCTAATTTGTTCAAATGAATGACCTTGACCTTCATTCAAGGTCACAGGAGTCAAAAAGGCTAAAATCTTTAAACGACTTCTTCTCAATAACCAACAGTCCCAGAGACCTAATATTTGGCCTGTAGCATGCTGGGGTAAAGGGCTACCAAGTTTGTTCAAATGAATGACCTTGACCTTCATTCAAGGTCACTGGAGTCAAAAAGGCTAACATTTTAAAACGACTTCTTCTCAATAACCAAGAGTCCCAGGGAGTTGATATTGGGTCTGTAGCATGCTGCGGTAAAGGGTTACCAAGTTTGTTCAATTGAATGACCTTGACCTTCATTCAAGGTCACAGCAGTCAAAAAGGCTAAAAATTTTAACAACTTCTTCTCAATAACCAAGAGTCCCAGAGACCTAATATTTGGCCTGTAGCATGCTGGGGTGAAGGGCTCGCAAGTTTGTTCAAATGAATGACCTTGATCTTCATTCAAGGTCACAGGAGTCAAAAAGGCTAAAATCTTTAAACGACTTCTTCTCAATAACCAAGAGTCCCAGGGAGTTGATATTAGGTCTGTAGCATGCTTGGGTAAAGGGCTACCAAGTTTGTTGAAATGAATGACCTTGACCTTCATTCAAGGTCACAGGAGTCAAAAAGGCTAAAATCTTGAAACGACTTCTTCTCAATAACCAAGAGTCCCATGGAGTTAATATTGGGTCTGTAGCATGCTGGGGTAAAGGGCTACCAAGTTTGTTCAAATGAATGACCCTGACTCGCATTCAAGGTCACGTCGATCAAGTATGCTTAAATCTTTAAATGACTTTTAGTGAAAAGCCAAAGTGCAGAGAGACATTATTATATTGGTCCTGTAGCATGCTTTCAAATAACTGCAGGATCCATATATGAAAAGATCACTGCATTGCAGGTGAGCGATTTGGGCCCATTGGGCCCTTGTTATGTTTACATATTTTTGTTTTGTTTTACAGGAAATAAGGCATGCAAACAAGCCCAAAGTGTGCGAGTCATCCAGTTACATGTGATGTCAAGTATCCTACACTACATGGAGTGTGCCAGTCAGGAAAACAGACCTCTGTGGATGTCACGCCAAACGTCATCACAGGCCTCCAGTATTTATGGTAAGTAATGGGTACCATGTGAGCTCGAGACCAGAATCATCTCGGTGGGCATCATTAGCAATCTTGATGGCAATTCCAACCCACCAAACAGGCCATGTACATTGTAAGTCGACTGGATGGTAAGTCCAATCCACCAATGTGAACTGTTAAATGCCATGCTGTAATCACATCCTTTTGATCACATGTGTTTTCCAAGATAATCTTATTAACCAATATGACATGTAGTAGTTTTACTTGGATTTCAATATGGTAAATAAGCCTGTTATCAGTATTTTACACAACGTATCACTTTTATACTGAATATTTACAAGGAAATTAAGAGGACATTATTGTATGTATATTAAAATTTTGTGAAATATTGAGTTGTGATTCACTGTAAGATGATACCTCAATTCCTGCAGTAACTCAATTCCTGCAGTTAAATCAAATTATATAAATTTTCCTCCACAACACGATGTTCTGTCATCTAGAACAGTTTCTTTACCGCCTGCTTTAACAAGAAATGATGCTTGTGGCCTGCTTTAATGTTGATGCTGGCTTGTTTGATTGTAGGAGCTAGTCGACCCAGGCACACTTTCTCTTCACCACAGTTTCCTTCCCAAGGACACACCCCTTTGGGGTACCCCTTCCAACCTTACCTCCCAGCATTTGGCACAAACAATCCTTCCAAACAGACCACCTCAAAGTTCCATCTTTCGTTAGATCTTCCGTATGAGGAAACGCCTTCCAGCGACACGGAAAGTCACTTGTCCTATGGAAGTATGAGAGTATTACCAGGAGTCAGTCGGACCATCTCCGTGGACCAAAACCAGTCAAAGCAGGGAAAACCTGGTATCATCACGTCAGTCCTGGAAACATTTGGACGTAAAAAACGACTTAGTGTTATTCCAATTACACACTCGGACCTCATTGACCGGTTCAAACACTTTATGGTCATGGCTGTCAATCTGTTTGTCTTCACAGGTAAATATATACATCTCTCAAATATTAGAAAAAATATGTTTGTAGCAGTGACTTTAAATTGAATTTTTTTTAACAGAAAGTGTACTGGCAGATATTCACCTTAAATCTGAAAATAGCAGAAATATATTGTTAGGCAAATATCAAATTATGATTGCAGTATGAATAGATTGCTGGGTTTAGATTTATTATTGAAGGCTGTATGTATTTCCCCCTTGAAAAAAATACCATCATATAGCTCCTTTGAGTTAATTTTGCCCTGAGAATTCTCTACTGCTTTGCTGTGATAGCTCAGTCCATTAGAGCACTGGTCACGTACCGTTTGAGCGCTGGTCACGTAAGTTCAGGTGAAGATTCGAGGTGCATGGTTTGTTGCTCCCTACTATGTTGCTTTGTATTTCTCTGGCAGCTGAGATGCGGGCCGGTCTCTGCTATCATAGTTGTGATCTTGGGCAAGACACTTTATCCTTATTGCTCTGGATGGCACGCAATGGCCCACCCATGCATGTGTTGTTCAGTGAGGTAGTTACTGACTACTACAAGGAGACCCCGCCTCAGAATGACCCAGGTTATTCATGGGGCGATAAACCCCGCAAATAAACAACAAAAACTCTTCTTTGAATGGTTGTATGTATGTTATAACAGACAAAGAGACTGTGAAGAGAGAGGGGTACACTCGTACCCTCAACCTGCTGTTTGAGAGGTCAGAAGTGGACAGCATGGAGACATTACATATACGCAAGCTATTTGAATTCCTCTACCGAGCATATGAAATGACACTTAGTCAGGTAAGACTTCTTCAATACTTATATAACTCATATTTCTTTAAATTATTTAGCAGTTCTTGTTTTTAGCCAACCATCATCAGATGGTGGGCTATTCAAATCGCCCTGCTTCCGTGGTCCGTGGTCCGTCCGTCCGTAAACAATTCTTGTTATCGCTAATCCTCAGAAAGTCCTGAAGGAATCTTTCTCAAATTTCATATGTGGGTTCCCCTTGGTGCTTAGTTATGCATATTGAATTTTGAGACCAATCGGAAAACAACAGGGCCGACAGGCAGCCATCTTGGATTTTGACAATTGAAGTTTGTTATCGCTATTTCTGAGAAAGTACTGAAGGGATCTTTCTAAAATTTCATATGTAGGCTTCCCTTGGTGCCTAGTTATGCATATTGCATTTTGAGACCAATAGGAAAACAACATGGCCGACAGGCAGCCATCTTGGATTTTGCTAATTGAAGTTTGTTATCGCTATTTCTGAGAAAGTACTGAAGGGATCTTTCTCAAATTTCACATGTAGGCTCCCCTTGGTCTGTAGTTCTGCATATTGCATCTTGGGACCAATAGGAAAACAACATGGCCGACAGGCAGCCATCTTGGATTTTGATAATTGAAGTTTGTTATCGCTATTTCTGAGAAAGTACTGAAGGGATCTTTCTCAAATTTCATGTGTAGGTTCCCTTGGTGCCTAGTTATGCATATTGCATTTTGAGACCAATCGGAAAACAACATGGCCGACAGGCAGCCATCTTGGATTTTGACAATTGAAACTTGTTATCACTATTTCTAAGAAAGTGCTGAAGGGATCTTTCTCAAATTTCATATGTAGGTTCCCCTTGGTGCCTAGTTATGCATATTGCATTTTTGAGACCAATCGGAAAACAACATGGCCGACAGGCAGCCATCTTGGATTTTGACAATTGAAGTTTGTTATCGCTATTTTTCAGGAAGTACTGAAGGGATCTTTCTCAAACATTTTTGTAAGTTCCCCTTGGTCTGTAGTTCTGCATATTGCATCTTGGGACCAATAGGAAATCAACATGGCCGACAGGCAGCCATCTTGGATTTTGACAATTGAAGTTTGTTATCGCTATTTATCAGAAATTGCTGAAGGAATCTTTCTGAAATTTCATTTGAAGGTTGCCCTCTGTGCCTAGTTATGCATATTGGATTTTGAGACCAGTCAGAAAACAACCTGCCCGACAGGCAGCCATCTTGTATTTTGACAATTGAAGTTTGTTATCGCTATTTTACAGAAGGTACTGAAGGGACCTTTCTCAAATTTCATATGTAGGTTCCCCTTGGTCCCTGGTGTTGCATTTTGGGACCAATCCGAAAACAACAGACAGCCATTATCGCTAAATCTTAAATTTTATATATAGGTTCCCCTTGTTTGAAAAGTACTAGAGGGCTGTTTCTGAATTTACACAGATTAGTAAGACTTAGAGGAAGGGAAAAGTAGAGAAAAAATCAATCTGACATGGAACCTCTGGGATCTCTTGTTTATCCCTCTGGGATCTCTTGTTTATTTTTTGTCTTTTGAGGAAAGATTGATTTATTCTATATTTTGAACAGAAGTTACTACTTTTCAATATTTTTTCCCCCCATAATGAGTGAATAAATTTTGAAAGCTTTTTTTGTTTTAGAACCGAATAAAATTTCAGCTTCTCATATTGAATATTATTTTTCACTATTCCTTGTATGTTACTATTGACTAGAAGAATTGCAGAGTCTTCTTTGCCTGTTATTTTTTTCCATATACATGTTTTACTTGGTTACCATGGTTACAGGACAGAATGATACCTAGGAAACCACGTAACAGTTTGATGTGGGCGGCCAGGGATGTGACCCGGGTACAGATAGGACGACTCATGACTTTTCTGCTGTCCCCGCGACAGGAAGTTGACAATAGGGCCTACGTCCTGTCCTTTTTTCATGGTGAGGTCAGGGGCAGTGAGATCCTCAAGGTCATCCTCAACACTGCCAATGATCAGGTATAGTCCAAACTTCTTATGTCATTTTGCCCCCATAGTATAATGTGCATGGATCTGGCACTTGTTACATTATCAATTCTTCCCCATGATAACGATAAGTCCTGATGAAAAATTTATCATTATTTTTTGGGCATATAATTTGCTTTACCCAGAAATATTAATTTTCAAATATCTGACACATGAAATTGCCTGTTGCAAAAGAAATGTTAAAGATTTTGAATTGAAATTGTATATTTCCCTATTCACAATGGAAAATACCTTCAGTAGTTGATATATACAGGTAGGGAACCATAAGGAAAGATCTGAAGATCTGAAACTGAAGTTGACTGAATACAGGAAATACTATGATTTATTTAATTCTAAAACTTAAATCATATTGCTTGTATGTGCAGGGAACAGAGATAGCTTACTACATGTTTGATTTACTGACCATCTGGGACGACTGTCTTAACACACAACAGAGGGAAGACGCTTTCAAAGTGCTCAACATCATGAAGAGCACAGGCATAGCTGTCGTGTCCCCGATGCCGAGAAAACAAAAGAACACAGAAGAGTACTTCAAAGAGGTAGTCATTGCTGATTGTACAAGAAAAATAATTCATTTTCAAAACTAAATATGGGTATATGAATTTTTTCAAGCTTGTGAATTTAGTGTATGCTAGCCGCAATTTTAGTTTACCTGCGAAATTTTTTTTTAAATTCTTGATTCATAAACAAATACATCAACTATCAGTATGTATTTTTAGAACTTAGGTGAATGTTAAGGCCCATGCACCTCTTGTTGTATGTACTGATATTAAAAAGTTGCAGTTTTAGTTTTATCTTGTATGTTACATCTGTAGATGAAGGTTGACATTGAAAATGCGAGTACAGACACGCCATCTTAGTATATAGGCGATAAATACCCTGTTGTACAGTATAAAATGATATGTTTTGGAGACATGCCCTACTACAACCCTTCCTGTAAGTCATTAGTAATTTTTTGAAATAGAGTTTGCTTTTAACAATTACCTTACCACTATTTTTTTATCAGGAGAAAAAGATGATAAGCATAAAGTTTGAAAAAGGAAGAAAACAAATCACAAAAAAACACTGTCAGACGATGGAAAGGTAGGTTGATGATTCATGTCAAATGCAAAAACTACATTGTATTGGTACTGGCCGTACTGCCAAACATTATTCAGTTGTACACATTTTACATATTAACACTTATTTCCAGTGACAAAGTTTATTTTCAAATATATATTACTATATGATGTTTTCATGGGCACAATTATCAATTAAAAAAAACAACAACAAAAACAGCCATGCGCTATAAAGTACGGGCCTATATATATGTCAAATGTACCAATTGGAGTGCTTGTTGATCAAGACCTACCAGCATTCTTCTTTTGTTCAATAACAAATTGGCAGATTATGTATATGTCAAATACCTTAGACATAATGATATATTTGAATGTGTTACTTCACCATTGCTGATTGATTAAATTTTAAAGGGTTCTAAAACGGAATGACAAGCTCTACTCACAGTTATCTACCCTTGCTATGGATATTACTCGAACAGTGACGAGACTGCAGACGACAGAGCGAAACAAGTTTGTGGAGCATATCAAGCGAAGCATGACGGAACACATACAGGTCAAAAAGTCCTGGCAGAACATTGTACAGAACCTCACTCATGAGAGGTATAATTTGGAAACTTTTTTTTAATTTCTTTTTTTTTCTTTTAAAAAAGACTATTTTAATAGATTTACAGTGTATGTGACATATGCGGACTGACAAGGTCTGTGCTGTCCTCCCTGTAGATAAGCGTTGCCCAATTACCATGGAAATTTTTCTCTCCACAGGGCCGTTTGGTATTGTGCCGACTCCTACCCACAGTCATGGCAACTCGACCCCACTGAGGGACCAAGCCGTATCAGAAAGAGGTTAAAACGCTGCCACCTCAATATTAAACCCAAGTTTCTCAGTGAAGACACTGCCTGGAAACTAGGTATTTATACAATATACACCTGTATGCAAACCACAGGAATGAAACACCTGTTGAACAGTGTTTATTTTCATCTTATAGTTTTTATTCCAATTCAGGTAAAGGTTAAACAGTCTGAGTTTTGGAGTTCGGTTATCACCTGTAATTTTCTTTTAATTGCAGAATCTGAAACAGTGGACCCGCCCCTGATCTACCTGTTTGAGGATGACCATCACATCTCTGACTCAGCTGCCCTCATATACCAGCTTTATCGTAATGAGAAGATTCAGTAAGTACAGAAGTATTCTATACTTCATAGTATAGAAATATCACAGTACTTTTCCTTAGTACATCGACAGGCATGGCCCTTAGTACATCGACAGGCATGGCCCTTAGTACATCGACAGGCGTGGCCCTTAGTACATCAACAGGCATGGCCCTTAGTACATCTACAGGCGTGGCCCTTAGTACATCGACAGGCGTGGCCCTTAGTACATCGACAGGCATGGCCCTTAGTACATCGACAGGCATGGCCCTTAGTACATCGACAGGCATGGCCCTTAGTACATCGACAGGCATGGCCCTTAGAACATCGACAGGCATGGCCCTTAGAACATTGACAGGCATGGTCCTTAGTATAGAGACTTGTGTTTCTCATTTAATTGACATCACATACTGTCCTGTGTTGTCATGGATGTTTCACTTTACTATCCTTAAATGACCTCAACCTTTGATGGGACGTCAACAATAATACATGGAATAAACTAAAATAAACTGTGTTACTTTAACTCATGCTGATTAGCCAAAAGTAAAAGCCAATTACGGTTACCATAACTTTTAAACTGATAAAACTTCAATTGCTCTGGATAGCATGTGATTGACCTCTCATATGTTGTTTAGTGAGGTAGCCACTGACTGCTACAAGAAGACATCACCTCAAAATGACTGTGGTTGTTCATGGGGTGATATATGATTATAGTACCTTCAAGCTGATACATAATAATATCAATAATGTGATAATGTAATACAAAGTCCTTAGAAAAAAATGTACATCATGATTCAAAAACTCTTCTCAGTACATCATGGCTATCCATATTAAAGATATAAAAAGCTTAATTGCGGTCCTTTAACTTTTTGAACGAACACAAATGAAACATTCCTTTAAAATAATTTAGTCTAAGAGAAAAACTTATTGTTTTCTTAGAATTACAACAGGACTAGAAATTAAGTAAATTGTACCTGTCTGTAGTTGCTTCCTTTTTAATTAAGTTTAAGACATTCAGAGTCATTATTTACAAGACAAATGATTACCTTACAATAATCAAGTGGCTTGTTTATCTTTACAGACACACCTGTAAATGTAAGGCTGTGTCCCCAAACAACGAGAGTAATGGCGAGCTCTTGATTGGTAAGTTTCCTTACAGTGACATATTATTTGTTGAATACATAGAAATATATAATAATATAATCTGTATCACAGAGACATGAATGACTAAAACTTAAACAAGGTTTTAACACTTTCACCCCTACTGGCCATATTGAACTTCAAATGATGAATGAATGGCAGAGTCCACTAAAGTTTCTTAGGGTTGAAAGGGTGAAGTACAATTTAACCTTTGAACTATTGCTCATGTTACAATATCTTAATATTCTAATCTCAATCAATCCTTAATCATAAGATGCTATTTATTCCCAATCCCTAGTAATACAAATTTCAGGGGATTATATGCTCAAAGTGTGACGGAGTAATTAGTTAATGTTTAGACAAGCATGAAGAGCTATGTGTACTTAATAAACTTTATCTAACATTCACTTTTCAGGAGAGAACAGCATCTTCTTTGTAGCAGACGAGGCGATCTCAGATGTTAACTATACTCAGGTATTGTAAACATTCAGTGTAGGTTGAATAAATGTCATTCTGTCAGTATCTGTATGATTGGATGTACTATGATATTCATACAGTTCTTTAACAGTATCTCACCGTTTTCAATTAAGATTTAAAAATCTTTAAATGGCTCAGAATTGACAAAAGTAAACAGAATCCAACACCAACTGTGTAAAATTTATTTGAAGGTATTTGTTAATTAAAAGAAAGGAAACAAAAAAAATAAAGTATATTTATGTAACAATTTTTTTCTGACTTACTCTTTTGTAATGATTAGGTGTTGCTAGGCAACAAGGACCAGCTGTCAATGACCTGGCCATATGAGGACGTTAAGGAGATTCGTAGGTGTTGGTACCAACTACGTGACATCGGTATTGAGATATTTCTCACTAGTGGCAAGACATGTATCCTGGCCTGTTATAAAACAAAGGTGAGTTGTCGGCACTGCATCAGAACTATGTCAAATAAAGGTGAGTTCTCGTCACTGCACCAGAACTACGTCAAACAAAGGTGAGTTGTCGGCACTGCATCAGAACTATGTCAAACAAAGGTGAGTTCTCGGCACTGCACCAGAACTATGTCAAACAAAGGTGAGTTGTCGGCACTGCTCCAGAAGTATGTCAAACAAAGGTGAGTTCTCGGCACTGCACCAGAACTATGTCAAACAAAGGTGAGTTGTCGGCACTGCACCAGAACTATGTCAAACAAAGGTGAGTTGTCGGTACTGCACCAGAACTATGTCAAACAAAGGTGAGTTGTCAGCACTGCATCAGAACTATGTAAAACAATGGTGAGTTGTCGGCACTGCACCAGAACTATGTCAAACAAAGGTGAGTTGTCGGCACTGCATCAGAACTATGTCAAACAAAGGTGAGTTGTCGGCACTGCATCAGAACTATGTCAAATAAAGGTGAGTTGTCGGCACTGCTCCAGAACTATGTCAAACAAAGGTGAGTTGTCGGCACTGCTCCAGAACTATGTCAAACAAAGGTGAGTTGTCGGCACTGCACCAGAACTATGTCAGTATTTTGATCTTATGTACAATATGAAACATGTATTCATGCGTTAAGTTTTTCTATTATTATAATAGATGAAAATGTTTGAACACTTTTCAATTCTGAAAATATCATCAGTTAGCGTCAACAAACTTAAGATTACACACAAATAAGAAATGTTGTAGAGTTCAAACGTTCGTAACTTTTAACCATAATTGTTAAAGAGTATACTAAGAATATATATAAAAACACTACGGAGACTTGTCTTATATCGCCACTCAAGGAAGCATTGAAAATGGCCTTTGTATAGAGGTGGCCTTTATATAGAGATTTGTATGCAATAAATTATATTACATTGGGACTGGACTCGGAATCGGGCCGTTAACATACTCAACCTTTAGACAATATGGTTTACTGTCTTTTCACAGGAGAGAGATGAGCTACACAAGGTTCTGGCCAACCTTGAACTTCCTAACCTGATGGAGTCCGAGGACCTAAACCAAATCCTGCGCCTCTGGCTGCTAGGGGAGATAACCAATTACGACTACCTCACCTACCTAAACAAGATCTCGGGACGATCCTTTAACGACCTCATGCAGTATCCAGTGTTTCCATTTATACTGAAGGACTATGTCAGTCCTACGCTGAATCTCAGAGATAGTAACGCATACAGGTAGGCAAGATGCAGTGATATTTAGGACACAGATTCATAATGTATTGAGTCTGTAAGGCTCATGCTTGTTATGTTAGACTCATTGAAATTTTTAGTATCCACTGTATCTCTTAGTATTGGAACTCAATAGTATTATGGAATCCCCAGACAAAGATAGTCCTACTGGAATCATCTCTTTATCCTCAAAGGCACTACCATAAATCATTTATATTTTGTGTAGTATTTATTTTTGCGTTAACATGCGAGGAGAGTCTATCTTGAATTAAAATCCCTCGCAATTATTTGTAAAAAAAATGACACTTTTGGATGATGGCCAAACAATCGGTTACAGATATAGGAATCTTTTAGAGTTGATGAGTCTAAAAGATCATCATTCATAAATAAAAAGTTATTTCTATATCAACATTCCTGAAATCATATAGGCGAATATATCTGAAGAGGTGAGTTCGAGAAATAAAGTATTTGCAAAATCTAGGTGATTTACAGTATCTTATCTAAACAACTACATTTTAGTGTTAATCATTTGATATCTATTTTAGAAATCTGGAAAAACCCATCTCTGTACAAGAGAAAAGCAGGGAGGAAAAATACAAAAATAATTATGAGGTAACTTATGTTTTATCATTAAATCATGACACATCTATAGTCCTGGATGTTTCTTTGACATTATATACATAGCAAAACATTACAAATCTACGATGTTTGATATTTCTATAGAATTGTATATACAATATCTACAACAATCTACAGCAATGTATATCAGGGAATCTGCATTTTTGAAGCAATATATGATATTGCTCATGTTCTTAAGCAGCTGAATTCATTTAACAGTTTTGAAAGTTGTGAATATAAATACAATAAATGTCATGACCTTTAGTACACACTTTTAGTGTCTACACGAGAAGTATGTACTAAACTCTGACAGGAAATACATAGTTAACACGAATCTGTGTTTCCTGTGTCAGACCTGTTGTATCCCTGATGATATTTTTTGATTATTGAATCCTTATTTCTTTAACAATTTAGGTCCTGATGCAGGAGTACATCCGGGATGGCCATCATGACATTTCTGGTCTGAAGATGACACCGTTCCATTATGGCAGTCATTACTCCAATAGTGGTACTGTGCTCCACTTCCTTATCCGCCTTCCTCCCTACACCAAAATGTTCCTCAGCTACCAAGGTAACCAAACTAATTACAAAAGTCAATAACAAAAGAACACTACATCCCTACCTTAAATTATCCACGTGTCAATGACTATAGGTTTCTTCTCTGTCCATCTTGTACATATGTTTGTCAGCGCTCTAGCAGCTTCATTCCTTGAGGGGTTTTGGTAAACTTCACACAATAATATAGGACCATAATATCTAGGACAAGTTGCAGCGATTTGATTCATACCATACTTTCTCATCTCATATTTCCCCTCACAGTATACTTATTTTTCCTTGCCATACTTCATTCTATAAATCTTTACATGGTACATTTTTCAGATGACAACTTTGACCTGCCTGATCGATCCTTCCACAGTGTTGAGACAACATGGAGACTCGCTAGTTTTGAATCAACAACTGATGTCAAGGAGCTCATCCCTGAATTCTTTTTCCTACCAGAATTTCTTATAAACTCTGAAGGTAAGTGAATATCTGATGAAAGTCCCCTACAGAACTGATGTGTTGCATATGAAACAAGATCTTGTACTGTAACAAAGGCTGTTAATCTACATTACATTTTGTTTTTCTTGTGTAGGATTTGAGTTTGGTAAGCGACAGAATGACCAGCAGGTGTCCGATGTGACCTTGCCTCCTTGGTGTAATGGGGACCCCCGTTTGATGATCCTCGTCCATCGTCAGGCCCTGGAGTCAGATTATGTCAGGCAAAATCTTCACCATTGGATAAATCTGGTGTTTGGCTACCAACAGACAGGGCAAGCCGCAGTACAAGCCATCAATGTGTTTCATCCTGCGGTATGTACAACACCTTAAAGTTTAAATAATTTAATATGTAAACACATTATGCCTTTTCTCAGACTCAAAACTCAGTGTTACAATACACTGTATTGATAGACCCCATGCCCAGTGTTGCAGACCTGCCTGTCTGACTTCATATATGTTACACACACCATGTTTAACAGCATTATGACCTCATCCAGACCTTTAGTTTAGTATGACCCTTGTTATAACTCTGCTGGACCATCTTTGTCCTACAATCCATTATGACAGTTACATGTCTACACTTTGACCTCTGACCCTTGTTATAACTCTACTAGACCATCTCTGTCCTAGAGTCCATTGATAGTTACATGTCTACACTTTGACCTCTGACCTTTGTTATAACTCTACTAGACCATCTTTGTCCTAAAATCCATTATGACAGTTACATGTCTACACTGTGACCTCTGACCCTTGTTATAACTCTACCAGGCCATCTTTGTCCTAAAATCCATTATGACAGTTACATGTCTACACTTTGGCCTCCCACCTTTGTTGTACAGAACTCTACTAAATATCTTTGACCTCTGACCCTTGTTATAACTCTACTAGAACTTCTTTGTTTTGAAACCCAGCGTATAGTAACTGCCCCTACATCATCATCAACACTAAACACCACTATTGTACAGACTTCCATGTCTGACTTTTTGATTTTGACTCCGGTGTTTCAGACCTACTTTGGGATGGACATTGACAGTGTGAAGGAGCCTCTGAAGAGGCAGGCCCTAAGGACCATGGTAAAGACATACGGACAGATGCCTAAACAGTTGTTTAAACAGCCTCACCCTCAACAGGGGCAGGCTCAACCGGGAATTCTCAAACAACTAATCGGCCAGACGAGTCACGGCCCTGACCTGGACTACAGATCTGCACCCTACGTGGTATGTTTCATTCAGACTAATTTGGCCGTGTATGAATTTATATGAGCAAATTTGATTTGCGCAAATGATAAGCCGCCATATCTTGTTTGCCAGTTAGCTGCTGGAGACTGGATTACAATTTTCTCCCATACTGTGCTGTTTTGAAATAATCATTTGAATACAGGATAAAATTACAGCCATGATCTGTTTGTTATAAAGTTACAATGTGATATTTGATATTATATTCCAATTGTTTAAAATTTGTGATTCGTGTCTTATTTTTTTCAGCCGAGTGTGGTGCCCTCTGTTTGCGGCTTGAAGTGGGGAGTGTATGCAGGGTCGCCCCAGTTGGAGCCCCCTATTGTTGTCTGGCAGGAGAAGTATGAAACAGCCATGGCCTCCCTGTTTACTTTGTCAACTGGAGAAATTATTGGTGTAGGGGAGGACAGTTACTGTGTTACAATGAACAGCAAACAGAAAGGTGGGTAGCTCAGTTAGTTAAAGGAAAACACTCTTTCTGGCTACTGATGAGAGAGGGGGCATTCAATAATGTAAGAATTAAGTGACAAGGAGAACACATTTGTTGAACAGTAGATAGAAATGGGGAGCTGTTTCAGACTTTGGTTATTTAATTCACGTAAATACTTCCAAATGGAATAAAGTTACAGATGACTTAACTACCTCCCTTGTCTCTCCGGAAATTTTGACCCTGAAAATCACTGTTGGGTCTAGGAAATGAAACAGCTTTTTGATGTAGTTTCAATTCATTTTTGGCAGTACTGTTTCTAATTTTCAGTTTACATGTACATCAGAGGTTGCTAATATCTCATATGTCTTCTGTAAAATCACTAGCACTATCATGAAGAATAATATTTTTCAACCAGAATATTTTATCGGATGATAAAGACATCAGTACAATTTGGAAATACAAAAAATCATAAATCTTATAGATTTTAACTTTGATTCTAACCTTTGTGATTTGTAGCTGACTGTTTTGTCTTGGTTTTAGTTTCCACAGTGAACTTCTCCACAGACGTAACATGGGCAGCCATCATTGACTGGCATCAACCAGGAGGAATCCTCAGAATAAAAAATGACAAAAATCGGCCAAAAACAAACTTTCTACAACACAGCCCATTTGAACAGGTAAATATGACAATGATTATGTCATTTCTAGGTGATAGGGGAGGGAGGTATACAAACTATTTAATATGAAGGTAAAAAGGTTGAAGTTACTATGAGTAGAATTTCCAATTTCTTTCATTATGTAGGTTTTATGTTCACAACAAACTAATTTTAAAGTAAGTCATTGATGGTACTAGCAACAACTCTCACATTCATTTTTACATGTATTTACATATCTTACAATCTTTCCCACAGTTATTTTAGGTTTGATAGTTAACATTTTATCCAATAGGTTTTCACTATTTGCAATATCTTTTCAGATCACATGTTTGGCATCCGTACCAGACTGTCGTCTGCTGTTTATCGGCGGTACTGGTGGTGTGATCACAGTGTACCAGACCATCCACAACCAGGCCAAGGTTAGTGGTCTTTAACCTGGATAGTTAAGTTCCGTACTTGAGTCAAAGTTTTGTTAGAAATACCTTGTCATTGTCACAATAAAATCTGTCTTGTAATCGACTAGAGTACCGTAATGGCCTGTTACAAATCACAATTACAAAGAATATAAAAGGTGTTACAGGCCACTAGGAAAGATTCCATCTTTTGATGTAAAATAAATCAAATGTAACATCAGGATTGCATGCATTAAATGAAAAATGCAGTGTAATAAAACAGGTGTCGATTTGAGTTACAGTTAATCCAGGATGTAGGGACCTTGGCTGATAGACCTCATATTAAGTACATTACATAATGATATGATATAGTTTGTGAACCTGGTTTGTTAATGTGTATATTGTTTTACCTGTAGGAGAGTCACATACAAGTGAGGGGCAGTAAAAGGATGCTACACGGCCACACAGACACCATCTCCTGTCTGGTGGTCAGTAAACCCTTCAGTGTACTGGTCAGCAGTAGCCATGACAACACCTGTATCATCTGGGATCTCAACAGGTGAGAGATGAGAGAGGGTGTGACCTTGACAGTGGAGAGAGAGGGTATTGACTTTGACAAATGAGAGAGAGGGGTGTGACCTTGATGATGGCAAAAAAGGGTAGTGATCTTCACAGATGAGAGAGAGGTTGACCTTGACATATGAGAGACCAGGATATGACCTTGACAGATAGGAGAGAGTGGTATGACCCTAACATGTGAGAGAGAGGACATGACCTTGAAAGGTGAGAGAGAGAGAAGTAACCTATATAGGTGATAAGAGAGAAGGGTGTGACCTCAGTTATTGCATTGTATTAAAACATGAAACATCAAAAAACATACAATGACATCTTTACATTTGCCTTGCCAGGTTGTGCTACGTTAGGTCAATATCTACTCACAAGTCTGCGGTGAAGTTGGTGGCTATAAGTCCACAGCTAGGAGACATCGCCTCAGTCAGCAGTTACGGTATGCCATTTACCTTATTTTACATTAAATTGTTATGTCCCTGCCATGAAATGGAGAGGCATGTAGTGTTACCCATGTCCATGGCATCAAATCACATCCCAATGCAAGGTAACTAGCTAATCTCAGGAACTGCTGATGCGATTCTCACCAAACTGTGTTTTAGGGTGTCAAGTGGCAGTGGAAATCAGTGACATGTGATGGATATCTTGTATATATTTTGTAAATATATCTATATATAAACTTATCAACGATTTATTTTGTTTACAAATATCGTAAATCTAGCCTTCATATGCATGAATATCAACACATTGAAATCAGTAACTTCATCTGCTGTTTCAATACAAATGGAAACATTTAAAAACGTATAGCCCACATTTTTTCTGGTAAAAAATCCATAGATAGTCCGCATCGGCAGATAACCTGCACTAGACAACTTCTTATGTGAAAAACTGTATAACCCACAGGCAATACACAGGAAATTAGAAATTACGGTACAAGTTTGTGTTTCAGGGCCAGGGAGCTGTCTACAGCTTCACACCATCAATGCTGCCCATGTGGCCTCTTCTGTGTGTGAAGACACCATTCACTGTCTCGCGTTCTCAGCTGCCCCAGAAGGTCGATCCATCAATGTCATCGCAGGGGGTCTCAGCTCAGGAATGGTCAGGTGAGCATGACAGACTCGTACTCTCATTTACATTGCAGCCAGTTACCGGGGTAACTGGTAAATCTATAAAGGATGATCAATGATTTTTTATGAGTTGTCAGTAAAAATAAGACCATTTCCATAAGACTTGAATCATCATGTGACATCTATTATATATATATATTCCACATCTCATTGACATTCCTTGAAGACTTTGCATTGAGCATTTTATAATTACACTTGGTATAAGCTCTTTTTCTCTGAGGTTACTGACTAGTCCCAATCATCATACTTATATTTACACACTTTCTAGAATTTTATCTCTCCTGCCCAGGGGTCTAATTCATAATCTTTGACTTAAATTAGGGGTCCCTGCTTTTAGTCCCATTTCAATCAAAGCAAAAATATGGGCATGGGTGTATTTTACCAGAATTTTTCTAATTAAAACTTTGAAATTATTTTGGTGATGACATATGGACATATCAATTTACATGTGATTTTGTTTGACAGGCTGTGGAGCAGCTGGAACCTGACTGTTCTGAGGGACCTCCAACATGATTGTCTTCTTGCCAAACCAGTCATTAGGTACAGTTTCTTATCAGAAATTGTTGTCTTGTAATATAATCGGATCATACTAGATGTACACAAGTACACAATGTTGTTATATCCTGAATTAAGGCAGAATTTCCTCTGAAAATATATTCAAAAAAATTAAAATTGCAAGAAACTGTTGGTTAATATAGGATCTGCTGTAATTAAAGATATTTTGTATGATACCGTTAATGCATTATTGCAAATCAATCATAATAAATTCGAAATTTGAAAAATAATTCCTGCCTCATGTTTGTCATCTAAGAACATGAATAACCATGGCCTGAGGTCAAACTGAAAATGCAAATACACACAATGTACTGTCATGCGGGTTTGAGCTTGATTGTTCCTTCAAAAAAAATATCTACATGTAATTACCCCTACAGTTTCAAGTTGTAGTTTCAAAGAAGATATCTCTTGCGTTGAAATTTCTGGTGCAAGTGTATCTTTGTGTGATCTGTATTAAATGTTCAGCAGTTTTCTTGACCTATTTGATATCAAATAAATATGGAAGAATTGCAAATCCTAAAGCCAGGTTCCAATTGATATATTCTACTCTCTTCTATAGTTGTTCAGTTTAGAATATACCAATCCGAACCTGGCTTCAGGAGTTGCTCTTCTTAACTTATTTGTTTACTGTTTTTAAGAGGGCTCTGTGTCCACTAGGGATCCTCCTGGAGTCTAGTAGATGAATTACAATACAGATTTTGGTTCTTGTAGAATTTTTCCGAATGGAGATTTTCCCATATTCCCATAGTTTATTTCAGTCTGAAAATTATTTAACGCTCATGAAATAAAAATCATTATAATACAGAAGATGAAGTTATGGTAGTTATAAGTTAACTGTACTTTGGCTTTTAACGTTTCAGTCTTGCATACTCATGGGACTCCCAACGGCTCTGTATGTGTACTTCTGACGGAACTGTCACAATATGGGAGTCGGTTTCAGCCAGATCTTCAAAGTCGATACCACCACAATTCATGTCGTTCCTATAAACAGATATTCTCTGCATGGAAGTCAACCCTTATAGGGGAGGGAACAGATCTCTGTTGGTGAAGATTTCAAACCAAAATAAACACTCTATGTTCTATGTTTACACATTAGTTGAATTGTTCAGGGTTTGACCCGAACTGAACGAAAAGGTACGGTAATACAGTTATATAATATTACTCTCCGAATGTTTCCGGTGAATTTGTAATATTTGTGATAAGATCATTTACCCAAGCGGACTTTCAAATTGAGCTATCCTTGCCAAAGTTTAAGGGATCAAATCTTGTTTTAACATTCCAGACGTGAAGTTACTGGTATATATAGACAGAGAGGTTATCTCATTGTATTTGTAAATCACTAGGTACTGTGGGCCAACCTTATTAATACTTAACCCTTTCACCCCTACTGACCATATTGGACTTCAAATTATGAAAGAATGGCAGAGTCCACTAAAGTTTCTTAGGGTTGAAAGAATTAATGGAACCAAATAGTTTGATCGCTTTTTTCAAAGGAAGCCATCATTTGTAGAATACCATTATTGATCATTTAAGATATTGTAGATAGTTATAAAGTGTGGCTAAACTGACACCATTATCAGCGGATAAGTCCAACCTCCCGTAATTGTTGTTATATTTCTCAGTAAATGAATCTGAGGTGGATGCCATTATATGATAGTATTCTAATAGAGCTTGATAGAAGAAAAGTAAAAAAGCAAAGGGTTCTATAACTTCATAGAATTTATTATTTTACGTGTTTGGGATGGCTAGGCCAACCATCATCAGAATTTGATTTTAGTTTTCAGCTTATTGCCATCAAGACTTAGTCTTAAAATAGTCCCATATACATTGATATATCATGTACATATCTCTTGTGTGCCATTTGTATTACAGTTAACTTAATCAATTAGCATTTATCAAATTAAACATGTACATTTTTTAATAGGTACATAATATATATAGTAATTTATATGTCAGAACATGTGCTTTATGTGCTGCCTCTGAAAATAGGGGAGATAACTTTCATCTGCCTTGAGTAATATGTGACATGTAAGCTTGTATAATTTATATAATCTTAGAGGTGCCATAGAATGGTTTTATTGTAATGTTACATATCATGTAATTGTATATGTGTCTATGTGTGTTACATGTGTCAAACACAAACAAGTTATGTCCTATATATATACATGTATGTGTGTTATTATAATATATTCGAATTTATATTAAATGTAGCATTATAACGGCTGTTAAACTGAATTATTAGTTGAAGCTGCAGCTGTTCCATTCACATTTGCTCTCTGAACATCTAGAATATATCACGACAAAGTTTAGACTGGAATCACTGCCACTTTGTGGATAAAACAAAAAGACTTTTTGATCCTTTAATGTGCGTCAATGTTCCCAATCACCATACCATTAAACTGACTGGCTTTGAACTTTTTTGATTTTTCTCTGTGAACTTTCAAAAGAAATACATCAGCTTAGTGAATGGTCAGGCTTTTTCCTGACACAATCAAATGACAAGTTGTGTGTCTTTGATTTTGTCATGACATATTCCAGGGGTACAGAGAGTGAAAGTGAACGTAACTCATGGAGTATCGAGAATGGGGTACAGAGAGCGAAAGTGAGTGTAACCCATGGAGTATCGAGGATGGGGGTACAGAGAGCGAAAGTGAGTGTAACCCATGGAGTATCGAGGATGGGGGTACAGAAAGTGAAAGTGATCGTAACCAATGGAGTATCGAGGATGGAGAGCAAAAGTGAGTGTAGTTACCCATGGAGTATCTAGGATGGGGGTACAGAGAGCGAAAGTGAATGTAACCCATGGAGTATCTTGGATAACTTAATAAAATACTTACAGTAGGTGCAGTCTAAATAAATCACTATTTTCAGGTACATTACATTCCATAAATTTACCATTGAAAGTTTTGTGAACTATATATGTGTGTACATGTACCTGTGAAGAGTGAAATTTAGATATGGTTTTAGTCAAACTGTGGTAGCTACGTATACGAACAGTGTATAAGTTTAAGATGCTCTGTCTCACTTAAATTTTGACAGAGGTTCATTGTTATAGCCATATAAATAATGTACTATAAGCATAATACAATTGTATAAATATAAATAGGTTTTGATCATGTCATATACGCAAAGTTACACAAAGTTGTTATCTTATTATGAAGACAATGAATACCTGGGGGCATAGCTGTTCAGCAGTAAGTGTTCAGTAACGGGGCCAACCACACACACAGTTCTATATATTACTGGTAGTGTTCTTTGTCAAGTTTTACAAAGTGTTCAACTGTTGAGCCAGTCTTTTTAAAGATTGATTTTGAAAATACTAGTATATATATCGTGGTACAAATTTTTCATATTTCAAATGTACAAGTATGTATGTATTTTTTTTTTGATGATAAAATATGAAAGTGTTCAACTGTTGAGCCAGTCCTTTAAAGATTAAATTTTGGAAACAAATAATATAGGGTACATAGATTTTATATTACAAATTTAATGTAAAACTTTGTATGTAATGTTTCTGGTGATAAACTATAAAAAAAGTTTTGAACTAAAAATAATAAATAAATAAATAAAAAAAACTATATACAATACATGTACAGTATATAATGCTTTAGGTAAGAAATCCTTTTATTTGTATGTAAATGTTTCTATTATTAAGTATATGCATGTTATCATAAGACCTATTCTTACATAGCTTTTGTTACGAACACCTTTAATCAAACCTAGAGCCATTATATTAGAATGACTGTAGGTTCTCATTGTTTCACGATTCACATACCACATCATCACTTCAGAGCATCACAGACTTTTTTAATGGTAATGTGACATAATCAGTAACAAAAGAATTGGGCATGGAGTCAAAATGTTTGATACTTTAATATTCAAGTCAATCTGAGAAAATGTTGATTTGCAAATATTTACAGTGAATCTTCACTTTAAATGTGATAAACAGAATCTTACATTCATTTCCAATTTTTTATAAGATTCATGAAATGTGACATCTTTTTTTATTTTAGTAGGTCATTAGAGCCTTGTTGAAATAAAAAATATCTTACTGATATCATGCTTTAATCGAAAAATAAAAAAAAAAAAAATAAAATGTACCATGCAATTAAGGTCACGATACCATTAAATTGACTGCCTCTATGTATTTAGAGAGAGCAGTGAACCGTTCTTGTGTTATGAGTATTAAGATATACAGCAGAATATAACAGGGTAATTAGGTCATACACTGTATATCGGTATATACATCAACATACAATGTCAAATGTGTGTGTAGCTATAACATGATAAATTATATACACTATAGATAGGTTTTACAGGTATACCTATGCCAGTATTTTAGATGTTACAGAGCCAGATTTCCGATGCAATAGTCAATATATTTACAGATAATACTCTAGGTAATGGTATACCTAATGATTATTTGCCTAGTCATTTTGAATGTTAAAACAATGAACATGTCATGCATGCTTCAAAAGCAGTAGTAATTCATACATTTTTATATCTGACACTGAAAACTTGCTGATTGTGCTTTATTTGTTTTAATTCATCAAGATATTTTGACAATTGCTTGTGTACCTGTGACTACCTGTACGACTAGTGTGTTTTACCTTATAGGTCAATACTGTTATCTCTATAGTATCCCCTCTGATGTGTATCTGTATTGTACCTGTTTTAATCTGTATACATTGTAGCAAAGTTTAACTAGAATGACCTCTGGTGTTGTTCAACTCCCTGTCACTGTTGACCTTGGCGATCAGGATTCGATTCCCCGATTGGACATGAAAAAGTATTGGGTAACCTGCCCAATCATGTGGGATTTCTATGGACATTTCGGTTTCCTCCTACAGTAAGACACGTCCTGTGCTTCCATCAGGGCAAACAAGAGTTATCAGTGGTATAAGTTGATATAACTTGTTTCAAAATTGTTGTTAAACTATATTAAGTTTATAGTTGAAGTTGTTGACCTCCGATATTAAAACAGACTATAGACGAATAAATATTTATGTTGGGAACATCAATCTTTTATTTCAATCTTGTAAGTACCAGTAGGTGAAACCTATTATTTCAATATGTAGTGACTGTATACAAATGTATTATATAATAAGTATAAAGTGTACTCGGTACAATGAACAGGTGGACATGCCTAAAAAATGATTTTGTATTTGTGTTACATGAGTATTTATCGTTAAGTTCAACTTAACAGGTCATTCTTGTCTGACAAATATTTCCATTATTTGTATTTACACTGTGTTGTGTACCTAAACTGAATAGTATTTACCCCAGTTTACCTGAGCGTATCACTTGCCGTTTGTATACATTTTCATAACTATATGATTTTTAAAAAAAAAGTATTTCAGTAATTTAACAACATAGTGGTGACACTTTTATTTATTTTTAAAATCTATATGCATTGTTTTCAATGTAATATGTAATAGATATTCAGTTCAACATGTCACCAGTGAAGTATAAGAAATTATCAACTTGATAAAGTCTCATATCTCACAGTGATGATATAACTTTTGTTTACCAACCAGAACGGTACTTTCTATTAAAAAAGTATGCTCTAATTTGACACAGATGTTTTTCATTCCTTTTTTCGTCTTTAAAAAATGAAATAAAAGGAAAAACATATGGTTTCCCGATTTTCACTTGTATCAGAAAAACTGATATTTTCATTTGTGAAAAATATTGATATTCTGTCATACTTGTGAAATATATGTTGTATTCAACGGTAAGCCATTCAATATCCAGATATTATCCTCGAGCTCTATATATATATATATCTACGATTCGCTGCTTTAGCTAGAAATGTGTCCCTAGCTAGTGTTGAATATTAAGACTGTGATATGTTGAAGATTTTACTAGTAGAATTCCATATTGTTATTTTTATACCAAGTTTGTTTAAAACAAACTTTTAAACAGTAAAATACATTCTATCGATATTCTATTGTGTTGTCTTTCTTTTCAAACAAATTCATTAAAGACAGACAGTTACAGAAATGATCTCGTCATTATGTACGGACCATATCTTGATTCCTGAACAAGTCAACATTGGAAAAGACATTGTCAGAATCAAAACGTTTTTTACAGGATGCTGAATTTTAGCTAAAAAATCTCCCAATGGGCAATACAAGCTTATCAGATAGGCTGTGTCCTTGTTTGTCAAAATTTCCTTTAAAATTTGTACTGCTCCAGAAAACATGTCAAAGGATTGTAACTGATTTATTTATTCAGAAATCCAATTTTTGCCCCTTTCTCTCTGTCCCAAGAGCTCCACACCCTACACACCGATTCTCCTTCATTAAAGGAAACTCTAAGTACACCTTTGATTTTGATTCACATCTAGATTGGTGAAGGTTAGTTGTCTTTTATTTTCATCAAACTCAAAAACTATTAGAAAAGATTTTCTATTAATGATACAATCACTTCAAAATAGTTTGACATAATCAAAGTGAGATATTTTCAATTGGACTTGATGAAAAGGCAACCATTTGGTAGATCCTTGGAGTTCCATTTTCCTTCAGAATTCTGACAACTGCTTCACCAAGATATAACAGTCGGCAAGGGTGTCGGCCAATTTAAGCTCAGATGATGATGTTAGGGGCGAGGTGCCAGCGAGGGAAACTGACCAGTCTGTGCTGACATGGCTGTGTCCTTGGACAAAACACTTTCCCTAATTCCTCTGGATGGCATTTAACATGTTGTTCAGTGAGGTAGTCACTGACTACTACATGGAGACTCTGCCTCAAAATTGAACCTTAGCTGTTCATTGGGTGATAAACCCAAAAAACATTTGATAAATAAATAAGACAATTAAAACTTGATGAAATAATTAGTACGTAGATTTATTGCACTTACACATGACACAAAATTATATTCACAACTTTACAATGATTTCACAAAATGTAGTTAATATATTAAACAACATAGAATACTACAAGAGTAATAGTTCTGCTATAGTTCTATTAAAAGTGTATACAAAATGACTTTACAGTATTCCCATTGCAGTTCCTTGAATTGCCATAGAAGTGTTACATAATGTAAAATGCCTAGGTAAATTAAACTAATATAGGATGACATGTTGACACAGGGACTTGAGAATTTGTTACAGTCTATGCATATTTTAAAACCTATCCTAGTGTGTATAGCACATTTTCAGACTTTTTCATATGGGGCTAGATTAAATGCACGATTGGCACATCAAGATGCGTCTTTTATTGAATTTTGTCCAGCTCACTAAAACATCTAAAAATGTGCTATACACCAGGATAGCTCTACATACACACAGACAGTAACAAATTATTGGGCCCCTGTGCATTTTAGATGTTAAAGCAACATCTTATTAAAGGATTAAATTTGTTGTATTCATCAATTTTGGATTTTTTTTTTCATTCAAATGCAGTATGTTCAGTCTAGATCTGTTGTTACACTGCTGACATAAAATATCTTAATTGAGCTCTTCCTAAATAAACATGTATGTACAGTGACAGTATTATAAACCTTCTCCCAGTAAATAATTGATTTTCCCTGTATTATACTACATAGTATGATAGTTATATCTTATACTCATAATTTATAGTTTTAATTCTGACAGTAAAAAGAAAATATTAAAGCTTCAGAGTCAAAAATATTTCCAAAATATCCAAAATGGAGTAAGAAGATAAAGTGAAGTCATTATATTAAGAATTATATATAAATGATAATGACCCCATATCACAATCAACAATCATAAATTCTGCCCTTTGTTTGGTACATAAAAACACATAAATACAAGTTCAATGCAACTTGCAAGTGAATACATTCACATACATTTCAACTTGCTGAAAAATTAGCACATTGCGTAAAATAATAAATGTATATCTATATGAATACACAATATATAGGAATTAGTGAACAGATGAACATTATACATGCAACAAAATTAACATTTCTAGAAGGAACTCAGAATATTTTCCTACTTGTTGGAAGTTCTGAAATCCTGTTTATAGTTAATTAATAGATGAATTGTGATGAAATCGTTCACTTCAGTCTCTGATTTGAATCTCATTTCAGTCTCTGATTTGAATCTCATTTCAGTCTCTGATTTGAATCTCATTTCAGTCTCTGATTTGAATCTCATTTCAGTCTCTGATTTGAATCTCATTTCAGTCTCTGATTTGAATCTTATTTCAGTCTCTGATTTGAATCTCATTTCAGTCCCTGATTTGAATCTCACTTCAGTCTCTGATTTGAATCTTATTTCAGTCTGATTTGAATCTTTCTATCAGCATGACCCACAGACCATTAAAATTGATACAAGACATGCCAACATTACAAAAGTGAAATAATAGGCATACAAGTATAGCACCCAGTAATATTGACAGTATATATATCCCCAAAATACAATAAACCACACTGAACATTTTTATAGTTAATAATTATTTTAAGCAGATTATAAAGAAGATGGATACTTCCAGGGTTAATCAAATACATCCTTACACATTAAACAATTCTAGAAGTTCCTAATGAGTTTTAGGAAGAGCTATATGGTCAGATCTTTAGGTTTAAAAAAAGTTATATTCTGGTTTAAATATCTAAAATATGTAAAAAATACATGATAACATTTATGTGCAATAGCACTATACATATAGCCAGGCCACCATTGTTTCCTCTGTACTGTATTTACTAATATCAATTCTATGAAACATATTTTTTTTGTAAATATGCTAGTGACAAGTTTGAGCATACAACATTTACATGATTATAATCACCATTTAAACACAGGTGTTTAGTATCATCTGTATCTATAACAACCATATATTACTAATGCACAGAAAATAGCATAACAGTGCTGAAAATTGAGCAATTCTGTTTCAGCTAATGTAAGATTTACAAGATAAGGCAAAAATAAGTTATACCAAAAAGTACCTGCAATCATATTTCTTTGTATAATAAAATGCAAGTAAGTACATGTTTGTTTTTTTTTTATCAAAAAATTAAATCGTACAATGTGTGTAATGGTACCACAAGGCTGGTAAGACAGCAGCACAATTATAATCCAGATCTGTGAAGCGTTTGTGTGTTTACAAGTCATACACTGGTCCCAGTAGTGAGAGACGTCCTGTTACATGTCAAGGCTACCAGTTGTCAAGGAATGTGAATCCAGACATTGGAACAGATGAATCTGGTCTCTCTCCAGATACCTGTTTGAAAGTGAAAACAAAAGTTAATTGACATCATGAGGGAAAAACATTTTCTTTTATTTCCAGGAGAAGGCTTGGGTGTACAACCTATTGTGACAGTCCAGACTGTGAGAAATCTTGGTGCACACTTTGGTAGTTCTTTGAACTGAGAAACGGGTAAATGTTATTGTAAGTTACTTTTATCACCAAATCAGAAAACTTTTTGTTTATCTGGCAGTTCATCACCACAGATACATGCAAGAAGTTGATGCATTTGCTTGTAACTTCTTGGTTACACCATGCATGGAAATGCTTTGCTCTGTGCTATATCTGATATACTAATTAATTGCTTACAGATTTAGACGGTCCAGAACCAGAAAGCATTGAACCGTGCACCTTTTTTCTTCACTTGAGATTATGTGACTGGTGCTCTAACTGACTGAACTAGCATGACCCCTGGTCACAGTACAAGATTTTGATGTACACATTTACAGAGCAATAAATGGAAAACCACTTGAGTATTGATAAGAACTTGTTACCCTCTATATAGCTACCAACCATCACAATCACTACGTTCACAGACAGAATCCTCATTATGCGTTCCAAACTCTCGTACTGTGACTTACGGTAACTAGCTAGTGCTTTGGAAAGGTAGCAGCAAATTTGTGGAACAACTTACCAACCGCTACGTATATACCAGGAAGTCGATAAATTTGACCAAATTTAAGAAGATCAAAACTCAGCTGTTTATGTCTGCTTGTTAGACCCTGATGTAGATGCTCAATGCATTACATTACCTATTTGCTGGAGTTGATACCAGGAGATATGATTTACATGTTCTGGTTATGCTGTTGCACTTGAAGTATTATATTTATAATATCATGTAATGTGAGGCCCATTGGAGTAATTTTACAAAGATATAGTGAGCTGTACATGTATAAATAGTGTATATCATAATTAATCATCATATTATTTTGAAAGCCTATCATATCAAAATAGACTTGTTCTATTTCTGCCATCTTGGATAATTTCATTGCAAGATACCTCCTACAATAGGCCAGTCATTGACACTGCCATTGAACAATAACCAAAATACAGAAATAATTTCAAATCAAACATTTATGAACAAAACCAGTAATTGATATCATTTATCCATAAAAGTTCAAAATAATCATTTATCAAAGAGTTATCACTGCAATAAACATGCATGGAGTATAGTCTCATGTGTATCGATTACATACATACATGTTTGATGATGTATTTAATACTAACCTCAGATTCTCGTAAGACAACCATATCTGACCCAGATAGGACAGATCCATGTGATTCAGTGACCTCCAGCAGCCCTGCCTGATCATCATTTAGATCCAAAGTCCTTTTGGCTCCATCAAACATATCCGTCTGCTCCTCTCGCTCCATCATCTGTACTCTTGGCTCCCTTAACAACGGTTTCCTAGATGGTGATGAGGTTGTACTACTAATGCTTTCGGTCTCCTCATCAACGAGATTTTGTTCTCTGATGTTCATTACGGGATTATCAAAGACATTACTTTCTATGTCTTTGTGGGCCTTAGGAAATTCCTTTCTGGTCTGTTCATTCGTAACAAGTTCCTGTTCCTCTTCCTGTCGACGTTTTGAAAATGAGGAAGACAATTTCAATCTGGAAGCAACAGGTGACTTTGTCGATGCCTTTTTTGGAGACCTTTTAGAGGGTTGAGGAGCTGTTTGTGATGTTTCCCCCTCATTTTCTCCGGCAGGTTTGTTATCAGTGAGAGATGGTTGTGAAACATCTGAAACACAACTATTCCTTACGTTACCATGGCTACTGTGATCGCTTTCTTTGGTTTCCGGCAGTATAAAATTGTTTGGATCAGATTTCCAATTTTTGTACTTGTCAGTTTCCCAGATACTGGGATTAGGGTTGTAGACAAATTCTGGTGGTGCTGTTGGTCGTTCCTCATTCTCTTGTCCCGATTTGGACTTGGCAGCTCCTTTAGAAGGCTGGGGTTTGGAAAGCTTTTCTGGTTCCAAGTCTAAGAGATTAAGGTCTTGCTGGCTCTGAAATTGTACAATGTATGAGTTATTCACTTAACTGTTCAAGCAATGGACTTTTTAAAAATACCAAACAAGGAAAATGCTGCAGGTGAATTTTACCTCATGATTGTGTGGCTGAAAAAAATACTTGATCATGACATGTACAATATTCTGAACGTGTTTATGAATTAAACTGAGTTAATCAGAGTGGAGTCTAAAATCCCTGCAGCTGTTCAGCATATTAATTAGGGAAGTACAATTTGCATGCAGTTCCTAAAAGTCACGACTGGTCTGTCATGTCTTTGACTAAATATATAGGGAAGTATTTTATATATGTGTTCACAGTTTACAATATAACATACACTGACAAATTATATAAAGGGCTTTGGCACATACTCCAACATATAGTCCTATATTGATTTTAATACATAAATGTATTTATCTTTGGCATATATCTCTAATACTTAATTATATACCACTGACATTACTAATACACTACCATATATAAGTTTGACATATTATATACTGACAAAAATGTAAATACATACCTTGGACCGCCATGAAAATGGAGCCGAGTGCACATCTTGCCAGGACCATATCTACAATATGTAACATGAAACAGTTTATGTATACAAAAACATAATAAGCATAAGATCACAATGACAGCATAACATTCTTGTTATACCTCATAAATAACTTTTTTTATATATGACTAACATGAAAACTAATTAAATAATAATTACCTTACTAATTTTGACATTGCTTATATATATACTGGTCTGCCCATCAGGTTGAGGAAAAAAACCCAACTGGCGTAAAATTTGCAAACTCGCCTATTATACGCCAATTGAGGTAAAGCTTTGTTATTAAAGTTGCCAATATCACTTTAATATAACTTTTTGTCCAAGTCACACTGCATTTATCTAATTGTGAAATATCACACAAATCAACATTAATTTTCACATGGGAAGTACCAATAATTAATGAAATACCTCCAGTAGTGTAACATCATGTTTCTAAGTAGCCAAAGGCTTTCAGTAAACATCTTCTAGCAAAATATTATATATTTTTTTTGTAAATTAATGTGACTCGCTGTTTAATCCATTTTGGTTATTTCTATAAGTAACAAAATCCATACTCCAACAGGTATATAATAGGTGAGTTCGCATATATAATACCCAAGTTGGTGGTTTCCCCAAAACTTTTTCTTATATTTTTCATCAGTCTTTAAATAAGCTTTGACCATGAGATGATGATCCTTTGAACTGTTTATATATTTTGATATTTGAAAAATATGACACAATATTTTGTTACAATTGTATAAAAGAAACTGATGTGGTTTTATTTCAAATTATCCTATATTTGAGTAATTTGTGTATTACTCAATGTAGTAACTATAACTCAAATGCAGGACAAACTAGTACTATATTACCCATATGCATATGGATATGTGCTCAAACTGTTCAAAACCATATGCATGCAGACACGCCCATTGGCACTTGTTGTAAATGCCAAACTTACATCACTGTCCATGTCGACGATTATTTTCTCCCCTGATTGAATGTATAATTTTGGAAATGATATGCCATAATGACTGTCTTTTGCGCCACTAACGTATTTCTCTCGAACACTTCGGTCAACGAAAAAATCGTCAAGTGCCTCTTCCTGTTTCTTCCACTCCAATTCATTCCACTCTTCGTTCAAAATATTCTTTGCTATCTGAGTCTCGTGAACGATTTTCTTGGAGAGTGGGTTAATAGAGGCAAAATATGCCAAAGCTTTGTCTTCCATAATGAACAACCGCTCTCAAAACGAATGTAATAATGACTGAAGAGAGATCCTTTACATTATCACATCCGACATTGTTGACGTTTTCTCAATGTTGTTAAAACGCTTGAATGATTTTGGGAAGAGTGTACATGCAGGATTACCTCGTCCAGAGTTCTGGGCGACCTTCGTTTAGACCAAAAAAATAGTGCCGTTGATTCCTGAACTGGTTTTGAAAAGTGATACAATACACACATTTACATCATAGGCGCGAACAAGTATTTATCTACCAATATTTTATCTCATCATTTCGTATAAACAATTACATGGATTCAAATGAGTGATGTTAATTTATTATCTTGTGCAAATTTAGCTTTCATTTTTTGAATTATTTAGAAAGAAGATTAAGTAAAACAAAATGAATGGAGTTAAAATTACCTTAATAAGATCGAAGTTAACACATTGTACGTCAATAAGAGATGTAATTAAGGATATTTTCTGGTGAGAGGTCAAAATTTTCTGGTAGATAATTTTTTTCTCTTATGACTTTTTTGAAAGAGGAATAGATGACAAAACAAATAAATGCATTAAAATGTATATTTTGGTGTGCTTGTTTTGTTTTGTTTTCTTTCTAGTTCGTCTTTCAAGTGCCGGGTCATTTTATGCTGAGTGGCCAATTTCAAAACAAGAAATTTAATTATTCAATAGAATTAATGGAATAACAAAGATAAAAGTATTTAAAATTATTTTCTCCACTTCTTAAAGTATTCTTAATAATGTCTTAAACGCAATGTTATCAATAAAATAAACAATCCAAGGGCACCTATGGTTCATTTATGGCTCATTTTTATTCACGCTAAGGTAATCTAAAACTGATGAAAAAGATAAAATCAAAAAATAACGCAGTTACACCCCCTGACCGGATTAAACCAAAAATGAAACAGGACATATTTCAAAATAATCTTTTTTTTTAAAGTTTGTTATGAAAATGAAAGGATACGGAAGATTTTTTTTAATACAGAGAGCTCTACCTCCCTTTACGAGGATGACGGCTGACCTGGAGTTTCAAAATGAATAGAAAATCAACGTGTCCTATATGTTACGATAGTTTTAATGATATACCCTATATATACATTTTTATCTTGTGTTTACTTAGTGTCAGCAACTTCACAAGAGTTGAGCTACAGTTATGATGCTTTCAGTATCATTGCACAATTGGTAATTATATAAGGATATTAAAAGGTTGCTAACATCCAATATTTCCTTGGTTGTATGAAATAATTTTATTTTCACTAGTAATACACAAGTTTTGATCTTCATTGCATATTTCACATAATTCGAAAATAATACATATGTATTATTTTATACATGAAATGTCATAAGGTACCATAGCTATTGAAAAGATGAAATATGCATTTCGAACCGGATATTATAGAATATTAAAATGTAATAAATTATATATTTTATACCTCTGAAAGATGCGTTAATATTTACACCTGGTTTAGTTTCATAGTGTATTGATGCTTCACGGACTTTCAACTTGTAAATCGTACTGACTAGATTATTTTCCGCGTTTTACACTTCCCCTTAGATTTACCGGAAATGATGACCGGAACTTTCCGTCTGCCATGGGGCCCCTACCTTTGGGACCCGGTTTATATTTAATACAACAATACCAATCACATAACACATGGGAAAGAAATAACAAGCAACTGGAATCTGCAAAATCGATTTATCAATGATGAACTTTGTTTATGATTTCCAGTAACAATGCCAGATCACTAAAATAGATATTTTAATTACATTCTAACCATTTAAATCGGCCTGTGCCGATAAATGAAAGTAACCCAGCGAAAAAGAAAATGCCATTTTCAGATCTGTCGGTGTGCATGGGGCCGTATGAATATTCTAAACATGAGACGTATAATTTGTTTACTGGAACATGATGATGGGACTTTTCTTTTCTTGTTAGGAAACTGAAAGTAAAAGTAATAACGTATTCTATTTCCACTTAAATGTCATGACTGGTAATTCAGAAACTTACTTTCGATTTGTCGACTATTTCTGGGAATTTCACAAGACTAACGCAACGGCCACATCGACAAAGTGCGTGTTTTCAACATCTTAAAACAACCAACGAGGACTGTGATACAGAGAATAATGGCGAGTTATCAAGGGTAAGTATTAGATCATTTTTACACTTGTTTCTAAACTTACTTTATTGTTTCTGACCAGAACGGTCAAAATAATTGGTTGCCAATCAGTGGTGACATAATCTTCCATTTTCGTTTGTCGTGTAACAAATAACGTTCTCAAATGAAAACTGAAGTATAAAAGTACAAATAAAAAGATAATCTTGAATTGCATTGTGTAACTGAAACGTAATGATACTTTTATTGGTCCTGTACATAATTAGATACAGTTGAGTGTAAGCTAACCTTTACACCTACGTTTAAACTACAGGTAAACTAGTAGTGCACTACACCCTTAGAGGCGATGAGCAGCGAAACTCCCATACATGTAATGGGCAGTACCCAAGGCTACCTGTGATTTTTACCTGTACTGTATATATAAGGCTATCTAGCAGTAATATTCAATGTGTTATCAAAAAGGTTTTGGAAGTTTAGTTTGAGGTTATTTTCAACCTTTCTATTCTTGTTAATCAATTTACTTTATATTTTGAAATGATTAATCAGTTATATATTTCACATGTATAATTCCAGTAATTTTGTTTTCATCACTTGAAATATATATATAATGAAACATTTTAAAACAAATATTGTTACTTGAACATTTTCAATTTAAAACATTTATTTTTATTGTAGTTTTAATTTCAGATTAAATTAAGCAGCACATTCATAATTTCATTTTTGATGTGATATTATGCTTATTAAAACCTTATTCAGCCCATAATATATGTTGTACATTCTATGTGTAAACATCCAATGCTTAAAGTCAGAAACGTGAACACATACAGAAATTGATTAAACATTGATTTAACATGTAAAGAAAGAGATTATTTGAATGTACTGGTAATTAAGTGATCATAACAGTTCTACATCTCAAAATTTAAAGTTTATCATTATCAAAGGTACATGTATATGTTACTTGTAATACACCTTCCATCTTCCTTTACTGAAAAAGTTGAAATTTCTGTACATGTACCCATATTATTATATGCGGACAACATAGCATTACTCGCTCCAGACGAACAATCTCTACAATGGATGCTAGATTGCCTTCATCGTTGGAGTAGCAGGTGGCGGCTGTGTGTTAATCAGGACAAAACAAAAGTGATACACTTTCGTCATGAATCTATTCCAAGATCGGAACTTACTTTCAAATGTGGTGACCTGGAAATAGACATAACTAATCGATATAAGTATCTCGGTTTTTGGTTTACGGAATTCTTGGAGACGGAATTCGCAGCGCGGGAACTTTCAAAATCGGCTAGTCGTGCCCTCGGCGCATTATATGCCAAATTCAGATTCGCTGGAGGGATGTCTTTTAGTGTTTATAAGAATCTGTATGAATCTCTAGTCGAACCAGTTCTATTCTACGGCGCGGGATTGTGGGGAGTAAATACCTATAGCTTTGTACAAACTGTCCATAACAAAGCTTGTCGATACTTTCTAGGCACCGGAAACAACGCATCCAATGTCGCGACCAGAGGTGATCTTGGATGGTACTCTACTGCTGTCAAGCAAAAACTCAAAGTATGTAGACTCTGGTTAAGGCTTGCGGGTACAACAGAGGACCGTATGGTTAAACAGCTCCACGAGTGGTCTAAAACCAGGACAGGAAGCTGGGATAAACGTGTTGAAAAACTTTTTAATGAACACAATCTTAATGAATTCTTAGCGCCTAGCCCTATTCCGAGTTACTGTATGAATTTAGCTAAATGTGTATTCAAAACAAAGGACGAAAACAAGTGGCATCAAGAACTATAGAATGATATAGGGAAAACTAATGGAAATAAGTTGCGTACTTACCGTACATTTTACCCCAGAATCATATATATATACTGTTGTAAATTTTAAGCATAGGCAAACGTTAGCCAAGTTCCGTTGTGGTAATTTGAAATTGAAAATAGAGACAGGCCGGTATTCTCGTCCTCCCTTAGCATTACATGAGAGGAAATGTATTTTATGTCAGTCAGGATTAGTAGAAGACGAGCGCCATTTTTTAATTGACTGTGAGTTTTATTAAGATATTAGGCGAATTTTATTTAGTGAAGCTAGCAATTATTGTCCAAACTTTTTAGAATTAAACCCATATGAACAATTTCATTATCTTATGACAAGTGATGATCTTCAGCCTATTCTAGCTTCTTCACTTTATCTGATGTATCGCAGAAGATCCTGTTTTACCTATATTTAATAGAACTTTTTACTTTATTGTGTCTCATAAGTCAAATTGGCTGGATGTTAATATAATTTTAATGCAACTTGTAAAGTTTTTATGACTTCTACTGTATTTTATATATCTGTAATATTGACATGTGACACGTTAATAAAATATTTTGTATTGTATTGTATTGTATTGTATTGGTATCTAATACTTTGAATATCTAACATATTGGATCTGATTCCAGGTACATGTATCAGTTACAGGTAACACAGAATGAGATAATAGCCTGAGGGAACAATTAATGGCATTTTTGTGATGAAATACTGGCAAACATGGGGAGGGGGAGGGCGACAGTTTTAAGTGTATATAATAACACACATAAATGTTCATGTATCTGTAGCTGTACATGTCATACATAATTTTCTTCTTTAAAGTTACCTACTAACAAATATATTATAACACATGGTGATCATGTGGACCTTAAGTATTTTTTACAATTCATGCTAACATGATTTTTGCAATATTTTTTAAAAACAAAATTTTGGGATACATTTTGATCAGCATTTAAATGTTTCCTTATTGCATTAAGGAAATGATAAATTGTTCTTTACCTTAAAATGTATAACTGATGGGGATTTTACCTCTTTTTGAAATTAAAGAAAATCAGCATATAAACTACATTTATTGAATGTCTTTATTGTGAAGAATAATGTATATAGAAATTGATTATTTTTTTGGATGATTCATAAAAAACAAAAAACTATAACATCCACAGGCATATAATATAAGGGTAGTGTTAGATGCTAATTACAGGTAGGTAAGGCAGAGGAGCCTGGCACAGCATGCTATAAATGGACCCCTGGGGGTAATTGGGGACTTGACAAAGCTATAGCATGCAGGTGTTAAAACAGGCACACCTTAAGAATGATCCTCGATCATCTGATACATGGTGTTATGGAGGTCCATAAGGTGGTGGTGAGGTGGGGTTGTGGCCAGGTGACAACAAGCATTTCCTGAGAGTACCAATTATACATACAGGTACATGTACATAACTTGTTGTGTAGATATTATATGTCTTTTACAGTACATAAATGAGAACATATTCGAAGTTTAAGATTCTTGATTATGTACTATGAAATGATTTCATGGTTGAATTAACAGATATTAGTGAAGTAACAATACATTGAATTTAAAAATATTTTTGTCTGATAAAATATATATATAATAAATATTAAAATATACATAAATATATATACAGTGTACTTGAGGAACAAATCTACAAACAGTCATCAAGGCCTAAGGTAGAATTAATCATTAATATAAAATGTATATTAACTACATCTAAAAAGATAAATGAAAAGCATCAAAATTTGGAAATCAGGCAGATAAACCTTAATCATACACTATAATGAAATCTTTTCAAAAAGGTGTAATGATAAAAAAAACCACTACAAATCCAATTGATAGAGTTTTTAATTCCTCTTGTGCAATATATCATTTAAGAACAGCAGCCAATTTTATTTTCAGTTAATTTTAGATAAAATTTTATCAGCATTTAAATATACCTGGTAAAGTCAGGATGACAGAAATAAGGCAGTCAATTTACACAGGTCTGTACGTGTATGTAACAACTACAGGTATCTAACACAGGTGTCCAGTGGCACTGTCCATTACCTGTATAGGGGGATTTGTGGTCACACCTGACTGGGCGTAGTGCACTACTAGTTTATACCTGTAGCTTAAATGTAGTGCACTACTAGTTTAAATGTAGTGCACTAGGGTGTAAAGGTTAGCTTACACTCAACTGTACCTGAATTAGTGGCAATGATTGCTAATGTGTACGTACTGCACAGTTAATGCAGTCAATCATATTCAAATTAGTGTATTTCTCTTTTCATAACATAATGCATAGAGAAAACATATTTACAATATTATATACAATCATTATTTGTGTAGTGTTCGTTTGTAGATATACAGCACTTTCATAATATACATAACTTGTTTTAAGGAGGAAAAATCATATCATTGATTATTCTTGTAAATGTACACATTTTTTTAAGCATTAGCTATGTACATGTTGTAGCAGAAAAGTTGCTGACATTGTTTACATATCCAATCATAAATGTATATAGTGTTAACTGTTCTAATTAATCAATTTAATCAATGTAAGCTGTTTTACCTCAGACTATGACTAATCAATCATGATTTTTTTATGATTGATCATGGTTTGACTATAACAAGAACTGACTTCAACAATTAATAAATGGACAATATAACTGGTAAATGGAAATAAAATACATTAAAACAACATTTTAAAACAGATGCCTAAAACATATCCACAGCATTTTCCCCTTTTTTGGTTGATGTTTTGCAGATATATTTCCCTTTCTGTTCATGATCAAAAATCAATCATAGGTCATTTAATAAATGGTGATGATCGATCATGAAATTTATAATGATTCTCAACACTATAAATGTAAAATGCTTTCTGTTAAAATAGTAGCTAACAGCATGAGACCACTCACTCATTCTTCAAGAAGTAAATAAATTTGTTTTAAAGCCCCTTTAAATTAACAGATATAGACAGATATATTTAATTGTATTTATTCAGCCCAGTATTTTACGATTTCATTTAAACCAAAAAGGACTTTGACCAATTGCAAGTCAGTCATTTATAAACAAATAAACAATTAATTCACTAAAAATTTTAACACTGTGAAGAAAAGGGAATTTGTACATTAAAGATGAACCAAAATTGTGGGAATTACAGGGGGTGGGACAAATTCACTAGAATTTCAGCTATCTTCTTCAAAACCAGATATGCTGGAATCAAATACACTATACTCTTCATGAAGATGCTTTACAAAAAAAAAAAAAAAAATGTGGATTTCATGACCCTGGGGTCTCATGTCTCCCCCTGGGGATGGGATAAACTATACTCTACTTCAAAACACATTTTCAGTATTATCTCCATTGAAATTAATTCAATCATGATCAGAATTTTCATTAGGAATATCATTACTACCCCTTGACGTCATGTTCCTCCCTGAGGAGAAAATGAAGAATTTTGATAATTTGTAGGAAAAGGATAGTTACCCGTATGGATGATTATTGCAAAAAAAATGGCTATCATGTTATTGTTGTAGTTTGCATTGGTAACAATTATTTCTTTTTCATTTTTACCAAACATTTGACAAATGTACTTCACATTGCATGTATCATTTTTTTTTTAATTTCAGCACTAAGCATTTTAAAAATAGATAATTATATAAAAGTACATGTATCTTCTATGAGATTGAATATTGATGACATGGATTTTATTCAATAAATAATGCATATAAATATCACAGTCTTGTTATTCAATATATACAGGCATGGCTAAAATACATGCATTGGCCTTCTTGATATCAGTCCTCTCGGGAAAGACCACTCCTATTATAAAACCACCTCATGTCAGTCCCATGGGTGGTTCTATAAGAGGGGGACCATTGTATTTTAATTGGCTGATTTTCAATTAGTAAAGGGGAAAAGTTTGTGGATACAACTGTACATCCTTTTATATTTGATGTTCGTGGAAAATTTTGAAACAGAGTCACTACTTATTATTCATAGAGCTTTTTCTCACTGGTTTGGGATGAGGCCTGTTTGCCTCTTTTTTGAAAGAAAATTAGTGAATTGGGAAAGATTTTTTCAGGAGTAAATTGCAAATTTTGGGAATTTGGCCTTAGTACGAAATAGTTTCAATTGGGAATGGGGCCCATTTTTGGCCCCCAAAAGCCTTTGGTAGTGTTCAAGAATTTGAAAATTAACTTAAATTTCATAAAAAAGGTATGCAATGATATTCAATTTTTACTATAAAATTAATACTTTTATCTTTCAGGCCATGGGTAGGAGGCAGGGGAAGAGGAAGAGGAGGAGTGTATGGTTTTCAAGAAAGCGGAGGTCCTCAAAATCAAACATATGTGGGTCATCAACATGGAGGGCTGCCATACAACTATGAACCAAATGGAGAATTTCATAGTCCTCCTCAGGACAGAGGAAGATCGAATGATGTTGATCGGAGACAGAACTTCCATAGCGATGCAGGACAAGGACATAACTACAGAAGTCCAAGTCCTAAACACAGAAATAAATCTCCTCGTAGTGAGGGAAGACCGAGGAATAATGGTGGTGGTGGTGGTGGTGGTGGTAGTAGTTGGGGGAATAGAAGGGGAAACAACTATGATCACACACAATCATCCCATCATCAGATGACGTCTCCAGACGGCAGACATTGGAATAGGAATCCAAGCTCAAGGGGCTCCCAATGGGATAACAGCCAGGGAGGTTGGGGTGGGAGACAAAGGGTAAGTAATCACCATACTTAGCTTAGTACAATTGGAATCAGAAGTCGGAGAAGTTACAAAGGAGTCTACATGTACATTGTATCAGATATATCACTAGTAAATGTCATTTGTCTTTGATGGTGTAGCATCAGTTTGATTAAATCAACATTACAACAAAACTGTATTTTCATTAATTGCTAATTAAGTAACAGTTATTTACATTAATTTTACCTTGATTTTTGCAGGATTACAACTCGGATGTGGACTTATCAAAGAAGTTGTCATTTCTTCTTCGCCACGGAGCAGAGAGACAGGGATTCACCTTGATGTCAGGTTAGTGGCATTTCACATTTAAACAAGTTTTCCTGCTTTCTTTTTATACATATAGGGTTCAGAAGGGATAATTTGTCAATTTAATGTAAGTAGCTGTTTATCCTTTATGATGATAACGATCAAATACTGTATACATCTTCTGTTATGCAGCCACACGTGTCCCTCAGAGACCACATGTTTGAAGTCTTTACAGTGTCTTTTAGTGGAGGTGATTTTTAGAGTTTTAAAACTATGGCTTCTTTACACAATTGCTAAGTAAATAAAGGTGATCTAAACATTTTTGTCACTTAATTGCCTTATTGTCTGTCTTCTCCCAAGTTCAAATAGTTCAAGAAAGAGAAGTATTTGTATTTAGATTGCATCATGTACAAGAAAACATCTGTTGAGTATTTCTTTCTGTGGCTCTTAATTAATCCTCCACTGGAGCTACAGGTGTTTGAGGGGGAGGGGTATAGTTTTGTGTTGTGTCGATCCAATCTTCTGTCTTTCTGTCTTCCGCACTTTTATCTTGTCCAGGCTTCTATCTCCTTGTCGTTGGAACCTCATGCATGATGCATGAGTTCAACTAGGTGAGACGATGTGTCATGTGCCAAAAAGTAGGTCACTGTGACCTGTTACTGTTATCTGTACCAGGGGGCTACTGTGTTATTTTTTGGTTCTGTAATTTGTGAATAGAATATAAAATGCTAATAAGTACAAAATTCACCTATCACAAGTGACAGTTTTAAAAAAAGGCAGCTGTATGCATTGCATTATCTGTACAAAGTTATACAAACTCCATGCAGCAGACCAATTTTGTGTATTGATCCCCAATCTCTTAAAGGAATTTCATTTGGGATAACTGATATTATAGGTCTTGCCAGTCATATAGGAAAATATCCAGACAGGGTTTTGGTTGAAGCCTTACCTTTAGTCATTTGAAGCATATAATTTGAAAAGAACACCATTGCTTTTCAAACCACATTTAATCTGACAGGGACTATTATAACACTGTGTGCAAACCCAGCTCAATTTGAAGTCTATCCAATTTTACTATAATTATTGAAATTTGCTTATTTCTCAATTATGAGATACTTAACTGACTTTATCCCCTCCAGGACTATCATTTTGCCATTTGGATCGAAATAGATCCGTGGAACTACATGTTTTATTTATGGTTCAAGAAGAGACCACATACATTTCTAAATATCAATACAGTAACATTGAGTAATTTTATGTTAAACACTGTACATTTTATGCATGCTCTCTGTCAAAAATAGGTTTGTTTTCAATACCATTTATTATGTATTTTTCAGGAGGATTTTTGTATGTAGCAGATATCTTAAAACTTCCTTCCCTGAAAGGCTTTCAATTTGAAGACGTAAAAAGAGTTGTGGAAAACAATGACAAACAGAGATTTGCTCTCAAGATAGATCCAGAAAACAAGAGAATGATGATACGAGCCAATCAGGGTCACACCATAGAGGTAATCTATCATAGACCACAGGACAACCCATAGCAGTGAACTTCCTTGAATGTTAGAACAACCCATAGCAGTGAACTCCCTTGAATGTTAGAACAACCCATAAAGTGAACTCCATTGAATGTCAGAACAACCCATAACAGTGAACCCCCTTGAATGTTAGAATAACCCATAACGTGAACTCCATTGAATGTCAGAACAACCCATAACAGTGAACTCCATTGAATGTCAGAATAACCCATAGCAGTGAACTCCCTTGAATGTTAGAACAACCTATAGCTGTGAACTCCATTCAATGTCAGAACAACCCATAGCAGTGAACCCCCTTGAATGTTAGAACACAACACATAGCAGTGAACTCCCTTGAATGTTAGAACACATCCCATAGCAGTGAACTCCCTTAAATGTCAGAACAACCCATAGCAGTGAACTCCATTCAATGTCAGAACAACCCATAGCAGTGAACCCCCTTGAATGTTAGAACAACCCATAGCAGTGAACTCCATTCAATGTCAGAACAACCCATAGCAGTGAACCCCCTTGAATGTTAGAACACATCCCATAGCAGTGAACTCCCTTGAATGTCAGAACAACCCATAGCTGTGAACTCCCTTAAATGTCAGAACAACCCATAGCTGTGAACTCCCTTGAATGTTAGAACACATCCCATAGCAGTGAACTCCATTCAATGTCAGAACAACCCATAGCAGTGAACCCCCTTGAATGTTAGAACACATCCCATAGCAGTGAACTCCCTTGAATATCAGAACAACCCATAGCTGTGAACTCCATTGAATGTCAGAACAACCCATAGCAGTGAACTCTATTGAATGTTAGAACAACCCATAGCAATGTACTCACTTGAATGTCTGAACAACCCATAGCAGTGAACTCCATTCAATGTCAGAACAACCCATAGCAGTGAACTCCATTCAATGTCAGAACAACCCATAGCAGTGAACTCCCTTGAATGTTAGAACACTCCACAACTGTGAACTCCCTTGAATGTTAGAACAACCCATAGCAGTGAACTCCCTTGAATGTCTGAACAACCCATAGCAGTGAACTCCCTTGAATGTTAGAACACAACCCATAGCTGTGAACTCCCTTGAATGTTAGAACACAACCCAAAGCAGTGAACTCCCTTGAATGTCAGAACACATCCCATAGCAGTGAACTCCCTTGAATGTCAGAACAACCCATAGCAGTGAACTCCATTGAATGTTAGAACAACCCATAGTAGTGAACTCCCTTGAATGTCAGAACAACCCATAGCAGTGAACTCCATTCAATGTCAGAACAACCCATAGCAGTGAACTCCCTTGAATGTTAGAACAACCCATAGCAGTGAACTCCCTTGAATGTCTGAACAACCCATAGCAGTGAACCCCCTTGAATGTTAGAACACATCCCATAGCAGTGAACTCCCTTGAATATCAGAACAACCCATAGCTGTGAACTCCATTGAATGTCAGAACAACCCATAGCAGTGAACTCTATTGAATGTTAGAACAACCCATAGCAATGTACTCACTTGAATGTCTGAACAACCCATAGCAGTGAACTCCATTCAATGTCAGAACAACCCATAGCAGTGAACTCCATTCAATGTCAGAACAACCCATAGCAGTGAACTCCCTTGAATGTTAGAACACTCCACAACTGTGAACTCCCTTGAATGTTAGAACAACCCATAGCAGTGAACTCCCTTGAATGTCTGAACAACCCATAGCAGTGAACTCCCTTGAATGTTAGAACACAACCCATAGCTGTGAACTCCCTTGAATGTTAGAACACAACCCAAAGCAGTGAACTCCCTTGAATGTCAGAACACATCCCATAGCAGTGAACTCCCTTGAATGTCAGAACAACCCATAGCAGTGAACTCCATTGAATGTTAGAACAACCCATAGTAGTGAACTCCCTTGAATGTCAGAACAACCCATAGCAGTGAACTCCATTCAATGTCAGAACAACCCATAGCAGTGAACTCCCTTGAATGTTAGAACAACCCATAGCAGTGAACTCCCTTGAATGTCTGAACAACCCATAGCAGTGAACTCCCTTGAATGTTAGAACACAACCCATAGCTGTGAACTCCCTTGAATGTTAGAACACAACCCAAAGCAGTGAACTCCCTTGAATGTCAGAACAACCCATAGCTGTGAACTCCCTTGAATGTCAGAACAACCCATAGCAGTGAACCCCTTGAATGTTAGAACAACCCATAGCTGTGAACTCCCTTGAATGTTAGAACAACCCATAGCTGTGAACTCCCTTGAATGTTAGAACAACCCATAGCAGTGAACACCCTTGAATGTTAGAACAACCCATAGCAGTGAATCTCCTTGAATGTTAGAATGCATCCCATAGCAGTGAACTCCCTTGAATGTTAGAACACATCCCATAGCAATGAACTCCCTTAAATGTCAGAATAACCCATAGCAGTGAACTCACTTAAATGTCAGAACAACCCATACAGTGAACTCCCTTGAATCGTGGAAAAATCCATAACAGTAGAATTTCCTGCATCTCAAAAAAAAGGCCGTAGAGCACATCATATGAGTTACCTCCCTTTAATATCAGAAGAACAACCATAGAAGTTTAGAAGTCATCTCAATTGAATGTCTTAACAAAGACCATAAAATAAAGCAGATTGTGTGACAACAGTATTGGTTATTCTGAGAATCCTCTTGAAATATCACTACTGGAACAAACCAGTATTTTATACGTAAAATAGTGTCTGTCACTTCTCAGTTTGTCACCAGCTTATAATTTTCAACTGTTTTTAAAGAAATGCCACTTTGAATTTTACCTGTTAGTTATTTGGTCAAAATGTTTTACAAAGTTTTTGAAAAGTTGACAGGTATGGACTCAAAAGTATTTACTGAAGAAAGGTATGGACTCAAAAGTAGTTACTGAAGAAATTTATCAAATGCCACATGATATTTACCACAGTTTTCACTTTCAGGTACAATCTTTAGAACTGACACCCATCACCACAGCTGAAGAGGCCGACCAAGTCGTTCATGGTACTTACTTCCAGAGCTGGGAAGTCATCAAAGGAACGGTAATATTAGCTGCCTTTAATACCCCGAATCATGTATCTGTGTCTGGTGTCTGTCCTAGCTATCTTACTCTGTATTAGTGGTAACACAAAGTGCTAAAGTATTTCATTTGTCTGTTGATATTATTTCAGGGCCTGAGTCGAATGGGAAGGAATCATATTCACTTTGCTGCTGGAGAACCAGGGGAGAACGGAGTTATCAGTGGTAAGTAACCTTACATATGTACCAGTATTACAAGATATACCTCAGGTAACCACTACCATAACTCAGGTAACCGCAAGTATTACATGGTGTACCTTGAGCAATCACATGTATTACATGGCATAACTCTGGTAACTGCAAGTATTAAAATGTGCAACTTAGGTAACCAGGGGTATTACATGGCATACCTCAGGTAACCGCAAGTATTACAAGGTATACCTCAGGTAACCACAAGTATTACAAGGTATACCTCAGGTAACTGCAAGTATTACAAGGTATACCTCAGGTAACTGCAAGTATTACAAGGTATACCTCAGATAACTGCAAGTATTACAAGGTATACCTCAGGTAACCACAAGTATTACAAGGTATACCTCAGGTAACTGCAAGCATTACAAGGTATACCTCAGGTAACTGCAAGTATTACAAGGTATATCTTGAGTAACCACAAGTATTACATGGTATAACTCAGGTAACCACAGGTATTGCAAGGTGTAAAACAGGTAATCAGAAGTAGTACGATGTGTAACTTAGGTAACCAGGGGCACTACAAGGTATACCTCAGGTAACTGCTAATATTTCATGGCATCCCTCAGGTAACCAGGAACTTTGCAAGTTGTAATCACAAATAAAAAAAAAAACAGGTGTAGTACAGACTTGCCATAGAGAACCACCCTTATTTTAAGGTGAATCTCTTGTAACCACCAGTATTACAAGGTTTATCTCTGGTAGCCAGGAGTATTACAAGTTGTGACTTAGGTAACCACCAGAATTTAAATAAGTAAATCACAAGTAACCAGTGGTATTACAAGATGAATCACAAGTAACCAGTGGTATCACAAGGTGAACCACAGGTAACCAGTGGTATAGCAAGATGAACCACAGGTAACCATTGGTATTACAAGGTGAAGCACAGGTAACCAGTGGTATAACAAGGTGAATCACAGGTAACCAGTGGTATCACAAGGTTAACCACAGGTTACCAGTGGTATCACAAGGTTAACCACAGGTTACCAGTGGTATCACAAGGTGAACCACAGGTAACCAGTGGTATCACAAGGTTAACCACAGGTAACCAGTGGTATCACAAGGTTAACCACAGGTAGACAGTGGTATTACAAGGTGAACCACAGGTAACCATTGGTATTACAAGGTTAACCACAGGTAACCAGTGGTATTACAAGGTGAACCACAGGTAACCATTGGTATCACAAGATGAATCACAGGTAACCAGTGGTATAACAAGGTGAAGCACAGGTAACCAGTGGTATAACAAGGTGAACCACAGGTAACCAGTGGTATCACAAGGTGAACTACAGGTAACCATTGGTATTAAAAGATGAACCACAGGTAACCAGTGGTATCACAAGATGAATCACAGGTAACCAGTGGTATCACAAGGTTAACCACAGGTTACCAGTGGTATCACAAGGTGAAGCACAGGTAACCAGTGGTATAACAAGGTGAAGCACAGGTAACCAGTGGTATAACAAGGTGAGCCACAGGTAACCAGTGGTATCACAAGGTGAACTACAGGTAACCATTGGTATAACAAGGTGAAGCACAGGTAACCATTGGTATTACAAGGTTAACCACAGGTAACCAGTGGTATTACAAGGTGAACCACAGGTAACCATTGGTATCACAAGATGAATCACAGGTAACCAGTGGTATAACAAGGTGAAGCACAGGTAACCAGTGGTATAACAAGGTGAACCACAGGTAACCAGTGGTATCACAAGGTGAACTACAGGTAACCATTGGTATTAAAAGATGAACCACAGGTAACCAGTGGTATTACAAGGTGAACCACAGGTAACCAGTGGTATTACAAGGTGAACCACAGGCTACCAGTGGTATCACAAGGTTAACCACAGGTTACCAGTGGTATCACAAGTAACCACAGGTAACCAGTGGTATAACAAGGTGAACCACAGGTTACCAGTGGTATCACAAGGTTAACCACAGGTAGCCAGTGGTATTACAAGGTGAACCACAGGTAACCAGTGGTATCACAAGATGAATCACAGGTAACCAGTGGTATTACAAGATGAACCACAGGTAACCAGTGGTATCACAAGGTGAAGCACAGGTAACCAGTGGTATTACAAGGTGAACCACAGGTAACCATTGGTATTACAAGGTGAACCACAGGTAACCAGTGGTATCACAAGATGAATCACAGGTAACCAGTGGTATCACAAGGTTAACCACAGGTTACCAGTGGTATCACAAGGTTAACCACAGGTTACCAGTGGTATCACAAGGTGAACCACAGGTAACCAGTGGTATCACAAGGTGAACCACAGGTAACCAGTGGTATCACAAGGTTAACCACAGGTAGACAGTGGTATTACAAGGTGAACCACAGGTAACCATTGGTATTACAAGGTTAACCACAGGTAACCAGTGGTATTACAAGGTGAACCACAGGTAACCATTGGTATCACAAGATGAATCACAGGTAACCAGTGGTATAACAAGGTGAAGCACAGGTAACCAGTGGTATAACAAGGTGAACCACAGGTAACCAGTGGTATCACAAGGTGAACTTCAGGTAACCATTGGTATTAAAAGATGAACCACAGGTAACCAGTGGTATCACAAGATGAATCACAGGTAACCAGTGGTATCACAAGGTTAACCACAGGTTACCAGTGGTATCACAAGGTGAAGCACAGGTAACCAGTGGTATAACAAGGTGAAGCACAGGTAACCAGTGGTATAACAAGGTGAGCCACAGGTAACCAGTGGTATCACAAGGTGAACTACAGGTAACCATTGGTATAACAAGGTGAAGCACAGGTAACCATTGGTATTACAAGGTTAACCACAGGTAACCAGTGGTATTACAAGGTGAACCACAGGTAACCATTGGTATCACAAGATGAATCACAGGTAACCAGTGGTATAACAAGGTGAAGCACAGGTAACCAGTGGTATAACAAGGTGAACCACAGGTAACCAGTGGTATCACAAGGTGAACTACAGGTAACCATTGGTATTAAAAGATGAACCACAGGTAACCAGTGGTATTACAAGGTGAACCACAGGTAACCAGTGGTATTACAAGGTGAACCACAGGCTACCAGTGGTATCACAAGGTTAACCACAGGTAACCAGTGGTATAACAAGGTGAACCACAGGTTACCAATGGTATCACAAGGTTAACCACAGGTAGCCAGTGGTATTACAAGGTGAACCACAGGTAGCCAGTGGTATCACAAGATGAATCACAGGTAACCAGTGGTATTACAAGGTGAACCACAGGTAACCAGTGGTATCACAAGGTGAAGCACAGGTAACCAGTGGTATTACAAGGTGAACCACAGGTAACCATTGGTATTACAAGGTGAACCACAGGTAACCAGTGGTATCACAAGATGAATCACAGGTAACCAGTGGTATCACAAGGTTAACCACAGGTTACCAGTGGTATCACAAGGTTAACCACAGGTTACCAGTGGTATCACAAGGTGAACCACAGGTAACCAGTGGTATCACAAGGTTAACCACAGGTAACCAGTGGTATCACAAGGTTAACCACAGGTAGACAGTGGTATTACAAGGTGAACCACAGGTAACCAGTGGTATCACAAGGTGAACCACAGGTAACCAGTGGTATTACAAGGTTAACCACAGGTAACCATTGGTATTACAAGATGAACCACAGGTAACCAGTGGTATAACAAGATGAACCACAGGTAACCAGTGGTATAACAAGGTGAACCACAGGTTACCAGTGGTATTACAAGGTGAACCACAGGTAACCAGTGGTATTACAAGGTGAACCACAGGTAACCAGTGGTATAACAAGGTGAACCACAGGTTACCAGTGGTATTACAAGGTGAACAACAGGTAACCAGTGGTATCACAAGGTTAACCACAGGTAACCAGTGGTATTACAAGGTGAACCACAGGTAACCAGTGGTATCACAAGGTGAAGCACAGGTAACCAGTGGTATTACAAGGTGAACCACAGGTAACCATTGGTATTACAAGGTGAACCACAGGTAACCAGTGGTATCACAAGATGAACCACAGGTAACCAGTGGTATAACAAGGTGAACCACAGGTTACCAGTGGTATTACAAGGTGAACCACAGGTAACCAGTGGTATCACAAGATGAACCACAGGTAACCAGTGGTATAACAAGGTAAACCACATGTAACCAGTGGTATAACAAGATGAACCACAGGTAACCAGTGGTATTACAAGATGAACCACAGGTAACCAGTGGTATTACAAGATGAACCACAGCTGTTTTATAACACTTAGTTTTGATGGATATAATGATTCATAGAGTTCAGATAACCAATATCAGTCTTTATATTGGCACAAGCATTGTACTTGGTTAAAAAATATCATCATATAAAATCTCCAGTTTGTGAAAGGTAAGCAAACTGGAGATATTCATTGTCATAAATACTACATCTTTGATAAAACATCATAATGCACTCTTGGGCAACCTTACAGGATGTGTCTGAGTGACTGAAGTTATGCGAATCAAGCCTGTTGACAGAACACTTGCACAAGTGTGCAATATGATGTTTCATCATCATCACAGAGTGCAATTTGATGTTCAGTGGAATTAAACACAATAGGATGTAGACCAACCAGCATCTGATTCAAAATTGAAAATTTGATAAAATTATTTAATGCACTTCAATCAAACTTATTATATCCTTCAAGTATGAGAATACCTTAGACTTTGTCCTTGACCTTGGCATCCTGAAACATGAAGTCATATTTCAGGGTACCAAGGCCATGGTGAAAAGCACCATTACTATCCAGGTATAAAAATGTTTTTCAGTGAAGATCAAGCTCATTTTGTAATGCATTTTAATTTAATTAATATAGATTGCATACCAGTTGGTCTCGGAACTTTTTTTTGATTGGCATGTGAGGATTTGTATCACTTGTGGTGCTGTCTTGGTTTTTACAACCACATAGATCATATGTAACTTATAACTCAGGCCTGTTGATCAATCTGTGTTGATAGAAATGTCCCTCTGTTTTAGGTATGAGGTCGTCCTGTGAAGTGATTATTATACTGGATATGAAGAAAGCCCTCGCTGGTATGTATAAATGTTACAAATGTTATCAATTAGTCACAGTGTATACCTGTATATTTTTTTATACACAAAGTTTATATTATGATAGATACAATAAGTACTTTATATATTTATTATTTACACACAAATGTACAATTGAATACACCATGTACATTTTAATACACCATGTACATTTTAATACACAACGTACATATTTATAAATCATGTATACACAAATGCACCATTTATCAATTAATAAAAATGCTAAATACACCCTGTATATATTGTCAAACGATGTACACATGTTAATTCATCATGTACATACAGTATATGAATTTGTGCACCAAGAACTTACATGTCCTTTGGATTTTGGAAATGACAAGTTACTGATTATCTACACTTTTTGTAATTTACAGATGGGCTCAAGTTTTTCCGTTCAGCCAACAATGTAATTCTGTGTGAAGGAGACAGTGACGGCATCATCTATCCCGCTTACTTTGAAGCTGTCATTCAAAGATACCCAAGTAAGTCTTATACTCTTATACAAAGATACCCAGGTAAGTCTTATACAAATATACCCAAGTAAGTCTTAAACAAAGATATCCAAGTAAGTCTTATACAAAGATACCCAGGTAAGTCTTATACAAAGATACCCAAGTAAGTCTTATACAAAGATACCCAAGTAAGTCTTATACAAAGATACCCAAGTAAGTCTTATACAAAGATATCCAAGTAAGTCTTATACAAAGATACCCATGTAAGTCTTATACAAAGATACCCAAGTAAGTCTTATACAAAGAAACCCAAGTAAGTCTTCTACAAAGAAACCCAAGTAAGTCTTATACAAAGATATCCAAGTAAGTCTTATACAAAGATACCCAAGTAAGTCTTCTACAAAGATACCCAAGTAAGTCTTATATAAAGATACCCAGGTAAGTCTAATACAAAGATACCCAAGTAAATCTTATACAAAGAAACCCAAGGAAGTCTTATACAAAGATATCCAAGAAAGTCTTATACAAAGATACCCAGGTAATTCTTATACAAAGATACCCAGGTAAGTCTTATACAAAGAAACCCTGCAGGTAAGTCTTATACAAAGATACCCAAGTAAGTCTTATACAAAGATACCCAAGTAAGTCTTATACAAAGATACCCAGGTAAGTCTTATACAAAGATACCCAAGTAAGTCTTATACAAAGAAACCCAAGTAAGTCTTATACAAAGATACCCAAGAAAGTCTTATACAAAGACACCCAAGTAAGTCTTATACAAAGACATCCAAGTAAGTCTTATACAAAGATACCCAAGTAAGTCTTATACAAAGATACCCAAGTAAGTATTATACAAAGATACCCAAGTAATTCTTATACAAAGATACCCAGGTAAGTCTTATACAAAGATACCCAAGTAAGTCTTATACAAAGAAACCCAAGTAAGTCTTATACAAAGATACCCAAGTAAGTCTTATATAAAGATATCTAAGTAATGTCTTATACAAAGATACCCAGGTAAGTCTTATACAAAGATACCCAAGTAAGTCTTATACAAAGATACCCAAGTAAGTCTTATGCAAAGAAACCCAAGAAAGTCTTATACAAAGATATCCATTGCAAGTAAGTCTTATACAAAGAAACTCAAGTAAGTCTTATACAAAGATACCCAAGTAAGTCTTATACAAAGATACCCACGTAAGTCTTATACAAAGATACCCAGGTAAGTCTTATACAAAGATACCCAGGTAAGTCTTATACAAAGATACTCAGGTAAGTCTTATACAAAGATATCCAAGTAAGTCTTATACAAAGATACCCAAGTAAGTCTTATACAAAGATATCCAGGAAAGTCTTATACAAAGATACTCGGGTAAGTCTTATACAAAGATACCCAAGTAAGTCTTGTACAAAGATACCCAGGTAAGCCTTGTACAAAGATACCCAGGTAATTCTTATACAAAGATACTCAGGTAAGTCTTATACAAAGATACCCAAGTAAGTCTTATACAAAGATACCCAAGTAAGTCTTATACAAAGATACCCAAGTGAGTCTTATACAAAGATACCAAGGTAAGTCTTATACAAAGATACCCAAGTAAGTCTTGTACAAAGATACCCAAGTGAGTCTTATACAAAGATACACAGGTAAGTCTTATACAAAGATACCCAAGTGAGTCTTATACAAAGATACACAGGTAAGTCTTATACAAAGATACCCAAGTGAGTCTTATACAAAGATACACAGGTAAGTCTTATACAAAGATACCCAAGTGAGTCTTATACAAAGATACCCAAGTGAGTCTCATAAGGTCAGGTCATATAACCTAAAAGATACCTAAGTAAGTCTCTGACTCATAAGATCTTATCAGGTCATATAACCTAAAAGGTCATAAGATTACATCCTTCTAATTCAAATTCACTTCTACAAGATACTGTAAAAATAGAAATTTTGGTAAGTTCAAATCTTAGCACATATTAACAAAATTTGAAAAGATTGGAGCAGTTATGAATTAAGTGCAGCACCACATTTGTCAATCAAGCATGATCATGTTCCCATCAAACCTGACCTGATTTCAAATGGTTGAATATCTTTTATCCTATAACTATGATTGTTTCACAACTGATAAGGCATGTGATAAAATTTGTAGCAGTGTGTTTATTGAGTTTGTTTACACACCGCGGTGTAAAACCACTGTCTAAGCCTCCGATTGGTCATTTGTGACCCCCAACAAATCTGATTGGCTAACTAGTCTTTGACCATGGACGATACTACTCTCACTTTTTTGTCGTCTGTCTTCAAAAGATCAACATTGTCTTCAAAAAATCAACATGGACACATTTTGTAAATTTGCCGGTGGTCACCATTAGCATAATTGGCTGAGGCGGGTGTCCTCATGGAAAAGTTGATTAATCTGGGGTTTTGGTCTTACAAAATAAGATTTGATGCTGGTAAAATAGACGACGCACCGAAGCGAAATATTGCATCCATTATAGCGAACCAAAATTGACACCCTACCTCCCCCTTGATTCTCGATATGCAATGGACCCCGATAGCCATGAATGAATTTTCAAAACAATAAACAAATGTGATACAAAATGGTTAAATCGTTGTCCCTAATCGTAGTCATTTCCAAGAAACAGTCGGGGCATCTAACATAGGCCTAAGCCTAGAGCTTCCCTTATCTTGGTATAGTAGAAGCTATATAAATAGTTCAGTGTCATTTGGTACGAATATTGCACCAACAAAAAAAAAATCAAAGAATAAACACTTTCTATTCATTCCACTTACCTTTATTACAAATATATATATGTATCCCAAACACAAAAATCATTTTGGAACATTTGTCTTGTGTCAGTAAAGTGAGATTTCATGTAACACACTGACAAACGTGAAATATATATTGCTCAGCACTCCAGCTCGGTTTCCAAAATATTTGTTGAAATGCACAGTGTCTTGAATGAATAAATCTCAGAATGAACATTTAACATCATAATAACAAGTAATAGCGTACCTATGGAATCCAGGAAAGGACCGATAATTGAATCTGACAATGATTAGTCTAATATTTAGCGGTGACATTTGTCTTCAAATATATTTGAGCAGAGTCATTTAAACAAGTTACCTATTAATAAATCACACAGACACATTGTCAAACTAGAATTTCGTTGTGTAAAATTATATCATTTACAAATACATTTGTATAGTACAAAAGATATGACTCGTGCATCTAGAGTAGATGATAAGCTTTCGTTCATAGCGAACTATATTTTGTCGCATAGTGATTAGGTTCACAGAATTTAGTTGCTAGGTTGGGAGAATGTGTGAACTTGACAAGCTTACATTTGTAAGTAAAGAAGTTATGGGATAAACAAGTTTTCAGACTCGTGACGATTGTTTATCATTTTTATCCAACTCTTGTTAGTTAATTTTCTAATTTTAAATAGACACTCGCTAAAGCTCCTGTCTTTTCAAAATTAGAAAATTAACTATCTCGAGTTGGATAAAAATGATAAACAATCCCCACTCGTAGAAGAACCTCTATTTAAGATTATTCACTGATGGGCACCATCATGTCACAACAGTGCACAGCGGTGTATAAAATAACTCGTTTGTACAACTACAAGGAAGAGGTCACAGGATTTAAAGGTTAAATCATTAACATAAAAGTAAAGGTTGCAATATAGGGAGAATGCTCTCAAACCAGTTGTTTCTAAATGAACAATTGGATAATGAATTGTCATAGCATGTGAGCAATAATAGGGGGAATCTCACAGTTGAGTGTATAATAAATAAATAGCATTAAGCCAAGAGGTAGAAGTCACTGAGTAATATATTATGTACTTCTTAATTCCATCCATTCCAGGACATATGCTGCAATTTGACAAGAGTATAACTAAGGACAGTGCCAAAGGATCCCCTCCTAAAGGGAGGAAAAAGAACAAAGCCAAAAAGCGTGAACGTGAGGAAGACAACGAGGGAGGAAAGAAAAAAGCAGGACATAACCAGAAGAAGGAAAAGAAGGAAGATACGAGAAACGAAGAAGTAGACTTTGACTTAGATGTAATGTTTCTCGACGAAAAAGACTCATCAGAAGATATATCAGAAGCTAGAAGTTTGAGAAATGAAAAAACGGCTGTCAACACTCCACCAGAAAATGAAAAAACGGCTCTTGACACTCCAACAGAAAATGAAAAAACGGCTGTCGACACTCCACCAGAAAATGAAAAAACAGCAGTCAACACTCCACCAGATAATTTGAAACTCAGCCAACCTGGGCCTATTGTTTCTTACTCTGATGATGACGATGATGATGACCAATATGAGACCGCATCAGATGTTAAAGTGGAGGAGGGTAAGTAGTTATCTCCCTTGGTAAAATCTTTTTCATGATTACTCTGAGAAAGTTTTATTGTAAGTCATCACAGATTATTTCTACAGAAGCAAAGTTAACATGTTTTTATGTGGAGCACAATACTATGTACATTTATCATGTGATAGCTCTAACTTGCCACCTATATTATCTTGTGAGTCAGACATTTAACTTACACCATATAGCTTTAACTTACACCATATAGAATAATCAACAAAAGAAAACATTTCGTTTAATTTAGCAGTTGTCTTCATTACCTTGAAATGTGATGTGCTTGGGTATAGTTTAATTTTCATGTCCCGATCAATGTATCGTGGGGTGGGGGGGTTGTAATGTTATAGTGTATTAAGATATTGTGTCTTTAAGTCATAAATTAATTTCTGTTCATTTACCCTTATTAATCAGATGCATATATAGAACTGTAATTAAGTATATAGTTGTATAAAGACAGTTATCATGCTAGTCAAGTTCTTATTTTCGTTATGGTCAACTTACTTTTTAGATTACTTGAGACTGCAGACAAAGTCTCAAGTGACTGATTCTAATCGCCTTTGTGCATCATCGTCCATCGTGTGTCGTCCTTTCGTAAACAATTTACATTTTAAACTTCTTCTTACTAACCAAGAGGCTTAGAGACTTGATATTGGGCATTTATCATGCTTGGGTGAAGGGCTATCAAGATTGTTCTAATGAATGACTTTGACCGTCATTCAAGGTTACATGGGTCAAATATACTAAAATCTTTAAACAACTTCTTTTCATTAAGCAAAAGGTCCAAAGCTCTGATTTTGATCCTTTAACATGCTGGAGTGAAGGGTTACACTGTATCAAGATTTTTCAAATAAATGACATTGACCTTCATTCAAGGTCACAGGGATCAAATATGATAAAATCTTTAAACAAAATCATCCCTCTAAGAAAGAGGCCCAGAGACCAGATATTGGGTATTTAGCATGCTGGGGCATTGACATTAAATTGAAGTCCCTGGAATCAAATCTGCCAAAATATATCAAAACTCAGGTGACCGTTAAGGCCCATGGGCCTCTTGTTATTTTTCATTTTTACATTATTAGTTATGGCTATTTACATTCATGTAACTGTAAGAGATTTTTTTTTACAAAACAGTTGAACCAAAATTTGAGAACCTTGACTAACATCAGAGGGAATGTGATCAATGAAAAAATCACAGAAAAAAAAAGTATAATAAAATCATAGAATATCTTGATCAAGGGAGCACTGTTGTTGACAGTATCTGGAGTACAACTTAAAAGGACATCACATGAAATAAAATTTGAACGGGACGAGCATGTAATTTACTTAGGCAACCATCACTCCATAACACATAAAGTTTGTTCTAATTTTGCATTAGAAGCTTTTAAGGTCACCTGGGATGAAGTCTTAAGTGACCTATTCTTAGTGGCCTTTTGTCAGTCATAATTACTCTTTGTCAGCAATGGACCTATCTTGAAATGTCTTATTTTGTGTTTAACAGACTATGAGATTACACGAATCTATGACAATCAATTGAGTGTGAGTGCTGTGGATAATATTTTGGAGAAAGAGTCACCTGTAGCTGTTTGTTGTTATGGAGACAACTTGGGGGAAGAGGATGGCAGTATATCCCACATCATGTGTGTGGACAAGGAGAAATGCTACCTGTTCCTTGTGAATGAGAATCCATCTATGATGAAAGAAGGCAAGCTAAGCGATCTTCTCAGGTCCAGAGACTTTCCAAAGGTAAAATGATTTGTTTGCCCTTCATCTTCAGATGTTCAAATCACCTTTCATCTGTGGACAATCCATTTGTAAACAATTCTTATTATCACTAAATTCAATATACTTAGGCCGTTGTCTTGCATGTTTAATTTTGAGATTGATTAGAAAACAAAATGGTAGTCAGACAGTCATATTGAATACATGTATATGCGAAGTATAACAGGCATATTTGACTATAATCATATCTTGTGTATCACAAAGTCACTTGTTGCACCCATTTTCTTTCAAAAATAAGAAAAATGAGCATAATCTGACAGGTACCAATAACATGTTTAGTTTGACTGTGTGTTAGGGCTAGCTTTGTCATCATAAAAGTTTTAGCTTGTGTATTTTCATGTGTTCACAGGTTTTCCACGGTTGTGGCAACGCATCTAAAACCCTGTTCGAGAAGTTTGAAGTTCTTCTTGATAACACAAACATCTATGATACAAAGGTTAGGGAAATACAGTATCTTTTATCTGTTTTAAATTCATCTATATCATAACATTATAACATGGTATATAATAATTTAAAAGTACATTTTGTATTATAAGATAATGAAAAAAATATATACAAAAACATGTACATATTAAAAAGAAACTGCTTATGAAAACACTAACGATCATAAAATCCGTCCTACTATAAGCTTAAAATGTACAAATTCTCTATTTGATTCAAAGTAGCTGTGCATAAGATCGCGATGATAATGACAAAAAATGTTTTCACTTAAAGAGTTATTTTAGCACAAGAATTTGAAAGTAAATACATTTGTTCTTGTATTTATAAGAAATCCTGTAATTCAGGAGAAATTGCTAATATTTTATTTTGAAAATTGCTATTATTTTATTTTGAAAATTGCTAATATTTTATTTTGATAATTGCTATTATTATATTTTGAAAATTGCTAATATTTTATTTTGAAAATTGCTATTATTTCATTTTGAAAATTGCTAATATTTTATTTTGAAAATGATTCAGGTTGTGTATGAAATGATGAAGGACGGAGGAGAGGGCGATATGAAATCCTTTGGGGATGTGAAGTTCTGTCCGGATACTTGGCCCAAAGACTTTACAGCTCCAATAACCCAGGGTAATGAGATGAAGGAGATGGATAGATGTGTAGCCATTCTCAAGGCATACAATCTGATGGTAGATTTCGGTGGTCAGGATAAAAAATACAAAAAGTTCATATTTGAGGAAGTCAATGGAAAGATTAGCAAGGAAGCCATTAAAGAGTATAAGCAAAAAACCAAGGCTAAACCAGCAAAGCCGCAATGTGAACCACAACCCAAGAAAGGGAAGAAGAAAGGCAAAAAATGAGCGAATTTGTGCCAGTATGTGTCCTTGTTGAGAATTTGGTCTTCAATATGGCAAACCATTGCAAGTAGCACTTCTCAGACTGACTGTTATAAGAAGTTTCAATATCACAAAATGTTACATTCTCAATTTTTACAGAATAACAAAGACAAATATCGTTTAATTATGTTCAACAATGGGATGGTTTGACCCCATTGTAGAGCAGATAAATTCTGTGTTGAAATTGCATTTCAATGCAGGGAGCCTACACTCTTAAACATGAATTTTAAAGGCAAAATTGAGGAAAATTGATATGCAGGCTATTTTTTCAATATCAGTTGTAATGGATACCGGTATACAATTTGTACATACTTGTAGTTATAAAAAGTCATGCTTATATGTGTAGTAGGTACCTAAAGGTGTGTTGAAGATATTTTTGAATTATTGTATATAGTCCTTTTGGATTTGACTGGTTTTTAGCTTTGTTTATGTTTAAGCATATTGTGATACCAGTGTGGAGGTGTGTAACACGTTGTAAGCTGTTTGGACATTAATAAATTTCCACTGTTTGGACATTAATAAATTTCCACAGAATACTCCAGAATAGCAAACTTAGAAAGGAGGGTAAAATATTAAGAAATATTTTTAAACCTTAACTATGTATTTTTTTTCTTAATATTCAAAAGGTATCTTAATCATCTTTTGATGGCATTAGTCATTTTAGAGAAAATGTCTATTTCTAAGAATTGTATGAAAAACAATATTATTTTAGAGTTACAAAATTACACATTCTATTTACATCAGTATGTACAAAATCAATGATGTGGTGAGTCACAACAGGCAGTGATGGTAGGTTTGGAGTTCTGTGGAGTAAAAGTACTGTTGACTCGAGTTTTTGCTTATTGTGGCGTTGATGGGATTACACCCTATCAAGGCCGAACAAACAGGGTTGGCTGTCTCTTTTCAGTTTGTACAAAATTCAATCTCTCCACCACGGACATCAGATAAGGGTCACCATTTTTGATAATTATGTATAGAGCTTGGTAGTAATATTGCTATTGCTTCGTTTCTTCAGGAGGAGTAGAAGTTACTGCTGACTAATGAAGTCAGTACAGGCTTACCACCTAGATGTCTCCTCCTCTTACTAGATTTTTTCTAAACAGCTATAGTCAGTATTCTGTTGGCGTGCATGGACTTTTCATGACTGAAAAATAACTTCCATGCATAAATATATACATGTTTGGAGGGGGAAGGGCAGAATTGATATTCTGAATCACTTGATTGACATATAACAATTATGCTTTTGTGATTTATCTGTTTTAATTGAGACACAAGATTAATGATCTTATATTTGATTTGTGACGTGATCAATTTAATTGATCATTATGTTAATCCCTTTTATTAATCTCGTCTGTGATTTTGAAATTATTCACACTTTTTTGCAATGTGTTAGTTTGAGTTTGACATAATTATATATCTATGTGTCTTATGATAAAACTGACTGTCTTTATCATTAATTCATTTAATAGTAGAATGATTCCGTTGCTACATACAACATCATCAGATACCATTGGTCGATTAAGTGAAGCGTAGTTAAATCGACTGTAGGTATTCGTCAATGTATGTACAAATGTATGCACAAAATTGATTTTCTGTATATCCATTTTCTATTCAGCAAATATTAAGACTTTTTAACTTCATGAATTAAACTGTCAGATGAGTTGAATGTAATATCAAGGATGACTTAAGAAAGTCAGTTGTTAAGTAAAAAGCTTATTAAAAAGGAATGGAAGTCAGGTTTAAAAGTGTCAATACTCAAACATGTTTTTTTATCTGTGTTCTACATTTGTACATATGGTACTTTGAATTTTGTGAAAAAAATACCTTTGTACCATTGAACTCTGTTCTTAATGCAAAGATATACATGTAAATGTATATAAACTCTTCTCAGAATTAAAATCCCTATTTCCAAAAGAAAATGAATTCAAGCATTTTCATAGACATATCTTTAAATTTTAAACTTGTCTAGTACAGTCAACCCTGCCTTAGTAACCACCTGAATTAAGCAGCCCCCTCTCATATGTGACAGTATTTTCCCTCCCAAATGCTATTTAATGTACTAGTTTTAGTTTCATGCTGGATTAAGAGACCAACTGGCAAAATTAAATGTGACCTGTTTTATTGTCTCCCTTTGAAGGTCACATGATAATACTGTAATAAAATGGATTACGGTCTATACTTAATCCAATATCTGTTTGATGGAAGTAAACATGAAATTAGATGTTTAGGAACTTGCTTCAAAGGTAATTAAAATATAAATCATAACCAAACTGCTTGTTTTTTATTTTTTTATTTATTCATTTAAGAGATACATGTGAGTACACATCTATAGATGTGTTTGTAGCAGATATATGTACAATAAATAATTAGCCAATTAGTTGTCTAACCAAGTTGTCAAATTGGTTTAATTTTATGATCTATTGAAGGTCATTTCATATTTAGTTGTGAATGACCCTGGTTTGTAAATCATTTACGTCATACTTCTTCTCAGATGATACAAAGTAATAAGCTGAATAAGAAGATTGAAGTTGTTGTGCAAAATCCATAACTTAGTAATATAAATAGAGTATACACAGAATGAGATTGACTTTAAACAAGGTGACATATGTGTAGAAACTTTGTACACATAAATAGATTGGTGAAATGATAAAAATCTGACAATGACTATCAGAAAGGATGCAAAGGAGATGCTATTGGTACACATTATCTTAAGTACATGTAGCTCAAGATATGATAGTATACAAAGTGCAAAGTACTGTGGGTGTAGATAATCAAAGGGCCAAAGGCCCTGAGAAACGTCAGGGTGTGAGGTCATATTATAAGAAATTTAAAATTGGATTTTATAGTCAGACAGTTACATTTGTATCAGATGAAATGTCTTCATCTGGCCCTGGTATTTCTATTCTATATATATTCAAGAAAACATGTATAAAATATATCAGCTGACAACTTTACAATAGCTGAGTATAGTTCTTTCCCCATTTCTTTAATGCTTGTGGCAGATTATTGATATATTCCTGAATCAGTAAAGCTGCATGTAAACTTTGAAAAAAGAATCAACTGAGCGACAAATCGGTCTATTAACAGAACGTGTTGTCAAGTAACTACAACTAAAGATAAAATCCAAGATGTACACAGCCGAAGTTTTTTTAATTTTATTTATAATATAAGTTATTAATAAGGCCTATCAAACGTCTATTTTATGACCCCTTAGGTAACACATTTTAACAAAGATAACAAAGAACATGGTGGGGAAAGATGAAGAATTAAAAAACAAGAATAACTCTGTAATGGTTACATAAAGGTACACTAATATATATAACATTGTCAAATCACTAGTTGATGTACAAAGTTTTATCTCAAGAAATTTATTATTAAGATAAAAAGGGGCAAAAACTATGGCAAGCCAAGTTGTCATTTATTTGCGGAGCAAGGCTGATCCAGTATTTCACCAAATTATATAAGATATCTGATATGTTTATGATATATCTTATATGTTTATGAGATATCTTATATGTTTATGAGATATCTTATTTAAAGTTTATAAGATATCTCATAAAAGACATAAGATATCTCATAAAAGATAAATCTGTTTCTAGCCATTATATGTAGTTTCAGCTTCTTGACTCCTTCATCGAGTTGAAGAGAGTTCATTATCTCAGATTCAAATCTCGTTCTTTTATAAGATATCTTATTATCAAATTATATAAGATATCTTATATAATTCCTTATATAGTATATCTTATATAATATATCTCATATAATATATAAGATATCTTGTTAAATTTTCTTTTTGAAATATCTTATATATTATATAAGATATCTTACATCTTTTATGAGATATCTATATTACATGTATATAAGATATCTTATAAAGAAAAGTATATAAGATATCTCATTTATTAAATAACATATCTTATTTGAGATATCTTAGATATCTTATAAAAAATGTAAGCTATCTTATTTAATTGTTTTTATGAAATATCTTATATATTATATAAGATATCTGATATCTTTTATGAGATATATTATAAAGAAAAGTATTTAAGATATCTCATTTATTATACAAGATATCTTATCAAGTATATAAGATATCTTAGCAAGTTTATAAGATATCTTACATAATTATAAATGATATCTTCTATAATTTGGTAAATTCCTGGATCAACGATGCTCCATGAATGAATGACATCTTGGCTTGCCATAAAAAACTCTAAAATAAGGATGTAGAGTACACTGTTGTAGTACTCTCCTATTCAGATATATATATATATATAAGTACATTAAACGATAACTCTTGGGACAAGAATCGAACCAATATATCGGGCTACTAAAGAAGCATGTGTAAGAAGTATGGTCAGTTATACTTTATAATAAAATTCAAATGCATACTTAATGACTAATCGTTACAATCAGTGATTTCCATCTAATATAACCGGGACTGGCAAAACAGAGTAGCCTTAACTATGATACAACGTCAAATGCAAGCTAATGTTCCAATTATAATTAGATAGAGAACCTTTTGGAATGCTAACTACTTGTGTCACAGTGAAAGTTAAAATGACTTGGTCATGATCCTGACTGCTGATACACTGCATGTCCTTTGTGAAGTCCAAGCAGACTGGCAGATACCTTCGTAATATGAAAGTACCGTATACATGTATTGCCGTGGTACTCGCTTCTGGAATCTTTATTGTAGAACTGTCCATTCAGATTGATATCGGAAATTTGTATTTCGGGGAGTTTGCACTTCGTTGTGTAATCTTGCAGAACCTTCCATCACGTGTAATGTCAAAGTGTAAATACCAACCGTTCTCACTTCATGGGGAAATCACGTTGAACGTTTTCATGAATGTTAATAAGTAGGAACCGAAGACCCAATCATTGATACATAAATGGTCATATGCTAAATGTTTCTGTCAATTTTTTAAATGTTGGCACTCTCTCCATACACGTCTAGCAGCAGGGCGTATTACTTTCCATAACTTATCTGTTTCATTTTCAGCTTCTAAATATTGACGGAGTTTTTCTCTTCTAGCTGCTCTTTGCATCTGGATAATTTTTGCGCGATGTATATCTGCAAGTTGTTTGACATTATTTCCTGATTCTACTGGGTTTGGTTGTTGAATAGTGTTCTGTATTACTGGTTCAGCTGTTTTATTTTCAATGCATGACTGTTGATGTCCATCGTCTTGCAAATCCTTCTCTCCCTTCGAATTTCTGAATCTTATGGTCGATGTTTTTCTTTGTTTCATTTCAGTTTCTTCTTGTGAAGCTTTTTCTGCTTGTTTCCATTGTTGTAGAAGTTGAAAGCTTCTACGTTTTTGCTGTGGCTGTCCTGTATTTTCTCCTGATTCATCATTAATTGTGCTTTCTTCGTGCATGAGCGGTGTCTGAGCATCCTCTGAACATTGCTCTATTTGAAGGTCGTCCATCATCTCCTCCATATTTGATCCGGGAGTGAACACACATTGTTCTTCAATCTCGCGGAATATCTCATTATCGATGAAACCCTTTTCACTAACGACGGTTTCAATCATTTTGATAAGTGCCTTCACGTTTTCACCCTTGCATATTTCAGAACCTCCATTACTGAAACCAATAAAGCGACGTTGACATTTATTCAGAACTGTTTCCAGATCTTGCTGGTTTTTGGAAACGTACTGATACATTGTGATATTGTGTGCCTTAAGTTCATCTTGTCTGGTGAACACCACTATCAAACGTTCAAACATTCTGTCTCTCCCAAATATGTCGTCGAGCCATTCAACAGTTTCACAGTCTTCCTTCGTAAATCTGCCAATCGTAACCACCAGGAGTATGATGTGTGGCCCGGGAGAAGCTATACCCAGACAGCGTACGATCTCGTTGGAGGTTACCTTGTTATTGACTTCAGTATCAAATAAGCCAGGTGTATCAACAACCATAATTTTTTTGCCGAACCTCTCTTCTATTGCGTACTGGCACTTCTTTGTCACCGATTGCGTCATCGGACTGGCCTCAAAACGTTTACATCCTAGAATTGTGTTAGCAGTCGCGCTTTTCCCAACTCCTGTTTTCCCAACGAGAATGATCCTCAGTTCTTCCATTTGGGGTTCCTCGGAATTTTCCATTATCTGCAATGAATACACTCATTATTATAACCTTTGGTTTTGTGAAGCTACCAAGATATCAACAAGCAGTCATTATTTGTAATTTTATTCGGTTAACGTTTCGATGTCTAACTTCACACAATTAATAGAAGAGTGACATTATATGTAATAATGAATCTGATACCTCACCGAAGGCACATGCACTATATATCACAAAATTAATGCATAAAAGCATATATTTAAGCATTGAACGGCTTTCAGTTGGCATTCATAGTCAATATGAATGCCAACTGGACAGAGGCAAATTCCATGAAGCGCGCTAGCGCTTCTTGTTGAATTTGCCTCTGTCCAGTTGGCATTCATATTGACTATGAATGCCAACTGAATGCCGTTCAATGCTTATATTTACCATCTGCGATTTTTTATTTGTCGTGCGATTTGTTTTTGAAATTTTCGAATTCAAATTTCAGTTGGCAGTTCATAAGCTGGTGAACTCGCAACTGAATTGGTAGGGTTATATAGTGGCAGTGCCATACAATGGTAAATATACGGTGATCAATACCATCTGGTTTAACACTGGAGTACTGGGAGACTGTCACACAGAATGTAAATATTGTCATATGACTTTATTGATTTCGTTTGTGTCCCTGTGTGTGCATGTGCATGCAAAGCACATACATGTAACGTTTCCAAATTCCGCGGTTATTCGAGACAATAATTTTTCTATAGCCGTCGTATACATCGTTCACAGCCATGCATTCTATTATTATGTCATATCAGTCACAATCGACAGGTTTATCGATACTTTTCTCTGTGTCGTATAAACAGCTCCATTGAGTGAGACAGAGACGTCAATATCAACCCAGTATGTGTCTAGGGGGTGGGGGTGTTATTTTGGCAAATCATGAACTTTTATATCGGACAACTCCCAATACGTTACTTATGGTCGATGCAGAATATTTCCCGATGTTCATTCGTAATCTTATTTTTTTTATACATTTGGATCTTCCAAATTATCAAACAGCTGTTGCTTGGTTTGATGGAGATTATTTTTCGGTATTTACTCTTTCTATTACAAAATTATTAATCTAAGGGTTCGGTTTGGTAAGCTGCGCTGGTGGACTGTAAATCCCAGAGGTTTGCTTTTGTTCGAAAATGATACCATTTCAGAATATTTACATCTCTCCCTTTTTCAGCTTAGTAAACTCTAACTGCCAAAGAATTAGCGTATACGCAGTGGAAAAAGGCTCGGCAGATAAATAAGCGCGGGTATCGGTAACATAATTATGATGTCGTGTATTTGTGACGTTACCGAACGTCAACTAGACGACGCCATTTTGAAGGGACTGATCAACGCAGTTTTAGCGCTTTCTCTTTCTGCACTAAAGTCTAACGTCAAGTGAGTAGATCTATATTACAAAAAAAACAACTGAACCGAATATTGCGGAAATAGGTGAACCAAGAGAACATTTGACCACGTCACTACTAAATCTGTGTTAATTAACGCTGTGCTTGACAACCAGCGCGCTAACCATAGGAAATGTTCGTTGCCAACTGCGGTCATACTATCGTATACGCGGTCAAAATGAGGTAAAATCTTTTAATATACAACACTCGGTACTCTGGGTTCTATACAGTGTCCACAAAATTTAGAAAAAAATATATATATATCATTTGGCTGTTCATATATATTTCTATAAATCAATAATGTTTAAGTCAACTTTCTGTTCACATTATGATGCATATTCTTTTATATTCATTATTCTGCATATCATTTAATACGAAATATACATTCAAAGATGCTTGTTCCTCATAGAAATGAGCCTTCACACATTCCAATGAGGATACAATGATTTGCCAACCGAGGGAAAGCACAGGAGCGCCAACTTATAATGAATTACATACAAAATGTACTTCTGCAGTTTAATTCTAATGCATAATACACTAACAGACTCTAAATAAAGGAATACTCACCATTTATGACCAAATTAAGAACAAATGCTATGATTTAAATCTTAACTGTCTTCCATGTGATAATAATCTCAATGCCGAAGTTGTTGGAATGGAGCCGCGAATTCTGTCGACCTGCGTTGATACGTTATCTAGTAATGTTAGTGTTTGTTATATCCGATAATAAGTGTACGCCAATTGGTTGACACTAGGGTAGGTAGATAGGTAGTACCGAGCATTATGTCTACGTGACAGTGTAAAAATATACACGTATTTGAGTTAAATGATATGTTTTATACCTTAATGTCTGAAATAAAGTTTCGTCAGTTCAGTTTTTTTTTTGTTGTTTTTTTTTTCAAACTTCAGCATAAATCCAAAAGTCATTTCTAACGCATGACATCAAATTTGTTGGCTTGAATTACCTTATTCTGTGTATTAGCGAAATTTTGGTATATTACGTTCTTGGGCTAAACCAACAAACAATTCTTTGTCACATTTTACATGTATAGAACGAGATACATAACATGAAAGTGGTTGATGTAGATGGGTCTTTGATATCTTTGATTTCAAGATAATTGGCCAACGGCTATTATAGCAGTCTGCGGTAGGCCATAGTCAATAGGAAAATGTTACCTCTTAATTCAACAATGCTATTGTCATCAGAAGCTGCTGAGCTATCAAAACCCTCTTTGGTTACCGTTACAGCAAAAAAGTCTTTCAAAATGACAAGTCCTCCATCCCCGAAATGGAATTTCCAAGTGGCTAATGTTTTTTTTGTACATTATTACTAAACCGCTCCCACCTGTCTTTATGTTTACGAAAACAATAAAGAATATCGACACACAGTAAACCGTGATTGTTTCCACGAGTGTTTAATCATGCGATTTCAATAAGAGAACAGGTGATTTTTTTTTTGCAGATTATCCAAAAATATCGTACCTGCAGAGTCTTGCCAATGTGTAAGGAGAATAAAACCAGGTATTCCGGGCAGAGAATAACCGTCTTCATCGGCCAACGCCTAATTTTCTACGTTGAAGGTGGCTCGATGGTAAGATTTCCATTTCATAACAGATAGGAAATTTAACAAAATTTGAAAGAATGCTAAACGTTAGGCACTTTGTGTTATTTGTTATTGCACGTTGTTTTAATCACTATTGTAATTTATTGTGGTGTAGTATGTAAGCGTAATTGAATAAAATATTGTTTTAGCTAAAGTTAGTACAAACAGATTTTTTAATCTAGTGCAAATGTCTGGAAAAAGCAAATGGTCTCTTTATATGTCCTGTTCAATACGTCGGTGCTAAATTGTATATGTGGTGATTGAATCTAGATAAAACATGACAAAACTTGAAGTGATAAAAACGGAGATAGCGTACATGCAGGTACTCGCCTCGTCTGTAAATCCATGTATTGAAAGACAACGCGAGTGCCTGTTCATACATATATATATATATATATATATATATTTTCGTACTCAGAGTTGGCTCATATAGTCACATCTTTGGTAACTCCATCAATACAAATAATAAATAATAATACTTTTTTTTTAAATAGATAAACCTTGCGAGGTGCGTGTTAGTATTTGTTAGTTCGTGACGTTAATTGTCTAAAATGTCTGTAACTGCATACGTGCTATATTTTTTCATCTGACATCGAAGTATCTGGTGCTATTTAGAGCACCGAGCCATTTCATCATCGTACAATAATTATTAATATTATTATTATTATTTCTTCTTCTTTTTTTTCATTCATCATATTCTTTTTCTTTTAATATTTCTTGATTTAATTTACACTCTTAACTAGTATACTCTGCCGCTCTCTTTCATACACACATGTTTTATATATATAAACAACAGCAAAGTGTCACTTTCTTTTCTCTCTTTCAGGACATCTTCATGCGTTCTCTTTCACACTCACTCGGTTAAATTTACGTGTTGTTAATTTTGATAATTTTGTTAGTAATAATTTTTATAATATTGAAATCTAGAAACAAACAAAAAAGAAGAAAGGCGAACAAAGATTTTTCCAGCGGTTGGGGAGCCCCCTACCAGCATACATATATATATATACTGTTAAAGTGAAATTTGAGAGATTTCCACTAAATGCGCGAAGAGCAATCGGCAGCGAAAATTTTCCTCTGGCGTTTTTCCTGATGTATGCAATACTGATGGATCATGTGAAAAAGAAATCGCGGAAATAGCACTCACTTGTAAAGTTTACCTATCGAAATTCTGAAATTACACTCCTATGGTAATAATGTTTACAGTATAGATCCTAAATCCTAAAACACAGGGATCAATTACCTAATCTACAATCAAAATATGTAACCCCGGTACAAAAGTTATATCCTATCGACTTATCTAGAAGAAAGTTTTCTTTGTACCGTTTGATAGGCCCTACATCTAGTACAGCATGGCAGAAGTCCAGGAACGATCCAAAGAGGAATTATTAGACATCAGAAAATGATGACATCAAAACAGAACCGTAATTTTAGCTCAAGATAGATAAAACGGGGCTAAATACCAACATAAATATAGATTTGCATGGAGACATTCAATAACTAAAAGCAGAATAAGACCATGTGTTTCGGAAGGGCAAGTGTCTTTTGTTTCATCGTCAACGCCTACAATGCAAATCTAATTCAAAAGTTTCAATATTAGAACATGATATCAACCAAATACCTCTCTTATGTTACTCATCAACCTGATGCCATTGGTTTCTCTAAAGTACAAACGTTTGATAAGGTCAATGTTTTTTGTTTTGTTGTTTTTTGTTTTTTGTTTTTTTTTCAAAGATACAATATCATCATTATATCTAAAATATATAGCATATAAGATAAAGCATATGTCCTTGCGAAGGTTAATGTGTAAAAACTAACAAAAAAACCAAGACTCTGCTCTCTCAGGCTTCTTAAGGCGAACTGAACATTTATAATTTGTATTTATACATGATCTTGGGAATAGCGAGCTAGTAAAACCAATAATAGTTGAAAACAAAGTGAACAAATGCATTCATTAGATTGATCATGGTCGCTTTATTGATAGAAAAAAACCAGTTTGTGATATGATTATTTCCATTTGACATCATAACATACATAAACATATTAGAACATTTGGTCAGAGGTGGGGGACCAAAAATATGCTACCCATGGTTCCATATATATAAGCCCCAATCCTACTCTGGGCTAAATAGATTTGGAACCATGACCCTACCCGAAGATTGTATAGTACAACACAAATGACAACGCTATATCAAGTTCTATACATTAGTGCACTTAATGCAATAAAGTTATCTTGAATGTCTTGATATATTAACTTGCATGTAACAGCATATTCATTTTTATTCATTTCTGCATTTGTCAGTACACAAAATTTAGAAAGTTGAGTTAAAAGACATTATTGTTCATTAATATACATCATTTACAGTAACGTTCATGTCAATAATTTCAAAACTCTAATGCCTTTATGCTATTAGGTATTCTGTAGTGCAAATACATTTCATACGGTATTTTAATGTATGCTAGTTGTAAAACATAACTTATTGAACAAAGCATCAAACATGCTCGACTTAAGACTCTAATATCATTGAAAGAAAAAGAATTCACAGTAAAATTATCAGAGCAGAAATGATACTCTGTGTAAAATACATAACACAAAATAAAAACAAAAACAACGAGGTCATTGCTGATTAGATCATAAAGAAATTTTAAAGTCTGACTTTTCAATAAATAATTACACATCATAAAATGTAGTTCCGTCACAGTCAAGAAAGCCGTACGGAAAATGTTTGTGTTAATAAGCTTATGTCTCCCTCAACTACTAACAGAAACTAAGTGTCTAAGATGGTCATACATTGGATACTCAAGAAAATAATGGGAAACCTGTTCAAAAGAGCTGGCACAATATGTTGAATTAGGGTACAAAATTATAGTTTACATATATCGAATAAATTGTTTCGCTACTAATTTTTTTCAATTCATCAGTCAATTATCCGATTCAATCAGGGTTTGACAATTAGTACTTACCCTAATTTCCAAATGAACAGATTGATCAGCACTATTAGTATCGAGTCACTGTTCGCTGGTTCACACATGAAGTTGCCAAAATCACAGTGAATTTAAAATTACCACCCTCGAAGCATCGCCGCGTCATGGCGATCGAGATCGACATCACTCTCAATAGCCTTGAACTATGAATGGAATTCCAATGACAGTCGTGACGTCATGCAGTGACGTAGTATTTTATAAAAAAAATGTGACTTGGCAATAAAAAGTGCAGTTTGTTCCGTGAAATGATCGAATATGTCGAGGTGCAAATCAAATCATATGTAAAATTGGATAACTCATTTCAGCGTTGGTATTTTAAGGGGAAAAACGTCAAATAATTTTTTTAATGAAGAAAATGGATGACTGATGGCCACTTTCGCCAGAAATTTGGTAGTGATGTGTGAGAAAAAGACTCTTTCATTATGTGTGTATGTAGGATAGGGATATTCCACCCTCGGCAAGCCTCGGGTTTCACCACATTTTGTGACCCCTCGGGTGGAATATCCCTATCCTATATATACACATATGAAAGAGTCTTATATTATTTTACACGCCATTTCAAACAAGTACTTATTACATACTGCAAACGTACACATTTCATCGGTGTTTATCTTAGTACAGTGGTAAATTATCTAACGGTGAACTGTTATAGTGATAATCTTATTTTAGCGGTAATCCAATTTTAGTGATAATCATATTATAGTGCCGTAATGTTATTCTAGTAGTAATTTTATTTTAGCGATTTTAGCATTTAACTGTACCGGATAGAAAGATAACCAATAGCCATCCGTTCTGGTCATAAAAAAATGTCATTACTAATTTTTGTTTCAGAAATATGCTATATGATTTGACTTGAACGATTTGAAGTTATTTGCGTTTTTTGATGAAATGAGGCGGACCTTCCAATTTAAAGTCAACAGTTTGTACACTTGAATTCGTGTGGACCCGTCCAACTTGATTGGCAGCAAATGTGCACATCATGATGGAATCATTTGGAGCCGTCATTTTGTGTAGTGGCTAAAGGTCACACTCCGTTGAAGAGCCATATGAAACCATATCTTTTGATGGAGTCAATAGTTTATAATCAATGGTAGATTTTTGTTGAACCGTTTATTTTATGTATCATTAATGTTAACAGAATCATGTGGAATCGTCCTATATGCAAATAGTTTACACAACCTGGTGGCATTTCTAGTATACGAGGAACTGTCCATTGTGACCAATGTTAAAAGTTAGTAACCAAAGGCAGGTCATTGATATATATATATATTAGGTACTACACGTTAAATGATTCGTCAATGCTTTTGAATATCAACTTTTCCCAGACACGTTTAGCAACATGGCGTATCCTTTCCCATATTTGCCCTGCCTCATTTTCAGCTTCAAAATCTTGGCGGATACTTTCTCGTCCATTTTCTCCTTTCATCTTTCCTACGTGCTGTAATTGTTTATTGCCTTCCATTTGTATATCTGCAAGTTCTTTGATGTTGGTTCTTGGTTTTGGTTGTATCGTGTTCTGCTTTGTTGATTCATCTTTCGGTAGTTCTTTTCGCTCCATTTCAGTTTCTTTTTGTGTAGCCATTTCAAATTGCTGCCTTATTTCCCCAAATTTATTACCAAAATAGCTTCTTTTCTGTTCGGTTGGATCTTTTCGCTGTGTCTCTTCATTCGCTGAACATTGTTCTATTTGAAGGTCGTCCATCATCTCCTCCATGTCTGATTCGGGTAGTAGACATCCATTGTTCTTCAATCTCGCGGAATATCTCATTATCGATGAAACCCTTTTCACTAACGACGGTTTCAATCATGTGGATTAGTGACCTCGCGTCTTTATCCTTGCTAATGACAGAACCTTCATTATCAAAACCAATAAAGCGACGTTGACATTTATTCAGAACTGTTTCCAGATCTGGCTGGTTTTCGGAAACGTACTGATACATAGTCATATTGTGTGCCTTAAGCTCATCTTGTCTAGTGAACACCACTATCAAATGTTCATACATTCTGTCTCTCCCAAATATGTCGTCGAGCCATTCAACAGTTTTACAGTCTTCCTTCGTAAATCTGCCAATCGTAACCACCAGGAGTATGATGTGTGGCCCGGGAGAGGCCATAACCAGACAGCGTACGATCTCGTTGAAGGTTACCTTGTTATTGACTTCAGTATCAAATAAGCCAGGTGTATCAACAACCTTAATTTTTTTGCCGAACCTCTGTTCTATTGCGTACTGGCATTTCTTTGTCACCGATTGCGTCATCGGACTGGCCTCAAAACGTTTACATCCTAGAATTGTGTTAGCAGTCGCGCTTTTCCCAACTCCTGTTTTTCCAACGAGAATGATCCTCAGTTCTTCCATTTGGGGTTCCTCGGAATTTTCCATTATCTGCAATGAATTATATTATATAGCCTTTGGTTTAGTGAAGCTATCAACATGTCAACAAGCAGCCATTATTTTATTCGGTTAGAGTTTCGATGTCTAACTTCACACAATTCATAATGATATCTTCTCCATTTCCTTGAATATTGAATATATGTAATAATGAATCTGATACCTCATCGATGGCACATGTACTATATATCACATATTTAATGCATAAAAGCATATGTTGTCAAATGACTGTATTAATTTCTTTTGTGACCCTATGTGTGTGAATGCAAATCACATGTAACGCTTCCAAATTCCGCGGTACTTCGAAATCAATAATGTTTAAGCAAATTTTCCGTTCACATTATGATGCAGATTATTTTATATGCATTATTCGTCACATGATCTAATACAAAATTTACATTCAAAGGTGCTTGTTCCTCATAGAAATGAGCCTTCACACATTCTAATGAGGATACAATGATTTGCCAACCGAGGGAAAGCACAGGAGCGTCAACTTATAATGAATTACATACTTCCACAGTTTACATCTAATGCATAATACACTTATGGACTCTAAATAAAGGAATACTCACCATTTATGACCAAAATAAGAACAGATGCTATGATGTGAATCCTAATCGTATTCCATGTGATAATAATCCCAATGCCGAAGTTGTTGGAATGGAGCTGCGAATTCTGTCGACCTGCGTTGATACGTTATCTAGTAATGTTAGTGTTTGTTATATCCGATAATAGTTGTACGCCAGTTGGTTGACACTAGGGTAGGTAGGACCGAGTATTGTCTACGTAACAGTGTGAAAATATACACATATTTGAGTCATATGATATGTTTTGTACCTTCAAAGCTAAAATAAAGTTTCTCTCGTCAGTTCAAGTTTTTTTTTCAAACTTCAGCATAAAACCAAATGTCATTTCAAACGCATGGCACGAGTGTTTAATGTCGGGATTTCAAAAAGAACACGTGAATTTTTCTATTGGCCGTGTTCTATAAATACCACATACATAAAACAAAAAATATCTTTAAAAAAGATAAACGGCATAGTTTTAATGCTGGTGGTTATACTGTAAAACTACTGGTAAAATAAATTAACGAACTAATGTGTTTCAGCACAGATAAGAAAATTATATCAGGCTGAATCATTTTTGGTGATAATAAGATACATCCACTTATTTAGCTTGCATTCAACTTTAACGTTGTTTTGTTTTTAACTGGATATCTGCATTTTGCATTTACCGCTACATTGACCAATCACATACTTCATCTTGACCAGTAACGCTACCTGTCGCGTCATATCCGGGGCCAAGATAATATTATACGGCTATGGGTCAAAGTTAAACGACATCCTCAAAATGATGGCAAGGGTAAGGAGAACGTAGCAAACAACTAATTTCCAACACTTTAAGAGGCTAATTGGTTAGATTTCCATTTCATAACCGATAAGAAATTTAAAAACATTTGAAAGAATGTGAAACGCAATGCACTTTATGTTATTTGTTGAGTTTTAAAGTTTTTTAATCGAACGCAGATGTCTGGAAAAGAAGAGAAAAATTAAACTATTGCGTCTCTTTAACATGCCCTGATAAAATACCTCGATGTTTAAGTGTATACGATGATGGTTACGATTAAATCTAGAAATGAAACAAGATAAAACACCTTCCAAACGATGTTAAAAACCAGGACAAATATAGCGACACATCTTTATCTTTTGTCAGTTGTTTTTGTTGCACAAGTACATGAATATCGGGTGTATTGACAGACGGGGCGAGTGCTCGTGCGAACATGTACATACTGTAAACATGGGACCATACAGTAAATGTCAGCACATACTGTAAATATGGGAACATACTGTAAATGTGGGAACATATTATAAATGTGGGAACATACTAAAAATGTGGGAACATGCTGTAAATGTGGGAACATATTATAAATGTGGGAACATACTGTAAATGTGGGAACATATTATAAATGTGGGAACATACTGTAAATATGGGAACATACTGTAAATGTGGGAACATATTATAAATGTGGGAACATACTAAAAATGTGGGAACATGCTGTAAATGTGGGAATTTTCGCTAAATACGCGAAAGCCATTCATGTTTAGGAAATGTATGTCAACTGCGGAAATAACCCACACAAGTATAGTTTGTCTATCGAAATTCTGAATATAAATCCCTCAAAAATAATTACGTTTACAGTAAAGATCCTTAATCCTTAAGCACAGGCACTTGGAATAATTACCTAATCCAAGGTCAAACTTTGAATCCGCATTGAACACAAGCTATATCCTACCGACTGATCTAGGGGAAGTTTTCTTCTTATCGTTCGATAGACCCTAAGTCTAGCAAATCATGACAGGAGTGGTCGAGTGAAAGAGGAGTAATTAGACACCAGAAAATGCCGACATCAAAACAAAACCGTAATACTGGTCGATAAAACGGGGCCATTCTTCAAAACCTAAAAGCAGAATAAGTATAAATTTTGGAAGGGTAAGGTTAATTAGAATATGATGTCGATCAAACAAATATTAAATTATCCTCATCAACTTGCATCTCTTGAAATCGAGGGTGAGTGTCCTTGCTTTCAAGTTGCTTCATATGTCCGATTGACATCGTCAATAAAGGTTTTTGTTATTCACAGATAACACATCGTCACAGATACTTACAGGTGAAATTGATGACCTTGCAAAATCTCAGTTAGCTGATAAGCTCTTCAATAAAATAAGCTTGTATAAAACAAGAACAAGTCGGTCAGTCTAGTCACATGTTTTAACGATAAACGTTCCCTCACAGCCCACAGTCATACACGAGCAACGCCGTTTTCCTTTAATTGAAAAGAAAGCCCCAATCACAAGAGAACTAAAGCGCTCTTCAAGCGTGGAAAAGGTAACGGCAGTCAAAAGGGTAGAGAAATCAAACGCTCAGATGGAAGGAATGCTTTCAAGCAGTGAATGCCCAAAATCGAACAAGAAATAAATAAAAAATTCTTCCTTGCTCTTCAAAATTAAAATCCTATTCATTTCACCTCTAGAGCAAACAACACCCAAATAGGGCTTCAATTCAGATTTAATTCTAGATAAAGGCCAAGATGAACCCCCTTCCCGTTCCTCCCCGAGCAAGGAGTAAACGTTGTGGATAAATTTGCCGATAGAGTCTAGGAATCCAATATAAACAAGGTTTATTCTTTCTAATGCATAGATACATTCTTATACTATTTGTTTCGCTCTTTTATGACACTTTTCCCGTTTATAATATAAATCAAATAGTACAACACAAAGGATATTAAGTTTTACACATCAGTGCACTTAATGCAGAAAAGTGATCTCGAATGACTTATATATATATGTATCTGTATGTAACAGCATATGCATTTCAATATATCAGTCAGTACACACAATGTGGAAAAGTTATCTTGAATGACTTATATATATGTATCTGTATGTAACAGCATATTCATTTCAATATATCAGTCAGTACACACAATGTGGAAAAGTTATCTTGAATGACTTATATATATGTATCTGTATGTAACAGCATATTCATTTCAATATATCAGTCAGTACACACAATGTGGAAAAGTTATCTTGAATGACTTATATATATGTATCTGTATGTAACAGCATATTCATTTCAATATATCAGTCAGTACACACAATGTGGAAAAGTTATCTTGAATGAAAAAACAATAATGTACATTAATGTATATCATATAAAGCGACTATAATGCTAAAATCCACTTGCAGTAAAAGATATAAAATGTGATGTTTACTACAAAACTATCACTTTCTACTTATAACTAAAATTAAAAGTGAATACAACAATACTTAGTTGATATCTAAAAATAGCAAATGCAAGTAGAGCGGTCTTAATTCAGAAAATCACTCGAGCCTTTCTTATTTTCGGGAAAAAAATCTTTTTTTCTTTTCGACGGAAGTAAATGGCCTCGTTACGTGACGAACCAGACCACCCATTCGGCTTTATTCGTAATAAATCGAGCATGACCATGTTTACAAGCAGCAGTCAGAGTGAACAAGATTAAAGCATTGAAAATTTGTACAAAAACAGCAAAGGTGAGTGACTGTATAGGCTCGTGTATCGCTTCATGATGGGTATATTTGATCATCTATAGGCCAAACTCCTGAAGGCGAAATCTAAAGTTATAGTCGCTTTAACGTTCATGTCTTAATAATTACAACACTATTGTGTCTTTATGCTGTTATGTATTATGTAGTGCAAATACATTTCAATATCGTGTCTTTCACTTATACAATTTTCATTTAAACAAATGTTACAGACAAAAATTGTTTGAAGTTAATTAGATCGAAAACCATACAAAGCCTATGAAAAATATCTCCCACTGTTGCTAAAGTAACCAATCAGGCAATATTCAGATGTTAAATTAATTGATAAGTTTTGATAAACAGGAGATTTTTTAATAGGATTACGCAGTTATGGAGTGTTCAATTAATCTAAGGATCGATGAAAACAAGCACAACAGAGAATACTGAATTTCCAGAAGATTAGGGTATCGCAGCAGAATTTGTATGTATTTCATTTCGTGTAAATAGCCCAGGTAACGAAAAAAACTAATAAACTAACACGGCGAAAATGATATAGATGTTAAATATGAAGTTTATTACTTAATCAATCAATAGAATAAAAATGGAATGATAATTGAAAATAAATCATCAGGACAACAACTTCAGATAGATAATTAAAACCCTATTTAGACCTCAATAAATTAAATGATGTCATCATATCTAGATTAGACTAGGAAAAACTAAATCCAAATTTAATATCAGTGTCATGTCAAACAGCAGTCACCAAACTGTCCATTCTGTGATAATGAAGAAATATAGATCATGTATTTTTTTTCCATGCAAGACACAAACCACTGCTAGAACAGATTTTTTTTCAAAAAAATAAAATTCCTATAGCCTCAACAAATAAACATTGTTTTTTTTTCATATTTAAGACTATGGTCACTGTAAAGGAACAAAGAAAGATTAATCTGCTGATTATCCGGACCCCCCGTGACACAGCTACACCATACCCACACTAGCTAGCTGGTTCCCAAAGCGACCCTGGACGACTGTAATAGGGTAAATTAATGCACCTTTTGATTGGTGCATATTGAGAGCCCATGAGGTCTGTAATCTTCTCCTTTACATATTTGCCGAGTCTTGTACCCCTGCTATGAGTCACGTGGTATTTGTTATCAAACCAATATCAAGAGTTTGTGACACAGCACATTGGAGCAGGGTGGTTACACCAGATTGTGAACAATTTGAACTCTTGTGATGTATACAATATTTAAGCATTGATGTCATTTTTTTTTTAGTTTCATTGGGGTTTGAAACAATTTTTTTCCATATCCCTATCAAACTAAACATAATTAACATAAACGCTTATAATTGATTTTTGAAATTCATTTTCAAAATTGAACCATGTTTTATATACAATTGAACTGATCTTATAAGGGATTATTTTTCACAAATCTGTACGCAATGTCAATAGCCGTATTGTGACGTCACATATTTCGTGCCATTTTCTGATTTTTTTCATAGAGGTATGATAAAACCCTTAACCAATCAGAAAGCAGCATTCTGCGTACAAACACTGGACAATTAATTATGACAGCTTGTGTTGGAACGAAATAACATGAAAGGACAACAAAAATAAATCCCTATAACTCACATGCATGTTCTTAACCACTAAACACTAATTCCCAGCCCGTCCGATGGGACTTAAAACGGTGGCCCATGTGGGAATGTCCCACCAGCACGAAAAAGAACCCTATGTGGTTATTCGGCGATGAGAAGACGTGATAACGCCGGTTCAGAGATGAGGGTTAGGCAATAATAAGGTGTTATATTATTAGTCCAAATAAACCAAATTAAATAGATTATAGGAACTTCACTACTTAATCCATGGTCACAGTAGGATATCCTTAAATAATGAGTATAATCAGAGTTAGGATAGGGCAACTATTTGGATAAGGAGTTGTCTTTAAAAATTCACACTGCCCGTTCAAAGTGGCCAAACAATAGAAACCGCTTGTTCCCATGAGCATACTAATAGTCAGAGAGATATACCTCTTAACTCAAGATATTGATATTGTCATCAGTGAATTCCACTTTGGTATTTTGGGAGTTGTGTTTTTTATAGACTTATCACGGGATCAAAGAGAATTTGCTCGGGTCATTGAATTAGAGAAATACCCAACTGGCTTATAGTGTTATGAAATACACATTATAAAGAATACGTGAATCCTCCAGAAATTATTTTTACTAAATGAGAAAGTATGGATATTATATTACGTATTGTTGGTTTGTAGAAAGCGTAATGATGACAGCTTTACCTGAAATGTAAGTTCAGAATGTCATCAGGGAGGAAACCCAGTGACGCAATAAAGCATATCACTATAATTTCTCACCTGTCTCATCATAACTTATCACGAAACCACCTAGGTTACGCGCACATCTATATCATGTCCTGCACAGTATACGGGTAAAAAATGCATATGAATTTTATGATTTTCCCTTCAGTCCGCTTAGTTGGCTTTGCTCAAATGGATCCGTCAAAATTTCAGAATATTTTTTCAAAATTGATTTCATTTTATGCAAGCACCAGAGACACTGTCTCTGCCACAATTTAGAACAAACGTTCGATTGAAACCACGTAGTTTCTTTGTAAAAACTTTATGGGAACTAAAAGTTTTCCTTTTGCATACTCTCTCTCACTTTCGGGTCATAGACCTGTCAATAATCATATCCGAGAAAATAAATCACCATATACTAGTAGTTCTTAATTACGAAAAACACTCCAACTGACGTATATTTGTATCACGGATATATGTATCCCTATCCTCGATACTCCAGAGGTTATATTCACTATGAAGAGAGCGTATTGTGATCGTAACCGCTGGATCACAGTCGCCATTTGCATTTCAAGGTCAAAGAGAATCAACGTTGATGCTTTTATAAAGTCAAATCTAATCAACCATTCTTGTCTCTAATATGAACATTTCCGTTTGCTGTCCATCTTTCTGAAGCATGACCGTTTGTGACAGCCTGTCTAGCTAAATAGGCAAGTTGACTCTTGAACTTCGTTAAATCTTCGTTCACTGAAACTTGTTTGTAAAATTTCACCTTTTTAAAAATGTTTACACATATTTCAGTAATCTAAACTTGGTGTCGACGGATCGCAGTCGTACGTTGGCCCATATCAGCCCGTGTGGTAGTTGTATATGACAGTACACTTTCGAGGTATAAGAGTCGGCCAATAGAGGGGCACATGCAATTTGTTCCGATGTGTATGCCAATAATCTGTTAGGAGATCTGGTTACCATATTCTCAAAATTTCATCTCCGATATATTTTCTCTAGGTCCTAGTTGTATGTTTTAAAATACTACACCCCCGTATAGCTCACGAAGTTCAGTACTTACATGATATATACTCGTTCGCCTTTCAGGGGAAAGAAAACTCTCCTCACCGGAGAGTGAATGGTTCATTTTATAGTCTACTGGATCGAGGTTGTGTAATAGATCAAGATTAATCAATTGCTCTTTAAAGTTCTTCAAAATCTATATTTTGATACCACTTTATAACGGTAAACGGTATGTCAATAGGAGTGCTGTCCTAACAATTTTGCTAAGTATGGAAGTTCATCAATATACCTATGCAATATGAATGTCATTTTGCACAGATGAAGTGCTTTCCTACTATTTTCCTGAGAACACTCTAAGCATGAACAGATATTTTGTTATCATTTCAGAATTTGAAATAATGATGGCTGTACCTTTGCTAACAAATAGTTTGATAAGATGTTAATTTTCAAGCCAAAAACATATGCAACAATCTGCAACAAACAGTTTCACCAACAATGTTTTAATTCTGAACTTGATGACCAGAAACCCTCGTTCTTTATTTTGATAAAAGAAAATCACGACCCTTGACCTGTGGCCTGATTTTATAAATAGATATTCGTGGTAGTTTGTGATAATCAGAACGAAGTCTAAGAAAGAAGCAAGATAAAACACTCGTGAGCGAACTTAGTGATAAAAACGTCGGGTATAGATAACCGCGATTTTTCTTTATATTTCGTCAATTATCTATACTATATCCTAAATCACGGGGGCTTGGGAAGCTCTCAACCCAAATATATATTTACCATGGATTGTGAATTTTTGTTATATGGATGGCGTTTTACTATTTATCCCATGTTGTATATATCACTTAGTCGTTATCACTTAATGAATAAGTGATATCACGTAAACAACTAGTGAGATCACTAAATGGTGTGTAATTCCACAAGCGCATAAGGCGCACGGCATACTAACAATACAACCTTTGTGGTCATTGACCGATCTATCTATTACAGAAGAATCAATGCAGGATATAGACTCACTGAGGATAACTGGATCTAGTAAACTGGATCCGGTTTGACCTATACGTGTAGGTTCTAATATTACATAAGTTAAACTATAAGAAGTTATTATGTCTAAGAAAATATGGTACAGATAACAGGTCTACATTAAAATCTTCAGTAATAACCAGATTAGGCGAAATGTCAAGAGCATTATGTATAGATGCTCGCAGATTATTCCAAAACGGCGAAACTGCATTTTCAGCTCTGTAAATGGTAGTTAGGTACAAATAATAAATTTTGACTGCTACAATGTAATTTGTATCCAAATTGCTTCATCGCCGGGATATTCAAGATTTGCTAAACGGCTTACTTTTAACAAGTTATTTACATAGACTATAACACCACTACCCGCAAAGTTTCTATCTAACATAAAAGGGACGTTGACGCCTGAAATACCTATATCCTCAGAACTGACATGTTCATCTAAATGGCTTTCAGTAAAGCATAAAACATCGTATTCGCCTGCTAAATCTTCAATATAGTCTAACTTTGTTCTAATGCTTCGAACATTAAGATGAAAAACTGAAAGCTCATCAGAACCCGGGCCAGGATTTGATTCAAATGCCATATATGTTAATATAAGAAACATTAGAATAAAGGAAAATTTAAAGTCACTTAGCAAGCTTATCTTCTTTTTTTTTTTTCATGAGTCCATAATTTGGCAATATACATATGCTATGACCAATGTGTGTGTGTGAATACAAGGATGGAACTGTAGTTTAGGGACACTCACATAAAAGTAAACATTTTAACAATAAAACAATAGCGATGTTATATTTATGAAATAAGATTTGCATAAAACTTATAATTAAATATGCGAATAGTACACTCGAATACACGGCTGTTTTAAACAAGGTTGCGAATGATTCTTTCTTATGAAGAAATATAATCTTTTGCTTATAGAACGTGTTTTATAATAAAAACCACCCATGGCACGCCTCCATGTATCAATACAACTTCCCATCAAGGAGGATAAAAATGGTGACATACACTATAGGTATCTAGGTGACCAGAGTAGTTACATGATAACGAAAATATTTCGTCTTCATAATGACAGAATAAGAAACGTTCGACTGACAGGAAATGGATATCGAAAGAGAAAAGGAGTGAAAAAGAGGAAAATTTGAAGAGAAGGAGAAAAGGAGATATTGAGAACGGACAAAGAAGACAGAGACAGAAAAATATGAGAAATAAAAAACAAAAAAAAACAAAAAAAACAAGGTTGTATTTGATATACAAATAAATAGCTTTTGAGAACGACCGGTGGAGAGGTTCATTCATAATAATACTTATAGTTAACATTTTATACAAGTTTTGAATATCCTCATTTAGGCACATATTCTTATTACTAATAAATTAAAAAAAAAAGATTAACACGGAGAAAAACATATACATACATCTTAAATTGTAGAATTTTATGAATCGTTTGCATATTGATCAGACTGATCTTATTATAAAACCCGACCCCGAAGCCGTGCCAATGACTATATTCCGTACACACGTCCGCCGCTTGACCATCACATTAGGACAGTTCATGGGTCTATATGGTCATTAAGCGGACGTATACCAGAATACAGCCACTGGAACGGGCATAAGGGCGACTTTATCAAATTCTAACTTTTAATATTGGTATCGACTTAATCTTTCAATAAAAAATCCTCATGTTGTGTATTTGATCGTTATGTTTACTTGCTGATAATTCCTTACAGGAAAGCAACAGACTGTGGACATTTTTACGACCCGATACTTGATATATCGTAAAAATAGTGTACAATTACCTCCCCTTTTGGACTTAATACATATTGGGGTATGCGGACTGGGTATGCCAATGTGGGCACTGTGGTAGCTTAAATACATTTTAGCAAAATGACAAAATTTCAATTTTAGCAGGAGTCAATATATGATTTCACAAACCTGAAAAAAAAATATTGTATTAACTCCTCGGTGATGTCATTAGGTATTTCCAGTAAGTAATTGATGTCATGTGATCTCATTAGAACCAATGAGTGATAGTGTTACATATAATAAAGAACGATAATGCCTCGTTTAAGAAATACATTATGACGTCATAAAACATGTTCACCAGCGACGTCATAATACATATCGTATCTATGCGCAGACTGTCGCAACGTTACTTCGCACATCTGGTTAACATACATTTAAAGTTTGCAAGAAAATGGGATGTAACAACTCAAAGGTCGACGAAAATATACAAGAAAGTTCAAATTCGTTCTGCTGGAGGAAACGAAATAAGGTAATGTTTTAAAACCTGCCGATCCCACGCTGTTTAATTGTTGTACCTGTCTTGCAACTATGTGTCTATTTACTGAAGTTTTAGCGGTAGGATTACCACCAAATGTGAATGTCTGATTGAGCCATTTTTTCATGTCCTAGGTCGCGCCCGCCAAGGATCCTATTGAAGAGAAGGCCGGGCCATCACTGGATGCTGATAACACAGTACGTAAAACAAAACAGACGGTTTTGATGCAGCTGAAGGCGGAGGGAATTGCCCCCAGGAAAGGTGACGGGGGCGTGGCTTTTATTGTCGAAATCGGAGGCGCCAAGTCCGAATCCTCAACCTGCCCAGTCCTCCCTGGCGTTCCAGAATGCACACACACCCAGTTCGCCAAATACACTCAGGAGGCGTGCCAATCCGTAAATTTCCGTCCTCCGCGACGGCTCCCTCCAATTAATAAATCAGCTATGGACGCAAAGCAGGAGCGGGCCAGAAAAAATAGGGAGAGGAAAGTAGCAGAAAGGAAGTCCAAGTGGGCGAAAAGTTATGCCCGAGTGCAAGCCACCATGCAGAAGTCGCCAAATTGATTTTATGGAATAGCTCGAATTTCGACTTGTTATTTTGTTGATAATAAAGCTCTTTTTTCAAAGAATATTTGTGTTTTGTTTGTTATACTCCATTAAGTCAAAATGATACTGCTAATCTTTACAATACTGATATTCCTTTAATGCTTGGGTATCGAAACAACGTAACAACGACAAGATTTTAGTGGCATTTTAAGCAGAAAGCATGTGAATTCGCGAGTGTTCGAACGAATAAAGGTCGAAGGATCAGTCAACGGGGTTTGTTTCACTTTATCTTTATCTTTACCAATAAAAGGTGGAAGTAGATGATCTATGAAGTTATTATAGGAGTTATTTGTCGTGCATCCAATATAGCAGTTTCGGTTTTCTACCTTTTCTACGGCTAGCAAGAGTTTCTGTTTCTTGATAAAAACCACCATTACAGACATATGATGGAAATTAAGCTTGTAATAACAGGAAATATCTTTGAAAAAGATAAACGGCATATTTTTAATGCTGGTAGTTATAATGTAAAACTGCTGGTGAAATAAATCAACGAACTAATGCGTTTCGGCACGGATAACAAAATTATATCATTTTGAATCATGTTTGGTGATAATAAGACTGCATTTGAATCAGGAATATGATTTTATTAATGTGTCATTTGAAAAAATACATCCACTTATTCAGCTTGCATTCAATCTTAACTTTGTTTCGTTTTTAACTGCATATCTGCATTACTTTGACCAATCACATACTTCATCTTGACCAGTAACGCCACCTGTCGCGTCATGTCCGGGGCCAAAAGGGTTAGCTTCTCGTTGTGCCTTTTAAGTTTTACTTCCATGATGTCATGGTAGATGAAATCAGGTGTATCATACTTCGTCATTTACTGGTCAATACGTCACCTGTTGTAGATATCACTTTTAATACATATATAACATTGTTACACAAATTACAAAGTAAGACAACTTCATGACTCGTGCCCTGATCGGCCTCGAACTCACGATCTACGGCACTAAATCGCCTAGCCAGAAATACCCGCAGCTCCTAAAAGAACATTTCAATGGCGCAGTGATGGTCGGCCCGATACCCTGACATGATCATAGTGACAAGTCGTTTTGGTTGGAAATCATTCAATCTGATTAAAATCAGCTGTTACATAGCTACGTTTACGCCTGGCCTAGTATATAGTAAACGTAGCCATATAACACTAGCGGACCAGCGGATCAAATTACTGGACACCCCCCCCCCCCCCCCCCCCCCAAAAAAAAAAAAAATCCTGGAGCCGCGCCTGTATAACAGCTGATTTTAAGCAAATTTGAACCCACTAGGCCCACAGGATTTGTTTGTTTATTTGCTGTGGTTGTCTTCTCGTGAACAGCAAAGCTCATTTTGATTGATGTGGGGTCTCAACGCATTCAATCCAGAGCAATTTAGGATAAAGCGTCTTGCTCAACCACGACAGCACAGACTGGCCCGTTTCTCAGCTTCCCGAGAAAAATAAGCCGATACGGATCTAGGCCAGCAGGACCAATGGTAGATAGACAGTATAATGCTAATACTAAGTTATGATTGCTGGTAAATTAATTTTGTTGGTTAATGGAGTTGTTGGTGTTTTTAAAAAAAGCATTTAGGATTACAAAAGCCGATGTACATGTTCAGGCATCAACTACATGTAGTTTACTGTGGCCTACTGTGATTTTGATTTTTAACTTAATTCATACAGCAGAAGAAGAAAAACCCTTTATACCCTAAAATCAGAGACATATATACATGTGTATATATGTCTCTGCTAAGATGAATACGATTTACAACACCCTTCCCACAACTTTAACGCCCAAATCCCCAAATCCCCTATGGTCCTGAAAAAAAAAAAAATAATAATAATAATAAAAAACTGTGAAGTAATAAGTCGTAACTGGAAAAATAAATTTGTTTTGTTTTTGTTTCTCATAATTATTGGTAAATATATTGGTGTATTAATGTAACAGAAAAAAAAATCTACCAAAATCTTCGCCCTAATTGGTGTCAAGTAAATAAATATAATTACTTACTCGACCAACTTTGAAGTCTAATTTTCATTTAAATTATGACGTTGTATGAACATTTATTTCATGAAAACATCGATTTTTTTCTGGGAAGGTAATTGGATGATAAAACTTGTTCCAGATTTTTTATGTGGTTTCTGTCTAGGCAATTTTAATCGTATGTAATGTTTTCGCCTTAAGACTTCCGTCACAATTGTAGTATGATGTTACCAAAATTAATATTGTTTGAGCGATACGCATACATACATTGATATTAAAATGCTTTTACCCATCTTCTTGTCACTTTTTCAAAGTACAGGCTGCAGAAGTAGGTATCATTCAATATTGACAAAATAACACCAAATCATCATAATTAGTCAAATTTGATGCTTAATTTTTGTATGTGAAATGTCATATGAAAATCAATTCAAATGCCATATTGTTAGAGGTTAAATAAAAACTCGTTTTACTATGGAGATAAGTTACTGATATTATCTACTCAAAAAAGTTAAAAATGCATTTCAAATGCATTTCAAAGAATGTTTTTTAAAAAAATCTTTTTTTTCTTGATATTCTAGAAGGCCTAAAAGACTTCTTCAAAAGATAACCTTTGGTAAAAACTGTTTTCCTATGTATTGTAGGAACCTCCATTCCAAGAACCAAACAATACATTCTATTGAGCTAGGAAATATTTTGACTGGGCCACAGAATATTTGCGCGCAACACAGATTAATACGAGAGTTATCTCTCTTTTAAGAAATCTTCAGTACCCGGAAGCTGCATTGTTTTCATCTCTACCACCCACCTGTAAATCTTAATGTCAAATCATGATTTTATTAACTGCTGATGCCAATCATGTGATGCCTTGACTGATGACTTCCGTCAGTTCGGGGACAGGTGTAAGGATGGAGCACCGAGATGAAATTTCTAGAGCGTTGAACATCCCGAGGGAATATACCAGACGTATCTCCAAAACTAGGGTCGTCTGTTTGGTAAGTGAGATGCTGGATGCAATATTGATGATGATGCTTTTTATTTGACTGGTCGGTTTTGAGTTATCGGATGTATCACTGCCGTAGTTGAATCAAACAAGTATTTTGAAATAAAGTTGAATATTCATAATACTTACAAGAACATGTTTGCACATATTTGTTGATCCGTATCCGGTCACTGATTATAATCGGAGCTAAGGTTTTATTTTGTGATGCTGTACGTTGATTAAGTTGACAGATTTATTCATTAACAACATATTTTTTTAAAAAGAAAATTTATTATTTTCAAATAAGCTGTTAAGATTAATAAATATAATAAATATTGATAAACAACATAATTATATTGCAATATTTAAAATGTCGTATGCACAATATGCACAAATTACATTTGTAACTGGTTTATAAAATTTTAAGCCTGGATTTTGTTGAGGAAGATTTAATCAAGATTCTTTTAGCTGTGATCTTCAATGGGTTATATCGATGCCTTTGCAAGCAATGCTGAGTATAAATCCTGAATCCCTATACATGGGTGAAAATTTAAATCACTGCCTCCTCCAGGGATCAAACCCGGGATCTCAGGCTTAATTACTAGTCTTATGATAGAGCAAAAGAGAAGATCTCTCTAGCCAAGCAGTATATTGTGGTTAGTATTTACCAGGCTGGATGAAAGAACTTTGATCAAAACTTTAGTATGATCAATAAGCATATCAAAATTTAGAAATATGTTTTGACAAGTGTTTATTTTCTGAGTACAGGTGTCTGATGACTGGCTGCAGCTTGCTCTTCAGGGTAATGTTGACGGACACAAATGGGGGCATCTGTTGACAGTACCAGAGTGTGATCGTCTCCTTGCTCTGTCTACCGGCACGACACAACATCCATGGCTGAGAATATCTGTCAAAAGCATACTTAAATCTGATCAACTGATCGATTGGTAATTATACAATATAGATTTGCGATTCAGACATAAAATAAATATAAAACTCAGGTTGTAAATGTTTTTAATAACATGTATATTTTATCTTGTACATCAGCTGAAACGAAAATTAATATTACATTGATACAAGGAAAACTACATACAGTAAGAACAGCCCTTCTTACCAATCAAGTTTTTGTTTTTAACAGCTAATACTTTCATGTTTTGTTTAGTTTATTCGTCTGGTCCCCTACCAGTGAAAGTGGGGGACTTTAGTTTTCCTATTCGTCCGTCTTAAATGTATGTACGTACGAAATGCCAAAGATTGTCAGCTCTGTAGAGGCTTCATTCCTTGAAGGAATTTGATCAAACTTCACATGATATAATATCACGGACAAATTCAAGATTCATGGGTTTTGGGTCAAGTTCTCTGTTGCTATTTTTAGAGGGTGGGGGGGGGGGGGTAGGGGAGGTAAGGGGACATGTGTTGCTTTTGCAATACCAATACCTAGCTTTTTTGCAGATGTTGCTTTGTAGTGGCAGAAAAGTTATTATTATAACTTATATTTTAACTTGCTTACCCAACAGAAAATTGACATAATACCATAGTGTAGTCCATTAGTACAGTTGCAATTATTCTCTTCGATTAAAAACATATCAAGTCATGATCAACTATAGTCATATGATAAAAGGTTGTTTGCATAAAGGCATATTAAGTTTGTCAAGGGCGCTTGATTTTGATGGCAACATACAACATAATGGAATGACAGGGTATTAAGATTAGTATCCATATCATTCACCTAGCTTAAGAAGTTGTTAGAGAATATTTTTCTGACAATTTTTTTGTTCTATTATTAGTCTATACAAAAGCTGCAGAAAAAAGACCTTCCAAGAAGTATCTAATCCTAGTTTAATTAATTGATTTGACAAACCTCCTTTGAATTCACAAGCTTGGTTAACAACATGCATGTACAGGTGTCAAAGAGATGCCAGCCTAAAGGTCCTCTTGTCTTATCTATTTTGCTCAATTTCATAGTTTCAACTTTTTTTTAGAAAAAAAGTTTCTTAAAATTTGTTTCATTGTGATTGTGTTTGTTGGTTTTGAAAAACTTACCAAACTTTGGCTTTAGGCCCCAGGATGAAGCCATGTATAACCCGGAGCTTGATGCCTCACTGCTCGGACATCTGTCAGAGACAAGTAAGGAAAACTTCCAGAACTTATGGAGATCTGCATATGAGCGTTACCATGGGGGCGAGGAGGACAAGATGACACACAGACAGACACAGGTAAGATGGGAAATAATAATAATGGTAAGAAATTTAGTACTTTTGTACTTGTTGGAAAAATATTTACTTAGATCAGACAAGAAACTTTCCAAACATACAAAAAATTGTGATGACTTTTTTGGTGATTTTTAGATCACCTGAGACAAAGTCTCAAGTGACCTATTCTAATCCCCTTTTGTCCGTCATCGTGCGTCGTCCGTCGTGCATCGTGCGTCCGTAAACAATTTACATTTTCGACTTATTCTCCAAAACCCCTAAACCAAATTCAATGAAATTTGGCAGGAAGCTTCTATGGCTAAGGTCAACCAAAATTGTAAATTATATGGTCCCCACCCCCCATGGGCCTGAGGGGCGGGGCTAAAATGGTCAAATTGACTAAAACTTCAAAAATCTTCTTCTTTACTCACAGATATGGTGGAATCAAACACTCTTCATGGATGGAAGGGTCTTAAGGTGCTTTACCAAAATTGTAAATTTCATGACCCAGGGGTCTCACGTTTGCTCCTGGGGAGGGGGTAAACTTTACTATAGTTTATATAGGGAAATAACATTTTTGACTTTTATTTGTTTTATTTCTATTGGAATTCATTCTAATTTGGTTGACATTATCAGCATGGGATGACAGTTTGATGGCATGCACATCTTGGCCCTGACTGACCCCCAAGGGCTGATGGGCGGGGCTAAAAATCGCCAAATTGACTGAAATTTCAAAAAACTTCTTAATTCTCTACTCTCGGATAATATGGAATCAAATACACTCCATAGATGGCAGGGTCTGAAGGTGCTTTACCAAAATAGTGAATTTCATGACCCCGGGGTCTCAAGTTTGCCCCTGGGGAGGGGATAAACTTTACTATAGTTTATATAGGGAAATAACATTTTTGACTTTTATTTGTTTGATTTCTATTGGAATTCATTCTAATATGGTAAATATTGTCAGCATGGGATGACAGTTTGATGGCATGCACATGTTGACCCTGACTGACCCCCAGGGGCTGATGGGCGGGGCTAGAAAGGGCCAAATTGACTGAAATTTCAAAAATCTTCTCAAGACCGAAATAAGTTGGAATCAAATACTCTTTATAGTTGGAAGGGTCTTAAGATGCTTTACTAAAATTGTGAATTTCATGACCCTGGGGTCTCAAGTTTGCCCCTGGGGAAGGGGTAAACTTTACTATAGTTTATATAGGGAAATCACATTTTTGACTATAATTTGTTTGATTTCTATTGGAATTCATTCTAATTTGGTTAACATTATCAGCTTGGGATGACAACTTGAGGGTATGCACATGTTGGCCCTGATTGACCCGAAGGGGCTGATGGGCGGGGCTAAAAATGGTCAAATTGGCTGAAATTTCAAAAATCTTCTTCTCAAGACCGAAATAAGGTAGAATCAAATACATATGTACTCTTCATAGTTGGAAGGGTCTTAAGGTGCTCTACTAAAATTTATTAATTTAATGTCCCGGGGGTCATAAGTTTGCCCCTGAGGAGGGGTTGAATTTGACTATAGTTTATATAGGGAAAGTACATTTTTGACTGATTTGTTTGATTTCTATTGGAATTCATTCTAACTTGGTTAACATTTTCAGCATGGGATGAAAGTTTGTTAATATGCATATGTTGGCCCTGACTGACCCCTGAGGGCTGATGGGCGGGGCCAAAAAGGGTAAATTAAATTAACTGAAATATTTCAAATCTCAGGTGACCGTTAAGGCCCATGGGCCTCTTATTTAAAATTCTGCTTGTTGTGCCAGGATTGCTAATGCTATATGTGTATGAATTGAAAAAATGATACACTGGTACTTTCTGTTTACCTTTAACTTCTATAAGTTAAAAATATATAACACATATAATGATCATCCACAGTTCTATACTTTGTTCTCTTGGTACTTCTGTTTACCTATTACTTCTATAAGACATTTATTAAATGTCTGGAGTTCTATAGTTTGCTCTCTAGGTACTTTCTGTTTACTTATAACTTCTATAAGACATACATGTATACTAAATATCCAGAGTTCTATACTTTTTTTTCTGTTGTAGTTTACGGAAGCAGTGAGACAATACCTCCAACAAATTCATCCCCAGGCTTATAACAGTCTCAACAAACACAAAAACCACCAAGTGGATCCACCTTCAGACCGACTTACTGTGCCCTCAACTTTTCTCCAGAATACTGTTCCAATCTTAACCATAGTTGAAACAGATGTGTATTTTCACCTTATACAGCCATACTTTGCACAATCTCTTCATGATGTGGTGACTTTTAGTCCTTCAATATTTGAATCGTCTTTCAGCAAGCCTCTCTTTGTGTTGTACCAGATACTTCAGTCCATGAGAATGTTCCACAAGCACGGATTGTCAGCAGGCGATCTAAACATGAGGAATATTTTGATAGATCATAAGCTGTGGGTGTATCTTGCTAATGTACCGGTGGGACTTATATGTCCGAGTGCTGGGTCTGGTGGCTCTCAAGACTCGGACACCCTTAATACCCTGGAAAGTCAGCCGGCTACATTAGCTGGCCAGACTGGAGACCAGGTTATGACAGGTCCTTTACTTCAGAGACTTCGCAGTGAAAGTGACACTATGGTAGAGGATGCACGAAAATATTTACAGTCTAGTCAAAATTTGAAATTTGAAATTAAATATCTTCCTGATTTCGTAGAACAGTGGGTTAATAGGAAGATAAGTAATTTCAGATACTTAATGGTGCTAAACACACTAGCAGGAAGAAGAGCGGGTGATCCCAATCATCACCCGGTTTTGCCATGGGTCATGGACTTTTCTGGCCCTGATTATGGCTTCCGTGATTTGAAAAAATCCAAATATAGACTAAACAAGGGAGATAATCAACTTGATTTGACATATGAAGCATTCTCAGGTCTCTCGGATGATTCTCACATTCCTCATCACGTTTCTGATGTTTTATCGGACATAACATACTATGTATATAAAGCCAGGCGCACACCAAAGTCCATTCTGTGCACACATGTAAGATCCCGGTGGGTTCCAAATGAGTATCCCAGTAGTATGCAAAGGATGCAAGAATGGACTCCGGATGAATGTATACCAGAATTCTTCACTGATCCAACCATTTTTACATCTATGCACGAGGACTTGCCTGACCTTGAGTTACCTCCCTGGAGCAAGACTGCGGAAGACTTCATCAGTAAACATATGGAGGTTCTAGAAAGTGAGCAGGTATCCAGCTGCCTCCATCACTGGGTTGATCTCACCTTTGGCTTCAAGGTACAACATCAATCTAGCCATGTTTGTTTTTGTACAGTGTATCCTTGTCAGTTAAATTGAGATCATTAGGTAATCCATTTTTAAGATTCTGAAATATAGAAATCTCATATTAAGTGGCAATGAAATGTGTTAATGAATTTTGGCCAAGACGGTTTAGTTTAGTGTTGTTTCATGTCCTATTAACATCTATGTTATTGAAGGATAGCCTCCCCTGCATGCAAGATGCATGTGCGTGGTCAATGTGTGTGTTTTTGGAAGGCTGCTGTATATTCGTGCTTACTTTATAGTGTTGCAGGTCCCTACCCATCCCACCCTTTTACATAACATGCATACTGACAATGAGGGAACCAGTCGCCCCACTCTTTATATGCAGAGAGCTAAGCAAGGGCAGAAACTACAATTTTTATAGACTCTGGTATGTCTTGGCCAGGGAACAGAACTTAAAGCCTTCCTCAAAGGGGCGAATGCTCAACTAAAGGCCAGAAGTGAGGCAATGTACATGTGTGCAGTTCCACTTTATTAGAGTTTATCACAGGGGCATGTACCAATGTTCCAGGGTGTTCTAGTATACTCCACCCAAATATAGTATACTAGACTGCCCCAGAAATATTGTAACATGCCCCTGTGGAAATTATGTTTACATACGTAACATTGAGTGTATATATTGTGTATATTTTTCCATTCACAGCATTATTATGATCAGAGATCTTAAGAACACTCATTAAAAGTGTTAACTTATTTTTATAGCTGACAGGATCGGCTGCCGTGAAGTCGAAGAATGTGAACCTACAGTTGGTGGATGAGCATAAACATGTGACAAACAGGGGTGTTGTACAGTTGTTCAATGTGCCCCACCCTCACAGGACCCCAGTCTCCCAAAGGACCGGACACAAGCCTCCGAGGCTGCTGAAGAATATGCTGCCGTCTCAGGTTAGGTGGATTATAGATATACTGACTGTAGTAGTGGTGATATAATTCTGTAATATCTTTTTTTTTGTCAGCTGTGTATATACTGGTGCAGTTGTATAATTGTGTAGTGTTACACACTCATGCTGCATTGTAAGATGAGAATTATTGGCCTTAAACTTTAACATAGATGTTTATCCAGGCCTATTTCACTATCCATAAAGGGTATACCATAGTATTTCCCACAGGCTGTTTTTCCCTATAAATAAAAAAAAACAATGCAAAAAAAAAAAAGAACACTCCCTGTATTTTCAATACATATCGTGTATTGCTTAACTTATCGAAATGCATATCTTATTGTTTCATCATTTCTAATACCCAGGCCTATAAAATATAAGTTTGTTTTAAACACATAAATGCAAATTTTGAACTACTTAAGTATAAAAGATGGTTTAAAGTATGAATGTTAATGACATGTACCTAAGTAGACGTTGATTTGAAAAAATTTAAAATGTTTGACTTTTTAAGTAAAGGTTTGATTGAAATAAGAAATGTTTAACTTCTTTTAGAAGTAGGTTTGCAACTTTTCAGATGGTTAAAACTGTACAATGTACGATGTACATCGGAACAGTCTAAACCATTACATTCATCAGGACTGTGAAAACCATTATGTCCGGTTGGTTTGACACATTTAAGTGGAAATGTTTAGTCATGTTGATATCAGTTTAATTTGTATTCTTGCTTTATTTCAAATATCTCCTTTTACATCTGACTAACGCCTCCTACAGTACTTTCAGTACTTTGATTATAATTTGTATTTTAAGATTAATTTTAATTTTTTAAAGTTGATTGTCTCATTTGTAAGTACCTGGTATAGTATATGACCTATGTTACAGTATATTCATGTCTCATTAGTAAGTACCTGGTATCTACATGTCTCATTTGTAAGTACCTGGTACAGTATATTGCCTATGTTACCGTGTCTACATATCTCATTAGTAAGTACCTGGTACAGTATATTGCCTATGTTACCGTGTCTACATATCTCATTAGTAAGTACCTGGTATAGTATATTGCCTGTGTTACAGTATCTACATATCTCATTAGTAAGTACCTGGTATAGTGTATTGCCTATATTACAGTATCTACAGATCTCATTAGTAAGTACCAGGTATAGTATATGGCCTATGTTACAGTATATACATGTCTCATTAGTATGTACCTGGTATAGTATATGGCCTATTTTACAGTATCTACATATCTCATTAGTAAGTACCAGGTATAGTATATGACCTATGTTACAGTATATACATGTCTCATTAGTATGTACCTGGTATAGTATATGGCCTATTTTACAGTATCTACATATCTCATTAGTAAGTACCAGGTATAGTATATGACCTATGTTACAGTATCTACATATCTCATTAGTAAGTACCTGGTATAGTGTATTGCCTTTGTTACAGTATCTACATATCTCATTAGTAAGTACCTGGTATAGTGTATGGCCTATGTTACAGTATCTACATATCTCATTAGTAAGTACCTGGTACAGTATATGGCCTTTTTTACAGTATCTACATGGAGCATTGCTTACCTAATGACGACATGATCAGACAGCTCTGTTCCCAGTATGATGGGGAACTCAGTCCCACCCAGAGTAGCGACTCGGAACCACCATCCCCTGTACATGAAGGTAGGCCAAATCATACAAGTATTGTCCTTTAACAGGGATTTTCTGTGATTCTGTCAAGAAATCTTGTTTCAGACAAAATATTCTTATTCTTTTACATTATACAGTTATCAAATGGGTATGAGGGTGACAGTAATTTTGTCAGCCCCGAAGCAACAACTGTTGCACGAGGGCTTTAGCCCGAGGGCAACAGTTGTTGATGAGTGAATGACAAAATTGAATGACAAAATTACTTTTGCCCGAATTACCCCATTTGATAACTGTTTTATTATACCTCTACATTTTCTCTATATAAAAGTAGTTATTCGCTATCGAAGATCATTTACAGCATCATCATCCAGAAAGAAATGTTAGGCTACCGTTTGCAACAAACAAACAATTTGTGTCAATTAAGCGCTTGCATGTCGTTGTGTCTTTCAAACGTTCTGACAACGTTACAGCAGGGGTGTGACAGTTCGCCGTGTGACAGTTTTTGCCGTGTGACAGTTTTTTCGAACTGTCACACGGTGTGAAAGTCCTGGAAACACATGCGCAATCCTCTCGAGGCTGATAGTCAAATTATCACATTACTTTTATATAGAGAAAACAATGTAAAGGTATAATAAAATTGTATGGAAATTGAAAAAAAAAAACCAATATAAACAATTATTAGATGTATTTTCAAATTCTTCGATTTCACCAAATTACCTGCCTTGCTGGTTATATGTCAGAAAAATAGTTTGATATGATATATCATATTAATTATGATGTCACATGGCGCCAAATATCACGTAAAGGTGAGAGACAAGATAGAGAAACCTAGCACTGGTATCGTGTGAGATTTCGCTAACAGAAATGCTGCTTCTTCATGTAACAGTTATATGAACTTATCAGTCTTTATTGTCTGGATGGAAGCACACGAAACAATATAACTACGTATTCATTTGATATTATCCAGATAATTTCTTAATAAATATATGTGGAAGAATTATTTGGTATTAACTTGAGACTTAAATACCCTGATGTCATAGAATTTTCTTAATTAATCAAAGTAATTAACAAGAAGAATGTAATCAGTAATCAATGGTAGGTATTACCATTAGAATCATAACATTTTCAGTAAGTGTGGGCCTCTGTCTCCCATGTTTAGCCACACCTGTCCTGGGAATCGGGAGTAACGTAGCGTTGCTAGGCAACAGGATCCAGCTCACCTCCAGTACAGCACAGGGGTCAGACGCATTCAAGGTCGGACCTATACACAGGAACTCTCGCATACTCAGGGTGGATCCGGATGAAACCAGAATGTAATTGTTTTCACATATTGTCCTTTGATATTTAAAATGAATTGGCTTGTGTTGAATTCATGTCTTACATTTAATTGCTATTTACTTATATTGTGTCAGTGGAATTTGTCTTATTGTTCTAGGATCAAATTTGTACATGATAGTAAATTGTAATATGTACATGTACTATTTATAAGTAGAATGTCAATAATTCAATATTTAATATTTCTGTTCCATTTGTCTAAATTATTTTGATCTAAACATTTCACGAAATAAAACATCCATAATACTATGATTTCATTCTAATCGAAACAGTAAGATTGTGGTATTTCATTGAAATTTTGACTATTCAAGTAGAAATGTAGAATAAATTCCTTGTACTCCAGGTAAAAGGGGGGACTATGAGCAATGTTAACTCTGACCTCTCCTGGCATCAAATGCATGTACCTCCAAGTTTAAATGGTGAACCATATTTTCCGTCAGTCTGTCAAATTTGACCATTTTAGATGATTATAGGGCATCGTGTTATGATATTTAAACTAGCATACAGGGGTGGAAGGGTTTGTTCAAATGAATATGTCTTGACCAACCTTTCAAAGTCACAAAAATCAAATATGTTAAAAAAATTTTTTTTATATATTGTATGTAAGATATAGTTGAGTAACAAAATTACAAGAGAAGACATTTATATTTCTACAGTGAACAGAAGGAGCATCAGAAGCGGCGACATCTGAGGGGGAACTGGCTCGCTTACTGGGAACATGAACTTGGTATGTAGATACACTGGAAATTGAGGAAGAGTTTGGAACTAGACTGGTAAAGGGGACGAACTGACAAGTTAAAACTTCAGGTTGGGGACTGGGTAGAGTACAACGGGTTAGAGGTGAGGTGGGGGTCTGGGTAAAATACATCAGGTTAGTGGTGAGGTGGGGACTGGGTACAATACTTCAGGTTAGTGGTGAGGTGGGGGACTGTGTACAATACATCAGGTTAGTGGTGAGGTGGGGACTGGGTGCAATACATCAGGTTAGTGGTGAGGTGGGGACTGGGTACAATACATCAGGTTAGTGGTGAGGTGGGGACTGGGTACAATACATCAGGTTAGTGGTGAGGTGGGGACTGGGTACAATACATCAGGTTAGTGGGGAGGTGGGGGACTGGGTACAATACATCAGGTTAGTGGTGAGGTGGGGACTGGGTACAATACTTCAGGTTAGTGGTGAGGTGGGGACTGGGTACAACACATCAGGTTAGTGGTGAGGTGGGGACTGGGTACAATACATCTGGTTAGTGGTGAGGTGGGGGACTGGGTACAATACATCGGGTTAGTGGTGAGGTGGGGACTGGGTACAATACATCAGGTTAGTGGTGAGGTGGGGACTGGGTACAATACATCAGGTTAGTGGTGAGGTGGGGACTGGGTACAATACTTCAGGTTAGTGGTGAGTTGGGGACTGGGTACAATGCATTAGGTTAGTGGTGAGGTGGGGACTGGGTACAATACATCAGGTTAGTGGTGAGGTGGGGACTGGGTACAATACATCAGGTTAGTGGTGAGGTGGGGACTGGGTACAATACATCTGGTTAGTGGTGAGGTGGGGGACTGGGTACAATACATCTGGTTAGTGGTGAGGTGGGGACTGGGTACAATACATCAGGTTAGTGGTGAGGTGGAGACTGGGTACAATACATCTGGTTAGTGGTGAGGTGGGGGACTGGGTACAATACATCTGGTTAGTGGTGAGGTGGGGACTGGGTACAATACATCTGGTTAGTGGTGAGGTGGGGACTGGGTACAATACATCAGGTTAGTGGTGAGGTGGGGACTGGGTACAATACATCAGGTTAGTGGTGAGTTGGTGGACTGGGTACAATACATCAGGTTAGTGGTGAGGTGGGGACTGGGTACAATACATCAGGTTAGTGGTGAGGTGGGGGACTGGGTACAATACATCAGGTTAGTGGTGAGGTGGGGACTGGGTACAATACTTCAGGTTAGTGGTGAGGTGGGGACTGGGTACAATACTTCAGGTTAGTGGTGAGGTGGGGGACTGGGTACAATACATCAGGTTAGTGGTGAGGTGGGGGACTGGGTACAATACATCAGGTTAGTGGTGAGGTGGGGACTGGGTACAATACTTCAGGTTAGTGGTGAGGTGGGGACTGGGTACAATACTTCAGGTTAGTGGTGAGGTGGGGGACTGGGTACAATACATCAGGTTAGTGGTGAGGTGGGGACTGGGTACAATACTTCAGGTTAGTGGTGAGGTGGGTACTGGGTACAATACATCAGGTTAGTGGTGAGGTGGGGACTGGGTAAAATACTTCGGGTTAATGGTGAGGTGGGGACTGGGTACAATACATCAGGTTAGTGGTGAGGTGGGGACTGGGTAAAATACTTCGGGTTAATGGTGAGGTGGGGACTGGGTACAATACATCAGGTTAGTGGTGAGGTGGGGACTGGGTACAATACTTCAGGTTAGTGGTGAGGTGGGGACTGGGTACAATACATCGGGTTAGTGGTGAGGTGGGGACTGGGTACAATACATCGGGTTAGTGGTGAGGTGGGGGACTGGGTACAATACATCAGGTTAGTGGTGAGGTGGGGACTGGGTACAATACTTCAGGTTAGTGGTGAGGTGGGGACTGGGTACAATACTTTGGGTTAGTGGTGAGGTGGGGACTGGGTACAATACATCAGGTTAGTGGTGAGGTGGGGACTGGGTACAATACATCAGGTTAGTGGTGAGGTGGGGACTGGGTACAATACATCAGGTTAGTGGTGAGGTGGGGACTGGGTACAATACATCAGGTTAGTGGTGAGGTGGGGGACTGGGTACAATACTTCAGGTTAGTGGTGAGGTGGGGACTGGGTACAATACATCAGGTTAGTGGTGAGGTGGGGACTGGGTACAATACTTCAGGTTAGTGGTGAGGTGGTGACTGGGTACAATACTTCAGGTTAGTGGTGAGGTGGGTACTGGGTACAATACATCAGGTTAGTGGTGAGGTGGGGACTGGGTAAAATACTTCGGGTTAATGGTGAGGTGGGGACTGGGTACAATACATCAGGTTAGTGGTGAGGTGGGGACTGGGTAAAATACTTCGGGTTAATGGTGAGGTGGGGACTGGGTACAATACATCAGGTTAGTGGTGAGGTGGGGACTGGGTACAATACTTCAGGTTAGTGGTGAGGTGGGGACTGGGTACAATACATCGGGTTAGTGGTGAGGTGGGGACTGGGTACAATACATCGGGTTAGTGGTGAGGTGGGGGACTGGGTACAATACATCAGGTTAGTGGTGAGGTGGGGACTGGGTACAATACTTCAGGTTAGTGGTGAGGTGGGGACTGGGTACAATACTTTGGGTTAGTGGTGAGGTGGTGACTGGGTACAATACATCAGGTTAGTGGTGAGGTGGGGACTGAGTACAATACATCAGGTTAGTGGTGAGGTGGGGACTGGGTACAATACTTCAGGTTAGTGGTGAGGTGGGGACTGGGTACAATACATCAGGTTAGTGGTGAGGTGGGGGACTGGGTACAATACTTCAGGTTAGTGGTGAGGTGGGGACTGGGTACAATACATCAGGTTAGTGGTGAGGTGGGGACTGGGTACAATACTTCAGGTTAGTGGTGAGGTGGTGACTGGGTACAGTACATCAGGTTAGTGGTGAGGTGGGGACTGGGTACAATACTTTGGGTTAGTGGTGAGGTGGGGACTGGGTACAATACATCAGGTTAGTGGTGAGGTGGGGACTGGGTACAATACTTCAGGTTAGTGGTGAGGTGGTGAGTGGGTACAGTACATCAGGTTAGTGGTGAGGTGGGGACTGGGTACAATACATCAGGTTAGTGGTGAGGTGGGGACTGGGTACAATACATCAGGTTAGTGGTGAGGTGGGGACTGGGTACAATACATCAGGTTAGTGGTGAGGTGGGGACTGGGTACAATACATCAGGTTAGTGGTGAGGTGGGGACTGGGTACAATACATCAGGTTAGTGGTGAGGTGGGGACTGGGTACAATACATCAGGTTAGTGGTGAGGTGGGTACTGGGTACAATACTTCAGGTTAGTGGTGAGGTGGGGGACTGGGTACAATACATCAGGTTAGTGGTGAGGTGGGGACTGGGTACAATACATCAGGTTAGTGGTGAGGTGGGGACTGGGTACAATACATCAGGTTAGTGGTGAGGTGGGGACTGGGTACAATACATCAGGTTAGTGGTGAGGTGGGGACTGGGTACAATACATCAGGTTAGTGGTGAGGTGGGGACTGGGTACAATACATCAGGTTAGTGGTGAGGTGGGTACTGGGTACAATACTTCAGGTTAGTGGTGAGGTGGGGGACTGGGTACAATACATCAGGTTAGTGGTGAGGTGGGGACTGGGTACAATACATCAGGTTAGTGGTGAGGTGGGGGACTGGGTACAATACATCAGGTTAGTGGTGAGGTGGGGACTGGGTACAATACATCAGGTTAGTGGTGAGGTGGGGACTGGGTACAATACATCAGGTTAGTGGTGAGGTGGGGACTGGGTACAATACAGCAGGTTAGTGTTGAGGTGGGGGACTGAGGAGTGTCGGATAAATGGATGAGGGGGCTGGTGTTGGATGGGTTTAAGTTTGACAGACTGCCTTCAGTTACTGAATGCTGAGTGTGTAGTAATTTCTTGTTGTATATTTCTGCACTTGAGATGTTCTCAGTGTTCCCGTACTGATGTTGATGTCCCTGCCCTGCAGGTAGAGCATATACATTGTACCTGCTGCCCCCATTGCATGATCTTAAGATGTGACTAAATTGGGGATCTTATGTCATCTCTTTTTTCTTAACAATTTCCTCTTCCTAATGTCTCCCTTGACAATACCTCACTTTTGGCCTTTAGTTGAGCATTCTTCCCTGTGAGGAAGGCTTTGGGTTCTGTCCCCTAGCCGAGACATACCAGAGGCTTTAAAAATGGTAGTTGCTACTCCTGCTTAGCGCTCAGAATTTTGGTAGTGGGACGACTGGTTTGCCTTCCAAAACACATATAGGCACTCACACACAACACACATACATGTCACTCGCACTGGAGGCTGTCCTTAAATGACCTTAGCTGTTGATAGAAAACCAAACCAAAGTGTTGATGTCCAGCATTTAAGAAATTGAAGAAAAGACATTTTGTGGTAAAACCTCGTGACATGTTTATGTTTGCAGGTCTGAGTGAGAGGGACACTATGTTCAACTTTAAACAGATCAAGCTACAAACATTTGAAGGCCACAGTAGTAGTATCCGGTCACTGACCGTACTGGACAATGAAAACTCCTTCATCACTGCCAGCAAGGACAAAACGGTCAAGCTCTGGTCCATCAAGAGCTATGGGGATGGTGCCCACAAGTATGTGAAGAAAGGCTTATTGTTTTTATGGTTATCAGCTGTGGTAGAACATATATAGAGAATACAGGGTCAGTGTCTCGCCAAAGCTCACCACTTTTCCCTTTCCTTACTCTCGCAAAATATACAGCTTATATTTTAAGACACTGACCATGTATTCTATTTATCATGCAACAATCATCAAAAATAAGCATTTTTAAATGAAACAGTATCAGCATTGTCCCAAATACAATGTATGTTTGCCTTTTAAATGTTGTTTCACTTGGAAGTAGGTCAGTTGACGCACGTGCTAAGATTCTAAAATACAGTTTTTTTCCTGTCACTGTCGTAACAGCAAAAATATAAATGGTGTGTGTAATTCCAACAATGCGGTGCCAGTTGCAGGATAATATGATATACATGTACATATGGGTGGGGGTTGGTTCATACCAGAACCAGAAATTACTTCAGTTTTCTTGGCTGATATTCACAGGTTGGTTACTTTTTCCAACTAATATAAAGTCTACACTATGCAACTTCAATGGCAAATTTTGGAATTGCTTTCAATTTTTGGATCACCCAGACATTTAAGAGTGTATATTTATTAATATATTGATGTGACAATATTGTTTGATGAATTGTTATTTTAAAGTTTCCAATGTCATTCAACATAACATATTTTCTTTAACTCATAAAATTATACATATTTGTTTCAGAAGCAAATGCCAGTGGACCTATCAACATCATAAGAAGTCTGTGTTTTCTGTAGCCTACCTCGAGTCTGTGAGACTTGTAGCCTCCTGTGATAGTACTGTCCATGTAAGTCAAGTATTTCTTACGTAAAAAAAACTTTTGAATGATTTTTTTTTAGCTTTTTGAGGTTACTCTATAGCTACATATACATGTAGATAGATGGGTGTTTAAAATTTCATTGTTCAAACACGTTCAGTCAAACCACATTATTTCAAAGTCATTGGGGCCAGGAAAAAACTTCCAGAGGAAACGGGAGTTTTTGAGTTATCAGGGTTTGAGATAACAAGATTTAATTGTGTTTATTCTTTTGAGTTGATAAATGTGTGAAAATTTTACAATAACTGGAATGCAGGATATCAGTATTTTATTGGTTCATTATCTAATGTTTGCTGTGATTGATTTAGATCTGGGACCCGTTTACGGGAGATATAGTCCGGCGCCTTGAATCATCCCGGTACAGCCCTGTGACTGCGCTAATTCCTTGTCCCTCGCCAAGCACAATGATCATCACTGCCACGAATGACTCCACTCTTAGGTAATCATGTGATCACTCTCCTGACAACAGTAGCCGGTGAAATATTTGCCACAAATGACTCCACTTTTCAGTAATCATGTGGTCGCTCTCCTGATAACAGTGGCCGGTGAAACATTAGTAGCGAGATATCATTTGTAAAAGAAACAGTAAATTATCATTGTAAATATTAGTAACAATATGGTACATGTATCAGGGGTTTAGAAAACTTGTTTTAATACATTTATTGATTTGTGTTTGTTTAGGTTCCTAGACCTGCGAGCAGCCAGTTATGCCCACGAGTACAAGTGTACAACAAGCACTGCAGGTATCTAGACACACAGTCCTTGTGGGAAATATGGTCTTGTACAATGTAACGTAGGTCAAGGTCACAGATTCAGTTCCTTACAACCATAAGATTATGGTTGGTTATTTTTACATTTTATATAAGTTATGTATTTAGTGATCGTGACACAGTCGAAGAGATACTTAAGAAAAGTAAGTGTTACAACATAATAAATAGCGAAGTCAACATTGTTTCATTTATGTGTTGGGCAGGTCTGACTTACAGTGTTCAATATCTTTTCTCTGTTTGATATAGGCTGTTTAACTGTGTGATATTCAGCAGTATAAATCTGATTCTGTGGGGGAATGTGTATCATCTTGTGACAGTAAGATAGAACAATCAAAGTCAATGTTTGCTTTGTTGTTAGCTCACCTTTTCATCACTCTGTTGTCAACTTTTTCCTTTAAACGACTTATCTCTAAAATCAAAGTTTTCGATAAGAAATGACCTTAACCCATATTCAAGGTCACACGTCAAATTAGTTAAAACAATATCTTCTCAAAAACAAAAAGGCCTAGAATCATGATATTTGGCTTGTTGGTTCCATTGATGGAGCCTGACAAATATTCTGAAAAGAAATTATCTTTACTCATATTCAAGGTCACAGGGGTCAATCTTTTTTCAGACAATCAAACAACTTTTCTGATTAACTAAAAGGCCTAGAGTCAAAATATTTGTCTGGTATGTTCGAATGCATAGAGACCAGCAACATCTGCGAAAAAGGAATGACCTTGACCCATATTCAAGGTCATAGGTCTCAACTTCAAAACACACAAATAAACTCTTCTGCTTCAAAACACACAAATAAACTCTTCTGCTCTCCTAAAAGTCCTTAATCCTTATTCACAGTCACATGGGGTCAAATTAGTTAACACACAAAATGGTTCTTTTGATTATCTGAAAGGCAGAGCATTAAAGCTAGTCCTGGGAGAGTGATACAGGCCTGTTGGGCCTCTTGTTGATTACTCCAGTTTGTGTGATGGTCAGCAGGACTTCTATGATTCAGTATAAGATAAATGTGATCTGCTTTCATCTGACAGGCTTGATTCGTTGTGTGACGGTCAGTCCGGACAGCCATTGGGTGTCAGTAGGATTCTCCTCAGGAATGTTGTCCATCATAGACCTCCGCACTGGTATAATGATGAAGTCCTGGAAAGGTCACGAAGGCGACATCTTACAGGTCAGTAAATCATTTTATACTCCCTACCCCAACTTACTAATGGGCTGTAATCACTTTTTCTGTGCATCCAAGCGTGCCTCCATCCATCTGTTGTATCTTATGAAATCCCATTGTTCTTCTAATGAAATTCCATTGTTCTCTGTAGATGAAGGCGTACAATAAAACAACCTTCCTCACCTCGTCTTTTGACCAGACCATGAAGATCTGGAACACGGAGGACTCTAAGGACCTTCCCTGTCTCAAGGGTAAGCAAGGACTCTTGGACCATATACACTGCCCTCCTAAGACCCTAGTTTTAATTCTTACTCATTTTTATGGAGGCGTTTACGCCTGCCATATTACAATCACCTACGAGTTGTGACGTCACAATCTCTCACTTTCATTTTCGGTATATTTCCTTTCACAGTTCATTTTGTAGTTTCTTTCGGTTCATATATGATGTAGTTGAACTATATATACATTTATGAAAACTGTCAAGACTACAAATAAAGTGCTATTACATGAAAAAAGGTATATTCAGTATAAATTTCTCTTCGGCGGAAGCCCGGAATTTGAGACCTCTGGTGGTAATTTCTGTAACTAGGGATAATGATTCGCTTATACTATTAGTTCCAAGTATGAGGCACCTCATTGTAGTCCGTCATTCAAAGTAGATGTGCACAGAAATGTATTAACTATGCTGATAATGTTGTGAACATTTCAGGAACTATTTTGAATAAACAATAAGAATAATGTCTTGTAAATATCTACACCTGCATCGATTTTTGCAAATCTATATTGAAAATACTGTTTGAAGGGAGATAACTGCGAGATTCTGACGTTACCTTACAGAGGACACTTGTTTATAACTACTAGGAATAAAGACGACAAGCGCAAACAAATTCCCGATTTTCATAATACCCTCCAGGTTTTGGCTAACAACATTTCTTTTGTTTACAACTTGGTAGTTTGTTCACGAGATTTTATGAGATTTGGTCCGATATTTAGCGATCACGTGTTCCGTCTGTTTACGTGAGCGAGCACTCTGTCAAAATGGAGGCACGTGGACACGGGCTTCACACGAAGCATCAAAGTGTGATGTTTGTCGCTAGAAATTAATATCTATCAACATGAATTAAAGGCAAGTTGCTTACAAAGTTTAAATCTGTTTGAAATAAGCGTTTGTTTATTTAGGACAAAACTGTTTACGATAAGTTGTTCAAGCCTGGCCAGACCACAAAATCACAATATCTACTGCGATTATAGTAGCTATGCTCAGGCAAAGGGGAGGTAACTTTTTTTTGTCACCTTACCTTATACCTAAAACGTCATTCTCAAGCGCCTTTTTATAGCGTTAAATTAGCACATGAAAGCGTATACCTTTCAAACATTCGATTGACCGATGATGCAGATATGATATTGAGGCTATGTTAATGAGAAAAATCTTGGAGAAAATCAATGGCGGTAAGATGAGGTCCAAAATTGAAATCTGTAAATCCGTGTATTTTTCTTTAAACGCTGATTACATGTCAAAAATACTCTTATTTAGTTTAACACATGTTCTATCTATACATACATACCATAAAAGATGTGTGATTATTCTGCTTTTTGTTCGAAATGACCATATGTAAAAAATAAGATGGGGTCCGTTACGACTATGGTAAGCCACAGACCATGTTGACATTATCTACTTTCACTTTCATGCAGGTTTGGTTTTAGCATTTGAAAATGCATAACACTTCAATTTTGTCGATGTATAACTTAATTAAGTTATTAATTTAAAAGATAGTAATGGTACTGCACCAAATGAAACATTTTCATGAAAGAATTTATCTATATAGCATATATAATCCACTAACTTATAGTTGAGTATCGTAACTCACGACAAGTTACGTAAGCGATCGTTCCGACGTGATTGTGACTAATATTGTGCAAGTTTGTTACTGTGAAATTGAAACTAGTGAAAGTAAAATCGGGACTGATATTGACTTGGCATGTTCCTAAAAATCTCAATGATTATTTCCAAGTGTTGTTAAGAATACATTTTCATGTGATTTCAATATATTTGACAGTCGTCTTAATTCTAACAATGTCAAAGATAGATACGGTCACAGACACAGGCCCTGGTTATAATTTGATGCTTTTCATACAGATATTTAAATGTTACTTCTTATTTTTCTAGTTTGCATGTTTTAGACAGGTGTGTGTATTTTCTTTGGCGAAGAAAGCAAAATTGTAGATAATTGCAAAGGGAGATAATTTGCTTGTTTTTTTAAAAATTGTGGCATCTTTGCGCAGAGATAAAAAAATTGTTTATGTTTTAGACGCCAAATTTGCTTTCATATGATAAAATACATATAGTTTTATATTGTGGTTTATGTAAATATTGCCGAAATCACTTTGAAATTTATTTTTTTTCATACTGACGCATTTTTTGAAAAATGGTTGACAAAGCTGACAAGAATTACCAAATTTCCGAAATTAAAAAAAATCATTAAAAATCCAAAAATCCACACATCTTCATTCTGTTTTTTTTATTGGCATGCCTAAGAGATGCTTCATGCATAAACATACAGGTTGCAAGTATATTGATAAAAAATAAAAATGCCTGAGCATAGCTAATTATAGTCCGAATTTTCTGACGATCTTGCTAAATACTATATGCAGACTTTAATCAGCTTTAAGGCGATATCAACACCAGAACCCTTCGGATTACTGCGATAACTGATCGAAGTCCCTGTGTTTCAAATCTATGAATCGGTAGACCTAGAGTGATCTACGTGATGGCGTGATGGAATTCGATCGTTTATTTTTTAAAACTAAGACAACTGGCACATATCTGTCGTGGTGGTCATTTGTGCTGTACCTTCCCCGACAGAGACAATATACATAATCTGGGTTTTTGTGATAAGGTTTAATGCAGTAGCTACTCGCACTCGTAATATATATGAAAATGCTAAATTATTATTGAACCAGCTTGTCTTATTTATATATTATTCAGCTCACGATTCAACCTTTTCAAATGTTTTCATGTAATATATATACATGTATACATTTGTATGCACCAAGCTGTGGAATGTTTGTATTACATAGAATATTTAAACAATACAAAGTAATTGTAGATTAACAAAATGTATACCAATTGCATTTTAACCTATTAGTACAACTTTTTGTTGTTTTCATGTAATATAACTTTTTGTTGTTTTCATGTAAAATGATAAATACATGTATATCTATTGGCAATCGATATATCAAATCCATATAATATAAGACTTTATCAAATATCAATATTCCTCATAACTTTCAAAATAAATCTGTATTTGCTTTTGAAATTTAATTAAAAATGTTTGATTTTCATGTCATGAACAAATCCCTTAAAATGCTCATCAATCTCCTTATTGGTCTCCAGAAAGTGTGAAAATAAATGAAACTTTTTTGTCAATAATTCTATTTATTATGAATTCATGTATAACCATTTAGGTTTTTTCCAATGTTGACCTTTAAAACTATATATATATATACAAGCAACAATCTGTGGGATGTCAAATATGGAAGGCTATAGCTGTTTCAGGATAAATTGCCAAAAATGCTTATAAGTACTGTTTCTTATCACGGATCACATATATTGGGTTTTTGACTATTATGTGTTATTGCTACTTAAGTGTGAATTTTTTCGGCTTAAGTGATAATGTATTTCTTTGTATTTATGTGCAACAGACATCGCGAGAGTTTAATTCTCCTACATATAATATTGACTCCTACAAAAAGAAGTTGAGTGATCATGAGTGGTTGACTATGAGAGGCATTTTATCAAATCTCATATTGACCATACTGATTGCTCATGATCATATTTCATCCGGCCTAGTAAACTCTAGAAAAAAACATCTTAATTTATGAAAGTAGCTAACTCCTTTAATGTATGTGTAAAAATTAAGTATATATATATATCGTACAAAACATCAAACTTCTAATATGGTAGATATGAAACATACATTTAGGCTGACTGCCTGATAATATAATACAATTTGTAGAGTTTACAATCCTTTGACATTCAGCTCATAATATACACCATTATAATTTGATATGTCGTCATGCGTCAGTCTTCTTCTTAAGACCAAGATATCACAGAATGGTGTACAAAAGGTTCTAAAGCTGTTTTATCAAAATTGTTAATTTCATGGCCCCCTATGTGTCGCATTCTCCCTGGGGAGAGGATACATTTTACTATAGTTTATATAGGAAACTCATCACACATATTTTAGCATAATTTGTTTCATTTTCATTGGAAATTGGTTAGCACGTGGTTAGGGCAAACTTTTCTCAATGATATATTGTCAGAGAATGTCAAGGCCAACGACTTGTTATGGGTTCGAATGTGCATATTTTATTGTCATCAGATACAAATATGGCAGAAAGATATGGCACTTGGAAAAGAATCATAAAGCTATTTTCTCCAGCCAAAATTAAAAAATAATCCAAAATTGCAGAATAAAGGTTTCTGCTCTTTTATCTATAATATACACATGAAGGCTTGATGTTTGGCGCATCGATAACGTATGGCTGGCTACAAATGTTATACTTATATTTGACCTTGACCTTCATTCAAGGTCACCGGGGTCAAATGATGAAGAAAATTTAAAGTTCTTTCAAAATTATTAATTTGGGTCACATTTTTAAGAATCCGCCCCTTTAAAGGTGTGTGCAATGTATCAAGGTCAAATAATCAAAATGACGCAGATATGGCACTTTTAAAAAGAAATTCCTACCAAAATGAAAAAATGACCCAAAACTGCACATACACATGAAGGCTGGATATTTGGCAAACAGATACATGTAACATGTGTAACTGGCTACACATATTGAGTTTATCTCTCTGACCTTGACCTTCATTCACATTTTAAAGAACCGGCTCTTATGAAAGTGTGTGTGAAGTTTCAAGGGCAAATTATTAAAAATGATGCAGACATGCCCTTTAAAGAATGTTTTCTTGCCAAAATCAAAAATTATCCATAAATTGCAATTCAGTTGTTGGCTCAAAAGGGGTCAATTTGGCTCAATTGACATAAATAACTTCTTCTCTGAAACTAAGCAATCGATATAGCTCATACTTGACTGGTAGCATCCTTTTGGGTAGAGATTCAAAATTGTAAAAATGGTGGGGTTGACCCCCGGGGGGCAGGGTCAAAAGGGGTCAATTGGTTTCTCTGAAACTAAGTTATGGATATAACTCACATTGGTGTGGTAGCAATCCCTATGGGGTTGTACCCAAAGTCAATTTCATTTCATGGATTAATTGCACAATTTGGTATAAAACCTACATTTGTATGGTAGCTTGGTTATGGGGTGGGTATTCAAAATTGTACGAATGTTGGGGTTAACCTCCTGGGGCTGAAGGATGGGACCAAAATAGGTCAATTTCGCTAATTTCGACATTTTTAGAATAACAATAAACCAATGTACCCATATAAAATGCTTATGATATATTGACATAGAAATACCAGCAACAAATAAATTTAAGCATCATTCTTGTTTCATATCTCATAAAACGAGGTGAGTGATACAGGCCCTCTGGGCCTCTTGTTTTATCTGTGAAACCATTCGGATCTCAACTCCATAATCTTGCTGGACACCAAGAGATGAACACAATCCTGATGTAAAAATAGGCCCAGGGTTCTTTCCCCACCCCAAGGGACTTATACAATCATATTGAATTGATATCAAATATAAAAAAGTTTTCTTCAATATTTTGCATGTAAAACGCTGTATATTTATATACAGTACCTATAGCTACTAGGCTATTATCTACATCTTGGTGGTAAATTAAAAAGCAACAAATCACAAATCACAGTTTATTGTTAATATTGACATTGGATCTATTAAAATAGATGGAATTGATATCTAATTTTGAAATAATTGTCCTTAAAAATGAGGTCTTTGTTAAAAAAAAAGTGTAATAACTTTTAAAAGCTGTCAATCTAATTTTGATATTATTCTAAGATCAAAATAGAAAGGAATAAACAATTTTGTTTACAAGATATTGAAAGATATTGAAAGACATTGCACACTTTCAACAAAAAAAGTAGCAGACACTCCCTGTATTTTTAGCCCACCATCATCAGATGGTGGGCTATTCAAATCGCCCTGCGTCCGTGGTCCGTCGTCCGTCCGGCCGTCCGTCCGTCCGTCCCTCCGTCCGTAAACAATTCTTGTTATCGCTATTTCTCAGAAAGTACTGAATGGATCTTTCTGAAATTTCAGATGTAGGTTCTCCTTGGTGCCTAGTTATGCATATTGTATTTTGAGACCAATCGGAAAGTAACATGGCCGACAGGCAGCCATCTTGGATTTTGACAATTGAAGTTTGTTATCGCTATTTCTGAGAAAGTACAGAAGGGATCTTTCTCAAATTTCATATGAAGGTTCCCCTTGGTGCCTAGTTATGCATATTGCGTTTTGAGACCAATCGGTAAACAACATGGCCGACGGGCAGCCATCTTGGATTTTGACAATTGAAGTTTGTTATCGCTATTTCTGAGAAAGTACTGAAGGGATCTTTCTGAAATTTCATATGAAGGTTCCCCTTGGTGCCTAGTTATGCATATTGCGTTTTGAGACTAATCCGAAAACAACATGGCCGATAGGCAGCCATCTTGGATTTTGACAATTGAAGTTTGTTATCACTATTTCTGAGAAAGTACTGAATGGATCTTTCTGAAATTGCAGATGTAGGTTTTCCTTGGTGCCTAGTTATGCATATTGCGTTTTGAGACCAATCCGAAAACAACATGGCCGACAGGCAGCCATCTTGGATTTTGACAATTGAAGTTTGTTATCGCTATTTCTGAGAATGTACTGGATGGATCTTTCTGAAATTGCAGATGTAGGTTTCCCTTGGTGCCTAGTTATGCATATTGCGTTTTGAGACCAATCTGAAAACAACATGGCCGACAGGCAGCCATCTTGGATTTTGACAATTGAAGTTTGTTATCACTATTTCTGAGAAAGTATTAAAGGGATCTTTCTCAAATTTCATATGTAAATTTCCCTTGGCGCCTAGTTATGCATATTGCATTTTGAGACCAATCTGAAAATAACATGGCTGACAGGCAGCCATCTTGGATTTTGACAATTGAAGTTTGTTATCGCTATTTCTGAGAAAGTACTGAAGGGATCTTTCTCAAATTTCATATGGAGGTTCCCCTTGGTGCCTCGTTATGCTTATTGCATTTTGAGATCCATTGGAAAACAATATGGCCGACAGACCGCCATCTTGGATTTTGACAATTGAAGTTTGTTATCTCTATTTCTCAAAGTACTGAATGGATCTTTCTCAAATTTCATAAGTAGGTTCCCCTTGGTCCCTTGTATTGCATTTTTGGACCAGTCTGTCCTGAAAACAACCTGGCAAACAAACAGCCATTATCGTTAAATCTCAAATTTCTTATATAGCTAGGATTCCCTTGTTTGAAAAGTACTGGAGGGATGTCTCAATTTGCACAGATTAGTAAAATGAAGGGAAAAGTAGAGAAAAGATCAATCTGACATGGAACCTATGAAGATCATTCAATGGTGGGCGCCAAGATCCCTCTGGGATCTCTTGTCAATACATATCGTGTATTGCTATAACTTATTGAAATGCATATCTTATTGTTTCGACGTTTCTAATACCCAGGCCTATAAAATATAAGTTTGTTTTAAACACATAAATGCAAATTTTGAACTACTTAAGTATAAAAGATGGTTTAAAGTATGAATGTTAATGACATGTACCTAAGTAGACGTTGATTTGAAAAAAAAATAAAATGTTTGACTTTTTAAGTAAAGGTTTGATTGAAATAAGAAATGTTTAACTACTTTTAAAAGTAGGTTTGCAACTTTTAAGATGGTTAAAACCATTATGTATATCGGAACAGTCTAAACCATTACATTCATCAGGACTGTGAAAACCATTATGTCCGGTTGGTTTGACACATTTAAGTGGAAATGTTTAGTCATGTTGGTATCAGTTTAATTTGTATTCTTGCTTTATTTCAAATATCTCCTTTTACATCTGACTAACGCCTCCTACAGTACTTTCAGTACTTTGATTTCTAAATCAGCGATTTTAAAAAATGTGTTTAAAAGTCTAATTTTTAAGTACCAAATTGAATATTTTCAGAATAAATTGTTGGCAGTATAAAGAAGGGTTCCTGTACACTCTTGTTTCAGAGGGTATATATCACCTCTATTAAAGCCATGTGTAATCTGTCTACAAGGTGTGTTTAGGACATATGTATGGAACTTGTTTTTATTGCAGGTCAAAGTGAACCAGTCCATTGCATGTCTCTCTACAAAAACCAGATAATCTCAGGGACCACTGGTAATAAAATAGGAGTCCACGCTTCTATAGAGAACCAGGTAAGGCTCTATAGAGTAGATACTGTTACTCTTCTATAGAGAACCAGGTAAGACTCTATAGAGTAGATACTGTTACTCTTCTGTAGAGAACCAGGTAAGACTCTATAGAGTAGATACTGTTACTCTTCTATAGAGAACCAGGTAAGGCTCTAAAGAGTAGGTACTGTTACTCTTCTATAGAGAACCAGGTAAGACTCTTCTATAGAGTAGATACTGTTACTCTTCTATAGAGAACCAGGTAAGACTATAGGGAAGATACTGTTACTCTTCTATAGAGAACCGGGTAAGACTCTATAGAGTAGATACTGTTACTCTTCTATAGAGAACCAGGTAAGACTTTTCTATAGAGAACCAGGTAAGACTGTATAGTGTAGATAATGTTACTCTTCTATAGAGAACCAGATAAGACTATAGAATAGATACTTTTAGTCTTCTATAGAGAACCAGGTAAGACTCTATAGATACTGTTACTCTTCTATAGAGAACCAGGTAAGACTCTATAGATACTGTTACTCTTCTATAGAGAACCAGGTAAGACTCTATAGAGTAGATACTGTTACTCTTCTATAGAGAACCAGGTAAGACTCTATAGAGTAGATACTGTTACTCTTCTATAGAGAACCGGGTAAGACTCTATAGAGTAGATACTGTTACTCTTCTATAGAGAACCGGGTAAGACTCTATAGAGTAGATACTGTTACTCTTCTATAGAGAACCAGGTAAGACTCTATAGAGTAGATACTGTTACTCTTCTATAGAGAACCAGGTAAGACTCTATAGATTAGATACTGTTACTCTTCTATAGAGAACCAGGTAAGACTCTTCCATAGAGAACCAGGTAAGACTCTATAGAGTAGATACTGTTACTCTTCTATAGAGAACCGGGTAAGACTCTATAGAGTAGATACTGTTACTCTTCTATAGAGAACCGGGTAAGACTCTATAGAGTAGATACTGTTACTCTTCTATAGAGAACCAGGTAAGACTCTATAGAGTAGATACTGTTACTCTTCTATAGAGAACCAGGTAAGGCTCTATAGAGTAGATAATGTTACTCTTCTATAGAGAACCAGGTAAGACTCTATAGAGTAGATACTGTTACTCTTCTATAGAGAACCAGGTAAGGCTCTATAGAGTAGATAATGTTACTCTTCTATAGAGAACCAGGTAAGACTCTATAGAGTAGATACTGTTACTCTTCTATAGAGAACCAGGTAAGACTCTATAGATACTGTTACTCTTCTATAGAGAACCAGGTAAGACTCTATAGAGTAGATACTGTTACTCTTCTATAGAGAACCAGGTAAGACTCTATAGATTAGATACTGTTACTCTTCTATAGAGAACCAGGTAAGACTCTTCTATAGAGAACCAGATAAGACTCTATAGAGTAGATACTGTTACTCTTCTATAGAGAACCAGGTAAGACTCTATAGATTAGATACTGTTACTCTTCTATAGAGAACCAGGTAAGACTCTATAGATACTGTTACTCTTCTATAGAGAACCAGGTAAGACTATATAGAGTAGATACTGTTACCCTTCTATAGAGAACCAGGTAAGACTCTATAGAGTAGATACTGTTACTCGTGTTCAGTGTCACATTTATCAGCAGTTGACAAGATTATTTTATGTCAAGTTTTAACTCCATTTAGAGCAGACACTGTTACCTGTGTACAACGTTACATCTATCAGTAGACAGAATTATTGTATGTCAGGATTTTAATCTTGAAGAAGAACTTGTATGTCTACATCAATGTGATTATGGTTTTAAAATAAATTGTGATATTAGTTTTATATTTTAGTATCAAATACATCTTTAACCAGTTATCTTTTGTTTGATTTGTCAGGCTTCCTTCACTGTTACTAAACTGAAGGCAGACACTTTTAAAGGCGTCCTGACAAGCATGGCCATTCTACCGATGAACAGGACAGTATTACTTGGGGCAGACAATGGTAGTGTGCGCCTGTTGTGTTGAACAAGACTACATAATGAGGCATTCTTCTGCTTTATTGAACATAAACTTATATTCTGTCTGACAATGGTCGTGTCCATGTCATTTGACATTAACACACTCTTATGGGTTTTTTCAAACATGAGCTGTGTGACTAGGGATTGAAAATGTCTGAAACGTAGATACTCTAATCTATAATTCTTTGTTAATTGACAGTCTGCAGACTCTAACACAGAACTCAATGTGTAGTCTGGAGTCTACAGACTCGAACACACAACTTAATATCTACACACTCTAACACACAACTTAATGTCTACACACTCTAACACACAACTTAATGTCTACACACTCTAACACACAACTTAATGTCTACAGACTCTAACACACAACTTAATGTCTACAGACACTAACACACAACTTAATGTCTACACACTATAACACACAACTTAATGTCTACAGACTCTAACACACAACTTAATATCTACACACTCTAACACACAACTTAATGTCTACAGACTCTTACACACAACTTAATATCTACAGACTCACAACTTAATGTCTACACACTATAACACACAACTTAATGTCTACAGACTCTAACACACAACTTAATATCTACACACTCTAACACACAACTTAATGTCTACAGACTCTTACACACAACTTAATATCTACAGACTCACAACTTAATGTCTACACACTCTAACACACAACTTAATGTCTACACACTCTAACACACAACCTAATGTCTACACACTCTAACACACAACTTAATGTCTACAGACTCTAACACACAACTTAATGTCTACACACTCTGACACACAACTTAATGTCTACATACTCTTACACACAACTTAATGTCTACACACTCTAACACACAACTTAATGTCTACAGACACTAACACACAACTTAATGTCTACACACTATAACACACAACTTAATGTCTACAGACTCTAACACACAACTTAATATCTACACACTCTAACACACAACTTAATGTCTACAGACTCTTACACACAACTTAATATCTACAGACTCACAACTTAATGTCTACACACTATAACACACAACTTAATGTCTACAGACTCTAACACACAACTTAATATCTACACACTCTAACACACAACTTAATGTCTACAGACTCTTACACACAACTTAATATCTACAGACTCACAACTTAATGTCTACACACTCTAACACACAACTTAATGTCTACACACTCTAACACACAACCTAATGTCTACACACTCTAACACACAACTTAATGTCTACAGACTCTAACACACAACTTAATGTCTACACACTCTGACACACAACTTAATGTCTACATACTCTTACACACAACTTAATGTCTACACACTCTAACACACAACTTAATGTATACACACTCTAACACACAACTTAATGTCTACACACTCTAACACACAACTTAATGTCTACACACTCTAACACACAACTTAATGTCTACAAACTCTAACACATAACTTAATGTCTACACACACTAACACACAACTTAATGTCTACAGACTCTAACACACAACTTAATGTCTACAGACTCTAACACACAACTTAATGTCTACAGACTCTAACACACAACTTAATGTCTACATACTCTAACACACAACTTAATGTCTACAGACACTAACACACAACTTAATGTCTACAGACACTAACACACAACTTAATGTCTACAGACTCTAACACACAACTTAATGTCTACAGACTCTAACACACAACTTAATGTCTACAGACACTAACACACAACTTAATGTCTACAGACACTAACACAACTTAATTTCTACAGACTCTAATGTCTGCCATTATAGTATATTACAGAATGGAATGTTAAATTCATTTCTTTATACTCAAATCTATAACAAATTTTAATTTAAAGAGCTCCAATAAATAAATAATAAAACAAACTTCATCATACATCAAATTCTAACCAGTCATTAAGATAAAGAGCTTGAGTTGAGGTTATCATTATTCGATGGAGAACAACATCTTATACTTTTAGAGGTTTTTCTTGTGCCAAAGCAAACATAAGCTTGTAAATAGTCAATATATTTATGTTCAGATTATTTCATAAGAAAGCTTTTTGATTTTTGTATTTATTTTTGCTGTAGAGTATGTATGAGAATGAGAGATGATGGATATTGTGGATCATTGAGTGTATGAAAGGCCAGTTTTTTTATTTGCAATAATACTCATTTAAACTTCCTGAATATCAAAAGTGCAGTCACCAAATTCAAACTTCATTCGTTGACCAAAGATTTTCTTGTGTATTTTGCTTAATGCTTTCTTTCCTTAGGTATGCTAGTTGATATTTACAGCTGATTTAGAATTATTTGTCTAACATATACAGTTTCCAGTGACAAGTTAATGATATGAGCATCAGTCACGAGGATAAAAACCAAATCATCATCCAGTTTAATTAAATTTTTGTATGTTTTTAATCAATCCATGTTTGTGAAATAACATGGAGCATTTTCTCAATTCTGAATCAAAGCTGATTGGTTAAATGACTTAAGAATTTATAAGTGTGTATGAATTTAGGAATTTGAGATCTTTTAGCAAATGAGGTTGTTTTAGAAGTCCCAAATGCATTTAGTAACTTACAAAAATTATTTTAAGACTTTCAAAAGATATTTTGTTATTTTTTAAAGTTTTCATAAGCCCAGGGTACAATGTATAATGTTTTGTTGGAAAATAAATGGTTTACTTACATTCGGACAATGGGACAGCATGTATTGCCAGATTAATTTCGTAGACTAGTTCTACTACTAGTAGAATGAGTGGTGTGAAACAGGACCACCATCTAATGGGAAGGAACTATTTACTCATTTTGGACAGGATTCCAACTCGGTTAGGTCATATATTTCAGTTACGCATGCAGGTTACACAGTACTAACATCTGTCATTCGTAATTTGTAAGCAATGATTGAGAAATATTTGCTTATCTTTATCAATTTCAAGGGTAAGTTAAGTAATATTTGATATCTTATAATACTAGATGTACTTTGAAAATGATTGAATGTTGTTATGTGAAAATATATAGCTATGCACTATTTTTATCAGGCGTCAAGAAGAAAATATGCACAGCTCCCAAAGTGTACAATCAATAAACAAATGTATTAATTTACATATATATGTATGTAAATTGTTTTATTGTTTCAATGTGATGTCCACCATTGTGTATTAACATGAAATCTCCCAACAGAATTGTTTTCACACTTAATGCATAATATACATAAATGATTTAATCTTGCATGTTACAAGCATTGTCTTTGGTTAAAAAAAAATTTTGTTATCAACCCATAACTTAAAAAAAAAACTTGCCGTTCCGGTTCGTAACATTGCTTTTAACTGACTGATACACAAGAGTAATAAGTTTTAAGAGAAAAGAGTTTGGTATAAAAAGTAGATTTCCACAGGAATTGTGTCCAGTAGATTAAATAATAAGGATTAACTTGCATATATTTTTGTTATGGAACTATGATATAATCTTGTTTTAACATTGTTCATTGGCTTAGAAATTTATCATTTTATGTTGTCACTGCTGTTTATAATGTCAATTTTGATTGGCGGATGGAGCAGTTTAATGTTTTGTAAGAGAAAAGAGTCTAACAATAAAGTGAATTTTTGCATGGTAGAGATTAAATTCTTGGGATTAACTTGAATGTATGTTTTATGTTAGGGCAGTATAACACAAAAAACAGGGATACTCTCATCTTACACTGCTTTGTGGTTAGGGTACTCTCAGTTTTCTTTTGTACATGTATGTTATATACCTCAATAACATAAAAAGTATTTTCAACTTAATCCTTAATAAGACCAATATAGAACAATCTGGTTGGATTTTAAGTAAGAAGATAGCCTAAAATGACATCACCATAGACATCCATCAGTAGTAACTGAACTAAAACAACATGCCTAAAATTTGTCCTCGATCCACACATCAAAACTTCATACACTGAACTTTGATATAATATATCCAAATTTTCTGTATTATTTTGAATTTCAATGGTACTGATTCTGTACTGAAATGTGGGAAGGTTTTCCACGTAAAAAATCAAAACTTTGAAAACTCAATAAGTCTGTCTCTTTATCTTTCATTTTCATGCAGTGCTACCTATAAAAAAATTTACTGTCAACTTTTTTTTATAATCTTGCCATCACACTATAGTCTCTATTCATGATTGTTGATATCATGTTTGGTTTTCACAAGGATTTGTGCAATTATAAGTTATAAACAAACTACAAATGTACATTATGTCTTTGATGCAAACTGTGTGAAATAGGCAGAGCAACTTAATTCTTTACAGCAGCTTATACATGTTTACATGTACAACCAAATATGGAGAAAACAGGTTAAGTCCATCCTTCAACCAAATATGGATTTGGGTTAAGTTGTAGTGTTAAACCATATATGGAGATAAGTATTAATGAACTTGATGACCATGTATGGAGTAGTAGATTTTTATTACCATGAACTATATACATGTTATACAGGAATGAATATTATAGTCTTTGTGTAACAAACATGTGAAGACTTGGAAAGGATTGAAACTATGAACATTGGAACAATAGATGTATTGCAGGGTTCCATGTAAATTATATAATACAATAGATTTACCAGTAACCCATGGTTACCGTACTCTGTGTAGAGTATGGTAACCACGGGCTACCTGTAAATGTATTGTATGGGTATATAGAGCATGGTAACCATGGGCTACCTGTAAATGTATTGTAGGGTTATATAGAGCACAGTAACCATGGGTTACCTTTTAATGTATTGTAGGGGCATATTAATCATGGTAACCATGGGTTACCTGCAAATGTACTGTGGACCATACTGGTATATACAATGTAGAGCACAGCAACAATGGGTTACCTGTAAATGTATTGTAGGCTATATAGAGCATGGTAGCCATGGGTTACCTGTAAATATATTATAAAGAGATATAGCACTGTAATTGTGAATTACCTTACATGTTTTGTAATGGTAGATAACACGGTAACCATTGATTATCATAGATGAGTTACCAGTAAATGTATTGTCAGAGAGTTAAATTCAGTAACCATGGGTTACCAGTAAATGTATTGTCAGGCTGTTAAATTCAGTAACCATGGGTTACAACTAAATGTATTGTCAGGGTGTTAAATTCGGTAGCCATGGGTTACAAGTAACTGTATTGTTGGGGTATATAGCAAGGTAAGCATGGGTTACCAGTAAGTGTTTTGTTAGGGAACCATGGGCTCCTAGTTCATATATTACAAGGGTAAATATTATTTAACCCATCGTTACCATTAAATGGATTGTAATGGTATAAATAAGTTACCATGGGCTACCAGAAAATGTATTGTTAGGGAACCTTGGTTACCAGTAAATATATCAAAAGGGTATATACAGCACGGTAACCGTGGGTTACCATTAAATGTATTAAAAGGATATAAACAGTTACCATTGGTTACCAGTTACACAGCATGATACCCATGGGTTATTAGTAATGTTGAGGGTATTCCAATTTACCCCTGGCCACAATGCCAGAAGTTAGAGATTTTGACATCTCCTACACCAGATATTTGTCAAAAATATATATTGTCTAGTGCTGTGATCAGGGGATTGTTGGGCTGTGTAAGGGTATATAGGATGGTAGCCGACGGTTAACATTAGTTTAGTGTTTGTTCATTGTAAACTCTGTATATATAGACAGGTTGTGTAGACTATAACAAACACTTATTTATTGTTGATAATGTGATGTGTATAGTTTTGTATATGGATTTTAACATTCACATCATTTTTTAAAAAGTGTGAATTTGTGATATTCGATACTGATAGACATCAAAATGAATAAAATATGTGTTGAAAAGTATATAACTTTATTGTTGTTTTTAATTTGTTCCTATATTCTGATCATAGATTATAACAAAGAGCCACAAAGTGTGGCATTATCTCCCTGGCCCAGTTGTTAATATAATATACATGTATAATTATATATCTATCAACTTGATAGTAAGAATTTATATCTTGAGGTAGATCTTATGCTTCACTTGAACATTCACAACTAGGGCACTAATCTAATATATACAGAAAGCTTTGTGGAGTTGAGTAGAACGGTTTTGCAGTTGTAGCCGGAAAAGAAAGAAAACAGCAATTTTGTTTCTGACTTTGTTCCCATGGTAACAGATTCTTTTTTTTAAACGTGCCGTCAATAGAAAAAGGCACAACTATAAAACTATAAACCTAATATATACATGTACAGAAAATGATAACTCTGTGCCTGGAGTTGAGTGGAACGGTTTTGCAGTTGTAGCCAGAAAGGAAAGAAAACAGTAATTTTGTGTTTCTTATTTTGTTTCCATTGTAACAGAAAAATGTTTTTCAAAAATGCGTCGACAAAAGAAAAAAGGCACAACTATGAAACTATAAACTTAATATAAAGAGAACATTTTGTGTAGTTGAGTGGAATGGTTTTGCAGTTGTAGCCAGAAAGGAAAGAAAACAGTAATTTTGTGTTTCTGATTTTGTTTCCATTGTAACAGAAAAATGTTTTTCAAAAATGTGTCGACAAAAGAAAAAAGGCACAACTATGAAACTATAAACTTAATATAAAGAGAACATTTTGTGTAGTTGAGTGGAATGGTTTTTCAGTTGTACCCAGAAAGGAAAGAAAACAGTAATAGTGTTACTTGACACTATAATACATATATATATGGACCATCATTTGGAAAATCTTGCCAAGCCCCTGTGCCTTACACTACATAATCAATAATTCGTTTTAGTTGCAGGGGATATATATACTTATAAAGGTGGTGTTATTCTGAAATGTTTGAAAGCTATATGTATTTCATTGTGGTGAACGATTACATTTTGTTCCTGTTCTTTGCAATATTATTCTCATTCAGAATCAAAGAGTCGAGCACGAAATTAATTTTGAACCTTAAAGTTATGTACATTCAAATATACATGTATGCACATGAATTGGTAGATTTGTAGGTCAATTTAAAATAATGTCGTTTATCAATATATAGTGTACTAGAGACATTTTTCTAATTTCTGAAACCACTGAACATAAATCAGGGAATGGAAAAAAACGGACACTTTTCGAAACTACGTATACCTCCATCGAACTTCCGAACACGAAGGAGCGAAAATACGATGGCGAAGGAGCGAAAACACGATAGCGAGGAGCGAAAACACGATGGCGAAGGAGCGAAGTTCCATCGCTCTTTCGCCATCGTTATTTCGCTCCTTCACCATCGTGTTTTCGCTCCTTCGCTCCTTCGCGTTTAGGTCGAAGGAGCGAAGTAGCGATATTGGTAATTTGGCCCTAACGGAACACCATACCTATAACATAAGACGCCGCTGGTTGGCCCTTTTTCTATCGGATATGATTTTGCCGACTGTTACTCGGCGCCTGTCAAAAGTGTCTCGCCGTGTAAAACCGAGTAAACAATATTCTAAAACCGGGAGAATAAATGATCTATAGATTCTATTTTATGTTCTTCTAGTAAGGATATATTTTAATTTACGAAGGACACCTAATTGTTTATCGACAGTTTTACTGATGTGTTATATATGATGCCTTACAATTTGAATCGATGTATACTCATAGATGCTTACATCATAAAATGTATATCAATTACATGATTTAGTTCACTATTAGAGAAAAACAATGCCACTTCTTAGCCCAACATTGTATTTTGGAAAGATCGTTATCAATGGTATGTTCAATAAGTTGCGGAGATTAATCGGAGCATAGAAGAGATGTATCGTCAGCAAAAAGTTTTGAGAAGCTAACTATAATGTCAGAATTATCTAACAAATAATTGTGTAAATATTTAGCTACTTTCTTTCGAACACTTTACCTATAGTTCAAATTAAGGCAATATGTCTATAATTGGAAGAATCTTGTTTATCTCCCTTTTTAAAAATCGGCATTGCCAGGGCATGTTTCCATTGTGTGGGAAAGATTAGCGACAAAGGATAAGCAACTGAATTAGCAGTGTTTTAAGCATAATGTGACTTATTGTATCATTACCTACAGCTTTACCATGTTTTAATGTCTTGAGTATGTCAGTGATGTTATTTATATTGACAGGTATATCAGAAATTATCTAGTCTGTTCTAGATTCAATAATAGGTACAACAGTATCAGTATCGTCAATAATTGATATAGAAACAAAGTAGTCATTTAGTGTATTTGTCGTAATGTCGGCGTCCATTTCTATATTTCCAGTCGCACTCCTCAATGATGGAATAGAATTTGATTTGTCAGATGATTTTATTAATCTGCGAACAAGTTTCCAAAAGTTTCTAGGATTCGTTTCACTATAATTATCTAAAAGTTCGCATTAAAAAAAAACTTTTTTCCATATTTTTTTTCGTCTGGGGTCGTAGAAATTATCTAATTCCAGTCAACTTCCTGAGACTTATTATTATAAAGTTCAAAATTTGCGTCGTTATAACATAAAATGTTCCGTTTATAATTCCTAATAATATTTGACCCTGTAGTCAGTTCAACAGATGTCGCTTGGTGGTCTGAGATGTCGCGGTCTTTGTCGATAGTGTCAGATAATGTGTGGGTACACGTGCCCGATAGAAAGTAGGGTCAAGGAGTGTACTGCACGTGCGCCCTATTCTTGTCGGTCTGTATATTACATTAGAGAAGTGGAAAGATTCATAACATCCAAGAGAGAGTGATCATTGTCTACTGTAAGAAGGTCAACATTTATATCGCCAACTATTACAACATATGAAGTTTCATAGATGGCTGTTTCTACAGAGAATCGAAAAGAATTCCAGAAAGTGTGTTTACAGTTCGGAGGTCTACAGACAGTACATAGAAGATATTTCTTGCTTGGAAACTGGATCTCGGTCCACACATCTTCACCTATATGGAATTCGTCCCCTACCCGGGGTACCACGGTCTTTACGGAACATATTATAACCATCTTGGAGTATGACCAGGTGAGTCTCTGTAATGCAGACTACATAAATTCGGATGCTACACATTCTAGATAAGATAACTTATTCCAACTAGGCTACGAATAATATTAGATGAAAAATGGAAATGTCTTCATAATGGTCATCAGGACCTGGATTCGGATATGCATCGTAACTTGTTAAAAGAAGTTGTAGAATAAAGAAAAAACTCGAATTATCTATAACGCTAGATAAAATCAGTTGAGTAGCATAGGTTAGTTGGCAATAGTGTACATCACTCCTGACCTGAACCCACTTGATAGTTGGGGGGAAATTCGGTAAACATGATCATATCCGTATATATGTACACAGGGGGTGTTATTTTTACCGAAGTTTAATCTAATAAAACGTCTCAAAATGTGCTATACACACTAGGGAGGTCCAAATACGTGTAGACTGTAACAAATTCTCAAGTCCCTGTGATACATATTAGGGGAGGTCCAAATACGTGTAGACTAACAGATTATCAGGTGCCTGTGATATACACACTAGGGGAGATCCAAATACGTGTAGACTGTAAGAGATTCTCAGGTCCCTGTGATATACACGTACACTAGGGAAGATCCAAATACATGTAGACTGTAACAGATTCTCAGGTCCCTGTGATATACACACTAGGGAAGATCCAAATACATGTAGACTTAAACTAATTCTCAAGTCCCTGTGATACACACTAGGGGAGGCCCAAATACATGTAAACTAACTAATTCTCAAGTCCCTGTTATACACACTAGGGGAGGTCCAAATACATGTAGACTGTAACTAATTATTAAGTCCCTGTGATACACACTAGGGGAGGAGACTAACTAATTATCAAGTCCCTGTGATACATATTAGAGGAGGTCCAAATACGTGTAGACTAACAGATTATCAGGTGCCTGTGATATACACTAGGGAAGATCCAAATACACGTAGACTGTAACAAATTCTTAAATCCCTGTGATACATATTAGGGGTGGTCCAAATACGTGTAGACTGTAACAAATCCTCGGGTCCCTGTGATATACACTAGGGAAGATCCAAATACATGCAGACTGTAACAAATCCTCGGGTCCCTGTGGCATGGAATGGTTGTGGCAAGAAATGGAGAGAGCAGAATTAATATTTGATAGCCGAGATTGCAGTTTTAAAGGAGGAGGATGTGTCTGCTGATGAAATTACGAGTGGTAATGAGTTCCAATCAGTGATTGTACGGGAAAGAATATCATTCTTTCTCTATTTCCTCACGGACGTTCTGCAGAGGAGAATTCGGAAAGAATTTTGATGGCAGTGTCTTGATTATTTCTTTATTTCCCCCAAATTGAAGAGTTACATACAAAATATAAATATATACAAAATACTAATTCAAAAGTGCTAACGCTTACATGTAAATCAGAAAATTGTTAATTACAAATAAAATTAGAAAATATAAATATATACATAATAAAAAATTATACATATAGTTACAGTGCCTGGCTCGTATCAAATTCCATCAACACTGATGTGACATAAATGTAACAGTTTGCCAATAAAAATTGCAGTCTAGGGTCAATTTCACACGATCTTGAAAATTTGACATGTGAGGAGGGATTTCTCCCAGAAGTACATGGATTAAGTTGTAATCAGACAACGAGTGTAGAAGGGTGTTTAATTCCTTGAAATCAAAATCTAAGCCAAGTAGACACCATAAATCATCTCTTATACTTTCAGTTATTGTACACTGTAATATTACATGTGTTATTACGGTCATTATGAAAAACACCACAATAATGACACAGCTCGAATGAATTTGATAAACGTAAATTACCGCATAACTATGGTGTTCGGTAAGGGCTAAATTTCCAATATCGCTCCTTCGACCTAAACCGCGAAGGAGCGAAAACACGATGGCAAAGGAGCGAATACACGATGGCGAAGGAGCGAAGGAGCGAAAATACGATGGCGAAGGAGCGATGGAACTTCGCTCCTTCGCCATCGTGTTTTCGCTCCTTTGCGTTTAGGTCGAAGGAGCGATATTGGAAATTTGGCCCTACCGGAACACCATACATAACCGAACAATACTGTTAATCTTATTGAGGTGTTCAGGAAACTTTTGTGCGACTCTCCATAGAATATTTGGAGTGATTACATCGTGAATGAGACGGGTTGGTGGCAACTTTGCTCTGGCATATTTTATGTAGCATGGCCAGTCGCGCATCTTGTGGCTTGCCATAGTGGTGGTCAACACTTGAGGTTTTGTGATGTCGATTGATAACATCTCTATTTTGTCCGTGTCTTTTTAGCTCGTCTCTTCCAAGAAGAGTAAAGGCTTATGTCGTCACTCCGGCGTCGGCGTCGGCGTTCGTTTTTCAAATGTTAAATTTTTGGTGCAAGTGTTGAAAGGCATAGTAATTTATGGTAATATGGTCCCTGTGGGGATCAAACTATCCCCTGCCGGAGTTAAACTAAAAGATTTTTTGGAAAAAAATCAGACTTTTGAAAATTTTTGGACGTTTTTGCGTTAAGTATTTGGTGCAAGTGTTGACAGGTATTAATACATCACTTTATAATTGTACTAGGGTGCTGATAATTGGCAATAGAGTCCCTCTGGGGTTAGACTATCCCCTGCCAGAGTTAAACTAAAAGATTTTTTTTGGGAAAAAACCATAATTTTCAAATTTTTGGACTTACATCTGCATTAAGTTTTTGGTGCAAGTGTTAAGAGGTTTTAATACATCTCTTTATAATTGTACTAGGGTGCTGATATTTGACAAACATTTGCGAGACGAGCTATGCTGTTCTCCAACAGCTCTTGTTTAGATGAGTGTCCCAACTGGGCTTGCGTAATTCAAATTGGGGTGGACAGGCGACTTATACGCCTTTTCTTTGATGTCAGATGATGATATCTTTAGGTTTCGCCTAAGAAAGCTCAAGGTGTTATTCGCTTTACTAGTGATGTTATTGACATGGGGCACCCATTTCTGAGCTGATGGTATTGCCTAGGTATTTAGCTTCAGACACACGTTGTAGCCTATATTGATATTCTATGATGTTACCTATTTCTAGTTATAGACAGGACCTGGCATTTATCTAGATGGAACTCCATCTTACACTTTCTCTTCCATTGATCGAGATGATAAACCCTTTGGAGAGACTGTACACCTTGCTCTTGATCATCTGTAAAGAGCCTTATAGATGACGAGATGCCTTCGGTGATGTCATTTATGTTATACAGGAAAAGGCTTGATTGGCCCGAGGACCGAACCTTGGGGGACCTCGGCTCTTAATGGGACAGTGTTGGATCCCCCCCCCCCCCCCCTCCCCCACCCTTCGACTTCAACTGATTTTATTATGTTTCTTATGAAGCTTTCAATCCATTTGTTATCTTTCCCCCCTATGCCATACTTCTTAAGTTCATGGATTAAATGTTGACGCCCGACCCTATAACATATCTTACTGATGGCCATTAAAAGAACACCAGTTTGGTCCCCAGGTTCCATATTACTTGTGATGTCTTCAATGAACAACAGTTACAACTTGTTAACAGTATATATCTCTATTTCTGAGATTATATACAGAGAGGTCAGACACTTTCGGAGGAAGAAGAGACACAATATACATGTAGTTTGTACACGACTGAATGTAATAACACATTTAAAATACCGTAGGACTAAACATTGATACTTAAATTTGTCCATGTCCCTGCCGATGATTTTTCAGATAAAATACACGACATGTATAAACGGTTATGTATCCAAATTGATACGATTAATGAATACGCAACGAGAAAACTATAGAAATCAGATTATTATCATTTTATTTCAGTATCTATTTTTTTTGTTTAAGATATAGAGCCCGGGGGATCCGTCATGTGTCTTTGGTCCCCCATTTTATTTTCATTGTGCATCATGTATAAAACATTTCGTTGACTTATATCAGGTGTTAATTCTTCTAATCATAAAAAACCTAGCTAAGTACATGTATACTAAAACAGATTTTTTACAACTGAGAAGAAGCTCACCCCCTCGCAACGATTAGATAGGGGCCGGATCGGGAGAACCTGGAACGACTGGTGTAGATCGATAATATAGGGGCTTTGGGGTATTAAAAAGCGCAGGTATCATTTTTTGTTGTTTAATTAGAATGTAAAGAATTGCGTTTTACTCCTGACGATGACAACGATATGCTCTTCTTGTAATGATACCTCGCTGTTGATAAGATAGATTTCCCTTAAAGGTGACCCACCTCGTAAAACTATTTTGTCCAATGAAAATTCTACTGGCCAGTGAGACCCACGTCTACTAGTGCACGGACTTTGAGGGGCACTTCAGTTTTCCCGCCGCCGTCAAGCCAGAAGGACCTATCGTTTCGGTAAGACATTTTTTGATTGACATTTTACTCTCCGATGTTGTTTTTTAGTTCAGAGTATATTTTCCTTTTAAAAAAAACCCCTTTTTTCCCCTTTTTTTAAAAAAATTTTCCAAAACACAAAATTGGAAGGGGAAAAATTCCCGATGGCCGGGAAAAAGGGGAAAGGGCGAAAACACGATAGCGAGGAGCGAAAACACGATGGCGAAGGAGCGAAGTTCCATCGCTCTTTCGCCATCGTTATTTCGCTCCTTCACCATCGTGTTTTCGCTCCTTCGCTCCTTCGCGTTTAGGTCGAAGGAGCGAAGTAGCGATATTGGTAATTTGGCCCTAACGGAACACCATACCTATAACATAAGACGCCGCTGGTTGGCCCTTTTTCTATCGGATATGATTTTGCCGACTGTTACTCGGCGCCTGTCAAAAGTGTCTCGCCGTGTAAAACCGAGTAAACAATATTCTAAAACCGGGAGAATAAATGATCTATAGATTCTATTTTATGTTCTTCTAGTAAGGATATATTTTAATTTACGAAGGACACCTAATTGTTTATCGACAGTTTTACTGATGTGTTATATATGATGCCTTACAATTTGAATCGATGTATACTCATAGATGCTTACATCATAAAATGTATATCAATTACATGATTTAGTTCACTATTAGAGAAAAACAATGCCACTTCTTAGCCCAACATTGTATTTTGGAAAGATCGTTATCAATGGTATGTTCAATAAGTTGCGGAGATTAATCGGAGCATAGAAGAGATGTATCGTCAGCAAAAAGTTTTGAGAAGCTAACTATAATGTCAGAATTATCTAACAAATAATTGTGTAAATATTTAGCTACTTTCTTTCGAACACTTTACCTATAGTTCAAATTAAGGCAATATGTCTATAATTGGAAGAATCTTGTTTATCTCCCTTTTTAAAAATCGGCATTGCCAGGGCATGTTTCCATTGTGTGGGAAAGATTAGCGACAAAGAATAAGCAAATGAATTAGTTTTTAATTTTTAAAGCATAATATGACTTATTGTATCATTACCTACAGCTTTACCATGTTTTAATGTCTTGAGTATGTCAGTGATGTCATTTATATCAAAAGGTATATCAGAAATTATCTAGTCTGTTCTAGATTCAATAATAGGTACAACAGTATCAGTATCGTCAATAGTTGATATAGAAACAAAGTAGTCATTTAGTGTATTTGTCGTAATGTCGGCGTCCATTTCTATATTTCCAGTCGCACTCCTCAATGATGGAATAGAATTTGATTTGTCAGATGATTTTATTAATCTGCGAACAAGTTTCCAAAAGTTTCTAGGATTCGTTTCACTATAATTATCTAAAAGTTCGCATTAAAAAAAAACTTTTTTCCATATTTTTTTTCGTCTGGGGTCGTAGAAATTATCTAATTCCAGTCAACTTCCTGAGACTTATTATTATAAAGTTCAAAATTTGCGTCGTTATAACATAAAATGTTCCGTTTATAATTCCTAATAATATTTGACCCTGTAGTCAGTTCAACAGATGTCGCTTGGTGGTCTGAGATGTCGCGGTCTTTGTCGATAGTGTCAGATAATGTGTGGGTACACGTGCCCGATAGAAAGTAGGGTCAAGGAGTGTACTGCACGTGCGCCCTATTCTTGTCGGTCTGTATATTACATTAGAGAAGTGGAAAGATTCATAACATCCAAGAGAGAGTGATCATTGTCTACTGTAAGAAGGTCAACATTTATATCGCCAACTATTACAACATATGAAGTTTCATAGATGGCTGTTTCTACAGAGAATCGAAAAGAATTCCAGAAAGTGTGTTTACAGTTCGGAGGTCTACAGACAGTACATAGAAGATATTTCTTGCTTGGAAACTGGATCTCGGTCCACACATCTTCACCTATATGGAATTCGTCCCCTACCCGGGGTACCACGGTCTTTACGGAACATATTATAACCATCTTGGAGTATGACCAGGTGAGTCTCTGTAATGCAGACTACATAAATTCGGATGCTACACATTCTAGATAAGATAACTTATTCCAACTAGGCTACGAATAATATTAGATGAAAACTGGAAATGTCTTATAATTGTCATCAGGACCTGGATTAGGATGTACATCGTTACTTATCAAAAGAAGTTGTAGAATAAAGAAAAAACTCGAATTATCTATAACGCTAGATAAAATCAGTTGAGTAGCATAGGTTAGTTGGCAATAGTGTACATCACTCCTGACCTGAACCCACTTGATAGTTGGGGGGAAATTCGGTAAACATGATCATATCCGTATATATGTACACAGGGGGTGTTATTTTTACCGAAGTTTAATCTAATAAAACGTCTCAAAATGTGCTATACACACTAGGGAGGTCCAAATACGTGTAGACTGTAACAAATTCTCAAGTCCCTGTGATACATATTAGGGGAGGTCCAAATACGTGTAGACTAACAGATTATCAGGTGCCTGTGATATACACACTAGGGGAGATCCAAATACGTGTAGACTGTAAGAGATTCTCAGGTCCCTGTGATATACACGTACACTAGGGAAGATCCAAATACATGTAGACTGTAACAGATTCTCAGGTCCCTGTGATATACACACTAGGGAAGATCCAAATACATGTAGACTTAAACTAATTCTCAAGTCCCTGTGATACACACTAGGGGAGGCCCAAATACATGTAAACTAACTAATTCTCAAGTCCCTGTTATACACACTAGGGGAGGTCCAAATACATGTAGACTGTAACTAATTATTAAGTCCCTGTGATACACACTAGGGGAGGAGACTAACTAATTATCAAGTCCCTGTGATACATATTAGAGGAGGTCCAAATACGTGTAGACTAACAGATTATCAGGTGCCTGTGATATACACTAGGGAAGATCCAAATACACGTAGACTGTAACAAATTCTTAAATCCCTGTGATACATATTAGGGGTGGTCCAAATACGTGTAGACTGTAACAAATCCTCGGGTCCCTGTGATATACACTAGGGAAGATCCAAATACATGCAGACTGTAACAAATCCTCGGGTCCCTGTGGCATGGAATGGTTGTGGCAAGAAATGGAGAGAGCAGAATTAATATTTGATAGCCGAGATTGCAGTTTTAAAGGAGGAGGATGTGTCTGCTGATGAAATTACGAGTGGTAATGAGTTCCAATCAGTGATTGTACGGGAAAGAATATCATTCTTTCTCTATTTCCTCACGGACGTTCTGCAGAGGAGAATTCGGAAAGAATTTTGATGGCAGTGTCTTGATTATTTCTTTATTTCCCCCAAATTGAAGAGTTACATACAAAATATAAATATATACAAAATACTAATTCAAAAGTGCTAACGCTTACATGTAAATCAGAAAATTGTTAATTACAAATAAAATTAGAAAATATAAATATATACATAATAAAAAATTATACATATAGTTACAGTGCCTGGCTCGTATCAAATTCCATCAACACTGATGTGACATAAATGTAACAGTTTGCCAATAAAAATTGCAGTCTAGGGTCAATTTCACACGATCTTGAAAATTTGACATGTGAGGAGGGATTTCTCCCAGAAGTACATGGATTAAGTTGTAATCAGACAACGAGTGTAGAAGGGTGTTTAATTCCTTGAAATCAAAATCTAAGCCAAGTAGACACCATAAATCATCTCTTATACTTTCAGTTATTGTACACTGTAATATTACATGTGTTATTACGGTCATTATGAAAAACACCACAATAATGACACAGCTCGAATGAATTTGATAAACGTAAATTACCGCATAACTATGGTGTTCGGTAAGGGCTAAATTTCCAATATCGCTCCTTCGACCTAAACCGCGAAGGAGCGAAAACACGATGGCAAAGGAGCGAATACACGATGGCGAAGGAGCGAAGGAGCAAAATTACGATGGCGAAGGAGCGATGGAACTTCGCTCCTTCGCCATCGTATTTTCGCTCCTTTGCGTTTAGGTCGAAGGAGCGATATTGGAAATTTGGCCCTACCGGAACACCATACATAACCGAACAATACTGTTAATCTTATTGAGGTGTTCAGGAAACTTTTGTGCGACTCTCCATAGAATATTTGGAGTGATTACATCGTGAATGAGACGGGTTGGTGGCAACTTTGCTCTGGCATATTTTATGTAGCATGGCCAGTCGCGCATCTTGTGGCTTGCCATAGTGGTGGTCAACACTTGAGGTTTTGTGATGTCGATTGATAACATCTCTATTTTGTCCGTGTCTTTTTAGCTCGTCTCTTCCAAGAAGAGTAAAGGCTTATGTCGTCACTCCGGCGTCGGCGTCGGCGTTCGTTTTTCAAATGTTAAATTTTTGGTGCAAGTGTTGAAAGGCATAGTAATTTATGGTAATATGGTCCCTGTGGGGATCAAACTATCCCCTGCCGGAGTTAAACTAAAAGATTTTTTGGAAAAAAATCAGACTTTTGAAAATTTTTGGACGTTTTTGCGTTAAGTATTTGGTGCAAGTGTTGACAGGTATTAATACATCACTTTATAATTGTACTAGGGTGCTGATAATTGGCAATAGAGTCCCTCTGGGGTTAGACTATCCCCTGCCAGAGTTAAACTAAAAGATTTTTTTTGGGAAAAAACCATAATTTTCAAATTTTTGGACTTACATCTGCATTAAGTTTTTGGTGCAAGTGTTAAGAGGTTTTAATACATCTCTTTATAATTGTACTAGGGTGCTGATATTTGACAAACATTTGCGAGACGAGCTATGCTGTTCTCCAACAGCTCTTGTTTAGATGAGTGTCCCAACTGGGCTTGCGTAATTCAAATTGGGGTGGACAGGCGACTTACACGCCTTTTCTTTGATGTCAGAGGATGATATCTTTAGGTTTCGCCTAAGAAATCTCGAGGTGTTATTCGCTTCCCTAGTGATGTTATTGACATGGGACACCCATTTCATATCTGAGCTGATGGTAATGCCCAGGTATTTAACTTCAGACACACGTTGTAGCCTATATTGATATTCTATGATGTTACCTATTTCTAGTTATAGACAGGACCTGGCATTTATCTAGATGGAACTCCATCTTACACTTTCTCTTCCATTGATCGAGATGATAAACCCTTTGGAGAGACTGTACACCTTGCTCTTGATCATCTGTAAAGAGCCTTATAGATGACGAGATGCCTTCGGTGATGTCATTTATGTTATACAGGAAAAGGCTTGATTGGCCCGAGGACCGAACCTTGGGGGACCTCGGCTCTTAATGGGACAGTGTTGGATCCCCCCCCCCCCCCCCCTCCCCCACCCTTCGACTTCAACTGATTTTATTATGTTTCTTATGAAGCTTTCAATCCATTTGTTATCTTTCCCCCCTATGCCATACTTCTTAAGTTCATGGATTAAATGTTGACGCCCGACCCTATAACATATCTTACTGATGGCCATTAAAAGAACACCAGTTTGGTCCCCAGGTTCCATATTACTTGTGATGTCTTCAATGAACAACAGTTACAACTTGTTAACAGTATATATCTCTATTTCTGAGATTATATACAGAGAGGTCAGACACTTTCGGAGGAAGAAGAGACACAATATACATGTAGTTTGTACACGACTGAATGTAATAACACATTTAAAATACCGTAGGACTAAACATTGATACTTAAATTTGTCCATGTCCCTGCCGATGATTTTTCAGATAAAATACACGACATGTATAAACGGTTATGTATCCAAATTGATACGATTAATGAATACGCAACGAGAAAACTATAGAAATCAGATTATTATCATTTTATTTCAGTATCTATTTTTTTTGTTTAAGATATAGAGCCCGGGGGATCCGTCATGTGTCTTTGGTCCCCCATTTTATTTTCATTGTGCATCATGTATAAAACATTTCGTTGACTTATATCAGGTGTTAATTCTTCTAATCATAAAAAACCTAGCTAAGTACATGTATACTAAAACAGATTTTTTACAACTGAGAAGAAGCTCACCCCCTCGCAACGATTAGATAGGGGCCGGATCGGGAGAACCTGGAACGACTGGTGTAGATCGATAATATAGGGGCTTTGGGGTATTAAAAAGCGCAGGTATCATTTTTTGTTGTTTAATTAGAATGTAAAGAATTGCGTTTTACTCCTGACGATGACAACGATATGCTCTTCTTGTAATGATACCTCGCTGTTGATAAGATAGATTTCCCTTAAAGGTGACCCACCTCGTAAAACTATTTTTGTCCAATGAAAATTCTACTGGCCAGTGAGACCCACGTCTACTAGTGCACGGACTTTGAGGGGCACTTCAGTTTTCCCGCCGCCGTCAAGCCAGAAGGACCTATCGTTTCGGTAAGACATTTTTTGATTGACATTTTACTCTCCGATGTTGTTTTTTAGTCAGTAACGAATTTACTTCTGACTGAATTAACCAACATTTCAGTAATTAAGTTGTTTGTTAAGGGATTTGTTTTATATTTATTTGTTAAAAGGCCGATACATATTTAGTATTTCCCTTCTGATTGATTGAGAGCGTATCGCGTGAATTGACGTCCCCCCCCCCCCACACCCAAATGGAACATCGAGCTAGCTTGTAAGCCTGTTTCTGTTATCGAACTTATGATTACTGGAAAAAAAAAAATCAACATTTTTTATTTTCCCGCCAAATTTGAAATCTCCTGGTTTACGACTGTTAGAAAAGTAATTTGAAAATATGAAAATGATTTTCACTCTTGATCGGTGCGCTAAAATCAAAGGTTAGTAAAGGAAGGGAAATAACTCCTACAGTATAGTCTGATTTCAAGGACTAGAAAAACACTAGCTGATTTTATTGTTATTTTCATTTGAAATGTGAAGGTATTAAATATTGTGTATATTCTGATGTTTTCCTTGTTAATATTCCATGTAGTTTTAGAACAAAAATACAAACAACATCCTTTTTCAAGGAAAGGGAGATAATAGCTGTAAAAATAAAAAAAAAAGTAATGCATTCTGTCCGGTAACATTCGGAAAACACAATTTGAAATTTCAAATAAAGTATATAATTTAAAGCTTTCATTTAATATATAGACAAGCTGTCATTAACCAGATATTTTCTGGTTGAAAACGTTTAACCAATAAAAACTACATGCTTACAAAAGTTGGAAAATGCGCTTAAAAATACTTTCAATAAGTTTACTATACAGATCAAATAAGTAATTTTGAAGTTTGCACGTTTTTTTTCTATAATTATTGATAAGACTTCGAGACACGACAATTAAGATAAATAGAGGTTACACAACAAGTGGTTGTTGGATATGGAATTTATTTCACACGAGTAAGTTATTTCTTTAAAGTTACAAAAGACACAAGCTTTTAGAAAATAACTGAAGAGTGTGAAATAAGTTCCATAACCAAAAATCACGAGTTGGGTGACCTGTTTCTACCAAAATGCCGGTGTAGTATGGTATTTTGACCCCCATGGTAAATTGACCCCGGGGTCAAAATACCATTATGGTAAAATGCCCCCCCCCCCCCCCCCCCCCCATATTGGAGTCACTAAAAACATGATTTTCATATATCATTTAACATATTTTCATTAAAACAATATTGTATCATTATAAACAGTACAAATTTCGATGGGTAGGTTGACTATAGAGTGAAATATAGGTGAATAGTTGATTGAGAAATAAAGCTTTTTTATCTTTAATTTTGGTAATGGTAAGTGACTTATTAGTCCCCTGCCGTTTGAAAAACTGGGGACTTTAGGTTTACCCTCTGTCCGTCTGTCCGTTCGTCCGTCTGTCTGTCTGTCATGCAACAGTTGTCCGGACAACTCCTAAAGTACTACTCCGATTTTAACAAAACTTGGTATACATGATCAGTATAATATGAAGTTGTGCATCCCACATTTTTTTTCTCAAAAATCCATTTTTCAAAATGGTCGCCGGCATCTCATTGGTTGAGGCTTGTCCAGACAACTCCTCCTAAAGAACTAACTCCGATTTTAACAAAACTTGGTATACATGATCAGTATAACATGTAGTTGTGCATCCCACATTTTTTTTCTCGAAAATCCATTTTTCAAAAATGAATAGGTGCACTTCTAGCTCAGGCAGGGGACTTTGTATTGCTGTTGCAATACTATCCATCCTTGTTTTCACAAAACTTTTATCAGTATACATCAATATAAATTCTATAAATTTCAACAACAACAAAATTGGTCTGATTTGATGAGTCATTTATGCTTGGGGGGGGGGGGGGGGGTCACTTTACTATGGCCATATACATAAATTAAGTCAAGAAAATTGGTGTTGGGGTAGGTGATTTTGATGTGAGTTATGTAGAGAGGTTGGGAGAGGGGAGTCACTTTACCATGATTATAGTGAAAATATTTTTTTGTGGATTTAATTTTTCTTGATGGAGGGGGAGGGGGTCACTTTACCATAGCCAATCCAAATCATGTTGCTGTTAATGTATAGACCTGCCACAATACAATTCTGTTGATACTTGATGATCTGATGTATAGAATAATACTTATTTCACCAAAATTTTCATTAATTTATTTCAATTAATTAATCAATCTATATGTGAGAACATAAAGCATCTACAAAATGTTTGTATGTTAACATTATAACAACAACAAGTGATGTTAATGTGAGTGATGTGAGGAGTGGGGGAAAGCGACCCCCCCCCCCTTACATAACTTACATCAATGTCAATTATCTCAGGCCAATTTAGATTTGTTATAATGTATAGATTAAGGAATTAAGGTTTATTAAGAAAAAAGGATAAAATATTGTATTTTGTTATGAATATAGTAGCGTAGTAAGTAAAATTGATTAATATATTTAATATATAATGATCAATTTTACTTATTACACTTCCATATTATCACACATACATGATCACATCAAAAACTTTTCTTAGACAAATCTAGTTTTGCTATGATGGATAGTTTAAGGAATTGAGTTTTTAAAAAAAAAATATTTTGTGAAAAAAAAGTCAATCACAAAAAAGGTAAAGAACCTGCCCCAGCTTGCAAACTAATATTGTAAATACTTTATTATTGAAGAAAACTTATAAAATGTTAGGTGAAAAAGATCAAAGTATTATAAAGGCTTGAATGAAAGGGAAATGTGGCCAAGTATTATTTCGAGCATGCAAATAAGGTGTACAAGTGACCGGGACCAGTATTATTATTGATGATCATGATGTCAATAACAATTGCAGCTCGGGTCAAAGTTCAAATTTTTGACCAATCAAAATACTGAAAGATCATATTCCACCAGTGGAATATAACATATATATATATCCAACAGTCGGCACATTTATACAATGGCTTAATTGAGAGTGGAATAACACAGCGTGTTGTGGTAGAAATATGAATATACAATAATAAAAGTGAAAAATCACTATGAACCTTTAAGTTTTATGTTTGAAGGATTATATCTGGTGGTATTTAATTGTAGTTGATTATGTACATATTATTAATCAACTTCCAATCTTTACAGTGTCCATGACGGGGACGGAAGTCTGTCAGTGGTACTGGTACGTATTTGTTTATTCATCCTTTAACGCCCACATAATGTATATAAATTATACTTTAAAACATGTCATTTTGGAAGATTCAACAATTGAAATAAAATTTATTGTAACTTTTATATTTATAAAGATACTGATCTTTGTTCTAAGAGGTTTAGTGCTTTATCTTAAATAGGTTGTCTAATTAAATGGTTTAATCCTTTTGTGTATGAACAAATAACATGGCTATTTGTTTAATTGTGCCATTCTGTTTTTATATGAAATACATGTTTAGGTTTAGTAATAATTACCTTTCTACCAGCTCACATGCCTATTACATTTTCACCAATTTGTCATAAAGAAATATTCTAAATTGGAGAATTAAAACTGGATGGTCTAAATTGTCAGTTCAACAATTAATAAGTGTCTTTTTTTTTCAGGATGGACATTAGACCCTGCCGACCTGAGGTCAATGTCAAAGCCAACTAACCCCAGACCATCAGGTAAATAGTCTTATTAACTTATTGATTCACATGGCTAATACAATTTTTAGCTGTCTCTTCAAAGAAGATTGAGAGCTTATGTTGTTTTTTCAAATGTAAGTTTTTGTTGCATGTGTTGAAAGGCATAGTAATTTATGGTAATATGGTCCCTGTGGGGGTTAAACTATCCCCTGCCAGAGTTAAACTAAAAGATTTTTTTTTTTAAAGTTTTTTGGACTGGAAAACTTTTGCGTCAAGTTTTTGGTGCAAGTGTTGAAAAGTATTAACACATCACTTTATAATTGTACTAGGGTGCTGATAATTGGCAATAGAGTCCCTATGGAGTTAAACTATCCCCTGCCTATTGGAGTTAAACTAAAAGATTTTTTTGGAAAAAACCAGATTTTTCAAATTGTTGGACTTAAAATATTTGTGTTAAGTTTTTGGTGCAAGTGTTCAAATGTATGAATACATCACTTTATAATTGTACTAGGGTGCTGATATTTGGCAATAGTCCCTATGGAGTAAGACTATCCCTTCCTGGAGTAAATCTAAAAAAAAAAATAGATTTTTTCTTTTTAAATCTTTTTTTTAAATGTTTGGACTAAGAAATGTTTTGTTAGTTTATGTTACGAGTGTTGAAAGGCATAGTAATACATGGTATTGGGTTCTCCTTGGGGGTTAAACTATCACTTGCTAGATGCACACAGAAATATATTTTTGGGAAAAAAAAAATTGTGCAAGTGTTGACAGCTTTTAACACATCACTTTATGATTGTACTAGGGTGCTGATATTTGGTAAAAGAGTCTTTCTGGAGATAAAGAATCCCTTCTTGAAGTGAAACTGAAAAAAAACAATGAAAATGATCACATTAGACAATTTATACACCGGTCCACATTTTTCAAGGGAGACAACTCTCATTAGGATACTATTTTGTAAAACAATTGAAGAAATAGGTCAAAAAGTAATTACATTAGTAGTTAATATATTTATTCAATCTACAACAGCAAAGCTTGTCTCCCGAATATTTGTCAATAAATAGTTTACATATATATATAAATTAGTATGGCTTTGAAAATTGCATGAATACACAAAACACGATCTGATCAAGTATTAAGATATTTTAATCATTTATTGACGAACATTTTCAAGAGGAGATATGCTGTTCTCCGACAGCTCTTGTTATTATTCACATCAAAATTTAAGTCAGTAACATAGTATGGCATTGTCTGTCCAATCTCTTTGAAACTAATAGTAGTCCTCACAGCATTGTGATTAGATTGGCAAAAGTTATTGCCCTTTGTTTTGTTTTTTTGTCTTTAATTATTATTTCATTTTTTGTCAGGTGACTTATCAATTTCTCTGGAATTTTGAAATTTAATAATATTTATACTCCTAACAGATACATATGATAATTGGTTTCCTGTGGGCACCTTGATAAGTTATTGCCCTTTGTATATTTCAGTATTTGATTTTTTGTCAGGAAAACTTCATTTTTCAATTAATCTTTTAGAAGTTTAGTAGGATTTATAATTAGTTGTTTTCCCTGAATTGCATTTTGATTATCACTATACGTGTTGAAGATTTTGGGAAAGGGTGACCTAGATGAAACAATGTTATGTACCAAAAGTAGGTCACTTTGACCTACATGGGGACCTTTGATTTACACAAAGCCTCCATCTCCTGCTGACATAAGTGAGGTCATTGTTACTGTACATTTAAAAAAAATTCATCTAGATTCGATGGATTCAGTTTACTAGCTGATCTCTTGATTAAGACAGTTGTTTTTCAATAAAAACACTAACTTATTCACCGTATTTCTAATTAGACCCTGGTAAAAGTGAATTTGTATTGTCTGCGATGACTTGTTCTTGATTCTAGTTGATATCCAATCAAGATAAACTTTTTGTAAACACAGACAATGTATGTTTCATTGACAGGACTGTCCACAGGCAACAGGACCAGATCCTGGTCAGGATATAGGTGGTTCTGGCTCTGGTTGGGTGATCTGGTGCTGGTGGTATCTGGAGCTCAATAGATTTATTTCAGTTCAGCACAACTTTCTCGTTTCTTTTGCAGTAGTTTTTAAGCCAGGAAATAGCATTGATGAGGGGCTAGGGCCTTTATGGTTGCATGTTAGGGAAAATCATGATCCCCTCCATGATTGACCCTAAGGGGGGCATGTGACTGTCTAGGTTCTAGTTACTTTATCACTGATATTTCGGGGTTAAATTCTGTTGTAATCGGGGCGGGTTAGTGTAGTTGTTCTGCAATGAGTCTCTTGTAGTAAAAGATCCTCCGGTGTTGGAAAGTCTGATTGGGGTTTAGGGTCATCTTATTCTGTCTGACGGAAAAGTGAGCCCCTCGGTCAAGGGAGGTAATAAACAAATCTGAGACCATAATTATTATATTTGATATCTTATTTGATATAATTTCATCATTCTAAAATTTAAATGAAAAAAGAAAATTGTAATTTGAACATTACTTGTAATATTCAATTGGATTTGAAAAGGTAAAATCAATGATAGTTAAAACACAGCAAATTCCTGGTTAAATTCTAGTGATTTGCCATTTATCTTGTGTACATTTATCTTGTGCACACGTTGCCTTAATAAACATGTTATCTTTACTATTTTCAGAACCGGGGGACGTGCCTAGAGGTGGCATCAGGAGAACCCTGCCAGGTCTCGAGGAAAGCAGTCTGTGCTCGCACTAGAGGTATCGATAACAGTTTGTTTTTGTTTTTGTTTTTGTTTTAACGTCCTATTAACAGCCAGGGTCATTTAACGACGTGCCAGGTTTTGGAGGTAGAGGAAAGCTGGAGTACCCGGAGAAAAACCACCGGCCTACGGTCAGTACCTGGCAACTGCCCCACGTAGGTTTTCGAACTCCCAACCCAGAGGTGCAGGGCTAGTGTTAAAGTGTCGGGACACCTTAACCACTCGGCCACCGCGGCCCCTTATCGATAACAATATATAAAAGATTTGAAAAATCAATAATTGGGTAACAAGTGTTAACAACAGCCAACCAAAACAAAGGGGAAAAAAACAGAAAAAAGGTAGAATTGTTTTTAACTTTAATATCATTAGATCTTAATGAAATATTTGACAAAGGAAGAATGTATGCAGTATTTTGTGGTGATTCCCTATTGTCATATCATTTAAGAGTTTAATTACAAAGTGCTATATACTGTAGGTATGTTGGTGAATTATGTTAATGTGTATTAATAATTGCTTTTTAATTTCTTTTAGTGTAGCGGTGTAGAGCCACTCATCAAAGGGCCTTTGTCAACACGGCGATAAAGGCCCTTAAAGGATGGACAGAGTGGCAGTAATCTGTTTATTCCATAAAGCTGTGGTTGCCTGGATCTAAGGTATGTTTTTCATTTAATCTGCAAGAAATTATAGGGTTATATATGTCTGTTTGCCCAAGTCATTACCCTGAACTCTTTAAATTAGGATAACCTGATAGTTCTTGTATATACCGTTAAAATAAATGCACTTGTATTTGATTTTTTATTGTTATTTTTAGCACTAGCGCTTTTTGTTCTCTTTTTTTTATAAATCTTGTCAAGCTAGGTTAAAATGAGATGCATCAGCGACATTATTGGTGAACTCCAATTATAGGTCACTGCCACATTCATGTCGAGGTGAAATGTCACTTGAGTGTAAAATTTTCATTAAATGTTTGCCAGGGTTTACCTTTTAAACAGTTTGATATCTTGATGAAACTTGAAATATGTATGCATCACCCATATATAGTATGCAGTAAGCAGGTCACCAACTTGGAGTTTAAAGGTCATGAGTGCAAGCAATTTTAAGATCAACTTGACTTGTTTCTATTAATTCACAAAATCAAATCTGTAGTTATAGCTAGGAGGCACTTTTTGTCCTGTGTCACATCGTTCCTTTTGAATATGTTGTGCTGATAGGTGTTAATTTTCAAAAAGATCTCCCTTGCCCTTGTTTCATTGAAATAAATAAAGAGCATAAAATTATGCCCAAAAGCTACATCTTATAAATCAGTGCTTCCTGAACTGTCTGGTGCAATATGGCTGGAAACTGGTTTGTATTATTTACCATTTCTTATTTCAGCCATCAGGCTGATGGATAGGTCCAGAGCAAGCCCAAGCACCTGGATGTGGTGCTGGAGCCCCTGTCGGTCTCCGAAAGCTAACTGCTTTGCACACTTGATGTAAGTAGTATTAGTATGCATGCAGTTAAGGAAATCTAGTTGAAAGTCCCCTGTGGGAGCCAGGGAAACAGTTGTGTATGCCGAAGTTTTCTATATTAAACTGCTTACATCAAAACGGTGACCTACTTTAAAAGCTTGGAATATTTTTATTTTGGTAAATAATGATTGTTTGAATTCAACATTTACAGCAATTATTAGTTCACCTTGTCCAGAGGAAACCTCTGGGCCTCTTGTAGTAAAATTTGTTGTGAATTGTTCGGATGTGGAATTCTTTTGGATGTCATTTATGTGAATACGATAAAATTCTTATTTCAGATTCAGTGTGGGGCAGTCCAATAGGATCAGGTCACCAAGATCCTACGGGTGGGACATAGTGGCAGGACTATGTCTCCGTAGAGCAGGGCATGTCCTATTGGCAAGGTAAGGCTATAATTTAACACTGTATATGTAGTAGCACCAGTTTCCATTACATACAAATCTAATAAACCTGAGAAAGTCTTAAAGCCATTATGTAGATAAGATTGTGTGGCTATCTGACCAGAAATTACTGTTAAAATCATGTCTTTGTTTCTGTTCTGTTAGCTGTCAAATTCAATATTTTTGAGTTGTATAGCTACATTCAGTATTTATGCTACTTTGTATATTAAAGGGAGGGGGCTAGGGGAGTTGCCCTGTTGCTGTACTTAAAATCTGGTGATGTCCTTATATAGCCAGTCTTGTATTTATATCAAGAGGAAGTTGAGAACTTTATCATCTTTCAACAATTAACATTCTCTAGTTTTATAAGTTATATCCCCCATTTTTTTATGGGACTGGAGAATAGTATTGGTAGCCAGTGTTTTCTCATGACAATATTTTAAATACATCTTCCTTTGCTTCTTTGTGCTGATGTATTTTTTTTTATTTCTCCCTACAGTACGGTGTGCGAGTTCACGTTTTGGCTGCATCAGAAGCATGAGTGCCAAGTCCTTATGGTAGGTCTCAGAAATTCTTTTTGAAGGTTGTTTGACATGTTAAGGTTGTAACTGCTGTTTATAAAAAAAGTACTGTATGGATCTTTCTCGTATTTGATATGCATGTTTCCAGTGGTCCCTAGTTCTGCATGTGTTATTTTTAAGAATGAATGGAAAACAAGAGGGCCGACAGCTGCCAGCCATTTTGAATTTTGACAGTTGAAGTTTATCACTATTTTTGAGAAAGTCTCTATATTGATCTAAAATTCTATATGTATGTTCCTGATGATCTGTATTTGTGCATATTAAATTTCAAAACTAATCTGAAACAAAATGGCTAAAAGGCAGCCATTTTGAATTTTGACATGTCAAGTTTTAACTGTTATTTATCAGGGCCCAGTTGTTCAAAAGGTGATTATAGCTTAATCACTTGATTAGTGAAAATTTTATTTCTCATTTGTTGCAAAACCTACGTGTATATTATCTTTAAATTATGCCAGTTGGAAGAGAATTAAGAATTACAGAATTTCATTAAGTTTTGTCAAGCTAGTTTGACCAGAAATTGTTATATCAGGAATCTTTGAAAAATGTTGTTAAAATGTGATTAGCCTTATCACCTTTGGAACAATTGGGCTCAGAAAGTAATGTAGTATGGATTTTGTATTTAATATGCAGGTTCCCCGTGGTCCCTTGTTGTGCAAGATAGATTTTGACACTGTTCAGAAGCAAACATTTCTGACAGGCATCAAATTTATTTATTGACAGTTGAATTGTTTGTTTATTTCTCGAAGTTCTTCTTTGATCTTTTGGGTGCATTCTATTTAAACAAAAATATTTTTAAAAGATTGACAACAAGCAGCCATTTTGAATTTTGTCAGTTAAACCTTGTTAACTGCTATTTCTCAAAAATTCCTTAATGTATTTCTTATCGAATTTTATTCAGATTCAGTTTGTATTAGTTGAAGTTTATAAACCCTATTTCATAGAGTACTTGATGGATCTATTTCAGATTTGATATGTAGGTTCAGCTTGTTTTCATATTAAGAGAAAAGTAGAGAAAATTTGCAGTCTTTTAGAGATACCATAAAGGTCAAATGTTGGTGGGTCACAGGATTCCTCTGAGGTCTCTTGGTCTTTATATGCAGGTCTTTGAGAAGATGCCCGTTCAATTTGACGGAGTATTATAGTATGGTGTTGTCCTTTCATCCAGCTGGTCGGCGTTAACTTTTTGTTTGTCTTGCAATCTTCTACAACCAATTTCTTTGAAACTTGGAAGGCTTTATAAGCATATGTTGATGTGTTTCTGCAAAAAGGAATTTCGATTCAAGAATTGTTGCAAAAAGTTTTGCCCTTAGTTTATTTTGGTATTTGATTTTTGTATTTAACATCTTAATTGTGAAAGATGGTTTTAAAGGTATGAAAAAGGTCAAACAGTAGTCTGCCAGAACAGAGAGTACAATGATTAAACATTTTCTTCTAATTCTATTATGGATTGTAAATGTTTATATCATGGGTATTTAATAGGTTATAAATAAATACTGTTTGACTTTTGTACAGTATTGATAGTTGGAATACTTGGTTTTAGGTCATCAAAGAAAAAGGTTGCTGGGGCTGTACACGTGTGGGTTAATGTTGCATCCCATTTCGTTGCTCATTAGTGTATTCATGTAAAATATACATTGTTGTACATTGTTGCAACTTGTACATTCCGATAAAGTCTCATTGTTTACAGATCCTGCATTGTTTTTTAGTGTTTTTGTTAGTTTTCTTTTATTTCAATTGATTAGGTATGGTAAAACAACCTCAGTCAATATGAATTGTGAATGTAGTTTTAAGAAAAAGCGGCATGTTGCGCAAAAGACTTCAACTTTCACTTTGTCAGTGCATTCATGATCACGGCTTAGATCAGCTGTCATGGCAATGACGAAGATGGTGGTTTTACCACAGTGTCGAATCTACAAACTTGTTTGTACAACTGAAAACTTCTAACTATACCTTATGTCTTTGGAAATCATCTGTAAATAATTAATAGAATTAATTACGATCCATTGCATTCGTCTATCAATGTTTGTTCTTTTCTATATGCCGATTTCGATACTTAAAACATTGAAGAGTTCCAATATTGAAGCGTGAACATTATAACACTTGCTCTATAAATCGTCCTAGAGCACCCGACTACCCAAAATTAATACTTATGAAACGAACAAGACCGTGAAGGTAATTGTACGAGAACAACGAAAAGTGCTGTACATTCTTACGAAAATGACAAACATCGTCAAAATTATTTAAAAAGTAGTCAATTAATCGTCAATTCTTCAATTGATACCAGTTTATAACGCCGTTATGTAAATGTACGTGAATAAAAAGAATAATGTACAGCACTTTCCTCGGTTTCTTATTACGATGAATAAGTGTATCACGTTGTTTGTACGGCAAAATACGTTAGTTGGGTGCTCTGGCCATATTTACCGACCAAGTGTTAATGTAGTCCTTGGTGCTGGTCACGTGACCATGCAACAACACGAGGACCGACGAAAACATCCCGATAGGTACGTTGGACACCTAACATTAAAATCCGGTCAAGGAAACAAACAGAACTGACGGGGAAATTGTTAAAAAAATGCATTTATTTAAAAACATAGTGATTTTAGTTCTTTTTAATTATATATGCAACATGCGTGGAACAAACTAGTTTATTATGAAGCATTCTTGGCACATAATTTCATAGTACTTACATAGAGAATGTTGTTTTCAGGGGATTGTCTAACGTCAGGACATTCACCAGGTCGGGGTTTTAAAGTGAGCGTGATCTAGCTCTGGATAGATGACCTTGCAGTTAAGATTCATGGAATCACCGTTGGTTCACTCATTTGTCAATTTGATCTGTCCCTTCTCTTACAATGTTTAATTCCTGGTACAGACATGAATCTGGTACAAGTTAAGCAATTCAGCATCATGATTGGGGTGCCAGGTCTGTGTGGTCCAGGCCTGGTAAACCAATGGACCACCATGTGTCAGACTGTTATTGCTTGTAAATCTTGTATTGGGTGATTGTTTGTGTCCAGGGTTAAATACTTGTGAAAGACTGTACAGATCATATTGAGACTTGTCCGAGCCATCCGTGATGTCATGCATCTTCCTTGCTTGGAAGTTTATTTGGAGTCAAGGTTGCGTAAGCTTGAAGAATCCCGGCTATAGGACAGGACTGTCAGGCCCCACCAAACCCCAGGTGTGTATCACAACACAAACCATCAACACAAGGCCAAAATTAGAACTTTGTTTGCCCTCAACCAACTGATAAACAAAAACAGGCCTACATTTATCTTATAGCAAATTTAAAAGTATGTTTTGTTTTTTGGTGTTAATCCAATTTCCCAAAAGTGTTTTTTAGGACTCTCCGGACTTGGATCTTACTCGGCTTTAAAATAGAAATCAATGTCATCATACCTGTGGTCGAAAAGATGAGGCGATATCCATTACAGTATTATAGTGAAAAATACATTTCGGAGAAAAAGGAAATAGTCATACATTTTGAAAAATATTCAATATTTGTTTGCAATATCGGAGAAATACATTTTTCACTTAGTGTTAACTACAAATTATATTGAAAGTGGAGTATATGTTGTATCACTAAAAGCCTGTGCATAACAAACACTTTTTTTAACCTACATATAGGCATGTTCAAAGTCAGAAGAGGGCAAACAAAGATTTAACTTTAGGCCCAACCATGATGAAATATTGGAAGTGAAAATTAGAAGGGATTAGTGTGTTCTCAGTAATTGAGTCAACTGTAAATACTGTATGATACATGGAATTTTTGTTCTTTACTTATTGTTGAAAGCTTCACAACCTTTTTACATGTGTAATCCACAGAAGTGGAAACTGTTGATCACAAAAGAAGGTAAATATTTCATGTTACACAAAATATCAACAGTAATGCTAACTAACATATTAGGGCAGAGTTGTTCAAAACGTGATTAGCTTAATCACTTGATTAGTAAAGTCTCATTTCTCTGTTATGTCAAAACCTGAGTGTATGTATTTCTTAAAATTGTCAGGTAGGAAGAGAGTGTGTTATAGTTTCAAGAAATTATGTTAAGTTAGTTTTACCAGAAATGATTTTATCAGGGTTATAAAATTGTTATTAAAATGTGATAAGCCAAATGACTCTAACTGGGTCCTGTTATTTAAAAAATGTAATATTTAGTGGTACCCATTGAATCACTTGAAAATATTGATAATTACTGTGATATATCTATTCCAGGACCGACCGACGGGACCCAGGACCCCCACCCGGACCGACCGACCGACCGACGGGACCCAGGACCCCCACCCGGACCGACCGACCGACGGGACCCAGGACCCCCACCCGGACCGACCGACCGACAGGACCCAGGACCCCCACCCGGACCGACCGACCCACGGGACCCAGGACCCCCACCCGGACCGACCGACCCACGGGACCCAGGACCCCCACCCAGACCGACCGACCGACGGGACCCAGGACCCCCATCCGGACCCCAACCGACGGGACCCAGGACCCCCACCCGGACCGACCGACCGACAGGACCCAGGACCCCAACCCGGACCGACCGACCCACGGGACCCAGGACCCCCACCCGGACCGACCGACCCACGGGACCCAGGACCCCCACCCAGACCGACGGGACCCAGGACCCCTACCCAGACTGACCGACCGACGGAACCCAGGACCACCACCCGGACCGACCGACCCACAGGACCTCCACCCGGACCGACCGACGGGACCCAGGACCCCAACCTGGACCGACCGACCGACGGGACCCAGGGACCCCCACCCGGACCGACCGACCCACGGGACCCAGGACCCCCACCCGGACCGACCGACCCACGGGACCCAGGACCCCTACCCAGACTGACCGACCCACGGAACCCAGGACCACCACCCGGACAGACGGGACCCAGGACCACCACACGGATAGACGGACGGGACCCAGGACCACCACCCGGACCGACCGACCGACCGACGGGACCCAGGACCACCACCCAGACCGACCGACCGACCGACCGATGGGACCCAGGACCACCACCCAGACTGACCGACCAACGGGACCCAGGACCACCACCCGGACCGACCGATTGGACCCAGGACCCCCACCCAGACCGACAGACGGGACCCAGGACCCCCAACCGACCGACGGGACCCAGGACCACCACCCAGATCGACCAACCGATGGGACCCAGGACCACCACCCGGACCGACCGACCGACTGGACACAAGACCACCACCCGACCGACCGAACAGACCCAGGACCACCACCAGGACCGACGGGACCCAGGACCACCACCCAGACCGACCAACGGGAACCCAGGACCACCACCCAGACCGATGGGACCCAAGACCACCACCCAGACCGACCGAACGGACCCAGGACCACCACCAGGACCAACCGACGGGACCCAGGATTTTTTTTTTTTTATTTCTTTCTTTTTTTTTCTTTTTTTTCTTTTTTTCTGTTTCAGGTGGTCCTATTGAGGAGGCCTCCACGTGGCAGGACTGGTAACAGCTTACCGTATTTATCCGCAAATAAGCCCCCTCCCCCTTTTTTTCTTTTGATTTTAAAATAATGAGATAAGTGATAGCAAATAAATCCTCCCCAAATTTACCTTTTACATTTGGAAAGATGGGTTATTTAAGGATAAATACGGTACACATAAACGTATATTTATGTGGGCTGGCTAACATCCTCGTACATATCTCCCCTTTAAATGTAAGGAGAAGTATTGTCTTTGTATTGGTTCTTCTAATTTCTGGTCCAAACCTGTACTTTCAACCATTAGGATATCTTGAGAAAAATTGCAGTATTCTTGTTTGGAGGGCAGTAACTTTTAAGATCCCCTCCAACAGTTAAATTTAATAACTTTTATTCCTGCACAAGGGGAGGCATGATTAGATTTAAAAAAAACGTATATTTAGTTGAATGTCTGTTCCAATTTTTGCATATTCAACTTTGAGTAGTCATTTTGTTAATTTTTCTTTGAATATGTCGGTAGAATAATATAACTATTAAGATAAAAAGAGAACAATTCAGAAACGTTCCAATATATCAACCGCAGGATACGGTCCCGGATGCACATTTCTAGTAAGATAAATTAAAAGAGAGAAAAAAAAAACCAAAAAATGTAAAATTGTTTAATATTCTGCCTCATGCTTGTTGACAGTGTTTATTATACCCATTCTATTTTATAGCTTCCCAGAGAGAGCCAACCTTTTTGGTGTTTGATGGTTTATTCTTACAGAACGAACAACCAATTTTGGAAAAAATCATTCCACTGGTAGGGATTGCACCAAGTTTTCTTTGGAGAAGGACATTTAATGTAAAAAAAAAAAAAAAAGGGATGTCATCTTGACTTGACCAGATGGTGTAGAATTTAATTTGCTCAAATTGAGTGTCCTGAAATTTTCTTGGTTAATAAATAGATTGGAAAATGACGAGATATGTTATTGTTATTTCTTTTCTGAGATAATCTCTCAATTAGATACTGTGAAAAGTTATTGCCCTTCGCTTATTTCAGTAATTTCCAGCACCACTAGATTTTTACACTGAATTTTAATTTTGCAAAAGTAATATTACATGAACATCATTTTGCAGTTATGGTACTTTCATTGATAATCAATAAACTGCTGTGTAGAACAATATCGTAGAGAATTCAAGAAATTTGTTGAAACCAAAAGTTGAGGATTTAGGAGATCAACATGAAAGGGCAATAACTTTTGCAAAGATAGTCTAATAACAACGTCTCTGGAAAACAAAATTATATACATTTATATGATTATAAAGCCTTAAAAATGAGATCAGTGGACTGTACAAATGTTAATTCTGGATGAGTGGAGTTATGTTATCCGACATTTCGAACCTTAATATGACGGTGAGCTATTCAAATTGCCCTACGTCTGTGGTCCGTCGCAATCCTTGGTTCCTAGTTGTGTCGTTTAAAATTTGAGTCTAATCTGGGAAAACAAAATGGCCAACAGGCAGCCATCTTTGATTTTAGCATGGGTTATATTTGATTGAGCAATAACATCACAAAGATAATTTTTTGGGTATTTCAAAACCATTAACTGACATGGAAAATGCATGCATGAAAAACCCTAATATTGAAATTTAATGTTTAAGCAATTTTGGCCATTTTTTAGTAAAACATCTAGACACTAATATCAGAGTTGGTGGTTTTCCCTATATTTTTATTTTATATTATCCATATTTTTTATTATTATAGTATTGTTTTAGTGTATAGACTATTCCAAAATAGTTTTTTTTTGTTTTTTTTGTCTGACTTTAGAAAAATATACCTAATTTGCAGTCCTAACACATAAGTAACTGAATAAGTTGATATTTAGAACTTTTGTGTGACAGGTGTTATAAAACTACTTAATTACAGGAAACGCCAATTAGTACAAATTAGCTGACATATAAAAAAAATTCTGGAATCGATTAATTGCATGGATAAAGAACAAAATTGAAAAATTAACTTAACCAATATAAATGCTATACTTGGAAATCCAAATAATGAAATTAGCATTATGACCTTGGCAAAACTTCATATATATAAATGTATAAGCACATTACCTTCACTTGATTGTTTTAAAAAGGTACTGGTTGTATGTTATAAAACCAAAGAATTCACACACAAAAATGACAATACAAAGATTTCATAATCAGTTGGCTCATCTGAACATTCTTTTTAAATTTTTATTTTTGCATCTGAAGTAAGAAGCAATAAGTTCATAAAAAATATTTCAAAATATCTCTACTTGAACGATAAGTTAAGAGAGGCATTTTCAGCCTCATATTATTCCCTTATTTTCTAATTACTGTCCAATGTTCCAATTAAATACCTGAACTTGGGAATTGTCTTCACTTTATACAAGTTATGTGCTGTCCAATGCTGCTCATTGTTGAAAAGGTAATTTTAAGTTACAATAAAGATGATTTTTTGATGACAATAGACTTACAGTCATACAATCTCACGGAAATTATCTCCAAGATATTATATCGCATATTATATCTTACAGCGAGACAATTACTTAAAAACCTTTGGAGGCTAAATGTTGCATTATGTTACAATTTTTTGCTTATCTCTTCGGAGAAGAGGAAGAGCTAATGTTGTCGCCCCTGCGTCGGCGTTCGTTTAAAACTAAAAAAAAAAGGATTTTTAGCTTTTAAAATCTTTTTTTTTTTTTTTTAATTTGGACTTTTTTGCGTTAAGTTCGAAAGGCATAGTATTACATGGAATTATGGTCCCTGTAGAGGTTAAACTATCCACTGCCGTAGTTAAACTAAATGATTTTTTGGGGAAAAAAAACAGATTTTTAAAATTTTTGGACTTATGAAATTTTTCCTGGAATATTTTTTAAAGTTTTTGGTGAAAGTGTTGATGCTATTAACAAATCACTTTATGGTAATAGGGTCCCTTCTTGGATTCAAACTGTTTTTTCAATGTGAAAAGGCTCACATTAGACAATTTATACGGGTCCACATTTTTCAAGGGAGACAACTCTTATTAGGATAATTTTTTATCAAAAAATAAAAGAAATAGGTCCAAAAGCCATTATTTAGTATATAATAGCTCATCTCCCGAATGTTTGTCAATAAATAATTCATATATGTATATATAAATTTGTATGGTTTTGAAAATTGCATAAATACACAATACACAATCTGATAAAGTACACTGATCAAATATAAATATTACAATGCAATTAATATATTTTAATTATTTATTGACAGACATGTGCAAGACGAGCTGTGCTGTTCTCCAACAGCTTTTGTTATGTAAATGATACTTCCCCGTCTTCATGCATTTTTTTAGCTCGTCTCTTCGAAGAAGAGTGAGAGCTTGTGTCGTCGCTCCGGCATCGGTTTCGGCGTTGGTTTTTCAAATGTTTAATTTTTGGTGCAAGTGTTGAAAGGCATAGTAATTTATGGTAATATGGTCCCTGTATTAATACATCACTTTATAATTGTACTAGGGTGCTGATAATTGGTAATAGAGTCCCTCTGGGGTTAAACTAGCCCCTGCCGGAGTTAAACTAAAAGATTTTTTTGTAAAAAAAAACCAGAATTTTCAAACTTTTGGACTTAGACTATTTCTGCATAAGTTTTTGGTGCAAGTGTTGAAAGGTATTAATACATCACTTTATAATTGTACTAGGGTGCTGATAATTGGTAATAGAGTCCCTCTGGGGTTAAACTACCCCCTGCCGGAGTTAGACTAAAAGATTTTTTTGGGAAAAAACCAGAATTTTCAAATTTTTGGACTTAGAATATTTCTGTGTTAAGTTTTTGGTGCAAGTGTTGAAAGGTATTAATACATCACTTTATAATTGTACTAGGGTGCTGATAATTGGCAATAGAGTCCCTATGGAGTAAGACAATCCCTTCCTGGAGTAAAACTTTAAAATCTGTGTTTTTTTGTTTTTGTTTTTAAATCTTTGGACTTTGTGTTAAGTTTATGTTGTGAGTGTTGAAAGGCATAGTAATACATGGTATTAGGTTCCTTGTGGGGGTTAAACTATCCCTTGCCGTAGTTAAACTGATATATATTTTTTGGGGGGAAAAAAACATATTTTTAAAAATTTTGTGCAAATGTTGAAAGCTATTAACACATCACTTTATGATTGTACTAGGGTGCTGATATTTGGTAAAAGAGTCCCTATAGAGTTACACTATTCCCCGTCGGGGGTGAAACTGAAAATAAAACAATGTGAAAATGCTCACAATAGACTATTTATACCCATCCACATTTTTCAAGGGAGACAACTCTCATTAGGACAATATTTTGTCAAAAAATTGAAGAAATATGTCCAAAAGCAATTACATTTGTATTTAATATATTCATTTAATCTACAACAACAAAGCTCGTCTCCCGAATGTTAAAATGATTTATATATATACATTTGTATATCAATTGGTATGGTTTTTAAAATTGCATGAATTCACAAAACATAATCTGATTAAGTAAACAATATAAATATTATTAATGCAATTTGCGAAACCATTCTAATTAATATATTTTAACTATTTATTGACAAACATTTTGCAAGACCAGCTATGCTGTTCTCCAACAGCTCTTGTTGTGTTTTATATATGTATATGTTTTGATGTTTTTGGAATGAAAGTAAAAAGATTTCTAGATGAAGAAAAAATAAATAAAAAATAGCGACCTTTCTGCTGGATACCACTAGATCAGCAAAATATCACAAATTCTGACGAGCTGGATACAAAAAGTTGCATAGGTCCCATTAATAAAAAGATAACTCTTAATGTAGCAACTGCAGGTGAAGGCAACCATCCGAAGAGCTACATGTAGGTTTGTTCAATTGAATGGCCTTGACCTACATGTACTTTCAAGGTCATATAGTGAAATGTTTACATCTTCAGAAGTCATTTTTCTCCCTTCAAACGAACAGTGCAAGGTCGTGTTAATTGGGCCAGAAGTGTAGAATGTTGGGATAAGGACCTATACTTTCAAAGCCACATCTGGATCAAAGTTACGGGTTAAAATATTTTAACAACTTATCATTAACCAAAATGTTGAGGGCTATGATTTAATTAGATGTGCTTCATACATAGTAGGAGCATTAATTTGATTCTCATCAATGACCCAAGTCAACTTTGAAAGTCTTCCAACAAAATCTTTTCATCAGCTGTAAAACAGATTAACAATACAGGCCCAGTGTGACTCTTGTTTACAATATAAATCATTACTTTTTTGTAACAAATGATAGTAACTTCAGGGCGCTGATCATTAATAGGAACTACAATAATTAAAGTGTTTTAAGAGATTAATTATTCTCGATTTATTGTCAGATTCATATATGCATTTGGAGGCTTAATTTCAATGTTTTCCTGTATATTTGTAGCGGAACTGGACTGGGGCGATCATTGGCGACTATGTAGCTCAAATGGTAGATCATTTGGCTAGTGTTCAGAGGTCATGGGTTCGAACCCCGGTCTGACTGCTTTTTTTCCACTCCTCTTACTTATCTGTGGACTGTCGGGGTTTTACAAAATTTTGGAAAACATCATTGAAAATGCAAAACATATATCAAAATAAGAAGTAGTAACTTTGGTAGTATATTCCAATGAAAAAATAATTGTTTTGGAAACTTGCGACTATAATGAATTGGCTTGATATGAGTTCAGACATTTACTGTTACTACAGAATACATATCAATATATGGACACATTTGTATACACACCAAATTCAGTAAAGTTGGTATGGATCAGATAGATTGAAAGACTGTGATAATGTTATCGACTTTACTATCCCTATACATAATTTAAAATTAATTACCTAGGGTCAAAGTACAGGTGGGTCTGAAACCTAATCTGCTGTCCATTTACTTCACCCACTTGGAATGTAGACCCAAACCTATCAACGTTATTCTGGCAGGGTTTAAAGGCCCAGACATTACCATACAATGTACAGTATTTGTGTGGAGTATATAGGGTATATTGGATATACCTGGTTTATTGCCAAATGGCTTACCTGTACAGTTTAAAGACTAGATAAATTATGTATATATATCCTTTAACTTTTGATAATTCTTCATAACCATGTATTGCTTTATGCATAATATCAGCTCTGAAATATCCTACGTGTTTTTCACTAATCCTCCCTCAATATATACCCATGTGTTCAATAAATCAATATTACAGAGTGGCACACAAAGAAATATCCCTGTAATAGATTACATGTTTGTGTGTATATGTTCATAATGTAAAATATTAATTCTCCATGTTTAACAATAGTATTGTTTGATAATATAGGTAATTAATTGTACGTGTTCATAATAACTATTATATATAATGGTCTGTAGAATAAAGTTTTTTATGGTACAACTCGGCTGTATACAGAAACAGTAAAAGCAGTAGTCCATTTTTTGACCTGTCCATGCAAGTGGAACTTATTCTGGCCTATTATTAGATTTAAATTCCATTTGTAAAAATGAAAAGATTGTAATTCAAGAAATATAATAAGACAAAAGTCCATGGCAGTTTATTGATCTTGAGGCTTAAAGTCAACACCAAAACATTTAAAATTAAATCCCTCGGTGAGGTATATTGAGATAGTCGGCTGTATTGGTGTACAGACGGTATTTAAGTAAGACCTGAATTGACATTCCAGGGTCAGCTACCATATACAGGTGATATACAACAGCGGGAAACAGATATTACATGGCATTGTTTTACCATTGTGTCTGGCAGGTGACAATGGAAACACTTGAAGTGTAAACATTTGTGGTACGATGTGTGGGTCTGTTAGTAACAATTCATCCTGTAGTGCCCTCGGGTAACCATTGGGTAACCATTGGGTAACCATTGGGTGACCATCGTGGACACCAGTAGGAGGCTGTGTCTATTACCATTCTGAGGAAATCATAACACACACCATTCCTTTGGAAACTATCTCGTACATTGGTAAGAGGCTGTGTCTGTTACTGTTCTGAGGAAATCATAACACACAACTTTCAGTGGATATTCCATCAATACATTAACGGTCAGAGCTCTGCCCTCTCTGTAACCATTTTGAGAAAACCATCACACACACCTTCCTTGGGTAACCATATCCCATACATTGGTAGGAGGCTGAGTGACTGTACGGAAGGTGTAGAGAATGGATAATACCTAGGATCTCGTTACAGGTACTGACTCTGTATTTAATAATTCATAACTTCAGCAGTGTAAAGCACAGTGAATTATGTACAGTAAACTATTTCTTGATCATATGCCAAAACAATTTTTTTCAATATAAATTGAACTTTTTTTTTCTATATTGCCATCAATATTGGCCATTCTATAATGAATGCTTTATCCGGGTAGTAAATTCTACTGAAGTTGGAAATGTGACAGGTTTTTAATGAATAATACATACCGTATGTGTATGTTGATACACAGAAGTAAAAAGTGCAGTTTGAAAAAACATAAAATACATTGTACATTTATTTATGCATTGGCATTTCCATTCCAGTTGGCAGTGTGATCTAAAATCTATAATGGGCTGCAATCTTGGAAGTGAGGCTCAAAAACCTAATTTGGAACCAGGTCATCGTAATGAACCAAATGAGAAGACAAAACCAAGTTCTAATGATGACCAGAAAGAGAAGACAATTAACCGAGACGTCATTCCTGTGTTCCTCCGAGAGGAGTCTACACACGTGGAAAAGACGCAATTCCTTCACACACACAACCTTCAGTCTCTGTGTGCGACAGACGATGGTGTGTGGATCGCCTCCTCGGATAGTACAGAGTTAGTGGAGATGGACAACGACGGGGAGAAGGGGCGTTGTGTCGAGATGGTCAGTGGCATCGACGGCATCAGTATGAGTCCCCTAAGTGGCCGTTTATGGATATGTTGTGATGATTCTACAATCCGAGAAATGACTCTGCCTGAAACGGCCAATTCCCCGCCGGATACAGCACAGGTACGATTTGAGACCGGGTGTATGTGTATTGGTGTGACTTACAATGAGTATATTATTGTTGGTACCTATATGGATGTAACCATTTATTCACAAGACGGAGAAGTTATTTTATCTTCGCAGAACATACCCGGATCTCACATTATTAAACCATATAAAATCGCAGCGTGTAAAAAGACACGTCGGATAGCCGTGGCGGATTGGGACGACGGCGTATGTGGAGGAGATGACGTCCCAAATGTGGCGGTCTTTAACGACCGCTTAGAGTTTCTACACAGATACTATGGGGAGACCAAACTACTGAAAAAACGGAAGAGTGGCCCGACCCAGTTTCTACCTTATGACATTTGCTATGACCCCCAGGGTCTACTACTAGTAGTAGATTACAAGATCCGCTGTATCAATGTGATTGACTCAGGAGGTCGCTTCCTGCGCCTGTTGTTGGCCCTGCCCTCTAGTGCAGTGTGGCCCATCTGTCTAAGTCTCCACAACAGTCGCCTCTGGGTTGGCTGTTCTGATAAATCTCTCAAGGTATACAATTATGAGGATCTTGCTGAAAACTAAAATGTTTTTTACTTGTGTAACAATTGTACTTGCCATTTGAATGTATTACAAATGTAGGGTTTATACATATATATTTGGGGGCATTATTTTCATTGTACATTATTCTAGTCATGAGAAATATTGTGAAATATCAATACACAGATGTTTTGTCCTGATACAGAGTTAGTTAGAGATGTGGTAGAAACATGAAACCCTTGAAATGCTATCTAGTTTCAAGAAATTCGTTCAAACAAAAAGATTCAGAGAAGATAGTAAAGTTATTTATACCATACATTTAAAACCCCAATATAGCAAAATATGACTCCTAACTCTAACTATGTATGATTAACCAAATAGCCCCCCTAACTCAACCTCTCACGAGTCAATTAATACCCCCACCTAACTCAACCTCTGATGAATCAATTAATACCCCCTCCAAACTCAACCTCTGACGAGTCAATTAATACCCCTCCTAACTCAACCTCTGATGAGTCAATTAATACCCCTCCTAACTCAACCTCTGACGAGTCAATTAATACCCCTCCTAACTCAACCTCTGATGAGACAATTAATACCCCCTCCTAACTCAACCTCTGATGAGTCAATTAATACCCCCTTCTAACTCAACCTCTGATGAGTCAATTAATACCCCCTCCTAACTCAACCTCTGATGAGTCAATTAATACCCCCTCCTAACTCAACCTCTGATGAGTCAATTAATACCCCCTCCTAACTCAACCTCTGACGAGTCAATTAATACCCCCTTCTAACTCAACCTCTGATGAGTCAATTAATACCCCCTCCTAACTCAACCTCTGACGAGTCAATTAATACCCCCTCCTAACTCAACCTCTGACGAGTCAATTTATACCCCTCCTAACTCAACCTCTGATGAGTCAATTAATACCCCTCCTAACTCAACCTCTGACTCAATTAATACCCCCTCCTAACTCAACCTCTGATGAGTCAATTAATACCCCCTCCCAACTCAACCTCTGATGAGTCAATTAATACCCCCTCCTAACTCAACCTCTGACGAGTCAATAAATACCCCTCCTAACTCAACCTCTGATGAGTCAATTAATACCCCTCCTAACTTAACCTCTGATGAGTCAATTTATACCCCTCCTAACTCAACCTCAGATGAATTAATTAATACCCCCTAACTCAACTCAGACTCTGAGTCAATTAATACCTCCTAACTCAACCTCTGATGAGTCAATTAATACCTCCTAACTCAACCTCTGATGAGTCAATTAATACCCCCTCCTAACTCAACCTCTGACTCAATTAATACCCCCTCCTAACTCAAACTTTGATGAATCAAAGTCCCCTCCCAACTCAAACTCCAGTGAGCCAAAAACCCTCCAAACTTCAAAGTGACAGTATTAAATTTTTTCCACTGTCACAAATGCAATCTCTGAAATTGGGAAACAATTTTATTTCAACAAAGTGTGATTAATCGTAAATTTCCTGAATGTCAAAAAAGGGGAACATTTATGTGATGGATGTATATGTACTAGAGATATAATAAAAAAAAAATGCCATAAACTTGTCATCAGGTATCAAATGGCTTATCTTTGGCCATTTGTAAGGGTGTGACTTGTATCAAATGATTAGTGTGTCATTGTAACATGTTTTGGTTTTTATTTATAATCATCCATATACTCATTGCTAAATACAAATATTACCTCATAGATTCAGAGGAATGTAAAATTGTGCCAAATCATAGTAGTCATTTCATGAAGCAGCTAGGTCATAAGACATACAGCTAAATGTATACTATATTATAATACAGACTGAAGCCTCCAGTTTATGTTGATCTCCAACTGGAGATGTTTGAAAAATAAAATGATTAAATTTTTTAATTATCTCAAAAAATTACAGTTTGTCAAAATTATAGTTCTACATTTTTTCTGATTTTGACAGTGACCCCCTGACAGATGTGTGAGCTGACTTGCTTTAAGTTATTAACACTTTCGTTTTAACACCAGAATAAATAAATAAATGTATAATAAGTAGAAAATGTACCATTGTTATCACTCGGATTGCTCCGCTTACCTGTATTTAATACTTTGATAATATAAGTCGTCTTGGTCTACAACCATCAAGGTTTTGTCATTAGCTAATATAACCAAGATGTTTATCATGTTGAACACAATCTATCTACAATGTAGATGTAGGTCTTTGACACTGACTCAATGTTTAGGGTTTGAACAAGATCTTCCAGATATGTAACTAACAAGTCATTCATGTGAGAAATATCTTCTGGTTGTATAAAGAGATGACTCTAGTTTGTATGTACTTATTTTATCATGCATTAAGCTTCTGTGAAGTTTTAAGTTATATATTTCAATTTTTGTAATAATTAATAAAACAGTGCTGCCGACACAGTATCCTTGTCTTGTTATGAAGAAGTACATTAAACAAGCCCCAGTTTCATCAATATTCTTTATTATGATATCTATAACCCTTAGAATAAAGTAATGTATTAAAGAATTTAAGGAAACTTCCTTAACTAATATTTTATCCTTAAATATAGGTATGTTTTCCTATGATAAAATTGAAGTCAAAGAATTGAGTTAATTTAAGGAACATTGATGAAACTAAGGTCAGGTTTGATGAAGCCATGCCAGGTCACCTGTATGTAAACCTAATGTAACCGATGGACCCAATCGGAACTCCTCGGTCACGTAGTCACATTTGAGGAGTTCCAAGTGCCAATGGACCAGTGGTTCCAGAATTCAGTGGACACAACTTTTAAATGCACCATAAGTACAAGACTTAATATCTATTACCCTCATGTGTTTTCAAGCTGTTTTTAATTGTAATAATCAGGAAAAAAAATATTCCCAAGTGACTTTGGCTTCCTGATGATTAATCAGTAGTACATGTGAATCTGATGTTTAGAAAAGGGCAGACCACTCTTCCTTTACCAGAGGACAAGCACGCATCATCATAATGGAAATATTACATCAGCAAATAAAACACATTAAGTAGGAATCGAGCTTGTCCCATGCTTTATACATGAAACTTTTAATTGCTTTGACACCTTTTGATCTCGTACATGTGGGACATTTATAACAAATGAAAATCTATTGTAAAGTGTAAGTACATTGTATACAAGACACCAAATGGTTTAAACATTGGTACAAGTTATCATGCAGTATAATAATTTTGTTTCACTCAGGCCTACTTGAAGCGTCTACTATAGTGACTATAGTCTAATTATATATAAGTTCTAACTATTGTAGAAGCGAACACACTCTGGTTACATGTAATGTTCATGTGTAGAAAAACAAGAAGTTACAATGTGTATGTCTAGTCGATTTTGTTCAACCACTTGGTCCGACTATAGCAACTAGACCTTGCGCATATGTCATCATTTGGAAGCACAGCAGTGATTGGTTGTTGTTTATACACATATGTAATCACATTAGATGGAACAGCCTGACTTTAGTAAATAGTTGACGCTCGAAACAGGTCTCAATGTTGAAGTTAATTCCATTATTTATTATGTCTACTACATTTCACACATCTAGGATAATTTGAGCTTTTATTTAAAAATTATCACCATGTATTTATATCAATAGTTTATATAAAAGAATGATACATATGTGCATATGATTAATATTTATTGCACATCCTGAACACCCACTAAATTATATAATGATTTCAATCCATCTAAACATTTCATTTTACATTTACACACATATGGAGGAATATATGATAAAGCAGTTCGAAAAATATTAATATAACAAGAATCACCATTAAGTCCGGTGTATAACATTGTCTTGTCTGTCCCATTTTGTCAGCATGGTAAAATTGAAATACTCCAAAATTGCTAATATTTCATTACTTCCCCCCCAATATAAATAAACTTCTTTGGTGATAAAACGATAGTATGTAAGTACCCTACAAAAGTTATAGACACATAAATATTGATAGAAAACAAATGGCCAATTTTGAAAAAGCAACAATACTCAAAATTTACCTAAATATGACATTTTTTTTCTCTAAAAAACACCTCTCTTACCAATAAGTGAAAGAAAACATGTCCATTATAAAACTGAACTTGTTTCAATTTTACTATTAACTAGTGATCTTATATCAATTTTTTTTAAATCTGAGGTTTTTAACCCCTGGCCAACATGCACCAAAAATATGAAAATCACAATCTATATATATATGGAGTGTTGAGATGTCCAAACTACAATGTTACTTTTTTCAGGGTTTGATTGAAAGAATACTGGTATTTTCTGACAAAATAAAGCAAATTGGAAACTTTGTTTGTTTTTTCAGGGTTTGATTGAAAGAATACTGGTATTTTCTGACAAAATAAAGCAAAGTGGAAACTTTTAAAATGGCCAATTTTCAAGAGCAAGTGGGCCATGCATTTTGGATATAATATTCCACAAATAACAGGCTTGTTGAGATGTTCACTTTGCCAGTACAGACACCAGCTGGACTTACAGTCTTTGAACAACAAATCTAGATGTTGCCACTGCTGGAAAAAGTTAACCCATCAGTCTTGCTTTCATGGTTTTTCATCTCAGGGTAGACAATCAGTACATTCAGCCGTCATTTTTTTAACAGGTTTCACGTCCGCTGTTTTGGCCTTGCAATCCTTCAGCTCGTCAGCTGAAGGGCCGTTAGCCTGTTATAGCGGATATAAAACTTAATATAAAAAAAAACCTACATCACATTTACAGTACAACATAAAAGACATTGTGTCTCATAGTCTGGGTCAGCTACTGAATGTTTCAGAGTTAAATAAAGAATCTTATACTGTACTGGCAAGATATCTAATACCTACCAGGGGTAAGGAGCACATATACTAAAAGGCAGTGTATCTTACTCTCCAAAACTATGCAGGAGTTATCGGATACTGAAAACTACATCTTTTTATTGGAGAAACAGTCACACATCTAACTTTCAACACTTAAATGGCCTTGATTTCATTGTGATCATTGGAATCTTCCTATCCAGAACTTGTTAGAGCACATATCATTGTGTCAATAACAGTATACTGTAGGTATATCAGCAGAAAAAATATCAAGCATACACAAGTGTCCTTAGATAAGTCTCAATTGGTTCAGGCCAGCTCAAACTGTCCCATAGTACCAGCTAGGAAAAATCTCCAGCTGTCCCAAATAGTGGGCAAATACCCGGAAAATTCTCCAAGGAGTGTCCTATTGTACCAGGAAAATTATCCAGCTGTTCCATAGTACCAGGGAAATTCTCCAGGGAGCATCCCAAAAGTACCTTGAAAATTTTCCAAGGAGTGTCCGATAGTACCAGGAAAAATCTTCAGCTGTCCAATAGTCCCAGAATACTACATTGTATGTCTCTGTATCCCAGCACAGATAGATTACCTTTTGAGAGTATATCACATGTGAGAATCTTTCAGCACAAAATCCAATCAATGGATACCAGCTCAGATATTCAGATGTACCATGTCCCTGTATTTGATCAGAGTAACAGTAATGATACACAGGATCCTTGTAACAAATCACATGCCAATTGTTCTTTTGTATGGTCACTTCGTCCACTGGTCACTCTCCTCTCTAGCACCAATGATGATAATGCATTGTATCAAATGATTGACACGTTCAGGATGCTGCCGAGTTCCCATTGGTGGGTTTAAATAGGCTACAGAGACCCAAGTCCTTAGAATCAATTTCATCCACAGAAGGTTGTTTTGGTTTGATTGTAAATATAGGAGGGAGATTTTTATATTGTGCCTCTCTCTTAAACTGCTGGCCAACACTTTTCTGAAATAGATTATAAAAACACTGTCATTCAGACTTTTCTGAAACAGACAATAATAGAAGTAATTTTCTTAAAGAACCTATTCCTTGAAAATTATTCTGAGTCATCTGATATATATCTGATACTTGGTGACAGAGAGCTACTCTACATCATACTGGAGTACTTTGAATAATCAACATAGACATGGACATGGGGACCAGATCGGGATTGTCATCCCAGACAAGGAACTGTACCTGGTATCACACAAGTTTTGTTAGAAAACACAAGAGGCCCAGAGGGCCTGTATCATTCACCTGGTTTATTTTTAATATATTACTCAGGAAAATGAAATCAATACACTCTACCGTGGCCCAAACAGTTACAATATGTACATCAAGTGTGCAGGATTTCTATTTCTAAATTTAACATGTTCCCAGGCCAGTAGAAAATTAATGACCAACAAAACTAAACAGTATACAAGAGAAAAAGGACCGTAACTTAACAAACTCACCCCAATGATATCAGTCACCAGCTTTTTAAAGATGTCTTTCTTCTTCTTATCTGATAACTGTTTCTGTGGACTTGACTGAAATATTTTTTCATCAAAGGCCTGAAAATAAAGCACCGATAAATTTAATTCATCTAAGGGAGACCATTCAGCACATTGGTAGAGTGTCACAATTTCACAAAAACTCCATAAAAATTCCAGATTTTCAAAAGCTATACAATATATATACATTCTAATACAAGATTTTCAAAAGCTACACAATGTATACATTTTAATGCACTCGCATAATTTATATAGGCAATAATCCATTTATACTTTTCTACTTATAAATAAATAAAACAAATTCTATTACCTTTTTAGACTGGAATGATACGGAAAAGGTACTGAAATGATGGATGACATGTAACACCAACTATACCTACCCTGACAGCATCCATAGAACAGTTGGGGATTTGTAGAAGGACACTGGCTAAATTGGGAAAGTGTGGCCTCTGTAATTTAAAGTCATAACATATACACTGTTAGTTAGAAATGTATTACACTAAGATCCAACACAATTCAAGCTTGTCTAAAAATGCTCTAACACACTGAAAGATTCAAATGAATATTTGAGTGTGTATATTTCAGTTATTAACTGATATATCTTTGTGGTGTTACATAAATAAACAACGCGTTTACAGCATCTGAGAATATGTGTTATTAACTCCTAGTATTAAATACTACATTTCTGATTAGAATGAAGTATTATTCATCTCTACTAACAGAATCTACAGCATAGTTTTCTACCCCACTGGACAGCAATGTCCTCACATTCTGTGTGGAAAATCAATCTGTTTTACTTTGGGTGGAATATTGTTTGTTTGTTCATTTGTTTGTTTGGGTTTAATAGTCAATTCACGGTCGGGTCATTAAGGGTAACGGTGCTTTATTTACTACCTTATCATGAACAAACTTGTGGGTGGTGAAGACAAAATCGGATAAAAAGGTACCTATTAAAAGCATTTTCATTGTATATTTAGATAATCAAAATAAAAACGTGGTAAAATGATAAGAGATAATGAAATGATGATGTAGACTATATGATATATATAACATCAAAGAGAGTATGATAAGTAAAAGGCCATCAAGTCTATAGAATAGATTGATGTCTTTCAAATAGCAAACAATGGATTATCTGCAACATTCATGGAGTATATACTAATAATACATACCAGGAGTTCATACATCTGTACCCCTAACAGGAGTAAATCGTTCTGAGCAGCCTCATGCTGACCATGAACCTGAAGACCAAACAGCACAGCATAGAAAAACACATTCACAGCCTCCGGAACCAATTTATTGTCGGCCAACAACTGAAATGTCAAAATATATCACAGGTATTAGAAAACAAGATGATATAGGGCTGAGTTTTATCTTGTGCCTCCCTGTTGTAATCGAGTCTTCCACAAATGTCCTATCATCAGGTCCACATAAAGTCACAAGTGTAATCAGATTTTATATCGATATAAAATACATGTATATGTATCAAGATGAAATGTTCCAATACATGTATGTTTTGCATCAATACTTTTTGCAATCAATCTGACATTTCCATGGCTGTATATTATGTGTGCCAATTTTGAGACTAGAAAAAAAATAGCCAAAAACAGACAACTTGAAAGTAAGATCAGTAGTGCTTGGTTCCCTGTATTTTCATGAAAAATAATGCTTTTTGCTTCAAACTTTTTGTAAAATAATGAAAATTCGAACTATTAACAAAAAACAACCTTTCTCAAATAAATTGTCAGACTGGCACATAATGTGTGATTTGTAAAGTTGGATTATTTGCCAGGAGAACATTTAGGACTATTATACTGACAAAAGACCGCTAATGACCTCTATAACCTCTAATGAGGGTAATATAAAGTCAAAAGTAGTTGTACATACCTGTTTTACAGCAAGCCAACACACAGTGGAAGCCCTTAGTATCATGGTGGAATCTTTCCAGGCCAGAGAGTTAAATACGTACATTACAATGGAAGGGTAGACTTCCTGTGAACAGAGAAAAGGCCCAGTCACTTAATCTGTTTCATTTCGTTTGTTTGACATAGACAAGAAATTGGTAATGCTTCAGCTAATTTAAGAGTACAGAGGTCATCACATATTTCTTTAACAGACCTAAACAGTGAAACCTGACTTTACCGACCACAGACTTTAATGACATCCTGTAATATTCCATTGTACCCAACAGAACAGCAACATGCCCCATACTCCAACAATGTTAGAGGTTAACACGGGAAGAAAATGACGAGCGTCAGAACCAAAAAATAGCCAGAGACCTTTAGCTAGCTGAAGTACACGACTGACTGTTGCCAAAACTGACTTTACCGACATATTGACTCCAGGTTTCAATGTATCTATGATATTTAAGACAATATGGAACAAATCCATTTCATAACAATTTCAAAATAAAAGTTTGATCACCTCAGTTTTCATACAGAGAACACCGAGTTCACTGAGAGAGGTTTCCTTGGTAGGCTGTTGTTGACTGGGTGGATTCTCTGTTCCTTCTTCATCCATCATCTGGTCCTCTACAACACTCTGGTCCGAGTTCATTTGGCGGTACCGACAGATTGTAACTATCACAAAAAACAAAATACCCAATGACACATCAACTTTTTAGACACTCCTCGGCTGATTATGCAGTTATCTCACATGATTGATATTATACAAATCTCTTTTAATGGTGACTACTGTTAATGAATGATGAATTCCAGTCTCTCTACTGTCATACCTTTGTATTCTTATATTTCATTAAATATTACATCAAAATTTTTCTGGTCATTTTGTCGCTGTATATAAAGGTGCAGATAACACTTAGGGACCGCGGTGGCAGAGTGGTGTCCGGACACTTTATCACTAGCCCTCCACCTCTGGGTTACAAGTTTGAAACCTACGTGGGGCCGTTGCCAGGTACTGACCATAGGCCGGTTGTTTTTCTCCAGGTACTCCAGCTTTCCTCCACTTCCAAACCTGGCACGTCCTTAAATGACCCTGGCTGTTAATAGGACGTTAAACAAAATAAATCAAACCAAGATAACACTTACCGAGCAGGTCAACATATTCCCTGGTCACCTGGCGGGTCAGTTGGTCTTCCAATACCTCCTGTGACTCAGGATTTTCATCCTCTGTCTCTGTTTTACCTTCCTCTGTCTGATGACTGAAAGTTCACACATAAGCCGGTATCAAGTGAACAGTACAGTACAAATGTAATGTTACAAATAATTGATATCAATTTAGTAAGATTTGAACATGGATGTACCATATGATGAAAAGTTAATTTTACAATCTACAACCCCCACATGTATAAATTCAACCAATGAACTTGCTCATTTAAATACGAATTTCAACACCTTTTCTGAATAACACCCTGAATAACACCCTCCCTTGTAGATATTTTACCTGTTTCTCTGGTTCACTACTGCCCACTTGGCACTCAACCTCTGGAAAATATAATAACAACTTACATTTAATAGCTGATTTGCATAAAGATGTCTTGTTGATAATTCATTGTGACAGATTGGTAAAAGAAAATTGTCACTAAACACATTATTACTATTTGCTCAAAAAATCTTTACTTACCTTTTATTTATGTTGCTTAAAAGCTGCTGATATGTTCTACCAGTATTCACCATGGTTACTAACTGGTCATTCAAATTACTGTATATATCTCGGTGTAACCATGGATACCGATTTAATCAGGTCACCAAAGATGTTGACTGATTTTACCTGGTTAGTGTCACTCTGGATACTGTCTTATTTAACTAAATTTTATTGATATTGACTAATTTTGATACAGACCTCGTACATGTGAGTATTATTGATATTGACTAATTTTGATACAGACCTCGTACATGTGAGTATTTTTGATACTGACTGACTCTAATACAGACCTTGTACATGTAGGTATGACTGAGAGTGACTAATTCTAATACACAACTCGTACTTGTAGGTATTATTGATACTGACTAATTTTGATACACACCTCGTACATATAGGTATTATTGATACCGACTAATTCTAATACACACCTCGTACATATAGGTATGATTGATACCGACTAATTTCAATAAACACCTCAAACATGTACATATGCTTGATATTAACAAATTTTGATACACACCTCGTACATGTAGGTATGACAGATAGTGACTAATTTTGATACAGACCTTGTACATGTAGGTATGATTGAAACTGACTAATTTTAATACACACCTCATACATGTAGGGACACAGATACGCCAGTAGGGGTATAACTGCCATTTCATAGCACCTCCGGGGACAATTCTGTACAAACGGCTTCACGAACACACGTGGTATTAGTCAAGGATGACAAAAAAGGAGTGATAACAAAATCTACATGATTATGAATTGGAAATTTCGTTTTGTTTGACTTTCTGTGTTCGAAATAATTTATAACAGACATTAATATGAGTTTTAAACCAAATAGACCTCATACAATTTATAGTATGTAATTCTTGATTTTCTCTGATTTCATATAAATCTGGATCCAGTTTGCACATTAATTCACTTGGGTCAAATCCGTATAAATTATCATATACGTGTATTCAAACACATGGATCAGATTTTTCTTCTTTTTTTTTTTTACAATTTTTTATTTCATTTCATTTTCTTTCATTCATTTGTTACTTTTTTTTTTATACATTTTTCATTTTATTTTTTTTTTTTTTAAATTTTTATTATTTTTTTTAATGACACTGCATTCCCTGAAAGTAATAAAGGATATGAATCATTGGCTTCAATCTGTAGTCAGGCAGGATGTCCAATTTGGTCAAGATGGAGCTAAGGAGGGACTGTGTAAGATTAGGTATGGTGTAGAACTCCTGTCCGAGACACGGGCCAGCATTTCCTAAAATGTGACAGCTGTAAGACAAAGTAAAACCATGTAGTGTGTAGACACAAATTCTCGAAATGTAACGTAGTCTCTCAACACTGTAGGATCAGATCTTGAACAACAAGAGTACTGTGGGGCAGTTTAAATAATATACATCCGTCTGATGCCAAAATGATATTGACTCTGGTAAAATGCATAAAATTTAAGTGTACCAAAATACTGCTTAATGAAACCATAGCAACAGATCAAGGTAACAAATCCTTTTAAGTTTAAACTTTATAGATAACTGTTAAAAAATTTCAGATCTTCAAAAAAAGGACCCAATGGGCCTGCAAATTTGCCCCGTCTCCTTGGATATGGATTGAGGTCGTATCATTTTGCAAACCTTGTCTAGCTTCATCTAAGTTAACTACCAGCAAAAAAAGTTTGAAACTAAGGCCCTTTGGTTATTGGGAGGCAGTGGTTTGAAACTAGGCCCTTTGGTTATTGGGAAGCAGTAGTTTAAAGTGTTTAAACAAATTTAACCCCTGTCACCTTGAATATCAGTCATGGTGATTTCTCTTGAGTAGATATAAGCTAATAAGATTAAAATAATAAAATAAACAAATCCTTCTGCAAAAAATTTCAAATCAAAATGCCTCTTAGGAAAACTAAATACTGAATATTGCAATTAACAAGAGGCCCAGGGGCCTTAACGGTCATCTGACTCTAAATTAAAAACCTTATATTATTGTAGTATGTATTCTCTGTAGCAAGTATATAGTGGCACTGTTGGCCATGGTGGCCATCTTGGATTTCTGACCCGCCCAATAAATAACAACACTTGGTAAGGACCATCTCAGGATCATTTCTGGTAAGTTAGAGCTGAATCCCACTGGAGGAAGTTTTAAATAGACATTGTTCAGGAAAACCATGATTGCACAATCATGTTACAAAGTGGCCGCCATGGCTGCCAAGTCAATGATTTTACGAGGCCAACAAATAACAACACTTTGTTGGCCCTCCTTCCTTAAAACCTCACCAATTTCCAACTCAATGGCACCAGTGGGACTGGAGAAGAAGTTTAAAATGTGTTTTAAAAATGGCAGCTATCGCGGCCATCTTGGATTTCGGACTGACCCGAAAAATAACAACACTTGGTCGGGATCATATCAGGATCATTTCTGGCAAGTTTCAGCTCAATAGCACTGGTAAACTTGAGAAGAAGTTTAAAATGTGTTTTTCAAGATGGCGGCTATGGCGGCCATCTTGGATTTCGGACCAACCCGAAAAATAACAACACTTGGTCAGGACCATCTCAGGATCATTTATGTCAAGTTTCAGCTCAATAGCACTAGTGGAACTTGAGAAGAAGTTTAAAATGTGTTTTCAAAATGGCGGCTATGGCGGCCATCTTGGATTTCGGACCGACCCGAAAAATAACAACACTTGGTCAGGACCATCTCAGGATCATTTCAGGCAAGTTTCAGCTCAATAGCACTGGTGGAACATGAGAAGAAGTTTAAAATGTGTTTTCAAAATGGCGGCTATGGTGGCCATCTTGGATTTCGGACCGACCCGAAAAATAACAACACTTGGTCAGGACCATCTCAGGATCATTTCAGGCAAGTTTCAGCTCAATAGCACTGGTGGAACATGAGAAGAAGTTTAAAATGTGTTTTCAAAATGGCGGCTATGGTGGCCATCTTGGATTTCGGACCGACCCGAAAAATAACAACACTTGGTCGGGATCATATCAGGATCATTTCAGGCAAGTTTCAGCTCAATAGCACTGGTGGAACTTGAGAAGAAATTTAAAATGTGTTTTCAAAATGGCGGCTATGGCGGCCATCTTGGATTACGGACCAACTCGAAAAATAACAACACTTGGTCAGGACCATCTCAGGATCATTTATGGCAAGTTTCAGCTGAATAGCACTAGTGGAACATGAGAAGAAGTTTAATGTTTTCAAAATGGCGGCTATGGCGGCCATCTTGGATTTCGGACCGACCCAAAAAATAACAACACTTGGTCAGGACCATCTCAGGATCATTTCAGGCAAGTTTCAGCTCAATAGCACTGGTGGAACTTGAGAAGAAGTTTAAAATGTGTTTTTCAAGATGGCGGCTATGGCGGCTATGGCGGCCATCTTGGATTACGGACCAACCCGAAAAATAACAACACTTGGTCAGGACCATCTCAGGATCATTTATGGCAAGTTTCAGCTGAATAGCACTAGTGGAACATGAGAAGAAGTTTAAAATGTGTTTTCAAAATGGCGGCTATGGCGGCCATCTTGGATTTCGGACTGACCCGAAAAATAACAACACTTGGCCAGGACCATCTCAGGATCATTTCAGTTAAGTTTCAGCTCAATAGCACTGGTGGAACATGAGAAGAAGTTTAAAATGTGTTTTTCAAGATGGCGGCTATGGCGGCCATCTTGGATTACGGACCAACCCGAAAAAATAACAACACTTGGTCAGGACCATCTCAGGATCATTTATGGCAAGTTTCAGCTGAATAGCACTAGTGGAACATGAGAAGAAGTTTAAAATGTGTTTTCAAAATGGCGGCTATGGTGGCCATCTTGGATTTCGGACCGACCCGAAAAATAACAACACTTGGTCAGGACCATCCCAGGATCATTTCAGGCAAGTTTCAGCTCATAGCACTGGTGGAACATGAGAAGAAGTTTAAAATGTGTTTTCAAAATGGCGTCTATGGCGGCCATCTTGGATTTCGGACCTACCCGAAAAATAACAACACTTGGTCAGAACCACCTCAGGATCATTTCAGGCAAGTTTCAGCTCAATAGCACTGGTGGAACATGAGAAGAAGTTTAAAATGTGTTTTTCAAGATGGCGGCTATGGCGGCCATCTTGGATTACGGACCAACCCGAAAAATAACAACACTTGGTCAGGACCATCTCAGGATCATTTATGGCAAGTTTCAGCTGAATAGCACTAGTGGAACATGAGAAGAAGTTTAAAATGTGTTTTCAAAATGGCGGCTATGGCGGCCATCTTGGATTTCGGACCAACCCGAAAAATAACAACACTTGGTCAGGACCATCCCAGGATCATTTCAGGCAAGTTTCAGCTCAATAGCACTGGTGGAACATGAGAAGAAGTTTAAAATGTGTTTTCAAAATGGCGTCTTTGGCGGCCATCTTGGATTTCGGACCGACCCGAAAAATAACAACACTTGGTCAGGACCATCCCAGGATCATTTCAGGCAAGTTTCAGCTCAATAGCACTGGTGGAACATGAGAAGAAGTTTAAAATGTGTTTTCAAAATGGCGTCTATGGCGGCCATCTTGGATTTCGGACCTACCCGAAAAATAACAACACTTGGTCAGGACCATCCCAGGATCATTTCAGGCAAGTTTCAGCTCAATAGCACTGGTGGAACATGAGAAGAAGTTTAAAATGTGTTTTCAAAATGGTGTCTTTGGCGGCCATCTTGGATTTCGGACCAACCCGAAAAATAACAACACTTGGTCAGGACCATCTCAGGATCATTTATGGCAAGTTTCAGCTGAATCGCACTAGTGGAACATGAGAAGAAGTTTAAAATGTGTTTTCAAAATGGCGGCTATGGTGGCCATCTTGGATTTCGGACCGACCCGAAAAATAACAACACTTGGTCAGGACCATCCCAGGATCATTTCAGGCAAGTTTCAGCTCAATAGCACTGGTGGAACATGAGAAGAAGTTTAAAATGTGTTTTCAAAATGGCGTCTATGGCGGCCATCTTGGATTTCGGACCTACCCGAAAAATAACAACACTTGGTCAGGACCATCTCAGGATCATTTCAGGCAAGTTTCAGCTCAATCCCACTGGTGGAACTTGAGAAGAAGTTTGAAATGTGAAAAGTTTACGCACGACGCACGGCGCACGGCAGACGGCGCACGACGACGGACGAAGCATGATGACTATAGGTCATCCTGACCCTTCGGGTCAGATGACCTAAAAATCCAAGTAAGTTTTAAAGAGATCTGTTAAAAGCTGGTAGGAGATCTCTCTGAACAAACAAGTTATATCAAACACACGAACAATGCCATACCATAATATTCCTGTCAAATTTTGACGGGTATATATAACAAATGGTTCATCCTCGGTCAATGTTTTTCTCAGGTTAATAAAACCATGTACATGTATCAGCCTTATCAAAAGGCTATACATGTACAGTAATTGTATGATGGAAACTTTGTATTAAAATTCATAACATCCTACAGTGTATCACTAGGCCCTTACCATGTATCATGGGTGGTCGATAGAAACAGCTGCATCCTCTCCAGGGGCTGTCGACAGGTGGAATTACTGGTGTTGTCAACACAGGGTGGGGGAATGCCTTGTAGGAAATGTAAGTATTAACATAATAGGTGGGGAAAATATCTTATTTACAACACAACAGCATTCCTTTACAGCTTTCCCACATGGAACATTATAAATGGAAAAATTTGATTTTAGATTTTTACATCAATTGAAAGACATTACAGGCTGGTATCATTGTCAAATTGATGTGAGAAAAACCAATAAAAAGCCTAACATTAATATAAAAAAGGAGACAGTCCAGAAAATTAGGTCCCAATACCGTGAGTCATGTCAACAGAAAACATTTAAATTGTAAGATGCATACAGAAATACATAGATTATTGTACCTAGTGCAGCTAGTCTGTCAAATTCAGATAAATCGTAGGACTTATCAAAGTCAGGATGTCGTAACTTCAGACACTCTGGTTGCCATGTGGAATTCATAGTTCTGGAACAAAGACATAACAAGTTAACACTGAATATCTAGTGACAGAACGCTATACCCAGCAGGTGGAATATAACTCTCATAATACAGATATAGTTTATATATAGATTATATATTATTTTTCAAGCTTTTTCTTTATCATAAATATCTTAAAACAAATACAAAAGTAATCAAAAAAACATTTTTACTTGGAATTACATTATACAGGAAATAATACAGTAAAAAGAATTCCATTAAAACGACTGCCTAGTTTAGTTAGAATACGAGATTCACTGAGCAGATATCCATATTTTATAATTACTTAGTGAGGGCCAGTAGATTCTCTAGTAACACACTAATGTGTGTCGTCGCGGGGTTCCTCAGGGCCGTGGTTCCATCCTCCACCACTCCTATCACAAACCCACTATTACTGGCTACCTGTAACACATAAAACCTACAGTGAAATCCCCATCTCTACACCCAGGTCTATAACTATAGAACAGTAACAGGTCAGCAAGGGTCCCTTTGTGTGGCTATATATCCCCTATAATCATCAAAAACACATATGCCCATGTTGCTGAGGTTGACATTTGACATTTGGACTTTGGTCAGTTGACTCCTAGTTTAATTCCTACCAAGTTTGCTTCATATTGTCATATACAATTCTTATCAGTGAAAAGATACAAAATTTGACCTTAACCTTTGACCAAGTGACCTTGAGCTTTGATCAGTTGACTCCTTGTTTGATTGCGACCATCATTTTAATGCCAAAAAAATGTTCATCAGTAAAAAGATAAAAATGTTTACATTAACTATTGATCCAGTGACCTTGACCTTTGGTCAGCTGACTTCTATTTTAATTCCTTCCAATTTGCTTTTTACTGTCATAACTGAATATTCATCAGTAATAAGATACAAAACTTTGCCTTAATCTTTGACTTTGACCTCTTTGACTGAGTGGCCTTGATCTTTGGTCAGTTGGCTCCTTGTTTAATTCTGACCAACTTTGCTTCATCATTTCATAACAAAATATTCATCAGTGAAAAATACAAAATTTGACCTTGACGTTGGGGCCTAAAGACTTTTGATTTCAGTTGGGGCCTAAAGACTTTTGATTTCAGTATGTATTTTAATGAACTGAACATCTTCATGTAAATCTGTCAATAAATTCTGAATTTATCGGGTGTGAATTAAATTAACAAGACAGACAGAACGATAACTATAAGGCACCCATATATTTGATACACATGGGCCTCACAATGAATTACAAGCTTAAGGTTATCTCAATTCTACAAAACCAGCACCAAGGCTCACAATGCTCTGCTGATCATGACCATATTTAAATTCCATGGCAATCAAAACTGGCCCACAAACACAGCTGTACAACAGAGTTTGACAGAAATTTTATTTAATTATATAATGTCTAAGGTATGTCTTGAAAAATTAAACTTTGGTGAAGGTTCAATGACTAGATTAATGTGATTATAAGTGGGGAGTGGTGCACACAGGAACTGTACCAGGCTATTGGTGATTTTTTAAACAATAACAAGAAGTAGTCTATAACATCACTTCTTTTTTTAGCACATGATGAATGAGAAGGATCTGACTGAACCGTAATGAAAGACCCAGATACACAACAGATAATACACAGCATTATACACAGCAACACCAATCAATAAGACGTGACAGTTACCAAATGTCTATATATAGAACTGTGTGGGGTTTTTCCAATAAAATAAGTACATATTAGCTGATGGGTACCTTTTGTCAGTATTAGTCATTGTGGAATGAAGATATTGAATTCATATCTGTGATCCTTTCAGAAGCTGAATTGATACCTATCATCTTCAAAGATACTACTGACAAATTGTGAACTCTACATTATTAATAGAGCCCTTTAAATTATTTCAGACTCCAAATTCTGTTTTAAATTAAATCATTTGTTATAAAAAGTGAACAGAAGTCAATTTCAGGGATTAATCATATTTCTACAACACATTTAAAACATCTCATGGAATCAGATCATTCACAGACCCGAGGCCAAGCCTGTGAGGACCATGATCAAAAGTCCACGGACAGAGTGGGTGTACAGTACCGACTTCTACCTGACACGCGTGTTATCTCCAAATACCAGTCTCCATGTTACATCAGTTCCATCTGTCCCACCCAGGAGGGTAAAATCTGGACATGCGACTATGTGAGTGACCTTGTGACCTTACTAGACAGTAAAGGTCGCGTGTGTCAGGAGGTGTCGTACCCAATATGCATCACAGATATAAGTTTGTGTCCCACAAAACAACACCTCTGGACTTGCTCTGAGGAGGATCACAGTATCATGCAACTTAAACCCACAAAACAACCTAAACTTGTTTTTACCACAGACAACAAGCCTCTATCATTATGTGTAACGGGGGAGCAACATGTCATCGTTGGGATGCCACAAAATATCACAAAGTTCACCAGAAAAGGGAGAGTTGTCCTCACTTTGTCTTCTGTACAGTCAGGAAAGCCCACCAAGTCAAAGAAGCCTCTGATTAACTCCCTAGTAAAGCTGGCTTTGTGTCCAGTGACAGGGAACCTGGTTGTGGTAGACCAGGACATTGTAGGGGGCAAAGGTAACCCTCATATTTTGGTCCTGGACAGAGACTTTCATGTTGTTTTCCGATACAGGGCATATACACCTCGAGGTGCTAAATCTTTTGTTGGACAATGTCTATTTGACCCCCGGGATGTGCTTTTTGACCTCATGGGGAACATAATTATCTGTGATTACAAGAATCGCAGCATATACCTCCTCAGCAGTCAGGGACAGAACCTCCGGCTGATTCACAAAGACACGAGTGTTCTACAAGCAGTTGGTATAGACAGGGAGAACATCCTGTGGGCGGTGTCAGGACTGGACAAAGTTAAACGTCTTCAGTACAGTGAGGTATATTAGGTCAACACCGGAGTTCAGGATAGGCAGTCCACAGTATCAAGGTTTACTTATTTCAAACAGACAACTGTAAAATCAGTGTATCCCAGGTTTACTGATGTCAAACAGAGAACTGTAAAATCAGTGTATCCGAGGTTTACTGATGTCAAACAGAGAACTGTAAAATCAGTGTATCCGAGGTTTACTTATGTCAAACAGAGAACTGTAAAATCAGTGTATCTGAGGTTTACTTATGTCAAACAGAGACCTGTAAAATCAGTGTATCCGAGGTTTACTTATGTCAAACAGAGAACTGTAAAATCAGTGTATCCGAGGTTTACTGATGTCAAACAGAGAACTGTAAAATCAGTGTATCCAAGGTTTACTTATGTCAAACAGAGAACTGTAAAATCAGTGTATCCAAGGTTTACTTATGTCAAACAGAGAACTGTAAAATCAGTGTATCCGAGGTTTACTGATGTCAAACAGAGAACTGTAAAATCAGTGTATCCAAGGTTTACTTATGTCAAACAGAGAACTGTAAAATCAGTGTATCCGAGGTTTACTTATGTCAAACAGAGAACTGTAAAATCTGTGTATCCGAGGTTTACTGATGTCAAACAGAGAACTGTAAAATCAGTGTATCCGAGGTTTACTTATGTCAAACAGAGAACTGTAAAATCAGTGTATCCAAGGTTTACTTATGTCAAACAGAGAACTGTAAAATCTGTGTATCCGAGGTTTACTTATGTCAAACAGAGAACTGTAAAATCAGTGTATCCGAGGTTTACTTATGTCAAACAGAGAACTGTAAAATCAGTGTATCTAAGATTTACTTCGGTCAAATAAAAAACTGTAAAATCAGTGTATCCGAGGTTTATTTATGTCAAACAGAGACCTGTAAAATCAGTGTATCCGAGGTTAACTTATGTCAAACAGACAACTGTAAAATCAGTGTATCCGAGGTTTACTTATGTCAAACAGAGACCTGTAAAATCAGTGTATCCGAGGTTTACTTATGTCAAACAGAGAACTGTAAAATCAGTGTATCAGAGGTTTACTTATGTCAAACAGAGAACTGTAAAATCAGTGTATCCGAGGTTTACTTATATCAGACAGAGAACTGTAAAATCAGTGTATCCGAGGTTTACTTATGTCAAACCGAGTACTGTAAAATCAGTGTATCCAAGGTTTACTTATGTCAAACAGAGACCTGTAAAATCAGTGTATCCGAGGTTTACTTATGTCAAACAGAGAACTGTAAAATCAGTGTATCCAAGGTTTACTTATGTCAAACAGTGACCTGTAAAATCAGTGTATCCGAGGTTTACTTATGTCAAACAGAGAACTGTTAATCAGTGTATCCGAGGTTTACTTATGTCAAGCAGACAACTATAAAATCAGTGTATCCGAGGTTTACTTATGTCAAGCAGACAACTATAAAATCAGTGTATCCGAGGTTTACTTATGTCAAGCAGACAACTATAAAATCAGTGTATTCCAGGTTTACTCATGTCAAACAGAGAACTGTAAAATCAGTATATCCGAAGTTTACTTATGCCAAACAGAGTACTGTAAAATCAGTGTATCCGAGCTTTACTTATTTCAAACAGAGAACTTTAAAATCAGTAAGTGTCTTGTCTAGGTAGACTTTGGACAATTGAGCTGAAATTACATATCATGAACGGTTAGTTGTCAAATATTTTCCAACCAACATCACTTCTGGTTCAATGAATCTTATGACAAATATTCTACTTGGTACGTTTATAATAACTGTGAACTGGTTTCAGGAAGGAATTCCACTAACACATGTCACTTTACACAGGGACTCTTCTAAACATGTTTCATTTTATACAGGGACTCCACTAAACATGTGTCATTTTAAACAGGGACTCCACTAAACATGTGTCATTTTACATTTTAAACAGGGACTCCACTTAACATGTGTCATTTTAAACAGGGACTCCACTTAACATGTGTCATTTTAAACAGGGACTCCACTAAACATGTGTCATTTTAAACAGGGACTCCACTAAACATGTGTCATTTTACACAGGAACTCCACTAAACATGTGTCACTTTACACAGTGACTCCACTGAACAGCTGTCACTTTACACAGAGACTCAACTGAACAGGTGTCACTTTACACAGAGACTCCACTGAACAGGTGCCACTTTACACAGAGACTCAACTGAACAGGTGCCACTTTACACAGAGACTCCACTGAACAGGTGCCACTTTACACAGGGACTCCACTGAACAGGTGTCACTTTACACAGAGACTCCACTGAACAGGTGCCACTTTACACAGAGACTCCACTGAACAGGTGTCACTTTACACAGGGACTCCACTGAACAGGTGTCACTTTACACAGGGACTCCACTAAACAGGTGCCACTTAACACAGGGACTCCACTGAACAGGTGTCACTTTACACAGGGACTCCACTGAACATATGTCACTTTACACAGAGACTCCACTGAACAGGTGCCACTTTACACAGAGACTCCACTGAACAGGTGCCACTTTACACAGGGACTCCACTGAACAGGTGCCACTTTACACAGAGACTCCACTGAACATATGTCACTTTACACAGAGACTCCACTGAACAGGTGCCACTTTACACAGGGACACCACTGAACAGGTGCCACTTTACACAGAGACTCCACTAAACTTGTGCTATATTACAGAGACTCCACTGAACAGGTGTCACATTACACAGAGACTCCACTAATCAGGTGTGTTTTGTCACATACAAAAAGCCTGGTTTGAAGTTAAATAAAGTTACTAAGAGATTAAGAATTTACAGTCAAGTATTATAATAATGATCAAAAGAACACAGTGTTGTTGTATCTCTATACACTGTTGTATATGAATGTACACTATGGCTAGAGGCTGTATGTCTATCCCTCATGTCACATCATAGAACTCACACTGACTTTTTAGTTCTTCTTATACAGATGTCAGTTTACAAAGATTCCATTTCAAACAGGTACTCACTATTCACATATATATCAACTTACACAGCTGTATTTAACAGGTGGCCAATATGAAAACATGAAAAGTATCCAATACTTTCTAAACATAAACCCTGAAAAAATTGGATATTTTACATATGACCTCTTGCTCATAGAACTATTACAATGTATTCATGTAGATGGAAACCAATACATTATACATCCTTACCAACCTTCCATATACGGGAGGGATACTCTTGATTGTTTACTTGAGTTATCTAAATTTATATGTAAATTATAAAGTTTACTTAGTTATTTTAGTTTATGGTTCATAATTTAAAAACAAGTAAGTCCAGGATTTAATTGGTTTGGTTTGGTTTTATTTGTTTAACATCCTATAAACAGCTAAGGTCAATGAGTATAAACTACCATTTTTGAAGACTCTGGTATGTCTTGGCCAGGGGACAGAGCCCAAAGTCTTCCTCACAGGGGCGAACGTTCATCTAAAGGCCAAAAGTGAGATATTGTCAGGGGAGACATTAGGATGAGGAAAGTTGTTCAGAAAGAAGAGAAAAGATAAGACCCCAAATTTAGTCGCCTCTTACGAACGTGCAATGGGGGCAGCAGGTACAATTTTCATGCCCTCCCTGAAGGGCAAAAGTCCAGGAGAGACAGCAGCTTGAATTATGTAGTTTTGAGGTATAGATTTGTCAAAAAGTAGGTCTTTACATTCATTTTACCTTTGTTCGATGTAAAATCAATGGTTGAACAAATCTACCACAAATCCATTAATAATAGCAAAATTTTGTTTTAACATGGATGATCAACAGAAAATATTAGATAACAACAATTTCACAAAGTAAATTGATTTTAGAATTTCATAAACAATTTGTTCAATGTTGCAGTAAGTGGCATTAGGTATTGATTATGATTTCAATCAATTACTCGACAACACCAACAGGACAATTTAGAGATTTTTACCTCAAAGAACTAAAGCAATATGAAATTCTTACCTGTAGATCTTCAGGCCATCTACTCCTCTTGAGAACGGCCAGGATTGTGTTGAGACAGTATACCATCTGGAACACAGTTTACACTTATCAGTGAAACATTGGCAATTTCAACAGCACAGATATATTTCCCTTCTATCCTTTCAATGAAGAAATTTATTTTTAAAATCAATGAATACAAAAACCAATATTTCCTGGCTAATAATCACATTTATCATATTTAATAATATCAAGACTTTGGTGTTACTATATTGGTCACATACAATGTTATGGTGTTACTACTAGTCACATACAATGATATGGTGTTACTACTAGTCACATACAATGATATGGTGTTACTATATTGGTCACATACAATGTTATGGTGTTACTACTAGTCACATACAATGATATGGTGTTACTATATTGGTCACATACAATGTTATGGTGTTACTACTAGTCACATACAATGATATGGTGTTACTACTAGTCACATACAATGATATGGTGTTACTACTGGTCACATACAATGATATGGTGTTACTACTAGTCACATACAATGATATGGTGTTACTACTAGTCACATACAATGATATGGTGTTACTACTGGTCACATACAATGATATGGTGTTACTACTAGTCACATACAATGATATGGTGTTACTACTAGTCACATACAGTGATATGGTGTTACTACTAGTCACATATTACAATGAAATGGTGTTACTACTAGTCACATACAATGATATGGTGTTACTACTGGTCACATACAATGATATGGTGTTACTACTAGTCACATACAATGATATGGTGTTACTACTAGTCACATACAGTGATATGGTGTTACTACTAGTCACATATTACAATGAAATGGTGTTACTACTAGTCACATACAATGATATGGTGTTACTACTAGTCACATATTACAATGAAATGGTGTTACTACTAGTCACATACAATGAAATGGTGTTACTACTAGTCACATACAATGATATGGTGTTACTACTAGTCACATACAATGATATGGTGTTACTACTCGTCACATACAATGATATGGTGTTACTACAGGTCACTTACAATGATATGGTGTCACTACTAGTCACATACAATGATATGGTGTTACTACTAGTCACATACAATGATATGATGTAACTACTAGTCACATACAATGATATGGTGTTACTACTAGTCACATACAATGATATGATGTTACTAATAGTCATATACAATGATATGGTGTTACTACAAGTCACATACAATGATATGGTGTTACTTCTAATCACATACAATCATGATAACTAGTATTTAATGACAAATTCAGGCGTAAGATGAAAGAAAATAACTACACAAAACTCAAACACATAATGTGTTCCTTTCACATGTAATTAGTAAAATCCTGTACAGGAATATATTACAGAAGATCTGATACATGTATAGCAACTGTAGAGAGATTATCAAGAAAGGGATGCAATCTCCAGTCAATATTCCTATCAATGTTTTGTTGTTCAGCCAAAAGGTAAAAAAGTCATCATGTTAAAACTAGTTATAAACCAAAGAATTTCATACCTGAACCACAATCTCAAGCAAGAACTTTCAATAAAAAAACTTTTTTTTTCTATACCGTAAATATTCGCGTATAGTGCGCACTTTTTTTCAAAAATTGACAAGTGAAAAAGACCACCGCGCACTATACGCAAGTACAAGCCTTTTCCCAGTCAGAATGAATGTGATTTGACTGAGATTTGTGATCGTTTCCTTTCACAGCAGGATTGATTTAATACTTATATGTATAACACATATAAAGCATTTAGAAAGTAATAGTTAACAAATAATCAAAGAAATGAATAGTTATTTTGATGTTTAATTCCTTGAAATTGTGTATTTATCAGCAATTACGTGGATTTATCTAAGTCGATCGTGAGCCACACGTTCCGTACACATACGATCTCACTTGAGCATGTTCCCGTATTCAGGTCCAAAACGATGTATAACATCTCAATTAACATCAAACAAAACTTGAAATGATATAGCAGTACTTAGTTATTTCATACTTCTAAATTAATCACCTTATAAATCCAGAGTGCTGCCAGAAACTGATAACGTTCAACATGTTTATTTACAAAAGCTGTAACAGCACGCTTGCGCAATTAGGCAAGGGTAACACTAATGCCTTGATCTCGTGCGGCAGTCACTGACCAACTTGGCCATATCAAATACGATCTGACTGTGAAAACTACCGGGGTACTCTTATTTATCGTTTGCACTGTAGATTTATCCATTACACATGTTAATTCATTGACATAAAAGTTGTGACCAGCACGACGACAGCAGACTTGTTTCCGTACTGTTTACAAAATGGCGGCCTGTGTTACATTACGTAGCAGTCAGCTTACTAGTCAATCTTGTTATAATTGAGCTTAATTAGCTTTGTATGTTCGTGGTCAGATACCACAAGAGATCATACCTACGTGAAAATCACAAGGTAATTGAGGGTAGGATTAATTATTTTGTTTGTACAACAGCGTAGATGGGACCGCTACAATTTGCAAGCTGACTAGGCCTGTCCCGGTATAATGTAAACAACCTGTCAATCCAATGTGTCAAATCTGACCGGTGATTCCAATTAAATGTGGTAAATAAGCTTTCATAAGTTACAAATTCCTATCATCTTATGCTTTAGAATTCATCTACCGCTCAGTTGAATATTGAAAAATTTTTTTTTGAAAATGAACCTCAAAAACGTACCTGCGCACTATACGCGAGTGCGCACTATACACGAATATTTACGGTAATTGGAAATGCACATCATGATATTAAAAGTAGCATAATTATGTGGTTAACTAACTTGTAGCCTAGAGTAGCTGTATACACTTACATGTGATCTATGGATACCACAGGTGTCCGCTGAGGATGGTTCTACAGGAGCCTGATCCAACCCAATGTACGACATAAACTTCTCTGGTGACCAAAAGGCTCTAGGAAAAAGATTATTAGAATCATTATTCATTTGAATAAAAGGGGTTAGTGTTGAAGTAGACTCTAAATAGCAAAGGATGATTCTGGTCCTGATTATTAAGCATAATCATACTCCATCTATCATGGGATTTATATCTAAAGGTGCTATTTCATTAAATGTGTTTGTCTTTTGTAAAGATAAGTATTAAAAGAAACAAGAGGCCCAAAGGGCCTTAACGGTCACCTGAGATTTGAAATATTTCAGTTAATTTAATTGACCCTTTTTGGCCCCACCCATCAGTCCTTGGGGTCAGTCAGGGCCAATGTGTGCTTATCATTAAGCTGTCATCCCATGCTGATAATTTTAAGAAAGTTAGAATGAATTCCAATAGAAATAAAACAAATGATTGTCAAAAATATGAATTCCCTATATAAACTATAGCAAAGTTTACCCTCTCCCTAGGGGCAAACGTGAGACCCCAGGGTCATGAAATTCACAATTTAAGTAAAACACCATGAAACCCTTCCTTCTATGAAAAGTATTTGATTCTATTTTATATAGGTATTGAGAAGAAGATTTTTGAAATTTCAGTCGATTTGACCCTTTTTAGCCCCGCCCATCAGCCCCTGGGGGTCAGTCAGGGCCAACATATGCATACCATCAAACTGTTATCCAATGCTGATAATGTTGACCAGGTTAGAATGACCCAAAGGGTCATGAAATTCACAATTTAAGTAAAACACCACGAAACCCTTCCTTCTATGAAAAGTATTTGATTCTATCTTCTAAAAAGGGTCAAATTGACTGAAATTTCAAAAATCTTCTTCTCTACTCTCATATTTGGTAGAATCAAAAACTCTCCATAGATGGAAGGGTTTTATGGTGCTTTACCAAAATTGTGAATTTCATGACCCTGGGGTCTCATGTTTGCCCCTGGGGAGGGGGTAAACTTTACTATAGTTTATATAGGGAAATCACATTTTTGAATATTATTTGTTGGATTTGTATTGGAACTCATTCTTATCTGGTCAACATTATCAGCATGGGAGAACAGTTTGATGGTTTGCATATATTGGCCCTGACTGACCCCCAGGGGCTGATGGGTGGGGCTAAAAAGGGTCAAATCGACTGAAATTTCAAAAATCTTCTTCTCTATACTCTCATATTTGGTAGAATCAAAAACTCTCCATAGATGGAAGGGTCTTATGGTGCTTTACCAAAATTGTGAATTTCATGACCCTGGGGTATCACGTTTGCCCCTGGGGAGGGGGTAAAATGTACAATAGTTTATATAGGGAAATCACATTTTTGACTATTATTTGTGAAACAAGTTATGGTTAAATAATGCATTTAAGAAGATAGTTTTGTAATCTCTCCTTAAATGAGGATAATATTCATTTATTTTTCATATTTTTTGTATAAAGAAAAACATATTTGAATGCTGCATATGGTTAAAGTATATAACAGTTAATCTCAGGTCTTTGTCCAACACAATGACATCTGTATAGGAATTTCAGTAAGTTAGTTACTGGTGTTAATGTATACCTACCAGGCTCCCTATATTAATCAATACAACTTGATATGATAACGAAATAATTTAGCATCTGACATTCATTTAATGTACAGTAAAACTTACTGTTTAAATTCTTCTGAAAGCCACAAATCTTTGACAGGCTTGAGAACTTCCTCTATAAATGAGGACTGCTTGGTGAAGTCGTGAAATTTGTTACTGAAATGAAAACAAACGTTGGAATGTTACATATAGCCTTTCTTCAGTGTTTATTCTTAATGACATAATACACATCGTATACATAGATAACAACGAGTTTTCTTATACTTCCTGTCCATCTAATGGTTTGTTTGTTTTCTTCTGCTAAAATGATTTCATTTTCATAGCATAACTCCCTACTATACAAATAGATGAATTTTAAGAGAATAAGTCAGTATTTAACAGAAAAAAAAATCATATACTTGCCAATACTTAATGAACTTCAATATGGAATTCCCATATGTAAATTTTAGAATGCCAATATCTACATGAATTAGTAGATGTGAATTTTTGTTCCTCCTTTGGATTATCTTAAAACTACATAATTCATTTTGTCATCTTTCTGTTTGGCAATTTTTAAGTTTAAAGGCATGATAATTTATTGATAAATTCTGGTAGGTTTATCTAAGTTTAAGGGCATGATAATATATTGATAAATTATGGTAGGCTTTTGTAAGTTTAAGGTATGGCAATATAATGATACATTCTGGTAGGCTTATGGTATTAAAGTTTAAAGGTATGACAATGTAATGATACATTCTGGAAGGCTTATAATTATGGTATTAAAGTTTAAAGGTATGACAATATAATGATAAATTACCAGGTAAGTCTTTACCTCACAAGTCGATCTGAGGGAGATAAATCAGCTCTCACCTTATGAGTATGAGTGCCTCTATGAGAATACATTTCTCCATCTGTGAGAGTTGTTCTGTGTCACGACTGATCACCTGTATGTGGCTGTAGAGTTTGTCGAACACTGGCTGTAAGTTAAACATCAGTTATTTATGTAATAGTAACACCGCCTGTAAGTTAAACACTGATTATATATAAACACCAGTTATTTAATATGTAACAGTAACATGAATCAAAAGTACTGTGGATCTGAACAACATACACCATTCTGATTCCATAGTGACATGATTTCTTGTGTCAAAATGCATAAATTAAAGAAACATAACACGAATGTTCAATCAAAATCCAGTTTAAGAAACAGTAACATAATATCATAGTAGGCGAGCAATTCATACCATGTTTCACAGAGACTTGTTAAAAGTCAGAAGATCTAAGGACACTGACTCTTACTAAAATTGTGAAATAAAAACGCCACTCGGAAAAATATGATGCACTAGAGGAGACCTTCAGACAAACAAAACTGTTCAGCAGCCTAGCACACAGTCAATACTGTGTTAACTTTTGAGAGGCCTATAAAAAGGATTCAAATTTAAGATATCTATATTCTATTTACATTCTAACTAGCTTTCATAAGCTACCAAAGTCAGGGATGAATGACCAGTCCAGATACACTGTCCAGTCATCACCAGTGATCCAATCGAGACAGGTAATTTGATTCATTTTAGAATAAGTCTGAATTAACATTATTGCACAAATTATGTTTATGGTATCTTAAATTGATGAAAAAAAGCATTTCTGTAAGCACATGGAAATGGATGATAGTTTTTAAGCACATTATTTTTTTATTTACATTGTATGAAATCAAATAAAACATACAAACAGCAGATCTGTGTAGACCTTACAGATCTTTACTAGGATGGAACAGGCATGTTGTCGGACATTCTTCACCGCTTTACTGCGTGTAGATTTAGTTTGGCCTGGCAAGTTAAATGTCACAGCAGAAAATATCTGAAGGAGAGAGAGAAAGCATACCCATTACCTTGTAGGTTAAATTGCTATATGAACAGGAAAATCTTCACATTATATTGATGTGTATACATGTATTTAATGTACAATCTTATTAATCTATATATTCACTTAAATTGTTAAAATAAGGAAGGATTGTGAAACACATCTGTCCCGAATATTCTGATTTGATGGAAACAGTGTCAAAAGAAAAGTCTAGCTAAAATCTTGCACCTATTGATTTTGGTCCCTGAATAATTCAAATCATTTTGAAACAATGTTGTATTGGTTGTTTTTTTTTATCTATATAACATCAATGTTATACAAGAAAAGAACCTGTTTGCAAAATCAGCATTCTGGAACCTTTATTGACTGAGAAGTGGACATTTATAATCACTGGCCAAGTCTGACCAAAGGTTGAGGGTGAACAGAGAATATGACAGGACAAGAAAACTCACCTTTTCAAGAACCATTGGCAGTTTTTCTGGAGCTGAGCACTCACCTTTTCTAGAACCATTGGCAGTTTTTCTGGGGCTCCATTTACAAACGGAAACAAAGCTGATATACAGGACAACAGGGAGGACAGAATGAGGGGGTCCTACAAAACAATGTTTATACAGGATACAGCTTTCATACAGCATATAGCTTGATTAGATACAGCATACAGCACAAGATTTGATTTTTAGTGTTTGTCTTGTTCAGTATCAGTAAATCATAATTTCCAGTTGTTTAAAAGTGTTACTTTGCACACACAAAACAAAAAACACAAACACAAGGAAAATTTTGGATTAATTTTTGTTATAAACAAAAATAGCTTTTACCTTGTTTGTGCCATGTTATACAGACAAGTTTTCATCAGAGAGTGTCTTAATCACAGTATCATAATTTATTTGATATGCACTTACAAGTATGTCAAATACTATTAAGCAGAATGATCAGCCATACATGATCATATATGCTTCACATGACAATTTTAATTATAAAGCTAGAACACAACAACAGAAATTGTCTGGTAAGCAATTCAAAATTATCAGACTGAGTACACATTCACAATCATCATAGAGTTAAATGAAAAGGACCCCAGTAGAGTTTTTAGTTTTTAAAATCTGTATTAGCCACATAAATCTCACCTCTGTTTTAAATTCTAGAACATTGCCCAGTAGACAGATACCCTCCTGCTGGTTTGGGGCAGTCTTGGCAGACAAAACCCTTGACATGACACTCTCCAGACAAACTGTCATGGCATCCCAAGCAATGAAAGATGGAGAGGAAAGTCGACAGTACCCATTCTCTGACCCTGCAATAAAATACACTTAAATCACAATTTTTTTCATCTTAATGACATGTTTCGTCAGTGTCCCCTGGTTCTCTAAAAGCTGTGTCAGCTATTTCTAGTCCTCTACAAGATGTCTTAGCTATTTCTAGTCCTCTACAAGCTGTGTCAGCTATTTCTAGTCCTCTACAAACTGTGTCAGCTATTTCTAGTCCTCTACAGGCTGTGTCAGCTATTTCTACTTCATACAGATTTCAGCCCAGTAAGGACTATAATTCCAGTTTAAAGATCTATATTCCAGAAAGGACTTCAGAACAAAATTCTATACATGCTTGCATGGTGATGGAGAAAACATGAATTTTATATGACACTGTTTGAATTAAATCACTCCTTTATATCAGCGATTCCTGTTTGACAAACTTGCAGCCCTCCCGTTGGGTAGTTATTTTACTGGAATAGCCACTCGCCGTTTTTGTTTGGAGTACACTTTGGAGTCAATTTCAATGTCTCACCTTCTCCTGTGTCTACAGGCTTCTGTAGGATACCCTGTAACCACAAACCAGCAAATGTGAATGCAGTTTCAGGTTGAAGGACAGCTGCCAGCTTCAGGGTGTCGGCTACTTCAGCTCGGTATTCTATAAAGAAACAGTAATCACTTTTATATCCTAAATACATGTATTTTGGTTTCAAAATAAACTGGATGTGAAATAAAACAGATTGTCTGTGACTCAGCAAACGTATTTACTATGCAGAATTCTCTGTGACACTTAACATCACAAATGAAAAGCAGACATAAACCATATAAGGACAATACCCCTGCCTCTCACAAATAGGTGTAGAAGGATTGTACAAAAAACTGAAATGTATCCTCATTTGACAGTGGACGAGAGGAAATGTGGTTTTCATATGAGTCTACCGACAGTATTACATGTATAGAAAAATTCTCCTTTTGAAGGCATACAGGTAGGTATACATATGTAGGTACAACAGCGACCACACATCCTTGTAACATAACAATTAAGTAGAGTGTAGTGAAGTGAAAAGCAGTACGAGGGTGGGAGGGGTGGAGGACTTACTTGAGAAGAATGTGGTGAACTCCTCATCGCTATCATGGTCCAGTCGGGAGTATTTACAACTTGGTGAATTGTTCTGGGTCGGAAACCCAACCTACAACACAAGACCAACACAAACCCTAGGTAATATACTTACACAACTAGAATTGAAAATATTCCACAAAAAAACAACAACATTATTTCATACAATATATAACTATTCCAGCATGAATGTCTTATTTAAATCCATTCAATCCCCATATCGGTAAGTTGTACATGCAAAAATGCTGTACCCTGCTGTAAGTATTATCCTGATGTTAAGTTTGAGATTCTCAATCTTCGTCTCTCATCAATGATATAATTTTTTCTCACACATTATCTTACCTTACAAGTTACATCTATATATGATAACTGTAATTATTAATTGAATCATAAATTACAACAAGTCCTACCTTTTGTAGTGTTTTCGTTGCACTTTCAAACAGCCTCGGTATGAAGGACTGGACTAACGGGTCAACACTGATTATCTCATGACGAAGGAAGCTTGACCACACAGACTGGGTTAAACAGCTGATCATCTGTCGTAAAATACGGTCATAAATTCAATATATCTGATCATTTTACCTGAAACCTAGACCATTGTTTCAGCTATGGAATAGCATGGATTACAACTGAAATAGTTTCCCCAATACATTGTATTACAATTCTTCATGTCAAAACGGCTATGAAACAAAAAACTGTCTTAGTGAAACCTTCCCTTAAAACTGATATACAGTATGTACATTTGTGACTTGCTGCAATGTTAAAAGTGCTTCATGAGAGTACAAGGATATGTTGTATCTGGATGAAATACTTTTAAGGATCCAGCTTACCTGACTGGGGAACTTTGTTAGAACCAGTAGGGCTTCAAGGTATTTCTCAAAGGTGGCTGGCTGTTTTATCCCAGGCAATTGGCCCTAAAACCAGAACAGTGTACAGTTAGGAGTATTAGATGTATCTTCACAATAATAGATCTATACATACTAAGTGAGGATGTAAGTTTTTGATTATCAATCAGTTACAATGGTTGCTGCAAAATATACAGAAATTATAATCGTATTAACGATGTTTTCCATTATTACAACCGCTAAATATAATGAAAAGCTTTTCACCCATGAAAGTTTATGTAAACATGAACATACAAATTATATTATTTATTTTCATACTTGGAAAGTATTTTACTTTGTAAGATTCTTGTAATCATTTTGATTGCACAATACTTCTGTAATCATATGATAATACAAGGTCTGGACAAAGGGAGATAATCCAGCACTGTAGGTACAGTGTTACTTACCCACATAGCACACAACTGTTTACCGAGTTCTGTTAAAACTTGACACAGTCTCTTTAGGAACAAATAGTAGTATTCATTATGTGATGATTGCTCTGCTTCCCTGGGGATAAAACAGAGACATGAATGGCTGAATAAAGGTCCTCTGATAATTAATAAGTTATAAATCTGATGAATTAATGCTCCGGCAAAAGTAATTTTAACCTGAATGTAGATCACAGATATTGTATATAGGTTAATACATGTTAATTTTTTTTGTTATTAGACCTATATATAGAAATATATAGCCAAACACTGGGACCCAAAAGCAGTATGTAACACATCACTTTGCCATGCATTAACATTAAGTTAACAAGTTGTCAGAAGAAGTAATAAGCAACTTTGAACTTTGTCCTCGATGTGGCCTTGACCTAAGATCTATAGATCTAAAGGTCACACATGACTGATTGCCATGCTATTCCACATAAATCCATGAAGTGCATTTGGCCTACTTTAAGTGTGTAAGAACTATATGGCCCTGACAATGAATTTTGCCTTAAACCTCATTGTGACCTTCACCTTGATTGTACAGACCTAACAAGGGCCCAATGGGCCCAAATCGCTCACCTGCAATGCAGTGATCTTTTCATATATGGATCCTGCAGTTATTTGAAAGCATGCTACAGGACCAATATAATGTCTCTCTGCACTTTGGCTTTTCACTAAAAGTCATTTAAAGATTTAAGCATACTTGATCGACGTGACCTTGAATGAAGGTCAAGGTCATTCATTTGAACAAACTTGGTAGCCCTTCACCCCAGCATGCTACAGACCCAATATCAACTCCCTGGGACTCTTGGTTATTCAGAAGAAGTTGTTTAAAGATTTTAGCCTTTTTGACCCCTGTGACCTTGAATGAAGGTCAAGGTCATTCATTTGAACAAACTTGGTAGCCCTTTACCCCAGCATGCTACAGACCCAATATCAACTCTCTGGGACTCTTGGTTATTGAGAAGAAGTTGTTTAAAGATTTTAGCCTTTTTGACTCCTGTGACCTTGAATGAAAGTCAAGGTCATTCATTTGAACAAACTTGGTAGCCCTTCACCCCAGCATGCTACAGGCCAAATATTAGGTCTCTGGGACTCTTGGTTATTGAGAAGAAGTTGTTTAAAGATTTTAGCCTTTTTGACTCCTGTGACCTTGAATGAAAGTCAAGGTCATTCATTTGAACAAACTTGGGAGCCCTTCACCCCAGCATGCTACAGGCCAAATATTAGGCCTCTGGGACTCTTGGTTATTGAGAAGAAGTCGTTTAAAGATTTTAGCCTTTTTGACTCCTGTGACCTTGAATGACGGTCAAGGTCATTCATTTGAACAAACTTGGTAGCCTTTCACCCCAGCATGCTACAGACCCAATATCAACTCCCTGGGACTCTTGGTTATTGAGAAGAAGTCGTTTAAAGATTTTAGCCTTTTTGACCCCTGTGACCTTGAATGAAAGTCAAGGTCATTCATTTGAACAAACTTGGTAGCCCTTCACCCGAGCATGCTACAGACCCAATATTAACTCCCTGGGACTCTTGGTTATTGAGAAGAAGTCGTTTAAAGATTTTAGCCTTTTTGACTCCTGTGACCTTGAATGAAAGTCAAGGTCATTCATTTGAACAAACTTGGTAGCCCTTCACCCCAGCATGCTACAGACCCAATATCAAGTCCCTGGGACTCTTGGTTATTGAGAAGAAGTCGTTTAAAGATTTTAGCCTTTTTGACTCCTGTGACCTTGAATGAAAGTCAAGGTCATTCATTTGAACAAACTTGGTAGCCCTTCACCCCAGCATGCTACAGGCCAAATATTAGGTCTCTGGGACTCTTGGTTATTGAGAAGAAGTTGTTTAAAGATTTTAGCCTTTTTGACTCCTGTGACCTTGAATGAAAGTCAAGGTCATTCATTTGAACAAACTTGGGAGCCCTTCACCCCAGCATGCTACAGGCCAAATATTAGGCCTCTGGGACTCTTGGTTATTGAGAAGAAGTCGTTTAAAGATTTTAGCCTTTTTGACTCCTGTGACCTTGAATGACGGTCAAGGTCATTCATTTGAACAAACTTGGTAGCCCTTCACCCCAGCATGCTACAGACCCAATATCAACTCCCTGGGACTCTTGGTTATTGAGAAGAAGTCGTTTAAAGATTTTAGCCTTTTTGACCCCTGTGACCTTGAATGAAAGTCAAGGTCATTCATTTGAACAAACTTGGTAGCCCTTCACCCCAGCATGCTACAGACCCAATATCAAGTCCCTGGGTCTTTTGGCTATTTAGAAGAAGTCGTCTAATTTTTTTTTAGCCTTTTTGACTCCTGTGACCTTGAATGACGGTCAAGGTCATTCATTTGAACAAACTTGGTAGCCCTTTACCCCAGCATGCTACAGACCCAATATCAACTCCCTGGGACTGTTGGTTGTTGAGAAGAAGTCGTTTGAAGATTTTAGCCTTTTTGACTCCTGTGACCTTGAATGAAGGTCAAGGTCATTCATTTGAACAAACTTGGTAGCCCTTCACCCCAGCATGCTACAGGCCCAATATTAGGTCTCTAGGCCTTTTGGTTATTGAGAAGAAGTTGCTTGAATGGAAAGTTGACGCCGGACGGACGGCCGGACGGCCGGACGGCCGGACGGACGACAGACGGACGACGGACGCCGCGCCACGGCATAAGCTCACTTGCCCTTCGGGCAGGTGAGCTAAAAATAGTATACAGCACACCACTTTGCCATCTTACATCAATCCATCAAATTTTCTTTGACAATGACCTACCTTCAGCTAGTCATGACCCAGACCACAGTTGTTTAAAATTGAAACAACTGCATACAGGCAAGCATTTTGGACATAAGTACGAAGAGAATTTTTCTAGGGAACATTAGAAAGCTATTATGCAACTTAAAAGAGAAGACTTTTACGTTTAAGTCAGGATAATAATCTAAAAAATCGTTGAAGAATATTATGAAAGGTTTAACAGTTACACAAATATATCATAACAAAATGTATTGAGTACTTACAGCGTAGTTGTCCATATAATGGACATGGCGTCCTCACTAAACAGAACAAGAAGAGGTTTTCTATCTTCAACCTTACCCTACAACACAGAAATAAAACTTCAAATATTATGCATTCTAACATACCCAAATCTCAATTTTGGCATTTATCAGTTTAAAATGAAATTTTTTTTTGTAAACTTGAAGGAACTTCTCTAATTAAACTTTAAATGCTATATGTTTAAGCCAGTAGAAAATAAAAAAAAGATAAAATTTCAATGATGTACAAAACATAAGCACTACACAAAGTAACATTTCTTTTATATATGTGTGTGTTGATGATCATGCATGGCTGATCAAACTATACCTACCTTTCTGCTAACAATTATTAGTAAACATTCAGCAGCATACAGCTGGAGATTGCTGTTACTAAGCAACAAACAAAGAATTTGGAGCAGCAAGGCATTCTGGGAGAAAATGTGGTCCATGTTGATCCAGTCAAGATAGCCAGCAAGAGTGGTCAAAAGAGCTTGACTGACCCGACAGTTTGACTGACTGACCAGCTGTGCATCTGGGGTGTCCTCCTTCACCTTCAACAGAAGTCAAGGTCACTCAATGTCACCCAACGGCATTGTCAGCTATAATAATTTTGTCCATCTATATATTAAGCTTCTATATTTCAACATATTTTTTACCAGATTTGACATATCAATCCATAAACTCTTTATGACCTTAGATCAGTGACAGTAAAGAACTCCCAGAATGATATTACAATTATTACTTTTCCTTTGGTCAGTACATAATTGCCATCTTGTTGAAATCTAAATGATAGAGAATCTGCATGTCATGACCCAGAAAAGTAGATTTATATACCATTTTCCCTCTCCAATGGACTTTTGTGGATTTTCAAATTTTGAATAATAAAGAATTTTTATCAGACAAGCCAATGCTCAGAAATAAGCCCACCGCTTATTTTTTCAGGTTTTCACTGTACAGTATTGGCACATATACATGTACTACCAATACACATTCTTAAATTTGAGGTTAAAATTTAGGAGTCTCTCCTGAATAGAGAAGGTTATCAAGTATGTAAGCATGATAAAATTATTGAGGACCCTAGTTACCTGGTAGTATTGAAATCCCTATAGCAAATGACGCACAAATGGGCTAAAATGACAATTGGGGTCAGGGGTGATCAAAACATGAGCATGGTACCTGTAAATTGTTTCTTCATCCAATTTCATTCCTTTTTTTGTGTTAGCTATCAAGATTTTCAATATCTTTAGAAAGAATTAACACATTTTTTCATTTGTTTTACAGTGTGTTTTTATAGGCATTAAAAAAACAGAAAATTCTCGATTTTGTGTTGGAATTCTTATCACAGTGAAAGACACCAATTATGTATGGCTGTGTTTACCTCAGCTGTGTGTTGCTGAAGGAGAGTGATGAACAGCTGAAACAAGTCTCCCATGTTTGCCGTCAACCCCTGCATCACACTACGCCGCCGTGCAGCAGGAATTGTCTGAAATACCACCACATCCTCCGCCAAACGAAGGTAGGTCTTCAGGACCAGTTCTGTCTGGGTCGGCTACACAACAATAACAGTAAATTTATTACACCTCAGCAAATGTCAATAACTGCAAACATAAAATACAATAATTATCACACTTTTACATAATATGATAGTTCCTGCGTTAAGCATTATATAACTAATTTTCAGAACATTTTGTACAAGAACACAAAGGGCAATAACTGCGTAAATAAGAAACTGCCAAAAGCATTATGGCTGAATTGAATCTGCTTATAGTTTTTCCCTGTAAGATATAATGCTGTTGTATGGCATTCCCATAACGTTAAGTCTATCCAACACAAAAAGTAAACTAGAAGATCATATAATTCACTGAACAGTAAAATCTTGCATTTACACAACAAAATAACAAACGATGTAAGATAAATTTACAGTATTTATTAAAAAGTTTGCAGATAAGGGGTGCATATCACCTTAGCAGTTACCTCCCTTGGACCGGGTGGGGTATAGCCGTGGGCTATTTGAACCCCGTAATGCTGAAGAGCATGGTGCTGAAAAGCTATGGCCAACAACCCGTTGAGAACATGACTTGGAGGTATGGCTGACCTGAAGCTCATGGGTACCATAGCCTGGTCGCTCAAATGTCCAGGAGTCGGCAAGAGTTGGGAGTTACATCACTTAGGCTTGGGGTTCGACTTGCTGTCTTACCCTGGGCCAGATAGAGTTGATGTATGCAGTCCAGCTAACCCTTGGTTCTGGGGTTGGATTGACCGATTTGTGGTGTATAGCAGTAGTCTGGCATCATTAATAGTCCATGTTATTATGTTATTACATGGTGTCAGTTTACTGCCATAGGCCCAAAGGTTGAAACCGATAAAGTCACAAGCAACCAATTAGATAAAGGTGGCGGTGGGGAGGTGGATGGTATGACTGTTTGTTCGAGCAGTTAGAACAACAATGGCAATTTGGATAGAATTTCTGAGGAGAAATTGACATTAGCCATGTGACCGAGCGTGGTCTTCTGATTGGATCTCTTGACATCCTTACCTTGTTAGTAAGGGGCTGTTTAATTAGAATATGTAAATTAGGTGCAGGAGTGAAACCTCCCTTCATAGATAACCGTAGGGTCAGGGAGGTCATAGATAGAGCCAGACTGGTCAAGACTGGGTGATAAGGGTAATTAGATTCCCCCAAGATGATATCTGCATGCAAGTCTTATCTGTGCCCATTACATTCAGACTGGGAAGTTGCTTTGATAAGGTTTGTTTATCTGAGAGACAGAGAACATAAAGACTAGCAGGTGCTTTGAGTATATATTTGAACATGTGTGCAGTTGACAAGCGGACATGAGATGTCCTTTGATACAGTTTATTTAGCCTTGGCATGACCTGTACTGGTCAGCAAGGAGGAGCATAAATCTCCAAAAGCTTCAAGTGAAGCCATGCAGTATGTTAAATTGACTGTGTTTGGATGACAGGCAGGCCCCATATCTGCTGTGTAAACCTGCCTAATATTTAATATTAGACTTTAATTTACACAACAAAATAACAAACGATGTAAGATAAATTTACAGTATTTATTAAAAAGTTTGCAGATAAGGGGTGCATATCACCTTAGCAGTTACCTCCCTTGGACCGGGTGGGGTATAGCCGTGGGCTATTTGAACCCCGTAATGCTGAAGAGCATGGTGCTGAAAAGCTATGGCCAACAACCCGTTGAGAACATGACTTGGAGGTATGGCTGACCTGAAGCTCATGGGTACCATAGCCTGGTCGCTCAAATGTCCAGGAGTCGGCAAGAGTTGGGAGTTACATCACTTAGGCTTGGGGTTCGACTTGCTGTCTTACCCTGGGCCAGATAGAGTTGATGTATGCAGTCCAGCTAACCCTTGGTTCTGGGGTTGGATTGACCGATTTGTGGTGTATAGCAGTAGTCTGGCATCATTAATAGTCCATGTTATTATGTTATTACATGGTGTCAGTTTACTGCCATAGGCCCAAAGGAGTATGAGAGACATGGTTTATAAGCATGTGATGATACGAGGACCCCAAAGAGGGAATGTAGGGTATGAGACACCTTTATCCCCAGCGCCACCGGGAGAATATGACATAATTGAGAAGATATACAGCAAGTCATAGACAAATTCTGGCAGAATGCCTCAGTATCGAATACAGTTATTGTCCTCAGAGGTACATAGGTGTAAAAGAAAACAGGGTACTACTGTCAATGACTAGTAAACATTTAGTTCGGTTCTGTATCCCAATTCGGAATGTCCAGATGTAATCCTTACAAGAATGCTGGCCTGCATGGCTACAGAATGTGTTCTGTTACCTTCGTTTCTGTTAGTTGTTGAGTATGAGGGCCGTAATAGTACCGTTTAGATATACTCGCCCTAAACGAATACACACATATATCCCATCTGAATGGTGACAGATAAGCACATTTACACACATATAAATCCAATGGAATATGCACATAAATCCTGTGTGAATGATGACAGATTAGCACATCAATATACATGTTAATCCAGTGGAATAATTAGTACTCATTATAGATATACTCGCCCTATAAAGAGTACACACTTAGACTCCTATGAACACAGAAGGCAGCCACTAGGCTACTAAGTATCAGGTGAAATCTTGCACATTTCTGCTTGAGCTTTCCGGAGAATATGATGAGGGGTACGGATGTATCGACAGTAGCTATCCGATTGCCAACGTCCAAGCACTTTGATGAGGTGATTGGGGACATCTGAATGGGCGGCAGTAGTTGCGGCTCCTATTCTGAAGGAATGTCCTGTGTATAGTGAATGATTTAGACCTAGTCGGATCAAGGTCTGTCTTAGTTTGTCAATGAAAACATGTCGAGTCAAGGCAGCAGAATGAATGGAAAATAGGGGGTCCGAAGGACGACAACCATTCATGAATCTTTCTGTTAGCATTCTAATGACAGCGGCTACAGCACATACATGGTGATGGGTGCGGAACAGGTGAATGGTGACTCCTTGACGAAAGGGGTCGGTTTTGGACGCCTTGAGGCGCAATGTCATGCTGTTACTGTCCGGTGCTACTTGAATGTCGCTGATACACAAGTGAATTGAAGAATCAAATGTGTTAGTGGTGCATGTGAATTCTCCGCACCGTAAGAATGCGAAGAAGGCCACACAGCAGGCAGCCTCCATAGTAGTGTCTGTGGCAGGATCGAAAACACCCTGTCGAAATGCTGAGCATAACTTAGACAATATGTTGAAAGTTATGGGGAGTCTAGGTTTTACCGGAGTTCCCTGTAGCTTCTTTAATCCCCGTAATATGGTCTGGAGTCGGTAAAGTGGTAACCCATGAGTATTCACAAGCGGGTTGCTGAGCCCCTGCATAGTACAATGGAACTTAATTCCGTATAAATACAGCTTAATTGTAGAATATTTCAATCTGAGGTTATGATAACAATGAGTCACGAAGAGTATTAATAATTCTTCTGTAACGTTGGTAAACACACTTGCTTGGTCGTTTATACCATTCATGAGGATGAAGTTCTTGAAACAGGAAACACCTGATGTGTAGGTAGTTCTAGTCGAATGAGCCACTGCAGCGTTCCATAGGTCATGCACTGCTGGTTCTAGTATAGAGGCACATTGTCGTAATCCGGAATGGGATTTTGGCTCTTCTTTGCTGCTGGTGCCAAGTCGTGGAACCGGTCCATCTGGAAACGAGATAAGGCATCAGCAATATTATTCTGTTTTCCAGGAATATGCACGGCTGTGAGAACGAAGTTGTGGATAAAAGTACACCAAGTTAAACGTCGCATAAATGGCATGATATAAGCGCATTTAGAACGTCCTTTCCTGATGATATCAACAGTTGCTTGATTGTCACAGTGTAGTCTAATTCTGAGACCTGACCACTTGTGTCCCCATATCATACAGGCCAGTACGATAGGATATAATTCCATGAAAGCAATTGACATTTCAGAACTGTTCAAGGATATTTGATGTGGCCAGTGACCGTGGAACCACTGACCGTCATAAAAAGCACCAAATCCAATTCCTCCTGCTGCATCTGTGTAGAGATTTATATCGTGAGCTAATGTTGTCGTCTCCTGGAGGAAGACTGAATTTCCGTTCCATTGATCTGTGAAAGTATACCACATAAATAAGTCCTGCTGACAGGCCCCAGTAAGTTGTACATGATGATGCAACTGTTTGACTGAGGCGGCAAGATTTAAGAGATAAGATATAAACGAGCGTCCTTGAATGATCACCCGACTAGCAAAGTTCATATGTCCCAAAAGGCTTAATAGTTCGCGCTTTGTGACCTTTTTGCGTTTACAGAAAGATTTGATTGTTTGAGTTATTCTCTGCACTTTATTTGCCGGCAGGCGTGCTTCCATGTTACTAGTGTCCAGAGTGATTCCTAGAAACTCTAAACTCTCAGATGGACCCAATGTTTTGTGAGGAGACACTGGAATATTGAGTGCTGTAAAAACCTTGGACAAAATTGCCATTGTTCGTTCAGCTACCACATTTGGTCTGTCGATTGTAAGAAAGTCATCCAGGTAGTGAATTATGTATTCTATCTGATAGTTAGTTGATAAAATCCAACAGAGAGCGGTTGATAAAAGGTCAAAGATCTTAGGACTGGAACGACACCCAAAAGTGAGTTTGGTATAAAAATAGTACTGTTGTTTCCAGCATATACCGTAGAAAGGCCAGAGTTTTGGAGAAACAGGTATAAGTTTAAAGGCATCTGTTATGTCAAGTTTACACAGCTTGGAGTGTCTTCCTGTATGCTGGATTTGATTTATGGCGTCATCAACACTAATGTACGACAATGAGTATTCCTCTTTAGCAATTAATTCGTTGATGCTGTTACCTTCGGAGTCATGGGGGGCAGAAAGGTCCACGATTAGACGTTTCTTGTCAGAGTACTTCCCTGTCGCTATTCCAATTGGGTTAATCCTGTATATATCAAAAGGGGGTTCTGTATAAGGGCCAATTAAGAATTTCTTGTTAACTTCGCTAGTTATAAGTTCATCGACGATGTCTGGTTCAGAAGTGGCACTTTTTAAGTTCTTGCAGATTAGAGATGTCTCTGGTAATGCAGACATTCCAGTGTCAAAGCCGTCTGATAATCCAGAAATCAAAGACTGCACAAAGTTCTTATCAGGGTGGTTTTTTAGTTCTCTCTCCAGTGCTGCTATATTGATAGGAGTTGACGCCTTGAAATCCTGGAGGTTAGCCTTTTGTCATTGTTTAGCTGATTCGTTGGTTTTATGTGTTTTAGCAGATTTAATTGAAGATTTCTTAATGTGAAGATAGGGGCAATTGTCACGGTTACAGCCATCTTGGTCGTTGTAATTGTTGCAGACCTCTTTACCATGGTGAATGACCCTGGTCCTTCCTTTACTGTCCGTGTTGCTGTCCCCATTCCTATTGTTTCCTTTATGGTTTTTTGCTGATGATCCTAGTCCATTCAAAATGAGAGGACAGAAGTCTTCGGTATGATTCATGTTGTTGCACAGTTTGCAGCTGTTACTCCGAAATCCGGAACATATCGTGGTGTAAAGTTGATTGTCCCGAATCGCCCAGTTGACCTTAATGCCACGCTGGTGTAATAGTGCTGCGGCCCTAGTGGCGAAAGCTTTATGGTATTCATAGAATACAGAACCAGGGTATGTTGTGGCTAGTTCTACTATGTCTCGCTCGTAGATGTCTAGCTCCTGTCTGCGATTAGGGTAATATTCGCACATGATGCTCCTGTATATCGAGAAGGCCCTGACAAACTCTCCGAGGGTGAGAGATTTACATAGACGTGGGTCTGTTTGGAGCGGGACAGTACGCCCCCCAACTTCAGTGAATCGATTGTAGCGAGTGCAATCATAGTCATAAGATGGCAGTAATAGTAGAGCTAAGTTGACGTCCTTACCTTCTATTATCTGCTGGCGTATGGCTTGAGGTACGACTTCTATTGATGGCAGAGATTCTGATGAAATTCCTGTCTGTTGTAGAAGGATAGCAGGCTGAGGCACATACTTGTTTGGTATGCCTCCTGCTACAGCTGGGGGCTCTAAGGTCGGTGAGGTTGGTGAGGTTGGTGAGGTTGTTGAGGTCGCAGTCAGGACATGACCTGGTACAGCTGGGGCCTGTCCGACTGCTACTGTATTTTGGCACAGTATTAATTGCTCCAGCCTGGTAACATGTGCTTGTAGAGCCTTCATTGCCTCATTTGATGGGAGATTCCTGCTGTGGTAGCCAGGCTGTGTAAGGTCATTCTCAGTAGGTGGCGTAACATCACTGTTACCATCACTAACACTGGTATTATTTTCTTTGTACAGTTTGACCAGCATTGTTTTTGTAAAACCACATGGTGGTCTGATGTTCTGCTCCAGCAGTCGTGTCCTTAGTTCACCTATAGTCCAGTTTTCTGGCTTATTAGGGTCCCAGTTGCTGTCATTACCACCTGTCGTACTGACAGCAGAATTAAGAGTGTCATTAATGTCTTCAGGTGCCCTTCGTTTGCGCCCACGAGGTTGACCTTTTCCACGTCCTGACATATCTTTAACTGATGAGTGTTTTAGAAGAATGTCTTGCTGAGGATGTAACTGTTAAGTTGTGACAATTTCGGTGAATGGATGAAGTTGTAGTAGTCTCTGATGAGAGGCCAATAAAACACAGAGAGTTTTGGAATATGACTGTTTGTTCGAGCAGTTAGAACAACAATGGCAATTTGGATAGAATTTCTGAGGAGAAATTGACATTAGCCATGTGACCGAGCGTGGTCTTCTGATTGGATCTCTTGACATCCTTACCTTGTTAGTAAGGGGCTGTTTAATTAGAATATGTAAATTAGGTGCAGGAGTGAAACCTCCCTTCATAGATAACCGTAGGGTCAGGGAGGTCATAGATAGAGCCAGACTGGTCAAGACTGGGTGATAAGGGTAATTAGATTCCCCCAAGATGATATCTGCATGCAAGTCTTATCTGTGCCCATTACATTCAGACTGGGAAGTTGCTTTGATAAGGTTTGTTTATCTGAGAGACAGAGAACATAAAGACTAGCAGGTGCTTTGAGTATATATTTGAACATGTGTGCAGTTGACAAGCGGACATGAGATGTCCTTTGATACAGTTTATTTAGCCTTGGCATGACCTGTACTGGTCAGCAAGGAGGAGCATAAATCTCCAAAAGCTTCAAGTGAAGCCATGCAGTATGTTAAATTGACTGTGTTTGGATGACAGGCAGGCCCCATATCTGCTGTGTAAACCTGCCTAATATTTAATATTAGACTTTAATTGACATTGATGCAAGACGCTTACCCTTCCGGACCACCTGGTATTATTCTCCTTGTACTTTTCAGGAGTCTCCATGCAAATCTTTATTTTTGTTTATATTCAGCTCTCGTTAAATCAATTTTGAATGATAGTTTTGTTATTATGTTGGTACTCTTTGTTTTTCTGATTCACATAACTCAACTGCTAGAACTTATCTGGCATACTAAGGCAATTAGATACAAAATTAAATTAATGCATTGACAAATATTAACCTACACCAACACTATCCAACTCTGATTTCAAATCAAAACTTACTCCCATCAAACAAAGGTCATAGAGGTCTTTGAGGAGTAATGGCCAATTTTGCGGCCATTCTCGTTTGATGAGTTCCACTGTGATCCGAGATACTCCATCTTTGATGTGATATTCCTCCTCCAGAATATTGGCTGTCCCCTAAATACGAAAGTAAAAACTGCTTCTAGAATCTAGATAAGTGACCATATGACTGCCCCCTAAATATAAATGTATGCCCCACTGCTTCTAGAATCTAGTTAAGTGAACAATTATGACCACCCCATAATCCAGATAGTTGAAAAAATGGCTATCTCCTAAACTCAAAAGAATGACATTTGATTAAGTCTCACCTGCTTCTCTTTGTCTGCATGGAAGCTTTTAAGTAAATTTAAAATTCACTTTCTGTTATTCTCAAAAGATGACATTTTTACCCTCAAAAATCACACTTTCATTGAAGTGATAAGAGAACATATCTGATACATTACAGAACTAGTTTTCAATTTGACTATAAACTTTAGACAATTTGAAAGCAATTGAAGTTTTATAATAATTTCTCAAAATTTGAGGTTTTTAACTCCAAAATGTACACACAAAATCACATAATCTTTATGATGGATTAGCAGGTTTGGTTGGAATAACATCAATGTTACTTTTTTAGTAACTGAGCTTAATGAACTTTACAGTTATTATAAGTATCTCTTATTTCTAGATTGACAGGACTATCAAATCGGGACGATATTCAATAAATGATGTGCGTGCTAAGAATTTAGTCTAGGTCAGTGGAAACTTAATCTAGGTCAGTGGATACGTAGTCTTGGTAGGGACTTACTAGTCTTGGTTAGAGGGGAACTTACTGTAGTCTAGGTCAACTAAAACTTAGTCTCGGTAATTAGCGGGAAACTTAGTCTAGGTCAGTGGAAACTTAATATTGGTTAGTGGGAAACTTAGTATTGGTTAGTGGGAACTTAGTCTAGGTCAGCAGGAAACTTAGTCTAGGTCAGTGGATTCTTAGTCTTGGTTAGTGGGGAACCTAGTCTAGGTCACCGGGAAACTTAGTCTAGGTCACCAGAAAGCTTTGTCTATATATAAGTCAGCCTAAACTTAATATGTAGGAGATCTAGGATACATTACATGTGCAATGAATTCCAGTGCATTTCTCTTCAGGACTTCCTTCTCATCTGCTGATAATACTTGCCATCTAAATCTATAAACAAAGAAAAACGTATCAATGATATTCCACATTCATCTTTTATCATGGATACTTTTAAGTAAATCAAACACAAAAACCATATAATCATAATGATTAATAATTTTAATAATAATTGAGAGGTTTTTTTTATACTTCTAGCCTATATCACAGCAACACCGCCATCTCAAAGTGGTTCACAAATTATTTGTGTACATATATGTATGATACCATACTGTAGATGAACAAATCAGAACTAGCCTACAGGTAAAGATAGGCAGGTGATTTATATACAGATGCCTACACCTCACGCATACATGATGGTGGTCAGTATAGACAGGTGACTACACAATGATGGTTACATGATGGTGGTCATTATAGACAGGTGACTACACAATGATGGTTACATAATGATGGTCACTATAGACAGGTGACTACACAATGATGGTTACATGATGGTGGTCAAAATAGACAGGTGACTACAAAATGAGTGCTACAGGATGGTGGTGTCGGATACTCATGACAGATTACTACAAAATGAGTACAGTACTATATAATGGTGGTCACTATAAACAGGTAACTACACAATTACAAAATGAGGGATACATGATGGTGGTCACTTAGACAGGTGACTGCATTGATTGGTACCTGGTGGTGGTCACTATAGACAGGTGACAATACAAAGAATGCTACATGCTGGTGGTTGCTATAGACAGGTTACTACAAAATGAATGCTACAGGATGGTGGTTACTAAAGACAGGTTACTACACTATGAATGCTTCACAATGGTGATTACAATAGGCAGGTTAATATGTAATGAAAGCAACAGGATGGTGGTTACTATAGACAGTGACTACACAATGAATGCTACAGGAAGTTAGTTACTGTAGACAGGTTACTACACAATGAAAGCCACAGGATGGTGGTTACTATAGACAAGTTAATACACATTACATGTACAATGGTTGGTTTTTATTCAATAAATACAGGATGGTTGTCACGATAAACAGGCAACTGCTAAATGGTTGGTTTATGATTTAATATTGGTCACTAGACAGTTAATATTCAATAATGAATAAATGATTGTCTTCACTATAGACAGGTGACTTTTTATTTGTGATGAAATGATGGTCTTTATAAACAGGTGAATACACATTGATGGATTCATGATGAAGGTCACTGAAGACAGGAAACTCTTAATTGATGGATATTTGCATATTCCTTAATGAGGATATGCCTATCATTGTGATCCTTATAGACAGAAGATATACATAGAAAATACATAATTACCTGTTGTAATTGACACTAATTGAAATCAATGACAATTGATTATAATTGAATCGGTTTCACTAACTAATCCAGAAAATTCTCTAAGCAGTTCATCTGACAAACTATCTAATTAGCAGTTATAAATCTACTCCATAGCGTAGTCACAGCTTTGGAGTAGGTTTTGTATCCGGTAAATATAAAATTGCATACATTATTTTCAACAGATGAACTGCTTAGAGAATTTTCTGGAATGATTAAGTGGATAATGGACAGCATAGCCAGTTGATTTTTAATTATAACAATATATCAATTAGACACCATTAATTGCAATTTATAAGATTGCGCGTAGTTGATTTTTAATTATAACAATATATCAATTAGACACCACTAATTGCAATTTATAAGATTGCGCGTATACGTGAGAGATGTGAAATACACATTGTAAAATATTGTTACAGAAAGTAATTCTTACTTGATGGCATGTTCCAGCAGCTGAAGTCCAAAGTGTCTGACGATTGATGAGTTCTGTCTCTGCGACAGAGCTAGTCCACAGTTGATGCATAATGGAGATGTCTCTTTAAATTCTTCACATATCTGTGTACAATCAAATGCTTTGTACAGTTAAATGAATGTTCAGTTGAGAGGATTTTCATATATTGTTTGTATAATATCTAACAGTGAATTGACGTTTTGAGTTTGAGATTTCACAGCATCTTTTATGCCATTGTGTGTAATAATAAGTTATAGTGTATCACAATTTTGTCACGATGGTTTTTGGCAAAGAATAATTGGTAGGGCCCTATGATATTAGCAAAAACTTATAAAATACTTCCTATACACGATATATCCTTATCATCATAATCTGGTCGTGAGTTAAAGTGAGTATATAAATAAATATAAGTGCAGTCACATTTTATCCTTCATTTCTATTTTGTTGTTTGTTTTGTTTTAAATTTAATTATTACCTTGTGTGCCGACATTCTATCTGTAGCACTAGCGGTAGGATTCATAATTGTCTCCACTGCAGCAGTCAGCGTCGGAATTATTTGTGATAACTCCATTTTCACTTTCAATTATAATTGTCACCAGATTTTCTATCCAATTCAGCTACTGTCAAGTCGTTCATAACCACGCGTTCCCGGGAACAGGCTTTAACATAACGGAAGTTGTTTCAGAGTTACTGCCCTTTAAAACTTTAAAACCAGTTGCAACTTCCTTTTTCACAAGACAAGCACGATTTTTGTTTCTTCCACGAGACAGTGTTCAGGTATAAGTACTATTTTTTGTGCACAGTCAGACCAAATTGTTTTCCTACTATATATCACGGATACCTAATTCAAACTGGGATTGAATCACACCAGAATGATTAAGATAACAGTGTCTGTGAAAATGAAAGTAAGTTCGGTCTTTTGCCAAAAGTTTTGTGGGAACATGCATGGACAACTAAGAGAATCCTTCATATTTCGACGTAATCCCCCCTCCCCCTCCCCCGTCATTGCTTTATCAAATATCTTAGCATGGTGTAGGACCCTAGTCAATTTTAATACAAATATACATATGTGGCGGGTTTTAATTACAAATAGTGTACCGTCTGGTTTTATATTAATTATTTTGGTAAAAAAAAACAATGTGAAAAACTCAATTAAGACAGTTATATGGTTTTACATGAATACAAATAGCTGTCTTTTATCATGAAATTTATTAATACAACACTATTTTCACTAGCGGATCCAGGGGGTGGGGTCCTGGGGCGAAGATTTTTTTTTATAGCCTTAATAAAAAAACTCCTATGCCAACGTTAACCCTTTCGTGATTGTGAATTAGATATAGATTTGTATAAAGTGTTTAACTTTCTTAAATTTTTTTTTTTGTTATTTTACAGAAAAGGTCATTGAGGAGACCAGCTGCTCATCTGATGGTTATAATTCAAACCTGATGGTAGGATTGATTACAAGAAAATGTCATACCAAGGTTTTTATCCTCACCGAATGATACAGAAAGCACAGGACACCCTGTCACGCAGCATATGGAATTCAAATAATCGTTTCATTAAACAAGTCCTTTTCAAATGCGGAGCAAATTCATATGGAGACCCCCGATTCCATTCTAAATATACACCTGTTCCCTCACAACAACTTATGGCATGAGGATGCATTGAAGTATAAGTATACCTTTCCATGGTCTGAGGGGTATGATGAAGGTCATAATGGCTACAACTCAGACAGATCAAGCGATTCTGATGATCCTGCAATACCTGAAACCAGAGGAATCCCTCATAACAATTTATGGCAGGATGATACATTGGGAATGGGAATGACAGAATGTGGATATACAGATTTTACAGATTCGGCAGCATCAGGGAGCTCTGCATTAGGCAAAAATTGTCCAACATCAAGAGTATCCAAAAAAGACAAAAAGGATCAGAAAAATGAAGGTGAATCATCTAATGATGATACAATAGTTGTTTCTGATGCTGATCATGAGCAGCTGGTAGACCTAACAAATGACAGTGATGGTGAATCAAGAAATACAGTGATGGAGACACCAAATCAAAACAATGCAGAAAAAAGAAATCCTAAAAGGAAACGTCCCAGCAGCAATGAATCTCCTGAGAAGAATTGCATTGATACAGCAGGCATTCGACCACCTGTTTCTAAGAAACAACGTGTTAAGTGCAGTCAAGGCCTGGTGTGTGATTATTGTGGTCATGTGGTGATCTACAGGTCAAATCAACAGAATCACGAGGCTGCCGAAGTGATGAAATGTCATTTCACCGATAAAAAACATAACTCAGCAAGTTTAGCAAAAATTCTAATGTCAGGTAAACACACTGGTATAGCTGAAGCCATTCTCAGAGAGGGTATTCTAATGACTTGCAGAGACAAACATGTTGCGCTAGTCAACAAGGTAGTTCCAATGTGTCCGAAAAAGGGTTGTAACCAAGTACATGAGACCATATGGGCATGTGCAAAACACTATGAAATGTGTCATTTCCGTCAAAGCACTAACATATATGGCTTAGCAAAAGTTGTTTCTTATAGAACTATTATGTTCCCAACCACTGATGTTTGCAGGAAGTGTGCTTTATCTTTCCCTTCTGCATCAGCTGTACACAAACATTGGGAAAATACAGGATGTCTGAAAGGCAATACACCAAATAAGAAGGGTGAAGTGAAATTGTATTTCTGTCCATACTGTAGTCTACTTCATTTCAACTTCGGCGATTGCAGAATGCACATCAAGTACAAGCATATGATCAATGGGGATGCTTCCATGCATGTGATAGTTATCGAAGCTACAACTAATCAACTAGAGCTGTTGCCTGTAGAACCAAGGTCTGCTGAGGCTCAAGCATTTTTTGAAAGGACTGTCTTGAAAGCCATGAGAAAAAGTGCCAAAATGTATGGCTTCGGCAGTAAACCATCTAAAAGAAAACTGAAAGCAGAACAGGAAAGATATGAAGGAAAACCCTCAGAGATGAACGGAAATACAAAAGCAGACAAAGATTATGCAGCTTTTCAAAAACATTTGTAATTATATCTTGTGTAGATCATGTATAAGTTGACATAAAATACACATGTACACCCCACACACTTTTGGTAGTAATCAGCATGTGCTATTTGAACAGTCTTTGCTTTGGAAAACATAATTATGTAACCCAGTGTACATGTGCAGACTAATTTTTTAAAATAGCAAAATCGAAATACAAGGAAAAGGTTTTCTCACCTTTTAGTATACATATGTAAATTGATATCAGAAAATCTATTCTTCAGGGGAAATTCAATAAAAGCGCTTAAAACGAAATTGTAAGGTTTGATAACAGTGAATTCTGAGACATCTCCAGACATTTATTGATTCAGTAGCAGTGTAGACATGTCACACATTTCTTGGTTCAGTATAACGATGGCGACATGTACATCTCCCTGATATTTATTGGATCAGTAACTTAACAGTGGAGGCATGAACCTCCAGACACTTATTGGATCAGTAACAGTGGAGACTTATCGAACATTTATTGTGTCAGTAACAGTAGAGACACCTCCACACATTTTTATTGATTCAGTAACAGTGGAGACATATCACACATTTATTGGTTCAGTAACAGTAGAGACACCTCCACACATTTATTGATTCAGTAACAGTGGAGACATATCACACATTAACTGGTTCAGTAACAGTAGAGACACCTCCACACATTTATTGGTTCAGTAACTGGAGACATCTCCACACATTTATTGGTTCAGTAACAGTGGAGACACCTCCACACATTTATTGGTTCAGTAACTGGAGACATATCACACATTAACTGGTTCAGTGACAGTAGAGACATCTCCACACATTAAATGGTTCAGTAACAGTAATACATCTCCACACATTAACTAGTTCAGTAACAGTGGAGGAACATATCACACATTAACTGGTTCAGTAACAGTAATACATCTCCACACATTAACTGGTTCAGTGACAGTAGAGACATCTCCACACATTAACTGGTTCAGTAACTGGAGACACATCACACATTAACTGGTTCAGTAACAGTTGAGACACCTAACATATTTATTGGTTCAGTAACAGTGGAGACACCTCCGCACATTAACTGGTCCAGTAACAGTAATACATCGCCACACATTAACTGGTTCAGTAACAGTTGAGACATATCACACATTAACTGGTCCAGTAACAGTGGAGACTCCTGCACTCATTTATTGGTTCGATTCAGTAACAGTAATACATCTACACACATTAACTGGTTCAGTAACAGTGAGGATATATCACACATTAACTGGTTCAGTAACAGTGGAGACATCTCCACACATTAACTGGTTCAGTAACAGTAGAGACATCTCCACACATTAACTGGTTCAGTGACAGTAGAGACACCTCCACACATTAACATTTATTGGTTCAGTAACTGTGAGGATATATCAGACGTACATATTATTGAAGACATTTAATTTGTTGAGGCATCATGATGATCACAACAGTAACAATTTAACAATTCTATGAGAAATACTATTGTGTTGATATTTGTGTTTTGTCCTGTTCATGTTATGAACTTTGTTTCTGTTACCTTGCTGAAGGGAACATATTGTTGGTCCTGTTATAAGGACTTTTAATTGATGACTGTTGGAGGGAAACGCTAATTGGTCTTAATCTTATGAAGAAACACTTCTCCTGTTGATTGTATTTGTTAATGAACATTGAATGATTAGTTGTCCTTAAGCTTGTTGGCCTTGTTACATTTTTAGCTCACCTGCCCGAAGGGCAAGTGAGCTTATGCCATGGTGCGGCGTCCGTCGGCCGTCCGGCCGTCCGGCGTCAACTTTTTCATTTAAACAACTTCTTCTCAATAACCAAGAGGCCCAGGAACTTCATATTGGGCCTGTAGCATGCTGGGATGAAGGGCTACCAAGTTTGTTCAAATAAATGACCTTGACCTTCATTCAAGGTCACATTGGTCAAATAGGCTATAATCTTCAAACAACTTCTTCTCAATAACCAAGAGGCCCAGGGACTTGATATTGAACCTGTAGCATGCTGGGGTGAAGAGCTACTAAGTTTGTTCAAATAAATGACCTTGACCTTCATTCAAGGTCACATGGGTCAAATAGGCTATAATCTTCAAACAAATTCTTCTCAATAACCAAGAGGCCCAGCGACTTGATATTGGTGCTGTAGCATGCTGGGGTGAGGGGCTACAAAGTTTGTTCAAATAAATGACCTTGACCTTCATTCAAGGTCACATTGGTGAAATAGGCTATAATCTTCAAACAACTTCTTCTCAATAACCAAGAGGCCCAGGGACTTGATATTGGGCCTGTAGCATGCTGGGGTGAGGGGCTACAAAGCTTGTTCAAATAAATGACCTTGACCTTCATTCAAGGTCACATTGGTGAAATAGACTATAATCTCCAAACGACTTCTTCTCAATAACCAAGAGGCCCAGGGACTTGATATTGGGCATGTAGCATGCTTGGGTGAAGGGCTACCAAGTTTGTTCAAATAAATGACCTTGACCTTCATTCAAGGTCACATTGGTCAAATAGGCTATAATCTTCAAACAACTTCTTCTCAATAACCAAGAGGCCCAGGGACTTGATATCGGGCCTGTAGCATGCTGGGGTGAAGGGCTACAAAGTTTGTTCAAATAAATGACCTTGACCTTCATTCAAGGTCACATTGGTCAAATAGGCTATAATCTTCAAACAACTTCTTCTCAATAACCAAGAGGCCCAGGGACTTGATATTGGGCCTGTAGCATGCTGGGGTGAGGGGCTACAAAGTTTGTTCAAATAAATGACGACCTTCATTCAAGGTCACATTGGTGAAATAGACTATAATCTTCAAACGACTTCTCAATAACCAAGAGGCCCAGGGACTTGATATTGGGCATGTAGCATGCTTGGGTGAAGGGCTACAAAGTTTGTTCAAATAAATGACCTTGATCTTCATTCAAGGTCACATGGGTCAAATAGGCTATAATCTTCAAACAACTTCTTCTCAATAACCAAGAGGCCCAGCGACTTGATATTGGTGCTGTAGCATGCTGGGGTGAGGGGCTACAAAGTTTGTTCAAATAAATGACCTTGACCTTCATTCAAGGTCACATTGGTGAAATAGGCTATAATCTTCAAACGACTTCTTCTCAATAACCAAGAGGCCCAGGGACTTGATATTGGGCCTGTAGCATGCTGGGGTGAAGGGCTACAAAGTTTGTTCAAATAAATGACCTTGACCTTCATTCAAGGTCACATGGGTCAAATAGGCTATAATCTTCAAACGACTTCTTCTCAATAACCAAGAGGCCCAGGGACTTGATATTGGGCCTGTAGCATGCTGGGGTGAAGGGCTACAAAGTTTGTTCAAATAAATGACCTTGACCTTCATTCAAGGTCACATGGGTCAAATAGGCTATAATCTTCAAACGACTCCTTCTCAATAACCAAGAGGCCCAGGGACTTGATATTAGGCCTGTAGCATGCTGGGGTGAAGGGCTACAAAGTTTGTTCGAATAAATAACCTTGACCTTCATTCAAGGTCACATGGGTCAAATAGGCTATAATCTTCAAACGACTTCTTCTCAATAACCAAGAGGCCCAGGGACTTGATATTGGGCCTGTAGCATGCTGGGATGAAGGGCTACAAAGTTTGTTCAAATAAATGACCTTGACCTTCATTCAAGATCACATGGGTCAAATAGGCTATAATCTACAAATGACTTCTTCTCAATAACCAAGAGGCCCAGGGACTTGATATTGGGCCTGTAGCATGCTGGGGTGAAGGGCTACAAAGTTTGTTCAAATAAATGACCTTGACCTTCATTCAAGGTCACATTTGTCAAATAGGCTATAATCTTCAAACGACTTCTTCTCAATAACCAAGAGGCCCAGTGACTTGATGTTGGTCCTGTAGCATGCTTGGGTGAAGGGCTACAAAGTTTGTTCAAATAAATGACCTTGACCTTCATTAAAGGTCACATGGGTCAAATAGGCTATAATCTTCAAACAACTTCTTCTCAATAACCAAGAGACACAGGGACTTGGTACTGGGTCTGTAGCATGCTTGGGTGAAGGGCTACCAAGTTTGTTCAAATAAATGACCTTGACCTTCATTCAAGGTCACATGGGTCAAATAGGCTATAATCTTCAAACGACTTCTTCTCAATAACCAAGAGGCCCAGGGACTTTATATTGGGCCTGTAGCATGCTGGGGTGAAGGGCTACAAAGTTTGTTCAAATAAATGACGTTGACCTTCATTCAAGGTCACATGGGTCAAATAGGCTATATTCTTCAAACAACTTCTTCTCAATAACCAAGAGGCACAGGGACTTGGTATTGGGTCTGTAGCATGCTTGGGTGAAGGGCTACCAAGTTTGTTCAAATGAATTTCCTTGACTTTCACTTAAGGTCATATTGGTCAAATAGGCTATATTCTTCAAATGACTTCTTCTTAATAACCAAGAGGCCCAGGGACTTGATATTGGGCCTGTAGCATGCTTGGGTGAAGGGCTACAGTGTACAAAGTTTGTTCAAATGAATGACCCTTGGCCTATATTTAAGATCACGGGTGAAATCGGCTTAAATCTGTAAACAATAATTTTGCGATAGCCAAGAGCCTCGTAGACCAGATATTAGGCCAATAAAATGCTGGAATGAAGGACTAGAAAATTTATTAATATGAATAAACCTAGCTTACTATGATAATCAGCATAGTATCTGTAGAAATGAACTCAATCAACTTTAAAGTTGCTGTAGAGCCAGGTGAGCGATACAGGCCCATTGGGCCTCTTGTTAATTTAAAGGAGATTGTATTCCTGACAATTTCAATTTGCAACACAAGAACTGATTGTACCCTTTTTATTATATCATTAATGTTAAAAATTCCATTTATGCTATGCTAGATTAAAATGTTCAACTTAAGCTCGCCAACCCTAGAGCAATAAACTTATGCCTTAGCGTGGCATCTGTCGTCAATCTGTTCTCCCACATCACTTTTTCCCTTTAAATGCCATAATCAAAAGGTCCAGGGTCATGATATTTGGAAATGACATTTTGCCAAAAGAATACCATGAATGAATGCTAATGTGATAAAACCTTCAAACACTGCTATATGTAAATTTCTGAATATCAAAATCCCAGGGTTATGATATCGATATTTGCTATAGAAAGGTATTAAAATGTGGCTTGAATTTTAAACCCAACTGGCCTGATCACCAAGTGAGCTTACGCTGTGGTGTGGCATCTGTCATCTGTCTGTCATCCGTTCTCCGGCATCCATCCATAAATTCCTCAGATGACACCAAGAAAGTTCGCATAAAGAAATTATCTTGAACAGTATTTTAAGTCACAGAGGTCAAATTTGTTCAACCATATGAAGGAATTAAGATTAATTGAAAGGCCTAGAGTCAAATTCTTTTGATTAAATGAAAGTCAGAGAATCGTCAAACATGTGAATACAAGATTAGCAATGCAGGCCTGCCCATTGGGCCTCTCCATTTCTCAAGCTGCAAAACAGGTGATTGATACAGGCCCTAATGAGCCTCCTATTGTATTATGGCTCTTTGTGAAGGGCTTACCGGTAAACTCATTGCTTTCAAGCATTATTCACTCGGCTTTAGCACACTATTGGATGATAGTGAGCTTTTAAGTGTGTCTTTTATACAAAGATGAAAATTGATGCAAAGAAATAATTGATAATTGTGCAAGAAAGATATTATTTTTGGACTTCAGTGTAGATTTGAAATATATGATGGTATAGATTGGTAATTGTTGAACATATATGTATTGCAAGATATTAAAAAACGTTAACAATTTTGACTAAAAAAACATTGAGATATACATTCCAGCCTTTGGCTGGGGTGATTTATGTACTGGAAGTACATTTATAGAAACGATATGTTTCAGAATTTTTGGAAATTTATAAAAGAAAGATCAGGAATTACATGTTATTGTTTATGGAATAAAATAAATAAGTTAAAATGATGTTTTTGTTATAATTAATCGGAAGCACTTAGTGTAAATGATTACATATGTATTTCAAACGAAAGCCAAATTTAAAAAAAATTGCAGTTTATTTGGGAACATTTGTTCCCAATTCAACAATTTTCCATTGATTCCCTGGCCTACATTGTCTCCAGTGTATAGATGATGTCATATTAAATAGAGAGATGTTCCTAGATTAGGAGTAAATATAATCACAAAGACCCTTCAGCTACCCGATAGTAATATAATGGATACGTAATCAAAAAGTGGTAGCAATGACAGGCAGTTTGGAATATCTCTCTAAAATTACCAGTCTCTCAGGATGAACAGAATCTTCTGTTGGAATAATAAGATTACACTCAACATTTACTGATATTGTGGCTTTTGAAAGATTTTTTTTTAACACTGAATAGAAATATATTTTTGTCAACCACCTCAGCAAAGTTGGGGAGAGTGGGGCTGATGATCAAAGCTGAATGTCACTTGGTCAAGGTCAAGATGGTTTCCTAACTGGTAAAAACATGTTATGAAGTAATTTGAAGTCCTAAAAAATTAAACTAGAATGAGTTAACTGACCAAGGTTTAAGGTTACTTGATGAAAGGTCAAGGCAAACATTTCTATTTCTTACCTAGTTAACATTTTGTTAGACAAAATGATGCAAACTTGGAATTGATCAAGTGTTTAATTTCAGTAATGTGACCTTGACTCTTAAGGATTGTGGGAGGTACTGTAGTTGTGATCTATAATTTGTGATTAGTGTTTCTTATAAGTTCTCATTAATACTGTTTTCACTAAATTTATCATCAAGCTACCAATGGAATATCTTGTTTGCCTCCAGGTTTTAGGATCAGGAACATAAACTGTTTTAAGATTGTGGTGAAACTTGGCATTCATGTTTTGATTTTTCATTACCCATCAGTATTCACTTGTAATTCAGTTGACTTAGTGAAGTAAAGAGACCAACAGGCATTTTTTTGTATCGCTATTTGCAGCTAAAGTTTTGCTTTTTTGCACATGCTTAGATATTGTGATGAAACTTATGCCATTTCCCATTTGTCCATAACTTTGCATAATCGATTTGAGATGGACAAAAATTAGCATTTAAATAATGTGAAAATTCCCTAAAAGAACATGCTGCTATTTGGTTAGCCTGAACCCAATATTTATACTTGTATATAGCATATGCTTGTTCAAGAAGAGAAATGGAATTATCGGTCATAAGTTAAAAAGTCCATAGATCAAACATTTTATACATTTGTATTTCAAAAGCTGACATCAAGATCCTTCCCCGAAATGAAGAGCAATATTATAGTAAAAGGCACGTTAGATAAGGTGTTGGAGAATTTAGAATGAGTTTTTCTTAGACAGGTATCATAGATGACATACAATGTCTCTTCTGCTTTAAATTAATCGTAAGCTTGTACTGTATGATTTTCAAAACCAACAACATAGTACCATCTTGCAATGAACTGAATTACTGAAAAGGCAACTTCATATGAACAAAATCAAGACTTACACACACACTATTGAAAAAGTACCAGGAGAATAAGACCAGGTGTTCCTGAAGACAAAGAGTCCTCTACATTATTGATAATATCTGCTATGTAAGCCAGATTCCAATCTATACAATGCAACACTCTCAAAATGAGTCATGGTCCTGACAATGAAACCACTCTTAGTTTGGTTTGTTTTTGTTTAACGTCCTATTAACAGCCAGGGTCATTTAAGGATGTGCCAGGGTTTGGAGGTGGAGGTAACGCGGAGAAAAACCTACAGGCCTACGGTCAGTACCTGGCAACTGCCCCACGTAGGTTTCGAACTCACAACCCAGAGGTGGAGGTCTAGTGATAAAGTGTCGGGACACCTTAACCACTCGGCCACCGCGGCCCCTGAAACGAAACCACAAGACATATCAACTTCCCAATGAGATCATAATGTTGATCATTAAACTTTCCTTTATCTTCATCAACCTCAAGTTCTCAAAATAATGTGCTGTAATTGTCTGTGGTCAACCCCTAACACCAAAACCAAGATATTTGGATATTAAATCAACTCGGATACATGTGTAAGTAAAATGCTAGGTTGTGAAAACAGGAATGATACAGTCAAGAAAGGGAAAGTATGGAGGGAGAGAGGAACCATCACATCGATCATACAGCTTAGCTGCCAGGTGCTCCTTTTATGTTTACAACACATCATCAATTTTTTCTTCTTGTTCTTGTTAATAGTTTGAGCTGAATTTTTCAAGATTATTTAAAAGCAAAATATCACAACAAGTGTATTCATTGAAACTTTAATGTTTATTAGTTGTGTATCTGCATAATAATTTTTAAAAGTCACAAATGCATTTAATGATGACATCAGAAAAATTCCCAATTTCCAACTACGGTAAAATTTGACGGTGTTGTAAAGACACAAATTATTATAAAGTAATTCATGTTCCCCAGTAAAATTATAGTCGATGAAACTGGAAATCTTTCAAGACAAATTAATACACATTCTTAAATGACATTGCTGACACTAGCAAAGAAAGTCACAGGCTAAGACCTTTTACCAAATGAAAGGCAATGACATCTATTGTGACCAGAACCTCAAGTCACAGATTAAATGTTTCATAAAAAAAAAGCTAATAGCCTTTCTATCTCTGATGATGATATAATGAGAGAATCAATACCTAAGTTTTTCCAAATTGCAATTCACAATGGGAAACTACCGATTGATTACGGGGAATCTTTGAGGCAGTGCTCCACTCTCTATATGTATAAGAGGCACAGAAAATATGTCCTACACCCATGCACAACCTGGCCTGGATCACCAAGTGACCTTTGAAGAGTGGCGATCAAAGCCTCGCATCAGAAGCCTCAAGTCGATCAGAGACGTACTGTTTGCTGCCATGAGGACAAAAACGGAGTGGGCAAAATTACAACATAATCTATGACTTACAGAGTAAACGTGGTTCTGTTAGACAGCAATAAAAGAGAGCTTTAATGTGAAAACTCACCACGAATTAGTAATGAAGTCTCTTGGTTTTTGATAATTTTTAGCACCCATACTCCTCTTCCATAATGTTAGAGTCAAATACCCGATACTATACCTGTATACAGTTTTATTAAGTAATAATGATGTGTAACAAACTACATGAAGTCTACTGAAGATATGATGACTGTATTCTAAACATTATGATATGTAAGTTAATAATGGATAACTTGGGCATTATACTATACCCTGAACACAAAATAAAAGCATAGAACTCTCATAAAAAATAAATGGATTAAAGTTAACATAGATGTACATTACTGCATCTGTTTATAATCACATCTGAATAAAAAATATAATTGTCTCTACAAAAATCCACATCCATTAGACATTTCTGGCTTCATTAAATTTATACAAAAATAAGCCCCTGTCCACAAATATGTTTTTATAAATTTTTCGCAGAATCAGTAATTTTGAAATAATAAGCTAAAAGTGATTCACAAATAGGCCTTCCCCTTATCTAAAGTTTTACATTATTGAAAGTGGCTTATTTTAGGATAACTATGGTTCTAGATTTTCACACAAGAGGAGGGGGGCTTACTTTAGGATAAATACAATAATATTATGCCTAAGTTGGTTGATAGCCCAAATTTACTCCTACACCAGACATGGTGTCAGGGCCAGAGGAAACTCGGGCTAGTGCGTTGATTGTTATATAAAAATGTTCTGATTTCTAACTTTCAAGTTCCATTGATTCACTGAATGTCCTCGTTGTAACTGATCAATTTGTCCAGTTCCTGGCATACACAGGGTCCCCTACATGTATGACACCTGGAAAGTCTACAGCAGCATTTATCCCAAAGAAAGGGTCCATACCACAACCGGGTTTACATCGGAACCTTCAAAACAATAAAATTGTCTAAATGCTGACAAACACATCATATTCACAATGGACCCCAACACAATGTCAAGTTTTTCCTAAAAATATCTGTATATTGCAAAATTTTCACCAAGAATATTCCATAATTATGACGTGGGAGTTGACTGGTATTACCACTCTAAAGATTGTTTCGACTCCATGAATTCTAATACAATTCATCAGAAATTAAGAACCAAACATATATTATTTTATTTTCCTGCAAAAAGCCCAACTCGTATTCTGAGTTTTTAATTTCCTGTCCCCGAGGACTTATTGCAGGATAAACACAATCTAAAAGTTACTGTCTATATCTATAATATATATCTTACTTCTTCAGTGTTTTGTATGGTTCTAAGTCAGGATCTTTCTTTCCGGTGTCCGGATCAACTGTTGGGAGCATACATCTGTCAACACGACCAGAAGATTTTATAGTGACAAGAAATCAGCTGTTATCAGTGTACATGTCAAATAATAATAATAATTTCGCATCAATTTTGAAATTTTAATGGAGGATTAATGAAAATTAACATTTTGGAATCTATTCAAGACTGGTTCCATACATATTTACTGAACACATGTGGGTAATCTGATAAATTTTATACTGTCAAATAAGGCAGTACAACAGGTATTGAAAATGTTTCATATTCATGCTTCAAAACACCTTCACTCAAAAGAAGAATGGACAGCCATATACCCATCATTGCTAGCCAAAGGTGGCGATCTGAACCCTTGCTTACAGAAGATGCTACAGACTAAGCAATACGTAAATTATATCAGATCATGTGAGGGCAAATTTAAACCTTTTCTGTTCATAAATCAGTACATGTACAAAAAGTACATAACCAAGCCATGATTTATTTGATTTTAAAATATTTTCATTAATATTTTTACTAAGTTAATGATGGTCTTATGTGATATATATCTTACCTTGGGCAGGGATGTAGACATCTCATGAACACATTGTCCCCAAACCGGAGCTCACACCACAAGTCCTGGATAACACAAGCTCTATTATATACTGTCACATATATGTACAAGGGATCCGCAAGCGGGAGCAATATACGCCCATCACTGGAAAAACTACCACAGGAAAATGTTGCGTCGTTGACAGGGGTATAAAAATCCCTCATATATGTTGAACATAATTTCCTCTTGTTGAAGTGAACAAAATCTTGGAGGAATTGAATAAGAAACAGAAAACTTTTTGCATTTTCTACTTAATGCCCATATTTGGCAATAAAAGGAGCATAACTCATGTAGAAATCTTCACAACATTCTGTAACACAAACTCTTTAGAGCTATTGTGGTGTAGAATATTTGTAGCAAGTTTCATATAAATATGTTGATAAATAAAAGGTAGTGCTAATAAAGAATTGTTAATGAATGAGCTTTACCTGAGCAAATATGCAATGCCTTTATGCCAATAATTGAAACTCGAGCCAAAAACAAATAATATATGTTAAACATAATTGCTTCTAGTTGTGTTGTGCAAAATCTGAGAAAAATAGAAAAATAAATTGAAAATTTCTTGTATTTTCTACACAATGCCCATATTTGGCAATAAAAGGGGCATAACTCTGCTAAAAATAATCACGAAATTCCGTAACACAAACTTTTTTTGCACTATTGTGCCATATTTAAAAAAAAAAACGTTGATAAACAAAGACTAGAGAGCACTAACAAGGAAAAGTTAACCGACGGACAAACGGACAGCGCAGGGTATACCATAATCCGACCTGTCATTGACAGGTGTATAAAAATGAATGACAGGCAAGCTATACATTTCATAAACAGATATGATTAACAGTAATATTGAAACTGGTGTCATGATGACAAAAGAGAACTATTGTTGTTTATCATCAGGTATTAAATGTCCATGACCCCTCTAAATTAACTGTATTGCCCCTCTAAGATAACTGTCTATGACCCCACTAAGTTAACAGTCTATTGTCCCTCTAAATAATCTGTCTATTGCCAATCTAAGTTAATTGTCTATGATTCCTCTAAGTTAATTGTCTATGATTCCTTTAAGTTAATTGTCTATGATTCCTCTAAGTTAATTGTCTATGATTCCTCTAAGTTAATTGTCTATGATTCCTCTAAGTTAATTGTCTATGATTCCTCTAAGTTAATTGTCTATGATTCCTCTAAGTTAATTGTCTATGATTCCTCTAAGTTAATTGTCTATGATTCCTCTAAGTTAATTGTCTATAATTCCTCTAAGTTAATTGTCTATGATTCCTCTAAGTTAATTGTCTATGGTTCCTCTAAGTTAATTGTCTATGATTCCTCTAAGTTAATTGTCTATGATTCCTCTAAGTTAATTGTCTATGATTTCTCTAACTTAATTGTCTATGACCCCTTCAGGTTAACTGTTTTTGACCCCTCTAATTAATCTGTCTATTGCCAATCTAAGTTAATTGTCTATGATTCCTCTAAGTTAATTGTCTATGATTCCTTTAAGTTAATTGTCTATGATTCCTCTAAGTTAATTGTCTATAATTCCTCTAAGTTAATTGTCTATGATTCCTCTAAGTTAATTGTCTATAATTCCTCTAAGTTAATTGTCTATGATTCCTCTAAGTTAATTGTCTATGATTCCTCTAAGTTAATTGTCTATGATTCCTCTAAGTTAATTGTCTATGATTCCTCTAAGTTAATTGTCTATGATTCCTCTAAGTTAATTGTCTATAATTCCTCTAAGTTAATTGTCTATGATTCCTCTAAGTTAATTGTCTATGGTTCCTCTAAGTTAATTGTCTATGATTCCTCTAAGTTAATTGTCTATGATTCCTCTAAGTTAATTGTCTATGATTTCTCTAACTTAATTGTCTATGACCCCTTCAGGTTAACTGTCTTTGACCCCTCTAAGTTAAACTGTCCACGGCCCATCTAACTGACAGTACAAATGGTCACAAATACCATACCTCATCAAATGCCTTCTTTGTTGTATCTATCACAATATTTGGTCGAAAGTTCCGCATGGAGGCTGGTTTTTCTAAACGTTCGTTGAGAGCGTCGAGAGATTTATCAGTCATAATCAGATAAGAAGTTAAGTCAGAAAAGATGCTCTGAAAAGAAAAGAAAAGCAAGTATTATTTTCTTTATCAAATTTTTATCAATGAAATAAATGATTCGTTTGGATATATTTCACTCACTGACAGAACACAATTGATTGGATTTTTTGTAGTGTCTGTCATTCCTCTGATATGTAATAGATACATAATGGGTACGAGTGATGTATCGGATATATCACACGAGTGCGTAGCACGAGTGTGATATATGCGATACGTCACGAGTACCCATTTTGTATCTGTTTTATCCAATGACAGTCGAGTTTTTGTCAGCCACGTGCCTAGGGGTGGAGCTATAAAATTGATCAGAACCTGTCACTGTGATATGTTTCTCGCCAATTTCTGACACGTTTTGTTTTCTGTCACAGTAGCCCATTCATTTCTAGTGAGACTGTCAACCATGATGGATCAGGTACTGATCACTAGTACTGATGTCGATGTGTTCACTGACCTCGACGATATAACATTATCACAGGCCGTAGACAAGTATGAGTATGAACTGGAAGATAGTGACACGGCAGCTACTGACATTGGAATATTTGATACCAAGGAATTAACTCAACCAATTGGTGTAAATAAACTGAATGGTAATGTGAAAAACATGTGAAAGGCTGCAGGAATCGAGGGAAATTACACAAACGGTAACCGCTCCGGATAGAGGACCTGCGCTACTTCCCTTTACCAAGCAGGTAAGTCTAAAATCATATTGTTTGAACAAACTGTGAAATGAAATATTTTTTCGTAAATTTCGACGTTCACAATGTCACAAAATCCTTTCAAAATCTGTGAAATTACTAAATACATCGATGAATCGATTAATCAGTATTTTTAGCCAAGCATCCTGTTATCATTTTCATCACTATTTTGTTTATGATAGGATTTTTGTGCAACGAAAGTATATTGTTACATTTGGCGTAATCTGTATAACCATTTATTTTAAATGACTGAAATTTTATAATATGTATCATGTAATGTATGCATTTTTTACTGATCTGTTAAAATATGATATATATTCTACTTAATAAAATATGAACAGGGTTTTATATTCTGTTTGGTCAGGTTTTGATGAACAACTCATTATGGACAGAACGGTACATCGCAGCAGGGCTGTACGTGCATACAAGGTGAAGAAAGAAGACAGAACATTTTTAAACGGCAATCGTATTTCATTAAATTTTGTTTGAAATGCATTTCCTGTCTTTGTTCGATCATTTGTCACGCCTACATTTGAAATTGGCCCCGCCTCAAGACTGAGGCATGGACCAATCAGAAATGCCATGTGATATTTCAGATATCACATATGTGATATTTGAAATATCACATAGTATGCAATATATCGACAACAAAAGATCAAAGAAAAACCGAGGCGTCATTGGATAACTATATATACCTATAAGAAATTCAAAAGGAAACCATTCAATATCCTCTTTATGTCATTAACTACATTGTACTTGTATACATGTTGTTATAGGTGCATGATCATTGCTGTATTACAAGCAAACTATTCGTATATCATATTTTATATAACATTTCCATATTTATTGTTGTCAATAAATTAAACATTTTATCATTACCTCAGTTTTTCTCTTCATTTGGTTAAGTTAAAGATGAAAAAACACAATGGTCTTTTCTCAGTGTCAGTCCGTGACTACTTCATACCAGACCCAATAAACATGATTAAAATTTTGATGTCTACTACTTCCAAAATTGGGAGAGATTATATATGTCTTTACTATATACATGTACACAAGACAGTGACATTGAATCCTATCTTTTTTTTTTAAAATAATTGTCTGATACAAAAACAAAACAGATCTGTAATACTGAGAATCATCTCTCACCTTGTCTTCAGGTCGGATAAGGTCAGTCCATGAATTTAAACATTCATCTGAAATATTTTTTTTCTTCATATTCGTAGCTGAAAATACCACATGTAAATTTTCTAGTCCAAGGAAATCACAAGCCCATTGGTTTGCCTCCTCACCACAATCCATGCCTGGTATATGTAGACTCCACACCCTAAAACACAAATGTTTTTGTGTCAATGGTAAACCACAAAGGTCACAATCACACCTTACACCACAAAGGTCACGATCACACCCTTAACCACAAAGGTCACGATCACACTCTTAACCACAAAGGTCACGATCACACCCTTAACCACAAAGGTCACGATCACACCTTACACCACAAAGGTCACGATCACACCTTACACCACAAATGTTACAGTCACACTCTACAGCACAAAGGTCACAGTCACACCTTACACCACAAAGGTCACAATCACACCTTACACTACAAAGGTCACGATCACACCTTACACCACAAAGGTCACGATCACACCTTACACCACAAAGGTCACGATCACACCTTACACCACAAAGGTCACAGTCACACCTTACACCACAAATGTCACAGTCACACCTTACACCACAAAGGTCACAATCACGTTTTACACCACAAAGGTCACAATCACGTTTTACACCATAAAGGTCACAGTCACACCCTACAACTCAAAGGTCACAGTCATACCCTACATCACAAAGGTCACAATCACACCTTTCACCACAAAGATCACAGTCACACCCAACAACATAAGGTCACAGTCACACCTTACACAACAAAGGTCAAAGTCACACCCAACAACATAAATGTCACAGTCATACCCTACACCACCAAGGTCATGATCACACCTTAAACCACAAAAGTCGCAGTCACACCTAACACAACAAAGGTCAAAGTCACACCCTAAACCTCAAAGGTCACAGTCACAACCTATAAAACAAAGGTCAAGATCAAATTTTACACCACAAAAGTCAGTCACATTTACAACTCAAAGGTTACAGTCACACCCTACACCACAAAGGTAACGATCACACCCTTAACCAAAAAGGTCACAGTCACACCTTACACCACAATGGCTAGTCACACCCTACATCACAAAGGTCACAGTCACATCCTACACTACAAAGGTCACAGTCACATCCTACACCACAAAGGTCACAGTCACACCTTACACTGCAATGGCTACAGTCACACCCTAAACCTCAAAGGCTACAGTCACACTCTACACCACAAAGGTCATAGCCACACCCTTAACCAAAGGTCACAGTCACACTCCACACCACAAGGTCAGTCACACCCTACACTATGTACAAAGGCAACAGTCACACCCTAATTTATGTATAAAGGCAACTGTCACACTCTACACCACAAAGCTCATAGTCACACCATGAACCACAAAGCTCAAAGTCACACCCTAAATTATTAAGCTCATAGTCATGCCCTACACTACAATGGTTACTACAGTCACATAAACCACAAATCTACTTACACCACTGCCCTGCAGGTAGGGCGTAAGAATTGTACCTGCTGCCCCCATTGCATGATCGTAAGAGGCGACTAAACTTGGGATCTTATCTTTTCTCTTCTTTCTTAACAACTTTCTTCTTCCTAATGTCTCCCTTGACAATGCCTCACTTTTGGCCTTTAGTTGAGCGTTCGCCACTGTGAGGAAGGTTTTGGGTTCTGTCCCCTAGCCGAGACATACCAGAGTCTTTAAAAATGGTAGTTCTACTCCTGCTTAGCGCTCAGCATATTTGGAGTGGGACGACTGGTTGGCCCGTTGTCAGTATAATGTGACCGGGTGGGGTGTGCTGCTGGGTGTCTTCGGCAGTATGCTTCAGCGAGATAGCACTTTAAATCGGCAAAAGTTCCGGCCTATCACAAGGAGACTTAACACGAACATACCGCAGCCTCCCAAAACACACATACGCACTCACCACACGCATGCATGTCGCACGCACGGGAGGCCGTCCTTAAATGACCTTAGATGTTAATAGGACGTTAAACAAAATAAACCAAACCAAACTACTTACACCACAAAGGTCAGTCACACCCTATATACACCACAAATGTACTTACACCACAAAGGTCAGTCACATCATATATACACCACAAATGTACTTACATCACAAAGGTCAGTCACACCCCACATATGCCACAAATCTACTTACACCACAAAGGCCATGGTCACACCCTATATACACCACAAATCTACTTACACCACAAAGGTCTCTGACTCCAGGTGCCATACATTACAAGCGTTTTATAATTATGCTATTGTCAAAATTACTGGTAAAATAAGTATTACCGTTTTAGCCAAAATAATCCAAAAGATAACACTTTGTGCTGTAAGCAAGAATTTCATTAATATTCACACACATATGTATATGTGTGTGTGATATGTGATATGTAATATTATTACATTTCTGTATTTAATAAACTCTTACAAATATGTCCAATATCAACTGATATGTACTGTTGTTTTTATCTAGATATACAATGTTGATTTAAGATTTCTTATGAGTTTCTATTTTTATTTTTTCAGCCCTAAAGCATATTTCTTTTAGAAATATATATATATATAATATATTGAATGGCAAATTTGATTGATTTATCTAATCCTCCTTCGGAATCTTTACCTGCATTCCATAAACCTTTTTGTGTCAACCTTCGGCTGTTTTGGTAATTTCAATGTTGGCATCCCGGGGGCATCAAGATGGACCATTTCACCATGATTGCTGACTTTGATATGCACCATCTTTGGACACTGGCGGATACTCAGGAATGAGCCATCAGGACGAGTGAACATCCAATTTCTGAAAATTTCAACAGCACAAATTAACTTATTGTAGATACACAATTGATTCTTGTTGAGGTTTTTCTCAATAAATTAAAACAAATGAAATACAGGTGTGTCTGTTCTACTGACTCTCCATGTATATTTTGTTTGATGTATTGACTGCAGTGCTCGGTATAAAACTAAGTTATTCTATGAAAGCTACGAGAAAATAACAAATTACCTTATCAACTTAATTGATTTACCTTATCAACTTAATTGATTTGATATAGCAGTTATATTCTATTATTTCAATAATCCACTAGAGGGATTGCACCCCTCATCTCTGTCAGTTGCATTTTCTATTTTCCTTTTACATATATAATGTATTGCTCTCCTTATGTTATCAAGGCCAAAGTTCAGTCGGTTAAAGCCCAGGCCATGAAACCATGTGGCGGTTTATGTTTTGCTGGAAGCTGAGAAATTGGCAGGTTTGTGCTGTCGTGGTCGTGTCTTTTGGGCATGACACGTCATTAACACTTCTGTTCTGGATAGCTGGCTGTTCACACAGTAAGTATAAACCCAATATTCTGTCTTCCATTAAATAAATCTTGTGACCACCACTTCAAAGATAACTTTCAAGGATTCAAAGTATATGGGGCGCCGTTTTAGTTTTTATCTGCAAAATGTGATATCAGTAATTTGATTTATGAATTAATGACATCACTAATTCGAGTTGATGACATCACTTATTCCTCGAATTAATGGTATCATTACATTGAATTAGTGATGTCATTAATTAGAATTAGTAATACCATTAATTCACTTATTGATATCATTAAACATACAGAATTAATGATATCATGAATTCAAAATTATTGATATCATGACTTTGTGTGTGGAGCCACAGTAAATAATTATTTCTCCCTATTTTGTGCAGAATTAGATTTACACTTAAAACCAAGATGGATAATTAACAGCAATCACTTCTTCATATCAGATAAAAGATTATTCAGGTGCAACATTGTTTTGACAACAGTGAGGAGGACAGTTCGAATGTATTGCCGCACTTAATATCCATTATTTATCCTCTTTAAAATGAGATCAAGAACTGATCCATATTACTGTTATCATATCCCCCATTTTGGAAAATTTCTCAGAGGGAGCAGTCATTTAAAAAAAAAAATTGGGAATTAATAATATCATTATTTTTAACTATAGAATGATATAATTTATTCAAACTATTGATATCAATAAATGAATTAATGATATCAATAAATTCAAATTTATGATATCAATAAATTCAAATTTATGATATCAATCATTCGAATTAATGATATCAATAAATGAGTTTTTATTACCAATAGTTCTAATTATTGATATCAATAAATGAATGTATGTGGTCGTGTATTTACGCTTACTGTAAAGCCCTTGTAAGCTGGAGACATTGTATAAGCCCATTGATTTACAACACACAGATATAAGTGATGTTACTATGTCCAGTTTAGCCCCTACCACTGGTGGTCTGACTTGGGTGGTTTGTCTATGTATCCCTGTACAATAGGCAGCTTTAATAGTCAAATTCTTCAACCAAATCTTAAATGTCATGTACCAAAATGAAGATTGAATTATTCTCTTTCCTTCTGTGACGGATCACTATATAATAATTATGTTATTAGCTCATATATTTTTCACTATATATAACCCTACTAAATAACCCAAGCCAACAAAGACCACCAGTGGGCGTGGCCTTATCTATTGTTTTGACCAGTGTGACATCAGCATGAATGACACTGTCAGGGCCAGAGGTGACCAGTGTGACATCAGCATGAATGACACTTTTTGTTCGTGATCATATTCCGAAAATGAAACAAACTAAAGCGAAAGTGAAACAACATTTCGCACATTGCGCGGATGTGTTACCTATCCGCCATTCCATCCTTATACAGCCCGAGGGGTCGGAGGGTGCCCGATTCCATTGGTATGCCCTGACAGGACTTCATGGGATAATATATCAGATCAGAAACCGTCCCTATCCTTTCGAATTTCTCCAGCCTCTTGTTTCGTATCCATGCCGACACCAGAAACTTAGCTGCTGATGCTGCAATGAGGCCGAAAGCTAAATACGAAGGGTCCTTGTCCATGTTGATATAAACTATGGACAGTTTGTGATGGACACATGCCACTGAGCAGGTAAAAGTTTCGTTCAGACCTACTGTACGCGTCTTCTAGCGGCAAATGTAGGTCAGATCATCAGGTCTAGTATCTATGGTATCAACCAATGAGTTCCGAAGGCAAAACTCTCCCGAAAATCAAAGTACTGAAAGTAGAGATTAGAAATTGTAACATTGTAACTTTAATTAATAATAACCGAGGATAGTTGTATTAATTATGTTAGACTTTTATCTTAAGCAAAAATTGTCCAATCTTCCATGCTTAGAAATATCATCGTCGACTTATATGTCATATATGAATCCATTTACATATAGATTAATTCAAGTTATGCTAACATAATACTGTATTACATTATGTTTGAACACTATTTAGAACTTTTCTATTGATAAGACATTCAAGAACCTATCCTTCTGATTATGTTAGATAAGATTGGTCGATAGATATGGATAGAACCTTGTCTCGTTCACTCTCCCTTTTTAGACATTGAAATATGTGTACATCAAAGTTTTAACTAATATAATATACGTTTTTATGTGGCCAATTTGAATCATTTAATTGAGAAATCTAATTGATCAAATCCATGCTGGTTACACAGCCTTCTTTATTTCTTGCCAGCGTATCATATAATAGCTGTTCGATAATTCTCCACCACTTTGTGTGTATTATGATACCATCTATTGCTTTTAAATAGATGGGTTATTGAAATAAGTCTGCTTATTATCTTACTGCAATTTGTTCGCAGATAACTTTAGCCGGATTTGTTTCCTTGTTCGTCATTTGAATTAAACAATATTGAATTTGATCAATTTTGAGTCAGAGTTGCTTCCCTTGGAAAATTTAGACGCGGAGTAAGACAAACAAATTAATAGAGAGCAGTTATATTGTAAAATTTTATATTGAATTATTGTTTGAAATTAAAAAAAAAAAAAAAAAAAGTTGTTTTACTTTTTTAATTGCTGATTTGGGGTTTTTATCCCCCGCTTTCGCTGAAACGGGGGATATTATTTTGGGTTTGTCCGTCCGTCTGTCACACTTCGTTTCCGTGCGATAACAGTAACAGATATTATCGGATGATTTATTGAAACTTGGTAACAACATCAAATGCCTGAATGATTCCTTCGTCACTTTTCGCGGACGTTATCTGGCTGAGTTATGGCCCCTTGATAGACGAAAAATGTCAGTTTTGGACGTTTCCGTGCAATAAAGGCAACACATATTATCAGATTTTCTTGGAACTCGGAAACAACATTAAATGCCAAAATGGCTCGGCTGAACTTGAAACCAAACATTAAATGCCAAAATGGCTCGGCTGAGTTGGGCGTTATTTGGCAGAGTTATGGCCCCTTGGTTATATAATTTCTTCATTTTTTCTGAAAACTAAACATGGAAAGGCTGATGATAACATGTTACCCGGTATCATATATGGTTAGCAACGATTTACATTTGCAAATAAATTAGGATAAAGAAGAGATAAAAATGTGATAGATTTTGACCAATCTCTTTATACATTAAGCGAAATTTTCTGAAAGTGAAAAATACAACAAAAATCTTAAAACAGTATAAGATATATTACTCAAAAACTGTCATTAGGATATATTGATGTGTAAGTTTTAAAACAAGAGGCCCAGAGAGCCTACATCCCTCAGCTGGATATTTCAGTATTCATGGTAAAATACTCTAATTCAAATAATTCTATTTAAGATATTTTCCTACCTGTTGTACTGCCTCACTCAACAATGGTTCAAACTACAGGTGGACCGAATCCTGTCATTCTTGAAAAAGTAAATGGTTTATAATCAAAAGGTTTAATTTTGTGTGTGTGTTTTTGTTTGTTGTTGTTTTTCTATATTTCCCCAATTTGATCTCCTTTCCCTCGCATAAAGAGTGTCATAACCTTCGTTTATATATATGTGTGTATATATAAAAAAAAAAAACATATCTCATTTAACCAATAATGCTTCAGACCAAATTTCATTAAAAAAAAAACATTCAGATGTTCAGGACTAATAAGAATGTAAAAGATTTCCCTCAATTTCCCCTATTGGGCTCCGCCCCTCCGGTCCCAAGGAAGCCACACCCTCCGTTTAAACAACGTTTGATCTCCTTTGCCAAATGATGCTCCAGACTAAAGTTTATCAAAATCCATTCATGCTTTCAGGACTAGTAGGGATTTTAAGAATATTTCCTATTTGACCCGCCCTTCCAGCCCCAGAGAAGCCACACCATCCGTTCATACAACATTTGATCTTCAATAATGAGCACATTAGCGTAGAGGAAATTTGCTTTGCATTGAAATTATGTAAAGTGAACTTAAATAAAATGTGTGTACTAAGTTTTGTTAGTACACAGGGACGGACACCACTAAAGTGTTATTTCCACTTTCAAAATGGCCGTCATGTTCCATGATAAGAACAAATATTAAATGTTCTTACAACTGCTGAATTGTTTTTTCTGACAAGAACGATACATGATAGAGTTATGTTGGTTTACACATTAAACCACCTAATCTGGAATCCAATACGACTTTCTCGTCCCAAAAATTGATTGGAAATATCAGTGTAGGTCTACATCGTAGTTCTAATTGTTGTAGCCGACCATACCCAATACCTATTATTATCTTGTAAGATGTTCATGTCCAAAGAACAATGGAACAACAGTAATGTCTAATGTTTTACTATGGAATGAAATGTTTTCGATATACTTGTAACCGACATGTTAAAAAGAGTTGAGCACTGTTTCCACGATATATATATCACAACGATTTTTCCGGTCGTTGTAATATTTTTGTAGAATAGATATAAAATCCAAAGATGTTGAAATACGGTCCAAGATATCATATTTATTACACTAAACTTTCTAGGAGTCGGCAGGCGATTTACAGAATATCCGAAAATCGACCCGTGCAGTCCGAACTCTAGGTTCTAATTAATTTTACAAAACCTTACACATAGTATTTAAGCTAGAGTTAATACAAATGATTGACAGATGGCATTTTAGTACTCAGATGGTCACATTTCAGACAGGTGAGATAATAAGCTTAATTGTCCTTTGTCCGAGGCTAGGTGTCATACCTGGCCAGACCAGTTAATTAACTCGATTAACATCAAAAGGTAAATGTACGTACATATTGCGCGGTTTAATCCGATAACAATGAGAAAAGGGGAATTATACATATCACTTTCAAAAGACAGACAGCTGGTTGAGATGTAATTAAATAATTTGTAAGTGTAACATTTTTACAAAGAGAAATTAGACGACGAAGAAATCCAAAATTATGGAAAATGTAAAATGTCTAATAATGTTTATATTACAACAAATTTCATAAAATTCACTATGAAATATATGTCCGTCTTCACTTTTACCCAGAACAACAGTAGTGCATCCTCGTGGTTTGAGGTGTAGATATCAGTGTCAATAGAGGACGAACAATGTGGAAGAATTTCTAGAAACTGTGTTCTAGTCCAACCTGTCCAGGCTTTACAATCTACATCATCTAGAGGAAAGGAAGTGTAAAGGAAGACTCCTGTTTTGATAGCTTTTGTGATATCTCCAAAAGATCATTGATGATTTCCTTTTATCTGGAAGGTAGCTAGGCAGTCAACCTTTCTCTTTCGTCAGTGCGAATCTTAACGTTAGGGTTAAGATCTTTCTCTTTGAGATGAACGAAAACGTGAGGAGCAATGACACCACAGTGTGTGATGAAAGATGAGCTAACTGGTGTTTTGTGCGCGTGGACAAAATGGTCGAGTTTTGATTGAAACTCTCCATACATAGTGTACAAATAGATCCTCTATGAATAATAATGAGATGTTCCGCCACCTATCATCATCAACACCAACGTTTTGAGCTTCAGGTTGCGGCTTTCGTTTCAGATCATTCAGTATATGGCATGCTATCTTATCTTATTTGGGAATATTCCTGACAAGGTAGAGAGACATTAAACCCTTTAAATAACTCGATATCGACAAATTATCACGACAGATTCCGTCAGGATTACGATTTCAACAATTCATCCAACTTCAGGATGGATTTACAAGTATTTTGGAACTGAAAGACAAAAACACAATAATATAATTTGAAATTGGCCTTTTTCTGAGTTCAGTACGTTACTTTTCATGGTCACAAGCTGAGTACAAACAACTGGTCTGGTAGCTTGAAGTTAAGATCTACGTACCTTCTTCGCTCATCCTGGTTAGCCATCTTGAAAAGACCATTCCATTCCACGCTATCCACAGTGACTTATCGAACCTCGTGTTCCTTTGTGATCCGTACGTGTTTACTCCGAGTAGGCGCCTCGACAGTTGTCGGGAGGAAGAAACGTCGCAACTGTAATAATTCCCCCAAATAACATGTTGCTATTTGGTTAGCCTGATTCCAGTATAACCTTATATAGTAAAAGTAGCAAATATAGATCAAACCATTTATATTTCAAAAGCTGGCGTCAAGATCCTTCTCTGAAACAAAGAGCAATACTGAAGTAATAAACATGTTAAATTAGGTGTTGGAGAAACTAGGACCAGTTTTTGTCCAGACCACAAGTTGTATAGGCATCATAGATGATATATGTCTCAGATTAATAATAAGCTTAACTGTATCTGTACGATCAAATATTAGAAATCAACAACATGATACCGACTTGCAATGGAAATGATAATTCTTTACTCAAAATAACTGAAAAGACAACTTTATATGAACAAAATTAACACAGAGACTATTGAAAAGGTACAAGGAGAATAAGACCAGGTGTTCCTGAAGGTAAAGTGTCTTCTGAACTAGAAGACATCAGTTTCCCAATGAGATCATGATGTTGACCATCTAACTTTTCCGTCGTCTTCATCAACATTAAATTCTCAAAATCATATGCTATGTTTTATCTGTTGTCAACCAAAACTCGAGAAATAGGGAACAAGTATTTGGATCTAGAATCAAGTTGGATATGTAACACGCTAGGTTGGAATAATACTGTCCAGAAAGGGAAATATAAAACATTGAGGGAGCGATCGATAAACATGTCAGCTGCCCCTTTTATGTTTACACATCAACTTTTTTTCTGCAGGTAAAATTTAAGGTTTTTTGAGCTTAATTTTTCAAGATCATTCAAAAACAACATATTACAAACAAAGTGTGTGATCACCAAAATTTTATTATTTTTGTGTTGTGTTTCTTCTTGATGCTTTTTTAAAAGCCTCAAATGCATGCAATGATGACATCAGAAAAACAGTTTCCAATTACACGTACGGTGTTGTATTGACAAAATATTACTACCTGCAATACATGTCCCTGAGTAAAACTGTCACAGACAAGTTCATACATATTCTTAAATGAGATTGATGACACTAGAAATGTAAGTCACAGGCTAAGACCTGTTCCAAATGAAACGCAATGACATCTACCGTGATAAGAACCTTAGTCACAGATTTAGTGTTTAAAAAAATAATGCTTAACGCCTCTCTATGTTTTCGTAGCATATAATTGATTTGACAAATCACAAAAATATGTTGAATTTAATTTGTTCTGTTCCTGGCATATACCGGGTCCCCTACATGTACGACAGCTGGAAAGTCTATAGCGCCGTGTATCCCAAAGAAGGGGTCCCTACCACAACCTGGTTTACATCGGAACCTGCAACACAACAAAATTGGCTAAATGCTGACATAACAAACACGTCATATTCAAAATTGACCCACACACAATATTTTTTTCCGAAAAATATCGGTATAATGCATAATTTCATCCAAGAATATCCAATGATTATGACGTGGTAGTTAATTGGTATTACAACGATAAAGCTTGTTTCGACTCAATGCTTGGTTAAAATTCCACCAATTGTAATACAATTCATCAGAAATTAAGAACAAAACAGATATTATTTCATTTTCCTACCATAAACCTAACTCTTATTTTGAGTTTTTAATTTCCTGGCCCCGAGGACTTATTGCAGGATAAATACAACTGAGCAGTTACTGTCTTTATCAATGGTATTTAAAGTATAAACTTACTTCTTCAGTGTTTTGTGTGGTTCCAAGTTATGATCTTTCTTTCCAGTGTCCGGATCAACTGTTGTTTGCATACACCTGTTAACAAGATCAGGATATTTCATAGATACAAGAATTCATCTGTTATCGGTGTGCATGTCAAACATTTCACAACTATTTTGAAATTTTAATTCAGGATTGCTTAAAAAATGAAACCGATGAGGGTATGTGCGCGTTACCTCTCCTTGCACAAACCAGAGAGCAAGTGTAATAATTTATGCAGAAAATAGTTTGAAATACCCAACGATAAAAATGTCATTGTCTTTGATTTTAACGTTCTTTTCTAAAATTTATAAAGCTCAAACATACATCTTCAGCCATATAAAAACATGAATCACATTACAAAATTATAAGCAGAAGGATATCGTGTAATTTAAAAGGGGGAGGGGGGGGGGGGGGAGAATCTTTCATCCCCTTGGGGGTGAGACATGGGAATCTCAACCCGAGGGGAAGATTCGTATGTTGCCAAACACGAGGCTTGTCGAGTGTTCGGCATCTTAATGATCTTACCCCGAGGATTGAGATTCCCCTGTCACACTTCCATGGGGGTGAATGATAATTGTTCTCTTACCCTGTTTACCCTTTTGTGTTTTTATCTAATATTGACATACATCAATGCAAGGAGATGTTGGCGTTACGTCATTGTACTGTTGTCGTGACGTCATGGCATTGTTGACGTGACGAAATATAATTGTTGATAACGTGAAAAGAGCACGTGTAACTTGTCTTTCCCCTGGATTGAGATAAGAAAATCTCACCCCGGTAAAACTGCGGATATCCCTGTCCAGGGTAAGAGAATAGTCAATCCTATCATGAATACATCGAGATTTATTATCGAAATAAGGAACAGTTTATTCCAGCAGGAATTCTGAATGATTTAGTCCTCGCTGAGATCGGCGAAGATACATGTCGGCATACTTGGGCATTTGGATTCATTTGATATGGTCAAATAGTTATACTTATTCTTTATGAAAGGCCAAAACACTTTCACTCAGACAAAAATAGACAACCATAGACCCATCATCGCTAGCTCTTGGTTAGCGAAGATGATATAGACCAAACAATACCTGATCATGTGACACCAAATTTCTTCACCTTCTGATGACATTTTCTTTGCGTAAATGAGTATCGTTACATTATCTAGCAGTGATTTATTTGAGTTTTTTAAAATTAAGCTAATATTAACCTTATGTGATATATATCTTACCTTGGGCAGGGATGTAAACATCTAATGAACACATTGTCCCCAAACCGGAGCTCACACCACAAGTCCTGGATAACACAAGCTCTATCATATACTGTCACATATATGTAAAATCAATGACAGCAAAGCTATACATTTCTTAAACAGTAATTTTGAAACTGATGTCTTGATGAATTTCTGGTCCTCAAAAGATAACTTTTGTTGTTTATCTTCAGGTATTATCTGTCCTTGACCCCTCTAAGATAACCGTCTGTCTCTGGCCCATCTAAGATGACTGTCAATGCCTGTCTAAGTAATCGTTCTATTGCCAATCTAAGTTGACTGTCTATGACCCCTCTAACTTAACTGTCTATGGTCATCTAAGTTAGCACCTCTTAGTTAACTGTGTCCCTCTAAGTTGGCGCCTCTTAGTTAGCTATATATGGCCCATCTAAGTTGGCGCCTCCAAGTTTACTGTCTTTGTTCCATCGACGTTGTCCCCTCTAGGTTAACTGTCAATAACCCATCTAAGTTGGCTCCTCTAAATATCTTCATACAGAACTAATTGTACAGATGGTCAGAATTACCATACCTCATCAAAAGCCTTCCGTGTTGTATCTATCACAATATTTGGTCGAAAGTTCCGCATGGAGACCGGTTTTTCTAATCGTTCATTGAGAGCATTGAGGGATTTATTAGATGCAATGAGATAAGGTGTCAAGTCTGAAAAGATGCTCTGTTTGAAAAGGAGAAAAAAAAGTATCATTTTTATTAAATTTTGTCAATGACATACATGTTTCATCTCAATATCATAACATATTTCACTCACTAACTGAACATAAAGGATCGTTGTTGTTTTTTTTATGGTCGGCCCGATACCCTGACATGATCATAGTGGCAAGTCATCTATTAGATGATATGATCGAATACCTGGATCGCAATGTATATACATAAATGGATGCAAATTGTACACTTGTCATAATGGTCATGTCAGGGTATCAGGTCGACCATCATTGTTCCCATTGAATAGTGTGGCGCAGCGGTATAAGCTGCGGGTATCGTGAGTTCGAGACCCGGTCAGGGCACGAGTCATAAAGTTGTCTTCCTTTGTCATTTGTGTTACTATGTTATATATCTAATTATTAGCACGATGTATCATGTGTACTATGTGTTGTTGATCCGAAGATAAAGATTTGAATTTCCTATTGCAGTTGTACTGTGATGAATATTTACAATATGTATATAATTCGCATCTATGTATGTATATACATTGCGATCCAGATATTCATATCATCTAAAATGGCGGTATATATAAAAAGGGAAACCATTCAATATCCTCTATTATGTCATTTAACTCCCTGTTTACATGTTGTTATAGATACATGATCATTGCTGTATTACAAGCAACAACTACAATAATTTGTATATCATATTTCATGTAGCATTTCCATATTTACTGTTGCTAACATTTATCATTACTTCAGATTCCCCTTCATTAGATTGATTTTCTGTTAAGTAAAGAACTAGCGAAAACCACAATGTGGTATTACTTGGTCTTTTCTCAGTGTCAGTCCGAATTAGATGTCCCCACTTCCAAATACCAAACAGATTATATAATTATGTCTCTACTGTGTACATACCCAAGACAGTGACGTTGAATTCTACCTTATTTATAGATGTCTTATTCAATACCAAACAGATCTATAATACTGAGAATGTCTCACCTCATCTTCTGGTCGGATGAGGTCAGTCCATGGATGTAAACAATCATCTGCAATGAATTTTTTCTTCATATTCGCTGCTGAAAATACCAAATGTAAGTTTTCTTTTCCAAGGAAATCACAAGCCCATTGGCTCGCCTCCTCACCACAATCCATCCCTGTTATAGGAATACCCCATACTCTAAAAAACAAGTGTTCAGTGTCAATTGCGCAGTAACACCTTATACCACAGAGGTCATAGCTACATCCTATGCCATAAATGTGTAGTCAATCCCTACGCCACATAGGTCAGGGTCACCACAAACCAAAAAGTTGGCAATAACACCCTATGCCATAAATGTCACAGTCACATCCTGGGCTCCATACGTCACAATCAAATCCTACACCACAAAGGTCACAGTCACATCATATAACCAAATAGGTCACAGGCACACCCTACACCACAAAGGTCAACGTCACACACTAGTGACGCTACATCACAAAGGTCACAATCACATCATTAATTACCAAGGTCATAGTCACATCCTAACACCAAAGTGTCACTGTCACACCCTACACTGCGGACAAAGGTCACAGTCACATCCTTAACAACAAAATCACAGTCACACCCTAAACCAGAAAGCTTAGTCACAGCCTCTACAACAAACTCAAAGACAAACCCTAAACCAGAAAGCTCACCGATGCCCTTCACTACAAAGGTTACAGTCACATACACCACAAAGGTCATAGTCACATCCTACATACCCCACAAAGGTCATAGTCACACCCTACATACCCCACAAAGGTCATGGTCACACCCTATATACACCACAAATGTACTTAAAACACAAAGGTCATAGTCACACCCTAGATACTGTAAAAGTGGAAATATTCGCGGTGTGGAAATTTTCGCTTATTTCGCTATCAGTAAATCTCCGCGAAAATTTCCACGCGCGAATATATTAACACATAAAAATACTAAATAAAAGATACAAGTTAGCGCAAAGATATCTTGACTGCGCGAAAATATCCACACCGCGAACACTTTGGAAGCTGGCTAAGCGAAAATTTACACACGCGAAAATATCCACTTTTACAGTAGTATATTCACCACAAATGTACTTATACCACGAAAGTCTTTGACTCAAGGAGACACACATTACATTAGCATTTTTTTTCTTAGTGCTCAGAAATTGGCTCTTACATGTTATTGTTAGTTTTGCCTTTATTATTATCACTGCCCATTCTAGCATCAACATGCTCACATAGGTACATAACATATACAGGTATATAACAAGTCATTAGCACATTCACATTGAATACACTTACACTCGCATTATTCGCATTCACCAAACACCCTTCCCACATTCACATAATTAGAATATCATAAACACACACTTTCAGATATCAAATCTATAACAGGAATTTACTATAAACATACGGACGTGTAGAGCCCAGAGCCTCAGTATTATCATCATTGCACTTTTCTGTTGATTTTTATTTTTCATCATTTTTAATCGCTAGATATCTTATGAAACATAAACATATAATAATGACATCATTGCTTTTATAATATTGAATGATATTAGTTATTTTATCTAATAGTACTTAAAATATTCTGAACATAATCTGTTGGTACTATTATTCGTTTCTTTGTTTTCATGAACATATAGTTAGATTATTTACTAATAGCGTTTTAATTTTTTCATGAATTATATTATTTGTAAATGTCTTTTTATTATATTTTATGTCATTTCGACATTTCCATATTGACCATTTAGAGAGATTATCATTTCCTGGATATCCGAGAATCACGAAATATTTTTAATAATACTGCATTTATAAGAAATGTGAACAACATCTTCGATTTGGGTCTTACAAAAATGACACATACCATTTGAATTACCAAATCTACTTATTTTTGATTCCGTATATAGAATATTATGTACACACTTCCACTGTAATTTTTTCATTTGCGTTGTGGTGATAGTATTTTTTATATTTTGCCATATCAATTCCCAATGCAGTTGTTTTTGAAATTCGAATTAGCATTTTAAAGTAATACTATTTTCAAAATTAATGGTAAAAAACATTATGAGCAAGAATTACTTCTATTCATATGTATATGTGTTTGTGCTATATGCAATATCAATCATTTAATTAAATCTTACAAATATGTCTGACGTCAACTGCTATATACTACATTATATTTTATTTATCTAGATATACAATTAACATATTTCTTTCAGAAATATATAAGAAAAACGTTTCTAATAAATAATTCTGTACCTGCACTCCATAAACCTTTTCGGGTCGACCTTCGGCTGTTTTGGTAATTTTAATGTTGACATTCCTGGGGCATCAAGATGTATCATTTCACCATGACTACTGACTTTGATAAGTACCATCTTTGGACACTGGCGCTGACACAGGAATGCGCCATTAGGCCGAGTAAACATCCAATTTCTGAAAATTACAACAGCACAAATTGACTTAGTTTAGATATCCAAATGATTCTTCAAGAGGTTTTTCTCAATAAATTAAAACAAAAGAAGTACATGTTTGTGTATGAAGGTGACGTTGCATGATTCGAAGCTCCCTTTTCGTGGTGGTTGTGTTTCTCGGGTATCTGAGAAATGGACCTGGCTGTACTGCTGTGTCTGTGGGCAAGACACTTTGCCCTTATAGCTCTGGATGGCATGCGCCGGGCCTGTCTTATGTTACTCAATGAGGTAGTCAGTAACTTCTACAAAAAGGAGACCTTCTCCCATCTCAAAATGACCCTGGCTGTTCACAGAATGAACGTACTATTGGAATTTTCAATAATAAAACAAAGTTTAAACTAAACAATATCAATGCTTTCTTGCTATCTAAAAATGCTTCGAAAGAATTAGTCATTTTCTAGATTATATCTCGCACATTCCTGTCAATTAAAGGCAGTGCATAGACTGCAAAAAACTTTCCAATTAAGCCGATTGTTGCCTATTCGGAAATAGTTCTGAATCTAGTACAAAAAAAGCATTTTGAGAGACAAAATTGACACGAATATTAAAAAAGGCCCCTATAAATGTTTTGGTCGTCTTTGGATTTATAATGTACTCTTGTACAATGTAAAAATAGTTTTTCTTTCCCGGTCTTCATGTATATGCTCATGTTTTACAACTAAATTGAACAATTTGGTAATGAAGCTTAATAATCTATCAACTCCTTACTTAATGTGTTTATAAACCAGGCCATCATACACACCAGCTTTGCCATTCTTAAGTTTCTTACATACTATCCGCATGTCGTCAGTGGTAAAAATTTCTGACAAAAAGATATTTTTTTCTTGACAAGACTTATTTTGAATATCATTTACCATTTTTGCTTATTTCTATTATGATATAAAAATAATATGTTGCTACCACAAACATGAAAATCACATTCTCCATCTTGTATTGTAGATACTATACGAGTACAATATGACGTATTTTTACCAGTGGTATCTTCTCTAGCTAGCCAAGGCTTCAGATTGCGATACATTCCACGGTTGCGTGGACTGTTGAATCAGAAGCCTTAGCTGGCGAAGATACTCCAGTGAATATTTTGACACTTTTACAAGATACATATAGTAATAATAAATTATTATTATTAATGACCACGAAATATATACGATTGTTTTGGGTTTTATTTTTATTATTCTATTTGTAATCATTAATGTTATATACTGTTTGAGGAGAAGACGCCATGAGTTGGGATAACTCGTGTCAATCCTTTTGTTTAATCACAATAAAATATGTTTCAATCAAATGAAGATGGATGTCGATCACACGATGACTTACAGAATACGTCTTCACTTTTTAGAATACTTGGAGTGGGAGAGCCTTCCTGTCAGTTGATTCAATGTATTGACTGTAGGCCTTACGGCATATGATTACTCATTACATATTATACATAATTTATTTAAGGATGTGAAACAGCCAGACAAGAGTGGAGTACGAGAAATACAGCTCTTATCTTATTTGCTTCAAAAATAAATTTGCCGAGACGGCTTAATTCCTTGTTGTTATTGGCACACAATAACTGTATTGACTCAAACATTAAATGTTTTGCCAATAATATTTCTTATTTCGTTGTACATCTTACATATTACTACAAAGTTTTGTTCGTCTGCTACTTCAGTAGTCGACTTACAAATTGCACAATACAATTTGTATCTCCTATTTAACTTGATATTTTTATAACGTCTGGATTCAATTGCCAAAGAATTTGCTGACATACGAAGTTTTGTTAAAATATTTCCATATTTCTTAGGCATAAACTTAGTTAAAAAAAAAACATAGACACATGTTTCTGATTCCATTGCCTAGTGAGTGGCCAGCGAAAATAGCCAGGCACATGGGCTTCCTGGACACTTGTTAGGTGGTAGACTGTCTAGGTACTTCATAAGTAATAAGTGTCCAAGGAAGTTGGCACGGACTCCGCTGCTCACTCAAAATAAAACTGTTTAGCTTTTTAGTTTGCGATGCCATTACACGTTCTTAACCCTTATGACCTCTCAAGTCAGGAATTCTCACTTGTCACAATGATTGCTATATGTTATTCATTCTCATTCCCTGCTGACCTGGACACTCTTAGCATTTTAATTTTCGATGCCATTTTACGTTCTTACGTGCACCTGATGAAAATTTTAAATTTTCAAACATAATATACAGAAATTTAACAATTGATTCATGTTAAATACTGCATTTTTTCCTTTTAACCATTAATTCACGGTACTCTTTATAGGAAAGGGCTTTAGTATTATAATAGTATCATTATCATTGTTATGTTAAAAACAACTAGAACTGTCGCCAGGATGGCTGACTAATACCCCCGCAATCTGCACGAGTCAATGGTGAATTGGAACTCTTAATTACAGGCTAAGATAACCCAGTAATATAGTGACCAGTTGCCATAGCAACCATAATTTTGAGGAACATCTACACATGTTCCTCTATATTTGTGTGAAGTTTCATTGAAATCGGTCCTTCGGTTTAGGAGGAGTTGTCCGGACAAACTTAAATTTATGGTTCTTATCGGAAAACCTGTTTATAGTGACCAGTTGCCAAAGCAACCATACTTTTGAGAAACAGAAAGTGGCATGCACATCTACACATGGTCCTCTATATTTGTGTGAAGTTTCATTGAAATCGATCCTTCGGTTTAGGAGGAGTTGTCCGGACAAACTTAAAGTAATGGCTCTTATCAGAAAACCTGTTTATAATGACCAGTTGCCTTAGCAACCATACTTTTGAGAAAAAGAAAGTGGCATGCACATCTACACATGGTCCTCTATATTTGTGTGAAGTTTCATTGAAATCGGTCCTTCGGTTTAGGAGGAGTTATCCGGACAAACTTAAAGTTATGGTTCTTATCGGAAAGAAAACCTGTTTATAGTGACCAATTGCCATAGCAACCATAATTTTGAGAAAACGAAAGTGGCATGTACATCTACACATGATCATTAATATGTGTGTGAAGTTTCATTGGAATCGGCCCATCGGTTTAGGAGTTGTCCGGATAAAATGTTTCTACAGACGGACGGACGGACGGACGGACAACCTGATTCCAGTATACCCCCCCTAACTTCGTTGCGGGGGTATACATATTTTAACAGTGGCAATTGTTTATTCACATAAACAGTACATTGCCGAGAATATGAATATTAACAAATGGGTAACAATAATACATGGTAAAACAGTCTGGACATCAGTATTGTGAATTAATTATCTCATTTATAATATCAATAATGAATTTAGCCAATGAAATAAGTTCCTTTTTTAGTTACGCAATTAAATAATGTATGAAATTTACATGTTATTAGTCTGTCATAATAATATCTTAACAGATATTTCCGAAAGCGGTTGCCTATTTCTCTTAAATTACATAAAGTGCAAATTCTATTTTTACGTGGTATATTAGACCATCTTTCACTTTCGGTTGGTATTTTTGTATTACCTGTTCTAAATTTACAGTAAGCTTTGGCTAATTTGGGAGAGAGTTCTTGTAAACAATTCTCTAAACAGAGTTATTCCTTTAGAGGAAGTGAAAATTTCATTTCTCCGGTTGGCTAAAACATTGCCTTTAAATTTATAAAACAATTTACTCTTCAGCCAATATATATAAACATCTGGACTATTACTAAGGATCTGCTCTGGTGAAAAGTCAACATTTTCTTATGACTTTTTAAATGTTATACCTCATTTTAAAGGGGGAATACAGAGATATATTAAACAAATGAAAATCACATGTCGGTGTGTTCGTTTTTGAGCTATGGTGGATCAAAGATTAGAATTTGACATGATATGTGATTTTACGTGAATTCTGCTGTTTTAACTCTACACACAATTAATCACAGCAATATTGTAAAAGTGTGTTATCGGATATGTATGAATGTTTTTGGAATTGACAAACCTAGTATATCTAGAAGTTACATTAACCTAGCCCATTATTTCTAATCAGAATATATAAAATATCCAATGTTTCAGATTTGTCCCGAACTAATATTTGTTATTTTTCAGCTTTTTAGGGATGAATTTTTAAGTGCTCCAATTATAACAAAATGAAATCAAAGTACTGGAAGTACTGTAAACGAACATTATTGTTTAATGCAAAATCAGTAATCTTCTAAGTTTAAAGTCGATACATTTACTGATATTGGTTTAGGAATTAATTACAAATAATTTGAAATGTTTGCAGCTGTTCTGATATGATTGAACACATGCATGTTTCTGTAAGGTCCCAATTGAAATTGGAAGTTTGTTGATCTATCTTGGATGGATGCAAATAAAATGTCTTCTTTCTTTAGGAAGGCATCATCAGTTATAATACAGCCAGGACTCTGTGACCTTATTGATGCCAACTTCTAATATGCACTAAATTTAGGCTAGTTCCATCGTTAGTTTAGCATATTTCAACTTAATATGATGAAACACACATAAAGAACTACTGAAAACCAAAACCAGAGCTGCTAATCAAGGCCCAGATTAGGAATGTATCCTATTGAAACTGTACTCAAGCATGTAGGGTACTTCAAAACTAAAAACTTGACTCCCTTTGTTCAGGAATCATTTGATGTTAATAAATCTGTATATGAGAAGATATACTTCTGGTATAATTACAGTATTGTACACAATGTGATAAAGAATAACAACCATATAAAGACTATCTTCATCAAATAATTCAGCAAACAAGAAAAGAAAACTTCAAGCTTCATTTTCAACTTCAAAGCTGATAAAGGTTACAGTCCATTCGATGGGATGATACATTCCCTATTTATTGTCCCTTTCCAATATTGATCATCCAATCATAGTGAACCACACAGTTCAGCAATGCATTTGCACAAATCACATCCTTTATGTGGAGAGAACATTTTTCGGGGTGTTATAAGATTCCATAACTGTATGCAAATTTGTGAATCATTCCATATCTATATTTAGATATATACCGTACGTGTATATATTTACACATATCAAAATTGGAATGACACAGGAGATTTGCAAGTTTAAGTTCACCATCAGTCATGGGTTTATGTAAAATGTTATATTTACCGGGGTAATTAGTAATTTTGAGAATATATTATGAAGCTCTATTCTGTACTTTCTATCAGTGCTTATATTAGAGAATGGACACAATTTTATGTTCTCCAATGTCAAAATTAATCATATGTAAAATATTAGGGGTTTATTTGACCGAGACGTATTTAAAATTTTTGTAATCATTCGCCATTCGAGGCCTGATTGCCGTCATAGTTGAATTACCAAAATGGACCTGAAATCAATATTAAATATTAAATAAAGAGAATGATCTGTGACTTGAATATTTCATAAAAATAATTTAATACATCGTTTATTAACTTCATTCAGATCTTCAGACACCACATAATTTGTGAAGTCATATATAGAAATATATGAACCATTTTGTTATTGATTTATAGTTCACACAAGTAAGCACTAGATGTAAGCAGTAAGTATATGTACCGCTATCAACTGGCATGACTTTGAGTACAGTAGACTACACTCGCTTTGTGGATATTGACAGGATAAAATATATTTACATACTAATTCAATTTTAGAATTGTAACTGAAATCTTGTAACAGCATGGCACAAATAGTCATCTGAACATTTGTTGTATATTGAAAAAATATTTAAGGTAAATATTAACTCATTTGCTTGACTTCAATTTTCAGTTTATCAATTCATTGATTACTCAGTGTTTGAAGTATGGTGTAGTGAGAATTTCAAGTCTTGATCATTGAAAATGAATTTGTTTGAAAAATAACACAAGTTCCACAGCAATATTATATAGAGTATCAATCACAATATATCAGAAGTTATAAAACTACAGATAACAATTAACGGCTGAATATCAAATTAAGTGAATATCACAAGTATTTTTGCATTTGTTTTTAGATAATCCGGATTTCCGTCTTTAAAAAAAAATTACCTAGTAGACGTAGTGCATAGTAAACGTAGCCATATGTAACAGCTGATTTTAATCAGATTGACCTAACATGAACTTAACACCGTCCCAGTAGTTCGTCACAATCGAAAATTTGGTCGTGAATTCGGTATTTTGCAAATTATTTCAAAATACTTCCAGGTAAATGAAAAAAAAATTCTCGTAAAAATATCGATTTTGGGTCCACTATCGGCCATTTCGGTAATTCAACTTAACTGTTAACGACAATCGGGCCGCGATTCGCAAATGAATAATTAATTTAAAATTCGGTCAAATAAACCTCTAATATTTTATATATGATACAATTAGGCATTGAAGAACATATATTTTGGTCAATCCTCTGAAAATAATGCCAATTTATATTATAATTAAGCCCCATTTTTCTTCGTTTCGGTATTTCCAAGTCCGCTTCACGTGTGGTCCGTTTCAGTAAATATTCTCGTCTTTGCCGAAATAAAAACAAGCTAAAATTGCCAACGCAATGATGGTTTAAGTGGAAACAGTTGATTCGAAAAATGTGAACATTGAGCCTTGCACAAAATGCAGGAAAAATACACGCCAAATGGGCCATTTTTTTAAATTCTTCTAAAATCAAATCCACTAAAATAAAAAGTCTGAAATTTTGACACATTTTAAGATACAACCTTGGTATAAGATTGCCAATTTTTTGTTACATATTACAAATGTTTTTATGCAAGATCGAAACGTGACTGAAACCTCAGAAGAGCAGATCCTTAAATATATTTAACAAGAGGCCCAGAGGGCCTGTATCGCTCACCTGGTTTCATGAGATATGAAACAAGATGATGCTTAAGCATATTTGTTGCTGGTATTGCTATGTCAATATATATCATAAGCATTTTATATGGGTACATGTACATTGGTTTTATTTAAATACTAAAAATGCCAAAAGGTACATTAATCCATGAAATGAAATTGACTTTTGGCGCGACCCCATAGGGATGCTACCACACAAATGTGAGTGATATCCATTGCTTAGTTTCAGAGAAGATCTTGTTTAGACCAATTGGCCCCTTTTGACCCTGCCCTCTGCCCCCTGGGGGTCAGCTCCTTCCTTTATACAATTTTGAATCCCTACCCCAATAGGATGCTAATAGTCAAATATGAGCTGTTTCAGAGAAGTTGTTCATATCAATTTAGCCAAATTGACCCCTTTTGGCCCAGCCCCTCAGCCTCCAGGGGGTCGGCCCCATCATTTGTACAATTTTGAATCTTTAACCAAAGTGAATGCTACCAGTCACATATTAAAGATATCCATTGCTTATTTTCAGAGAAAAAAAAGTTGTTTATATCAATTCTGCCAAAATAACCCCTTTTGACCCCGCCTCTTAGGTCCCCTGGGGTCAGCCCTGTCATTTGTACAATTTTGAATCCCCACCCCAAAGTGATGCTACCAGGCAAATATGAGTGATATCCATTGCTCGGTTCCAGCGAAGAAGTCGTTAATATCAATATAGCTATATTGACCCATTTTTGCCTCGCCTCTCAGGCCCCTAGGGGGTCAGAACCACCATATGTACAACTTTGAATCCCCACCCCATAGTGATTGCTTCCAGGCAAATAGGAGCAATATCCTTTGCTGGGTTTCAGAGAAGAAGTCGCTTATATCAATATAGCCAAATTGACCCCTTTTGGCCTCGCCCCTCAGGCCCCTGGGGGTCAGCACCACCATTTGTACAATTTTGAATCCTCACCCCATAGTGATACTTTCAGACAAATAGGAGCAATATCCTTTGCTCGGTTTCAGAGAAGAAGTCGTTTATATCAATGTAGCCAAATTGACCCCTTTTGGCCCCGCCCCTCAGGCCCCTGGGGGGTCAGCCCCATCATTTGTACAATTTTGAGTCCCCTACCCATAGGGATGCTTCTGACCAAATTTGGTCAAATTCTGATCAGTGGTTATGAAGAAGAAGTCAATTGTTGACGGACGGACGGACGACGGACGACGGACGCCACGGTATGGCATAAGCTCACCTTGGTCCTTCGGACCAGGTGAGCTAATAAGCTATATTCTTCAAATATATTTTTCACATCTTTCAACCAAGACCAGTTATAATATGACAAAATTGTTAATAGTTTGTTGCTTAGCTTGTTCTGATTATGTTTTGTCAATTTAGCCCAAAATCCAATCATTCTAACTATAACATCTATATCAAGCGGGTACCGTCCAAGTTCTACATATATTCTAAAACTGGGTGTAGACGTTGTAACATCAAAAATATATTTACAAAAATTTAGGTGCAGACGTTCAATAAGTTTATAGATACAAAAACCCCAAACTCCATATCCATATAAAACAATAGGTTTGATAACTAAATATGTCAATTTGACAATCCACAGACAAATTATGATCTCTACATTTAACAATAATAGTACCATACATAGCTTTGACATCATTTTATATAGTTGTTTGATATTGAAATTTGTTAAACTAGCCTGGCTAAATATAAACCCCCAAGATATTTATAAATTTTTTTGGTTATTTCTATAAGATTATTTTCACCGTATGTATAATTCAAACCTGTAATGAGAAAAACAATAAATTTCACCTCTGTATCTACCGAGTGTCCAGCGAGATTGACACACGAGCCGTAACGTATTGAGTGCTTTACATCGTAACTTCGTAAGATTTTATAAACAAATTTAGTGTTATGAAAATGTCTGATCACAATTATTTTTTGCATAGCATTACATGTAGATTATGGTATCATCTGCATAATACAAAAAAAATTATAGCAAACCCCCACTGTACACTCAAGTTCTGACCGCAGCCCGACTGTAGGTCAACTTCATCGTAACTTTAAGATTTAATGCTGAAATTCAGTAATATACAATCGTCCTACAGAAGTAGCATTTTGCATGTTGTTATATAATGGTATAGATATTCTAATCTATATATTACAGAAAAAAAATATAGCAAAAAAAAGTAAGATAATCGTTTCATATGAATATTCCAGAAAAAAAATTATCAAAAAAACTTCATTAACGAATCCTCTCCCCTTTTAGAATGGGCGCATACACTTTTTGCAACCGCCCCCCCCCCCCCCCCCCCCCCCCCCCCCCCCTACACACATACACTTTAAAAACATGAAAAAACCCACTTCCGGTGAATTAATGAAATGAATTAAGAAATAAAGCAATTGTAACACATATATACATGACATACACATGTGTTAGATACATATTTCCCAAGTACATGCACATTGTCACAATAAATTTCTCCGCCTCATATATTGTTAACCGAGAGCTGGCTATTTTTTTAAAAATGTTTTTTTTTTGCTGCTGTAGTCGGGTAATTAAAAAAGCATTCGCACATTGCGCGGATGTGTTACCTATCCGCCATTCCATCCTTATACAGCCCGAGGGGTCGGAGGGTGCCCGATTCCATTGGTATGCCCTGACAGGACTTCATGGGATAATATATCAGATCAGACACCGTCCCGATCCTTTCGAATTTCTCCAGTCTCTTGTCCCGTATCCATGCCGACAGCAGAAACTTAGCTGCCGATGCTGCGATGAGGCCGAAAGCTAGATATGAAGCATCCTTTTCCATGTTGATATGAACTATGGACAGCTCGCTGTCTCGTCCAGACCTACTGTAGGCCTCTGGCGGCAAATGTAGGTCAGATCATAAGATAATGATTGAAGCTGGGTATATCAAGATGGTAATTAGATTGTAACATTGTAAGTTTAATATATACTAACTAAGGATAGTTGTTTATTATGTTAGACTTGTATATTAAGCAAACATTGTCCAGTCTTCCATTGTTTGAAATATCATCATCGACTTATATGTCGTATGAATCCATTAATAACATACAAAGTTATGCTAAATGTAATACATACTGTTTGAACACTATAAATAAAGTTATGCTAAATGTAATACATAATGTTTGAACACTATATAAAGTTATGCTAAATGTTATACATAATGTTTGAACACTTTCTAGAACTTTTCTATTGATATATGACACTCAAGAATCTGTCTTTCCGATAACGTTAAATACATTTACGAGATCATCATAAGGGTACCAGATCGGCCACGTTCACCATCAGTACAGCCCACCTGTCGCGATCCAAATGAATGTCATTAAGGCTTCCGAGAATAAATTGGCATTGCCTTTCATCTTGTAAATGGTCAAATTTAACATAATATGATACGTCTAGAACATTGACAAGGCATCCAAGAAGTGTATCACGACTTCTGTATAACGCTGGGCACTGAAGAAGAAAATGTAATGTTATATCGTCAGACTGTTTCTGACATAATTTACATACCACAGTGCCTCTTTCATAACGATAAGATAACTTCATTAGTTCACAAAATTTCCACGTATATTTATGGAAATCCAAGGTTATTATTATCCACAGCGGTTAGGACCGTATGCCTTATGAATAGAGTTGTATGTTACACACAGGTTTTGAAGTATAGGAGAAATGAGATTTCCACTGATCAGTTCATTAATTAAGCCGGTCGCCTTTTGAACAGCTGGGCCCATGCATGTGTATATGTAATATTTCTTATTATCATGGAGAAGAGCTCCTAAGTTGCAATAACTCCCATTCATTCGCCGTTTTAAATATGTTTAAATCAAAGTTTCGTACTATGATATAAAGTTTTGTGTTGCCCATCTGGATAATTTAATTGGGAGGTCTTTGTGCCACTTTCTTGCTATGATGCCAGAATTACTGGACAATAATTCTCTACCGTTTTGTGTGTATTATATTTGTACATTGTTCTTTGATCCTGGGAGAAATATTGGATGAAATATGGCATGTCTTGTTGGGGTATGCTTTTATAATACGTTAGAGAATACAGTGAAACCTCACTTACTTTTAACGGCCATCTAAATGACAGCACTATTTTAGTACGGTTATTTTTCTCTTATGTCTTTGTATTAGTCGCTTCAGTAATACTTTTGACGGTCACAATTAAAGACCACCAATCAACATATTAAATGACTTCATGATTACGACCAGTCACCTATGGTCAAACTTACCTGGTTTACAGCGAGACGTAAACAGATTGCCGCATGTCAGGCGGTCGATATTTTGTTTATCTGAACAGACCACCATTTCTACTAAGTGACAAATAAATAAAATTATCTATCTAGGATGGGATGTTGTTATTATCGAACATTTCTTTACTTATCAGTGTATGGACAGGTCAAAATTCTGCTTATGGATCACTTTGAAACCATGTAAAAGTTGGGTTTCAAAATGACCTACGAAGCAAATATGATAGCTTATGTATGTGCTATTGGTAACCTATATGTAGTCCTACGTTTAAAAATAGGCATATGAGTATATACATTGCTGTGTAAATTTGAAAAAGAGCTATCTAATCTGGAATCTAGTAAGGCTTTCTCGTCCCAAAACCTGGTTGGAAATAACAGTGTTGGTCTGCATCGTAGTTCTAATTGTCGATCCATACCTAATACCTAATTATCTTGTAAGATGTTCATGTCCAAAGGAACAATGGAACAATAGTGAGGTCTAATGTTTTACTATGGAATGAAATGCTTTCGATATATACTGGAAACCGACATGTTAAAAGAGTTGAACTCCGTTTCTATGATGCCTCCGTCTTCACTTTTACCCAGAACAACAGTAGTACATCCTCGTGGTAGAGGACAAACAATATGAATCAATTTCTAGAAACTTGTCCAACCTGTTCAGGCTTTACAATCGACATTATCCAGAGAGAAGCGCACAGTAAGGGAAGACTTGTTATGATAGCTTATGCGATATCTCCACAAGATCATTAATGACTTCCTTTATAAACCTTGAAGGTAGCTGGGAAGTCTAACATTTCTCTTTCACCAGTGCGAATCTCAACGTAATGGTTAAGATCTTCTCCTTTGAGATGATGTGAATGAAAGGCGAGTCAACTAGTGTTTTACGCGCTCGGGCAAAATGGTCGAGTTTTGATTGAAACTCTTCATGAATAGTGTACATTTGGCGTGGGAAGACCATAACATAGATCCTCTGACGATAATAATGCAACGTAGCATCATCAAAGCTTTGATCTTAAATCGCAGTTTTCGTTTCTGATAATTCTTGAAAGACTTCGCACACTTGTCAATCTCTTGATAATCAGTAAATTAAAATTATTACAATCTGCTTTTACTAATCAAGCGATCAGTTGTGCTTTGGAAGTTTCTAAGATTAAATTCTCTTCTAAAGACAGTTTTACAACCCTCACCTACGCACCTACCTCACATTGTGAGAACGGTACTGTAGTAGGTGATTCAAGTCTCCGCCAGACGCGATTTATAACAAGAGGCCCATGGGGCCTGTATCGCCCACCTCGTTGGATTTTACCAAACGTCAAAATAATGTTTATGTTCAATTCGTTCATTTGTCAATCTCGAAAATGCTATATATGGTTATAGTGTGGGATCCCAACTGCTTTGAAGAAATAACGAAGTCCAGACTCTCTAAGGATGTGAAAAGACCTCATGGATTGTTTTTACAACATGATTGTGTTTAGAGAAACTAAGAGGCCCATGGGGCCTGTATCGCTCACCTCGTTGGATTTGATCAAACGTCAAAATAATGTTTATGTTCAATTCGTTAATTTGTCAATCTCGAAAATGCTATATATGGTTATAGTGTGGGATCCCAACTGCTTTTACGTGAAAAGACGTCAGGGATTTTTTCACAACATGATTGTGTTCAAAGAAACCAAATCCCTAAGGGTGGGAAAAACCCTTGGGCCTATTTTTACATCAGAATTTTGTTTATCCCTTAACGTCCAGTGATACTATACATGGTTATGGGATGGAGGGTCACAGCAACCATTTATGCAAAATCTGTTCCCCTTTCCCCAAGGATGATTCTTGGTTCAAATCCATTCAACTTTATGACTAGTAGCGATTTAAAGACATTACCTCTATTTCCCCTATGGGGCCCGTCACTCGGTCAGCATCAACATTTATGCAAAATCTGTTCCCCTTCCCCTAAGGATGTTTCTGACCTAATTAATTTCAAATCCATTCAAAACTTTAGGACTAGTAGCGATTTAAAGGAATTGCCTCAATTTCCCCTATTTGGCCCTGCCCTCAGGCCCCTTGCAGGTCAGAGTCACTATTTATGCAAAATCTTATCCTCTTCTGCCAAGGATGTTTCTGACCAAATTTGGTCAAAATCCAATAAGAACTTTATGACCAGTAGAGATTTGAAGCAAATGTTGACGGACCACGGACGGACGCCAAGCCATGACATAAGCTCACTGGACCTTTGGTCCAGGTGAGCTAAAAATCACCGAGTGCAGCCTCACAATTCAGGATGTGTTATTGTGGGATATGGGGTGTCGACCCCGAAACACCAGGGTGACCAACAAGGCAAACAAAATTACCGCAACCTTTTCTAAACTAATCTATTTTACTTGATGTGCACGGGTTGAGGGAATGTTTCGGTGACTTAACTGTCTAAAATAGTTAGTACAATTCCCTGCTCGATGTGCAAACACTCGTGGACAGTCTCAATACTTATGCTTAATTTGCTATGCATGCGAGAATTTTCTTCAAATATATCTGTACTACATGTTTATAGAATAGGATTTCCGCATCTTAGGAAGTAATTAAGTGTTGCACGATATAAACCAAGTAATGGTTTTATGTTTATGCTGCTTTTAAGCAGTAAAATATCATTTTATCCAGAAGAATCTGTGAGGGTAATGGGGTTTCGGTTTAGGAGAGCATTGGGGTTTCGACACCTTTGGGTCAGATGACCTAAAAATGTAACGTGATAAATATTTTTCATATACACGTATACTATTTTGAATAATGTTTGTGTTTGCAAAGTATTTTAACTTTTTACAACTTTTCCAAATCAACACCTTCACAGAAAATCTACATGGCTTGTAACGTACCCATGAAAATATAGAAGTTGAATATCCTTATGAGGAGCATTAACAGCATTTGGAAAAAAAATGAAGACAAAAATGAATGTTTTAAAATTTATTCCTCCCACAATTTTTCAAATCTCTCTCGATCAATTGAAATGAAGGGTTCACAAGACCTTGTCAGTACATCCAACATTGCAGCTTTGATATCTTACAGTCCTTTGGCATAACTTCTGTATTACTGGGTTATTGTTTAGCCAGTAGAACAGTATCAACTGTTGCTGTACATTCTGTATGATCATCTTAGTGCTGTAGCCAGTAGAACAGTACCAACTGTTGCTGTAAATTCTGTATGATCATCTTAGTGCTGTAGCCAGTAGAACAGTACCAACTGTTGCTGTAAATTCTGTATGATCAGCTTAGTGCTGTAGCCAGTAGAACAGTACCAACTGTTGCTGTAAATTCTGTATGATCAGCTTAGTGCTGTAGCCAGTAGAACAGTACCAACTGTTGCTGTAAATTCTGTATGATCAGCTTAGTGCTGTAGCCAGTAGAACAGTACCAACTGTTGCTGTAAATTCTGTATGATCAGCTTGGTGCTGTAGCCAGGAGAACAGTACCAACTGTTGCTGTAAATTCCGTATGATCGGCTTAGTGCTGTTGCCAGTAGAACAGTACCAACTATTACTATAAATTCCTATCATTTCCAACTTTCACACCATTACATGATTCCGGTATTTTTTGTCCATGAACACATACAACATATAGTTTATAGCAGAACAGCAGACAGACACTTTAACATTAAAACTTGAACTCTTTGTATTTTTTGGCAGCTTTCCCGCTATCTTGTTGTTGTTTCTTTCGTTTCTGAAAATATAAGAAAATATTGTTCATTTATCAAAACGTTTACTATATTCACTTTTCACATGAAAACCATTTATAAACCTACAATATTTGTAAGTAGGTCATTAAAAGACAGGAAGATATGTAATTATTACTGTAAATACAACAATTGAAAGAAGAGCTGATATCAGATGGACAGTCAGACACAATACAGGACAGAAAATGCAGCTATTTGCAGGAGATTTTAATCTTGGACAAAGTTGTAAAAGAAATAATATTATACTTTATCTGTACATTTCATAGTAGGATTACTTATTTTGGCATCTTTCTTATTGAACGCTTTCTGCTAAATTTTGATATCGCTAAGTATCATTTTCTACTGTAAGTATGCCAATTCATCAATACTATAATCTGTTTGAATTAAGTTAGGCACAAAAACTTAAGCATGCCAAAATGAACATGTTTACAGTATATATAGTCATTATCAGCTAAAGCATTTGGGTTGATAATACTGGTAACAGTTACACATTAATTTGTGTCATGACTTGGCATGTAACAAACCTTCTGCTTGGCAGCGTGTTCAGCCACCATGTCGCTGAGATCTTCTTTCTCTAGTTGTGACTGTTGTTCCCTCATTGTTTGGTCATACTTGGCCTGCATAGCAGCACTGTCAAGATCCAGTTCCTCTGGATTCAGGGCAACCTCAATCCCTTCAGGAGCTGTCTTATCAGTCTTCTTACTTCCAGGCACACCCTGTTGTAAGATGTGTAAAACTTAAATGTTAAAGTAATTCTACTCCAAAAACGAAACCAAATACAAAGTACAATAGATTTACAAGGGTACCAATCTATGTCATCACCATCTAGGTTATTTTAGTATGGAGACAGCCATTTTGGACTACCAGGGCAATAACTATTCATATTAAGTTATATTGATTCCCCTTTTTATGGGTGAAAGTGTCCGAGGGCTGTTCCAGGAAAACATATATGGGATGGGGAGGAGGCATTTGGAAATTAGGGGAACTATCTATAGAAGCGATTTAAAATTTTGATGACCCTTCCACATATCCTCTTTTTAGTAAACGGTAATTTGGTATAGAAGCAATTTTAATGTAAAAATTGATACAAATACATCAAATACACCCAAAAACAGAATCAATTTATTTCAAACTCCAGCCAACCCATAGATGTGATTTTAATTTGAACCCACCCTACCACGATGTATTTTATTAAAGTGTCCGTTTTCGTTTTTGAGGTTCAAATGGTTGGACCAGTTGGACAGGTGTTGTCTGTTTATGAAATAAAGACGGACCTGGTGATTTTATATTGTTTTCAGCCGAACATTGACAAAGACTTCTAAGGCCTATATTAACATTTTCAGGTCCGTCAAGATATACAGTATGTTTGAAATATTACATTTAAAAACTCATGAACCGTTTTATCTGCATAAACGAACAGGACCCTGGAGTTAACAAACTATCATCATTCAAGTTTCTAGCCCCCAAGAAGAGCCAAAATTAAGATTGTAATTCATGTTGCTGAGAAATCTAAAAGTAATAAATCATATTCGAATTTTATCTATGACTTTTCTTGTATGTTGTGTATAAATAATATTTAATTCAAATTCCATCATAAAACTAACTTGTCTACTTTGTTTAGAATACAAATAACTGGTGTCCATCAGTTTGCAAGCGTAATGAGAGGTGCAACACCTACCGCTGACATGTCGTATATATGTGATGAGCCCATCATCGCTCCACCCACTGCCGACTTTTTCTCAGGTAAGATTGTGTAGAGAGCAGGAGTTTCTCCCCCTTGGTCCATGGCATCCTCTATCCTCTTTTTCCTCAGTTCTATCATATCTGGTGTCTCCACACCCATCGGTACTGACGTGATACCACTTGGCGTCACCAATCTGCATAATACAGATAAACATACGATTGATAAGTAAGAGCCGGACACGTCTTAATAAGCATCTGATGTTAATGGTCTTAATAGGTCATGGTGTAATATATGTCTGTATTACACTGCAGTGGTGGTGGGAACAAAATTGTGAATATGTTAAACAATTCTTTATATTTTTGTTGGATCTCTTCAAAATAAATTTCCGCTAAATTCTACAGCACTACAAATATCTCTGTGATGTAGGCCATCTTTGAATTCACTATAACAAAAGTAATATCAACATTGGTCAGAATTATCTTCATTACTTCAAGGTATAGCTAAATCCCATAGGAAGAACAAGAAGGGAGTTTGAAATGTAGTTTTCTTAAAAAAAGAATGACAGTGCTACCATGAAACAAAATGGCAGCCACTGCAAAACAAAACAAAACAATATGTAGACTTAATCTAAACCACAAGTTGGGCTATGTCAGTCAAATATTACTATCTCATAGTTGAGTCAAACTGATTTGAATACTACAGATAATTAGAACATATGTAAACATCAGTCCTATGACGGTAGAATAGAAAACTATTGAGTATACCCAGCAGACTTCATTACTGTACTCACCCTTCGCAACCTTGCGTGACCAGACACGAGTATACCCAGCAGAATTCATAACTGTACTCACCCTTCACGACCTGGTGTGACCAGACGCGAGTATACCCAGCAGAATTCATTACTGTACTCACCCTTCATAACCTGGCATTACCAGACGCGAGTATACCCAGCAGAATTCATTTCTGTACTCACCCTTCGCCACCTGGCATGACTAGACGCGAGTATACCCAGCAGAATTCTTTATTGTACTCACCCTTCGCCACCTGGCATTACCAGACGTGAGTATACCCAGCAGAATTCATTACTGTACTCACCCTTCGCCACCTGGTGTGCCCAGACGCGGGTATACCCAGCAGAATTCATTTCTGTACTCACCCTTCGCCACCTGGCATTACCAGACGCGAGTATACCCAGCAGAATTCATTACTGTACTCACCCTTCATAACCTGGCATTACCAGACGCGAGTATACCCAGCAGAATTCATTACTGTACTCACCCTTCACCACATGGTGTGACTAGACGCGAGTATACCCAGCAGAATTCTTTATTGTACTCACCCTTCATAACCTGGCATTACCAGACGCGAGTATACCCAGCAGAATTCATTACTGTACTCACCCTTCGCCACCTGGCGTGACTAGACGCGAGTATACCCAGCAGAATTCTTTATTGTACTCACCCTTCGCCACCTGGCATTACCAGACGTGAGTATACCCAGCAGAATTCATTACTGTACTCGCCCTTCGCCACCTGGTGTGCCCAGACGCGGGTATACCCAGCAGAATTCATTACTGTACTCACCCTTCACCACATGGTGTGACTAGACGCAAGTATACCCAGCAGAATTCATTACTGTACTCACCCTTCACCACCTGGTGTGACTAGACCTGTCATATCTTCCTCGTCTTCCTCATCCTCGTCAGAATCCTCTTCCTCTGACGATTCCTCCTCCAGCTCACCCCAGTGGGACTTATCTATTTCTTCCTCTTCCACTACCACCTGATTTATAGAGAACTTGTTAATTGTGATCTCAACTCTCGATATGCTATCATTTCTATATCAGTATATGTATATTTTCATAGTTCACTTGTGAAGTTGTCATATAAAGGTGATAGCCAGTCAATGAAAAGAAAAGGGTTAAATAACTCAAGGTTGTATCTATTTCAAACAATTTCTTAAATGAAGTATCTATACTATTCAATCTAAATAATGTTTTGGAGAATCATTTAGAGATAAAGTACCCTAAGAAAGCACTACTCTACACCAAATAAACTTACCTGGAAGTCACCACTTTGTGTGCCAAAAACATCTCCATATAAAGGTTTACCATTCTCATCAACTGGAGGCTTTCCCCAGCCTCCTGCATGATAACCGAAGGAGGTTGCCTGAAAGTAAAACATCAATTGTCACATAACTTTTTACAATGGGTCAGTCAGCCCACACAAGGCTATCAAACATAGAATCATTGTTACTCTCCATATTGTAAATCAATTCCTAAATCATCCCAAAGACAAAATTAATATCATATACTACAAATGATTCTTAGTGTATTTTGTAGTTGTGGATTTTGTCGAGTTGTAGAATAATGATGAAGTCGTTGTTTGTTGGTTCCTGTGTTTAGTGATGTAGGTAGATGTTGTATCTGTATGAATACGGGAGGAGTGACATTAGCATGAACGAAATGCTATTCTTTTACATTTTAAAATCATAATGTGCATCTGCCGGACAGATAGATTTCTAGAGGTGGGCGGTATTACCGGTATACCCGTGTACCACGGTAAAAAATTTTGACGGTACGTACCGCGGTATAAGATGCCTGTACCGGTATTTTAACATACAAGTAAGGGCATACATAATAGAAATGTTCTGTATCGACCTTAATACCTATCATTTTTATTTATTTGTGCCAAAAAAACGAAGTCAAAAACTTCACTGTCGGCCCAGTTTTACTGTTACTAAATATAGATTAAAGCATGACAGCTCCGCAGCGAATAACCCAAAATGGCGGACAAAAACAATCTCTTCGACATTGTCAACAATCGTAGGGCAAAGGCTGATGTTTGGAAATAGTTTGGCCTGAAAAAACGTAAAAATGACGGCATGATTGTCGAATCTATAGCAGTATGCAGAACATGTGATGCCACTGTTAAATGTGCAGGCGGTGGAACATCAAACCTTGTAACACATGTGCGTCGCCACCATCCCACGCTGATGCCGAAAGCAAAACAAACCACTGTTAGTAGTGTTAGCACCGTTCCTAATTCTGATTGTGATACCTCCAATGCTATGAAAGCTACACCCGCTAGACCTATTATGAACATGTTACTTGCTGCCAAAAAGTATACATCTACGTCACCCAAGGCCAGACAGATTACTAACAAAATTACGACATTTATAGTAAAAGATCTCCGGCCATACAGGATTGTTGAAAGTAAGGAATTCTGTGATGTCGGTAACAAATTGGATCCAAGGTAAATGAGTTTTGAATGCAAATGCATTCCTTCTTGTTGTTAGCAATCAATATGTTTTTGTTTTACTCTTTTGAGTTTTGTTGACTTTCAATTTGCTCATGTTGACCCTCATTAAAAAATAAGAAATTTGCTTGTGTGTTAAATGTTTTTATTTGAAACAAGTTAACAGTAGTGGTCATTTTGCCACTTGTAACACTACATTGACTACCCCAAGTCTTACATTTTCATGTCTGTCTGACTGTCTGTTAGGTATAAGGGTAAAGGGTGGTATACCGTGGTATTTGACTAAATACCGTGGTATACCTTGGTATTTTTTTTTGGTGGTACCCAGCTCTATAGATTTCCCCCGACTTAATATGGTTATGGGGTTCCTGACCTGAAGTCTACATGTAAATACCACATTAATTAGAACTACACAAAGATAATTGAATACAACCAGTATTACATGGTTTAGATAGCATCCAAGTTATTTAGAGAATTGAGGTCTATCTAAGTACTGGCAAATTAGCTAACATGTGTACATGTAGATATGATGATTTACAGGTTCTATGTATACGTATACAAACTGCTACTGAACATATTACAGTACAAAACCACACATGTCCAAATAATTAAGTTCACATGTGTGCACAAATACCAAATACATTTTCTTCAACAATTTTACATCATTTGATATTCAAGAGACTTACTTCAGGTATCGGAGCATTAAGTCCAGGAATTTTTAAATTAGGATAAGAAGGTGGTGGACCATATCGCTGCATAGCAATCAACCATGGGGGTGGAAATTTATCTGCATTCTGGAAGGAAAAAAAAAATCTAAATTCATATAATTAATGATGCTATAATTGTCAACTTGAATTCTAACTTTGTATCAATAAAAACAGTGACCAATGATGTGAAATATTGCAAGTTTGAGGTCAAGGGTCACAAGAGTTCCAGTTTCAGGTCTAAATATAGTATCTCTGATCACAGGTCATCAGTTTATAATAAGCGGTTCATAACAATCCTGACTGGGCACAATACTTTCTTGTGATGAACAAATGTATTAATGCTAAAGTCAATATTTGAAAGAGTGGTAGAAATTTATTATATCAAATAGACTAAGAAATGAGCTATTTTACATGTATTATCTAAATACAAAATCACTCAGTTTTTCAAAACTTTAACAATGGCAAAAACTAACTGCTAACTACCCATTTGTAAAAACTACACAATAATTAATATTTACTTACCGGTCCTACTGGCATGCCTAAAGCTGTTCTTAATTCGTCTGACAAATTTCCTGGTTTCTTTTCTTTTAATCGTGTTTCAAATTCTTTCCCCTGTTGAAAAGTCAATAGATTTACAATACCAAGTATATATTGGAGAAAACCACAACATTTTGACTACCATATTGCTGGTTACTTTTGCAAGTCTAAATTGCCACCGATACCAACTTTCAATTGCTATAAAAAGTGCTGTATACATCCGCAAAACCAGTAAAGCTATAAAGGACAACCGTGTCCTCAGTTTTCCTGGGTGAAGCAATGTATTCCACACCCTCACCGGTGGAGGACATGGATTTCTCTGTGATGGTCTAAAACCACAACTTCACTTCTCTGAAGCTGTGAGAAACGGACTATCACATACACACATATAAATGATGCAAAACAATTTCATCAAATAGTTAATTATTTTTAACATGAAATTATAAAAGTAGCTTGAAGTTAGGTCTCCTTATCATGAACTAAATCAACATCAAAGTAAATATTCTTCATAAATTTCATGCCAATTTTCTAAAACTAGAGGTTATAAATTTTGAGTTTAAACTTCAGAACAACACATCTTCATTATGCTATAGGCATCAGAAACTCAGTTTTACATACCTCGTAATATAGATCACCATGTATTGTCATTTTAGGCTTGGTCTGCCATCTGAAGAAAGCGTCATGAAGTTTTTGATAATCAATGTCTATTTTCCCCATTTTTGGTCGTACTTTTTCTCTCATTTTTGCTTTCAATGTTTTTTGGTCTTCCTGAAATAAAGAAGTGCAAACTCTTTAGTTTCTTTTTTGCTGAATGGCATTTAATGGTAATCGACCCATTAACAATGTTCCACTTCAACAAAATACTATTTTTGTCTAAATATCAAGATACATTCACTCAACTTCAATCTAACACACAAAACACAGCTTTCAACATACAAAGCTCAAACTCAGTTTGAGTGAGAGATGTTAGTAAATTGTAATAGGACTTAATCTACAAATGATAGTAAAGTAATATGAAGTATATACCAATCTTCTTGGGGGACACATTAGTTTGTTTGGTTATGCAAATGTAAACTTAATTATTCTGGGGACACAACAGTTCATATAAATGAAAGTTCTGATATGTGGTGTATGGATCTGCGGCATTCTACTGTTTCTAGTTTTGCAATATAATTTTATAAAAGAAAGTAGTGACACAACACTTTTTAGAAAGCATTCCAAAACTTAGAACATACTCGGTAGAATTAATGTTGAGATTACCAGTAGTTAACTCACCTTCTCAGCAAGTGCCTCTCTCATTTCCATGATGCCTGTAGCCTTGATATACTCAGGCAGCTCAAAAGGAGGTTTCTCAATTCCTCTCTTGCCCTGGAGATACTTGCGTTTGAAGCACCAGTGCCGAGGGACAGGCACTGTGTTGCGTGTGGCCTTCAGCTGTACCAACAGGCGAGGGTCCTGGGCAGTCACATCGTGCATTTCCACAACATCAGGACGACTCACCAACTGCTTCAGCTGGGCTACACTTAGTCGAGTCATCTTTTTCAGTTTCTTCTTTGACATTTTAGGTGTGTCATCATCTAATTTCTTATCCTGTACAACCAACATATTTGTCTCAATTGTACAGCTTCAGCAATAACTTTCATGAATCAAAGCATTATTTGAAAAGTTACTGATTGAAAAATGTGTCAACACTTCAATTTCTAGTGACCATAATTTTTTTTTTCTACAATTGAATCAATACTGAAATTACGATTTATTCAGAACAAACAAACCTCTCCATCCTCGTCACTGTCATCTTCATCGAAGATGCCTCTTGGTTCGGGAATTTCTTCTCTTTTCTTTTCTTCAACTTTTTCTTCTTTCTTTTCCTTTAGTTTCTCTGTCTCTGATATCTAAAAAAATTAAAAACAAAAAACAGTATAGATGTTTTGCCGACAATTCTTGATAGTAGGGAATCATCTGTAATGTATATTCTTTATCAGAACAAAATTATTTGGTCAACCTTGAACGAAAATAGGATGGATAGGCAGATGTTGGCTTACACAGCTCACTATTTAGTATTACTTTTAGTGAAATGCAGTACGAATCTATTTCATTAGTAATACCTTGAATGCTTCGAATATCTTTGCGAATGTGAAGTAGTTTGGATCTGAAGGTTCCAGGTCTAACTGCTCCTGTATGTACCTGGAAAGACAAAGCCAGAAAAGAGTTTGTTATTTGCGTTAGTGAAACTTAGTGTTACATCAAAATGTTACCAGTATCTTTATGACATTCAGAGTGTGTGGTCAAAAGGTGTATCAATACACCACTTGGTACTTAATTTAGTATTAATTATTAGGAATTAAGTTTGTCCAAGGTCTTCATTTTCTTTAAACAGATAATCTCACTAGCCACCTAGTTTTGCTAAACACCAGACTACCGGTACATTCATATTTTATATACTGTTTATGAAAAAATTCTGATTTACTTGGTTGAACCAATAAAAACATGATAAAGGACAACATCCTTGATCGTAAGTGTTAGTTACAGTTAGTAACATACTCAATCTGTACATCTTCCTCAGAGTCATCCTTCCGAGTATATTCTGACATTGGCTGTTGTTGTTGCTGTCGACTCTTCTTTGCCTTCTTTTTCTTCTTCTTTCTCCTCTTATTTTTGGACTGAAGAAAAATAATATTTAAACTAATTAAAAAAAGTTTGATGTACAATGAATAGTGTTCGCTTAAGGTATAGGCAAAATTTGTATCCTCAATGACAAAAGAAATTATGCTCTTGAAAAATTTCTGTTGCACACAAAAAGGCATCTAATATATTAAATACAATTCTACACCAAACACACTTACTTTTGATCAACTCATCTCTTTCAAATTGAGAGCCAAAATGCACATCCAACATGAAAGTGGTTCCACAATTTGAGAATAATTGAAATGGTATGCCATCCCTTTTTCACCTATTTTTTTCAAAGAGACTGATCTTTCCATCTAAGGAATTACTCTAACATATGTTTTCATTTTCTTGTAAATACAACTTCAGGTAAACCATTCTAGTTTTATGTTACTTATATAATTAACATTCAAACAATGCTACTAGAATTTAAGATTGGCTGCCCACCTCTTTTTCTACAGGAACATCCTCTGGCTTGTCAGCATCTTCATCCATGTCGTAAGTACCATATCCAACATCATCATCTTCTTCACCCTCCATCTCCTCTACCTCCTCTCTCTCTGTAGTATATAACAACACAGGTCATCATTGCAGCAACACAAGAACTACTCCTATAACATAAGAGGCCGCTGGTCGGCCCTTTTTCTATCGGATATGATTTTGCCAACTGCGACATGGTGCCTATCAAAAGTATCAGGCCGTGTAAAACATTGATGGAGTACACAAGTACCTGGTCAGAATGCATAGTCTTTATATCAGATCTTTTCTGATTCATTCACACTAACTGTCTTTATAAGTTTCATACTACCTAACATGCCTATGTCACAAATGATTCCTCAGAAAATGTTCAGACGTCACATGACCAGTTATGTAAATCACACAATGAGCTCTTTGACTTGCTAAAGATAATTTACATTGTCATACTGTTGAGTAGGAACAATATACAGTTGTTTCATGCCCTACAAGTCAACAGTCAAATCTCTTCCCCGAGGTGTTGGGACCAACCCGATGAACTGTTTCCTGAGGCTGCAGTTCATCGGGTTGGTCCCAACACTGAGTGAAGAGTTTTGACTGTTGACTGATAAGGCATGAAACAATTGTTTTGTTACCAGAATAATCCATAAGATTCGGATATAAGCTATTTTATTAGACTGAGTTCCACTGTAACTTTTTTTTAGTAAAACTCTTCCGACTACAAAGTGGACGTTCTTTCGGCCTCGCAGTATGCTGTAACAATTCTTACAGACCCTTTTTATGACATTCTTTGTGTTAGCTGAATCACTGTTTTCAATTAGATACAACACAGTCTGGTCAGAGAATTCTATAAACTTTTCTGACTTCGAATTAGCAGCTATCGCTAAGCATCGCTAGAGATACTGTTTACAAATCATCATCAGAAAGACGCTTCAACGGAATTGTTTGGGTGTTTTGGCGGGTGTGGATGTTCCTCGCCAGTCAACAGTAAAAAATATTGACTGTTCAACAGTCCAAAATACTTAATTTACGTCAACATAGAGAGTCAGGTACCATTATTTGTTAAGTTAAGCCAAAGCTTTTTAAGTTCAATCTTGAAGAGAAAGGCTTATTAAAGAAATGAAATTTTATCCTTGTTATAATAAAACCTTTGGAGATTAAATATCTAAAAGTTATAAACTGATGTGCCAAACAGCAAGAATGTAACTAACAATATAAATTCATAGTAAAATCATAATTTTCTCTTTTACTTGGTTAATGTCTTTTCTTTGATATTATAAAACAGTTGGGAGCATGTAGTTACAGACTTACCCTCTGGTTGATGCATGGTCTCGACCTCCTCAGGGGTAAGCCCCACCTCCTGGGCCCTCACATCTTTAAAGGCCAGAATCTTCTCCAGAGCATGTGGGAGCTTGATCTCTTTAGGAGGCTGTGGCTGTGGGGGCTCCAGCTGTAAAATTCATGTCACTATTTCTTAAAATATCTATCACTTTCAAATAACTCTTCTACAAAGTTTCTAGTCAAGTTGTAACCAAGAATTTCCAAAATACACTCATTTATGTGAACAATCCAAATCAACCCATACCTGTGTTGCCATTCAATACTGCAAAGACTTATACACAGGTGGGAATGTCCCCAACATGTTATGAACTTCACAATGATAAATAGATTCAATTAGAAAGTTTGACTGAAATATTAAGTTGTATACATTTTTTTTCTTTTTTCTTTCTTTTTCTTTTTGTCATTTTGGGAAAAGCAAATTCACAAAGCTCATTTTTCACATAATTAGTAAACCTTCATGGCATCTTTTTCTTTTTTCCCACTAACACATTCTTATAGAATGACACTCTTGCCATCACTCCTCATACACCATTTCTTGTTCCCATAATTAAATCAATAAAATTACTTTCAGTAAAACTCAGTAAAAGTTTGGAATGAGATTCATCAGTTTGGTATAAATATCATATAGACAGGTCTTAAACACAAATAGTTTTCCAATCACAGAGTGTGTTTTCAGATAAACATCTTTCCAAATGAAAGCTAGCAAAGTTATTCAATATTATTATTGTAAATAATGTTGTATAAAAGTTATCTTTATTTTCCTGATTTCTTGTATTCTTATTCACATACCTGTGGAGATGGTAGCTTCTCCATTGGTGGTGTCTGGACAACCCCTGGGGGTGGTGGTCCAGACAAGGGGGGTCCTGTTACTATGCCTGTAGGACGTGGTGGTGGTGGAGGTCCGGACTGCTGTTGAGGAGGAGCACCCATCTGGACCATGGTAGATGGTGGTCCTGGTGGCTGTTGTAACATGGGTGGCGGTGGAATACCGATTTGTGACTGCTGTGGAGGGGGTGGCCTCATCGGCGGCGGCTGCAGGGATGGAGGTGGTCCCTCATGATGTGGTTCCGACACAGCAGGAGGTGCCTGTGGCTGTTGAATCATGGGCTGTGAAGGTGGTATCATCTGCTGCATACTAGTATCAGCCTGTTGTTGAGGTGGCATTCCAGGGGGAGGAGCACTAGTCTGCATTGGAGATGCCTGTGGTGGCATCATTCCAATATTCTGAGGGGGAGGTACTCCATGAGGGGGTGGAGGTAAGCTTATCAGTTCTTGTGGAGCTGAACGACCTGGTGGTGGCCCCAGTCCTGGTGGTGCTGGTGCTGGCTGTGGAAGTCCCTGAGGGGGACCCACAGGAGGAGGTGGTCCACTTATCTGGGGAGGCATCTGTGGGGGTAATGTGGTTGTAATCTGAACGGGTGGGGGAGCCTGTGGAGGTTGCTGTTGAATAGTAGTGGATGGTGGTTGTGGGTGAGACATCACAGGGAGGCCTGGTGGGGGCACTGGCATCTGATGGGCTGCAACAACACATACGACTATGTTATAGTAATCAGTTCTCCTGATGAAAACTACTTCAAATGCTTATCTAACTTATAGACCAATGTCAATCAAGTTTAAATGGTTACCGTTAGCCTGAGTTTCCTCTGGCCCTGACATCATGTATAGTGTAGGGCAAGAGCGCACTACTACATGAAAGCATAGAATTCTCCAAAGCATAGAATTCTCCAACACTGTTTGGTGTCACTAGGTTTTTTTTTTCATCTTTTATCTGCACCAAAACCTTAGTGACACCAATTGGTGTCCAAGAATACCATGTTTTTATATAGTTGTGTGCACTGGCCCTACACCAGACCTGGTGTCTGGGCCAGAGGAAACTCAGGCTTGGTCACTATAAAATCAGCTTATCGGTACATACCAGGTGGTCTTTGCTGTTCCTTTTGCATTCGCAGCTGCTGCTCCTCTCTTTGAGCCTCCATCAGAGCAAATTTTTGTTGTCTGAAGATCTCTGCCTCCTTGATTCTCCGTTCTGCCTCTGCTTGACTGATAGCTTGCTGTTGTTGCTGCTGCTGTTGTTGTTGTTGTATTATCTGCAATAAGTATATTTTATAGATCTAGTTTGTTTTTTACTGAACTACCACCCCTATCATGGCTTAGATATATAATGTTTCATATTATGTTTGTTTTAGTTTGTGGTTTTCATTTTTTTTTTTTTTTTAAATATTATGCTTGTTTTAGTTTGGTTTTCATTTGTTTAATCATTATTAAAAAAAATATTTTAAAGTCATGAGGCAATTTTGTATTTTCTTCGTTCATTAAATCATTCCTGGCCCCAGTTTCATCAGTGTTACTTAACTTGTATTTTTTTCATTGGAGACTATTACAGAATGCATGGAAATTTTCTTAAATCCTATGATGATTTCTTAGGAAAATTTGAAATTGAGGAATTTCCAGAAGTTATGGAATATTGATGGAACTGAGATCAGGTCTGTAGTATATTTTAACTGCCTGGATTACTATTCAGAAAACACCTGATCACCTTTTGTTGTTGTTCCATCATCTGTTTGTGTTTTTCTGCCTCTAGCATCTGTTGTTGTTGTCGGACCTTCTCCATCAGGTCTATGTTAGGAGGGGGAGGTACAGACACCGGGGCAGGTGGGGGAGGAGGAGGAGCCACATGCTGTGGGGGTTGCTGTATCATCATAGCTGCCTGGTGTCGGGCCTGTATTGCCAGAGCTTCCTTCTGTTGCTCCAGTAGCTTCTTTTCCTGTTCCTGCTGGTGCTCTACATTTAACATTTGTTGCTGGAGAGCAACCTTTCTCTGGAGATCTTCATCTACAGATCGAGATGGCCCAGCATTGTCAGGGACCTATAAGAAGAAAAAGATACAAGTTGTAAAACATCATTTAATTCCGTTCATGATCATTTTTCGAATTGTGCAGATGAAATTTTTTAACAAGAAAAATGGGATATCTAACAAAAATTTTATTAGTATGATTTCTGTGTATGAATATTTAGACCAAGAATTTACTTGACCTAATCAGAACAGACATGTTACTGTTTGATAATGCAGACTCAATGTGATTACCATCAAAAGTAAACTTAACTGAAGCTTACCTCAGGTGTTTGTACTGGTACTTGAACTGGTACGGGTGGCAAAGGCAAATCTTCCTGCAAATGATATGTTAAACAACTGGTATTTGCTTATTTATACATATATATATATATTTAAATCACAACATAAGTTTTTATCAACTGACTTAATATGATATATGTGAAGTGTACATGCTTTGTGAAGTGTTTAAATCAAATCACTATTGTGGAGAGTAGATACATCTCATGTTGTAAAGAGTACTTTATCAGATGATTCAATTGGACCATCTCTACATATAACAACATTACATAAGCAAATGTTTATATTTTTTTTTAACTTTAAGACAAAATAATGAATATACACACCTACCCAGGTATTATAAATTTAAATCAACCAGATGTCCGAGAAAATTTTATTTACTGGTATGGCATTTCTTTCATTCTACACTCAAAAGCTTTTGAATTTTGAACTGATACTTAACTAACTAATTAATGTTATATCGCAAAAAAAAATCAAGTATTTTCTTTAAAAAATATCGGATGATAATTTCTTGGTAACATGAACATACCTCCTTTTCCTCATCTGGAGATTCTGAAAAATAAAAGATTGGTAATCAGCAATTGAGAAAAGTATATGAGTCCATAAATAAATGACAAAAAAAAAAGAACAGAAATATTTTTCAAACTGGATTGAACAAAAATTGTTTTACATTTTCACATTGAATACTGTTAAAGAGCTCTAGCCATTTAGTCCGATGAACATTATTACACATGAATTATAAATGTACTTGTTAAAATTATACAATGTATCAATTCCTGGTCATTAAATTATCGAGGTATATCAATCAATATTATATTACCTTCTTCCATTGGAGGAGACTTTTCTGCATCTTCGTCGAGACTTTCCTGGATAAACAATATATCAATATTATGAAACTCTCACTATGTACTTTATAAATTTACCAATTGTTAAGTTTAAGCCATGAAATGCACTGTAGCAAAATCCTTATACCATTAGCACCTGCTCATTAGCCAAAATTTATTTTTACGTGGAAAGGAACCAAAACATAATTGTATCTTTCAAAGCTATTCATTTTTCAGCATACAGTATACCTATATTTTTACAATATACGGTACCTGTGTTGATCATTCCATATATACCAGGGTACACAGGGGTAGAATTTAACTTTTTTAGTAACTCGCACGTTGTTGCGAGTGGATAAAATTTTAACTCGCAAAATTACAAGCTTACTCGCAATTTTGAAATTATGTGTTAACATTAAATATAACAGATGTTTTATGATAAATAATCTTTACTTGCTTCAAATCAAGTTTTTATTTGAGACAAAATACAATTAATCTTTTTGTTTTTTGTTTCCAATGAATATTAAAGGATTTTGATTCTATATATTTTTTTAATTACATGTTAATAATTTATTTTCAAGAAAAAAAAAATCAGTCATTTCATTTGATTTAATCATGTATGATTTCTCATAAAATCTTTGACTAATAATGAAATAAGTATTAATAAAATTCTATCTAATTAAAATGCTATTCCCTGTCCATCATGATTTTACAACATAGTCTACACGTGATTCGGAAAAAAAACGAATTTTTCGTTTAAAAATTTCATTTTGTTTTTGTCATATCTGAAGTTGACTTGTTAAATTAGAAAATGGACAAAACAGTAAGTACTGATAGAATTTCAAGTAAGAACAAAACATTTACCGATGATGTTGTATTTTCAAAGCGAAACGTGCTTTGTTTCTCGGAAACTCTCGTTTCTTTTCCATTACAATATATTCATGTATATTGTAGTCTTTGAGACGCTTGAAACTAACGAGTGCTGTGTACAAGCGTCACCAAGATAATGCATTGTCTGTGTGTCGGTTTTTGTTTCAAGTTTTCGTCGATGTTTTACTATGTGTGTCGGTTTTACCAGGATTTATATGCACTCGCAGAAAAATGCAAGTACCACAATGTTCTACTCGCAAAATGAAAAATCAGCTCGCATTTAGCGAGTGTGCGAGCGTTAAATTCAAACGCTGGTACATATGGTATACCAGTACCTATACAATACAGTATACCTATATACTATTGTAATGTAGAATTTGAGTTCTCATGTGAGATAAATTAAACCAGTGTCAGGAATAATTGACAGTATATGTTAGTGACACACAAAGACAACGGATACAAAATTCACTTATAATAAAAGAATATTCATGAGTATGTCCATAACAGTGAACATCATATATTTCTATGATTTATCATGCATCATTGTGGCCAGTAACTTACAACTAAAATGTAATTATTCATGTGTTTAAATTCTTTTTATACATGATATTCGGTGAATATATTCATTCTAAATGTTAATACAAACCCCAGTATGTCTGAAGAAAAACAACAACTTATGATGTATGTTGAGCCATCTATATTGTGGGAGTCCATTTTTTTAAATCTTCAAAACCTATTTACACTAACATATAATATTAAATTGCATAGAAGCAGGAAATACCTATTAAATAGTGTGTACCATACATTGTATCAATTCTGCAGGATTACCAAATTTCTGGCCCATCTCTTTGACAAAAAAAATGTCTAAGATTAGCTTTAAATTTGATATGATGAGCAAGAGAGTTGTATAACTCCTTGCAATTATAATTTACAGAATAGAATAATTATAATGGTGTTATTCATTTTTTACAGCAATTACCTGAACATAGTAGTTGTGTAATCTTGTGATGAGCTCTGCTTTCAAACCTGAAATAAAAAGGTAAAATTTAATTGTGTAATAATCACTATATATACCAGGTATATTTTATAGTATTTTAATATATATATAATTAATTTCCAGCTAGACATTATGATAAATTTGTTACATGTATATACCAAGGCTTTAGAGTTCCAGATAGACATTACAATTACAGGAAATGATATATAATTATATTTTTGAATCAACAGGTGAACAATTGTACTGCAAGTTGCCAATTATATCTTTCAAAAAAATTGGGCATGACATAACACTTACCTTATTTTTTGGGTCTATATGGATGGAACAGAACATTGATTTGGGACTAAATTGGTGTTTTGGGGTAAAAAAATATCTCATTTAACCAAAAATGTAAGGTAGTTGTTATGTCACGTCCGATTTTATTGAGAATTCCACGTTTTCATATACATGTAGTAGTGCATCCTGGTCTTACTCAAGACATTGTGTAAGGGCTAGAGGAAAGTCGGGCTAATATTAATGAAAGGTCTTGTTACAAGGATCAATCAAATTAAGTATCTGAGCTTTATGTCTTCATTAGTCAGGTTGCCATCTTGCGTATTATAATATAAGCCAACTGAGATGTAGTTTTGTTACTAAAATTAGCCAAAATCACTCTAAAGTTAACTTTTTTAAAAACATTTGTCCAAGTCGCATTTATTTTGTCACAAATCATCATACAAATGTAACAGAAGGAGAAAATGTAGCAGCCAGACTGGGGTTTCGAATCCGGGACCATACTCTAGATAGACACTCTACCACTAAGCTACCTGGTCGCCAATGATCGACCTAGTCCAGTTCTGTTACATTACTCCCTCCTTTTTTTCAAGTCTTTGCCCCTGAAGACCACTTGTTCGGATATCCCCTTGTTGGTAAGCATACTTCTGATGCTTTAAACAAGCTTAAGGGTAGGCAAGCTCGCCAATTATGTAAAAGGATGAGGAAAATGTAGCAGCCAGACCAGTTTGGAACCTGGGACCCTCCGAACTCTAGACGGACACTCTACCACTGAGCTAACTGGTCGCAGATGATTGACCCAGTCCAGTTCCGCTACACAATTCAAATGCACAAATAAAAATCATTTGCACGTTGGAAAGTACCAAAAATTGATGCAATACTCCTGGTAAAGGAAAATAAAGTTTCTAGGTAGACAACGCATTCAGTAAACATTTTAAAATAAAATATTACTTACCTTGTCGTTAATGAAATTGTCATCAAGAAATATAGTTTCATCGGTTTTGTCTATTTTTAGTAACAGATCCATATACTCGAACTGGCGTACAATACGTCAATTCGTGTATTATACACAAGTTGGCGGTTTCCCTCAACCTGATAGCACCTACACAAAGCTGTCTATATACGACACTAACGGTATAGCAATAGCTCCAATGGACTTCTGCCCGGCGAGCTAAAGTTTGACAATTTTTGGCTGAAATGTCTTGTCAATGGACCAAAATGATCTTCATCAAAAGCTCTGACTTCCATCCTTGTTATCAATCAAGAATGACAGTTAAAATAAGTAGTTCAGGTTAACTTAATGTCTAAGTCTTAACTCTGATCAGATGCCAACCTTACAAATTTACCGGTACCGTAATTATAAGTACATGTGCTACGCGTCGGAACAACGTTTCAAGGCTCATGATGAAGGGAATGGTTAAATTCTTATTACATGTTGACACGACATAATGAGTTGATAGTTGTCCAAATAGCTTTTTTATTGCAGTAACCCACCTGCCGTTGGTAGCTCCAAATTAGATAGTTTTTCCCTCAATTCAACAACTTTGAACTTTTTCAGTTCCTCCGGTGTGGGAACAGACGCCATCTTGGTTATTATGATAAATTACCTTGATCTCAAGAGGTTGATTTAAAATTTATTTTACTCTCTTATTATTATGTAATCGTATATTTACAATCATCACTAAAACAATATTTTATCATCATAGTGAGTTCCATACTGACAGTTTTTGTTGATATGAATTTGAAAAAAAAAAAAAAAACCTTTGAAACAAAGGTAAACTTGAAAAAAGTTAGTTTCCGCTAAGGGAGATAAATCTAACTTTTTAAGACGACAGCATGGGGGCTCGCGGAAAAGTGAAGGCCATAGCTAAGGGGGCCAAAAGCTTGAAAAAGGCAGTTAATGTAGAGTCGGGTTCAGTGCTAAGAGCAACAATACAAGCAGGAAAAGCTACTCCATCTCCACCATTAGGTCCAGCGTTAGGACAGGTTAGTCAATTTTATATGATTTCATAGTTGAGCCAACTTGAGGACCTAAAAGAGCAAGACTACTGAGTACTGTACCAGATTACTGACACTAGTAACTGTCATGCATACAAAAAGAATAACCCATTTTCGATGATAATATATATTTAAAAACATGTCACATCTTACATAACTACTTATGTGTTTTGTTTACTTTTGTGTCGTACTGACAAAGCAATGACTTCTGACCTTTAACTATGACCTTCACCTCACAAAACCTCAATTTTAAGAACTATTTTCATGGCTGATCATTGATTTATGAGTGTGTTAAAAACCATTTGATAATTAATAATTTAAATAATGTTGAGACACATAATCATTCTATGCAGCAATCTTCAAACTTCAGTTTGAACACAGGTTTGGCCTTTTGATCAGTGTCATAGGGTAAACAGAAAATTTTAATGTATACATAGCAATACGATAGTGACATGTGGTTTGAGCTCTTGCAAGAAAAGGTTCAAGATCACAGGGATCAAATTTGTTACAATTTTAAAATAACTATAAATATTCAAGAGGTCCAAGGATGAATGGCTGTCGTGTAAGTAATACAGTCCCAATGGGCCTCTTGTGGATGTACTATGAGGATATGTGAAAAAACATACACACATTTTACTATTGTGTTCTTGATTCTGGTATTCTTAGAATATGTTTGACTTTGTTCTTTCTTTTACAGCATGGAATACAAATTTCAGAATTTTGTAAGCAGTTTAATGACATGACAAGCAACATCAAAGAAGGACTGCCTTTGCCAACTTGGATCAAATTAAGGGTAAAGATTCAGCTTGATTATTGTCAAGAAACAGTGAATGGACTGAATCAAAGAATGCTCATCATGTGATAAAAAATTAAGCTGTTATATAGAAGGAAGTCGAGGCACAATATGGGAGGGGGATTGGGACTCAATCAGACTAAGAGTATACTGTCGTCATCACACAAATATGTATGATGTAAATGAAATAAGGTTGGAATTTTAAATAGGCTTAAGCCTCTCTCATTGAAGTTGAAGTATCACCAAAATTTATTACAGAAACTTTAGAATATTGACACCAGACCATGCAGAAACATCATGATCTGTTTGCCTAAAATCAAATCAAAGAAACAGCTAAGAAATGATGGTGTACTCATTGAGTATGCACTATATTAATAGTATATTTATGCAGTCTATTTATAAATTGGTATTGTGTTCCATCCTGGGATTCCATTTCTTGTCTGTTTTGTGTGTAACTGTGTTACAATATTGTGATTTGGTGGTGCACTTTATCATTTGAATATAATATCAACTATTAACATTTGTTTTAATATTTGTTTTTACTTCTTTAGGGAGATCGGAGTATCGACATCAAGCATACTATGCCAACCACAACCTATTTTTTATGTAGTGCTGCTGGAATTAGTAAGGGAGCCCAATCCCCAGGTAATTTTAAGTAGTTCTGTAGAATTTCTAAATATATATATTTTTTTGCAAATGGATCCATGTGGCAATGTGGAATAAATGTATCAATTTATAAAGTACATGTACTAAGGCTTGGTTTGATAACTTGACATCCACAACTGTCTTTACATTCAGTTTCACTCCCTGCATATACAAATGTATATATCGAGGATGAGTGTTGATACCACAGGCTTCTGCTTCTAGTTAGTATTGGTAGTATTAAAAAAAAGCCTATACTCCTATATCCACAAGGAAAGGTCGGAAGTGGGGGAGGGGATGAGCTTTGATTCACTTTGAATTGCAGTTCAATCCAACTAAAATATCAAATGCACACAAACTTCAGAAACATACCTTTTTTAAGAATCCTTAAAAATCAATGCATATTATCATTCTGTTGTGTGACAATGAGTTAAAGGTGAGAAAATGGATCAAAAGCAGTCGTTATATCTGGCGAGTCATTGACTGCAGATAAAAGAGTAGGGGCTAATACTTTTTTTTCTATGAATACTAACCAGAAGCAGACACCTGTGTTGATACTGAAGGTACACTTATGCTGCTAAAAACAGTCAAACATGATATCAATGAATTTATCTAATTATAGGAGAGAGGAAACAAATGTTTGATATGATAATATATGAAAAATGATGGATACAGGACAGTGGCCTCTATATCCATATCTAATACTAAAATTAGTTAGTATGTAAATATGTAGATTTAATGTTGTTTATGTTTACTGTTTCACTTAGGTCAAGAAGTAGCAGGAAAAATAACATTGAGACATGTCTATGAAATTGCCCAGATAAAGCAGACTGAAGGAACTTTGGATAGATTTTCACTTCAGAACATCTGTAAGATGATTATAGGCAGTGCTCATTCCTTAGGACTGGAGATTGTGAAAGACTTGGATCCCGTTGAATACGAACAATTTCTTATAGAAAGAGAAAAGGTGGTAGAGGAACAAGCATTGAGACGAAAGGAGGAATTGGAAGCAAAGTACTTAAGGATGAAAGAAAAAGAAGCTGTAAAAGTGTAACATATGTTCTGTATATAGACCATCTTAAAGACATTTATCTTGTGACCTTGGAGATCTGTATAAAAGTGTGATGAAGATTAGTGGAATTAAAGTTTAGCAATGGGACCTAGTACTTACAAACAGGCACATTTTGGCATATTGATTGTGACTAAGAACAGGTTGCACTTTGAACTCGGCCTTCTTAATATCATTTGTTCAAAGCTCATCATATCTTTTTACACTGATCATCGAGGGACTCGACTGTGTATTCTGTGTGATAGTTTTCAGAAGGCTTGGTAAGGATTCCTACCTGAATTGAAAGGTCTCGTGCATGAGAAGATATATTACAGAATATATTGTTTGTAATCATCCATTATATTTTGTGATTCCAACCATTTTGTAGTGGTAGATCCAGACAGAAGACAAGAAATTCTCTTGCTGTTTTGATGTTCATGACATTTCATTGTATACCCTGTTCTCTTATTCTTGTGGCTGTGAAATGCATGAGCGGTTTTTTTTTTTTTTTTTTTTTAAAGTTGTTCCTAGACAATAATTAAGCTGCATTCAACTATTGTTTATAGTCATTAATCACATTGTCTTACAGCTAAATAATATATTTACAACAATGATTATGACACCATGCAGTCACTTTCAGTTAAGAATCGCAAGAATAGGTTAATACAGTATAAATCAGATTTCCATCAATCATATTTTCAAATATATCACAAATAAAAAATCTTTGCAGTATATCAGATATACCAGTAAAACAATATTTGTGATATAGTTTCATTTTATATTGATCACAAAAATTAGCCCTTAAATCATCATTTAATGTGTTTGTTTTCATAAAAATCAGAAAAAAAACCCGATATACAAACAAACAAAAACATTTAGCAGTATTACAATTGTTAACTTTTCAATTAAAGAAGGATTTGTGTTTGGTAATAGTACTAGTGTAGTGCATTAATACAAGGCCGTGATTAGAGCTAGACATTTTATTAAAAATATGTCGGTAGTGTCATTGCACTTCATTGGTTATGGCTAAAATTGTATCTGATCCTGTTTATAGTGCTTGACAGAATGACTTTTGGGTACATGTATGTGAAAAGTGTGATATTAACTGACATGAAATTGTGTATGTTTGTGATAGAGAGATGGAAATAAATATTACTTAAAACAACATTTTTTTGGTATTCAATATTTTTAGCCTGCATGGCTAGAGTATTAGATGTTTGACTGTTCAAATCGCCCTTTGTAAATGTCCATCCTTCATCAGACTGTACAATTCGTGATATCACTTCCCAAGTGCTGGAATGATCTTCCTGAAATTTCATGTGAAGGTTCCACATCGTGCCTAGAAGTGATAACAAGACTACATTGCTCACTAGGTATTCACTTCTTGGATAATTCTCTGCATTTCAGGTAAACAAAACAATTTAGATGTGTTTCAAAAAATTTGACCCCTGTGACTGGAACAGTTTCATTTTGCCAACTTTGTCAGACATAATTCCATTAACCTATCAGCCTTGTATACCCGGTATTGATTCTGGTATTTTAGTCAAGGTTTTTGTGAGGAATATCAGTTATCGTTAAATATGGTGTTGGTAAAATATTTGTACTAGGCATAACAATTTGTTATTTCAAATATACCTGCCATGGAGAGAGGGAGAGGTACTGTTGAATGTACTTGTAGTGTGGAGATGATATTCAATTTACATATTCAAATTGCTCGTTTGAATATAATGTAAAATTTGAGCATAGTAACGTTGGCAGAGGGATCTTGCATTTGCGCCATCCGTAAAATGATCTTTATTGGTTCTATATGTCATAAGGATCTTCTCTATATTTTTCCATTCAGTCTTCTTTGATCTTCTGTCTATTTTTCCATTCGGTCTTCTTTGATCTTGTCTATTTTTCCATTTTGTCTTCTTTTTCTCTTAATGATGTGATAACAAGAATAAGTGGAACCTGCATTTGAAGTTTGAGAAATATCCCTTCAATTTTTAAATAAAGAATAAAGTGATAACAAATTTCAATTCTCAAAATCCAAGGTGGCTGCTGTTGGCCAATATGTTTCTCTGACCAAAAATTAAACTAGGGACCAAGGGGAACCTACACAAGAAGGCTGAGAAATATCCTTCCAGTATTTTTCAAGAAATAGTAATAACAAACTTCAATTCTCAAAATTCAAGATGGCACTGCCACCTGTAGGCCATGGACGCAGGGCGATTTGAATGGCCAACCATCTGATGATATATGCCAGATGCAGCCATCTTGGATTTTGAGAATTGAAAAACGGAAGGGATACTGTTAATTATGAATTGAAGTACTTCATAGAGTAGTAGGTAGCAGTAATACAAGCAGCACATCTTTTGAAATTTTTCCGGTAAATTTAGCTAACCAAAAGATTGACTGTCTTAATCATTTGGACAAGGTTGTATTATCAATACAATGTTTGTTCTAACTTGCAGGTGTGATGGGATTCCACTGAATTCGAAATGTACCTGTATCTGACACCTTTTTGATGTAATGTGAATCCTGATGAGAAACAAAGTATTTTTTGTATTTAAAGTTTTATTGAAAATTTAAATTATGTAAATCCAAAATGTTTTGCTGGTAAAGGTAACTTCTTCTTTTCTTTTGAGGCAGTTTTCTTTCTCTTTTTACTGAGGTAATTGTCAACTTTTCCTGATTTCTTGAGCTCTCTGTACTTCTCTGCTAATTCTAATTTCTTCAGATCTCCTGAAAATAAAGAAACAAAGTGATATGAACACATTTATTCATTTCAACACAACTGAACAATATCTCAATTATTCATGGATACAGGAACAAGCTCAATATAAATGTATTTCAAATATTTCTGAAATATATTACTTTTACCTATCTACCGACATGATTTACAAATACAATTACCAGAAATATTGCCACATGCAGAATTTCTACAAAGAACTAAATGGATGAAACAATATCCTGGAATTGTACATAACTGTAATCACAAGAAACACGCCAAAGTACATATAAAGCAGATTTTTACCTTTCTTGAGATAAAATGGATTCTTTCCTTCCTTCACTCTTTCCTTCTCCTTTGTCTTCCACTTTTTTTCTAGGTCTTGTCTCTTTTGTTTCTGGTCTGTAGCCATTTCTTGTTGTTTCTGGGGAGTCATAAAATTACTACATATAACAGGTTTTTTAATAATGAAAATTTATTATAAATTCTTTTATACCTCTGCAATATGACATCAAAGTAAAAATGTAAACAAACTCTCAAAAAATAATCTTCCAACAAACATGTACTGATCTGGAAGAAAACACATTTGACCTTAGTTCATGACCTTTATCTTCACTGTAATAGGGGCACATTTCATATATGACTTTGTAGGATTGTAGTAGGTGTGTTAGTTTAACTTTTATTTTAATTTTTGAATACCAGTAAATGTATCATCTATAACTTTCTTACCATACGATTAAGTAGGTAATGAAGGTCTTGTTTTTTCTCTGCATTCTTCATTTTCTTGAGTTGTTTTTGCACTCTCTGTGTAAAAATAAAGATATACATGTATATATATTTAACAAGCATAATCAAAACCCTAATGGATGTAGGTCAAAGGTCAAAATGCATGTCAGAGTGACACTTTTGATACATGACACACCATCACACTTTAGTGAACTCATGCCCCAAGTATGAAGTTCCAAAGACAAGTAGTGTAGAAGATCTTTTTCTGTTATGTAGGCCAAAGGTCAAAATGTAGGTCAGAGTGACCTACTGGTGAACACCTGTCTCATGTATGAAATTCAAGTGACAAGTAGTGTATAAGATAGAGCTGGCACCAGATGAAATACTTAATGTAACATATTGTGTCATATATTTGATCCTTGGTCAGCTATGCTCCATTATGATCTCAAGTGTACACAATTTTTGGTAGTCTAGTTAATAGCTATATAATACTATATGATATACTCGGACACCTTTTATCCTTTCTTAATTTTCATATTTTCATGACTTACCTCTCTTTCTCGAATTCTTATGTCCTTAAGGAAGGAATATGATTTGTTGAAGAGATCCTCCCTGAACTCTCCAGAAAGGTCATCAAATCTGGGGTCACGGTTAATCTGTAATAAAATAGTAATAAACATTACTATTTAGATTTAGAAAAAACAAGTACATCAATATCATAAATGACTGCAAATTTTGCAGAATAAATTTGAACTATTTATTGAATGGGAAGATAGTATTTCCATGAACTAATTCAAGTGTTACCATTACAACTCCAATGTTATTATTAATTATACAAATGATTTTTACATCACATCCTTTCATGATGTTGGAGGAAATTCTGAGTGTTTATAGCAAATATTGTATTTAAATACCAAAAAGTTAACATCACTTCATCGCATTAGTATTAAAAAAAATGTCCACTACTATTTTTTTCTGGAAGACATAACCCATGATTCTTCAGTGAAGCCAAAGTTCAGTTACCTTTTTCTTTACGGGTATAACCTCTCTGACCTCCCGCACACGTCTCTTAGATGACATCTCCATTGGTCTGGAAAAAGCATAAAAAATGAACCAACTGTGTAATTTTCTATGGAGAACAATGATAGGCTATACAAACTACATTACCACTACCAATATCATAAATCATGATCATGAGTTAATTTTGTAGGATTTTTGACCAGTAAATCCTGGACTTTTTTAAAAGGACAAATTGTAATCAGATTACAGCTGCTGTACCTGTTTTTGTTTTTCCTTTTGAACTGCTGCTTTCTCTTCATCCCTTGGTGTTTGTCACCGTGCATCGCTTTATTGTACCTGGAACAGTGAACAGAGATGTTTTGCAAAAGGAATTTGGTTTGAGATTACGCAGTTGTCTACATCAATAGCAATGTATAAGGAGGTAGGGCATTGATTGTCAATAAGACTGATTTAGCAGTCTTACGAAGATGAGGGAGTGATCTGTTGATGAAGTGGATAGCCCCTAGAACGAATATTCATACCCTGCCTACACTGCTCTCTGGACGACCAGAAATAGTCCGTCTGTCGTCCAGAGCTAAGCTATCGCAGCTAGATAACCCCCATTCCATTACTAAAACAGATGTGGTTCTTGCTTAATCAAATATGAAAAGGTAGGACATTTGATCATCTTCAGGGGGTTACTGTTGGAGGAAACCAGAGTACCCACAGAAAACCCACATGATCAGGCATATGTCCTCATACATTTACAAGTCTGAGGGGAATCAAACCCCTGCCAAATAGGTGAAAGGCAAGTGTTACCACTGCCACCTGACTAAAATTCTTCCATCCTGGTCAAGCAGATTAAAAGCCATTTTACATCATTTCACTCTATACCAACATACAATATACAATTATAATCTAAAAGTATGCATTTTCAATTGATCTGAGCCAGGCTATAATGGTACTTACGCTTTTGTTCCAAGTCTTTCTTTTAACTTTATTAAATCTTCAAATGGCATATTTGCAATTTCTGAAAAGAACCAAGAGACCAAAATGATACTAAGAACAACATATAACAATATTTAACCCCAAAAAGAATTTAATTTCATATAAAAGAGTTTAATATTTTTCATGACATTTAATAAGAAGTTTTTGCTGCTATTTATTTCTGGATTGTTCACATACTGCTGGGAATGAAATTTTGCATTTTTTTGTCTTTTGATGTCCAATCATGTGTATGTTCATCATGGGGGGGAAATCTTAGTAGATTTAGTTTCTCAGAAATGGGAACTGGGTGATTACTCACAAAAAAGTTCTTGTGCATGGTACGTGTATATGTATAACTTTGCAATCCTCATTTTGGATCCAAATATCAATATGCTCCATCAAATACACAATATAAACATTTGCAGTTTTGTTGTATAAATAAACGTATACAATACAATGTACATGTATATGGATAATGTAAAAATTGAGAAAGAAATAACTTACCTTTACGCATTGCTTGCTGTAAATGAAAGAGAAAACGATGTAAATGATATATGTTTAGTAATGATGTGTGAATTACATTTAAAGAATATATCACAACATTGAAAACAATAAAAAAAATATTTTCCCTCCCATAACAATTGTGGAAATTAAAATAGCAGTTTTACCTAAATTTAATGATTGATGAAATGAATTAAGTGTAATCACAGTGTTGACAGAAATCCATAAACAGTAATATTGTTAACAGTGACCTTAATTTTCGCATTAACATATTGCAAAAAATAACTTGATGTTGCTCAAGGTACTTTTCTTTTTGTGTGCTAAGTTGGATCCATACATTTTTGCAAAAGGCAATAATGACCTACATACATAAGTCAGAATGTCAGGAATAAAACAGTGAAAATCATACTTACATATTCTTCATTACTAACATCCTCATCAGAAGACTCCACTTCAGACTGTTCCTCTTCATCCTCTCCTTCAGAACTCTCCTCACTTTCATCCTTTTCCATTTCATATTCTGTCCTTTTCTTTTTCGTTCCATCTATCGTTTTATTGTTTAGACCAGAAAACTGTTGTAACTTTTTTCTCTTTTGACTTTTGTAGGTGTCAGCATCTGCACTATTAGACATGACTATACTTTTGGTTGACGTTGATTTTTGAAGTTTTTTCTTTCCTTTCTTGAATTTCGTCTTTTGACCATTTTCACTTAATCTATTGTCTGATTGTCCCTCATCATCATCAGATTGGTATTGTTCCATGACACTTGTTTATCTCTTCTACAATAGAAAAAAAATAAGTACCATTTCATTAGGCAATGAGAGGTGGGTCTCAAATATTAACTGTATATACAGAATGTATATACGGTAGATCTAGCCCTAGTTGAGTAATTATAAGAATCATGCATATCTGATCATTCATCATGGTTTTTGCAGGTCAATCGAATGTAATGTAACAACTATTTTGATATTCCAATATGACTATAATAGTGGTGATCCCTGCTATGTGTTATTGTGTAATAGGAAGGAGTTTTTAATAACTTTTAAAACAAACATTTTTAAAAGGCATTTTACTTTACATACCAAGGTCCATATACGGTATATGGAATATCATCACATCTATATGCCAAACAGTATTCTATGGGGTAACTGTACATGTATATGTGTATATACATGTATATGCTTATATTAGTTGTATATCAAGCACTTTCATGTATATTATAGCTACATGAATAGTTTAAACTAATAAACACACATGCATGTTGGTAGGACTTTCCCCACTACAGGAAAGCTCAAGACCCTATATGATTGCCTAAAATATTTTAGTGTTAATAATCTCATTCATTTACAGCTGTTTCTGTGATAATCTAGATACTTATCTTAATCATTTTCTGAAGCATTTTATTGTTTATGATCTTATTCATTTATAGCTGATCATGATCTTATATTTTTCTATTAAATATTCTTTATATCACTACATATATACAATTCAGATATATCTTTTAATTGTAATATTGTGGCATCTAATAATAACAATGTAAATCTTTGATATGCCTAGCCATATGTGAGACGAGTTAATCAGAGACCTGTTTTATCATTATAGGTCTCTGGTCTGACTATCACATTTTTCAAGCACAACACTCCCTCCTGGTCAAGACATCAAATCTTTAATAGGAAGGAGAAATAGCTATATATAGTAAATTATCTGGTTGTCCACATGATAGGGAGGGCATCAAAAACACTGTACCCCTGACTTCCTCTTTTGAAACAGGCGTCCTACCACTGTAGCGGAACTGGACCGGGTCAATCATCGGTGACTAGCAGGTAGCTCAATCGGTGGAGCATCCGACTAGTGTTCGAAGGTCCTGGGTTCGGTGGTTTGGCCATGTATTTTTCCACTCCTATATATATAGCTACTACATTTGGTGCCTGTGACCAAACCTTGACAAGGGGATATACTCGAACCTAGGTTGTGAGTTGTTGGGTCTTCAGGGTCAAAGACTTTAAAAGGGAGGGAAGAGTGTAGTGGAATTGAACCGAGTCGATCATCAGCGACCAGGTAGCTCAATTGGTAGAGCATCCGGCTAGTGTTCAGAGGTCCCGGTTTCGAACCCCGTCTCCAATTACACAACTATAAGCTGGCATATGGACTTGTAACTCACACCACATGCCCCAGCTGTGCTTATACCAGTGTATACCAGTGTACCAGCCCATACGGGCCTCGTTTATACGATGTCATCGAATACATCAAAGCTTGTAAACAGGGTCTTATATTAGAATAGCCAGAAATACCTATATATATACCTATGATATAGGTATGCATTGATGCAAGTCATCGAATAGAAAGTCTCAGTAATCATAAGATTTGAGGTTATGATGCTTCAGTTATATAATATTCTGTGCAGGTGATTGAGATTTTAGCATTGGAACTTACCGGAAGCCAGTATAAAATATAAATGTAACAAACTTGTAACCGTTGTGGCATATCAATCAATAATGAAACAAATATTGGTATCTCGTATACCTGGAAATATGTATAAATAACGTACCAAGTAAACCGGCACTCTATATTTGTAAGTTTTTCATCCGATAACTATGATCATACAGCAGCATGCTTTCCTTATTATTTACATCGCTCTTCTGCTTTGGAGGTAAAAAGTTTCAACTTCCGTTCGGCTTCCAGAAGAATCTCGCTTTCTTGTTTATGCTTGTTTTGTCTATTGCGATTATTCTTGAACCAAATCAACACTGCATCGACACCAGAGATCAGACTTATAACCATGGATAAACCTCAAATAATTCTGCATATCCAAAAGTCGCTCAACTACACTCTCTTCGACGCCAAATGGATACCATCCAGTGCGAAGTTCGTGGTCCTCGGTAACCATGCACGCGGAACCGGTGCCATACAGATATACGAGGTTTCACATGGTGACGTAGCTCTTGTGAAAGAGGTGATGTGATAGTTATGCTACCTTTTGAAAGCGCACATATATTTTACACGGCCAGTTCAAATTTATAGTTGATGATACGAATGATATAAGAGCCCCCCCCCCCCCCCCCCCAACAAATGTCACTGTAAGACTTTTAGTTGAACTCTTCATATTTCAAGGTTTGAAACATTACCTAATCATGTGTTTTAATCATTCAATTAAACGGACTGTTGTAAATTTGCCTGAAAAGTGACATTTCATCAAAGGTAGATGTTGAAATAAAAAACAACTACATTTGAACGCGTGTGTTTACAATGTAGCTCATGAAAGATTCATATAACATACATTGAACAATGTGACGCATAATACTTCATAATCAACCTTTGGTTCAGTGAACATGCTACTTGTAAATATCTTTGTCTGAAATATCCAGGTTTAAAGAGTTATAACTATAAATATTAAATAACAGTGATTTATATTTGCTCTCTGTTGTAGTTGATTTCCTTGAACTGCACAAGTTTTTTGATAATGTAGATGAATCTTCAAATGCCCAAAATGATGATGCATCACATCTCATTATGCAACTATCAATTAATACACAACACAATCCAACATCGGGTGTATTCTGTTCTGTACAGCGAAGGAGCGAAATCTTTCACATGCATTTTATGCTTTTTAAAGATGCAATAAATGTATATATAACAGAAATATTATGTCATCATTCTGGACATTTGAAAAAGAATAAATACATTTATTTTACCTATTCATGGTAAACTTCTTTATCTGTGTGCACTTACTAATTGCTATAAAAATCACTATTTAACATTTTGAGTACCAAAAATATATTTGTCTTCAGGTGGAAAAGTCGAAAGGCTTTAAATGTGGCACATTCGGAGCCTCCAAACTACAAGAGAGATATCTGGCAACTGGAGATTTTGATGGGAAAATGCACATATGGTAAGAAAAAGAGTGTTGAAGATCATCTATTGAATTGTAGGTAACATGCATAATTGATGATAAAAGGTTCCAGTATTAATTCTTAATGGTTCAGTAACTGGTAGTATAAGTGCTGAGGTGGGGTTATAATTGACAATTTACATAAAGAAGAAGGAAAGTTAAGATGTTGAAGAAGTCAACATTGTTCTAACTAAAAGATAGTCATTTGCTCAAAAGTGCTTGTTTTTAAGCAATTTTGAATGTACTACTTTCATTGATAGAAAAATGTTAAAAATAATCTAGCCTGTATTGCCCTGCAATGACCTGTACATAGAAACTACTGGAAAAAGTGACTCCTGTAGATATGCATGACTTTTATAAATCTATAATATATGTTTTGCATCCATAATATTGTGCAGGAATCTTGAAAAACCAGAACTACCGATTTACTCTGTGAAAGGACATAAAGAAATAATCAATGCTATTGATGGTGTTGGTGGTCTAGGGATTGGTGAGGGGGCTCCGGAAATTGTCACAGGAAGCAGAGATGGTAAGACAGAATGCAATTCTTCTTAGCAGTCTTAAAAGATTGGTTATGTTTCACAAATTTTGTTTCTAAGCTTAAAATATTGTGATTTGTAAGGGTCCCTGACAATGTCTGCAAATGGCAGGTGTCTATGAATGATAATAATATAACGTTCTAACCAATTCAGCAGCCTGTAATGCTGAAATTTCGACTAGATTCAATTTTGTTTAATGTATCAAAAGATTTGGTTAAGAAAAGTGATTTAAGATATGTCATTCACATGTAGAGTGTTCATAGTAACTACTCAACGCTAATATGTCAAAATTAGTTATCTTTATTATTATCAAGAATCTTATGAAAGGACAAGCGAGTATACCAAAGGGGATAAGTTATGACATGAAAAAAATAAATCTTAAGATTAGCAGATTGATATTGATAAAAGCACTTTATATGATTTATATTTTTCTGTTGCCCAGGTGCTGTCAAGGTCTGGGACCCCCGTCAGAAGAATGAACCTGTGGCGACAATGGAGCCGGGAGAGGGGCAAGATAAACGGGACTGCTGGACAGTAGCATTTGGTAATTCAACCCACTCTCAATTTTAGGAAAAAAACTTCTAACATTTCAGGTGTTACCAGGACAGAAGAAATTTTTTTGTATAGTAAATGTGATTGCCTAAATTATAACATTGTCACTATTATTTGGACATTAGATAGATGATATTACAAGCATAAGATGCTATTGATTCTCCTGAATAATGAGCAATGTATTGTTTCTTTTAAGGTCATGCCTATAACCAGTCAGACAGATGTGTTTGTGCAGGATATGATAATGGAGATATCAAGTTATTTGATCTAAGAAATATGCAACTGCGCTGGGAGAAAAATGTAAAGAACGGTGTAAGTGTTTGCTTAATCATCACTTTTAATATAACAAAAAAAAGAAGAATCTCCAGATGGAGAGATTGTCAAAGAACCAACTTCCTGCTAAGTTCATATATGTTGTGTTTCATCTACTAGGCTTAGGAGGATATCTATATTAAACCTGGATTCAGGAGTTGCTCATCTTTGTTTTCATTTGATTACTTTTAATCCTTTGGGCATGTAACACGACGGAAGTGGAGTCGGTATTTTAGTTCCATCTATAAACACTATCTGAGATAATGTCTTGTGTAAAAACTCAGTGATAACATACTTATAAAACATTAAGATGTCATATATAAAAAAAAGTATGGCATTTCTGTTATTTCATTATGACAGCTGTGTCTTGGATTAGGATGATAGAAATTTAAAGTAGATTTTAATGTGCTTATCTTTGTATATTTCAAAGGTCTGTGGAGTTGAGTTTGACAGAAAGGATATCAGTATGAACAAGCTAGCAGCAGCAACATTAGAGTCAAAATTCCATATATTTGACATGAGGACACAGCACCCCACGAAAGGATTTGCTAGTGTGACAGAAAAGGTACAGTATTTGCAGCAACCGTATCAGTCTGGGAAATAATATGTCTGCAGTCAATTACTTGATATATTTTACCATATTTTACCTCTCTCCCACTCCATTAGGCTAGTTCCTGCAATTTCTTCTTTTTGGGGGATATCAGAGACCACCAGATTAAAACTGTTATTTCCACATTCCTACTGCATGTTGATGGATGTGACCTCCCTTCAGTATTGTGACTTTTTTTCTGTGTCTAATCTTGTATTTAGGCAACACTGAAGAGACAATAAGCTTCTACCTCACTAAGGATCATTCTCTTATTGTTCCTTTGCCCCCTTATTTTTGTCTGTCTGCAGACTCCCAATAAATTATCTAATGACCCAAATATTGCACCACTTTGGATCATTTTCATATTTTCTCTCCTGTATCTATTGATTACCCTCACCACACCTGTCCTCCTTTGACCCTGCCTGGATGATTCGAGGACATTTAAGTCCCTAACAAACAAACCAGTATACAATACCCACTGGCTACTTCACTCTTAAAATAGTAAGATCCAGGCTGATAATTTTACTATAAACACTCTGAAGACCTTTTTGGTCAGATGGTTTGTTGGAAACTCACAATGTACTTAAATCTTGAATAGAAATGTGGGTACTTATACTCCAACAATATTAGAGGTTTTACACGGCAAGATACTTTTGACAGGCCCCATGTCACAGTCAGCAAAATCATATCCGATAGAAAAAGGGCCGACCAGCGGCCTCTTATGTTATAGGAGTATAGGTACTCACTGAACATTTTCAATATGATATTAAATTAACGGTAAGGTTTTACTTTATTTGGTTGTCATGTTATTTACTGAAGTATGATTTCTGTATCAATTGCAGGCACACAAATCAACCGTATGGGGAGTGAAGCATTTACCACAAAACAGAGACGTATTCATGTCCATGGGAGGAAACGGTTCTCTTTACTTGTGGAAATAGTAAGTTTAGAAAGAGAGGAAAGGTGTCATCACTGAAGACAATTATGGTTTTGATTTTTTTGATAGTCATTTAATTCTAATGTTTACAAGTGAATAATGGAAATGTGCTATTTCCATTTCGCGAAAAAATTTATGTTTTATATATTTCATTATTTTCAAAAATACAAAAGAAACTTGAATAACAGTCTGAGAAATAAAAATATATGTATCATATTCTAGCATTCATTAATGCATTACATTACAGATATAATATCCATCATTGATTTCTTGTTAGTCTTACTTTTGGTGTCTTTAAAAACTGGGTCAGCTACATGGTACATCTTCATTAAATGTTAAGTACAATCGCAAAATGATTGTTTAAAATGCATTTAATTGATAATATTAAAATGCATTTAATTGATAATAAAGTACACAATTTCCATGTATACTGAATTCATGTTGGTATGACCACATTCACATTGTTTACAACAGTTGAGATTTCATCACGGAATAATTTAGTTCTGTTTATGATGACATAGAGTACATGTATAATGCTATATTTTTCCTCAGTTCATATCCTGGTCAGCGAGTGGAAAAGGACAGTGAGGGGCGAGAAGGTGGAGTACCTGGCACTGTGAACCTTCTTCAAAATATCACCATGACTACACAACCAATAAGCTCTCTAGACTGGAGTCCTGACAAGGAAGGGCTCTGTGTGTGTACAGCATTTGATCAAACATTACGTGTTTTGGTCGTCACAAAACTCAATCGTGTGTGAGGAAGATTATTTATATATGAATATTTAAGACTCAAGATGTTGGTTACTGGAGAACTTCTCTGGATTTTACCCAAATCTGAATTAGATTCTTATCTTATCAGTTGGATGTTAGCATAAATCCGAGTCATTATTATGCTTGAGCCCATTTCTGGCCAATGTGAGTTGGAGGAAACTGATACAGAGGGTTCACAAGAGTCACAGAGAAGATATTCAGTTCTATCAGCAATTCTTCAATTATAACTATAATTGATGCAAGGGGGTAGTGCAGCTTATGGAAATCATCAAACAACTGCATTTTCCAATAAGAAAAGTAAACCTGTTGGTTGCAGAGTTGCATAGTGATATGAAATAAGGTACTTTTCATTCTCTGAGAGACCCTTACCAGTGTGATGCAATGGCCATAGGCATATACATTATGTACTTGTGTGTATAGACTTTTCCTATGTGACTGATCATTTGTTTGTGATATGGTGCGAGGTGGCATACATTCAAAGCATTACTACAAAGAAGAAAGAAATGAGTGTGTGAATGGAATGAAATACAATGCAAGTTCTGTGAGAGTGGTTCAGATGTTACAAGATGGTGAAGATGGTTTCAAAGTTATTTTCATTAAATCGTATCAATTTACTGTCATTCATCAATTGTACATATTGTGTAAATGTCTACTCCTTTGAAAGTTTTGATTTACAACAGTATTAACATACAAAATTACTGAATACTGTATCAACATTTTATTTCAATGTGAACTTTGTTAAAGCATACATTATAAAAAAAAAGTAAGAATATTGAACTGCACAAGATATATATGATTATTTTCAAATTCTTCATATTATTCTTTTTTATCAATCAATGGTGCAAATTTTTATAAGTCTTAAAACATCATTAAATTTACAGTACATGCATGATTAGATTACAGACTTTTTCTGTTTTCCTATTTGTTTGAATTCCGATAGGCTTTTGTCGACATTTAAAAAATGTTTTGCCAGATCGTTAACATTTCTAAACATCTACCATGAGGTAATCACACACAAGACATATTTATAATATATATGTGTTCATACCATTTCATTTTGCCATATCACATGTACACCGCTGTAAAAGATAATGTAGTTGTCATGACAAATCATTATATTGCCAATAAAGTTAATGAAATTGCACTGTATGTACAAATCGTGGGTTTATTTCTTTGAGTTTTAATTAATCTTGCAAATGCTTGAAAGAAACTCAAAAATAAAAACTACATTTATTTTATTGTTTGTTGAGTCAGTGTTTCAATGTGTCCTCCGTATTTATCTGAACATTTTCATCCTCCGCTGTGAGAGGAAACTAACAACTGCTCCAACCTACTTCAGAGAGAACATTAATTATTAAAAGCTGATCCTTCTTTACCGTGACAGAGTGAACGAAGGAAGGTACCTCTGATACATCAGAATAGAGTTGATCTGTGAGAAGAAACCTAAAAATCCTCATCAATATATCCATCTCTATGATCTGATAAGGTAATTGTAGGCATGATGATAGATTCACAGATTATCAGTATACAGGTACAGTCAAACCTGTATGAAGCGGCCACCCAAGGGACCGACAGATATTGCCTGCTTAAAACAGGTGGCTGCTTAAACCAGGTTGGCCAGAAACGGCCTATTGCCCAATTCTTTTTTCAACAGTTTATTGAATTTATCATATTATAATGCACTTATTGATATTGATATCAATATACCATGTACAGTGTATTTTGAAATGAAAACCAACAAAGATCAAAGTTTTGATGAATTTGATAAAAATACCTGGTCATATGATCATTGCGGATGTCTACTTCCGCACAAAATGACCGCTTTAAACAGGACGATACAACAATTTGGGCAGATTTTTATGGCCGTTGGCCGCGTTAGACAGGTGACCGCTTATTTAAGGTTCATTATATAGTGTTTTCCATCGGGCGGACCACAGACTGGCCGCTTAACGGAGGTGGCCGCTTATTCAAGGTGGCCGTTAGAGCAGGTTTCTACAAGCTATTGATTAAATTAGAGACTTTTGCGGTGTGAGGTGAGCAATACTCTGGTTATGTCTGCTGTAGCCAACTCCTCATCCAGCATAAAATTAATTTTAGAAACAAATTTTGCATTCGGGCCATTTTTACACGCTTCTATCTGAAAATGAGAATGTTTTTTCATCCCTCAGTCACAGAATGTGACGAAGGCCCTACAGTCTGAAGGTTCCAAATATAGTCCAAAACTATCATACAGGTATGATCTAAATAAGAGAATTTAAACTGTCGTCATGTTGTCTGGTATCACTAGTTAACTAATTAAAGTCACTTGGTCACTAGGGTCAAACCCCTTTATGTTCATATACGCTGTTTATACAAAATATACACATATTATATCGTTCATAAACTTAACGGCTATATTTCTAAGTGAAAGTAACTTTTTTTAGCAGAAATCGTATTAATATCTATGACAAAACAATGCTAAAGCATTAGTAATGAAGCGTTAACGTTGTGTCCTAATAGCCCGATTGTCATGAAACGGGTAAATCTTGTGTGGCGGGAAGAATTCGATCTAGAGAAACTCGCGCTCGCGAAAACAAAAAGTGCGTTCATCTCAATGGCATAGCGGGGGAGTAGGTTCTTGTCTGTGATGGATCCAAGTCCAAAATAATAATAATAATAATCTAAAAAATGGTGTTTCACAATACTTGGTGGAATTAAACTGTTGTACTGGATGTGTTGGCGGAAGCTTTGTTTTTATATTGACGAGGAAGATGCTGACATAAGCATATTTCCGGTATTCAATAAATATGCATTTTTATCTTTTGTGTTTTAATGTATGTCAATTTATACTAGTACATCCCAGTAAATGGACATTGACAAAACAAACAAACACTCTCTCACATTCATTATTTAAAATGACAATAATTTCATACTTTTTTTGCTTCGCGGCACTTATATGTTTATCATTTTTACTGAAACCTGTAACAAACTTTCAGGAATATGTTTTCTGGAAATATGTACATGTAGTTACTACATATAAAATTCTGGAACATTTTTTCACAATATTTACCTATTTTCAGACTATCTGGCCTTCGGAGTATCCGGTCTCTTATCCTCGTCTGCTCCTGTAGGAGGGGAAATCCTCGCTGTCTTATTTTTAACTCCGAATGGTAACGGTCTCCAACATCCCTTAGGACAAGTGTACAATATGTCTCCAGCACTCATTTTTCTTATACTTCCTTCCCTACTCTGTCTTTCAGTATTTTGTTTTCCTCTAAGGTGTCATCATATGATCCTGGCTGGTGCGAGGTCAGTAGGTATTTGTAGAAGAGAAGTTAACCTTGCGTCCCATAGAGAACAAGGTTACTTAACTCCCAATCGATAGTCATGTAATATGTCTGCAATTACTTTCTGAGAATTACAAATAATAGTACATGTACAAATCCTCATGTTGTAGCGACACATGCAGTAAACAAGGATACGCATAACAATGGCATCTACAGTTGGTATACATTTGTAAGCGATGCATCAGAAATATCCAATTTGCAGGATTTAAAATCATACTTTTCCTCTTTTTTTAAATCATAATGCGATTTAAAGATATATGTACATTCAAGATAAATTCAGGAGCAAACAAAACAAATTACTTGTCGACAAAATAAATGCTCTAAACGAGAGTAATAAACTATTGTTTTTACAAACCTATTAAAAAGGACTTCAGATTGTATGAATTGGACCTCGAGATAGCTAAAGGTAGAATAAAAAAGCATTCCAAGAATGCAAAGACTTTGTACAATATGTAATTCGCTTGATGATGATGAATTCGTTGAGTTTTAATTAATCTTGCAATTGCTTGAAAGAAACTCAAAAATAAAAACTACATTTATTTTATTGTTTGTTGAGTCAGTGTTTAAATGTGTCCTCCGTGTCTATCTGAACATTTTCATCCACCGCTCTGAGAGGAAATCTAACAACTGCTCCTACCTACTTCAGACAGAACATTAATTGTTAAAAGCTGATCCTTATTTACCGTGACAGAGTGAACGAAGGAAGGTACCTCTGATACATCAGAATAGAGTTTATCTGTGAGATTAAACGTAAAAATCCTCATCAATATATCCATCTCTATGATCTGATAAGGTAATTGTAGACATGATGATAGATTCACAGATTATCAGTATACAGGTACAGTCAAACCTGTATGAAGCGGCCACCCAAGGGACCGACAGATATTGCCTGCTTAAAACAGGTGGCTGCTTAAACCAGGTTGGCCAGAAACGGCCTATTGCCCAATTCTTTTTTCAACAGTTTATTGAATTTATCATATTATAATGCACTTATTGATATTGATATCAATATACCATGTACAGTGTATTTTGAAATGAAAACCAACAAAGATCAAAGTTTTGATGAATTTGATAAAAATACCTGGTCATATGATCATTGCGGATGTCTACTTCCGCACAAAATGACCGCTTTAAACAGGACGATACAACAATTTGGGCAGATTTTTATGGCCGTTGGCCGCGTTAGACAGGTGACCGCTTATTTAAGGTTCATTATATAGTGTTTTCCATCGGGCGGACCACAGACTGGCCGCTTAACGGAGGTGGCCGCTTATTCAAGGTGGCCGTTAGAGCAGGTTTCTACAAGCTATTGATTAAATTAGAGACTTTTACAGTGTGAGGTGAGCAATACTCTGTTATGCTTCCTGTAGCCAACTCCTTATTCAGCTTAAAATTAATTTTAGAAAAAATGTTTGCACTCTGGCCATTTTACACGCGTCTATATGAAAATGAGAATGTTTTTTCATCCCTCACTCACAGAATGTGACGGAGAACATGAAGTCGTTATTTAAATAATCTTATTCGAAGGCCCTACAGTCTGAAGGTTCCAAATATAGTCCAAAACTATCATACATGTATGATCTAAATAAGAGAATTTAAACTGTCGTCATGTTGTCTGGTATCACTAATTAACTAGTAAGGTCACTAGGGTCAAACCCCTTTATGGTCATATAGGCTGCTTATACAAAATATGCACATATTAAATCGTTCATAAAGCTATATTTCTATTGTGAAAGGAACTTTTCTAGCAGAAATCGTATTAATATCTATGACAAAACAATGCTAAATCATTAGTAATGAACCGTTGTGTCCTAATAGTCCGAAAGCCCGATTGTTATGAAACGGGTAAATCTTGTGTGGCGGGAAGAATTCGATCTAGAGAAACTCGCGCTCGCGAAAACAAAAAGTGCGTTCATCTCAATGGCATAGCGGGGGAGTAGGTTCTTGTCTGTGATGGATCCAAGTCCAAAATAATAATAATAATAATAAAAATGGTGTTTCACAATACTTGGTGGAATTATACTGGTGCACTGTATGTGTTGGCGGAAGGTTTGTTTTTATATTGATGAGGAAGATGCTGACATCAGCATATTTCGGGTATTCAACAAATATGTATTGTTATCTTTTGTGTTTTAATGTATGTAAATGTATACTAGTATATTCCCGGAAATGGACATTGAAAAAACAAACAAACACTCCCTCACATTCATTATTTAAAATGACAATAATTTCATACTTTTTTTGCTTCGCGGCACTTATATTTTTATCATTTTTACCGAAACCTGTAACAAACTTTCAGGAATATGTTTTGTGGATTTATGTATATGCAATTACTACATATACAATTCTGAAACATTTTTTCACAATATTTACCCATTTTCAGACTATCTGGCCTTCGGAGTATCCTGTCTCTTACCCTCGTCTGCTCCTGTAGGAGGGGAAATCCTCGCTGTCTTATGTTTAACTCCGAATGGTTACGGTCTCCAATCATCCATTAGGACAAGTGTACAATATGTCTCCAGCACTCATTTTTCTTATACTTCCTTCCCTACTCTGTCTTTCAGCGTTTTGTTTTCCTCTAAGGTGTCATCATATGATCCTAGCTGCTGCGAGGTCAGTAGGTATTTGTTGAAAAGAAGTTAACCTTGCGTCCCATAGATAACAAGGTTACTCAACTCCCAATCGAGAGTCATATAATATAAGTCTGCAATTGCTTTCTGAGAATTACAAATAATAATACTGTACATGTATAAATCCTCATTGTGTAGCGACACATGCAGTAAACAAGGATACGCATAACAATGGCATCTACAATTGGTATACATTTGTAAGCAATGCATCAGAAATATCCAATTTGCAGGATTTAAAATTATACTTTTCCTCTTTTTTTAAATCATAATGCGATTTAAAGATATATGTACATTCAAGATAAATTCAGAAGCGAACAAAACAAATTACTTGTCGACAAAATAAATTCTCTAAACGAGAGTAATAAACTATTGTTTTTACAAACCTATCAAAAAGGACTTCAGATTGTATGAATTGGACCTCGAGTTAGCTAAAGGTAGAATAAAAAAGCATTCCAAGAATGCAAAGACTTTGTACAATATGTAATTCGCTTGGCGATGAATTGCATTTTGTTTTCCATTGCCTCCACTCCCATGAAGCTCACCAATCGGTTAGATACAAGCTCTATGTCCAGATATTTTAAACCCAACTCTAAGTGATTCCACAAATCTACAAATACATGTATCATGCGTCGTCAAATACAAGGATCATACTCCAGATCTGTTAATTTACAAGGGCTGATTGATAAGTTGTGAGCCTCGTATTGAAAGAGTCTGTCATTGTCATGGCTGCCATTCACGATTGTGACTTTTAAACTGATTGAGCATCTGCCTTTTTCACCTGATCTCGATTTTCATTTCTTTCCAAAATGTAACAGCTATTTCAGGTACCCTAACCCTAACATGCAGAGGATGACTTTCTGAACAGCCAAGAAAGAGTTCTATAAAAGTGGCATTGAGGCCCTTAAACACCACGGGAAAAAATGTATAGATGCTGAAGGGAATTATGTTGAAACGTAATACAATATGTCCGACAAAATTCAAATCCTTTGAAGAATACGAGGCTCACAACTTATCAAAAAGCCCTCGTATCATTCAGTTTGATTCAGTATTTTGTATGATTTCTGTTCTTATTTCCAGGTTGTTCATGCTTAAACATCAAACATACATTTGTAATAAGCAAAGTGCTTTTAAAGTTGAATTGAATCGAATTCAGGTACAATGAAGTGAGCATGTGACTGGCCTCTGGTTAACCATTAAGCGAAAGTCATAATTGATAATTAATTAATCTTATAATTCTTTCTACAAAATGGCATATTTGGAAACCAAGATGTAAGGTTAAATTTTGAAAATAAAGTGGAAGATAATTAATACATAATGAATAATATTATGAAGTTCTTAAAAATGAATATTTTAATACTTAAATCTTCCAATAATTTTTCCTACGTCCGAGATTCATTGAAAAACATATTCGACACACATTGACTAAGTAGAACGTGATAAATATGTGCGTCGAATACAATGTATAAGCCTGAGGTATTATGCTCCTGAAGTTTTACTTTAAAATGCAAGTTTATATTTGTATGCAGTTGTGATTTTATATGAAATAGAAGTTTGACGTGCCGGATACGAGCTAAAAGAATGTTGAAGTAATTAAATCATAAATTTTAAATGAATATAACATGCGTAAAAGTTTATGTATAAAAAAACAGTATAAAGGTTAAAATGATTAATTGATATTGTAATTCGAAGGAAGGATCCATGCAGGGCCCTTCTTCCTGCATTGCGCTGAAAGAGAGTAAAAAAGACTGCTGTAAACGAAAGTAGATTTTGACCTATTTACAAAATGTAATTTAAGTTGCAAATACACAAATTGGATCAGGCACAAGTAAACCTTTGTATGAATATTTGTTTATAAATTGTTTTATGCATTCATATTCTCCATTTATGTTGATACTCCGGATTCGCATAACCGTCTCCGGTTTGTACAATTTGGACACAGGTCACTTCCGCTCTAACAATGGCGTTCACGTTTGCGGCGTTTTGCTACATTTTGGCACTTATTTTATCAGCCGTGCTGATATTTTTCGCAATATTTCACGTAAGTATTATATCAAGAATATATATATGAGTAAGAATGGCTATTTATTACGGCAAATATCAAAATAATGCAGCAAACTAGTTCGTTATCAAGCCGGACTTCCACTGTCAGTGTCATTGCATGACAGTTCTTTACAATTGAATATACATGATTGCCGTTAATCTTAAGGGTTTGAGGTGGGGTTTTTCTGGCGTAAAAAAATCTTACAGGCATATGGGCTGATTGATATTTTCGTAATTTTCGAAATAAAGTATTGAAATGATTGATTATACCTATTTGTAAGTGACGTTACATAATTTCTTATGCATCTGATCTGAATCATTCACTGAAAAAAAAACCTTTCTCATTAGAATCTGATCATGAATCGCCTTTCATTAACTGTTCATTACCAATTTTGGAGAGCTGACACGTATATCAGTAATCCTACTGTTATAATAAGCCTAAAATTTAGTAATATATATGAAAATACTTAATTATTTGACATCTATTTTATTTCAGATTATAGCATTTGATGAATTAAAGACAGACTACAAAAATCCAGTCGATCAATGTAGCAGTTTAAACCCGGTAAGTACTTTAACAGTGGTACATTTATTAAAATCAATGATTTTTTTCAGAAATTGGAATTTTAACTATCGTAAACCAGGCCACTTTTTATAGTTTGAGCCTGTCTACAAAGGCTGTCTATTCTAGAATTGAGGTTCATTGTGTATGGGAAGAACTTCTATATCAGATAGGCCACTTTTCTATGCTTTCTTGAGTATGTCTGAGTGACTTTTATAGACAGGTTGAACTGTAAATTTGTTAATAAAATATATAATACTTTGTTGGACATTGTGAAATCATAATATTCAGATCTTAATTTTAAAAAACATGTTGTATCTAGATCTCTTCTCATTTCAGTTGGTGTTACCGGAGTATTTTATTCACATATTCTTTACGGTGTTGTTCGTGTTTGCCATGCAGTGGAAAACTGTCATTCTTAATGTACCTCTCATTACGTACCATATTAGAAGGTAAAATTTATTTTTATTACATAATTATATTTAATAGGAAAGACATGTACAGATGCATTTAATTTATAATTACCATTCCAATTAATTGCTGTTTTGACAATAGCACAAAAAATCTCTGATGTTTGTGTATCAACTTAATCTGTCAAGAGAAACAGATATCAAGTCTATCACTTTTAAAAGCACACTTGCCATTACAATTATACTGTAATTATAAAATGAAATGTTATATTACTTATAGGGGCCGCGGTGGCCGAGTGGTTAAGGTGTCCCGACACTTTAACGCTAGCCCTCCACCTCTGGGTTGCGAGTTCGAAACCTACGTGGGGCAGTTGCCAGGTACTGACCGTTGGCCGGTGGTTTTTCTCCGGGTACTCCGGCTTTCCTCCACCTCCAAACCTGGCACGTCCTTAAATGACCCTGGCTGTTAATAGGACGTTAAACAAAAACAAACCAAAATATTACTTATCTTGATAGTATATTTGTGAAGAAATCTGTAAGGATTTCTGGAAATGACTATCTGAATTAGACAGTTCTGATGTGACTGTCCACAAAATCTTGTTGAAGTGACAATTTTTGACATCGAAAAGGAAAGTTACAAATAATGAGAACAGAACTGACACTTTGTAAAATTATGATGAAGTAGTTGCTTTGTGATTTTCTTTTATGACATTCACATCATTCAAGGTTGGATTGCAATTGACCGAGAAATGTTTTACAATTTCTATTCACAGGTACATACATCGACCGGTAATGAGTGGCCCTGGCTTATATGATCCTACTACTATCATGAATGCCGATGAACTTAGTCGAGCTCAGAAGGAAGGATGGGTTAAACTAGCATTTTACCTGATCTCCTTCTTCTACTACCTGTACAGGTATGCAAGATCATAATGATCAAAACTATAGTTTCTCTATAAACATGTTTTTAAGAAAAAAAATGAAATTCATTGTACATGTAGTTTAAATTTTACTCTTGCTATATATATATATATATAGCTAGATACCAGCAGTTAAAATTTGTTGATTTTTTTTAATATTCCAGATTATGGCTCCTTCAGCATATCTTGATCATGCCACATAATATTGATAATTCTATACATATTTATCTGTCTCCATTTCTATTGGTTTTTGATTCACAATTATTGAACAATTGAAATGTAGCATGATTTCGACCATTCTAGTTATTCAGAGGGGGTGACTTCCAGTGACCAGGTTGCTTATTAGGTAGTCTGGTAATCATTAATTACAATTTAAAGTTGGGTGGTCCAAATCACACTTCTTCACATTTTCCTCTTCTGTTGCACTAGCAAGAAATGAATAAGCATTACCATAATTCATAACCATGTCTATGAAATGGAATACATTTTGTCTAATCAAACCGTTTTTCTTTCCAGCATGATCTATGTTTTGGTCTCAAACTAATTATTTGGAATGTGCAGTAAAGGAAGAGGATTTTATCATGAAGATTGCATTGGAAGATATGTTATTTAGTTTTTTGGTTTGAAAGACATTTTGAATTGTTTAGAGTGAAGAAAGAAGGTACATATGAATGAGACTAGCTACATAACAATAATTCTGAACTGGTAATTTTACTAGAATGCATCTTTTTTTACTTTAATACTTGAAAAACTCTCTGAACACCTTCCTTTTATATCGCTGGAATAGATCCTGCGAAGTGTTCCCAAAATGTCATTAGTTTCCAGGTCTTTGGGGCCCCATTTTTGGGGGACTGTTAATGGGCCCCATTTCCAATTGAAATTATTTCATATTTAAGCCCCAAAATTTGTAGTTAACACCTGAGCTTTTTTTTCCCAATTCACCTATTTTCTTCCCAAAGTAAGACAAAAAGGGCCTGTCCCAAACCAGTGAGGAAAAAATGCTGGTTTCATATTTATCTATATCAAATTTAATTGGTGAAATAAAAATTGCATTTTCTCAGTTAAAATTATGCAAATTAGATGTGATACATACAAAGCCATTGACAGTTATTTTGATCTGTGGAATAAGTGGAAAAAATACAGAAAATTAGCATCAGCACATTGAATACTGTCATTAAAAATTCAACGCAGTACATTTTGTGGCTCTTTGGACCAGAAATTATAGATGTTTTGCTAAATTTGTTTTGTATGTTGGTTAACCTCAGATTATTTTGGGGCAACTAAGGCTTTTGATATCTGAATTACAAAAGCATTATAGCCACACTTTTGTGTTAGTTAGCTTACATCAGTGTATGTATTCACATTAAAACAAAAAAATTTCCTTAATATTCTGTTGTGTTACAGTATTGGTATATGGTGGTACTGAAATGCCATCTAGTGGTATTTTGTGAAGTCAAGTTATTCCCCCTGACTGTGCACTATATCCTAGTGTTATAAGGCATGAACGTAGACAGTATAAACAAAAAACACATCTTAATTAATTAATTAATTAATTATTAATTTTATCACTGACATCTTTGACAAGAGTCTGTCTAAGGTTACTGTAAAAGGTTATTTTTATCGTCATGCCAAAGAACTTCTGTGCCTTAATGGGTAAAATCTTTCAGTAGTTAATTCAACTTGAAATAGAAGAGGATTATATAGGTATGCATAATTTAGGAAAGGCTTTTTATGTCTATGTTCTTACGTCATCCCACTGATGGCAATTTAATTTTCTAGAGTTGTAACCTTTTCTCAGACTGGTATGGTATTATCATGTTTTACTGGTGTAGCATTATATATATATGGGTATCGTCGTATATATATGGATATCACCTTGAAATTCCAGGGCAAAATGAGATAGCTTACCAAGATCTTAACCCTTCAATTTCAGAGATGATATGTAATTAGGTTTTGTCAGGGTTTACTAATCTTTCTGTAGAGTAATTGATTTGGCACAGATGAAAACTACTTACTAGTATATAGTAAGAGTGAATAAGTGTATTTGATGCTGTTCCAGGCATTACTTATATACATTGTATATCATAGCACATGTCAATATTTTCCAAGTGTGGAATTATTACTACTATTTGCGCTTTGAATTTATCAGATCAGTTTTATGTGTAAACTTTAATGTTATAAATGCAGTATATATTGGTATGTTGATGTGTTGCATAAGAGATGTGTTTTTGCAAGCTAGCTTTCAGTTTGAATTTCCATGTAAACTATTTTCTTCTGTAAGGAGAAATTTTTTGTCAACATTCATGTGTTGATGTACAGATTGAATTGTATAGAATACTCGTGCAAGTCGAATTGAACAATCCTCCCAATGGTAATATTTTTTTATGGTACAAAGTTCATCTTTTTCTTTCTTTCATAGTATTTATTTCTTATATAACAAGAATAGATCTATTTGAAAATTTCATTCTTTCAAAATTCCACTTTGATACAAATTGAGTTAATCTTGGATAATGAACATGTGTATAATAATCTTCAGTGCTGAGATATTCCTCCTATTTGTCATTTGAAATATAACGTTTCGTCTAGTCAGTCATTTGAAATATTTGATATTGACTCGTATACATGTATAGTGAAATAGTATTTCATTAATTTTTCTGAACGAACATCAATAATATCATGTACATGATAACTGGAGTTACAATACTGGTATTGATTTTGTAAATGACTGTTGTGAATATGATTTGCAGGAATTGTGATCTTGAACTGGATTCTCTTTGAACTACACTGCCAGTCTAAAAATCATTTCTTTTTAATATTTTTGCACATTCTAATTTCATCATTTACAAATAAAGGATATTTTGGTCAAATGATTCTGATTAAATCTATGCTAATAAAGACTCTGTTTAATATGTTGAACAATAGAAATTATCTTCAAATTCTAAATTATTTATTTTTAAATTACATGATCAATGTAGTAAAATGATGCATTTATCATTATGAATGATATACAATTGTAAATATCAGTGTGTGCAATATAGACATCAGATGCTACAATATACGAACAACATTTATTTAATTTTACAATTATCAATCGAAATCCATTTGCATGTGAATGATTTATGTGCCTACTGGTTTGAAGTGAATGTGTTCTGATATTTTCCTCTTACATTTACATGTCTCTGTCAGCAAATTCTAGTAAAATCAGAAATTAGCATATCAATGGTGTTTACGATTCAGTGTCGACAACCATGTATCAGATGAGAGTTGTTTCCCTTGTTCATATTTTTTTAACTGTCACAAATTTGGTATTTACCATACCATTCATAATCAAAAAGTCAACACACAACAGTGAATTGAGGAGAACCTTTATATAATATTTTCTTAATAAATGAATGAATACTGGTATACATTTACAACTGTATACTCCATGCCTAGTTTATTTTGATTGAAATCTTTCTAAATATTAACCTTCTGTGCGTTTTTGTGCCATATTATAACAGTAGTTTATTTTTTCAAACTTGATTTATTCCAATGATAAAGATTAGTGTGTGGACAGAGTATAATATAATTATGCGTTGGTTGTGCTATTAAACTTAAACGGTGCAATGTTCCACGATATTAAGTCTAAATATATATACCACTTCAAGAAGTAAAATAAACAGAGAATGTTTATTGTTTATAAATAAATAACTACAATAGCTGTAATGCAAAATAGAAGTCTATATACTGATTTTTTGGCTAGCTCTAATCAAACTAAACCCCTCCATTTACACATAGGTATGAACTGAAACTACAATTCTAACTTTAATTAGATTGGCGTCATTGATAGCATACATTGATATTCAACACTATTTTAGTCTGAGGTCATCTCAAGGGCATCTATAGCGTCCCTGTATCTTTATAGATCCCGGTATCTTTGTCTGCTTATCGTGTGTATCATTAAGTTACAACATTTCATTAGTATTTATCTGTTTCATAGTACCTGTACAAGTATTGTGATTTTATTGTAGGTCCCAATTTGATTTGTTGTTTTATATGTCAAAAGTAATGTTTGTTGCACTTTTATGACCTTTATATCGAAATACAAATAAAAAAATATTCAATCATACATATACTTGAGCAATTGTTTTTTACAATAGTAAATCTTACATTGTTCATTGTAGTATGAGATAGTTATACTAGTACTCTTTGTTTGAACATTAAAGTCAATATCATCTTGATACAACAGTTATAGAAGCAGGACATAATTGTGTTATCAATGCGGGTAACTCCACATACACGCTTCACTGTTTTCCCATATGTCTTTTGAATTTGTTGATTGGTAGAAGACCTTGCTGCCTTTTTATCATTTTGTTGATATTGTCATTTATCCGAGCATAGTTCTTTACGCCTGGCACCCTTTCTCTGTGATTAGGTAATTGTCTTATTCTGTTCTCTTCTGGCTTTCCAACCTGCCTTCCGAAGTTGCATCGGCTTCTCCATATTTGTTTTAACTCATTAGGACCGAGGCCGTGGCTCGTTATAACAGATGGGGACTTGTTCATGCAACTGGACGCCATAAGCTTTTGGGCGTTGAATCCTCTAATTGCAGTGACACTGATGTGCAGTTCTCTTAAACAGAGAGCCATGTAAACGTCTTCTAGATGGAAGAATGGGACATTTGGCGACATCGTCAGAATTTTTTGTATGATGGCGATTTTTGTAAGATATGCAGTCCCAGAACAAAATGGAGGATATAGACGTTCCGGAAAACTTTCAAATGAAGCATAGTATTTGCTGTCCTTGTTCCTGAAAGGAAAAGAATTGAACATACAGTAACCACCAAATTCGAAGTTCTTCCGTCGAAGTGTTTGCATCAACGGAGGTTTATGTACCCAGACGTCATCATCCACTTTCATTACAAACTGCGTCTGAGGACAACGACGTGTCACCCATTTGAAAGCCATGATAGTTTTGTATGTCAAATTTGCATATGAATCTAGAAAATCCACCAGCAGAATATCCTTGTGTTTATCGTTTTCATCGATTAGGGTGTTCATATTGAAGTCGTCACTCTTTGGACCATTTCCTGTTACAAATATGTATGTTTGGTTCCTCGCTGTTTTCACGTCTGACAGCCAGGTTTTTCGGAGAGCCGATCTTTGAGCTACGTTGCTGTATTTAGTAAACACCAGATATACTAACGTAAAGTTGGCTTTCATACAGATGTCATTTTCGATAAGAAAGTCAAAATTTATTGTAAAACAATTATTGCACACTTTATATCTGGAATAATTTCTCTCGGTAAACAAAAATCCATGCTGTTTGAAGGAAGTTTCGACGTTGAAAATTATTTCTTCGAAAACCGGGATTTTTTTCGTAAACGTTTATTCTTTGATAAGGATTATTATGTGTCCTTTTTCTACGATAGTCAAATGACTGCCTTGGTATTAAAAGCAATGGTTCCTGTATCTGTTCGGAATCCGTGTCGGGGTTGATGATGATGACGTTGTGCTCATTACTAGACACATAGTAGTTTATGGTTCTTTCGACTTCGACCCTCAGTCCAACACACCAGTATGACAATATCGAAAATACGAGAATGAATCCAAACAGGGCTCCCAAAGTGTAATGTCTTAATAAATTCATGTTGTAGAAACGTTCACTGTTGAGTTCGTTCCATAATCAAACATTTCATCAACATTTTGTAATGAATACTCACTTCATCTCAAATCAGTGTTCAATTCCTCACCCGTACCCAATAATTTGACATCTTTTTGAATTTGTTAATGTATATCCAATATGGGTACAAAACACTATGTATAAGCTATATCCATATGCCTCCGGTTAATTAATGTTGCCATGCAGACTGAGGACTTAAACTGTATTTAGAGTGACTGGTGACTGATGATAAACTGTAACTGCTTCGGATTAGACAACATGTGTTATCAGTATCAACAACACTGCGATAAGCCAGGTACAGGTTCAATGTACAATGACTATCATTTCAGTAGTCAAGTGTTTTTATTCGTCGTAGGTACATTATGTAGTTCTGTCGACATTGAAATGAATTATCGACAACGAGAACGGTTATACTCAGTGTTTATGTTTTACATAAAACCGATGAATTAATTTTCATCTTAAACGCTTTAAAATTGTAACGCATTGTTAATTATTCTCTTTCAGACCGGGTGCATAGTCGGGCCATTCCAGATTTCTTCAGAAATTTGTGTCCCTTGGTATAATACATGCATAAAAAGAAAAGAAATCTTGATATTGTTCTTTTTTAATATGTTGCGTACATATTAGATAGTAGGTTAAACTATTAGTATACTTCCTTGGTTGAAGATTATTCAGAAAATTAAAATATTCTTTTAGTCATCTCATAATATCCTCAAAACATACGTGTCCCTCGGCCGACTTTCCTAATTAAACCACATATTTATCAAAATAATAAGTGTTTTAAATCTTCTTTCTTAGTCACTTTGATATCTTCAATATACATGCTGTATATTACAAACATTAGTAGACATTCATATTGTCACATATTGTATGTAATGACAAGAATATAACTGTCCCTAAAAAACTTGTCACTACCGTAATACCATCGAAACGTGTTAAAAACACAAGAGTTATTTCCCTTGGGATGTAGTTCTTCACTGGTCTATAAAGTTCAACGCGGCGCTCTTTTCAAAAGGACATGGCGAGCATGCTGCTATGGCGGTGAAAGAAGAAACATTGATTCGTAAGTACTAGCCCTATGACGTACATGTTCTCAATGTCATTACCGTGCATTCTTTATTTAAGCTATATTTACGATCAACGTTTCAAACTTGATCTGATAACATGCCCATGTAGGACAGTTTCAAATGTGCCCTTGAATGATTTGCGTTATGGCTGCCTGAGGGGCCATTCACGGGGTTTTCTATAAATATATCATCACCGTAATGGTCATTACCGTAATGAACATCAGCATTACGGTAGTGAAATCGACATTACGGTAAGGACATCAACGTTACGGTAAGGACATTAGCATAGCGGCAAATGTAGTTATCCACTTAAAACGATTAATTGACGATATGTACACACATATTTATATCGATATTATCGTATCGTGGACTTGTTTTTGATACATACATGTAGGCTTTTTCAATATATGGACTTTACTAAGATATCATTACGGTAATGACATTAGCATTACGGTACATATATGTATTATGTAAAATAATGTCATTAGTCATTACCGTAACAATCATGTCATAACCGTAACATAATGTCACTACCGTACATTGATTTAAAACGTTTCTCCTACTTTCACATCTTAAGGAAATGCAAAGTAAAGATATGCAAAATATTGTATTACTATAAACCGTCATATTCTTGCAAACACAAATTGAATATGAAAGAAGGACTTTGTGACAACGAGATCACAAAATGTCAGAAACAGCACTGGTGAAAAAAATCTCCACTTGATGACCATTATCTCTTCTTTAGTGCTCTTTTATGATTTTTATGTTCATTTGTTTTTCTTCTCCGCATTGTCCTCTATCAAATTCTAGCAAAAACTTCTTGCATGTAAACATCCCCTATAGATAAACCAAGAATTAAGTAGTATTACGGTAATGACCCAACATCACAGGTCCCCATCAGATAAACACATTTTATAAAAAAACTGCATCGTGTCGAATCACTGCTCGCATCTGAAACTAACAGGGCGAAGAATGAGGATGGAAATAGACCAGTGCTTTAAAGGATTCCTGTCAAAATACGGCCATTTCAACTGTGTCCGAAATTTCCACTTTTTTCTGGAATGACCCATTCATGAAGATATCATCTTTACCATTCTTTGCAACACGGTACACAGTACACAGTATTAATATGCGATATCTACGAAGCAGATTCTCTTATAATGAATTGTGTATATATTTATAGCGTAAATCCCCAAGATTCGTGGGAAAATGAACCAGCTGTACATCACTTCACCTTGTCAATGCATGAAAAGTCTGGAATCGTCATCTTTTCAATTACAGGGACATTGAAGGCGACCAACTTCGTACACTCTCCAGACTGTAACGTATCCCCCCCCCCCCCCCCCCCCCAACCCCCCAACCCCCCCCTCTCTCTCGTTGCTCGTGTCTGACCGTATCGTTGATTTATTTTTTTTATTTTATTATTTGTAAACAATTTATTTTATTTAAATTAGAATGCATTTGCATAACTCAATGGAATAATGATATTGTACTGTATATTGATTGAAGTAGAATCACAGGGGCATGAACCATTGTCACATGTCCTTTTGATAGAGTTGTTGAATGTCTCGGTTACCTATTTCTAGTGTATTAACGGTTCGTTTGAATTATGAACTATTTTTGCATTTCACTATTTGTAGAAAGTTGCTTATATTTAAATGAAAATGTATTTGCATAATTCAATGGAATAATAATATTGCAATGTATATTGATTGAAGCAGAATCACAGGGGCATGAACCATTGTCACATGTCCTTTTGAATAGAGTTGTAGAATGTCTCGGTTACTTATATATAAATAACAAATATAAGTTTCAAGAAAATTAATATTTTATTAATTAAAAACAGTTTTTAATGCTGATTCAACGTCAAATTACATAGTACAGCATATTGTGTGTAGATCTAGCACATTTGATTGTATAAACATACATAAGATTTAAACACCCAGATGACCTTCTCCGCGAGTAGTATTAAAACTCCCAAACATTGTTTCATACAAAATAAGTGAAATAAAACATTTTGTGGACAAACAAGTATTTGCACTACAAAAAGAAACAGACTATAATATCCGGCACATATGAAGAATGTCGTAATTTCGTGCAGTGCATTGGATTGTATAGACATATTACAATATTTAACATTTATAAGGCCGTCTTCACGAGAAGTTGTAGTTGAAGCGTTTCATAAAAAAAAGCGAAATAACATTAAAAGTTCCTAAGTACCTACCAAGACCTATATAACATATAACAGTGAAGCATTTATATGCATGTCCCGAGTCCTTTTCTCATAGAATATTGATGAGACTCACATAATTTATGCGAATGGTAAAATCAAACATCGTGGGACTCGTATATATATCAATACACAGTTGAAAAGGAATCATTAATATACATTGTAGATGGATCACTTAAACCATTCGCATATTGATCTAAGTCTGAACAGATTACGTTAGTGGAAGCAACTATTTTCGCTAACAAAGTGAATTAATGTAAGTAACAAATCTGTTCTGGTGATTGGTATCGCTGACTTAGCATGGTGCATGGTAGATACATCTAGGATGGCACTATTTATGTAGAGAAGTTCCAATCATCAGTCACAGACACTATAACACCTCAGGCACAAAGAAGTTGCCGTCTCCCGACAGCTGTATTACTCCAATCTCACCGAGAGGGACACGATGGCTGAAGTCAATGTATTGTTTCCCGTTAACATAAGTCTGTAAAATAATTCATGCCAAAAATTAACACACAACGTTAGCATTCTTCAGAACATTCCCTTTATACATGGACATTTTAAACTTTACAAAGGAAACAGAAAAATTGCTTTTTTTTTTTAGAAACAATGTATGTACATCATGTATGTACAGCATGTCTGTTTTGTGAAAAGTATGTGACCACACAAGTTGTAAAGGTTCTTTTTAAACATACATTTTTCGCGAATTTTGGAGAAGAAAAAAGTCAAACCATTTCGATAATTACGTGACAAAAGTAACGTCTAGGATACGATATGATAAATACATACAAAGAATTCATTAAGTTATTTCTGTGAAAATTGGCCCGAGAATCAATATAAGATTACCCTTAACACATAATTAGCATACCTATACATATGCAGCATTGCCAGATACTTTCTGTGGAAAATTAAAAACGTGCATTCTTAATAATAAAAAGGAAACTATTTCGACAAAACTTACCGAAAACTTATCCTGCTTTACTTGAAATGTGATTTCAAATTCCTTTCTTTGTTGGAATGGGAAGTCCGGTTGGTCTCTCTCCTCCTCCTGCCAGCCGCCGCCAATGCATGCATTGCGGACTGTACAACCCTCGCTAATTCGGGGATAGAAGTGGAATGCTATGTCTCCTCCGCCATCTTCTCCCAGCCGGAAATTCACAGCAAATCTAGATTGTATTGTAAATCTATTAGTTTGCACCTAGAGGCTCATACATAAACTGCAAAAATGACATTTAGAACCAAATGAAGAAGGCTAATGTCCAAAATCTGTACAAAGACTTAAAATGGGAAAGCATGGTCATCAACCCTACAATGTAAAGTACAAAGGAAACGATGATATATTTTTGCTGCAGGCAAGGATAAGATAAAAAAAAAAAAAATGAAGAAAACAGACTCTTTTTTTAAATTCAAAGGCATCAATTTTTGTTTGTTTTTGTTTTGAATTAGTCATATCTATCTCAAGATCTGTCTAGATAAACATATGACATGATACACTTTAAATAAGGGTCTACTTATAAATCATAATCATGTTCAAGTGAGTCAAGTATTGAATCCTGACGCCAAAAGTCGGACTTTGAACACAGTCATAAAGTCAATCGACATATAGTTGTCGGATAAAGGTCACAAATAGATATTCGATGGGCGTAATATACAAACATATCGAGTCAGGTGACGTAATATACAAACATATAGGGTCAGTTGACGTAACATACCGACATGTAGAGTCAGTTGACGTAAGATACTGACATACAGAGTCAGTTGACGTAAGATACAGACATATAGAGTCAGTTGACGTAATATACAGACATATAGAGTAAGTTGACGTAAGATACAGACATATACAGTCAGTTGACGTAAGATACAGACATATAGAGTCAGGTGACGTAAGATACAGACATATCGAGTCACGTGACGTAAGATACAGACATATACAGTCAGTTGACGTAAGATACAGACATATACAGTCAGTTGACGTAACATACAGACATATAGAGTCAGGTGACGTAACATACAGACATATAGAGTCAGTTGACGTAAGATACAAACATATAGAGTCAGGTGACGTTAGATACAGACATATACAGTCAGTTGACGTAAGATACAGACATATAGAGTAAGTTGACGTAACATACAGACATATACAGTCAGTTGACGTAAGATACAAACATATAGAGTCAGGTGACGTAACATACAGACATATACAGTCAGTTGACGTTAGATACAGACATATAGAGTCAGGTGACGTAAGATACAGACATATCGAGTCACGTGACGTAAGATACAGACATATAGAGTAAGTTGACGTAACATACAGACATATACAGTCAGTTGACGTAAGATACAGATATATAGAGTCAGGTGACGTAAGATACAGACATATCGAGTCACGTGACGTAAGATACAGACATATAGAGTAAGTTGACGTAACATACAGACATATAGAGTCAGTTGACGTAAGATACAGACATATAGAGTCAGTTGACGTAACATACAGACATATAGAGTCAGTTGACGTAAGATACAGACATACAGAGTCAGTTGACGTAAGATACAGACATATAGAGTCAGTTGACGTAAGATACAGACATATACAGTCAGTTGACGTAACATACAGACATATACAGTCAGTTGACGTAAGGTACAGACATATACAGTCAGTTGACGTAAGATACAGACATATACAGTCAGTTGACGTAAGATACAGACAATAGAGTCAGTTGACGTAACATACAGACATATAGAGTCAGTTGACGTAAGATACAGACATATAGAGTCAGTTGACGTAAGATACAGACATATACAGTCAGTTGACGTAACATACAGACATATACAGTCAGTTGACGTTAGATACAGACATATACAGTCAGTTGACGTAACATACAGACATATAGAGTCAGTTGACGTAAGATACAGACATATAGAGTCAGTTGACGTAAGATACAGACATATAGAGTCAGGTGACGTAAGATACAGACAATAGAGTCAGTTGACGTAAGATACAAACATATACAGTCAGTTGACGTAACATACAGACATATACAGTCAGTTGACGTTAGATACAGACATATAGAGTCAGTTGACGTAAGATACAGACATGTACAGTCAGTTGACGTTAGATACAGACATATATAGTCAGTTGACGTAAGATACAGACATATAGAGTCAGTTGACGTAAGATACAGACATATACAGTCAGTTGACGTAACATACAGACATATACAGTCAGTTGACGTAACATACAGACATATACAGTCAGTTGACGTAAGATACAGACAATAGAGTCAGTTGACGTAAGATACAAACATATAGAGTCAGTTGATATAAGATACAGACATATACAGTCAGTTGACGTAACATACAGACATATAGAGTCAGTTGACGTAACATACAGACATATACAGTCAGTTGACGTAAGATACAGACATATAGAGTCAGTTGACGTAAGATACAGACATATAGAGTCAGTTGACATAAGATACAGACATATACAGTCAGTTGACGTAACATACAGACATATACAGTCAGTTGACGTAAGATACAGACAATAGAGTCAGTTGACGTAAGATACAAACATATAGAGTCAGTTGACATAAGATACAGACATATACAGTCAGTTGACGTAACATACAGACATATAGAGTCAGTTGACGTAACATACAGACATATACAGTCAGGTGACGTAAGATACAGACATATAGAGTCAGTTGACGTAAGATACAGACATATAGAGTCAGTTGACATAAGATACAGACATATAGAGTCAGTTGACGTAAGATACAAACATATACAGTCAGGTGACGTAAGATACAGACATATACAGTCAGGTGACGTAAGATACAGACATATACAGTCAGGTGACGTAAGATACAGACATATAGAGTCAGGTGACGTAACATACAGACATATAGAGTCAGTTGACGTAAGATACAGACATATAGAGTCAGTTGACGTAAGATACAGACATATAGAGTCAGGTGACGTAACATACAGACATATACAGTCAGTTGACGTAACATACAGACATATAGAGTCAGTTGACGTAAGATACAGACATACAGAGTCAGTTGACGTACGATACTAATATACATAAACGAAAAGGATTAACTTGAATCCTTTTGTGTTTCTCTTGGTTCTAATACTTTATTTCGCAAACCGAACTCTTCAGGTATATTCGTGAACACATAACTTCACGAACGCTGATCTAAAACTTTGAATCAAAGATTGACTAATTATTGAGCCATGAACTCCACAAGACATCTACATCGGTAACCGATAATTGGCCGCCACCCAGAGGTGTTATTTTCCCAAAAATATTCGCAAATGATTTGAACTTGCGATTGACTCTCCTCGCATAATAACGCGAAAATAAATCCCACTCGAAATATACGTGATTTATTTTAGGTGAACGAATTTATCAAACAGCTTTAGCGTATAAAGAATCATAACATTATCGTGTTTTACCCATTTCCATTTTTCTTTATCTTTCCACGAACCACAACCCAGTTGTCCTCCACAAGTGGATCAGAAAGGGGGATGAGCTCTCGGGAACCCTACATAAGAAAATGATAAGTAATGACATATATGCTTATGTTATCACAACTTTTTTGAATAAATACTGGGTAAGGTAAAACGAAATGATATATTTCCAGGAAAGCAATCTACATGTTTGATCAAAAGAAAATTTTACAATGAGAACCTTGAAACAATTAATCCGGAAATAATGAAAATAAAACTGAATCATCAACTTTACATCCTTATTGGACTCGACAGCGAGGCTAAAAGTGTCGTTGCTAAATCAGGTTAATAAAATGGCGGAATCAAAATCGTATATCACGCTGACCTCAAGAATTCATAACGCTAACTAAAGTTACATTCAACACTCCTTCACAGAATGCAGTGCAAACATCATTATACTATAATGGAGTGTTGAACATTTATTTTCCAGCATTAAATATAATGTTATAAATACGTCGTATCCACCATACTTACCAATTTGCGCCTTACATCCACCAAGTAGAGCACGCTGTCGCCGTAGCCTATACGGACACCCTTAACAGCACTCATTTCACCCCGACATTTATACTTATACAGCGTCTCTCCATCCAGTACAACCTGTGAGGTGAACATTCCTTCCGTATAATGCCGTTATAGCTTTACTTGTAACGTTAATAACAATTATAATTTTTAAAACTTTTATTATAACCTATACAACCAACGTATTGTGAAAAGAAGCAACTGATGATTAAATATTGAAAAAGAGTACATATTATATTAAATTAGGATGTGAAACATGAAGACAAAAGTGGAGTAAGAATTAAAATGTACAGCTTTTATCCTATTTGTGTCAAAAAACAAATTTGCCAAGACGGCTTAATTCCCTACTGTTACTGACAAGTCTTACAGTATCAATCTGAACATGGAAGGTTTTTACCAAAACAATAGTAGATACTTAGTAGTCTACTAAACTCGCACCATATATCATTCAATTGCCGGGTGCATTAGTTTATGCTAATTGGAAAGTATGCCCCCTGTATTGATTTATTTGATTATTCTACCTTGAACTTTCTCTTCTTTGTGACAATTTTAAGTTCAAACACATCGTTGGTTCCAAAAACCGGGGGCAAAGGAATTCTCTCTTCAGAACCCCATTCCCCTAATTTCGAGTTCATGACGATTTCTCCGTCATCAACTCGGGGATTGAAGTGAAAGGCAATGTCGGAGTCGGCCTCACGACCTTCCAGGAAGTTAACTGCAAACCTGAAAATGAATCAAAAGGATATCATTTTAGTCAGATCTTTGTTCCATTATCTGATTGAAACAAGAAAAGTTTTACTGTATTTTGAATCGGAGTAACTACATGCATTATCATATCAAGTATATATGATAAATAGATACATAATGTTATTTTGGAATTTTGTCTTTGTTTTCGATGTTTTAAAACTTATTTTGTTCACATCAAAACTAATATGTTGGGGTATGGAATAATAGGTATCAAATTGTTTCTTTGTTTAGTGTACTATAGCATGAAATATTCTTTTACATCCAAGGGTGTTTTTTTTCTCTTCAAATTGACCATTCCTGGATGTTGACATCATCCAACTAGTCCGTTACATAGCATACATCTTTACCATGATTTACATGAGGTGAAGATAGAAAAAATAATCATATAATGATTTATAAATATTTACTCTATATGATTATTATAGCCTTGATAAAGGATAAGGAGTATTAAAGATATAGAGCAAGGGTACGTAATTTCGCACAGTACGTAAATTCGCACACCTGACGATTTTTTGCGTTTTTCCTCTAAGTGGTCGAGGACTGTGCTTTTTTGTTTATATGTTGACTAATGCGAACCTTTAGTGGAACATTTGCCATTTTAAGTACATCTTTTCAGATAAAGTTCGTTTTGAAAACAAATTTTAATTGATACGACTCTCTTCCGATAAAATTGATACCGGATGATTAAATATTTTATTTAAAATAATCCCAGTTGTTGATTGGTATGTGAATTTGCAAATATTTAGGGAAAATATTATTTGATCAGATTATAAACAAAACTGAATACAAATTCACTTAAATATAACTTATAGCAGTGCTGACCTGTAGACACCCCGTCATTTTCACCGCCTTGTTTACATTACCTCCATAGGGAACGGTCATTATTTAAAGCTAAAATGGCGGTAAATTAACACTTTCTAATTTCACATTATTTTGTTTTTAAAGATTTTTTTAATCATGGCATTGGGCTTAATCTTAGTTTAGGATGTTGTTTGTCTACAAGATGACTGGAAACTATTTTTACCAACAAAATTAAATAAGTTAGATGGGTGTGCGAAATTACGTTCCCGATCGTCTTCAAACCCAGCAATAAACACAAGTTAACAACAGCTCCCATGCGCAGTGATACGTGTGCGCATATCAGGTTGCACACTTGTATGTTACGAAGCATTTGTACATCTAACAATGTGAGGTATTCTTTCTTGATTTGAAATTGATTTGATGGAAATGTATTTAAATACATACCGAAAGTGTGCGAAATTACGTACCCCCACTCTACCATACAAAGAGGAAATGCTGCGAGTAAACTCAAAGTAACCAAAGTAAGGAATGCCAGCTCGAAATATTATTTTACAAAGCTTTCTTACTGAGTAATATAAAAGTGTATGCAAAAATGATAATGACAGTCTTACCTACATACAAAGAGATATAATTTGTCTTTGTTTCAGACACACGTCTGAAAACTAGTCACCCTCTATAGTATTATATAGCCATGTGGTAGCAACACGTAGCATTTGTTTGTTTTATGTAAGATGAGAATGCCACAAATATATTTTACGTCCGCTACAGTAATATAGTTGTGTGTCTGTTAATTATGTCTGTAACGGACCTGTTTCCACCTTTCTTCATAAATCCTCGGAAAACCAGCTGTTCCTTGTTGCCAGCCTCAAACGGAAAGAGTTCCACATAATCGTCATCCTACGATGAGAAGTATGTCATTAGAGTTATCAGAACATTTATAACCTTAACTTACAGGAAGTAATTTACTTAAGTCACATGATCGTTCAATGGCGAAAGTTTATTTAGCTTGAGTCACAAGAACATTATACTACTGTTTTTTTAAGTTACACGAACTTTCCTAAGCTTCAGTTACACGAACATCCCTTAACTTCAGTTATACGAATTTCCTAAGCTTCAGTTACACGATCTTTCCTAAGCTTCAGTTACACGAACTTTGCTCAGCTTCAGTTACACGAACTTTTCTAAGCTTCAGTAACTCGAATTTTCCTAAGCTTCAGTTACACGAACATCCCTAAACTTCAGTTTCACGAATTTCCCAAAGTTCAAGTTATATGAACTTTCCACAGCTTCAGCTACTCGAACTTTCGTAAATTTCAGTTATACCAACATTTTTAAACTTCAGACCCAAGAATTTCCCTAAGGTCCAGTTACACTGATATTCCTAAACTTCATTTATACGAACTTTCCTAAACTTCATTTATACGAACTTTCCTAAACTTCATTTATACGAGCTTTCCTAAACTTCATTTATACGAGCTTTCCCAAGCTTCAGCTACACGAACTTACCAACGTACTCGAAGCGAAACACGTAATATCAACTTATCTAAATCGCATTTATTGCACAGAGACTGGGAATACCCACAGAAACCCGGTCGGACGTATCACCTAAAATTGTTATTATCATAGTGATAAGCTAGAAAGGCATAATTCCGTTACCATTGTAGTCAGCCACTGGACCAGCTTGACGTCGACGTTCCCGTGGACTTGGAAATCTGACACTGCGGAAAAGTCACACCTATGGCCATAGGTTATGTACTCTTTGTTGTTCACATACACCTGCAATAGAAGTGTCATAAGTAATAGTTCGAATTTTTTATGTGACCTTGGCAATATTACGTTATTTGTGATGCTAAACACATGAAACAATAATTATTCGAATGTAAATAGATATATATAGTACTAGTATATATACCGTAAATTCGTCATTGCTGCAGAAAAACATTGCGTCAAATATGGCACCAGTTTCAAAGGGGAACCCGTCGCCTCCTCTTTCTTCCTCTCCCCATCCTCCACCTAACTGGCTATTCCTGACGACAGTGCCCTCTGTTGGACGGGGGTTAAAATGGAAAGCGATGTCATTTCCACACATAAAGTTGAGGCTAAAGCTAAATAAAGAAATTAAAACAGCTGTAATATACTTATATATATTTAATGTATTAATTTAAGTAAGCATGAAGCAAACTAAAAATTGTCATAAAGATAGTATTAATTGATGTCACAACTTACCCGGCGTCGTCTTGGCACACGCCGAGAACTCTTATGCCTTTTCCGACCTTCAATCCACCCGGCAGAGAAGTGTTATGTCCATGGGTCTGAAAAAAATGGTACAGGTATAAGTTACTGAACGATTATATAACATCACATCTAGTTCCTTGTTAAAATGACATTTAGAAAAATACATTTACGACTAGTTAATTTGAAATTATAGACGCTTTATGAAATAAAAATCGATCATTTTCTGAATTAAATAGAAAATACAGCACCGCTGATATATCATATGCATATCAATAGGAATACTGACTGTTGGTATGTCTAATGGTTTTGTTCTGATCACCTTTATTCTCATGCGAGATTGCAACCAATATTTCCTTGTACCTTTTCGGGAGGTTCCATGCATATTTATCATATTTGTTCATATTTGGCCTTCGTTTTATCGATTAATGTTTGAATTATGGCTTCTTTATCATATTGTGTTATGTATGACAGTTCATGAAAGGCATTCATGTAATGCTATAATATTAAGTTCCCATTCAAGCATGATTACAAGGTCTTAAATATTAAAGCAAGTACTGTAAACGTTCATATTTTAGCGGTAATATTATTTTTGCGGTTTTCGCGATAGAAGAATTCTGGTCAATTATGAATGCACTGATTGTACTTTCTATACACTGTTTCTATATAAAACAATTTCGGCGAGTCAGTTCATCGATGCGCTAATCTGTTAAAACTCGGAGAGGCGCTAAAATTTTGTGTTCGCCAAATAGAGTAAGTTTACAGTATTTACTATTTGGTGTCCTGAACATATGGAATTGCTATGTGATTTTGTGTATAGGTTACACTAACCACTTACATATCTGTCCAGGACCTGAACTTCATGAAAGTCAGCACCGCCCAGCTGTAGGTGGCTCCCATCGCCGTGAGATAGACGGTGATTGAAGTTACAGAATTTATCTCCGTTCACCAGTATTTTGAAGCAGTTGTCAGTTACGACAAAAGTAATGCAGAAGTCGACACCAGTACTGAACGGAAAGGATGGCTGGTCCCGCTCTTCATCTTCCCAGGATCCATCGCGGAAGGAATTCCTGACCACAACGCCCTGCTCTGGGCGAGGGTTAAAATGTAGGGCCTTGTTATTGCCATCCTCGGATTGAAAGTTGATCACAATCCTGGAAAAAATAAACACCAGTTAAAAAAACAGATGGGACATCACTTATAAAGTATACCAGATGCACGCATTGCGGTGTACAGTAGTGACACATTTAAATGAATAATCACCAACGCATTTTACCTACAAAATTATGTAAATGTCTTATCGACACTAATAACTTCAACCAATATTTTCACACTTATATACTTTTAATATAACACAGTAAAACCGGTGTATTCATAAAAGGGGTCCCAATAGCTCAGTCAGTAAGAGCGCCGAACACGCACACTCAGTGTGAAGATCGGAGGTACTTGGTTCGACGCTCCCTCCCAGTGTTGGTTTGTGTTTCTAGGGAAGCTGAGAAGCTGCCCGGTCTGAGTTGTCGTCGTTGTGTTTTTGAGCAAGACACTTCACCCTAATTGCTGTGGGTTACATGCGACGGTCCTCCCGTATGTTGTTAAGCGAGGTAATCAACAGCCACAGGTACCCGTCTCGTCTGTCAATACACCCAGTATCAGTCAGGGATTGTATATAGTGGGTGTATTGACAGACGAGACGAGTATCTGTGTACCAACCACTGCAAGGAGACCCCGCCTCAAAATGACACTGGCTGTCGACGGGGCGATAAACCCAACAAACCAAACAAACAAGTGCATTCAGAATGACTACTTTCAAGATATGTATTTAGTGTGATGACATGTTTTGACTGATGATAATAAGAAATCATATATATTATCCGATTATCCGAGACAAATCCATATTGAAACGGAGGGGGTTGAGGATACAGTTATTTTAGGTATAGTTGTGTACACTCATCAGCAATATCCACTCTCTTTGAGCCAGTATAAAAACCATGTAGGCAGTTTTGTGAACTAGGCACATGTACAGTACCTTACCTTTAACTTCCCTACAGTTATGCCAACAATACCAACAATCCTGTCTAACATACAAATGTATTTACATGCTGTATTTGCTTCAGTATTTGCCGTTTAGGGATAACTTTGCTTCATTGTGACAAAAACGCCCTGCTGTCCAACGACATACTTTAAATGTAGTTAAGTCCTTCAAACGAAGTGGGGACTTATTGTGATGGCTCTAATTTTCTGATGAGTATTTTCCCACCGTAATTTTGTCCGATACACTTCTCAAAAACTATTGGGCGGAAGTTCATAAAATTTTAAACAAATGGTTAGGGGCCTTTTCTTCCCGAGCATTCAACCAATATGACCGCCATGGCCTCTGATTGGCTAAGAAACTAAATCGCAATAACTCTTTTTCTCTTTGATGGTATTCAATAAATATTTGTGGGAGGAATGGTCACTGCTTTATTTTTGTCTAAAACAGTTGGAATTAAAAACAAAATAGCCGCCATTTTCTGGCCTCTAATTGGAATTTAAACATTGTCCGATTTTCATGAAATTTGGTATGTAGGTACACCTTGGGACACCGGTAACCTACGTTACCCCAATTTCACATTTAAACAAAATGACTGCCATTTCCTGCCCTCTGACTGGTCGAAATTTAAATATTGTCTGACTTTGATCAAATCTGGTATGTACATTTGTAGATACACCACGGTGTACCAGTCACTTTCAAAGCCGTAGTTTCACATTTAAGCTAAACGGACGCCATTTCCTGACCTCTGTTTGGGGACTTCTGTAATCATTTCCAATTACTTGTTATATCTAGTTTTTGTAATAATTTTGAATACAAACTAATATTCTTTTGAAATGAAATGTTGAAAATTGTCATTTGCGCCTTCCAACGTATGTTAGAATACCGATTCGGCATAAATGCTTCAGTAGACATCATTCTGTGAGAAAATTCGACGTTAAAGGGAAAGGCGAAAGATGTCCTTCATGGTGTGAAATAACAATTTTAGCACCTTTGTCGACAGTTTACATAACCATTTTCAATCTAATAAATAAGACAAGAAGAACAAAATGTTTGTATGATGTATTTTCACTCCTTTGTCGGCCTAGAATGTATGTTTTGTTTGTTTTATATTTAAATTTGTTCGCGTGACTGTCTTTTGTGAAATTCTTCTAAATGTCGGAGTTTTCCTGTGACAAAGCACGACTTAAGAAAAAAAAAACCCGGCAAGATAAAATGAATGACAGGAAACACAAATTATTCAAATCAGCCTTGAGTTATAAGATTATGGTCTGAATACATGTATATGATTATCCTTTGACGATTAGGTGACTACCTTCTGACGAAGATATTTTAAACAGGAAGTGTCATACTTCACACTCGGGAAACTCGACGTAATACCATACGGAGTTTATGTAGTGGTTGACTAGATGATATATATGTTGTTAACCTTGTTAATGTCGATACACATGTAACAGGTATTGTACTTCATTGTATATTGTTTATCAAACCAAACATTCACCATACCGTTACAGAAAGGAATCTTAAAACATCACTATACATTCTGGATACTAGTACATAAGTAAGAGTGAGGATTTATCGTAAAAAAAAAACTGTCATTCTGCTATCGTGAATCCGGCGGGATGTGAAATTCTGAATTCTATCCACTTAGGTTCTCTGGATGTGTAAAGGTATATGCGCGCTGTAATTGGTCAGACAATTGGTTGAGAAATGATATTAGAAACTAGTCCCTCGGTAAAAACACAGATACCTCAATTTCTATTGTCTCCATAACAACATGTCGAAGGATTGTACAAAACACAGACGATACTGAATATATCATTGAACGTTATATGAAGTAGAGTCATACATTAATTAATCCGCATTATACATACTTCCTTCTTGGAAGTGGTGCTTATGTCGTGAAAGTGTTAAAACATCAGAAACGAGGAAGGAAACTCAGAAAAAAGGTCGAAATAAATAAATTTCTCGAATTTAAAGGAGTTAGGTAGATTACAAATGCATTAACTACACAAACTGGGAAAAGGCGTGCATATCTGTTGATTCAAAATCATGGCCTTACTTACAATATCACGGTGTCTGTTTGTTTTTCTGCGAACAATCGACATCTATGACAACAATGTTTATTCAATTCAGTAAAACCCAAATAAATACTGCGTTACTAAGAACCATATAGTTTATTACGCACGCGCTTTTATGCACTTGAACACACTTAAATGACGTCAAAGAATATATTGAAATGTGGCGTGTGTTGAAATCGTCCTATGTTTAAAAAAAAAATAACGAGCAAGCACGTTATTTTGGAATTTTACATGGGGTTAGTCAGTGAAGGCTTAGTAATTAACTTCTCACAAATGCGAAGTTTTTACCCGAATTATGTTTTTGGGAACAGGTTTTGAAAAGCGCTTAAAATGTTCTATGTACATGTATTATTATTCTTATTAACGAAATTTGTTCGAATGCCTGGCTTGAAAAAGAGAAGATCGCCCTCCCATCGCCTGACACACTAATAAAGTGACCACAGTTTGCACGTAAATGAAAATATGAAAATATGAAAAAAATATGAAAAAAGTATGAACAATTTCATTGCGAACACGTTCCTTTAACGTCTCTGGACAGCATAATTGTTTAATTGGCACAGCCGTTTGAGAATTGCGTAGTTCGCACAATTTTTTTAAAAGGTATTCTTTGAAACTGCATACACCCACCATCTTGCGTGCGTGTCATATCGTTTAAATAGTTGTACACAATGCTGTAATTGATTGTGTCGACGGCAGCCTAATGTAACCAGGTTATGTCCGTAACCTTCAGACCGTAACATATGTACACACTGCTACAGATAATTACTGAATACTTTTGTAGAAGAATGTAAACACACAATTTACATATAACTGGTAGAACGCGTTTTAATTCTTACCTATCGTCTCCAACACACTTTCCGATCACGGTTACCACTTTGCCAGGCTGGAGGCCATTAGGGATGGCTAGTACATTTTCGCCAAGGTCCTGCAAAGTTTAAACATATTATTGACCACATCATAAGTACATTGTACCGTTATTCGGTGAAGGTTAGTACGCATTTTATATATGTATATATATACAAAGCTGTATATATGACTGTATGCTGCATAAAAAAAACTATTTCATGCGATAGTTACGCTATCTTAAACCTAGACGCACTATCTGTTTGTCTGCATCAGAATTAAACAACATACCAGGAAAAACAAATGTATATATGTATATATATATATAATACAGATTGCCTCGAAAATTCGACAATTTACTTGTCTATACTGTCGTTATTACTACTTGACAATTATCTATTTCTAGTAATACGCATCCAACGAGCATTTGTTTGTTAGTATTGGATTATACCGTCGTTATTACTTACTAGATCCTATTTATATATATATAATATATATATAAAGAAATTCGTCTGCTAAAGAAATGGCCGAAATGTAGATCTCATTATTATAAATGCAACATTCCACAAAGTATACTAGTAATGCGAACGAAATATGTGATATATATTCATACTCACATGTACGGGTATTTTAATTAACATGTCGCCGGTAAGTTGAACGTGGACGTGTTGGTCTGGGTATGTTCCTCAAGTGTGCAAAGTGTACGTACTGACTTGCTCAACAGACTATACAGTAGTGTGTCTGGATGGTATTGGATGTTATATATAGCGTGGATACACCGGTTCTCTTAACGAATCATATCACCTTACATCTCTATTCACAACCTATGCTTGCTAGTGTAGTGGTGTATAGATGGAACGTCGATATTTATTCTTGTTGATCTTTTTGATCTTTTTCCTGTTTGTGCATATTTTGTTGACAGAATTACCATGCATTGTTATTTAACGAATATGCCGTGTTTAAGCCACTTCAAGCGGACGTAGCTGATCATGTGTTACAACATCTGTTAGCAAGATCGATTCCGGAATATATTTCATTATTTATCGATTAAAACTTAGTACCATGGTGTATTGTTACTATAAAATCCATATGTTGACTACAAGGTTTACTTTAATGTGGAGATATATAAGTAAATATTTTACGGATGTATATATATACACGATTTGTCAATATGACCATGTCAGGGTATCGGGCTGGCCATCACAGCGCCATTGAAACATTATTTTTAACAACATGGATGTGATGCAGTGGTATAAGGTGCAGGTATTTCTGGCTAAGGGATCATGTGCCGTAGATCGCGAGTTCGAGGCCCGGTCAGGGCAGGAGTCATAAATTGGTTTCATTCGTTGTTTGTGTTACAATGTTATATATATAAATGTATACACTCGAATGTTATTGCACAATCTGTCATTATGATCATGTCAGTGTATCGGGTCGCCCATCACTGCGTCAGTGAAACATTCTTTTTGATAGCATGAATGCGGCGCAGTGGTATAAGATGCTGTTTTTAAGGCTAGATGCTTTGGTGCCGTAGATCGTGAGTTCGAGATCCGGTCAGGGCATGAGTCATAAATCTCCCTTAATCATCTGAGTTACTATGTGATATACATGTATATATACCCGGATGTTATTACACTTTAACCACCACACATACATTTAGGATTGTGATAAATGTCATACGAACCACTGTGGCGTCAACAGGATACGATGAATAACAACTCAGATTAAAATATGTAAATTTGAGTTGTGGTTTTACATGCATTATTTGGCCAAAAGTTCCCCTTTCACATTTTGTATACACATCTATTTGAGAACCTCTCCATTCTGCGTAATCGGTGTTTGTCTGCATTTTGTGGGGATCATTAGGACAAATAAGTTTTGTGCTTCAGATTAACGTACTGGGTTAGAAAATAGAAACCAAATTTGAGGCACCTATGATATACATTTAGGGAATGAAAATCTTTTCAACATTCATGAGGTCATAACAACATTGGCTTCTGGACATATTCCATGTGAATCGCGTTAAATTTCATTCCTTATATTTACATTATGATGATTTTTTAGTTTATCCGTCAAAGCAACCAATAATAAAAAAAAAAATGGGGATTTTGTTATATTTTTACCTTGGAGTGAAGTCGGAGAGAGAATAGCCGTTTTCGGGGGAAAGTTCTTGGCACGGTCGTAGCAACCGTCATAACAACACAAATACAATGTAGTTCCATCTGCAATAGTTATTCTGTGAGATTTCTGGAGTGATCTTTGTTTCATAACAACATTAGCAATATATCTAAATAAATCAATACGGCTTACTGCCTACTGTCTACTTCTTACTACCTATTGCCTACTATCTACTTCTTACTGTCTACTTCTTACTGCTTAATGCCTACTACTCAACACTTACCACCTAAATGCCTACACAACACGATAAGTATTATCTCATTAGGAACGGAGTAGTCTCCCCTGGACATTTTTTCTCTATAAGACTGAAATATCTTCTTTTTTTCCTCGTTAGTAACATTTCAGCATCAATACTAATTTCATCTGTAGAATATTAAAGGTTTCCTCTGCTTATTTTCTCCGTAGAATATTGTAGGCCGCCTCTACTAAATTCCTCTGAAAGAACATTGCAGTCTCCTCTACCTATCTCTTTTTTTTCCTGAACAAATCGCCATCCTTACTTCTTTTTTCTTCTGTAGAATCCTTGATTGCACCTGCTTATATTACGTTTTGAGATTTCCTGTTGCAGATAGTTTGCTATATAAGTAACATAATTATCTGGATAACTATCTTTTGCTCACTAAGCTGTGCATTCGTGGGTTTCAATGTTACATAGATAGTCCTAGGAGATCCCAGTGTCTTGAGCTAATACGTTCCATAGTCTACAAGTATTAAGTATTTTATTATGGATTTAATCAGCAGGCATTACTTACATACATCTATTAATGAAACACTAGACAAAAAAAATCAATCTTCATCGACATTGTACATCATGTTTTATAATTTCATTACATATTCCATAATTTTAAAAAAGTCATGTTGTTAACGAAAATATTACATATTCTATTATTGTGCGTAAATTAATTATCTTTCAATTTGTGATGGATACAAAACCTTGATTTATATATAACGTGATAAACGTAATATCGAAACAAAGGGATACCAACACAGACATGATATAAAAGATATTTATTAAACATTTTATATCACAGATATTTAAAGTCAGTTTCTATTGGGCACATTGTGCCAAGCTGTCATTGATTGCATTGGTAGAATAAAGCACGTGTTTGCTGTCTATTACATGTCTATTGTTATATGGTAATATTTAGAAGCGATTGTCTGTTCCATAGCTTTTGATATAAAACACAATAATATACTGTTTCTTCATTTCTCTGTCCTGTCCAGCAGTATCCTAGGACCATGTTACAGTTTGTACCGATACTTCTGTACTTCTTTTCACTACTGCATCCCAATCCATCCCAACTGGTGTTTTTTCCGTAGATATGATTCTTCTGTTACAAAAAATGTTAAACGTATTAAATATCAAACAGTTTTACAATACTAGCATATACAATCGGACATCGTATGACAGTTTCTACTATTATATAACTAGACGCCTGTCTGTCTTGGACGCTTATATTTCTTGGTGATTAGTCATTTGGTCTGTCTCGATGAAAATGCAAAATTCATGTCATTTCAGAAGAAGTGAAGGTATGCTTACGATGGCTCTAGAAGAACTCTGGCTCAAAGAAGTCAGCATCTCCTGTCAGCTTCAGGTGACACACACTGTCCAATGGGAGACGGTGGGCGTACTCCACGTATCTCTGACCATTGACGTAGGTCTGGAAATGGAACATGTTTTATAATCACCAGAAATAAAATATCATTCTTACAAATGAAAACAAGTTAGTATATTCAGTATGTTTCTACCTGATTTCTATCAGCGATGTTGTCGGCTTCAAATATTAGGGAAAAGTACAAGATATTTTCTTTAAATTTGAGGAGATATCTATGCCTTTTCTTCAAAAAACTGTAAACTTTATTTACTTAACAGCAATTGCGAAATAAGTTATATCATATATTAATCACGCTCGTTGACCTGGATAGAAAACCTTGAGAAAAGCCACGTGGTCGGGCTGGTGACTCTAAACTTTTCACCCTTTTTTCTTTATTTGGGGATACAATATTCCAATCAAAATTAAGCTAAAAGATCAAATATCTTTCTTACTTTAGAGATGGACAAGATAAGACAAAATGGTCATGGACGTCTAAACCTTTCTTTGAATAATTTTGCACTTGAAACAGAAAACTGTCACTTCTATAGCAGTATACGTACGACAAATTTATCTGGTTGAGCATTGATGGCGATTTCAAAGGTGTCCTTGAGTTCGAAGGGGAAGCTTGGTTGATCGCGTTCCTCGCCCTGCCAATCTCCTCCTGTACATGTGTTTCGGATGGTACAATTTTCTTCCAGACGAGGGTTAAAGTGCATGGCAATGTCATCTGCGTCGTCATCACCACACGTCAGGTTAACAGCGAAGCTAAACAAACGATAATAACCAAGGTAACAACGAACTTTCACCACTAGAATCTGAGGACAGCTGTTCATCAAATCAACATGGACATACAAAATGCCAAGAAATCTAGAATCATTTATTTGAAAATAAATCTATACATTCACGTTTTGATTTAATTTTACAAGGAAATTGCCAAGGAAATCAATTCCAATGTAGCTTAGATTTTTTAATCAACCCCAATCAAATACACCTTACAACACTAGATCATTTAAATGGTACACAGGCATAGCAGACGATAACTGAAAGTATACTAACAATACAAAGTAAGGAAAGAGGTCAATATGGGTATAAATAGGTTTTTTCTCTCTCAAACACGTTCGGTATACGTAAACGCATTGTAAACAAATGATTCTTTAAAATACCTACCCACCGGATCCTTTCTTTGGGATTCCTTGGACCACAACCCATCCTCCTTCACGGAATCCGCCAGGGATTCTCTCAATGGCTACTGGTTTTTCCTAAATAACAATACATTATTTTTAGCTGATTATTATTGATAAAATCAAAACATCATTCTTTACCTTTCTATCTGCAGTTAACAAAGCGTCTACACCTAAAATAAGGAAAACAAAATCAGTTAATATTACTGTATATAACATCATCACCACTCATTTCATTTTTGCTATTCATTTCTCGTTTTATTACCAGAATTATTCGATTGCTGAGATGCACATAACTGAAAAAAAGAACACTCAAGGTAAAAAAAAAAACCTGACAATTATTTGTACCACACAGGTAAGCGATTCTTTCTTTTCCTGATCCATAACCATACATTCCGTTATGTCTGAATGAATCTATTTTTGATAAGAATTTTGTAATCAATTCATCACTCAGCAGTATATGGTCTCTTCAATACATTTGCATGTGTTACTTTGCCATCGTAACCTTATACGGTACCGTGAATGCACGTCTTAATAATGATCAAGAAGAATTACGATGGCTTGAATACCAAAAGACTTGCAATCTCACCATTTTCCTTTGAAGCTTGGCCTGGTATATGAAGGCATCTCCGCGGACATTGATGCCCTTGATATCTCCTACTTCTCCTCTGGCGTCAAATTTGGCACACTTCTTACCATTTACGTACAGCTGTGGACATTATAGAACAAAACAGGTTTGTTTGTAGGTTTTATAATTTGAGACACTTCTTACCGTTTAGGTATTGCTAAGGACAAATTGGAACACAGTACGTTTTAAAGGTTATATCGCTTTCCTACTTTTACAGTTAACATGATTATAATACTACACATTATAATGAAAAACAAAAAACCCAATAAAAGCAGATACATGCATCATGATACTACTTTATCGTAGACATGCATCATGATACTACTTTATCGTACCTTGAATTTTCTGCTCTTTGTTACGACTTTGATCTCGAATGGTTCGTTGTTTGTGAAGCATGAAGGTATATCCTCTCGCTCCTCTTCTCCCCAGTCACCCATACGGCAGTTCATTACCAGAGCACCCTCTCCAACACGGGGGTTGAAGTGAAATGCGATGTCATCGTCGGCAGAGGAACCATTCATTAGATTCACGGAGAAGCTGAAAAAGAGGAAAATGTCGAACAGGGATATATTTTTTGTTATCTCATTACCATATTGTGTATTCATAATGACATCTGATACTTAACATACTTTTAAAGAATTTTGTGTTGAGCTTCATTGTTTAGGTTAAGGTATGTATATAGACATGTTTAAAAATGAATAACAATTTAATATATATATGTATTTATATGTATTTGACATTTGCTAATAAATTGATTTTATATGTGAAAAATTGATTGAGCTTTGAATGTGAAACAGGAATTGGATGCATAATGTAATGCTCTAAATGTAGGATTTCTGTACATAGCAACAATATTGCCGTAACATAGCGCTTCACTTTGTGATATCGTACTGAAAGCCCCATGTCACTTACGTATCGCCTCCTGGCTTCATGAAACCTCTGAAGAGGACGACATCTCCCTTCTCAAGGCCACAAGGAATTTCCTTGACAAAGTCGTCGTCCTGTTTAAATGAAAGTGTAATAGCAATTTTAAATATATATATATGCCATTTCCTTATGAAGGTGAAAATGAGAAAAATTGAAAATAAATTTTAAAAAATCATTTTATTTACTAGTCCTTACCAAGGGCTCATAGTATTCCACGTCCTTGATGTCCATGTTGCCTTGGATATGGAAGTGAGAAGAATCTGGAACTCCACAGCGGTGACCGAAGTTTGTGAAGTATTTGTCATTAACATGAACCTTAAAAAGTGACGACATAATTGATATATCAATGTTTGCCCTAATGAAATCAATTAAGCATCAAGAACAACCTGTACAAAGTCTGGTTAATAACTTGTAGAAAGTCTGGATGATAGCTTGTAGAAAATCAGGTTATTAACTTGTAAAAAGTCTGAGAGCATGTAAAAGTCTGTTATATGGGATAAATATCAAAACCTTAATCAACCATCATTGTTCAAGTAGAAAAAAAGCCTGGCAAATCTGTATGACAAGGCTGCTTGACCATATGATAGTGACGTCAGTGGATGACGTCATTCAGTATACTCACAACATACTGATCGTCTGTACAGATGAACATGGCGTCAAAGTAGTTCATGGGTGTGAAGGGGAACTCGGCATCGTAATCTCTCTCTTCATCACCCCAGCCCCCAAGGTTAGCGTTCCGGATGACCACGCCCTCTGTGGGACGGGGATTGAAATGGAAGGCAGTCGAGTTGTTCTCGCAGTCACATCCGAAGTTGATGCTAAATCTGGAACACAAGTAAAATCATTTACATAATTTGTACATCATAGTACGCGAGAGTTTAATAGTTGCATGGTGGAGGTTAATTCATTTTTGGTTCTACGTGCTGTATCTAGCTTTCAATTTGTAAGGAATTGTGCTAATATCTGTGTGTCTGGATCTTTTTTTATAATCCATAAACGTTGATAGAATATGGAATAGACACTTACTATGCACATGTCATACCTTTCTCGCCCTCCTTAGTTATGCATTTTACTTGGTGTCACATAATCCTGTACCTTTGATGAAATCCTATCTACTTCTAAAGCAATTAACTTTTTATAACAGAAATAGAAGTAATTTCATATAGTCATTTGAATATAGTTCATCGCCAGAAACGACAATATCTCCCTATCAACACACACAAAACATGCGTATAATTTTCTGTAGAATTCTATAATCAATGTATGCTAGCCCTACTGACATTGTCTACTTACCCATCGTTGTCCTGGGCAGCTCCTCGGACACGGACAGCCTTACCGACCGCCATACTCCCGGGAATCTCAGTACGGTATGGCAGTGTCTGTAACAAAATAAATTCCAAACAAATAAGGACCTTCAAATCCATTGGTAACACGCTTTCAATGAAATTGAGAGTATAAATAGCCTACTGTAAACGCTGACATTTACGCGAAGGGGAAATTTACGCAAATTACGCAGACCCTTTTTGTTCGCGAAAATTTTCCCCACGCGTATTAATTTAATATCAATTTCAATAATCTTGAACTACAAGAGAAAGTGAATCAATCGCGAAAATTACCCCCACGCGTATAGTTTACGTATTGAAATCTCGATATTAACCCCCCCCCCCCCCCCCCCCCCACGAAAAGAATCACGTTTACAGTATGTTATATTACAGATTTTGACGCTAGAAGCTACCCGTTGCTTATTGCTCTGGTTGGGGTTTAACAAGTGTGTTCATTTTTTTTTTATTACGTACGTATTTCTCCTGGAATGTGATGTCATAGTACTCCACACCAGGGGTCAGATGTAAGTAATGCACATTTCCGTAGTCGAGTCTGTGTGCGAAGTTGATGTAAGGTTTGCCGTGAACGTAAGTCCGGAACGCGTCTTCAGCGACCTCTATACGGAGGAGGAAGGACATGCCATCGTCGAATGGGAAATGCGGCTGATCGGTCTCCTCTTCCATCCAGTCCCCGGAAAAGGAATTCCTCACACAGGTGTTGGCGCTAGGACGAGGATTGAAGTGGAAAGCGATTTCTCCGTCAGTTGGGTTCTCCTCCTGCTGCAAGTTGATGGCGAACCTGAAAACGCGCAAAAGACTAATGTAGCTACCACAATCACAAACCATTTTATTGTATATGTATATCGGATTCGAAAACTTCCAGAGAATATCAACATAATATTTCAAATTTAAAATCGGTAAAACGAAGGCAAAATATTATCAAAACCTACAGATTTGCATAGAGAGCGCTGAAAAAGTACAAGGAGAAACATACCATATGTTCCGGTAGGTAAAGCGTCTTCAGTTTCATCATACTAATCGAGGACAAATTAGGGTTATAAATCGCATTCTCAAAATGAGAACTAGGGTGGTGACAACAGAACCACTTGGTATATCAACAAGCATTGTTATTCCTTCTTCATTATTCTTTTTTTTTTCACTGTTTGAGTTTATGCTAGACATATAACTACTCACATATTCTAGTACCCAATGAAGCTTTACTAGAAATATTATATCTACTCACACGTCTGTGCCCCAGGTGACCCTGCCTCGTATGATGATCTGCTTCCCGACATGGAGTCCATTTGGAATCCTGTATGTTGCAGGAAGGTGCTGTAACGAGATAAATAACACAGGACTGTACACAATGTTGTATAATCAACCCTTTGTATTTGTGATTCATTAGGGTTCATTAACACACTCTCAGTACAAGTATACTTGCATATGTATGGAACCATAATATATGCTGTGTTTAGGAGTAATTTCTAACCTAGAAAGGATATTTGGAGTTATCGATACAAAATATAATTCAATATATGTATGCAAATATGTATATAAATTGATGCAACTACACACTTATGCAGCAAATAAAACCTTTAAGAGCCCAAACACAACTGATTGACGATAGTTTCGAATTCAATAATTATTAAAATGCTTGCTCAGATGTTAAGGTGTTTGGTGGTTTGGTGTTCTAACATTGATTCTTTATATGTGAAAAATACATATCCTAATTAATTGCATGTATAAGTAGGTATCATACAGATGTACAAATATAAACTAACTAATATATATATATGAATGTTATTATTTACTTTGTATTTGTGCATAAGAATGCTTTATTCTTTTCAAAACCACATATCTATATAGTTAATATAAGAATGAATATATATCTTTTTCTATACATAAATGAATACCTTTTTGTATAATGCATACCTATGATACCTAAAACCTTTAATTGCATGTTTGAGCATATCCTTTTTATTCTTGTTTGCACATGTCTTATCATAATTTAATGTTATAATGCAAGTCAAATAGCAATATAACATCCATTATTGGGTAGTGGGATAGTTTATTGGGAATTACATCCTAGTGCAACAGAAATGTTAGGCCAGGTTTTTGTACAGTCAGCGTATTGTACTATCGGGTGTAGGAAGTATGAGTAATATACATCGGGTATTCTGTTCAAGCAGACGATAGAGCAAACAAACAAAGCAAACATGACCTTCCAAAGGGTATTGTCGAAATCATATCAGAAAGCTACAAAGGTAAGGTACAAATTGTGTATCGACCGATATAAATACCGCCTAATACTGGCCGACACGTCTGCAGGGATCAGTTTGCGTGGGTGAAACATTATGCGTTGAATTCTACATATGTCAGGTTGATGTGTGCAGATTTTGAAAGCTGATTCGTTGTTCATTGAAGTCATTATGTTATGTCGAGAGAAAGGAATTTGTTGAAATTAATGATGAAATGTATTACATGACCGTTATTACTTAACCTCGCGAGAACTGTAATGCTGAAGAGACTTTTATTACTGTAATTAAGACTCCAAGGTATTCTGATGAAATCAAATTGAAAGAAATATTATTTCTATCCAGTATATTTAATAGAAGAATTAGGGTAACACCTAACCCATGTTATAAAAAACAAGCAAAGCCGCACTGAAAAAACCCCCAGAAATATTATGTAAATCGATAATTTCTACACCAAAATACCTGGTCCACTGTATGGACTCCCAGTATTAGGCATGGTGAGGTTTAAATCGCCAATAATTATTGCCCTTGAAGTTCCCCTAATCATAAAGCAAATTTCTAATCAGCCTCCTGATGATAAATTATCGTACCGTCTGTCATCTGGCAGATACAAATAACCCAACAAGTGGTCAGAGATATCGAGGAGAGTGGTCACTTTCACCTCCAGACGAAATATACCAGCCATATTACTGCCCACACCACCAGTCATTAGAGGTGATATCTCTCCCACATACCGGAGTATGTACAATAAATATCTCATTCATTACAGATAGACTGGGGTTAACGGAGACCAAGGTAGATAGGCGAACTGTTATGTCAGGCTGTCTTTGTCGTTTACACTGTTTAGCACTTTACGGTCTGGCCTCAATGTCCCACACTAGAAATTATCTGACACTGAATGCTATTTGTGTACAAGTTTTCAATATTGAGTTGTGTGTACACGAATTTAATAGTGTGCTTTGTGTATATGTATTCAAAATTCTGCTGTGTGTACAAGTATTCAATGGTGTGTTGTATGTGTTCAAGTATTCAATATTGTGATATGTGCGCAAGTATCCATAGTGCGCTGTGTGTATGCGTATTCAATGGTGTGCTGTGTGTAACAGTATTCAAAAGGATGCTGTGTGTACAAGTATTCAATATTGTGCTGGTTTATTATTTATAGTAAGGGACTTGCCATTTGTGTTAACTAGTATGACAATATCAGACGTTGTTGAAGTGACTTTCGTCTTCCTCCCCTTCAAGATATATTGCTTTCTGTATAGCAATTGCTCTTAGAGTGGAGTAGTGAAGTCTCATAAAACAAATCCAACATTAATATTCGTTTGTAATTAGTAAACACTATTTGCGACAAGATGTTTATTCGCCTAGACGTTCCCTAGAGACATCAAACGAAATTAAGAATTAAATGGTTTGAAACATAATTTACAAATAAGCATAAATCACTTATATTGAATCCTATGAGTGTTGTCAAAATAGTTTTCTGATCTTAACGCCGACCATGATAAATTGCTACCCAAGATTCCTCCAGTATCCACCCCGGATACGGCATACAGTCTAATCTCTACTGCGTAGGAGGGACAACTATATACTACAACGCCCTTAGTACGATATAGGTATCAAAAGAGGGATTGTAGACTTTAAATGATGAATGAATGAATGAAAGCAAGTAAAACGGATGATAATGTACCTTAAAATATGTATATCAATGTGACTTCGTAGGCTACGTAAAGATACAATTTAAAGCTCAATGCTACATAGTACGTCCTATTACACAAAGAGACGTTGATTTATCCAGTCATGTGACAAGATCGGCCCAAGGTGAAATAGACATATTTGTACATCGTACAGATCACGATCTTTTGCATTACTCATTTGTTTCCTTGTCGATTCATTTTTCAGTCAATTTCCTGTGGCGATATTTCCTTCCTTAATTTTAAAAGATAATATCTAATTTCAGCAGCCAATATTTTATAACCAAACCAAACGAAAACCTTTCCACATGAGGCTTATTGAGTGCTTGCGATTTCAGGAAGTTTATATGAGTCGAAATGTATTAGCGAGTTTAATTACTTTGAGTTTGAAGTGAAGGGTTTATTGTTGTGGTGTGTTGTTTACCCACGTCACTCGTCCACCATTCAGTATCTGGGGTGTTATCTAGCATTCCTCCCCGGATTACTACGATAGCGTGTCATACCAATACAAATATATCCTCAGTCAATATCAAACATCCCCCTCACATTTATCCACACCTTAATACCTCTATTAAACGGATAACAATAGTTATTATGACAATTGGAATGTTGTATTTATTTTACCTTTTAATATGTTAATATTTGTCAATTGTACGTGAAAGTTTGGTTTGTTTCTCTTTTCATTTCGGATTATATTGTTGTTCATATCCTCGAAACAATAGGAAGCAGGCAACAAACAAAGCATATACATGTCCTATCCTTTATGTTTAATCATTCAGTACTTCCTTATAAGCGTGGTATATGTAAATGCATCTCAGCATTAACTTCCGTAATAAAAGAGCCGCATATATCAGTAAGCAGGATGTATAATATATATTCATATATAGTTTGGAAAATGAAAATGTAAATGCATGAATGAATATTCTACGTGAAATGCCTAGTTTAAGTGTATGTATTGCTGAAAAATGTAGTTCTTTATGAACATACTTTAATGATTTGAATATTCCAATGACATCTAAAGGAAATACAATAGTTCTGAAATCGCATTTTGTGTATAAATGATTCTTTCAGGGAAATATAGTATCTAATTATGAAATTTTATCAAAAATAATAATAAAACCTTTTCATTTAATGCACTTGTGGGTTACTGTATATGCATAAACCTCCTTCCAACAAAGATAATATGAAAAAAGTTTCTTACCACTCTGCTTATTTGGTAGGACATACTTGTTTGGTGATGGACGGTTTGACGATCTGTAAAACCAACCGAAATTTTAAATGATGTTGTGACCCTGAATCACGTTTGACCTTCCTTAAGATTAACAGAATGTACAATATATGTATATATAACACAGTAACTCAAATGACGAAGGAAGACAGTTTTATGACTAGTTCCCTGACCGAGCTTGAACTCACGATCTACGGCACCTAATCGCCTAACCAGAAATGCCTGCAGCTTACACCACTGCGCCATATCCAGCGTGGAAAAATGCATGTGTTATTTAATTTTCTAAAGAAATTTTGTAATTAATCTTTTGCAAATAACTTTTCTTCCAGTATAACAATACTTATCTTTAAAGAAACACATACATTTTATCTGCTTGATCTGCTATGAAACTAAAGACATCATTCTGTGTCCATATAAAAAGCAGAAAAAAATAAAGCTTATATTAATCGTGGAAAAATACCCAAGCATTATGAATCCGTTAAGACACAGAAATTTGCAATAGTAATGTAAATTCATAAAAAACATTTTGTCATTAAGCTGAATTCATTGAACACCTACCTTGAGACAACGGATAGTGGACACCTCGGTGACCAACTCACAGCTACACACCTATTTATACAAGGAACGTCAAAGGGCGGGGCCTGGTATTTGTGCACTAGATAAGACCCCGTGATATCAGGTGTCACGTGGTCACATCATACAGGAGATTACGATGTGTATCCCCTGGCCAAGCTGTTTGTTACACGGAGCTTCAGTAAGTGTGGCGAATGTAATATACAGGTAGATAGATAAGACGTTAGATTTCACTAATATACAGAATATCATACTCTTATAACATAGGATAGTACAAGAGTGCTGTATTCTATACACTATTATTACAAATAGAGGCAAATACAATACACTAACAAATAGTTCATAATGTGTGTACAAGCAACCAGTAATTTCTACAGTTACAGATTGTCAAAGAAATCATATCTGAAAGATGAACATGTTTTCGTGCCTAACATAAGAAGTCCTGGGTATATATATATTACACTCCTTGGTGATGTACGACTACTATGATGACCATAGTGCCCCTGACATAGATTTGTCCAGTAAAATACTGCGGTATCGGACATATATTACACTTTTCAATGTTACTTTTAGACATTTAACATTTACACATTTAACTTTTACACATTTCTTTAATAGCAAAACAACCTAACATTTCCCAGCTAGATTATATCCCACTTCAGAGACTTATTCAATGCATAAAAATTTATTTGTACATTATCATTCCTCAACTGGTTATCAAGCTGTCCATTTTTCCATTTATAAAATGTCTAGACCATCTGAATTCAGTTAAATATTCCTTTCATGGATTATCGCGCTACTACCAATCACTGTCTGTACACCGTTTGAAGGGAGATCATCCCTGCAGTGTAGTGTTATTATCCTAAATAACAAGGCAACGCACTGATAATAGTTGAATTTTATCGAACGTAACATGCATATCACAGTAGGTAAAAATTATTGGTTCCTGATAAAAGGTGGCAGGTCTGCAAACATACGAAGGGGAAACAAAGGAAAAAAGTGTCAAATTTAATTAACAGTCACACATCACAGAACTGCTACAGCTTAAATACATTTAAACTAGTAAATAGTATTAAAACGTTATTGTGGAGATTAAAACTGAATACAAGTCAGTTTAAAAGTACACATGCCTTGATAGTTTTCGTATAAAAGTTTAAATAAATAAATAATACATTCTCATTTAGATAAGATATTGGTAATATGATAATCATATGACGATGGCATGTACAGATGTTTAGGTGAATTATATTAGATATGATATCAATATTACAGCTTCAGCACAACATACAAACAGTATACACAATAAAAGATATCTAAAAGTTCATTTCTTCCAAATCTTTATCTGAATTATTAGTTGCTACAACATTTTTAAGAAGAAATGTGAATATTGATATAATTTATGTATCTATTAATGCCATTTCTGGTATACAACTGAACGCTCACTTTTCCCACATCGTACCACGTTAATGTTACATGAATGAAGTAGTTCAGGAATACATGACTAATTCACGATAGTTGGTTCGTCTGAGAATGTGATAACGGGCACGTGTACAAAGTAATATCTCGCCGTGGTGATAATCCCTGGATAACACTAATGACAGCAAGTAAATCCTTTTATTATTTCTTAATCTTGACTAATTGCTGCATTACATTGTGTCAAGCGTCTAAAGGATTACCATATTCCGATAAGTGTACCGAAACATAAAAATAACACTACGAGACCAGATAACTTTACAGTCTGAAACGAGAACTTAGACGTCCATTGAGGTTCGGTCCTTATGATGAGTCATGTTTTAAATGATATATATCTTAACAAATATCACAATCTGAAATGTAAATAAAAAGGTTTTTTCTTCTTTTAAAACGGTAACCATACAGAATAGTTTAGATGAATACATTTTTAAAATAATGAATATTTGCCATTCATTTGACTATGCCAGATATTTAATCAAATGTATATTAAAAACTGTACATGCGTAAGCGATGAAAATATTTGAAATGCGACAAAATATATGACATCCTTCAGGAACAAAGCAACAGTCACTATTCTTACGATGATATACGATACTCTCTCTAACACATCACACAGATCAAATCAGACTTCAAACCATTGCCATTATACAGCCTTTAAATCCTGCTTTATAACATACCAAAAGTATGACAAGCTAAATTAATATTAAATCCCCCAAAAAGATATCTCCCCTTTTCGAGCTACTTAAAATTGTAGAGTAAATTTAAACGTTTATTAGATATCTCATATGATTGATACACTTTTTAACTCTTTTCTGGTGATACTTGACTTTTGACACTTCGGAGCTGAGAAGAAATCCTAAGCAGACCTTTTCAATGTGAGAGGACTGGGTCATCAACATCCTGACCAGTCCTAAATGGTCAAAACAGCCGTGTAACGGCCCTAGAATCCCCGTCGAGTCCTAAAAGGACAAAACAGTTGTATGATGTCCCTAGAATCACTGACGAGTCATAGAAGGACGAAACAGCTGTGTGGTGCCCCTAGCACCCTTGACGAGTCCTCGAAACTCGGAAGACAATATACACCTCTATGAGGTCCCTACCATCCTTGGTGTGTCCTAGAACGGCGTACCAGCTGCATTATGTCCCTAGCATCACTGATGAGTCCTAGAAGGACGAAGCAGTTGTATAATGTCCCGAACATGCCTGACGTAGCATAGAAGAAAGAAACAGTTTTATGATGTCCCTAACGTACATCCCTGACATATCCTAGAAGAACGAAACAGATGTATGATGCTTCTAGCATTTCTGACGAGACCGAAAAAGACAAAACAGCTGTATGATGTCCCTAGCATCACTGACGAGTGATTCCTGGAAGGACGAAACAGCTGTAAGAGGTCCCTACCGTCACTAACGAGCCCTAGAAGGACGAAACAGCTTTATGATATCCCTAGCATCAGTGACGAGCGCTAGAAGGACGAAACCGCTTTAGGATATCCCTAACTTTACTGTCGGGTCCGAGAAGAACGTAACAGCTGTATGATGTATTTTGAATCACAGACGAGCCCTAGAAGGACGAAACAGCGATGCAGTTTTATACATTCTTTTCAGAATAAAAACTGTAAATAAATTGCTTCATTGATGTTAAAATGTCCTTATTACTTGTGTGTCTTTGGTACAATCTTCTATTTAGATTTGTTTGGCATTCATGATCTGAAGTTCGTGCGGAATCGTTAACAGCATAAACGGACAGGCGGACATACCGACTCTGACCTTCAATCAAAAGCCACCAACGCATCCTTTTGACACATATTTATGATAAAATCTTAGTTATATGACATTCAAGAATTGACACGCACGCCTTGTCTCTTTCATTGGTGATTATGTAATCCTTTGGATTCCCAAGTCACATTTTCTCACTGTAAATGCCAACGACCAATTATACGATGTCATGAACATATTGTGTTGTCTCTGCCTTCGGAGATGAAAGTTACTTTTAGAAGCTGTACTCCATTTTTCCCATCCTTTTGGTCTAGAGCATCTCCTCTCGTTAATTTTGGGGAGTGAGAGTCTCTCATTTTACGGTTGACACTAGTTTTCACTGTAGAAGCTTTTTGTTGTACCGTTCTCTTTGTTTTTGTGATTTCATCTTGTAGTTTGTTGATTTCATTCTGAAAATAACCAAAACGCATAAATATTTTATGGCATTATTTTATTATATTAAAGCGAATATAACTAGATTTCATATTCATTAAACGATTGTTTCTCAGATTAAATAATGTATTTTAAATTAACTGTTGTGTATTGTATTATGGAAGTGATTGTTTAATTGAATGATTATAAACTGAATTTATTATTGTATTGAAGAAAAATGTATGATTTATGTAATAAAACTATATATATATATATATATATATATATATATAATGAAATGAAACAAATGAGATTGGCATGATAAAGGCTAGTAGGTCTACTAAATTCCAGGAGAGAGAGGCGTGATGCTGAATTTCAGAAAATAAAGCTCCTGTGTTAATGACAAATATTGATTATGTAGTCACCTATACTAAAAAAATCAATTCTGTGCAATTTTCCGTAAAAGATAAATCAAATTAAAAAAAATGCTGTTAAAGCGAAGCAAATTGATTACGTCATAAATAGCCCTGCTGTAAGTTCTTCTCATTAGCTGCTTCTACACGAGATTAGCATGTGGTGATCGGTTTGAGACGTTAATTGTAGGTTCTGCCGGGTGAACTTGGTGCTGTCGTCAGGATAATAATCACCGTCCGAAGAAATAATGCTATACACTATATTTTTTCTATTATGATTGGCAGGTTACATTCCGTCAAACCTCGTTAACAGCTTTAACGGTCAAAGGCACCCAGAATACAATCATATTAAGATTCATTTGATTTATTTGACAGAATTGGAACATATCACATTTATCGCTATCCCAGGTTGAAATCAGTTCTGCCAATGAAATCGAAATTCATCGACGGCGCAATGGATAACATTCAACGTGTAGCGGAATTGGATCGGGCTGAAAGTCGGTTGCAGGTGGTTTACATAGTTAGAGCTTTCAACTAGAGGTCTTGGGTTCGAGTTCTGGTCCGGTCGTTAAAATTCGGCGGCAAACTAAATACCCACGGATGGTGGTATAGCGTTTAGACTTGATGGAAGGACGGAAAATTGCTGTGGAACTGGACTGGGCTAAACACACTTGACCAATAGCTTGAATAATTAGAGCGCCCGCCTAAAGTTCAGAGGTCCCGATTTCGAGTCCTGATTTGTCAGTTTAATTATTCCTCTATCCTGCTACAGAAACCGACATTTCCATACCGAAGTATAATTTATATGATTGATTTATTTCTTCATTGAAAACAAAGCAAAAACTTCTTTGTTTCAGAAGACTTTGTGTGTATTTAGTTATAGATGTACTGTTTCCGTTGACTTGCTAACACACGAAAGACTGTATTTGAGAAGATTTATAAGCAATATGCTGATTGGGTATGTAGGATTTTGTAAAGTTTGTCCGATTTTGGATACCAGTAGTGTCCACTGAGTCCATCGATATTTTTACCGTTTACTAACCAAGCCCAACTATCGGCATTTGCTGTGTTTATAAGCGTTCCTCTGTGGGATTACTGGTACCAGTTAGTTCTTGGTACTGAATACTGCTCATGTATTACTGTTGATATCGTATTGCTATGGATCCTACCTCTATGATAGATTAATACAGCGTTTGTTAGCATACCTTAATTAAGACAGAGTCCATCTAACACTGGTATCCACACATCGCCATTGTCATAAACCCTATCAAATTTGTTAAGATAATATACAGAACTAAACCAGACCGGAATACATCGTGATGGTGTTTGTCTATGATCTATGCCAATTCATTTAACAGGAAGTCTGTCCAAGAATCGAAGTGTGTGTTTACAGAACCAGGCAAACTGTGAGCTCGCAAATAATGCCTTGAATTGAATCTGTCAATAAGAGGAAGCCAAAAAACATGCAATCGATTTTTTCTCTGATTAAAATTTCACTTCCACTTGATATGCTATGAGAGCATGGTAGATATCAAATTTCCGTTCAAAAGTAGAAAACATCATGTAATTGACATAAACATGTGACATGGGACCAAACGCATTGCAATATCTTTGCCGCAATGGGGCGCAATACTTCCTGTTTAGGACGTGTACATATCCGGTCTGACGGACAGCATCGCAACTACGTATGGTGTCGCTGGCAATAAAATACCACCCTGATAAAATTAGCAATTATTTATCGCGTTCAACTGAGACCAATATCCCAATTATTATCTCCAAATTAGTTTATCGATTACAATATGGTCATCATATCATGATGTTTGGTTAGTTGTTTACATAGACCATAGGGCTGCTGATGTGATGTAATAACGACGTATTGAGAATGTGACATACAAAAATTTTGCCTCATTTTAAACTTGAGAACAATTAATCGAACCAGTTTCAGTTCTAAATCCACAGTTAACTGTATTAATTCGAGATATATCGTATTATTTAGAGTTTTGATAATGATCTGATAACTAAAGTTTCAACGTAATAATCTCTTGACGCCATTTTCCTATTGATAGTATACATACATTTCAATGTCCATATTCAATTATGAAACATATTCGAATTTCTAGATGATGTCTTTGTAAATATGATTACAATTTTACAACGAATGCAGAATGACATTATGCAGCGTCTTTGTTGAGAATATTAAAATCTTCTTACGAAGGCTTTGGTTAGCGCAGTGCTATATGAACGGTCAATGTATTTTGAGCACAAAAAAAAAACAATTTTACAGTGTCGGCTTGGTGACAATAGCAGTATACGGAAATACAATGCTTATAGAGTAGAATAAGCTATTTTGAATGGAGTTATTGTTATAACAGTACAATGTTCCTATCATAAGTTTGATGAGAACAGTAAAAGTTTCAAATGAACACTATTCGAGCACAATAAATATTTCATATGATGGCACGGTCGTTTCGGATGAAGTGGTGAGTGCTGCAATACGTTTCCTAAGTTACGGCTTGATGAGAAATGTTTACCTCGAAGGCATTTTAATAAGGCATGTTAAATAGTGTAAATGGTTTCTCTCTAATCGATAAAAGTGATAAACCAATATTAGAGTGATAGCTATTCTTATGACACAAGTAATCAAACGACTAGACTGGTAATATAAGTTCACATATTTCATTTAAAAATGGTTAAGACCTCTTCAAGTGATATTCAAATTCTGTCATTGATATCAAGGTATAATATTAATTTCATTTTCATTTCTTATTTTCGATAAATTAAAAAACTCACCTCAAATTTATTTTTGGTGAAGTTTTCCATTTTCTCTGCCTTTTTTATGAAGACCTCTGTTATGTAGGATATGACGAGGGAAAGATAGGACAAACCGAACAGGATCCACACATACGTCACCACTCTGTACACGTCACCAGCCCCGCGGTCACTCAGGCGGTTCTCAGATATAGCTGTAGTGAAAATAGAGCAAAATACACTTTTATATCGGGCAATTTCAACGTTCATGTTAATTTGAATGATAAACACTAAGAAAACTACACAAGAAAAACATAATGAACTACCGGTAAAGTATCCACGAAGGCTTTATTGCATCTCATGTGAAATTCATTGTGATCGTGAACCCCACCAACGCTCCGGGGCACGTTTGAAATATTAGTCTCAATGAACACCTACTATAAGTACCAAGGGTAGGTATGTATTTGTGTATACTATGTTAATTTCTTCAATGTCCCTGTTGTCAAACTTTCACACATTCAAGAGGGAGTTCTACAATTATTAATGTACTTTCACACATTCAAGAGAGAGTTCTACTTTCACACATTCAAGAGAGAGTTCTACTTTCACACATTAAAGAGGGAGTTCTACTTTCACACATTCAAGAGGGAGTTCTACTTTCACACATTCAAGAGAGAGTTCTACTTTCACACATTCAAGAGGGAGTTCTACTTTCACACATTCAAGAGAGAGTTCTACTTTCACACATTCAAGAGGGAGTTCGTAGTGAACAGTGATTCGATGTGCTGCCATACAGATTACTTGACAAAACTAATGTATATGTTCATATTAGATACATGTATTCACTGACATTACAAGCAGAGCTATCCGTACAACACGTTTGATGTTTCTATATCATATAGGTATCTACTGCTTTACGGACTGACGCCTCGCGGGAAATATAAAAAACAAACAGACAAAAACAAAAACAAAAACAAAAAAACATGAAAAAGTGTCAATGGAAATTCAAAATTTCGACTTTGTTTGATTCTCTTTACAAAACAATGATTACAGAGAAAACAACAAAATAACCTTTTTTAATTTGCATAGATCACGCAAGATAGATTACGTATTTTAGTATGCATTAGCTCTGAAAACTAAGGGGTAATTAGCCGTTTTTCTTTCAGTTGTCTAAAATGGTCATCGTAGCAAATTCAAATGAAATATATAGGACTTCTTTATTTTCGTTTATAACATATGATACATCACAAAATTGAGTTTTTTTTCTTTTCTAGACAGCAACATGCGAGACGAGTAACTAATTATTATATCTATAGAAGTGGGTTAGTGCCTATTTCCCATTAACCATATAGTTTGCTGACCTTTCTTCAATCCCAGTAACAACTTACACAATTTCTATGAAACTATTCTATATTTAATAAAATCGATTTTATTATATCGGAATAAATACATGAAATGGAAAGTATTTGTTCAATCAATATGCAAATGAGTTTCATAACAGAAAATTCCCATTTTCATAATATGCAGTGAAAGCCATGTTGAATATATTTACAGTATATCTTTTTAAATGATTGACACTGAAAGGTATTACCATAAGTCAATATTATGCAATGATACAGAAATATGTAAAGTAAAGAGATTTCCATGGAGGTATATGAATAATGTAAATAACAGCAGTTGTTCAGCTATATCAACATGGCAATAAAGCATGTGAAGTGATATGGCTGTGGATGTCAAAACATCAAAATCAACAACAGCAAAAAAGATAAATATCCCTAATCAATATCAGTATATATATATATAACTGTGTGTTATATTTCATCACGTGCTGCCATCAACCTGCCAAAGTTATGCTGATATCACATACGCATCTGTATCATTACCTCTCGTCTGTAGAACTATGATACATGCATTCAAACATGCTTAGCAAAGCTAATATTATGACTGACGCGGCCAGTCGATATGCTATCCACACCTTGGCGAGTGATATGTTGACAAATGAGTACATACCCGACAGTTCAGTATGGCATTATGAGTAGAGTAAATAGTTCTACAGGGGTGTCTATCACCGCCTATTTCATCAAAACCACAAACACACAAACGTGACTGATGAAAATAAATTCCGTGCATATCTATCATGCTTAGATGTTAATGCATACTCAATAGAATTGCAATATATTCAAGGAATTTAAAAATTATGAAAATAAACCATGACCCGAACTCCCAGAAACACATAATAGATTGTAAAGTTCTTTTCAAGTTCAAAAAAGTTATTTTGTTGTTTTCTCTGTAATCATAGTTTTATAAAGAGAATCAAACAAAGTTGAAATTTTCAATTTCCAGTGACACTTTTTCAGGGTTTTGTTTTTGTCCCTAAAGCATTTATGCTACATTCTATGCGCATATATACAGGGGTAGATGAACTGCAGTGCTGATATGAAAATACATCTACAGGAAATTATAAGACAAACTCCAATGGAAACCGAGTGGCGAGACCAAGCAGAAAGAACTGCAGTTTTTCCATCATTACATAATACACCCACCACAATGTTTCCATACAAATATTTTAAGTCATCACTAATCTGGGTCGGTTAAAGAGGCTTGCCCGCAGAGAGATCAGAAAAATTGGCTAATAGAAAAAGATTTTTTACACATGACAGATTGTTGGAATTGTTGAGTTTTTCATTTTATTTTCCTTATAAAACGCTGAAAAGTGATATTAAAACCTCATTTTTGTAAATATTATTTATTTAATCGCAACCCGCAATAAGTCCCCGCTATAAAGTGGAGTCTAATTTGATTGACACATCAAAGAAACAAGCACGTGCACAGTGCCGCACAGTGATAACTTCAAAGGCAGCGGCGATTTACAAGGAAGATTTGCCGTTATATTTCATACATTTCCCTCTTAGGTTGAGTTTTAAAACGTCTTTTAAATACATATTCTGTAATTGTTTTCAAGAAATAAAGTCGGAAAGCCTCTAATTTTGTCACATAGAAACGTGTACTGAAGTTTATTTAGTGATCGGAGATGTGCCGTTTACCGGTCCGTCTGCGGGTAAGCCTCTTTAAATCTCAATGCTGTAAGTTAAATCCTGATGAGGCCCGTATCCGTCTGTTATTATCAGACGGTAATGAATTATTTGAAGTTTTATTAACTGAACATATTATAATCCCTTGATAGCGTTGCTGATTAGCAAACTAATATACAATATTGTAGTAGATTATGATGCTGCTTAGTAAAGGAAAATTAGCTGCTGTGAAAGTAGAGTCGGTGCATCTGCCATAGTCTCATAAAACATATTGACCGTTAACAAAATGAGTCGGAATCAAATTTTCTATATTTATACGAATAACGAATATCAGGGGGTAATAGAGAATCATGATGAAAGTTCATATATATTACACTGCTTGGTATTATGCATCATAGGAAGCAGAATGCGCTTCCAAAGCATACAAAACCCAACCTACTTACCTGCAATATAATCCCCGAATCCGATCGTAGATAACGTTACAAAACAATAGTACAGTCCTTCCAAGAAGTCCCACTTCTCAACCTGATTAAATATGAAGGCCGGGATTCCAAACAGCATGGTGATCCCTAGGGTTATAATCAGCATAATGTTAAGAACTTTGTTGACCATTGGTTTGGACGAACAGAGGTTACATTTGTTGACCCGTTTGGACAGCCTCGTCAACATTTGTCCTATGTAGGAGATCATTATCATTGTGATCGGGATACCAATGAAGGCGAATACCACCACAGCCACCTTCCCCAGGCCCGTCCGTGGGGCCAGGTTCCCGTACCCTGGGGACAAAACGTAAAGCATAAGTATATAGATGTAGACTGGACATCACCTACTGTAAACGTACTTTATTTTAGCATATTATCGAATTTTAACAGATTAGCGCATTGATGTGTTGGTACGCCAAAATTATTATTTATTGAAACAGTATATAGAAAGTCCAATTAGCTCAGTCCTAATTAAGCGTAATGCTTCTAACGCGAAAGCACTAAAATGGGTCCGTTAACAGTATATTTCGTACAATTCTGATTATGGTTTATTTTCGAGATTGTGGATTGGGCAATGAAAAATTCTGGCAAACAAACAAGTACACATCTCTACAGCATTTAAGCTGAATTTAAACAGATAAGCCAGATGTTGAATTGGTGCACCCACAATACTAGTCTTAGAAAACAACATATGGAAACTGCAATTAGCACAATCAAAATCTAGCGGAATGATTTCAGTGTAAAAACCGCTAAAATAAGATAACCGCAAAATTGTGTACGTTTTCAGTAAATCCATTAGAGTAACAAATTTATAGTTCATTGGACACCTAAGCAATGAGGGAGTACTTTAACGCATAATGTCAAGAAATTTTGCAAATTATGGTGATACGTTGTTTTTTTCGGAAATAGTTCATATCGAAATGAAACATATGGAAGTGATACAAAGAGGAATCATTATAAATGTGTTTAGCATTCAACTTTATATAACGTATGCATTATGTTAATCATAACATTTATCATTGTGTCTGTTAAGACACTTTACTAATGAGAACATACTCAATAGTTTTCTAAACTTCTTTGAAGTAAAATTATGCTATTCCACACTCTTGGCCTCTGGAATCACTGGATGGTCCTAAAAGCAGCGCTGTATGATACACTTTTAATCAGTTTCTGGATATAATGTAATCTAACTAAATTAACGATTTTTGTCTAAGTTTTTAGTTTCTGTCGTAAAATATCTCAAAGGATGGTGTTCCAATGTGCATTTAAAGAAACAAATATCATCAACTTTAAAACACACCGGTGATACCTCGTTTCCTCGTTTTCATTTGATAAATATCTGTTTACTGTACCATTGTAATATACTCTAGATTTGATGTTTGTTTAGATAGACTAACAAAAGTTTATATATCACCTGGCCTGATTTCACCAACGTTCTTTGATTTCAACAATTCTTCATCTTTTACAAGAAAGTTCCATTATCTGATTTAAGAGGGGAATGAATCTTAGATAAGAAATTGTCCTTAAATTCTATAATGTTTTCTCCTATGAATCATTTTAAGATAAGGAATATCCTAAATTAAGAACGTTGATGAAACCACTGCCAGGTATAGAAAATGCAGATACTGTCAAGTAGATCACAATGTGATCAGAATAAGACATCTAGATCATATGTACTCTGTTATCTTGAGTACATTTCAGAACATTATGCTTTTTGTGTTATAATTATAATTAGTATACCCGAGAGAAAATCCTTTAAACCGACAGACACTTGTAAAAGTATTCAACTATACGGTCTGCCAGCCACATCAAGGGTCTCCGTCGTCACGAACAGTTCTAAGAAAACTGTCGACGTCTACGTCCTGGTTGTACAGACTGAACTATACAGACACAATTTATTCTCATAACAGTAACAGCGTTATGTATGTACCAGAAACCCAGACAGATATAGGTAATCACGTGCAGGTGGTGCCGATATCTTACTAAATTCATATGTCAGCACTTGGTGAAAGGTGAGTTCACAATCTCAAAGTCGTTATGTTATTTTCATTATTCCGCTCAAATCATCAAGTATCAAGAACAGCAGGTTTTCTCATATATATACCCTGAACATTGTGCCAACAAGTTTACTGTAGTCATAAATTTCCTATTTCATTTATAGCTCCCCTGGGCAAGTTCAGCTCATTTTGAAGTCTTCGGAAAACAAATATGCAATTAAAATACAATTATCTAAGCTGGTTAGCAAGGTGTTGGATAATGAAACGATTTAACTAACGTGAAAAGTATGGCAAGTGGATCAAATTTATTCCACATACAGATATCGTTATTAAACGGCTATGTGTTTCACAACTGCTTGTTCAGTGCAATTTTGACATATATTCTTCCGTTATACTCTTCTATATATCTAGCATGTAAACAGACCAATGTTTTTAACATGTTTTCCATTGTGAGTTGATACTGATCTTTTTGCTATTTTGTTGAACCTTTGTATATTATCATATGATACAATATCCGAATATATTTTGTACATGTACGATGAGCATATTCTTCTTATCTATAAGACTATGATTGATTGAGGGTTAAACTGTTGAAACGTATTAGTAATGATGGCTATCCTGTGGTGTAAACCGTCATTGTATGTTGATATAAGTCAATTTATTATAGTCCCACTTTGCAGTGAAGCAGTTTATCGCAAACAATTAGAGCTGTATAGCGTTTATTACAAGAAAGAAATCTTAACATCTACCCCTTAACATCATCAGTTTCTCTTAACACGATAATCTAAGGTAGGACTAAACAGCTGTATGATGCAGTCTAATTCATTTTTGCTCTATGGAATCTAACTCTCAATTCGTCTTTTGTACAATCCTTCATGACGTACCTATGGTTGTGACGACAGTGATGACGAAAGAGAATGACCCTGAGAAGTCCCATTGGGTGTAGACAGTCTTGTTTCTGATCATGCGCAAAGCGAAGTTGATTTCCGTGTCTACTTCCGACAGCAACTCGTGCAGTTCGTCAGAATCAATGCAGGTGTGGTTCCCTGTAACAATAACGACAATGGGGTGATTATTCTAGTGTTTTAAGATTAGTCAGGGCGATCTTAGTGCTGGAGTGATTAAGTGAGAGCGATCATCAGAGAAAGAATTAACAAAATGGAGTATGCGTCACCACCCTAGTTATCCTACTGAGAATGTGACGTAACCTAGATATGACAAAGATTTGTATGGCAGGTGCCGTCGATGAAGCAAGCAAGGACGCTCCCTCTTTAGAAATAGCTGGTCTCTGTACATTTCAAGGGTCCCCATATCATTTTGTTGATATTCTGTGATCGATTCTAAGTTGGAATTGTGGTTTCGATATTATGTCGGTAATTTTTTTGTTTTTGTGGTTTTATGTAAAACAGAATCTAGCATATTCTTTAGAGTTTACCTCTCTTCCTTATTTGTCTTACTGTACACCATTTTAAAGCACAATAATCATACCAAGAAAAGTAATCTTAACAAAGAGTCAAGTCAATATACAAAAATAATTTCCATTAAAGACAAACAACAATAACAACATTCTCTAGAATGAGACAGAATAATAATTCAGGTAAATATTATATCTTCATCAAAGTGAATTCACTTGGATGATGCTACAGTACATCGATATTGCGAAACAACCCCATGGGAGTTTTACATTGCCGGTGAAATTGGCTGCTAATTTTGCAACGACTGGTGTTCAAATCCACACCTGGCCCAGGATACTAATAATGTTCGATAGGAAGAAGTAGGTCTTTGTGGTGTACAGTGAGTGCCTGCTTCCTTCCTACATGACACCTGTCCATGCAAGAGATCCTAGCCAGATAAAGATTCACATGCATCATCTCACAAAGTTTCCCGAGAGAGTCTCCCTTGATGTACGAAGGAACACATTATATAGTTCCTAACACAATTAGTTTACACAGCCAATTTCTGAAAATGTTAGCATGAATGGAAACTAGTGTCTACCAACATTGGGTTAACCAGAGAAATAATTTATACTTCGTGAGATTTGTCCTTATCAGACAATACCTCTTTATTTGACTAGATGACGTATATGTTAATGTAACGTTAGCGGAAGAGTTATTTTTATGATAGAAGTTATATACCACAACCAATATGATATCTAAGAGTGTTACTTTTCAATGACTACACCGTCACCTTCATCAGACTATTGACCAATGAGAAGCGTACTAGCATTGCTATATGTAGTGTCCGAGACGGTAATAGACTCTAAAGACTTTCAGGATGGTTCGTCTCCATCATGATCCTATTGACACCACGTTTGAAAACAGTGTGACGAGATGGTAGAAATAAAATAGAATCAAAGAAGTGTAGAAGATAGAATGCTGTACTGAAGTAGAATCGACTATGCTTTGTTTAACACTTGCTGTCAGTAGAACAGTGTAGTCATCCAAACATGACACTCTCAAATATCTTCTTGGTTGTTATATAACGTGTATCATGTTTACATTACCAACCCGAAGAAAATGTTCCAGAAGAGTTATTTTGATTTGTATGTGATAAAAACGGACTGATCTTCTCCAAGCATTAACTGTGATTGAGAAAATGTACATTTTGAAACCCGTTAACCTCAAATTAGACTAGAAATCGGATAAATAAAGATAAAGATTGACTTTAGAGACATCAAAGTAAGTGAAAACGATTGAAAATCTAGGTTAAAACCAAACAGGTGCGACATTAAGCTCAGAATTATTCCAGATATACCATTTCTTCTGGTTATCGATGGTAATCATCTCGATGTATTCAGGTGTTCACACATAACCCACACTGCTCAGGTACGATTAACTTCTGTAACAGTTTTCTATGTATAATTCTGAGTTGTGTTCTTTATAGAGGACCCCCATACTGTAATGTCTGTTCAGATGTACAGAGGGTTTGTCCTATACATTAAAGCATTAGTGTAGATTCAAATTCAACAGCTATCAATTGAAATATATGTGGACAAAACGAATATTGTTTCGAAAATGAAATATACCCCCCCCCCCCCCCCCACACACACACACACACCACCCCCACCCTAAAAACAAAACAATAAAAAAAAACAAAGACAAAAAACAAACAAAAAAACAAACAACAACAAAAAACAACAACATTTATCAGTAAAAAAAATATAGTATGGAATAAGTATAAAGCATAAAGTAGGTCAATAACATTTGTGTCTTTCGTACAAAACTTCGAACATATGGCATGACAATTGTGGAATATCTAGCCCAACATGAAAAGTAAAGCCAAACTTGTATTGAATTTTGACCCCTTGGGTAGCACACTACAGTAGGACAGCCTGGCCATGGGCAATTTTTTTGTTAAGCAAATAACTCCTGTATTATGATATGCATAAAAAATGAAAAAAATAAATGTACACTATAATTGGTATATTCAGTATGAAGAAGTACATACAGGCTTCACATTTGTTAAAACAAAAAATAATATATTGGTTCCGGATTTTAAATTTCCGGATTTTCCGCAAGTGTGTTTACACGGGAAATTTAGTTTTGCCTACAGCGAAAAATGGATGCCCACAGTAAAGGTGAGATAGCGGAAAAACTTAATTTACAACATATGTCAAAACAAGATTAATTCTGTCTTTGGGATAGAGATATTTAATTTTGAATAGGTTTCAGAAAAAAAAATGTGTAGAGAATTGTGTGTTATTTTGGGTCAAATATCATAATATTTTGCAATTTTTGAGCATTTTTTAAGCTGTTACCATGGTATTCACAGCTCTAAAAATCACAGAAAATATCAATTAACTTATCCTTCAGAGCTGTATTGAAATTGCAAATGTTGTACAGATTACAAATATATATACTTTATTAGAGTTTATATGTAGGGTTAACTGGCAATGTTTACATATCTAAGACGTGTCATATTTTTCAAAATCGGGCATTTTTACTGTACACTGCTACCTTGGATTCCAATTTAAACAAGTCTGAATACTTCCGTTATACCGAGTACAATGGCCGATCGCTATGTAAACCCTAAATAACGTACTAACTTCACACAAAAACAAAAATAAGTTGGCATAATGACGACAAGATCCGATTCTCCGGTTGACCCATAAAAAGTTAACGTTGTCCTATGAAATCAATATTTACCGTATATAATGTAATTAGATATATAAGCTTATAATGGAATAAGAAGGGGTATTGTGGGTTTTTTCTTCTCGTCACAATTCCTTTTAGGTCTCTAATATTCATTTGAATGACACGACATAACTACCAAACTGTAATAGATAAACAATTGCACTTGTACTTAAATTAAACGGATTTGGTTTTATTTTCTTTTTGAGGCAAACAATCATTTTGATGTTTGGACTGGAGAACTGACTGAAATCTGAGATTGATTGACGTGAAATCGATTCTGACTGTATATTTAGTTTGAATAAATAATAAACAAGATATACGTGAACATTATAATGAAACATCAGCATCAGGTCCTTTTGTCACGTACACTGTGAGTGTATTGTGACATTAAGTCCGGATAGTTTGATATTGTATACCGGTATTGTTTTCAACTTCCGTATTACATAACAAAAGAATTAAATATATAACACAGTGATACACAAAAGACAGAATGGAGACAATCATTAACGGACCTATTGTTGTATGTCCGTGACAACAATACTATACAGTTACATTGTTACTGGGATTCAGCTAGAGTAAATCACCCGACAGAGTCAGCCAGAGCAAATCACCCGATAAATGTCAAGGGAAGTCGAGGATAATACAATATTGATAGCGTACATAGTAAAAATATACTGTAATATAATTATATTAGTTATCTCTTTCATTTTTCTAAACAGGAATCTCAATGTCAATTCTTCTCTGAATAATACACGCTGTACAAAGCATATCCAACATAGTTTTAGCCCAGATCAAAAGATGGCGTGACCCCAGAGCTAATTTATTTTCCTTTGTACAATGAACAGTCTGACTACTTTTACATACTTCCGTCAATAACATTCAGTATTAATTAGGTGTTAATTTGACGACTGGGTTAATATTGCCTTTGTGACGCGGTGGGTGTTGGTTAAAACCGAGATAATTAGAGTCTACAGACGTTATCATTATCTGGTGAACATCCAATGTCAACGTCATTGAGAAAAGACTGAGGAATATCTGCAAATGTTCATTTAAGTTTTATCAACTAAATTATAACTTTACTGTCATATTATTTTATACCATATGCTGCCTTCTATGAAAGGTTTTTTTCCCGTGTATTATTTACTTTTTAGTTATAGCTAAGCTACATACTCTGTATTCAAGTTATATATATATACAGTCTGTGTATGCAAGTGTGTGTGAAAGTTGTCTTTGTTTCTGTCTGTATCATGTAATTACTTTATGTGGAAAATCTGAATAAAAATGTCAAAAGTATTTATCACTATTTGCCCTCCACCTCTGGGTCACGATGTCGAATCCCAATTAAGTGGGCAGTTGCCATGTACTGACTGTAGGCCGGTGTTTTTTTTTTCTCTTGGTACTCTGGGTACTCCGGCTTACCTCCACCTCCGAAACCTGGCAAGTCCTTAAATGACCTTGGCCGTGTTAATAGGACGTTAAACAAAATAAACCAAACCAAATCCTGTCTTCCTCAGTTCAGTTGACTTTGTAATAAAAAGCCCAATGTCAAGCAAAGATTGGGGGTCATTAACAGACAGTGTAGTTATTGGAGTTTTGAAGTTACTCGGGTTTTTTTTAATATTTGTTAAGAAATAAGGGGCTTATTGTTGAATTTATTTTACATTTAAAGATGAAATGAACCTCATCTTCCACAGGTATTATGTTGTCTTAGAAGTCAAAGAAACTAACTACATTACTTATGTAAACAAAAATTACCTATATGTATAAAATAAACATTCGTCCTACAATTTGTGTGGTTACAGTTAGACTAGAAAGAATATCAACTAACTTATGTATCACGTGATGATAGCTCAAAAACGTATCCTCCTGAAGGGAAAGGATATTTTGAACAATTTATACATTACGTTTCACTACCCTCTGTACCTTAAGGATGGTGAGAAAGGACTATTTATACACGTGTTAGATCACACAATTATGATAAATTTACGTAGAGTGCATTTACTTGCAGAGAAAACCGGTATAATGTCAGTGCAAATACATATACGAAGATGTTTTCTTGGACGATGTTTATGATGCACTAAAAAGCCTGTAGGTAAGGAGTTCAAATCGCTTTAGTGCCTCACAAGTTTATTTTATAGACAATTTTAAATGCTGCAGTTTGCTTTCTCGTCTATAATGTTACACGGATGAGGACGAGCGTTAATAAAATCAACAAATCACAGCACGCCGCATCCCTCGCTGCGAGTATCTATCACTCACAGAGTTGAAAGGAGAAGCGATGATTTCACCAATCTAAATAGGAAGTCTGATGTAGTTAATTGGTTTATCAAACTGTGTCTGTTTTACGGTGTTACTATGGTATAATGTTTACCAAACTATTAAAACCGACGTTATAGGAATTTAGTTGGACGTTGTACGGAAAATCGCATAATGATAATTCCACTTTAAGTAACAATCGTCAACATGTAACTATCAGTTTACTTTATAACAAAGGACATCATATGATGATAAATTCTGATAACATAAAGATAAATTCTGATAACATAAAGATAAATTCACATCATATAATGATAAATTCACATCAGAAAATGATATATTCACATCACATAAAGAAAAAATCACATCACATGAAGATAATTCGATCACATAAAGATAAATTCACATCGCATGAAGATAAATTTACATCCCATGAAGATAAATTTACATCACATGAAGATAAATTCACATCACATAAAGATAAATTCACATCACATGAAGATAAATTCACATCACATAAATTCACATCACATAATGATGAATTCAAATATAAAAATGATAAATTCACATGACATGAAGAAATTCAAATAACAAAATGATACATTCTTACCACAGATACATTGTATAACACCACTTACTGACACATTCACGTAGATAACAATGGCATGTCACAAAGGTAAAAAAATTCACACCACATCTCCACCACATAATGATTAATTCACAAAACAAAATTTTACATCACTCGATAATATAAGCACATTTTAAAAGCATCAAACTTACATTGTATAATGTAGATTTGATGTTCCGTATTTAAAAAAAAAAATTTCATACATTTGCATTTGAATAATGCACAATATCTTACTAACACAAACGTGTAACATATGGTAATCTTTAAAATTGCATCATATATTATGGATTAATTAGTTTTCCTGGAGGGTATCTTGAGAACATAATTACGTTGTGTCTCAATACCAGGTGATGTAGACATTTATCTCGTCAGGTAGAGATCGGAATTGATAGTTAAATCATCAATAGACCGAGAAAGATGATGAAGAAGAGTCACCCAATGTCTATATATCTACATTAAATTGAACATTTGGCACTGATGCCAGAGTCTTACCACCAGTGTGTCGCTATATACCTGACGTATCCGTACAGAAGGGCGCTGTCTTGTGTTATGGTACTACTTCACGTTAATATTGTAGCATATGCCATCGTTACAAGGTTCCAATACAGTATAATATTGGTTAGTCTATTTCCTTCAGTTGTTTAAAGATATATATCTGTATATTAGTGCTGTGATGGGCTATTTCGGAAAATATAATCCCAGAGTATGATTTTATGCGGCTACTAATACTTTATATTATAATCAATATGTTTAAAATCTAGATGGTCAATACACCCAATATAGTATTGACCACGCGAGGAGAGCAGCCATGCTTGGAGGCAAGGTAGTCTTTGTCCCCTTGGTAAAACCTGGTCCCAATTTCATCAATATCCCTTAATTGATGGCTATCCCTTAACATGAAATTGTCCAATGGAAAGCATTACAGTATTCAAGGAATGTTCCTTAGATAAGATCTTTCCTTAATCCAGTAATGCCTTATATGGAATGATTTTAGCTGGTGAAACGGGGGCCTGGTCCCAACTGTCAGAATGCTGCAATATGCACGTGTGTTGATATTGTTATGTTCCTTAAGGATAGGATCGTTTACAGTGAGCATATGACCTTAACTGTTACATTGGACACTGCTGTGATTTTTGTTTTATTAATTAGATAATCTGGTAACACAGTACTGATCTTGAATCATTAGGCAATCTTATTCAATCTCATGATATACATGATCCGTATGCTTTATAAATACATTGTAGATGTCTCGTGACACGGCTTGTCCAAATTATGTTGCTTATTGAAGTGCTAGATAAATGATACATATGTGAAATGAATGTCAACCTGGCCTGATTGTTCCAATTATGTTGCTTATTGCAGAGTTAGGCAGGTGTTACGTCGCAGTTAATGTGTAAAATAAATCTCGTCAGTGTTGTATCATCGGTGTGATAGTAAAACTCATTCGCGAACCTTGGATTTATAACCAGTAACCACAAAATTTTAATCACTCCCTGCTTCAAGGACTCCAAGAGGTCAAAAACCACTATTTCAAATTAGCATCCTTAACAAGGGTACTGCCTTTCTAAAAGTAGTATACCTATATATCAGTGTTTCTGTATTACGGCGACATTGGTCAAGGTAAATGATGTTACTTAATCTATTTTATGAGATCAATAATTCTATCTTAAAGAAGAAAAACGTGGTATTAAGTATTTTCAAATAAAAAGTCATGGGTCGTCTTTTAAGCGATATTCCCACTGAATTACTTATATATGTATACCTAGACATTGAACCAAATTGACATTGTATTTTGATCGATTATCATACAAAGTATCTCTCTTCAGCGAATGTGCGTTTCAGTGCCAATACAACCATAGGGAATACTAACGACTATCGTCGCTATAGTTAATAACTGGGTTACATTGAGGCAGGGCCATAAACATTTATAAGATCTACAGATATACCAGTAGGTTTATTTAGAGAGATGGGACATATACCTGGGGAGTCATTGAATAGCGTAAATATAGATACCAAGTTGTTTTGAAGTGGGGGTTATTGCGGTAGGTAAATGGTTATTATGTAAACATTTAAAGTTCGCCCGCGGAGACAATGTTGAAGAAAGGTAAGAAAGTTGGGCATTAAAGAAAACAAAAACTTACGCAGAAACCTGCTGAGGTATTCCCGGAGCACCTGTCGCCTCTCCAGTTCCGGGTCCCCCTCAATGGCGCTAAACACGAGCGCTCCGGTACACAGGAAAATTACCACAATGATGGATAGGGGAAGCATCTTCTTCCATGTCGGACCTGGATCCATTTTGACGTCACAGGCTTATAAGTCTATAGGCATATATCCGTTATTTTCACAAAATATAAGAACAACTGGCTTCCAGGCACTTTGCCATCTTGCCATTAAGATTGCACGGTGAATGGCGTTGTTCATGAAACAAAACAAAGAAAATTGGGCGCTTTGAGTTGAACGTTCTGCCGTGTAAAACTTAACACCAGAAATGGTATGTCTGTATCGTAGTTTGAAATCCAACTGTTGTGTTGATGTAATCTCTAAATAATCAAAGTTTGATAATCGAAAAATCTTCTTTATTTTTCAAAATCTTAAGAACAGGTAAGTAAATCCTTCAATGATTCATTAACTGAGTAAACAAACTGTACATTTCCACACACGCCACGACGTAGCAGTTCAGTGAATAAAACCCGATGACCATGCTGCACGTGAACATAAACTGTACTTACGTTCCTGTTGGATTATGTCCAGAACTAATACCGCTCTCTCTGGTATCATCACTGGACAGCTATCGCTCAGCTTCAGTACCATGCTATAACTTCAGGAGTCGATAGGGCTCAAATATATACACCGAGTGTTCAGGTACAACTGGTACCAGCGTGACGTCACGCCTGGCTGGGGGTCATACCTGACCCGAGTTAGCACCAACTTACGGGGAATGGTTTGTATTACAGCAGTACTGCTATTTATCATCTATGGTACTATCTCATAATAAACAGTGGTGCCAATTAGTATGGGAAGGATATACAACTGGGCGGACTACCTTCCCCTGTGTACAAGTAGTAGAAGGACTACCATCCCCTCTATGTACCAGTAGACGGACCACCATCCACTCTGTGTACCAGTAGACGGACCACCATCCACTCTGTGTACCAGTAGACGGACTACCTTCCCCTGTGTACTAACTAGTAGAAGGACTACCTTCCCCTCTGTGTACCAGTAGACGGACCACCTCCCCCCTGTGTACCAGTAGACGGACTACCTTCCCCTCTGTGTACCAGTAGACGGACCACCTCCCCCCTGTGTACCAGTAGACGGACTACCTTCCCCTCTGTGTACCAGTAGACGGACCACCTCCCCCCTGTGTACCAGTAGACGGACCACCTCCCCCCTGTGTACCAGTAGACGGACTACCTTCCCCTCTGTGTACCAGTAGACGGACCACCATCCCCTCTATGTACCAGTAGACGGACCACCATCCACTCTGTGTACCAGTAGACGGACCACCATCCCCTGTGTACCAATAGACGGACCACCATCCCCTGTATACCAGTAGACGGGCCACCATCCCTGTGTACCAGTAGACGGACCACCATCCCCTGTGTACCAGTAGACGGACCACCATCCCCTCTGTGTACCAGTAGACGGACTACCATCCCCCCTGTGTACCAGTAGACGGACCACCATCCCCTGTGTACCAGTAGACGGACCACCATCCCCTCTGTGTACCAGTAGACGGACCACCATCCCCTGTGTACCAGTAGACGGACCACCATCCCCTCTGTGTACCAGTAGACGGACCACCATCCCCTCTGTGTACCAGTAGACGGACTACCTTCCCCTGTGTACCAGTAGACGGACCACCATCCACTCTGTGTACCAGTAGACGGACCACCATCCCCTCTGTGTACCAGTAGACGGACTACCTTCCCCTGTGTACCAGTAGACGGACCACCATCCCCTCTGTGTACCAGTAGACGGACCACCATCCACTCTGTGTACCAGTAGACGGACCACCATCCCCTGTGTACCAGTAGACGGACCACCATCCCCTGTGTACCAGTAGACGGACTACCTTCCCCTGTGTACTAACTAGTAGAAGGACTACCTTCCCCTCTGTGTACCAGTAGACGGACCACCTCCCCCCTGTGTACCAGTAGACGGACTACCTTCCCCTCTGTGTACCAGTAGACGGACCACCTCCCCCCTGTGTACCAGTAGACGGACTACCTTCCCCTCTGTGTACCAGTAGACGGACCACCTCCCCCCTGTGTACCAGTAGACGGACCACCATCCCCTCTATGTAACAGTAGACGGACTACCATCCCCTCTATGTACCAGTAGACGGACCACCTTCCCCTCTGTGTACCAGTAGACGGACCACCATCCCCTCTATGTACCAGTAGACGGACCACCATCCACTCTGTGTACCAGTAGACGGACCACCATCCCCTGTGTACCAATAGACGGACCACCATCCCCTGTATACCAGTAGACGGGCCACCATCCCTGTGTACCAGTAGACGGACCACCATCCCCTGTGTACCAGTAGACGGACCACCATCCCCTCTGTGTACCAGTAGACGGACTACCATCCCCCCTGTGTACCAGTAGACGGACCACCATCCCCTGTGTACCAGTAGACGGACCACCATCCCCTCTGTGTACCAGTAGACGGACCACCATCCCCTGTGTACCAGTAGACGGACCACCATCCCCTCTGTGTACCAGTAGACGGACCACCATCCCCTCTGTGTACCAGTAGACGGACTACCTTCCCCTGTGTACCAGTAGACGGACCACCATCCACTCTGTGTACCAGTAGACGGACCACCATCCCCTCTGTGTACCAGTAGACGGACTACCTTCCCCTGTGTACCAGTAGACGGACCACCATCCCCTCTGTGTACCAGTAGACGGACCACTATCAACTCTGTGTACCAGTAGACGGACCACCATCCCCTGTGTACCAGTAGACGGACCACCATCCCCTGTGTACCAGTAGGTGGACCACCATCCCCTCTATGTACCAGTAGGCGGACCACCATCCCCTCTGTGTACCAGTAGGAGGACCACCATCCCCTCCGTGTACCAGTAGACGGACCGCCATCCACTCTGTGTACCAGTAGACGGACCACCATCCCCTGTGTACCAGTAGGCGGACTACCTTCCCCCTGTGTACCAGTAGACGGACCACCATCCCCTGTGTACCAGTAGGCGGACCACCATCCCCTCTATGTACCAGTAGACGGACCGCCATCCACTCTGTGTACCAGTAGACGGACCACCATCCCCTCTGTGTACCAGTAGGAGGACCACCATCCCCTCTATGTACCAGTAGGCGGACCACCATCCCCTCTGTGTACCAGTAGGAGGACCACCTTCCCCTCTGTGTACCAGTAGACGGACCACCATCCCCTCTGTATACCAGTAGACGGACTATCTTCCCCCGGTGTACCAGTAGACGGACTATCTTCCCCCCGGTGTAACAGTAGACGGACCCCCATCCCCTCTGTGTACCAGTAGACGGACCACCATCCCCTCTGTATACCAGTAGGCGGACCACCATCCCCTCTATGTACCAGTAGGCGGACCACCATCCCCTCTGTGTACCAGTAGGACCACCATCCCCTCTGTGTACCAGTAGACGGACCGCCATCCACTCTGTGTACCAGTAGACGGAGTACCTTCCCCTCTGTATACCAGTAGACGGATTACCATCCCCTCTGTGTACCAGTAGACGGACCATCTCCCCCCTGTATACCAGTAGACGGACCACCATCATCCCTGTGTACCAGTAGACGGACCACCATCCCCTCTGTGTACCAGTAGACGGACCACCATCCCCCTGTGTACCAGTAGACGGACCACCACCCCCCCTGTGTACCAGTAGACGGACCACCATCCCCCCTGTGTACCAGTAGACGGACCACCATCCCCCCTGTGTACCAGTAGACGGTCCACCATCCCCCCTGTGTACCAGTAGACGGACCACCTCCCCCCTGTGTACCAGTAGACGACCACCTCCCCTGTGTACCAGTAGACGGACCACCATCCCCTCTGCGTACCAGTAGACGGACTACCTTCCCCCTGTGTACCAGTAGACGGACCACCATCCACTCTGTGTACCAGTAGACGGACCACCATCCCCTCTGTGTACCAGTAGACGGACTACCTTCCCCTGTGTACCAGTAGACGGACCACCATCCCCTGTATACCAGTAGACGGACCACCTCCCCCCTGTATACCAGTAGACGGACCACCATCCCCTCTATGTAACAGTAGACGGACCATCATCCCCTCTGTGTACCAGTAGACGGACCATCATCCACTCTGTGTACCAGTAGACGGACTACCTTCCCCTGTGTACCAGTAGGCGGACTACCTTCCCCCTGTGTACCAGTAGATGGACTACCTTCCCCTGTGTAACAGTAGACGGACCACCATCCCCTCTGTGTACCAGTAGACGGACCATCTCCCCCCTGTGTACTAGTAGACGGACCACCATCCCCTGTGTACCAGTAGACGGACTACCTTCCCCTGTGTACTAGCTAGTAGACGGACCATCATCACTTTTGTATACCAGTAGACGGACCACCATCCCCCTGTGTACCAGTAGACGGACCACCATCCCATCTGTGTACCAGTAGACGGACCACCATCCCCTCTGTGTAACAGTAGACGACCACCATCCCCTCTGTGTACCAGTAGACGGACCATCTCCCCCCCCTGTGTACTAGTAGACGGACCACCATCCCCTGTGTACCAGTAGACGGACTACCTTCCCCTGTGTACTAGCTAGTAGACGGACCATCATCACTTTTGTATACCAGTAGACGGACCACCATCCCCCTGTGTACCAGTAGACGGACCACCATCCCATCTGTGTACAAGTAGACGGACCACCATCCCCCCTGTATACCAGTAGACGGACTATCTTCCCCTCTATGTACCAGTAGGCGGACCACCATCCCCTCTGTGTACCAGTAGGCGGACCACCATCCCCTCTATGTACCAGTAGGCGGACCACCATCCCCTCTGTATACCAGTAGGCGGACCACCATCCCCTCTATGTACCAGTAGGCGGACCACCATCCCCTCTGTGTACCAGTAGGAGGACCACCATCCCCTCCGTGTACCAGTAGACGGACCGCCATCCACTCTGTGTACCAGTAGACGGAGTACCTTCCCCTCTGTGTACCAGTAGACGGACCACCATCCCCTCTGTATACCAGTAGACGGACTATCTTCCCCCGGTGTACCAGTAGACGGACTATCTTCCCCCCGGTGTAACAGTAGACGGACCCCCATCCCCTCTGTGTACCAGTAGACGGACCACCATCCCCTCTGTATACCAGTAGGCGGACCACCATCCCCTCTATGTACCAGTAGGCGGACCACCATCCCCTCTGTGTACCAGTAGGAGGACCACCATCCCCTCTGTGTACCAGTAGACGGACCGCCATCCACTCTGTGTACCAGTAGACGGAGTACCTTCCCCTCTGTATACCAGTAGACGGATTACCATCCCCTCTGTGTACCAGTAGACGGACTATCTTCCCCCCGGTGTAACAGTAGACGGACCCCCATCCCCTCTGTATACTAGTAGGCGGACCACCATCCCCTCTATGTACCAGTAGTCGGACCACCATCCCCTCTGTGTACCAGTAGGAGGACCACCATCCCCTCCGTGTACCAGTAGACGGACCGCCATCCACTCTGTGTACCAGTAGACGGAGTACCTTCCCCTCTGTGTACCAGTAGACGGACCACCATCCCCTCTGTATACCAGTAGACGGACTATCTTCCCCCGGTGTACCAGTAGACGGACTATCTTCCCCCCGGTGTAACAGTAGACGGACCCCCATCCCCTCTGTGTACCAGTAGACGGACCACCATCCCCTCTGTATACCAGTAGGCGGACCACCATCCCCTCTGTGTACCAGTAGGAGGACCACCATCCCCTCTGTGTACCAGTAGACGGACCGCCATCCACTCTGTGTACCAGTAGACGGAGTACCTTCCCCTCTGTATACCAGTAGACGGATTACCATCCCCTCTGTGTACCAGTAGACGGACCATCTCCCCCCTGTATACCAGTAGACGCACCACCATCCCCCCTGTGTACCAGTAGATGGACTACCTTCCCCTCTGTACCAGTAGACGAACCACCTTCCCCTCTGTGTACCAGTAGACGGACCACCTTCCCCCCTGTGTACCAGTAGACGGACTACCTTCCCCCCTGTGTACCAGTAGACGGACCACCATCCCCCCTGTGTACCAGTAGACGGACCACCATCCACTCTGTGTACCAGTAGACGGACCACCATCCCCTCTGCGTACCAGTAGACGGACCACCATCCCCTCTGTGTACCAGTAGACGGACCACCATCCACTCTGTGTACCAGTAGACGGACTACCTTCCCCCTGTGTACCAGTAGACGGACCACCATCCACTCTGCGTACCAGTAGACGGACTACCTTCCCCCTGTGTACCAGTAGACGGACCACCATCCACTCTGTGTACCAGTAGACGGACTACCTTCCCCTCTGTGTACCAGTAGACGGACTACCTTCCCCTGTGTACCAGTAGACGGACCACCATCCCCTGTATACCAGTAGACGGACCACCTCCCCCCTGTATACCAGTAGACGGACCACCATCCCCTCTATGTAACAGTAGACGGACCATCATCCCCTCTGTGTACCAGTAGACGGACCATCATCCACTCTGTGTACCAGTAGACGGACTACCTTCCCCTGTGTACCAGTAGGCGGACTACCTTCCCCCTGTGTACCAGTAGATGGACTACCTTCCCCTGTGTACCAGTAGACGGACCATCTCCCCCCTGTGTACTAGTAGACGGACCACCATCCCCTGTGTACCAGTAGACGGACTACCTTCCCCTGTGTACCAGTAGACGGACCATCTCCCCCCTGTGTCCCAGTAGACGGACCACCATCCCCTGTGTACCAGTAGACGGACTACCTTCCCCTCTGTATACCAGTAGACGGACTACCTTCCCCTGTGTACCAGTAGACGGACCATCATCCCCTGTGTACCAGTAGACGGACTACCTTCCCTTGTGTACCAGTAGACGGACCACCATCCCCTGTGTACCAGTAGACGGACTACCTTCCCCTGTGTACCAGTAGACGGACCACCATCCCATGTGTACCAGTAGACGGACCACCTTCCCCCTGTGTACCAGTAGACGGACCACCATCCCCTGTGTACCAGTAGACGGACTACCTTCCCCTGTGTACCAGTAGACGGACCACCATCCACTCTGTACCAGTAGACGGACCACCATTCCCTGTGTACCATTAATGCACAACAATATTGAACATTCAAACTTTGATTGAAATATGGCATGCAGTGCTGCAATGGATGCATAAATAATACAATTTATTGCAGAATTATGAGGAAATAAAAATGTCCGCATTATATATCCCATCATGGCCGTGTCAAAATATGAATCTACGGAATTGATTAGAAATATTTTTTTTTTAAATGTTATTTTCCTATCAACCAAGTATCAGTTTTATAGACAGCGTCGTGTTACCAAGTACATCAATAACGCCGTCAGCTTGTTTATCAAGTAGCTGGTCAAACAACAGGTTTGTAATGATTCGGTGTTAGTTAACAGTCCTTACCCCGCCTGGCCAACCGTCAGCAAATCAGCGTACAGCATTATACATTGATACTCGGTAGTTAAAATCTAGAGTACATTGTATGTATACCTGTCCTAAAATATGATATCAAATATGGATATGCTTATTGTCTCTACCGATATTCGAAACGCATGTTCTTGCACGTGGGTGTGTCCTTAATCGAGTACAAATTTGTTTATAGTCGTTTTAAATGAAGCGCCCAATGTGTTGTTTGTCTGCAATCTCTGTCATTTACAACGACAATAAACATCATAACAAGACAATTCAATAACAATGTTGTTATTCTTGGAATTTCTGGGTGCATGATTGAAACTTCTCTTTTTGATAGACTAATTGGAATTTTAAGATTACTTGTAGAGCTTTACAATTTATTTATATAAAAATTGTTGGTGTTTGATTCCAATATAGGAAGATAGCAGTACTATGAAATTGCAATACCCGACTGGACTGGTAAAGAGGACATTTCTAGAATTTTTTATTTTGCGGTGGGTGTTATTCAACCCCCAAGGCATGAAATAAGCATTACAACTGTTGAATAGAAAACTCTAAATGCGTTTTGATTGGTTGACACGTTGACCTTTGACCGGGACTATTTTCTAATTATGTGGTTGAAAGCGTTTTGATTGGCTATTACTTGAAGGCCGCTTCACAAGGTCCCGGAAATGATAACGCACCACAAGTACCACATGTAGTTCGCAGTTGTTTAAGTCATATTTTTAAAACAATTCGTTTTTGTTTCGTTTTTTTTTTTTTTAATTTTTTACCTTGAAAATAATTAACTTGTATATCAGTTGTAATACATTGTAATATTTCCATATATTTCCGAAATCGTCAGTTTAGCATATTAATTAGCGACATTTCACTTTAGGTCATATCCTTACATCCCACCTGATATTGTGAAAAGAACACACAATGACACAAAAAGTTCCATTCATCATCATCATAGCTTTTCTATTGTGGTAGAAACAGGTCACACAAACTCGTGGCTGTTGTACGTTGTATGTTGTTGTTTTTTTTCATTTACCCTCGTTATTTATTTTTCCAAATTTTCAACAACAACAAAATCGCTAAAGCTCGTGTTTTTGGTAATTTTGAAAAATGACTAACGAGAGTGAAAAAAATCAAAAAAAAATCTGTTAATGTGTAAAATGTCTGGTGTCATGACCAGAGGAAAATAGCTCAGGCTAGCTGGTTGCGAGACGTTTGAGAACTCGATAATGTATTGATTTGATTCTCGACCATTTCATAGTTAAATACACAAAGATAGTTTTTGAGCACCATATGTGATAGAGGGTTAACACTCAGCCCCTCCATTGGTTGTCAATTAGTTTAATATGATTGTGTTGCATTGTCCTGATAAGATGAAGGATGGACTATACGACGTTGTATATGGACACTCGCTGTTCAGCTATTACCGTAAGTATGCTCCCTAATCGCCATGATAATGAATAAGAATGTCTTGTCAAGGTCGGTTTATCTGTTTGCTCCGTCTATAGTTACAGTTGATTAGACAAGTATGGATATATTGATATGCTATTGTCTCACTTGAAAGGATCACTAAATCCACAGTTTTAAGTGGCGAAGAAAGTTTTATACACGTGACTTGACGTCAATTTCGTTATGTTTTCATAATTTTGATCAAATCATAACATTCTATCGTCAATTTTTCCTCGTGATTCTAGTACGCGTTGGCATTGATGGGCAAACTAATTTCCCGCCATTCTGAAAACTATCCAGACGACAGCGGTCAGACCTTCACCTCCATAAGTCACGTGACATATAACATCACTACAGTCATTAGAGTTCGCCATCAGAAGATTTTTGGCGTTTTCTGCATATTTGAATCCCTGAATCATAAGTAACGACTAATATATTTGGCCAGCCGGGCATTCCGGTAACTTACAGGACAATTTTACTCGATGCCTATAACGTTCTTCAAGGTTCGCAGTTAAGATGATCTGTTTGAACTTACGCTTACGTGTTTAATAGGACGCCTGCCTTTTGCCAAGGAGAGGGTTAGGAGGTGAAAAGGTCATCTGTCCGACAACGTGGATTTTCTCCGGGTACTCCGGTGGCCTTCCAAATAAGAATCAAATCGGAACTTCAGTTTTGTTGAGAGGAGTGGTTGATATACTCTGATTTTAAATGTTTAAAAATCATTGTGAAAGAAATCAATTACTAGTATTCATTGAATAACTGGGGGAGACCCAGACAATTGTAATGTTTGTCAGTCCTATTCCCTGATCATTTTAACACATCTAATCCAGGTGACGTGTGCGTACGTTAATATTCTCGCAGTAATTTATTTTCAAAGAGCTGAAAAATCTTCAACCAGCAAGCTAGTTATACCTGCCAAATAACATCATAGTGTAAAATTTGCGGTTCATTCCATTCACGATTCAAACTTATCTTTCAGCTAAGCTACGAGGGGCTTTGTGGTTCAAAGTGATTTGTTTGTTTCCATTCCTCCCAAAATTGAATACCGAAACCATACACATAAGTGTTCTTAAGCCCCACAAGACATCACTCTGTACCACGTTCATACCACGTGAGCTGAAAATGACACCACAACAATTCCCTAGAGCTCAGCCAAACCTTTTGAACGCAAGAAAGATTCCCTTATTTCTTATAAGACGAAACCATTAAAGAACGCACCCAATCCAAAAGTTGGTCAGACACGACAAGAAGTACTTGTCCTGGAATGTGGGTCCTTGACGATTTTAATTGGCCTCATAATTGGAAACGCGTGGCAATGATTATCCAAACAATTAATCACAACAAAAACCAGTAATCCAGATTTTGTAATGTTCATGCGTAATTAGCATCGTGTACTCTTAGTAGCATACTTGTTTACGAAGCCATCTGCTATAAGTTTAATCTTGCTAGGCAGCAAAAACAAACAAAACCACGAGAACTGCATGGAGAGGACGACGATCTGACTTAAGAGCTGGCATCGAGCTTCAAATCCCGTGTATTGAACATAGAGAGTACGTGTTTTGTATCTATATCGTAATATACACGTTCTCCTATAGAAAAGGCAACGGAACACTGGTTAGACAATTGTTATGAAGAAATTAACAATGGTAAACAATGAATAAACAATGAAAGTGACTGATATGTAATTAAACAAGAGGCCCATGGGCCTTGACGGTCACCTGAGTTTCGACATATTTCAGTTAATTCAATTGACCCTTTTGGCCCCACTCATCGGTCTAAGGGGTTAGTAAGGGCCAACATGTGCATACCATAAGCTGTCATCCCATGCTGATAATGTTAACATAGTTAGAATGAATTCCAATTTCCAATAGAAATCAAACAAATGATAGTCAAAAATGTGATTTTCTTATATAAACTATAGTAAATTTTACCCCCACCCAAGGGGCAAACGTGAAACCTCGGGGTCATGAAATTCACAATTTTGGTAAAGCACCTTAGGAAGCAGTGTACAGTAAAAATGCCCAATTCTAAAAAGTATGGACATGCTGTCCTACTGTATTGTGCTACCTAATGTTTAAGACCCTTCCATCTATGAAGAGTGTTTGATTCTACCGTATCTAAGAGTAAAGAAGAAGATGTTTGAAGTTTTAGTCAATTTGACTCTTTTTGGTCCCGCCATTCAGGCCCTTGGGGGTGGGGAGCATATAATTCACAATTTTGGTCAAGATGGGCAAGGGCAACAGCAATGTGAGGGCAATAGTAGAAAAGGGTGACAGCAATGTGAGGGTAGTGGGAGGGGACAATGTATGAAAAAGAGTAACAATGGGAGAACAAAAAGCGAACAATGGGAATAGTGAAAAGGCGACTATGTGAAATGTAAAAAGGGCACATGCATTGAGGATAGCCTGAAAGGTGCACAATTGAGGGAATTAAAGGTGACCACTAGGCAGGCAAGGGGCAGTAGGGAAATGTAAAAAGGCTCACCATGTGAGGAAATGTAAAAGGCGACAATCAATGTGAGGGCAATAGAAAGTGCAACAATGTGAGGATAGTAAAAAGGTGATCTTATACAACTGTAGGTACATTTACACAAAGGGGCAAACATGTGAAATCAGTATGAAAATGCACAATTTGGAAATTAAAAGGGCACCATGTAGGAAATAGTAGAAAAAGGCCCAATGTTAGAAATAGGAAAGGTCCAACTGTAGGGCAAATAGTTAAGAGTGACCATGTGGGAATATGAAAAGGTGGACAACAATTTAGGAAATAGTAAAAGCGAAAATGGAGGGAATTAGTAGAAAATGGGACTAACATGTTGAGGACAATTAGAAGCCCACAGTGTGGGACATATAAAATACACAATTTGGTGAAATGTAGAAAGGGCACACAATGTGAGGGAAATAGTAGAAAAGGGTGACAACAATGTGAGGGAAATAGTAGAAAAGGGTGACATCAACGCTAGGGCAGGAACAGAAAAGGGCGCCAACAATGTGAGGGAAATAGTAGAAAAGGGCGACATCAATGTGAGGGAAATAGTAGAAAAGGGCGACAACAATGTGAGGGAAATAGTAGAAAAGGGTGACAACAATGTGAGGGAAATAGTAGAAAAGGGTGACATCAATGTGAGGGAAATAGTAGAAAAGGGCGACAACAATGTGAGGGAAATAGTAGAAAAGGGTGACATCAATGTGAGGGAAATAGTAGAAAAGGGCGACAACAATGTGAGGGAAATAGTAGAAAAGGCGACAACAATGTGAGGGAAATAGTAGAAAAGGACAACAATGTGAGGGAAAATAGTAGAAAAGGGCGACAACAATGTGAGGGAAATAGGAGAAAAGGACGACAACAATGTGAGGGAAATAGTAGAAAAGGGTGACATCAATGTGAGGAAAATAGTAGAAAAGGATGACATCAATGTGAGGAAAATAGTAGAAAAGGACGACAACAATGTGAGGGAAATAGTAGAAAAGGGCGCCAACAATGTGAGGGCAATAGTAGAAAAGGACGACAACAATGTGAGGGAAATAGTAGAAAAGGGTGACATCAATGTGAGGAAAATAGTAGAAAAGGGTGACATCAATGTGAGGAAAATAGTAGAAAAGGGTGACATCAACGCTAGGGCAGGAACAGAAAAGGGCGCCAACAATGTGAGGGAAATAGTAGAAAAGGGTGACATCAATTTGAGGGAAATAGTAGAAAAGGACGACAACAATGTGAGGGAAATAGTAGAAAAGGGTGACATCAATTTGAGGGAAATAGTAGAAAAGGACGACAACAATGTGAGGAAAATAGTAGAAAAGGATGACATCAATGTGAGGGAAATAGTAGAAAAGGGTGACATCAATGTGAGGGAAATAGTAGAAAAGGACGACAACAATGTGAGGGAAATAGTAGAAAAGGGCGCCAACAATGTGAGGGAAATAGTAGAAAAGGACGACAACAATGTGAGGGAAATAGTAGAAAAGGACGACAACAATGTGAAGGAAATAGTAGAAAAGGACAACAATGTGAGGGAAATAGTAGAAAAGGGCGACATCAATGTGAGGGAAATAGTAGAAAAGGGCGCCAACAATGTGAGGGAAATAGTAGAAAAGGGCGACAACAATGTGAGGGAAATAGTAGAAAAGGGCGACAACAATGTGAGGAAAATAGTAAAAAAGGGCGACAACAATGTGAGGAAAATAGTAAAAAAGGGTGACAGCACAGCGCACATTGAACAACAGTTAAACCACAGGGACACGTTACAATAATAATGTATGTATAAAATATATGGGGGTCGATATAAACATAACAATATCGACCCCCATATATTTTATACATACATTATTATTGTAACGTGTCCCTGTGGTTAAACCAGGACGAGACAGAAAAAAACCCAAAAAAACCAGCGTGTATAATACAAAAACGATGAGAATAAAATGATTTCGTCTAATTGTATTCTTTATGGCCGGAGGTATTGTTGCATTAATAAAACAGATGATACACAGACACAAAATGGATTTTCTAAAACTCAGATTTTACAATCTGTCGTAAACTGGAAGGCAAATCATTTCAAATTATACCTCAGGCGGCCGGACAAATAAAACGTCATCTATTCGGCAATAACCAGGACCAATATTGGGCGTGATTATACGATGGCGTCCCTCGGGTACAGAAAGCGGGGGATGTTACGCGAGCGCGTCCGCAAACTACACCAGGCTATTTCAGTAAAACATTAATGTAAATGTTTGTAAAGGATATATAACTTCCCATCCACCAGTCCCAGAAATATCACTCATTGCGTGGAGATCCAATATTGTAAGAGTATTAGTCCACAAAGGCTGGTTCGTGCTATACTTATTAGCTACGTGCTAATGTTAATTACCAGAGCTGCTTGAAATGGTTTTCTGTAGCTAGGGTGGTGTACTGGAATCAGGCCGTCCGTCCGTCCGTCCTTCTTTCTGTGTACATGATCCTGTCTGGGCACCCGGCTTCTACAGTTTTCAACATATTGAAACCGTGGATGTAGTCAACACACACTGAAGTTATGTACCTTTTTTTTCCGATCCGTCTATTTTCCTGACGGTTATGCTTCGAGGGCTCTTAAGCCTTACAGAAAAACTCAACGAAAAGTAACAAGTAATGTGTATAGATAGAATCTTGCTATTCTTTTTACCCTTTTTATTTTAATAAACAATGGTGTTGGGTTGATTTGATATCAGGGTGGATTGGGGAGTAGGGTCGTCCACCCTGACGACATTTCAAGTTCAATTTGCCAAAGTCATCCATCAATTTAGCTTGAAATGTATAGTTAAATAAAGCACGATAAGACTAGCACTGCATAGTGTCTCGAATGTTTCACATGATGTGTGAAGGAATCATGGCAGGAAATGTCTTAAAATATCCATTTTATTCTAAAAAAAAAAAAAAAAAGACATTTTGACTTTAATCTTTTTTTATAAATTGTAAGGGTATCATGTAGTACACTAATAGACCCGTGCCTTTTCTTTAAACACGAGGTAAATGGATTTCAAAATTTCCTGACAGAGTTGTCTCACCTTGTTTTGTGATGAGTTCGTCACTAGACTGGGAGGATTGTATATAAATCTCAGTTTGAAGGAATGTGCTGTTTTTTCAGAATAGCTCTCTAATTTAGTGGTTTTGTCGTGTCTTTCTCAATCTCGCCAATTCACATCGAAATTTCGTCATGTAGGTCCGGGTAGTTCTCTTGGAGAAACAATATTCTTGTTTCTAGTTTTGCAGGTAGGGCGTACAGTATGTCCCCATTGCATGATCGTAATAGGCGACTAAATTTATGATCTTATTATTTTCTCTCTTTCTTAACTTTCTTCTTCCTGTCTCCCTTGACACTGTCTCACTTTGGACCTTTATTTGAGCATTCGGCCCTGTGTGGAAAACTTTGGGTCGTCCCTTGGCCGAGACATACCAGAGTCTATAAGTGGTAGTTACTACTTTCTCTGTAGCTCAGCATTTCAAAGGGAAGACAACTGGTTCGCCCCTTGTCATTATAATGTGACCAGATGAGGTGTCCTGCTGGTGTCTTCGGCAGTACGCTTCAGTGAGATAGCACTATAAAGCCAACGTCAGATTCGCGCTATCACAAGGAGATAAACACACACTACACGCATGCATCTCGCACACAGGGGAGGCCGTTCTTAAACGACCATAGCTGTTGATAAAGACGTTAAACACACAAGAATAATTTTTCTCCGCCTATGCATATCATTGTATTTATTGTTCAACTTAAAAAAAATGTTGCTGCAATACATTTCTCGAAATATGAACAGTGGTAATTTAAGGTCAACCTCAGCTAATCGGAAAATGTTAGCGTTAAATTAGGTGAAATTCAAAATCTTAAATGTGTGTAAGAGATACACATGCATAGATGAAAGTTTAATCAAGGTTTGGTTATGAAAGCACAATTACTTTATGAGAAAGTAAACTCAACCCCCAGCTAAACGGAAAACTTTAGCATGGCCAAATGTGATTAACCAAATATTATTAACATTAATTTGTTGTTAAAATTCTTAATCTGAAATGTGCTATGGGATATTTACATATAGATATAATTATACTTCAGTGCCATTATGATAAAATTTCTCGCTGTATCGAACTTTTTGCTTGGTCCCGAATTTTCTCACTATATAACGCTACTAACGAACCTATGTATGATTTGAATGTTTATAAATCGAAGTTTTCGATGTATCGAACTTTTTTCATGGCCTGTTAGCTATAGTATAGGTAATTGACATCTCAGGATTATAGCTTATTTAATTCAAAGTTTAACAGTAATGTTGACGCCGCTGCCGGAAATTTCATCAGTGAAATGACGTCACAGTGGACACGTGTGAATGTAGTATTCACCCCCCCCCCCCCCCCCCCCCTTGAAAGTCCGACATAATATTATGTTTTTGTTTTCAGAGTATCAATCAGAGAAATATGAAATTAAAATCTCGTCAATAGCCAAAGGAACAACTTTGAGATCAATTTAACGGTCGGAAAGGTGCAGTGGAACAAGTGCAATCAATGATTGCGAAAGCTCACCGGCGGCAGCAATCACACTATGCATTCATTTTTTATGTATTCATAAGCATGTCATTTTGAAATTGTACGTCACGTAATATCACTCCTAGATGTATAACTCAAACAAGAGATCCCAGAGGGCGCCCACCACTGAATGATCTTTATAGGTTCCATGTCAGATTGATCTTCTCTCTACTTTTACCTTCGTCTTACTAATCTGTGTTAATTGAGAAACATCTCTCCAGTACTTTTCAAACACGGGAAACCTATGTATGAAATTTCAGATTTAGTGATAATGGCTGTCTGTCGGCCATGTTGTTTTTAGATTGATTCCAAAATACAATATGAGGGACCAAGGGGGACCTACATATTAAATTTCAGAAAGATCCCTTCAGTACTTTCTGAGAAATAGTGATTAACAAACTTCAATTGTCAAAATCCAAGATGGCTGTCTGTCGGTCATCTTGTTTTCCGACTGGTCCCAGAAATGCAATATGCATAACTAGGCACCAAGGGCAACATACACATAAAATTTTAGAAAGATCCATTCAGTACTTTATGATAAATAGCGATAAAAAGAATTATTTACAGACAGAGGGACGAACCACGGACGCAAGGTGATTTGCATCTTCGCTAGCCAAGGCTTCTGATTACGTTACACTACACGAACCCTTGGCGGATATAGTCGTGTTCAAACCGTCGCGCCCTGGAATCCCAGGGCACCCAATCAAATCGCGTTTTACGTTCAGGCTTGGTTTCGCAGTAAACAAAAATTGCGGCACCCAGTACAGAGCTACAATGTCGACTATGTCATGGCATTTTACCTATATACAGAGACACACAATCTTTAGGGAAACATTCGCAGTGTTTGATCAATCTATTTAAGTCATTGATCACATATCTCATCAAAATGACACAAGCCTCCATGTGTGTTTGTAAACATCTCAGATGAAGTAAATCGGTAACGCTCGTTTTGATTGGTCGAAAATTTCATGCGTAAAGAGTGGTAATTTTGAATCTCCGCTAGAGGGCCAGAACTGACGCCTATATCTGCCAAGGGTTCGTGGAGTGTAACGTAATCAGAAGCCTTGGCTAGCGAAGATGGGTGATTTGAATAGCCCACCATCTGATGATGGTGTGTTAAAAAGAAGGGTGTGGACTTACAAGCTTTCCAAAACTTACCCCCAAAAAACCGGGTTTTGGTGCAAAAAAAAAAAAATAAGTCAAAATGGCACAAGAGATCCCAGAGGGCCCACCATTAAATGATCTAGATAGGTTCCATGTCAGATTGATCTTCTCTCTATTTTCCACTTCCTCTTACTATCTGCATAAATATTTCGACCAAGGGGATCCTACATATTAAATTTTATTAAGATCCCTTCAGTACTTTCTGAAAAATAGTGATAACAAACTTCAATTGTTAAAATCCAAGATGGCTGCCTGTCGGCCATGTTGTTTTCCGACTGGTCCCCAAGATGAAATATGCATAACTAAGGACCAAGGGGAACCTACATATGAAATTTGAGAAAGATCCCTTCAGCACTTTCTGAGAATCGGCGATAACAAGAATTGTTAACAGAGGGACGGAGGGCGATTTAAATAGCCCACCATCTGATGATGGGCTAAAAATGCCCAAAAAATCACATTTTTTCTGCATGATTTTGCCATCACATCACTCCTGGACCTCTGATGAATGTATAAACCAAATGAGAAGGGTATGAGATGCATAATTTTGGACGTACCCCCAAAACTTTAAAGTGAGTTTTGGTGCTAAAAAAGTTGTCAGTCCACAAAATGGTAAAATGGGGAATTTTTTTTTTCTTTTTTTCTGCATTATTTTGCTATAACATCACTCCTAGACCTGTAATGAATGCATATATTTTTGGACTTACAAGCTTTCCTGGGGGTACACTTGCCAACAGGAAATCTTGTGTTTCTATTTGTTTTCAATAACAACATCTGGACAATCAAATGTTTTGAATTTGAATTATTTATTAATTATATTTAACCCTTCTAACTATTTGGCAATACTGCCACTACAACATTTTGGACAAAGATACTTATGATCACATGCTCAAAACATTATCATTCAATGTTAATCATTATACAGGATTTAAAATTCTGATATATATAAATATGCTACATAAACTTACAGTTACTGTGAGGAAAATTGACTTTATATTAAAAAGTAAATTTACAAGTAAAAGAACTTTGAATAACATGAATACATTGAAACTCCTCGACCTGATTTTGTATATTCCATTTTCAAAAGAAAACAAAATTATAATCTTCCAACAAACAAATTCTTACAGGAAGTTGCTATTTCTGTGACAGAAGAAGCATAACAATATCATTACAATACATTAATACAACAGCATGAACGTTTATAAACAATTCCATAACGGATCAAAACTCGATTCTGAAATGCTTAACATAGATTTTGCTGCCAACAAATAAGATTGGAAAATTGCACATATTTAATAATGAAACATGATCTTTTTCTTTTTACAATGAAATGGTAAACATTATAATTTAACAGATTGTTCTCTAAAAAGAACAAAATCAATTAATTTACAATTTTGAAATTAATTGCATGCAGGTAATTATTGATTGTTTTTGTTCTTTCCTTAACAATGTCTCAGAATATTCTTGACATCAATTTAACAGGTCACATTTCCATCTATGCAGGACAAGATTGGCGGAGCATCATTGTCTGTATTTACAATCTCCAGCTCCGGGTTAAAAGCAACATTGACACTGATGAGATCCCTGTAAAAGGCGCCATCATTGTCGCCGCCTCCAAACACCAACACCTCGTCTTGATCGTCGTTGTCATGGGAGTAAGGTAGACAGACTGCCTGGTGACCAGCTCGGGCGATTGGTTTGGGATCCAGACGGATTCTCATCCAAGTCAGAGAATCTACAAAAGGAAAGCTCCATTAATACTTTAAGCCTAGAGCGACCAACATCAATAAAGCCCAGTATTCTGGCAATGAGTAACAGTGGGCTAAAACATTTTACCAGGAGTGAGATTAGCTCGACACACGGAAATAGCGATAACAAACTTCAATTGTCAAAATCCAAGATGTCTGCCTGTCGGCCATGTTGTTTTCCGGTTGGTCTCAAAATGCAATATGCATAACTAGGCACCAAGAGGAAACTACATACGAAATTTGAGAAAGATCCCTTCAGTGCTTTCTGAGAAATAGCGATAACAAACTTCAATTGTCAAAAGCCAAGATGGCTGCCGGTCGGCCATGTTGTTTTCCGATTGGTCTCAAAATGCAATATGCATAACTAGGCACCAAGAGGAAACTACATACGAAATTTGAGAAAGATCCCTTCAGTGCTTTCTGAGAAATAGCGATAACAAACTTCAATTGTCAAAATCCAAGATGGCTGCCGGTTGGCCATGTTGTTTTCCGATTGGTCTCAAAATGCAATATGCATAACTAGGCACCAAGAGAAACCTATATATGAAATTTGAGAAAGATCCCTTCAGTACTTTCTGAGAAATAGCGATAACAAGAATTGTTTACGGATGGACGGAGGGACGGACCACGGATGCAGGGCGATTTGAATAGCCCACCATCTGATGATGGTGGGCTAAAAATGTAACGAACGAGTCTGAAATCAGACAATAACAGAAATTTCTCATGTCTGTTTTACATAGTGTATACATCCGCAAAACCAGTAAAGCTATAGAGGACAACCGTGTCCTCAGTTTTCCTGGGTGAAGCAATGTGTTCCACGCCCTCACCGGTGGAGGACATGGATTTCTCTGTGATGGTCTAAAACCACAACTTCACTTCTCTGAAGCTGTGAGAAACGGACTATCACCTGTGAGGAGCATAACATTTTCTTCAGTGAACTTCCCCCCTAAAATGTATGAATATACGATATTTGTCCCCCCCCCCCCCCCCCCCTATCTAACATTTAAATGATCCGGAACGTACCAAGACAGAAGACATGAGTGTCATCTAAAGCCAAGTTGCCATCATAGCCTCCATGAATAAGGATTCGGTTTCCAGTCAGTGCACTGGAAGCATGCCAACTGAAAATACAAACATTTTAATATGACCATGATGTGTCAGTGTATATTAAACTGTTCAGAGTTATTGGACTGAAAAGAACATTTCTTATATTCTCTTTTTTCTTACGAAAACTTAAGGATATTGATACCAAGCTGATACTACCAGAAAAACCAACTATATGAACATACCTGCGTGGATTAGGTGGGGTGCCTGATACCTTGGGTTGAGACCATTCCACCATACCTAAAACAGAAAATATTGATGACATGATATCTGTTTATATGCAGCAACTGATAACTTAAATCTCTACTCAAGAGTCTGTGGCTAAAAAGTTAAACAAGCTGCACAAGGATGTGCTTATACCAAAGTTTCCATTGTTAACAATATTGTGAAATATGAAGATGAGAAAACATTTAAACCTTTCAATATTTGTTCACATATTTCTTTACACAAGTATTCTTTGAAAACTTTTGTTGTATCATGAAAGAATTACACTAAGAAATACAGTTTAAATTGTTTGCTGTGGGGAATGATTGAATAATCGATTCACTCTGTAGAAATCCATCATAAGCTGCCCACAATCATCTAAATGTAACATAAGAATTACAGAAACAAGGACGTCATATCCTTGTGTAAAATTTTCACCGATCTATCTACTCTCTATAAAAATATTAATAGTTTGATTTGGTTTTATTTTAACATCCTATTCACAGCAATGGTCATTTAAGGAGGTCTTCCAGTGTACGCCAAATGAGCATGGAACTGATGTCGACATTAAAGTTTTATCTCACTGAAATTTACTGTCAAAGCAGAAGACCCAACCAGGTCACATTATACTGACAATTGGTGGACCAGTTATTTCACCCCTGTAATGTGAAAGTAGAAGCTACCATTTTTTAAAGACACTAGCCGACTTTCTCACAGGGGCCAATGCCCTTGCCATAGGCCAAGAATTAGGGAAAATACTAAGAAGCAGTAATATACATACTGAGGTCAAGGATGTGAAGGTCGTTGTAAACATAAGGAGCATCCCAGCCTCCAAATACCACTAGCTGGTCCTTCATCAGGGTGGCTGAGTGACTGAAAACATTGAAAGCAGTTATAAGAGTATCCACAAAGTATATGTGTCACCAAGAACTGATGTATTCAAAATGGCTTGAAATTACTATCAATCATCACTTAGTGGGGGGTATACTGAAAACATACATATTTTAGCTAATTGTCTTGAAGAATTTCACTGAATTATGATTTTACATTATATATGTGCTTTTCCTACAAATGTGCTAAGGGCTATTCCATTAAAATATCTACCTGACCGCAGGATTCCACATTATATCACTTCTATCCATGGTTGGATTGCCTTCCTTTTACTTCTATGTAATTTATTTTAAAAATTTTATAGGTGGTACCCCTTAACCAAACCTGGAGTTGGATAGATGTTTTACTGCAAAAGCCCTAACTCTTCATTGCACTGATTTGTTATAATTTGGAAATGCACTAAAATTGAATACACCAAAATTAATATGTTGACAGTATATGAATAACCTACCTATTTTGTGGAATTATTGCATTAATATAGTTTCAGGCAGAACTGAGTAAAAGAAAAGTATTTTTCCATGTCTCCTCTAAATCTCAGTAAATCTTTTTGAGTTTTCAGGCTGGAGACTCGTCATGTACACGACTAATTGGTCATATTCAGGTGTAAAAATCAGATTAAATTCACAAATCAGATTGATATTTACTGATAACATATCTATTCCATAGTACAATGCTAAAATACCACACCTGTTAAATTTTCACAGGCATATTGATAGTTTAGTAATTTTGATATTAAACATTTCATTTTTAACCTTATGCTTCATCATAAGCAATATTTTGCTACACAATTAGCAATACTGAAAGTTATTTTCCTTTTGACGAGAAAGTACATCAACAAAGATGAGTTGACTTACCCAGATCTGGCGATGGGTTTGTCTCCCTTAATGATTGGTGAATACCAACTCTCCATGACAGGTGAGAAGATGTGTACATCATTACTGCAGCCATCGGGCTGGGGGTCTGGTCGAGGGTACACTCCACCAAAGATCCATAGCTCGTTACGATACAGTGTTGCACTGTGGTACGCTCGTGTTGGGGCTTTCCCAGATACCTGACAATAAAACATAGACATCATGAATAGATACGACTTATTTCTTGTAGAGTTGCCTCCCCTCATCCCAGTACTGTGGTCGGGCTGCATGCAGTTAGTCTAGACCAGCCTCTTCATATTCCCAGAGCTTTTTCTCATTGGTATCTTATGGGGCCTTTTTTACTCATTTTTGGAGTGAAAAAACTCACAATAATTTTCTCATTGGTCAAAAATGCAGTGTCCATTAAAAGCATCTGGCAAAAGTAACTGTAAACATGTAATTTTTCAAACCTAAACTGCTAATTTTCCCCACTTTCTTTATTTTTTATTGCTGTTTATAATTTGACCTGACCATAATAAAGGGATGACACAGCAAGTTAATATTCAGGCGGCTATTTTCTAAGATTCAGGTGGCTATTTTCTAAGATGAACCACCACTTTTAAACCTTAGTAAGAACGCTGAAAATTATTTTTCAGATTTGTTGAGCTATGAATCAAGTTTCAAATCAAAACTAGTCTTTATCCCATAACCTGAAAATATCTGGAATTTACCTTAAGCTGCTGCCATTTCCATTCATCAATGTCTAACATATGTACATCGTGGAACCATTTGAGGTTTTTGGACCCTCCGTACACGTATATACAATTGACCATGGGATCATAGGAGGCTGTGTGGCCCATCCTGTACTCTGGCTTCTGGGTCTCAGACTTCAGTTCTGGGCATCGCCACTTCCTCGTCACTGAAATATACAAGTCAAAACATTTCTTAACAAATTGATTACTCACTTTTTTGGTCAGTAAGTTTATTTGTTAATTATTTGGACTTTATATGCAGTGCCAGAAAGTTGTGATCTGTTGTTAAAAAGTCGATAAAATTCTAAATATGTATTTTATACAGAAAATTTGGAGGCTTAGGATTTGCAGTATTTTACTTTCCTTCTTGATTTCTAAGGTATATGACCTGAGTCCTTACAGTCATTTGTTTATAAATACATCTCTGACTTACCTGGATCAAGTGTCCAGACTGAATCTTTGCTGAGTTGTTGCCGTTCACCTTGTCCTCCAACAAGTACAGCCATCTTCTTTTCATGTACCATACACAAGCTGTGTCCCCATCGACTGCTTGGGTTTGGTCCAACTGTGGAAAAAGGAAGGGTGAATTGGTTCACATGTTTAGTAGAAAGATTTAATTTGTTGAATAAATATTGGTAAGAAGGCAATAAGAGAGTACTAATGACCGGGCCCTAATGTGCCACAATATACTATGTCAGTATGAGAAAAATTGAAACACGAGACAAAAACTTGTAATATATGTTTAACATAATTATTCATAGTAGTACTGTGCAAAATCTTAGAGGAATTGAAGAAGAAATAGAAAAGATCTAGCATATTCTACAAAAGCCCATATTTGGCTATTAAAGGGGCATTACTCTGGTGAAAATAATTGTAAAATCCCCCAAAATGAACTTGTTTGAGCTATTAGGCTACAGAATATTTGTAATAAGTTTCATTATATTCTGTTGATAAATAAAGTTAAGAGAATGCTATCAAGAAATGCTAATGAACGGGCCTTCTTCTGGAAAATATACATTGCTGTTATGCAAAAAGTTGAACGAGCCCAAAACCTGTTTTATATGTTAAACATAATTGCTTCTGGTTGTACTGTGCAAAATCTTAAGAGGAATAGAAGAAAAAAAAAGAAAACTTCTAGCATTTTCTGCACAAGGCCCATATTTGGCAAATAAAAGGGGCATAACTCTAGAAAAAACAATCGTGGAATTCTGTAAAATGAACTCGTTCGAGCTATTGGGCTATAGAATATGTGTAGCAAGTTCATCAAAATCTGTTGATAAATAAAGGTGAGAGAGTGCTAACAAGGAAAAGTCAAAGGACGGACAGACAGAGCAGGGTATACCATAACACGACCCGCCGTTGAAGGGCGTATAAAAACTGTTTATGATTTAGTAAAAACAGTTTTTGGTGTGGTTGTTTATGAGATTGACCAGGGGTTTTTATTATGTATACATCCGCAAAACCAGTAAAGCTATAAAGGACAACCGTGTCCTCAGTTTTCCTGGGTGAAGCAATGTATTCCACACCCTCACCGGTGGAGGACATGGATTTCTCTGTGATGGTCTAAAACCACAACTTCACTTCTCTGAAGCTGTGAGAAACGGACTATCAGAGATCAGAATGGTACTAGGTAGTCTGACAGATTGTGTCTCGAAACGGAACTCACATAAATTAAGATCTAGACCATTCTCGTGGAGCCGAGGGTCACAAGTAAAAACTTTCCACAGCTTTTTCTTCAGTTTCATATTTTTAAGAGATAAATATCAGCTAAATTATGTGCTAATATGATAAAAGTAGTCATGAATTAATATAAATCTACCAAATTAACTTTTTGGATAATGATTTCAAACATAGAAAATCTGGCCACAGTATCATCAATATTCCTTTCACAGAAAGCATTACACTTCAAAATAAATTTCTAAGATTTTTTCTTTCATACAATAATGCCGACCTATGGAAAATTTTAAGCTAACTTATTTCTTGTAAGGAAAATTGATAAATAATATGTTTTGTAATTCGTACCTCTGCTTGTCACATCTTTACAGAATGATAGAGTGACTTTGGTGAGGTTAGGAGGCTGGCGATGGATGATCTTCTTTTCTAACTCGTCCGACTTGGATGGGGTATTTTTCTTCGTAGTGATGTTTTCTTTGTCAGATTTCTCCTCTGATGACGATTCATTTTCCAACTTGAGTTTCAAACCTCGGACCCGAGTATTTTTACGCTGTTTCTTAGAGGATGGACCGGTTGGTGTCTTCTCTCCTTTTCCCGTGCTTGACCTTCTTTTTTGTTTGGTTGGCTTGATTGGTTCAGTCTTCTTTTCAACAATCTGAAAATGAAAAATGTTTGGCCAAAATAAAAATATAGTTGATTTGGCATAAACTGCCCGACCCAGAAAAAATGTGCCGACTCAAAAAATTAAGGTGAAAAATAAAACATTGTTTTTTAATGATTTGACCGCTGTGGATATTTATGTCTGGAAGTTGCTGTGTAGGTTTGATCTCCCAAACCCAAATAAGGTTAGTGTGTATTTCTTTTAAGAACAAAAAATAGATAATGATTTCTATATTCTGGTTTGTTTTCCTATTAAGCTGAAAACCTGTTTTCAGAACTGAATAAAAAAAAAAAAATTCCAGCCCTACCTACCTACCCACATGTACACCCCCCTGGTCAGGTTACAGCAAACCAAGATACTTATAGAAACAGTAGAGATGTATGTTGTCCAGGATCTAGAATAAAAGATTGCTTTCCTCCCCACCCAACCACAATATCCCCCCCTCTCAAAATGTTTCATTGTGATTTTGCAGACAAAAAATATCTAATCAGTTCTGTTTTCGAAGACGATATCTGTTAATCTTTCTAATTATTATGACAAGTTTTCATTGATTTCTCTGTTTTGTTGAAATGCCTTTATATAATACAATTCATATGTTATGTCTTAGTTTAGGAAGGGAAATCAATAATTATGTTACCTTTGAAAAAGAAAATATTTCTTTATCTACCTAATACCTATCTATCACCTTCTAGCACAGGTCGTTAAAGAGGAAACAAACACAAGAATTGAAGATGTCACCTTTACCACCAGCACAAGTTTTTTTGGGGGTTTTTAAACTTTTTGTTTCTATTAAAGTTCTACATTGCAATGAAAATAATGCTGATATACCTGTGGTGTTTTCTCTGTCTTTTCTTGTTCGCTCTTCTTTGATGCTTTTGTCTTGACAACGGCTGGTGCTGTGTGCATCTCTTCGTCACTGGAGGACTTTGTAACCCCGTGGATCTCCAATACTAGCTTTGCCATACCATTCTCAGCGGTTGATACCATACTCTCTGGTAAGCTACTACAGCCTCTCTCCCAACACAGGGCTCTGATGACAGACAAAATGTTGATCTTATGATTAATGCATGTGACATTGTATTCAACATTTAAAACTGGCGAATGTAAAATTAAGGTTCATAAAATACAGCAATAAGATATTACAAAGCTTTGTTGAATTTCTTGTCCTAATTTGAGACATTCTTTAAAATTATGAATTTCTTGTCCTAATTTGAGACATTCTTTAAAATTAAACAAGAGGCCCATGGGGCCTGTATCGCTCACCTGGTTGGATTAGACCAAATGTCAAAATAATGTTCATATTCAATTTGTTTTATTTGTAAATCTCTAACAATGCTATATATGGTTATAGTGTGGGAATCCGAACTGCTTTAAAGATTAATGAAGTCCAGACTCTCTAAGGTCTGAAAAACCTCAAGAATTGTTTTTAGAACGTGCATTCATAACTTTATGACTAGTAGCGATTTAAAGGAAGAACTCTATTTCCCCTATTGGGCCCCGCCCCTTTGGCCCCTTTGGGGTCAGAGCCACCATTTATGCAAAATCTGTTCCCCTTCCCCCAAGGATGTTTATGACCAAATTGGGTTCAAATCCATTCATAACTGTATGACTAGTAGCGATTTAAAGGAATTACCTCTATTTCCCCTATTGGGCCCCGTCCCTTTGGGGTCAGAGCCACCATTTATGCAAAATCTGTTCCCCTTCCCCCAAGGATGTTTATGACCAAATTGGGTTCAAATCCATTCATAACTTAATGACTAGTAGCGATTTAAAGGAATTACCTCTATTTCCTCTATTGGGCCCCGCCCCTTTGGGGTCAGAGCCACCATTTATGCAAAATCTGTTCCCCTTCCCCCAAGGATGTTTATGACCAAATTGGGTTCAAATCCATTCATAACTGTATGACTAGTAGCGATTTAAAGGAATTACCTCTATTTCCCCTATTGGGCCCCACCCCTTTGGGGTCAGAGCCACCATTTATGCAAAATCTGTTCCCCTTCCCTCAAGGATGTTTCTGACCAAATTGGGTTTAAATCCATTCATAACTTAATGACTAGTAGCGATTCAAAGGAATAACTCTATTTCCCCTATTGGGCCCCGCCCCTTTGGCCCCTTTGGGGTCAGAGCCACCATTTATGCAAAATCTGTTCCCCTTCCCTCAAGGATGTTTCTGACCAAATTAAGTTCAAATCCATTCATAACTTAATGACTAGTAGCGATTTAAAAGAATTGCCTCAATTTCCCCTATTGGGCCCCGCCCCTCAGGCCCCTCTGCGGTCAGAGCCACCATTTATGCAAAATCTGTTCCCCTTCCCCCAAGGATGTTTCTGACCAAATTGGGTTCAAATCCATTCATAACTTTATGACTAGTAGCGATTTAAAGGAAGAACTCTATTTCCCCTATTGGGCCCCGCCCCTTTGGCCCCTTTGGGGTCAGAGCCACCATTTATGCAAAATCTGTTCCCCTTCCCCCAAGGATGTTTCTGACCAAATTGGGTTCAAATCCATTCATAACTTTATGACTAGTAGCGATTTAAAGGAATAACTCTATTTCCCCTATTGGGCCCCGCCCCTTTGGCCCCTTTGGGGTCAGAGCCACCATTTATGCAAAATCTGTTCCCCTTCCCTCAAAGATGTTTCTGACCAAATTAAGTTCAAATTTATTCATAACTTTATGACTAGTAGCGATTTAAAGGAATTGCCTCAATTTCCCCTATTGGGCCCCGCCCCTCAGGCCCCTCTGGGGTCAGAGCCACCATTTATGCAAAATCTGTTCCCCTTCCCCCAAGGATGTTTCTGACCAAATTGGGTTCAAATCCATTCATAACGTTATGACTAGTAGCGATTTAAAGGAATAACTCTATTTCCCCTATTGGGCCCCGCCCCTTTGGCCCCTTTGGGGTCAGAGCCACCATTTATGCAAAATCTGTTCCCCTTCCCTCAAGGATGTTTCTGACCAAATTAAGTTCAAATTTATTCATAACTTTATGACTAGTAGCGATTTAAAGGAATTGCCTCAATTTCCCCTATTGGGCCCCGCCCCTCAGGCCCCTCTGGGGTCAGAGCCACCATTTATGAAAAATCTGTTCCCCTTCCCCCGAGGATGTTTCTGACCAAATTGGGTTCAAATCCATTCATAACTTTATGACTAGTAGCGATTTAAAAGAATTTCCTCTATTTCCCCTATTGGGCCCCGCCCCTTTGGCCCCTTGGGGGTCAGAGTCACCATTTATGCAAAATCTGTTCCACTTCCCCCAAGAATGTTTCTGGCCAAATTTGGTCAAAATCCAATAAGAACTTTTTGACTAGTAGCGATTTGAAGCAAATGTTGACGGACGGACGGACGGACGACGGACGACGGACGCTGCGCCATGACATAAGCTCACCGGACCTTCGGTCCAGGTGAGCTAAAAAAACCAAACAACAAACTGATTACATAAATAAATACCCTACTAAATAAATTGGGGAAACCGCCAACTTGTGTTTAATACGCAACCTCGAGTATTATACACCAGCTTTGGAGTATAGATTTATTACTAAAATAGCCAAAATCACTTAAACAGTAAATTCTGCAATATATCATTTAATATTGCATTAATTATTACATAATAAATAATATTTTAATAAAAGATGTTACTGAAAGTATTGTCTTTGAAACTTTGTGTTACTCTACTGGAAGTAGTACATAAATAAGTTTTTTTTTTTTTTTTTTTTTTTGCATTTGTGTGATGTTTCATGACCAAATTAATGCTACTTGGACAACTTTTCTTTTTATAGTTATGTTTAAAGTAATTTTGGCCATTTTAAGTAACAAAGCTCACCTAAATTGGTATATAATATGCAAGTTAGTGGTGTCCCCCTACATGTTCATTCATAGGACCCAGATGTTTTCGGTGGCTTGGTTTAAAAGTTACAATTAGATTAAATACTGATCAGGATCCTTTGACATACTTCAAATATTTCATTTCAGGGATCAATCTTGATATTTTTTACTACCGTTTATTGGAAGTTTCCCCCTCAGGATTTGTTCCATTTCCCCCCTCAGGACTTCTGTTAGCTTCCCTGAAATATTGTATTTTCCCTTATTTTTATGGCAATAATATTCCCAACTACTCCAGATTTGCTTTCCTAATTAACCATTTGCTGTTTTTTCTTGGAAAATGTGAAAAACTGAAACTTTGTGAGGTTAAATTTCCCCTTTTCATTTATGGTCCAAAAAGGGTAATTCCCATAAATTCTAGATTAATCCCTGCATTTATATATATAGAATTGGAAAATAGTTTCTCTTCATTTTCAATTTACCTATTCTTTTCACTGAGTGTGCCCAGTGTCAAAATGTCATCTTTGTATTGAAACATGGCTTCGATTGACACATCTCCATCACCATCAGGGAATTTTCCCAAACAGAAAACAACCATTTGATCAGGCAATGGAACTGAACAGTACTGGTAGAACCCGCCATCACTTGTTCTGAAACAATAAAGATAATATCAACTGTAAAACTGTTAAAAATTGTGATTTTTGCCACGAGTTTCATTTAATTTGTGGAATTTATATCTACTGCGTAAATTATCTAATATTGCTTTGAATTATTATGTAAATTAATTAAGCATGGGTATAATTTCTCATTGACTAAAAATTGTGTCTTGGACTCTCTGTACATCTGGTATATCAAGCCAAATGACAAATATTGGTCCAACAATTTGAACAATATGCACTTTCTTCATGTTTTGGGTTAAAGACATGTGAACAGCAGGGAATATAAATAATAATTTGCTGGGCTAATTGTTTTCCTAAGATTTCCATTATTTTTTGTGACTCGTGTCATGGTTTTTCAGTGGAATTCACTGAAAGTTTGAATGACCACAGCAGTATATACTGTGGTACCTCTGAAAACTTTAGAAAATTTGTTCAGAATTTGCATGAAAAAAAAAATCATTCAGATATATACAACACTAGTCTTGTTTTGAACTTGTAAATGTTAGATAATCAGTTAAAAGGTTCCCATTCACTTTCAAAGCAGAGAATGGTATCAATACATTTTCTCATGAATTGAACATTTTAAAAGTTAGTTTATTTATAACCCTATATAATATAATCATAGTTTATTTAAACATAAACGCAGACAGTTTACAGGAAAATTTGCAATTATACAAAAAGCTTTGCTGAAAATAAAGTAGTGTCATCTAAAAACTCTCCAAAACTATTTATTATGTTTTGTGTAGAACTTCGTCGTTCTAACAAATCAATCGAAGATGGTATCGGGTACCGGTGCGTGCGTGTGTTCGGGGATGGTGAGAGGTCTCCATTCTCGAGAAACAATCACGGTGTCCGTGTTCTGGTGGACACATAATAAACCCGTTTAATTTTATAGTGGTAGCATTACATGCATACATCTAAACAGACCTGCAGCTGTAAATACAGACCAAGAAAGTCTTTATCAAAACTTGCAACATAAAATTACTAGGTCCGTCATTATTTCATAAAAGAAAAAATATGGTTCATAGTCCAAACGCGTGTAGAAATTCTACAAAATTAAACAAAAGCGACCGTTTTTTTCTAGGATGGTTAATTATATGGACTTATTCAGAATAAAATGTTGCTTTTATCAATTTTCATAACTAATTTAAATCGTACTTCTTGTTTTCCAAATAAAATATATTTCTACATGATCAGCATTGTGTTGTACTGTTAGGTAACACGATACTCAGCTGAACTTGCTAAAAACTTAACTTTCTTAGATGATGCATACTTACCTAAGTTGATTTGGGGGTTCTTGTATACTGCTTAAGCTATAAATCTTGAGATCTGCCATTTTTTTCGGCAAACTTCTTTCTTTGCCTTATTTGTCTACATTAGCGCCCTTTTGGTGATTGTCAACAAACCCTCCTCTCCTCATAAATGGCGCTAAATCTAATACAGTGAATGCGCGCGCAGTATACTACATCCTATAGTCATTTTCAAAAAAGTCCTGAAATGTTAGAAAATAACACAATGATCCACATTATAATTACTGCTAGGGATTAAACAAACTGTAAAGAAAATTGTACAGTAATAATTCACAAAATAATACATGAAATGGTTTTTGCATCAAATATAAGTTGTGAAACTGGAATAATTCACGATAAACAGTGTTTACCTGAACTAGCACCCCTTATATTTTAGCCACCCATGCGAATATTAAGGATACTGGGTCCCCTTTATTAAGAGTCAAGAAGTTATACTTAAAGTTACCTATAAGAATAACAAAGTAACATCAGAGACATATATATGTATATGTGTCTATATGTATATACAAAAATGTATATCTCTGGCACAGGTGGTCTTAATTGGCTTGGGTTAACTATTAATATATAGTGATACATAGACAAACTTCCAAAGTCAGCCCACCCTGTCTTGTCTTATCTTGAGTGTCGTTCTCTCCTTTCCATTCAGGAGCTGTCCAAGTGAATTTCTGGAGAATCAGTAGTTTTCTTAAAAGCCATCCTGGCATATCATTATTCCCATATAGGAGAATAGAATACAATCATTCCCATCAGTCAGTGGAAGGGGCTAAACTGGAGATATATATTTTTTTTTTATTTTTCAAGATTTTTTTCATAAATACAAAACATTTGAAACATATATGCACACACATTCTCACACTTACACCCACAGTAACTATAATCCTTACTTATGATTCAATATCATCATCATCATCATCATCATCATCATCATCATCATCATCATCATCATCATCATCCTCATCATCATCGATTCATCATCATCAGCATCATATCAGCATCATCATCATCAGCATCATATCATCATCATCATCATCATACTCCTCCTCATCATCATCGATTCATCATCATCATCATCATCACCCTCATCACCATCATCATCAAAAGAATCACGCTTAATCATCATCATCATCTATCATGATATCATCATCCATACTTAACATCATCGTCCTTATCATCACACAAAAAACATCATCTCCATCACGATCATTTTAAGCTAACATCTATACAGACATCATTCTTGTCATCATCCTATTAAGAGAAATTATCCTTTTCACCGTAATTATCATCATTTACATCATCTTACATTCATCATTCGATCACAACAATTGAGTATCATCATCATCTTTACATTTTATTATCAAGTTCATTTTCATCATCATATGATGTGGAGTTAATCATAAAGAACTTGAACCACAAGCCTCACATCTACTTACATCATTTACATATTAACAAACATACATAACCTAAACTAAATTTATACAGAGTGAGAGAAAAGCAGACAGACGCACCAACACACAGACACACAGACAAGACAAACAGACAGACACACACATAGACACAGACAGACGCACCATTACACAGACAGACAGACAGACAGACAGACAGACACACAGACACACACACACACACGCACACACACACACACACCATCACACAGACAAGACAAACAGACACACGCACAGACAGACGCATACTCGGACACACCATCACACAGAGAACGCACACACATAGACAGACAAACACGACAGAAGCATGGGAGACAATTTCTTTAAAAAGTATTTGAAAGGAGCTAAACTGGAGATAATGACATCACTGTATGAATTAATGGGCTTACTTTTCACATTTGTATTATCAAAGTTTCTCTATTGCCGGTGGTAGACTAATTTTCTAGTAAGACTTTATTTTTTCCTTGTAAATGATATATATTGTGTGGCACATTGAATACTAACTTGCCTTTCACCTAATTATCAGCTTAGGCGACCCAGGTTCGATTTCCAGTTCGGACGCATCTATAGAAGTGCTCGTGACCTGTCCGACCACGTGGTATTTGCCGTACTCCGGTTTCATTCCACAGTAAAAAAATCTCGCCCGCGTCCATCCGGGCCACTAAAACGTTTTCAAAAGGGTAAAAGGAACATCGTATTCTACATTCTTATTTTGTGGTTTAGTTATACCGTGCAAACTACCTTAATCATCATATAACCGGAATTATATTTGAAGCATAGAATTTGCCACGACACCGCCTAGACTGCATACAGTACACAGCCGTGTTTGACTCAAGACTGGTTATTGCAAATTGTCAGCATATTTAGCTGATCAACATGGTCGTAGACGTACACGTAGAGTATTGGTATGTATTTTGAGTTGTTTCCTACTATTGTTTGTAATATTTGATTATTAACTTTTAATTTAGTCTGATATGTATATATATGTTGGGACCAGAATGAATGGTGTATCATGCACAGGTATGTGTGTTAAATCACTGTGGCATATCATTTCTGATGAAAAGACCATGTTTGTATATATATGAAATAATATCTCGGAAGGCAGAGGCAACAAGTCTGATTGAAATATTTTTAAAAAGCCCCAGTAAACATAACTTAAGAATGGTGAGATCCGGGGGGATCCGGCATTAGTGCAACTAGCCTTGTTAGCTTGATCTCAAACACGGACCCTGAAAATGTGTAATATATAATATTGCATCATTTAAGGACATCAATATAAAAACAGCACAATGACACTTCAGTGGACATCTAATATTGGATACTAGTAAAAATCACTTCTAATACCAATCAATTATGGGAAATATTCAGAAAGAATTGGTCTGGTAGAGTGTACACTATATTAAATGGATGAGATACATTTGTATATAATTTGTGCTTAAATTGAGAGCTTTATTTTGGACACATTCACATGTATCGCCCAAAATAATTTCACTGCTGATATTCAAACCACAAAAAGGAAAAGATATGATAAGATTTACTTTATAACTGCTTTAACTAACCCTATAGCTATATTGTTCAATTGTTCCGTCATTTATTAATTGACATCTTAATTATATTTCAGCGGAGCATGAGGGTACGAGTCCAAGGTAAGTATATGGCCTCTGTTTTAGTGTTTTGTGTTAACATTAAAAGTAACATTAACATTAAAATCGAAATTCTTCAAGTCGACAACAAGTGGATCAATCATAAACACATCGTCATGATCAGTAGCAATGACACAAATGATCAAATTGACGATGACCCCATGCATATTTCTGAGGAAATTCTGACTTGTGACATTCACATATTACAGAATTATGTAGAATATATGCCAGTAATATTATCAAGAATTGTACCTTTGGATTTAAAAATGATAGGATTGTAATTGTTGGCAAGCGTTAATTAATAGATTAATAGAGTTTATTTTTATCAATTTGGTACAGAGGTGCTTTTCAGCTGTCTAATGCAGAAAGTACTAGATGTGCTATCATATTTATCTACAAATAAACCTCTGCCCATAAATAAGCCCATCCATTTTTGCAGGATCACTAATTTTAAAATACATGTAATAAGATAAAAGCAATTCACAAACAATCTCTTCCCAAACTTGATTACTAAACTCTTTATCATAGGACAAGGCTTCACTGATTTAGGAAAGGGCCTAGCTTTTTGTCTCATGTTGGGAAGAAAATTGGTAAATTGGGAAAGATTTTTTCAGCAGTAAACTGAAAGTGTTGGGAATTTTGCTAAAATATGAAATAATTTCAATTGGGAATGGGGCCCATTAACGGCCCCCAGGGGAATTTTGCTTAAATATGAAATAATTTCAATTGGGAATGGGGCCCATTAACGGCCCCCAGAAAAAGCCCTGTAGGAGGAGATTTATTTGAGGAGTTCCTATATCATTGATACCTTATACATAAAATACTGTATTAAACAAGGCTATAGAAAGACCTTGACTTGCATTATGCAACATGTTACACCACCCAATCTATCATGATAAGGTTTTTTCCTGTTCGTAGGTTGAGAGCCTGCATGAGACAAAGAGGCCCCATCTCAACCCAGTGAAAAAAAAACCCTATACATTTCAACTCCTCTTTCCCAGGTTTTCTCCAGTTTGCATTTTTTACGGCTTGTGTGGGTTTCAGATCTAGGCTTCTGTCCCATTTGAGCACTCCCATTTGATATTTATGATTGATCACTGGTGGGCTGATGTGACAGCTGGGAGACCAACCATTTAACCATCTCGCTAGATATACCTCATAACCTGGTGTACCTACATCAATATATGGTACAAGCATTAATACATTTCAATCATCTGTTATATAAGAACTCCATTATTTTCACTTTCAATTCCATATTGCTTTTGATGGTCTTTATTTTTAAGTGCTATATATGTAATTAAAATACATATCTTACAAAATCAATGGAGGTGAAAAATGTTGGTCTTCCTAAATATAGCTTTGCATGAACAGAAACCCACAATGATAACAGAGTGAAAACTGAATAATCTAATAACACATTGTCAGGTACCATATATGACCTAATTAAGGTGCAGGGCGCGGGTAATTGACAGTGGGGGCGCCCTTATTAAGATTCGTTATTTTGGGGTTTTATGAAACCTTATAGCTGAATACCAAACGGTAAAATATTCAGTCATAAAAATATTCCAGATGAAGATATCTATTCAATATCATATATCAAGCTAGTAAAATTAGTAAACTAAAAGTTGTTAACAATTCCTAAGGAGTGTTGAAAGGTACAGTACTTTGAAATCACATTTTTGTATATATTTTCATGTTCTCAGGAAAGTGTTCAATGTTTCTATTGTATCGTATTACAGAGTGCATGTATTAAGTATAATACCTTACATAATGAATTGTCATTTCAGTACCGGTCACTGAAGAATAAGCTGGCAGAGGTGTTTAGAGATGGCATCAAAATGGTGGGTCATTACTAAACAGTTAACACACACACACACATACACACACACACACATGTATACCAGTATTTAGGAGTGGGGTTAAGGGGGTTGAACTTGCTGGCCAATTCAGTGGTTAAGATATCCTGACACTTTAACACTAGCCTTCCTCCTCTGGGGCCCCCACTTCAGGGTTCGTGAGTTCAAAACCCAAGTGGGGCAGTTGCCATATCAGCCATCTCAAAAAAACACATTTTAAGCTTCGTATCAAGTTTCATTGCTACCATCAAGCTGGAAATTAGAAAGAATTGGAGCCAACAAAGTATTGTTATACCCCCGCAACGAAGTTAGGGGGGTATACTGGAATCAGGTTGTCTGTCCGTCCGTCCGTTTCAATGAAACTTCACACAGATATAAAGGACCATGGGTAGATGTGCATGCCACTTTCTTTTTTTTTCAAAATTATGGTTTCTATGGCAACTGGTGACTATAAACAGGTTTTCTGATAGGAACCATAACTTAAAGTTTGTCTGGACAACTCCTCCTAAACCGAAGGGCCGATTTCAATGCAGGTAGGAACCATAACTTAAAAGTTTGTCTGGGACACTCCTCCTCAAACCGAAGGGCCGATTTCAATGAAACTTCACCAAATATAATAGGGACCATGTGTAGAGTGCATGCACCTTTCTTTTCTCAAAATTATGGTGGGTTATGGCAACTGGTCACTATATTACTGGGTTATCTTAGTTAGCCTCTTATTAACAGTTCCAATTCACCATTGACTCGTGCAGATTGCGGGGGTATTAGTCAGCCATCCTGGCGACAGTTCTAGTTATTTTTGGCCTGATAAATTCTTTGAGATGGCAGCCAGTGGCCATTTTTTGAAATGAAAGTGCAGTCATAGTTTTCCTGAACAACACCTATTTCAAACTTATTCTCAAGTTACACTATTGGCATTCAGCTCCTTTTTACCTGAAATGATCATGAGATGGTCCTGACCTAGTGTTGTTATTTTGTTTGGTTGGTCCAAAATCCAAGACGGCTGTCATGACAGTCATGGCCAACAGTACCACTACCTGCTACTGAGAAATTAGTACAAGTGGACTTTTAGAGTAACTGCTACTGAGAAATTAGTACAAGTGGACTTTTAGAGTAAGATGACAGTTAAGACCCTTGTTTTCCCCACTTCCTATGTTTATGGGTAGGGCACAACATGGGCAAAAAACTAGCGGTTGACTTTGTTTTTGCTCCAATGGAACTTTGAAATATATTGGGTATGGAAAAAACAAAGGTATTTTATAGACAATGTACACAGAGCGATTAGAAATGTACTCTTGAGATGGTCCAATTATGATATTTATTGTTCACATCGACTGTTTGTTATTTCAGAGCTTCTTTGCCACGCCTAGAATGACTGGAAACTTTGAAGTTAGTGTTAACGGAAAAATGATCCACAGCAAGAAGGTAATTACCTCCCTTTGTACCAACTTTTATACTGATGTTGGTGGAACATTTGTCAGGAGCCGATTTCATTTATCTTGGTACAAATGAATTGAATGATTGGACCAGAGTTTGTTGAAATAGTCGTATCAAAATGCCTCTCAGGCAATCACAACTTTCTACCATGATTATGAATCTTACCAAGTTTCAAAGAATTTGATGAAAAAATGTATTACCATGACTAGGTCATTAAGATAGACTCCAAACTTTACATAATCCCATTCCACTATCAACTTACTCTCGTCTCGTGTATACTCTTTTAATAGATGGTTTTGCCCAACTGTTGCACAGTTATGTCCCTTTGTCGGCTGTGTGCCAGTCTGGTATCTGCAAATTAAATACTGTACACTTATAACCGGTAGGATGACAGAAGTGATTATCGCATACAGAAAGCAGTCATATATCCTATATATGTATATGCAGTAAGAGAAGTAAAAAATTTATAAAAAAAATACTTTACTTTAAAACTACTTTGATCATTGCTTGTATTGACCAAAGTAAGACTGCATGTACAGTGTTTTCTACTCTCCAGGCCCTGTTCTTCATAGAGAACAGAAAACATGATGGAATTGCATTGATCAGCCAATTCAAAATTGTGCAATCAGCTTGTCCGGTGTTTATGTCATTAGGGTACTATATTAAATTTCCATGCCGATTCCTACAATTTCAGAAACATCTTCTGTTATAGGTAATGAATGTAAAAATGTAAATGATTTCCTATGGAAAAGTATATATTTTTCACTGGTTTGACATCTGCTTTGCTCTCATGATATTTCAAATTGTCATACAAATGTACTCTGAAATATGCATGTGATGTTAGTAAATGCATATAGTGCAGTAAACATTAATATCGCTATATCTACAATATAAATTGTACCTGATAATCAATTTAGTAAAATTGCACTGTTTCAATGGCAAAATGTAGCGAAAGATTCGCTTTCTTTCTAAGCATTCACCCTTAGCTGTCATCAGTTACATAGACTATTTTTATGTATTTTTAGGTTACCTTAGACAAAGTCTCAAGTGACCTTTTCTGTTCGCCTGTTGTTGTCTGTCTGTAAACAATTTACATTTTCAACTTCTTCTCCAAAACCGCAGAACCAAATTCAATGAAATTTAGCAGGAACCTTTCATGACCAAAGATCAACCAAAATTCTGAATTATATGGTCCCCACTCTCCAGGGGCTTGAGGGGTAGGGCCAAAAAGGGTCAAATTAACTGAAATATTTCATAACTCAGGTGACATGGGACTCTAGTTTCAGTTGTCAATTAACATAAAATTGCCATTATTGTAATGATAAATTCTGATTTTACTAACCTAATAAATGCACCTCTTTTTGACACTTTGCTTGGTAGCAGACTTTCTTACCAATATGACAAAAACCTTCTATATCAATAATTTTCTTTTTCTTTTGTCTTCCTCTAGAATGGTGATGGATATGTCGACAATGAGGCCAAAGTCGAAAAGATCAAGAGTGCTATTAGAGCTGCTTCTTGATGTAGGAAAACGGCCACAGATCACGGATCAGATTAGGTATTGTCTGGTGGATTCCGAAGTTAAACACAAATAAAAAAAAAAAATCATATGACCGGATACTATGTAATGTGACTTGATATGGTGCTTGCCTTTAACCTAGGTGGATGGAGTTTCATTTCCTGATCATATATGGAAACGGTATTGAGTCACCTTCCCTACCACATAGGTTTCTCCAAGTACTCTTATTTCCTCCCACAGTAAGACCTGTCACACATGACCACCCAAGAAAACGAAATTTCACAATTGTTTTGAAATGAAAATATTACAAAATATGTGTATGACATTTCGCAAATCCATCCAATTTATCACTAAATATGATTTGTTTATTTATGGACTCCATTTCATTCGCACTTGTTTGGAATTCAAAATTCCTTCTTATTTTCTTATTTTGATGCTCCATACAGCCAAACCCACTGTTGTAACTCCATGTATGACAGCAATTGTAAAAATCAAATGATGTTAAGTTGTGACAAGACTTCTGTTAATGGTTTACTCATCACCCCTACTCATAAAATACTGTATTCTTATGACTTGGGAAGTCACGAAGATGTAAAACCCTGAAAAACCAAGGTCCATGGAGGCCATGGAAAACAGGTTTCATACACTCTTACGGATAATACATAGAATAGGAGAGGTTATTGCCCAGTGTTTTGACGTAATTTTAACCCTTCAAAATGTGTGTTATGCTTCTGTTTATATTATAGGAATTTTCAGTTGTAATTTGTTGGATTGTAGTGAGATTTTTTTGCCTGTTCACTTTGAAAAGCATGTGCATAAATTGCGCAAATATTTACAGAAATGTGCCGGCAAAGTTACGATGCAGTACATGTATAATGTAGGCATATTTTGATGAGATTGAGGTAGAGGTGAGGTATGATTCTGTGTTTTGTTTTTGTAGCTGAAGAACTTGGAGGTGTTACAAGGAGACACTTACAATGACGGAACAAGATGCAAATCCTTCTTGTCTTGTACCAGATGACCTTTAGTGCAACCTCGTGATGACCTCTGACTTTGTCGGCTATGACCTTGGATCAGTGCCAAAATATTACTCCATGAAATAATGATTTATTTTTACATACAATTATAAGTTCAATTTTAGAAGTATCAGGGTTGTCAATTCATTTACACAGAGTTCACATACAAGTTTGGTTGTAGATTAAAATGTAAGTTAGAATTTTTTCGTCTTTTCAAATTACTTTATGTTCACTTACTTACAAATAATAACCCAGTACATGTATTTAATATTATGGGTAGTGAAATATTCCCCTGCAGATGAAATTCAGGACAAAATCTTTAACTGGATCTATTTTTCATTAACTTTTTTTTGGAGTTGATATAAGTTTCTAGAAGATCAGGTCTTTCTTCTATTATTTACTTTTCATTGCAAGTGTTTTAACAGCATCTTTTATAGCATGCAGCCATGTGATCAAATCTTACTTTTAAAAATAACTCACGATCAAAATCTTACTTTTCCAACTAATCCAGTTTTCTGTAGTAAACAAATTATAAAACGTTTATGCAGTGATATACGGGTGCAGAGGGTGTATGTGATCTTAACCCCTGGAGGTACGATGGTTGCAGTGATATAGAATTTTGTTTAGTTATACCTCACATTCCTACGAGTATTTTATCTTTACATTTCTGTTTCCTTACTTTGTAGTATACACAATGTAAAATATATATTCAGGTCATTATTAAGCTAGAGCGAGGTATTTTACAATTTGGTATGTAATTTCACCAGCATTCATGATTAAATAAATGTCTACAAATTCATTAAAGTTAAACTTGTAAAGTCCGCTCCTTTACGATACACTACAATGTAGTAAGTAGAGGAATGAAAACTTTGATTCCAAATGAGACTGTATCATTTAAACATTTGTGTTATCCTGTTCGGTTAGACACGATATAGTGGAAATAAAACATTTTGATATCAAATGACCTGGGTATGTTGTTTATTAAGTCACCATATGTATTTGGTATTAATTTTCATCCATAACTGATTTTATGCAATTCTGAGGTGTAAACAATATCTGTTAGTAAGCGGTGGAGAGGATATTTGGATCTACAGAAATGAAAGTACGAAGTCGCTGAGAGGATATAAACATCTACATAAATGGAAGCATTGAAATTATGTCCTTGCTTTGAGAATCTTGGCTTATTCATGTGAAAATTACTCACAACCATCACATCTCAAGTTTTCTTCTTGTCATTGGGTTAAAGGTCAAGGTATATACTACCTATGGAATGTGTATCGGACCTGATTTCTTTGTTCAGAAACAATGTTTACAATGTACTACACCAGGTATACAGAATTTGATGTCCTCAATCCAACCCATTTTGCTAGTCATTTGTTTTTAGGTCACCTGAGACGAAGTCTCAAGTGACCTATTCTAATCGCCTTTTGTCCGTCGTCGTCCGTCGTTCTTCCGTAAACTTTTTACATTTTTGACTTCTTCTCCAAAACCACTGAACAAAATTCGATGAAATTTGGCAGAAAGTTACTATGGCTGAAGGTCAACCAAAATTGTGAATTATATGGTCCCCACCCCCAAGGGGCCTGAGGGGTGGGGCCAAAAAGGGTCAAATTGACTATAACTTCAAAAATCTTCTCTACTCTCAGATATGGTGGAGTCAAACACTCTTTATAGATGAAAGGGTCTTGTGATGCTTTACCAAAATTGTGAATTGCATGGCCCTTGGGTCTCACGTTTGCCCCTTTGGGAGGGGGTAAACTTTACTATAGTTTATATAGAGAAATCACATTTTTTACTATTATTAATTGGATTTATATTGGAATTTATTCGAACCTGGTTAATATTATCAGTGTTGGATAACTGTTTGATAGTATGCATATGTTGGCCCTGACTGACCCCCAGGGGCTGATGGGCGGGGCTAAAAAGTGTCAAATTGACTGAAATTTCAAAAATCTTCTTTTCTAGTCTCATATATGGTAGAATAAAATATTCTCCATAGATGGAAGGGTCTTATGGTGCTTTACCAAAATTGTGAATTTCATGACCCTGGGGTCTCACGTTTTCCCCCTGGGGAGGGGGTTAACTTAACTATAGTTTATATAGGGAAATCACATTTTTGACTTATTTGTTGGATTTGTATTGTAACTCATTCTAACCTGGTCAACATTATCACCATAGGATAACATTTTGATGCTATGCAAATGTTGGCCCTGACTGACCCCCAGGGGTTGATGGGCGGGGCTAAAAAGGGTCAAATCGACTGAAATTTCAAAAATCTTCTTCTCTACTCTCATATTTGGTAGAATCAAAAACTCTCCATAGATGGAAGGGTCTTATGGTGCTTTACCAAAATTGTGAATTTAATGACACTAGGGTCTCGCGTTTTGCCCCTGGGGAGGGGGTAAACTTTACTATAGTTTATATAGGGAAATCACATTTTTGGCTATTATTTATTGGATTTGTATTGGAATTTATTCAAACCTGGTTAACATTATCAGCGTTGGATAACAGTTTGATAGTACGCATATGTTGGCCCTGACTGACCTCAGGGGCTGATGGGCGGGGCAAAAAGGGTCAAATTGACTGAAATTTCAAAATCTTATTCTCAATACCTATATAAGATAGAATCAAAAACTTTTCATAGAAGGAATGGTTTTATGGTGTTTTACTTAAATTGTGAATTTCATGACCCTGAGGTTTCACATTTGCCCCTTGGGAGAGAGTAAACTTTGCAATAGTTTATATAGGGAATTCATATTTTTGACAATCATTTGTTTTATGTCTATTGGAATTCATTTTAACTTTCTTAAAATTATCAGCAAGGGATGTCAGCTTAATATGCATATGTTGGCCCTGACTGTCCCCAAGGACTGATGGGTGGGGCCAAAAAGGGTCAATTACATTAACTGAAATATTTCAAATCTCAGGTGACCGTTAAGGCCCGTTGGGCCTCTTGTTATATGATACTTTCTTGTGAATGGGAGAGTATTGTATTGAACACACTTGGCTAGCGACGTCTAACCCACTTATTGCACCTTTGACAATCATCATCTCTTTTTGAATTTGCATATCATCTCCTGGGCTGATTACCAGATAACTGATTTAAAAAATAGAATTTTTACATCATAGAATTATATTTCCAAAACTATGTTGATTTTTCACACTGGGGAACTGTCATTGATGATATCCATGTAAACAAAATTGTCCAGTACTGTAAACATACTTAATTGTGCATCCAAGTTTTAGCATATTTCAAATTTTAAGATTTAACACGTTGATAGTTGGCTTGCCAAATTTATTTTCCACAGGAATATATATTGTATAAAATGTGATATTAGTGTAATCATCATTTAGTGCAATGCTTTTAGTGTAAAAAGCACTGAAATAACATTATGTATGTTAAAATAACATCATGTATGTTAAAATAACATTATGTATGTTTACAGTACAAAATAACACTATGTATGTTAAAATAACACTATGTATGTTAAAATAACACTATGTATGTTTAGAGTACAAAATATTCAAAAAGAAAAACAAAATCCATATAAACTTGAAAGCTGTTTTATTTCAGAACGATTCACATGAAATGCATGTGAAACCAAACAAAATCCAGGAAAAGTAAAATTTTCGACATAATATATATGTAGTAAACTAGATAAATAATTTTCTTCTTCTGAGGAAATTAATGATAAAGAAATGCACACAATATTGATAATGTAACAATCTGATTCCAAACTCATGCAATGTTACTGCAGAAACTCTAGATAGGTAATCTAGTGTCACCATATCATCCATCACTACAGGGCTGACAAGTGGTGGGGACCCCTAGACTGCCAGGAAGCATCTCTACATTCAAACAGAACACACTGTAATGCTGCCTTCGTTAACCATACGGTGGATATGCTAGATTGGAAAGAAATAACGGGGTCGAGTGAAGGGGTAAGGGGTGCTGGCTTGTCCCAGCGGCCCCCACCACTAAGGATGATGTTGATGATGGTGGTGGTGGTAGTGGTGGTATTGGCATGTCAACATAGAATCTACAGCAAAATGCAAATAAATAGTGATTTCGGTGTAAAAATGATTTACTAAAAATAATGACTCTGGTGTAAAATTATTATACTGACAAATAAATATGTAGCATTTGAATTTTGTATGCGGCAAATTCTCTCATTTCTCAATGATGCTCGTAGCACATTGTGGGGAAAGTGTTGAACCATAAATAAATTTTTGGTGTCAAAATGATTTATCACAATCACTTTCACATATAGTAAATGAATATTCAAACAATAGAAAATAATAATTTACAAAAAAATAAAACAAGTTTTGGAAGATTTAAAATTTTTCATGAGCATGCATTACTTTTCTTGATTTTTTCAAAGTATAAAACATAACTGCTTATTGATATGAAGTTAAATAGAAAACCAAACAGTTTTTAACCTTTGGATGTGTTTTATACATTTTTCATGAAAAAGGTGATGGGGTGGTTGTCTACTGGAAGTAGGGTTACAAACACGACGAGGAAGCCAGACAACTCGTCCAGGAATCAAAGACCTCTTGGAGATCTCTAGTATTGATTTCTCAATGCTATAGGAGTTATATAGATATTTGTTACAGAAACCTAAATAAGGGCCCCAGTTTAAAGCTTGGCTACCCTAATAAAAAGTCAATGACTGAATGTTTATCTTTCTTCTGGAATATGTTGAAGAATATTGAAATTCATAACTAAATTTTCATAAATATCAAAGACCTAAAAAAGATATCAATTAAACAAATCTCAAAAATTCCATTTTCAGTATTTGTATTAACTGAATAGTAAGATATCGAAGCAATAACTGGGAACAGGTCACTAACTTAACGTATATCAATCAAAACTATATTTATTAAAAGATTTTTAAGAAGTCCTGCCAAGTTCATTTGCATAAAGTTCAAACTATGCACTGATCTCCCAATTCTTACATTTGATGGAGTGAATGTGTTTCGTACAGTAGAATAATGGTCAGATGTAAACATGACACAATGTTATTTTGTTCTTCATGATTCAAGATGGCATCCGCTTGATGTGTGGTACCCTGGCAAAGGTGGATAATACTAAATGGATTTCTGCCCGTAAAGCTTTGGTACCCAAGATGTACAGATAATCATTATGCTACAAGTTGCTTACTGATGTATGAACTACAACTTCACTGTCAAAATACAAACAGAATTGTGTGTCATGATTACAGTTGTAGAGAAACACTGACCATCACTATGGCATGGTTAAATGCCAGTTTGAACGATAAAGACTGGTAAAATGAAACCCCATTATGTGTAACACCGATGACTTCTCCCAAACATAATAATACTGATAGTCCTATATCGCACGAAGTGAGCTGACATTTACACTACAGAAAAAAGACAATTAAAACCACTCTCAATCAAACACGACCCCTAAATCCATGGTTTAGCTTAGAACTATTGATATCCCTTCACTTCATACATTGATAAATTATGATTAAAAAAGTCCAAAGGTTTAGTTACAAATATTATTTTCAATAAGTAAGAGATTCTTTTAGCATTAGATTCATTACATAAATCACTGTAGATACCAATGAACTAACTCAGTAGACCTAAAATTAACTGGCGACTATGTAAGAAGTTTTAAAGTTCACTTTTCTGTCTTTTTTGTTTAGTGACAGAAGCATGGTTTCATTCTACAAACTTTTGTAATTTGCATAAATTGAGATTTTGTTTTTGTTTTTGAATTTAGTATATTGGTGAAACCATACAAGTGGCGTATATGTCTGGTGTTACAGCTGATGGTTAGTACTCTACACTAACATCTTAATACTTTTTGGTCAGTTCGGATCTTTAACAGCCTTGGACTGTCTAAGGGAGATAACCAAGAGATATGCAAAATTCTTAATAAGTATGATGTGACTTAATTTGGCAGTACGACAGAGCTTATACAATTGTTGATGGCTTGGCAAGACATTAAGACTCCATAGGAATAACACATACTCTAGGTAACAGTAATCTATTAGGAATGTAGTCGACACATAGTCTGTACACTAAATGCTTCACCAAAGGAACTTGTTGTCAAAAAGGAACTTAAACTATCATAGAACAAAATATTGTACTCAAAATATATTTATAAAAAACCCATGATAAGCAGGATGGACTAAATCTATGACTTGTGGCATATACCAGTACAATTGGTAATCCACAAGGAGGCTGCATGGAAACAATATTGAGCTAAAAATTACTAGTGTATAAATTATCATTCTGTGAATAAAAATCAATTTGGTAAAATATTACAACTCACAATAAATTAACAGAGACAATTACTATAGCACTGCAACTAGCCAGGGTAGAAATGATCAATTCATTATCAACCCGGTAATTATATGACACATCACCGTATAACTCATTTCTCTATGATAAATATTATTTGTATTGTAATGATTGTTTTTAGACAGAGGGGGAAAAAAACCTGTTAATCACAAATGAAATTACCTTTTCTGTATTCTCAAATGTTCTCGTGATTTAAATTAGACAAAAATAAATTCAACAACAATGTTCAATGAAATAAAGAAATTCCTTAAAAAAATATTGCATACAGATAAATTCTATTTCGGATGTTGTACAGTCAAGTATGACCGCACACTAACAAACTTAACAAATCTGCTTCAGTGTTAATTCAATTCATGTTCAACAGCACAGAAATAAGTTGCGCAACAATGCCCTGGGTTCCTTTCTGTGTCAAACACAATTCTGACACATAGCATCATTTCACCACAATCATCCTTGCATATTAATTTTTTACTAATTGAAATTATTTTCTTCTCAACGAAAAGCTAATTTCCAGCTCTTTAACAAATCTTGGAGCAATACATGATCCGATTCATATATATACACTTACGATATAGCCATATTATCTTGAAATCAATTGTAAATGGTTAAATTTTATTTTGTTGGCAAATATGACAGAACAATCTCATACATTTTAAAAACTTTGTTAAAACAAGTTGTTCACAAACTTAATAAGTTAGGAAAGAAGATTTAAGAGGGAAAAAAAATCAACACACACTGAGGAAATAGGAAAACAAAAACTAGACTTCTACAATATTTAGTTTAGCACTCTTTGTGTGGGTTTATAAGTTGAATCACTCTTCTCAGCGATCAAACAGAACAATTCCAAACCTTCTTGCCCAAATTAGGAGTGAAGGATTTAGTAACAGTTTCTCGATTTAATCACACTACGGGGAACTCTTCGTTTGAAAGCGAGAAAATGTGATTTGTCACATACTTCTAGGTTACAGAACATACAATTGTATAGATATATACCACAAACTCTATATACAAATTTGTACCTAAATGTGATTACATTCACATCAATTTCATAACAAATATTCAATAACAATCTTTTTTTTTTCTAATATTTTTTTTTTATAACTTTTTTGTTTTTCTGTCTAAAAATAACACACTTCAACATAGTTAACAAGTAAAAAATAATGTACAAAGGTTTTTGAACAGATTTGCACACGTTTGTAACTGCAAAAATCATTTTTTTCTGATATATCTCAAATCAGATTGTGTACCTAGGTTTAAACTGAATTTGTTTCAATATCACAACATAATGTACTGGAATAACGTAACTAAAAATGCATGGGATACAAATTGTATCTATCAGATTTTTTTTTTTTAAAGTAAGATGGACATCTCTTATTTCTATGACTTTTAGCCATTTTTTGAAAATGAATTACAAGCACACTATAAATAAATAATCTCAATTATAACTGATAGTACTGACCATATTCGATGGAATCATGAAAACAATTATCTATCCTACAGACCGTATGATGGGGGCAGACAGAATATCTAGTCCATCTTTGTGCAAGACGCCGTTGTCTTCTGTGTCGAGATAGTTGTAGAATGGACCGAGATTTAAATGCAGTTTTGACTAGTGTAACAAGACATGGTAATATCGTACTATGATGTAAGCTGTGCAGAATCTGTTCAGAAAATAGTTGCACACAAAACAAATGATGAATGAGTTTGATACCTGTAAATGGTGAAAGACAACTACAATACCTGACTAACTCATCATCGTCAATAATAATGAGGCCATACCTACCCACACACGGGTCGACCAATATGTACATGCTACACAAGGAATGATAACGGTCATCTCACAGACGGGGAGGAATACGTACAGGGTCTGGATGAGCAATGGACATGCAAAGGTGGGCGGAGCACATTATGTACAGGACTGCATATGTTGAGGAAGAGGGGCGACATTCACTCAACGTCACTTTTACCTTACACAATGTCTCAACACTCTCATACACGATTAGTCTTCATCGAAATATTATCATTCTTGTAGTTAAATTGACCTAATTATAGATTCTCTGTGATACTGTAAATCTAATTCTACTGGTATATATATATATACAGGATCATTTTACTTATCCGATAACTTATGAAGATATGTTTCTAGGATTTGGTAGGTTTTACACTGCAGTGACAAAGGACACTGGAGACCACTGTCCAGTAATTTGAAATCTAAAACATTTAGAATATTTTTATAGATATGACAAATTTCTGCTGTCAAATATTTAACATATATCTTAAATAATAAACTGATGTCACAAAGGATGCTAGGAATCTGGCCTGCTGGAAATTTAAGATATTTTAGAAATGTGACGAAGGGCATTGGTAGTCTATTATCCAAAATTTAAAGAGATCTTCATTAACAGATGTCACAAATGACTTTGGAGAATTGGGGCTGACAGACATTTAAGATACTGTAGCTACACATCAGAGGTGAAATACAGGGAACTTGTGGTCGTGTACATTGGGGGTATCACATTTTCAGAAGCTAACAATTTCCATCCATACATTGACTAGAAGAGAAGAAAATATTTTTTACCAATGACTTCATTTTTAATGTAGTCTGAACTTTACATGTAAAAACAAAGTAGGTGAATAAATTCATGTGTTAAAGCTCGGACGGCATCGTAAGTGTATCAAATTAAGTAGCAAGAACATGCAGTTTTCTACAAACTACTTGAAAACAGGCATTAGATGTTTATACATATATGTATGATAAATATATGCATATTTGTGTATATTTGGCATTAAACAGAAATTTGAGCAAAGTAACTTGTATCTACTTTCTACACACATTTAACTATAGGTCATTGACCAAATCACACAGATTCATACCATTTATTCTCAAAATATCTTGCAGGACATGTTTCAAATTGTAAATATTAATAATTTAAACATTTTCTGACATTCTTTTGTTTTTCCTTTTTTCTCTCTCTCATTATTTTTTTCCTTTTTTTATTTTTTCCTTTTTTTTTATTTTTTTTTTTAATTCCCTCATTTTTGTTTTTCATTATTTTTTTTTTCATAATTATTTTATAGATTAGTTTTTCATTTCATCCTCTTACTCCTGGGTGTTACTATGAAGGCTAAATTCTTGATCATGGAAATGCATCTTACAGACATGATGAATTAATCAAATGGAATGACATTCATATTGGTTCACTCGCATACTCTAGGCTCCGCCCACCTCTTCTGATGCTGCCATTCAAAACATGTTAACCAATGAGATCTGAGTACACAATACAGACAACAAGGATATGAGGAGTACAGTATAAGATGGTGCTTAATGTACCACACCACTGATATAACGGCCAACTATCTGTTTTTCCTGGGTAATATAGATAATATATAATATATGTGTATTTTCTAAATGACCTGACTGTGTAAATAAAAACAAATCTGAAATATAGAGTACGACTTTTAAACAGACATATAATTGGCTAGCTACTACATTATCACAGTGTTATTTTAACACAGCTTCTACTATCACGATGCCCTATAGTGGCTACGACGATGATACGGTTAGCTAGCGGTCTATTGCCGGCATCACAATCTGATATGTCTTCTAAATCTACCCTATAAATCTCATTCACCACAATCAACTCGTGTAACAGCTATCTTTGCATTAGATTTTCATTACAGAAATTAAATATCTTTTGTTGTTTTTTTCACCTTTGAATAATTAGCTTTTACATGTTTTTACAGATACATTTCCTGAATCATACTATCTTTAATGAAATTCAATCATATTTACTAGTACATTACTTGGAGTAACATATACAAGTAATGCTACATTTATTTTTTAAAACTCAGACCTCAGATTTCAGAATCCTAGAATCATATGGTATTTTGACACACACAGAAAGTAATCAATAAAATCTTGAATCACACATGATAATTATACAAAGGGTAACGAAGATGTACTTAATGAGCGTATATTTACAAAGTTTTGAAATGATGTGGACAATGTATCTGTATCTTTGATCCTTATATGAAGACGTTAAAATACATACAGTGTATTTGCATCTTAAGACGGTGAATATATTGTTCTGTCACAATACATCATATAAATGCAAATGTAGCGTTACCAATCAAATTGCTTGTAAATAAGTTAAGATGGAAGACGTTCTTATGATACAATGCAGTACCTGATTGGTCCATTGTACTAGCGCTGTGAGGGGACGTTAGCAATCCTGATACAATGCAGTGTTTGATTGGTCCGTTGTACTAGCGCTGAGAGTGGACGTTAGCATCCACCAATCAGCTCACAGTGTTGGTGATCTACCGAGTGAGCCTGCAAGGTGGTAGCAGAGCGTGCAGTCTCCATAGGAATAAAGTCCTATAGTAGTTAGGACTTCCACATACCTACTAGGTATCCAGGATCTGCCTCCTGTGTATAATAAACTGGTATTATCGGTTGAGTAATTTCTAGTTGTAACATTTTTTCCATTATATATATCTTTTTCTATATATATATATATATAATATATATTTGTATTCACACATACAAGTCACACATATACTATTTTTCTAAGTCCACGAAGTACACTGTGAACATGTTGACCTGGCAACCTCATGTCTGCAATGGTCGTCAACATCTTCGCAAATGAGACGACTAAAAAAAATGTGGCTGCATATATTCAAACTAGATTCAATGTTCCTTTCCTGCTTTCCATCACCAACTTGTTTTTTGGTATGACCACACACAGTTCTCCCAACAAAAATTATATTGTTACAATATTTTCTGTGAAAGTTTGCGATCAAGTATGACAATTCAAATGCAGACATACTTTTTCTAACCATCAACATCATTTGCAAAAACTGTGGATCTTAATTTTGCATAAACATATCTACATCTCTAACACTTAAAAGTCTACCTTCCTAAGACACGAGAAACTGTGGTAAGTCAGCCGCGGACGTTTGGGCTGGTGACCCGTTCTGCCGCGGGCAGCTCCCGCAGTTTGTGCTGATCTAGGTCCACACAAGCACATAATAAAAATATCACACGCAGACAAAAATCTTTCTTCCTAATTTCATGGTGATTTATCAAGAATCTGCCTCCAACATTTCTAAGAAAAGCTTGTGCATCATGACACGTCCATCCTTTTTCACATCAAACCAGTACTGTTTGGCGAGCAGCTTGATGTGTGTAAGTGGGGGCAGGAGAAGGTAAAGATGGCCGAGGCGGCGCAGATTCCCAGCATACCGAGACTTCACGTAGTCGATAAGGGCGTCTTGGAGTTTGTCCTGAAGGTTGCGTACAGCTTCACTGTTCTCGATCACGACATCTGTAAATCAAATACACACAGTAAGTTCCTGTACCTTAGATTCCTACTAGATACTCTTAATAGCAGTGCATTAAAATGAAACACAATCTAATAATCTCATCTCTTGAAGATGATGTTCGGCCTTTGAAATAATTTCATCTTAACAGGGTATCATGCTAAAAGGATTGCACAAAAGACACAACTGAATATCACCTTTACATATGAATTTAGCAGTAGATAAAGTGTATGCTGTATAATGAATACAAAGCTTCTTCATACAGCTGTTTTTTCTTTAAGGGACATCGGAGATGCTAGGGCCAGATTATTGAAATCCAGAAAGGGCACCCAGGAAAATAAAACTAAGACATCATTTGTAGGTAATGACTGGGGCATGCATGGAATCATTCCACTTTAAACAGGGTATTTGGGTTGGTATTCTTTGTGGTATTCAACGGTAATACTTTTAATGATATGCTGACAATTAAGACAACTATTTCAAATAATATTAAGTGATTTTAAAGAATTCCCATTTCGTACTCATAATAAACCTGTCCATTATAACATATTCTTACAATGATCTTTTGACTAATAATCTTCTATGTAAAGATGCGTCTGTACCCGTGTTCAATACTAATCATCACCTTTTGTTACGGAAAGCCATAAATTATTTCGGTAAGCTGTAACAGTTAATGAAGGAATGAGTGTAACCTTAACGAGGGCCACAGAGCTCAATCAGATTTTGATTTAGTGGTAAGACTGCAGCAGATGACTCATGAATGTTTCTTCTCCCTGCATCCCGTATGAATATTGCATGCTGGAATCCATATGGTGCATTCTCATGTAATATTGATAAAAGTCAATAGATGTATCTCTACCAGATAATTACAATCTTCAGCACTGCCGTAACCACAGCCCAGACATCGTAGCACGATTACAGCTTACGCTAATCAATACCCTTCTTAAAACTCAAGAAGTTTAAAACAATTCTAATGTATATATAATTCTAGCTATCAGACAGCTAATTTATTTTCAGGGCCACTTTCGTTTAAAACATATAAATACGACCATACCTATGTTACACAGTGTCATGGCTTTTAGTAGAAGGTATTCCTCCTTGGTTACTCCCATATTTGTGAATTTTTTGGCGAGTTTGCGGGTGAGGTTATCAAGTTCTGGACTGCATTGGCATTTTTTACACTCATCCACTGTCATTTGTAAATCTTCGGCAAAGCGAATGTAGCCAATGTAGGGGCAGGATCGAAACACGAGATTCAGACAGAGTATCTCCAGCCAGGAGTGCTGTAGCAGGTTCATCTGATCACTCAGCGACAAATTGCAGAAGCCTGTGTATCATTATAAACAATTAGTATACATGTACATATAAACAGGCAAAGAGATATAATATCATTTGGACATAAATTTATATATTCCAGTATCAGGAATAGGTTTGAAGAGCAACTAACTTTAATTAATTTTTAAGACTGCTACTTTTGGTACCACCTTCAGCATTCTTGTCTTCACTTCCCCTATATCTACCCTAGCTTGTAGTGGCCAAACATATAGCAGCAATTTTACATTTAATTACAATAAAACAAGATCTCTGTGAAATTATGCCTTACCAATTATTGATTTTAATGTAAGAAAATTTAAAAAAAAGTTAAGGAATCGTTTGTCAAATAATCAATCTGTCAAAAGTACTATTTTTTCAAAACATTTTTTTTACACAAGCAATTATTCATTTTGTCAAGCTTGTGATGTAAACCTTATCAACTTAGCAAAAACCTTAGTGCTAATACTTTACGAGAAAACCTTTCACCAACCACCTCTTTTGTCTTGGTGAGGAACAATTTTTATCCTCTGTATTCTATACAGGTTTGACCCTAATGCTACCTACCTGGCACCTGTTTGGCCCAGCTTATAGTAATGACCAATTCTCTGTCAGCTAGGTCAGAAAAGGCTGCTATAAAACGCATCTCATCATTAACAAGCTCTGGCTCTGGGTTGGCATATAGTTTGTCTAACTGTGATTCAATGTTCAGCAACTGGGTCAAAATCTTGTTTTCATGTTGGACTGTAATTTAAACAAACATCAAATATTATGAATTCATCCTACAAGATTAAAGACCACACTTACCAATGCTTTATATAATTAAGGCAACCATAATTACATACATGATTTATAATGACAAAGTGGAGAAAATATAGCCAATATAGATTAGCATAAAACAAATCACACCTGTCGTTTATGGCACAGACAGATTTTATTTCACCGATAAGTTTACTGGGGACTTCTCGGATGCTGGATCCAACCAATTTAACTTCTAAATAACATACACGAAGTAAAGCCATGAACAATTGTAGCTTACTCACATTCAAAGCATGCCTTTTTCACCATGGGCAGTATAGGCTGTATGAGTGGCTGACTGAGACTGTCCAAGCTTCTCTTGTACTTCTGCCTCCCACCTCTTACTCGGTCAAGACGTACACCTGCAACACACAAAATATTTAATCATTGTTATATTCCAAACATTGGTATTTCCTGTAACATGCTAAATGTTGTTTACCCTTGAGCATTCCTTACACCTGGCTCAAGTTTCTTAAACATTTGTTAACTTCAAATTTTCCATAGGAAAGCATTTAAATAATTAAGAAAGACTTTTTTCTTAAATCTAATAATGAATGCCTATGGAAAATTTGATGTCATGGAAGATATTTAAGGAACACTGCTGAATCTGCATGGCCAGGTACTTGAGTACATTGCTAAGGTAATTGCCAGAGGAAACCCAGGTATTACCCAAACAGTCTATCAAAACAAGCCAGAACTGACATTTTTTATGTGAGAGTTACTTCCCTTGTATTATACGTTTCAGTGTTTATTGGATTAGGACAGTGTCAAGAATGTTGGCACATCTGTTATAATCTGGCACATTTCCTATGCCGATTGTTTGTGGTGGAGAATGGTTTGTTGACAAGCAGTATTGACTGTGGATAAATGTCATAGAAGTAAACAACATTATTTATGAGCTATACGTGCGCTATAAATGTACCACAATGTGTATGGAAGCTATATCTATGCATCTCTCTTGTAAACAAATTAAAAGACCAAATGCAATACAATATGTCTTTATTTAATTTCTAACACCTGCATACTTAGCCTCATTAAAGCTGATATGCAGCGACCGGCCCGGGCAGGTGAGCTGTTTATCCACACAATCCTATTATCTATGATAGTGACTGCCTAACCTTTCCCCAGCAATGTTTCATTATTTACTATAACATCAAAGGTAAATCAATACACCATCATTCCATAACACTTTTTTCCCAGACAGTAGGGTTATCAACTAGATGGTGTTTCATCTGATTTTGTTCCCAAATCGTGGAAGCTGCATTGGGATGACCTATGGCATTAACAATGCTGGGGATGGATTCCCGCCTGAACTGGCGTGTGCAGTCAATGCAGAATCCACAGGGACTGGCCAAACTTGTCTACAACCAGCGGCATCTGGACATATCAGCTGCCAAATGTGTCTACTCCGCTCACAGTGAAGAGACAAGGGACACCATTCTCTGACATATATTCAAAACTTGCAATACAAAAATGACAGACATATTAACTCCCTCCAAAAAGCAAATTTCTTTCTGAAATTTCTTATTTCAACAAAACATCCACGAACTGATTGGAAAGCACATCCAACAGATTGCATGTATATTATATTAAGAGCAGCTAGCAGAGAGTAGTGGCTCTAGTTGACGTGACACCTTTGTAATAACTTTCAGACAAAAAGCCTTGGGAACAAAAACATATCACAGGAATTTATTCCTATTTGGAATTTTCATTATAGCATGCCTTTGCAGACTTATTGTGGAGAGCATGATGTCAGTGATGTCAGGTTTTCTGAAGTGCATTTTTTGTTATGTTCTTTAAAAGAGATGATCATGGCTTAGTTATTCTGGATAACATGTCTTTGCATGGTTTTCTGGAGAGCATTCTTTACAGAGTTCTCTAAAACAGATCATGTCGTGTTATTCTGGATAACATAACTTTGCTGTGTTTTTTGGAGAGCATTCATCACAGGTTTCTCTAAAACAGATCATGCCTTAGTTATTCTGGATAACATATCTTCTGGCGCGAGCGTCTTTGCAGTGGATTTTGGCCGATAAGAAGAAGTACCACAGTCCAGGAAATGTAGTGACTGATGAGTAGTGATTGGGGTATCTAACAGAGAATGACCTCTATCATTGACTACTGACTGAAATGTGTAATGTTGACATATTACGAGGCAAATCGAGCTGGTGCAACACTTCAACATTTGCTGGGTCAGATTGGTTAACCAGACAAGGTTCACCAAGAGCGATACAAATCACAGCTGTTATCAGCTTTATCACTAGTGTCTTCCACATAACCAGTGACAAAGAAGATGTTATGAATAAATCATAGATTTCTCAAGAATTCATATGCCACCTATTGAGTTTTACCATTCTCTTCTAAATAATATGCACACCAGAAAGATAATCATTTATAAAGGAGATGGTTCAGACCACACCTTTCAGAGTTGTAAAGGATGATGGGTATATGTATAACCGATAACACTAGATCTAAATCATTTAAACAAAACAAACAACAGCACCATTACCAGATAACTATTAACAGGAAACTCTAGACATGTACCAATATCACCTGTACAGATGATCCAGAATTTATCTTGTATGTAGTGGATCAAATGTGTTTAGAAAATCTAGGGTTTGTAAACATTGACACAGCTGTTGACAAGCAGCTGGTACGACTCTGGTAGTATAGGTTACATTGTATGTATGGTGGTAGGTTGGTAGACAGGTATCCTGGCTGTGGTAGTATAGGTTACATTGTATGTATGGTGGTAGGTTGGTAGACAGGTATCCTGGCTGTGGTAGTATAGGTTACATTGTATGTATGGTGGTAGGTTGGTAGACAGGTATCCTGGTTGTGGTAGTATAGGTTACATTGTATGTATGGTGGTAGGTTGGTAGACAGGTATCCTGGCTGTGGTAGTATACGGTAGGCTACATTGCATGTTACTATCTGAGTTCTTCTGATCTATGGACTACTGCCCCTGGTGAGCTTCAGAGACTTACTTCAGACTATATATTGCATTATCTCCCCTGATCCTGATTAGTAACTAAAGAGTGTATTACCTCCCCTGATTCTGACGAGGTGTAGACTATAGTCTGTATTACCTCCCCTGATCCTGATGAGGTGTAGACTGTAGTCTGTATTACCTCCCCTGATCCTGATGAGGTGTAGACTGTAGTCTGTATTACCTCCCCTGATCCTGATGAGGTGTAGACTATAGTCTGTATTACCTCCCCTGATCCTGATGAGGTGTAGACTATAGTCTGTATTACCTCCCCTGATCCTGATGAGGTGTATTACCTCCCCTGATCCTGATGAGGTGTAGACTATAGTCTGTATTACCTCCCCTGATCCTAATGAGGTGTAGACTATAGTCTGTATTACCTCCCCTGATCCTGATGAGGTGTAGACTATAGTCTGTATTACCTCCCCTGATCCTAATGAGGTGTAGACTATAGTCTGTATTACCTCCCCTGATCCTGATGAGGTGTAGACTATAGTCTGTATTACCTCCCCTGATTCTGATGAGGTGTAGACTATAGTCTGTATTACCTCCCCTGATCCTGATGAGGTGTAGACTATAGTCTGTATTACCTCCCCTGATTCTGATGAGGTGTAGACTATAGTCTGTATTACCTCCCCTGGTCCTGATGAGGTGTAATCTGTATGCCTGCCCTGATCCTAATTAGCTGTATGCTATTGGCTATATCAGCCTCCCAATTCTGATGAGCTGTAAATTATGGCCTCTTGTACTAATCAGCACTCATTGAATAAACATCTAGGATTATGGCAGCTTGACAACAGGAATGGAATCACCACTGGAGAGATTGAGAGATCGGTAAATAAACAGTGGTACACACAACTTCAGCTTATCTGCAGTGGTGCATCTAAGACATGTACACTCAGTGCAAAACAGGTTTGTCTGTGTATGTCAACATTGCCGATAACTTGATAATGTTTGGAGGGGGGAAATAGGTTTTCCCTGAGGGCATACTTAGAAGTCCTAGTACAGTACAGATTCAGGTAATGTATGTGGAGCAAGGGCTAAATATAAAACACATACACAGTGTCTGGACCTAACTTACAATGGAATGTCACACCAATCACCTCACATATCTGGAAACATCAACACAATCCCCAAAATTTAGAAAAAACGAGTTTCCCTAGCAATATTCTGTATCAAAATAACACATCTTGCAAAGCCTTTATTACAAATGAAAAAAAAAAAACACTCATTTTTTACAATCTGTGTTAGTGGACCTGTATAACATACTGCATTGCTTGATACTTTGAAAACAAATTGTTTTGCTATGTTCTTCGTTAATGAGTGAAAAAAAAGGAGAAAACGTGACACTATGGGAGGCATTTAAACCAGGATTCTTACAATGAAATGTTACAGATACTTCCAATCAACGTTAACTCTGATTTACACACAAAGATCAAGGTTAAGAAGGCCCGACACCTCCCCACATCTCACAGGATGTAATCAAGGCTACAATCATCTTCTTCCATTGCTGACAACACATTGGTTTGTCATTGATTTCTATCCAAACCATGCTGGCCTTTACATTGTTTCTTGATGGGTCCCTCTCGATCTGTAATGTCCTGTCATGACCAACAACCGATAATGAAAATCTAGGGAGGGGCAGACCAAATTAAACTAGTAATCAAGAAATATTCCTCTTTCTCTACACTGCATTCTATGCAGGATACTTGCAAAAACTGCTGTTGGAAACAAATGGAAACTGTAACAACCTCATGGGATGCCTCCAATTGAGAAGAGTTTTTTGAAACAACAACTGCAGTAGATCAGAAAACACCATGATACCAGGTTGATAAGTGGCTATTTAACCAAATTTTCCTTTAAAATTTTCACAACACCAGTCGTCCCAGCTGGAAATTATTTTAGCCACCTAAACTATGGCTGCTAGACAAGATGGGAAGCCGCTGTACAATTTTATAACATTATGTACTTTACCTTGATATGTGACATGCCAGATTATTCCGGAAGAGATGCATTGCTTGCCGAGAAAAATTTGCTACATGATGTATATTTGGCATGACATAGCTATATGGGCATATTTTTCATAGGACCCTAGGCTTGATGAGGCTAGACGCCATGAATTATGTCACTCGTGTGTACACAGAACAGGAAACAGCTGATGTTAAGGAGAAGGTATAGAAAATGTCAGACAATTATTTATAACAATTAGTTATTCCTTAATAAAGTAGGAAGAAGTCTTTTTACAGCAGAAAAGGTATGATGTACAAGCCCAATCTTCATTCATATGGTTGAGACTAGTCATAAATCTTACACTTGGTAATATTACACTGTCCAGCAAAAACAAGTGTCCTACATCGCTACAGCATATTACCGCAGTTCTGTTGAATCATGATAATATCCTAACATGACACACATTAGCTTTACATATCTGAATTTGTAATTACTTGGTTTAATCTGGTGTCTGTTGACACCTTAGTGAATCGGTCAAGGATGGACAATGAAATGCACATGCATTTATGCCAAAGTTAGTTTTGACTACTAAACAGCAGAACAGGCCTTTAAACAAGGACGTCATCAGAGTAGGCCATCAAGCAATGATGATGTCATCAGAGTAGGCCATCAAACAATGATGATGTCATCAGAGTAGGCCATCAAGCAATGATGATGTCATCAGAGTAGGCCATCAAACGATGATGATGTCATCAGAGTAGGCCATTAAACAATGATGTCATCAGAACAGGCCATCAAACAATGATGATGTCATCAGAACAGACCATCAAACAATGATGATGTAAATGAAATACACTTCCCTGGAGATTTTATCAATAATTAAATAGGACATGCTAAAGTTGTCATGCTTTAAGATAGTACTGGATAAGTCTTTCACCTCTGGCCTTCAATATCTAGCATTTTCACAGCCAAAGAAGTGCATTTAGGCAAACTCTGGTCATCATTTAACGAAGGACATTAATTTCAATAATTTACTTAGGTATAAAATTCCATATCTAACTCGGAATAAGATTATCAATGAGTGTTGTTCACAAGACCAATGCATTAAGCAGAAGGTAAAGCCCACTAGACCACAATAACATTATATACCTTCCAAGGAAGGTCAACTAAGCTAGTCCAAGGGACTATCCCTGTAACCACGGAAAGGCAGCCATTTTTAGCCAAATAAAGCCACTCATCATCTATCAACACAGCATTACCATGTGTTGATATGAAGTAGGTGTAACTTAACGATTGGCGACATTAATATTGTAATCTACATTTACACACATTATATATTCTGTCATAGAACGGTATACTAATGCATGGCGAAATCCCAGAGGAATATATGATGCCCACAGTCTTAATACCCATTTCTCTTCCTTTCTCTTACTAGCTGGGAGTGTCATTTGACAAATTGCTTGGTGTGTTAAAAAGGAAATCATTCTTATTTCTGTCATCCTATTTTAATCAAGTTAAACATTAAATGGAGATAGAAATATGGGAAGGAAAGGGAAAAAATAACTATGAAATGTTGAGAAATTCAAATTCAAGATGTCTGCCTAATAGCCTATTTTTTTCCCAATCAACCAGAAAAAGAAACATGCAGAATTAAGACTCTAGAAAATGCTTAATATAGGTAATTTCAATTAAAATTCCTCCAATACTTCTTAATGATTATTAATTGTTAATAATTTCAATGTCGAAAACAAAGATGGCCATCTTGTTGTCTAATCAATCCAAAACTGAACCAATAAAAGTGTGGACCAATGAGGGCCTAAATATGAATAGATTCACATTGCTCCCTTTTTTGTACATATTTAAAAAAAAAAGAAAAAAAAAAAGGTAAATAGTTTGGGAGATGCTATCAGATAAGATAACCTCATACTACAAGAGAGAAGTAAGTAGTTTGGGAGATTATCAGATAAGATAACCTCATAGTACAAGAGAGAAGTAAAGTTATCTCTGACAAAGTCTCAATCCACTAGCATAATGACCTCTTCACAGACACGTCACCCTGACGTCACACCAGCGTCACAACTGTGTCACTACAGATAAAGTCACATTTATCATCCAAGATATCACCAACAATAGTAAACAATGTATGACTTGGTTTAACTGATACTGTCATCAAACCATGTAGAGCACCTGCATTTAATGGAGACAATTTCATAGAAATAGGTTCTTACAACTGTGGTAAATTCCACTTTTGCCACATGGTTGTAATTCAGTATTTCAGTTTACAAGTTAAAGTGTTTCAATAAAGAAGACAAATCTAACAGAACTGATGAAAATAGTGTCGAATCTATTGAAATATTTTCTATATGAATATCATCAATTTCTGTATTGTTTTTCTCTGTCTTTTTCTCCATAACCAGAAAGCAGCACCCATTCTTTTCACTTACATCTGGACTCCAATTGAACCTTTCATCTGCTCTCTAATGATACTCCAGTTTATAGACTTTACACTCATCAATCATGATTATAATTATACATTAAAGCTGACATTCTTTGTTATTTATATGTAATTGTATATAAATTATGGACCGTTTATTTAAATTTCTGACTGAAACAAGTAAATCATCCATGTGTGTGATTTGAAGTGGGACAGTTGACACTTCCTCCGGCCAGAGACTTGTAATATGTTTTATGATGAAGCAGTATCTATCATTAAATGCGGTTCCCCCCTATTAGATTTACTCGGCTATTTTAGACTGCCATTAAAAGAATAGGACAGGGATAAAAAACTAACGCTCTCCTTTTACTATTTATATTTAAATCACAAACTCTGGTACTATAGATTAATTATGATGAAAAATCCATAAAAAAAATCAGTAATTCTTCTAAATAAATATGGTGATCCATTTCATAACTATTCTGATGACTAATATAATATTTCATGTCCTATTAGTTAAAGACATTTTATAGGATTTCTGATTGGTGCTATATGTATGTCGATTTAACAAATCAAATTTATAATATGTAGATGCAGTGCAACCTGCATTTCTAGTACAATGTGGAAGTAATGAACAATGAGACATTTGATTGACTAGTGCAGGTGTTAGCTCATATCGCTGACAGAGGATGAATTCTGCAATTTTCACATTATCATAATTTAATACAAACCATGTCAAATGTGGTCAGAATGTCAGACGAAGAGTAATACTATAATTCTGAAAAAATGACAAGAATAAGCCTGAGAGTTGAAAAGTGCATGACTAATTCAAGTCACCAAAGAAGTCTAGAAGGAGTTTACATAATGAGATTTGTCAACAACGTAGATGATTAAGGGTCAGATTGTCAGGTGGAGATCACGTTGGGATCAGATATCATACCAGATGTGATGACAGTAAAAAGAAAACTGTCAACAATCCAACAAATGTGAGATATCTGAACTGGTGAGGAAGTACAACTGTTCTTGTCAGTCTCCACAGACCTGGTACAATACCATTAGATCAGAGGTGTCTGGTACAATATCATTAGCGATGAGGTGATCTCTATGCACTCATTACTGCCACAGTAAAACTTGTTTTAAAAAAGTTATTTGCCAGAAGCCAAATTGACAATATTGTGCAGTTTTGCTTAAAGAATCTAGGATTATATCAATCAATTAATGGTTTGTTGATGAGATAGATGGTTGTGTTTTTAATCATAAAGTTTGGTTAAATTTACACACCCCAAGCTGTCAAATTGATCCGCCTAAGACCAATGGGTGAGGGATAATTCAGGCCGTTTATGAACCGATTCAGGTGCTTATCAAATATCACTTACACGTGTAGTAGTCACCTAATAGCTATAAAGATATCATCAGCAAATTTATTTTTATTCTTATGAATCCAAATACAACAAGGAGGTTTAAAATCACATGTTTATTTACTACATAACTGATGATATAGACAACGTGTCATTAAATCAATACTTATGACACATGTCAGATAAAAAAAAAATACACCAGTATGTACAATTATGATCAAACACAGCTCCCAGTGTTACAGAAAATGAATTAATTACTTACAGATCCCCTCTGGTTCTACAACACTTACATCACCTAACAGTCAATTTTCACTAGAGCTACCAAGCGTTATCCCCCTAATACTTTAATGAGCTACAAGTTTCTGGTAAATTTTCAGACACTCAGGATTAACACTAATATTCCTGTATAAACGAAACACTCGTCTGGACTTGTTCCATTTTCCAAAACACCTACTGCTGAGCTCTGGAGAGGAATTTAGCGTCCCGCTGTATATAGGCCTACAAAATCAGTACGAGATCTACACAAAAAGCACACCTTTCTTATAGTGAATTTAATAGTTGGAAAAGTCAGCCAATTAAAAGATCATCTACACCGTCCCCCTATTGTCAGATCAGCCTTTACCCTTTCATACTTGGAATACATCTTTTTATACCCAGTATACACCACCAGCACAGTGTGATTTCTAAACAACATTTACAATACACACGTAATATTTAACCTCAAAAAGCTGTCGGCCACTCTATATCCAATGTACCTGTCAACATGAGTCGCTCATACGACTTATTAAATCACTAATTTTTGTTCATTCTATTTAAAAGGAATTACTCCAGAGGGTTAGCAGTCATTATGGATTCATATCAATTATATCTATTTGTGTTATTATGCAGAAACCGGAACCTCTCTTGTCATATTAATTTGTTTCATGAAAGCATGGTATTATGATCAGAAATCAATGCTTTATTTGACAAGATCCAATATATGTTTGTTATTGGCCGATAGGTTTTATCTGTACGTTGGTATTAGGGCTCGGCTCAGCAGGTCTGAACCAGTGGGAATATCAACTGCTCGGTTTTATTATCTCTATTTTAGTTCTGTGCTTCTATTATCTTGGAATGCATTATGCTATTTTACGTATCTGACTGAACTCTACACAGAAATGTCAAAGAGCCAGTCTGTGTAGCATTTGTAGAAGAAAAATAGTTCTGAAGGCAGCTTATGTCTGATTATATACTGTTCCAGGGGTGTTGGAACGTGGGCTTGCATCTCGCAAGACAAAAACTCGATAATCATACATTATTGTAATTAGTTTTATAAGCTTGGCGAAAATGTAAATGCATCTAGAAACATGATTAATTAGCTATATATCATTCTGCATTAGGGGTAAAAAGGCTATATATTCTTCTGCTACTGGACATTTGTCTAGTGTCTGGTTCACTGAGAAGCTTGTGTCCAAATTAGCCAACACTGGCATCCAGCCTGTATGGCCATGTTGTTGTCTCACCATGGTCGATGTCAACTTCCTCATCTGTCTTCAGGGACTCCTTCCGAATCAAGCATTAGACCCAAATTTGGTCAATATCAATAAGATAGCTGAAAAATCTCATTACTCATCTGAAGATCAGCGTGGCGAGTCCCGTTTGTAAAATCTAGAGTTCGGGGGGGTATCACACTAGTATCATACTACCACAGAGGTCAATCTGCATATATATAAGCCATGTATATAAAGCACAGCTCTCATGCATATTCGTAAAATCTATCGCTTTGTATTGATCTGATCTGTACCCCCCTTATCTGCAGGCATTGTCCGTCCAGGAGAATACAATATGTCTGTTGGCACTATAGCCACAGTGGTTACAGAACACCCTCCACTGATACAGGGAAATCTCCTCTAATGCTTCCACTAATGCTTTTGGCTTACGGTCACATTAAGGAGAAGATTCAAAAAGGGCAGAAAACAAGTCGTAATTAGTTACTCGCCCATCTGTAATATTTGATAATTATCTTGTTTCCTTATCACGTAAATGTCAAGGTTACTTTACGATACACAGGCAGCAGACGCAGCCTGGAATCCACTGAGGACAAATCACCTAAAGATTGGTTTGTTTGCCTCTTCAATAAATAGTTTTTTAAACCAAAGAAAAGAAAACATGCCATTATCAAAGCATGCTGTAGATACATACGTATGTATTTATTCAATTTCTGGGCTTACATAAAACTCTGCCAGAACCAGAGCTCTTTGCTATTGTGTGGCTGGCAATATGTTTCTCCAAACACCTACTCACTAGCAAACAGACGTCACACTTAAGCAGCAAACTCCCAACATAGACCTATCTGTACTACATGGCATTCGCTCTGGAAGTTATGTAGGAAACAGCTACTTCTTACGATAAAATGGCAATGAAAAAACTCACCGCACTTCACAAGACAATCAAAGTTGTGTTGCGGACTACATTAAATCAGAATCACAATTAGCCTAACTATGCATAAATAATCAGGAATTATCCTGTTCCTTTCAATATTCTCCAGTGACGTTGTTTGCAGGTGTTACTTTAGTTGGTCCGATAGTGTTCTGCGTGTTGTTTTTGATGGCTGAACTGCCTGCGTTGGAGACGATAAAAATACCAGATGATGACTTCCGCAACAGTAAAGCATATTGCCTAATTTGTACACCTACAGCCTTCTCACAAAAATATCTTCAAGATCATTACTTTTATAATGCAGGCAATTCTTTTTATAAATTATGTTTATATCAGAAAAATGTTACATTCCCATTTAGTTGATATTGGAGATGTATTTCCAAAGGTGGCCTAACACTGTCATTTTATTCGCTATCTGTGTAAAAAAAAAAAAAAAAAGTTTTATCTAGAAATCTGTAGTTTTCTCGTTAAGTATAAGGGCAGTGAAATATCAAATTTAAGAAGAAATAGCTTATAAAGAAAACAAGATATATTTATGCATAAAACACTCAACTCTGAACTGTTTTTTATTTTTTTAATTTTCCATCAGGAAACAGCAAAGCTCCCTAAAGACCTTTCAGCAAAGAACAATTTTCTAGGAGTAGTAGACAGCACGATCAACAATGCCAGAAATCCCCCCATAAAACCCAAACACGTCAGGCCTGCTATATCAGCCACTCTCTCACACAATCACAACTATGATAGGAGCCAACAGGGATGATTTCTGATTTGTGAGCAGGAATTCATTCACATACAGTCGAGGTGAGGCTATTAATCTGCTCATACCTTCTGGTATTTTTATGACAACAAAGATAATAAATTGTGTATCTAATTTACTGTGGAAAGCGACCAACTGTACACAAATGTTAGACACAATTCATGGTTTTTATTTGATGCAAGGAAAAGATAGCCAAAAGAAAATCAGCCAGAATTCCTGATGTTCTGATGTATATAGTAAGTACATCACTATAAACCCTGTATCAATCATTTACTCCTGCACTGTAAATATGCCTCCAACGATGGCCTACTGCTGATGAGGTGAAATAAGCTCTCAAAGATGCTCCACAGATGCCACTGATTGAACGGCCAGGCTTAGACTTTGCCTGTCCCTCGACAGTTAGCTGTAACTAGCATTTGTTTTAAATGCCAAGGAAGAAAACATATCCTCCAGAAAACAAGGAAATTCATCCCAGAGCCTGTGTAACTGTTTATGGGCAGTACATATATTTGTTTTGCAATGTGCTGAAGGCGTGCAAATATTAATGTCAAGAAAACACAAGTTAATTGCTTGTTAAAAACGACACTGATCATCAAGCTGTGCTCAAAACAACATTTTGTTCCGGCCGTAACTTGCCTTTCGAGCTTGTTGCGAGTGCGAGAAAAACTACCTTTGACATTTAAAGGGAAATTGACTGCAGTAATTGCACGGCCATGTTGCTCCAGCTCCAATCACTTGAGAGGTATAAAGGCTGAGCGAAGCGTAGGAGAACCACATTACATACTCATGTTTACAGTGGGAGTATCTAATTTAATTCTAAGATTTCGTCTAAATTTCAGCCGATTTCATGCAGTAACTATTCAGTATGTAAAGATTTCCAATCTGTGTTGACATGTGTTGTCAATTGTACATGTTGCATTAATCTCTATCTCAGAAGGCATCAATACTTTCCATCTGGCAATAAATAAGTTGACCATGAATATAATCACTCCATATTTTCTGATCATTACATTTTATTCCTCAAACCATTTAACAGATGTATCCTGAAAGAAAATTAAATACAGCATTTGTCAAAATGAGTAAAAATGGTGTCTATGTTTTAAATGCCTATAGCTACATGCCAAAATGGTGTTTCAACCAGATTGTTAAAATGTTTATATCAAATTTATTTTAATTTTTTTTTTTTTTTTCAATTATTCAGTTGAATTTGCCAGGATCTCAGTAACACTATAATTAATGAGAACATCACTACCGTAGATCTATATACAAAGATTTCACTTGATGTTCGCCTACAATCTAAATACTGTGACAAATCCAGAATCAATAACTGTCATCAGAAAAGCCGATTGTACACATATTACAGTTTAAATATTATTGATTTTTCATGAAAATATATCACTTGATGATATACAGGTTGTTTAAACTGGTAGATTAATCCCAGGAAAGGGAAATGCTGTAAGTAATGTGTGGTGCTTGAGAAAGCTATAGTTACACTGGCACTCCTCTGATTTCCATTAAGATCGTTGAGACAGAAACAAGCCTGTTGGGGCATTGGTAGTCCAACATGGAGACCAAGCTTGTAATTTCCGAATCTGGTGTGGCTATCAATGGTGTAACAAAGGAGTCAAGCATAAAATTCACCCAAATTCAGAACAGCCCTACCATTTGTGACCATTTATTCTTTGTGATCTATGTCGCAATAATTGGTCTGATGTTCAACAAGAAATCACTCTGAACAATGTGAAATCCTTCAAAAATAATGAATCAGAGCAAAAATTCCAAACAGTGCCGAGATCAAAACTAACATAAGATGTCCTAACATAAGAAATCTCTTTATCCGCAAACTCCTTCCTTCTAATTTAAGAGCTAAGTATTTGGTCAAATCTTCCCAACAGGATCAGACATGTTCATCACTGTTGGGTATTTACCCAATATCATGGCTGGAACCAGCCACCTGCTGAACCTCACTCACAACTAATGGTGCAATAATGGATCTTTACTTCCTCCAGGAATACTACTTAGACCAATCGAATGTCACAGCTAATTTAATCTCCATCCTTGGTACAGACTAGGATCTCTTATACAGACCAATGGTCAGTAGTACATAGAATAATGATAAATGTTTGAGAGCTCCTCCTCAACTCCAATTTTGACATAGGATTTATGACAGGAAAGAATATCACTGTCATATCAATCTTCCATTCAAACAGAATGATCACAAATTAAATGTCTTAACAAGTCAAAATGTTGACAAATCAAACTAGAAACAATGTGTTAAGCTGGTTGAGGTTTTCATGAGTGACATCACTAATAAACCACAAACACTCTATATACCTGTGACCCAGGTTAAGATCTTGAATGTTATAGCCTTTATGACAGATCCAAGGTGATTGGACCCCATGTTTTGGCAACTGCAGATTGATGGTTCGTTATCTAAAGACTAGGTGAATGTGTACCAATATGAAATGTCTGGGTGGTGTTGCTGACAATTAATGCAAATCAAATCATGTGTCATGATGTTGGAATCCAGTGCCATGTATAATGACGGCTTTTGTTATCTCACTTGATACAATTGGGAGTCATATCTTTTCACATTGAATAAATAATGTGATGGAAATTTACCATATTTATCCTGCCATTAAAGCCCAGGAGGCCGATGTCTATTAGGGGCTCATTGCAGGACAATGAATTAACATTTTCTACTGAACTGCAATAGAGACAAATGGGTCTATCGCCAGGTAGGGGCTTATTACTGATCAAATACAGTATGATTTCTTTGTATTGTAACTTCGGACTGGCAGGGTGGCACAGTGGTAACACACTTGCCTTTCACCTAGGCGACTGGGTTTGATTCCTTCATTCGACAAGAAAACGGTATGACGTCGCATGCCCGGCCAAGTGGGTTTTCTCCGGGTTCTCAGGTTTCCTCCCACTGTAAAACCCCTAGCAGGCTTCAATCCGGGCCAACAAGCATGATTAATATAAGTTAAAATAACTTTTAGTTTCGCAATTGTTGTCAAATGAATAGTTTACAATTTTACACAGGAGTTAAGATATATGGCTGTACACAAGACACCTTAATGTTGATGTTGTAGCCTTGAGGAGGATGCTGCTGCCACCCAATGTAGCTATGTGAGGATTGAGGGGGATAGCAGATGTGACATTAGCATAGGTACACTGTTTAAGCGTAAGTGCACTAGAAACATGCGATCATACATATAGCACATGTCATGTGTACCGTCTCCATGCCTGACGCAGACTGTATACACCACTATGACACATCACAAACTCAACAGTAGCCCAGATCCTTTAACAAATCAACAGCCTAAATTAACACTGTGGCCTTGACATGGTAATATCACAGAAGGACAAACAACCAGCACCACCTGTACCACTGAAAAAGAATCAAGTCACGTGTTCTTGGAGAAAATTGTATCATAAACAATCTCTTTGCACTTTAGATATGGAGATGATTCCCAAATGTAAAGACCAATTACCCAAGAATTAGACAGAGAAATTGATGAACAGTAATGAAAGCTTTTAGATTCTGTCACAACCAGAGTCAAGATTGATCCATAGTGCTGTTTATAACCCTTGCTGGTATAGTGACATTTCAACCTAACCTTTCCAAGAGCAGAAATTAGTGTTAGATCGCTCCATCAAATGCTACCTCAGGTCTTAGAAATGTCCTTTCAGGACAAATGCTTCCGATCAATGCTTCCCCATTGATTATGTCAAGGTTTCTGTACTTTGCAGAACAAGAGTTGAAATATGACGATGAATGGTCAATTAGACTGGCTCTAGATGACAGTAATCATGGGTGGGAGCTTGCTCTGAAGCGAAAGGTACTCCTAGACTTCAGTGCCAGTCGTTTGTCTCAGGTTGCGGACAGGTCAACCTGCCAGTGAAAGGACCATCCCCTTCCCTGATGTAGGGGAGGTACACACTCACCTCTAGTATACGTCCATGCATCATTCTCATCAAAGGTGATTGTGGGGTCTTAAAGCAATGACCAGCTGACAACAAATCAATAGAGGTTATCTGATGGGACCAGTAAAAACCACTAAAACAGAATTAATAGACCTCTGTATGTCCAGTGCTTACACACTCACTTCAATTTTACTTGTATACCGATGTTTCCAATCACCATGAAAACACTGTCCAAATTTCTAAATTGAATTGCAAGTAGAAAGAACATGAATAGGAAAAGGGAATTCAATTACTCTGACGTTCTTGTTTTACATTATTTGTTTGAGAACAGTTACATAGAATAAAACACCTTCCATTTATTAGACTTTGGAGGAACTCTAATAATGTCAAACCAAATCACAATCCCAGTTTCACTGCTACCCACTGAACTCTGAAAAAATCTGCATACTGGGCATTGCTATAGCAATACATGTCCTCTATAAATTGTAAGTGAACTTGACCCAAAATCCATGAAACTCAAAATCAATAAGATATTATTGTCCTTTATCATTGTGTAAAGAAGCTGCTAGAACACTGGCAAACATACATACACACGAGACGGACAGTGAGGAAAACAACAGTCCTCACGGTTTCATCAGTAGGAGACTGATAGGTGCATATGAAAAGCATGCACTACTGCAAAACTTGATGAGTTTAATAACTATTTCAGTGAAGTTTATATTTCTTTTAATTGGCAAAGAAGAATAAACTTTGGCTGTGAAAGCTATTGACTTTTTGTAGGTGAATCAATTTTGTTATTGAACATTTTAATAAGTAATTGTCAGCTTGCAAAATCTTAAGAGTTGGTTTAATCCAAAATGAAAATTTTGATGTGTTATATCCTGATACAAAAATAGTCTGATGTGATATTGAATTCTAATTATATCTTAAAGTCTTCTATTCAAATGCCATTCAAAGATGATATTCATCAGTGCTTGAAATAGAAAACCAAAGTACTTTTCCAATCAATTTGCTCTGTGACCTTGGCCTTCCTGGCATCTTGTTGAATAACAATGTTTACGAAGATTTCTTCACTAGACATTTGGGAGAGAAATAAATTCTGTAAAATGGTTAAAAAGAATAACGAAGTCTTTGGTCTTCCTACTTTCAAAGCATGAGAGGGAAATGATATGAGCCAAGCGTGTCAAGAGACCTACTCAACAAAGCATCCTAGCAGTACGCAGTGGACACAAAAAGAATTGCATGACATGGCATCATTTGCCAACACGCACATACTTTTTTTTATCTATTTTAATCTCTAATTTTTCCTAATTATATTAAAGCCGTTCTTTTTCCATCTCCAACTGGCAAGGATTCAAATTTGTTAGGGGTTGTTGAAATAGATGGCAAGGCAACATGCAACAGATATTTACATAATCCTGGCCTTTTTTCAACACTAACAACACATAATTGCTCGGTAGTATTCGCAGAGCTTGGCAGTACCAATTTGTCTCCAACACGTCTAGTTCACACACTTGTCCATCTAACAAAAACCAAGGCACTCTCTAGGGACAGGCTAGGATACAGTGTTTTCAGCTGGAGAGATCCTCATTCAAATGACCAGAACAAAGTGTCGGTACCAGTTAACAGTCATTCTGCCTCCTCATCGTTTTCTCTTGTACCAATGCAGGCAGCAAATTTGGTGTTGCTTTCCGATTCTATTTAATTTAATGGGAGATGATTGCTTTCTGACAGAGGCAGCAATTTATTGAACAGAATCAATATTAACCGTCACACGAGGTTGTCCCTACAGCAATGGTCCCCTCCCATGGACAATATTGGTCCATCACATGAAAATGCAAATGTGGCATATTTTTAGCGTGATATTGTGAACTTGCCAAAACAACATTTTTTGTTCTGTAATGCATAGAAACTGTCCCGTTATCCAGCTTTTCACTTGATTTGGATAAAGTAGACCTAACAAGACCGACTATTCACCGCTGAACATCAAAACAGCATGCCAATGGAGGGTTTAATACCTGCAATTCATTACATATTCACATCATGGAATTTTGCTAAATGTGCAGGAGGATGATTTACCTACTTATCCAAGCTTCACTGAAGAAGCAAAAAAAAATGTCTATCATGGGAAGTAACCAATATCATCACATAAAGTATTTCTTAAAGAGGTGCCAACATGTACGAAACCTCTGTGAAAGCCGTCATTATGTGATCTATGCAGTGTTTTCGGATAAACCAGTGGGGAACAAAAATGATTGAATACTACATCTTCAATCCAGGAGATGGTTTGTCGATAAGTGGATAACTAAATTTCCAAAAAGATTTTAAATGACTCCAGTAGCACTGTCTACCAAGAGGGTCATTAGAATGTTTGCTTTACTGCATGTCAATGGAAAGCTTTAGCAGAAATCTTTAGTTTGTTCACAGAACACCACCAGATACACTGACAAACATTAAAGTCATTCAAATTTGCACAATTAAATGTCAAAAATTAACATATTTAGGGTCGAAAATGTTTGAATATGAACTCCCGATTAATGTCAATATGTTGTATACATATGAATTATGCTTGTCAGTCAATTTGATCGTTTTGCCCCCAACAAGCCCCAGTATAGCAGTCACTAGTGTGACATCATCTAGGCTAGTTAATATCATCGCGGAACAATAGAACATCCTTGTCTTTTAGAATGAATTACATATCTTACTTTTTTGGTAATTAGATTTCAATATTGCAAGGCTACGTCTATTATAAAATTCTGTTTGAATATTTATAACCTATTCTCAAGCCGCTGCACAGGGCATGATTCAGACTTGTAATTCACTTTTGAAGAGTATGTTGACATATTTATTGTGTCATTTTCAGACTGAGTCACCATTTTACCTATTTCTATATTGGTATATTTATTAAAGAAAATTTTGTTGACATTTTGCAAATGATTTTTTTTCCCAGACATTGACCAAGATTTATTCCAGCAATTTCAGCATTGGCAATAATGGGTATTATATTGTCGTTGGAGGAGAATGTGAATAGCTATTCATGAGTGATTTGAATTTATGAATTTATAACACTCTAAGAAAAATATTCCTTTCCAAATAACTTATTTATGTATATACAACCCGTGTCCTGTGGGAAGACAGTAAAATCACACCCAATCAATCAAAAATAATCTTCAACAGCTAAGAGCATCCAGCTTTCAGAGAGGCAGTTACCATTACTATATTGTCACTGGTATACTCTCATGAGACAAATAGAATCTGGAGACAACTGAGTTAACCCCCTGGCCACTAATCCATTTTATTTAAGTATGTTGTGTGCAGTCATCCAAGTACCTGTTTCCCTTGTCAGCCATCCCACAATTTCCAGATAGTCCATTTCTCTAATGAAATATGAGGTGTGAAAGTTCAAGTGTTTATTTAGAACTAAGTCCTGACATATTGTAATATCTGGCACCTTAACTTGCTTGTTTTCCATCTATTTTATAATTAAGTGGGGTTCATGGTCACATGGATAGGTCAAAGGTCAACAAGATGAAACTCTGTCACCAACTCCCACTCATTTCCATACCACATTGGCATAAACATCTTTTAAAAGCAGTCAGCCAAACAGAAAACAATTTGTTGTCTCCATGGGTGTGACAGAAAGATAGATTTAATGTCAAAATCTGCATATCTCACCATTGTTATTTCTTTCACTGGTAATTTGAAAATGTGTTTAACTTAGGAACAAGCTCATTAAAATGCTAACCTTTCCATAAAGTGCCTTGTAAAAAGGAAAGAGGAAGTATACCATGCGTGGAAATGAGCTTGTAATAAAATCAAACAAGCATCAAATTACTGTAAAAGGTGTTGAAAAGCCAGATTATATGTTCACTGCTCAATAGACCTGAGGAAATTCGCCCTCTTGATGATTGGATCATAGGAGATAAGCCTACGGTCTTGTCCAAAAGTATCATGTGAAACAACTCCTAAGAAGTAATATTTTATGTAAATGACAAGGTCCTGAGGTAAATATACTTCAATACTGACAATAAAAATCCTTGACATCTTTAAACAGGAGTACCACATCCTAGATTGTATACATACACCTATATGGCTTATTCTTAACCCGGGCATTCACCACAGGGTTAATCTCCGACAAACCTCAAAGATTCAGTAATCCATTATGAAAGTAAAAAAATCTGTATACTTGTAAGACTTTAAGGCGCCAGTCAGGTTCTCCAAAGGGCACTGATTAATTAACGTGGTTTACCAAGGGGCACAATTCTACTAAATACAGCCTAAACAAATGGCCCCGATGACCGTCTCTACCCTACTAATCCTGTATATACGATGTCATTAACCTAAGGTGTATTTATAACCCTTTTCTTTATGTTAACATCTGGTAAAACAATGACGTCTAGACTGTTACTTAAGAGAGGTTTCTTAAAGCATTTTTATTCTGACAAATAGTAAGAACTTCGATCTTGGAAAGGATTTGGATCCAGACCCAAACGTGACACAAAACAGAGCTGTTGTCAGCAAAAACGACTGCACCTTACTACCCATGCAGCCTACAAGTACAGTGATGACCAAGCCAATTTTGTTTCAGAGTGTACCATTGAAATGTGATGAAAAAATTCTCAACATGAGAGAAGCACAACAATCCTGACCTGTATTACTACATATTGTCACATGCCTCTAATTGGTACTTGACAGGTTACTGCTCTAGGCAACCATATAATCTGTAAAAATTTCATTCACATGTGAAAAAAGGGTCAAAGTTTTCCATAACAACTGTCCAGTATGTCCTTGATCCCATCACGGATGTTGAGCTTTCCAATACTGAATTTAACTGCAGCCTGTGCAGTGGTAAATAGTGAGTAATTCAGTGAATCATGTTTCAATATCCTTCTCTAGGGAAAGCACATGCAATATTTAACAGATCAAGAAAGGTCTATCTTTTTATTGAAGAAAGGTTCACTTACCTTCTCTTAGCATGCCAACACGTAAACATTTCTGGAAACGACACGCTTGACATGCCTTCCTTCTTCTCTTTGTAATCTCACAGTCTCCATTTGCTGGGCAAGAATATTCTATGTTACCTGGAATATACAGAAAAGTACAAAGATTAGGTAGATGACACAAGAAACAGGTAGATGACACAAGAAACAGGTAGATGACAAAAGAAACAGGTAGATGACACAACAAACAGGTAGATGACACAACAAATAGGTAGATGACACAACAAACAGGTAGATGACACAAACATCATCACAAGATCACAAGGAAACAAAATCATCATAAAAGATTAATGGGACCTTTTGTAATATCAGCAGAATTTGCCTTCGTTCAGCTTGACAATAAGCACAGTACAAAGGAAATATAACTATTTCTTTTGTGTAAATCTTAATTCAATAATGATAAATTTATTCTTCTATTGCATGCAAATACAATGAGTCTTCATTTATTTGAAAAACCATTCCCATCTGAATTTGCCTCACAGCAAAATTCTCTGCCTTCAAAAACCTTTGCCCCAACAAAAAACCCCATCTTTACATTGAATAAAGTATACATCAATAGGACAATGAAACATTGCATAGTCAGTGGTGTAGTCTGACTTAACATGTCGTCAATTTATAATGTACATCAGAGTTCAATTGTCTGCCATTTATTATGTAACTTTATTCCCTCATTGGGCTTTCACAATCACGCAAATAAACCAAACCAAAACAAACAATATAAAACTATAAGCAATAAAAAAAAATATGATATAAAATTCAAAGCAATCAAAATAAATATGATACAAAACTCTTACATGTACAGATATAGAATATTGTTTAATTGGATTTTCGTGTTGATCTATTTCAATACTGTTTATCCACAGCCTCCCACTCACCAACAGAACTGTTAATAGATCAATAGGAGTTTAGATGCTGCTGCTGCTGAACCAGACTGCATCACGATAGACATATATAGAGTATATATACACAAGTCAATACAAGAAGGCTCTGTTCTGCCATAAAACCATGGAAAAAATCCAATCATAAAATCTCAAAAGCCTCATCCCTCTACTCTTCACAGACAGAAAATCATACAGCTTATTTGACCCTTGAGCTAGGAAAGCAAACATGTCTGTTAAAGTGTTGTGGTACATATGTAAAACAGCCTGGTAAGGGGGAGTACCAGTGGTATACAAAGGGCAGCTTCACAATAAACATCAAAGCTACTGTAATGATTCCATTTATATGCAACTAGAAAGCTCAAAACAGATAACAATTTACTTTTACTTCCATGACTGAACCTCAATTGTACATTATTGGTATTTAATATAGGAACATGTCCCCAACTATACCTACCAAACAAATTGAAAATACTGACAGACAATATGAAGAGAGAGCCATTGTATTGCCCTCTCTCAATAAAAAGCCACCAGTTATACAACTTTATGACTGTCAGTCTCCCTATTTTACAATGGCCTGGAGTCTGAGGTATCAGTACTACTCAATTCACATAGCCTAAAATTAGCATAGTGCTAAGCTGGAGATTTTAATCTGCAACCACAATAGACTTTCTTACAATAAGACTTTTATGCAAATTTTTAGTATTTGAAAAGATGTTATCCAAATGTAAGCAAGCAGCCCTGAAATTAGGTTTATTTTGGTCCTCTTTAGAAGAGCTTCATGTCTAATACACATGAGTGTGTAAACGGCACAAGGTACAAATACTTCCGAAAAGTCAACAAAATTCTTGTTATATAGTTCATTCCCTCAATACTTTAGAAGAAAGTGTTGGCCATAAAGTAATAAAAGAACTTGCAAGTTACTTCAAATCCATTCTTTACTGTGTAGACTTAACTTGGTAACATGGTAGGTAATCCAGCTATTCTAGTCAAATATTAGGCAAGCTCAAGAGGAGGTTCAAGTGGCTAATAAGTAAACTCAACAAGGCATGTTCTTCAAAGTGACACCTCGATGGAAGCCCTTGTAATATGTTATACTCACAGTGCCTCTTCAATGTTCAAGGACAATTAAGATATACCCTTCAATCATTATCAACACAAAACAGACAGTCTGATGGCCAATTTGTTTGTGAGATATTCAGCGCCAGACAGCTTCAACTGCATTTTAATTTTAAACCGTTTATGAATGATATGAAATGTTAATGGTAAGCCATGTGCACTTACTGCACAGTGTAGCCCAGTGCACATCAGGCATACATCATATATATATAGCTGTACTATTACCAGATTGGACAGAAATTTGAATAACTTCTTTGAAGTCTTCCCTATCCAAGTGTTATTGCCAAGGTTCAAAAGGAGCTAATTAATTATTGTCAGGTTGTAGTTAAATCGTAGAGTCTATTTCAATAAATATTTACAAAGGTCATGAAAACCTGGCCAGAGTGAAATGCTGACCTTCATGACTTTGACTCAATGTTTGAAGTAGTTCACGTTAATAGCTAAAAGTGAGCAAACTCTAACTTCTCGAACACTATGAGCCATTTCGCTTTTGCACCTTGCAAGGATTAGAGGTATATATTTCTAAAGCATTGAAAAAACAGGAAGATTAATTAAGCAAAAATTGTAGCACAACTTAATATTTTTTCTTTCAAATATATTTCCAAGCTAATCTAGCTTATCCTTAATATATTATTTAATGGAAATGCCAGCTGTCTTAGATATTTCTCACAGCCTTCACACTGATCATAAACCAAGGCAGCATACTTGGCAAAATACAGGGATGTTTTATTATGCCTACTGCTTATAACTGTCACTTCTCTGAGAAAATTGAAAATGTGTGATAGTATACACGTACGCAATTCTTCATTCACCAACACAAATGATCAGTCCCATGAATTAGTTTGTAATGTTTAGAATGAATGGGAACCCCCCCCCCCCCCCACAGGAGTCAAGTCTAGAAGCTTGGGTATCTTTACATAAACCAGTATAAATAAATCAGATTTATCAAACAAGACTGCAAAGGAAACCATTACAATACAAACTATTTAAAAAGATTGAGGCCAAAAGAAATCAAAAGGCAGTCAATTTGGACAATCCATGATGCTAAGTATAGGTATCACTTCATCACCTGACTTCTCTGAATTATACTCGTGTTAATAATAATAAATATCTTGACGTAATACTGGGTATTATACAAGCATATTCAGTGATATGGTGATGCACTCGTATAAAAAGACATGATATTTCATTATTGTGTTACCATTGGTTTCCCCACTCATGACGTAGGACTCGGTATACATCCTTGTTGCTTTAAGCTTAATACTTGACGTAAATCAAGATAAAAAGTCGGATGGGAATTACTTTGAATAATTTATTTTCAAAAACACGACATAAAAGTTTTACATAGTTTATGACTCTCTAAACAACCCTGACCTTTATTCCTGGTGCACTGTACCAGTTCCTCAGTACAGACTGTGTCAGGAAGGTGATGAATGACAAGACCTACTTAACAATACATGTAGGTACTTAATGGTCAAAACTATTGGCACCTTTATCCCACAACAAATACCAGACTGGAAACAGAATGTAACCTTAATTATAACCCGTCCACAAAACCTTCCTATAATGACACCAACAAATCAGAGCGAGATACCAACTGGAAGCTTGAGGTGTCTACAGGACTATAATGGTGCCCTGGCTAGTAGTACTAGTACACAGGATCCTCGATACCACAATTTACCCCTACTCAATGAAGTATTCCTGTTACCCTCGGAAAACAAATCTATTGGTGATAATTAGAGGTAAATTGTTGGCCATCTGTTGTTTTTTTCTCCAACATTCAGATGGAGGCAAGTTGTGGGTCTGCTAGTTTGGGCGGGTGCCAATTACGACACCTATTCTTGTATCAGCAATATAACTCAGGTAGGTCTTGCCTGATGGAATTCACAGATATTCAGGGGAAAAAAATGACCCTAAATTGGTAAATGGGACATACATCAATAGTTCAGAGGTCACAATAAGGTAGCTCCAGCAATGAAGGAGTTATGCGGTACATCATCTTTAAGTGCGGTGCTACCATTTCAACCATGAAATGACAAACCTTCAGAACACAAATTTTTGTGTGCTGTCAGGAGCAAACATGTTTGCCAGCCATTAGCATTACGTTATAACTAACATTTGCTGGCTCAAGCCGTGTTTTTGTTATGGGCATTTTGTTATTTACTTCTATAATGAAGTCAAAATAATGGAAAACACGTTCATTGCATACTCCCATGCCTTTTATTACGTTAATCAACAGGTATTTGATTAAATTAACCACTTTTCTGGAACCTATTAATTAACCCTGCCTAATCCAGCCTCCAACAAAATATCAAGTCTGGTTACATTTTTTCAAACCAGGAAGTATGCCAAACTATATGAAAAATACATGCCCAGTTCTCAGAGAAATGTTTCCCCGGGTGAACAAATGAATTTAAAAAGTACTTCACATAATGTTTTGTTTTCACCGTCATAATCGTAATTATGAAGTTTCTGACGATTGTTTCCACCAACTCATTATTTGCGTACTGATTACCTACGAATTTTCAATACATAAAAATAATTTCTTGTTAAAATATTCAAGACAAAAGTAAGTTTCATGTTTCTTATTTCAAATTATGGAATTATATTGATTAAAACAATGTTTTTGTGAGGAAATATTGTAGATACAGTGCATTTAAAACACCAAAGGACTTTCCTGTATAACAGGTACTACTCTTCAGACATAAGGAGCACCTGTAACAATAGCACCTTTCAACAAACCAATCATCATTCCTGACACCATCAGCGGTACAGGCCTATCATTGACATTGAGAATTATGTACACAGAACTGTCTATAACCTGGTATAAAATAAATGTAACGTTTTAAGGTTAGTATGGCCTGATGGCTTTACTGACACTGCAACACCACATCAACATGCAATGATGTCTATAGTAATCTAATGGCCTATTTCCGTGTAGAGGAAATGCATCACAACTCAACCACAGCTCTGACATGACAGGCACATTAGTGAAAGACTGGCCCGACACCAGACAGTCAGATGTATGCCAAACTCTGTATTGTAAACACTGTGCATATCTCCCTGGGTGAGGATGTACAAGTAGTTCATTTTCATGCATCATCTATGTGCATCTTCCGCCCCCAATAACACTCAAGTTCTCGCAACCTTTCCCCGAAGAAAACCAAGGGACTAAAATAACAGAGCTCCAATTAAGATCTGGCATTTACCATAGTGCTACTTTTGTATGAATATCACAACAAGAGTCTTCATCTAACACGAGAAGTCTTTAACCTTTGGAACAAATTCCGTTACATAATGCCAACCTGCATTTAAAACAATTGATAGAATCTGCCAAGTATACTTAGCATGTAAATTGTTATGTTGTTTTGAGGGGAGATGGATTGTATTACCGCTAGATCTCCATTTTTAGTAAGAGACAGTACAGGTCTCGGATCTCTGTCGCCTTTCCTCCTTTTGATTTTTTTAAAGCCTGCATGGGAGATAGAGGTGGTATATTGGCATGCCCCTACCGTCAACAAGCCGATAAAAGTACATTGCAATTTTCCTTTGCTGCTTCAGACTTGCTTATTTATATCTATTTATATGGGAGGTCTATATTTGACTATTAATCATAAACTAGGTAAGTAATCTCCTCATGGTGATCTTTTCAGCTCAAAACACACTCAATTGAATAATTAATGTACTCAATTTATTGCACATCACATATCCTGTAACTTTATACATATATATAGGCCTACGGCAGAAAATGAAGTATTCTAACTACTGATATGAATGCTACAGTACAAGTAACCATGCACAAGATAATCAGTTTAAGCTCAATATGTAGATATCTCCATTTCTAGTCACTAGCTAGGATTTTGTTATTTCTAGTTAAAGTTTTCGCCCTTAAATAACTTTTTTTCCGAAGGATCTTCTGAAATTTTACCTACATTACGCCTCCGAGATCATGAACTCTGAGGCAGATACCATCTCCAGGTAAAAAGATTGTGACATTAACTTTCAGGATGTGACCGATGAAGCTGATGTTATCTGTTTTAAATATGAACAAACATATAGGACCAGAGCAAACGTTGTATTATCAGTGTTAAACAGATCTTGATGAGGACTGTTGACATTGCTAATATATTTACGCACTGTCACCTACCAGTTAACACGAGACATCAGTCTATAGATGTTCTGTGTGACGATGTGTGGTTATGTCACCTACCAGTTAACACGAGACATCAGTCAATAGATGTTCTGTGTGACGATGTGTGGTTATGTCACCTACCAGTTAACACGAGACATCAGTCAATAGATGTTCTGTGTGACGATGTGTGGTTATATCACCTACCAGTTAACACGAGACATCAGTCAATAGATGTTCTGTGTGACGATGTTGTGTGGTTATGGGGTACAAAGTACCCAGTATACACGTGACGCCAGTCTATAGATGTTCTGTGTGACAATGTTGTGTGGTTATGGGGTACAAAGTACCCAGTATACACGTGACGCCAGTCTATAGATTTTCTGTGTGACGATGTTGTGTAGTAGTTGGATACCAAGTAACGATGTTGTGTGGTAGTTGGGTCCCAGTAACGATGTTGTGTGGTTGTTGGGTCGCAGTAACGATGTTGTGTGGTAGTTGGGTCGCAGTAACGATGTTGTGTGGTAGTTGGGTCGCAGTAACGATGTTGTGTGGTAGTTGGGTCGCAGTAACGATGTTGTGTGGTAGTTGGGTACCCAGTAACGATGTTGTGTGGTTGTTGGGTACCCAGTAACGATCTTGTGTGGTTGTTGGGTACCCAGTAACGATGTTGTGTGGTAGTTGGGTACCCAGTAACGATGTTGTGTGGTAGTTGGGTACCCAGTAACGATGTTGTGTGGTAGTTAGGTACCCAGTAACGATGTTGTGTGGTTGTTGGGTACCAAGTAACGATGTTGTGTGGTAGTTGGGTACCCAGTAACGATGTTGTGTGGTAGTTGGGTACCCAGTAACGATGTTGTGTGGTAGTTGGGTACCCAGTAACGATGTTGTGTGGTAGTTGGGTACCCAGTAACGATGTTGTGTGGTAGTTGGGTACCCAGTAACTATGTTGTGTGGTAGTTAGGTACCCAGTAACGATCTTGTGTGGTTGTTGGGTACCCAGTAACTATGTTGTGTGGTAGTTGGGTACCCAGTAACGATGTTGTGTGGTAGTTTGGTACCAAGTAACGATGTTGTGTGGTAGTTGGGTACCAAGTAACGATGTTGTGTGGTAGTTGGGTCCCAGTAACGATGTTGTGTGGTTGTTGGGTACCAAGTAACGATGTTGTGTGGTAGTTGGGTACCCAGTAATCGTATGCATTAGGTGTTGCGAGGATTTGCTATACTGACATCACACTGGCAGACTCACAGAATAATAAAAAATAGTAGCTTTACTATGTCACATCCCATATGTGTGGAGGAAGCGTGAAAGACTTGTAAATCCCAGTCACCTGGTGGTGTTAATTAACCCTTCTCAATATCAAGGGTGCAATGTACTAAGGGGCATACCAGCTCCTCCCTGTGTATCAGACTCGCTGTTTAGCATACTGACATTTGTGCATCAACAATGAAACTTTCCTTCAAATATATCGGTCCAATTACCAAAGACATTAAAAAGATGTGTAACACATTGGATTCTCCTGATAACTAGTCTTTTACTTTCATTTTCAACAAAACTACATCATATTCTCAGCTCTTTTGAGTTCAAATTGGCAGGTTGCCTGATCCAACCATAACCTCAGCATATGTATCTCCTATCCCCATTGTCTCATCAGAAATTAATTATAACAAATAGAACACTACAATGTTTTTACCTACATCACATAAATTCTTTGATATAATGTTTCATTTGTCGTGACTCTAACGCTTTGTACACAATATCATCAGAGACTTCCAGTCCAGTATTCAGAAAAATGATTTCATACCAGCGATATCTTCTATGCTGAAATTCAGCTACAGCTAATGTAGTACTATAAACTTTGTAGATGTGTGTCTACCAAACGATAACTTCCCACGTCTGTCTTCGTGAGGTATTGTGTTTTTATGTGTATTGTCAACACAAACATTAATACACTCCCCGATATGACAGTTTAGTTTCCTTTCTTTCCCCAATAAGTTATTATATGATGTACAAAAGCATGCTGTATCTATAAGAGCCTGACCAAGTCAGGAAATCAGCTGATGGCTAACTGCTTTCCGGTGGAGATGGTTTCCTGTGATGACAAATGATACATGTTCACCATGAAATATCATTGATTTCATGTCAGTCATAAAACAGATTTGAGAAGTGTTGACAGAATCATAAATCTCAGTTAGGACGTCTAAATGAGTGGTCGTACAACTGACACATCAAATCGCCCAGGTAGCTGTTGTAGGCTCAACCAGGTGACATTGGTATCAAACAATTTATCACAGGGAGCAGAAAAACAGAGATGGGTTAAAACCTTGGTACACTTAACCACTGTCACACCAGGATGTACAAACTTCAGCTAATCTGTAAACCTTACGCTTCCTTTAACAAACCTAAGATACCAATACTGAAACAATTTTATTAAATCCATGCAATAACAGTTCACTTAAACCTACTTGGAATGTAATAGTTTTATGTATCAACCAAAATTTTCATAGACCAAAGAAAATAAAGACAGAAAAAAAATGATGAGCGATTGCTAAAGCAGGAACATAGAGCAATCATCATTTGTAAAAACATATTTTGATTGAATGGGCGTTAACACTTTAACAACTCTAGAATTAAAAGTCATATAGTGCTCAGCAAAAATGAAGTTAGATGTGATATTGTAATTATCTCCCCTGTGTTGCTGTAATTACGTCCCCGGTATCCTGCTACACTTAATCACATCAGTTAATTTTATCAAGTTTATTTTACTAAATATTATTTCAAATTTCAAAGTTTCATGTCTGAATAATCAATCAAACCAAAGTAAATTCTTTCTCTTTAAATTTCTATATTTCATGTCCATGGAGTGATGTTGCCGACAGCATTATCCTCTATGTGCTCTATAAAATCGTAAAATAAAAGTTACTAAAATGTTTATTTCAAAACACTGATAACCCATGTGCTGTTTATCATGACTTCTATCTTTGTTTCTTATGATAAAAGTTAATAGGAATTGTAGGATAGTGATGATATGGCCTTGCTTATATTTAGAAAACAAAAGTACTTTTTACAGTAGCAGCGAGGAAGGATCTCAAACTGCCAGTAGCAAAGATAAGCATGGGCAGGACTTCTATCAGCAGCAGGCAAAGAGTTACAAACATATGCTTCAACATTGAGCGAACCTGTAATGCTGCCAAAGAGCAGAGATAAGATTGTTTATTCTACAAGAGTTACCCAGAAAAAGCATTATTCTAAAGTAAAATGGCAAAAATTTGTCATCATGGTGATTTTTTTTTTCAAATCAGTATTTGACTTAATGTTAATTTCTTTTTATAAATCCTTCACACATTCCCATGTTATAAGCGAGACCTGACAATACAGATTTTTATAGACAAGCAGGTGTGTACTTCATATCCACATCCATTTACATACTTGGTAACAATTTGTTTACATAAAAAGAAATGATGATCATCGAAGAGATGGGAGAATTCAAAGTGCTTACACAGTGCAGATGTACTCGTTGTGCATCACATGATTGCTACACAAATCCCCAGACTCCTCTTACATACATCTACCAATTGTTACAAACAAAGGTTTGATAGTGTTTACTTATAGCAGCATGCTGCGCATTATCTATTCTATAAGAGCTCGATAATTGGCTGTAAAATACCAAAATGTTGATATATTTGACAGACATTTGTCATTGGATTGCATAATACAAGAGGGATGCCAAACAGTGGCTTATCATTAAAAGAAAGTAAGGAACAGAACTTCATTGCAACAAAATATCCTTCATCGCTTTGAGACTGAAGATAAAAAACGCTGAAGAAATCTGTTTCTGAATGTTGATTACATTAACACCATGCACAAGGCAGTTTAAGTGTATTAAAAACACTCCACAAAATCAGAAAGGAGAAGTTGGCATGTGAACCAAACCAAAATCTCCTCTTGTTCAATGTTGCAGAATGAGTATTATGAGTAATGAGACACCCCACAGAAAGACTGGCACAGTAAAATATTTCTATACCACTAGAAATTCACAGAAAAATTCAAAATACATATAAAATGTAATAAATGGTTGCTGTCTGGGGTTTAATTACATTTAGTTCAAAGTAAAATCCATTTAATCAAGCAAACTTGATTCGTTGTAGATTAACGAGTGTCCCCTGGCTGCTGTTGAAGCTTGTTAATATGCCCTTAATACATTAGGTGGGAGGTTTCACAATGCTACTCTATCAACCTCTATTCCAGGAAGTTGCCTGGGACTTGATGATGTCTTAATAACACTGAAGTCTCATATCATCCACAATTATTGAAAAGCGATTGTACTACACAGACATGTCTCTTTCGTTTATACTTCTGCTGGCATCTAACTCCTTTTATGCAAATTGTTTCTATTTCATATGCTGAAAATGTAATTGAACTACAGTTTATGACATTTTTGGCCATTAAGAAATGCATTTTATTGATGCTGCTTCAATTTGATAAGGAATCTGTCTTTAAAGATACTTGTCATACGGATTGTGTGGTTGCTGTAATACAAATGCCATGGAACGCTGATTTCATTTCTGTAATATGAATGCCAAACATCTATTATTTCTGGAATATGAATGCCAAAGGGTTATTATTGTTGTGGTATGAATGTCATAGAACTACATACCTAATTCTCCTCAAGTCCTGTACAGACTTTTAGCAATAGAGTTCAGAACCAAGTGATTAATTATTCATGAGAAAGTATTTTTTATAAAGGTGTAAATTAAGTTTAACATAACCAGGTTTTAATTAAGTCTATCCACTTTTTCCAGCAACAGTTTATAGTTAACTTCCTGGGGCCGACATTAGTCGTCAACACCTTGCTAATTCCAAACCTGCCTACATAATGAAAAATATTGGCTACAAATTATTACAAATGTAGTGTAAACAGTTAGCATGACTGATTGTTTTAATAACAGCTAATGTGTCTAGTATTAATGTAAATCAGACAGGAGGGGGTGGGGCATCAAGCTCATTACAATATAGTGTATAGAGTATCTTCCCCCACTTAATTTGTATTGCTTCCTGAAACAGGAAGTTTATCTACTGTAGTATTTTACTGCAACATTTGTGTGTGAGGATGTAGGAATTATTTATACACCTGTAGCACATTATATATAAATATAACCTTCAGAGATAAAAGGCTTGATATAAATACAAACTGCGAATTACTGCTTTACGCTGTGAAAATCCAGACTGGTGTAGGTATATTCTATTTGACAGGGTTGCATAACAGTATAATGTGAAACACAAAGAAACCTTTAAATGAAATATTATTGACACAAACATTACAAAAAACATTAAAATGTGTAAATATTTTGATGGCATTTTATATTGTGCTATTAAAATGCACACAATAATATTTTATTATACATGCTGCTTGATGGTATCTCTTAATAAGGCAGTGCAGAGCTAGAGCGACACCCTGCGCCTGTCCACGTGTCCACAACACGTCAGTGTGACGTCAGAAGCCCAATAAATCAACATTAGTCTTCTGTTTATTACAACGAGTGAAGTTTACATCTTTGGTATGATGTCCATATTTTCTACTTGTACAGGTAATGAAATACCTTAAAACAACATTAAACCCACTAACACACACTTTTGCCATTCTCTCATGGTAATTGATAGCCAATTTACTTTCCACTGATCTACTTTTATTATTACATGATGAGCTTTATTTTCTCAGAGTTGGTAATTTCAGCTTCTGATAGTTTATGCATTATATGTTTGTATGATTGCAAATAAACTTTGATACAAAGATATTTATGACATGTAAATCTGAAAAGACAATTGGATCTGTATGCCATTTGATTTGTAAGGGTTTTAACACATCATGTAAGCCATGATGAAAAGAAATCAATGCATTGTATCACAGGAACGTCTACCAATTTGCATGCAGACTGTTAACAGTATACGACTACTGACATCATATAAAAGCTGTCTTAAGTTTCTTTGTGGTATTAAAATGTCTTTCATGTACAGAAATAGCACGTCAAAATATAAAAAAAAATTGTAGACATTAGTTAAACATTCTGAATCTGAACAACTCTCATCATACATAGGCTTTGTCAGAAGAAATGAGCGCCACCTTTTATCAGAAGGTTGCTTATGCAGGAAGCAGGCACTCTGCGAACATCCTCCAACCGGGAGGGTAGAAATGGTCTGCGACATCCCTAATTGTACAATATCACTGAGGTTGTGTCTAGCATTGCTTTTTTACAGTCAGCCATTACTGCTGATCACAGACAACATAGAAATGTTTTACCTGAGTTTGATTTTTCTCAGATACTATAGGCAAATACTCATACAAAAAAAAACTGGTTTAAAAAAACGATGCGTTCAACATTTTACTCAGTATAGAATTTAAATATTCCTCTTTGTATGCTCAGTAACAAATGTGTACCAGAGTTCAAAATCTATAGATACTTTTGTTTTGTTAATGTTTGTTTTGTTGGCTCTTGAAGAAAATTATAGCCAGCTAAGGTAAAACGCCTTGACCCTGCATTTCATGTCTGAATTCTTTCCACAATTGTGGATCTGGCTTTGTATCATTCCAGTGCTAAAAGGACAAAGTAGTATTCAAAAGCACTATTCCACTGTGCGTCTTTAGCACAATGCTTTTATACATAAAATTTGGATAGAATTCAACATTTGATTATGATGTTTACCGAATAGTCATCTCTAACCTATCTAATGCAAAATGCAAACTATTTGAGACATTTGCAAATGTAGATAAGGCATATACTGTCGGCATCCCTTAAATCAATACCATGCTATATTGTCACAATTGCCTAACTTCAAATATGGCAACAACAAACTCATTCTAGTAGGGATTCCGCGCTCTGTGTCTAATGCTTGCCTTGGGTGCCACTTCATAACATGTATTACATAAGCATGAAATGTGCGTAACCAACATTCCGACATTTAGCTTTAAGACTACTTGGGGAAAAGGAGGAGGCTGGGAGAGATTTTTATTTTGGTCTAAATGTGACTGTTAATCATATGCCTGGATGTAGCAGAGTATGGCCTAGTATTACACAAGATGGAAACCCTCTCCTCCAGCATCCACTCACTGCCCGATGCAATAATGGTAACAAGGGTTTCCATAGGTGTATATATGAAGAAAGTAATCTCTTAGAAAAAATACGAATATAGGTTATTAGTGCAGAAGTACCGACATTTATTGATGTGAACAACAAACAAAGGCTGGTTTTTACCATTGTAAAGCAACAGTGGAAAATTGCTCAAGTTTTCATGTTACTTTACATTAAAGTAAAGTTTTCAGGTAGAAAATGACTAATAGACATGATATACTAATGAAGAGTAGGTGTGAAAAATTGTGAACCTGTGTCAAGCTGAGCACATTAAAAATTTAAATGTTAAACACTAAATCATATCAATCGCATTTAGCAAATGACCTGTGGCAGCAATAAGGAGTCAATGAACCAAAGCATTGTTAATTGTACAAGACTCATTCAGATGTAAAGACAACTGCCCGCAATATAGTCTGGATAATTCATGTTTATCTGCAAATCTCATTACTGGTATTGTCGTTCACACTTATAAAATGTCTAATGGCCTACGCTCATATTAAATCATTCAAAGCAGTTTTCTTAGGTGGCCTTCATAACCTATTGTGTAAAACATGCAAGCTCAGTTAATCGTAAAATACGAATAAGACATATGTCTTTATATGTTAATCTTAAGGCAATGTATATTATTGTCTGATGCAACTGTCTTAAGCCATTGCCGCTAATCCCTAATCTGTCCGGGTCAATGGGTCTCTTGTGTATTTGTACGGAGCATTACCAGTGGCGTGATATGAAATAGCTGTACTGAACTCTACTAAGACAATGCTTCTTTCAATTTTCCAAAATTTGTATTATACCCGTGGCCTTGACATAAAATGATACATGGTGTTAGCGCCATTGTTGCCATCTGCCAATTGTTATAGACAAAGGTTTAACGGACATTTAAACCCCAATGGAGATAAGTTGGCCAGTGCTAACTTGTTATATACGAACCATTCATTGGAAACACTGGCTTTACATATTGGCATTTAAACATTCACGGTTCTTGTGAATATAATTCTGCACAGTCAGTAATATTTAAGTATGCAGAACGGAAAAAAAAGGTGTAGGTTAATGTATAGGTATGGTATGACGTATGTGATGTTTTTTGTACTTGTTGGTTCACTGTAAACGCTTAAATGCTACCACAATCTCCTGTGGTGGAATATACATTAGCTGTGTTTCCTCAGGAGTGTTCAATAAACATTTTCCTTCCTGACTGGCAAATTCCAACATTTGATGCAAACATTAATTGTTGATACTAATATAATGATATTGAATACCGTTAGCTCCCTTGTCAAAAGCAAATAAATCCTAAGTGTTATTATATATAGTGTTTCAATTTTCTTGCCTGGAAAAAATAAATAAAAAAGAAACACAGTATAAAGAAAAATGTCCTCAGGAACAAAGTCACATATATCAGATCAAATTTAACAATAATGACTTACAGGACAACCTTAGGTCATCACTGACGTCAACACATGTAATAAACACGGTAATTCTACAAAACTACACCACATCATCTGAATCCGCTTGTATCTGTTTCCACACTACAGGGTTTGTCAGGAAGCCTTAAAATAGTCTATTGTTACATACTGGATTCCTGTTTACATAAATATATAAAAAAAAAAAAAATTGTCTTCAATATGTCAAGGCCAACTAATAAGTGGTAAGTAATTGTCATCCTGGCTTCTGTATAGGCTTTCTGGCATCCGATAAATGACCCACCCATGGCAATTTGGCAAGAAAACAATACAAAACACCAGGAACTTCCTCAACTACAATCTAACTACTGAAAAACTTACACAATAGAGGGGTTTTCAGATTTTTGTGTTTATTTACTAATAGCTTAAAATATTCCTTCTATAGCATACATTGTATGATTTTAATCCAATATTGAACTAAAATTCTTACACAGTTTATACAGAATTCTGCGGATTTTTTTGTGCTATCCATCATTGGTATCCCTTATAACATGTTTTCTGAATTGACCTTACATTGGACAAACTGTATATTAAATCAGATGTATTCCAGAACAAAATATGCACAAAATTATACTTGACTTCTAGAAGCAAATTGTTGAAAATATAAATGACAAGTCGTGTTATATTTTATTGAAGAGCTATTCAATAAATTAGTAATCCCATTTGCTATTTAAATAAAATTGATAAGTTTTTATACATACTAAAACAGGGTTTTATAATTTCTGAACAAAGTCTTTATACTTTCGACGACAGGGTTTTATAATTCCTGAACAAAGTTTTTATTCATCCTAAAACAGGGTTTTATAATTCCTGAACAAAGTTTTTATATGTCCTTAAACACGGTTTTATAGTTTCAAACAAGACATCTGATGTTTCAAATTCCTAAAACAGTCAAGTAACCATACCGAAACATATGTTTTTCTTCTTATCTATAGCCTTGAATATAATTATCATAAAACTGAGGCACACAATAGCCTGTTATTTATGACATGTTGTGTATGTCATACATATTCAGAGGTTTCTATGGTGATTGGTGTATGCTGCATATGTACAGTTTAAAAAAAAAAAAAAAACTGATGTTGATAAACAGCAATTTCTTGCTCTAGTTGTGGTTTGTGATCCACACCAGTCATTAGTTTGTGTGTCTTTACTGAACCTTAAGTAATGGTTTTCATGCATGGTATACACATGATCAAATGCAAATCTGTCACTTAAGCAGACATATCCAAAAAAACTGCAGAAATGGCAAATGACTTTGTTACATTTTAATGTAGTACACATTTTTTTCTATTTTGTTTTTGTGTTTTTTTTGTTTAGATTTTCAGATTTCTTGACAATGACTGATGATTCTGTTTAGATTTAACAGTATCAAAGAAAAACTTCACTGCTTTTTTGTTTGATGAAAAATAAACAAGACATACAATTGTAGGTCAATAACTATTCAGGTGAAGTGTGTCAACTACCTCTAACTATTGACCTATTTCTAACAAAACTAATTATAATTCAAACAGATTAAAATTGAGCAAAACATGAACAGAAGAAAATTACTCAAAGGCCCTAGAAAACGTATAGGATGAATAAGACCAGGTGTTCCAGAGGAGTAAGAGTCTTCTGCTTCATCAACATCACCTTCCATGTAAATCTAGGTCATATACAGTGCAATGTCATGTTCTCAAATTGAGAACCAGGGTATCGACAATGAAACTGCCAGGGATACTTACAAGCACTGAACATGATTTTGTAATATTTTCCAATGAGCTCATAATGGTAACATCAAAACTCCCCTACATTCTTCATCAACTGTTATCACTAACACTAGACCTTGCCAAGCAAACCATGCTTCCAGTTGATTCCGCTCTATTAATGGAGATATACACAACATCAGTAAAACTATAAAGCCCAGGCTTAATGCAATACTAATGATACAGATAATACCTTATTTTATGTGCTCTTACTTCATAAGCCATTTATGAATTAATACAAATGGTTGATATAGTGGGAAAGACTGTCCCTAAGTATTACCTTTAATTGTATGATGTTATTGCCGATGTAGGAATGGTGTTGAGGTGTAATGTGAAATCAACTGTTACCTTCACACCATTAATAAATCCGCCCAGATGATTGCAAGTGACATACAAGAAATTTCCTTCACACCTTAATCAAAACCACATATTACTGTTTTGAAAGTTGCTTTGTAATTGTGTTATTTCTTTCTGTTCTGTTCAGTTCATAAATTTCCTGCCTCATCCAGCATTCAGTTACTTGCTATTTTAAGAAAAACACTTTTGCAGGTCATAAATTCACATGATCATATTGCTTGCACATGAAAGGAATGAGGAAATAGACTTCGTTGTTTTTAGAGATTCAGGACATGCAAGTATGTTACAGACAAATTATTATGATAGTTCCGCACTTTATTGGGTAATTTATAATCCCCCACAGACAAGCCCATCACTACAAAGAAAACATACCCATTACTAGTAATAGCCAAATAATCAGCAAGGTTTGTTCCAAGGGACTTGTAAAGAAATCTTCCTGATGGAACATGAGCAACATCAATAAATCCCTTAAGGTAAAAAAGATATTGCTCATGGCTCTAAATTCTTAGCCAATCACTACAACATTGGTGCTCAGTGTTGTTCTATTAGCCAATAAACTTCTGCACAAAATATCAGTGTACCATTTTGTTGGTCTAAAATACATATAAATCAAAATGACAGCGTGCCTTTCCATTAGTCAAAAAACAAACATGCATCAGCATGCCTTTTCTATTGCTTGAAACAGGTATATTACTATCTAGAAATGGAAAATTAACAAAATGGAAATTGAAATCATCATGCACAAGGCACATATACATACACATGCATCTGTATGTCATTCTATTGGTAAAAAAAACAAACATGCATCAGAGTGTCTCTATTGGTCAACAAAAACATGCATCAGAATGTCTCTCTATTGATCAATTAACACAAATGCATCAGTGCACTCTTCTGATACTGCATGGTTTGGCACTGTGTGGTGCCTTGATAATGCACCAGTCCTGCTCTGTAGCCCCCTACAAGAGACAAAACTCTGACAGAGGAACTTTAAACCTACAACTAGTGCTAGGTTATAATGGAACTCTTTTGTATCATGTGACAGACAAGTCTGGCCAAGGGATGGGGATAAACACAGGGTCGTGGTGGAATTAAGACTGCACACCATTCTTCAAAGGGAGCCACTAGCCTACTCCAGACAGACAGTACAGTACCTTTGTTACATCCTATATAAAACAAGACCTGCTATGTACATACATAGTCTGCTGTACACATAGGAGCTTGATAAAAGATGTTAAAAACCTGTTTTCTGACTGTTATTTTAGTTAACACAGCTAATTCTACAATATCCATAGCTGAACATACCCGAGGGAACACTTCAGTAATCAATAGCGGAGAATTATGTAAATAAGTTCCTTTCACTGCTAGTCCTATATCAGAACCAACTCCAGAACAGATCTAGTGTAATACTTTAAAACTAAAGTACATCATAGATTAATCACAGAACAAAGCAGAAACATTCTGATGGATAAAACAACTATTTCTTTACATTTCCCCAGTGCCACCATCACTGATCACCAATTAAGGTGAACTGTCAGTGGAGGAGAACATTTTGCAACCTGAACTCTCCTGGAAAAAAAATCCTATCAGCTCTTGGAGGCCCAAAATGTCTGTAGTATAGATATTATTATGTATGCTTTGGTCGGTTGGCATTTAGGAAGGAAAGCTGCGTAGATTAGTTGGATGGTATTGAAGTGTTGTTTGGTGTCCCCCCACTCTGTGTAGTTGTCTGTATTGATGTTTGGGCTGCATCAGCCAACAGATACAGACCGTTGGTATGTGTGTGGGTGGTGGTGATGGTTTGTGATGCTGATCACATCACCCATCACACCAGTTCAGATTCCAGGCTCCAGTCAGTGTGTCTAAAACCAAAACATTGCCAGGCTTTCCATACACTGGCTACATCAGTGTTACTGCAATTGCCCAAAGGGAAATTTGAAGACTGAATATATATATCGCATTGTATTCTTCACTAACAATGCTTCTTATTCAAAAGCAAGGAAATGCCAAACAGCTCTGTAAGTCAACCAAAACGCAATTCTCAAGTTTCAAAACACAGCACGGCAATGAACTTCGAGGGGAACCTACTATGAATTTGAAAAAGATCCCTTCATACTTTTACAAAAAAAACGTAAAAAAAAATCAATTGTCAAAACCCAAAACTGCCCGTCGGCCATTTGTTTTTCTGTTAGTCTCAAAATGCAAAAATGAATAAATAGGCACTGAGGGGGAACCTGCATATGAAATTTCAGAAAGATCCCTTCATTACTTTCTGAGAAATAGCGATAACAAATTTTAATTGTCAAAATCCAAGATGGCTGCCTGTCAGCAATGTGTTTTCCGATTGGTCTCAAAATGCAATATGCATAACTAGGCACTGAGGGGAACCTGCATATGAAATTTCAGAAAGATCCCTTCATTACTTTCACAGAAATAGCGATAACAAACTTTAATTGTCAGAATCCAAGATGGCTGCCTGTCAGCCATGTTGTTTTCTGATTAGTCTCAAAATGCAATATGCACAACTAGGCACCAAGGGGAACCTACATATGAAATTTGAGAAAGATCCCTTCAATACTTTCTCAGAAATAGGGATAACAAACTTCAATTGTCAAAATCCAAGATGGCTGCCTGTCGGCCATTTTGTTTTCCGATTGGTCCCAAAATGCAATATGCATAACTAGGCACCAAAGGGAACCTACATATGAAATTTGAGAAAGATGCCTTCAGTGCTTCCTCAGAAATAGCGTTAACAAACTCCAATTGTCAAAATCCAAGATGGCTGCCTGTCGGCCATGTTGTTTTCCGATTGGTCCCAAAATGAAATATGCATAACTAGGCACCAAAGGGAACCTACATATGAAATTTGAGAAAGATCCCTTCAGTACTTCCTCAGAAATAGCGATAACAAACTTCAATTGTCAAAATCCAAGATGGCTGCCTGTCGGCCATGTTGTTTTCTGATCGGTCCCAAAATGCAATATGCATATCTAGGCACCAAGAGGAACCTACATATGAAATTTGAGAAAGATCCCTTCAATACTTTCTCAGAAATAGAGATAACAAACTTCAATTGTCAAAATCCAAGATGGCTGCCTATCGGCCATGTTGTTTTCTGATTGGTCCCAAAATGCAATATGCATAACTAGGGACCAAGGGGAACCTACATATGAAATTTGAGAAAGATCCCTTCAATACTTTCTCAGAAATAGAGATAACAAACTTCAATTGACAAAATCCAAGATGGCTGCCTGTCGGCCATGTTGTTTTCCGATTGGTCCCAAAATGCAATATGCACAACTAGGCACCAAGGGGAACCTACATATGAAATTTGAGAAAGATCCCTTCAATACTTTCTCAGAAATAGAGATAACAAACTTCAATTGTCAAAATCCAAGATGGCTGCCTGTCGGCCATGTTGTTTTCCGATCGGTCCCAAAATGCAATATGCACAACTAGGCACCAAGGGGAACCTACATATGAAATTTGAGAAAGATCCCATCAGCACTTTCTCAGAAATAGCGATAACAAGAATTGTTTACGGACGGACGGACGGAGGGACGGACGGACGGACGGAGGGACGGACAGACGACGGACCACGGACGCAGGGCGATTTGAATAGCCCACCATCTGATGATGGTGGGCTAATAAAAACATGCATCAGTATGTCTCTATTGATCAATTAACACACATGCCTCAGTGCACTCTTCTGATACTGCACTGTGTGGTGCCTTGATAATGCACCAGTCCTGCTCTGTAGCCCCCTACAAGAGACAAGACTCTGACAGAGGAACTTCAAACCTACAACTAGTGCTAGGTTATAATGGAACTCTTTTGTATCATGTGACAGACAAGTCTGGCCAAGGGATGGGGATAAACACAGGGTCGTGGTGGAATTAAGACTGCACACCATTCTTCAAAGGGAGCCACTAGCCTACTCCAGACAGACAGTACAGTACCTTTGTTACATCCTATATAAAACAAGACCTGCTATGTACATACATAGTCTGCTGTACACATAGGAGCTTGATAAAAGATGTTAAAAACCTGTTTTCTGACTGTTATTTTAGTTAACACAGCTAATTCTACAATATCCATAGCTGAACATGCCCGAGGGAACACTTCAGTAATCAATAGCGGAGAATTATGTAAATAAGTTCCTTTCACTGCTAGTCCTATATCAGAACCAACTCCAGAACAGATCTAGTGTAATATTTTAAAACTAAAGTACATCATAGATTAATCACAGAACAAAGCAGAAACATTCTGATTGATAAAACAACTATTTCTTTACGTTTCCCCAGTGCCACCATCACTGATCACCAATTAAGGTGAACTGTCAGTGGAGGAGAACATTTTGCAACCTGAACTCTCCTGGAAAAAAAATCCTATCAGCTCTTGGAGGCCCAAAATGTCTGTAGTATAGATATTATTATGTATGCTTTGGTCGGTTGGCATTTAGGAAGGAAAGCTGCGTAGATTAGTTGGATGGTATTGAAGTGTTGTTTGGTGTCCCCCCACTCTGTGTAGTTGTCTGTATTGATGTTTGGGCTGCATCAGCCAACAGATACAGACCGTTGGTATGTGTGTGGGTGGTGGTGATGGTTTGTGATGCTGATCACATCACCCATCACACCAGTTCAGATTCCAGGCTCCAGTCAGTGTGTCTAAAACCAAAACATTGCCAGGCTTTCCATACACTGGCTACATCAGTGTTACTGCAATTGCCCAAAGGGAAATTTGAAGACTGAATATATATATCGCATTGTATTCTTCACTAACAATGCTTCTTATTCAAAAGCAAGGAAATGCCAAACAGCTCTGTAAGTCAACCAAAACGCAATTCTCAAGTTTCAAAACACAGCACGGCAATGAACTTTCGGGGCATACTGTTGTTATAAATTGCAGCCAATTAGCCAGTACTCCTTCCTCAAAATCAGACATGCTCCTACTTCAGGGAATATACACTGCTGTTTTATAACACATGATATATATCCCTACTCGAAAGATTGTCCCTTAAGGCCAACACTCTGGTCCCCAGACTGGTGTCACACAGATTTCACTCCAAATGTAATATGTTTGTGTGACAGTTACTGTGGTAGAAACAACCTGAATTTAAACAGACATATAGTCCTATATACGGTATTATATATTAAAGTTTATCTAAGTACCTATCAAAGTTGTAAAAATGCCAACATGTATGCATATCCTCTTCAATACAAAGGTTCATAAATCAAATCCAAGTGACAGGTCTCAAGGACATTTTTTAAATTTGAAAATGTTTACTATTTAGGACAATGAGAATCTAATTGGAGGAACTTCCATGGTAACTATAACACATCCGTTATAGAGATAAGTCCTAGACCACATCCGTTCTACTACCCCTGCATTGCAAGGTTGCAATGCAGGACAGTGGAAAATTCCTACATACCTGCCCTGCACTAATACCAGAACAAGCAAATGCAATAAACCAACCAAACACTTCATTCCAACTTCTGTAATGTTTTACATACCATACTCAATTATTTAGTAACAACCTCAGATCCAATTTTGTTACTAAGACAGCGTAATCATATTACACTGGTGGTCCAAGTCTGAACAGCCAGTGCAGGGTGCTGGGTATCACTTGAACACTGCGGTCAGGTCTCTTGGGCCATACAACACACCCTAGCTATCCGAGACAATCCAATTGTCTTTACACTTAATCTAGTAATGTCATTTGCATGTAGCATTTAGAAACCAGTAGCTGTTCAGTAAACCTTGACCAATGGTACCCAGTAACATTACAAGAGAAGTTGCAGAAGCTGACAATAAAGACAGGAACAATTTCTTTTTATTTCTTTTCTTGTAATTTCATGGAGAAAAAGGGACATAAAAAGTAAATAGGCTTACTGAAGATTCAGACAAGAGAAACTGTTTTATTTTCTTGTATTTTGTGGAGAAACAGGCATTGAAAAAAAAAAGATTAAGACAAATTCCTGTGTTTGTGAAGAAAAGCGACATATGACAAGCAGACTGGTATGAGATAGGCGAGGTCAGGTGATAGATCTATACAAAGATTTACAGTAGATTTACAGTACGACATACCACGGTCAACTCAACATATAAGGAATCTGTGACCTGACAAGTCTAATCTCAAGTGTCCAAATAAATGTGACCACTTTGTCAAACAATCACTGGTGGTCATGCCAGATTGAAGGCCTTGGCCTGCACTCGTAGGTAGCTATTTTGCACTTACACCACCTCCCAGGTCAGTATACAGGTATATGTATCACACGACCCATATATTGTCAGCCTAGCCATTTTTATCACTTATATCTGTAGGGCTGATAGACCAGGTCACTCCTATCTGAATATCACTATATATGGCCCACATCAAAATTCCCTTGCACTAGTTATGCTAATCACATGCTATTTTAAGAGAAGGCTCTATATTTAGATTATGATCGGTATAGAACTAAGGCCAAGCGTGAAATAAATTTCAGAACAGAATATATTCCTGTCTCCTCGACTCATGACTCATTAGTTTTATTAAAACTAAAGTTTGAAAAACTTAAATGAGATACAAAGTTTTAATAACTACATATTGTATTTCATTTCAGATGACATGTGTCAGATAATGCCAAAACCACAAATCCTACGACAGTATTACGACAGCATTACGTAATTCACAGGCAGAGTTGCATTTCCGGGTCAGTATTGCGAAATAAGCCTACCTTGACACGAGTGATCTTTAACCCAAATATGCCTTCAAATCCATCTTATCTCACAGAAACACAAAACTTTCTATAAGTTTAGATTTTCAACATGAAGCATTCTCCTTTTATCAGCAAAAGTAAAACTGAGAAAAAATTCCCCACCTACCAAGGCGATTGCATCATCTAACCCACATTGGATGAGATTGGACATAATTACATATGACAAGGCTGCAACCGAACATCTAAGTAGGAAATACATACATGTGTATTTGTTCACGTAAATGTCAAACCTGCTGTTTTGAGAACTGCAATATGGTGTAGAGACTGACTCTATCGGGAGAACATTTTCAATGGTATTGACTAGATACAAACCATGGGCTAATACAATTACAGGTGGTAATGATATCTTCCTTGACTCGCAATGCAACTTACAAGACAACCAAAATCGACTACACGGAGACAAAACACCGAAGGTGGCAGCCATCCCCTAAAACATTTATCCAGATAGTAAATCGTAAATAGTTGTTTTAAATATACTTGGACAAAACTGTTCACAATTTCAGCTGTAGACTGGTCCTTATGAATAATAAGCAAAAATTCTTTCTTTTTTTTTAATTATCTAGTGTTAATAGTCTGATTCAAACTAGGGAAGATAACTAGATGGTAGAAAATGCAAATAAGACATATATTTACAAAACCTCAGAAGCTGGTAGCCAGTCAATATATATAAAGTCTACATAAATCAAAAAATTGTATCTTTGGTTGCATGGTACCAAAAAAAACAAAATAGATGATTGAAACCTTGAATGCAAAACTGGTAACAATATTCTCACAGAAACAGTTATAAGTAACCCAATATATAGACAGGCAAACTACTATCCTACTATCATTACATTCATCAAAGGTTGAAGTCTAAAGAATAGGAGAATATTGAGACTGCCAGTCTCCTCAGGCAGATGGACATTTATATAATGGGGACATATAAACCCAAACAACTATGTCTTATAAGTGTGATCTTTATAGAGCAAGCCTCAAAGGAATCAACTAGGGGCATACTGAGCATGATAACAAGGCTAACAAAACCGGCGGCCAGTTTCACAGAGACCCTAACAATACATTTATAGCTTGATGCCAAGAGTGTGTTGCTTTTTAACCTTTCAATCTAGATTCTCTTCCTGTCTTGAAGAGATACCCTGATAGCCAAACAACACAGGATGTTGTCGTCCTCATTTACACTCATCAGATGATGAAAATGGTGGGTCAGAAAATGAACACTTCCTTCAGTAGTCAGGAGGCCAGACCTTATGGCCGATCTATTGATTATTTGCATTGGTCTAATATTTCAGCTACAGATAAATCATAATGGTATTGATAGTTCTATCACTGTATATAAATCTGGGTTGACTGAAAACTGCCAGCATTTGTTCTGTGTTTCTATAACGGTAGGCATTATAGACAAAACAGTGCATCATATTTCCGTTATATGTACCAAGGTATACAGATTGGTAAGTATATATAAAGTCAAGCTGATATAGGTATAAACCATCAATTATTCCAGGGGAAATAAAGTGTAATTATTGATGAAAGGCAGGCAATATTGCATACACCATCAAAGAGGTAGTGTTAACTATCATTATTACCAGTGACAGGCATATTAACACATGAATAGTATAGAGTGTCATCATCCACTACATGTAATCACCCTTTGAAGGTTATATATCTATTTAATATTACACTGTATATTTTTTTTCTAATCTACCACAACTTGTCACAAGCCTGTGCTTCGATCCTAACAGCAGAGGTTATAATTGCATGTGTTTCAGGGTCACATTAAGTGATCAACCTTTGTCATTAAGAATTAACATACACAATGATAAACAAAGAAAACAGGGGATCCATGTTACTGCAGTGTTTATAGTCGCGCGTGTTTCAGGTTTTGTGTCACAATCTCTTCACCATTATGTGATCAACCTTTGTCATCAAGAATAAACATAAACAAGAAACCATGGTGACCCTGTTGTAATTATACAACAACGATCGTAAGTGGAAACATGTGTGGACTGTTATGTTATGAAACAATGATGACGACATCTGTATATCACAGTATGACGTACAATGTTCTATGGGGACTGAGGTTCAAAAACAATGGCGTAATGAAGACATCCTCATACCTAAGAGCTAATGAAGGAATCGTACACACATTCATGTAACAGTAATGTCTATTTGTCATGGTTCTTTTGTGCCAAGGCTGGGAATAAGAGGCAATACAGGATACCTGTTACCACACAAATCATATGAGACCGTTTCTCTTCTATCTTGAGCACAAAGAGCATTTAGGTAGCATCACATGTGCGAATATGCTCAGTGAAGACCAACAGAGTGTGATTTAATTTGCACCAAGAGCCTGTAACATTGAGAAGATGGTGAGGAGAGCACAACAATATTTTCCAGTGTGTTTTGCCATTAGCATATGTAAACAATGTTTTTAAGGAGAAAAACAGTGATCTTATGTATCAAACAGATTCCTTTCATCCCTCAGTGCTAGCAGTTTCTGATCATTATCACCGGATGAATATAACAAATGTGCCCGTACATTTGAACTTTCGCATCCCAAAAGCATTGTTTCAGAGTTCCAGAAATACCACCAAGGCCACCTTATTCAACAGAACGACTATTATCCTCATAATCCAATAACTTATCAAGCTTAGATCTCTGATTCAATATCAGTTCTACTTTCACGGCTGAACTCTTGCTGCCCTATAGCCTACTGTTTCAGAGTTCAAGAAATCCAAATACTACCAATGTTAGCTTATCAAACAGAACAACTATCATCCTCATAATCCAATAAGTTATTAAAGCTCAGATCTTGGAATCAATATCAGTTCTACTATCAGACCAATAACAGTAAATCCTTCAAGCATTACCAAGGAAGGAATCAATATATCTCACAATTATATTGAAAAGTGTCTAGCGGTACTAAAAGTTGCTCAAATACATTGATGGGGGCTATCAAACTGTACTATTATTTATCTCACAAAATTAAATGGGAGAGCCATACCATAACATCTCATCATTCTTCACTTGATGCCAGTTATATGATAAAAAAATCTATCAATGTCTTCCTGATTGGTCTTGCAGCCTCAGTATCTACTCTACCTTTATCACTAAGAAGATAAGAACAGTATGTAGTAACACCTAACACTTCGAGTGACAGGTGCCCTCTCCTACCAATAAACCCTTCACTAATTACACAAAATCATCTGGCCAGGCCTCTTAATTAATCAACCCTTTATTCAACTTGTCACTGTTGATAACAAGTTGAATACACATTAACATACGTCTCAATCGACTCCACAGATAACAAGATCTTTGGTTATTACAGAGCATCTTAAAGACAGAACACCGAACGTTAGACAGATTTTTATCCCAATATATGCTCTAGACAGTCCCATTTATATCAAAAAGGCTTGAACTTGAGTTCAACTTGAGGCGTTGTTATAACCTGGTCTTGAATGTGTATTGATTATTTTCAATAGGAAATCAATGTGGTGTACATGAAGTCTGAATACCTAAATCAGCTGTATGAAAGTTAGACAGATTTAGACTGTAAACATTCATTCTATAATGATATCAAGAGATATTTGTGGCTATGCATTCACAGTGTAGGAGGATGATAGGCAAGAGAAAAAAAGAAGGGGAAAACATGCTGGAAACCTATTCCAGAAATATCTCCACAGCAGTTGAGATAATAGTAAACCATAAATTACTGGAAAGACGTCACTGAATAACAAGACAGACAGACTATCACCAGGGAACATTTATATTCCAAATATAAAGTTAAGTATAGACAACAAACAGAAATGTCTTCAATCAGCACGCCCTGCTCATCACCGGAGACAAGTGCCACAGTTACAGGTCTCCCAGGTCCCGATAAATGGTCTCTACTCACAAGATCTTCCTTAAACAGGGTTGCTGAAACAATCTATTTCATCGGAAAAGGCTAGTTGCCCATCTCTTTGTGAACCCATTGGTCTCCTAACTCTGTATTCCACTATATCTTTATTTGTGCCAAGAATCGCATCCCACTATCTTCTCAAGCATCTGAACCCATCAATAAACTCAGAGGCAGGTTCCACTGAAGGAAAAGCTTTTGATGCACAAATGATTATTTTTTTATCCATAAAACTTGGCTTAGCAGCCCGATAAATTCTGTAGCAGTATGTTATTGGAGAGATGGACAATAACAAGGTGACGAAGGGCCAGTGTACCACCATCTCTCTCAGGAATGCAATTGTAGGCCGGGGATGGGGAGACAATATGACTTAGATAAACAGGTATACTTAATACCATTTATCTATACATTAAGAGACAATTGATACAAATACCCTCAGAGGTTGACATTTGTTTTCCTGTCAGTATTCCAACATGTTAAGGATACATACTACATGCAGTATTGTCAAATATCAGCCTACTTTTTTTTTGTCTGTGTTTTTTTTTTTTTTTTTGTCTGTTTTGGCTCTTTTCCTAAACTCCTATATTAAAGAATACATACCACAGGTAAAAACAACCAAAAATACTTTATTTTTCTATTGTAAAATAAAAACTTGACACACTTTCCATTGGAGTGATACCAACGTTTTAAATGGTTTACAACTGCGCTTGCCTGTGCATGGAAATTTGATAAGAGCAAACTAGATGCAAACAACTGATTAGAGGCATTGTGTTAGCATACCTTACAGATAAAATGTGCAGTAATATGTAACTCTAGCACAAGTATTGGTCTACATAAAACTGGCTAATGTAATACAACTACAATTCTGATCTCACCATCTGTCATTCCTCTAGTTTGAACAACATCTATATTACCATTGGCATTTTCATCTGTCTATTGGAACAAAGTAAAAAAACAAAACTACTATTGCATTAAAAAAGAGAAAACTTTTAAGTCTAAGCGATACTTGATAATTATATGCTCAATACCAGATGAAAGGAGTGGTCCTATTTCCATGGATTTGGTAAAATAACCTTAAATCAATACATGCAGAAATTATGATGAAGCTCCTACAGTAAAAACCAATGAGAAAGTTCTCCATCATAAGTCTGGTGATTTCTTAAATGCATGCCCTATCTGGAGCGACTGTGATGGATCAACCCCGGAAAACTCGGATATAAACACTTCATCAAAAATATCACAATTGAAATCAATCACCTTAGAAAGAAACAAATGTATCAATATCTGAGCTGTTGTGATGTCAAGGAGTTTTAACACCTAAATCGCTAACAAATTCTTTACGAATTATACAATATAACTTTGTACATGGTGCCCTTCTACGAGTTTATGCTTACAAGCACTTCCCCTAACAGGAACCTAACTATCGGGCCTGATTTTAGCTGTGACAGTGATATAATACAGATGCTAAAGTGCATTTCTTAAGAGTATTAGCCAATCACATTATTAGAACAATGACTCTAACAAGACTGAATGCTCATCTCATCCAATGACAGACAGATTCTTTACAGTAACAAATAGGAGAATTACTAAATCTCTAGTAATGTAATGGGTATGAGAGTATGTGAATATACTTCTAAATATTAGTCAGTATAGTCTTAAGATTTTCTACAAGTAAAGGCGCTTTTTCTATTGCAATGAATTTTAGCATTTAGGTTCAGGTTTTTGCTATTGTAGCGAGTTTCAGACTGCTTTGTATTTGCTATATTGTATCGAGTATCTGCCTCTGACTGCTTTGTCTATTTACAATGAGTATACAGATGTTTTTGCTATTGTAGTGAGTTCCAGACTGATTTCCTTTAATGGCAAGACAAATTTCTCAAGTAAGACTAGCTTCTAATCGTGAACATTTCTTGTAAGTTATTATAATGGGTCTGAGAATAGTTTTTTTTCTGTAATAACAAATTCCCCTTTAACACAATAGTCGAGTACCTACTCCTCTGCAGTGATAAAACATTAGTGATGTGATGGACAGATCCTTAAAGTCTATTTCTGAAACCCTTCATTAAATTACTGTCTCCACAGAGGCGTCAAAGCAACCTCTAAAAGACCACATTGTCTGCAAATAGCAGTATTGATAGCTACTCATTTAGGCATAAAATACCACAACTATGTTATAATACTGAAGGAGAAACATTTCATTAACTCCTGTTCTTAGGTTTACATCTCTATCAGATTACAAACCAATATCGCACATTCTGTCTAATCACCATCATTATCACATTCACTCCTTCCCTTCGCATCAACAATTTTTATTAACTTCATCAAAAAGACACGGTTTCCTCAGTATCCCCCATGTCCAGTGTTTTTGCCATGTTACTATACTGGTTGTTGTATGGTGGTATGTTTTGCCCATCCATACTGGATTATTTGTCATAAATATCCACATTACGATCTGTATCTCTGCTACCTGTTGGAGCAAACTATAAAAAAAATGATATTTACAAATTCACCCAACCTCAAACAACAATGTCATGCTCTGATTAATTCCACTTTGGTTTTTCAAAAGCCTGACCTTTCACAAAGATATCAATAATTTTGCCAAACACGATTAAGCTTTTTGTGGGTCTCACTGCCACCAGGATTTTCATACAAACCCTATTTGATTTCCTGCAACACTGAATGGACATTAGACCAGCGTTCAATAAAATACTGATTGATCTAAGTAGGTGGGATGTCATCAGTGTGCCAATAGGATAAACATAGGTGTGACTTTACATAAACTTGATGGCTGGGTTACACAGAGTAGAGAACAATCTATACTACCTCATAGGTGCTACCTTCCTCATACAAATAACTACAACCAAACACTCAGGAACTGGTATAGGAATGATCTTAACTACCTCATATCTGCTACCTTCCTCATACAAACAACTACAACCAAACACTCAAGAACTGGTAATGGAATGATATGTACAACCTCATAGCTGCTACCTATATCATAAAAAACAACTTAATCCAAATACTCAGGTACAGGTACTGCATAGATGATCCTTATGCTGATGTGGCAAAACTTCTAAAACCTATAGGTACTGAGGTAGCAAATCCCTACTAATGCAAGCCTCCTCTAACACCCAGGAAAAAAACCTTCACTTCCTCCTGGACACTGCCTTGTAATGATATCTACTATTTCAAGTAATGCAGTTGTCAATTAATAGTTAATTCTGAGCTTAGCATGGCTAGACTGTAGTTATATCTTGGAGAAGGTCGCCTCTGTAAGGAAGCCAGGTAATGGTTCTAGTAATGAGACAAGTGATGGAGATTTCCTTCAAACTTTCACCTTTGTATTCGCTAAGACAGGAGGAAATGAGCAAAGGGAACAACTCTCTCCAGATAACATGAAATCTATTTAAAATAAAGGAAATGATGTTAATAGCCATATCATAGATATGTAGACATTAAACATGTCAACTATTCAACATTTTACTGTATGTTTTATTACAAATGAAAGTCAGAGGTTGATTCGATCTGCAAGGCTGAAAATCATCGCCAGACACCATTAACTGCATCAGTGTAATTTATTGGAACACCTGCTTTAGATCTGGCCCTACAGTAATGTTTTAAATCAATATCACTTGGATGTAAAATGGAAAATTACTCATGTTAAGAAACTCAATAAGAACATTATTGATATCTCCTGTGTACCTTGTGTAAAAAACATGTGATATATATAGTCTTCGAGGCTTTGCACATAACAATAAATAGAAGAAAACAAAAGCTTATTAATGGGGTAAAATAGAGATTCCGCCTACAGTAATGAAACTGCCTGCAATTATATTATTTTTAGCTGCATGTGTTGGTGTTACAATTGTTAATTTGTCCTTCAAATGCTTAGGAGTATTATATTTTTGTAGCTGTGAGAACAGTAGCCATATGCAATATATTACATAATAGCTAAATTGATTTTGATTTGTTAAGAAAACCCTGAAACTAAACATGGGGAAGGGAAGGGCAACGTGGTGTGCTGATAGTAAGTAGTAGCACCAGGGTTCCGAGGCTTCAGAAAGAGGCATCACAAGAGCTGTGTGGCTATATGTAGAAAGCGGGAACGCCAGAGATGTGTGGTCATGTTGAGGTTTCAGAACCAGACACACCAACACCACTGTCTTATGTCAAATCCCTCTGCACCAGACATCACGTAACAAGACACACACATTAAGCTATTTCAGGCCTACTGATCAATGACAACACGCTTCTTGTCAATATTAATGATCATTGACCAAAAACTCCGCTTCTTACCAATAATCACCAATGAAACAAACTGGCCACTTCTTGCCTATAATCATCAGAGAAACAAAATCGCCCCTTCTAGTCAATAAGCACCAATGAAAACGATTAATTGAGTTGACAGTAAAGACCAATGAAAAAGAGTAACAATCAATGGCAGCTCACTTCCTGTGAGTAATGACCAATGAAAAGAGTAACAAATTCCTTGTCAATAATCACCAATGAACAAGGGCAGCTCACTAATGACCAATGAAAAAAGTTACCCACTTCTTGGCAATAATTTGTTGTCAGTAATGATGAAGGTAAACCCTTATATCAGAATACATTGTATCTTAACTAATTAACAAGCGTTCTTATTCCAGTACTGGCATCTTGTGACCTAACAATGACGTAAAACCATGAGTTCCAAATATTCTTGTACCGTATTTATTTCCAAAACCTCATATCTACCAGTTCCAATCCACTGTAACCTTTTCTGAAGAGCCAGGCCTTGCTTCCAGCCCGGGCATTATCTAATCACGCCTGTACATGCAATGCATGGGAATCTTCAAAAGGATAATTAATTTTGTACAACTGAATCAATGCCGAAAGAAAGAGCTCTCATAAATATCTGATATTTACGTGACAGTAAGACTGCCAGTACCAAACTGACACGGCTTCTGGACCAATTGGAACAGCTGGCCAACTCAGCAATGAGTGCTATTTCTTCTGATTTAATTAGCCTAAGATTTCCCCTCAATGTACAGCAAGAACAAGAGAGTTTGCTTACAGTGAGAAAGGTGGTAAAGTTGTGCCTTTAAAGTCAATCCTGTAGCTTTGATTAAAACTTTGTATAATAAAGCAATTCTGTGTCCCCATGGGCATTGTGTGTTAAGTACTCCCAAAAGTACTGTAATTGCCTGCTAAATACTAAATGCAAAAAGATTATTCTCTTTAAAGAGGCAGATTTACACAGATAGAACACTTAGCTTAAGTAATTATTACATCACTTAACTGCTGTGAGTACTACTGTGTACTGACAAAGAAACCTCTGGTTTTCTATGAATGAGAAAACTCCTTCATGATGGTGGACATTCTTATATTTTCTATTACTTTATACCTATAGTACTCCAATATACCACAAATTATTCATTTTTTGGTGACAGGTGTTCAAAATGGTAAAAATATCTGCTAGTTTTAATACTGATAATCTACCATTAAACAAGGATTGCATAACCTCACGAAGGAACATATGGAGATATATAGCCTGCAAAACACACATCATGCACATTTAGATACAAAGATAAGGTCTGACAGCTTGAATTAAACATATGGGTTTCCAATAAATATACACAGTGATAAAGCCCAACATGATTTCTCTGGCTAATGTTTACACAAGACATATACTGGAAGTCAATTATCAATGGAAATGGTACAAGCTTTGTCTGATCTGTGGGATAATTTTGCATAATGGCCTGACATCAGCTAAGATATTTTTGAAATAAGATATATGACAGTCTCTGGTTCACTTGTCTTCCTGGCAGACATCTGGATCCAAAGATTACATAGTAAAACCATTGAGGAACACTCTAGGGCATGAGACTGCATGCTATCTATATGCAAATCACACATAAACTACACACAACTTCCATCTGTGATCAGATTTATGTTCAAATTAAAGAAATAAACTGATGGAAAATTATTCTCGTTTGTTCAATTTTCAATATAACTTATGAGATCAATGTCAGGAACAGTGAAAAATGTGTTGTTTATCACCAGTTTGTACTCTGGAATATCTAGCCTGAATCTTATACACAGAATTTTATTACATAAATCTTAATAAATTTTATACTGTTTCCTTGTCAATTAAACACTGAACAGTTGATTGCAATGTTGTAGAGCACCAGTAGTGAATATTGCACTTGAAACCTGTGTCTCTGATCTAAGATCAAGAGAACAAATTTAACAAAGACTCTATACAATGGTGTCACAAACAAAAAGCCAAGAGGGATGGTGGTAAGGCCATTGTATAATCAAGAGAGGTGCAATTCAGCAATGGCAGGTCTGAGACACAGGTACTCATGGTTACACAGTAGAGGTATCACCTTTATTCTTATTATAGTATATTTTTGGTATCACAATACTTTATCAATACAATGTAAATCAAACTTTGTCATTTTTTACAAAAAATTGTGAAAAATTGTGAAAAATTGTGGTTTTCATCCATCAATCATTGAATAATTTATTTCATTAGATTTTAACTATCATAAACCATGGAAAGACTTGGGATGAAAATGTTGGTAGGTAGTGCAAGTTTTCCTCATTTTACTAACATAGTCATTTTATATTTTGCAATATAAATATACTAATACAGTAGGATACACTATAGTTCATGTTACTGAATGTTACACTTAAGTCAATGCGTTAAGACATAACTGTGTATATTGTATGTTACGTACAAACACAACCACTGAATGTTAACTTCTTGTCTGAACTTGTTTGTCTTTATCATTTTGGCACTTAATGTCCAATATTTCTCTCAATGGTGGAAGGCACTAGAGGAATAGCCAGAGCAATTACTATCTTTCAGAAGAAAATCAGCTGAAATAACACCTAAAGTGTTAACAACCATGTAATTGGACAATTACAGATCAAAGATCTCATGAAATTGTCTCAACGCAAGGAACATTCAAAAAAAATTACAGGATACTGGTTTCAGAAAAGACCTCCTAACATTCATATTAGAAAAGACAAAAGGTAGTAAGGTTTCTGGTTTTTCTGCACAGTAAGAACAAACTAGTATCCATTGTACATAGCCAGATATTTAATACAAGATACCATGTCTTTTTTCTTGCTAGGCAGTGAGCTTGAAGCAAGAACAAACCAGTATCTGTTGTACAAAGCCTGATATTTAATACAAAACACCATGTCTTTTCTCTTGCTCAGTTGTCAGACCTTCGACTGAAGCCCAACGGTGCTATGAAACGGACATGAAAATATATTGAAAATTTACCTGGAATCTCCCAGGTAAAATTGCCATCATTTCCTTATATAAAACAGCTTTAACCAAGCCTTTTCAAACCGACAAGTAATGTTCCTATCTGGAACATCAGAAGACCAGGCATCATTTTTCATATTTGGAGTTTGCCCTCTATCTTTTGACAAATACCCTTCACTTCATTGAGATATATGACACTTTAAATAAATGAGACACTATACATAATGTTTGGACACCTACATTTACAGTCACTGCGTACAAATTTTGTCCCATATGAATATTTATCAGTGAAAAAATAATGAATAATGAATTACATCCTTAACACTTCTGTTGCCAGATTTATCCATTAAATATACACAAGTTAGACGAAGATGTAAGAATAAGGCCGCTTCCCCTATAGAAAGCAATGCTACATTGTAACAGGAGAGCTCAGATAGAGTTACTGGTTGTTCTGTAACATCTAAAGTTACCTCAACATTATACCAATACACAGAACTTTTTGCGGATATATATTCACAATCTAAATTTGGCCTTAACGTAACAGTAAAATATTTCAGATTGCCTTCTTTTCTGTCTATCAATACCCATCAAATCTTTAACCTCTCTAACATTTTCATTACAGGTCGAAATTCAAGCAAAAATCAGTAAGACAAGTACTGAATGTCATTGTCCCTTTTATTATCTATTCCTTGTTATCTTATCACAGATATCAAATACTACAGGCCGTAACCTATCCCTTTACTGAACGAGACCAGAAAACAGGAGACTATGGCTAGGCAGTCCTTTAACACTACATGCATGATGGATATGTATTCTTTGGTAATCTGTCTTTCTCAATGGATCTAATTGACTGTTAACTAAAGCTTGGTGATATGAAGCCATGAGGTGATTTGAAATCAACTGAATCAAGGGTCAGTCATGCTATCCTGGGTAAGGTCCTTGTCCTAGGTTGGAGAGTCATTCTCTGCCTAAATTATTCAAGGGATACTACAGCAGTAAACTAGAAACCTTGTTCATTTAGACTGGCTTTTTATATTAGTAAAATAATCTTTACATTAACATATTTGATAAAATAAATCGAACTCAGTCAACTGCCCCTTGACTTGAAAACTGAAGTATACAATAAAACAAAGGGCCACAACTCTACATATAAACACAAGGCCACAACTCATTCTCATACCATATCCTAAAGTGGTGTCCATATAAAATTAGAACAGTTAAATTTAGAACTAGCTTTGTTTTCTAATTTGCACAAAAAATTGTGTTAAATTTTTTTTTAAATGCACTTGACTAAATTAATTTGAAATTCTAAAACAGGTGGAATGAGTAGTTAAGAAATGGAACCACCAGTGGACCACACTTTCATCAAAGTGACTAAAACAAACTTTCTGTTTAATGATCTTCCCTAAAAACACTTCCAACAGTATTTAAATCTGTACATTCAATCAATATCTTAGCTGTGATATCCCAGCAGTGGCAGAAAGTTATTGAAGCCAACAGGGGGTTTGGGCTCTGTAGTCAAATCTGTTTCTCGCAGTAAATGTCAAAGGTTACGGAAATAGTGCCTGACGTCAGAGTGTTGCATGGGAGATATAAAAGCAATGAGGGAGACGTCAAGTTCTCTGAGGTCCTGGGTGTGACGTCAGTACCACTATGCCACGTCACTATAATTGATTACAATGCTTGCATGCTGAATATTCATTTATATAATTTATCTGTCTAAGCATTAAATTATATGAAACATTTCACTTGATAATCAGACATTGTACCAACTTCCAGATGAGACATCGTCATAATGAAATGTCTGACAGAATATTTATGTGAATAATTTACAAGTACCAAAAAAAAAAAAAAAAAAAAATGGTTTAATAATCAAAAGTGTGAACATGTCACATTGATGTATATGTTTGTATGTGTTGTAGGTTTTGTAGCGAAAACTGCTGAACAATGAGAGCAATTGCAATCTAACAAGAAATTTGTAGTGCAGAGAGCAATAATATAAACGTTGTTGAAGTTTGATGACAATTTAAACCTAAAAGAAACTTTTGGTTAGGAGAGAGCAAAGTTAAAATTGTTGAATGTTAAAAGCAATTTTAATCTAATAGGAAATTTGAGGTTAAGAGAGGCAGCAATGTCCAAATTGTTAAATGTTGAAGCATTTTCAATCTAATAAGATTTACCTAATGTAAGCAGAAATTGTTGGGTCTGCATTAGCTAACCCACATACTGTATATCAGTAGCCACCAGCTAGTACAAATAAAGCCTAGTAATTGATTTGCAAAAGACTGGGGAAAAGGGAAGCAATTAGTGGCACTGATTGATTGACAGACAACATTCAATTAGAATATTTGCCATTTTGGCCTTCGTTGTCAATTCCATAAAGTCAGAGACAGGCTTTGTGATCTACAACCCAGTAATGCTTCAGGCTTACTCTGATCACGAAAAATCTCGTTCATAATCGATTTATCCCATATATCCACACACTGGAAAGCTGCCTTCTCCCACTGATAAATAACATTTAACACCAAATTTGAACCAACAAGAAAGCATTTCATCACAATCAATGATTTCCCAGGAAACTCAACACTTCTGGCTATTCTCAATTTTCAACTAACTTATATTTCTTATCTCTAAAAAAAAGTTTGACATGTTTTATTCCTACACTAGTTCATTAATTTATATATCAAAGAAGACAAGAAATTTCATCTGCAAGACAATGTTTGCTTATTCTTATAAAATATTCATGTTTTAAATTAATTCTTATAAAAAGATAAAAAAATCTTTTAAATACGTCATAACTCCATTAACATTTCATCATGCATGACGCTGCGGTTTCCGATTCTCGACTCACTCTTTGTAAATTTTCAGTACATTGTTGTACAATTAGGCCAACTGGCCACAAGCCAAAGCTTTTATATAAACTATAGGTTCAATGAAACTTACTCTAAAAAGACCCTACAATTGATTATACAATATTACTGAATACTATTAATACCTGGTAATCAAATCTAATTGATTATACAATATTACTAACTATTATTATGTTATCAACCTATGAAAAAGACATTAAAACCCCTAGTGTGTAGATTTAGTTTTTCAATAAGCACCTGCTGTCATGCTTTTCACCATTCTTTTGGTATATAAGCACCTTTTGTCATGCTTTTCACCATTCTTTTGGTTTATATATATAATTATGTTCTGTGAGGTATATTAGACTCAATTGTAGTTAAAGCTGTTCTCAGCATCCATGCTGTTTTTACCTTAGACTGTATATTATTCAGGGTATATCGGTTCATAAACGTTTTTGCTCCTTGAGATTCTCAGCATGTTCTTGGTGCAAATGTCCTTTGTGGCATGTGTTCCGAAGTGCAGATATCCTCTGGTTTATATGCTCTTTGGGGCATGCTTTTTCAGAGTATATCTATTTCAGCAATTCCTCAGAAGGACTTTCATTTGCATCCCACACCCAAAATCAATTACATTGTCAACAAATATATAATGTGAGAAGGGGAAAGCCATTTGAACATCTGTGAAAATACATAGTTTGATATTTTTATTGCTATCATTGGGTGTTCTTTTTACAGTGTACCTTCCTTTGACGGTTCATACTGAGGTTTTACAGAAGAAGAAGTTGTAATGTTTAAAGTCTTGGTTCATATGCTAAATAAATAGAGACTATGGTATGCAGATCACAATTGGTGGGCCACGTATGATAATAATGACTACAGAAGGATCTTCTGCAGCTGTTACTACTTGATATGCTATTCTGATCTATAAACAACCAACCCCCACAACAAATCTATAACTGTCTGTACCTGTATCTGATCCCTATCTAGTAGAAACCCATCCTGCAGCTTCCCAGCATAAATCAAATTAATCTAATTTAATTAGAATTTTACTTTAGTAACGTAAGGAATTTCTTAAATAGTTTATAATGACGTTAAAATTTAATTTCTATGCACAACTCTGTAGAGGTACAAGGCATTATGCCTAGATGTAAAACGTGAAAATTTGAATCTTCTAATAAAAAGGCTCAAAAGGTGTGCCATGCCATGTATTGATTTCTTGAGCCTTTGGAATTCTAATTATAATCTGAGTGTGTGATTTTCAATACTAGTACAAATTCATTGTAAAAACAAACTGATTAAAAGGAGTGACTAAGTCAGCATGCAGGAACATATTCCAATCTTATATTTCAAGCAGTTTATTCATACTGTATAGATAGTATTTAAAACAACTTATGGCCAACACCAGATAATAGACACGGGGTACATTTAATCTCTGTTAATTCTGATTCTATCGGTGGCCTCGGTGGCCTGTGAGCCAGTCGAGGACGAAGATCGTATGCCCTGGGTATTATGTACGGTTTAAAGTATCATGCACAGACCCATAGAGTAAGCTGATTTGTTAGGCAAATACTGTTTAACACATGACACAGTTATCTAGCTAATATGGCTACTGGAGCATGCGATATATACCTGTAGATATAACGCTACAGTTACGATATATCTACAGATAGTCCTCAGTGTGTATCTACTGGACAGTCAAACAATTCTATCATTGTCCATGGCAGGTGTCTTTGCACAGTCCTAATAAAATGTTAAGTTATTCATTAAATCAATATACCTTGACATTCACTTGTGTTTGGTACGTAAAGTGGCAACTATCTTGTCATTTATATTTAAATATGTGTATAATTACTACCTCTGCCTGTCACTTAACCCAACACCATTATTTGTATAGTTATTGACCCCCTACAGAGGTATCAGTGGTCAATGAGACTAGCATGGGGGTGTGGGGGGAGGGGCAAAACGTTTTTCATTGATGATTCCAAAAGAACCGATATGGGGGTCAGGGGAGATTTTTTTTATAAAAAAAAAGTTTTTTGGTGACTCCCAAAGGAATGGATCTTTTATTTTACCCATACAGTTACAACAGAACACCAACAGACCAATGGATTGATGGCATTCTCGTCAAAGAGGTTTGACGTCTGCAAGCTCAAGCATCACATTTCCAATCCAATGCTATTCAGATCAAAACACTGGCTTCAATAGTGCATGCATTCTCAAAAAGGTTAAATGTCTGTGTGTACTTTTATCTGTTTTTCAATCATTTCTTAACCTTTTCAAACATCTTTACAACTGAATGGAACAGTAATGCATGGAGTCAGATAATTGGAATGTGACAAATTTGTGTAGACCTCTAAATACTCAACTGTTCATTTGAATTTCATAAAAAAATATTGTTATATATTATTAACAGATGCAACCAATCAAAAAATGGGATATTTGTTAAATTATCACTCTAACAACTAGAAAACAATCATCAGCATAAAACTATCTAACACAACAGGACCATTACCTCTACAGTTACCACTAAAACAAATAAGCTTTAAAAGAGTCTTGTAATTAAAGTTGGAAACACAATTCAAAAATTTCAATATCAATGCAATACATTATTGGCTGCTTGTGACAAGATAGCTGAAATAATTAGCTAGAGTTTGGAGGTCAGAGGGTTAGAATCCTCAGCACTGTCTTTGATGCATTTTCCCTCTTAAATACTACTATGAATAGCTCTCCAAATCAATCCCTCTTCAGTTTTGCAAAATCATTAATTAGAGAAAACCAAACAAAAACCAAAAATTACACTAAGTCAAGTGTTTCACAAATAAGCCTTCCCCAAACTTTAATATTAAACTTTTACACAAGGGGCACTTATTTGAGAATACAATTTTACTTTCTTTTTGTCAAAATTGGTATAGTTCTGAAAAGATATGAAAGGATTGCAGCAGTGTGTGGCTCAATGGACTTATCTACTATCTACACTACCAGTACTGCTATCTTAAGCAGATCGTGGCCTTTAGTTGTATGTTATCTGTATCAATATAGGATTGATAGAAGCCAATCACACTACCAAACAGACTCCGGTAGGCCTACAGTAGCAAAACTGTACAACGTCATGATAAATAGAAGTTGTGTTATACATTTGACATTGACTGTGAATGGCATTTTTCATATGACAAAATAGAAATATATATTTTACAGGAATTTCTGACTACTTAAAGTTGTACTTAAAGTTGTCCCGGTCAGATTTGATTGTCCTAGGTGAGCCGACCATTCCGGTTACATATCCAGCCAACTTACTACACAACTCTACCTATTGATTCTGGTCAGCGATTCTGATTTGCTTGGCAAATTGACAAGTTCAATAGCTCCTGGTCTATGCATGGAAGGATTCCAATGTACTAAGCATATCTCAGTCGGTCCAATGACACTATTCACTATAGTCAGCTAAATGAACTAGTTATTGTCTCGGAAAGACCATTTAATTTGAGAACAGCAAGAATATGCAAACATACATCGTTCATGACAATACAGACAGTCATAGCTCTCTTCGTACAATCTGGAGCTTCGGATTATATAAAGAGTGGTAAAAAAGTTCAGATAGGCGTTATCTAATTACTGGTATAACAGCCTGCTGCAAGCAGCACTCTGCGAAACACATGTGAGACAACTTCAGGAACACATTGAGCTTTGATGAAAATACACAGCATTTGTTAGTTTCATCCTAGACTAGAATTTCTTATCATCGTCTATCCTCTTAAAACAGGAGAATGATGAAAGTAAACAAAAGTGCAATTTGCAAAGATGACCCTATAGTACTATCATTTTGTCCTCAAGTCATCCCTATATTTAGATGATAAATCTAAGACTTAGCATGAACAGTGGAGGTAATGGAATAACACAATTGGCATTACCCAGGTAGCTCGAGGCTTCAGCCAAAACAAGAATAAATATACAAGATAGTGGTGCTGAGATGTGAATCAGATCAAACAGTCTACATCTTCATTTACGTCAGTCCTGATGGAAGCTGACCTACATGCACCAATATATAACCAACCTTACTACATACCACAACACTCTCTAGCTCTAGTTCCTATCTAAATATATACTACTCTCTGGCAGCACCTGTGAAGAACATTTCATGACAAAATATGAAATTAAGAGAAAACAAAGGTAAAATTCACAATAAAATTTTCAAATTCTTACCTTGAATTGTTCGTTTGAAAAAAGCTTTGCATGCCTCACAAGAAGAAACGCCGTAATGATATCCTGAAGCTATATCTCCACATACTAAACATATACGTTTAGGTCCATCCATACTTTCAGGGTCTGAAGAGAAAGAACTGGATATAAAATCCATTTTTCCATTGTCTATACTGCAAGGGGATATGTCTCCACTGTTATCCCCACTATTTCCATCAGATCCATAATCATCTACGTTGTAGTCTGCAAATACATCTCTACCAAAACTCTCATCCAGGGAGGGCTGTGTGCACCTACTCAGGCCAAGAGGGCTCCCAGGCTCACACTTTACATTCGATTCCACATCCATCTTGATGGCTTTATATGGTTGTTATGTGTTTAATTAAAACTCCAAAAACAAAAGTCAGATTTGTTTGGAGTCGTTTGAATTGCAGTCAGTGCTTTTTCCAAAATTCTTTGTCAAGATGTTGAGTCAGCAATCCAGAAGTTATCAAACAGCCAAGTCCTATTTGGAGACAAAACAAAAAACAAGAAAAATTAAAACAAAAAATCTCCAGGAAAATGTCAAAGATTTGTGAAAATCAATACATTGGCAGACATCTTTGGGTTCTGTATTTAAAACCATAGTGTACAATTTCTTCTGTTCAACACAACATCCATCACATTTAAAATTTCAAACAGAATCTGTTGGTGTTGCATATAATAGAATCACAACACACACTGATCGAGACTACAACAATCCAGGTACATGTATGTATGGAGCTGCAGTAGTGACTGGAAACAGAAGCAGCACTTCAATATACGTCAGCCAGAACCCATGGCAAGATTCTACTGGCAGTATTCTGGTGAGCTTGCAAGGTGGCTACATCAATCATCCCCAATATGTGCCCACAGCACACTAAATCATCTCACACACAATTATCCATGCTCATCCATCCAATTTGTAATCAGCTAATAGGTTTCTATCAATAATATTGCATTCACACCTACCTGTGCACCGCAATTACGTGCAGATTACTGCTGTAAGGTTAGTTAACAGTCATAGAATTATCTGATGAAAATTAAGACGGGCTATTCAGGAATACACAATTAATGTAGTAGTCCACTAACACTGCAAATACGCTTAAGAAATCCTCAACAGCTAGATACAGATTAGCATATATATAAGCAGTGGAACAAATATTAATTAATTAATTATTTTGATGGTGCAATTAATAATTACGTGCAATTACTGGTTATTTAACAACGTACCTGTTACGTCCAGTGTATCATTATGTACAGACTAGTTAGTCCTCACACCACACAGACCGATAGGACTAGGACAGCGATCTTTATGTTTTATACTGTAGTTTACAGTTGAGATCTCTTGTATAGACAGAAATGCTACACCCCGCTAATTCCTGGGGACAACGTTTGTACGTGTATCGCCTGTGTATTATCTACTACAAGGTTTTGAAGGAGATTACAATAATGCAGATTAACAGTTACAGGGCTAGGTGGAAGTATTCACAGTACTGCAATATAGTGACGTAGTGCTGTGTATAGTGCTCGGGTATCAATATGAATCCTATCAAATTGGCATTAATTCAAGATCTGCTTTCTTCGTGAAATCCAACAGGCTATTACGACAAGGGATTTACAATGAATTACCTAACCATGACATTCCTCTATAGTAAAACGGCAGTATAAATGACGTCAATCTAATTCTGTAGTCAAATGACACTGCATGCTTAATTTCATCATCCATAGATTTTTTTGGGATGGTAATTAATTTGTGAATATATAAATTGACTTATACAACTTAATCTCTGAATAAAATGTATGGCACTGACAATAATGTCTATAAATGTATTTACAACTTCTGTGATTAGAATTGATATAGAAGCCTGTTGTCCTTTCAATTGCCATTAAAAAACAGATTAAACATTTGCATATCATTATCTCAAATATAGCATTCGCAATGATATGAACATTAATTTCCTGATACATATGAAGTAAATGTGATACAAGTTGAACAGGTATAAATGCCTGTACTCCTAGCTAAATTAGGACAGGGTTCATTTTTTTAAATCCCAACAGTTTAAAATGCATCATTAAATTTGAATTGAAGATTTACTATTAAAGTTTGCGGTAATTAAAATTTAATTGTCACATGTCAAGACAGTATCTATAGACTACCCCAGTAGTATGTATAACCTAGGTATCATGTGTCTGTGTGTCAAATATCATGAAACCTGAATATGACTGTCTGCATGAACAATAACTGATTTCTTTAAAAAGATATTAACACTTTTAAAGCTATATCCACAAAATGTACTTTTCTGGTGATAAATTGTCTCGGAAAAGACAAAATCTCATTTGCGGTAAATATTTACGGAGAAAACACTTAAGGAATGAAGCTGTAAGAGTGAAGATGTGGGACTACAGGTATGTCTTAAGCATACCACAGTATCTGATGTTGATCTAAGATGGCCACACGGTGGAGACTTTGATAAGCTACCTGACAGATGAGATCCATACGAGGAGTGAGGAACCACCAGGTGCCCTGCACATTTCCTCCAAGGAAGTACTATAAGCAGAAGTGTTATAATATAAGTACTTTTTGGTGCGAAGCATGTATTCACATGTACAGATTGTCAAGGTAATTATACCAAACTGGCCCTTAGATTGTGTCCTTGAGGTTAGCCAGTAAATTTAAAACACAGGTAGCTTACCGTGCAATTACTTATACTGAAGGACCTGGTCTTGATAAGACTTGGCATTGCAGCAAGGGATTGAGAAGATTTATGTGGCGAAGACAAAAACAGCTGATACAAAACCCAAGTCTGGCCAGGAATGGGGGAGCATGCCTTCAAATTAACTCATGAATACCAATCATTGCTGTATCCAAATTTGCAAATAGATTAATTCTACCAGGGAACATTAAACTGAGCTAAACACATAGAATAAATGAGTATTAATGACAAGTCAATACCACATGAAATGCCAAGCGAGGCAGAAAAATAAATTTTCAAAGGAAGTTAATTTCTTTTTCCAGTAAATGGTTAGTGAAATAAAACAATCAATAGGTAATGGAATAACAATTTAAACGTTGCAGGCTACATCTCTTCACGTACATTTTACAGCCATGAATTTCTCACAGTATTGATTATCATCAGAATAAACTTTCTTAGTGACAACAAGAAACACCCACAATTAATGTATAGCTAGATCAATATCTTTCTACTTGATTTACCTGAAGTTTGTCTTTAGAGCTAACAGATCCCTACTGCTGAGTTGTCACTTATATAAAATCAATACACACCTTTTTAGCGCCCAATAGCAATCAGTTATCAAATTGGATACTAAAAGCCAGCATGTTGAAAATGTCAATCATGTACATGTATACAGTTGTAGTCATAAAGTGTCATTTATAAACAAGATAGTATGAGAGAAATCACAGCCCACACTGTATCCTGTACCGTATCCTGTACCGTATCCGACCTTACCTGCTAGCTAGCCACTAGAAAGTCAGAATATCCATAGCATCTGTCCACATTATCTATCATATACTCCAGTAATATTAACCTTTTTACGTATGCTATGATGCTACGATTCCATTCTTTGCCAGTGTGAGCTCAGAAATTCCTCCGTTTTTACATAAATTGATTACAAGCAATCCCACTCCTTCATCTAAGTATAGCAGTCCAGCATGGCTCTGGCGGAGTGAAGCTATTTCTGGCTCAATAGTACTCAGCTGTAGTGTCTTGACGTCAGGTTCACACGCATCAAAAGAGGCCTCCCCGTGATAAAACACATGCTCAATGACGCAAACTGCATTCATTGCATGTTGGCTGGAACCGTGTATACGTACAAGCAGTAGTTTTTGGTATCTATCAACAGTTAATAGGATACTAATCCACAAAGTGAAAAGTCTTCCCCAAACACACAAAGATTTAGAGCTGTGGCACGTATGTGTGGTGTGTCATCCAGTGTAAAACTACCTGGACAAGCTTTAATGATTTTTGTCACTTTATAAAAAAATACTTGCTAACCGGTACTTAAATATTCAGACTTGTTAGTTGCTGAACTATATAAGGACAGATAGTTTATGACGTGTACTCACTCTACGGAAGTCGTCCTGTTAGTAAATACACATAAACACTTTCAACTGGACTGTTTACTTAACCTCACTCAGGACAGCACAAACCACCCGATGTCACAATAGCAAGTCCACAAACACACAAACACACAATCACGTTTGAATGATCGAACAATACTACGAGTATGAATTTGTCCTATATATCGTGTCCACAGTTCATGACATAGTAAAGGATGTAATTCAAATATACCAGTACATACCCTGGTATATTTAATGAAACAAACATCAAATTCAATAAATTACATTATAAATTATTAAAACTTTGAAAATAGAAAAATATTTTATCGCAATGCACTTAAAAACCTATGCACTGTATGACTTTGCACTCTATGTTTATCTACAAAAAAGAGGTGATGGTACACCAGAAGCAGCAGCAGCAGCCGTATCATATTACCTTAAACTTTAAGCCTAATGTGGGAAAATTCCAGCTGTTCATTCACTAAACATAGTCCTAGCATGCAAACAGCAGTTGTAGTAGTAGCAGTTATACATCTGGAGTAAAATGTCATTTATGAAAAGCTGATTTTATGATAGTGTAACATGGGCGGTTTAATCTTTAAACAAAATATGAATATTTCAACAGTCTCTGGCTAGCTGTCATGGAGATTTATGATGAGGTCAGAAAAGGTATAAATGCGTAAGACATATAATAACCTAGATTTATGTATGAGCTGATATACGAGCCATAATTAAAAAAGACAAGAAAAATTGTGTCTGTTGCCATGTTTGACGTTTTTTCAGCTTTATTCTCCTTTAGCTTATTGTAATCATTTGAGATCTGTCTGGATTTACACAGAAGTTTTGCCTACAAATTAAGATAGCCAGAATGTTAATTACACATACGTACTAATTTATGTACATTTAAACAGCTCTAGTGCCTATCGCTATCAGTATATTACGATTCAGAAATTATTCACGAACCTCACCCATTATGTATATAATATGCAGGCTACCATTTACGTCCAGATTCAGCAGACTGACATCATCCTGAATCGGCTCATCAGTTATCAGGACAGTAGATTTAACATTACATTTCCGTGATAGTCCAACTTTTTTTTTTTAACTGTAACCCAAAAATTTACCAATGGTGATGGTATGAACTTTGTACAATGATATCATCTGACATTACAAATTAAATTATAAATGTATATCAGGTAATTATATCATTGCAGGTTATCTCAGTACAAACATCATGTACACACATAATGCATGTATATGTACCCTATGCTAATTATAATTGTGAATTATAATTGTGCCTCCAGAATATTGTTTGTTTTCATTATTCTCCTCGGACATCTCCCTTATATAACTGATGATAAAGCAGTTTTCAGACCTTAGAGTTACTTCCCTTTAAAAGATCTATCATTCGTTCTGATACCGTACGATTAGTTTCTGGCTTGCAATACTGTATAGATTGGTAAAAAAAAATTCTGGGAGATTTCCTGGTTTTGAAAAAAAATACTTTATCAGAATTCCAATAAGATTTTCAGCAGAAGTACAGAAAAAATACTGCCATATATTCCTATTTTTGAAGAATTCTACAGTAACAAACTTGCATATTATCTGATAAATGACAATAGTAATGTACACAAAGCTGTAAAGAAAGATAAGAATTCACCAGATTATGTTGATGTTTACAAGGGAGGCTACTCTTACAAAATCACAGATTCAATAAGTGACAAAATACCAAAAATAATACAATTCCAAATACACAGAAAAAATATATTTGATTATTGATGCAAGGATTTTGCAGACCAGGGTTTAGGATGTTTCGTAACTCACACAGTATGTGTTTTAATTATAGCATCAGACTGGCAAATGAAGAACCAAATGGAATAATGACTTAATTAACACAGAGTTTTACTTTTCATAAAGACAGAAAAATAGACTATGGTGTACAGTTTGAATCTACTAGCCACATCAAAATCTGTTCTGAATGACAATTCCTTATCTGATCCATCAGATCCTTTTTTTTTTCTCAATCATCACTTTTGTTACTCTGACATCGTCTCCATAAGTTACAAATCTTATCTGTAATGCAAACTCTTGCTGTCTGAAAGAGCTAATCAAACTGATTTTCACAAAATTTTCCACCAAAAAGAGAATGAAGTTAGGATGTGCAGAAGGTGCGATTTGATAACCAATTTAGCCGGTAATATTATTCAATGCACAGCAAGAGATTTCCAATGAGAAGGTTAGCTTGATCGCCTCATGAACTACAGTACATTTATCGGAAGTTCTTATAAATAATAACCTGATTATACTTCCTCCTGAATATAATCCCCCAAAAAAGTTTTCCTAACATTTCATGTGGGGGTCTCTGGGTAACCGGTAATGGTTCTATACTATAGTGTGGGATCTGGGTAACCGGTAATGGTTCTATACTATAGTGTGGGATCTGGGTAACCGGTAATGGTTCTATACTATAGTGTGGGATCTGGGTAACCGGTAATGGTTCTATACTCTAGTGTGGGATCTGGGTAACCAGTAATGGTTCTATACTATAGTGTGGGATCTGGGTAACCGGTAATGGTTCTATACTCTAGTGTGGGATCTGGGTAACCGGTAATGGTTCTATACTATAGTGTGGGATCTGGGTAACCAGTAATGGTTCTATACTCTAGTGTGGGATCTGGGTAACCGGTAATGGTTCTATACTATAGTGTGGGATCTGGGTAACCAGTAATGGTTCTATACTATAGTGTGGGATCTGGGTAACCGGTAATGGTTCTATACTATAGTGTGGGATCTGGGTAACCAGTAATGGTTCTATACTATAGTGTGGGATCTGGGTAACCGGTAATGGTTCTATACTATAGTGTGGGATCTGGGTAACCAGTAATGGTCCTATACTCTAGTGTGGGATCTGGGTAACCGGTAATGGTTCTATACTATAGTGTGGGATCTGGGTAACAGGTAATGGTTCTATACTATAGTGTGGGATCTGGGTAACCGGTAATGGTTCTATACTATAGTGTGGGATCTGGGTAACCGGTAATGGTTCTATACTATAGTGTGGGATCTGGGTAACCGGTAATGGTTCTATACTATAGTGTGGGATCTGGGTAACCAGTAATGGTTCTATACTATAGTGTGGGATCTGGGTAACCGGTAATGGTTCTATACTCTAGTGTGGGATCTGGGTAACCGGTAATGGTTCTATACTATAGTGTGGGATCTGGGTAACCGGTAATGGTTCTATACTATAGTGTGGGATCTGGGTAACCGGTAATGGTTCTATACTATAGTGTGGGATCTGGGTAACCGGTAATGGTTCTATACTCTAGTGTGGGATCTGGGTAACCGGTAATGGTTCTATACTATAGTGTGGGATCTGGGTAACCGGTAATGGTTCTATACTATAGTGTGGGATCTGGGTAACCGGTAATGGTTCTATACTATAGTGTGGGATCTGGGTAACCAGTAATGGTTCTATACTATAGTGTTGGGATCTGCAGGTGTAGTCTGCCTACCAAGAGCCACCATACCTGGGAATCTGTCAACCTAACAAGTGCAGACTTCCTCCCATACTTAACAGAGTAAACATGACCTACAATAGCCATATCCTACTGTATCTAGCTCAGTCAATACCTGATAACTAAACTTGCCCAAAGATTGTGACTTATTAATCCATGAGCGTCTAAACAACACAAAAATCTGGGACATTAATTCATTACACCTATAGAACAGATATACCATATCAATTAGAATGACAAAATTTGATTTTGATTAATCCATATAGACATTCAAATGGCCAAAATTATATATTATGTTGAATGGCTATACAATACATAGATACAACAAGCATGCTGGTATTGCTAAAACAATACATGTCCCCTACCGGCCCTCACTAAAAATAGTAAGTGGCCTTGACCTTGACCCCAAAACCCTGAAACTTGAACTTGATCTGTTGCTATTCTTACCGAAGTTACATACCAACTTTTACCAATACCATTAAGCATGGCTGAAAAAAGTGTGGAAAACTGAGTGGATGGACTGACTGACAGATGGGGAGGAAATCTATAGTCCCTGGTTTCACCAGTAGGGGACAAAAAATTGAGTGTATTCAATCCATACAGGGTGTTTTAAACCAATTACACCTTCTGCATGATATATAGCATTTAGAATGACTAAAGGGTACTAATTTGTCTTATTAATTCCTCTGTAGGATAGTTAGTATACTCGCAATATACAAAGGGCAATAAATGCTCTTCCATTCGAAGATGCATGCATGTCCCTGGAGAACTGTTAGGCATAGCCCTGCTGCAGTATATTGAACACTGTTAGGCTATGATACAAACATTTTAAAAACATTTCCATTTGATTAACAGCATCCACGATGATTTATAGTCAACGGACATTGTGTGGCTATAATAAAGTCATTTCTGTTACACTTGCATATCATGTTGTTATTGCAGCGATAGCTGTATTAATAATGTACATGTATTATACCAAGTCCTGACAATCTGCCTTCACTAATTGTTACAAGCAACCGCATTAATACTTATGTCAGGAATATAATTTTAAATGAACTGCAATTTCAAACAACTTATAATGATCTACTTGAATATTCCTACGTATTCTTCTAGCTGATTTTCAACTGTGGAGCATATGATAAAATCTAACATATCGATTAAATTAACATTCAGACGTCACTCTGACAGATCATTTAAATCAAATTTGTTTGCCAATCACATTTGCACCAATTATGCATATTCCAAGGCTCAACATATTCTATACATGTAAAGGTTACTTCGCATTTCAATTGATTCAATATTCTGATGAAAACCTGGGAATATATAATATTGAATAAGGAAATAAACCTTTAACAAAAACTCGAGGACAAATTACTGACTCAGGGGTATAAACACTATCAGATTTTTATCTAGATGACTATAAAAATCTGGTTTATTTTCTCTGTTGGTCTCCAGCACTAGATTAACATTATAAAAATATCCACATCTCTAAAAATACATGATAGAAATAATTCTAGTTCCCTATTTGCCAAAGCAAAATATATTACGTAAGTACAGAAAGTTCCACAAATCTATCAAAGAACCATTACACCATAATAGACTCAAAATCTGACTCTTGAATAAGGTAAGCATGGCACTGAGATTTCTGACTTTGACTGAAATAATCACAATAATTATCAACCTGGAGTGCTTGTGAACATGTATATGCCCCTGTTCCTGTTTTGACATGTTTTAACATTTAGTTAAAAGGTACAAGAAAATTTGATTTTATTTTAAATTTAAATGCACTGCAATTGTTTTATCCCAAAATAACTTTCATGCAAAATATCAGCATACTATCACTACTATTGAGTTAATGGCAAATTTGGCGAAATTTCTTAATTAATGGACAATGAGACATGAACACGATGGAGGACCACTTCATGGCAGGGCATTAAAATTTGTCAAAAGTAACCCTATTTACAAAATATTTAAAGAGCCAGAACATGTGGTCATGATCAGTGGTGGGGTACAAGGGGTCATATATTACTGAGGGATGTGCATAGGACATGCCTCGGACAATGGAAAGATATTAATGTCTCTCAGTTAGCACCATGTGAGAACTAAAGGTAATTAATTTTCTTTACATTTATTGATTGACAAGACTCGTCCTTCCTGCACTTTCATCAAAATCACATATAATATTACACAATAAAAATTTGCATATAAACATGGACAAGGTTCCGTGACCACTGTCCATGATGAAGTTCAAGATACAGGTTCTCAAAGTAATATTCTCTATAAAAATACTAATTATGTAACTTTAAGTATCGGCAACAAAGGCCAGTGCTCCATTAAAAATGAAAGGCAGGCACTTTACAGGAATTTCAAACACTATAAACTATCAGGTCCTCAGGTTTGCTGTATAGATTTCTTGCCACATCTACCCACTATCTAATCACAGAAATGTCAAACCTATACCCAATTTGGAGATTTGTTGTGGAGTGTTGACCTCCTGCAGCAAAGCCTGAGGTCCACAGCTCATTTACAACATAGGCAGGCATATAATGTTAACTAAATTTGATAAAGATATATTGACAGAACACTGCTTTCTATTTTTGTAAACTGGTGCTTGTAAAAGAATTTTTTGTTCAGTTTTTGTTTTCCAGTGGCTTATTACACTGACAAATGCCAAATCAATACTCAGCCCAACTTGAAAATGCCATCGGAGGTTAGGTGAGCTAGCGAGTAGACGATCAATCGTCTGCAATATACCGCGTCAAGATAGAATGCAAACTCAATCCAATCTATGGATCCTAACACAAATCAAGAGAAACAGCCCAAAAGAACTGTACTTTCTAGTTAGGCAGATACGTCAATCCTATAATTAAAATATGACCTCTGCTACCCTTTACTGGCCAGGGTGATCATCTCTTTCCCCCAGTATTTATTGTCAAATCAATCTATCCCATCCCATTTGTGAATTAAATGTGTTGTTTAGGTTTCCTGGTATATATAACTTAATCAACATCAGGAACTTTTTCTGTATACTTTAACCAAAGTCATACACTAGTACAACATAATGTACCTTAAGTTGAAAAGGTCAGGGCAGATTGATTATCTCCCTTCCTTCTGACAGTCCCTTACAAATTATACAGAACTGAGTCTATGATGTGTGGGCAAATATCTCCAAATATAAAGTTATGATAAATAATTTCTTTACAGAATTTTCCAACAGATGATAATTATGTATATCTTATGATGCATTAGTTACTCGGCCGTGACATAATAGTCAAATGCTTCCTTATGTACCGAATCAGGAAATGAGTTAAGGCTACAAGTGATAATTACTCATTTCTCGTACTGTCACTTTAATATCTACACTTCAAACCATTCAGTTTTATCGTGTCTAGTCAAACAAAATGGAAAAAATATTATATAAATTTAGATCACAGAGCTAATTTGGACCAAGCCATTGAAAGTTCTTTTTCTCTTTTTAATAATTTCTTACAATCAGTCTCAAGAAAGATGCACAACTAGGGACAAAGGGGAACCAACATATAAAGTTTAGAAAAGATCCAATGAGCAATTCTTGAAATAGTGGTAATAAGATTGCTTTCAGGCGAACGACAGACAGATGGACCATGGAAAAAAGACGATTTGATCAGTCTACCATCTGATGAAAAATAAATATAAATAAAACCAGTAGATGCAAACTTGATTATTATACATGTACAACATAACTAACATGCAATGCCTCTATTTAATGTTGGGATCAACTTAGCAGAAGGTAAAAATTTAGCTGAAAATGTTAAAAGATTTTAGGAGAGAAACCGAGTAAAAATTCAAATTTCAAAAATACATTGACAAAAAATTTAACTAATATGCATGCTTTCATATTCAAATATATCCAGCATTTTAATGAGTCCACCCACACACAAAACTCCATCCTTGAAACATTAAAATTAATTAGACTGCTGTTCCTGTATGAGATCAATAAATCAAACAAACTTTTTGAAAGTATCACCATGACAACAACTAACAGGATACAGAGATGAGAGTGCAGAAATAACAACTTAGGTGCAGTAAAGATACCTGCATATTTCTATGATATTGGTTAACCAAACAATTACGCACAAATCACATAATCCAACAGGATCTCTGTATGGGCTTGGCTAAAAGTCACACCAAAAATAGAAGTTTCAAAGTTGAGGGTAACACTATTACTTGAGATTGAATTGTGACGCAATGCTAATTTTTTGGGATCTTTATAGACAGGTTGGACTGTAGAGATTCATTATTTTACAGTTTTTGGTTGTCCCTGATGCTGAATCAACACACAGATTTATCCAAAATGGCAGACTTTTTAGTTTTTACTAATACAATGATATTTATTTAAAAAACATCTTTACTTCTTGACAGGAATGTATTGATCCTATACACTTGATCTTGTACAGAAATCTAGTTTTTACACTGATTCCCTTTAGAAATAAATACATCAATGACAAATTATAAAACAAAAAAAACTATCGACTTTTCGGTATGAAATTGTAAATGAATATAATCATCATTGTTGTTACATAGCTTGAAACTCCACTCCCCCAACCACAGGGGCTTGGCACGATTTTCCAAATGATAGTCTATATATATATGTATATAGTATCAAGGGTAGTAACTACAAAGAGAGGGAAGACGAACGTATTTAAAAAAAAATAATTTGTCGTATTCTGCGGGTCAAAAATCTTAGTGACACATACATAACCTTAAAGAGAAATGTTTTATCTTTCCAATGAGTGTTGGATGAACAAAATTGGCCAAGTAATATCCAAGTTATGACCTGACGAATTCGGAAATAGATGCTGAAATGGCTAGGTCGGAATCTCCCTGTCCGGTTGAATAGTCGCCTCGCCTCTAATGGGTACCTCAATAACCATTCAGAAATCGAAAAATCGACGCTTGCAGCGGTATACAGTAACCATAACTATGTCAATATAGGATGTCGGTTGGTTATGTTATCCGTCATGTGCCGTAGCCAATTCCATATTACATCACCGAGCTTACCGTCTTCAAAAAGAACGGCCATCTTTCCCTTCATTCGGAACGCTTCTTGGCTGTACGACCACTGTGACGACATAAACAAAGTCACGAAAGGTTAGGGAAAGATGGCCGTTCTTTTTGAAGACGGTAAGCTCGGTGATGTAATATGGAATTGGCTACGGCACATGACGGATAACATAACCAACTGACATCCTATATTGACATAGTTATGGTTACTGTTTACCGCTGCAAGCGTCGATTTTTCGATTTCTGAATGGTTATTGAGGTACCCATTAGAGGCGAGGCGACTATTCAACCGGACAGGGAGATTCCGACCTAGCCATTTCAGCATCTATTTCCGAATTCGTCAGGTCATAACTTGGTTAATACTTGGCCAATTTTGTTCATCGAACACTCATTGGAAAGATGAAACATTTTTCTTTAAGGTAATGTATGTGTCACTAAGATTTTTGACCCGCAGAATACGACAAATTATTTTTTTTTTAAATACGTTCGTCTTCCCCCTCTTTGTAGTTACTACCCTTGATACTATATACATATATATATAGACTATCATTTGGAAAATCGTGCCAAGCCCCTGTGCCCCCAACTATGTTCAGGCAAGAAATATATTGCATCATGGCTGTTAAAAATTTTCATTACTATTTATTTTTCCAAATCTGCCAATAGATTTGTATACACTATACACATCTGTAGTATTATGCTCTACAAGTCTGGACAGTCATAAATCTCGGTGAAAAGCAATTCTAAACCAATATAACCTCAATTATAAGCAAATTGCCAGCACCATAGAAAGGTATGCCAAACCAATTTACCATTTATATATATATAGATACATCTTATTATTCAGTAATAAATTCTAATTATTCAGTAATAAATGTTATGTAATAACATTCTACCACCATCACCACCACCACCCCATATAGAGGGAGATGCTGCAATGATATATGGTAGTCACTAAGTCATGAATGAAACTCGGGTTAATACAACAGATAGGTCAATGTACTCTTAAGCTAGAGTAATGTATTAAACTATATAAAAGGCCAAATAAAATATATATCCGTTAACGGCTACCCTAACCATAATTTAACCTCTGACCTTAAAGGTTTTACATCACAAAGTCAAGCAATCTTAAGTCTGTACATGCACATGTGCATAGCAACCTTTTAATGGCAATAAATGCCTAACTATATGCATGCAGCTATTTTTTAGGATGTAGACCTCAACACAAAAATACTGTTGCTTGGTCCAGGTACAAAGTAATTATATAAGGTGTCTGTCATCCTAATGTAAGGTTCACTGAACCTTGAAAGGGTATAATCCATCACTGCACAATAATGTATCATTCATAATAGTACTGTTATTTAAGGGGGGCTGGTTCATTAGGGCACTGGCACAATAATGCTTGTTATAACTCATATTCCAACAAATGAAAAAAGTATGACAAGCCGTATTAATGAACAGAGAACCTAGGAAAAGAGATCGCTGTAGGGATAATAATTCATCATAATTTTGATGTTAACCAGCTGATTCTCAGCCTGAGGATGCAAATTGGGCTTCTTTCACAAACAAGAAAACAATAAGCATATTCAACTGTACAACTGACTCGCCATTATGAATTGTGAAATAAGAAGCCTTGATTACAGGTTGCCTACCTACTTGCTGGACAGATTGTCACCGAGCATTGGAGAGCAGCCATCCTCCCATATCGGTCATCATTATAACTCCACAATGGCAAGCTATTTCAAACTCTACCCTTGGGACCATACCATTGACCTCGACTTCAAGTGCAAAAATCACATACTGATAGAGCTGGATTATAAATAAGCTGGTGACCTATTTGATAAAGATGGAGAACAATTGGCCAATCAGCAGCCCCTTTCTTGAACTGTCAACCTGGGCCGGGGTGAAATCTCTTGACACAGAATTCAATATCTTTATCACGATCAACAGTTGATCATAAGTGATCAATATGAAAATGTTCAGCCATCAGTTAGTTGTGACATGCCTAACAATCTTGCTTTGGGAATATTTGTAATTCAAATTTGTTAAATTCTGATATACCCTCTCACCTGTCCTTCCCCCTTGAGGCACTGATCTACCTATTCCATGTTATCATGCATACATATGCTGACACAGGTAGTGGAATACCTGTGAGGTATAGTGATATAAATTGGAGTGTAACCCGTCCTGGTCAGATATATCAGTTTAACACTTTCTTTAGGTAGACCTCAGGTAAACTTGACTTCTTGACTCTGACAAAGCCAGAGTGTGAATTATATACTCATATATATTTTTAGTCACTATATATATATATAGTTATCGCAAATTACAAGTTTGGCAAACCTTCAGCTACCCATATCGCTAATTCGACAAACTATTTCAACATTCATCTTTGTCATTTGGTCAGGTCAAGTGGAGGTGGCAAGTATTGTACAAAAGACATACACAAGTGAAAAGCTCCTAAATATAAATTTAATAGATTAATGTTACTGTACATTAAGGCTAGTGGGTCTACATATATATATATAAAGGTTTCTCAAGATTTTATTACAACTTCTCTAAGAATTTGGCTAAAAGAAATATGAATGTGTTGTTGGAGTAACAGGTTTGCATTCTACTATTTCAAAGAAATCTTCACACTGGAGCTCTGTATACAGCTTAATCACATAGCCATCTCGTAGCTGTTCACAAATTATTTGTGGTTATTGGGCCTTAAGCAACCATGCAGCCAATGTCTTTCTCAACTTCCTGAGAAGCAGACAGCCAGAGCTGCCATTTTGGCACTAACAGCTTATATATATTATATAACATTTCTTGCACTGCCCTACCATGTTCTTATTTACAGCTGAGTCACAATGAGGCAAAGTGTCCCTGACTGATTTAAACACAGATATATCCAAAAAGGCAGACTTTAATTGTTCAAGGACACAACACAATGTCCATGCTGGTACTCAAAGTAGCGACCCTTCAGACACATAGCCCTACATCACACCACTAGACCATCGTACAATCATGGTAATCATTTAATCTATCTTCAAAACATTAAATACTGATCACTTATGTAGAGCTTGCATTTCATTCTTCATTTAAATAATTAACAATAACCAAATTCTTTAAATAAATGTACATTCTTTGAAAGAGCTATTACTTCAAGAACAAGCAAAACGCTTTAATAGCTACATTGATCACATTCTCTGAAAAAGATAAAGAGGATTTAAAATAGCTAATTTAAGACATAAAAATGTTGTACAGTGTTTTGCTTAATATGGCCATTAAAAAGGCACATCATGTGTGCTATAACACAATCACTTGCAAAACTGATGACGTTTCACAAAGAATCCTGCCTCCTCAATTCATCACTTTAATATTTACAAATAGCATGGCTAGGAATTTGTGTTAAAATTGATTTTTTTTAGAAAATATCCAAGATACTAAAGAATCTGGTCCTAAATCATTCCATTGCTTTCCTTTAAGTATGGAAATGTCCCAATTTACATTTCTTTAATACAAGACAACACTGCATATATTTTGTTCTGCTGTTCAGCTTCAAATCTTGGAAAATACATAATCAGTATTATTTGGAATATATTTTCATAACAATTTACTCTTAACAAATGAAAAAAATGACAAAAAGCATTCATCCTGTCAAAAAATTCTGTTTTAGTAAAAGATATTACAATAATGTTCCTATCCTATTAGTATGGATTAAAATATCATGTTACCAAATTACAAAGGTTACAACTTATGTAAGCTGGTGAATTTCCCATGTTACATATTCCAGATTAGTAGGTAGATTAGGTTTTGCCTTAGGTCAGCTAAGCTAAGCTGGTACCTGGTAGATTACCTAGTTTAAAAAGGTCAACGAACCATTAAACTGAAAAATCCGCATAAACTTCCCATGCAAAATAGTAAAATATGTGGTAAGTTCACAAGTTGATGAAGATATGTTTGTCTTTACTCTTTGTGGCTAAGATAAGCAATTCAATGCCTGATGGATGCATGTTGACTTTCCTCTTACACTTTTTTCTTTTCAGATAGTATTTGGACACATCAAGCAAGCTCTTCATTTACTGTAGGCCAACATTGGTCATTCTCAGATGGTCCAAATCGGGCCACATTTAACCTTATTGAAAACCAACTAACCAAGTGATATGATATTATTAATTAAGAATTATGAAAATGCTGTGTTGACAAACGAAATCAATATAATAATCAACGATTGACGAAGGAGAGATAATTTTGAATGAATTTCTTTAATTGTGGCATTTATATAACTCAAATTATGTCACTTCATGGAAACAGAATCAATGGTGACAAAAAGATAATCAAAAACTTTGACACAATGAAAATTGATTTTCTAGACCTAGAATTATCATGACATTGATTCCACAGTATTCATTTATAGCTGTTTTCTGATGGTCCATCACAATCTCTTGCTTGGTGGCTAAAAATCAATGTTATCTGTTAGCAAGGTTTGTGTGCCTTTGTACAATCATTGCCACAAAAAAAAAAAAAATCAGCTTGTTTATCACTGCTGAAAATATCAATCCAACTGGAACACCAAATATTTAGAAGACTCATAAATCAAGTTTGATTCTTCAAACAGTACAATGCCATGAACATATCCTTTAGATATATTACAACAAATTATAAGGTAATGAGGCATCATCTTTTGTTTTTCTCTTATTTATTTTGAGAATTTTAATTCTTTACAGTACATGAGCAGGTCACAAAACAAGAAAACAATTCAATTCCTGAGGTCTGGCATATTAAAAAAAGATCTTTCCTATGAAAATATTAAATTTCTCATCACTATTTTCATGAGCCAAGGGAGGTAACAGAAAAATAAAAGAGAAAATATTTAATATTTAGTTTTTTTCATTTACCAGGTAATGTTTTAAATTTTTAACAAATCATCTGATATTTTACCACATCTTGAGCCTGTGTTATCAGAAAAGACAATATATGTTATTCAATGACGTCACTACTCATACAATGTGTCAACATGAATTTTATCGCTTTTTAGAAACATCATCATGCAGTTTTGTCATTTGGAACCAAACTTGGACATTTTCATTTACTGCTAGATGTGGCTGCCATTTTGTGTCATTAACTTCACATTAAACATCAGATGACAAAACACAGAAAGCCATGATAAATTCAATCTTATATCTTTCTAAAATTGTCTACATCCCGAATGCTTTTAAATATGCAGATATATAGGTAGCTGTGATAACTATAGGTAGAATAATGAGTGATCATGTGGTTTCTACCATTTATTTTAAATGCGTTTATGACTTTTTACATGCATAAATGTTAAATGGTTTCAACTATAAAACCCTGGTTGTCATCATGATAACAAATTGTCATTAATAATTAATAGGGAAATCCTAATTTACTGATTCAGTATAACTTAATTACTAACACTGCAATAATAATATAATATTTTTACACTATAGCAGGATAGCAATAATTTGTACATGATGACATAAAATTATATGTACCATATATATCTACTGCAACAATATTTCTTTCGAGTTAATATGTTAACAGCATTATGAAAAACATCTTATTTATAAACAAATCATGTTGCAAGCAAGTTCCCTGTGACTGATATTATATTGTAATATGCATTGCAGGAAGAGGAAGGGGGGTGATGATGGTAGGCCTGTCCACATACAACAGATAAAACAACTATAAAATGTCTAACAAATATATATGAAAATGCAGTTAAGTTGTCACTGTCAGATAAGCTCTAGTGCATTCAGAGTCACAGTGACACCATATTTATAATCTAGTACAGAATACATATATATATACATACCATGCTTATGCTTCGAAGGCATACAATGAAATAAGGTTACAGTATAGTACAAATGTACATACTTTTATTTATAAAATCTTAATTCTGATGCAAAACATTTTGTTTTTACATTCTAGACCAAGTAGGTATTGAGAAATACCCTTCTGTGTTAGCTAAGTTGCGTCAGCATGGGGAATTTTCCATGGGAGAGATTGCTAAATATGCGAGGTCAGGCAAGACATCGATACAAATTCAGGAAGTAAACTTAGATAACACATACAACACAGCAATATGAAATCAACATCATTTGGAATGATTTGATCATTTGAAATGAAGAAGAACACGATGTGTTCATAAATCAGCTGGCATACGTTAAACGTATACGTCACCAACTAAAAATTCGTCTGCTAACAGGTTAGCATACACGTGGGTAACATTTGTATAAATTAGAATTATACCAATCAAACCAATAAAATATACACAACGTTGATGACAGAAAATGACCGTTAATGAGCTAACAAGTTACAAAAGAGGCAGTGGTTGGGTATTTTTATTTCATTGGATAACATAAACAACGATAATCCAATGAAATGTAAGAACATGCGGCCTTCACAAACACGTTGCGTCTATGGATTTTCACCGGTAGGTAGCAATTAAAAGGTAAATTAGGGATTGCAGTGCAACTTAATATCAACATCACGTAAAACAACAACCTTACCTTTGTCTTATATTTGATTCAACGAATTTCTGGACTCATTTGAGGGCTGTCAAAGCATCACAAGCATGCGTTGTCCACGAGTGCTGTATGAGGATTCAAGCCTTTCAGCGTGTAACCATTATCAATGCCCGGATGCATGTGTAACGTGAGGTTAAAGGTTACTCCGTGCGCGGTGCGACGGGATATTTTAAAGTATTTACGGCCTAAGGACTGATTTCAGTCTTTTCTTACTTCTTTTGTTTGCGTCAGTTTGAGATTTTTCTATATTTCAAAAAGCTACGTTTTCAAATATCTTAAAATAGTCTTACGCATGTTATGTAAAGGGATTAAACGCTGCAAAGGGAGCTCACTCTTGTTGACACATAAATTGACCGTTCTAGAAATAATTTGTCTTCCGGAATCTGAAGTTAGCTTAGGCTACTGTAACACAACAGCGTTCATTGTTGTGTCATGGTTTCTTGGTTAAACAGTCTTAATACTTTTTTGAATAGTTTTTTTTTCTGATAACCCCCACATTTCTAGAAAATATCATTAGAACAGTCTACCAGGTATAGTCTACTGTAACGTTAGGGTTTGATCTAGCCGGGATAAAGGATGATTCTTATTGGACATTGATATTCTAGTGAATGTTTCTATTGTGTTTATTGCTGGTGTTAATTGAACGTTAAACAAAATAAACCAAACCAAATGCTGGTGTAAAACAGAAAATATTTTAATGAAAAAATAGAATTAGTCCTTGAGTGGTTATGCACTTTCAAGATTTCGTATGACTAAAAACAAACAAAAAACGAACAAACAAAAACATACAAACAAACAAAAAAACAAATAACAAAACAAAACAAAAAACAAAGAAAAGAAAAAAAGTGTTCTTACCATGCCATTTTCTCTTGAAAGTAAAAATTCTATTTTCACTTTTTCTTAAATATACTTAAGCATAACACGAAACCCGCTTTTAGTCTTGAAAGACAATACATTCAAAAAGTAATATATAGATTCATCGTGATCTACAATTGACTAACTCTCTCCCGCATGAAAATCAGTGTTGTAACCTTATACCAAAATATCAATACATATATATATTCCGGGCCATGCACAAGCTATTTTTGAAATATATATCTTTTTGTACGACAAAAGAATCATACAGAAATGCTTTTGTGTGTTGAAGAAAGATATGTGAGTTTACTCACTGATTTACAGGGACAACTGTTGCAAGTCAAAATTGTCTAAAAACCAAATTTCCGCGGCATCAGTCATGTTCCTTCATACGCCTATCAAAGTAACGTCAAAATGTCATTGTAAAAGTTTATGTTGTAAATGACTTTTAAAATATTATGAAATGGAAAGTTGAACCAATATCGTTAAGCGTGCAATTTAAAAAAAAAAAGTTTTTTGTTAAAATCGGCATATCAACAAATTCAGGAAAATTCTATGAAAAAATGTTTATGCTGTAAAATTATATACATTGTACATGTAATATGATTCAATTTGGGGAACTTACTTTTGGCCAATAACTGTACATACAATGTATTGATATATTTACAGAGCACACATACAAATTGCCTCCGTCTCCTATTTGATAAGATAAATTTTATGACATCACTGGCCTTCATTAATTGTTTGCACATTCGTTGAGATATCTTACTTTGCTTGATATGAAAGATCTTCATTGTCCGATAATAAGTCAATAGTTATTGAGATAAAAATCTAAAATATGTAGTGGATACTATTTAGACGCTCTACGAAATGAAAACGATACGCCGACTCATTGAAATAGTATATGTAACAGAGAAGATTGACCTTTCTTCAATTAGATATTAAAATATATTGAACATTTTGTATTCGACAACCTTTTGTAACGTGGATGCAAGTTCAAGACTTTGTTCAAGATTTCCTATCAGGAAACCTTTTTCCGAAGATCATATAAAAACGTCATGCACTCACCGCGCTAACTTCATAATTATCAACACAGAACAACAAACAATGACCATTCTATATGTTATATACGTATCCGGTTCTATGTTTGCAGCATAGAGTGACAAATAAAATCTCTTTTGACCATCGAGCGAAGCTCTATATGTCAATTAAAGGAATCGTTGAAGATAAGTGACCATCTTCTGTATATGAGATTAAAAACATGATTTTTGTCTGAATGTAACAGTATAGCATTATAAATAATTATAAATAAACCAACAATATAATTTTAAGTAGTCGTCGATTTTTTTTCTCGATATCACCATCAACTCTTCCGCAACCAATGTTAAATTCCTGTCACCACCCTACTACAACCAATGTTAAATTCCTGTCACCACCCTACTACAACCAATGTTAAATTCCTGTCACCACCCTACTACAACCAATGTTAAATTCCCGTCACCACCACTACTACCACCAACGTTAAATTCCCGTCACCACCGTCGCCAATGTTCATTCCCGTCACCACAAAAACCACCACCATCAATATTACAGTTCAGCCACCACCGCCACCAATAATACAACACTTCCGCCACAACTACCACCATTAATATTACATTTCCGCCAAAACCACTACCGATGATATTGCACTTCCGCCCCAACCCCCACCAATATATTACACTTTCGACACAACCAGCACCAATGATATTACACTTTCGACAAAACCAACACCACCAATGATATTACACTTCCGCCAAAACCATTACCGATGATATTACACTTCCGCCACCACAACCACCAATGTATCAAACTTCCGCCACAACCCCCACCACCAATGATATTACACTTCCGCCAAAACCCCCACCAAAGATATTATACTTCCGCCACAACACCTACCAATGATATTACACTTTCGACACAACCTCCACCAATGATATTACACTTCCGCCACAACCCCCACAAAAAATATTATACTTCCGCCACAACACCTACCAATGATATTACACTTTCGACACAACCTCAAACCAATGATATTACACTTCCGCAACAACCAACACCACCAATGATATTACACTTCCGCAACAACCAACACCACCTATGATATTGCACTTCTGTCACAACCTCCACCAATGATATTACACTTTCGACATAACCTCCACCAATGATATTACACTTCCGCCACAACCTCAACCAATGTATTACACTTCCGCAACAACCAACACCACCAATGATATTACACTTCCGCCACAACCAACACCACCTATGATATTGCACTTCTGTCACAACCTCCACCAATGATATTACACTTTCGACACAACCTCCACCAATGATATTACACTTCCGCCACAACCCCAACCAATGTATTACACTTCCGCCATAACCAACACCACCAATGATATTACACTTCCGCAACCACCCCCACAATGATGTTATACTTCCGCCACAACCCCCACCAATGATATTACACTTCCGCCACAACCAACACCACCAATGTATTACACTTCCGCCACAACCCCCACCAATGATATAACACTTCCGCCACAACCCCCACCAATGATATTACACTTCCGCCACAACCCCCACCACCAATGTATTACACTTCCGCCACAACCCCCACAATGATATTACACTTCCGCCACAACCAACACCACAAATGCATTATACTTCCGCCACAACCCCCACCAATGATATTACACTTCCGCAACCACCCCCACAATGATGTTACACTTCCGCCACAACCAACACCACAAATGCATTATACTTCCGCCACAACCCCCACCAATGATATGACACTTCCGCAACCACCCCCACAATGATGTTACACTTCCGCCACAACCAACACCACAAATGCATTATACTTCCGCCACAACCCCCACCAATGATATGACACTTCCGCCACAACCCCCACAATGATATTACACTTCCGCCACAACCCCCACCACCAATGATATTACACTTTCGCAACAACCACCACCAATGATATTACACTTTCGCAACAACACCCACCACCAATGTATTACACTTCCGCCACAACCCCCACAATGATATTACACTTCCGCCACAACCACCACCAATGTATTACACTTCCGCCACAACCACCACCAATGTATAACATTTCCGCCACAACCCCCACAATGATATTACACTTTCGCAACAACCACCACCAATGTATTACACTTCCGCCACCACCGACACTTGATATACCCCATAATAACCAGATCGTTATAATTTCTGATATCATAACTTCCATATATCCTGACTTATCTGGGAATCAAACCGTCGTGGGGAGACTTTGACAATAGATTTTAATACAGTAGATTTAATAATCTGATAGATCCGCCTATCTGAACTAAGAACTTAATCAATTAGTATGACGTACTCTATACGTGTACACGTGTACGGCACTATTTAATCTGGATTTTTTTTACAATCTGAAGTGGGTCAGATAATGGATTACCTTGACCTTTGTGCCAAGTCGTACGACTAGTTACCGCGTAATGTAACACGCCTGATGAAATTCATGTATGAAGCTACTGTTATAGTATTATCAAATAATTACAACCGTGAATATAGTTAAGTGCGTAGTACATGTATATCTATTCCACCATTTACGTCACGGAATTTTCCTCTAGTAAACCGCATACGTAAATGTCGTCTGCTGAGCGACAGATAGGTCTCTGAACAGATATGCAGTTGACATGATTAATTTAAACAATGAATCTTCGCACAGCGACGAAGTGTATGAGACATTTTTGTTTTGTTGTTATACATTAACCACGAACCTCATCAATTGTCGGCCAGTTTTCCGTTAGGTCTGCTGAACCGTTGTTTATACTTCACTGTAAACGACATGCATGTTATTGACACATGTACTGGCTGTGATTTACATAATTACTCAAAACTTGAGATGTACTATCACTATTATGATAGACGATTTCAAATAAAGCTTGCACTTAGTAATATCCTAAAAGTTTTCATCATTATCTATTCAAAATATATATATGCGGTATCACCTGTCAAATTTTACACAAGCTAAATATAGTCATTTTTTGTAACCTCTTAGCCCTGACGTAAAAACGCGGGGATCATACTTTTTTTGGTGGGTCACTTCCGCTGGCAGCAGCACCCCACCCATAATTATCAGTTATATCATCAAAAGAAATTATATATATATAGTAATTACATAATGTACTGTTACTATGCACCAGAAGATCTGATACAGTGAAAGCGCTAGTGCAAAATCAGAGACATATGTCTCTGGCAAAATGTAACATCTTATCAGTTTTATAAAAAAAATTACTTGCATTTCGTCAACTTCAACATTTTCTTTAGATTTATTTATAAGGTGTAGAATTTTTGTGCACATAACTAAAGTAGGGCGGTATAGTGCAGTTGGTTTAAACACGAATGTTCGGCGCGCGATTTAACGATATTGATCAATACTTATAATCCTACAACATAGGTATGTATATACACAATGAGCATAGGTCAGTTATAGAACGCCTGTCTTAATTCGCCATGACCAGACGTTTTTACTCGGATTCCAGTAACGTGTGTGATTAATGACTGTGTGTTCACATTTAAACTAAATCTATGCCCCTGTAGTGGCCACGTAGAAAACAACTCATTTTGTGTCTCTAAACAATACACAATACATTCTACAAGGTTGGAGAAATTGAATTTTTTTAATTTTCTTCTTTTTTAGTTTTGCGTTCTTTTACATTTTTGCTTTGTCTTTATTTGACTTCTAGATTAAAACTATTGATTTTCCTTAATCTATTGTTTTCAAGATCATATACCCACGTGCCACGTGGTAACAGTCAATCCTATATGCTACAAGCTTTCGAGAATAAAGGAGTGAATATGAGCCTGGTTGTTTTCTGATATATAACACCATAACTACAAGTCTATAAGACATATTGTCGGTTTTTTCACAAGGACTCTGTACACGTGGGAGTATTATAATCCATAACAGCCTTGGATTTTAAGTACGTTTCCTTCATTGTTTAATACAATTGTACACGTATAGCTCGCCGCTCCTTGAACTCTCGCGGCAAAGACTAATATAGAGATCTGCAGATACGTCATTTTTCACTCGATTTCTTTGTAAGGAAATTGAATGGGATTACATCAATATTCTCTAGACTTTAAACTGTAAAGGGTAGCCCAATAGTAACAATAGCTAATCACGAGAGGGATTATATAGCGAGTGTCCTTGCATGCCCCTTAGTATGAAAGATTTAAAAAACGATCTTTTATTTCTTTAGGTCTGGTAATTTTAAATAATGTTTAATTACATATGACCATAATTACAAAAATGTATGTATATATATATATATATATATGCACGCGCTGTCATCACATCGATTCAACTCGCGATGTTATTTTGTTAAACCTTTTAGTTATATTATTACTTTATTTATTTATTTACTTTTACCATCTGTAAACCACCTTAGATGTTTTCTAATTAATCATAATAGGCCCTCGGCGAACTAATTATCGGTCGAGGGGGATCGTTTTCACAACATAACGATATTTATTGTTGTTTATACCTACTATATTTGTGTAACTGTTCCGTGTTCTTTGTCTAAATGTGATCGTGTGTAATTTACCTGTGTCTTGAAATTAGACAACAACTTTAAAATATCTCCATCTTCATTATTCATCAACCAGATGTATTTTTGTTCTTGATCTAAACTTGAAAATTTGTTACTTTTTGTTTTCTGAAAGGAAACACTTGGTCGACTGATAAGTAATACAGATCGATATAAATGACGTGTGCAAGTCTAGTTATATATATATCATACCTAGCCCACATACTATTGATTGAGACATGTCCGGTCGGTCCAGTTATAGTCTAGTCATTCTGGCAAAAAAATCGCCAAACCACAAACAAATAGCAACAGAAAGTATCTTTGCATTTTTGTCACCTTTGATATGTTCTGTACAACATAAAAAAAATCTAAAAAAATCTAATGTGGGGAAAATATTTTTTTTTACTCATTTATGAAATGACCCTTACAAAGAAATATTGAATCATATTGATAGGGGTAATGAAACTAAATTCGTTGTATTTTGTTTTCTAATCAATATTGTAATTCATTATAATCTATAACACAATAGTTAAATAAAGCATAAGGTTTAAGCTATAAAACATGAAAGTATGTAATAAGGTCAAGGTCACGTGAAGGTCAAAGTTCAAAAAAGAAAATTGATACTGCTCATTTTATCTCAATCTATTGGGAAAAAATAAGAATGCCACATTTTTGTTTTTGTTTTGTGTTCTTTCATCTTTAACATGTTTTAAACAACACATATTCACAATTTAAGAAAATAAAATTGGAAAAATACATACACATTTATGTATATATATATTAGTGTCATTTGTGGGATGCCCAAATTTGCAAATATAATGGAGGTATAGGGGAAACTGGTAAGGTTAGTTTCCTACTCACTGTTGAAGTTCAATGCAGTTTCTCACATGACTGTTATATATGGGTTTTGACCTTCTATGTAGCTTGTACATGTCCCGTGAATTAGACAACAGACAGGTTAGGGTTGATTTAGTTCAAGTGAAGGTCAAAGGTTAAAATTAACAAAAAAAATCATTTTGACCAATTGACGATATGCAATCATCCTTCTCTTCCAAATAAATTACAAAATGATTGTTTAAGGGTTGATTTATCTTAAAAAACACTTTAAAGCAACTTGTAGTGTGTCATGTTCCTTCACAGAACAGTATATGTCATATAATCCATAATAATACACTAAGTAAGCATTCTCACCCATTAAAGAAGTTTTGCAACAATGCTATTGCTATAAGATCCGTGTCCAATGGCTTTGTTTTACCCGGATCAGATAACGTCTCACTCAATAGAGTTAAGCACACGAAGTCACAGTAGATAAGTCTACCACTGAGATGACATTGTAAAGAAAGTCATTATCATATTAAGAAGTATGTCAGATAATACTTAAATAAAGGAATACTATAATACTGGGATATGTCGACGTGTCAACTCGTCGATAATGTCAATAAGTGGTATTAAACCGAGACAAACACATTGTCCTCCTTCATTGACGGTCAATATTTCGCCACTACTCAGATCCACAGAGACCGCGTGCCATTGTAAACTTGGAATGTAAATATTGATGTTCCACTTTGACCTGAGCCATGTCACACGGTCGGCCAAATGTAGTAAGGGCAGTTGATACGAGTAGTACGCCAAGGTCAACTATCTTATGCTGGCCTACATTAGTAACATATATGTCTGTCCCATTCCGTCCGTACATATTTCCGTCCTTTCGTACTAGCTCAACATTTCTGTGGGAAACATTAGATGTTCGAACATTCCATCAAAATAGAGTCTTAATGAGACAAAAGTTACCGTGCGTGCGACATGCATGCGTGTGGCGAGTGCGTATGTTCGTGTCAAGTCTCCTTGTGATAGGCCGGAACTTTTGCCGATTTATAGTGCTATCTCACTGAAGCTTACTGCCGAACACACCCAGCAGCACACCCCACCCGGTCACAATTAATATACTGACAACGTGCAAACCTGTCGTCCCACTTCTAATATGCTGAGCGCTAAGCATCTCTGGTATGTCTCGGCTAGGGGACAGAACCCAAAGCCTTCCTCACAGCGGCGAACGCTCAACTAAAGGTCAAAAGTGTGGCAATGTCAAGGGAGACATTAGGAAGAAGAAAGTTGTTCAGAAAGAAGAGAAAAGATAAGATCCCAAATTTAGTCGTCTCTTACGATCATGTAATAGGGGCAGCAGGTACAATTCTTACGCCCTACCTGCAGGGCAGAAATAGGTGCGTGTGTACTACACATTAGTAATGTGTAGTAGTGTTGTGGTATCATGGCCGCTAGTAGACACAATATGTGTCGCGTACAGATGCACTAAGTTCGTATGTATACTTTGCTCGCCAAGCAAAATTGGGAAATAGTTGTGTGTGATGAAATTATCCATTCGGGATCTTAGACAATGACGGTATACTTACAGTTAAATATTAAAATTTTATTAAATCGAGAATATCACCATTTTTGTATTTAACCAGGAGTAACGTACATAGCTATAGACAAACAATTTAGTGTGCGCAAAATGGAGTCCGAGGCGCAGGAATAATATTTTTATATTTCTGACCCCCCCTCCATTTTGGGAGATTACATTTTAATCGATTTCAGCATGATTTCCAAATGTGAATTTTATTTGTTAAAGCAGCGTATATATCTTTGATACCAAAATAAAGGTGAAAAGATGCAAACAAAGCAGTAGCATTATATTGTGACTATTTACGTGACTACATTGATATGGTATTGTTTTTGATAACACTATTCTCATTTTTAGCATTTAGTGTTCACTAAAAAACCAGTGTGCATCAAAAAAATGTATCTGTAAGATGATTTTACTACTCATTTGTCACGCGGCCTTCGTCAGTGGACCATGTCGCAATGTAAAGGGCTATAACCCTGACAGGTGTTCCTCTGGAAAGATGATCGAATTTTGACGTGTTCACGTGGTAGTTTTTAACACGGGTTTTGAACAAACTAGTTTTGTTCTAAATTGTCTCGCCTGGGGCGAAAAGTCATGAAAGCGCCGAGACTTTGGTGTTCTTTTTCACGTAATATAATACCATTATGTAATACTTTCAATGTACATGCATTACAGCTCACATGTTTACAACATGCCAGTTTAGGATAATGACAATTATATACCCGTGTATCATATACTTGTGTTTCCTGAACATAAACATTCAATTGTTTTATCAGTTTAAGAAGAAGAAGAAGAAGAAGAATATGGATTTCCATCCGAAATAGAAATCCCTAATTATACAGACTAGTGTTTCTTTGTAATACATGTAATAAAATGCATGTTATGTGCGATATGGTAATGATGATGTATGATGAAGAGGACAATGACGATGCATGATGATTATGATGAAGATGAAAATTAATGACTATGCATGATGATTATGATTATGATGATGCCGATAAGGATGATTTTGATGAAAAAGATGATGATGATGATGATGATGATGATGATATATGATGATGATGATTAAGATGATGATGACGATGCATGTTTTTACTTTAATGATGATGATGCGTGATGATGATTATGATATATGATGCATGATGCATGTTGACTATAATGATGATGCTGCATACTGATGACGAGTATTCGTGATGATGATGATGATGATGATGATGATGATGATGATGATCACAGCATGTAAGTGTGAGAGAATGTGTGTGTATGTTGGTGGTTTTTTTTACCTTTTTCATTCATGTCTATTGTTTAATATGTGAAAAATCTTCAAAAAATGAAAGAATTATAAAAAAAATACATGAAATTAGATTGAACTAATGTTAAAATAGGATATGTAGGCTGAGTGGGAAGACGGTTTGTTCTCCTCTCCCACGTTTTGGGGATCAAACAAATTATATAAACACTTGAAAACATTGAAACGCTAATTATAGTCTGTTCTGGGAATGTGCATATGTACTGTTATATATTTACCTGTATTATCACATTACCAAGTCATACTTCATGTACTATATATATCACAATATATCCGTATCTTATATTAAAGGTGGCTGTCGCTGTACGAATATATGTATATATGTGTCTCTGATTGTGTATATCTTCTATTTTTTTTATTTTTGTTTTTTTATTTATATTTATTTCTTTTTGTTATAATGATATTTTCCAGATTCAACTAACCAAGTGCAATTTCAGAGCATAATACAAAAATTCTGAAGCATATGGCAATTAATATTAGGAGAAAGAAAGATAGTATAATTCAACACTAGCATGTATACAGAGAATACACTTGTACAAAACATTTACATCATTGTACGTGATATGTGCCTGAAATGAGAATGCTAAAGTAAAAAGCATACTTAAAATATTTAGCACTAGACATTGGCTGATTAAAAATTAAATGAAACCCTCCATTATCTAGTAGTAATTTGCAGTTAAAGTTAATAGTAATTGTTTACATGTATACGAGGAATACTTGGCATATACACTTGGCACTGGACAATGATGCTAGATCATTCATGAAATTATAATATGCATACGTAACTATTAATACTTGGCACTGGATGATGGGTGATTAATTAATCAAAAAAGGTAAACATGCTTACACAACTAATAAAATAACCGTAGTGTTTTGTCCTGGGGTCCTGTATGTATCCATTTTAGGCGATGTTCTTTTACCGAAGAAATTTCATCCGAATCTGCATTTGCCTTGTTAGCTATTTTTAGTATGATACGTCACTGGGAATCGCGCTTTTGTAAATAGTAATTATTTTAGAAATGATAAATAATTACATAGGAATGTGTACAGTTGAATCTCTGTATTGTATTTGTTGTTGTTTTACCATTGTGACACGTTAGTTGTACTATAAAAACCGGCTGCAACGTATGAGTTTTCAAGTGTTCAGAACAGCTGGTGGCGTAAGGGAAGCAACTCGTATAACAAGGTAACTTTTAGGCATTTTTTTCATAAGTACTTCGGTACGATTGTATTTGGTATTGTGAGTTGCTGGTTATTAGAATAAGCGTTAAAGAATTTATTAGGAATGATGAGACATGTGATTAGGATCTGTTTAGCTAGTAACAGATCAATTGGTAAACACTAAGGAAAATGAAGAAATATTCATTTCTGTGCAGAATTTCATTTGTATAGCAGTAAAAATATTTTAATAATGTCAATATTTGATTAGTTTTCAAACACCACTGAGATTACATCAAATTTTATAGAATTGAAAGTATCAAATATGTAATAAACTGAAATATTTTTTGTTGAGAAGATAATTTGTCCATCTTATTATTGTGTGTAATAAATGTCCATTATTTATAACGCCGTAATCGTGTTTCAGGAATGGAATTAGTATAAGCTTTTAGCCTGTTTTCCAATCATATATATATATATGATTTGTAATCAGTTAAGTTAATTAGTATCAAGAAAAATATTAGCGGTATTTAGCCATGGTGTTAAGAGTTATCGGATAGTAGTAAATGGCTTGATGTGATTTTGTTTCGCATCTTTAATCATTTCAAATGGTGAAATATTTAAATTTCCCCGCGTTTCGCTAGTATAAGCCGGGAAAATGTTGTATAAACGGCTCGTGCTACTCGCTCCGTACGTGTAATAAGACACGTGACACAGGTGAAATAGTGTATTGTAGTAAGGTGAAATAGCATTATCTAGCTGCCCACAGTACGGTTTACACCATGGATTCGAATTCAGACGTCCGCATACAGGCCCAGATTACAGCAGCTATATCTCAATCACAAAACAGCATAATGAGCGAAATGAGGAACTTATTCCAATCTATGTCGGCAGAGAATGCGCGGCTTGCGGATAATATTAGCGGTGATTATAAATTTAAAAAACGTGGAAATGAGGAGCAACACAAACACAACGTCAGAGTTTTAAACAAATATAATGAAGTTGAGAAAGTTGTTTCCTCCATGAACAACGAACACACACCAAGCCTCATGGAAAAAGTCGAACAAGGTATGCAGTTAGTTTCCCACCGCCAAAAGCTAATTAAATTAGCAGACTCGTCCGAGGTAGGTTGGCTCGTCTTCAGCGAGTACGAAACAAATTCTTTGGCTAACGACAGCGACGACGAAAGGGGGATTATCAAGGCACAGTCACGAGCCGATAGGAAAATCAAGGCAGAACGTCAAAAACGTCAGAACGACAGGCGACCTTATAATCCAGCGTTTCGACAAAACCAAAGCACGTGCACGAGAGCCCACCGCTAAAGAAGCCTGGGAAATGTTTCAATTGTTGGGACCAGGGTCATTGTAAAGGGGAGTGTCCCAAGGGAGCAAGACTCACCAGTGATAAGTAGTTTTTCTTTCTTTCATTTTTTTTTCATTTTTTTATTTTTATAATATTTTTTTATTTTTATTTGAATACGGGTAGTACTGTATCCAGTAATCTAAATGTTTTGGTCGGAGGCGACGCTGTGACGACGGCGGTAGGTAGGCTGTTAGCTCAGGTACACCAGTAGGAGAAAATTACACAAAACGGTCATATTCTCGCCATTTTAAAAGAAGGGTACAAGATACCATTGAAAACCATCCCTGTAAGTACTGTTTTAGACAACAATAAATCTGCTAAGAATAATGCCGAGTTCGTTATACAAAAAATACAAAATTTGGTTAAAAAATGATGCGTTTACATGGTAACGAAAAAAACAGAGGTAGTCAATCCTTTGACAGTGGCATGTAACAAAAAGGATAAGCATAGGTTAGTACTAGACTGCAGACATGTCAATCCACATTTGTTTCAATTTCGATTTAAGTATGAGGACGCTCGGCTCAAGTAGCCAGAAGCACATTTGACAAGGGGGATTTTTTTTATTCAGTTTCGACCTCAAATCTGCTTATCATCACATCATGATTTATCCGCCACATCGCACATTCCTAGGATTTGGTTGGCAAGATAAGTTTTACGTATTCAACGTGCTACCATTTGGTATCAGTTCAGCAGGACATATTTTCACAGAAGCTACCAAACTTAGAGGTGGTTAAATTCTGGCGAACGAAAGGATTTAACATTCTGATGTATTTGGACGACGGAATAGGGGGAGGTAAGTCTGTCGAGGCGGTACAAAGAATTAGTCAACAGGTTAGGTCTGACCTGATAAGTCTCGGATTTCTATTAGTCGAGGAAAAATGTACTTGGATACCCGTACAGAGATTGCATATGGGATACAAAGGAAAACATGTTACAGGTCATTCAGTATTTGGAGAACATTAAGGCTCAGTTGAGCGTAGGTAGACGCGTAGTCAGCGTTCGTTTTCTGGCGTCCATCGTTGGACAGTTAATTTCCATCCACGCGGTATTAGGGGACAACATGCGATTTCATACGCGCAGTATGTATAGGTGTGTTTTGGAAAGAGCGTCTTGGAATTCAGCGGTAGTGGTAATGTTTGTAAGATGGGTACGAGTTAGCCAATTCCTTTGGGTACGAGTCCGCCAACGTTGGGTACGACTCGTGCCCAAAGAAATTGGCTAACTCGTACCCATCTTACAAAAATAATTCAATGAAATTGGCATACATATGACAACTAAGTCCCACAAATGTAACGCATTGAAACCCGAAACAAAATACAAATAACCAACTAATTATTTAATCAGTTACGATTATTTCTTTATTACCGATTATTTCTTCAGTTACCCAGTAATACTGCCCTGCAGGTAGGGCGTAAGAATTGTACCTGCTGCCCCCATTGCATGATCGTAAGAGGCGACTGAATTTGGGATATTATCTTTTCTTTTCTTTCTAACAAACTGTCTTCTTCCTAATGTCTCCCTTGACAATGCCTCACTTTTGGCCTTTAGTTGAGCGTTCGCCGCTGTGAGGAAGGCTTTGGGTTCTGTCCCCTGGCCGAGACATACCAGAGTCTTTAAAAATGGTAGTTGCTACTCCTGCTTAGCGCTCAGCATATAAGGAGTGGGACGACTGGTTCACCCGTTGTCAGTATAATGTGACCGGGTGGGGTGTGCTGCTGGGTGTCTTCGGCAGTATGCTCCAGTGAGGTAGCACTATAAATCGGCAAAAGTTCCGGCCTATCACAAGGAGACTTAACACGAACATACCGCAGCCTCACAAAACACACATACGCACTCACCACACATTCATGTCGCACACACGGGAGGCCGTCCTTAAATTACCGTGGCTGTTAATAGGACGTTAAACAAAATAAACCAAACCAATACCCAGTAATAAGGACGTGATCGAGGTTATATCGGAAACTTTGTATTCTTGACTTAGATATATTCAAGGGCAGACAACTCTCTATTTTAGAAGCACCTCTGTGGTATATGGGACATTCTGTTTTTTATAATAATTGGTATAGAAAGGGTGTTAAGATAATAAATGATATGTTGAAACACACTTCTCCTGTTACTTTCTACTCCTATTACGAATTTATTCAAAAATATGGATTAGTTACCAACTTTCTTCAGTTTCAAGGTATTATCAATGCAGTTAAACTAAATATAGATATACAAGGTATCCAATATACAAAACGTATACTCCCCTTCATTCCTTTTAACATAGAACCATTCATTACCAGGACAAAGGAACCAGACATTTATATAAAATCTTGTCTAAGAATGATGAAATATCTACTGGCAAAAAAAAAAAAATGGGCTGATAATTATGATTTTGATAATTCTGTCTGGGGAAAGATATTTTCTCTTCCTTTCAAAATAACTCAATGATTCAAAACTTCAGTGGTTCCAATACAGAATTTTACATAATATTTTGACAACAAATTCATTGCTTTTCAAGGCAAATATTGTTATAAACCCTCTTTGCACATTTTGTAATTCAGACTCCGAAACCATAACACATATTTTTTGGGATTGTCAAAAAGTACTTGATTTATTGCAGAGTCTAGAAAAACTTCCGGATGCACCTTTTATTTAGTTTACTATGAATAAACAGTCGTTTATATCTGGACTCCCATCAGTTAGAAATGTGTATAATAAAGTTGATAATGAGATTAACATCATTAAACATATCTATAAAACCAGATGTCTGAACACGACCCTAAACTTAAATGCTCTTATCAATTCAATAAGAGAAATCCACAATGTCAAAAAGTATATAGCAATTGGGAAGGGTGAAGCTTCTCTTGAATGTTTTAACAAAGGGTGGGAAAAATGGAAAAAGGTTTTCCTTTTGTAAGTATATTATTACAATGAATATATTTTTCTTAAACTCTGACTGTTTGCAAAAAGCCAATGAAATTTATAAAATTTTATCGTATATTTTCAGCAAATATTTCTTAAAAGTGTTTTCAATTCACCTATCAATTATTTTTAGCTCGTCTCTTCGAAGAAGAGTGAGAGCTTATGTCGTCACTCCGGCGTCGGTGTCGGCGTTGGTTTTCCAAATGTTAAATTTTTGGTGCAAGTGTTGAAAGGCATAGTAATTTATGGTAATATGGTTCCTGTGGGGGTCAAACTTTCCCCTGCCGGAGTTAAACTAAAAGCTTTTTGAAAAAAAAAAACCAGATTTTTGAATTTTTTTTTGCGTTAAGTTTTTGGTGCAAGTGTTAAAAAGGTATTAATACATCACTTTATAATTGTACTAGGGTGCTGATAATTGGTAATAGACTCCCTCTTGGGTTAAACTATCCCCTGCCGGAGCTAAACTAAAAGATTTTTTGGGGGAAAAACCAGAATTTTCAAATTTTTGGTCTTAGAATATTTCTGTGTTAAGTTTTTGGTGCAAGTGTTGAAAGGTATTAATACATCACTTTATAATTTTACTAGGGTGCTGATATTTGGCAATAGAGTCCCTATGGAGTAAGGCAATCCCTTCCTGGAGTAAAACTTTAAAAAAAAAAATCAGACCTACATATGCTGTTAGTATTCTAGTACAATTAACGACTTAAACTATCATGAATATATCACTCAATTATTAATCTCCTGCAAATCAAATAGAATGAAAAGCATTATCACAGAATTGATTCTTACGTAATAACTCTGTTGCTAGATCCAGACACACACACATATATATATATGTATATGTCTCATGCTAAATCTGTTAAAAATCAAGTGAAATCGGCTACGGACTTATTCAATAATTGAAATCAGAGGCATATATATATGTATATATGTCTCTGTTGAAATACATACATAAATTGTAATATCTGCATTGCTGTATTCTGGTTCGCCAAATAGGAGAAAGGCAGAGGTTTGATTTTTGAGGAAAGATTATAACAATGTTTATTGTAAATAGAAAACAAATGAGGGCCTATAAGGGTCATTCAAGGATTACCACACATATGTTCAGGAGAATTAATTTTAAAATTTGCTCTGAAAAGGTCATATATATATAGTTAGGAGAGCTAGTACAGTTCTTCAAACGGCTATGGAGTATTTTTATGCGGGACCCACACACCAAGATGCAGTTATTATTGGACACTTCCTATGTATATTTCTTTTAATGAACTTCTAAGTAGACGCATTCTTTATAGTAATATCTGGATCATTCCACAGTTTGGTGGACGACGGAAAGAAGGAATTACGCATATTTCTTGCCGAAGTTAGGTTGTCTCAGATGATGTGAATTCAAAATATTACGGATTTCCCCTACACTTTCTGGCGTGATAACACAATGAAAATTTGGATCTATACCATTTTTGATAGAGAAGAATAAAAACATTCTCTGTGTTTCCTATGAACACATATCTACTATGTTAATTACGGAATCCTGAAATAAGACACTTATAACCGTGACTCCGCCCACCTGCGGTGTAGTCTAATTGGATTAGTTTATATAACTTTGGCGCCTGTCTAGCTGTCAACTAACCCGCGTCTCCGCCTACTATGTTCAATTGCGATGATGACAGGTGACGAAATCTATCAATAGGCGGAGTCACGTAACTAACAAATTAGGTGTCGCGCTGTATTTCTATTCAAATATAAAAAGAATATTCTGTTGCTACCAGAAACATTGAAAAATAGTCAGTTTAATACCAAATGTAATATTCCCCCATCTTGTACTGCTGCAACAATACGTGTACAAAAAAGACCTTTTGTTGCCCGAGTGAATAATCATCAAAATGTTCCTATTTTTTTTAATGTGCGCGCGACAGTTGCCCCCCCCCCCCCCCCCTCCCCCCCCCCCCCCCCCCCGGACATTAGCCCTTAGGACAAAAGCCCCTTTACACTTATCAAAAAGTGGTCAAAAGCCCCTTCATAAAATTTTTTTATTGATTTTTAAGAGAGAGAGAGAGAGAGAGATCTTTATTTACACTATTGTGTGCGACAAGAGGTCAACAAAAATTACAACATCATACAATATATAATATTCTGTACAGAGTAGTGAAACATACATTGAGACAAAGTTTGTAGTATACACTGCATAAAACGTTCGTTCAATACAGGATGGTATATTTAACCATACAATTTCATTTCATTTCAACAAATTTTATTATACAAGATGTTATAGTACAAAGGGATTTGACAACAGGCTTTGCCTATATCAGTCTTCTCCCACATAAATGACATTTTGATAAAATAATATTGGTAGAATTCTTCTTGACAAATTGAACAATAGAACTATATAATTAGGGTTATTTGTAATACTTACACATACACTCATACACACATCATTGTAATGATTTAAGTAGTCATTCATAGTTTAATGGAATGATTTATAGTTAAAAAGGATCGAAAGTTCAGGAAATATTTTTATTTATATACATTATATATAGAAAATAGATAATTATACAAGACTTTGTAAAGAAAAAGCGCTTCACCTACCTGACAGTGAGGAATAAGAGTATTTTATTGAACAATTATAATGATATACATACATATCAATGAAATATTATATAATAAATTGATTCAAAGAGAAATTAAAGAGAATTAAAACCTTCTCGAATTAGTTATGAATCTTTCTACATTACTTAATAACCATACAATAGTACTTATTATGCCATCCTATTTTCACGAGACGTTCCGGTCCATCGCCCAGTCTCTACCGGAAGAAATGTACAGGTATTACTAGTTCTGAATTTACATACTGTTATTCTATCTTTTTGTTTAAGCATAGTTCAATATTTTTAATCTGGAACTGATGTTTAAATACTGCATATGTTTTACCACGGGAAGATTTATCAATATCAGTATACCACTGTTGTATAAATTGATCTTGCAGGATGGTTTTTAAACGTAATTTGAGGTAATTTTTATTAGCTCGTCTCTTCGAAGAAGAGTGAGCTAAACATTTTTCAAATGTTAAATTTCTGGTGCAAGTGTTGAAAGGCATAGTAATTTATGGTAATATGGTCCCTGTGGGGGTCAAACTATCCTCTGCCGGAGTTAAAGTAAAAGATTGTTTGGAAAAAAATCAGATTTTTGGTGCAAGGTATTAATACATCACTTTATAATTGTACTAGGGTGCTGATAATTGGCAATAGAGTCCCTCTGGGGTTAAACTATCCCCTGCCGGAGTTAGACTAAAAGATTTTTTTGGGAAAAAACCAGAATTTTCACATTTTTGAAATTGAAATATTTCTGTGTGAAGTTTTAGGTGCAAGTGTTAAGAGGTTTTAATACATCACTTTATAATTGTACACGTACTAGGGTGCAGATATTTGGCAAGAGTCTCTATGGAGTAAGACAATCCCTTCCTGGAGTAAAACTTTAAAATCTGTTTTTTTAATTTTGGACTTTGTGTTAAGTTTATGTTGTGAGTGTTGAAAGGCATAGTAAAACATGGTATTAGGTTTCTTGTGGGGGTTAAACTATCCCTTGCCGTAGTCAAACTGATATTTATTTTTTGGGGGGAAAACACATTTTTTTTTTTAAATTGTGCAAATGTTGAAAGCTATTAACACATCACTTTATGATTGTACTAGGGTGCTGATATTTGGTAAAAGAGTCCCTATGGAGTTACACTATCCCTTCTTTGGGGTGAAACTGAAAATAAAACAATGTGAAAATGCTCACAATAGACTATTTATACCCGTCCACATTTTTCAAGGGAGACAACTCTCATTAGGATAATATTTTGTCAAAACATTGAAGAAATATGTCCAAAAGCAATTACATTTGTATTAATATATTCATTTAATGTACAACAGCATAGCTTGTCTCCCGAATGTTTGTCAATAAATAATTTTTGTCCTACACTCGTACATTATACCACAGAACCTGTGATTATACACATGACAATCATTGGTAATATTATTTCATGTGTGTTACCTGTGTTCATTTTACGTAAACTGGCTTCCTAGTGCGCTATTTTAGTTTACACTGCACGAACATCATCGGCGGTCACGCGGTTTCAGATATTTTTGCCGGTATCCAAAAATGACAAAAAAAAAAAAATAAAAATCAAGAATTGGTCATTGTTCATTTTGTCAGATTGAAATCATAGTTTTGAAAAAAATACAAGCTGACTGGCTTCATGTACAAGGTGTAGTGCATGTTTCTACATAGAATGTATGTACCAAAAATAACGACTTCGCCAAAATTTGGGTACGAGTTTGAGGGTACGACTTTGAATGGGTACGAGTTGACTTTCTTCCGTTGAACATAACAAATAAAAAAAAAAGAAAAAAAAAAGATTAGAACGATACTAGACAAGCTAGGCTAGTCATGACAATTTATTTTGGATGATACATCTTCTTCTCTACAGTCTACACACAAATAAAACAACGAACATGATGTTTAGTACGCCATGAGGGATTTAGCGGTCTAGTTTTACCAATTGAACTAAATTGGTGGTAAAATCTAAAAAGGGCTATAATCAAAATCTAGTGATGATAAACCTCACTCGTCACATCTCGGCCGATTCCGTACCTACATCTTGATGAAGAGTACCGGAATCGGCCGAGGTTAGCCGAATGGATAAACCTGTGATAATAATAAAAAAAAAACACTTAATAATAGAATAATTAACATGAAATAAATGTATCTTTAAAAAAAAGATAAAAGTCATAGTTTTAATGTGGTAATGGTACACACGAAATACATGTATCTTTAAAAAAGATCAACGGCATAGTTTTAATGCTGGTGGTTATAATGTAAAACTGCTGGTGAAATAAATCAACGAACTAATGCGTTTCAGCACGGATAACAAAATCTGATCAGTTTGAATCATTTTTTGTGATAATAGGACTGCATTTGAATCAGGAATATGATTTTATTTATGTGTCATTTGAAATGATACGTCCACTTATTCAGCTTTAATTCTTAACTTAACCGCTACATTGACCAATAACATACTTCATCTTGACCAGTAACGCCACCTTTCGCGTCATATCCGGGGCCAAAAGCATATTATACGGCTAAAAACCATGTGGTGTATTGAGCAGCAAGTGTCAGAAATTTCCACTGGGGCGAGGAAATTTCCACTTTTCTAATCTTAATCTCTTATGTAGTGTATTAGATGGTTCAATGTTCTAGGGGCCGCAGTGGCAGAGTGATTAAGGTGTCCCGACGCTTTAACACTAGCCCTCCACCTCTGGGTTGCGAGTTCGAAACCTACGTGGGGCAGTTGCCAGGTTCTGACCGTAGACCGGTGGTTTTTCTCCGGGTACTCCGGCTTTCCTCCACCACCAAAACCTGGCACGTCCTTAAATGACCCTGGCTATTAATAGGACGTTAAACAAAAACCAACCAAGGTTCAATGTTCAATATTTTATTCACTTTAAGCCTGACGGCTCATAAGCATACTAAAAGATTACATCATATAATTTACAATCCTTAATATATAATACAAATTAACGAAAGGTGGACAGCATTGATATAATTACTTTACATATAACAAGATCTATCAAAGTATATCATATTGAAAATAAATATTAAAGTAAGGTTACAGATGTTTAACATTTCTGAGCGGCAATATCGAATGGATAAGTGAGTGGAGTATACAATAGTGTAGTCAGGGGATAGACGGCTATAGTGTGGGTAAACTGATATGAGTGAAAACAATATAAGCTAAAGCTGTGATCTAGAACGTGCTGTAAAACACAATTTCAAGTACTTCCCTAAATTACAAAGCTCTTTCCTGTTACGTACAGACAACAGATGGACAAGTTTATATGAAGATGGGCGATTCCAGTAATACATTATAATGAACTTCTTTCGATTATCTTTGTAGAATGGACATATTAAAACAAAATGAAACTCGTTCTCTACCTGGTTTTGGTCACAATAACGACAAATTCTATTCGCCCTTGGACTATTGCGATACCTACCTTCTTCTATACATAGAGCTGGTGAGAGGGTACCTTTCCGTCTTGTATGCACCAGTGTTAACGACTGAACATTCAAGCATGAAAACCAGTGTAACCATAAAGAAAGCAAAGGATGATATACACGTAATTCCACATGCCTCGCTTGTTAAACACTAGATTTACTAGTATACAGAAGGAACGGGGTCGGAAGATACGGTCGGATTACAGAATAGACAGAGTCCGGATTATGCAGATTTTATTTACTATAAAATAAAGAAGGGAATTTTCGAGACCAAATTATTTTGCCGGTTTTGGCAAATGTACGGATTGGACAGAGTCCGGTTTAGACAGTTCACTGTATTTCATTTCTTAATTCGTTTTCTTTGTAAATATACATAACCAAGGTTTGAAGGATGGTACAGTTCTCTGATGACATATAACATCTATGAATTTAAACATTAGATCTAACATTATTTTTCCGATACAAAAACTGACCTTATTTCTGAGTATAAGTGATATCCCTTAAGAGAATGATATTCGTTTTTAATTTAACAAAAATTCCTTGTTCAAGCGAAACAACCAAAACCATGATTACATAACATGTTTTTTTTTGTTTTTTTTTGTTTTTTGTTTTTTGTGTGACTATATACATATAATATTTAGATATATCTAAGAGCCTATATCTGAGATAAAGTGTTCTTTACCATTTCAGCCCAATCTAATGCGCGAGAAGTTTCTGCTTACGTGTAAATCTCATATATAGAATAAACCAGTACATTCTTTTTTGTTATGCAAGATTTTTACCAATATTTAATCATCTTGCTGTATCTGATAATTTAAGTTTTATACATGTAGAGGACTTAGTTGGAGGTAAATATCTTTGAAGGCCCCCCCCCCCCCCCCCCCCCCCCCCCCCCCCTCCTTGTAATAGCACGTCGCTCCTGGTAGCATACGTTATTTGTATGGCAAGCTTTTTGAACATTCAATCCCATTTCCTCTAATGGTATATTTGAGGTTATTTTCCCCTCGAGGTGCCCCACATGGCAAAATTTTGACCAATGGAAATACTGCTAGCCAGTGAGACCACCGTCTAATATTGCACGGGTTTTCACAGAACCAAGTCAGTATTCCCGCCACCGTCAAGCAAGAAGGACCTACCGTTTCGGTAAGATATTTTGATAGACATTTACTGTGATTTTATACATGTTTATGACTCATTAATGAATTCATTTCACACTTTATTAACCATTATTTCAATAAGTTGTTTTATAAGGAAGCGCATGAATATTGAATTGTTGAATTGAATGTGTTCTCGGGAATTGTCAGTGTCTGCATATTTCTATGTCACCCTTCTAATGGCCTAGAGCGTAACACGTACCAAACGAGAAAACCACGTAGGCCCATACACGTTAGTACGATAGACTTATTATTTCAAAAAAAATAGCAACATTTGTATTTTCCCGCCTAAATGGGAATCTGCCGTAAGCATGCAAAGTGTTCTCGGGAATTGTCAGTGTCTGCATATTTCAAGTCGCCCTTCTAATGGCCTAGAGCAAAACACGTACCAAACGTGAAAACCACGTAGGCCCATAGACGTTAGTACGATAGACTTATTATTTAAAAAAATTAGCAACATTAATATTTTCCCGCCAAAATGGGAATCTGCCGTAAGCATGCAACTGTCGAAAGGGCCGCTTGAAAATATGATAAATCGTCTTAATTGGTACACAGGTGATATATAGGCTAAGACTAAACTTAAATTCACAAGAAAAATACATCAGAGTGTTCAGTTGGCCTGAAACGTGACGGCTACAAAAAATAGCGTATTGAATGTAATGCGGATATGTAGAGAAACCTAGTTACATATCATCAAAGACCTATATCAATGGGATTCGAAAACTTCTGTGTTTCTCGCCGAGTCACGCAATCGTTAATACTCTGCCATTTCCACGAACAATTTTTTTTAAAGGCCGAGCGTGTTCCGAATGCGAGTCAAGACCTCGTCTATTGTTCTCATAACCGGAGGTATATATTTAGCACAAGATCTAGCGAGACCAAGCGCTGCAGCTGCACACTAGGTGGATATCGGGAGTTTATATTAGTGACATGTGCCGTTCCAAGAGATGGCGACGGCTGTCTGTGCACATGTGTCACCGCGTTTGGCCTGTGAAGAATATCTGCAATGTCAACAACGATAATTAAGTAGTGTCTAACCGAAAAAAGCACCATTTTCCGTTAAATATTCATATAGAAACATATGGAAAATTTTCTGTCATGGGATGATGATCTAAATTAAGATGTATTGTTAGAGAAATACACTGACGACGATTCTTATGTTTTCGATAGTGATAGTGACTTTGAAAACCCGAAACCTAATGAGCAAGGAAAAGTTGAGAAAAATAGTCGGTCATCTGCACCCAACACTAGACCAGTGATTCATTAATTTAACACCAGCATTAAAACTATGCTGTTTATCTTTTTTAGAGATATTTCTTGTTTATTAGACAAATGCAATAGTCTAAAGTAACATGTAGGGACTTCAGTTATCGCTAGATGGCGTGAAAAGGGAGGTAACCGCAATGTCTAAATTTGCCATGACAGTTGGTCCGAGCACATGTTATTTGAAGTATATTTGAAATAAGCCTTGATGCTTAGTGTCACAATAAGGAAGGAGACCACCAGTTATCTATGACTTATAAGGTATTTTCTCATTTCTTAGGTTAAGTTCAATACTTGTTCTTTCATCTGTAAAACGTATTGATCGCAAATATCCTGTACCCGAGTGTGGTATGTTCGTTTGAGTTTTTGTTTTTTGAACCAGAAAATATTTGTGGTCAATAAAATCTATATGCTAAATGAAAGCTCATATATCAAGGTATTTTAAGTGAATTTTTCAAGCTTCTAAATGCCAGCGGAGAAAAGCGATTAATATTTTTATAAAATCACATGTACTGTTACCTCCCTTCGTGGTATAGCCTTTTCCAGAAAAATGTATTTACATCTACGTTTTTGTTGTAAATTGGCATGAAGTATTTATAAGAAACAACTCGTGATATACAAACAGATTTGATCATATTATGTTGCCTCATGTACTGTATTGACCATAATTTTAATGTAGAAGTAACGATAAAAAACAGTTTTGAATTTATTTGTTCAGCACCAGAGAAACAGACTATACTGTAGGAGTTATTTCCCTTCCGTTACTAACACTCTATGAAAGCTTCTCGTTTTATTTGAGTTATCCCTCTTTTTGATCGTGACCCAGTTAATAACACATTAATTAAATTGTAATTAATCTACAGTCAAACAATCCCAGAAAATGTTTATTGTTGACTTTGGATGACTTTCATAATTTGTTGTAATTTTTAACTGAAGTCCCTATAATACTGTCATGTATGATGATTGATAATATTGTATTATTTAGTATTGAATACTTTAATAGTGCTTAGGTCATGTACCAATGGTAGATCTTTTCTTTGGCTTTCTGAAAAAAAAAGTATGATACATTATGGTATAGAATAGACAGTAAAGCTTCTATAAGATTTAATTTAATCTTTAATTTAAGATATATTTCTAAAAATATATATAATTGTATAAATCAGAATAATTTTAACACAAATGAAATTATGAATGGACCCATTTAAGTTTAATTGGGGAATGAGGACACACCTGAGGGATTTTTGTCTTCTATAGTACAGGTAAATATTAAGATTGTATACTGCATAGCATGCTATGAACACCCTTTAATCTAGTTATTTGGGGAGATGGACATGGCCAGCCTCAGGACAGGTGTTAACAATGAGACACCTGTTGATTGATGTATATCTCAAAGGTAATTATAATACAGGTGTGGTCAATGTCCCTGGGGGATAGTTTAGAAGCAGTTAAATAAAAACACATATGTTATTATAAATTAATATAAAATATACCATTAACATCTTATGAAAATATACTGGTCATAATGAAATTTTTTTTTTTAAAGTTTCTAAGTAGCCAACACTTTCAAGAAACATCTTTTAATAAAATATTTATCTTGCATAAGTTGCAGTAAAATAAAATGTATAACAAAATTTACTCTTTAAGCACAGAGGCTTCATCATATCTAGTTTTATATTAAACAAAAAAAAATTGTCAGCAATTCCTATATATATTGTCAAAATATATAGGTATTTCTGACTATTTAAAAACAACAAAAAAACGACATGCCCCTGTGGTTTAAGCGATTGGGGCTGTTCTTCGTAACAAACCCATATAATCCCAACAGGGTAAGTTTGCAAGTTGGAGATTTTCCCCGACCTGATAAATACTCTGTAAGACTGTCAATATGTTTTGTTATAACAATGATATATCTATATTGGCCTTCAATTTTTGCAGGTCCATGACGGGTCGGAAGTCTGTTAGTGGTACTGGTAGGTATTTTAATTAATTTGTTTTCAAAACATATCATCTTGGATAAATCTGTAGGGTCATAAATTTGTATTATCAATTTATATAGGGATATTTTGGTTCAGTACTATTTCTTAAAGCAATTACTAGTACAGTCTAAGGTCATTTGTTACATAAAAGGGTTATTGAGCTTTTTGTTGATAAAATAATTAGAAGGCTATTTGTTTATTGTACTATTCTATTCCGATGTTCAGTTTGCTTCAATTTTACATTTTTACTTTAACCCCAAATTTTCAGAAAGTGATCAATTTGAAATTAGAAAATAAAGATTGTATATATATTGTCACAGAATGAAAGATTTTAACTTCAGAGATTAATCAAGTGTATTATTTTTTTCAGGATGAACAACCCCAGACCATCAGGTAGATATATTTTTATTACTACTCGTTAATGATGAGTTGTCTCCTAGATTCACATTTTGATTTTGCTCGGTATTTTGGTGTATGAATCTTGATAAGATATTGTGACCTTTGACCTACATAAAAAAAATCTAACACATTGCTGGAACTTCATTAATTTAGGGTATGCAGGGTTGACCTAGGTGACAATGTCATGTAACCAAAGTAGGTCACTATGACCTACATATTGACCTTTGATTTCTATTAAATATTTACTCTAGACTGCCAAAAGTATAAAGGTCATATTTACTGTGCATATTTAAATTTTAGATATTCTTGTTCCTCTGACAGTTTTGTAGCCAATTCTCATCAATGTTCAGTTTTGTAAAAGCATTAAATCATGCACCCTGCCCATTTTTTTAGAAATTAAAAACAAAACCACCTACCGGTACTTTATATTTATTAACATTAGAACACTTTAAAAATGAACCAATTTGTTGGCATAAAAACACTTTAAAATAAAAATGAACCAACAGTGAATTGACTTGTTTCCCAAAATGCCCAGGAAAAAACACTGGTATATCACTATAGTTGTAATAGTATTATAGTAGTTAAAAATGCCTGCAATAGTTTGGCCTAGTCAATGTCCTTTTCAGGATAAACACTTCGTAAACCTAGACCATTTATGTTTTATTGACAGGACTGTCCACAGACAAGATCCTGGTCAGGATAGAGTTGGTCCAAAGCTCTGGTTGGGTGATCTGGTGCTGGTGGTATCTGGAGCTCAATAGATTTCTTTCAGTTCAGCACATCTTCTCGTTTCTTTTGCGGTAGTTTTTAAGCCAGGAAATAGCATTGATGAGGGGCTAGGGCCTTTATGGTTGCATGTTAGGGAAAATCATGATCCCCTCCATGATTGACCCTAAGGGGGGCATGTGACTGTTTAGGTTCTAGTTACTTTATCACTGATATTTCGGGGTTAAATTCTGTGGTAATTGGGGCGGGTAAGTGTCGTTGATCTGCAATTAGTCTCTTGTAGTAAAAGATACTCCGGTGTTGGAAAGTCTGATCGGGGTGTAGGGTCAACTTATTCTGTCTGACAGAAAAGCGAGCCCCTCGGTCAAGGGAGGTAATGAACAGATCTTGCATCAATTCTTATTATATTAAATATTTCCTTACAATTTTCTCTATTCCAATCTGTTGAACAGCGAGCCCTCTGTCCTGGGAGGTAATGAACAGATATTACTGTCATATTTATTATGATTAATTAATTTTTCATTATAATATTCTCTCTTCCAATCTATAAGATGAAAAATTAATCAGTAATTTTAACACTTTGTCAGAAATTCAACTTTAAATTCTGATGTTATATCATTTTTCTTATGAGACGAATAACATTGCTAAATACCTAAACATGTTATCTTTACTATTTTCAGAACCGGGGGACGTGCCTAGAGGTGGCATCAGGAGAACCCTGCCAGGTCTCGAGGAAAGCAGAAACTGCTCACACTAGAGGTATTGATAGCAGTATATAAGGGATTTGAAAAGCATTTATGTGGTGGTGTAACAATTTCAAAGTTTGTAATTCAATGGAAATATTTAAGTGACTGATTTTGCTTCTTACCCTTGCAAGTCAACTTCTGAAAGGTTGTGTCCAGCGATATTGATAGTAAAAGGTGTTAGCTATTTATGCAGTATTTCGGGTAATTCAATGTCGGATATTTCAATCAATAGTTTAAGCAGAAAGTGCTAGAAACTGTATTGGTGAATTATATGTAGAGTCTTTCTTCAGGTGAGATTATTCGACCTTAATCCATTTAATTTCTGTTTTTAGTGTAGCGGTGTAGAGTCAGTTATCAAAGGGCCTTTGTCAACACGGCGATAAAGGCCCTTTAAGGATGGACAGAGTGGCAGTAATCTGTTTATTCCATAAAGCTGTGGTTGCCTGGATCTAAGGTACATACTCCTCTTCACCTATGATAAATATATCGGGTTAAAATTTATTTGTCCCAAATTATTATAAATATTTTAATTATGAATTATTATAAATGTTTAGATTAGGATATAAACCTTGTAAGTATAGATTATACGCCATGAAAATTGTATTTTTCTGCCTCCGATGAAAGGAGACATGTCATGTTTTTAGTACTAGTGCTTGTTACCGTGCTTGTGTTTTCCTATTCTAATAAACAAACATTCTTGTCCAGAGCATAAATAACTTTTATAAATAAAACTTATAAATAAGGGTAGATGACAGTATTGAACTCATGAACTCAATCGATTGTCGAGTGTTCCTTACATCACCAGTTGCTCTGTTGCAAAATATGTCTTACTATGTAAATTTTATCAATGTATTGTCTAGATTTTTTTGGGGGGGGGGGGGGGGGGGTGATGTTTTTATTTCAAAGAACAATATTATCATAACCTTTCTTGCAGCGACAGATTATGATAGATATTAGATTATGCAAGTATAGAAACAAAAATAACTTATTATTATTACCATGTAAAAGGGAGTTATCTCCCCTTTATATTTCATTTTTGTGTATTTTATAACATTTTCTTGGAGTCATATCCAAATATCAGTGCTCCCAGGGGGGATAACTCTTACAAGCATTATTTAAATGTAGGACAAGTCTTCTGTTTCATTGGAAATGTTTTTTCTCTGGAGGTAGCATTTTGTGAATTTCATATCCAACAAATGCTGTACAGATTCATTTATTTCCGTTTACAAAACTAAATCTCCAGTTTAGTTGAGCACTTTTTGTCCTGTATTGTACTTTGGTAATTCCTGTGAAATTGGTGATTGATGTGGCTTTCAGAAATATTTTCCTGTGCCAAAAGATCGCGTTTTAATAAGTCTTGATTCTTATAAAACAATTCGATGAACTGTTGAGTGCATTGCTATAATAATGGTTGTCAATTTGTCTTGGAGTTGGTTTGTATTGTTTACCGTTTCTAATTCCAGCCATCAGGCTGATGGATAGGTCCAGAGCAAGCCCAAGCACCTGGATGTGGTGCTGGAGCCCCTGTCGGTCTCCGAAAGCTTACTGCTTTGCACACTTGATGTAAGTAGTATTTGTATGCATACAATTAAGGATATACAATGCCATGTGTAATGTTTCTACATTATACTGATTATGTGGAGATTGGTCTCATTCAACTTCAAACTTCGGCAAACAATGAGTGTTTCTGTAATAGTATACATTTATAGCAACGAGTTAAATCATTTTAAGGTGTAAATAGCTTGCATTCATTCATTCATTCATTCATATTATTTAGAAATGAAAATCAAAACTAGCCATGTACTGAATTGTTAAATGGTGAAATTGTTTGGATGTTATTGATGTGAGCACAGTAAAATTCTTGTTCCAGATTCAGTGTGGGGCAGTGCAATAGGATCAGGTCACCAAGATCCTACGGGTGGGACATAGTGGCAGGACTATAGTCTCCGTAGAGCAGGGCATGTCCATATGGCAAGGTAAGGCATTAACGAAATATTGTAGTAGAATCATACACAGCAAATTAAAGCCCAGTTTCCATTTGATATAAGTTACCTAGTTGAGGTATAGCCATCTTTATCCTGTTAAGGTAGTTCAGTTAGAATTGCATAGGGTGTGGCTGTTCGTTATCCTAGTAATATTTGGTGTGGCTGTTCATTATCAAGTTAATATTTGGTGTGGCTGTTTGTTATCCAGTTAGTATTTGGTGTGGCTGTTCATTATCCAGTTAGTATTTGGTGTGGCTGTTCGTTATCCTAGTAATATTTCGTGTGGCTGTTTGTTATCCAGTTAATATTTCATGTGGCTGTCTTACATTGAACCAAACAATATTCAAAGGTGGGGGCAAATATCGCTCTCGGATCTCGTTATAAGAGAAAAAAAATATAGCTGTATCATATTTAGATGGGGTGAAAGTTAATAGTTTGCCTTTGCTCGTGTGACCAAATTTTACCCAAACCTGCCTTTGCTACTTTTTGCTAATTTTGGTTTTATTTCTCTCAACAGTAAGATGCGCGAGATCCACGCTTTGGCTGCATCACAAGCATGAGTGCCATGTCCTTCAGGTAAGGCTTAGACTGTAAAATCTAGATACAAATAGAGGTATTTTAAGTTTTGTTGTTGTTGTGTCTATACTAATGAGGATACAACTTATTTATGATCCTTATGACAAGACCGTTCTGTTGGTACTACATTTGCTGACCTTTGACCTACTTTTTTAAAACTTTTAACCTTGGCCACATTTTTCTGGGTATTAGCCCATATTTTGGGAATAAATCTCATCCCTCATTTTTGATAGCCTATACACTATACAAACCATAGACGTTGTCAATATTATCAATGAAGATAATGTAGACTACCATAAAAACTTTTCTTGGTGCCTATATCTACTTGTGAAAGAAGAACATGAATGGATAAAGTGGTTGATATTTTTCTATTTGTCTGTGTTTAAGTATACAGTGACTGAACATGTTTTCCAAACCTTGTAAAAAAACATTTTTCAATTTTACCCGTCATCTGTAATTTGTTGTCGGAAGATCTGAATGGAATAAAATAGTTTGATCATAGATCATCAATGTAGCGAGCTATCGTCTATATTTCCTGAAATTTCCTCTCATTTTTAATTCACTAACTAGTCCCCTGGGCACACTAAATACGGTCTTATTGACTATGAGATTGGCTTTTCATATTTGATGTTTTCCTTGTGGCAAGACCTTTCCATTGATGTACCTGATGACTTTGATCTGACCTTTGACCTTTTGAAAAATTGAATTCATAATTTCAATCCACATTTCTTCTGATAACACTTGTGAATTTTGACAGTTGGATTTTTACCACTATATCTCACAGGGTACTTACTGAATATTCATATGTAGGTTCTTTTTACTTCATAAGTGTACATGTTAATTATTGCCCTTTGTAGTTTTATTTGCTCACCTGAGCCCAAAGGCTCATGCGAGTCATTGTCATGGGGCAGCATCCATTGTCTAAAATTTCCTCCACAGATATTAATGACTAGTAACAGGTCCTAATGAATTCACCATGGCTGCCATGACCGCCATCTTTAAAATCTGTTTATATCTTTTAGCTCGAATATTATTAGCTTCATAGTAATAAGATTCAGTATGAATGTTCAAGTGACATAGAATGGAATATCTTAGAAAGTAGTGGATTAGGATGACTAATTACTTAATTTCAAGTGTACTATTGACATGAAACCAGAAGCTATTTTAGAGAAGTGATAATATTTGTAATCAAGCTTTGGTTTATCAAATTAGCAGCTGTAAATTTCTGAAATTAATTCTCATGTTTGGGTATTGATACCGTCAGAAAATATACACCCAGAAAACTAAAATCCATGCATATATCGATCTAATTATTGTGCGTGTAAACTTCTTATTCTGAACAGTTACTTTCTTTTGCAATAGAGAAACTGCAGATAAAGACAGTTATATTCACACAGAAAAACAGATAAAGACTGAACAATATCTAAAATTATTTCTTTTTAATGAAAACATACTGTTTTCTGGAATACATGTACTGAAAGTCACAAAAGTGCATGGAGCTAGGATTTTTCATCAGGGCTAGCAAAAAATAGGATCTTGGGCTAGTGGGAAATTTTGGGAATTTTGCCTGAATTGTAAACATATTGAAATAGATTTTGTAAAATTAGAAAAAAAAATTAAATTCAAATCTACATATAATGTCTTGGCTAAGTAAGGTTAAGAGCAATAATTACCTAATCAGGTGAACATTTAGACTTATAGGCCTCTTGTTAACATTGAACCTTGTGAGCATAATTGCATGAATGTGAATAGATTTCTATGAAATTTGGTATGCTGTAAATTTCACAACATCTTGAGTTATTTCAACATTGGGTTGCAAAAGTTTGCAGTTTAAATTAAGGGTTATTATGCTAGTCCAGTAGCATACTTTGATGAAGTTAATTAAGATGAATGGCCTTGGCCTATATGTGTACCTTCAAGGTCACAAGAGTCCTACAGTCAAACCTGTGTATAGCAGACACCTGTCCATAATGGACAGTGCAAAGAATCCCAATGACACCTTTCTAATTGGGACAGTAGACAATTATTTTATTGATGCAAATTTTAATGGATGCAACTAGCAAGTAAATGGTTTAAATTGTCAGCCACCACTTTCTTTTGGAATAGTTCAATCTGGATTTAAGTACAACAGTTTTGCAAACCATTCCTGCTTGGTTCCTAATTGAACTCGTTAAACAAAGTAATCCTCTACATAAAGGATACCTTTCTATAAAAAACAACACTTTTTGCATTGTTCCTTGGGTGTCCATTATACTTAGGTTTGACTGTATGTTAAATATTGGTTTCTAAGCAGACACGCATATAGACGAGATCTCGGGTGACTAATAAGGCCTCTGAATATCGTTTCATAAAGCTACTTAACTTACGAATTTTGCTTAAGTCAGATTTACAAATTACAAAGCGTTTCACAAAGCCTTGCATAACTTTACACCATATCCACTGCGTCGCAACTTACGAAAACAATTTAAAATTGTGCGCAAGCTGGCCCTTTGGAACAGAAAATGACGTCTTACTTACTCAATTACAAATTAACATAAGAGAACAACTATGCCTTGTGAGCAATTGCTTTGAGGTGAAATCGTATTTGGAATGTCAAGGAGGGATGCCGGCAAAATACACATTGTCATGAAACTAATTGTACACATAATCGCAGACTGTGCCAACAGTTAATATATTTGGAGAACATTCTGTATATTTATGGGCATTGAGCAAAATCTGATAATTGCGTTACTGTTTATTTTACTGAATAATAAACAATATGATATAGAAATTTGATCAATCAATAATGCGGTTGTTTTGATAGAACAAAATGAAGTTCATAGTCGGTGTATGGGACTTGGGAATAGTACCGGCGTACAATTTTCACCTAAAAAATGACGTCTTTTTTTACCTCCAAGTTAGAGAGAACGTATGGTTTTGACGTAAGATACAAAAAAAAGTTATGAACACCTTTGTCAAACGCACTCATAACAACTTTGCAAGTTTACCTTTATGAAACGATACCCTGGACATTTGTTTTTTTTCCCCCCAAGATTTGAAAATAACATTGAGAATGTTATTTGCAGGGGAATGTCTACGTCAGGACATTCACCGGGTCAGGGTTCCAAAGGGAGCGTGATCTAGCTCTGGATAGATGAATTAGCGAATGGAGATATTTGGAATCTAAAGATGGTTCATTCATTTATCAATTCGTTCTGTCACTTCCTTGACAATGTTTGACTCGTGGCATAGACATGAATCTGGTACAAGTTGAGCAATACAGCATCATGATTGGAGTGCCAGGTCATTGTGGTCCGGGCCTGGTAATCCAATGGACCACCATGTGTCAGACTGTTATTGCTCGTCAATCTTGTATTGGGTGATTGTTTGTGTCTTGAGTTAAATAATTGTGAAGGAACGGACAGATCTTGTTGAGACTTGAATGAGTCATTTTGTGATTTCTGATATCTTTATTGCTTTGAAGTCTATTTGGAGTCAAGGTTGCGTAAACTTGAAGAATCCTGGCTATAAGGACGGACTGCCATGCCCCACCAAACCTCAGGTGTGTATCACAACATAAACAATCAACACAAGGGTCAAAACTTTGTTTGCCCTCAACAGACTGACCCACATAAACGGCCAAAATTTGTTTCATTTCAAATTTAAGTGTTAAATGTTTAAGGAAACGGGCAATCCTCCTGTGTCAATTACATTTTTGTAAGACCAATCCCACACTGCAAAAAGAATGGAGCCACGTGTTGTAACAAATATCCATTATATTTTTTGCAGTTTCAGAGAAAAATAAACTCTACAACATCTTGCTAGCTCTTATTCTCTTATACTCATTAGAGGATATTTCTTGGATTGTGTATTGTTAGCAGCAATTAATAGTAAACCTGTAAATGCTGTATCATACAGTGTATGTAACATTGTTATATCAACAGTGGTTCCAATTTACCTGGGTTGGTCTAATAAAAGCTATTATATCTATTCCACAGACGGGATCGGACGGGAACGGACGGGATCGGACGGGAACGGACGGGAACGGACGGGACAGACGGGGTCGGACGGGACCCAGACCATCTTTTTCTTTTTTTTTCCTTTTTTTTTGTTTCAGGTGGTTCTGTTGAGGAGGCCTCCCCGTGGCAGAACTGGTAACAGCTTGACGTATTTATCGGCAAATAAGCCCATGCCTAAAAATTAACTATTCCCCCGCCAAATCATTTTTGCAGAATCATTGATTTTACCAAAAAAAATGCTAGGGCAAGGGATTTATTAAAGATAAATACGACACACATAAATGTATGTTTATGTGGGCTGGCTAACATCCTCATTCTGCACATGTCTCCCCTTGAAATATTTGTATTTGTAACGGTCTTTGAACAATTTCTTGTTTGGGTAATTACTTCTAAATCGTATATATATCTTGGCAGAACTAGGTGCTAGCTGGGTCGCTGTGTCCTTGATACAAAATCAAATAAGTGAATTTTTTCCAACAGTTTCTTGTCCAGCTAGGCTGTATCTTTTAAAACAAAAAAACTGTTGCAGAAATCTTTACAAAAATAATGAAGAACAGCAGCTTTCTTTCTGTGGCTGATTTACATCTTTATCAATCTTAATTTTTGTATGCATTATTTTCATGATAATAAGTTTATTTCCTGAAAAGAATTTTAATTGACTTTTTTTTTTTTGCAAAAGTTATTGCCCTTTGTTTATTTCATTATTTAAAGGCACCTAGCTGCTACATTTTTGGAACCATTTCCTTGAAACTTTGTAGGCTTTATAATCATGATATACATGTATAGAGTATTTTGATTTGACCATTTTTAGCTCGTCTCTTCGAAGAAGAGTGAGAGCTTATGTCGTCGCGTCGGCGTTGGTTTTCCAAATGTTAAATTTTTGGTGCAAGTGTTGAAAGGCAAAGTAATTTATGGTAATATGGTCCCTGTGGGGGTCAAACTATCCCCTGCCGGAGTTAAACTAAAAGAGTTTTTGGAAAAAACACAGATTTTTGAAAATTTTTGGACTTAGAACATTTTTGCGTTAAGTTTTTGGTGCAAGTGTTGAAAGGTATTAATACATCACTTTATAATTGTACTAGGGTGCTGATAATTGGCAATAGAGTCCCTATGGAGTAAGACAATCCCTTCCTGGAGTAAAACTTTAAAAAAAAAATTGATTTTTTCTTTTTAAATCTGTTTTTTTTGTTTTTGCTTTTAAATCTTTGGACTTTGTGTTAGGTTTATGTTGTGAGTGTTGAAAGCCATAGTAATACATGGTATTAGGTTCCCTGTGGGGGTTAAACTATCCCTTGCCGGAGTTAAACTGAAAGATTTTTTGGGGGAATAAACACATTTGAAAAAATTTTGTGCAAATGTTGAAAGCTATTAACACGTCACTTTATGATGTACTAGGGTGCTGATATTAGGTAAAAGAGTCCCTATGGAATTACACTATCCCTTCTTAGGGGTGAAACTGAAAATAAAACAATGTCGAAATGCTCACAATAGACAATTTATACTGGTCCACATTTTTCAAGGGAGACAACTCTCATTAGGATAATATTTTGTCAAAAAATTGAAGAAATATGTCCAAAAGCAATTACATTTGTATTTAATATATTCATTTAACAACAGCATAGCTTGTCTCCCGAATGTTTGTCAATAAATAATTTATATTTAATATATAAAATGGTATGGTTTTGAAAATTGCATGAATTTACAAAACATAATCTGATCAAGTAAACAATATAAATATTATTAATGCAATTTGCGAAACCATTTCAATTAATATATTTTAATTATTTATTGACAAACATTTGCAAGACGAGCTATGCTGTTCTCCAACAGCTCTTGTTGCAAAAGTTATTGCCCCCCTTTTTTTCTTTTAACTTTGATCTTGCTCCAGCCTATGGTACTGAAGTTCCAATAATTTCTTGTTTGGACAATAACTTCTCAGTAACTTTTATAGCCCCTGTAATCTTCAGTAAACTGATCAAGGCTGATATTAAATTAGGGGAGACATGTTCTTTCTTTACAAACCTCTATTCTCATTTTTGCATGCTCTCCCAATTTCTAGCAAAACATGTATGCTAGCACCTGAAATTTTCCTTATTAATAAACAGATTGGAAAACAACACAGAATTTGTTATTCATTATCTCGAGGTAATCTCCATCTTTATCATAGACATTTGAAAGAGTTATTGCCCTTCAGTTATTTCAGTAATTTCCTGCACTAGTGGATTTTAACAATAAATTCTACAAACGTGGAAATTATCCTTTTGATGATTGTTGGTGTCGTAATTACTTATCATTGGTAGTAAATAAAGTGAAGATGTGAATTTTATATATACATGTACATAATTATGAGTAATCGCCCATCCAAAAGAAATGCATACAAATATTAAATGCAGAATTGTGTGCGATGATGCCATTGAGAATATACAAAATTTGTTGAAACTCTGAGGATCTAAGATAAACATGAAACGGCAATAACTTTTTCAAAGAACAGTAACATTTCTTGACAGTATATTGTGAGATACATGAAAATGACATAATGGCATTACATGTATATCTAGAAGTTGTAGATGTTTAGCCCTTCATTAGATGGAAAGGTGTGAGCTATGCTAATTCTTTTGTCTGTGGTTCAATGTTTTCAAAATAGACGGCCATCTTGGATTTTTACAGAATTTATGGATACATTTGGAAAGTTCATATGTAGGTTTTCCTTGTTGTCGGTAGGAAGAAAAGATCCTTTCATGGACCATTCAATTGTGAGCTAATTGAAATTAATATATCACTAGGGTGCTTGCACAGGGACTGGTGGTAAATATATACCGACCTTGACATGACGTATTACGTTGGTACTTCATTACCAGTTCCTGTGGGAGCATGCTCCAATTGTGATGATATTCAGTGTTGTCTGCCTTTCGATTATTTATAAATCTACAAAAACAAGCTTTTGTGGATGTATATTGGTCTTGATGCAATGAAAGGGGAACCAAGTAACGCGATCTAATCAAAATCTGATGGACATTTGTGCTACACATCTTTAATTAAATTGCAAGTAACAAATTGTTCAACAGGTCTTTAAAATATTCAATCGGGCTCGATATGATCTGTTCTCTTCTTTCATCTTCTTTCACTCTTCCTTCAAAACATTTAATAACTGGTTAAAAACCCTATTCCATCTTAACCCTTGGTGGATTATAACCAAATTTGTTGTGAAACATCATTGGGGAGGGCAATTATATTTTTCATAAATAAGGCCGTTGTGACCCAAAGGGGGAAATTTGGTGAATTATTGCTTTAAACCTCCATTCCTTTTTAACCCTTGGGAGGATTACCTGCAAATTTGGTTTGAAACATCATTAGGGAAGGACACTCTTCTTTTATATGAATGAGGCTAGTGTGATTAAAAATGAGTGGAAATAAAAACAAAGATGGGAAATTTGACAGCAACAGCAATTTATTTTCAAAGTAACGCTATAGAAAACTAATAAAAAGAAAATGTGTAATACACTTTGTACTCATATATAGTTGTAGAATTCAACTAAACCCTATCAAAACATATTTTGATAATTTTTTCCCTGTGTTCACTTTTTTTTGTGGGGGAAACAAAACCAGTTTTTGGAAAGGGGAAAAAAAAAACATTTAAAACCAAAAACCAAAAATCAAAAACTCTACATAGATGGAAGGATCTTATGGTGCTTTACCAAAATTGTGAATTTAATGACACAGGGGTCTCGCGTTTTGCCCCTGGGGAGGGGGTAAACTTCACTATAGTTTATATAGGGAAATCACATTTTTGGCTATTATTTATTGGATTTGTATTGGAATTTATTTAAACCTGGTTAACATTATCAGCGTTGGATAACAGTTTGATAGTACACATATGTTGGCCCTGACTAACCCCCAGGGGCTGACGGGCGGGGCTAAAAAGGTTCAAATTGACTGAAATTTCAAAAATCTTCATCTCTACTCTCATATTTGGTAGAATCAAAAACTCTACATAGATGGAAGGGTCTTATGGTGCTTTACCAAAATTGTGAATTTAATGACACTGGGGTCTCGCGTTTTGCCCCTGGGGAGGGGGTAAACTTTACTATAGTTTATATAGGGAAATCACATTTTTGGCTATTATTTATTGGATTTGTATTGGAATTAATTCAAACCTGGTTAACATTATCAACGTTGGATAACAGTTTGATTGTACGCATATGTTGGCCCTGACTGACCCCCAGGGGCTGACGGGCGGGGCTAAAAGTGTCAAATTGACTGAAATTTCAAAATCTTATTCTCAATACCTATATAAGATAGAATCAAAAACTTTTCATAGAAGGAATGGTTTTATGATGTTTTACTAAATTGTGAATTTCATGACCCTGGGGTTTCACATTTGCCCCTTGGGAGAGGGTAAACTTTGCAATAGTTTATATAGGGAATTCATATTTTTGACAATCATTTGTTTTATGTCTATTGGAATTCATTTTAACTTTCTTAAAATTATCAGCAAGGGATGACAGCTTAATATGCACATGTTGGCCCTGACTGACCCCAAGGACTGATGAGTGGGGCCAAAAAGGGTTAATTAAATTAACTATATTTCAAATATCAGGTGACCGTTAAGGCTTGTTGGGCCTCTTGTTGTTTTGGCCACCACGGTTGTCTGCATTTAAGTACACCACCCTCTCCCCTTCTGAGTATGTTGACAAGTAATTGTGAGGCATGGATACCACAGCATTTGCAGAATGACTTTGTCCACCGTCTACACCCATTGACTGATCCCTCTCCAAACAGGTAGTTTGTCTGTAACAACCGTCCATCATTACAAATGCCAAACAGGTTGGTCTTGTAGGGCGACCTGAAAAGTTTTTGAACAGCAAACATTATCAGAAGCAATATTTTAAACTTTTCCTGATAGTTTTCTTCAGTTCAAAAGAACTCTAAAAATGTGTTTTATAAGTTTTTCATTGAACTTCAGTTCAAAAGATCTTCAAAAAAGTGTTTTATAAGTTTTTCATTGAACCTATAGTGTAACTTTGCATGATAGTGCTGTCACAATATTTCCGTATATCAGTATGGTATACCAGTATATTGCAAGATGTCAATAGAAATTGTGCAGGGAAACATACAACAGTAAATGTGTATTCAGGAAAACCTGCCTAAACTGAATTATAAGTTTATTTAAAGTATTGTTTATTGAAATTACACAACATTCACCACAAGCTAGTAAGTCTTTCAATAGTTTCAGTCTACTTAAGTTTTCAATCTAATTAAAATTAGACTTGTAATTTCCACTTCTCTACGATACACTACAATACTTGTATTGAAGTGTATCCTAGAGAAGCTGAAATTACAAGTCTAATTTTAATAAGATTGCTTAAGTTTTCGGATTGATTTACACATTGATAAAATTTAACAAGTTATACTACAATTATAATAACAGATTGCTGCAGGACTTAACAAGGGAATACATATTTTCTTACGATCATTATTTGACATGCAGCCGTGTCAGAATGAAAAGATTTTTTAAACATATATTTACCTAAAATATAAAGAACTTTACTGTCTGCAGTGACTGGGCAACAAAACACTTCGAGCAAAGTCAAATGTATGGTGGACATCAGAAATGTCTGTTGATGTAGGTGTAACAGGACCCATACTTACATGTACTCCTATACCAAATCTTGTGTGAGAAATGGAATTGATGTATCTCAAATGGTCACGTGTAATATCGGGTTAAAACAAGGAGAAAATTGTTCATCTTTTTTATTTGCTTTGTTCCTGAACGACCTTGAAACTTTTTTTGCTGAAAAAAATGTTGAATGTTTAGTTAAAATTGATGAGTTATGCCGTGACAATATTGGTATGTTTGTAAAAATGTTTATTTTATATGCCGACGATACAGTTTCAAAGTCGGAAACAGCAGAAGGTTTACAAACAATGTTAAATAAGTTTAATGAATACTGTCAAATATGGAAGCTTACAGTTAATGCTAAGAAACGAAAAATTGTTATATTTTCTAAAAGAAGGACAAAGAAAATGCATAATTTTTTATTCGATAATCGGCAATTGGACATCCAAGACACTTTTTCATTTTAAATTTATAATGGAAAGTTTACGACGGCTAAAAACCATTTATCTGATCAATCCAAAAAAGCAATTTTTGCTGTGTATCGAAAAATAAGAAATACAAATCTACTAGTTGACTTACAATTTAAATTATTCGATTCATTAGTTGCTTCAATTTTGTTATACTCGTGTGAAATATGGGGATATGAGAATGTAAGTCAACTTTGAAAAAATGCATCTACAATTTTGTAAACGAATTCTCGGTTTAAGAAAAAATACATCTAATTTTATGATATATGGTGAGACAGGAAGGTATCCAATTGCAGTTGATATTAAATTGAGAATAATTAAATTCTGGTATACTTTTATTAAAAGTGAAAATAAACTGTCTGGCCGTATGTACAAATTGATGTATTCTCTCCATGAATATGGTCAAATTAAATTTAAATGGATTGATTGTGTTAAAGATATCTTAGACAATGTCGGAGCGAAGTTTTGTGTGGATACAACAGAAAATATGTTTGCCTGATATTAATCGCTTAAAAAGAATAATTGCACAAAAATTACACGATCAGTTCATTCAGACTTGATTTGATCAGCTGGAAAACTCGTCACGAGGACAAACTTATAGTACATATTTAAAGACAAGTTTGGCATGGAAAATTACATTAAGCGATTAAACATAAAGGACAGAAAGGTACTTTGTAAATTTAGAACTTCCAACATAAAGCTTCCGGTCGAAACAGGAAGATGGACAGGTATTTAACGACAAGACAGGATATGTCCACTTTGTTATACGGGTATATGAGATGAATTCCATTTTTTTTTTTATTTATTTGTAATAATTGTAACATAATACAGTTAAGACGCATATATATTCCTGTCTACTTTTACAAAAAAACCAATTACACATGTATTATAAAATGAAAGGAATGTTTACAATCTTTAATAAAAAAAACTGTAAATAAACGTAAGCCTATCTGTCCAAAAACTATGTAATATTTTATGATGACATCACAATAATTAGTAGTACTGTTTTCCTTTTAATGCATTCAGTATTTTCACCAGTTCTATCTATATAATATTTTAAATGATTCCAATATTGTAAGAAAACTACATGTATTAATATTGCCTGTCATGCTTGTAACATGAAAAAAATATTTGACCTCTTGTTACACACGCTGTGTGTCAGAGTGAATAAAGAAATCTTGAAAGAAATCTTGAAAGAAATCTTGTCAATTACGAAATCGTTGTAGTCCTCTTAAATATGATCTTCATAAAGCCCATCTTTCAGCAAACTCTGCCACCTTTGTGAAAACTCCTCTCATTTCTTACTTCACTGTAAAAAATATGATCAAGTCAGAAGCATAATGCTCCAATCCCTTACCTGGTACAAAGAAATCACCGTGGAACATCTTCTTTTCGGGGACGCAAATCAGGTCTGTACAAAAAAATGTATCATTTATCGTATAAAATATCGGTAAATTTCATGTCGTATTGACGGTGTACCTGGTTTCACTGGTCTTGTCGGCGAAGGTAGCCAAGGATATGTATTCGAAGTGAGACCAAAGAAGGCTTACGAGTGAACATGTGACGAACTTTAGAAAGCAGAAGGACTTGTGTGTTAGAAAAGCAGTCTATCTACGTCAACAAGACCAGATAAACCACATACATGTTTTTCATCTGACAAAACTCCACATTCTGTTTTCGTTGGTGTTCCTTATCTGTTGGTGTTCCTTATCTGTTCTGCCCCTTTCTATCTTTATTTCCTTCTTCGTTAAAATACAATATATGTTGCGTGACAAATTTTGTATATATTCCCTTCTTACGAAAAGGACGTAAGTAAGTTGAACAACTTTTGTCCAATCCATTTGCTTTTATCTGCAATAAAAATGATTTAAGCTAAAAAGAGAGGGGTGATGAGGGGTTGTTAAATTATCTTATTATTAAATTCTCTTAAACTGGTCATTTAACATCAGTAACTCAAGTGTAAAAATGAGTATGAATTAAAAATATTGTATCAGGGACTCGGCTTGTTACTCTTCTTTTGCACCTCGCGCAATTAATATTAAGTACGTCAAATATTCAATAATTTCATTAAAATATTACATAAGCAATATTAAGAACATATGCTATCTACATTGTAGCACACTTTACCAAAATAAGAATTTATCTAATAAACTCATAATGAACCTTAATTTACATATAACATACCAGAATATTCCACAATTTGTTAATATAATATATATATTTATATATATAAAACCGATGGAGACCCTTAAACAGTGAAGGAGAAATAACTTAAGACCATCAGGTGTTAATTCAGAGGGGCTTCAAAATTCCTCAAAATTTACTCTCTAATGATATGACTAAAAATTACGGTCCATGAGATGGTTTTACTTCTTATAAGGAAACCTCAAGAGATTCTACTTCAAGTGTACTAAACATGTATATTTAATGTTTTCCATAATTAGGTCAAGGCTTAATTAAGGCATATTTTTGGTTTAACTTTTAATTTGCTTTCAAAATAGAAATTCACCAGGATTGTACATTAATATATGTAATATAAACTTTATTTTATTCATTCAATTCATACATGTACAATACACAATCATACAATCATAATGTGAATAGGATTCGGAAACAAGTATAAGACTTATATTAATCCGTTTCCTTTTATGACACATTGATTAAACGGCAGCAAGTGGGAGAATACGTAAGTGAGCAATGTAATACTTGAATAAATGAAAAATGGGGAAATTCGGAAAGAGGAGAGATGAAAAGACCAGAAGAAAAAGATTAGAGAGGAATTTTAATATTAATATATATGTGTACATATATATGTTTAGATGGATTTTTTCCGTGTGAAGTAGGCATGTCATCTAAAAACAAACTACATGTAAAAGCAACAACAACAATAACAACAAAAATATCTCGTGTCATGGCATAAAATTCCTCTCTAATCTTTTTCTTCTGGACTTTTCATCTCTCCTCTTTTCCGAATTTCCCCATTTTTCATCTATTCAAGTAGGCCTATTACATTGCTCACTTATGTATTCTCCAACTTGCTGCCGTTTACTTAATGTGTCATAAAAGGAAACGGATTAATATAAGTCTTATACTGGTTTCCTAATCCCATTCACATTATGATTGTGTATTGTATATGTATGAATTGAATGAATAAAATAAAGTTTATATTAAAAAAAAAAAAAAAATACATGCAAGACATGAATTTTATTCAATTTTATTTGAGAGATTGCATTTTGCCTGAATATACTTATAATATGTATGTATACGTATTTTCTATTCCAGATTTTTGATCATCTGTTCATAAAGTTGTTAAATCATCTTTTTATTACTTTACCAAATCCTGTTGATATATATATTCATAAGAAACTGAATACAGAAATTTATTATTTATTATGGAACACATGATGGTACTTGCGTTCAGGAACTAAAGTTATCATGGAATTGTCCAATTTTAATTTGTAACATCATTTCTTGTCTATTTATGCACCGATACAACATTGGAATCGATTATAAAGCGCTTAAAAAAAACCATCCGTTTCTGGTTGTTAAACGGGTGGGGTTTTTTTTGTTTTTTTTTTAAAGCGCTTTATAATCGATTCCAATGTTGTATCGGTGCATAAATAGACAAGAAATGATGTTGCAAATTAAAATTGGACAATTCCATTATAACTTTAGTTCCTGACCCCAGAGGCGTATATACCACTCCCTGTGTTGTGTACCTGTGTCAGTAACTTGTGCGTTTATAGGCCTAGTGCAGGGAGATAACTTGTAAAGGAATCTAAACCGGAAGTCATTATAAGGAATTCTGGGAAATGATCCACTATGGCAGCTGTTTTGTGTCGTGTTCACAGTTGACATGAAAAGAATCAGGTAAACATTAACCACTCTTTGATAACCGCCGATTAAACCTTTTCAATCTTCATGCACATACCTTTATTTCACACATGTACACCAATAGTATCATCGAATAGTTTACACAAAGCCATTCGCTGTGACCCACCCCCTTCTGACATTTGGCGATTCCAACAGTTTGTGTCGGTCGGTCATTTGACATCGCCCGGGAAGAAGACGATAAATGCTGTAGAACTCAGAAAACTTCACATATATCAGTTTTGATTTTTAATAAATTGTATCCTTTTTGCAATAGGGTTGGATGTTGTGAATATTGAACGAACTGTATTGTGCAAATGATACTTTTTATTCAATATTAATAATATTATCGGAAATATGACATCGACTTTACTTTCCCCTCTTTTCATTTCCCATATATCAAAGTCAGGCAGTAAATAAGTATACACTCACGGGCCAAAAATATGCCAACTTTTGTAATTTTTCCTTAATATCATACGATTCCATTGTTTTCTTTGAATTTTCTTGATTTTATTTCATACTTAGCTTGTACACGATTTTGCAAAATTACCGAAAATTGTCATCTCGTTGACATTGTTTTCAATTTTCTGAAAAGTCACTGTTTTAATGTCGAGCAACATTTTTGGTGACAGTTATTTTCTACAAGCAAAGAGCTCGAGGAAAACAGTACAAATTGTTGGCAGTGCAGAAAAAAATAATGATATGCACTGTATTTTTTATGTGAAACTGTAAGAATGAAGGGGGTCGTGGTGGCCGAGTGGTTAAGGTGGCCCGACACTTTATCACTAGCCCTCTACCTCTGGGTTGCGAGTTCGAAACCTACGTGGGGCAGTTGCCAGGTACTGACCGTAGGCCGGTGGTTTTTCTCCGGGTACTCCGGCTTTCCTCCACCTCCAAAACCTGGCACGTCCTTAAATGACCCTGGCTGTAAATAGGACGCTAAAAAAAAAAAAAAAAAAAATGTAAGAATGACATCAATATATGATCATTAGCTAAAAGAGGAGACAATATTCTACAATTGTGCCAAATTTGTACAAATCTATTTAAAGAAAAAGATGACAATGCATGAAATAAAGAGGAAAAATTACAAAAGTTGACATATTTTTGACATGAGATTATTTCTTTATAGTCTTTTATAGAATTTTATTTATTTGTATGTTAAGGTATATGTAGAGAGTAGATTTATTTTACCATATCATGATCAGCACCCAAGATCTTGATGACAACATATAGTGAGTTGCGCACATTTGTCTTGAGATATAATATATATACATATATTGCTTGTGTGGGGGAACTGGACTTGGTCGATCATCTGCGACTGGGGCCGGTTGTTCAAAAGGTGATTAGGCTAATCACAGTTTAACAACAATGTTAAAATCCTGATGAAAACCATTTCTGGCAAAATCAAACTTAACATAATTTCATGAAATAACACTAGCCAGTCTCTTTCCTATACCAGCTACCTATTTAAGGAATACACATACTCATGATCAGGTTTTGATTTAAAGGAGAAATGAGTTTTTCACTAATCAAGTGATTAAGCTTATCACCTTTTGAACAGCTGGGCCCAGGTAGCTCAATCGGTAAAGCATCAGGCTAGTACATGTAGTGTTCAAAGATTTCTGGTTCGAAGCCCGGTCTGGCCATACATTTTCTCATACCCTGCCTTTGACCAAACCTTGTTTCAGGTGAGGTGAATACTTGACGAGGGATACCCGAACCTGGGTTGTGAGTTATATTATAGGTCTTTGGGGTCAAATTAGACCAGGTCGATCATCGACAACCAGGTAGACCATCTGGCTAGTAGTAACCGGAGGTCTGGGGTTTGAATCCCGGACTGGCATTTCATTTTTCTTCTCTTCATTCACTAGGAGTCAATATATAGATAGTCTGTTGATATTATATTATTCATTTGTTTTGTTCCTTTGCAGATATTTGAAAAGCTGCTGGCAGAAAATGTGCATGATGTGAATGTCTAGTCACTTTGAAGTATAGTGACTGACAGCCCAGATGTCTAACTTTATCCCCATGGTATCATCTTCGCCCCCTCCTTTAGAAGATGGAGGAGGAGGGTTCAATGAATGGGATGATGAAGATGATGAATTTGGGACATTTGCAACTGCCACAGTTGGAAATGATTTCCAGGCCTTCTCTGATGAGCAGTCTTCAGCTGATCAGTGGAATAACATTCCAGACACACCTCCAAAAAGTGATTTTGGAAAATTTGCAGATTTCAGTAACTTTTCAAGCGACTCAAAGATAGAATGTATGCAAAATGGCGACATGATTCCGGAGGTAGTGAATAATAATACACAAAGTAATGATTCCAAAGAAGGTAGTGCAGATAATTGCATTAAACCAGGTGGTATGAAATTACCATTGAAAACAGCGAATGACTTTGTAAATAGTGAGAACATACAAGAAATTCCAGCAGTACACAGCAATGATAGTAATGATCATCTCTCAAAAATGCACAAAAGTCAGTCTGATAATTTAGACAGCATCAGTAGTGTAATATCTGCTGGGGACTCCGGTCTGTGTAGTACCGACATATCACCCGTCCCTCAGTCGGACGACAATGTAGGTCTGGAGGACAAGAGTGAGGAATCAGACCTAGATGACTTTGGAGATTTCCACTCAGATTCATCGATGGGCAGAGAAGTGTTGAAAGGCAGTATAGAAAATATAGACGTTATAGAGAAACAGGGAGGGATTGGAGAAATGGTTAACGCAGAAAATGTTGAAGATAAATGCAAGAGCACAAATTCTGATAATCTGGTGTCAAATATGATGACAGGTAAAAGTGTCAATGACCAAGAAATTAGAACTAGTCACTTAAATGAAGACAATATGTGTGAGTCAGAGCAGGGAACGCATGATCAGGTATCTCCTGCCAGTCACTATGAAAATACAAAACAGTACACAAGTCTAAGTACCTCATCTACAGATACCTCTAAAAATTACCATTCCGAAAAAGAGGAATCCTTACCATATACAGAAGACAGAAAGGACTCTAGACCTGGTCAAAGTAAAAATGAGACACTGACCTCTGATGGCGACTGTTGTCCAGATGTGAATGAGACAAGTCACTTTCCTGACACAAAAGATGGTAACAGTGAAGCAGAGGAAAATACGGTAGTGGATGTGGATGTGGGTGAGACATGTCTAGACGTAGATCCAAACACTATGGAAGATACACCAAGTGTTGAAGACCAAGGTAACACAGACAATTGTGGGGATATTGTTTCTGATAAAGTGAAAGAACATGGTCATAATGACATTGCTAGTGAGAGTAGTGACCTTATAAGGACAGGTAGCACTATTAAGGCAGTGTCAGATCTCGAGATAGGTGAAAACCAAGAATCCATAGAAGAGAATTTGAAACATTCAGACTCCGCAGCATTTGATGAAGCTGATGAGCACAGTGAAACATTCCGTAAGGTGGGTGACAGTGAAACAGACTGTGGATTCACTGAACAGTCGCAAGAAATGAAAGATTCTGGATTTGTTTTTACAGACTTAAGCTCTTCAGAAGAAGAAAACTCTGAGAAGAAAGAGGAAGAGACTGAAGCCAAATTAGAAGAAAACTGTGATATTTCTAAGCAAACTGTCGATAAAAATGAAGAATTTGTGATTGACAATGAAGATTTTTGTGAGGATTCTGTTTCTCCTGGAAGAAAAGATGAACAGGACACTGAAAATGACAATACTAAACCAGAACCTCCTCCAGTTCTGTGTTCTGATGATGAGTTTGATGACTTTGCTGACTTTCATTCAGTATCTCAGTTCAGTGTACAGGACCAAAGTTTGACCAAGTCAGGGGATGATTCTGTTTCTAATCGTTCAACACCTAAGGTTGATGAAAATAAATCAGTAGACAAAGACGATGAGGATGGTGCAGAATTTGATGATTTTGCAGATTTTCATAGCGGTAAACCTACAGAAAATGACGTGTCTGAATCATTACCACAAACAATTTCAAATAGCAATGAAAAGTCTAGTTCGGATTTTAACTCAGGAAATTGTAATGATGATGATGTTGATGATGATTTTGATAGTTTTGCGGATTTCAGTTCACATTTCACTTCTGAATCCAGTAAAAATAATTCAGGTACAAGTACAGTACTAACTGATGAGGTTAAGTCTGGATCAGACGGCTTTAATGCATTTTCATCAGCATCAGCTGCGGATGGTGATAATGAGGAAGAAGATGATTGGGCAACATTCCAAGCGCCACCCACACCAGACCAGGTTGGTGCAGGCAGTAACGATGACGACTTTGGGGAATTTGAGGACTTTGAACATGCTGTAAAACCTAAGGGATTCTCGACCAGTAGTAGTGCTGGGAACTTTGCTGCATTCAAAGAACCTGAGCCAGCAGTGACAAAGGTAAGATGTCTAAAAAGTCTGAATGGTCAAAACATATGTCAAATAGACATGTTCTCACAAGTGATAAAGTACTTAATGAAGATTGATACTAAATGCTGTTTTTAATAAATTATGAAAATCTCTGTTCAATTTGAATATAGCTAGTTAGGTACAACATTATTAAAGGCTCACTGAGTTCATCTCTAGGTAGAATATAGCCATATTATCATATTGCCAGCTGTACACTTTGTTGCATCTCTTGCAAAATAATGTTCGTTTGTTATTGCATTTATATATACTTAACAACCAGTGAACATATATGGCATTCTTGCATTTATGCGGTTGTAACATATATTTCTACCACAATACGCCGTGTTAATCAACTCTCAGACCATCAGTTAATCATTACAGCTGTTGATTAACAATCTGTTTATACCACACGTGGTATAAACTCTGTACGCATTTTGATTGGCTAACACGGCGAACTTCGACCCAAGCTGCAATTGTTATTGACGTCATCAATAATCTAATGATGTCACATCACCGGGTCCCGGACGTCACCGGTACACTTTATTTGCATACGTGAAATTATACTTGGCCACGTTTCCCTTTGATTTAAGCTGAAATTATTATGGTAGAAACAGGTCACACGACTCGAAATTGTTGGATATGGAATTTATTTCACACTCGTAAGTTATTTTTTAAAAGTTGCAAAAAACACTCGCTAAAGCTCATGTCTTTTGTAACTTTTAAAAAATAACTTACTCGTGTGAAATAAATTCCATATCCAACAACCACTCGTTGTGTAACCTCAATATATTACAGCCAGTGGTATCACTGTGTATATATGTACTCTTGTGTTTATATGGTTGTTACATATTACAGCCAGTGATATATTTTCTTGTATTTATATGGTTGTTACATATTACAGCCAGTGGTATATATGTACTCTTGTATTTATTTTGTTGTTACATATTACAGCCAGTGGTAAAGCAGACTTTCTGTGAAGTGATCACCTCTTGTTTCCCTGAATCTGTTGTGATGGACCAGGAAGGAACTGATAATACACCTCTCCTTCTGGACGACTGTTGTCACAGGGATGCTACTCCAGATGACAAGTTAGTTCTAGTATTGTTAACACATGGCTAGTGCTGTGTAAGCTATTAAGACAGGCTCAAACTTTCAAATGAAAATCTGGTCAAGTGATTATTTTCTATTAGTTATTATGATTTTCATAATTACACTGTTATGATATGATAATTTTGATACAATGCTAATATTATGAAGTTGAAAATCACATTTACCATAAATAATATAATAAATTATGATATATTGATTATTTCATTTAAGAGTAGCTGTTGATTATAGTAAGATTGGCTACTATGGAAGTAAATACTGTATATGAACTATATATATTTATATTAAATATATGATATGCTCAACTATGAATAATAAACTTTATGATGCATTTTTACAGATCTGTGACTGGACCACAGATTTGGGGAAAGTTGAAGTCTCCCAATAGTACTATACAACTGTCCAAGCTGTGGTCGGAATCTCACAGCAACACCAAACTCTTCACTACACTACGCATCGATACCCGTAACATCGTAAGTTATTCCAGTGAGAGTCCTTGAGTGTCGTGATACACATGAGCCAATAAGCTAATTTTCATCTTTGATTAATTAATAAGACTCTTCAGAATGAAAATCATGTCTAATGTTGGATTCAATACCAGTGTGTTTGGTTATGTTCAAAGAGTCAAAAAAATACCCACGACATCACCAAACAATAATAACCGTGCAAGTAAAATTTTAAACATGGTTCATGACAGGCTCATTTCTGTGTATTTACAGTAGTACCGAAAATATGTTTAATATATATTAATTGTTTTGGTTTTACGTACATTCTGTTTCAAAGAATGAGGTCAAGTGCAATTAGTATTAGTATTATCAAATTCTAAGAAACAATGATAAGCTTTCAGCTTGCAGTTAAAGATTATCAAGAGTAACAAAAACAAAAGAAATGCATGCAAAAAATAAATGAAGGAATTAGTCAGTAGTTGCCCCAGATATAGTCTGGTCTGAATTTCCAACACCAAACCAGAAACCTATATACTGCTGATGAGCTTCATTAAATATGCATTAGTCCACTTGACATTCATATTGCCCATAAATGCCAACTGAAACAGTACAACACTGAAGTAAGCTATAATTGCTAAATTCACGAAATGATATTTTAGCCCTGACTTTATGTGAGGAAAGAAATCATGTAGAAATCAAAAATTAGTGTGGATTATTACAATAACTAGGATGGAATATCATATAGAAGTACAAGGTTTGTTTGTAGTTGCTAGGTCATCGTAAGCCATCAGTTCCAATGTATGCTGCCAATCTGACCCTGCTGGAGCCTACCAAGGGCCCCACACCTCCGTCCGAGGGCAAACCAGACGCCAATAAACTGGTGGATACGTCAAAGGTTGACGACAAGCCAGCCAGTCAGGTAATTATAAATCACTTGCAGGAAAAATGGTCACACTTTTTGTCTGTATGTTTTTTCTTTCAAATTCTTAGGCAGCTGATTATTGATATATGTTTTTTGCATGAGTATTGAAAGGATCGTGATGTGACTAGACATTGTAAAAAATCTTTGTATTTGATGTGAAATGCATTTTTGTAGGTTTAGTGATTCACATATGAAATATACACTTTAACAGTAATGAATGATGTGATCTTGATTTTGAATTTGAAAGCACTTTGTTGATGAAATGCATTGCATCTTAGATTTGGTGTGTTGGACTATTGGATTTAAAGTATTGGCGTAACTATTAAAAAGAAAAGGAAAACAGAAAGTTAGCTAACTTTATACAGACTTTGTCAGTATAATTTAAGGTTGACATATTTCGACTTTATAATGGTTGTATATTACCTTTTACATACTTACCATATATATATGTATATACCACTGTTGTATGCTGACCCAATACTACCCTGAATGTACCTGTCACCTCTATCTTGTGTCTGTGAGACAATGTATCCACCTTCCTACCTCACGTACCTATGTGTCACATCCCGTCACATCTGATGGACATCGTACACATTTCTATCATCATCACCACTGTCTGTGTATGTTCTTGAATGTGTTGTCTCGACTAAACCCAGTATACATGTCTTTTTCTACACCTCATTTAACAAACAGAAACCTCTTACCCAACATGAACAAGATCCATAGCATTACAGTGAATACAACACTAGGAACAATTGTATTAGGGACAGGGTATATGTTACAGATTGTGTACTGATTACAATCTTTGTCATAAAAATCTATGATTTCAATACTTTGTAGTGGAATAACAATGCTTTTGAATTGTAATCCTGAAGTTCCTTTTTGTTCATACTCTCCCGTTTCAATGTATATGAATGAGAATGATATCCCCTTTGATATCCTTACTAGATTATATATAGCTGTGGGATTGGAGTTGTGAACATCACCAAGATTCATTTACGTGTAGTTGTTGTATCTCACAAGGGAGGTAACTCTTGAAGGACATATGGATATCGAGTGGAATTTTTTTTAGAAATTAAAATAATCCTCCATTAGCTGACTCTGTACAAATACATATCCAACCCCATATTACATGATATTACCACTGATGCATGTAGCGGTGTCTTGTGGTATAAATCGTAGTTTAGTCCTATACACAGCTGTGGTGTTGCATGCTGGTCATTTTTAAACTTGATGTTAAGTGTTTTATCTACAAATGAAGGAAAATCTAGTTATCAGATTAGGTAAATACACTTGGATCAATTTTTGTAAATATTTGATTTGGTAGACATTGCCATTGAAAGGGAAAATTGTTTTAGGTTGCAATTTATACCTCAGCAATAATTCATGTCCACTGTTTAGCTAAGCTCTTCATTTGACATTAAGTGTAAGGAGAGATGGAGGCGAGACAGAATCAGTTTACTAGAAGATAGGTCATTAGCCATCATCATCCAAAGTGTCCTATTCCTGGTACCATGATCACCCTCTGAATCTAGTGGTCATTCTCTACTGACAATATGGTTTATTGTACCTGGTCACCCTCTGAAAGATAGTGGTCATTCTCTACTGACAATATGGTTTGATGTACCTGGTCACCCTCTGAAAGCTAGTGGTCATTCCCTACTGACAATATGGTTTGATGTACCTGGTCACCCTCTGAAAGCTAGTGGTCATTCTCAATTTCAAATATGGTTTAATGTACCTGGTCACCCTCTGAAAGATAGTGGTCATTCTCTACTGACAATATGGTTTATTGTACCTCGTCACCCTCTGAAAGATAGTGGTCATTCTCAATTTCAAATACGGTTTAATGTACCTGGTCACCCTCTGAAAGCTAGTGGTCATTCTCTACTGACAATATGGTTTATTGTACCTAGTCACCCTCTGAAAGCTAGTGGTCATTCTCTACTGACAATAGGGTTTAATGTACCTAGTCACCCTCTGAAAGCTAGTGGTCATTCTCTACTGACAATATGGTTTCATGTACCTGGTCACCCTCTGAAAGATAGTGGTCATTCTCTACTGACAATACGGTTTAATGTACCTGGTCACCCTCTGAAAGCTAGTGGTCATTCTCAATTTCAAATACGGTTTTATGTACCTAGTCACCCTCTGAAATCTAGTGGTCATTCTCTATTGACAGTATATGGTTCAATGTACTAGGTCACCCTCCTAATATTCTAGTGGTTGTTTTCTGCTGAGAAAATTTACAGTATATCTGTCCCCCCCCCCTCTGATACCAATACTGATACAATCTTATTTATAGGATTTAAGGAATGTAATGATGATTTCAACAAGTCAGGTATTGTTTGTCAACTTGATTTTAACAGCAACTTGTTTTTCTTGCAAATTACTTTTGCACCACACTTGAATTTATTATAGAAAATATTCCAGAAGGGTAGCTCTTGATTCCCTCTCCCACGATAGCACTTATATTGTGTCGGTGTCGGTCATGTCCTTCAGTTGGCAGAGTTCTGTCTTAATCAAAGAACAGAACAAAAAGAGGTTTGATTATCGAAACTGGTCAGAGATTTGTCAATTTTTTTTTTTTAATTGATATGTTGAGGAAATGTGCTCAAGTTTTAAGAGGGGAGGAGATTATTCGGAAGGTGGGTAGACAACAGTATGGGCCTACTAACGCAGTAGTAGGGTAGATCCAGTGCTATTTATGTATACCGGCTGACATTGTACCGTGACTATTTCAGGATCTCCCGCCTGTACAGTTTGATTGGAGCAATAGTGGGCTTACTAACCCCCTGGAAGGTAAGTACATCGGTACTACCTCCATAGTCTATGTGGTACTGCCTCGTACAATCTACCCGTGGTCATACATCTGCATGCATGGCTTGGCAGGTGTACTTCTGGTGGCAGATATTTTTAATGTCTAATCGGTGGTTTTAAAGCAGAATGTACACCTTTGTTAATTTAAACTTAGCTGGTTTCTTTGTAGTCAATTTTTACCTCTCCCAATTTTACCATTCATGTTGTGACGATCATACCAAGTAACCAATCAGATATTACTGTTTATTTTATAATTGTTTCATATTCATACGTACATAATTCATTATGCCAATAATATATATCAACCTGACATACTCGCATAGATATGTATATAAACTTAACACAGTCTTTATACAGCTCTATACACTAAATATATAAACAATGCTAATTAGATAATTGATGCATTATATTTAAGCATGTACAGTCTTAACAAATATTCATCAGTTATAGAATATAAATTTAAGAGTAATAGAAATTACTATCAAAATATTAAATGGCAAAATTGTATTTGCATGGCCTATAAGATGTTAGATGGTCAGATATATATATTGCTGTTCATGATGACTTATTTAATATTAACTACATTGGGAGATTTTGGGATGGTGCTTGAAAATGATACAAATACAATTAAAAATGTCTGAAGTAATGTCAGACCACAGCAACCAGCTATTTCATGCTTCCTAAAAACGTTTGCTATACAACTGACATATAACTGGTGGTAATGTAACTTAATACATGTTTACATGGCAACATGAATCAAATTAATATGGTGGGTATAGTTCATTGATAACTGTTAATTACTAAATTAGTTTATTTTTCTGTAAATCTTTTAAAGGTAGTTTATATAAGACAGGTTTTATATAGTTAACAAGAGTGATTATAAAATTGATAGAACTTGTTTTGCAAATGTTGTAAAATAAATTAAGTTTATTATTATTTATTAATGTAGATAAATATAGATATTTTTCATGTCATTATAGCAAATTTTGTACTTATTTTTTGAAAGAGCAAATATGGTTCTGCATTTGTTAAACATTATAAAAAAGCATTCAACTGAATACAGATATTACACACTATGAACCTGTTATGACAGTACATGTACTTGTACTTACACCATAACTAATTTATACATACCGTGTGGACCCTACATCTTATAGCAATTTATATAGGTACACACACGATACACTGAACACCACAGCATGCTACCTGGTATTTATCTGTTAAATTTACAGGCAGTGATCACGACATCGCAGCAGAAATTGGTACATGTATACACTTATCCTCTACAGCAACTTTCTTCCTTTCTGCTTGTCTGTCGCTATCATCACTTCTCTTTCCTTCATCACATGTCCAGGGCCTTTACAGGTCACTCAAGCACTGTAGTTTAGGTAAACATTTATACGTTTGTGATAAAATATGTTTATATGTTTGTGATAAAATATGTGTCTATAAGTAACAGAACTCTTAAGTACATTTTCACCTAAACCCATATTTCATTTAGTATTAATGGGTATTTAGCATTGATGGACTTTTAACATTTAGTATTAGTGGGTATTTAGCATTTAGTATTAATGATTTTTTTCTTCATCCTTATTTAGTCTTTTTAGCTTATAATTAGATATACCTGTTTAATTGTCTACAGTGCTTGAAGACCTGACAAGGCTCACGATTATATCATTGTAATGCTTCAGTCGTTTAGTCTCTTAGGACTGGCAGTAGTGTGGATATTTCTTTCTTTAGTAGATATATGATGAACAAATACTACAGTGTTTCTAGAATTGTGTCATAGTCAATATGGTATTGTATACATATATAGTTACATATATGTATGTTAATTGTTGCATATTATAACATGGTTTCAGACTTAAAAGATGTTTAGGCCCCCATCAGATGGTGCTGTAAAATGGGAAATAGTTGCCTCTTTTTCTCTCAGTTGCCCTTGGAACAAGAGGGCATTATAAACTATTTTGCCTATACCTTGTATGCAAAATCTGTAAATTTTCAAGAGCTAAGTCAGTTCAAGGTGTACAATATGTTAAGATATATATAGAATTAGATCTTGCTAAGTTCAGAAAGACAAGACGGCAAAAATGGAAAGAGTTGATCGGACAAAAATATTAATATACACTTTTACATTGTATGCAGTATTAATGGTCGGACAGGTGTTTTGGGGGGTTAACTTGGCAGAAGCATTGCTATCATTGGAATACTTCTTTATCACAAAACTTTCCATCCTACCATCTGTCTTCCTGATCACTTGTCTTTCGCTCTCTCCATCCTGCCACAGTCTCTATCTACACTAGTACTGCCATGAGTTGTACTAACAAGGAAGGTTTACCTCATTGGAACATTTATATTGTTGTCATTACTATCTTGGACCTTTAATGCATGGACATTTCCAACATGGTTGTACATTAATTACTTTGAATAACATAATTAATATAAAATTAAAGATAAGTCACTGTATTTAAATTTTGTTACACAGGGCATGAATAGAAGTCATTAATTCAGTTTGTTGAAATTTGATATTTGACAAATCTCATCAAGCTTACTTACGTTTTATTTTCCAAAATACCCATATACATTCTAAATCAATTTTATAGGAGATATCCTTTGAGCTGAAATCAATGGGCCATTTATGTGAATTGTTTGAAAAGAAATTTTGAAATAAAGGGGCTGTTTTAAGGTTTTAGGGGCCTGTGACCTTATTGGCGAATCCAGAATTGTCCAGATATACCAGATGGAAGATTTGAGTACATTGACTTATCCAGGCTGTTTACAGATTAAAGTATACATACTTGTACACATACTTGTCAATGCTAAAATTTCCAGGCAGGATGAAACAACAACTAGTTTGTACTGATCGAATCTGAAAGACAAAAATAAATGTAAATGCCTGTCAGCACTTGTAGTGCCTAGATACCTAGATATTTGCACCATACAGTAGTGATCTGTCTTTTTTTCAGTTTTCTCAATATTGATATTAGAGTCAGTAAATATTCATATCGTAATTTAAACTCTACCGATACACTACATCCTTAGTTTGATGTGAGAACTAATGAAAAAGGTTCGGGTAACAACATACATTCACTGGTAGTTCAAATAGACTTTAAATTTTAGTATTTGAAAAATGAAATTATATAATACATTCACTGGTAGTTCAAATACACTTTAAATTTTAGTATTTGAAAAATGAAATTATATAATACATTCACTGGTAGTTCAAATAGACTTTTAATTTTAGTATTTGAAAAATGAAATTATATAATACATTCACTGGTAGTTCAAATAGACTTTTAATTTTAGTATTTGAAAAATAAAATTATATAATACATTCACTGGTAGTTCAAATAGACTTGTAATTTTAGTATTTGAAAAATGAAATTATATAATCATTATTATATTAAAAAAAAGTTATATACAGCCAATAATGAGCAGGTCAATTAAGATACTTCCTCTTGTTAAAATGTATAGAAAACAATGTCCATAAAGTGAGAGAGGATTGTAAGGGGTTAACTTCTTATTTTAAAAGAAGTTAAATGGTACATTAGATAGACATTGAGCGAGGTGGGGATCGGGACGATAGCTCAGTCAGGAGAACTAATTACAGACCAATGGACTTATATATATAAATTAGGTGATGAGTAAAGAGCAACTTAGGCAGATTAAGAATTAGTCCTTTTGAAAATCTGATATCTTGGGACATTTCGTAAAATCAGCATGTTTTTACGTAACCTGTATTAACATAATATTACATATTTATCCTGCAACTACATATAACAATAGCTATGGACGTCTCTGATAGGGCCATCATAAGTGGGTATGTGGAGGGGGAGGGGAGGGGATGTTAATTTATACATGTATACATGTATGGACTTTTGATAAGTGTAACTGTAACATATAGGGCCAGTCTGTACTAACACATATCTGTGTTAGACACTTATAGTTAGGGTTTAATTGTTTTTCTTTGATTTGTTATGATATTTTTACAACTTTGTATAATAAAACCTTCCCCTTAAATTTTCAAAAATTGCAGGATAAGTTGAATACTTTGTTAATGCATTACAATTCAAGTTTTATCTGAGTTTGGAGTTTGGGAACATCTTATCTCTTAATATACAATAATGATTATTTTAACTTATTTGACCTGTGATAAATCTATGTCACCTATATATAGCTTTATACTCAAGTTATTCTCTCCTCTTCTAAATGTGGGACGGTTTATTGGTAAGCATAGGTTTATCACAGGTACCCTTGGTTTTATTTCTAACTATTTATCACGGAATGCTGGGGTTGGTGTGGCACTACTAACACAAAATGTAATCTGTTCTTCCAGCCAACAGTAAAAGCCTTGAATTGGATTTTTTAGTTGTCAAAGAAGCAGAAGCAGTGGCGAAGATGGGAGGTAAGTTATTTAACAGATTAATTTTAAATACAATAATATTCAACCTCCTGTATTGATTTTTAAATATTTCTCATGGTTGTGTAGCTAACACATCATTGGTTTAGGGTCCGTAATGATGTTGCTTGGCCAGTGTTTGGTATGTGGAGGGCCGGATATATAACAATAATTATTCGTAAATATTACCTGTGTATGTACTACCAATACTAATCGTATTATTACCATTCTTATCGCTAATGTGTAGATATTCAGTCTAATGTTACTTGTCTTTACCAGTTTGGATTATCAGTAACATGCTAAATTTAGTGAAGAATATTATTTTCCTAATTTCAATTATCAGCTTAACCCCAAGCATCTATATTTTCCTGAAGTATGTTTTAAGTCGATAATGAATCATTTTATCATTACAAACAGGTCTAGGTTTACAATTAATTACTGGAATATATTTATTTTCAAATAGAAGTCTAGATCTAAGTTACCCATTATAGATTATAGGTTACCTGCTTAAACATTCAAATTACCTATATATATATAAAGCTAGCTTTTACCTGGTAAATTCAGGAAAATTATATTTAGAAACAGAGATACTATTCAAATTGTCTAGCTTTTACTTGGTAAATTCAGAAAAATTATATTTAGAAACAGTAATGATACTATTCAAATTAACTAGCTTTTACCTGGTAAATTCAGGAAAAATATATTTAGAAGCATTAGAGATACTATTCAAATTAGCTAGCTTTTACCTGGTAAATTCAGGAAAAATATATTTAGAAACAATACAGATAAACAGATTACTGTTAAACATTTGTTTATTTGACAAAAAAGCTAGTCCTGTATTTTAGCAAATTTTACTAGGAATGTTTGAACTAGCCCTAGACCATTGCTTCCTAAATGCTTTACCATTGATAGTGAACATATGTAGAGCTGTTTTGTCTTGGTGCTTGGTTTGCTGTGTTGTAGGGTCCTTGCTTTTTGTAGGGTGCTGTTTTAAACAATATCTCTGAATTATCTTATTGTATTTCTTGCTTACCATATTTTTTATATGACTGCTGTTGAAGGAAGCATATACTGGTATTGTTCCATCTCTCCGTCAATTTGTTAGTCGATTTGTTCATTTAACCTTATCTGCTATACGTTTTTGGCTGTATGTTAGATAAAGTACCCAACACATGTTGATGACACTTCATACAGTTCTCCCTTGCATCAAGTTCATCAGCCAAATTAACACTCACCATTACTACTTTAAGAAACTGAAATATCTTGTTTGTGCAAAGTAACGTAAAGTTTTGTCATTAAGTAACATAATTAGTACAGTGAATTAAAAGCTTGATTGCAGATTCTTGTTGAAGGATTAATTCACATTCAACAATAATCTGCTTTAAACTAGCTGTACCAGGGCCATGTACTGAGTATATGTCATGTCACTTTAGATATATTTTAAAAGATTAAACATCACATGAAAATGATATCTGCTTCATCCTCAGTAAAATGCATAACATACTTTGATGAATACCAAATCGTTTCAAGGTCATTGGTGAAGATAACTTTTACAGTCGACTCTTTCATGCATCTTTTAGAGAGAAAAAAAACCTGTCTTGACTCGGCTTTGCATCAATGAATATGAAAGACATACTGTATAGTTATACAATTCTGTGCAACACCGCCTTGTACATGTACACATTCTACAGTAAACAGGCGAGCACTTCTATACTCTTTAGTTGATAAATACCAGATTTTATCATTCATGGTATAAATATAAACATAAGAAAATTAAAACCCCTGAATATTACATACAGTATTGTGTGTGTCCTTTGCGATACTTTTGTTTACGTACACATTTAATTTGGATCCAGTAATATAATCTGATGACCTGGATTGATCTGGAATATTAAACAGAAAAGTGTTCAGATTGTTCATTATTTTTGCTGAGAAAATGTCTCTAGCATGCTCCTTTAAACAAGCCATAGTCATATTTTTCATTTTCAGCACTTAATAGAGCATATAGGCTTTTTAACTGTTTTAAACATTTTAACAAATGATCTATATGTTACAAACACTACCTTCCTAACAGTCCATTTTATTCCTGTAATGCTAATTTAATAACTGCTTTGTCTGAAAGATAGAGTTGTATACTCATAAATGGATCTTGACACACTGAAAACGAATTTTGGAGCAGTTTTTATGCTGGTATTTTTATGTTTTATTTACGTTGTATTAAATCACTGACATCTGAAAACCCTGTACATCTTTTCCTAACAACAGATGAATGGGACTGGGGTAAGAAGGATTTTGAGAGGTTTCCACATGTATATGTATTTGGTGATACTCTTATCAATGGAATGTATCTTTTCAGTTTCATTGTGGTTTTTCGGGAAATGATTTTATTTTCTATCCTAATATTGTGTACTGAACTTTAATTTTACAAATGTTTTGAAGCAAAATTTTTTACTGCAGTACTGTTCAATAGGCAAATGAATAAAAACTGGGTTGCATGACTTTCTATTTCATATAATGATGAAAAAAAACATTCATTTTGCTTGGTGACTTTTTCTTGCTGTAATATATTCTGATAATATACTTTAATAATGTTTCGTTGATGTTGAAAAAGTCCATGTTTGTAACAATGTGCTAGTCACCAGATCTTGTGTTAGCCTATTTGATGCACAAACCCACCCTTCAGACATCCTAAATGTTGTAGTAAGTTATATTTTATTGTTTACCTGTATTACTTTATACAGATGGAAATCATAAGATATTAGTAATAAGATTATTGGAACATGCTTTTGTCAAGCCATAAAGTACCAAAGAGATATGCGCTCAGCGAACATAAACTGTTGATATCAGATTAAAAATTTTAAGGGGATACAACATGGTCTGGAAATGATGAACTGATTACATAGGATATGTGTCAGCACTCAAGGGGGGGTAACTTTTCGGAGCTGTAGTAAACCTAAGTCTGACGTTAGATTGGAAATCTTTCTCTCTGGAGGTAGAATTTTTTTTAATGTCCTATAATTACAGTCAAACTAGCTACCTCTATAAATATACTTTAGAAATACTAAAAAGGCACTTCATTCAAATTAGTCACATTTATAAAATATACTGCAGAAGTGCTGAGACAGCACTGTTAGATAATTAAACTATGCTCGGGTCATTCCACTCGGCTCTATACTGAATTGTTTATAGGTACATGAAGAAGATAAGTACATGTACTACATTACTTTTATCTAAGCCATGCTTTGTCCTTATTGCCAATGTCATGTGATGAAGTTGTAAAGGACAGCAGATTTGAGTGGGTGATTTTATTTTGTGTTGCAGCATGTTATGTACTATATGAAGCACGTTTACTTGAGGGCTATGTATACAGATCCTGTTGTTGTGATGTGTTGTGTGTAACCATTGAATTGTCTAATTACCATAATAGTTGTAATTATATAAGGCACCATTAGAAATATGATGATCAGGTCTAATGTCCAAATATCATTTCAGCAAAGGGTTGGATTTTAACAATAAGCGTTATGTTATTTCAATAGTTGATATATGCAAATTATGTTAAGCATTTGGGTCTATATAAAGTCATACCTGGCAATTTATTGCAATTATTTGTCAATGAAGTATGTGTTGCTCTTCATTCTATCTGTAAGTAAAATTATCCAACCAAAATTTGTTTTGGCTGGTAAATATAGGCATCAAGTTTTGAATTTGAATGAAAATTTGAATGTTTACATTAGAATTATTTTTTTTAGAAATGTTAAGATATTTGAATGTTGGGATGGAAAAGAGAGAAAACTTAATTTGCAGTTGTATATTGCATTGAAAAGAATAGATAGACAATATACTTTGCTAATAGCAAAGTTTGAATAATAGGGATGGATATATACTGGTTCATGTATTTAAGCCAGAAGAGAAGTTGCCACTTTAAATTTTTTTGCATATTCTTTTGACAAGCAGTATAAATGTGTGAAATACAAGGCATACTATACTATGATTCTACATGGTGATCCTAACCACTAAATTAAAGTTACATGTCTATCATTGGGTATCGTAGTATAATAGACATATGAAATTTGATTCCTCTTTTGTTGTCATGTATGCATTAAATTGTCATTTGTCATGACATGGTTAGTTAAATTTTTTGTATTATTATTGCAGTATTTGACTCCGAGTTGATGCACGGCCAGCGGGATCCGAAGGCAGCCATGCAGCCCCTGGAGAACATCCTGGCCAACCTGAAGACCAACTCTACGATGCGACAAGTACGCCCAGCAGAAAACCTTACCCCGGAGGCAACAAAAGTCATCACCTCCCTCCCAAACCTCTCCTTCATGAAGGCAAGGGCTCTGATGTTCCCGTTCAAACAGAGCTCCGATGCAGCATGAACATGACTTATTTTTATGGCTTAGACTTTGATCAAGGGAGTCGATGAGCTCCCTTTTCAAATAGAACTGTGATGCGACGTGACATTGACAGCCATCAACTACCATTTTATCGCTGAGTTTGTAAACACACCAGGGTTTTCACAATGGTACTCAACCGTATTTGTCCAGTAATAAGCCCAGGGGACCAGCAAATAAACTGTCTCAAAGCAGGGGATCGGCTTATTGCAGTCAAAAAGAAACTGCATTTTTATGAAGTGGACATTTTTTACAGAACTGCAATAGATATTGAATTGGCTCATTTCCTGATAAAAATGGTGGTATCCAGACAGGATTAGAACAACAGGCTGTACACAATCTAGATGTACATGTATAAGCCATACATATCCATACACAAATGTAGTTCTCGACCAGTTGGCCAATATTAATCAGGACATGATCAGATGTCGGGGATTGACAAACCTCTCATCATCTTACAGCACCTTTTTCTGCAATCTGTTTCTTACTGGTGGAAGACCAAGAATGATACAATAGTCAGAGAGCTTTGTTCATTGTTCACAGATACGAACAACATGGAAATATTTTTACTTTACACAGAAATGACCACATTTTTTCAGGCTAATGTTATATTTTGTTATTCAATATGTTGTTAAAGTGATATTTTATAGATTTTAGCTGTACATGATTTGGTCTCTGTGTTACAACCCACATTGAATCATTTACAACATCGACAGTAACCTCCACTATTGTGTGTTCGTATTGTCGAGTGAACAACACTGATCCGTAAGTGGGTTATCAATCGATTCCTAATACTGGGACAATGCCTAGTTCATTCCTGTTGATGGTATCATGTACTATAAGATAAGCATTTAATATGTTCAAAGGTAAAAAGTAGAAAATTAAAAATTAGACTCTAATCATTAAATGATATATTCAATTGTTCCCTTTGACTTCTATACAGCACAACCATTTCCTGTAGGAGAAATTGTTTTAAAGATGTGTCCAGGACAGACTATCAGGATTTAGTGACACATGAACAAATTTCTCCTTGATTTTACAGAGTTGTCTTGATGGTGAAGACGTGATTGAGTTCATGTGGAAAACTTTCTATACACGTGTTACATGGATTAATTTAGTTTAGAGTAATTATATAATATGTGCTATTTCTGGAGTTTATAAAGGGAGATAACTTTGTACTAGTCAGTGTGGACATCTAGTTAAAATTTTGTGTTATGGTGACAGTATTTGTAGTCAGCTATAAAATCATGCTGTGAGATTATTGGTGTTGTATGTAGTACATTGTGCTTATATTAGTTGAGAGCCCACACAAAGCTTCTGGTGAATCAGCAGGGGGAGGGTCACAGCTTGCAGCTAGTTCTACTGTACAAACAATAGAATAAGAGTCCTAGTAAACATGGAAACATTTGCATCTTTTGTCATCATGCTGGGGAAGATCAATTATGTTGGGAAAGGTTGGCACACTAGATCTCGTTAACATTTGTGAAATTATATAGTCAGAGACCATGCACACTAAAATGGCATCTCGGGATTAACATAAAGTGCTATACAGATACTATTTTGAAAGGGTAACTGTAAGAATGAGGTAACTTAACAATACTAGTAAGAATGTGGTAACTTCAATATGCCAGTTTGAATGGGGTAAAATAATGTACCAGTAAGAATGTGGTAAGGAATTCGAAGGGTACAACCTGCCAAATGACAAACCCACCAGGTTTGCCTGGGTTTCGTGGGCAAATGAAAAAATAATGTACCTCCGACTTCTATCCTTTTGTATTTAATTAGTTATGAATGCCAGACAACTGTGATTTATCACACTTACTTAAGCCATTAATTATGACTGTGATGCATTCCTGTTTTCAGTGTGATGGTATGTAAGTGTTCTGCTCAATCTTTCATCATTTTTTTTTTTTTTTTTTTTGTAGATTTGTTCTCCTTTTGTCTTACACAGCATAACCTGTCTAAACTGACCAGTGTAAGCCACTCTACATACTTTTGGTATTTGGTTCCCTCTCAAAACTGACCAGTCCAATCTGTATGTGGTCCAGTTACATTTCTTCTCTACAATTGACTCAATAGTTTATGATTTATATTTCCTAGGTTTCCTATGTTAGCACAATTGTGTTTTATGCTCTCTATAACATTGAAAATGGATATTTTTTTCTGTTCTTGGAACTTATTTAACAGTTCTGTTCAATAATTAAACATATAGACATGAAAAATATCAGTGTCCAATGAGAGCTATTCATTACCATTTGAAATAGTGTACTCTGGTTGCATTGTGCGAGTCCATGAGATTCCTGTAGATCACTATAGTAAATGGCACCCAAGATATAAGTTTTATAGAAAAAAGTTTCTTGTTAGGAAAATTGTGGTGATTGTTTAGCTATTCAGACACCTACAACATATGATTATAATAATAGTCAAACCATGTACAGCTGTGCTTTATTGTAATCATATCTATCAATGGAAGGTATGATCAGCTGACGGGACAGAACAATTTAAAATGTAAGCAGCATAATGTATGTTACAAAGAATATTAAAAGTGAAATAAGTAAGTACCAGGTAAGATGTATATTTTTACAAATATGATCTTCATAAATGAACTATCATAAACTTAAGTCATTGACTATCATAGCAGTATTCTTTATCCTGAGCTCGTGAACTGCATACCAAGTATTTTGTGTATGAATCGGTGCTGTCATTTCTTCCTAATCCTAAATAACTCTTGAACCTTTGTGGAAATAGTATTGACCATTTCAACCTTTTGACATTTTTCAGAAACATGCAGAAGTTAAATACATCAACCAGTATTTGGTACATGTATACATGTGTATTGTTTGATATATTTACTAATATCAACATCCTACACCTTCCCTTGTTACCACAGACACCCAAGATTGGAAATTTAAGATTTAAGATAATGACATCATTGGTCTGTACTTAAAGCTGTGTAGATTATTCTGTGTCAGGGGTTCAGATCGGAGTATATTCTTGTTTGTCTGGTTATAATAGAGATTTATGTTGTAAATGTGTAAAAAATGTTGTACCAGATATTTCCACATGTAGACAAGAGTTGATCATGTTCATTTTTCTGCGAAACATATTTTATAACAAATATATCTATTGTAAATTTAGCATTTATTATGAATTTGTAGTATCTGCAATGATATATTGTAAAGTTCATTATTCACAGTAAATGTTAAACATGTTTTACTGTCATTTTTCGACCAACATGTCACATATTATTTCATCTCGTACATGTTAACTAATTTATTTCACAAGTGTGTGAAAATTTGAAAGCAACATATCCTGAATCTGTCAAAATCTCATTTAAAATGACATCTGTGAATAGCAGGAGTCAAGTCATATCAGCATTATTACATGACAATTAAATTTCCATTCATTGGTGATTCTGTATTTGTTGATTTCAAATTATTTATTCAAATGTAAATACATGTAAGTAAATGAATGTATAGAATTTTCTACACGATCTAATTTAACTTAATTTATTTTCCTGCTGCTTTTTTACAGCACTATGAAGTACTGGTCCAATAAAAGATTTCTCGCTAATAACTTGTATATATAACCTCCCAAGAATACAAACTTATACAAGAACACTGTTATACCACTGCAACGAATTTGGGAGGGGATTATACTGGAACATCATTGCTGTGACAGAATATTATCCCAACACATTGCTGTTTGCCTTCAACCAAACTTTTTGTAACTTGACATCAGAAAATATTATTTCGTTATCTACTTCTTTTTCATGATTTTGTAATTTATGTGTTTCTTTTTCTGGTACATGTTATGAATGATTAATATTTTGAGTAGTTGTGCATTATGTTTAAGTTTACATTTGTTTTAATTGCGTCTCTACTGAATTTCTAAAACAATATTTATGAAACTTTATTGTTATGATCAGTACCTTGGGTAATTGTTCAATTACCGTCAATTTTACTTTAAAACTTTTTACAAGAGTAATTTCCCTTTTCTGATTTGTTTAGTTGGGAATATGGGTGTTACATGTAGTTAGCTAATGACTTGCAGTTCTACTTACAAATAGGAAACAATTTATAACTTTTTATGTGATTTTCATGATTTCAAAGCATTCCCTCCAGCTTTTTTCCATCACAATTGGTTTTGTGTTTTCTGTGTATGAAATGGTCAAATGTGCTTGAGTGGGGTGAAGTATCAATACACCAAATAGACATATTTGGTCGAAACTTTATTGTGTTGAAATGTTCACAATAATCGGAGTAAATTTCCATTTTTTTTCTCATTGTGATAAGACTCTGGTATTGGTTTAGTTGAGGTGTTACTCTTCAGTTGAACAAGTATATATATATATAATGTAAAAGTGCAATGGATTATTGAAAATGCAGACAAATTTGTCCTAAAACACATTGTAAATATTACATAATTATGTCAAAATAATTGTAAAAGTACAGTCTGTTTATTTGAATGTCCTGATACATAAAGGAAATCACCTTCTAGCTTGTCTTGTTTTGTTGTTAATAACTACATACCTGTCAATTAGGGGGAACAGAACTTCGGACCTTTCCCTAATGTATACACATGATGTCATTGGACTTAACAGATTAAGTTTTCGGAGACAGTAGCAAATATCTAGTGTAACATATGTACAGAATCTAGCATGCCATGAATTCTATGAAACAAATCTCGTGAACTGGCACTGCTTCACTACTATGGATTTCAGCCATGTGTAACTGTTCCAACGCATCGCAGAGGAGGACAACTGGACAATGTCTTTATCAACTTTTCTATGAGAGGTGTTCTGACTTGCATTCTTCCAAAACACTACAGTGATCATTTCCTCATCTCATTGGCTTTCACGTGGACTAACTTATACCTATTATCATAACATGAAAGTAAGATACATGTATTGTTATAACTGACATCATAAATTTCCATTGGCTTACAGTTCTAGTTTGAGGATAAATACAGATTTACATAGATAAACACAGCTATTAGCCCTTTCACTAGCAGTATAATGCAAACAAAAGAAAATCTTGATATATATATAAAATAAAGTTTAATTCACAGCACCCTTATATAGCTTATAAAACATTAATTCATTTATATAACAAACAATATGAAAAATTTCTTACCCCAACAAACACCATGTATTATATAAACTACTTGTATATGATATGATTTGTATCGCCTTAAGAGTGGGTATCTGGTATGCTGTACATTTCACTTTTCATTACAAAGTCAATATTTGATATTTTCAGTCTGAGAAAACAAGTACTCGTCTTCAACATCAGGAATTGACAGCAATTTAACTTTCAGAAAAATAATTGAATCAGATTTTTTTTTTTGCGGAAAAGCGCCTTCATATCATGATTATAAAACCTTCCAAGTTCCAAAGAAATCAGTTGAAAAATTTAGCTGGACAAAAACTAAACACAAAAGGCATTAACTTTGGCAAAAACAGTAGAATCAGAATTGTTTTCAGGAAGACAACTTCATATCAGGATCATAATGTATTCCAAGTTTGAAAAAGATTGATTGAAAAAATTGCTTGACAATAATCAAACACTGAAATAAACAATTGCAAAGGGAAATAACTTTGTAAAAATTGACAAATCAAAATATTTTTTGAAGAAACACAACACTATATCACCGTATCACAATTATAAAGTCTGCTAAGTTTTAAAGAAATCGGTTGATAAATGAAGGAAATCTCTGTACAAAAAATTGAATTTGAATTCTTTTCAGAGAAAGAACTTCATATGATCACAATATATACCAAGTTTGAAAGAGATTATTGAAAAATGTAGGAGACTGGTGAACAAAAGAAAGTTTACGCCAGACAGGCGGACAGCACTATACGTACACTATAACACTCAAATTTGACGAGCATATAAAAATGCAAGAAAAACATCTCATAATATTCAATGAAAATTACTAGAATGTAAGGAGATTGAAATATCAAGAAAGACTGATGTATAATTATTGCGATACATATAACTACAAATTAAAGCCATACATTTTTTCCATGTGGTTACATAATTGATTAACATATATATAATATATCACATGTATGTATTGTATATTAGATATGGCACAATCGTTTCTTAAAGTAAAAGTTTTAAGTTTTTTCTAGCTTTCCTTTTCTTCATACTGACACCAAAACATGGTCCAGTGGAGAGCACTTTCGATCTGATTATCATTTAGTTCCACATTGGACCTCGATACACCAGATCACAAAAGTATAGTTTGATTGGCTTGACCAAGTCCATACAAAATGTGAAGTTGCACAAATGATTTTATATATCGTATTGTTTTTGACATCTTTCAATGACTCAATAAATGATAATTTGATAGATAATCTGAATGAGACGATTGTTTGGGAGGAAGAACCAAAAATCCACTGAAACACTGCTGTGATGGAGATCAAACTCCAAGGATTCCATACAGGTAATAAAGCGAAAGGTATGAAGCTGAACCTCTGAGGGCAGCCTGGAGATCCCATTGAGTGGGAGTGACCCCAGGATTGGGAAAACTGACCTGCCCGAGACTGGTGATGAACATTTGTATTACTGAAATGAAAACATTTTTTGACCACAGATACAAGTAATTTACCAGATACGTAATCAATCTTTGATTAATGTGATCCTGAGGTATAATTCTGGGCCCTCTGGGTAATATCTGAGAACCTCAATGGTTCAATGAAGTTAGTGCCAAATCCTTGTTTTGTGAGAACTATTCCCATCACTTGATGTGTTTCAATGCCTCCCGAACACTGAGGTTAGATAAAGTCTCCTGATGTTCCGTCACAAACTCCTTCACTTCCTTCCTGTTAGTCTTACCGTACTCCCGTAGTGCCCAGCCAATAGCTTTCCGGATAAAGAACTCCTTTTCTTCACTCCTCATCAGGCAATACCTGTACAACACAAAAGTACATACTAGTAAACCTTGCCCCGTACCTACACAACATAACTTTGGGCTGTACAAAACAAAACACATACTAGTAAACCTTGCCCCGTACCTACACAACATAACTTTGGGCTGTACAAAACAAAACACATACTAGTAAACCTTGCCCCGTACCTACACAACATAACTTTGGGCTGTACAAAACAAAACACATACTAGTAAACCTTGCCCCGTACCTACACAACATAACTTTGGGCTGTACAAAACAAAATTACATACAAGTTAACCTTGCCCCGTACCTACACAACATAACTTTGGGTTGTACAAAACAAAATACATACTAGTAAACCTTGCCTCGTACCAACACAAAACATAACTTTGGGTTGTACAAAACAAAATACATACTAGTAAACCTTGCCTCATACCAACACAAAACATAACTTTGGGCTGTACAAAACAAAATTACATTAGTCTTTATAATACAATCTGTATACTTGGACATCTTTATATATAAACTAATTCAATTTATAAATACTTTGTTTGTCGTCTTTATCTAGCATTCAATAGGTTAAACAAGAGGCCCATGGGCTTCATCAGTCACCTGAGTTCTGATAGGTATACTGATAGATATTTTTTTTTGCTTTTAAACTAAGATTTAACATGATCTTGAACGTAGGCCACGGTCATTCATTTAAATAAACTTCATCCCAGGCATATTCTATTGGCCCAATATCACGACACTTGACCTCTACTGCAAAGGGCCATAACTAATACTATCACATTGGTTCCAACGAAATTTTATTGTTCAAGATCTTATTGATATAAAGGTTGAAGCATCCCAAATTTCATCAATATCAGTTATCCATATTTACACCAGTTATGCTTACAAGGTCCAATGGTAAGAAGTTACATTGATGGAAGATTGAAGCATGCGCGGGGTAGGAAACTAGAGCATCTGAAGAAAGCCCATATGTAGTCAGGCAGGTGACACATGCATACCTTGGTGAAATGTGAGCGTGTTACCACTGTGGCATATATACAACATGCAACCATTTGATTACTTTCTACAAGTAATGAGGAATTCAGTCTTGCATTTCTACCTGTGTATCAGTGTCATCTGATGATGTTGGACTAAAATACTTTACGACAGATGGATAAATGTATGGGCAAATTGAAAAGTTTTGAGGGCTTTTACCATCTAGGTATAGTTAACCAGTAATATCTAAAGAATAGATAGCTATCCATATGGCTGTTATTTTCCTGTATACTAAGTGATTTGATAAATATTGACCGAGATGTGATGAGTATAAAATTGAACGAAGAGTTTGTGTATGTGTATATTTACCTGAAGAGTTTCTGTGAATCAGTTTTGTGTTTATACTTGAGTTGATGCAGAATTGCCGTCCTCCTCAGCCACATGTTAGAGTCATCAATCCACCTGTCCATCACACGTCCAAGTTCATCTGGGTATGTAGCAACCATTGGACCAATCACTACAAGATAAAATATTTAAAGTTTTGAATTCATTAGGAGGTAAATCTGACAAACATACATTCCTTGAATGTGCGGCCACTATTGATGAGAATCAAAATGGTTAAACTTACCATTTACTGCTAACATGTCCACAGTGTCCCACCAACTCTTGTGAACGATTAATTTCTGTATAGTATCTAGAGAATGCATAGATGATTTTATGTCTGTGCCAATCAGAACACTCGCATTTTTCATGGCGTAATTTGTTGCCAATATCTGGAATTCACGATTTGGTTTCTGCCAAGCTTCCAAGAGAAGTTCAAGTGCCTGGTCCCTGGTTAATTCTGGTTGAGCAGCAAACACCTGTCAATCATTTAAACATCCTTAATTCATTGTTTCATTCCACAATCAAATTTCATTACATGTCACATAAAGTAAATTGTGTGAAGTTCTCATGCAACTTCTGTTAATATGGTCAAACCTTACACCTGCATGTATTTAATAATCATGTCCATCTCACTTTAAAATTTGAAACAGGTAAGCCTGAGATGACCACCAAATTACCTCTCCATACCATGTCCAGTGTTTTCCAAGCTTATATTTTTGGGTCCAAAAATTAGGTCGCTGTATTCCCAACAGTGTATGTTGCTTATTTTCCCCAATTAATTCAACGAAATTTTCAAAATATTTTTGTTCATGTGATGACAAGAAATCCAACAACTTATCAGTCCCTGATGTTTCCTAATTCTATACTTTTCCTACACAATTAAAAAAAAACAAACAAAAAAAAACTAGAAAATGTCTAAGACATAAATGCCCCCACTACCACTTGACATCCTGAAACACAGTTTGGTGAAGATTGCATAAGCAGTTCCTGACATTAGCTACTGGGGGTTGTTACATTTCATCAGGACAGGGTCAGACATGGGTAACACTATAGTATATGCCCCCTAATTTCATGAAGGGGGCATAAAAAATGCTAATTTCCATCAGATGGTAAATTGTTAAAAAAGACAAGGAAAAATAAGCACTTTAAAATGCATTTCTCCAGTTTAAACTCATTGTCTTAAATCCTTAAAGTAAGGAGTCTGGTGTATCCATCAAATAAATTTCCATATTACACCAACCTCTAGTGTAGGTAATTTACATGTACTTTAGGATCACAAGGACATGATGATAAATTAGTACAAGGCACAACTTGACTTGGTCTCTTACTGGCAATTAGTTAGTGTAACTGATTATTTTAAAATATTGGCTTTGTCAGGACATTCAGAAGGTTTAAATTTTTGTCAGTTACAATTACACCCCAATAGAATACAAGCAGCTTCTACCATTCAGCCAAGGAGATTTTTAGATATCAGTATGAGTAAACCAGTTTGATCCATAATGGCCATATTGAAAAAAAAAATCTTATACATCACATCTTTCTTCGACATACATACTTCTTTAGCGATGCTCCTCAATCCTGGTGACATAATACCATAGAATTCAAACTGGTTCCTCATGTATTGTTTCATCCCGACAGCGTTCTTACTGTTTTGACTGGCTGTGAACCTTGTTTCCAGGTCACGGAGCAGGGACGGTACAGGGTTTGTAGGCGGTTGTCTGATGAAACAGAAATTCTGAACTATTAATCTGGTAATTATTAAATATTTAATTAATAAATGCTAAAAATCACTATGAAATGGAGGCAGATTTTGAGTTGTACTTTATAATGCTGATATTTTTTTAATCATACAATGTATTTTGTACAATTGGCACTTTTCATATACATTTGTGTATAAATACTCTTAAAAAATCTCGAAAGTTTTATTCATTTTTTTTTAATAATTTATCAGCAATTTGTATTGGTACTTCCATTATTTACAACTGAATAACTGAAAATGATATAAAGAAATCTGAGCATTTGTTTGGGTTTGCAATCTCACCCTTTTTCCTGTGGTTGTTTTTGAACCCTGTCCTGATTTACGAAGCACTTTGACATCTGAAGGACTGCGTCTTGCTGTTTTTAACCTTGACTTGTTTTTGCCTTCTAATGGACTCTGTCTTGCTTACTTTTAACTGGGACTTTGACTTGTTTGCCTTTGGCATCTTGGCCGGGGTAACTATGGTAACACACCCAACAATCCTCTGCAAGCTGCTGACTCGTGGGAGGAGGAATCTGAAATGAATATCTTTAGCAATGATCATGAATTGTTTGCACACATGACTGTCTGTAGAACAGTAACATTTCAAAAATATAGGTCTATAGATGTTTTAGTAAGGAGTAATGATAAATATCCTGTCTGTACTGGGGCTCAAACTAGTGACTTTTTACTCTCAAAGCAAACACCCTGCCGTTAATTTAAGCTAATTGGAAATACCTGTTAGCCCTAATTGGAAATACCTGTTAGCCCTAATTGGAAATACCTGTTAGCCCGAGCTAGTAACATGACCTATACTCTCCACTTTTTACAATACCATCTCCTGCACAAAGTATTTGCCCCCAAAGACAACCACAACCCAGGTTCTTGCCTATAGCTATTAGCTCCAAGGAAGCCTCTCAATCACCTGTAGCTTTCTCTGTGATAAGAAGGAGTAATGGAAAATACACTGCTCACACTGGCACTCGAACTATGGACCTCTCACTCTCAAGACAAACATCCTACCACTAGTTTAAACTAGGGAAATTCCGCTAGCCTCAGCTAGTAAGGTCGATCTATATTCAGCCAGAGACCTATATACTAGTATATAGGTCTCTGATTCAGCTAGTAAGGTCGATCTATACTATTTAGACCTAAATAGGTCTTCATTACTAAATTATTGATTATTATATCATATATGTCTTTTCTTGGCAGTAGACAAACTGGTCTATACAGTGGAACTTCCCTAAACCGATCATGCACGTATGGTACGTGAATAATTGGCCAGTTTAGAGAGGATTCGGTTTGGAAAAGTGATCCATTTTGACCGGTCAGCATCCTGGAAAATTTTGAACGGATCATGATGTTTTGTTTCCTTGTTTTAACCAGGGACATATATAATAATTTATATATGTCCCTGGTTTTGACATATGTTACAATATTATGGAAATTAATGAGTACATAGAATGCAGAATGTATAAAAAAAATCCCTAAACCTATCACGCTAGAATAGATTTCATGTTTCACGTACATGTATCATTTGCTTACCTTTGTGGCAATGTTCCTGTTAAAACAGCTGACATTTGCAAATTTCCCGCTAAACTCGTCCAGTTTAGTTCCGAATGACTTTATATTAGAGAGCATCCGAATTAACCAACGTGCAAGGGACACAACCCAAATAACCCAAATTAATTGAGCAGTACTCTTATTTATATACGTTACTCTGTAACTCTCTAACAACAGTCGATACACTGGCTGTTACAAAACTGCATAAAATTGCACCACGTTAAACACAAAATATCCAATTAACACTAACAAATGATAAAAAAAATGGTGTTCTAATATATAATTATAATGACGATGTCATAATCCCATCAGAGAGATAAATGTCCTATTAACTTTTGATGGACACGTGGAGTCAATATTCATGAAGGGAAAATAGTTGGGCATATGTTTACATTGACAAATCAGTCGTGAGGGCTAAGTGATTGAGTCGGTGAAAACATAAGTGTCAAAGAACGTGCATACTTGTTAACATCTCGATGAATGACCCCCCCCCCCCCCCCCCCCCCATTTTACCTGCTTTTATAGGCACACTGAGTGTCTGGCAAGGGGACTATGCTCGGTAATTTTTAATATTGTTGTATAATAAAACATTAATTCAAACATATTTCGCTGTAATCGATTGTCTGTGATATCCCAGCCAGTTATGTATTCGATGTACTACACACATCAAACGAAAAAGTCGACGCGACAAGTTGGTAGAGGCGGAGCACGAAAGAACTTCTTCGGGACGCAATTAATTATTTTTCTACTTTAATTATTAAGATACAAACAGAAGCTTAAACTTTGGAAGGATGGTAATATTATAGAGTATTTAACTTTGGATATAGTATAAAAATATACAACAACCTTATTCTTGTCTAAAATCGACCATAATTACTCTTTGCCGGTGCGGTAGCATCTTTAACAAGTGATCATTAACAGTTTATCTGACGATGGTCCATGCCAATACATTTTTTTATAAACCCTTTACATAATATTACATAGATTGGACAAGTTAGAATACAAAAGATTTCATTTCCTACCAAATTCCCTGCTACAATAAATACTTAGTCTAAACCCTCGAAATATAACATATCTCCCTTCTTCTGTACATAACTGGTGGCACAATAAATCGAGATTTAGAGATTAATTTGAGATTAATATGTCAAATAATGCTGAGGAATTAAAGAATCCTATCAGGAATTTCTCAAAATACCATCAAAAAATTTCAATAAACCCATCCGTCAGATTTGCTTAAAAACATCTCAGGCCTGCGGCCTTCATTATTAATTTAATTGTAAAATATCCTCGTCCTCGTTGTATATCCTACAACAATACATGAATCATCGTTAATCATTTCTTAATTAATATTGGCAGTAAATATAGTGAAGGTGTTAATTTAATATAGTACACATAAATATGAGTAATAGCTTCGCAGCACAATATACATGTACTTTTATGTACGTCAATGTATTGTATAATGTGCCAACTTATATGAATAGCAAAATTGTGTGATCACATTGAAATCGAGAATATTTATGTACAACAATTGGAAATTCCGTTTGAGGATCTACCAAGGTAAACAGGAAATGGCAATAACTAAAGATTTTTAGCCCACGTCATCAGATGGTGAGCTTTTTTAATTGTGCTGTCCTTGGTCTTAGGTCTGTCCGTAAACACCTTACCACTATTTCTTGTAGAACTGAAGGGACATTTCTCGGGTCCGACTGGTCTCCGAGTAATGCCCATTCAATTTTGAGTGACCAGGAAAAGAAAATGGCCGACATGCGGCCATCTTTGATTTTGACAATTGAAGATTATCGCTATTCCTTGGGCAGATCTAGGGACCAAGTGGAACCTACACACATGTGAAGTTTGAGAAATATCCCTCCAGTACTTTAAATTTAATTTTTCATCTGATAAGGAAAACCTGGACCGTGGATTTTTTTTTTTTTTTTTTTTTTACAAGCTCAGTGGAAAACAGTTTTTTCTGCCTAGAATGAAAGCCAAACTTTTTTTTTCAAAACATTTCAGCAACAACCTTTCTGTTTCATATCCGTTTTATCAAAGTTTAACTACTCTTAACATTTTTACTTTCATTTGAACTTTTCAATTTTTTTCCCAAAGGCATCGTGAATATTTCATTCGTCTTGATTGAAATTAGTGTTAACATTTGTGAATTCATAACCCATTGCTATCTCTCAGTTTATAGAATTTTATCATTCAGCCTGTACAGCAGTCCATCTTTTAATTGATAAGGATACAGATCTATGCATGTCAAATATCAGCAAAATGTTTTGATTGCCCACTAAGTAAAGAGAGATAATTAAGTATTTTAGTGTGATCAAAAAGTTTAATAAAATAAAGCAATACTATATATTAAGTATTAACAGATTACAACAAAACAATTTAATACATCACAATCACTTTTATTATGCTATTGTAAGAATGGTTTTCACACAATAATTTTGAATGTATAATTATGAAGAAATTCACAAATTACACATATTAGATATAAAAAACAATTGACCTAGCATTCGAGGGCAAAGCTCCCGAATTTTATTTTGAATTTTTGATTCTTTCAATCCTTTTAATGTATCAAATCAAATTTTTTTTTTTTAATCTTAAAGGAGCAAACATTTTTTTAGCTCCAATTTACAAATTTTTTTTGTCAAAACGCCTACTATATCAACCTTGTGATAGCAGTAGGATTATTTTTTTCTATCGACTGATATTAACCAGAAGCAATACTCTGTATGCCTGTTACAATATAGTTGCAATGCAGTCCCTACCAATAATGTAGTAATTATTACAATATTCACATTATCAATAATAATACAAAGCTTATGTGGGAGACCTGGGGAAAGTGACAAAATTTTAAATCCATAAAAAAAAATAAAATTCTATTAATTACCTATTAACAGGTTGGATGTAGGTTTGTTCTTAAGTAGTAAATATCCTGCTCTGGGTAGAAAATAAAATATATCTGGATTTTTTTTTTTTTTTTTTTATGAAAATAATTTAATTAAACCTGTTTAAAACCTTGTCCATCCCGATATAAGTATTGAGTGTTCACAAATCGGACACCATCATATACGCTCATTTCTTAAAATATATATAGTTCGTGTAAAATTAACAAAAAAGTTATGTGGGATCAAATACACTATTCTAGAATATAGAGTATGGTGGCCGTGAAATAAAGTAACCTTGACACTGAAGGAGGTACTTAAGGATGTTCTTTTTAAGCCCCGCTATTCTGACTATATAGGGCTGTGTACCCAAGGACGATTTCGGGTTTGAATTGATAGAGCATCCACCTTATTCACAAATATTCATAAATATAAATGCTGAGTTATTTTTATACACTGATGTCTCAAGGACTCGGCCGGTCAAGCGTCCAGGCCAGTGGTCATTTTAATGTTGGGAGAGCGTGAATGAGCATCTTGGATTGCCATTAATACACGTGTGCGACTAGAATTTTAGGTTGTTCGGGAGTATGTGGCTTTAAGCTTCATGCGTTAGAAAATAAATCCGAAACGGTTGAATCCGTGACAATTAGTCCCGACAGTCGGTACAAGATATCTCCCTTAGGTCATACTGTAGTCAAACTTGTCGTAGTGGCCGTACACCATCTCTTTGAAAATGTGACTATCACTTATTGATTTATGCATATGGTTATTAATGATATCACTAACGCACTTAAGTGATATCATTAAATAAAGATAGTGACCGCAATGAAATACACTATTACTTTTATTTATATAATAGTTTATATATTATCATATATTTAATGATATCAGTAATATATCTAATAGTATCAATAATATATGTCGAACATCAATCATAATATTTTGTGTTATATCAGTAATATATCCAATAATACCAGTCAAATGTTTAATGATATCGATGATATTTTTAATATCAATCATATTCGAATTCAACGACAGCATGCCCAAGTCAGTGTTTTGCGTGGTAAGTGTAGGGTCCATTTGTTTTCCAAACAACGCAAGTGGATATTCCGGAAATGTGATTCATTGTCCGATATCGACCAAGTGATTAGTCACGACCTAATGTGCGCGCGTGCTTGACACAAAGGCCCGCGCGCTGACGGGACCCTACCTTCAACAGATGGATTACTGGAGCACATCTCCCTCGGGGCTAGTGTTTGGTTAGTGTAAGGCTCTCGTCGACATGGCAGATATGCTATTTATGTTAATAAAAATTTAATTACTCTTTATAATGTCACAGAGGAGGTCAATGGAAACTGGGCCGTTCAGTTTTAGACGACCCTATTGTAATGACATTAATAAGACAATTGGATCTTGTCTGGCCATCTTATAGATATCAATAAAGACATTTCATGATTCATTATGAACCTGTGTTATCCGTTGATTGCCATGTGCTGGCTGCGTGAAAATACCATTATAGAGAAGATTATGACCATTGTCGGATATGTCAATATGGTTGTTTAAACTGGGTATTGACCAATGACACTGAAACATTTCATACACACACAAACACGATATAATGCGGTATTAATAAGGTTAATTACACTGCCATTATTGGAATAATCGTCACCACAGGGACAGGCGAATCTAGACACTCTGTGATGAGACATTTCCGGGCAATTAATACATTTTTGTTTATAAATAAATTTCATTATATTCATGTAAGGATGCACACTTCAGACATTTTCATGGATGGGGAGGGGGTTACATGCATAAAGCTACGACGCGTGTCGCATCGTATCACGTCCCGTTCGCGGTCCCAAATCATTGTTACTCCAGCAATAACATTTAATTTGAGTTTTTTGCGAGTTCGTCTTTTCGGGTTCCAAAGCCAAGGTCAAGGTCACCACTTCTCTTCACAACTTCAATTTCTTTACTAAATACAAAGATCGTGTATGAAAAAAACAACTTCCGGTCGGTACAAATAATGACAAGGTTGCTTTGCGTGTCGGCCTCTAAAAACCTACTGTGTCGAGTAAGTCGCATTTCATCCACTGTATTCCATCCTACCTCAAATAGGTGTTATCGTCATAGCAATTAACTAATTTCTTCGGAGATTGAAATCAAATTATCCAAAAGTCAAGGCTTGGGTGTCCGTTACAATCCAAAGATACGTTGCATTTGTCAAACATTTATACTAATTTGCATCTAGGAAAGGATATAGTTTCTTTCCGTGTTGCAATTCTCATGACGAATCTGGCTCATAATGCGGTCTTATCACTTTTGAAACTGGCGGAAATAAACTTGATACCTCGGGATTGGTTCGACAATGTAACGACACTATCAAATGTCGCGCCGGGGGTACCATTAATTAATTTGATCATGCAGGTTACCAGAAACTGCTGAATCAGCAAGAATTGCTGGTCGATGTACAAAGCGAGAATTAGGAACCGACGTCTGGTGGAGAATCTACTGCTTCATCACGTTACGGAACTACCAACCCGTATCCGTGTTAATACCCAGACATTTCCGCAGCGAAAATAACCAAATATTCTTAAATGAAATAACAAAAACATGATGTCGTTGTGTCGGGTCGCAATAGTCGAGTATCCTCAGGTAAAGATCCGAGGTGCATGGTTCGACACGTGTCTTTTGCTGTTTCTCGTGGTTCAAGTGTACTTAGGCAAGACACTTTACCTAATTGCTCTGTATGGCATCCCGTAGGTTTTTCAATTAGGTAGTCACCAACTACTACAAAGAGACCCGTCTCAAAATGACAATGGCTGTTAACGGGGCGATAAACCCAGAAACACTGATATGCGTTCTGTCGCACCTGGGCGACATAACAACAATCGTTTGGTCAGCGAGTGGGGCGAAATATATTATTTTCCTTCTGTTGCTAAAAACCAAGCTATTGTCTTCTTTCTCTTATTCAACGGGGCGTAACAACGACAACCTTCGTCACACCGAGGGACGAAATGATAAATATTACTTTGCTGGGAGATTGTCGCTTTTTCGCAAAGACAAAACAACGATTAGTGGAATGATAACGAACCATAGAAGGCTATCGCTGGTTAGTCCGAGGTGATCTGACTACTACTTTTGTTCTCTTGTCGCCGCCAAGTCGTCCGATTTCTGTTAATGGGCGAGCGAGAGAGTAGGAGGAAATTCGGACTAATCGCTGGCGTGGCACTGTCAGTAGTTTGTTCTGGAGCCAGTGAATTGGTTTTGACGAATCCCACACAGCACAGTATATCATGGGACATATAGAAACCTGTATGATTCGACATGTATTTGCCCCACTGGACATTAAACCCTCATTCTGATCACTTTATTAATATGTGTTTTATGGCGTGTCTGTCATATAGGGGCATTAATCATAATGGCGTATTTTCCTTTTTTTGTGCGTGTGTACACCAAAGAGGATCGAAGTCTGGCTTCTGATCAGAAGAATCTCTACCGCTATAAATAAATAGTCTATATATGGACATTTGATGGTTACATATACGTGTTTACATCTAGGTATACTCCCTTCTTGTTACTCAAAAATCAATCGGAGAGGATGAACATCTTTATACAGAAGGTCTGAGCACGTGACCGTCTGGCATTTTAAGTATCTACACCATGTTACACAGCGTCGATGTTTTAAACTATGGTAGAGATCGGATGGGCGATCAATTTCTGACGTGGTAAAACTCTGATCCCGTAATTCTCTGTCAAGCGTGTGAAGTTCAAGGACGTGAAAATCATCCTTACGTTTGATAATATTCATAATACTCGCAGATAGCCTGATTGTCCGGTCCCTGTGATGTGTTGACCATCATATCCATTATACCGCGTATGTCCATTGATGTCCACTACTCGTCAATCAATCGGACATATGTCACATTTCCTGAGCTTGAATTGCATATCGCCTCAACTGAGTGGTCGGACATTGTCAATACACTCTAATCAAATGTGTATTGGGCGTACTACTTCGGTTTATCAGAGGTGCAGAACCCATCCTAAATATAGTAACATATTTATACGTAGTACAAATAGTTGAGATATTGTAAGTCATTTCCAGGTAGTAACAGTCCGGATATTGTAAGGAACTTACAGGTAGTAACAGTCCGGATATTGTAAGGAACCTACAGGTAGTAACAGTCCGGATATTGTAAGGAACCTACAGGTAGTAACAGTCCGGATATTGTAAGGGACCTACAGGTATAACAGACCGGATATTGTAAGGGACCTACAGGTATTAACAGTCCGGATATTGTAAGGAACCTACAGGTATTAACAGTCCGGATATTGTAAGGAACCTACAGGTAGTAACAGTTCGGATATTGTAACGAACCTACAGGTAGTAACAGTCCGGATATTGTAACGAACCTACAGGTAGTAATAGTCCGGATATTGTAAGGAACCTACAGGTAGTAACAGTCCGGATATTGTAAGGAACCTACAGGTATTAACAGTCCGGATATTGTAAGGAACCTACAGGTAGTAACAGTCCGGATATTGTAAGGAACCTACAGGTATTAACAGTCCGGATATTGTAACGAACCTACAGGTAGTAACAGTCCGGATATCGTAACGAACCTACAGGTATTAACAGTCCGGATATTGTAAGGAACCTACAGGTATTAACAGTTCGGATATTGTAAGGAACCTACAGGTATTAACAGTCCGGATATTGTAAGGAACCTACAGGTAGTAACAGTCCGGATATCGTAACGAACCTACAGGTAGTAACAGTCCGGATATCGTAACGAACCTACAGGTAGTAACAGTTCGGATATTGTAAGGAACCTACAGGTAGTAACAGTCCGGATATCGTAACGAACCTACAGGTAGTAACAGTTCGGATATCGTAACGAACCTACAGGTAGTAACAGTCCGGATATCGTAACGAACCTACAGGTAGTAACAGTCCGGATATTGTAACGAACCTACAGGTAGTAACAGTCCGGATATCGTAACGAACCTACAGGTAGTAACAGTTCGGATATTGTAAGGGACCTACAGGTAGTAACAGTCGGATATTGTAAGGAACCTACAGGTAGTAACAGTCCGGATATTGTAAGGAACCTACAGGTAGTAACAGTCCGGATATTGTAAGGAACCTACAGGTATTAACAGTCCGGATATTGTAAGGAACCTACAGGTAGTAACAGTCCGGATATTGTAAGGAACCTACAGGTAGTAACAGTCCGGATATTGTAAGGAACCTACAGGTAGTAACAGTCCGGATATTGTAAGGAACCTACAGGTAGTAACAGTCCGGATATTGTAAGGAACCTACAGGTAGTAACAGTCCGGATATTGTAAGGAACCTACAGGTAGTAATAGTCCGGATATTGTAAGGAACCTACAGGTATTAACAGTCCGGATATTGTAAGGAACCTACAGGTAGTAACAGTCCGGATATTGTAAGGAACCTACAGGTAGTAACAGTCCGGATATTGTAAGGAACCTACAGGTAGTAACAGTCCGGATATTGTAAGGAACCTACAGGTAGTAACAGTCCGGATATTGTAACGAACCTACAGGTAGTAATAGTCCGGATATTGTAAGGAACTTACAGGTAGTAATAGTCCGGATATTGTAAGGAACCTACAGGTATTAACAGTCCGGATATTGTAACGAACCTACAGGTAGTAATAGTCCGGATATTGTAAGGGATCTACAGGTAGTAACAGTCCGGATATTGTAAGGAACATACAGGTAGTAACAGTCCGGATATTGTAAGGAACCTACAGGTAGTAACAGTCCGGATATTGTAAGGGATCTACAGGTAGTAACAGTCCGGATATTGTAACGAACCTACAGGTATTAACAGTCCGGATATTGTAAGGAACCTACAGGTAGTAACAGTCTGGATATTGTGACGAACCTACAGGTATTAACAGTCCGGATATTGTAAGGAACCTACAGGTAGTAACAGTCCGGATATTGTAACGAACCTACAGGTATTAACAGTCCGGATATTGTAAGGAACCTACAGGTAGTAACAGTCTGGATATTGTGACGAACCTACAGGTAGTAACAGTCCGGATATTGTAACGAACCTACAGGTATTAACAGTCCGGATATTGTAAGGAACCTACAGGTATTAACAGTCCGGATATTGTAAGGAACCTACAGGTATTAACAGACCGGATATTGTAAGGGACCTACAGGTATTAACAGTCCGGATATTGTAAGGAACCTACAGGTATTAACATTCCGGATATTGTAAGGAACTTACAGGTAGTAATAGTCCGGATATTGTAAGGGACCTACATGTAGTAACAGTCCGGATATTGTAAGGAACCTACAGGTAGTAACAGTTCGGATATTGTAAGGAACTTACATGTATTAACATTCCGGATATTGTAACGAACCTACAGGTAGTAATAGTCCGGATATTGTAACGAACCTACAGGTAGTAATAGTCCGGATATTGTATGGAACTTTCAGGTAGTAACAGTCCGGATATTGTAACGAACCTACAGGTAGTAACAGTCCGGATATTGTAACGAACCTACAGGTAGTAATAGTCCGGATATTGTAAGGAACCTACAGGTAGTAACAGTCCGGATATTGTAAGGAACCTACAGGTATTAACATTCCGGATATTGTAAGGAACCTACAGGTAGTAACAGTCCGGATATTGTAAGGAACCTACAGGTAGTAACAGTTCCGGATATTGTAAGGAACCTACAGGTAGTAACAGTCCGGATATTGTAAGGAACCTACAGGTATTAACAGTCCGGATATTGTAAGGAACCTACAGGTAGTAATAGTCCGGATATTGTAAGGAACCTACAGGTAGTAACAGTCCGGATATTGTAAGGAACCTACAGGTAGTAACAGTCCGGATATTGTAAGGGACCTACAGGTAGTAACAGTCCGGATATTGTAAGGAACCTACAGGTAGTAACAGTCCGGATATTGTAAGGAACATACAGGTAGTAACAGTCCGGATATTGTAAGGAACCTACAGGTATTAACAGTCCGGATATTGTAAGGAACCTACAGGTAGTAACAGTCCGGATATTGTAAGGAACCTACAGGTAGTAACAGTCCGGATATTGTAAGGAACATACAGGTAGTAACAGTCCGGATATTGTAAGGAACCTACAGGTAGTAACAGTCCGGATATTGTAAGGAACCTACAGGTAGTAACAGTCCGGATATTGTAACGAACCTACAGGTAGTAACAGTCCGGATATTGTAAGGGACCTACAGGTATTAACAGTCCGGATATTGTAACGAACTTACAGGTAGTAACAGTTCGGATATTGTAACGAACCTACAGGTAGTAACAGTTCGGATATTGTAACGAACTTACAGGTTGTAACAGTCCGGATATTGTAAGGAACCTACAGGTAGTAACAGTCCGGATATTGTAACGAACCTACAGGTAGTAATAGTCCGGATATTGTAAGGAACTTACAGGTAGTAACAGTCCGGATATTGTAAGGAACCTACAGGTATTAACAGTCCGGATATTGTAAGGAACATACAGGTATTAACAGTCCGGATATTGTAAGGAACCTACAGGTAGTAACAGTCCGGATATTGTAAGGAACCTACAGGTAGTAACAGTCCGGATATTGTAAGGGACCTACAGGTAGTAATAGTCCGGATATTGTAAGGAACCTACAGGTAGTAACAGTCCGGATATTGTAAGGGACCTACAGGTATTAACAGTCCGGATATTGTAAGGAACCTACAGGTAGTAACAGTCCGGATATTGTAAGGAACCTACAGGTAGTAACAGTCCGGATATTGTAAGGGACCTACAGGTAGTAATAGTCCGGATATTGTAAGGAACCTACAGGTATTAACAGTCCGGATATTGTAAGGAACCTACAGGTAGTAACAGTCCGGATATTGTAAGGGACCTACAGGTAGTAATAGTCCGGATATTGTAAGGAACCTACAGGTAGTAACAGTCCGGATATTGTAAGGGACCTACAGGTATTAACAGTCCGGATATTGTAAGGAACCTACAGGTAGTAACAGTCCGGATATTGTAAGGAACCTACAGGTATTAACAGTCCGGATATTGTAAGGAACCTACAGGTAGTAACAGTCCGGATATTGTAAGGAACCTACAGGTAGTAACAGTCCGGATATTGTAAGGAACATACAGGTATTAACAGTCCGGATATTGTAAGGAACCTACAGGTAGTAACAGTCCGGATATTGTAAGGAACCTACAGGTAGTAACAGTCCGGATATTGTAAGGAACCTACAGGTAGTAACAGTCCGGATATTGTAAGGAACCTACAGGTAGTAACAGTCCGGATATTGTAAGGACCTACAGGTAGTAATAGTCCGGATATTGTAAGGAACCTACAGGTAGTAACAGTCCGGATATTGTAAGGAACCTACAGGTAGTAACATTCCGGATATTGTAAGGAACCTACAGGTATTAACAGTCCGGATATTGTAAGGAACCTACAGGTATTAACAGTCCGGATATTGTAAGGAACCTACAGGTAGTAACAGTCCGGATATTGTAAGGAACCTACAGGTAGTAACAGTCCGGATATTGTAAGGAACCTACAGGTAGTAACAGTCCGGATATTGTAAGGAACCTACAGGTAGTAACAGTCCGGATATTGTAAGGAACCTACAGGTATTAACAGTCCGGATATTGTAAGGAACCTACAGGTAGTAACAGTCCGGATATTGTAAGGAACCTACAGGTAGTAACAGTCCGGATATTGTAAGGAACCTACAGGTAGTAACAGTCCGGATATTGTAAGGAACCTACAGGTAGTAACAGTCCGGATATTGTAAGGAACCTACAGGTATTAACAGTCCGGATATTGTAAGGAACCTACAGGTAGTAACAGTCCGGATATTGTAAGGAACCTACAGGTATTAACAGTCCGGATATTGTAAGGAACCTACAGGTATTAACAGTCCGGATATTGTAAGGAACCTACAGGTAGTAACAGTCCGGATATTGTAAGGAACCTACAGGTATTAACAGTCCGGATATTGTAAGGAACCTACAGGTATTAACAGTCCGGATATTGTAAGGAACATACAGGTATTAACAGTCCGGATATTGTAAGGAACTTACAGGTAGTAACAGTCCGGATATTGTAAGGAACTTACAGGTAGTAACAGTCCGGATATTGTAAGGAACTTACAGGTAGTAACAGTCCGGATATTGTAAGGAACTTACAGGTATTAACAGTCCGGATATTGTAAGGAACTTACAGGTATTAACAGTCCGGATATTGTAAGGAACTTACAGGTATTAACAGTCCGGATATTGTAAGGAACTTACAGGTATTAACAGTCCGGATATTGTAAGGAACTTACAGGTATTAACAGTCCGGATATTGTAAGGAACTTACAGGTATTAACAGTCCGGATATTGTAAGGAACCTACAGGTATTAACAGTCCGGATATTGTAAGGAACCTACAGGTATTAACAGTCCGGATATTGTAACGAACCTACAGGTATTAACAGTCCGGATATTGTAAGGAACCTACAGGTAGTAACAGTCCGGATATTGTAAGGAACCTACAGGTATTAACAGTCCGGATATTGTAAGGAACCTACAGGTATTAACAGTCCGGATATTGTAACGAACCTACAGGTAGTAACAGTCCGGATATTGTAAGGAACCTACAGGTATTAACAGTCCGGATATTGTAAGGGACCTACAGGTATTAACAGTCCGGATATTGTAACGAACCTACAGGTAGTAACAGTCCGGATATTGTAAAAAAAAAACTACAGGTAGTAACAGCTATGTTCAGATACGTGCTGAATGTAAACCCCTTAAAATGTATTATCTTATATAAGATATGTTATCACGATAATATGCCGAAACACAATACAACATAGAATTATAATTTAACTCATTCCATTATAACAATTATACACAACGAGCAAAACTTTTTTTCAAATAATTTGTTTTATGTGTGTGTGTGTATTTCGGCACAAATTGCATGAAACTTGAAGAAAAAATAATCTGATACTTTCTCAATTAAGAAAAGTAAAATAAGCGCCCATATCATCTATTGTTAAACGTACATGTAGTGAATGAGCGAATAGAGAAAATTGGAGATAATATCTCATTTACATATTTAAATTTGCTCATTTAAATATGATTTAAAATTTGGACATAGTAACATTTAAAAAAAATTCTGGGGTCTGATCTACCCCACCATCTTCCCTTTGGTGCCATTCCTATAAAGGAATACTTACAACCGGAAACCAGGGTGAAGTCTGATTTACATATTTCTTACTGTTAATCTTAAAATAAATTATAAAAGATTAACGAAAAGAACAGGTCCGGAGTTATATATGCGCATAGAGTACAAAATTCACTATTGGAATTTTCCTCACTACATGACAGTTGGTAAGATGCAGAAATGAATCAATACTTTTAAAGAAATCGTTTGCTTTCAAACGTTAGGTGAACGTTACTATACGTATGCTTAGGAATGTCATCGAATACCGTATAAAACGGATTTTCCGGATAGTAATTTTGAGTTATCGTCGACTAAAGATTTTTATTTACAAATATTGTCTGGCATTGTTAAGGCACCATGTGTTATTAGACTTTTTCCATTAGTTGACTTCAAATCTGTTTTTCTGAATTTATGCAACAAGTTTTTGGATACCCGCTCTAGGGATGTAGTTTTTAAAATTGTTCATGAAATATTACCTGTTAATTTTCGCATGTACAAATTTGGTGTCGATGCGTCGAAAAATTGTACATTTTGTGATGGTTTTGAAACCATTTCGCACTTATTTTATGAATGCTCCTTTATTCAACCTTTAGTTGCATTAGTTAATTCTTGGGTACACCAGATTTCAGATGGAAAGGTCCCTACTGATTCAGAGCTTTGGCGTTTTCATGCCCCTGTGGGTCTCACTCTAAAAGTAAAGTCTCTTGTTCTGTATTTAATGGCAGAATCCCTATCATCGATTTGGTTTATCCGTTGTTCCAAGAAATTGTACCAAAAGTCACCTACTTCTAATTCTCTTGTCTGCCATTTTCTTAACAACATCAGTATGCGGATGCAATCTGATTTTTCCCGTTTTCCCCAGATGATTTTCTCTGAGTACTGGTGTATTACAAATATATTTTGCTCCATCCAAGAGGGAAACTGGTATCCGATCTGTTTCTTTTATAATTACATCGATGGTTTTGTGCTTTATTTATTTATTTAAAATGTTTTTTTTTAAAGGAGTTATGTATTGATAATAATTACAATGTTGATTCCATATTACTTTTCAATTATTGAATGACGTTTTTATCTGTAAATATTGAATAAAATTTTATGAAACTTAAAAGCCTCAGGGGCCAGTAACTAGAAAAATGTATTTAAGTTTGGAATTAAGGGAGCGGTAAGATCAAACAAAGTATTCGATAAGTGGGTAACTAAAAGCCTCTTTATCGCATTCTTAAACCTTTCGCATGTCTCACTTAGGGCTCTCTTTGGTAAGGTCACACTTAACTAAGAATACGTGGAATCCGGAATCTCCGCCTTCGTTTTTTTGACTGAGTTACCTGTCGAGTCAAGCAAACGTTTTAATCGATTATAAAAATATTACAAAGCATCCCTTTGACACTGTCTTACTTTCGTTTTGTAACATAAACAAAAGCAGACGACAAAAGTGGAGAAATCAAGCAGCAGTAAGCGGCCGCGAAAACCGAACTTCTCGCTCTCAGGGCTTGAAATTTTAGTAGAAGAAGTAAGTAAAAACAGGGATGTATTAATGGGGAAGTTTACAGACAGTATTACAAACGAAAAAAAAAGAAGAGAATCTGGACATTGATAGCAACGAAGATCAACAACTCATCCCAGGCATGCAGGTCCATGGATGACGTAACGAAGAAGTGGCAAGATTGGTCAAGTAGCGTAAAGGGAAAGGCCAGTAAACATGAAAAAGAGAGAAACAGAACAGGCAGTGGACAAATGACGGAACCGGCACTGACACCACTAGAAGAGAAAGTCTTGGCCGTGCTTGGAGTGACAGCTGTAGAAGGGATAGCAACTGAAATGGCAGATACTTTTATTGAAAGGTCAGTAGAAAGGGATGTAGAGAGGGTTGAATCTACCGAATCACAAGATGTCAATGTTTCTGCTATTAGTACTGAAGACGCTCAAATAGAAATCGAACGAATTTGGGATAGATCAATAAATGCAGTGATAGAACGAAACAACGATGTGCCAATTGTGTCAAATTCGCCCTCCTCCATACCAAGCACTAGTCAGAGTACGCAACCAGTTTCATCATGTGGCAGCAAAAAGCGAAAACTAACACGTGATTTTACTGATGATGAGTCAAAGATATATGCATTGGAAAAGGAAAAGATTAATATTGAAAAACAAAGATTAGAAATAGAAAAGGAACGACTAAAGATAGAAAAAACAAGGCAACAATGTGAACAACAAATCCTAAATGTCTTACAACGATATCTTGGTGCAAACTATGACGAACAGCAGTTCCAAACAGATGATGAGGATGTTCCATTCACATTTACATGTCTTTAAGTAAGTGCAATAGGAATAAACGATAACTTGTATAAAACTTCCACAAAAAATGGAGAACAGAAATTGCCTAAAGAATTATCACTTGCCCTTTTGAATTTAGATCGTAACCGACACATACACATTGCATGTATATGGAAATAAAGCTGGCGTGTTTATGTGATATATGATAAAAAATACAATTAACATTTTGAGTCTGTTTTGATAAATAACAAATTTAATATTCAGAGTCATACATAGCAATCCATGACAAAATAAAACTTTACTCAATCTAATGACCTTACGTTGACCTTCATTCAATGTCATATACTAGTAAGTTAACTTTGTATAACTATTTATCAGAAACAAATTACGTTTTCATTATGCCTATATTCAGCCTCAAATGACCACTTAGAAAAAATGCCTTGTGAATAAAATGGTATTATATATACATGTATATATGTTCAAATGTTATGCATTTTTGTCATTTTAGGTCCAGAGAAAAATGTTCTCAATATGTTTATGGAGAAAATCTGATGGATCACTGGTTAAATAAGAAACATATGCAAGGAGAAAAAGATTTGGCAGTGTTCTTAGTAGATGCTGACAGCCCGTGCACTACACGAATGGTGACACCATTATCCAGTTTTTCATCACCTGGTTCAGTGAACTCAGTTTTTGGTAGCAGTCTTGTGTCGTTAGGTTCTCGGGAGATTCAAGTATCGCCCCATTGTACTTTATTGTTTGAAGAATTCCATCATAAAGTTATGTTTCTGTTATCTCAAGCAGCATTTGATCCAGAACAGATTTCTGATGACGTTTTGTTTTTGTAATATCTTCATTAGACTGATGACTGATTTGATCTACTTATGCACAAGTGCATAAAGAAATACAAGAAATACTCAACAATTGTAACCCTTCTAGTTAAGTTTATTTTGGACATTTATGTTCTGTTAACATTGTTTGCTCAGGAATCAATTAATAGACAATGTACCTTTTATGTAATGTATATTGTTCCAAGGACAATCACTTCTTTTTCATTTTTACAGTGTTATTTTTTTTATGAATGATTGAAACCAAACGGTTTGATTGTTATTAAAACGTTATGCAAATGTTTATTAAAACACGTTATGCAAAGAATTATAATTGGTTTAACTTTTCCTTAGTTCTTTTCGTGATATTCCAGAACATCATTAATTTTCACACAAAGATTACTCTGAATGTTCAAACACAGTTGCTATGACGTTTTCCCTAGCTGCAATTCCTGACGCTGAATCCGGTTGGCCCTGTACTTGGGTATCTTCATCTTGACTGGCTTCATCATCTCCATCATCATCATCGAGATCTTCACAGGGCAGTCGTTTTTGCATGCATATATTGTGCAATATTGCTGTCGACATGATAACTCTGATTGATCGTTCAGGGGACAATGTAAGACCTTTGAATATGCATCTAAACCTTATTTTCCATATCCCAAATGTTCTCTCAATGACACAGCGAGTGGTTCGATGTGCTTTGTTGTACCTCCTGTCAGCAGGTGAGACTGGGGTTAGTTTTGGGGTCATAAGCCATGGTCTGAGACCATAGCCACTATCTCCAAGAAGATAGCCATTACATATTTGACCTGTCTCAAAAGCATTACATAGTCCACAGTTATTCCAGATAAAATAATCATGGGTAGATTCGGGCCATTTAGCGACAACATTAAGGAATCTATAGTCAGCATCACAAATCCCTTGAATGTTTAGAGAATGAAATCCCTTTCTTCACACATACAGTTGTTCCTCATCTGATGGGGTGTGGATTGGAATCAAACTGCCGTCTACAGCCCCAAGAACATTGGGAAATCCACGAATGTTGAAGAAATTCTGCTTAACTATTACTTGTTCCCGATCGGACAAAGGGAATTTGATGTATGATCTTGCATGTCGTGAAAGGATCATCGATACATCTCGTATAGCACGAGATACAGCCATCTTGCTGACACCGTGCGCATCCCAAATTACGGACATGTAGCTCCCACTGGCGTAATATCGCAAAGCAATCATCGTTTGTAAAGAGACTGGGAGAGCCATGTTCCTCTTTGTGTACCTTGAGATATCATTTTGCAGTAATTCGCAAAGTTCAAATACAGACTGCCTATCTAGCCGATAATTCTTTATGATTGCCTGATCACTTAAAAAATCCAATGGATTTTGGCGATCTCTGAACAACCTCCGCGGTATACCACAGTTTTCCTCTCTGAGCATCAAAATCAGTGCCATGATTCCTTCTTGCTGGCAGGAATATGTACTAAGAGAGGTTTAGAGACGGTCATGTGCAGCCTTAGTCTAAGTGGACATTTTTAGCTTAAGTTCAGAATGTAGTTACGCCCTTAATCCTCTAAGAAAGGTGTAAGATTACATTACGGAGACCTTAGAGTTTACGAGCGCTTCTAGTTATCCCAACTATGGAAGGGAACGCAAAGAGAGAGATAAGTAGACGTGTACAGTTAATCTTAAAATGTACCGTTATAATTGTCTACGATAGCTTTCAGTTACGCCCTTAGTATTTAAGAGAGTGATAAGTTGGTCTTATGTCTTAAGAGAGCTTCTTGCTACTGGCCCCTGGTTTGTCACATGAACACAGCTCCCTAGTATTTAAGCTTCTGAACTCTGACCCCTATCTGAGAGAGTGTCCCCGGCTCGGCTGTAACCGGAACAAGGACATTAATCCTCATCAATCAACCCCTATCTGAGTATAATGATAATGGTTATAATTCCAACTTTTAACTTAACTCTAGAACACATGTCGTGCTATGTTATGACCACCGGTACAGTTAAAATATTCATTTATATTAAATTCAATTCGACTTTACTGGACCTTTTATAACTACAACTGTATTTTTATATATAAATGTATTTTACCTACACATATCGTCATGAAAACATCACCCATTGTCACAATGATCATCTCAAAACGTCGTGTTACGGTAACGCGACTTAAATACAAGGTTGATCTCAGGTTTTTGGTCACGATTTCTTTCTTTTACAGCCCTTCACACAGGAAATGTATTGCTTTGCCCAATGGACTATGGTTATGTAGGTATGGTTATTGAACACATATTCGGACATTATGTAAACATGTTCCAAGCGTGCAAAATAAGGTAAAGTCAACACAAATTATCATTCTAAATGCTGTACAAGACTCGTCGTTTCAAGAAAACAGGACAACGTAACTATTCGGACATCGTTAAATGACGGACTTAAATTGTCCAAACACTTAACTGTACATACTCATTCACCCCTCATTTCATTTCTCTGCATACACATTTCATACAGCGTTTTGCTGTATCTGTTTATATTCGAACTGTTGTATGATTGAACGCATGACAGGACACAAAACAAAGAGTTTAAATCAGTTTGTAATGATTTCTTATATTATTTTTTTTTTCAAATAGTTTCAAATCATGATATCAACCGTTTCGCAAATTATAACAGGATAATTAAGTCCACATGTATTGGTATTCCAATAAATATAATGTATATAGCTGGCAATCCAACTTTGTAAATTAAGCAAGTTCAATGATGAAGTTCTGATCACACTTGGTAATCCGTAGTGTACGTGTTGTCCATTTGCTGGATGGGAATCCAACTGCCGCCCGGGTCTCCGGCGTATAAAATGGAACTGACCATTGTCCAAATTGACACGTAGGAAAGTATATAATTAAGATGAATGACACAAAAAGACGTTATCACAGGTAAATAAAACTGGACATGCAAGTGAACTTTTCCTGACATAACAATAGATGATGTAAAACATTGATAAGTGGGAGTTCGAGTGTCATTCCTAATTATTGGTCATCACAAAGAATTAAACATAAGCTTGGGGACAAGATTAATTATGTTCCATACAATGCATTGAAACAGATATTGGTACAGGTAAACACAGATTGAATAGAATATAGGAATAAAGACAAAATATCGGAAAGTTCTCTATGATACACATACAAAATAACTTGGCTACGCGCATGGTATTATCACCAAAATGATTCAAACTGATATCATTTGGCTATATCTGTGCTGAAACACATTAGTTCGTTCATTTATTTCACCAGCAGTTTTATATAAGATATTTCTTGTTAAATATTGATATAAATTTGAAGATCCTACCTGAGCTGTTGATAGTATCAGACGTAAACATGTTATATATATATATATTCGCATAACACTTCATCTGACCCCAGACTGACCGTTTCCACGCCCAGACTTGGAAACAGACACCCACCATCGATTTCTCACCTCCACACCCACGTTACAGTGGCTGATAAATTAGAAACGGTTACATTACACGACTCATCCTGTCTCTCTCCGGACTAATTAGGTGGATATCAGAAATAGTATTGACGTGCCCGGTTATTAGTATCGACTTACATTGTAGCATTGTTACAAAAGTGGACATATAGGTATGGTAAATAACTCGGATAACATGCTGACAATGTTATCATGCGGTCATAAACCCTGCGATAATCAGGGTAGTTTCAATAGGGCGGCCATGTATATCATGTAGCATTATTCATTGTAAAGACGGCACAGTCGTCGAGTTTAGTTTGTACCGTCGCTTCCAATATGGCGTCAAAATATACGGATATTGGATAGAATATTACAATGTAATTGCCAAGATCATAACAAATGTGATTTCGCGAACAATATATAACACCCAACAGAACGAATGATATCCTCGTGTCTAGTTACCGCCTACTGTCTCTGTCCACACCAGACACTAGGTGTCAGTTCAACTGTTATACAAATATAAAGGTCAGTATCGTGGACAATTAGAAGATACATTTTGAACTGTTGATATGTATACAATATTGTGTCAGAATGGATTATCGTGAAAGGACAGCATCAATAAATCCCTATAAAACAGCTGCATGTTTTAACCTCTAATCACCAGTCTGTCGGACGGGACTTAAAATGGCGGATTTGTGGTCATTCGGTCACGAGGAGGCGTGATAACGCCGGTTCAGAGGTTAGGTATTAGGGAGTTTAGAGGGACTTCTGAGTTATAGATATAAACAGTTTAGTAGATTAGGGTCCACGCCCCTTTTATCCCCGGTCACAACAAGACATCCTGCTATGACGTGCCTAGTTAGGATAGGACAACTATTTCCGTAAGGCATCGACCTCAAAATTATAGCTATATTCTAGGTTAGATACAACAGCCGACTCCCTAATCTCCTCTCTATCTACGTTTCTCATCCGGGACTCCATACTCTATCCCTTCTCATTTTCCAAAATTTTCCAAAAAGTTCGAAAGGTCGTGATAGTGTACGTTAAAGGGACATTCCTTCTTTCGGACATCAGATACATGCACACTTTCTATTGATGAAATCTATGTCTGAACGATGATTATATGAGTGTCTGTGCCTACATGTAATGAAATTAACGCCGAAATGTACAAGAAAATGGCTTATCGTATGCAAATACCGTATGTCTTTGCGGTAATAAGTGATACTTCGGGTCGAATTAATAATTTTCAAGACTTAATACTCGAAGAACGTTGGTTTATCTTGAGAGTAAAACTGCCTCTTTAATGTAAAGATTATTACTTTAATACTTGGAAAAAATACAAATTTTTCCGATAGTTTAATTTTGACTACCTCAACTTCATTCAAACGAAGGAATGTCCCTTTAAACCCGTTGATAATGATAATTTTGTATATGTAATTATTGCTAGTGCAATCCCTACGGTCAGTCAAAAATACCAGACTGTATTGTCCATTTTATCTTAATATCTCCAAGATTGTTGAGAAGGCCGTGGTGGTGTTGAAGAGTTGGCTAGCTAATTAGATGATTTTAAATCGCGAATTCGAGGCCGAGACAAATAAAAGCACAAATGAAATAAACGTCTTCTTTCATATCTCATATACAGCAGCATCTTGCAGATAGCAACTGTGCCAACTGAATATAATTCAATCATTTTCGAGGCAGTCTTCCCCTTTGACAAGACACATTGAATAATTAAATTACATAAAAATACGTTTCCATATCCAAATGATGTGTTATGTTTCATTTTCTGCCAACAGGGGGCACTGTGACGTAGTCTTTCGATGGCACAACGTTTTCCCTTTGTGGCGATCATAACGTCAATCAAGCCACGACCTTTATGAATGTCACGCGTCATAAATATCAATATGTTTGAAAAAAGCCAAAATCGTTCGAGCCATTTGTGTCAAAATTAACTAAAACGACCGGAATGGCTTCCCGTATCTGAGGATACCCCCTATGATAAAGTTGTAACAAATTGTCACAAGGCAAACGCGCAATTATCTTTCTGTTCTCGCCGCAAACAAATGTCAAACGTTCAAACGATGCCGACGCTATATGTGTCTGAAGCGACAGACTACTTTAGCGCACTGCGCACATTTTAATAATTTTGCATGGCAACGACACTTAATGCCTAACGACCAGTGCAAAATCAACAGAAATATTCAAACTCGTGATTATAAAGAAAAAAAATATTCCAGAGAAAGCGGTCTTATGCAATTTCATGATCGCTAATTACTAATTACGAGATTTACTCAATAAACGTTTACGCTCTCTCCGAGTTGTTCCACGGCCTTCTTGCAAGGAAATACCATGTGACTAGACTGCTGATGCAGTGCTAGAACCGCCGGATTGACGCCTAGCTGCAAATGTCGTTTATAATTTAGTGTTCTCCCCCGACAGTCGTAATCCCTACTGTATTTTAAGATCAGCTGTTTCACCATACCGCCCGCTAGTAAGATAAGGAATGCCCCGTATATCGTTTTAATGGCTTGGACACTATACTAAAGATATAGTTTATAAATTATACATGGACAAAGGTATTGACCCCTATAACACGAGTAACCATAAAACAGGTGATGAAAGGTGCACTTTCACATCCTGTCCATACCGAACTACACAAGCCTGCGAGGTTTTGATGGAGAAAAATTCTTCTATTCCACGGTAACAATGAACTACAACAAAGATCCAAATGGACTTAGCATAGAATCCCAACTTTAAGATCCACATGACCATGTGCACAGTCCGTATCTGGTAAACGAAATATATTCTGCTATTCTAAGTAAACATATATATATGGACCTGAAGCTGTGGATTTGCGTCACTTTCCTATGCATGCATATATAAAAAATTAATGGTACTTTTTATTAAATTTGTGAAATTTGTCTACTTTCTTATCGGCGTCTTATTTAAGCTACATCTGTGAAACACGACCAGCAATGTATCTTGATAGCATACATCTGTAATGTTAAACACGATCATTAGACCGGAAATACATGGTCTTTGCGCAAGCCATTCGTAACTACTCGGCCGATTCCGTTCCATCTAATGGCCGAGGTGTTCCGAGTGTACGCAAGTTGGTCTTTTGGACAGGTTCGAATACAATTTGTATGCACATGTAAAAGTGATGGTTACTAATGACCATTCATACCCATGTTTACGCATGTATGGTGTAGTCACTTCTTTATATGTATAGGGAAGTAGTCAATTTCATCACGCATGTGATAACACAGGAACTTGCCACAAACGGGCGTCCTTAGGCGAAATATTTTTGACACGGAACATCGTTCTTGGGGTGAAAAAATGACACAAACATGAAGAACATCAACTCGCAGCAGTGTTTCCGAAAGAAAAAAAATCACACGACATTTAGCGGGGGTGAGGAGAATAAAGATGGTCGCCAACGCATGGTCATGTCTGTTTTCATAATATTCGTTTATGAAATAAAGATGGACTAGCCTTGACAAAGACTTCTCATGCTTGTATTAACATCTACAGGTCCGTCAATATCTATGCCTGAAATGTTGCATTAAAACAGGTGATGTTTTTAGTTCTGTCCTCTTGTTCTCGGCAATATTCTCTTCGTTTGGGCGACGATTCTTATACTACTCTAGGGTCAACTTACCGATCGCGCTCAAGGACACCTGACCTGACGTCACACGGTCATTAAGTAGGGCACGGATGGCTTGACATTTCCTAAAACCCTTACAAGCTGAATTGTTTAGCTATCCAGTTTTTAAAAAGTCGCTCTGCGTAAAAAGCTTGTCACTCAGCGATGCAATAGGAGAGCGGTACACTGCAGATCTATCGGGATTCAGTACTTACATGTAGCTTCGTTTCGTTTTGATAGAGACGACCCGTGCATGCCGAGACAGCATGGCTACAAAGACAACTAAACTCGTGGAGTATCATAAGGGAAATAGGATGGAAAAAACAGTCTAGGTTAATTCGATATCAAACATGAAAGAAATGAACATAAAGGAAAAAAGAGTCAGAAAACGATCAATTATTGGAGAGACTGAATTTGATCACGTTATTCGCGCTGTGTCGAGTGTCAGAAGTAGGATGTTGTCCTACGCCATCAGGTAGGCTGCAGTAATGGCGCGATACGTGCGATGTCGTAACGGTCGAAATTTAATTCTCTTGGATACCGTTCATTCATTCACATTGATGTGATTTCATTTAAATACCCCCAAATAACCTTAAATTCTAGTTGCACACATGTATTACTGGTAATCGAAGGTGGTCAGTCACGCTCTCCTTACATTAAAATGACCACTGGACTGGACGCTTGACCGGGGACAGGTTACTCATCGCGAGATTCGTCACGGAACTGAGAACGAGGCTACAACAACGTACGCTACACATAAACTACACATATGGCCGATTGTTTACATATCGAGTATACGTAAACTTTCCTAATAATGCTTTCATGTGAACATATTAGCAAAATATTCTCGTAAAAACTCATAAATGTAAACAAACATACAACTAAATACTTAATTTTGAAATATGGCAATATGCATACAATAAAACATCGATAAAATTCAGATAAGTGAAGTCGGAATCGAGTCTATTCCTTTTTCTACCTTTGCTAAGTTCAAACTAACAAATTCTTTAGCAAAGGATATCCTAGGGTTTTGCCGATCCCAGTCCCTTTTACGTTTATTTTTGGCAGAATCTGTCTGCGTTTTGGTAGACACACGCTTTCGGCGTTCCGCCATTTCGTGTTGAATGATAACCCGCCCGTTGCATCGTGATACTAATTTGCATAGAAATTTGGTCTGTCGGACCTAGTTATTATTTTTGGGAATTTCACGTATACTTTCATAAATACACATTTCCTTCCAGTTTTTGATTCGCGATAATTTGTTAGGTACATGTATATATCAAGTCTGAAAACTGTAAAGAGGACAAACTGTTAACATATTATATATATATATTTCTTTGGGAGTATGGGGCTTTAAACTATTAGATTTAAAGATACATGTGTAACTTTTTTATTAAAAGGACGACCTGGTTAATATAGTATATCTCTATAACATTAAGGTACAGTTGTATATTATTTTTTGTACTATGCGTATAATTTATTGCTTAAAGACATCTATATAACTATTGCGATCTCTTGCGGTAAATGCGCGATAAATATTGAGGGTTGAATTGCCATACACGCACGTCACGTACTCCAATATATTGAGGGTTTTTGTTTTTTTGTTGGTTTTTTTTGTTATTTCCTGCAAACTTGAATTACTGCACACACATTGTGAATGGTGCATTTTTTCATTAGCATATGGGTTTTATCATACGGTACATATTGAGGTTTAACTCCGCCTACATTGGATGAAATGCCCTACAATTATCGTATAGTGGAAGGCCCGAGTGGTTTTCCAATGTATGTCTCCCTTGACACCGCCTCATTTTTTGGCCTTTAGTTGAGCGTTCGCCCGATGACGATGACTTTTGGTTCTGTCCCCTGACAACGACATACATTTTGGGACGTCAATGGTTCGCCCGTTGTCAGTATGTTATAAGCGGATGGGGCGTTCTGCTGTCTTCGACAGTATCGTCAGTGTGGTAGTACCATTCAGCATTAGTTCCGCGCTATCACAAGAAGACAAACATTACATACCTCAGCCTCACGCATCTCGCAGAGCGGGAAGGCCGTCCTGATAGGACATTAAACAATAATAATAATTTAAAAAAAACCATTGTTGAAGAAACAGCCTTTAAAAAATAAGACATTTCGGCCAATGAAAATTCTACGCTTTGTTGTAAAAAACAGACAAGACCTTTCAATATTAATTGAGTGTTATATACCGTAGATACAGAGTGAATTAAACTGTACCATATACTTGTAGCTTCATGTATTTCGTATGCCTAAGATGCGATTGAGCAAACTCAAATTTGGTCGTAAGAAATGTCAAAATTTATTTGGAAGGCGAAGTGCCATAATTCAAGAATTTCATGATTTTGAATATTGCATTTAAAAAAGATGACACCCTCTCCAAACCTTTCCTCACCTCTATTGAATATTAAGAAAAATCTCCTTAGTTAATTTGATACAAGGTAATACGTACACTAGATTATCTCCCCTGATTTGAAACTTTGGATCAAAGCAACAAGACAACAAAACTCGGAATTTCAATTTTGGATTCTAACTTATCCAAGAGACCAATTCAATATGACACAGCTCAATTCCTTAATGAGATTTACCTCCAAAAGACTGACATTCTAAAGCTGAATTTTATTTATAAATTTGATATTCTAGAGATAGGGGCCAGTCAATATTGTTATCCAGTAGCTCCACATCTAATCACAATGTAAACATAAACAATGCCTCCAAATGTAAACATTAAACGCCTCGCGGTAATAAATCTCTGATGGCCACCTGTGCAGGCGTCCCTCGTTGTCATGTCTACCTATCAAAATGTCATATTTTGCTACTATTTATTTTGATATTTAGGCCAGTCTACGCGTGATATATTCTCCTGGACATCTTAATGTGATGGTCACCAAACAGACAGATGTAAAATGTCGAATGAAAGAAATATAATGACCAACATGTCACAATTAAAAATGGCGTAGGGGCCAAAAAGTCCCTCGTTGAACTGCCGCGAGAAAAGTCACGAGATCTCACAGGTAGAGTAGCCCACACACTGTCCACCAACCTGCGTCTACAAAATCCAGGTGTCTTGATCTGTATCGACAGAGGAACCCTCGATTATTTATAATGACAACACGGGGGCTTTAAAGGTCCTTGTAACACTTAACAATTCAAAATTCTAAAATGTTTTAGAATTTTAGATTTTTGACCAAAAACCTAAAATATCAAATTTCAAAACAAAAATGAGTTTTCAGTTGTTGTTTTTTTTAGATTTTTGACCAAGATTCTAAATTTTCAACTTTCAAAATTGTTTTGAGTTTTTAGATTTTTAAATATCCAAAATCATTTCACGATTTTGAGTTTTTGGATTTTTATACCTTTGCCGTTCAAAGTTCCAAAATATCAAAAGCATCAGTCACAATACATCAACATCAGTCACAATATACATCAACATCAGTCACAATATACATCAACATCAGTCACAATATACAACAACATCAGTCACAATATACAACAACATCAGTCACAATATACAACAACATCAGTCACAATATACAACAACATCAGTCACAATATACAACAACAGTCACAATATACACAATCAGTCACAATATACAACATCAGTCACAACATACAACATCAGTCACAATATACAACATCATCAGTTACAATATACACCATCAGTCACAATATACAACATTAGTCACAATATACACAATCAGTCACAATATACAACATCAGTCACAACATACAACATCAGTCACAATATACAACAGTATCAGTCACAATATACAACATCAGTCACAATATACAACATCAGTCACAATATACAACAACAGTCACAATATACAACATCAGTTACAATATACAACAGCAGTCACAATATACATCATCAGTCACAATATACAACATCAGCCACAATATACAACATCAGTCACAATATACAACATCAGCCACAATATACAACATCAGTCACAATATACAACATCAGTCACAACATACAACATCAGTCACAATATACAACATCAGTCACAATATACAACATCAGTCACAATATACAATATCAGTCACAATATACAACATCAGTCACAATATACAACATCAGTCATAATATACTGTAACAAACACAGTAATATTATCATTTGTAATATGTATGAGATATTCTCGTACAACTGGTCCGCTTCAGCGAAACTTCGCGTTTCATTTATCTAAATAGCGTGTTTGTTCTTGGTTAAATGGAAGATATCGCGAAATGGAACATTTTAATCAAGTAGATTTCAATCATTTTGTATTTTTTTTAACGTGAAACCTATTAATGTTTTACGTTTTCAGTGTATTAATTAAGATATTCTGAATTGCTATTCGATGAGAAATAGAGAAAAAAATACCTAAGTTAAGTTGGAGTTGCACGAAATAATGCTAGAACATAAATTGAAAATGCAGAGAAATTCCGAGCTTAATGAATTTCCCGGCTACCGCAAAGGCCCTCCCTATTTGACGTCACAGTCACGACAACGTTTGCACCGAAAGGATTAAACTCGGTAAACTTTATAGTGAGTGGCATTTTGATTCGCTAGGTTTTGAAAAAAAAAAAAGTAATTTCCCTCTATTAATTTCGACTACTGTAAACTGAAACTTTACAAACTTCATAACTATGTAGTTGGGCTTTACCGAGCGGCAGCTTAATTCGACTACTACATTGACAGATTTAATGACCTTAGTTTTGTTTTCAAGTAATCCAATCTTGTCGTGGGATCCTTTCGGTTTAAAACGATCTCTAATAGACCTGTAATGATTTATTACCAAGCGATTCAGTCCTGCTTCCTGAAACAGCATTTTGATTGGACAATTCTTGTTATACATATTTTGTATTTCCAGAATTTGTATCGCTTTGACATACGACGAGTGTTTGATATCCCACACGTGGTACTCGAGTTTGCTATCTTTTGACCGTAGGTGTCCCGCTTTCTGTTTTTTATCGACATGTTCAAGATTTGTTAGTTTTTTTCATCACAACATAAAGCTCTTAGTTCTTAGTGTTACTTTGGTTTGACAAAATTTTAAAGCGTTATTACTCTTTTTTATTGATATTTTTTCGTCATCTGAATTTTGTCCGGATATCTCCCCTATAAATTTTCAGTTGATTTCGATAAAAAAAATTGTAAGCTGTATGAAAGTGACATGTAGATTCATTGTCTTTTTTCGTAGAGTTATTGTCCTATGACATGTGTAACAGTTGCGGGAGTTTGGTTTGATGATCTTTGAAAGAGTTATTGCCCTTTTTTGGCTATTGTAATTTCAATTATTGTAAATTTGTCTTGTTCTCAGCCAATTTTTAGCATATCTCATTGACACAAGGTTGACTTAATAACATCATATCAGATGATAAATTACCACAATTATCATACTTTTAGAATAAAAACCAAAGTAAAAATTCTGACCCCACCACTCTTCCTTTTTCGGCATAGCCGTCTAATTTTCTTTTGGTCCCGGATATGACGCGAAAGGTGGCGTTACTGGTCAAGATGAAGAATGTGATTGGTCAATGTAGCGGTAAATGCAAAATGCATATATGTAGTTAAAGACGAAACAAAGTTAAGATTGAATGCAAGCTGAATAAGTGGATGTATCTATTAAAATGACACATTATCAAAAATTATATTCCTGATTCAAATGCACCTTATTATCACCAAAAAATGATTCAAACTGATATAATGTTGTTATCCGTGCTGAAACGCATTTATTAATTAGTTCATTAATTTATTTTACCAGCAGTTTTACATTATAACCACCAGCATTAAAACTATGCCGTTTATCTTTTTTAAAGATATTTCTTGTTTGTTTTGTTGTTATTTTTTTAATCAATGAGGTAATATACTTCGTGTATTTTTTGAAAATATCAGGTAAAATCAGGTTGAAAATTATACGTACGAACAAATTTTATATATTTCTAATATATGAATCTTATCTGAAAAAACACACACACCTTTATCCACGAATATTATCGGTAATGCTTCCTCAACAGTTGAGACATCACATGTCCTCAAATGTCCCACTTCCAATACTCAAAAAAATTGTAATTAACTGTCCGTGGTGATGGACTGTTTTTCAACCAATGGCGCCAAAGATATTATGTGTCGAAAACTTTTGCATACACATGTACATGTAGCTTAAGCCATAGATATTCTTGTGTTTCTTTAAGACATTTGTCAGAAGTCATGTCATGACAAGCAGTTCAATGCTTATAAATGGTTCAAAACCATCACTTCTTACCCATATACCGTAATGTAAGTCTGGACAACAGTCTCATCGTGCCTAGAGCTATTTCGGGCATGTATCGGGGCACGTGCAACAATTTTTTCCCTTCTGTATCGAAATATATACTGTATATAGCTCAGTTATGTACAAAATACGTTACAGATATTTTCTGCCTTTTTTGCAAGAATTTATCAGTTAAAACAGCTAGCTATTGACAACAACACTGCTCCCCACACGACACAACACACAACCACAAACCCCTTCGTTTATGGGGATGGATGAGTTCGGCTCGTAATGTTATTCGGCACGATATCGATATGAAATAGTAGAAATTCGAGACATTTTACACTGCTGAAACCAAGCTGAAAACCCCAGCAGACGAGACCCGAACCACGTGACCTAGCGATGTGTGTCACAAAGTGAACGTTGTCGATAGCCGGGTTGTAAAGGCCTAAGCTACTCGGTGTTCTGTGTCTCTGCTACAAGTTTAATTTCTCCTTCTAAGGATTTCGCAGAAAAGTAGTCGAAGACAGCACCCGACCAGGATTTCTCGTTTTTACATAGATTTTTGATCGGCGTTGCCATATCCATTCTAGTGGTGAGTTGAATTTTATTTTTCAATATTTCTCGTGTAAAATTGCGTTATTGATAATTTCCCTGTGTACTGAAGCACACGTTCAAAGCATGCGCTCGTCCGTGTGTGTGCGGCGAACTCGCACAAAGACGGAAATGATACTAAAGCGAACAGGAATATCGACTGCTTATCGGAAAACAAATCTCAAACAATTAATAAAAATAAACTTTTCATAAAGAGTACTGCTTTTAAAAATCGACATGGTAAGTATTCGATATATATTTGCGAACAGTTTAGTTTTAGGTACAGTATTTAGCAGATAAATACCGAAATCAACAAAGAAATGATATTGACTTACAACTTTTCAAATAGTATGCAGCAGACGTAACTTGTTACATGTTTGTTGGTAGACAACATTAATAAATCTCTTTAAAGATGCCACACAGGTTGAAGAAAAGGTCCATTATGTATCCGTTCCCTGGATCACATCCCGGTATGAACGTGGGGGACCATTTTAATGAATGGCTTACATTACCGTACGGAGTAATGTGTTACGACTGCACCTTATACCCAGACACCCCATTTCTGTATACAGCATGTATCATATAGTTAGGATGGTGTGTGTGATAGTATAGTTAGGGTGGTGTGTGAGATGGTATAGTTAGGGTGGTGTGTGTGATGGTATAGTTAGGATGGTGTGTGTGATGGTATAGTTAGGGTGGTGTGTGTGATGGGATAGTTAGGGTGGGTGTGTGCTGGTGCTGATGGTCTAGTTCGGGTGGTGGTGTGTGATGGTATAGTTAGGGGTGTGTGTGATGGTATAGTTAGGGTGGTGTGTGTGATGGTATAGTTAGGGTGGTGTGTGTGATGGTATAGTTAGGGTGGTGTGTGTGATGGTATAGTTAGGGTGGTGTGTGAGATGGTATAGTTAGGGTGGTGTGTGTGAGATGGTATAGTTAGGGTGGTGTGTGTGTCATATAGTTAGGGTGGTGTGGTATAGTTAGGGTGGTGTGTGTGTGATGGTATAGTTAGGGTGGTGTGTGAGATGGTATAGTTAGGGTGGTGTGTGAGATGGTATAGTTAGGGTGGTGTGTGATGGTATAGTTAGGGTGGTGTGTGTGATGGTATAGTTAGGGTGGTGTGTGAGATGGTATAGTTAGGGTGGTGTGTGTGTGGTTGGTATAGTTAGGGTGGTGTGTGTGATAGTATAGTGGGTGGTGTGTGTGTGAGATAGTTAGGGGGTGGTGTGATGGTATAGTTGGTGGGGTGTGGATGGTATAGTTAGGGTGGTGTGTGAGATGGTATAGTTAGGGTGGTGTGTGAGATGGTATAGTTAGGGTGGTGTGTGAGATGGTATAGTTAGGGTGGTGTGTGTCATATAGTTAGGGTGGTGTGTGTGATATAGTTAGGGTGGTGTGTGTGATATAGTTAGGGTGGTGTGTGTGATGGTATAGTTAGGGTGGTGTGTGTGTCATATAGTTAGGGTGGTGTGTGTCATATAGTTAGGGTGGTGTGTGTGATATAGTTAGGGTGGTGTGTGTGATGGTATAGTTAGGGTGGTGTGTGTGTCATATAGTTAGGGTGGTGTGTGTGTCATATAGTTGGATGGTGTGTGTCATATAGTTAGGGTGGTGTGTGTGTGATATAGTTAGGGTGGTGTGTGTGATGGTATAGGTTAGGGTGTGTGTGTTAATATAGTTAGGATGGTGTGTGGTCATATAGGTTAGGGTGGTGTGGTGTGTATTAGGTTAGGAGTGGGAGTTGGTGGATGGTTATAGGTTGGGTGGTGTGTGTGATGGGTAGTTAGGGTGGTGTGTGTGTCTATAGTTAGGGTGGTGTGTGTGTCATATAGTTAGGGTGGTGTGTGGTGTGTGCAGTTAGGTGGAGTGGTGTGTAGATGGTATAGTTAGGGTGGTGTGTGGAGATGGTTAGGGTAGGGTGGTGTGTGGGTGTAATATAGTTAGGGTGGGTGTGGTGTGTGGTATAGTGTGGTGTGTGTGATGGGTTATAGTTAGGGTGGGTGGTGTGGATGGTATAGTTAGGTGGGTGGTGTGTAGTTGTGTGATGTGTGTAATAGTTGAGGTGGGTGTGGTGTGTGGTATAGTTAGGGTGGTGTGTGTGATGGTATAGTTAGGGTGGTGTGTGTGGTGGTATAGTTAGGGTGGTGTGTGTGTGATGGTATAGTTAGGGTGGTGTGTGTGTCATATAGTTGGATGGAGTGTGTGATGGTATAGTTAGGGTGGGTGTGTGAGCGTATAAGTTGAGGGTGGTGGGTGTGATGGCGGTGGTGTGTATAGTTGGATGGTGTATGTGGGGGTTTTGGGTTGTGTGTGAGATGTATAGTAGGGTGGTGTGTGTGTGTTAATAGTAGGTGGATGGAGAGGTAGTTGGGTGAGTGGTGATAGTTGAGGGGTGGTGTGTTGAGGTGGTAGTAGTTGAGGGTTGGTAGTAGGGTGGTGTGTGAGATGGTATTAGTAGGTGGCGGGATGGTATAGTTAGGGTGGTTGTGTGAGATGGTATAGTTAGGGTGGTGTTGTGAGATTGGTATAGTCTACGGGGGTCTGATGTGTGAGATGGTTATTATAGTTAGGGTGGTTGTGTTGTGATGGTATAGTGTAGGGTGGTGTTGTGAGATGGGTATAGTTAGGGTTGTTGTGATGTTGATAGTATTAGTTAGGGTGGTTTTTCCTGGTGTGAGATGGTATAGTTAGGGTGGTGTGTGTGATGGTATAGTTAGGGTGGTGTGTGTGTGATGGTATAGTTAGGGTGGTGTGTGTGATGGTATAGTTAGGGTGGTGTGTGTGAGATGGTATAGTTAGGGTGGTGTGTGAGATGGTATAGTTAGGGTGGTGTGTGTGTCATATAGTTAGGGTTGTGTGTGTGATGGTATAGTTAGGGTGGTGTGTGTGATGGTATAGTTAGGGTGGTGTGTGAGATGGTATAGTTAGGGTGGTGTGTGAGATGGTATAGTTAGGGTGGTGTGTGTACGTGATGCTTCAGTTAAGATATGTTGTATAGTTATGATGGTGTGTGATGCTTTTAAACTGTTAAAGATATCTTAAAGGTAGTTGCTGTATATCTGTATCACCTCCAGATAATGTGCAGTGATCTGTCATTGGGTCATTACAACCCAATAAAAGTACCTTGTGTTTTGTTCTTTTGATACTTTCCTGTTGATGTTGTCCTAATACAACCTTGTCTGGGACATAACTTTTGAACAGTTACTTTGATGATATTTTAAACATACATACATCGCCTACAGGTGATACACAGTGTACTATAATCAGGTCATTGCAACCTTCATCTTCAAGTCAAAGGTCAATTGAGTACAAATATATTATATTCAATGCTATACTTGACCATAAGATTTCAACAGATACTATGCTGTTGGGTCAAACTAGTTGCAAGTCTGTTCTCCCTGTCGGTCAGTCTGGTCAGTATTATAACTTATACAGACAATCCCCCACGGACACTGGTCAGTGTAAAGTACCAGGGCAGTACATCCTTCATTAATCAGCTGTCTGTAATCTATAAGAAGGAAGAGGAAATTATAACCACTGACAAAAGCTGAGTAAATATACACCAGATTATAGGGGATACAGACTGAACTTTTCACACCGGTGTTTCTCCTTTCTACGATCTGTACACTCCTACTGTTGTATAACCTGTAATATATATAATTATCATTCCATATTTCTCTCCTCAAACACTACCCATCCCAAACTCCCTAACACCACCCATAACAACAGTAAAAATTATCTTGTGAAAGGTTAATCTATTAACCGGGAATTTTGAGCTTTGTATTAGTTATATCAGTTTGTGAGGAGAATATCCTTGTTAAAAAAAAACAGTATGAGGAAATACTGCATGTCTTTGTCATAAAATAAACTTATCTTTTTCTGTAGCGGAATAAAATAAACTATCTTTTACTCTGGCAGAATTACTTAGATCAATATTTGTGACAGATATTGTATTTATGTTAACAGATATGATTGTGTATCTAGGATGTGATAATTTGTAATCTCTGATGGATGACTATTTGTTCACAGGAATGACCTTGAGCCCATCAAGGTCACCAGGGTTAAGCATATCTTTGAAACAGAGGATCAGCCCCATAATATGTTTTGCTCAGCTAGTTGCATGCTAAAGTGCAAAGAGCCATATTCGACATAATAAGTGTAGAAATATTTTAATGTGCACATTTTGGATATGAAAGTTGGATGGGAAAAATAACATTTTTTTTCATTTACATACCTTTTTGTACTGTAGCAAAAATAATCCAGAGACTTTGGTTAAAAGACTGAAGCTTAAATTGGCAGATCAGGTAAGGATATTTTTAATTTGTTTTGGTTAGCACCCATCTTCTTTTCCTGAAGAAAGTGAAGGTGCACCTATAGGGGCAGGCTCACTTATTAGATTGAATATAGTATTAAAATTTTTTTGAGTGACAATGACCCTTGGCCAAATATCAAAGTCACTTAGATGAAAAGTGTTAAGAAAAATAACCACTTGTCTTCTTTCTGACTTTTAGGTTAAGTTATAAATAACAATGCATCTACAGGCCCATTTGGCATGTTGGTTTTCTGGAGACTTTTGAAAATGATTTATGCATTTGGTTAAATTTAACACAATTGTAGGTAAATCTATACAACTATCTATGATTTGCATTACAAATGCTAAATGTAGTGGGAGATTAAAACAATTTCACTTCAGTTTGATAAATTTATAGAATGAATTAGTTTTTCTGAATTGGATATATCAATATTCCTGGCACTCATGTCATTATCGATTGATTTAGAAAAATAATTATCTTGGACACTGAAATCAAATTGTCAATGACTCCACTGCATCAGCTGTTAAGTTACCTGATCAGAATAAAACCTGTATACATAGAAAAGAGAATTCTGTATATAAAGTTATTTTGACATACCCAAATTTAGTGCATTAAAATGTTTTGATACCTTAAGCTCAAAGTGTAGAGGAACCTCAAATTTAGTGCATTAAAATGTTTTGATACCTAAGCTCAAAGCTCAATGTACATGCATGTATGTAGAAATTCTCTAAGATACAAAGCAATTATATAAAGAGACAATTTTAGTCAGATTGATAGAAAGTGTGATAGATGCAGTCATTTTGTAATGAAATGATTCCATTGTGAAATTGAAGTCCCTGTTAGAATACATACATCTACAGTATTTAAACTCTAATGTTTGTTCTTCACACCAGGACCTGATGTATCATTGGTAAATTAGAGAGATAAGTCAATAACCCTTATTTATCTACAATGTAAATACCATCATGTGTTTATCACATGAGTAAATTGTACTTGAATTAGGAACCTTTGCTATCTGTGGAATTTCCTACATCTGGTTTTCCAATGCTATATTCCTTCATTGTGTAAAGTTTTTTAGCCCTGATGTCATGATGAGGTTTCTGTGTTTGATGGTCAGTGTATTAAACACTGACTGGACATTCCATTAAGTTTTATGTACAACATTGACAACATTGACTGTGATTGATGTATGGACAATGTTGTACATGATCCTTGTGGATTGTGCACAGGGACTTGGCGTGAAATCCCATCCAATTTGGTTCAAATATGTATATATCACATTATAAAATATATATAATGTACTGTGGGCTGGGATTTTGTTCTTAGTCCCTGTGGGATTGTGCATCTACTAAAACCTATAAATTAATATTTATCTAAAAATAATTCTGCATGATTTTATTTATGACAAGGCTACAGAATTGGGTATATGTGGTATACCTATCTATGTATATATATCTCTGTTTATATGTATATCCCTGACTTTCCCGTTTTTTTACTGACGTTTTTTACTGACGAGTAAAACGAGAGTGGGATGGGATGAATCATACTTTGGAATTACTGTTTAGGTAATAACCTAGTTTACATTCACTCCTGGCCAAGTTTATAGACATTTATAGGCGGTCTTCAGTTTCAGCCCCACAATTTGTGTTTTGTGTTCAAAACGAGGGTGTTTGTTATAAGCCATTACGTAAGAGATGGTGTCAATGTTTCCATGACAACATGACAATATAATCTGAAGGATAAGGTAAAAGGTGGTAAAGAGATATTGATTTAGTTAGAATTTTATTTCATGTATTAATCATTTTTCATCTGATGCGGCAGGATTTGATTTGGAACTTTTAACTTGTCAAAGGATTGTTTAAAAGACACACATGATTAGCTCATTTGAATATTAATTCTTTGATGGATAGAATTTCTGCCATATGTTAAATATCAAAGTGCACATTATACAGCTGTTTGTCCTAATAGGAATTATCATAAATGATGACCTATGAAAGGATCAATGTAGCCACTATAATTACCTGTGAAAGGATCAATATAGCCACTATAATTACCTGTGATAGGACCAAGGTAACCACTATAATGACCTGTTATAGGACCAATGTAACCACTATAATGACCTGTGAAAGGACCAAGGTAACCACTATAATGACCTGTGAAAGGACCAAGGTAACCACTATAATTACCTGTGATAGGACCAAGGTAACCACTATAATTACCTGTGAAAGGACCAAGGTAACCACTATAATTACCTGTGAAAGGATCAATATAGCCACTATAATTACCTGTGATAGGACCAAGGTAACCACTATAATTACCTGTGAAAGGACCAATGTAGCCACTATAATTACCTGTGAAAGGATCAATATAGCCACTATAATTACCTGTGATAGGACCAAGGTAACCACTATAATGACCTGTGAAAGGACCAAGGTAACCATTATAATTACCTGTGATAGGACCAAGGTAACCACTATAATTACCTGTGAAAGGACATGACCAAGGTAATCACTATAGTTACCCAAGAGAGGACCTGGGTAATCACTATAGTTACCCAATAGAGGACCTGGGTAATCACTATAACTACCCAAGAGAGGACCTTGGTAACCACTATAATTACCCAAGAGAGGACCTGGGTAACCACTATAATTACCTGTTATATGACCAAGGTAACCACTATAATGACCTGTTATATGACCAAGGTAACCACTATAATGACCTGTGAAAGGACCAAGGTAACCACTATAATGACCTGTGAAAGGACCAAGGTAACCACTATAATTACCTGTGATAGGACCAAGGTAACCACTATAATTACCTGTGAAAGGACCAAGGTAACCACTATAATTACCTGTGAAAGGATCAATATAGCCACTATAATTACCTGTGATAGGACCAAGGTAACCACTATAATTACCTGTGAAAGGACCAATGTAGCCACTATAATTACCTGTGAAAGGATCAATATAGCCACTATAATTACCTGTGATAGGACCAAGGTAACCACTATAATGACCTGTGAAAGGACCAAGGTAACCATTATAATTACCTGTGATAGGACCAAGGTAACCACTATAATTACCTGTGAAAGGACCAAGGTAACCATTATAATTACCTGTGATAGGACCAAGGTAACCACTATAATGACCTGTGATAGAACCAAGGCTAACACTATAATTACTGGTGATATGATATCAATACCCAAAGAGAGGGTAATCACTATAATTACGCAAGACATGACCAAGGTAATCACTATAGTTACCCAAGAGAGGACCTGGGTAATCACTATAGTTACCCAATAGAGGACCTGGGTAATCACTATAACTACCCAAGAGAGGACCTTGGTAACCACTATAATTACCCAAGAGAGGACCTTGGTAACCACTATAACTACCCAAGAGAGGACCTGGGTAATCACTATAGTTACCCAATAGAGGACCTGGGTAATCACTATAATTACCCAAGAGAGGACCTTGGTAACCACTATAATTACCCAAGAGAGGACCTGGGTAACCACTATAATTACCTGTTATATGACCAAGGTAACCACTATAATGACCTGTGAAAGGACCAAGGTAACCACTATAATGACCTTTGATAGGACCAATGTAACCACTATAATTACTGGTGATAGGACCAAGGTAACCACTATAATTACCTGTGATAGGACCAATGTAACCACTATAATGACCTGTGAAAGGACCATGGTAACCACTATAACTACCCAAGACATGACCTTGGTAACCACTGTAGTTACCCAAGAGAGGACCAGTGTAACCACTATAATGAACCAAGAGCGGACCAGGGTTACCACTATAATTACCCAAGAGCGGACCAGGGTAACCACTCTAACTACCCAAGAGAGGACCTGGGTAATCACTATAACTACCCAAGAGAGGACCTGGGTAACCACTATAATTACCCAAGAGAGGACCTGGGTAACCACTATAATTACCCAAGAGAGGACCTGGGTAACCACTCTAACTACCCAAGAGAGGACCTGGGTAATCACTATAACTACCCAAGAGAGGACCTGGGTAACCACTATAATTATACCCGAGAGAGGACCAGGGTAACCACTTTAACTACCCAAGAGAGGACCAGGGTAACCACTATAACTACCCAAGAGAGGACCTGGGTAACCACTCTAACTACCCAAGAGAGGACCTGGGTAATCACTATAACTACCCAAGAGAGGACCTGGGTAACCACTATAATTACCCAAGAGAGGACCTGGGTAACCACTATAATTACCCAAGAGAGGACCTGGGTAACCACTCTAACTACCCAAGAGAGGACCAGGGTAACCACTATAACTACCCAAGAGAGGACCTTGGTAACCACTATAATTACGCAAGACATGACCTGGGTAACCACTATAACTACCCAAGAGAGGACCTGGGTAACCACTATAACTACCCAAGAGAGGACCTGGGTAACCACTATAACTACCCAAGAGAGGACTTTGGTAACCTCAATAGTTACCAAAGAGAGAACCTTGGTATAACCACTATAATTATACCCGAGAGAGGACCTGGGTAACCACTATAACTACCCAAGAGAGGACCTGGGTAACCACTATAACTACCCAAGAGAGGACTTTGGTAACCTCAATAGTTACCAAAGAGAGGACCTTGGTATAACCACTATAATTATACCCAAGAGAGGACCTGGGTAACCAAGATGTAGGGAATCATTTAATGGTTGGTTTAAGATATACACCAATAAGACATTAATGTACCATAAATATGGTGCTGCCATGGAAATTGATCAGAAGACGTTGCAGCAAGGTCTAATCACTCCAACATTAATTGCCCTTTCTCTGCATATTTATACTCCCGGATAAAACTCAATGTGCCGCAGGGAATGGCTACATCCATTTTAAATCCATGTTAACGCATTTAATTTCCATCGTGCTCAATCTCCAGTCAGGCAGATCATTGTCTGGAAAACAAACTATCACATTGCACATGAGAAATCACGGCAGAGCATCTGGACGTCACCTGTATCCTTTTAGTGCACATGTGCACTTTTCTTTCTGCTTGCTGCACATGTGCACTTTTGTTTGGTTGTCTTTGTTGACTTCAGCTCAGTTATGCACACAGGATGCCTACATTCAAACAGACTGAGGTTAAAAAGAAGAAAGCACTTATATACAACATCTGTTTTTAAAACACTAGTTATGCTAATGTATTCAATATTCAATAGTCATGGTGACTTCAGGATAATTTAATGGGTAGTGTAATGTTAGCAGGATTTCATTGCCCTCTGATGGATTATATTGTCCACAGTCCAAATGTACTTTGTAACTAATTCAGTTGTCCATTTCATTACCATTACCCAAGACAGCACATGGATAGCCTCTTAGTTCCCAAACCAACTCTTCTTTATGGGGAAAACACTCCAGATCCTTGATGTCTAGGTTCAGCATTACGATGGTTATTCTGTAAATAAAATGGGGCCTCCTTAAGAATAATTGGAGTAATAGCCGTAATGGCTATAGGTCAATCAATGAGCACATGCACTTGTCAGTGTAAACAGGATTTGTATGATTCATCCCCACACCCTCCACACCGATAACCCTGGCTAGCAGGACAATGGTACCGACAATTGATTTACAAAACCGACATTTATACCCAGCACATTACTTTAATTGTCCTGTTTGGTAAACAGTACACAGTTTATGGTTACACTTAAAATCATTGTCGTCATCTTCTGTCCAGTATTGACTGCTAATTGTATTTTCTCAATATGTACTGGGACAGTTGTTTCTATTGAAATAAACGCTGTGTATATACCGTTATCATTAATCCATTCAATCCTAGTGTCGAGATCACTGATCCATTCAATCCTGGTGTCGGGATCACTGATCCATTCAATAACCCTAGTGTCAGGATTTTTGTGACATATATTATAGATTGAAAACGATTGATCAGACAATTTTGCTATTTTCACAGAAAGCTTTCTTGATATGTGTCTTAATGTCGTCCAATTGTGTTCGCTGTGGATCTTGGAATCAAATCATTGACATCACTGGTATGCCGCTGAGTAAATCGGCACTCTTTCAGTTCAGCTGAAGAAATAGAAAACCCAGTCACATGGAAAGGAAGCTTTAGGCCTAATGGACTAAACCAAATTAAAAGATTTTTTTAAATTTTAGTGATGATGTCATGGTGATACAAAAAGTAGTTTCCTGTACAAATTAATTAAACTGATGTTTAAGCTGATGGGAAAACTGGCAAAAAGTCATTTTAAGAATATTCTTGGAATGCACATCATTTTCAACAGATGATGTTAAGAATTTGATGCTAACTGATTTTGAATTCTGTTACGTTTTTTTTTGGAAACTTTTGTAATTGTTGCATGTAACATGGACTTAATGAAAAGTATCGCGGATGTCACGAAGAGTTGAGAATTCTTGGGAAATTGTATTAAAATTGTTTGATTTGATAGAAGTACAGGAAACATTAATGCATTATCCGATATTGTTATATGGTAAATTGGTGAGTTGTTGACTCATTCTGCTTAAAAATTATTTTAGTGTTTAAAATATTGAATGTCTCAGCTTTTTCATGCATTAGATTTTTTCAGTAAACCTGCCTACACAATATATCATCATTTCCATGAAACTTATTTAGAAACAAATGTGGGGTCATTGTTGTTGTTAGACTTTGTCATAGTCCAAGTACGACCAGCTTAAGACACTTAAAATCTGTGTAAGAGGTTGAAATGTAAGCAATTTCTCCCATTTCCTGAAATTCATAAGATTTGATTTCTATATATGTATGTACATCTAGAAAATGACAGGGAAGAAGTATGTGTTGGATGACACACTGTGTAAACATCTGGAGTAGCCTCTTTAACTTATCAAGCCATTCAGATATAAATGACAAGATCATATTTGACCTTATTTAGAAGTCAAGGATAAGATTTTATCCACAAGGAAGTAGGTATCTGATTATAATCGTTCCTTATTTCTGTACAGTCGCAGTTACTTTTGTCTCAACACTGTCACTGTAGGGCTTTTTCTATTGGCTATCCGAGTGAAATTATTCAATATTTAAACAAAATTCTAAAAAATTACAGTTTAGCCCCCATCCTTATAAGAGCATTACCAAGGAGGATAGCTTGAATATATATAAGTAACAGTGATTATTTTACAATGGGTGAGAGTGAGTGACAGTGATATATCATTAAAGATATTATATCACAATATTATTTCATCCACTTTGTCTCCGGTTTCTTGTATGATTGATGGTCCGGCAAAGCAGTATTTGAAAAATGGGAATTGTGGTTTTTGGACAAAGTTTATTACAGAAAAAATGAAATTGCTTATGCCAAAAAATATAATGGTCTTTGGATTAAAATATACTAATCTCCACACTCCATACAGATGTAATTATTTCTTTTTTCCCCTTTTAAATGATGTGTTTAGGTTATAGTTAAACTTAGCGTTAACATATTACAACACCTAAAGCAGTATTGTTCATCAGAAATTATTATATGTAGTAAAAAAAATTGCTTGGCACAAGTCTGGTTGTTTGCGCCAGTATTGACAGAACAACACTGTGTCGGGATTAAGAGCCTTACCAGAGCCTGAGGTACTGGTATTCTAACCTTTAATTAAATCCCAAGGCAGCAGGCTCCTCACCTGTAGTTGTGTAAGTTCTCTGATTCAGCCCAATAATAGGTATTACACATCAGCTTGTCTTTTTCTCACTGTAGCCCCACACCAGGGCACATAGACCGGCCAAATAATTCTCCAACACCTCCAATGTTGATCTAGAGCATACCAAAACTGTTCTTTAAAAAATGTCAAGAAATCCTTGTACAAAATAATAGACCCTCTGTAATGTGGTTAATAAGATTTTCTTTTATTGAAATTGGAAAAAAATCATGAAGATTTTATTTCGCTGCGAAGTTCTTCAAAGAAAACCACAGAATTGCTCTTGAAGAAAATGTCGGAACGTGGAAGCTCCAACTCGTTTTTCCAACACCTCCTGCTTCCGAATCAATACTAGGAATGGAGACCTACTCATCTATTAAAGATACTATGGGTTTTAAATGATCATCTGGTAAAGCAAAGGGTTGCCTGTGTTTTAATAACATTTCCTTGTCTCCATTAATACAGATAAAATTCTCATGTTGTACCACACTGAGGCATTTAGGGATTTCGGCAAGCTAGCCATTTACCTACTTTGTTGAATAATTCATTCCTTCCTCTTCAGTGGTTTAAAGTAGCAATCAAGTTCCTTACTTGGTACTGCAATATATACGATAAGTCTCATAAGTAATTATGACGAAATGGTCCAGTATAAAATCCAAGCAAATAGATATTTATTGGATGTATATATTATAAGCAGAAAAGTAGAGGCGCTTACGCTGACAAAGAAAAGGAAAATTTGATAAATATTGGAAAAAAAAAGAAAAATCATAATAAAAAACAATTTAATGTTAATCAGGACAATTAAATGTTTGAGGAAAGAAGGTGTTGGAGTTAAAACAAATTGTCAACTTAAACAGTGATACAAATAAAATATTTGTTATGGTATGCATATGCTATACTGTAAGCGTATGTAATTTGACACACTCAAATCATAGCGTAAGACCAAATTAAAACAGATAAGTGGTATGATGAATTGGAGCACCAACAATGATTACCATAGAAACCAACGTAGATAAACTACAATTAACACAATCATAATTTAGAGGAATACATTCAGCGTGAAAAAATAGGATTTAAATTAAAATATGTAAGTTTACAGTATTTATCTGGCAATTAACACAATCTTATCTATTGCTGTTCAGAAAAATTAACAACGAATTAAATTTTATTGTCTTGTAATAAGCCCACCCTCTGTATAAGATGTTAGATGTTGGTCCCCCAGGCTTCTTACAGGATAAATACAGCGACTTCATATCAGAACCTCATAAAATCATCAGGTCCCTAGCAGCTAGAGCATCACCACAGAACAATACCAACATGGCTGTTATAGACAAGACCATAAAACGCTGCCTTGTGTGTAGTAAATCCATTCTCCTTCTCCAGGGAGGTCATTGAGGTCAGGAAAGGCACTGTGTAAGGTTCAGTATGCTACATCACTTGTTAAAATTATTGTCAGTATTGACACAGGTCTGTGTATCATAAAGAAACTTTCTTCAAGTTCTGTAAAACAAAGTGGACATAAGCAGATATATTTCACCACATAATTATGGTTTATTACCCAGGGGTAGCTGGTACAATTCCAACAGCTTCTCTATAAATACTGGTGGATACGTCTCTCATAGCTCTCTATCTATAGAGACTATTGTCCAGGGGCTCTCAGAGTTAGAATAGGTTTCTGTATAGACAGATTCCTGTTGAATATGTCCAAAAATTCCCCATAGATAATGTTGTGAGATTTGTTGTTTTCTGTACAACCAATCTGGGGCCGTGTGGTCGAGTGGTTAAGGTGTCCCGACACTTTATCACTAGCCCTCTACCTCTGGGTTGCGAGTTCGAAACCTGCGTGGGGCAGTTGCCAGGTACTGACCATAGGCCAGTGGTTATTCTCCGGCCACTCCGGCTTTCCTCCACCTCCAAAACCAGGCAAGTCCTTAAATGACCCTGGCTCTAATAGGACATTAAACAAAAACAAACCAAAGTACAACCAAGAGACAGTCCTGTTGGGAAATCAAGAGACAACTGTGTTTGGATGATTCTGGACTATCAAAAAGACAAATTCTGTGAGATATGTACAGACTCAAAAATGAATTTCTTTGGATGTTTCTAGATTCTCAACAAGATAGTCCTGTCTTACTTTTTTCTCCTGACATTCAAGGGCCTGTTGCACTTGTCCATAGATTTCTATGATAGGTTCCTGTTGAAGCTTGTATAATATACAATCTGCTGATGGTCATCGGACCATGCAGGTTTATCCTTTGTGTTTTAGGGAGAAAGTTGAATGATTGTTGCGTGAAATCTTTCTTTCGGAATCTGTAGCACGTATATTTGTTTAGCAGTAAATTCGGCTGTATGATAAAAAAAGTGTTTTTTGTGAGAGACTTGGTGAGCGAAGGAAGTTATTTGAGGGCATCAGCCAGGTCTATTTATGTAGTAGTGACGTTATCTTTTGTTAGAGTATTCATTTAGGAATCTCCTCCTCGCCATCAGTGTGAAGTAATGATATCACCTGTTCTCATACACTCTGTAGGTAATCTCCTCCGTACAAAATACCCAGTCAGCAGAGCGTGGCGATCAGGCCAAAACTATATATAAGTGTATGTTGGAAGATTTTCAGTTTTCATTTCAAAATACAGTAAATTACAAGAATTTCAATAAGATTTGACATTGAAGGTATAAAACATAAAATATGCAGGAATAACTAAGTAATGTTTAATACACCATTAAAACCTCTTTCATCAATAAAGCTGGTGAATTTTTTGTATTACTAGGGGTGGTTTAGTGGAAGTAGATTATTTTTGAAATCCTTAAAATTAGTAAAGCCTAGAGACAGCTTTTGTTATTCTCTTACATAATGTAAACTGTATTTTTAGCCAAAAAGTCGTCAGTCATTGGTCAACAATTTGAAGTCATTTGTATGGAGAAAAAAATTGTGTTGGACATATGGTTTCTTGAGGTCACATGGATAAAAAAGATAATTTCCTCAAGGTCAAATGGATCAGTGAACTGGCACCAGCTAGCTCCACTTAGCACTTCTCCTCACCTTTGTGGCAGTGATCATGAGGTTATTGATTAACTGATGAGAAGTCAAGGTCATATCAGCCAAAGTTAACTTTTTGCCCATACAAGAATACATATATGTCTAGATGATATACGTGTTTAGTGGTATTTAAAAGGTTGATGGATGCAGGGTCAGTAAAGGTCATACATGCATATGTGAAATACACAACTCACACTAGTGTTCCAGTAATGAGTATTGTCTTGTTTTATGGCCCATTGCCAATATGAGTTATTTAGTACCAGTAACTTTCAGAAAAATATTAAATAACACACTAACATATGATAGGTTCATATACAAGCAAATGACCTTGAACTCTTCACATATATCGATGACCTTGAACTCTTCATGTATCATTGACCTTGAACTCCTCATAAATCCATATCCTTGACCTTTAACTTTTCCTTAGTATATATTGGTGCTGGCCTATATTGAGGACTTCAACAAACTAGTACCTCTTGAATAATGATATAATTTCTGGATATGAATTATGAAAATGCTATGCTGCAGGATATGATGAAAATATGGTTGTCCCTTTATTTGGCATGCCTTGCTAAGAGAAACATTTCAATCATATTCACATGCAAACTGAATTTCAAGATATAAAACCGCTGATAATTGAAGTTGTGCATGTTGGTGGATTTGTAACAAGTCTTACTGTTTGAGAATACTTGAGATTCTAATGGTGCAGGCCTTTTACTTATGTAGATCTAAGGCAGATGTGACAACTACAGTAATACAATCCGTAAGACTGGAGTCAAGAGGCCTCCCCTTAGTTATTTCAGTGCTGTGAAAATACTTGTAAATTGTGTAGTAGTGAGCCATAGACATGGTAAGTGAAACTCAATCTTTACCTACACCATAAACAATGTAGGCAGGCTATTAGTGCCCTCCTTACTTCATCCCCTCTAGGATAGCAGCCGATAGCTGCCCAAACTTCAAAAGCTCTTTCTCAACTTATTGGAGTCTGAAAATAACATGTTTTGATTTCTTTGCCATTAAGCCCATACAGATCAAGTACCAGAGGTCAAGAGCAATGTTATGTAGAGAGAAAGAGGATTCCTTGTTCAAAAGAATTGCAAGTACTGTTTTATATAGATTTCTTGATTTTGATTATATTGATGATGTAATGCAGATTTTCTTAAAGAAATCATATATGAATACAAAGATTATGATGTCACATTTGAAGATGGTCATCTGAATGTGGTTTTCATTCATGAATTATCCTGAGAAAGTTGAAAGTTGGAAACCTGATGTGCTTTGGAATGGCCACACAAGGTCATGGGAATAAGTATGTGTGTGGGTGTGATAAGAACTTCTCAGATTCAGTATAAAATTCCTTCTCAATTTAAAGTTCTGGTAATGCTTGCTACAAGGTCATTTCTATACAAGGTCATTGAAAAATGTTTGTATATAGTTTCCATATGGTACTGTTTCACTGGCCATATTACATTGCTATTAGATGTATGGAGTTTTGATGAAGAATGGTTCTCATAAACATATACCAGTATATTGTAACCTTTTAATGTTTCTATGCGGTTTGTGTCGATGTGTAGACCTATTTTTAGCTTCAGACCATTTTCTGAAGGTTTTTGTATAGAGCTCTAGCTGTTTTAGCTAGTTTAGCAGTGTGCTGTTCGTTAGCTAGTTTAGCAGTGTGTTGTTCGTTAGCTAGTTTAGCAGTGTGCTGTTCGTTATTTAGCTCGCCGTAATCATTTTGGTGACAAAGTTTAATCAGTCTGTTAAATGATTCACGTTTCACTAGAAGTAAAATTTCATTGTTTCCTGTTAAATAACAAAGTTAACTTTTCTGATGAAGTTGAAGTGGTTTCCTGAATTAGAATTTGAAATTTGTTTATTGAAGTTGTTTTTTATTGGTGTTTGGTGTTTTGTGATCATATTTTGAGAGAAATGTATGTTGATGTTAGGTATTTGTCTGGACTCAATCTTGTAATTCCATAATGGTACCAACTTGTATGGAATATTATTGAAACATTTGCTTGTATTGGATATGGTGTTTGGATTATCATAATTGCACAACTTATAAGAATATAATTATCGTACTGGCTTTCATCTGTTTGAATGTCATAATGGCTCAAATGTTACGGATTATTATAATGGCTCAAATGTTACGAATTATCATAATGGCTCAAATGTGTATGGATTACCATAATGGCTCAAATGTTGCGGATTATCATAATGGCTCAAATGTTACGGATTATCATAATGGCTCAAATATGGATGGATTATCATAATGGCTCAAATATGTATGGATTAAAATAATAGCTCAAATGTGTATGGATTATTATAATGGCTCAAATGTTACGGATTATTATAATGGCTCAAATGTTACGATTAACATAATGGCTCAAATGTGTATGGATTAGCATAATGGCTCAAATGTGTATGGATTATAATAATGGCTCAAATATTACAGATTATCATAATGGCTCAAATATTACAGATTAGCATAATGGCTCAAATGTTACGGATTATCATAATGGCTCAAATGTGTATGGATTATCATAATGGCTCAACTGTTACAGATTATCATAATGGCTCAAATGTGTATGGATTAGCATACTGGCTCAGTTGTGTATGGATTATCATAATGGCTCAAATGTGTATTGATTGTGCAGTAATTCTCCACATTTCCAGTGACGTGTTTTAGTTGTCTGAGTATCTTGATGGTACTGGCTGGTATAAAATCAGGTGTGTACAGTAATTCTTCTTGTTTTCAGGGATGTGTTTTAGTTGTCTGATTGAATTGTCAGGGAATAGAAATCAAAGCACCCCATTATGACTGTGGGACTATTTACAGATTATGCATTCAAAAACATTTTAAATTAATCTTTTGCAATTCTCTAAATTGGAAAATCAATTATTTGTATGGATGATTAAAGGATACAAAGACTTTTAGCTTAATTGACCAGGCCAGCCTTCTGTATGGACCAGAGCTTTGGTTCCAAGGCCAACTACACAGGTTTTGAGACTTCAATACAAGCCATATTTGTCAGTGCTCTAATGGTTTTGATTCTATCATGTTTCATTCGTACAGTAGCAAGGTTCTTTTATAAAATGTTTGTTTTTCCATGAAGTTCATTATCAGGTATGCTGCGAGTATATTTTGATAAAACATCAAACCTTCAGCAAGTTAGCTAATAGGACAACATTATGGGAGGCAATGTACTTGCATCAGAATCTTGTGACTGCATAAACTTTTCAATTATATTCAAGACAAAGATTTTTATTGAAACTTAACAACATCTCTTTTTGGAGTTAGGTTACAAATTTGGCAAATTTCCAAGAAAAGAGTGGTTTTAAGATATCTATTACAGGATTTGTATTGATGGCATGAGATGAGTATTGGATTTAACAGGACTTTGTTTGAAACCTGAATTTTGATTGAGTCAGAATCAGGCTAATTAACATTTGTCAGTGACAATGAAAGTCTTAGCAATGCTGTGGTAACAATGATTTGTCACAAACATCTTAATTGACCTGTACTACAGTTGTAAAGTGATTAATGATTTGGGCTTGACTCCAACACTGAACCTTAATTCAGTGATGCCGGTGTCATTTTCCTGAACAGATAGCAAAGCACTCTTAGTGGAAGGGGTGCATATTAATTAATTGTCACTAATGTACATGTACCATGTTTACCCTAATATTTGACAATTAACTAAAACTTGGTAATAAGCCCACTTTCTTGCTTCCTGATAATAGGCCCACTTCCTTATTTCTTGGTAATAGGCCCATCTCTTTACTTCTTGGTAATAGGCCCACTTCCTTACTTCTTGGTAATAGGCCCATCTCTTTACTTCTTGGTAATAGGCCCACTTCCTTACTTCTTGGTAATAGGCCCACTTCCTTACTTCTTGGTAATAGGCCCACTTCCTTACTTCTTGGTAATAGGCCCACTTCCTTACTTCTTGGTAATAGGCCCACTTTCTTGCTTCCTGATAATAGGCCCATCTCTTTACTTCTTGGTAATAGGCCCCACTTCCTTACTTCTTGGTAATATGCCCACTTCCTTACTTCTTGGTAATATGCCCACTTCTTTACATCTTGGTAATTGGCCCACATCCTTACTTCTTGGTAATATGCCCACTTCCTTACTTCTTGATAATAGGCCCACTTCTTTACATCTTGGTAATTGGTCCACATCCTTACTTCTTGGTAATAGGCCCACATCCTTACTTCTTGGTAATAGGCCCATCTCTTTACTTCTTGGTAATAGGCCCACTTCCTTACTTCTTGGTAATAGGCCCACTTCTTTACATCTTGGTAATATGCCCACTTCCTTACATCTTGGTAATAGGCCCACTTCCTTACTTCTTGGTAATAGGTCAACATCCTTACATCTTGGTAATAGGCCAACATCCTATGGTAATAGGCCCACTTCTTTACATCTTGGTAGTAGGCCCACATCCCTACTTCTTGGTAATAGGCCAACATCCTTACATCTTGGTGATAGGCCTACTTCTTTACATCTTGGTAATAGGCCCACTCCCGATTATCATAATGGCTCAAATGTTACGGATTATCATAATGGCTCAAATATGTATGGATTATAATAATGGCTTAAATTTGTATGGATTAGCATAATGGCTCAGATGTTACGAATTATCATAATGGCTCAAATGTTACGAATTATCATAATGGCTCAAATTTGTATGGATTATCATAATGACTCAAATGTGTATGGATTATCATAATGACTCAAATGTGTATGAATTATCATAATGGCTCAAATGTGTACAGATTATTATAATGGCTCAAATGTTACGGATTATCATAATGACTCAAATGTGTATGGATTATCATAATGGCTCAGTTGTGTATGGATTATCATAATGGCTCAAATGTGTATTGATTGTGCCGTAATTCTCCACATTTCCAGTGACGTGTTTTAGTTGTCTGAGTATCTTGATGGTACTGGCTGGTATAAAATCAGGTGTGTGCAGTAATTCTTCTTGTTTTCAGGGATGTGTTTTAGTTGTCTGATTGAATTGTCAGGGAATAGAAATCAGAGCACCCCATTATGACTGTGGGACTATTTACAGATTATGCATTCAAAAACATTTTAAATTAATCTTTTGCAATTCTCTAAATTGGAAAATCAATTATTTGTATGGATGATTAAAGGATACAAAGACTTTTAGCTTAATTGACCAGGCCAGCCTTCTGTATGGACCAGAGCTTTGGTTCCAAGGCCAACTACACAGGTTTTGAGACTTCAATACAAGCCATATTTGTCAGTGCTGCTAATGGTTTTGATTCTATCATGTTTCATTCGTACAGTAGCAAGGTTCTTTTATAAAATGTTTGTTTTTCCATGAAGTTCATTATCAGGTATGCTGCGAGTATATTTTGATAAAACATCAAACCTTCAGCAAGTTAGCTAATAGGACACATTACGGGAGGCAATGTACTTGCATCAGAATCTTGTGACTGCATAAACTTTTCAATTATATTTAAGACAAAGATTTTTATTGAAACTTAACAACATCTCTTTTTGGAGTTAGGTTACAAATTTGGCAAATTTCCAAGAAAAGAGTGGTTTTAAGATATCTATTACAGGATTTGTATTGATGGCATGAGATGAGTATTGGATTTAACAGGACTTTGTTTGAAACCTGAATTTTGATTGAGTCAGAATCAGGCTAATTAACATTTGTCAGTGACAATGAAAGTCTTAGCAATGCTGTGGTAACAATGATTTGTCACAAACATCTTAATTGACCTGTACTACAGTTGTAAAGTGATTTATGATTTGGGCTTGACTCCAACACTGAACCTTAATTCAGTGATGCCGGTGTCATTTTCCTGAACAGATAGCAAAGCACTCTTAGTGGAAGGGGTGCATATTAATTAATTGTCACTAATGTACATGTACCATGTTTACCCTAATATTTGACAATTAACTAACACTTGGTAATAAGCCCACTTTCTTGCTTCCTGATAATAGGCCCACTTCCTTACTTCTTGGTAATAGGCCCACTTCCTTACTTCTTGGTAATAGGCCCACTTCCTTACTTCTTGGTAATAGGCCCATCTCTTTACTTCTTGGTAATAGGCCCACTTCCTTACTTCTTGGTAATAGGCCCACTTCCTTACTTCTTGGTAATAGGCCCACTTCCTTACTTCTTGGTAATAGGCCCACTTCCTTACTTCTTGGTAATAGGCCCACTTCCTTGCTTCCTGATAATAGGCCCACTTCTTTACTTCTTGGTAATAGGCCCACTTCCTTACTTCTTGGTAATAGGCCCACTTCCTTACATCTTGGTAATATGCCCACTTCTTACATCTTGGTAATTGGCCCACATCCTTACTTCTTGGTAATGCCCACTTCCTTACTTCTTGATAATAGGCCCACTTCTTTACATCTTGGTAATTGGTCCACATCCTTACTTCTTGGTAATAGGCCCACATCCTTACTTCTTGGTAATAGGCCCATCTCTTTACTTCTTGGTAATAGGCCCACTTCCTTACTTCTTGGTAATAGGCCCACTTCTTTACATCTTGGTAATATGCCCACTTCCTTACATCTTGGTAATAGGCCCACTTCCTTACTTCTTGGTAATAGGTCAACATCCTTACATCTTGGTAATAGGCCAACATCCTATGGTAATAGGCCCACTTCTTTACATCTTGGTAGTAGGCCCACATCCCTACTTCTTGGTAATAGGCCAACATCCTTACATCTTGGTGATAGGCCTACTTCTTTACATCTTGGTAATAGGCCCACTCCCTTGCTTCCTGATAATAGGCCCACTTCTTTACATCTTGGTAGTAGGCCCACACCCCTACTTCTTGGTAATATGCCCACATCCTTACTTATTGGTAATAGGCCCACTTCCTTACATCTTGGTAATTGGCCCACTCCCTTGCTTCCTGATAATAGGCCCACTTCTTTACTTCTTGGTAATAGGCCCACTTCCTTACTTCTTGGTAATAGGCCCACTTCCTTAATTCTTGGTAATAGGCCCACTTCCTTACTTATTAGTCGCCTGCCGTTTGAAAAACGGGGGGGAATATAGGTTTACCCTCCATCCGTCTGTGTGTCCGTCCGTCCGTTCGTCTGTCTGTCTGTCACGCAATAGTTGTCCGGACAACTCCTTCTAAAGGACTACTCCGATTTTAATGAAACTTGGTATAAATGATCAGTATAACATGTAGTTGTGCATTCCACATTTTTTTTTTCAAAAAAACCAATTTTTAAAATGGCCGCCGACTTGTCATTGGTTGAGACTTGTCCGGACAACTCCTCCTAAAGTACTACTCCGATTTTAACGAAACTTGGTATTCATGATCAGTTTAACATGTAGTTGTGCATCCCACATTATTTTTTTTTCGAAAAACCAATTTTCAAAATGGCCACCGGCTTCTCATTGGTTGAGACTTGTCCGGACAACTCCTCCTAAAGTACTACTCTGATTTTAACGAAACTTGGTATACATGATCAGTATAACATGTAGTTGTGCATCCCACATTTCTTTTTTCAAAATGGCTGCCGGCTTCTCATTGGTTGAGTCTTGTCCGGACAACTCCTCCTAAAGTACTACTCTGATTTTAAAGAAACTTGGTATTCATGATCAGTATAACATGTAGTTGTGCATCCTACATTTTTTTTCCCGAAAAACCAATTTTTAAAATGGCCACCGACTTCTCATTGGTTGAGTCTTGTCCGGACAACTCCTCCTAAAGTACTACTCTGATTTTAAAGAAACTTGGTATTCATGATCAGTATAACATGTAGTTGTGCATCCTACATTTTTTTTCCCGAAAAACAAATTTTTAAAATGGCCACCGACTTCTCATTGGTTGAGACTTGTCCGGACAACTCCTCCTAAAGTACTACTCTGATTTTAACGAAACTTGGTATACATGATCAGTATAACATGTAGTTGTGCATCCCAATTTTTCTTTTCGTATGAAACATTTTTCAAAATGGCCGCCGGCTTCTCATTGGTTGAGGTGTGTCCGGACATTTCTAAAGTATTACTCCAATTTTAACGAAACTTGGTACGTAGTTTAAAAAATGGGAAATAAATAGATGCACTCCTGGGTCAGGCAGGGGACTTTGTATTGCTGTTGCAATACTATCCATCCTTGTTGATAATAGGCCCACATCCTTACTTTACCATTTTTATAAGTCCATCCCTTGTTTTACAAATTTTACCACTAATTAGACATGCTTACCATGCATGGTAATTGGTCCTTCCTCTTTCTGTAACATTTTTATAAGTGATTAACTATATAAAATAATTGTAAAGCTCTCTTTCTTGTTTTAATGATTTTACTTGTAAAATATATGTATGTTGGTAATGTTCTTACCCCTTTTTTACCTGGGATGACAATAGATCCCCCACCTTGGTCTGCTGATTAAGAGTCATATCTGGATGCAAACTTTCCTGCAGATTTAGAAATAACTACAATCACTTTCCCTCTTAACTGATCACAGAAGCTTCAAGCTGTCATGGTGCATTGGTAAAAGAAATGTATTTTTGCTTGTGGTAGTGAATTGACTTTTTCTGCGTTTTAGATAAACTCTTTCAATTCCAGGGGAGCCAGCACTGTGTCATTAAACTTTGTATTCCTTTCTATAGGAGAAAACAAAGCTACATGATAGCTATAAACACTAATATTTTATGATTGTAGGCATTCAAAAAACTGAATCCATAATTGGATAAGTTGTTTCTATGTAACAAATCTTCCTTTAATGATATGTTTGTTCTTAAATCAATGAAAATCCATTCTTAACTTTTCTATACTGAAATTAAAGGAAGGATTTAGTGAAATAGACCTGTCATTTCAAGAGTCTAGAATCACGATATTTGGGTCAAGATTGGCATGCTGTGGTGACGGACTACAGTATATAAAGATTTCTTCTCTTCAAGTGAATTAGTTTCAAAGTTAGAGAGGTTAAAATGAGGTAAATCTTCAAATGACATCTTCTGAATAGCCAAGAGGCAAAAGGTCATGGTAATTGGGCAGTAGAATCCTGGGGTGAAAGGTCAGAGGTTAAAAAAAATGTTGAAATTTATTTTAGAGCAATTTCTGAGTAACGAAGATTTCCAGATTCTATTATACGGTATTTGACTTGTGACTTACTAGAATGATGGAGTCTTGAATTTGGCTACAAGAACAACTTTTAAAGCTGCATATTAATGAAATCTTCCAGCAAAGACATCTTTTTAAAGCTGCAGAACAATAATCTCTTCTGAGAAGGATTTTCTTTTGATGACTTTGACAGAATTACTTGCAGTGAAATTCATATTAGCAACAGATGAGTGATTATGTACAGGCCAATTGGGCCTTATTTATTATATAATTTGTTTGTATGTACATGAACTTGACAGATTGGATACAAGGCTATATGCTGAATGTAGTTACCAGTTATTGTCGTTACATGTATATAAATAAACTATGTTTCCTGATGGGTCTCGTCACTTAGACATACATGTTGCCGTGTTTGGAAATGTCATAAACAGATATATATGTACACAATTTTGTACTCCCATCATGCATTTTTTTTTATCTGATCATACAGGGAATGTTAATTGCCTGGATGATTTGATTGGTTACCGGGGTAATAGTAATTATTAAATACAGATTCTACAAAATGTAAACTTAGTTAGTGACAAAATGGAGAGCTCTCTGCCTTGCTAAACAGCTTGAAACAGTTCTTGTGTTATTCCATCTGTTAAGTGATATGTAGCATCTAGTGGCAAAAATTATTGATTGTTGCCAATTTATCAAATTTACCGAAAGTGGAAGAGAATGAGTAAATAATGGAAATATTCATGCTCTTATCTGAAAGACTTGCCTGAAATCTGTTTTAGAACAAATTAGAATGGATTGCTGTAAGACTTCCCCGAACAGATATGTAAGAATACACTAGAATACACAGGCGAATTTGTGTAAGGTCATGCGGACATTTACCATTGTGTGTTTAGACTGCACATGAGGGTATTGATAACTTAAGATTTTTTCTTAGCATTATTAGTGCGATGACATTCTCTCATCCTGTAAGTTTTAAAAAGAGAAAATATACTCAGATGAACTTAATCATTTCACTTTGCCATATTGATTTTACTTTTGGGTTGGTTTCCATGGAGACGGAATGACATGAAGTCATAATTCGATAAAAAATGGACACAACGGACTCGTGAATTGTGATATTGTCAAAAGGTCAGAAAGTGGATTGAGTTTCAACTTCCCTATTTGGCTTAGTACATAGCCCATGTATGAGAAATAACAATGCAGATAGTCGGTAAAACGTTTCTTCAGGATTCACCCATTAGCATGAAGATGTGTTTCTACAGAAATGTCAGTTATCTCGAAACACAATGAAAAAACATATATTCCGGCTTTCATTCCCTGTAGTACTCTTCTCACAGTTGTCTGTAGTGAATCGATTTATAGTCATCAAACATCCGAATTAAAAAAAAAAAAAGAAGCTGAAAAATCTATAACATTTGTAAAAGTAATTATAGAATCATGAAATATTTGATTGAACTGTAAGGAACAACTTGCTGTAATGAACATATTCTGACTGAGAAATGGAAATTTGGATGGATATGAATATTTCATTATTGAGAACTGTAGCAGCGATCCACTACAAAAAGTGGTGTCTATTGATGTAGAGAAGGAATTCTATAAATATCTCTGCACCAGATAACTTGTATAAGGTCCCCTTTGTGCAGGTTGGTGAGGAAGAGAAAGTTTTATTGTCCAAATTGTTTACATTTCAGTACATCCCTAGGAAGATGAATGGTGATTTTGTGTGTGGTATGTTATAGGAGATGAGAGCCAGGAGCTGATACTCTTGTTTAGATATCACATTAACAAACTACTATCTTGGTATGTTAGGATTCTGGGTCACCTTAGGTTTTATCTACATTATTCACTGTCTCTGTGTAGGTAATTTATAGTCGTGTAATGTTGTGATATTTCTCTGATATGATTTATCTTCTGAGTTTTCATGATTGTTTGGTATACCTAATATTATGTGTTTTTCACACATTTTTTGTGTCGCCTACAAAAAGCAGGCGACATACAGGTATCACTACGTCGATGTCGGCGTCTGCCGCACTGAGGTTTCCATGCGATAAATCAATTCCTGTTGGGCTGATCAAACTCAAACTTCATGCAGGTCTTTCATATTACAAGTGATTGCTTGGGATTGCTTGTCTGGTTCAAAGGTCAAGGTCACTCTTGCTAAAAATTGAAAATTTATTTCCTTGCGATAAAACATCCACTTCCAAAAAAAAAAAAAAAAAAGAAGATTTTTGGACTCTTGTTATTATATTTTCTTGGTCATTTTGGTCAATCACCTTCTCAACAAAAAAAAACAAATTTTTTTTACTAATCTGGCATTGCAAGCCATTCTATGTTGTTAAGTTACTTTTCACTGTGAGGATATATATTTGCCGCCTGTCATACTATTATATGGTTTGCATTGAGTTAAGGCTATATGCTACATTAAACCTCAAGTTTGTATTTATATAGTTTAAAGTATACCTTAACTTAAAATTGTCAATGGGAAATCATTTTAGAATTTAAAGAAAAAATAGAAGAATTAATCTTTGGAGAAATTGATGATAATGAATTTCTTTTTTATGTTGATGAAGCTGAGGCCTGATTTGTGTTATGACTGGATAGATCACAGTGACCTACATTTCACATGGTGGTGCAATGAGTACAATGCTTGACTAAGATACTAAATTGACAGACAGACAGACTAATGAACTCACTGGAAAGTTAGACCAATGAACTCACTGGAAAGTCAGACCAATGAACTCACTGGAAAGTTAGTGCCCCCTAAACTACATATAATGTGAGGGTGAAAAATGTTTTCAGCAAAATATATACTTCATCTGACAATGTATGTGACAACTAAAATTCTTAGTGCAGTGATATTATCTCTGACTTATTGTCACAATGATATATGTGTTAAATTTTAAAATTGAAAACTATATATTCTTGGAAAAAAAAGAAGATGTATTGATTCTGCATCATGTAATGTTGATTTGATTGATAGAGCTTAGAGGTGCACCTCCAGTGACAGAGATGGAAACGTGTTCTGTCTGACTAAAACAATAGCCAGACTGTGTAACTAATGACATCTTAGGTCTCTCACACGCAGGAAGTGGAAATAAAACAATGAGCATACAACAGGAAATGCACCAGCCTGTCCTTACTAACACGAATTAATCCTGACAGGTTTCTAGAGAGTACACCTAACCTACGACCTTAGTTGACCTTTGTTCAACCTCACCGCTGCAAATCCATTAATTTCAAAATGAAAATAAACACTTCACACATCACCTGCGAGATGTGTTTATATCAAATTAAAATGCACATTGTAACTGACATGTTTTCAGACACAGAGAGATTTTCCAGCCACATCACTGACCAACATCAGACAAGCCTTCTTTCATAATTGTTTTGCTTGTGTATTAATTTTGAAATTTGAATGAACCTGACTTAAACGTGTTCAACCAGTTTTTCCAAGTTCAAATTAATATTAGATTGTTTCTTTGCTCAGATGACCTATGACATGTATGGATGTGTCTATATCTATGACCACTGTGACACCAATCTGGTGGTCGGTTGGTACTGGTAAAACAGTTGTCTTTTACCTAGGCGACCAGGCCGGGGGTCTCTTGATCATATGTGAAAGGTATTGGGGTCAACTGCCCTAATACATGGTTTTTCTCAAAGTTATTACCCATTGGCCCTTGCACACTTCCATCTAGGCGAAGAAGTGTGATTTATATATAAGTTTATTTATAGGTTAAATTTAGATAGTTTCAGTCTCAATCAAGCTGCTGTGCAAATTTGTTTTTCACCTACAATGTTTAAAAACTATCTTAATTATTGAAAGAAATGTTGACATGATTCATGGCTCTAAATTTCTTTATTTGTTTTTGTTACCAGAGTATGTGCTAATGAAATCAATAAAATCTCAATTTCAAGATCTGAAATCCAATTTTGGCTATTATGTGTTACATAGAAATAAAACATTTCGGAGACCCTGTTAATGAGCACCGAGAACTGAAACACAACCATTAGGGCAAAAAGACTTAGGTTTCAGCATGTAAGATACGATTAAATCTCAATAAGTGATGTTACATAATCATTTGCTCTGGCATTGATTACACAGTTTGCTTCACCGAGACAGGAAATTGTTGAACATGCAAAGGATTAAAATTGCATGTTGCCAAGGAATCCAAACGCTTTAAATTTGAGATGATAAATAAGATTTTACCCAAATTGAGAAATGTGGCTGGTGACACTGTGGGAAGTTTGTTACCTAAGGACTGCCAACATGTGAACAGCTAAAAACAGGTTTGTGACTATTTATAAATTGAATCTTCTTAAAAATATCAGACATTTCAAGGTTTCAAAGTGTTCTTTGTGATAAAAGCAATTAACTAGGTGCGCAGAAATTCCAATATACCAGTAGGTATTTTTGTTCTGCTAAAAATCTTCATTCGTTGATTTGTTACATTCCAAAAATGTGACAAATGTTTGTACGGCAAATCATTGTAAACATATATATACTTTAGGAGTCATCTTATTAAAGCGATTTTGTATTTGATAAAATATTGCACTGTATTTTGATTATAGATAATAGTTTCTACATAATGTTTTTGCCAATTCACCATTATACATTTGAACATACCTGTAAAAATTTGAAAAAAATGAGGTCAACTACTGATGATAAAAGATATAACTTTTGGTATAGACCAATCAGAATGGTGCTTTTTATTCACTGCATTGAACTCCTAAACAAAGGTGAATATAAGTGGGGCTTTTGCTGTACTTTTGCAACATACATCACAGCTTTTATCAAATATTCATTTGATAACAATTCAGTAAGCAAAACTTATAATGCCTTCTTCATAACCACTGATCAGAATTTGACCAAATTTGGTCAGAAGCATCCCTATGGGTAGGGGACTCAAAATTGTACAAATGATGGGGCTGACCCCCCAGGGGCCTGAGGGGCAGGGCCAAAAGGGGTCAATTTGGCTATATTGATATAAATAACTTCTTCTCTGAAACCGAGCAAAGGATATTGCTCCTATTTGTCTGGAAGTATCACTATGGGGTGGGGATTCAAAATTGTACAAATGGTGGTGCTGACCCCCAGGGGCCTGAGGGGCGGGGCCAAAAGGGGTCAATTTGGCCATATTGATATAAACGACTTCTTCTCTGAAACCCAGTAAAGGATATTGCTCCTATTTGTCTGGAAGCATCACTATGGGGTGGGGATTCAAAATTGTACAAATGGTGGTGCTGACCCCCTAGGGGCCTGAGGGGCGAGGCAAAAATGGGTCAATATAGCTACCATATTGATATAAACGACTTCTTCTCTGGAACAGAGCAAAGGATATCACTCATATTTGCCTGGTAGCATAACTTTGGGGTGGGGATTCAAAATTGTACAAATGATGGGACTGACCCCCTAGGGGCCTGAGGGGCGAGGCAAAAATGGGTCAATATAGCTATATTGATATAAACTACTTCTCTGGAACCAAGCAAAGGATATCCCTCATATTTGCCTGGTAGCATCACTTTGGGGTGGGGATTCAAAATTGTACAAATGATGGGGCTGAACCCAGGGGCCGGAAGGGCGGGGCCAAATGTGGTCATTTGGGCTATATTGATATAAACAACTTCTTCTCTGAAACCGAACAAACGATATTGCTCATATTTGCCTGGTAGCAACAATATGGGGTGGGGATTCAAAATTGTACAAATGGTGTGGCTGACCCCCGGGGGGCCCGAGGGGCGGGGCCAAGAGGGGTCAATTTTGCTGTATTGATATTAACGACTTCTTCTCTGAAACCGAGCAAAGGATATTGCTCCTATTTGCCTGGAAGCAATCACTATGGGGTGGGGATTCAAAATTGTACAAATGGTGGTGCTGACCCCCTAGGGGCCTGTGAGGCGGGGCAAAAATGGGTCAATATAGCTATATTGATATTAACGACTTCTTCTCTGAAACTAAGCAATGGATATCACTCATATTTGCCTGGTAGCAACACCCTAGGGTAGGGATTCAAAATTGTACAAATGACAGGGCTGACCCCAGGGGACCTAAGAGGTGGGGCCAAAAGGGGTTATTTTGGCAAAATTGATATAAACAACTTTTTCTCTGAAAATAAGCAATGGATATCTTTAATATGTGACTGGTAGCATTCACTTTGGTTAAGGATTCAAAATTGTACAAATGATGGGGCCGACCCCCTGGAGGCTGAGGGGCTGGGCCAAAAGGGGTCAATTTGGCTAAATTGATATGAACAACTTCTCTGAAACAGCTCATATTTGACTATTAGCATCCTATTGGGGTAGGGATTCAAAATTGTATAAAGGAAGGAGCTGACCCCAGGGGGCAGAGGGCAGGGTCAAAAGGGGCCAATTGGTCTATACAAGATCTTCTCTGAAACTAAGCTATGGATATCACTCACATTTGTGTGGTAGCATCCCTATGGGGTCGCGCCAAAAGTCAATTTCATTTCATGGATTAATGTACCTTTTGGCATTTTAGTATTAAAATAAAACCAATGTACATGTACCCATATAAAATGCTTATGATATATATTGACATAGCAATACCAGCGACAAATATACTTAAGCATCATTCTTGTTTCATATCTCATGAAACCAGGTGAGCGATACAGGCCCTCTGGGCCTCTTGTTTCTTTGGTCAGATGACCTATGACATGTATGGATGTGTCTATATCTATGACCACTGTGACACCAATCTGGTGGTCGGTTGGTACTGGTAAAACAGTTGTCTTTTACCTAGGCGACCAGGCCGGGGGTCTCTTGATCATATGTGAAAGGTATGGGGATCAACTGCCCTAATACATGGTTTTTCTCAAAGTTATTACCCATTGGCCCTTGCACACTTCCATCTAGGCGAAGAAGTGTGATTTATATATAAGTTTATTTATAGGTTAAATTTAGATAGTTTCAGTCTCAATCAAGCTGCTGTGCAAATTTGTTTTTCACCTACAATGTTTAAAAACTATCTTAATTATTGAAAGAAATGTTGACATGATTCATGGCTCTAAATTTCTTTATTTGTTTTTGTTACCAGAGTATGTGCTAATGAAATCAATAAAATCTCAATTTCAAGATCTGAAATCCAATTTTGGCTATTATGTGTTACATAGAAATAAAACATTTCGGAGACCCTGTTAATGAGCACCGAGAACTGAAACACAACCATTAGGGCAAAAAGACTTAGGTTTCAGCATGTAAGATACGATTAAATCTCAATAAGTGATGTTACATAATCATTTGCTCTGGCATTGATTACACAGTTTGCTTCACCGAGACAGGAAATTGTTGAACATGCAAAGGATTAAAATTGCATGTTGCCAAGGAATCCAAACGCTTTAAATTTGAGATGATAAATAAGATTTTACCCAAATTGAGAAATGTGGCTGGTGACACTGTGGGAAGTTTGTTACCTAAGGACTGCCAACATGTGAACAGCTAAAAACAGGTTTGTGACTATTTATAAATTGAATCTTCTTAAAAATATCAGACATTTCAAGGTTTCAAAGTGTTCTTTGTGATAAAAGCAATTAACTAGGTGCGCAGAAATTCCAATATACCAGTAGGTATTTTTGTTCTGCTAAAAATCTTCATTCGTTGATTTGTTACATTCCAAAAATGTGCCAAATGTTTGTACGGCAAATCATTGTAAACATATATATACTTTAGGAGTCATCTTATTAAAGCGATTTTGTATTTGATAAAATATTGCACTGTATTTTGTTTATAGATGATAGTTTCTACATAACTTTTTTGCCAATTCACCATTATACATTTGAACATACCTGTAAAAATTTGAAAAAAATGAGGTCAACTACTGATGATAAAAGATATAACTTTTGGTATAGACCAATCAGAATGGTGCTTTTTATTCACTGCATTGAACTCCTAAACAAAGGTGAATATAAGTGGGGCTTTTGCTGTACTTTTGCAACATACATCACAGCTTTCATCAAATATTCATTTGATAACAATTCAGTAAGCAAAACTTATAATGAAATAACAGAAAACCCTGAAACTGCCTTGGCCAGCCCATGCAAAATGGCACTTGTATTTTGCCAAGAGCTCAAAGTTGTGAAAATGCATCAAAGCCTTTTCATCTTTAAAATTAAAAGACATGGGAAATTGAATGGTTTCCAGTTGAATGTCATATATATATTTCAATGAAGAGTGATTATATTCTGTCTTACTTGTGATATATATCTGATATTTAAGGATTAACATCAATTATTTTTTCTGTTATACAGTCATAACAGAAAAAACTGGAGTGTACTCTAAATAAACCGCGAAGCGGTTTATGAAGAGAGTACACTCCAGTTTTTTATGTTATGACTGTATAACAGAAAAAAATAATTAATGTTAATTCTTATAATTTAATTTCGTCTTATACACACCAAGATATTTCACTTTCTTTGGCGAACTTTTTTCTGTGATAAATTATTACGCAACGGCATTAGCCAATCAAAAATGACGTTACATTTCGCAACGTCAAAAATTTTGTTATGGAGGTATAACAAAATTATTTCAGCCAATGAAAATGCGTGTTTCATACAAAATTAAATTATTAAATGAGAAACCTGTGTAATATCCTCTATTTACAGAATATTGAATCTAACTTTCTCTAGTATCGTTTATCATTGTTGTGGTGCCAGTGCAAAATATTCTTTTCCTCTGATGGAATCTCCATAGACACTGATCATCTTATGTCCCTGTTATTGTGAAGATGTTAACATGATATAAGAAATAAATGATATATCCTTGTTTGTGTCATTTGATATGAATGAACATTCATAAACATTCATACTGTGGTCTGAAAGTGGCAGGAATTCACCAGAACATTTTCTAAATATAAATGGCCATGATATATTGGAGATGGATGCCTTCAACAGAAGCTTACTGTTCAAATATTTTCTCTCATGGCATATAACTTATATACTTATCTCAACACTCAATTAATCTGTTTTCTGAAAAATAAAAAAGGTTTTTCTGTGTATTCCTATAAAACAAGGGTGCAGTAAGGCCCCTGTCTGGAGCCAAACTTAACTCGGAATGAATGGGATATTTCTTAGTTTGTGGAATGGAAGTTTAATTTTTATGCATTTATCTTGATAACAGTATTTCTTGCTGACTTGAAATTAGAATGGCTTAACTGATGTCCCATTGACCTCTGCTGAAGCCAGCCTGGTGCAAAGATTTACAGATAGATGTGCGGGGATGCACCCAGCCAAACACTCATGAATGTTCCATGGTTTTTGGTTTTTGTTTTTCTTACTTGTTTTGGTTTCTGTTTACTCGTGTTGTTCAGCTATATATAGCTCAGTTTATTTATGTTGGCACATCAAGCAGCAAGATCATATCAACTAGAAGTCTTAATTTGTATCAGCCGTTTTCTTTGTTCATTTGAGGAAGAGATTTTATGGCTTTAACTGGTTAAAATCTTCATAGTCCTGTCATAATTTTTTTATTTTTGTTTCTTTCTGAAAGAGCTGTGTTAGATGCTGATTGGACATAACAGGAAAGATTGGAAAAGCATCAAAGTATCACCGCTACAAATTGCCCAAGGTGGAAATTGATATTACTTGATTACAATATATTACAAAAAACGAATGCTACAAATATCAGTTCCGAAATTAAGTGATCAGACTTTGATCAATTTCCATCAGAAACAAAAATGAAATGATTTGATGTTAAATATTTTATTTTATCAGACTCCAGGTAGCCTTAGAGAAAAATAGACATTTTGAAATTGCTCGTTTCTTTATCGGGCGATTGCCTATCTCTTGCTGCTGTCATTTACATCCTTGTTACGTTAGGTTTCGGTTGTAGATTGATCGTGCGATTTCCCTATAGTCCTGCTGATATAAGATTGATAGTACCCGGTACTTGAATTTGTATTGATTAAAAGCACAAATAAATACTTTGTAGCAATTGAGAGCAATAAACTTCCTCATACAGAATTTGTGAGCGACAGATGCATGCATGCCGAATTTGTGTGTATTTTGTGTATTTGTGTAATGGAGTTTCACCAGCTAGACCTCAAGGGCAAGTGATATTTTTGTAATTTTGAAGTTTCTGCTGTCTGTACCAACTTTTTCACAGTTTTATGCCCCATCACAAAATAGTCAGGGACTTACACAGTAAAACTTGTTTGTAACAAATTCCAAAGAATCATACGAAATGGTAAGTTATTTATATCAGGAATTCTGTTTTATGATATAGAAATAAAAATGGTGGAGCCAAAGATTTTAATTTACCTCGTAATAAGCAGATATTGGCATCAAGCTTGTTTGTCTTAGGAAATTTTACTGTATGCACATTGTGTTTCACCCTGTTCCACCATAAGTCTGTTCATCTCATTTGCTTGCTAGACTCAAGTGCTTAAGTCTTTTTTCTGTGAATATAGGATTGAAGATGCCAGGGTTTTTTTGGTTTTTTTTTGTATTTTTTATTTGTGTGGAGCTTCTTTTTGGGTATAGAAGGGTGGAAATGTTTTGTTTGAATTTTCTGTTTCAATCTATTTCCATCAAAGTTGAAGGGAGCATCTTGATGCTTTAGAAACATTTTGACTTTGTTTTGTCATGTACCATGACAGGTCAAAGGTCAACGTAAATATCGTAGATCCAATTACTTTTAAGATTGTACTTAAAACAAAAAAGATATTAGCACATATCAATGCATTACAAATTTAGAGTTATATACAGTAGACAAAAATGGGCTTACGGACAGATGTAAAACTCTTTTTTTACCTGGCATGCTTAAAGATTGTCCGTATCAAAAAAAGATAGACTGGCCACCAGACCTTAAGTTCTTTTTGAGTTAAGAATTACCAAGCTAAATTCTAATACAAGATTATCTGCTCCTAGTTTTGGAACTTCGAAATCAGACATATCCTAGGGACCAAAATCATAAAGCTCAATTTTATTTATAATTTTGATATTCTAGAGACAGGGGGCCAGTCTACAAAATGGAGTGGAATGTCTGTAACTCCAGCAAGTCTAATTACAATCCGCAAAAAGCATTATGGGTAATGATGAAAATTAAATAAATTTGATTTTTAATTGTGCTTCACACTACCAGGGACATGTGATATGGAGTAAAACTAAACATACGGAAGACAAATGTGGAATCACTGAAATGAATGTAATAGGACTTCATCTTAAAGTGTTCTGTAGATTGCGGATGTTCATGAGACCACACACTTGACATATATATCATTGATACCAAGAGTGGCCTAACTCTGCTAAGTGTGGGCTTCAGTGTAACTCCAATACACATGCTGTCTACAATAATAGTCAATGTACCAATGCTTCCTGTTTTACAGGGAAAAAATCATTTTCTGTGCTGTATTTTATTTATCATTTGCAGAGGAATTGATGATAAATTTCTTATAAACTTTTTTAGGTCTCTTGAGACCTACCATTTCAAACTAACTGCTCTCTTGATTTTGATTATTCTGTAAAACACTATAGATTGCAACTAGATAATGATATTCACAGACAGTTTGTGTTATATATATTAGTTTGTACAAGCCTGTCTCTTACATCAATGATAAATGTATTTTAGAGGACCAAGCAAGCTCTGTTGAACTCTGACTCAATTGGACTAGCTCAATTAGTCTCAGTCGGTAAGTTAGTCATTTTGGTTAGTCTACATGACTCTTGACTATTGCTAGGTTTCGTCTCACTGATTATTGCCATTGTTCTGTTGGCTTTGGTTAATTACTGGTTTAATGCCTATCTCTTGCCTAATGCCAGGTTTCATCTCACCAAGTATAGTCAATGTTCTGTTGGCCCTTGTATTATAGTTACTGGTTTACTGCCTACATGACTCCGCCTATTGCTAGGTTTCATTTGATTGACTATAGTCAGTGTTCTGTTGGCTTAAGTTAGTTACTGGTTTACCACCTACATAACTCCGCCTATTGCTAGGTTTCATTTCACCAATTTTAGTCGTTGTTCTGTTGGCTTTAGTTAGTTACTGGTTTACCACCTACATAACTCCGCCTATTGCTAGGTTTCATTTCACCAATTTTAGTCGTTGTTCTGTTGGCTTAAGTTAGTTACTGGTTTACCACCTACATAACTCCGCCTATTGCTAGGTTTCATTTCACCAATTTTAGTCGTTGTTCTGTTGGCTTTAGTTAGTTACTGGTTACCACCTACATAACTCCGCCTATTGCTAGGTTTCATTTCACCAATTTTAGTCGTTGTTCTGTTGGCTTTAGTTAGTTACTGGTTTACCACCTACATAACTCCGCCTATTGCTAGGTTTCATTTGATTGACTATAGTCAGTGTTCTGTTGGCTTAAGTTAGTTACTGGTTTACCACCTACATAACTTCGCCTATTGCTAGGTTTCATTTGATTGACTATAGTCAGTGTTCTGTTGGCTTAAGTTAGTTACTGGTTTAACGCCTACATAACTCCACCTATTGCTAGGTTTCATTTCACCAATTTTAGTCGTTGTTCTGTTGGCTTTAGTTAGTTACTGGTTTACCACCTACATAACTCCGCCTATTGCTGGGTTTCATTTCACCAATTTTATTCGTTGTTCTGTTGGCTTTAGTTAGTTACTGGTTACCACCTACATAACTCCGCCTATTGCTGGGTTTCATCTCACCAACTATTGTCAGTGTTCTGTCAGCTCTTGTACTAGTTACTGGATTAATGCCTACAATTCTGTCTATCGCTGGATTCCATCTCACCAACTATAGTCAGTGTTCTTTCGGCTCCAGTTCTAGTTACTAGTTTAATGCCTACGACTCTGTCTATCGCTTTGTTTCGTCTCACCAACTACAGTCGGTGTTCTGTTGCGTCATGACTCAGTTGGACGCTGTTAGATTCAGTTGGCCACACTATGGACTCAAATTCAACTAAACTCATTGATTCAATAACAGTGTTCTATATATATACAGTATTTTGTACCATTATATCTCTAGATGTACATGGGTTGACCGCTGGTATAAAACCATGTACTTCATGATGAAGATTTTATGTGTATGGTAATTGACATCCTTACAAGAGTAATGGTTTGATTTTGTTGATGGATAAAGATAAGGCCAGTGTCGAGAGGTTTTACAGAGAAGACTGAAGGGTGACGGAGAGAGAGGAAACATCAAGATGGATGGACACAGACGCACCAGATCATTACCTTTTACAGACTTGTTTTTATCACATCCGTTTCTTTACAGTGTCACATTTCCTCTCAAGGAGGGAAGGGAGCCACAAATACATCAGACATATGTGTGTAGCCAGAGCTTGGTATCGACTGATGCATAGAATGGGATAGAAATGCAGTCACATTTACAAAAATACCTGATTGCTATCGTTTCTAAATAAGACATTCTAATGCAATTTTAGCATTAATCGTAAATCACTTTTACAAAAATACCTGATTGCCATCGTTTCTAAATAAGACATTTTAATGCAATTTTAGCATTAATCCTAAATCACTTTGGCATTTTCTCTGTCTCCAGTGACATTAAGGTAGAAAGGAAACCCCAAGGTCATTGCAGTACATGTCTAGACTCCAAGACTATTACAGCAATGGGGATGCCTTCAAGGTCACTGCAGAAGCTACACCAACAAATATATGTATCTCTTCAAGGTCACTAGAACAGCTTCCATCCCTTTCTACAAAGTCACTACAACAGCTACAATACAGCTCTTTGAGGGCATTGCAGCACCTAATAGCCATCTCCTCAAGGTCACTGTAGCTACTTTTTCAGGGTCACTGCAACAGCTATAGTTACTCCTCCCCTCAAGGTCATTTCAACAACTATTAACCTTTATCCAGGGTTATTCCAGAAGATACCACTCTCTCTTTTAAGGTCACTACAACAGCTACCAACTAGTTCTCCAAGGTTAACAGCTCCCAGTCTTTTTTTCAAGGTCACTGCAGCACCTACCAATTAGCTCCTCAAGGTCAGCAGCTACCAAGTAATTCTCCAAGGTCACTACAGCAGATGCCAGCAATCCTTTCAAGGTCACTAAAGCAGATTCCAGCCATCCCATCAAGGTCACTGCAGCACCTACCAATTAGCTCATCAAGGTTAGCAGCTAGCTATCAACTAATTCTCCAAGGTCACTACAGCAGATGCCAGACAGCCATCCCTCCAAGGTCACTACAGCAGATGCCAGCCATCCCACCAAGGTCACTGCAGCATCTGTTACACCATCAAGATCAACGTGACAACTTAAAATCTCTGTCTGGTGTTAATTCTGCTGCTGCAGCAAAGAGAATCTTGTAACTACAAAGAATAAGGAGAGGAGACAATCAGAAAGGCTGTTTGTATGGCGATAACATGGTGTAAATGAACATCAATTTAATTCTAGCATTACAGAGATAATGCTGTACTGCAGAACATTGTGCAATTAAGAAACTCTTTAGTTGATTCAATTAGTTCCTGGACTCTCTCTCTAGAGGTTAGCAGCAAATCTAATTTGGTGTGGCACTTTACCAAATTTGCAAGAGTATGATATTAAACTTTCATAGTGTGTAATTCAAATCAATATTTTCTGTTATAAAGTGCTTAGATGGGAAGAGTTTGGGTATTTTCTTTCAATTTTCAGATAGAAATATAGCTAAACACTCAAAGGATATGATATGAGCATATAGTGTTGTTACTTAATCTTATGTATAGAAATACAAATGTATATATGGTTTTTGTGTGTATTGCAGGTTTGGTTACTGCTAATGCTCACCATAAACCAAGGAGATTTTCACTCAATCATTTGTAGATCATACAGCATGTTGATTTATTGCCTTAGGAGATTGTTTTTTGCCCATGAGCATTTAAAAAGTTTGTGGCTGAAACATTATAAATCAAAAATTCAGGTTCTGATATAGCAGTTGAGCCCTGTTCCTTCACAAGACATAAATTTATCAAAATATGAAAAGTGTTTAAGGGTCAGAGAAAACTCAGACAAAACATCCACAATAGCGGGTATAGAATTTTTTGTTTTTTTTAATGTTCATATTTATATGTCTGTAAGACTGTTTAGAAGTCTGTTTTCTGCATAGATCACACCGACACCGGTTTTTCACTTGGCTTACAAAACGTGAAATTTGCCTAAAACTTTAATAATTCTGGTTTAATAAGTAATTAAATTGCTATTAATTTCTAGTCTAACTCCCATGGGTTTGATCTGTGTAGTCTTTTGTATACAAATGCTTTAAAAGTTAAGAAGATGGTATTTTATACCTTCCTGGCATAATGTACCTGTACGATATATACCAACAAGTGTTTCTATTATGATGCATGTATACTACCTGTAGGTGCTACATTGCTCTAGAATTCTGTCATAATTGTGGTAAATTCTGTACATAATCAGCATTTCTTACCTATGTTATACTGTCACAATGAAAAACAGGGGTCTATAAGTATGTGGTATGTGTGTGTATGTGACGGGTGACCTAAAGTTACTGTCCTCCTTTTTTTACTGCGGTATTTTTCTATAGTATAGCTTCTCATTGTCTAAATTCCTCACTGAAGGAGTGCTAGTACAGATGTTCAGTCACGCTTGAGTAACTAGCACTACCACCTGCATACCTATCTTACCTAGGCATTCCCGGGGTCACTATTGCTGGGGTCACTATTGTTTTGACTTTCCCCGGGCTAGGAGAAAAAAAAACGTAGAAAATCTGATATACCTGTAGATGTGTAGTGTACGTGTAGGTGAGCGGCAGGATTTTACCGAGCAGTCTGGTTATTGGGTTCAGAGGCTGGTGGTGAGTCAATAGTATTTATTGGAAACAGGCACTGGCCAGGTGATTCATAGGGATATACTCACTGGAAAGGTAAGATGGACTTGTGTTAAGGTAGGGTTCCACTTTACATCCTTCGTAATTCTAGGTTAATACGGGTAAATAGCTTAACAACAGTGGAGATGTTTTTATAGGCCCTGATACAATCACAATATCTATACTGAAATGTTTGTTTTGAATACATGTAGAACTGAATTGTTTAATATTTAGATAAGCACTATTGATAAAGGTGATATCTAAATATTTTTTCAAACCTTTTGGACATGGTAAACATTGGTTTTACTATCTTAAAGAATCATATTGCTAAGCAACTTTTAATATGTTTTCAATATAAAAAATAATTTTTTTTTACCAAATTTGATGCCAAAACAGAAATCTGTAAATGGTGCAAAATGCATTGTGAGGTTCCACAATGCTGGATGACTTGAACTGTCATATCAATATATTGTGGTATTGTATATATAAATACCTAATCATTATGTTGCTGAACTGTACATGTAGTATTTGTAGTATTAATTTTACTGGACCAGATCTTCATTTAACTAGTCGGACACATGTATTAGTCTCAGCATCATTAATAATCTATCTTTGGCAGGATATTATAGATTTAAAAGGTTGTATTTAATATAGTTCTTCAATGTATATATCTATAGAAAATGATTCTTGAATCACAATAATTTTCATGTAATGTTGATAAATTTTTCCTAATATTTTCAGGCAAAATTATTTAGGAAATAGAAAGATCTCAACTTTTGTATTATTGATCTGGCTTGCTATAGGTAATAACACACAGCTGTATAAATGGGTAGTAGCATGTGGGAAGTTAAACTAAACATTAGTACACTGTGTATCATATATATGTACATTGTATTCTCATCAGTTACCATAAATAGTCTGGTCTGCAAGGGACAATTCTCCATTTAGGCAGAGAAAAATGTTATTTTTTGTGCCATTTGTTGGACATGTTTCTGCCTAAGTGATAAATTTTGTCCTTATCCCATAAGTAATAACAAATGTATATAGAGTGACCTCCGACCTGAGATATATATTACAGAAGGAATCACGTCCATCTTGGTGCAATGGAATGTGACATTGTGATGTATTGGGTGTCCAGCACTAGTGACTCCAGTATTTATAGAGTATTTATGTGTTGGTGAGGTCATTAATATATGACAGGTTCCACCTTGTCCATCTCACAACTGGTAAACATTGGACCTCACAACTTTTTTATACACCAGTACTAGCGCCTGAGGTAGCCGATATTCCAGGATTTCCCACATAGTTAATACATGTCACACTGGTTTACTTCATATTTCCCACATCCTGTCAAGCCAGACTAACTTATATTTCCCTCGTCTTGACATGGAGTATTGTCCAGTCAGACTAACTTATATTTCCCTCGTCCTGACATGGAGTATTGTCCAGTCAGACTAACTTATATTTCCCTCGTCCTGACATGGAGTATTGTCCAGCCACACTAACTTATATTTCACTCGTCCTGACATGGAGTATTGTCCAGCCAGACTAATTTATATTTCCCTCGTCCTGACATGGAGTATTGTCCGACCAGACTAACTTATATTTCCCTCGTTCTGACATGGAGTATTGTCCAGCCAGAATAACTTATATTTCCCTCGTCCTGACATGGAGTATTGTCCAGTCAGGCTAACTTATATTTCCCTCGTCTTGACATGGAGTATTGTCCAGTCAGACTAACTTATATTTCCCTCGTCCTGACATGGAGTATTGTCCAGCCAGACTAACTTATATTTCCCTCGTCCTGACATGGAGTATTGTCCAGCCAGAATAACTTATATTTCCCTCGTCCTGACATGGAGTATTGTCCAGTCAGACTAACTTATATTTCCCTCGTCCTGACATGGAGTATTGTCTAGTCAGACTAACTTATATTTCCCTCGTCCTGACATGGAGTATTGTCCGACCAGACTAACTTATATTTCCCTCGTCCTGACATGGAGTATTGTCCAGCCAGACTAACTTATATTTCCCTCGTCCTGACATGGAGTATTGTCCAGCCAGACTCACTTATATTTCCCTCGTCTTGACATGGAGTATTGTCCAGCCACACTAACTTATATTTCCCTCGTTCTGACATGGAGTATCGTCCCGCCAGACTAACTTATATTTCCCTCGTCCTGACATGGAGTATTGTCCAGTCAGACTAACTTATATTTCCACATCCTGACATGGAGTATTGTCCAGTCAGACTAATTTATATTTCCCTCGTCTTGAAATGGAATATTGTCCAGCCAGACTAATTTATATTTCCCTCGTCTTGACATGGAGTATTGTCCAGTCAGACTACCTTATATTTCCCTCGTCCTGACATGGAGTATTGTCCAGCCAGACTAATTTATATTTCCACATCCTGACATGGAGTATTGTCCAGCCAGACTACCTTATATTTCCCTCGTCTTGACATGGAGTATTGTCAAGCCAGACTAACTTGTATTTCCCTCGTCCTGACATGGAGTATTGTCCAGCCACACTAACTTATATTTCCCTCGTCCTGACATGGAGTATTGTCCAGCCAGACTTACTTATATTTCCCTCGTCCTGACATGGAGTATTGTCCGACCAGACTAACTTATATTTCCACATCCTGACATGGAGTATTGTCCAGCCACACTAACTTATATTTCCCTCGTCCTGACATGGAGTATTGTCCAGCCACACTAACTTATATTTCCCTCGTCCTGACATGGAGTATTGTCCAGCCAGACTAACTTATATTTCCCTCGTCTTGACATGGAGTATTGTCCAGTCAGACTACCTTATATTTCCCTCGTCCTGACATGGAGTATTGTCCAGCCAGACTAACTTATATTTCCCTCGTCCTGACATGGAGTATTGTCCAGCCACACTAACTTGTATTTCCCTCGTCCTGACATGGAGTATTGTCCAGCCACACTAACTTATATTTCCCTCGTCCTGACATGGAGTATTGTCCAGCCAGACTTACTTATATTTCCCTCGTCCTGACATGGAGTATTGTCCGACCAGACTAACTTATATTTCCACATCCTGACATGGAGTATTGTCCAGCCACACTAACTTATATTTCCCTCGTCCTGACATGGAGTATTGTCCAGCCACACTAACTTATATTTCCCTCGTCCTGACATGGAGTATTGTCCAGCCAGACTAACTTATATTTCCCTCGTCTTGACATGGAGTATTGTCCAGTCAGACTACCTTATATTTCCCTCGTCCTGACATGGAGTATTGTCCAGCCAGACTAATTTATATTTCCACATCCTGACATGGAGTATTGTCCAGCCAGACTACCTTATATTTCCCTCGTCTTGACATGGAGTATTGTCAAGCCAGACTAACTTATATTTCCCTCGTCCTGACATGGAGTATTGTCCAGCCACACTAACTTATATTTCCCTCGTCCTGACATGGAGTATTGTCCAGCCAGACTAACTTATTTTTCCCTCATCCATGTATAGTTATAAATATTGTATTTTCCCTCTTGGTCTACATTGCCCATACCCTGGCCTAGAGTATATTGGTCTGGAGTATATTGGTCTGGAGTATATTGGCCTGGAGTATAGTGGCCTGGAGTATAGTGGCCTGGAGTATATTGGTCTGGAGTATAGTGGTCTGGAGTATATTGGTCTGGAGTATATTGGTCTGGAGTATATTGGTATTGGTCTGGAGTATAGTGGCCTGGAGTATATTGGCCTGGAGTATAGTGGTCTGGAGTATATTGGCCTGGAGTATAGTGGCCTGGAGTATATTGGTCTGGAGTATATTGGCCTGGAGTATATTGGTATTGGTCTGGAGTATAGTGGCCTGGAGTATATTGGCCTGGAGTATATTGGTCTGGAGTATAGTGGCCTGGAGTATATTGGCCTGGAGTATATTGGTCTGGAGTATATAGGTCTGGAGTATATTGGCCTGGAGTATATTGGCCTGGAGTATAGTGGCCTGGAGTATATTGGTCTGGAGTATAGTGGTCTGGAGTATATTGGTCTGGAGTATAGTGGCCTGGAGTATATTGGTCTGGAGTATATTGGTCTGGAGTATAGTGGCCTGGAGTATATTGGTCTGGAGTATATTGGTCTGGAGTATATTGGTATTGGTCTGGAGTATAGTGGCCTGGAGTATATTGGTCTGGAGTATAGTGGTCTGGAGTATATTGGCCTGGAGTATAGTGGCCTGGAATATATTGGTCTGGAGTATATTGGCCTGGAGTATATTGGTATTGGTCTGGAGTATAGTGGCCTGGAGTATATTGGCCTGGAGTATATTGGTCTGGAGTATATTGGCCTGGAGTATATTGGCCTGGAGTATATTGGTCTGGAGTATATAGGTCTGGAGTATATTGGCCTGGAGTATATTGGCCTGGAGTATATTGGTCTGGAGTATATTGGCCTTGAGTATATTGGTCTGGAGTATATTGGCCTTGAGTATATTGGTCTGGAGTATAGTGGTCTGGAGTATAGTGGTCTGGAGTGTAATGGCCTGGAGTGTAATGGCCTGGAGTATAGTGGCCTAGAGTATAGTGGTCTGGAGTGTAATGGCCTTGAGTATAGTGGCCTGGAGAATAGTGGCCTAGAGTATAGGGGTCTGGAGTATAATTATAAATATCATATTGTCCCTCGTCTATATTGCCCTTGGTACTATGTATCCCCTAGACTAATTTGTAATGCTCTGGCCTTTCAGGACGTTGTTTGGGTGTGGTAGTAAGCCTTTGTGATCTTTTCATTGGGTGGAGATACAGACAACCTTTTACTATAATTGTGATATATGTTTAGGGCTATTTGAGTCAAATTGCTTTGCTGAATCATGTCATCTAGATTCAACACTCCATCACTGAATAATTTTGTTTTTATGTGGAGGTGAAATTGTGTAAATGTTTCTGATGTGGCAATTTTAACCTCAAAGTTACATTTAAAATGGAAATGTATAGGATTTGAAAGTCTTTTTACAAAGCTTTTTCATCACGACGCATCACCCTGATAGCGTCCATCCATGTTTCATAAATAAGTCTTGATACCTTTCCATGGATATTATATCTGAAACTTGGAAGGTTTTACTTCCATGCTATGAAAAAGATGAACCTCTCTATTATTAACCTGAATTGAAATATTATCATAATCCCATATTAGTTTCAATGTACCATAATCTGATGTCAGTTTGAATGTATCATAATCTGATGTCAGTTTGAATGTACTGTTAATCTGATTTCAGTTTCAATGTACCATAACCTGATGTCAGTTTGAATGTACCATAACCTGAAGTCAGTTTCAATGTACCATAAACTGATGTGAGTTTGAATGTATCATAACCTGAAGTCAGTTTCAATGTACCATAACCTGAAGTCATTTTCAATGTATCATTACCTGAAGTCAGTTTCAATGAACCATAACCTGAAGTCAGTTTCAATGTACCATAATCTGATGTCAGTTTCATTTCACCATAATCTGATGTCAGTTTCATTTTGCCATAATCTGATGTCAGTTTAAATGTATATTAATCCTTATTCCATATTAGGAAAAAAATCTTTTCTTGAGAATCTGACCTCAGCGACATCCATATCCGCTGTTCTTTAGTTACTTAGTTTATATAAAATGTATGTGTATATATAACTGCAGTAAGTGGTTCTGATAATAGGATAGAGCTAATTGTATCACTCCGTCATTGTGTGAGTAAGTTCCTTCAGGACCGTAGATACCATTAACAATTATGCTCCATGATTTCTTAACTTCATCAAGGCACATACTAATTAAAATTATTGAGCCATTATGTGAGTTAGTTTGTAATACATTTACACAGTGTTATGTCAAGACTATAGTCATGCCTCCAGCAGGGTAGACATACCAATCTATTTGTGAAATAAATAAAAATCAGTCTGGCTGGACAAATGTTAAACAAGAAACATGATTTTCTGGAACAGATAGTCTTATTGAAGCACAAAAGTAGTTCTACACTCGCCAAGACTCTAACTTAACCATGCCTCATCTTGAGTGAGAATTATAATCTTTTGTGGAGATAAAACTGCCCTATGGCACACTATTGTAATTTACATATATGGTCATTAAACATTGAGATGTTGAATACAGATCTATGAGGTTGACTACTGAAGCAGACACGCTGTTGACTCATTGTTGGCATGAGAATCATTTCCACATTTGTAGTAATTAGCTCTGCAGCCATAATTAATTATATTGATGTTGGGTTTGGGTATTAAGCTGAATATCTAACTGGGCAGATTTTTCCTTAGGGTAGGGTGCTCATGACATTTTACTAGCTGTGTTGATAAAGTGCTGATTTATAGTAGTAACAAACCAGTAGGCCAATCAATAGAGTCTAGGTGAATCATGAGGCATCATCAACACAGAGCACCTCACCAGTCAGTCAGTGTTAGTCTGGTGGTAGTACTGTGCGGGAGTAAAAACGCTTCTAAGTTGGTGAGTACAGTTTGTGACGTTTTCTCACGAGGAATTGGCTATACTTTTACTCGAGTTATTGTTATCCTGCCAACACCTTTCTTTGTTCATTCTGGATCAGAAGGAAGCTTGCCATTTATAGGAAAAAAAACAGTAAGAAGCTCTATAGTAATTTTCAGTTCTATCGTGGCCATTAGTAGAGAGTTTAGCCGGGGAGTATAAATCAAATTTTATTCTTATACATTTAGATGGTAGAGATGTATTATTTTGTGTTCATGAATAGATTTTGTCCTATTTGTCCCTATTTAAATATCTGTCAAAATACTGAGGAACAAGTATCAAAGTATGGACAGGGTACAATATGAGCCTGTGTTTCTGTGAATGTATTCCTTAGCTAAACATGTGTTGTTGAATAACCGTCAGGGATTGGTAATACAGTCTCTTAAAGTTTTGAACATATATAAAGTGTTTGGTGCTATGGAGGAACAATGTAAAATCTTATAAGAAAATGGTTTCAAAATTAAGAAAAAAAAATAGGTTAACATATTTCAGATGTGGGAAAGCAGCTCTCCTAGATGGGATAATTTTGTAAGATTGAATTTGATTTTTTTCTCGTTGCACATGTACATTGTATCTAACTATACTGCAGTGTTGAGGACTACAGCAGGGAGTTGTATATTTCTGGCTGATGTGCCTGTCCATTCCTCTTACAGTGGCATTTATTAGTACCATTTGCTGATGACTTCTGTGCCCCTCCCTTCCTGTTGTATGTTTACATTTAATTTTGGTTTATGCCCCCCCCTCCCTTACCCCCTCCTTCCCAGGTCCTGTTAGTTTACAGCATGCCTGTTACCCCCTCCCCCAGTTCTCTCTGCAGTATGTTTAGTTCCCGCCCCCTCTTCCCTGTTCCCCTCCCCAGACCTGTCTATAAAATGACTGGTCCCCCCCCCTCCCTACCGTAGGGGGAGTACCCCTTGTCCCCTACCCTCTCCCGAGATAAGTTTTGTTTTCATTATGACTGGTACCCCCTACTGCTTGTCCCCTAACCTCTCCCTAATTGAGTAATGTCTTCATTATAACTGGGCCTGTTGATTCCACTGTTTGAGGTAGTGACATGTGGGTCTTGATCCCTTTATTCTTTCGCAGTCCCCTCCCCCCAATCCTGTCTGCAGTATGACTGGTGCCCCTACCCCCTCCCTGTCCCCTCCCCCAGTCCTGTCTGCAGTATGACTGGTGCCCCTACCCCCTCCCCTGTCCCCTCCCCCAGTCCTGTCTACAGTATTACTGGTGCCCCTACCCCTTCCCTGTCCCCTCCCCCAGTCCTGTCTGCAGTATTACTGGTGCCCCTACCCCCTCCCTGTCCCCTCCCCCTAGTCCTGTCTGCAGTATGACTGGTGCCCCTACCCCCTCCCCTGTCCCCTCCCCCAGTCCTGTCTACAGTATTACTGGTGGCCCTACCCCCTCCCTGTCCCCTCCCCCAGTCCTGTCTGCAGTATTACTGGTGCCCCTACCCCCTCCCTGTCCCCTCCCCCTAGTCCTGTCTGCAGTATTACTGGTGCCCCTACCCCCTCCCTGTCCCCTCCCCCTAGTCCTGTCTGCAGTATGACTGGTGCCCCTACCCCCTCCCCTGTCCCCTCCCCCAGTCCTGTCTGCAGTATTACTGGTGCCCCTACCCCCTCCCTGTCCCCTCCCCCTAGTCCTGTCTGCAGTATTACTGGTGCCCCTACCCCCTCCCTGTCCCCTCCCCCAGTCCTGTCTGCAGTATTACTGGTGCCCCTACCCCCTCCCTGTCCCCTCCCCCTAGTCCTGTCTGCAGTATTACTGGTGCCCCTACCCCCTCCCTGTCCCCTCCCCCTAGTCCTGTCTGCAGTATGACTGGTGCCCCTACCCCCTCCCCTGTCCCCTCCCCCAGTCCTGTCTGCAGTATTACTGGTGCCCCTACCCCCTCCCTGTCCCCTCCCTGTCCCCTCCCCCAGTCCTGTCTGCAGTATTACTGGTGCCCCTACCCCCTCCCTGTCCCCTCCCCCTAGTCCTGTCTGCAGTATGACTGGTGCCCCTACCCCCCTCCCCTCTCCCCTCCCCCAGTCCTGTCTACAGTATTACTGGTGCCCCTACCCCCTCCCTGTCCCCTCCCCCAGTCCTGTCTGCAGTATGACTGGTGCCTTGCCTATCAGATTATAGTGATAACCAAGCTGACACATCATCACCTTCAGGTTCATTGGTCATTTTTCAAACTCTCAGCCTTGTACTACCAGATGTCTGGCTGGGTCTGGGTGGGTGAGGTCATACCACCACTTTGGGTCATGTCCACTCATTTATCTGCCCATCAACACTCCCCAGGATCCCGATCTTATCTCAACACTCCCAACACATGGACTTACCAAACATATATATTTATTATAAGGAACACTTTCCATATTGGCAGCAGAAGTCATGAGCTGGGATAGATATCTGTGTGATAAGCTTGGTATAGTGCACCAAGAAATGTTTAAAACTGTTGATATTCAACCTTAGTAATACCCTATGGTAGAGTTGGTACATGTGTGTGGTGTCAAATTAATTCATGGCTTCAGAAAATGTATAAAGAGCCTGTAAAATGGTAAATCTTGAAAGTTACATGCAGATATTACAGTAAACAACTGGTAAAAAATACACAAGCCTTTCCAAAACACAAGAATTTCTTTGATATCTAACAAAAACAAATTTTGACAATATCAAAATACATACTATAAAGATCAGAAAAAGTTTGGGAATACCAGACACCATTAATTTCAATAGGAGTGAAATCTCTGGCATGTAGCCATGGGGGATTCTAGATAACTAGAGTACATGCTATACCTAGAGATAAACAAACAAGATCGAGGATATGTCTATCCTGTGTGCAAATTTAGTGTTGATGGTGCTAGCCGGCATCAAAGGAAATCAACATTAGAGAAGTGATGCGGGACTAACACATCAGTCACTACAAATGTCAAATTAGCCACCCATCTGTGGGTATTGACCAAGACCTGCCATAGAGATAATGTAGGGACCCAGGAGTGGTGTTGTTGGGTCTAGACTACTAGAGTCCAGTAATGACTTGTGATGGTAATGACATGGTGTCTGGTGGGTATACACACCATAGGGTCAGGATACACTGCCATCACAAAGGGATGGAGAACAGCCCCATCAAGTATTTTGACATATATTGTGCTTACTTGGTAACCAAGAGCCCGCAGGGCACACCTCCCTCACTTATCTTACTTTTAAATCACCATTTTGATGTAGGAACATGGACTTGTCACCCTTTTGCTGATTTGTAGGCAGAACTTTATCCATAGGAGTATTGCAATCTGAAATAAAAATTCAACTTGTAATTTCGATCTCTTACAAGTTTCAAACTAGGAGAAAATTGGAATTTGAATAAAACCTTCTGGGCTGGTAACCAGACTTCTGATTTTTATCATTAAAAGGAAAAAATACGTGAAGCATTACACCTATAAAAACTTAACTTATTTACATTTCATCAGATTTTTTTGGAATAAGTGTGAAGAGTAAGGCCAAGCAAAATCTATTCTAGAAAATTTGGTGATCGTATGAGGATAAATTCTGATCTATAATTTGTTTTAAACCATGAAGAGTGTCAATTAGTTACTGCTTCCAATGTAATGATCTGTTGATAGACTTTAGTTATAGGTCAAGGTCATTGGCTGTAGCCGCAGTGGTTATTAAGGTCAAGGTCATTGGCTGTAGTCAGAGTGAATAACAAGGCTAAGGTCATTGGCTGTAGACACTGAGTAAATAAGGTCAAGGTCATTGGCTGAAGGTACTGATTATCAAGGTCATTGTCTGTAGTCAGAGTGAATAACAAGGCCAAGGTCATTGTCTGTAGACACAGTGGTTGTCAAGGTCATTGTCTGTAGACACAGTGGTTGTCAAGGTCATTGTCTGTAGACACAGTGGTTGTCAATGTCATTGTCTGTAGACACAGTGGTTGTCAAGGTCATTGTCTGTAGACACAGTGGTTGTCAATGTCATTGTCTGTAGACACAGTGGTTGTCAAGGTCATTGCCTGTAGACACTGGTTATCAAAGTCATTGTCTGTAGACACTGTGAGTAATAGGGTCAATGTCATGTACATATAGTTATATGGATAGCAAGATTGCTGGTTATAAGTGAAATGTTTTTTTAAGATATTTGTACTGACATTCAATGACAAAAATGTAGATAGTCCATAAATGCACCTGTCCTGTTCAAACTCTGCTCTATACTGGATGTTGATAAATTATGTTTAAGAAGAGTCATATAAAGGTCATGAGGCCTCAGTGTGATAATTCAGCAGTCTGTATGTTACATGATCGGTCTCATCAGCTGCACTATAGAGATATCAGCTTGTGATGATAACACTGATAGTGTTGATCAATGGATATTAGCTGATACCAGGTATACTACACCAAGTACTCCACATTACCGCCTCTTACTATCTAAACATCCTAACTGAAGTGCCTGCTTGCTATAAAATATTGATGCTGAAGTACATTTTACTGTATACTGAGGTATGTTTTGGCTTTGATTGCATAAAAATTTTCCATTATTCATTTATAATGTCAAAAATTTTCATTTTATTTATATTATCTCCGGATCATTTACATTATACTGGAGTTTCTATATTGTCTTTCTTTGGATCATTTACTACATACTGGAATTCTTATATTGTCTACATCGGGATCATTTACCATATAATAATAGAGTTTCTATATTGTCTACCTCCGGATCATTTACCACAAACTGGAGTTTCTATATTGTCTACCTCTGGATCATTTACCACATACTGGAGTTTCTATATTGTCTGCCTCCGGATCATTTACCACATACTGGAGTTTCTATATTGTCTACCTCCGGATCATTTACCACATACTGGAGTTTCTATATTGTCTACCTCCGGATCATTTACCACATAATAATGGCGTTTCTATATTGTCTATCTCCGGATCATTTACCACAAACTGGAGTGTCTATATTGTCTACCTTCGGATTATTTACCACGTACTGGAGTTTCTATATTGTCTACCTCCAGATCATTTGCCACATACTGGAGTTTCTATATTGTCTACCTCCAGATCATTTACCACAAACTGGAGTGTCTATATTGTCTACCTCCAGATCATTTACCACAAACTGGAGTGTCTATATTGTCTACCTCCAGATCATTTACCACGTACTGGAGTTTCTATATTGTCTACCTCCAGATCATTTGCCACATACTGGAGTTTCTATATTGTCTACCTCCAGATCATTAACCACAAACTGGAGTTTCTATATTGTCTACCTCCAGATCATTAACCACAAACTGGAGTGTCTATATTGTCTACCTCCAGATCATTTACCACAAACTGGAGTTTCTATATTGTCTACGTTGGGATCATTTACCACAAACTGGAGTTTCTATATTGTCTACCTCCGGATCATTTACCACATACTGGAGTTTCTATATTGTCTACCTCCGGATCATTTACCACAAACTGGAGTTTCTATATTGTCTACCTCCGGATCATTTACCACATACTGGAGTTTCTATATTGTCTACCTCCTGATCATTTACCACAAACTGGAGTTTCTATATTGTCTACCCCCGGATCATTTACCACAAACTGGAGTTTCTATATTGTCTACGTTGGGATCATTTACCACATATTGGAGTTTCTATATTGTCTACGTCGGGATCATTTACCACATATTGGAGTTTCTATATTGTCTACCTCCGGATCATTTACCACATTCTGGAGTTTCTATATTGTCTACCTCCGGATCATTTACCACATTCTGGAGTTTCTATATTGTCTACCTCCGGATCATTTACCACAAACTGGAGTTTCTATATTATCTACCTCCGTATCATTAACCACATACTGGAGTTTCTATATTGTCTATCTCCGGATCATTTACCACTTACTGGAGTTTCTATATTGTCTACTTCTGGATCATTTACCACAAACTGGAGTTTCTATATTGTCTACCTCTAGATCATTTACCACATGCTGGAGTTTCTATATTGTCTACCTCTGGATCATTTACCACAAACTGGAGTTTCTATATCGTCTACCTCCGGATCATTTACCACAAACTGGAGTTTCTATATTGTCTACCTCCGGATCATTTACCACATGCATACTGAAGTTTCTGTATTGTCTACCTCCGGATCATTTACCACAAACTTGAGTTTCTGTATTGTCTACCTCCGGATCATTTACCACATAATAATGAAGTTCCTTCATTGATATATATCTATAGGATCTTCATGAATTGAGATTTAGAAGTTTTTACTATTGTTTCGCCAATTTCAAGTTATGACATGACGTCATTGACCTGATATGACGTCACATCAGTTTCTGACTGGCACAGCCAATGAGAGATGTATGTTCCAGGGTATATTACACTGGTGACATATGTAAAATATTATAAGGGGGAATTCACTAGATAACCGGACAATTATGTGATAGATATAATAACGTCGATTTTTTTTTCAGTTTCATTAATTATTACAAGTGTTACCTGAATTAGATATGTCTAGAAGCTATTGACCATAAACCAATAAACATAGACTTGCTGAAGTCCACAGACAATAAGATAAATAAATACATGTATAGACAGAAAACTAGTCTAGAAATGACGTGTCTACGCTGACATTCCATTGAAAAGAATTTTTCATTCAACAGTAGGTAGGATGAATGTCTCTTAGCCATCATAGTGTATCAGATTCTCCATGTCTCCACCCCTATACTCTATGTAGTAGTAGTTGGCAGGCAATCCCCTTATTAAGCAGACTCTCCGATTTCACCTGTGTGTCTTTGTTGGGTACATGCCTGGCATAACTTTCTTCAATTAACTCTGCTGTCATTGTTAATGGCATGGCAGGTTTCTAATTAGAGATTTACTAACAGATACACTATATTATTTACAAATTATATAGTTTTGTTAAAATCTGGAATTTACTAGCTTGTAATGTATTGAGAAACATTACGAAGTGACATCGTCACAATGAAGATGTTCCATGACATGCATGAGTGAAGATAGGTAGATAGTTATTAGAATAACAGTATTGTAGTAAAGTGGAGAGTGACTTCTATACATAGTGTAGTATACAAATTGTATGGTATGTATATAGTGACTGTTTTGAACACAAAATATGAGAAATATGTGAAATGAGTGCAAGAATTAATTCATGTGTGCAAATCTATTTCATTCAACATGCCATATTCATTTATATTATAATTAAGAGAAATGTGCCCTTTTTTCAGTTAATTTTCAATGGTACATTTACTTATAGCTAGGGCACAATGAAAAAGGGATTTGGTTAAGGCCTGAATTTGGGAGTCAGAAGGAACTCTTGAGGATTCAGTAGACATATAGTCATACCCAGATTGAGTGGGACATATTTTATTTCAGCACTATAAGCTTATAATTAATTCAAGGCTAGTGGAAGTTTCTGAGGCCTGGGATAAGTCTAACATGGTCAGTCTGTCTAGCCTTAAATCCATTACAGGTCTTTTGAGGCCAGTATAAGCTTTGAACAATTACTGTAGGTATGGTAAGCTAGGATAGTCTTGTCTTGGTTGTGTATGTTTTGTTCAGATCACATTTGTCCATTCTAAATATGAGTGTAATTATCTAGGATTTCTATGGGTGCATTTGAATCTAGTTGATGAGTTAGAATTCCCCTTACAAATAGAAATACACTCTCCCAGGGAGGGTTTTATGTGTTCACTGGGAGGGAGGGGTTTATATGTACACTCCCCCAGGGAGGGAGGTGTTTATGTGTACACTTCCCCAGGGAGGGAGGGGTTTATATGTACACTTCCCCAGGGAGGGAGGGGTTTATGTGTACACTCCCACAGGGAGGGAGGGGTTTATATGTACACTCCCCCAGGGAGGGAGGGGTTTATGTGTACACTCCCCCAGGGAGGGAGGGGTTTATGTGTACACTCCCCCAGGGAGGGAGGGAGGGGTTTATATGTACACTCCCCCCAGGGAGGGAGGGAGGGGGGGGGGGGGGGTTATGTGTACACTTCCCCAGGGAGGGAGGGGTTTATGTGTACACTTCCCCAGGGAGGAAGGGAGGGGTTTATGTGTACACTTCCCCAGGGAGGGAGGTGTTTATGTGTACATTTCCCCAGGGAGGGAGGTGTTTATATGTACACTTCCCGAGGGAGGGAGGGGTTTATGTGTACATTTCCCCAGGGAGGGAGGGGTTTATATGTACACTCCCCCAGGGAGGGAGATGTTTATGTGTACACTCCCCAAGGGAGGGAGGAATAAGCAATACCGCTTCATTTAGACCTATATACTACCCTGATCTGTTATAGAAGTGGTTTGATATGCAAAAAAAACAACAACAATATGGCATTCTCTGTCAGACTGAAAATATGTTAACTTGAAGAAAAGTAATACCCAGGGTAATTGTATAAAACAGATTTTCTGTTGGCATAAAGCAAAGTTTAACTGTTTATATTCTTATTAAAAAAGGCTTGTGTAGTTTGAACAAGAGCTGAGAAAGTACTTTATGAAAAGTATTGCCTCACTTTAAATCACATCCAAAGTGGTTTCCTGTCCTTTTCATCTCTCTTATATTCCAAAGATGAACAGTTATTCTCAATTGCCCCCTATAAATGTTTTGTACATTAAAGCAGTGTTGTATATAGCACAGCCAATCAAGACAAATGCCTATTAGGGGAAGGAATGCCGGATATGTGTGGAGGGAAATGGCCTATAGAAATGATTCTATATACTAACAAACCTGTATGAAAAAAAACTTTCCAAGATTTTCTAAGGTGTTGCTGTTTGTATACTCAATAGTTCATGTAGATGGTTGTGAATACAGTAAAAATATAAAATGGTAAATGCAGGGAAAAACATCCTAAAATGATCATAGCTGTTGATAGGACGTTAAACAATACAAAACAAAACCAAATGCAGGAAAAAATGTTAAGAAAACTTGAAGGTGTGCCCAAGCTAAACCAAAGCAGCTGAAAAAAGTAGGGGAGAGTGGGAGACACTGCTGGCTGGAATTTGTTGGTGAGACTGGATTCCTCAAGTCTGAGTTATCTGATAGCATTAGCAGCTGTTTATGTGTGTACCACTATATATATATAGGTCAATTGTATTGCACTAAAAAAACAGCTAATTGTAACCTAATTCTGGAGAGATATTCCAGGAATCCTGTTTCTAAGATGGAACACTATGTACTGATGGCCTGGGGTAATTAACACACTTTTTTTCGTCTGAGAATAAAATATGTTTCAGATTTCAAGAGATTATTGTATTAGTGGGTTACGGCTCCTGAAATGAATTCTTGTTTTATTCAGAGAAAAAAGTGATAAGTGTAATGGATTTTTTTTTTTTTTTTATAGAGATATTGAGTAATAGATTAATAATTTTTGTTCCATATGGGTATGAATACTTTTGCTTTGGTATAGACTGAAATATATCTACGTACAATCATTTGAGATAAGATAACGGTAATCAAGAGGAAAAACTGTACAATGTATATAATGTTTCTCAAAGTACAAGCTTGCAGTAATTTGATGTCCGATAACTTTTCAACTGAAGTTTCAAATGACTTTTCCAACTGGAAAATCATCTTTCACTAGTTTTATTATTTAAAGAAATTCTGAATGTAAAACTTCTCTATCCCTTAATTTGTTTAGCATCTCTGGTTCTAACAGAAATTGATAATCTATTTTAGTTCAGTTTGCTTCTGGTCGATTACTTGTGTCTATACTTGCCCATGTCCTGGACTAATATGCTCCCGAAATAGCTACATGGTGTTGATTTGAACAACCTTGAAAATTGGAAAGATCAAGTCTACAGCAGATTTCATCAATCTTACCCTGTAGGTGTCGACAAGCCTGTGCTTTGGGACATAGATACCACACACTAAACATAATAGGAGCTCTTATATTGACACAAAATTAATTTATCTTATTACTTCAAAATTTGTAGATACTATGTAACATTGCTTAAGTCAACAAAGACAGTCATATCATTGCCTATGACATCCTAGGCTTGTTATCGCAGATAGTCTTATTGCCTAACTTGTGACATCCTAGGTATGTTTGGCATCTAATAGTCTTATTGCCTGACTTGTGAAATTCTATGTTGGTCACCTCAGAAATTGTTACAGCTTAATTTGTGACATCCTTGGCTTGTCATCTCAGATAGTCTTATTGCCTATCTTGTGACATCCTTGGCTTGTCACCTCAGATAGTCTTATTGCCTATCTTGTGACATCCTTGGTTTGTCTTATTGCCTAACTTGTGACATTCTATGTTGGTCACCTCCGATATTTTTACTGCCTAACTGGGACATCCTTGGCCAGACATCTCAGATAGTCTTATTGCCTAACCTGTGACATTCTAGGCTGGTCACCTCAGATATTCTTATTGCCTAACTTGTGACATTCTAGGCTATTCTTACTGTCTAACTTGTGACATTCTAAATAAAATATAAGCTGGCCACTTTAGATAGTGACGTCATTGCTTTACTTGTTACATCCTTAGTCAGTCTCATCAAAAACAAACAATTTTGTTTTAATTTCTAAGCCAACACCACAAGGATAATAGATTATCTGCCCTTTGATGCTGCTGCTGAATTTTTTAATCATTTTATTATTTCTTTGTCCAAAAGAGACTGCATGCATGATAATGTGAATTTATGGGGGAAATTATGCAAAAAATATCAGTTGGATTCCTTTTGAGTGACTGATTCATACAAAAGTTAATTACAATAGTTCAACACATTAAATTTATCTTACACCTTTTATTCACAATATAAAGGAACATAAAACTGCAGCTTGCCTAAAAAACTTCTTTGTTTTCATGCAATATTCCTGGACATATGTCAGTTTGTGACTTTGCATGACTTCTACACGGTGCAGTCACGCTCACAGATAAAATGACAGCTCACCTCAGTTTGTGTACCTACCAAGTTATAATCTACCGCATAATTGACTTTCAACAGAACATCACATAGGACTGTATAGAGATACACAGTGATTGATGTGCTGGCCTCAGGCCTGTACCCAGAACGCTAGATTTACCTGTGATTTACCTGAAATGTGCACCTTATGCTGGTACTATAGGTAATATCAACCACTACATAATATCTGGCCAGGAATGTCTGCTGAAATCCTACAGTAACAGCTGTCTTAATCAATAGTAAGTGGCTTTTGTAGTCTCATATAAGTCTGTATGTATGAACTTTGGAATTTACTTTTACTTACAATCCAAAACTTCATAATAGAGTTATTATTCAGTACACTAAGGCATATCATTAGCCTGGTCCCTTCATTTCGACAAACACAGCAACATCTGTCGCAGAGGTACTTTCTGCTGATGTGACAGTGCTGCATGCAGTTGCCCACCGATAATGAGATTAGGATTTCCCTTGTGTTCGTCTAATAGCTCTGACAAATGTCGACTACTGTATGACGGATTCTAAGAAATGTGAAGAAGACTCGTGTTAAAATGTACTATTGTAATACTGGAGACTTATTAACCCCTTTGAACTTCATTATTCTGGTCTTGTTGAAGTGATTGAATATTACAAAGGACATTTCTATCTACATCATCCTACTCAATGAATGTTTTGATTTTGAAAAACTGATCGACAACGTTAATTTTACTTTAGAATAATTTTTTATCACACAAAAAAAAACCATTTTGATTATAAAAAAAATTTGATTGACAAACATTTTTACATCAAAAGGACTTTCCCAGTATATGTGTAGTTGGTATTAGAATTAAGGGTATATGCTACTTTACACATTATACCTGTATCCAGTGGAGTTATCTCCCCTTAAATATTTAATTAACACTTTCTCCCGTGTCTTTTAAATGTGTCATCATTACTTGTATACAATATTTGAAGTGTCACCAGTTTAAGTGTACCATTCAAATATCACTAATGAAGTTCAGGTCAATATTATGCTGAAATGCATTTCACAAGAACTCTTCATGAAATGGGAGAAATCTTAGTAAGGTATAAACCCTTAATATTATAGGCCAGGAAGAAACTTCTTTAAAGGATAAATCTGAAAGTACATTGTTTGTACACAGTACTTCTTTGTACATCACTAACTTATATACTGCCAATGTAAATTCTATACACAGGAATTTATGCAAAAGCCAAGATGCATTTTCCCCATCTTCTTGTGTATACAGACCACTTAACTCCATGTTTCAACAGATAAAGAGGAATAGCTGCAAGAATAGTTGAAGTTGTGAGAGTTATCAGATTCTTGTAAATCCTATGAAATTGAATCTTTATACATAAGAGATAAGAGGAAAGCATATTTAAAACCAAGTCAATTATTTATAAGATCTTTGTCCAAAACATGTTTTTCTTGGTAAATTAGATTTTCAGAGAGCTTTTGTGGGTTACTATGGCAACAAGTGACATTGATGTTTGTATTACAGAATGCTGGTCAGGAAATAGGCTTCATACAACATACTCACTCAGTCATGATCAGGTTCTCAAGATAAAAAAACATGGAAACCAAATTTAGGGAAATGTGATTTAGGGAGTATGGCTTGGATGACTAATAGATATTGACTTTGTAGCAAATATCATTCAACGAAATATTCCAATATCCAGACTAACAGCTTTGGTATCTGGTAGAGTTTTATTTCCTTTATTATCCAAGATTGGAGGGTGGATTCCATGTTGATAAACTGTGATTTAGGTGGAGTAGCTTGGGTGAAAAAAAACCAAAGCTGTATTACACTGATAACATTATTGTCTCATCCAAATCTAAAAATCATTTAGACACTATTTCATGCTTATCCACTTACAGCCTGTTTTTATTGCGCCTACTAAGTGTACAGTTCAACATAAATATTTGGGGTTTAAATAAATAGCTTGTTGGGTTACAAAATGTTCAGTTGAAGCAATTTTGTTTCCTGAGATTAAACTGTTTTATTGTTTTAAAACAGACTGTATTACTGTTTACCATGATGATGAGTCATGGATGCTATGAACGACATGATGAACATAGGAGTGAGAATTTATCAGTAAAACACATGACAAGATTTATATAACTTCAATTATAAACTTTTTAAATTTGAATTTAATTATCGTGTGTTTATAAAGTTTCAATTTTGTTGATACTTTGAGGACACTGGAAATTACATGTACATTGTAGGTGGCTTAATGTAGACGAGATCATACAATGCTATAATGTGTAGCTTGTGTATAAGATTGAAAGAGTTATTTCCCTTGCTGCCATAAACGTTGTTAAAATGTACTGTACTGACTTATAATGTTGTGTGTTTCAGATTCATCAACGCTGACACAGCTGTAAGTAAACATGGGAAACAAAAGCGGTAAGCAAAAGAAAAAGGACAAAGAGGCAAAGAACAAAGAGGAGACTGAACAAAAGGTAAATGGTACAGCTGAGGAGAAGCCTGCGGAGGAAGCCGCAAGTGACACACCCGCAGCTGAAACAGCTAATGATAATGAAAATGAAGGTGAGAAAGGCGGTGGGGGTGATGGTGGTGGGGAGGCATGTGAGGAGACTAAGGCTGGGGACCAGGCACCAGAACAAACTATTACTAACACTAGTGAAACAAAAACTGACAATGACAGTAGTACACCAGCCCCTGTCAGTACAGGGGACAGTGAACCTGTACAAAGTGTAGATAATAGTAATTCTGATACCAAGGAGGAAGTGAGTCCCCCCAGTCAGACACAGTCTGCTCCTGTAGTAGAAAGTAGTGAAACTGAAAAAGTAGTAGAGGTGGCAAAAGAGGAAACAGTTAGTGAAACACAAGCTCCTGTAGAGGAAACAGTTGTACCTAAACAGGAAACAGTGGTAGAGGTCCAGCCTCCAACACCAGTGGAAGAGCAACCAGCACCAGTGGAGGAGCCACCAGCACCACCTGCACCTGTGGAAGAGCCGCCTGCACCACCTGCACCAGTGGAAGAACCACCAGCTCCAGTGGAAGAGCCACCTGCATCAGTTGAGGAGCCACCAGCACCAGTGGAAGAGCCGCCAGCACCACCTGCACCAATGGAAGAGTCACCGGCTCCAGTTGAGGAGCCACCAGCACCACCTGCACCAGTGGAAGAGCCACCGGCACCACCTGCACCAGTGGAAGAGCCACCAGCACCACCTGCACCAGTGGAGGAGCCACCTGCACCACCAGCACCAGTGGAGGAGCCACCTGCACCACCAGCACCAGTGGAGGAGCCACCTGCACCACCTGCACCAGTGGAAGAGCCACCAGCACCACCTGCACCAGTGGAAGAGCAGCCAGCACCACCTGCAGAAAGTCAGGAACAGCAAACAAAAGGTCTGGTACATTATCACATTGTTTATCAACTTTCCACTTTTGGCGTATGTAATTAATCCTGCATTTCCCTATCAAGCTTTCTTTGCTTCTCTTGAAAAACAATTCTTTGTCAATATGCATATTTTTTTTTTCAAATTTCAATTTATTTTGTCTTCATGCTTTTATGCTGCTAGCTCTTATCTTATTCTGCTTTAAATGTTGTTTTTCATGATGCCATATTTCCATAGTAGTCAATTTTTATGAAGACTCGAGTAATATTTGTGTTTATTTTCATTATCCTTCTCATAAAATACAGCTAGCAGATGTAATATATTAGAAATCTAGAAATTTCAAAATCAAATTGGAACAGATACTTCTAAGTTTCTTGTGCTACACTGAGAAAGTAAAGATATTTCTGAGTTCCTCAGAAGTGGGACCACGTTTGAAGGAGAGATGATGACATTATAATCACATTGTAAGGTTATGTCATCTCATCAAGGATATGAATCGAAAATGGTGGGACATTTTCCAACTTCCATACATTGTAGCTTTATTTTACTTAGTGGGATGAAATGGTAGATGGGAATGTTAGATCATCCAGTTATTGAGGTGTATCAAAATATAAATATATTTAATATATTGTAGAAATGTAATATATTGTAGAAATGTAATATATTGTAGAAATGAAAGGCATGTGGCAAGGGTTACTTAGTGGTGATGCTAGGGCATGCATGTAAACCTGTGTGTTGTCTGTTTACGGCATTTTCTAAATATATTTTGTTATACTGTTGTTCTACTGTCTGTAACTTGTCCATCCGTCTGGTCTGAAAATTTTAAATTCAAAACAACATTTCATGAATGATGAAAAATAGTTTGATGAACCTAAATTATGTGGAAGTGGTGAAACCATTCTTCAAATTAAAGGTCACAAATTGAGGTTAAATTGTTGTTGATTTTTATAAGAAGGATAAGGCATGGGGCTATAGATAAAGAAAGGGTGTGGTCCTCGGAAGGATGAGGGTGGGGCTAGTAGAAAGAAAATGGGTGACCACAGGAGGATGAAAGTTGGGCTATTATAAAGAAGGGTTGTGGCCCCAGGAGGATGAGGATGGGGCTAGAAAGAGTGACCAAAGGAGGATGAGGATGGGGATAGTATAAAGAAGGGGTGTGGCCCCATGAGGATGAGGGTGGGGGTAGTATAAAGAAGGGGTGTGGCCCCAGGAGGATGAGGGTGGGGATAGTATAAAGAAGGGGTGTGGCCCCAGGAGAATGAGGGTGGGGATAGTATAAAGAAGGGGTGTGACTCCAGGAGGATGAAGGTGATGAGGAGTAGGACTTGTTTAAAGACAGTGTAGCCCCCAGGGGGATGAGGGGTAGGACTTGTATAAAGAGAGGGTATGACCCTCAGGAAGATAAAGGGTGATGCTAGTATGAAGAAATGGTGACGTTCAATATAGAAGCTAATAGATGGAGCTAGTAGTGGGTGTGGCCCTATGGAGGGGGAGGGGTTTAGTACATTTTGTATAGAGAAAGGATGTGGCCCTCAGTAAAGTGATTGTGAAGGCTCAGTATATTGGAAATTTTGAGTTGGTTCTGTTTTAGTGGCTGGGTTTGGGTTTGCTAAAATAAAAAAAAAAAAATGGTTTTGCTGACAAAAATTTTGTTATAATTTGATTTATTTTAGTAACACTATTAATACCTACTATAGCCAGTAAGGGGTCCTTATTTTGTGGTGTGTTTGTACAATGGTTTGGTGGCTTTGTAGATGTTTTACTAACCCTCTTCTTCTATTCTCACTCTTAAATCTTCATCACTTTATGTCTTGTTTAATGTTTAATAGCAGTGCTTTCATTTAATGTTTGATAATGTTAATTGTTATCAAGTCATAATATTATTTTGTGGAGTAAAAGTAAATGATGAGTGTGCTGAATGTAAAGAAATACTTTAAACTATAAACAGCAATTTATTTTGATTCTGTGCAGCAAAATTCTCATGTTTAGTCATATAAAAGTATTATTCCATAGATTTTATATTATTGTTTGTTAATGATACTGTGTGAAATTTACATATTAATAACTTTACTATGAAAATTATGAAAATACTAATTACACAGATCATGAGATGTAGATTTAACTGTGCATATATGTTGCTGACAAGGAAATGTAAATTAATCTGGTATTTGTGACCTACAGGAGATGCACCCCCTTTGCCAGAGAATCCTCCCCCGAGCAAGGTGAGTTTGACATTATCATGCATGTGCATTAATTGTTCTCATTGACTAAGAATATACTGTTAGCTTACCGTCTTCATGAAAATTTTAGTCCTCTCAATTGTTGTTTTATAAGTTGATGCATGTGCTTATATCACCATTTTAATGCTCCTAGATGTAATTGTCCTTTATATAAATAGCTGATAAAACAGTTGTTTTATAAACATATCGAAACTTATTACATGTATTTTAATTAACATAGAAGAAAAATTAGTTTTTGAAGAGAAGAAAAAAAGTTAAATGTATTGGGATGAATATTTCTTATTGCTATCAGCTATACATAAAATCACACCGACCTGTGTATGTACCTGTATTGTACCTGTGTATGTACCAACATTGTACCCGAGTGTACCTACATTGTACCTTTCTGTGTACCTGTGTGTGCACCTGTGTATGTACCTGTGTATGTACCTGTATATGTACTAGTATATGTACCTGTTGTGTACCTGTTATGTATCTGTGTATGTACTAGTATATGTACCTGTGTATGTACTTGTGTATGTACTTGTATATGTGCCTGTTATGTACCTGTGTATGTACTAGTATATGTACCTGTGTATGTACTAGTATATGTACCTGTGTATGTACTAGTATATGTACCTGTTATTTTCCCTGTGTATGTACCTCTACTATACCTGTGTATAGACCCGTATTATACCTGTGTATGTACCTGTATTATACCTGTGTATGTACCTGTATTATACCTGTGTATGTACCTGTATTATACCTGTGTATGTACCTGTATTATACATTTATATGTACCTGTGTATGTACCTGTATTATACATTTGTATGTACCTGTACTGTACCTGTGTATGTACCTGTTTATATATATATACCTGTTCCTATATCATTATTCTTGCTGTATACAGACGATAGCCACACAGTTCAAGTGGGACAATGATGGTAAAACTGTGTTAGTCAGCGGTTCCTTTAACGACTGGAAGGAGAAAGTTCCCCTGGAGAAACAGTAAGTGGTTTAGGATCAAAGGAAGGTCCTTTGTATTCATTCTTGTATGAACACAATGTTTAAGTTAGAAATTGAAAAAAAAAACATTTGGTAGTGTTGTAAACACTCCCATATCTTCAAACCGTGAACATTTCTGTTAATTTTCAAAAAAAAATATCTTTATTTTCATTTGACATTTTCAAGTGTCAGCTACTGTGTACAATGAATTTAACTTTGAAAATAAATTCTGTGACTTTCATAAAAAAAAGAACATGATGGGTACTAAAATATTTACAACTCATTTTTCAAAAAAGCACGTAATAATTAAAGTGAACAGGTCAATTTGTCCTGTATTTGTGGTTTGAAGTTAGAGTGATCAGTGGTCTGTATACAAGCTAACAGTTGTATTGGTGTTACAGGGAGGCTGTGTTCTCCGTGACCGTTGATCTACCAGAAGGAGAATATGTATACAAGTTTCTGGTTGATGATGAGTGGCTGATCAACAAAAACCAAGTAAGGCAAAAACCTTCTACTGTCATAGATTTCATCTTATACCGAAAATATACACAGCATGATGTTTGACCTAATAATGGTAACATCAACCATTAGTAACATGCCGTACATAATTTGCAAAACTGTATTTGCCAAACACCTGATTTTGACAGGTCATCCTGACATTGGCCATTTCATGAACTGTTCCAGTCAAGAGAAATGCTCAAATCACTTGCATGATATTTTGTAACTTTTTATCAGATTTAAAAATCAATATATAATATATTAATCAAAATATTGCTTATATATAGAGAAAAATTATCATCTTGATACATGCAAATTGTAAATACAGTATAAAAATTGTTAAAAAAAATAGCAAGATTTTTTTAACACTTTTCATCTCTAATTTTGGTAAATTCAACCTTGTATTTGTATACAGGTAATTAATGTTCTTTGTATTATAATACAGGTAATTTATCTTGTAAAAGGAGAAAAATTCTTCACATGTTTTCTTTTATCTTGCAGCCAATTAAGGCCGATAATGGAATTGAGAACAATGTTGTAATTGTACGACCTGTGGGTTGAGTGTTTTGTCCGAGTATAACTTACCTGCTCCACCTCTTCAGTTGCCTCCCTTCCACATAACAGTTGCCTCCCTTTGATGGCCCAACTGACCAAACCATCATCCAGAGGCATCGTGGGACAACAACAAAAGGCAGCTATGCTACAACTTCACTGATCAACAAATATTATTATTCCCAAGTAATTTCACTCGGATGAAATTTTTTTTCAAAGAAATGTTTGCATTGTATTTTATCAATGGGAAAACAATGAATTCCAGCCTTTTAGCTGTTCATTCTCTATTTTATGGTAGCAAGGGACCCATTTTTTGTTTTTGTAGATATTTTTCCGATTTGTTATAATTTTGTATCCTATTCCTTACATTATATAATGTTAATTTACCTATGTTATATGAAATTTTTCTTTCAAATTGTTTGATTCCATCATAGGTCAAATTTCATAATCATTTGTGACAAGTTTTTACTGTATTCTGTCAAAAATTAGAAATTAGTCAAGATTTATTTTGCAGTTCTACTGACTAAGACTTGAAATCTTGGTGATGAGTAATTTAGTTATAAGTGCTATTCAGAGTGCTTTGTTTGCTATTTATTGTGTTATCTGCAATCAAATATATATATACAGGTATTTCTATTTCACTAACATGTTAAAATGGCAAAAAATACCAACAGAAAAAAAAAAAACAGAAAAAAATATTGAAATGAAATGAAATGTGTGCTTTGAGAAAGGGAGACAACCCTTGAATATGGTGGAGTCCAGAACCAATATCATCATTGTCTAATAGATATTTGATCACATATATGTACAGTTATATTATATTTTCCCCAACATCAACTTAAAGACAATCTTTTTAATTTTTAGGGTACAATTTCTTTATTGCAGTAATTTGGGTCATTTTCTCCATGAGAATATTTTATACAAAAAGTTGATTTTGTATTGTAAAACGTATGAACTGTTCGTATATATGAGTTCTACCTTTGTAATTAAAGTACTACCATTTTTAACATTTGTATACTTTTTCACACTAGATGATTTCATTTTGTCATTTGTATATGTAAATATATATATCTTCATTTTTTTTTCAGATAATAATATATTGTCATTCATATGCTGTCAGATTTTTATTGCAAGCAATTTAAAAATTTTGTGTACATTCAAATTGGTGACATAATGTTCAATGCAAGTTAATGTTGTCTTTCTGTGTTACCCTGCCTGCCCTTTTCAGTCGTGATAGGCTATCCTTGTTATTGACAAGGACCAGTCTACTTGAGTTGGTAGGGGTGGCAGGGTGAGTAGAGGTATGATTGTTAGTGCTGGGAAGATTGAAGCAGGTAAGGGTCATGTAATAGTCAGTTGTCGCTTTATCTAGAGATCAGACTTCAGTGTGTGTGAACTGTTGTCGCTGTATCTAGATGGTAGGCTGTGTATGACTTCTTGCTGCAGCAGACTGATAATATTCCCTGTATCAGAGAGACTGCAGTATGCGAGATCATCCCTTTAGTTAGATACCAGACAGTATCATGTGACCATTTGTCACTACCTAGACACCTGACCACAGCGTGTGACCAGGTGTCCCTGTATCTAGACATCAGACTTCAGAGTTTGTGACCAGTTGTCCCTGTATCTAGAGACCAAGGCTGCAGAGTATGCGACCAGTTTTCGCTGTATCTAGACAGACTTCAGAGTTTGTGACCAGCTGTCCCTGTATCTAGACACAAGGCTACAGAGTTTGTGACCAGTTTTTGCTATAGACTGCAGACGGAGTGACCAGTTGTTGCTGTATCTAGACAATATATTGCAGTATGACCAGTTTTCCGTCTATCTAGTTACCAAGGTTGCAGAGTATGAGACCAGTTCCTGCTGTATCGAGACATCAGACTGCAGATTATGACCAGTTGTAGCTATTTCGATATCAAACTTCATCATGTGACCAGTTGTCGCGATATCAAACTTCGTCATGTGACCTGTTGTCGTGATATCAAACTTTGTCATGTGAACAGTTCTTGCTGTATCAAGACATCAAACTACAGAGTGTGACTAGTTGTGGCTGTCTCGATGTCATACGACCAGTTGTAGCTCGATATCAAACTTCGTCATGTGACCAGTTGTCGCTGTATTTAGACAGTAGATTGTTCTGTGCTGAACAGATATTCCTTTGTGTAGAACTACAATATCAGACATCGACTGACCTGTTACATGTCCCTCGCCTGTTAAAAGTGTATAAAAGATGCATTAAAACTTGAAGTGGTAAACGTGTCAATATAAACTACATGTAGGTGGGATGAGGTTTTCATACATTTCCTGTAATACTCTCCAAAAAAATGGAAATTATTAGATATTATATCTGAATCAGGGTAAAACTGTCTGTAAAGAAGGTTTGAAGTTTAGGTCTAATTTGTGTGCATGGAAAATATAGATTGGGTAGAGATATGTACTCCCCAGTAGTTTGGTTCCCACACAGCTTTAAAGTACATCTGTGCTGTGACGATTCTGTAAACCTTGGTAATTGTGGTGACTTTGTCACACAGTAGTTATAGAAGTAGGCTAATCTGTCATCTGATTTCTCATTCAAAGTCAATAAAATGTTACAATCTCTAGTTTATTGTTCTTTGGTTTCTTTTTAGTATTATCTTGACATATCATCATTAAGATGAATTCTTGGTGTTAATTTCAATGAAGTCTGATTGAAAATTTCAGAACTAGGCCTGATGAAAATTTGTTGATGTGGAACAACATCGTAAGAATAATAGATATTGCATAGGTCTGTTCCATGGACAGGCATATTTCAGTACGATTGTAGAAGTTTGGCTAGTCAGCACTTTGCAAGCCTCGCGCTGGATTCAAGGATTGAGATATCCCTGTCCACCGAACAGGCCCATGTTTGGGTTTTTTTTCCAAAAAAAGTAACAAATTGTAAAGTGTTGTGAAACCTTTTCATCACATTATCATGAATGTCCTTGAAATGTGCATTAAAACCTGGTGATGTTATCTATTTTCGACGTGGTTATGCTACATAAAATGATGATGTTTCGCTATTGTGAGTGGCGTCCTGGTGTATGTGAGCATGCAGTCTTTTCCTTTCCCTGGTAGAGGACAGTTATCTTTTTCCTACCAAAAACAGATTCACCTGTGAAATATGGGAGAATACATGTACACTGGTGTGGTTGTTACAGAGAGGTGTGACACTCGTGGACATCTGAGCGCCTATTTCAGTTTCATTTACATAGAATAAAAAATACAATATTTCTACTGAGAGGTACATTTACAGTCTAAAAATACACTATTACTGACGATAGGTAGATTTACACATTCTAAAAATACACTATTTCTGTCGACAGGTACATTTACAAAGTCTAAAAATACACCATTACCATGACAGGTACATTTACAGTCTAAAAATACACTATTTCTGTCGACAGGTACATTTACAAAGTCTAAAAATACACTATTACGGTCGACAGGTACATTTACACAGTCTGAAAATATACTATTACTGACGACAGGTACATTTACACAGTCTAAAAATACAGTAAAAAAAACACTATTTCTGCTGGCAGGTACTTTTACAAAGTCTGAAAATATACTATTACTGACGACAGGTACATTTACACAGTCTAAAAATACAGTAAAAAATACACTATTTCTGATGGAAGGTACATTTACAGTCTAAAATACACTTACTGACGGGAGGTACATTTACATAGTCTAAAAGTACACTTTTACCATGACAGGTACATTAACAGTCTAAAAAAACACTATTACTGAGAATACACTATTACTGACGACAGGTACATTTACACAGTCTAAAAATACACTATTTCTGCTGGCAGGTACATTTACAGTCTAAAATTACACTATTACTGACGACAGGCACATTTACACAGTCTAAAAATACACTATTACTGACGACAGGTACATTTACAAAGTCTAAAAATACACTATTTCTACTGACAGGTACATTTACACAGTCTAAAAATACACTATTTCTGCTTGCAGGTACATTTACAGTCTAAAATTACACTATTACTGACGACGGGTACATTTACAAAGTCTAAAAATACACTATTTCTACTGACAGGTACATTTACAAAGTCTAAAAATACACTATTTCTGCTGGCAGGTACATTTACAGTCTAAAATTACACTATTACTGACGACAGGCACATTTACACAGTCTTAAAATACACTATTACTGACGACAGGCACATTTACATAGTCCAGAGACCTATATACTAGTATATAGGTCTCTGCATAGTCTAAAAGTACACTATTACCATGACAGGTACATTTACAGTCTAAAAATACACTATTACTGACAATACACTATTACTGACGACAGGTACATTTACAGTCTAAAAATACACTATTACTGACAATACACTATTACTGACGACAGGTACATTTACAGTCTAAAAATACACTATTACTGACGACAGGTACATTTACAGTCTAAAAATACACTATTACTGACGACAGGTACATTTACAGTCTAAAAATACACTATTATTGACGACATGTACATTATACACTATTACTGACGATGGGTACATTTACAAATTCTAAAATACACTATTATTGACATGGGTATATATGAAAAAATATATAGTACATAGCCACTTACAGTCTAACGTTATTTGTATATGTGTTTTTAAAAATTGCTGAAAGCTACTTGACGAAGTCATGACATTTAGATGGGAGTATTTCACACCACCATTCTAAACTACTATTGTTTTAACTTTTAACAAGAAATTAATATCAGCTTTTTAATATATCAGGAGAAAACACGGTTTTTGTTTGTTGTTGTTGTTTTTGTTCGTTTGATTGTTTTGTTTTGTTTTTTTGTTTTTTGGTTTTTTTTTTCATTTTAAAGACGCAATACAAACAACACACGATATGATGGTCCTTGCGCGCCTGACTTCATCAAAAAAGCAATTAAAGAACCTTGGGATAATTAAGGCCTGCCTAGCTTCGTCAAAGAAATAATTCAATTTACATGCTTAATTAAGACACACCCTATTTCGTCAAAGAAGCAGTATTTGCGTGTCCCAAATCACGGATAAGAGCCACGGTGTTTGCAACTACAGCCACAATGATGATTATGTAATTGATGACGATGTGTATATGTCGTGGAGCTTGTTGAATATTGAATCCATCTGTTGAGATGTTTGACAGCCAAACATGGTCCACATGATAACTGTCGGTGTCAAGTTACAGCATTGGACTTTACATGTCTTGGACAAGCGCGCGTCTGTTCAGATGTCAACACAGGTCTGCTGACATCTCTAGATCTGGTGACAAAATGACGGTTTCTTCAGATCTAGTGACATGAAGCTGTCCTATATGAAGTGTATAGTTTAAATACATGTACACAAAGTTTGACATTTAAATGTTGAATGCTGATTGCGGAATGGATTTTTTTTTGATTTAAACATATTTTATTGTCAAAACACAAATGGGATTAGACACAGGTATAAAACTTATAATCCGTCTTTTCCCGTGTAACATAAATGATGAAATGAATATACATGACCGAAAATAATAAAGACAATTGATGATGATATGAACATGTCAAAAATAGCTATAAGATAAAATTTACTAATACATATGTCATATTATGAAGTCACTGTACCCGCATGTCTGGATTGAATAAAAGTTAATTTACGATGTAAAGCGATGGAGATACATATATTTCATATATATATATTAAGTGCATTTAGCTAAATTTCTTGCTCTTATAGAATTTTCAACTCATTGTTATTAAGAGCAACAATAGTGTATACGATGTATAGATTGCGGAATAACAATAGTCCATGTTGTTGAATTGAACCGAGAACTATGCAAACGATTGTAGACCAACACCTCTACAAGTGATAGGCTATACTTCATGTCGTTAACGAAATACATAAATAACAAGATAAACACAGATAAACAAAACAACTTTTAATGCATACTAACAACACTGATAGAACAGGTCATGTACTTCTAGTTTTCGACAAAGTTTACAAATGCTGTCGGTATTTAATTATCAATAAATTTTGAGAATCAACTAACATAATAAATGCATTGTGTAATTTTAACATTTAATTAAACTATTAATTGCAAATATATAAATAATATCTTGAAATAATTTCTTAGCTAGGTTTATCACGCCATAGATAGACCGTGTCAATTTAAGATAGAACACTAACGGTTGTTTCTTGTTAATTTCTACGGGATTGTATGTGTTAAGCTGATAAGTGTTTCTCTCTAAAATAACAAATACATCTGTAACAATACTTAACGAAAACATACACATTCTCTCTGACAAAAGCACAACCAAATCTTACATGCCCGTCTCTTCTCATTTTCTGGCTTAATCTAATAAACTCCCAAGATGGCACTGAATGTACATGTTCCAGTTACACTGGCCCAGATTTTAATATAGATTTCAATGGTTTTCTAATCTTGCGATGTTTTTTTCGAAATTTATTTCTAGAATCAAATATTTTGACAGGTATAGTAACTGGGATTTTGATTTCTTTTGCCGAAAATTCAAACTTCAACCAATATTTTTGAGCCCTTCATCGTGACAGATTTTTTTCTTCGAAGATATTAAAATATCGCTGGGCCTTTCAATATTCCCGATATCATTACAACATGAAAGGACAAAAACGAAATGAATTGTCAAAATCTAAACTATTTCAGAAATGTACTTCAGTTTGTTTACAGAAAAGTTACCGAATGAATTGTAAATATTCATTAAGCAAAATGGATAATCGAATAAATGAATTTTCACTTAATTTGCAAATTTAAAAATTTCTTTAATGAATATGTCATGATTGAGTTATAGAATATAATTTACAGTTTATGAATTTCGTAAAAAATATATAAACTTTAATCGTCAGTTTACTGATGTTCATGTTATGCTTTTTGTTATGAATTTTATCTTAATAAATAGCTTTGTTCTTCTCTTTTGTACATCGTTATCCCATTCCAGATGTTGTAGCGGACTAGTATTCGCCCAGGAGGTCCTGAAAGATCTGCTGTTTTTCGTACTCGGTTCCACTTTTCTTGGCCAGCCTGGTCGGTCCCCCTGCACGGGCGGCTCCGGTGAATTCCTCTGGCGTCTGTGGAGAGTAAATTGTAAATTAATTAGGAATTTGTTCATATAATGAATTATATCTAAATTTATTATATAATATAATCAAAAGGGCCGGCGAATGGTAAATAGATAAAGCATAGTTAATATCATCATAGCCTATGGGTCGGAAATAACACAAATTATGTCACACGCGCCTTTGGATCGGAAATAACACAAATTATGTCACACACGCCTATGGATCGGAAATAACACAAATTATGTCACACGCCTTTGGATAGGAAATAACACAAATTATGTCACACACGCCTTTGGATCGGAAGTAACACAAATACATGTCACGCACGCCTTTAGATCGGAGATATCACAAATCATATCATACACGCCTCTGGATCGTTCATATCACAAATTGAATTATTGTGGGGACCTCGGAATCGATATTTACACCGAAAGTCTATCTTGTTTGTCAAGAAAGTCTATCTTGTTTGTCAAGAAAGTCTATCTTGTTTGTCAAGAAAGTCTATCTTGTTTGACATGGCGACTGTTTTGTTAAACTGGATATCGCGAAACTATTAAACCACAAATAAGATGATGAAAACTCGCTCAAATATCGTTCCGGAAACCCTTGCCTATTACACTTTGTTAGAGGTTTGTACTTCTTCTGACAGCCGCTTGTAACAGTTGGCATACATGATCGAAGTAGATCCTTGTTACAATTCTCTGAAATCTGTGATATAATTTCAAATCTTGTCACGGAAAAATGTCCCCAAGCCATCGGCTTTCCCTGTACCGACAAACTCAGCTTGTGACCATTGTGACGTCGTCCCTAGGTCATTGGCTTTCCTTCGACCATTAGACTCAGCTTTTGACAATGGTACACAATCAAACACAATTTTGTGTATCTAGTTATAAAAATTGAGTTATAAAAAGGAAGCAATTGCACGAGAATGTGTCCATAATGAAGTTAAAACGACCTTGACATTTTACCAATAACCCGAAAAATCAATAATATAGTTTGCCGTAGCTTGTGTAATGTGTTAAAAGCTAATCAATGTATGACACGGTGGACTTATAACGATTTCCCGACATGTGGTCAATAGGTAAAAGGACAACGCAATCCTGCAAATTGATCATATCAATCATTGTATCGAACACACAGTCACACTGACAATGCGATCGAGAGGCAGCCTCATGAAGATCAAAATATTTGAAAATCACACAGAAAATTCAGAGGATATATTCTAATCCCTAAATATGTTGCTTTCAAGGTTTCATGTTTTTCTAAACCGAATAAGTCGTGTCCAATCTATTGAGCATTCACAGACAAATTTGGTTGTTCGGTAGATCAGTGTTATTTCAATCTCAGATAGGTTTTCATTAGTCAGCGATCGATTTGTCTAGATAAGGGTGTTACATACAAGCTAGTGACGATCTAGTATTGATTGATCAGCTGCGATAGAATTACACTTCATTCGTCTGCAACTGGTTATCGATTGGTTGTTTTGCATGGTCTATCATTTGCTGTTACAAATGTAGGTTTACATCACGTCTCTGTCTATTAAGACACCTGTCTAATCGGACCCAAGATGACTGTCCACAGACCGAGAGACACTTGAGCGGGCGTACGCCATGAACTCCGTTGCAGGGAGCCTATCCGACCCAATCGCAACATCCCGGGGGAATTTCCGGCAACACTCGGATATTTCCGAGTGTTGCCGGAAATTTCCCCGAGATGTTGCGATTGTATCCGACCCTGACTGACAACGCCGCCATAGGAATACGGGACTCGCCAAGAATCGCCTGAACACAACCTTCGGCCGCGAATGGAGAAGTAAAATTCATAACCGACAAAATAGTGTAGCTTTATTTTTAATGGGTATTCAGAGTTCAAACCATTAATTTAGTCATCAATTTGGCATGTCAAACAAGCTTAACGAGTAGATAGTATAGTCGCGACAGTCACTATGCTACATTTGATCATGAGGCAGAGAAAACAGCAAACAAAAAGACAAAGAAAAGTTGATGAGCGAGAGTCAGAGTTATCCTATATTGAGGGCTTGCATTTAGAGATGGGGAGACTAGCCAGAGTAAAAAAAAACAGGAAACGAGAGAGAGTCCAGATATTTCGGACACAACACACGTGAATATTGATTCAGTGGTTGGGTGTCCCTAGGCAGTGTGGATTGGTGACATCCAATTCTTCTAGGGTATCACATCTTCAAAACTAACAATGGCTGTTGGAGGGGAAGGAAAGGGAATTACAATTTGTCTAACAATGGTTGAATAGATATCAATTAACCATGTCTGTCTATCTAATGAATGGATTTCGACGATACTCTTAACATACTGTCAATAATTGAAATAATGGGCATGAGGTTTCGTTCTTAATTAGACATCACCTGAAAGAAAAGTGATATCATAAGAAAAAAATGCGATTGTGTAAAAATAGAATCTTTTCACTTGTGTTGGAAAAATGATTAAATCGTACCCTTTTCTTTATCATATGGGGACTCTTTTTAGCGACACGAGAGATTCTGTCTTCCGTCGATCCGAAGTAGGGGTTGTCATCCTGCAATGATAGCAGAGAGTTAGAATATAGACGATTAAGTTCTTTTGTTTAAACGGGCTTCTAAACATGCAAAATACATGCAGGGCGTTAAAACAACTAACTTAACCAAACAAGAGGCCCATAGGGCCTGTATCGCTCACCTGGTTGGATTTGACCAAATGTCAAAATAATGTTCATGTTCAATTTGTTAATACATTATACAAAAATGTACTCTCTGAAAGACCATATGGATTATTTTTACAACATAATGGTGTTTAAAGAAACTAAGTCCCTTAGGGTGGGGAAAACCCTTTGGCCTATGTTTACATAAGAATTGTGTTTATCCCTTAATGCCCAGCGTTTCTATACATAGTTATGGGATTGAGGGTCACAGTAACCATTTATGCAAAATCTGTTCCCCCATCACCACGGATGTTTCTGACCAAATTGGGTTCAAATCCATTTAAAACTCAAATCTCTATTTCCCCTATTTGGCCCCTCCCTTCAGGCCCCTTGGGGGTCAGAGTCAATATTTATATAAACTCTCTTTCCCCCTTCCCCTAAGAATATTCCAGACCAAATTTGGTTCAAATCCATTCATAACTTTATGAATAATAGCGATTTAAAGGATAAACCCCTATTTCCCTATTTGGCCCCGCCCCTCAGGCCCCTGAGGGCACAGAGTAAAAATGTATCCAAACTCGGTTCCCCTTCTCCTAAGGATGCTCTTGATCAAATTTGGTTAAAATCCATTTAAAACTTTATGGCAAATAGCAATTTAAAGACTAATCTCTATTTCCCCTATTTGGCCCCGCCCCTCAGGCCCCTCAATATTTACACAAACTCTTTCCCCCCTTCCTCTCTCGATGTTCCTGATAAAATTTAGTTAAAATCCATTCGAAACTTAATAATTAATAGCGATTTAAAGGATTAACCCCTATTTTCCCTATCGGACCCCACTCCTCAGTCCCCTGGGGATTCAGAGTAAAAATTTATACCAACTCGGTTCCCCTTCTCCAATGAATATTCCTGACCATATTTGGTTAAAATCCATTTAAAACTTTATGACTAGTAGCAATTAAAAAACTAATCTCTATTTCCCCTACTTGGCCCCGCCCCTTAGGCCCCTAGGGGTACAGAGTAAAAATTCATATAAACTCTGTTCCCCCTCCCCTCAAGGATGTTCCTGACCAAATTTGGTGAAAAGCTATTCAATACTTTAGGACTAGTAGCGATTTAAAGGTGTAACCCTATTTCCCCTATTTGGCCCCGCCCCTCAGGCCCCTGGGGGTTGAGAATAAAAATTTAAACACTCTGTTCCTCTTCCCCAAAGGATGTTCCTGACCAAATTTGGTTCAAATTCATTAATAACTTTATGACTAGTGGCGATTTAAAGGATTAACCCTATTTCCCCTATTTGGCCCAGCCCCTCAGGCCCCTGGGGTTCAGAGTAAAAATTTATACAAACTATGTTCCCCTTCTGTCAAGAATGTTCCTGACCAAATTTCTTTCAAATTCATTCATAACTTTATGACTAGTAGCGATTTAAAGGATTCACCCTATTTCCCCTATTTGGCCCCGCCCCTCAGGCCCCTGGGGGTTCAGAGTAAAAATTTATACAAACGATGTTCCCCTTCTACCAAGGATGTTCCTGACCAAATTTGGTTCAAATTCATTCATAACTTTATGACTAGTAGCGATTTAAAGGAGTAACCCTATTTTCCCTATTTGGCCCCGCCCCTCAGGCCCCTGGGGGTTCAGAGTAAATATTTATACAAACTCTGTTCCCCTTCCCCCAAGGATGTTACTGACCAAATTTGGTTCAAATTCATTAATAACTTTATGACAAGTAGCGATTTAAAGGAGTAACCCTATTTTCCCTATTTGGCCCCGCCCCTCAGGCCCCTGGGGGTTCAGAGTAAAAATTTATACAAACTCTGTTCACCTTCTGCCAAGAATGTTCCTGACCAAATTTGGTTCAAATTCATTCATAACTTTATGACTAGAAGCGATTTAAAGGATTAACCCTATTTCCCCTATTTGGCCCCGCCCCTCAGGCCCCGTGGGGTTCAGAGTAAAACTGTATACAAACTCTGTTCCCCTTCCCCCAAGGATGTTCCTGACCAAATTTGGTGAAAATCCATTCAATACTTTAGGACTAGTAGCAATTTAAAGAAAAAGTTGACGGACGACGGACGCCGGACGACGGACGCTGCACCATGGCATAAGCTCACCGGCCCTTCGGGCCAGGTGAGCTAAAAACCACTAACCTAACAAGAAAACCACTAACCTAACAAGAAAACCATTATCCTTTACAAGAAAGATTTGAATGCATTAAAACCAACTTGTTGTTCATCGACAACGACCGGTGTAGTAGCCCGAGTGTTCCACTGAACGACCACTGCGCATTGCGTGCTACGATGACCCAGAACTGTTCCACAAAAACTCTACAGTCGGAAGTTGGAGAAAGAAGATACTTGAACAGCATCCTATATTGGCATTTTTTTGTAGCTGGGATGTGACAATTCTGTTTACAGCGGTACAATCTTTTATCCCAAAATGTACATCAAAACACACACACACACAAAACCCAAAAAACGAATTGCAAATAAGATTCTCTTGCTTTTTATAATAATTTCTTCATTCTTTTGGTATTTAAGGTATTGAACAAATAATCCGTTTCCATGACGACATATAAATAATTGACAGAAGGAGAACTTACTACTGAGTTGCCAAGGTCGATACCCTGTAACATGTTACTGATGTCGTCTGTGCTCTGGTCCTCTGTGTTAATACGACCTTTATCGTTGGGACAACTCAGCATGTGCTCGGAGTCACACGGACAATCCTGTTCCTTCATCAACTTCCGGTTGTTCCCGGGGGTATTGGAAAACGTCTCCACGCAGTTGTCTTTGGCTGGAACAGAAGGAGGGTCTTATACAGAGCTGTTATATCTCGAGAGTTTAAGTTATGATTTGTAAATGACCGGTTGATGTCGATTGTGTCTGACGACGTAGTTGAGTGAGGATCACCTTAGCAAATCACCTCGAATGCAATTCTGAAAGAGCATTACAAATTGTGGAATATTTTAAGATTTTGTGCCAATAATTGAAGTTTTAATTTTTTTCTATCAGAAACCCATATACTTCTATGATTTTTTGACATTCATATGCTGTACGAGTGCAAGTGGTCCCATCTCGAGAGTTTAAGTTACGATGTCGATTTTGTTGCCAATAATTGAAGTTTTAAAATCTTTTTTATGAGAAACCAATATACTTTTATGATTTTTTGACATTCATATGCTGTACGATTGCAAGCGGTCCCAGGCAGTATACCACACATTTAACCTGTGTACGTCAATGTCGTTGCCAGTAAGTCTCCAACAAGTTTATCTTATATCAAACAATCGTCAGGAGGAGTGTTACAATACCATTCCCAGACAATATCCGGCAGACCTACCTGTGTATCCAATGGGACAAGGATTGGGAGGATTGCAGTATGCTGGCAGAACCTTGTCTGTCTTCACTTCCTTGGGATTTTCCTTGCCACCTCCAGTTCCACCTTTTATATAAAAAGTACAAAATGTAGAATATATATAACGTAAATCTTGTAAGTATAGTTTGTATGTACGAACAGAAAATGAGGTAGTTGTTGTTGTTATGTCTAGAACTGAACATTTTTATAACCACTACAAGCCTTGAATATTTTTCATTCTTTAGTCTCCCGTGAACTTCCGGTTTTAACCTCTACATGTCTTGATTATGTCATATCCAGCAGTTTCTTATATCAACAACGTCCGTTCATTTGAGGACGGTGTATGGCGATTGATGTGGTCCTGTCTAGACTAGATTACCTGCCTTTGTACCATTTCTCTCCGCTATGCTGCGCTCATTAATACTATTATGCTAATAGGAGAGTAGAAAACCTACGAGAAACATCCCAGTCAATGGCCCTGTCTAGCTTAATAATGTTCCTACCTGACATTGACTGGTAACCCCACAGAGGGCTCTGTTCCAAGTACTCTTGGTCCCTCAGTGCAGCTTCTCCCAGCAGTTCGGGGTCATTCAGTGTGGCATCCCTGTAGGAAAGACCCCAGTCTCCAGGGGAACTCCTGCTAACAAGGTTATCGTCATAGTAACCGGGGTCAAGGTCATACAGACCATTCAGCTCAGAGAGGATATCCGAGTAGGACGCGCCATTCACAAAACCGACGATGGCGACTAGTAAAAGGGGAACCATTTCCTGTACAAATAAAAATGCAGAAGATCAGCAAGCATATAGACTAGTTTGTCATAATAAATTACAGTTTGAGTTCGAACTCCATTTTAATATTTCAGTTTTTGCCGGAGTTATGGCCTTTTGCACATAGGAAATTCTCAGCCGCCAGAGGAATTATAAGTTTAATAAAACAAAAACAAAACAAAAACAAAAACAAAAACAGATACGATTCGATGTGGATATAAGCCATTATTATGGCAACTCGGACACATATCACCTAGCCTTCGGTCTCTTGTCGGTAGAATTACAGGATGGACAGATACATGACGTCAACTCACTATTTAGGGAACTACTCTTTTCGATGTCGTGACGTCATGATGGCCTTGACAAATTGAAGCTGTAGCAGAGCTTAGCTGCAGTGCTCTACCAAACCTTGTGATCTATCGATTTGTATGCGGCGACTAAAGATTGATGGCCGATGTTTGCATTTTTTCCCTATTTTTGTGTAATTGGTACTAATAACCTATCCGGCCATGTAATACTACGCTACAGCAGCGCTCAACCTCCCACGCAATTCCGTTATCCATCTTTTGTCCTCGTTTCGCGGTATTGATTTATTGAACGGTCTGTACTACAATACAGTCCGTTTCAATAACTAACGTTAACGGAAATCCGTGAGGGATATTATCAGTGGGGGTTATTCCTGAAATTCGCGTGATCGATCTAATTTTAGAAAATTGATTTTGAGAAGCTGGAATAGGACAGACTATCTTTCGGCTTCGATGACCCAAAGGTATAAATTACCCATTCCGACTGTGGTATCAAAGCGACATTTTAAAAGTAATCTTATTTATAATAAATAAATAAATATGTAATTCGGAAGTTCAAGACTAATGTGTTTTTTAAAGATTTTTCTAAAAATGTTTTTCAATTCAAGAGATACGGCTTACAAACAAATTATATAATTCGTCACAATTTATACTTAATTATCTGTTACATTCAATAAATTGTTCAATAAATAAACCTTATGTAATAGAAATATAGTCCAGAGTGTATTTTATATACATGTAACAAAATGTAACATATGCGATAATGAACTTCTGCTTAAAACTGATGCAGTGGTTTTCTTGGAAGCAAATCGTTGATACAAATTGTTCACAAACACACGACTGTTTACACGATGGTAAAATTACGTTAAGTCGACTGGGTGGTGTGGTAGGTCGACCATTATGGTATTATTTAAATGTCGACAACTTACACAAGTCTGTGTGGTAGTAAAATGGCGAAGTACCGTAAACAATATAGTTATTTACGTATCGGTGATACAGACTGCTTGACTGATGAAGAAACGTTTCACAGCATCTCTGAGAATGACGGGTTCCAATATGTTCTGAAAATTTCTAGAATCAACTGATTCTTTAAACATTTCCTATGTTAGAATTAATGAACCATTTTACCATATCGTCGAATTCGATATAACCAGATTTGCTTCTAGCCCCAATATCAGACTTCAGCCATTTCGCAGACAGGTAATTCTGACTTACCAGCCCCGGCTGTCAACCGTACCAGCTGGTTGGGAACAAAACCATTTTTCTTATCGTCTCAAATTTTGTACAGTCATCAAACGTGCAAAAACTGTCAATAAAATTATATATATATTCCCGACTTACCTTCGCGATGATTTTGTGGATCTTTGCTCCTGTTTTTATTCCTGCTTCTGTCTACGGTTCCGATGTTTGGTATAATGGCGTTGGTAATCGATCGTCCCCTTGTCGTCATCAGCTCGCTATAATGTATGCGGATCGATAAGTCCGTGACGTACATTGAACGGAGTACTAATTATTTATCACATACAGACACATCTAAACAGGGCAATCACCATGACATGGAACACGAGTTTGGAAATATCGATTTAACTGTATCATGTTCGAGAGCCATTTCATAATTTTCAATGAAAACAAGCTTTAAGCTGCATTGGACTTCGTCGTTTCTGCAGGTCTGCATTTATAACCGATGTCAATTGCAAGGAACCTATGTCCTTCCCCCTAAGCAAAAGTCAGCCAATGCGTCAAACCGCTAGATACCTACAAGTTACAGTTTGCGGATCTGTCTGGTTAAAAACACCAGACACGTATATATTTTAAAATCTGTCTTTGAAAAGTCCTGACAGAATTACAATTACAAAGATAAAACCTCTGTTCAATATGACCATTTCTTGTATGAACGGTTTTACAAACAACTGGAACAATATTCTCGCGTCAAACAATATATTAGTTCATCAGTTTGTTTTAAAACTGTCTTAATTTAAAACATTAACACACTCGACTAACTCTTTTTTCGCTAATCTTATATGATATGTAAAACTCCAAAAAGCTATAAAGGTCGGTTGCAGTTACCGGGCGGTATACATGTATTTATAAGAATTTGTAAAAGCAGATCGTGGTATTTTACCTCGAGAAACCCGGAAAGTCCACATAAAACAAGAAATATCTTTAAAAAAAGATAAACGGCATAGTTTAAATGCTGGTGTTTATAATATAAAACTGCTGGTGAAATAAATGAAGAACTAATGTGTTTCAGCACAGATAACAAAATGATATCAGTTTGAATCATTTTGGTGATAATACCATGCGCGTAGCCAAGTTATTTTGCATGTGTATGCAGAGAAATGAAATGAGGGGTGAATGAGTTAAGTTAAGTGTTTGGACAATTTAAGTCCGTCATTTAACGATGTCCGAATAGTTACGTTGTCCTGTTTTCTTGAAACGACGAGCCTTGTACAGCATTTCGAATGATAATTTGTGTTGACTTTACCTTATTTTGCACGCTTGGAACACGTTTACATAATGTCCGAATATGTGTTCAATAACCATACGTACATAACGTTAGTCCATTGGGCAAAGCAATACCTTTCCTGTGGGAAGGGCGGTAAAAGAAAGAAATCAAGACCAAAAACCTGAGATCAACCTTGTATTTAAGTCGCGTTACCGTAACACGACGTTTTGGGATGATCATTGCGACAATGGGTGATGTTTCTTGACGATATGTGTAGGTAAAATACATTTATATATAAAAATACAGTTGTAGTTATAAAAGTTCGATTCCAGTAAAGTCGAATTAAATTTAATATAAATGAAACTTTCAACTGTACCGGTGGTCATAACATAGCACGACATTTGTTCTGGGGTTAAGTTAAAAGTTGGAATTATAACGATCATCTTGTTTCTGATGCTGATGGTTCCTGCGGGGCGAGCTGAAATTTCTTCCAAAGAAACAGGTCTTCGGATTTTTCTTTGTCCCACTTTAACCGACCGATTGATTGCGTTCCCTACCAATGACTAGTTATATCAATTAGTGGGTTTGTTTAGACCTACATCTCTCATGCATGCATATGGGATCCGGTAGTCCAATTTAATTACAAGCGTTTCGTTAACACTGATCAGGATAAGGGAGTAATCATTATTTTCTTTGTGTTTCAATATTAATCTTCGCACTGAGCAAACACGTGTAAATACAGATATCTTTAATTCAAATAGAGATATCTGTATTTGAAATAGAGATATCTGTATTGCAAAGTAATTGCAGATATCTCTAATTCAATTAAAGAGATATCTATTTAAAATAGAGATATCTTTAATTGAATTAGAGATATCTGTATTTGAATTAGAGATATCTGTATTTAAAATGAAGACATCTCTATTTAAACAAAATTAAAGATATCTCTTTAAAATATGGATATCTTTAATTCAAATAGAGATATCTCTATTTTAAATAAAGATATCTTTAATTGGACAAGAATTAAAGATATCTCTATTCAAAATAAAGATATCTCAATTACAATTAAAGATATCTGTAATTCAAATAGAGATATCTGAATTTGAAATAGAGATATCTGTAATTTAAAAGAAGATATCTCTATTTTCAGTAGAAATAGAGATATCTGTATTTAGATTAGACATATCTTTATTTAAATAGAGATATCTTTATTTAAATTACAGACATCTCTAATTAAATAGAGATATCTTCATTTTAAATAGAGATATCTTCATTTCAATAGGTAAAAACCCAAACGGCTTGCCATAGCCGTCGGCATAGGAAAAGATCTATTCTACCATGTTTGGCATGCAACGCCAGTTTTGATTGGTTTAAAACCATGTATTATTTTTCAATAACACACGCTCGTGCCAATAATACACGCTCGTGAGTCACGGCTGTTACAATTTTATATATCTAATATAATATTCACTCATTTCATTTAAGGTTATTATAGCCGAGTGGGCTAATGGGTCAGTCTTTTAATAAATTTTTATCACGACGCGAGTTCGAATCCTACGGAGGCCCCCTTTTTCCCTTTTTTTTTTATTTTCAAAAACAATGCCATATGATGGATGCTCTTGATCGTAGTACTGTAGTGCTTGTAAAGAAATGTATATTTCATCAACAAACAATGCAATACTCAAGGTTTTCCCGGGGTTTCTCTGCTGTCCATAGGTCGATCTCAGAACTGAACAGTACATGGTAGAATAGAAATAATCAACTTTGACTCGTGTATTGTTGCAGGATATACAACTCGGACTCGGATATTTTGCAATTTTAATTAATAACTCAGGCCTGCGGCCTTCGTTATTAATTTAATTGCAAAATATCCTCGTCCCCGTTGTATATCCAACAACAATACACGAATCATCGTTAATTATTTCTTAAATAAAACAATATTTATGTTTACATAATTATTTGACAGCATCATAGTTGAGAGAAGAGGAGATGGGGGGGGGGGGGGGGGGGGGGGGGGGGGGGGGGGGGGGGCAAATATCTATTAGAATCCTGGATATATTGCTGAGTATGCACGAAAACTAATTCAATTTCCTGTTCTGATATATTAGAATCGCCAAAAAGAAGCGGGTTCACGGTGAGAGGAAAATATGAATTAAGTTCACGGAATAGGAAAGCCACAATGACAACGTTGATCAGCAAGAATATAGGCTCTAAATAGGTGATTCCTTAATGTACTAACACGGTATCTTAACCGTGTATGTAGAATATTATTTTTTCTTTCACCATAAGTCTGTGTTGTAAATGGCATTTTAAAAGCAGGAAATGATACACTTTGTCTGATGTTTAAAGACAATATATTCCACTGTCTTATAGTAGAAGGAAAGAGGGATAGGTTAGAGGACTCTAGTCTGTTGCTTGGCAAGTTATAGTTTTCAGCATTACGGAGATTGTGTTGAGAATTATTAGCAACAAGAGGGGGGAATAGGGTGTTCAGATAGTTAGGAGTAAGATGATTATGTATCTTAAAGAACAGTTGGAGTTTTCGACGGGATCATCTCTAGTCTAAAGGTTCCCAGCCCGTTTCAGTATAGAGTGATGGTAATTTTTCTAACCTTTCTGCGTCAGCAATAGAGCAACCGTCCTAAAGTTCACAACAATATTCTACTCCTATAACATAAGAGGCCGCAGGTCGACCCTTTTTCTATCGGATATGATTTTGCCGAGTGTTACACGGCGCCTGTCAAAAGTATCTGGCCGTGTAAAACCTCTAACATTGTTGGAGTAAACAATATTCTAAAACCGGGAGAACAAAGGATCTATAGATTCTATTTAATGTTCTTCTAGTAAGGATATATTTTAATTTACGAAGGACACCTAATTGTTTAACGACAGTTTTACTGATGTGTTATATATGATAGCTCCACTTACAATTTGAATCGATGTATACTCCTAGATGCTTACATCATTAAAATGTATATCAATTACATGTGTACATGATAGTTCACTATTAGAGAAAAGCAATGCTACTTCTTAGCCCAACATTGTATTTTGGAAAGATCATTATTAATGGTATGTTCAATAAGTTGCGGAGATTGATCGGAGCATAGAAGAGATGGTTCGTCAGCAAAAAGTTTTGAGAAGCTAACTATAATGTCAGAATTATCTAACAAATAATTGTGTAAATATTTAGCTACTACTCTTTCGAACACATTACCTATAGTGCAAAGTAAGGCAATATGTCTATAATTGGAAGAATCTTGTTTATCTCCCTTTTTAAAAATCGGCATTACCAGGGCATGTTTCCATTGTGTGGGGAAAGATCCAACTTCCAAAGAAGTGCGAAAGATTAGTGACAAAGGATAAGTAACTGAATTAGCAGTGTTTTTAAGCATAATGTGACTTATTGTATCATTACCTACAGCTTTACCATGTTTTAATGTCTTGAGTATGTCAGTGATGTTATTTTTTATATTGACAGGTATATCAGAAATTATCTAGTCTGTTCTAGATTCAATAATAGTTCAACAGTATCAGTACCGTCAATAGTTGATATAGAAACAAAGCAGTCATTTCGTATATTTGTCTTAATGCCGTCGTCCATTTCTATATTTCCAGTCGCACTCCTCAATGATGGAATAGAATTTGATGTGTCGGATGATATTATTAATCTGCGAACAAGTTTCCAAAAGTTTCTAGGATTCGTTTCACTATAATTATCTAAAAGCCCATTGATGTTAATTCGCATAAAAAAAACAACAAACTTTCTTCCATTTTTTTTTTTTTCGTCTGGGGTCGTAGAAAATATTTAATTCCAGTCAGCTTCCTGAGACTTATTATTATAAAGTTCAAAATTTGCGTCGTTATAACATAAAATGTTCCGTTTATATTTCCTAATAATATTTGACCCTGTAGTCAGTTCATCAGATGTCGCTTGGTGGTCTGAGATGTCGCGGTCTTTGTCGATAGTGTCAGATAATGTGTGGGTACACGTGCCCGACAGAAAGTAGGGTCAAGGAGTGTACTGCACGTGCGTCCTATTCTTGTCGGTCTGTCTATTACATAAGAGAAGTGGAAAGATTCATAATATCCAAGAGAGAGTGATTAGTGTCTACTGTTAGAAGGTCAACATTTATATCGCCAACTATTACAACATGTGAAGTTTCATAGATGGTTTTTTCTACAGAGAGTATACAGTTCGGAGGTCTACAGACAGTACATAGAAGATATTTCTTTCTTGGAAACTGGATCTCGGTCCACACAACTTCACCTATATGGAATTCTTCCCCCACCGGTGTACCACGGTCTTTACGGAACATATTATAACCATCTTGGAGTATGACAAGGTGAGTCTCTGTAATGCAGACTACATAAATTCGGATGCTACACATTCTAGATAAGATAACTTATTCCAACTAGGCTACGAATAATATTAAGATGTAAAATGGAAATGTCTTTAAATGGGGGTGGGGGTGGGGGGTGTGGGGGTAGGGTCATTTTTACCGAAGTTTATTTTACCCCCCAAAACGTCTCAAAATGTGATATGCACACAAGGGAAGGTCCAAATACGTGTAGACTGTAACTAATTCTCAGGTCCCTGTGATATACACTAGGGAAGGCCCAGATACGTGTAGACTGTAACAGATTCTCAGGTCCCTGTGATATACACACTAGGGAAGGCCCAGATACGTGTAGACTGTAACAGATTATCACGTCCCTGTGCTATACACACTAGAGAAGGTCAAAATACGTGTAGACTGTAACTAATCCTCGGGTCCCTGTGCTATACAAACTAGGGAAGGTCAAAATACGTGGTGACTGTAACAAATCCTCGGGTCCCTGTGGTATACACACTAGGGAAGGTCCAAATACGTGTAGACTGTAACTAATTCTCAGGTCCCTGTGCTATACACACTAGCGAAGGTCTAAATACATGTAGACTGTAACAAATCCTCGGGTCCCTGTGGCATGGAATGGTTGTGGCAAGAAATGGAGAGAGCAGAATTAATATTTGATAGATGAGACTGCAGTTTTAAAGGAGGATGGTGTGTCCGCTGATGAAATTACGAGTGGTAATGAGTTCCAATCAGTGATTGTACGGGAAAGAATTATTCTTTCTTTCCTCACGGACGTTCTGCAGAGGAGATTTCGGAGAGAATTTTGATGGCAGTGTCTTGATTACTTCTTTATTTCCTCCAAATTAAAGAGTTATATACAAAATATAAATACATCTGTATATACATTATACGAATACAAAAGTGCTAACGCTTACATGTAAATCAGAAAATTGTTAATTACAAACAAAATTAGAAAATATAAATATATACATAATATACATGTAGTTACAGTGCATGGCTCGTATCAAATTCCATCAACACTGATGTGACGTAAATGTAACATTTTGCCAATAACAATTGCACAGTCTAGGGTCAATTTCACACGATCTTAAAAATTTAACATGTGAGGAGGGATTTCTCCCAGAAGTACATGGATTAAGTTTTAATCAGACAACGAGTGTAGAAGGGTGTTTAATTCCTTGAAATCAAAATCTAAGCCAAGTAGACACCATAAATCATCTCTTATGCTTTCAGTTTTTGTACACTATAATAGTACATGTGTTATACGGTCATTATGAAAAATACCACAATAATGACACAGCTCAAAAGAATTTGATAAACGTAAATTTTGTAGAATATTTGGAGTGATTACATCGTGAATGAGACGGGTTGGTGGCAATTTTGCTCTGACATATTTTATGTATAGCGTGGCCAGTCGCGCATCTTGTGGCTTGCCATAGTGGTGGTCAACACTTGAGGTTTTGTGATGTCGATTGATAACATCTCTATTTTGTCCGTGTCTCTTTTTAGATGAGTGTCCCAACTGGACATCGCCTTTTCTTTGATGTCAGAGGATGATATCTGTAGGTTTCGCATAAGAAAGTCCAATGTGTTATTCGCTTCCTTGTAATGTTATTGACATGGGGCGCCCTTTTCATATCTGAGCTGATGGTAATGTCGAGGTATTTAACTTCAGACACATATTGTATATCGTGTCCATTAAGCTTATATTGGTGTTCTATGGTGTTTCTAGTTATAGACAGGACCTGGCATTTTTTTTTTTTTTTTTTTTGGAACTCCATCTTCCAATTCCTCTCCCATTTACCGATTTTGATGAGGTACCTGTGGAGAGATTGTGCACCTTGCTCGGATATTACTGCAAAAAACACAATGGTGTCATCTTGTAAAGAGCTTTATAGATGATGATATGCCTTTGGTGATGTCATTTATGAAATGCAGGAAAAGGCTCGGCCCGCAGACCGAACCTTTGGGGACCCTAGATCTTAGGGGGACCTTAATTATTGTTTCTTAGGAAGCTTTCAATCTATTTGTTAACTTTTCTCCTGCTGAAAAAGTTGACGTCCGACCTTATCACATACCTACCTGAAGTCCACAATAAGAACACATCAGTTTGGTTCTCAGGTTCCATATTACTTGTGATGTCTTCAATGAGCAACAGTTACAACTTGTTAACAGTATATATCTCTATTTCTGAGATTATATACAGAGCGGTCAGACACTTTCGGAGGAAGAAGAGACACAATATAGTTTGTTGAATTACACGACTGAATGTAATAACATTTAAAATACCGTAGGACTAAACATTGATACTTAATTTTTTCCATGTCCCTGCCGATGATTTTTCAGATAAAATACACGACATGTATAAACGGTTTTGTATCCAAATTGATACGATTAATGAATACGCAACGAGAAAACTATAGAAATCAGATTATTATCATTTTATTTCAGTATTTTTTTATTTATTTTTTATTTAAGATATAGAGCCCGGGGAATCCGTGATGTGACTTTGGTCCCCCATTTTATTTTCATTGTACATTATGTATAAAAAATATCGTTGAATTATATCAGGTGTTAATTCTTCTAATCATAAAAAACCCCAGCTAAGTACATATATACTAAAACAGATTTTTAGGAGAAGCTCACCCCCCTGCACCGCGTCGCAACGATTAAAAAGGGGCCGGACCGGGAGAACCTGGAACGACTCGTGTAGATCGATAATATAGGGGCTTTGGGGTATTAAAAAGTGCAGGTATCATTTTTTGTTGTTTAATTAGAATGTAAATAATTGCGTTTTACTCCTGACGATGACAACGATATGCTCTTCTTGTAATGATACCTCGCTGTTGATAAAATAGATTTCCCTTAGAGGTGACCCACCTCGCAAAACTATTTTTGTCCAATGGAAATTCTACTGGCCAGTGAGACCCACGTCTCCTAGTGCACGGACTTTGAGGGGCACTTCAGTTTTCCCGCCGCCGTCAAGCCAGAAGGACCTATCGTTTCGGTAAGATATCTTAATTGACATTTTACTCTCCGATGTTGATTTTTAGTCAGTAACGAATTTACTTCTGACTTAATTAACCATCATTTCAGTAAATTTATTTGATAAAAGGCCGATACATATTTAGTATTTCCCTTTTTTTTTATTAATTGATTAATTCTGATTAATTGATTGAGAGCGTATCGCGTGAATGAGCCCCCCCCCCCCCCCCCCCCCCGCCACACACACACACACACGCACTCACATACACAAAAACGGAACACCTAGCTAGCTTGAAAGCCTGTTTGTTTTCGAACTGATGATTACTGAAAAATATCAACATTTTTTATTTTCCCGCCATATTTGAAAATATGAAAATGATTTCCAATCTTGATCGGTGCGCTAAAATCAAAGGTTAGTAAAGGAAGGGAAATAACTCCTACAGTATAGTCTGGTTTCACTGACTAGAAAAACACTAGCTCATTTTATTGTTATTTTCATTTAAAATGTGACGGTATTAAATATTGTGTATATTCTGATGTTTTCATTGTAAATACATGTATTCCATGTTGTTTTAGAACAAAAATACAAACAACATCCATTTTCAAGGAAAGGGAGATAATAGCTGTAAAAATAAATAAAAAAAAAAATAAGAATGGGTTCTGTCCAGTAACATTCAGAAAACTCTATCCTGGAAATTTCAAGTAAAGTATATAATTTAAAGCTTTCATTTAATATAGAGGCTAGCTGTCATTAACCAGATATTTTGTGGTTGAAAAAGTTTAACCAATAAAAACTACATGCTTACAAAAATTAGGAAATGCGCTTAAAATTACTTTCAATAATGTCTTAAAGTTTACTATACAGATCAAATAAGTAATTTTGAGGTTTGCACGTTTTTTTTATAATTATTGATAGACTTCGAGACACGACAATTAAGATAAATACAGGTTACACAACGAGTGGTTGTTGGATATGGAATTTATTTCACACGAGTAAGTTATTTCTTTAAAGTTACAAAAGACACAAGCTTTTAGAAAACATCCCGATAGGTACGTTGGACACCTAACATTAAAATCTGGTCAAGGAAACAAACAGAACTGACGGGGAAATTGTTAAAAAATGCATTTATTTAAAAACATAGTGATTTTAGTTCTTTTTAATTATATATGCAACATTAACCCACATGCGTGGAACAAACTAGTTTATTATGAAGCATTCTTGGCACATAATTTCATAGTACTTACATAGAGAATGTTGTTTTCAGGGGATTGTCTAACGTCAGGACATTCACCAGGTCGGGGTTTTAAAGTGAGCGTGATCTAGCTCTGGATAGATGACCTTGCAGTTAAGATTCATGGAATCACCGTTGGTTCACTCATTTGTCAATTTGTTCTGTCCCTTCTCTTACAATGTTTAATTCCTGGTACAGACATGAATCTGGTACAAGTTAAGCAATTCAGCATCATGATTGGGGTGCCAGGTCTGTGTGGTCCAGACCTGGTAAACCAATGGACCACCATGTGTCGGACTGTTATTGCTTGTAAATCTTGTATTGGGTGATTGTTTGTGTCCAGGGTTAAATACTTGTGAAAGAATGTACAGATCAAATTGAGACATGTCCGAGCCATCCGTGATGTCATGCATCTTCCTTGCTTGGAAGTTTATTTGGAGTCGAGGTTGCGTAAACTTGAAGAATCCCGGCTATAGGACAGGACTGTCAGGCCCCACCAAACCTGAGGTGTGTATCACAACACAAACCATCAACACAAGGCCAAAATTAGAACTTTGTTTGCCCTCAACCAACTGATAAACAAAAACAGGCCTACATTTATCTTATAGCAAATTCAATGGATCTTACTTGGCTTTAAAATAGAAATCAATGTCATTATACCTGTGGTCGAAAAGATGAGGCGATATATCCATTACAGTATTATAGTGAAAAATACATTTCAGAGAAAAAGGAAATAGTCGTACATTTTGAAAAATATTCAATATTTGTTTGCAATATCAGAGAAATACATTTTTCAATTGGTGTTATCTACAAATTATATTGAAAATGGAGTATATGTTGTATCACTAAAAGCCTGTGCATAACATAAACATTTTTTTGAACCTACATATAGGCGTGTTCAAAGTCTCAAAAGTCAGAAGAGGGCAAACAAAGATTTAAATTTAGGCCCAACCATGATGAAATATTGGAAGTGAAAATAGATGATTCCATTCCTCAGAAGGGATTTGTGTGTTCTCAGTAATTGAGTCAACTGTAAATACTGTATGATACATGGAATTTTTGTTCTTTACTTATTGTTGAAAGCTTCACAACCTTTTTACATGTGTAATCCACAGAAGTGGAAACTGTTGATCACAAAAGAAGGTAAATATTTCATGTTACACAAAATATCAACAGTAATGCTAACTAACATTAGGGCCGAGTTGTTCAAAATGTGATTAGCTTAATCACTTGATTAATAAAGTCTCAGTCTGAGTGTATGTATTCCTTAAAATTGTCAGGTAGGAAGAGAGATTGTTATAGTTTCAAGAAATTTTGTTAAGTTAGTTTTACCAGAAATGATTTTATCAGGGTTATAAAATTATTGTTAAAATGTGATAAGCCAAATGACTAACTGGGTCCTGTTATTCAAAAATTGTAATATTTAGTGGTACCCATTGAATCACTTAAAAATATTGATAATTACTGTGATATATCTATTCCAGGACCACCACCCGGACCGACCGACCGACGGACCCAGGACCACCACCCGGACCGACCGACGGGACCCAGGACCACTACCCGGACTGACCGACCGACGGGACCCAGGACCACTACCCGGACCGACCGACGGGACCCAGGACCACTACCCGGACTGACCGACCGACGGGACCCAGGACCACTACCCGGACCGACCGACGGGACCCAGGACCACCACCCGGACCGACCGACCGACGGGACCCAGGACCACTACCTGGACCGACCGACGACGAAACCCAGGACCACCACCCGGACCAACCGTCCGACGGGACCCAGGACCACCACCCGGACCGACCGACGGGACTCAGGACCACTACCCGGACCGACCGACCGACGGTACCCAGGACCACTACCCGGACCAACTGACCGACGGGACCCAGGACCACTACCCGGACCGACCGACTGACGGTACTCAGGACCACTACCCGGACCAACCGACCGACCGACGGGACCCAGGACCACTACCCGGACCGACCGACAGGACCTAGGACCACCACCCTGACCGACCGACTGGACCCAGGACCACTACCCGGACGGACCGACAGGACCTAGGACCACCACCCGGACCGACCGACTGGACCCAGGACCACCACCCGGACCGACCAACCGGACCCAGGACCACCAACCGGACGAACCGACCAAAGGGATCCAGGACCACCACTCGGACCGACAGGACCCAGGACCACCACCCGGACCGACTGACCGATGGGACCCAGGACCACCACCCGGACTGACCGACTGACGGGACCCAGGACCACCACCCGGACTGACCGACTGACGGGACCCAGGACCACCACCCCGACCGACCGAACGGACCCAGGACCACCACCAGGACCGACGGGACCCAGGACCACCACCCGTACTGACCGACGGGACCCAGGATTTTTTTTTTTTTATTTCTTTCTTTTTTTTTCTTTTTTTTCTTTTTTTCTGTTTCAGGTGGTCCTATTGAGGAGGCCTCCACGTGGCAGGACTGGTAACAGCTTACCGTATTTATCTGCAAATAAGCCCCCTCCTCCTTTTTTTTTCTTTTGATTTTAAAATAATGAGATAAGTGATAGCAAATAAATCCTCCCCAAATTTACCTTTTACATTTGGAAAGATGGGTTATTTAAGGATAAATACGGTACACATAAACGTATATTTATGTGGGCTGGCTAACATCCTCATACATGTCTCCCCTTTAAATGTAAGGAAAAGTATTGTCTTTGTATTGGTTCTTCTAATTTCTGGTCCCAAACCTGTACTTTCAACCATTAGGATATTTTGAGAAAAATTGCAGTATTCCTGCAGCACCTAAAGCTGATGTGCATTGATAACTTTTTTTCACTGATAACTTTTGTTTGGAGGGCAGTAACTTTTAAGATCCCCTCCAACAGTTAAATTTAATAACTTTTATTCCTGCACAAGGGGAGGCATGATTATATTTAAAAAAAACGTATATTTAGTTGAATATCTGTTCCAATTTTTGCATATTCAACTTTGAGTAGTCATTTTGTTAATATTTCTGTGAATATGTCAGTAGAATAATATAACTATTAAGATAAAAAGAGAACAATTCAGAAACGTTCCAATATATTGACCACAGGATACGGTCCCGGATGCACATTTCTAGTAAAATAAATTAAAAGAGAAAAAAAAACCCCCAAAAAAACACATAAAATTGTTTAATATTCGGTCTCATGCTTGTTGACAGTGTTTATTATACCACACTCTATTTTATAGGTTCCCAAAGAGAGCCAATCTTTTTGGTGTTTGATGGTTTATTCTTACAGACCGAACAACCAATTTTGGAAAAGATCATTCCACTGGCAGGGATTGCACCAAGTTTTCTTTGGAGAAGGACATTTAATGTAAAAAAAAAAAAAAAAATGTGATGGTCAATTTGACTTGACCAGATGGTGTAGAATTTAATTTGCTCAAAGCGAGTGTCCCTGAAATTTTCTTGGTTAATAAATAGATTGGAAAATTATGAGATATGTTATTGTTATTTCTTTTCTGAGATGATCTCTAAATTAGATACTTTGAAGAGTTATTGCCCTTTGCTTATTTCAGTAATTTCCAGCACCACTAGATTTCTACACTGAATTTTACTTATACAAAAGTGATATTACATGTACATCATTTTGCAGTTAAGGTACTTTAACTGATAATCAATAAACTGCTGTGTAGAACAATATCGTAGAGAATTCAAGAAATTTGTTGAAACCAAAAGTTGAGGATTTATGAGATAAACATGTAAGGGCAATAACTTTTGCAAAGAAAGTCTAATAACAATGTCTCTGGAAAACAAAATTATATACATGTATATGATTATAAAGCCTTAAAAGTTTAAAATAGGTTGAAAAATGAGATCAGTGGACTGTACAAATGTTAATTCCGGATGAGTGGCGCTATCATGTTATCTGACGATTTCGAACCTTAATATGATGGTGAGCTATTCAAATTGCCCTACGACTGGTCTGTCGCAATCCTTGGTTCCTAGTTGTGTCCATTAAATTTTGAGTCTAATCTGGGAAAACAAAATGGCCAACAGGCAGCCATCTTTGATTTTAGCATGGGTTATATTTGATTGAGCAATAATATCACAAAGATAATTTTTTGGTATTTCAAAACCATTAACCGACATGGAAAATGCATGCATGCAAAACCCTTAAGTTGAAATTTACTGTTTAAGCAATTTTGGCCATTTTTTAGTAAAAAATCTATATTCCTAAGGGACGTATACACTAATATCAGAGTTGGTGGTTTTCCCTATATTATTTTTTATTATTTATATTTTTTATTGTAGTATTATTTTAGTGTATAGACTATTCCAAAATTGTTTTTTTTGTCTGCCTTCAGAAAAATATAGTCCTAACACAGATTAGTAACTGAATGAGTTAATATTTACAACTTTTGTGCGACAGGTGTTATAAAACTACTTTATTACAGGAGAATAATTTGCTGTTCTAATATAAAATATACATTTACAAGTTTATCGAACACCAATCAGTACAAATTAGCTGACATATAAAAAAAAATTCTGGAATCGATTAATTGCATGGATAAAGAACAAAATTGAAAAATTAACTTACCAATATAAATGCTATACTTGGAAATCCAAATAATGAAATTAGCATAATGACCTTGGCAAAACTTCATATATACAAATGTATAAGCACATTACCTTCACTTGATTGTTTTAAAAAGGAACTGGTTGTATATGTTATCTATGCATGACCATCCCAACACTTACTTTACTCTAATTATCGTTAATTGGATTTGTAAATTAACGGTACAATATATTTTTCCGTTTATTTGTGAAATTTTATTTCTAAATGTATTAATGGACAGAAAACTTTTCTTATAGATCTGGAAAAGCATGAGGCGCATGCTTCAGTAAATACGTTTTTGCTTAATTCTGATGATTTGGAGAAGTAGGGACACGTGAGCACTACTTCAAGGATTTTTCAAACTCTCAAAACTCTGATAGTTGCAAAGAAAGGCAACTCTTACAGGAGAAAACGCATGTTAAGGGGAACAACTCTGAGCAGCCTATCAAATGCTGTCATATATATTTTTAATTAAAGAAATAATGGCTACCGAGTAAAATTTTGAAAACAAAAACATAACCCCATTTTTCTGAAAACTCAGACAACCAGAATTTGCACGAAAGTAGCACTAAAATATATATTTTTTGTGTGCTCAGTTAGAAATGGAAACTAACAATGAATAAAATTTACTTTAAAATTTATTATTATTTTGTTTTATTTTGACTTTCTATTTTTGTGTGATAAAACAAAAATATTTATATTATTGCTTTTAATAATCTTTATACTCCTTTTAAAACTACAGAAACTTTTATTACCTGAGTACATGTATCCATAGTGACCCATAGGCACGATTCCAGATCCACTATTCTGTACACAGTGAAACCTGACTTTACCGACACTGTATGGCACTTAGACAGTGTGTCGGATATAACCATGTGTGAAGTCAGTAACGGCAATGATAGTGGAAAATGTAGCCATTCTGGTGAATATGGTCAGATGACACAGGATGTTGTTGATGTGAGTTGCGGGTAAAGACAGGTTTCGCTGTATTATAATTAAATCATTCCATCAGGTGTGGAATTCATGTAAAAGCCTTGTGTATGAACCACCACCACAACTCATAAATTACAATAAAGTGATTAACCCTCATCAGTTTAAATCAATGGACAAATTTTAGATGAGATTCCATAAACGAGTCATTTTGCAACCCAAACAACCTAAAAAACAAATCTAATGCAGCATAACGATTCAAAATCAAATTTATATAGTTTCATCAAGTCAATCATGAAAACAAAACATACACATTTTGTATTAAATGAAACAAAAGATTTTGTTTCCTGCTGAAGATTACATTTTCAGTTTCTGCCTTGTCCATTTCTTCATATATTCAAATATTTAAGTTAATTTTCTTAACACAAACATAAGAATCTTCTGAATACTGAAATATCTTTCCCAGTAAGTAGATTAATTTCTGCTGATATCTGATCTTTTCAATAAGTATAATACTCTTTGTCCCGAGAGACCCTTTCCGTTGTCACAGTGTCCAAAGCTCTGTATATATAAATAGTAAGTACAAAGCTAATATATATAAACACTAAACAGTAATTGCATTTAATATACAGTATATGTATGTTCATATAACTGTAAAATGAAGTTCTCACATTTTGCGACTTTGTTTTAGTGTTACATGGTCTCATTTCACACTTCTGCTGGAAAAAACACAATTAAAAGGTGTTAGATTTGTTCCTTCTCCCATTTCATAAAGAAGAAATGAAAACATTTATTTAAATCTTTTTGTGAAGTTTAAATTTTCTACTTTAATCCAGATGCACCACGGAAAAACAGCATTTATTGTAGTCTTATTTGCCAAGCAACTGATTGATAAAAAAAGAGGGTTTTGTCAGTTTCATGAACAATGCGTATAATAAATTTCCGCACTTAACAATCTCTCATCAAGGATTGTCCTGTTTTTTGGCAATATTTGCTTTATCATTTCTGTCTAGAATGGTCTTTGGTACACCAGGCTTGGATTTCAAACTTGTCAGATTAGTTAAATCTGTTTGATCTTTTACTTCTTCTAACTTCCTTTGATCACGCTCCTCTTGAATTGTGATTGATTTAAACGGTACATTTATTTGTCTATAGTTTGATTCATATACATATCCCAGGAATCCAATTGTAGCTGTGATGGGGAATACCACATACGGAGCATATGTCCGAGCAAAAGCTATAATCACCGGCCACATGGTCCCTTCCCAAGTGAAATTCAATTGAGCTTTATTCTTCTGCGACTAGCTTCAGTAGTTAAACCTGTCAAAAGAAAAAAGTGTTAAAATTATTACTTTCATAGATGCTTGTATGGATGATTATTATGATGACGATGATGAGGGCAATTGCAAAAGAACATGCTTTGTGTGTGTGTGTGTTATGTATCTGTCTTACTGTTTTGATCATGTAAAAAAACTGGCAAAAATAAAAAAAAAAAAATAAAAATTATTACTAAACATATACATGTACATATCTATCACTAGAATCTTGTGCCATGGTCATGATCAGATACAAAATTTATGAACTGTTTAAGATATTTGCTGTATATACATGTATATATATATAAGATGTTAAAATTTACCCTATCATTTAACAGTATAAGAATAAAATGAAATGGTTACAAGTTGCTTCTTATATGACCCACTGATCTTTCTGGCAGTATGGCTAGTCCCCAATGATTGACCCAGCCCAGCCTTGCCATTTTACCAATTAAATAAATATAAAACAGATGATAATGCATATTATGTTTCTTTGACTCAGATAGTGGAAATAGAACAATGGATTTTTCAAAACATGTTCAGCCCTACAGAAATGCGTCTCTCCCTTTTCTTTTTATATTGGTGCTGAATGAAATCTCACAGGTTGTAGGTCACGACTCACAAGTCACAATTGAAATTTGGGTAATCTCAAGGAGTGTGTCAGAGGCTTGAAACTGTCTCTGTCTCTGACACTCAGCAAATGCTGCGATGGATTATCAAACCTTGCACTGACTGGGTCCGATTCTCGTCAGGGTGCTTGGAATGAATATGTTTCCATGTTCTTTCACATATCACAAATGTTTTTGCAGCCTGATAAGACATACTTTCCCTTGTCAAATTGTGGTTAACTTGGTCAAGCCATCATCTTTTCCATCATAATATGCACATAGAATGAAGAGTCAAAAGGAAAGTTTAACTCATGCAAGTTTGATGGTAGAAACAGGTAAATTGTCTATGTAATCACATGTACCTTATACCTAGGTTAAGTATTTTATAAAATAACATATACTCTCTCTTTAAAGGCAATGCAATTCTTATTTTCTATTACCCTTTACATGTGTAATGTACCTGTGTGTAATACAGGTGTTATTTTCGATTTCCTGGCTCTGGAGCACAGGATATTTCTGCCATTTTCTGGCTACTTTTAATTATATAACTATTTAGACTAAGCATTCCCTGTGCCTGAAATCATACATTTTTGTAACTGTTACTGGGACCTTTCAACATTTTAGCTGGACTGATGACATTTGTATGATGTCTGACGCAATATATATATATATAAGCTTACACAATGTATGCTGTAGAGTAAGGTAACAATAAATGCCTCGTCCAACTTACAAGTAGAACCAGAAATTGGTTATTTCATGGTTTGACTTTCAAGCAAGACATGACAATGCATGACGCAAGGACCGCCTGACTGAAAATCCGATGAATGGAATATTCAATTTAATAATCTAAATTACATGTATGTAGTTGATCATAAAACGTACCTGCATGTCAGTGTAAAAAACACATCAAACCGGTGTAAATTGCTTCAGAAATTACCGTCGGTACCGGTGTTGCACATGTGTCGTCCGCTTGTCAACATCAAGGACGTACGCACGTGTCCTTAGACGTAGTTTCGAATTATTGTCAGTCATAGTAACCTATCATTTTCTTTCAAAGCAGTTGAGATATTTTGCAATAAATTATTTAACGCCTTCATTTGATGTATGTTTGTATTTTACCACGTATAATGTCTTCAATTGTTTCGTTATGTTTTGTTCACCAAACAAGAAAAAACTAGCTTTGCATGTTCTAAAGGTGAAGGCTGCCAGGTGAGAGGTCAACGGAGGAGAGTTCAACTTCATGTGCGACAGCTGACGTGATTCGATGTGTCTGCTATCGTTTTATTGATCCGTTTCTGAAAACAGTCTGGAGTTAGTTACGCCGTATGTTCATGGAAATATTCGACAAATATGATGAGAGATTTAGGGGTAGCTTCCCCAGGAGACGGAATAAATGGCAACCCGTCTCGCCATTCATCTTCGCGACCAGGTTCGAGTGATCGGTTGTACCCATCACTTTTTCCGTCAGACGATGAAGATGACGAACCGTACTACTCAAAAGACAGTGACAGTGCCAGTGGAGCATCTGTTACAAGTGAGGCACGCTCAACTCCCCCACTTGTCGGTAGCAGACGACACCTTTACCCACAGCATGATTTTGTGAATCACCTGAGACCTGAAGAGGTGCGATGGTTCTACAAACAAGTAGGGGATAAGGAATGGAGGCCATTTATTGGCTATGACTCGTTGAGAATAGAGTGTAGATTTCGTGCCATGCAAAATATAATGGAAGAGGAGAAGTCTATGTTTGAGAAAGATATCATAACTGTCAGAGGCGGTTTATATGAAGTTGATGTTGATATGAAAAAATGCACCCCGATATATTGGTCAGGTATGTATCATAAAACTAATAGTCTGTTAATTAATCATATGTCTATATTTTTGTCTTTATATTTTTGGTTTTGTTTTAATGATACATCTTCTTGTTATTAGAGCGTTTGCAACTTTTTCTGTGTAACCATTTTGCATGTACAACTGTAGACATAGACAGAAAGATAGAAATAAAACAGTGTCTTCAGTCAAATGAGTTAAATGAAGAGAAGGCTGAGCTGGGCATGTATGAGAGCCAATTGATGGTCATCATGTTTCTTCAACTGAGAATCAAACCAGGGGCCTATGGATGCGCTGACTAATAAGATATATCTATAGCTATTCCAAAGAAATGTTACCTTCTGCAGTTGTATACTTATACAATGTAATACATGTATATACCAAATGCAGAATGTACCTGTATGATTACATAATTTTCCTGAATAAAAGCATTGTAAAGAACTAAGCATGTTCATCAATAGAATTTAATACATTTGATACATGCCTATATATACCAGTAAGAGCTTATCATATATCAGACTGTAAGATTTAGTCATCACTTCAAATGGGGCCTGTTCTGCATGATCAGTCTAGCGCACACAACCTCATCTGATGAAGCTCTGAGGTACATGGTTTGAATTTTAAGCTCCATGTGGGGGCGATAGACCCAACAAATAAAGAAGTAAACTTATAACTCTAGAATGTACCTATAAACTAATATGTAAATATTAAGGCACTCCCAGTGTATGTAATGCACATAGATAACAAGACACAGCAAGGTGTCACACAATGACACAAGCACTCATGCAGGAGATAGGAAATACAGTATCAATATCAAGTAAATTGATCAGGTGTGGCAATTCACACTTAATAAAACCTACCAGCTAGCTTGTTATTCAAAAGTGTATTGAATTTTATTTCTGAATGTATTTGCATGTATCTTTATGGGAGCCATTTACTATACTGATAAGTTGTATATAATTAACTTATATTTTTATATTAAGGTATACGTAATAAGTGAAATAAACTTGAAACTTGAATTTATGGTCCCATTGTACATAGTTTGACTACAAATGTGCTCAATTGTTTCTAGCTGGCTGATAAGCCTAATACAATGCTGTATTTAAGATTGTGTATACACGTCTACATATGTATGTAGAAACTAAAATTCATGAAAAAGTGTTCTCTCACTTCATATCTAGTATGTATAAGTACAGTGTTGGCTATAGTTAATCACTGTTAACAATCTCTGATTAAAAATCTTTTGAGTGGATATTAGATAACCATTGATTCTGTCTGAAACGAAAAATTTCCTGCATAAGTTTCAGAGAAAAAATGAAATAAATGGTGTATCAATTGAAACAACTTGAGTAATACCGGTATTTAGTTAGATATAGCAGTAGTTGGTATTGATTATAAGCTGCATAGATCCCCATTCTATTCGAGTTGTCTGTTATACATTTGTACATATATATATGTTATTGTGTTGTAAAAAGGGGAAAATAATAATTTATATAAGAATAATGATACTGACTTTTGTTGGTCACATGTCAGAAATGTCATGTTGACATAATATAATATATATATAATGTCACATTGACATAATGCTATAGTTATATGAATAAATTATGTAAATTATGTCAACATGCATATGACATATGTCATTATCAATGTCATGTTGACATAGTATTAGAACATCAATACAGAAGAAATCATATTCCGCGCGGTTGACAACAAGGAATTAGCGCGAAATAGTTTTCTCTAATGGTTGCCCAATAGGTGGCACATGTGTATGATTTGTCCATCTTTAGGTTATTTTTTTTTTTACATCTTTTAGGATGTAAGTCTTTTAGAAGGATTTTGCTTTGTGTGTTACATGTGTAACAGGAGAGGAGAAAATGTAGCGGCCAGACCGGGGTTCGAACCCGGGACCTCCGAACACTAGCCGGATGCTCTACCAATTGAGCTACCTGGTCACCGGTGATCGACCCAGTCCAGTCCCGCTACACACCGGTACACCTCCCTCCTTTTTTCCAAGTCTTTGCCCTCGAAGACACACGAGACCCTTATACCACCACCGTGGGTATTTTAGTTGGGCGCCAATTTTGTAACAGGAGAGGAGAAAATGTAGCGGCCAGACCGGGGTTCGAACCCGGGACCTCCGAACACTAGCCGGATGCTCTACCAATTGAGCTACCTGGTCACCGGTGATCGACCCAGTCCAGTCCCACTACACATGTATTAAATTTGATAATTACATGGCATCACTTGTACAGAGGCCGGTGCATTGTGAACAGCCTATAGGTGTTAGTTGTTGCCACCTGGGGGTTGGTTCATTGGAGAAAATTCTAAAGAAAAGTTGAGTAGAATACACTGGACATCCACCTTGTGTTCAATGTATTCCTCTGAATTTACCTTCAGTACCAGGAGTCTGTGGTCTGGTAGCTAGGATAATCTACTCCCAGAGGCTGTTTATTAGTTGTAATGAGCTTCTATGGTGCTGTGTTCACCATCCATTTATTGCCTAAACATTGATTTTACTGCAACTGATGACTGGATCTATGGTGACTTACTTTTAAATGTATATATTACAAAAGAATACAAAAGAATTAAAGAATTAGATACAAATTTAGTATGTATTGATAGTACATTTTTTGTATATCTCTATTTATCCCACCATTGTTCAATATTTCATTGTTGTGATCATTGAGTTCATTATAAAGAATCTGAAAAGATATACTAATATATGTCATATAATTATATATAAAGCGTTATTACAACAGCCAGATCATCAATAAGAAGAAAATATTTCTTCATGTCTTAAATCTAAATCTTTTTGTTACTTGACACGATCTATCTCTATATATGTTTTCTCCTACATATACATTGAGACCCCTACATTCTGGCCCATTAAGCACAATCAAAAGACAAGTTTATAGCTGCTTTCATAATTGTTTTTAAGTGCCGTGTGTAAAACTATGAGCCCAACACGGGGGTTATTTCAATGGTTCAGTTTTTTATTGAGAACGTTGTTGGCTAAAGGGTATACAATGCAACTGTCATCAGAATGACAATCATTTATTGTGACGTCTTATAAGATACATGTGTAAATATCAGAAATTGATGACATCATGAAAAACAAAACAAAACAACAGCAAAACAGTAATTTGGTGGAGAAATAAATTTGATATGTAGATGAAGTTGACAGTGTAATTTGATTTGATTGTTTTAAAATAAGCTAAATAATTACTAGTGTAATTAAATATGAGCAATTAATTAATAAAAATAAGATTTTGATACAGGTGTATATATACATGTACCTAAAGGTAAATCAGTGTGTATATCATATATTCTATATATAAGGCCATGTCACCAGGTATGTCCCATGTCATATTACGGTCATATGATCATGAATGACCAAACCAAGGACTGGCCAGTTTAGATTTGTATAATTGATGTAACATTCTATAAATTCAGTTGTAGATAAATGACGTCATCTGATTTTGAATAATGTTATCTCTGCAGTCATAGGGGGAAGTGTTTACGAAATATATCCACATTGTTGAAGGAGAATCCTGGCCTATATATAGTATATATTGTAATGTGTATATGTAATCTATCAACCTGATGGTATACACTACTGATATCAGGTGTGATTGAACGGTCATTTTTCGGTCATTTTTCATTAGGCTATATAGCTATTTGCATAGATTTAGTTTCTAATGTTACAGTTATCAATGTAAGCAGTCAACAGCTACTCATCTATAGATATTTAATTCCTAGTGGACAAATTAAGATCAATACCATTGGGTAGGATATCCTATAATATTGATATAGTGATGATTGGTGTCTTAATGAATCGCCTTAATTCACAATCAAGTGTGGCAATTTTTATGATTAAAATTAATTTTTTTCATGATCATTTCAGATGGTAAGATATTCATTTATTTACAAATAGTTAAATACATTCTCCAATATGCTAGGGGAATATATTTGTAAACATAACTGTGTTTCTGTGAAGAATATGCATTAAGAATTGATACAAAAGGAAAAAATGAACACTCTATATCATTAGTCTACTGCAGTCATGATCAGTGACACAGCTTATAATATAAGACTCATCTCTTCATGCTCCTCCTCACAGATCTCTTCCTGTACCAGGTCCACTATGACACACACTCTTCACTGTGTTAATTGACTTGGGTGCAATGTCTGTATTGAATGTATAATGCCTAGCTACTTCCTGTCCATGTTAACATGACATTACATCCCCATTCTTCCTTTGTCCAGTGAAGATCGACATTCTAGTTGGTATATCCCACCTTAGGTGTTAATATTTCTCCTTGCGTAGTGAATTCGAAATGCAATCCTATATTGGTCCTTTCCATTGTTCCTCCATGACAAATTCTGCTCTTGTACTTGATACGTCTGTCACTGTACGTGTATGACTGTCCATCAAACATACATTTTATTATGCCCCCTCCATGAAATTGGGGGCATACAGTGTTACCCATGTCGGTGTCGTCGCGTACTGATACAATATATATGTAACTAGCTAATCTTAGGAACTGCTGATGCAATCCTTACCAAACTGTGTTTTGGGGGTGGCAAGTAGCAGCTGGGGCATTCAATCATGTCTTAGACATTTTTTCAATTTGTATATAATTGTTTAATTTTGTCATTCATATGTCACATAAAAAATGACAGCATGTATATGTGTGCTGAGCTTATAAATGTACATGGCACCTAAATTATAAATTGTCCAGTTAGATCTGTATATCACACAGACTTACTGGTATCCACATGTCTGTTATCTTCATCCTATCTGTGTGATAACTTCCACTGACTGGACACCAGATCTCCATCCTATCTGTATGATAACTTCCACTGACTGGACACTAGATCTTCATCCTATCTGTGTGATAACTTCCACTGACTGGACACTAGATCTTCATCCTACACTGACTGGACACTAGATCTTCATCCTATCTGTATGATAACTTCCACTGACTGGACACTAGATCGTCATCCTATCTGTATGATAACTTCCACTGACTGGACACCAGATCTCCATCCTATCTGTGTGATAACTTCCACTGACTGGACACTAGATCTTCATCCTATCTGTGTGATAACTTCCACTGACTGGACACTAGATCTTCATCCTATACACTGACTGGACACTAGATCTTCATCCTATCTGTATGATAACTTCCACTGACTGGACACTAGATCGTCATCCTATCTGTATGATAACTTCCACTGACTGGACACTAGATCGTCATCCTATCTGTATGATAACTTCCACTGACTGGACACCAGATCTCCATCCTATCTGTGTGATAACTTCCACTGACTGGACACTAGATCTTCATCCTATCTGTGTGATAACTTCCAATGACTGGACACTAGATCTTCATCCTATACACTGACTGGACACTAGATCTTCATCCTATCTGTATGATAACTTCCACTGACTGGACACTAGATCGTCATCCTATCTGTATGATAACTTCCACTGACTGGACACTATAGATCTTCATCCTACACTGACTGGACACTAGATCTCCATCCTATCTGTGTGATAATTTCCACTGACTGGACACCAGATCTCCATCCTATCTGTGTGATAACTTCCACTGACTGGACACTAGATCTTCATCCTACACTGACTGGACACTAGATCGTCATCCTATCTGTATGATAACTTCCACTGACTGGACACTAGATCTCCATCCTATCTGTGTGATAACTTCCACTGACTGGACACTAGATCTTCATCCTATCTGTGTGATAACTTCCACTGACTGGACACTAGATCTCCATCCTATCTGTGTGATAACTTCCACTGACTGGACACTAGATCTACATCCTATCTGTGTGATAACTTCCACTGACTGGACACTAGATCTTCATCCTATCTGTATGATAACTTCCACTGACTGGACACTAGATCTTCATCCTATCTGTGTGATAACTTCCACTGACTGGACACTAGATCTACATCCTATCTGTGTGATAACTTCCACTGACTGGACACTAGATCGTCATCCTATCTGTGTGATAATTTCCACTGACTGGACACTAGATCTTCATCCTACACTGACTGGACACTAGATCGTCATCCTGTCTGTGTGATAACTTCCACTGACTGGACACTAGATCTTCATCCTATCTGTGTGATAACTTCCACTGACTGGACACTAGATCGTCATCCTATCTGTATGATAACTTCCACTGACTGGACACTATAGATCTTCATCCTACACTGACTGGACACTAGATCTCCATCCTATCTGTGTGATAATTTCCACTGACTGGACACCAGATCTCCATCCTATCTGTGTGATAACTTCCACTGACTGGACACTAGATCTTCATCCTACACTGACTGGACACTAGATCGTCATCCTATCTGTATGATAACTTCCACTGACTGGACACTAGATCTCCATCCTATCTGTGTGATAACTTCCACTGACTGGACACTAGATCTTCATCCTATCTGTGTGATAACTTCCACTGACTGGACACTAGATCTCCATCCTATCTGTGTGATAACTTCCACTGACTGGACACTAGATCTACATCCTATCTGTGTGATAACTTCCACTGACTGGACACTAGATCTTCATCCTATCTGTATGATAACTTCCACTGACTGGACACTAGATCTTCATCCTATCTGTGTGATAACTTCCACTGACTGGACACTAGATCTACATCCTATCTGTGTGATAACTTCCACTGACTGGACACTAGATCGTCATCCTATCTGTGTGATAATTTCCACTGACTGGACACTAGATCTTCATCCTACACTGACTGGACACTAGATCGTCATCCTGTCTGTGTGATAACTTCCACTGACTGGACACTAGATCTTCATCCTATCTGTGTGATAACTTCCACTGACTGGACACTAGATCGTCATCCTGTCTGTGTGATAACTTCCACTGACTGGACACTAGATCGTCATCCTGTCTGTGTGATAACTTCCACTGACTGGACACTAGATCTTCATCCTATCGGTATGATAACTTCCACTGACTGGACACTAGATCGTCATCCTATCTGTGTGATAACTTCCACTGACTGGACACTAGATCTTCATCCTATCTGTGTGATAACTTCCATTGACTGGACACTATAGATCGTCATCCTATCTGTGTGATAACTTCCACTGACTGGACACTAGATCTTCATCCTATCTGTATAACTTCCACTGACTGGACACTAGGTCTTCATCCTATCTGTATAACTTCCACTGACTGGACACTAGATCGTCATCCTATCTGTGTGATAATTTCCACTGACTGGACACTAGATCTTCATCCTACACTGACTGGACACTAGATCGTCATCCTATCTGTGTGATAACTTCCACTGACTGGACACTAGATCTTCATCCTATCTGTATGATAACTTCCACTGACTGGACACCAGATCTCCATCCTATCTGTATGATAACTTCCACTGACTGGACACTAGATCTTCATCCTATCTGTGTGATAACTTCCACTGACTGGACACTAGATCTTCATCCTATCTGTATGATAACTTCCACTGACTGGACACTAGATCGTCATCCTATCTGTGTTATAACTTCCACTGACTGGACACTAGATCTTCATCCTATCTGTGTGATAACTTCCACTGACTGGACACTAGATCGTCATCCTATCTGTGTGATAACTTACACTGACTGGACACTAGATCTTCATCCTATCTGTGTGATAACTTCCACTGACTGGACACTAGATCTTCATCCTATCTGTGTGATAACTTCCACTGACTGGACACTAGATCGTCATCCTATCTGTGTGATAACTTACACTGACTGGACACTAGATCTTCATCCTATCTGTGTGATAACTTACACTGACTGGACACTAGATCTTCATCCTATCTGTGTGATAACTTACACTGACTGGACACTAGATCTTCATCCTGTCTGTGTACATGTGATAACTTCCACTGACTGGACACTTCATTGTGGACATAAATATATTGTGGTATCATGACAACTGGGGGCTGCAATAGCTCAGTCTGTTTATAGTGTGCCAGCCTCCTTATCCTCAGGGGAAGATATCTGAGGTGTATATGGTTGGAAGCTCCATATATATACCTGTGTGTTGGTTTGTATTTCTCGGAAATCTGAAAAACAGGCTGGTCTGTTTTGTCATGGTTGTGTCCTTGGGCAAACACTTTACCTCAATTGCTCTGGATGGCATGCAATGGGTCTCCCGTATGTTGTTCAGTGAGGTAGTCACCTACTACTACAATGCAAGGAGACCCTGCCTCCAAATGAAATATCATGAGTACTAGTTGGTATCCCTGTCTCATCAATGGAGTTCAAACATGAAGGACCAAGTGAAGTTGTATGTGTACGTAGCAGAAGAGGAAAAATGCTATGACCAGTCCAGGATTCGAACCCAAAACCTTCTGTACTCTAGATAAATGTTCTAAACATTTGAGCTACCTGGCCAATGGCGTTCAGCCTAGTCCAGTTGCACTACATTCATCCCTTCTCCCACAAAGTCTTCGACCCCGAAGACTCACTTGAGACCCTACACCACCTCCGTAGGTATTTAGTTGGGGGCCAATTGCAAATGTAACAGTACAGGAAAAATGCAAGACCAGATCTAGACCTGGACTCAAAACCAGGACCTCCGAAATCTAGAAATACGCTCTTACCATTTCAGCTACCTGGCCACTGGTGTTCAGTCCAGTTCTGCTATATAGTATATGGCATTACAGCTCAATGTCATTAATTGTTGTCTGCCCTATAGCTAGCCTCTGAAGAACTAAGGAGCTGTATTTAAAGAGAAGATGCTTGTTCAGAAGCTTGCTTGTATTAATTCCTTACTGCAAAAGTTTGGAAAAGCTAATGACCTATATAGCTTAAACTATAAGGTTCAAGGTTATATGTTTCTAATTAAAGAACTAACAGGCCGAGATCCAGAATATCAGTACTTGATCACTATTTTGCAAGGAAGGGGCGAGTGCTGCAAACATTGTGAAAAAAAGTTAACATTAAAATGATACAATTGTATATGTTTCATATGTTGGCATAACATTAAATTTGAAGATCGTAGGGGTCACACTGCTTGTTTGTATTCTGGTTTTATCACCCCGTGAACATTTTGAGGTGGGGTCTCCTTGTAGTAGTTAGTGACCGACACATTGAACAACATCAAGGAGGCCATGATCCGTTGAGTGCCATCTAGAACAATTAGAGTAAAAGGTTTTACCCAAAGCTAAAAGAAACCACCACGACTACACAGACCGGGCCATTTTTCAGCTTCCCAACAAACACAATCCGACATGGATAGGGAGCGTCTAATTACGCACCGTGGTGAGATCATATTAGTAAATATGAATGTCCATAGGTGTGCTAATTATATATAACTACAAGAGTTGGAAAAAGCAATTACATTGTTTCTTTGATTTCTTCATTTAGAATACGGGAGTCATGTTGTTTCAACATTCAAATGACATTAAAATTTGTGGGGAAATTTTTTTACACAGAACTTTTCTGTAGAAAAGACTTAAAAGAAAACGAAATCTCTTAATGTAATGATGCACTTTAATTTTCTTTAAGCTGAATAGATAGAGACAGCACACTACTGTAGTTATATATATTATTAGATTTCCATGTAATGAGAACCACTTCTGAGGTTAAAATGCAGTTGTTAGATGACCTGCATGCATTTTCCATGTAAAAATAAAAAAAAAACAACAAAAAACAATAAAGAATATGCTTTTGTTCTTTCTTCCCATTATGTTTTACCTCATATTTTACTGTTATCTAGGGAGATGCATGACATCGTACAAACATTTCTTGTCTTTTAGGTTTTTCAGCTGAATGCAATTGTTCACAGCATGATTATCACAGGAAAGGATGTCAGCTCCAATATTAGCATACAGAGACAGGATTTTCCATCATTGTCACGACAAAGATTAAACATATTATCCCTGTGGTATATTGATCCCAAATGCAGCTTGTGTTGACAGTTTAATGTTTCTGATTTAGCTGAAAGGAAAAATTATATCATTTTTTTTTTTTATTATTATATTTAAAGCAAAGTGATGCTTGCCAAACAGTGTTCTGTAACTGATAAGCGGAAAGACTTTTATCTTGATTTGTTACAGTTGAATGAGCTATTCAATTAAAGATATGATGATCTAGGGTTGACCCATCAATCTCCAGTCCTTAGAGAGAGATCTATTGTGGTCCTGTTTTACCGGTTCTCTGCTCTTGGTCCTGACTGACTCATTATACATTGGATCCGAGACTGAACATCAACAGTTTAAAACGCAATTTGTATAATGACGGACAAACACGAAACCTCCTCATAAACATGATGATCAGTTTCCTTGGATGATCCGGAAGCAAAGTTGCTCGATCAATCCTGATTATTTATTTATTGGTTCTCACTTTTCCATTGCCCTGGGTTCCCTATTTGTAAGGTTAAACCAGTGCTGAAATAAATTCTCTCCTCAATATAATTTCTCTAGATTATAGAAAGCTGCGATGTAGACCTCAAGGTAGATCTTTACTGTATTTCTGTTCACGTATAAAATGTTACTTTATTATCTAACTGTCTCCAGTTCTGTTATTGTAGCAGGAATCCATTATCTGTCTTTCATCATCCATTATAATAACATTGTAATTACTCTGCTTGAAGCATTTCTATATATGGTATATACATATATGCTAGAGATATTGGTACACAATGTACAAGGCAGCTAGCTAGGTTTACCTTGTACAGTATATGCATGTACATGTATGAAACATGTTATACATCAGATACCTGTCTGCCCATGTAATTCAATCAATACCTGTCTATATGGATATATTCATGTAATTAATAGAACGCTTCCATGGCCAGTTGACCCTTGAATTTGAGATATTTTAGAAGTCAGATGACTATTTCTTTGAAATTTAAGGGTCAAGATCTGTCACGTCCCTTCAATCCCAAGAGTCAAATCTGATTTTGGAGAGTCAAAAACATAAATCTTGAGGGTCTACTGAAAGCCTTGAAATACCTGCCTTTACAAATAATTTAACTAGTTTACGAGAGTGTTTGATGGCCGCTGTACATGTCCATTAGGCATCTTGTTGACCGATGGTCTGAAATGTCGTCCCTTTTCAATAGGATGCTGTACAAAGTTTTAAATCATTATTCTGATCAGCTGAAGGATGTGGCGTAACCAAATCAGCAGCTGATCAATATGTTGCCTCAGAAAATTTTTATGTAACATCATAAAATTCCTGTGCATGCATGTACAAGTTTGCTTTTGCTTGGAGCCTTAATTTTCAAACATACATTAATTCTATGTAACATAATAAAATTCCTGTGCATGCATGTACAAGTTTGCTTTTGCTTGGAGCCTTAATTTTCAAACATACCATTGCAATGGTAAACCGTTCTTTATCACTGTTTTTATTTGGTCTATTTAATTTAATGATATGATGCTGCATTCAAATATTTAATTGTCATCAATTTTTATATCATGATCACAAGAATGTGTAGGAGAAAAACAAAAGATCTGTATGTATTGTATGTACCATAAAAACCCGTGTAATTTGCGCAGGTACTTTTTGGGGCTTAAAATGCTGGAAAAAGTCTTGTTTTGGTACTTTAAAAACTTGTGTAATTTGTGCAGTTTTTTTGTACTGAAATGTAGTTTAAAATTGGGGGTGCGCAAATTATACAGGTAGAGACATTTTCAAGGGTTTTTTTTTACAGAAAAAAGATCGTCAATTCTCAATGTCCGCCATATCTTGTATGTTTAATTTTAAGCCAGTTCTATAAAATGCCCATGTGTTATTGTGTTATCAGAGGATGTGGCTGATATGAGGCGTGGATTTTGGTTCTATGATGATTACTGGCAGCCGCTGGAAGACGAGTATGCTCAGGAGATAGAATCTGTTCACATCTCAAAGTATATGGGACACAAACTGGACCAGCCTCCACAATCTAAAGGCAAAAAACAAGGTAGGCTTTCTTTGGCTACGGTCACAAATCCAGAATAAACCACTCACAGACACATGCTATACATGTACAGCAGTATGATCCATTCCATGTAGGTGTGATGTTTTAATGAGGTTTATTTTGTTATGGTTTTATTGATCGTTGAGACTGCTTTAAATTTCCACATATTAAAATCAAATCCAGGTCTGTTTTTAATAATAAAATAAATGAATTTACACTTGTTCTGTATAAAGTGAAATATTTGTGGGTACTTTTTTTCATGGTATCAAGGTATTAAGATAGTTTCCTGGTTCATGTTTAAACTGTGGTCTTTACGTACCTTGTATAACAAATAACACAGTCTAGTTTTTCAGCTAATTTTGTTGTATTTAAATATTTTTGTGGTTCAACTACCAACACTTTAAATGTTTATTTATACACAGTGAAAATTTTGTGTTATACTTGTGTTAATTGATGACTTGAGATACTGTTAAAAAAAATGAAGAAGGGGGCTTATTTGTGGACAGGGGATTATTAACAGATAAATACAGTATTTAGGTTATAATTAGGCAGTACTGTATCTCTTAAACGTTGTTTGCAATAATCACCCACCATCTATAACCATATCCATAGTGCTCTATGATATATAACAGGATCTAAATAAAGGTTATTTAAGAGTACAAAAACAGTAATTAGTTTTAGCTACATGTTAAGTATAATTAAGATGTTGCATTATTTTCCAGTTATACAGCGAAAGAACTTTCAGGAATTCTACGTAGATTGGAATGCGGTTGATGAGATTTATCTTTTCAGCGAGTCAGCTTCATCTAAAATTTTCAGATCTGTGAGTAACAAGATTGGAATTCCAAAAGGTTAGTATAAACCATGTTATATTATAATGAAGATAGGTTTTGCATGCTTGGAGTTGTCTATTAGTAAAAATAATGTTTTAATGAATTATTTTTTTTGATGAATGTGGGGTTTGATTTCATTGTGATCAAGCTACAAGTGGAAAAAGGGGTAGGAGAGCTGGGTTCTGAGTAAAGTTACAGAAATTTTGGTTTTATCATTTCAAACATCCTGCATAAATATATCTACTGAAAAAGTGTCTTAATAAATTCTATAAATCAATACCACTAATAGTGAAGAGATATGCATGATCAGATCCCTCACTTTCAGTATGATAGAATGTTCGACATCATATACATGTAGCTGCCTTTTAATAAGTTGTCTGTAGTGTGATGTTACGAGATTATATTGAAAATAATTCCATGATATATCGGTTCCAAATTAAATAACTATGATTCCCACTCTAGGCGGGAAGCGTCTACGTCGGGGCTACCGCTACGAGGCGGTGATGGACGATAAACCACCAGACATCTCTCATTTACTTTTTGTTATCCATGGCATCGGGCAGAAAATGGAGACAGGAAATATAATCAGCCGATGCCGTGAGTAAGTGAAAACATTTACATTCCAATCGCAAACTGTTTATTGACATTTCTCTCTCCCTTTTACCATATCTATAAAAGGCCATATGCTGTAGTTATTATTTGGAGTGGAGAAGGGTCAATGAAGTAATTATATGTAGGATATGGATTCTCCTGGGTAATCTAAGGCAAGTATGTCAGTTGTAGTCACGGGGGCTGTTAATAGAAATTATGCCAATAAAGTCATTCGCTATCCTCACAAAGGTCTTCATTTTAACATAGTTTATGCTTGTGGAGAAGTTACACATTATATACCATATTTATTCGAAAAAGAACCCTGTCCACAATTAAGCCACTCTTCTTCATTTGTGAAAAATCATGAATTTTGACTCAATAGGCTGAAAGTGGTTTAAAAATGAGCTCTTCCAAAAATTTAATACTTAACTTTTATGCTAGGGAAGGGGACTTTTTTAAGGATAAATATTATATATTTACATACGTTATTATGTATGTATGTAATTTAGCTGCTTTTACTGTTGAATATTTCTACACACTCTGTAAATATCATTTATCTACATTTGTTTTGATATTTGTCAATGAGCAGAACAAACTACTATAGAATCTGTTAAATATTGTACCGTATTTATCAAACAATATGCCCATGTCTGGTAATAAACCCACACATATACCGGTATATATTTCATTTCAGTATAAATGCTACCAAGAACTATTTCATTGTTCTGCAATAAATCCATTCTGCTATTTTGAATAAAATTTTGTTGTTTCCCCCCCATGGGCTAATTGCAGGATAAATACGTCAATATAACACAAAGTATAATCTCTAAAGATTGAGAAACATAGGGTAATATATCAGATTGTTGTTTTTGAGTTACAAAATATCAAAATGTAATTTCATTGTCCTCTTTTGCTATTTATTTTCTATAGTCTCAGAAATCAAGTGAAGATATTAAAACAGAAGCTCTTCCCAAACTTTGATGAGTTAAATCAGCGAGCTGAATTCTTGCCAGTGGAATGGCGGACAAGATTGAAACTCGATGGAGGTACTGAATGATGATGTAACTTTACAAAAACAATGACACCTTTTAACTACTCTTAATTATATGTTACAAACAAGAGAGGCATGCAAGAGTTCAAACAATTTTGTATTTTGTGTTACAGGCTCCAATTACTCTATACTAAGATATATATGACATCATTTTGATGCCATGTTGACCTATCTCATGTCAATGCTTTACCTGTTGCCTCAGACCATCAATTAGATGATAATGATTTTCTTAAAGCTTTTTAGACAAGCAACTTAGAAAAGCCTTTCTAGTTTAATGAAATACTGTGGATATAGCATTGATTTGAATTGGTTTCTAAAATATAAATACAATTAATGCACAATTTTCAGATTGTATTCATTGTCAATATGAATGCCATCTGAGTGACAGGTCATGACAAACAGATACTATTCTGTTTATCTGTCAACCATGTTGCATTCATGATGACAATAATGTCACTCTGATGAGAATTCAATGGTTATGGAAAACTTAGACATCTATAGAATTGTCTACTACATTGTGTTCCAGACACAGTAGATTCTATTACACCACACAAGCTGAGAGGTATCAGGACAGTGTTAAACAGTAGTGCCATGGACATCCTCTACTACACTAGTCCACTGTACAGGTCAGAGGTAAGTACACAGTCACTACACTCTGTACAGGTCAGAGGTAAGTACACTGTCACTACACACTGTACAGGTCAGAGGTCAGTACACACTGTACAGGTCAGAGGTAAGTACACTGTCACTACACACTGTACAGGTCAGAGGTAAGTACACAGTCACTACACACTGTACAGGTCAGAGGTAACAATACACTGTACAGGTCAGAGGTGAGTACACAGTCACTACACACTTTACAGGTCAGAGGTAAGTACACTGTCACTACACACTGTACAGGTCAGAGGTCGGTACACAGTCACTACAGACTGTACAGGTCAGAGGTAAGTACACAGTCACTACACTCTGTACAGGTCAGAGGTCAGTACACAGTCACTACAGACTGTACAGGTCAGAGGTCAGTACACAGTCACTACACTCTGTACAGGTCAGAGGTCAGTACACAGTCACTACACACTGTACAGGTCAGAGGTCAGTACACAGTCACTACACACTACAGGTCAGAGGTTAGTACACACTGTACAGGTCAGAGGTCAGTACGCAGTCACTACACACTGTACAGGTCAGAGGTCGGTACACAGTCACTACACACTGTACAGGTCAGAGGTAACAATACACTGTACAGGTCAGAGGTCAGTACACAGTCACTACACTCTGTACAGGTCAGAAGTAAGTACACAGTCACTACACACTGTACAGGTCAGAGGTCACTACACACTGTACAGGTCAGAGGTGAGGACACAGTCACTACACACTGTACAGGTCAGAAGTAACTACACACTGTACAGGTCAGAGGTAAGTACACGGTCACTACACACTGTACAGGTCAGACGTAAGTACACAGTCACTCCACACTGTACAGGTCAAAGGTAAAAATACACTGTACAGGTCAGAGGTCAGTACACAGTCACTACACACTGTACAGGTCAGAGGTCAGTACACAGTCACTACACACTGTACAGGTCAGAGGTAAGTACACACTCACTCCACACTGTACAGGTCAGAGGTAAGTACACAGTCACTCCACACTGTACAGGTCAGAGGTAAGTACACAGTCACTCCACACTGTACAGGTCAGAGGTAACAATACACTGTACAGGTCAGAGGTCAGTACACAGTCACTACATACTGTACAGGTCAGAGGTAAGTATGTACTGTACAGGTCAGAGGTAATTAGTATGTACTGTACAGGTCAGAGGTAATTAGTATGTACTGTACAGGTCAGAGGTAAGTATGTACTGTACAGGTCAGAGGTAAGTATGTACTGTACAGGTCAGAGGTAAGTATGTACTGTACAGGTCAGAGGTAAGTATGTACTGTACAGGTCAGAGGTAAGTATGTACTGTACAGGTCAGAGGTTAGTGTGTACTGTACAGGTCAGAGGTAAGTGTGTACTGTACAGGTCAGAGGTAAGTATGTACTGTACAGGTCAGAGGTAAGTATGTACTGTACAGGTCAGAGGTAAGTATGTACTGTACAGGTCAGAGGTAAGTATGTACTGTACAGGTCAGAGGTAAGTATGTACTGTACAGAGGTGGTGCAAAGGGGCAGGGTTGAGGAGCAGGACTGAAGGGAAGGGCTGAGGGGCAGAATCAAATAAGGAAATTTGAGACTTGGTGGATTTTCATCAGATTTGGTATGGAGCATAATTAGATGAAAAAGATGTTGTATACATATGAATGGAGGGTCTTATTTTCCAGGGAGTGGGGTCTAAATGTCTTATGGAGGGCTAGGGGGATAGAATTGCAATATATACATTTATCAAGATTGGTACAGTATGTTTTATAATCCTTATTAATCATTTGTTCACATTTCCATCAACAGATCACTCACAGTTTACAGAATGAGCTCAATAGGCTCCATGAGATGTTTTGTAGGAGAAATCCATACTTTCTAGCTAATGGAGGCAAGGTGTCCATCATTGCTCATTCCTTAGGTAAGTCAGCAATGCTGTAGATATATAGAAGATATTCCACAACAGTTATGCATGTTATTCCACTATCATACATGTTAGTCCACAGTGATACTTGTGATTCCACAGTCATCACATTAATATTTGATATTCCACAGTCATACATGATATTCCACAGTCATACATGTTATTCCACAGTCATACATGTTAGTCCACAGTCATACATGTTAGTCCACAGTCATACATGTTAGTAAACAGTTGTACTTGTTTTTCCACAGTCATACATGTTAGTCCACAGTCATACATGTTAGTAAACAGTCATACTTGTTATTCCACAGTCATACATGTCATTCCACTATCATACATGTAAGTCCACAGTCATACTTGTTATTCCACAGTGATACTTGTGATTCCACAGTCATCACATTAATATTTGATATTCCACAGTCATACATGTTAGTCCACAGTCATACATGTTAGTAAACAGTTGTACTTGTTTTTCTACAGTCATACATGTTAGTCCACAGTCATACATGTTAGTAAACAGTCATACTTGTTATTCCACAGACATACATGTCATTCCACTATCATACATGTAAGTCCACAGTCATACTTGTTATTCCACAGTCATACTTGTTATTCCACAGTCATACATGTTAGTCCACAGTCATACATGTTAGTAAACAGTTGTACTTGTTTTTCCACAGTCATACATGTTAGTCCACAGTCATACATGTTAGTAAACAGTCATACTTGTTATTCCAGTCATACATGTTAGTAAACAGTCATACTTGTTATTCCACAGTCATCACATTAATATTTGATATTCCGCAGTCATACATGTTATATTTACATTTGGTGTGGCAATGCCCTTATATATTACTAGTAAATCCCTACCAAAAGCAGCTTCATCTATGAGAGTATAAATGAAGTTGCCCTGAGGGCGTATGAATATCTCACTTGCAAAAAATGTAAACAAAGATGGCCGCCATACATTGTAAAGTCACATTGACATGAGATTTTAATATTAATATTTTAGATTCATTAATAGAACGTAAATATAAGCGATTAACTGCCTAGGTGCGGCAGACCTACTGGTATAACTGCCACATGTGTCACAGACAAACAATCATGGTGCGCTAGCGCGCACCATTCAGTTTGTCTGTGACACATGTGGCAGTTATACCAGTAGGTCTGCCGCATCTAGGCAGTTTATTGCTTAAATATTCCACAGCCATACTTGTTATTTCACAGCCATACTTGTCAGTCAACAGTCATACATGTTATATTCCACAGCCATACTTGTTATTCGACTGCCATCTTGTTATCCCACAGTCATACTTGTTATTCCACAGTCATACTTGTTATTCCACAGTCATACTTGTTATTCCACAGTCATACTTGTTATTCCACTGTCTTACTTGTTATTCCACAGTCATACTTGTTATTCCACAGTCATACTTGTTATCCCACAGTCATACTTGTTATTCCACAGTCATACTTGTTATTCGACTGCCATCTTGTTATCCCACAGTCATACTTGTTAGTCCACAGTCATACTTATTATTTCACAGCCATACTTGTCAGTCAACAGTCATACATGCTATATTCCACAGTCATTCTTGTCATTACACAGTCATACTTGTTATTCCACAGTCATACTTGTTATTCCACTGTCTTACTTGTTATTCCACAGTCATACTTGTTATTCCACAGTCATACTTGTTATCCCACAGCCATACTTGTTATTCCACAGTCATACTTGTTATTCCACAGTCATACTTATTATTTCACAGCCATACTTGTCAGTCAACAGTCATACATGCTATATTCCACAGTCATTCTTGTCATTACACAGCCATGCTTGTTATTCCACAGACATACATGTTATTCCATAGTCATCACAGTCATACATATTATATTCCACAGTCATACATGTTATCCCACAGACATACATGTTATTCCAGTTATACTTGTGATTTTAAAGCCATTGTATCATGATATCACTTTCTTGTGTAGTGGAATGTTGTGTTTGTATCTGACAGGTTCTGTGATAACGTATGACATCATCACTGGCTGGAATCCCATACAGATGTATGACCAGTTTGTTACTTCTGTCATTGTGAGTATCATAATCATTCAAGACAAAAGGTATTATCTATTCAGAATATTTTATTGTCATTGTTGCTTTCTTCAAATATTTATTTTAGTGCCTTTCTGTAGAAATATTCCATATATATCATGCTTTATGTAAAAAAACAAATATTGAAAGATACCTGGTAAAACAATAGAATACCTCAATAGGACAGTAACACTACAGCAAAACAACTTCATTTTATACAAGTATATACTGTATTTATAATATTTAAGTGAGGATACTAAAAAAAAAGCCAGCTCAAAATAGAACCCTCCTTGGTGAATATTTAACTTGTGATTTACCATCATCTTTTTAGCTAAAGAGAAATGATAAAATTATCAGATGTAAATATTGTATTGTAAAATTGAATCATAAAAAGTGTATAATTCATGAAAATTATATAAAACAACTAAATAGATAAAATATTCTTAATTTCTATTACTACAGAGCAATGAAGAACAAACTGCCAGCCCGTCCTCCGAGATACGGGATGAACTCAAAGAAGCAAAGAGAAGGTAAATGATGTGAATTTTGAAGAGTTTTAGATTTCTCATTATAATCGACATTAGGAAAAATTTATCTGTGAATCTTACTACTGTATTGCTGTTAAACCTGTAATTTTCAAACTTAAAATAAGTTTATGTGATTCTGAATTTTGTCACTTGTGAAATCTACCACCTGATGCTTTCCAGAGTTAATGAACTTGAATCACTGCTGATGACAGTCCATGAGAAGCAAAAGACAGAGACAACCCTCAACTTCCAGGTATCACAGTTTAAGTTAGATTGATTCATGCCAATTTAGGATTGCATGTGTCACCCAATGCTGTCCTTACACCTTTTCTCACTTCTGATTTCTTTGTACGATTAATAGTCTTTTTAAGAGTATTCAAATTTCCCAAAATGACTAATGAAACCTTATAAAGTGCATTCCAATCTAGTCTACATGACTTGGAATATTTTTTCAGGAATATTTTTCAAGAATATTTTTCAGGAAACTAGTCAAAAAACAGTTGCTAAACAGTGATTTTTCCATGCAAAAGTTTGATTTGAAATGTGTTCACATTGCTTCAAAAATGCAAGACGGTGTTCTATATTATGTGCCAGAATGAATATTCATAAGTTATCTTTCTGTTCCTATGTTCTATTAAAAGACTCTGGCTTCATAAAAGATGGTGAGGAGGATATTTTCTAAGAAACTGTCTATATACATATATATGGTATATTTTGTGTAGTTGGAGAACCTTTTCTGTCTGGGATCACCGTTAGCTGTGTTCCTGGCTCTCAGAGGGGTTCGCCCGAAAGGGAAGGGCACCTTGGACCACATTCTTCCCAGTTCTGCCTGTAAACGCCTGTACAACATTTACCATCCATACGATCCTGTGGTGAGTTCTCAGTGTACATTATTAACATTTAAATTAATACAAAGGACAATCTACATACAAGAAATGATAATAAGGTGTAATCAGGATTTTTGGAATGAGTCTTAGTGAAGGAGCAGGAACTGGCCTAGTTTAACAATGGCTGCTTTCAAGGCCCAAGTTCTTGTGCATTGCAGTCTTGGTAAGATCATGAGCTCTGTGTCTGTCTTAAAAAGTTTGTAAATATGCATGAAGAACTTTCCCCTCTGTTAACGTTAATGTTTAGTATTAAAGTTTTGGAAGGTTTATTTATTAATCTCTTTTAACTTAATATGTTTTAAATATATGACTCTGCCAAAAGTGAGGAAGTGGGCTTATTTGTGGGTAGGGGCTTATTTGCAGATACATATGATAAACCTCCAGATGGGAAGTCTTCATAGCCGACCACATATCATGTATATTGTTGATTTAGAATTTTCAGGTGTGTACTGGCCAATATTAAAAATATTTATGTGAAATGACAGCACATTATTTAAATGATTGTATGTACACCTGACAGGCATACAGACTGGAACCACTGATTCTGAAGCACTACTCCACCATTGCTCCACTGTGTATTCACAAACATGACGCGGGAAACAAGCAGCCCTACGGACAGATGAAGACAGAGGCCTATGCTGCCTTCCAAGGGTCAAGTGAGAGACTGAGCGACCGGGCTGACCAATCAGATCGAGACTTTGTAGATAGTACGGAGATGGCATCCAACAGCAGCCAGGACACTTCGCCTTCTCGCAACCAAGGTTTAACTTCATTCTGTGGGTACTTTGGTGTTGTCTCCCCTTGCTGGTAACTCTTCACTTGCTGTCACGTTCATCACTTCGTTTAGTTCCACATACAATTTAATGATGCATGAAAATAACAAGAGAATGCTGAAATTTAAACTAAACCTTAATTCTGAATAAAAATTGATGAAACAAGTATATAAATTGATCTCATGTTTGACTGATAAAAGAAAAATTATCACAGAAAAATTATGCTAGCAAAGGTGATAAGTAACTCAATGATACATGTATACTGTGGACTGAATTATGTGTGATGTTCTTGATGAGCAGAATTAGTTTCCAGTATGTTTTGCTTTTTATCCTGTATACTTAATACATTAGAAATCGGAACTTTATTTATCATTTTCAGGAATATTTGAAGTCTGGTAAAAGTAGGATTAAAGTACATCTTGATTGATAATAGAACACATTTGCAAAGAAAATGATATCAAATTTTATGTACAAAAAGTACTGTTGAACAATTTGAAGTTCAATAAGTGTAAGAAAAAGTACTTTGCAAAATATCCTAGTCCTGAATTGAAAAGAGATATGTCAAAAAGTTACTATCTCTACTATGAAAAAAAAAGAAACTACATATCCCTGGCACTTGTATGTTGAAAAGGTATTATCCTTGCTACTCATATGCTAAAAATGTACCATTCCAGTTACTATGTCAAAAATGTACTATCCTTGTGTTGAAAATGTACTGTCCCTGCTATGTCAAAAATTTACTATTCCTACTACATCGAAAATGTTGTTTTTTTTTAACAAGGGAATTCAGTTTTATTCAGTCATAAATATTAAATAAAGTATTAATATATAACGCTAAAAACTCTCAACACAGATACTATATGGGATACAAGAGAAATACTGGTCTACAGCGTATCTAGTGTAAATAAAACCACATTTCAGGTGTCTACATACCAAGTGCATGGTATACAGATTGGTATGTGTGTAACATCATAAAAAAATGTATGCAGGTATATGCAAATATACATTTCAATAAGAACTATCCCTGCTACATCACGTTGACAATTTAGTATTCCTACTATGTCAAAAAAGGAACATCCCTGCTTCATTGAAAAGGTTCTATCACTTCTATGTTGAAAATGTACAGTCAGTACTACATTGAAAAAGTACTATCCCTGCTTTCCCTAAAGTGTTGTCATCAGCATGTCCCTGTAGTTAAAAATCCTTAACTGTCAACCACCCCTCATTAATACTGAGTTCTCTCACTTTGGGAAAAAATATTCCATCCAAAAGCTTTCAATCAATTCCTATCTGGCATGAATTCAAATTCTTCATGTGGATCCTTATGACTTGCTACAGGTAGTTGTTTGTTGGAGAATGTTTTAATAACCACAGGGATTTGACTCAAACTTCCAATCCACAGTCAATTTATGTATGTATTATGGTATATGTGTTTGGAATTTGTGCCCAATCCCTGTGAATATTACTGGTAAACATAACTTGTGTGTATAAGACATTGAAAACCTTTTTTTTGATATGTAAGGATACAAATGTAGCTAGGTAAATAAATAAAGCAGAAATACATTGTGGTGCATTTCAAATACCCATCCGCAGTTGAGATGTGGGATGGAGGAGACCTCATTAGGGGATGTTTTAGAACTTGACACCTTTTCAAGGAATATATTTGCTGTTGTTCTTGCCCTGTGGAATTTTTCCCTTTCACAAATTTAATATTTTTGCTCCCTTTAGTTTTCCAGTGTTTTTATCTTGGTGTATTTCAACTTCAAAAAGCATGTGTTTGTTTTGATGTTTCATTTGTTATAAACAGTGCATGTTTTCCTAATTAATTTGAAAACTAAACAAATTGTGAAATATATATTCACGTCAATATCATAATTATACCTGTTGTCCAAATTTATCATTAAACTTAAAAAATAAATTCAGACTTTTCAAGTAATCACAGCTAGCTATTGGCAGAGTTTTCCATCATTATACACACAAGTTGTTTTAGCCCTCCATGAGTATGACTATCTCTTACTATGATTCTTTTATTATCGGATAGTATCATTGCTGTATTCTTCATCTACATGATTATGCCCACATTGTGTATCAAGGTAATACATTGTATAAATATATTTCTACCCTACATCTAAAAACATGAGAACAGGTAGCACAAAACTGATAAATTCTATCTTGACAATCGATAACTCCTTTATTGACTTCTTATGAAAACATACTGTTTCAGTCAGTGGTATTTTTACAAGGAAGAATGATGTCAACCTTGCTGCCGAACTGAAGAGTATTAAGAGATTAGAGAAGGATGCAGCTGCCATAGAGAAGTCTCTGGACTCAGAGTTAATGGAGGAAGATATAGACCAAACAGGTACAGAATGATGTCACACTTCGTTAAAATTTAATGGGAAAACATCACACATTTCATATAAGGTAGTATTTTGAAAGGTTCAAATGTTATATTTTTTCTGCATGTCCAGGCCAAATTTTGGAAAACATACCCAGTAGTTCTCTCCATTTTTTTTATTGTTGAGTGTGCGAAATTTGAAAATCTAGGAGCTTTTTCCAATCTCACTTAACCAGAATGTCAGAAGGATAAAGAAACGGAAGGATAAAGAAAGTAATTGATCATGTCCAGTCAACACTATAAAGTCACCTTTCTCACACCAAGTGTTATTTTTCGGGTTGTTCTGAAATCCAAGATGGCTGCCATGAAAGCCATATTGAAAAACTCATTTTGAAGTTCTTCTCCAGTACCAATGGTGCATTGAGTTTGAAATTGGTGGGGAGGTTAAGGAAGGGGAGCCAACAAAGTGTTGTTGTATTTTGGCCTGGTAAAAAAAGACATGGCAGCCACCGCAGCCATTTTGTGCCATGATTGCACAATCGTAATTTTCCTGAACAACACCTATTTTAAACTTCTTCTGAACTTCCACCAGTTGGATTCAACACACAATATGCTACAGTGATCCTGTCGTTATTTCTGGGTGGTCCAAAATTCAAGAGTGCAGCCATGGCCAACAGTATCTCGATACTTCTACTTAGTATGTATATTACAAAAGTACAAGGGACTTAAGAGTCAGATGACCATTTAGGCCCATAGGCCTCTTGTTCATAAACCTGTCATGTTTATATGAAGGATTTTGGAAGGTCTCTTACTCATGATTATACCAATTAATAAGTGCTCAGGGGATTGTTAGGTACCAGTAAGTGATGAAATCATGTTGTAGTTGAGATTTATCATGCCCATGCTAGAGATATGATTATAATCTAAACTGAATATCTGTTTTACAGATTTGGAGTACCGTATTGACTTCCAGCTGAGAGAAGGTGGATTTGTGAGTAGTTATCTCTCTTTGTTGACCTCTCACACTTCCTACTGGAAGGACAGTGATGTAGCCTACTTCCTGTTGACTCATCTTCACCCGGCTCTGGAGAAGTCCTGACAGAGGACCTGGGGTAATAGCTAAATACTCAAACATTAAAGAATTCATTTGTGAAATCCTGTTGGTAAATTACACGAAGAAGGAAAACCATTAGAGACGAGGCTAATGTGTAGCTCTGGAGAATGACCTCTATAGTGTGTAGCCCTGGAGGATGACCTCTGTAGAAAGACACCTCTATAGAAAGACACAGCTATAGAAAGACACCTCTATTGAAAGACACAGTCTGTGATATGTTAATGGGTGTCTCCAGCTTAATAACACCAGCCTTCATCTGGAGTGAGAAAAAGTAATGTGTATGTTATGTGAGTATGTAGATCATGGAAAACAATGTTATTGAAACTCCAGAAATGTAGTGAATTGAAAATGAGCAGTTAAAGTAGTACATGTAACGATGAGTGGCAGAGTGACTTTAGTCAGGTCTGAATGATACTGGTGCATGGCACTAATCATGTTAGACTGGTAACAAAGAGTAGCAGTGATCAGGCTTCGGATTAGATTAGTACAAACAAATTAAGTGGCAGCTTGGCCCTAACTTATTAAACATATTAACATGATATGCGAATGTGTGGCAGTGTGGCTTTAACCATGTTAGGGTGGTAATTGTGGCTTCAAGAAGAATTTTATGGTGGCATTAAAGATTGATGATGTAAGGTTTATTACTATATCAGTGGTTCTGGTAAGGTAAGAAAGGTGTGTAGGTGGTATTGTGGCTTCAGTAAAGCCAGAAAGGTGTGAAAGGTGAGAGAGTGGCATTGTGGCTTCAGAAAGGTCTGAAAGGTGAGAGAGTGGCATTGTGGCTTCTGTAAGGTAAGAAAGGTGAGAGAGTGGCATTGTGGCTTCAGTAAGGTAAGAAAGGTGAGAGAGTGGCATTGTGGCTTCAGTAAGGTAAGAAAGGTGAGAGAGTGGCATTGTGGCTTCAGTAAGGTAAGAAAGGTGAGAGAGTGGCATTGTGGCTTCAGTAAGGTAAGAAAGGTGAGAGAGTGGCATTGTGGCTTCAGTAAGGTAAGAAAGGTGAGAGAGTGGCATTGTGGCTTCAGTAAGGTAAGAAAGATGAGATAGTGGCATTGTGGCTTCAGTAAGGTAAGAAAGGTGAGAGAGTGGCATTGTGGCTTCTGTAAGGTAAGCAAGGTGAGAGAGTGGCATTGTGGCTTGAGTAAGGTTTTAATATCAGAGGTTGGCAGTGTAGCTCAATTTAAAGTATATTATGATATCAAAGAGCAGCATTGTTATTTTAGACATGTTGGAATAAAGTATACTTGTATTTTCTTTGTGGAGGAAATATCCAACAGATTCTATCATATCAAACAAGACAAGGAACTCTCTGATAGTATACTGTTAAGATGATAATGATGAAAAACCCATGTTTGGTTTGGTGGTACTTACATACTGTTGTTAAACCCACCAGATGGCGAATTATTTTTACATTTTATAACTGTCTACGAGATTCGGAAATCTTTGATGACAATATTACAGAACAATTTTTTTTTATTTTGTTGTTGTATTAATTCTTTTGTTATTATATTTTTTCTCAATATGGCAAAATTGCATTCCAATTATAATCACATTGTCATGATAAAGTTGATATTTGTTTTTTTTTACTCCTGTCTCGCATAAATCAGTTTGTGCATTCCTAAACAAATTTATTTGTATTTAGATATAAACAGTGTAATTCCTAATTGTTACCATACATAGATACATTAATACAAAAGTTAAGTTTCCAAGTTTGTAAGTACATTTATTATTGCCCAAGAATCTGTTTATAGTATAAAAGTTTAAATGAAACAGAAATTGTTGAGTGGTTGTGCTGTGATACCCAATTGAAAAATATCACTTACAAGGCTGAGCAAAAAGTTTCATATTTTTAGTGAGGATAAATTTTCTCCGTGGGGGGGAGGGATTATTGTATAGAGTGGGAAAACCATTTCCAGGAAGAATATTATCAGTACAGGGAGGTCCTCTTAGGAGTATTAATTACAGAATAAAATGTAATATGTAATATCCATTTTGGGTGGGAGTGTATTGGCAGTAAAGGGAGGAAAATATCAGTATAAGGAGGATATTGTCAGTATATGGAGGGTTCTCCAGGGAGGATATTGTCAGTATAGGGAGGGTTCTACATAGAAGATATTGTCAGTATAGGGAGGGTTTTACAGGGATGATATTGTCAGTATAGGGAGGGTTTGTCAGGGAGGATATTGTCAGTATAGGGAGGGTTCTACATAGAGGATATTGTCAGTATTGGGAGGGTTTTACAGGGATGATATTGTCAGTATAGGGAGGGTTTTACAGGGATGATATTGTCAGTATAGGGAGGTTTGTCAGGGAGAATATTGTCAGTATAGGGAGGGTTTGTCAGGGATGATATTGTCAGTATAGGGAGGTTTGTCAGGGAGGATATTGTCAGTATAGAGAGGATTCTTCAGGAACGATATTGTCAGTATAGGGAGGATTTGTCAGGGAGGATATTGTCAGTATAGGGAGGGTTGTACCGGGAGGATGTGTGGGTGAAGTAAGACAATACTTCAGTGCCTCAATGTTATATAACCATCCTGTGATTTTTACCCATATGCTGTACCAGTTGTGGTGCTTTATTTTCTTATGGATATATTTTATTGAATTGTTACAGGTGTTTTGTAATGTTCAGATCAGTGTACGACATGTTGGTGAAAATACCAATATATACTGTTGTATCTGTGTTGAATTCATTGTTTTTTACATTCTGCTTACGGTATATATGCTACAGAAAACATCATTTTCAATACTATCTTTCTGAACAATCTGATATCTTCCAGGTATGTTTTAATTAGCATCTGCTGTATTAGTGAACAAGTATCTGTTTGTTTCGATCCATGTTAGTAGATAATTATACAATGTTAGTGTCTGACACTAGCCTTAGGTCGGTGAAATTTGGTACAGGTGTTAGGTATCATAATGCTAATTTCTGGCCAATTGATTTCATTGTTAGCTAAGGATTCAGACAGAAGTGCCTCTCAGTCTGGCAGGTTTATACTAAGTTCCCTGTTAACTCTGGTTTACCTCGACTTTTGTCTGTTGATGTAAATCTATAATGTTATCGTACTGGTAAATTACATGGTTTGTATGTATTTTATAATGTTTAAGATTGTTAAGCTGCATTTCAATTAACTTTTGGTGAAGTTTATATCTCATCTGATCCTGAGAAGCTTGGCCTGTTCGAAAAATAACCGAGATTAACTGTATATTTATTTGTTTGTTTTTGTTGATGTCAATTTCATAAACGATACATCTTACATAGTGTGAGTGTTTTGAGAGCTGTTTGTGTAGATAATTTTTGGGTGACACAATTTTTGAAAATCCAGGGCTTGTGTTCTCGATTACCGTATTTATCCTCAAATAAACCCCTTCCCCTGTAGAATTTTGGGGAGGGCTAATATGTGAGTTATTTCAAAATTGACAATTCTGCAAAAATGAAGGGGGCTTATCAGTGGGTAGGGGCTTATTTGCGGATAAATATGGTAGTTATATACAAAGATCGTACATGAAACCAATCCAAGGATTTTCAGCGATCGGTCACAGAGACACAGGCTCTACAATATACATGTATCAATGTTTATGTTGTATGTTACAAACTTAAGTGATGTAATCACTTTGATCTCAAAATCCATTCCTTCTTTATCCAGTATTTCTGTCCACTGTTAAAATAATCTGGAATCATATTTCGTTATCAAATACACTTGTCAATACTTAACCATTGCCATTCATTATAATTTATTTTTGTGCACTAATATTGTATATAATATCAAAGATGGTAGCTTGATCAAAGAAGAACATTCAGGATGGTCTGAATTAAAATGTTTATTATATAATATGTTCACTTTTTGCAGTATTTTTGTACCCGTTAGTGCAATACAAGGGAAGAGTAAGCTTTAGCTAAATCAGTTCTTGAAATGTTGGTTGTTTTTGTAACAAATTGTCATGCATTATTATAATTCACACAAATACATATTTAGTAAATCCTTATTCCTATTTCTTATGATAATGTATGTTCACTGCCAATTGACACCAGTTACTGAACACTTCCCTATAGGCTATAGTGGAAACATAGGACATAGATACAACCAACCATCTCTGATGATATTAGGATCAACCTACAACTATCTCTGATGATATTAGGATCAACCTACAACCATCTCTGATGATATTAGGATCAACCTTGGCGTCTGTCTTGCCTCTGGATCATAATCATGTATAATCATGTGAGATCAAGACCCAAAACCACAATTTGTTGGTATGAGTTGACAAATTCATTCTGAACTCTTGGGGGTATCAACTATCACTTATTTCTATAATAAATCCCAATGAGTTCAGGATGGGACTGAATCATTTCTTCCCAAAAAAAACCCAACAAACAACACGCTATCTCCTTCCGCGAAGTATTTGTTTGCAATTTTGTAATATGGTTCATGTTTTTATACTTTTGAAGACACCAGTTTAAGATAAATAAATGGTAGAAAACACATTAAAACCAAAGACAATAACCTGCTTTATTATTGAGTATTCCCCAACTATTTTCTGTGCAAATTATTACGCATGCTACCTGGCTTGTGCAAGGGGAGGTAATTCATACACACTCTAGTGGATGCGACATTGACAAGTCACCTCTTGTCTTCAGAGTTCGTCCTGATTTCTTGGTACAAGCACTAGATCCCCAGTCATTACTTTGAAATGGTTGCAATCACACCCCAATAACTATCAATTAAATAAACATGCTGGACATGAAGTGAACATCAAAATCATGCTGCAAGGATCTGGATTGGTCTCATATTTCCTACCTTATAACTTAGTCATAAAATTTAACACAAATATATTAACACAGGGATCTCTATTATTTAAGAGTGAAACAAATGCTCAACCTAAATCATGCTATCAGGATTGGCATCAAACATGACAACCCACTCCTTATTACCATATACATGTAATCTTAATCTAATTCAATACATACTATATATACGTGGGACTATGGGACCAGTTTAGCTCCCCTAGGGACAATATCCTACTTTTGTTAATCTTTAAAAAGCTTGCACCTCTTGGCTAGGTTGTCAGCTATAAGTATTCATGGGGTTGAAAATAATATGTTAGAAGGGTGGTGTTCCTCTATGGTCCTAAAAGTAGAGTCCAAAAACGGAATATTTATCAGTGACGGATGAAATACCTTAGGTGACCAATACAGGCCCTCTCGCTTTTTGATTCAGTGACTTATATAAAATGCTGTCTGAAACATTTTAACTCAATAGACCAAATCAATGTCATAAATAACAAGAAATAATAATCATTGGTGTTTCATTTGTTTGTGAAACTTTGCTCTGTCAAAAAATATCAAATTTAATGTGTTGTATTTTTATGCGACATTTATTTTATGGCCACATAAAATGCCAAATGTTTCAAATAAAAAATGTTTTATATACAATGAACAATGTTTTTTGTTTTGTGTTATGAATGTTCATTGTACATTGAACAATGTATTTGTTTTGCGTTACGAATGTTCATTGTGAAAAGAACAATTGAACAATGTATTTGTTTTGTTATGAATGTTCATTTAACAAAGGAACAACAATGATTGAACAATATTGATCCATTCCATGCCAAAGTAGCAAATGGATAAAGATGATGAAAATTAAATAAGAATTGTTCATTAATCCAAATACAGTTAGAGAGATCCTCAGCAAAGAAGGGAATTCTTACAACTATAACCCTAAAACCCTTATGATGGACAACACAAATTGGACCATTACCCAAAATACAATTGAACTACTTGGCCTCAGTATCCCAGAATTCCTTAACTTAAAACTTCCATAGAAAAGAAAGAAAATTGAATTACCTGGCCCCAGTTTCATCAATATTTCTCAACTTTTATAGGAAAGCATTACAGAATTTAAGGGTAAGTTTCTCAACTTACATTGTTCTTTAAAATAAATCATACTTTCCTATTGAAGTTTTTAAGTTAACAAATTTCACCAAATTAAGGAATGTTGATGAAACCAGTGCCAAGTGCCAGGTACGAATGCAGAAATAGAGCTGTTTGTTTCTTTCACTATATTCAATAGATTTAAATTCTTTTTGCAATAATACCTGAGTTGCAACAGTTATTTCATTGATTTTAATGTGAATGACATCGAGTAGACATATTAAATAGAAATTATTTTGAAAAATATTTTGAAAAATATTTTGAAAACATATTAACCAAATAAATGTACATTTATTATACAGATGTAAGATGGTGTTAAGGAAACATGATATAATGAGATATGTATAATGAGATATGTAAAAAGGAGTGGAATGTTGAATCCACTGTATTTGATTTCAGTTGTACTTTGTTCTTTAAAAAAGTGACCTTTATAAAGTTCACAAAAATAATAACAGAAAATATTTTGAATAATTTAAAATTTGTTTATTTTTGAAACCAATCAACCTCTCTTATAAAGTAAGGTTGTTTTTATCTATTGTATGGCACAGCTGCCAGCATTTTTTTTATATACCTGTACTAATATCAATTCAGCCATGGCCATCATTAACAGTACAATCTTCACATAACACACACCTCAATAAGTTTTTTTTTACAAAGCTTTACAGAAATTCCGAAAGTCACATTCTGAAACATCACAGATATTTGTTTTAGCATAAAGGCAAAGTGGAAAATATTGACATCTAATCAATATAAATGTTATGGTAGTTTACTTGAACACTTTGTAACAAGAAAGAGAAAATGTCCACTACTGAAATCTCCGATTCATAATATTCAACAGGTTGTTTTACCACAAAGAAAATCTTGAGCCTTTTTGTTTTATTCAAAGTCCTATCAACAGCTATGGTCATTTATGGACTGTTTTTCGGAGAGAAATCCATGATCTCTTTATAAGTCATTAATTCCAACATATTTTATTGTCATAAATGTTACAATTAGATTAGGCACAAATTATCACAACTTAGTAAAGCCTTCTCCACAATACTACATTATATACAATAGATGACAGCAATAGCATTGATAGAATATGATCAATTAGAAAACTAAAGAAGAAAGAAAATTTAGAAATTTAGAAAGGAAATAATGGAAAAATATTGTTTACATTCTGTTTTATAAACAGGTCAAGATAAATAAATGTTTTTAATACTGGGAAATGTTTACCGAAGTGCTACGAGGTATAGACAAACCCAGTGACAGATACACAATTACAGTGTATAAAAAAATATTGTAATTATCAGTTATACTTATGTTACAGAGAAATGTCCTACAATGCATAAGAGTATTGGCCTCATTGTATATGGGAATGGTGTCACATCTACATGTATATTATCTATCCCCAGCTGTTCTATGCACGGTTTCTTGTAAAAAAAACATAAAGTTTGGCCTTTTTTCACAAGATTGTTATGGAAATCGACCTTAACAATTGAATAATTACCCCTACCCTTGCTTTCAGATAACAATTCTTGCTAGAAAGATTCCTGGAAAACAACACAAGGAATTATTCATATCATATACATTTTGTAATGTATATGTGTTGTATATGTATTTTCTTGACAAAACTGAGTTACTGTATTCATGAATTGTTTCCCTTGAATTATTTTCAAACAGAAACCTCATGCTTTATCAATACTCATGATTTGTAAAGTTATTCATAGCAAAACAGGCAGGATTTACACCGTTAGAACTCTTTTGAGTTTGGAGGTACATATAGCACAAAGTGTATAAGGTATGACAATTTGTATTACAGGATTATATCCTCCAATCGAAACATTTGTATAATGAACATTTATATCAACAATAGCACTGATTTTGAATTTACAGTATGAAAATAACAATATGAAAAAAGCATACAGATGTCCTTCGAGCACTATCCTCATCAGTTTTTGTCTTTCTTAGAAGAATGAACCAAATAAAACCATAAAATAAATATATATTTTTTCAAAAATAAAATACATTGTACTTCCAAGTCTCCAATCTTTGCATAAAACATCTTGAATAATATCTTAACACAAAATAATAAACAAAGCAGTACATTAATCAAAATGTATATGGCATTCACATACACAGCACTAGATAAGCATACCAGTCACACCAGCTGGTATCTACCAAATCACCATAGTCGTATAAAAAAGTTGTAGGAAATCGGTTTATCAGGTCATGATCAAACTCTGGTCTGTTGCAACATTTAATTCCCTACAAAATAATATCAAAAAGATACACATGTACACCGGAATTTCATATCTTGTTATTTCAGTTTACCTCTGTTACAGTTAATAACAAAATGATTGATAATTAGGTCCATCACCTCCAAAGAAAAAAATTTTCAGAAAATTACAATGATTTATAACAAAATAATGTTGTGTTTCTTTAAAGGTAAAAATACCCACTAAGTTTCACCCCCTTATTTACATCATTTCTACATTACCCATGGTTACAGGCTGTTGTCAATACCTCCTTGGTTACAGTCAATCCATATTATCAATAGTTACAGGCTGTTGTCAATACCTCCTTGGTTACAGTAAACCAACATTACCCATGGTTACAGGCTGTTGTCAATACCTCCTTGGTTACAGTAAACCAACATTACCAATGGTTACAGGCTGTTGTCAATACCTCCTTGGTTACAGTCAATCCATGTTATCAATAGTTACAGGCTGTTGTCAATACCTCCTTGGTTACAGTAAACCAACATTACCAATGGTTACAGGCTGCTGTCAATACCTCCTTGGTTACAGTCAATCCATGTTATCAATAGTTACAGGCTGTTATCTGTGTTCCCTTAGTTACAGCAAACCAACATTACCTTTGGTTTCAGACTGTTGCTATGTGCCCTTAACTCTAGGATACAGGCTGTTACATGTCCCCATAGTTACAACCTTTCTATGCTACATCAGGAAACAGGCTGTTCCATGTCCCCTTAGTTACAGTCTTTCCATGCTACTCAAGGATACAGGCTGTCCCATGTCCCCTTAGTTACAGTCTGTCCATGCTACTCTAGGATACAGGCTGTCCCATGTCCCCTTAGTTACAGTCTTTCCATGCTACTCTAGGTTACAGGCTGTTTCATGCCCCTTAGTTACAGTCTTTCCATGCTACTCAAGGATACAGGCTGTTCCATGTACCCTTAGCCTGTCCATGTTACACTTGATTCCAGGTAGGTTTAGTCACAATTCATTCTCATGTATTTCAGGACTATTGTGTCTCTGATTGCCTTTGTATTTTTCTTCCATCTTTCACAATCTCCATGGATAAAATGTTACACTGGTGACCTGAATTATATCTGCCGTTTGAGTTTGTCCTGAGTAAATCTGATGTATTTATTACGAAAGACAACATACTGTATCCCTGACGCCATTGTAGTGGCTCCTGTGAGGTACCTGAAAAAAATCCAAACATTTCCAAGATTTATCCAACATGTCTGTACAGTTTCATTGCAGACTGACTAAATAGCACATAAAAATCCTGTAACAGAAATGATCAAATCGCTGATATCCCGATTGTTTAAGGAATGTCAGATATTCAATAAAACTTTGGTTTGTACGAGGTAGAATATTGTGCCTACCATAAGCCCTGAAGATATACATGGTCCACATATCCAAACACTGGAGCAGCCATTGAAGCAGCTATCAGGCATATTTGTAGTCCGGTGTTCCACTGAAGATCAGTATGGTGAAACATTACAAATGGACATTAAAAACAATTTTAACAACAATTCTGGACTTATCAAGTACATCTATCTATATGATAACCACTCTTTTAATGAAAACATCAAGAGTCCCAATAGGCCTGAGGAAAAAGTCATAGTATTTGGCCGAGATGTACGAAAAACCTCACTTCTCTACAAATAAGGGTCAATATGACCTAATTTAGTTCAGTAACACGTTGTGATACCATGATGTATATGTTACAAAAAAAAAAAAAAAATTTTAGGAGTTATAGGATTATTATTATAAACCAATGTCATGTAAACAATTACTTACCAACAATTATAAAATAAGATATTTACAGCTGTACAAAAGCTGGCCTAATCTCTAAACTTAACACCTATGTACATTTTGTAACACCTACCTTACTGAGTGTGGATGGCAGGATGGTGACTGTGGCATGGGTTACATCAAAATACCTCTTCAGATTTTTCTGTAGGGATATAAAAGTCACTGTAATTAGTCACAGACATTCCCCAGATTACCAGAGAAATATTACTGTACAGCTTGTAATATTCGTGGGAGATTTAATTTCTCTGGATGTGTTAGCCTGTTATAACAGAATGTTTGGCAAGGTAGCTTGTGTGAAAGTCAATACCTGAGAAGTTGCACAACCAGAAAATATTAGTCCCACAAAAAATTTAATTAAATAAATCAGTAAACAGTACCCACTACCCAGCATACAACACACATTATTATCCCATTATGAAATACAACCTAAGTTATCAGGATAATATGTCAAGTAAATGGCAAGTTGTCTGGATTTTATATAAAGTATATGATAAATTGTCAAAAAGTTATCAGGATTAATATTTATGTCAGAAGTATATTATGTAAGTCATTTGGAAATGTGTTCTATATACGGTAAGATTATAATTATGTAAAGTATAAATAATAAACTGGTCCGATCTTTTGAAACACTTACAGGTGGAGGTAGGGTTATATATCTTAAGTAAAAACCCGCAGCTATCAGCAAAGCGTCTCTCCCGATGATCACACATGTCAAAGGCACTGCAATGTACAGGCATCAAGTTAAAGGCTTTCTTAATATAACTTGTATTTTCTTTTAGAAATGCAAACTCTACCTAATTTGAATTTAAATTATTCAACAACAACAGCAACAGCAGCAACAACAACAACAACACATTTCTTTACAGTATATGTTTATAAATTACTACATTAATTAAAAGGTATTCCAAGGGTATTACCTGGTAATAGTTCTGCTACTGACAACGTGACGGTAAGAATGCTAACCAAGAGTTTATCAGCGACTGGGTCAAGGGCTGATCCTAACACAGACTGTTGGTTCTTAAAATTCCGGGCGATAAACCCATCAAGCTGCAAAAGAATTAGTGACATATTAGAAATTTGTACACATTAAATATGTGTCAACAAATGTCCTATACTGACAAGTCAAATCAGGGATTTCGCAGCTGATACTGGAGAGTACCCTGTACCCTGGTATGTTTTCGACACTCCAACATTTTAATCTTGACTATACACATGTATATCCTATGTAAGCTTTGATCTGGCATCAGCAATATTGTTATATTACTATGATATATTACACAAAGGCAAGTCGCTAATAAAATATTTAAAAAAAAAAAAAAAAAACTTACAAAATCTGACAGACCAGCTAGTACAAATATCTTGAATCCTAAATCAAATTCGCGGGTGAGTACCAGGTACCCGAGGTAGGGCGTCACAGCTATCCGTAGGCATGTCAGCAGGTTTGGTATGGTATATATGTTCTCTATCTGTAAATAAAGACGAAGAATTCTGGTGTTATTCAGTATACATGTATGGAATCTCCTGTTAAGTCTCTATGGGTAGCTTTGTGGGACAATGGTAACACACTTTCACCTGGATAGCTGGTGTTGAATTTCCCAAATTGGAAGCGCAAAAGGTATGGGGTCATCTGACTAATTACGTTGGTTTTTCTTAAATTCCTGATTGGATGTGAAAAGGTATGGGGTCACCTGACTAATCACTTCCTCCGATTATTGGTTGTATCCTTGGGCAAGACACCCTAAATGCTCTGGATAGCATGAGACAGACCTCCTGTGAGGTAGTCACCAACTACTACAAGGAAACCCCACCTCAATATTACCATGACTGTTCACCTAACAAACAAAAAATCCTACAATCAGAAACTTACCGGCGAAATATGATTCCGAAGTCTTTGTCGAAACTGCTGAATGTTCCTTAACATGTCTGATGTATGAATGTTCAATTTAAAACTGGTATTGAATGTTGATATGCTATCCCAATCTCCAATATATAGCTTTCACCATTGTCTGCTATGGAATTTTCCAACAATCGCCTTTTCTATAGACAAACCAATTATTGTAGCTAATTTCATGAAGGTATGTTTGAATTGAGTAAACAGATCTTGTCTGTAGATAGATCTAAAGCTAATTTAGACAGTTCACCAAATGTCACATAAATGTAAAAAAAAAACATACACTATATATAGCTAGCTGTTGCAGGCAGAAGGGATCCCATGGATTAATCATAAACATACACATGGGCATAGAGGATCAAAAGGGTTTGTTTATAACAAGGGCAGAGAGGGATCTAAGGGATTTATGATAAAATACGTAGTACAGTAACTTTTGCCTTTAGGGGGCCATACAGGGGTAATTTTTTATTTGGTTAAGAGGGATACATTGGTAATTATATCAGTAAAGAGCAATACAAGGAGAGATAACGGGGTAACTTTAGGGATGCTAAAGAAGCATATCAATGTGATTTTGGTCTTGTGAGGAGGGATTCAAGGGTGATTTTTGCCTCAGAGAGGAGGGATACAGGGGTGATTTTGGTCTTGGTGAGGAGGGATTCAGGGGTGATTTTGGTCTTGGTGAGGAGGGATACAGGGGTGATTTTAGTCTTGGTGAGGAGGGATACATGGGTGATTTTTGTTGCTGTAAAGAAGGATACCAATGTGATTTTAGTCTTGGTGAGGAGGGATATAAGGGTGATTTTTGCCTCAGAGAAGAGGGATACAAGGTGATTTTTGCCTCAGAGAGGAGGGATACAGGGTGATTTTTGCCTCAGAGAGGAGGGATACAAGGTGATTTTTGCCTCAGAGAGGAGGGATACAGGGTGATTTTTGCCTCAGAGAGGAGGGATACAGGGTGATTTTTGCCTCAGAGAGGAGGGATACAAGGTGATTTTTGCCTCAGAGAGGAGGGATACAAGGTGATTTTTGCCTCAGAGAGGAGGGATACAGGGTGATTTTTGCCTCAGAGAGGAGGGATACAGGGTGATTTTTGCCTCAGAGAGGAGGGATACAGGGTGATTTTTGCCTCAGAGAGGAGGGATACAGGGTGATTTTTGCCTCAGAGAGGAGGTATACAGGGTGATTTTTGCCTCAGAGAGGAGGGATACAGGGTGATTTTTGCCTCAGAGAGGAGGGATACAGGGTGATGTTTGCCTCAGAGAGGAGGGATACAGGGTGATTTTTGCCTCAGAGAGGAGGGATACAGGGTGATTTTTGCTTTAGTATGGAAGGAAAAGAATAGCTCCCAGGTCTTTTGACTTGATAATTCCCAACTCCACCAACTGAGCTCCATTGGTTGAGTGATAAAGACTTTATTATTTATGCTAATGAATAAGAACCAGTTCCAGGGCTTTTATTAGGCCATTCCCAATTTATTTCATATTGAAGCCAAATTCCCAAAATTTGCAGTTTACTCCTGCAAAATTCTTCCCCAATTTATCAACTTTCTTCACAAAATTAGACAAAATGGCACCATCCCAAACCAGTGAGAAAAAGAGTTCCTTTATTGCTTCTCCGCAGCATGATTCCATTGAGATTTTCCAAACAAGCTGTGAGACTCAATTTACGTCAATAATCAATATCATCGCCAGTGAAAAAAAGAATGAGGAAAAACAATCTTTCATGACTCTATATATATATATTTAACACAAATGATGGAAATCAGTTTCACTTTCAGAGTCGATAATTGGAAACTCGAAATTGATTTATTGATTATAACCAGTTTTCTAAATTCAGCACAGAATTGCCCTTTTGTAGAAAATTTATGTACAACTCAAGAACATTTATTGCAAGACTGCATGGTTTTGTTATTTTTTTTGACAATTTTTTTCGCTTATTTTTTATCATCTCCCCTCCACTATTTAACAGTAATACTACATGTATATACTTATTAATTATAAGACTGTAATATAAGCTCATACACCGCAGGTGTACGAGCTGAAAGCTCTCATTCTGTTAACACCTGGGTGTACACAAAAGAAAACAGTACAATCAGTTTACACATTCTGCTATTCCATCAACTTCGATTTCGTGTGCCACGGTACATTGCATGCACATCATTGAAGGGCGCCATTAAACTTTCTAAACTGGAATGGAGAATGCCCCATTGTGGCAATTTCATTGGCTAAAAATATAGGTGCTACAGAAACAACCGAGTGCTTCCAGGTTAATCGTAATTTTATTTCTTTACACATTTTTGTATGTTTGAAGCTTCCAAATTTGGTTTGGTTTATTTTGTTTAACGTCCTTTTAAGAGCTATAGGGTCATTTAAGGACGTGCCACTTTTGGAGGTGGAGGAAAGCCAGAGTACCCGGAGAAAAACCACCGGCCTACTGTCAGTACATGGCAACTGCCCCATGTAGGTTTCAAACTCGGAACCCAGAGGTGGAGGGCTAGGGCTAGTGATAAAGTGTCGGGATACCTATACTACTCGGATAAGGTGTCCCGACACTTTATCACTAGCCCTTCCAAAACTATTAATTTCAATACTCAGGTACAATACATTGTGCTGTGAAACTTTTAGTCAAATTATATATTATTATAAATTATGATATTAAAGTTTGGATAATAAATGCTCTTACATTACGGATCATCCGTTTATATATTAATTAGTTACTGGTTTACAGTCTACATGACTGCCCATTACCATGCTTTTGTTTCACCAACTATAGTTCTGTTGACGTGAGTGGTATCATGTGTAGCGGAACTGGACTGGGTCGATCATCGGTTCAATCGGTAGAGCATCGTTAGTGTTCGGAGGTCCCCGGTTCGAACCCCGGTCTGGCCGTGCATTTTTCCAATCCTACTACATTTGGTGCCGTGACTAAACCTTGTTTCAAGTGAGGTGAATACTTGACAAGGCGATACCTGAACATGGGTTGTGAGTCGTTAGGTCTTCGGGGTCAAAGACTTTAAAAAAAAAGGAGGGAAGAGTGTAGCGGAACTGGACTGGGTCGATCATCGCGTCCAGGTAGCTCAATCGGTAGAGCATCCAGCTAGTGTTCGGAGGTCCCGCGTTGGAACACTGGTCTGGCCGTGCACTTTTCCACTCCTATTACATATGTATCCCTGGATTTATTACATATACAGGTAGTATACATATAGTACATGTAAAAGTCACACCAACCTGTTCTTTTTACAGGATAGATTATGAACTTACCACATCTTCTAATTTTTGGTCCTCTTCCTTTGATGAACTTAAATGTGGGGTTTCATTTGTGCCCTTGACGTTCTTCTCGTTCGGTGTGCGGTTGTCACAATGATTAGAATGAAGCAATGAAGAATATGTATGAAAGTTTCTTATTTGCAAGTCTGATGTTACCAGCGAAACATTTGTATGTTCACTTAGTCGATGATAATTTAAGCACAAGTTCTGTCTGTTTCCTAAATACTGATATTTTAAAATGTGCGCTTGCACATGTGTGTTTACGTACGAACGTTGACTATTCAGCTGTTGACTGTAGTTTACATTAGGTCCCGTGTTGATATTTTTAGAAGAGAGGAAGCATGTCAATCTTCCAATGTCTCTTCTGAACAATGATGACAATTCTACACATGTTTTGCATTGAGCATATGAAAGTTTTGACAGCCCCGAGGGAATGGTAAAATTCAAGCACAACATTTTTCACTCTTGAGGTTAGAGGGGCATCACCACCACACCGCTATCTCCTGGGCGCCGCCATCTTGTTTTACTCTTTAAATACTGAATATAGATCACATTGCCATTTAAGGTCTTTAATTTACAATAATATAGAAAAGACTACTTAAAGTTATAAAGTTTACACCAGTCTTTTACAGTTACAAATTGCATAAACTGATATAGCGATATAATACAATTCAATGATTTTTTTTTAGAGATTGTAGACTTGAATCATTCGCTATAAAACGCTTGTAAATGTAATGCTTATACATCGTGTTTGAAAGCCTCTAGGTAACCCAGAATAACAATATACACAAACCATGTACATGTGTAACGGATCGATTATCTGACGTGTTAATTGTAACCGGGTTGGATGTACAAGAAATTCTTAGAAATGTCCAATACACATCAGGTAATCTTCTGGTGATCCTTTAACAAGTAGATAGTTTCCCATAACGACACGTAGACAGATTCATTTTAAAAATATATAGTTTTGTTTACTTTTTATCCTAGTTATCATTTCCTGGATGGATTTAGGAAGATCTAGGTAGACCTATTTCTGTTTTATTAGTAAGCAGGTGCAGGTTGGGGAAAATTACCAACTTACGTATAATACGCAAACTTGCCAATTATACGACAGTTGTGAGTATGGAATTGTTATTAAGAATTGCCAAAATCGCTGCACCAGTAATATATTATTATTTTAAGAATGTCATATTACTGACAGCGATGTTAAAAAGATGATGACTCTTTTTGTTAAAAATGCTAAGGACAATTACCCACTAGCTGAAAACAGGTTTGCAAAGAATTTGGACGGATATATTTAGTTAAAAATTATCAGTGAGTTAAGTATCTATGTAAGGAAATAAAATATCATTTTGTCTTTTCATCATTGTATACCTTACTTGTATCAGGTTGAAGGGAATGTGGGGAATGTTGTTTAAACACCGACCTGAAGGTGGGTTGGAAAAGTGCTCAATTTCTATATGTAAGAAGCTCTGATGTTAAATCTCCACAAGGCAGCTTTAAAGCGATATTAACATCAGAACCCTTCGGATTAGTAACCCATATATGTGGCACTGGGTTTGTGCCCAACCTGAAAAAGTCAGTAAGAAACAATGTATTTCACAATAAGTTTACCAATCTGCCATATGCTACATAGAAACAGGGGCATGTTACATTCTGAGAAAGGGTAGTACATGTATATGTGTTGGAGTCAATTATATATATTATGTAGATGCAGTACATACATGTATTTATACAGATGTACATACATGTATACATACCAGTATATGGGTTCTGACAGATAGCTGTAGATATCCATTTTCATATATATATTGTTTGATATATGTTAGGCAATAACTAAATTCATATCCTTTTCCATATTGTAGCATCCCCATGATATATACATGTATATGCATATATATATACATATGATACATGTACATAATAAATGTGTCTGTCAACTTTACTTATAATTATAGATAAGTGAATCATGAAAAAACTGAAGCCATCAGTGTTTCAAATCACTTCAACTGAAATGGATATTACTGAAATCAGGTTGTCTGTCTGTTTAGTTGAAATTTACTGACTTTTAAACAGCTCCTTAAGTTGTAGCTATAGGCTAATTATTTAAATTTGATTTGACAATGAAAATATCTCATTGGAAAATTTCCTTACCAATTATTGAGTGTGTCCTATAGTGATTATGCTTGTATACACTTTAGTTTAGGAAATTCTTACAGTATACGTAACACTATAAACCATACTCCCCATCACCATCACCATCACTGCCTCCTAAACCACCACCACAACCAACAACAACTACTAAACCTCAGTTACTTATACTTTGTGTAGCTCAAAGTTTGCTATGAAAAATTAATGGAAAACCACAGATTATGAGATAAAACTACAGATGCCAACATCTGCTATAGGGGTAATTCTAGGTTATTTAGCACATTCAATGAAAATTTTGGCAAAAAACAGGTCAAAGGTTGACTCCAGAGGTTTCGGGTACATCCTAAGTCTTCCTGTTACATGTATCTTTTAAAACCATATATTTTTAGCTCACCTGGACCGAAGGTCCGGTGAGCTTATGTCATGGCGCAGCGTCCGTCGTCCGTCCGTCGTCCGTCCGTCCGTCGTCCGTCAGCATTTGCTTCAAATCACTACTAGTCAAAAAGTTCTTATTGGATTTTGACCAAATTTGGCCAGAAACATCCTTGGCAGAAGGGGAACAGATTTTGCATAAATGGTGACTCTGACCCCCGAGGGGCCAAAGGGGCGGGGCCCAATAGGGGAAATAGAGGTAATTCCTTTAAATCGCTACTAGTCATAAAGTTATGAATGGATTTGAACCCAATTTGGTGAGAAACTTCCTTTGGGGAAGGGGAACATATTTTGCATAAATGGTGGCTCTGACCCCCGAGGGGCCAAAGGGGCGGGGCCCAATATGGGAAATAGAGGTAATTCCTTTAAATCGCTAGCTACTAGTCATAAAGTTATGAATGGATTTGAACCCAATTTGGTGAGAAACTTCCTTTTGGGAAGGGGAACATATTTTGCATAAATGGTGGCTCTGACCCCCGAGGGGCCAAAGGGGCGGGGCCCAATATGGGAAATAGAGGTAATTCCTTTAAATCGCTACTAGTTATTAAGTTATGAATGGATTTGAACCCAATTTGGTCTGAAACATCCTTGGGGGAAGGGGAACAGATTTTGCATAAATGGTGACTCTGACCCCCGAGGGGCCAAAGGGGATGGGCTCAATAGGGGAAATAGAGGTAATTCCTTTAAATCGCTACTAGTCATAAAGTTATGAATGGATTTGAATCCAATTTGGTCTGAAACATCCTTGGGGGAAGGGGAACAGATTTTGCATAAATGGTGACTCTGACCCCTGAGGGGCCAAAGGGGTGGGGCCCAATAGGGGAAATAGAGGTAATTCCTTTAAATCGCTACTAGTCATTAAGTTATGAATGGATTTGAGCCAAATTTAGTCAGAAATGTCCTTGGGGGGAAGGGGAACAGATTTTGCATAAATGGTGGCTCTGACCCCCAAGGGGCCAAAGGGGCGGGGCCCAATATGGGAAATGGAGGTAATTCATTTAAATCGCTACTAGTTATTAAGTTATGAATGGATTTGAACCCAATTTGGTCTGAAACATCCTTGGGGGAAGGGGAACAGATTTTGCATAAATGGTGACTCTGACCCCCGAGGGGCCAAAGGGGCTGGGCCCAATATGGGAAATGGAGGTAATTCATTTAAATCGCTACTAGTTATTAAGTTATGAATGGATTTGAACCCAAAATGGTCAGAAACTTCCTTTGGGGAAGGGGAACAGATTTTGCATAAATGGTGACTCTGACCCACGAGGGGCCAAAGGGGCGGGGCCCAATAGGGGAAATAGAGGTAATTCCTTGAAATCGCTACTAGTCATAAAGTTATGAATGGATTTAACCCAATTTGGTCAGAAACATCCTGGCAGAAGGGGAACAGATTTTGCATAAATGGTGGCTCTGACCCCAAAGGGGCCAAAGGGGCAGGGCCCAATACAGGAAATAGAGGTAATTCCTTTGAATCGCTACTAGTCATAAAGTTATGAATGGATTTGAACCCAATTTGGTCAGAAACATGCTTGGGGGGAGGGGAACAGATTTTGCATAAATGGTGACTCTGACCCCCGAGGGGCCCAATAGGGGAAATAGAGGTAATTCCTTTAAATCGCTACTAGTTATTAAGTTATGAATGGATTTGAACCCAATTTGGTCAGAAACATGCTTGGGGGGAGGGGAACAGATTTTGCATAAATGGTGACTCTGACCCCCGAGGGGCCCAATAGGGGAAATAGAGGTAATTCCTTTAAATCGCTACTAGTTATTAAGTTATGAATGGATTTGAACCCAATTTGGTCAGAAACATCCTTGGAGGAAGGGGAACAGATTTTGCATAAATGGTGACTCTGACCCCAAAGGGGCCAAAGGGGCGGGGCCCCATAGGGGAAATAGAGGTAATTCCTTTAAATTGCTACTAGTAATAAAGTGATGAATGCATGCTCTAAAAACAATTCTTGAGGACTTTCATACCTTAGATAGTCTGGACTTCATTAATCTTTATAGCAGTTCCGATTCCCACACTATAACCATATATAGCATTGTTTGAGATTTACAAATAAAACAAATTGAATATGAACATTATTTTGACATTTGGTCTAATTCAACCAGGTGAGCGATACAGGCCCCATGGGCCTCTTGTTCTTATTTTTCTCATTTTATCAGTCCCCCAGCTTTATCTTTGATGGTTTCACCATCGACACAGAACTTTGTCTATTGTACAAGATTACTCAAGTGAATATTACAAAACTTGGTGATTACTGTAAATCTAGGGAAGGTACATTGTCTGCCATTTTACAACTTGTCTTATTTAAATTTGCACTAGCTGACTTCACCATCCCACCGTCAATCCCTGTATATAAATATGTTTACTGACTTAAAATAAACAACTCAGTTGTTTATTTTAAGTCAGTAAATATTGGCATTGTTTGCATACTTGTCAAGTTACAGCTTCAGTATGGAGGATTTACATTTCCATATCAAACTATCTATAAATAAATCAGAGCACTGCTATCTCCTGTCAGATTTAGTATATACTGGTGCATGCACGCATGGAGATACAGTGTATTTAATGGACAGGGCATCATGTATGTAAATATTTTGTAAAAACTACATCCAACACGATCGAAACACGAAGCCAACATGTCGGTAAGTTTACTGTAGATAAAATTTCAGGTGAAGTCCCTATATACACATATATGCATACCAGATAATTTTTCCAAGTTTACTTTCAGATTTTGTGTAAATTTAGTTGTAATGATTCTTTCAAATTAAAGTGAGTATTGGATTCTTGACAGATTGCTGTAATATCCCAAATTAAAGGGGACTCATCATTAGATTTTGCCTGAAATTTTGCTGAAATGATTCTGACTTATTGGTGATCATGTACATGTTCTATATACAAAATATGTAGCTATACGGGCAAGCTGAATGACAGGGCCTAAAACAGTTATGTTTAGAGATTTATGTAAATGGTAGGGGCCTTGTGTTAACTGCTGATACTTGGGGGGGGTGTACATGTCTTTATAATTATGTATTACTCTGACTTAATGCTGGTTAGGTAGGGGTTGAAACATGCCAGCAACGTTAACATCTACATGTATATATATCTATATATATTAATTAGACCACTATAAAGAAGACAACAGTAATAGTCCCTGGATATTGAAAAGCCTTTATTTCAAAATTTAGATTTATTTTCACCACATTTTTTATCTCAATTTGGGCCACTCTAGAAAAGTGATCCAGGGATATGGGCCTCTGTATTATCCTTATGATATATATAGAGATGTATATATATAGTGCATGACAAAATTGCCAACATAATGCATGCCCAAAGATGTGTTGAATAGTGAGTTCTCCTGTCTTTTGTGGTGATAGTTTCCACCTTTATAAGATATATCAATTATTTTCATAAAATTTCATACCTAGGTATATATTTTATACAATTCTTTTGAATTATGATAGAAAAATTATGGTATAAAGCAGATGTAGTTTAAATTTATATGCTGCTCTTCAGGAGAACCTGTATCTATGTGTAAGAAAGATTGTGGCTGTGGTCTAGAGGTGTAGCCACAGGTATTTCTGGCTAGGCGATTAAGAATCGAACTTTAGATCATGAGTTTGAGGCCTTGGTCAGGGTTCGAGTCATCAAATTGTCTTCCTTTGTCATTTGTGTTACTGTATTTGCTATATATCTAGTTATTAGCACAATGTACTTATGCACTTTTTGTTGAATCGAAAGTAAAGATTTGAATTTCTTGTTGTAATTGCACTGTGATGAATATTAATAATATGTGTACAATTCATATCATCTTATAGACGACTCACTATATGATCATGTCAGGGTATACGTATCAGGCTTACCATCACTGCACCATTAAAACATTCTTTTCTAAGAACATGGATGTGTGCAGTGGTATAAGATGGGGATATTTCTGGCTAGGTGATCATGATTAGACGCCGTAGATTGTACGAGTCATAAAGTTTTCGTCCTTCGTCATTTGTGTAACTATGTTATATACATTGTATATATATAAACTTGTATGCATGCTTTGGTATCATCTCCAATGAGTGGCCATTTTATTTTTCAGAACGGAAATGCAGAAAGACCATTGTACGAGCCAAAAGTTCTACAGGATATAGATTTTGATGGAAGTCACTGTTCAACATACAACCCAGAGATTTCCCACACAAATCCAGGAGAGGGTCTGCTCATGCGGCCGCTGTGTAGAGGGGACTATGATAGAGGTATGCTTCCAATGGCACATAAGTACAGGAGAAGATGTGAGGTCTGCTGGAGGTGAGGTCTGTATGTGAGAGGAGGGTCTCTGAGGTCTATATGTGAGGTCTGTATGTGAGAGGAGGTTCTCTGAGGTCTATATGTGAGGTCTGTATGTGAGAGGAGGTTCTCTGAGGTCTATATGTGAGGTCTGTATGTAAGAGGAGGTTCTCTGAGGTCTATATGTGAGGTCTGTATGTGAGAGGAGGGCCTCTGAGGTCTATGTGAGGTCTGTATGTAGAGGGGATTATGGTAGAGGTATGATTCTCCACACAAGCCTAATGGAGGGTGTGAGGTCTGCTGGAGGGATTCTCCACACAAGCCTAATGGAGGGTGTGAGGTCTGTTGGAGGGATTCTCCACACAAGCTCAGTGGAGGGTGGGAGGTCTGTATGTGAGAGGAGGGTGTCTGAGGTCTATATATATGTGAGGTCTCTATGTAGAGGAATTATGGTAGAGGTATGATTCTCCACACAAGCTCATGATCAGGGAAGGGTCTGAGGTATGTATGTGAGGTCTGTATGTAGAGGGGACTATGGTAGAGGTATGATTCTCTACACAAGCCTAGCGGATGGTGTGAGGACTGCTGGAGGGATGCTCCATACAAGCTTGGGAGGGTGTAAGGCTTGCTGGAGGGATTGTCCACACAAGCTCCGGGGAGGGTGTGAGGTCTAGATCTGTTGGAGGGATTCTCCACACAAGCTGAGGGGAGAGTGTGAGGCTTGCTGAAGGGGATTGAGGGTTGAGGTCTGTTGGAGGGATTCTCCACACAAGCTCAGGGGAAGGTGTGAGGTCTGCTCGAGGGGATCGAGGGTTTCAAGTCTGTATGTTGAAGGGTCTAGATCTATGACAGATGCATAACAGAGATTTCTACACAAGGCAAGGGAAATCTGATACAATGACTTTTCATGCTTCCCACCCTTACACATACATCTTTTATATATAATCTTAATATTTTCCATTTACCAGTCATAAGGTTACTAAAGAAAATGTTGATACAGAAACATTTAAAGCAATTTGACCATTCACTGATTTAGAAATGAACAGGGTTTCCAAGACTAATTTGACTTTATGATTAAGTGTATTGTGTTTTATCAGAAATACCTGATTTATTTTGCAGGATACATACAACTATTGAGCCAACTCACAACTGTAGGGGATATCGGTCAGGAGGAATTTGATGGTAAGTTGTCCGAGTCTTTCAATACTGTAGGGGATATCGGTCAGGAGAAATTCGATGGTAAGTTGTCCGAGTTTTTCAATACTGTATGGGATATCGGTCAGGAGGAATTGATGGTAAGTTGTGTCGGAGTCTTCCAATACTGTAGGGTATATCAGGAGGAATTTGATGGTAAGTTGTCGGAGTCTTTCAATACTGTAGGGTATATCAGGAGGAATTTGATGGTAAGTTGTCGGAGTCTTCCAATACTGTAGGGTATATCAGGAGGAATTTGATGGTAGGTTGTCGGAGTCTTTCAATACTGTAGGGTATATCAGGAGGAATTTGATGGTAAGTTGTCGGAGTCTTTCAATACTGTAGGGTATATCAGGAGGAATTTGATGGTAAGTTGTCCGAGTCTTCAAATACTGTATGGGATATCGGTCAGGAGGAATTTGATGGTAAGTTGTCCCAGTCTTTCAATACTGTATGGGATATCGGTCAGGAGGAATTTGATGGTAAGTTGTCGGAGTCTTTCAATACTGTAGGGGATATCAGTCAGGAGGAATTTGATGGTAAGTTGTCGGAGTCTTCCAATACTGTAGGGTATATCAGGAGGAATTTGATGGTAAGTTGTCGGAGTCTTTCAATACTGTAGGGGATATCAGGAGGAATTTGATGGTAAGTTGTCCGAGTCTTCCAATACTGTAGGTGATATCGGTCAGGAGGAATTTGATGGTAAGTTGTCTGATGTACATGTTATACTGAACCATTTCGTCGCTGTGAGGGATTTATATATATCTATAATGTTTCATACCTACATATGATTGACTCCATTAATATATAGTCTTATAGCAGATAGGGCAGCAATAATAGGTCTGACTAACTCTCCCCAAGGTGAAGATGCAGGGTACAAATCAATAGTCTCACAGGTACTTCTATTATAGAATCTCTCCTTACATTTTAGTCAATATTTACTGATTACACCATTTTGTCATGTTTCACCAGCACGGTATAGCAGCATGGAAGCCTGTCTCGACAGTTACTACATCACAGTGGTAGAGGACACATGTACCGGCCAGGTGATAGCTTCAGGAACACTTGTCAAGGAACAGAAGTTTATACACAAATGTTCAGCTGTAAGTATGAACACTTGTCAAGGAACAGAAGTTTATACACAAATGTTCAGCTGTAAGTATGAACACTTGTGAAGGAACACAAGTTTATACACAAATGTTCAGCTGTAAGTATGAACACTTGTGAAGGAACACAAGTTTATACACAAATGTTCAGCTGTAAGTATGAACACTTGTCAAGGAACACACGTTTATACACAAATGTTCAGCTGTAAGTATGAACACTTGTCAAGGAACACACGTTTATACACAAATGTTCAGCTGTAAGTATGAACACTTGTCAAGGAACACACGTTTATACACAAATGTTCAGCTATGTTAGTAATATTAACATTAACATATGGAACATAAGCTTGGATACTTGTCATTAAATATATGCTTACACACCTGTGTACACATGTGTCTTAATTTGGAAGAAAATTAGAGTCTCCGACAGACATTTGAATGGTTCAGGTGGGTGACGGTGTACTACATGTTGTATTTGCCCCACGTATTTCATTTGGATCAAATTAGCTATCTATCTTCTGTTGAAGCTTGTGAAACTCACTGATACAGCAAAACCAAGCTTGTACATTGTATACAGTAACATGGGTATTATTTGTCGGTTATTTTAGTATTCTATGTTACAGAGGGGAAGAATAGAAGACATAGTTGTAGACAATAAATACAGAGGAAGACAACTTGGAAAATTGTAAGTATTTTACAGTACCTCGTTAAAAGTAAAAAGTTCCACATCTGATGTGGCCTACTGTTGTTAGGATTGAGAAATTTTCTAGTTTTATGGGGAAAAATATGAAGCATAATGATAGTATCTGGTAGGGACAGAGACTGTTGGTATTAATGGAGGAAGGCAACTGTACAAGATTTAAGTAATCCACTTCCTTCCAAAGTTACTCCAACAATGTTAGAAGTTTTACACAGCGAAGATACTTTTGACAGGCGCCGCAGTCGGCAAAATCATATCCAATAAAAAAAGAGCCGACCAGCGGCCTCTTATGTTATAGGAGTATTCTAAAGTATGCTAGCTGTTAGTATGGGCAGACAACTCTGCAAATTCAAAGTAATCCACCATTTTCTTCTTTGTACTCTATCCCTTCATACTAACTTTGAATTAGCATGTAAATGGTTTTCTGACTTCACCTTAGCATTTTAGTACATATGACTGTTATCTCTTTTATTTACTGGTGTCTGGATAATTAAGACATTTTGAATTCTTTTCTCTTTAGAATACTAGACGTGTTGACAATAATGAGTAAAAAGGTTGGTTGCTACAAAGTATCTCTCGAGTGCAAGGACAAACTTGTTCCCTTCTACTCACAGTTTGGATATAAGAAAGAAGACGAACAGAACTACATGTGTCGACGCTACAGCGATTAGTTCCCAATTTACAAATTGTCCTCCTGGTGTCTTTCAGTAGTTAGCTAGCAACTTAATCATGTAGTCAGGCTGTGATATGTCTGATATATACTGGTGTTTCAGTTTAATTAAGATCTGAACCACTTAACTTTTACTCTATTGTAATGTTACCCTGTGGTCTGAAACTCAGTTGTGATGTGAACAGTATCACAACTATTCTAGTTTTGACTGAACCACAATGATGTGGTTCTTGTATGAACTCAAGAACAAAATCCCTGTGAATCAGATCACTTGAGATATTGTTCTTGTGTGATCTGAACCACATCAATATTGTTCTTGTGTGATCTGAACCACAGAGATATTGTTCTTGTGTGATCTGAACCACATCAATATTGTTCTTGCGTGATCTGAACCACAGTGATATTGTACTTGTGTGATCTGAACCACAGTAATATTGTTCTTGTGTGATCTGAACCACAGTAATATTGTTCTTGTGTGATCTGAACCACAGAGATATTGTTCTTGTGTGATCTGAACCACAGTAATATTGTTCTTGTGTGATCTGAACCACAGTAATATTGTTCTTGTGTGATCTGAACCACAGTAATATTGTTCTTGTGTGATCTGAACCACAGTGATATTGTTCTTGTGTGATCTGAACCACAGTAATATTGATCTTGTATGATCTGAACCACAGTAATATTGTTCTTGTGTGATCTGAACCACAGTAATATTGTTCTTGTGTGATCTGAACCACACAGGGATAGTGTTTTGTGTGATCTGAACCACAGTAATATTGTTCTTGTGTGATCTGAACCACAGCGATATTGTTCTTGTGTGATCTGAACCACAGTAATATTGTTCTTGTATGATCTGAACCACAGGGATATTGTTCTTGTGTGATCTGAACCACAGTAATATTGTTCTTGTGTGATCTGAACCACAGTAATATTGTTCTTGTATGATCTGAACCACATCAATATTGATCTTGTATGATCTGAACCACAGTAATATTGTTCTTGCATGATCTGAACCACAGTAATATTGTTCTTGCGTGATCAGAACCACAGGGATATCGTTCTTGTATTATTCCTAGATTTCTAGTACGATAATCTGCTTTACTTTTTCTGTTTAGCAACCATTCACACCTGTAGTGGCAAAAAATCCAGGGTTTGATAATATGATGTAAACTGAAGCTACCAAAAAAAGTAAAAGATTAGTTGCTTAGTTTTTTAACGGAGTACCCAGAGAAAACCCGTGTGGTTGGGCAGCTGACCCCATACTTTTTTGTGCCTACCAGCTAGTTTCCATTAAATCTATGGTATGGCTGTCTGCTAGTGTAAAACAGAAGTAACTCTACCACTTGGTACATTAGTGCTATATTCATCTTTAATCCTGTACTTTTTCTGTGACTTAATTTTATGTAACTAGAAATGAATTACATTGTATGTAACAACATCCTTATGGCAATATATTACGCTTAATCTCATGTTTTTTTCCATGAGTAAATTGTTGTCATTGTTATTGAAGTATTGTTACAGTTTTTTATTTAACGAATGAATGAAATAACATCCTATGTTCTTGTTTAGTGAGTTTTTGTTCTTGTTATTGGTTTTCTTTACATGAAAATACAACACATACAAATGTGTTACGTGTAACCTTTACAAAATTATATAAAAACAATATTGTAGATACCAGGATTACGATGTACCTACTATCATGCTATTCTGCAGTGCAATGTTCTGTAAAATTTTGCTCTCAATTAATTTTTTTATTTATTTATAAGTTACCGGTAGATGCAATAGATGTTTACAGAAGACTTTTATTCAGTCTGAAGCTGTAATGTAAATTAAAACCCTATGCAAGAATTGGCAACTACTAGGTATACTTAAAAGTTGTTTATGATCATGTGTGGATTACGTAGCATTACTACCTGTTAGAGAGGACTTTATGGTGTTGGAGCCAGTCAGTTTAGAGTGACGGTGTCACTCTGTAAACCTTTCCTATCTCCTGTGAGGACATTTATCAGATCTTGTGGGTTTCTTCTCAGATATACATTGTATTACCGACTTGCAGAATCTCAATACTTGACGATAAATTTACACGTTTGTATTTTTATTTTGTGATATCATCATATCAGTTGTTGTATGTCTTCTGTTTCAACATGTCAAATCCATATTTTTGCTCCCTTGGTAGTTAAATGCTGTGCATTTAAATTTGAATTACATATTTTTATACTGTCGTTATGATTCAATTTTCTCCTGGTTTAAACTACTTGGGACATGAAAGGTTTTTATATTTAATACTGTGTAACAGGTTGAATTGAAAAGTGATTTTATTTAAAAAATTGTATTTATCCAATAATACTTTCTGTGGGAGATGAAAGTACTGTGTGTTACTGGCTGCTTGACATAAAGCCAAATGATGAGCAAGCTATTTTGTATTTTGATGAATTTATTATTTTGCAACATTATTTGGGATACATGTATACATATTTTATGCTAATTGCTAAATAGAACATTTATATTTCTTTTCTCAACTGGTAATTATTACTATAAACTCTTGATGATTAAAAGCTAATGCTAATTACAAACTTATGAATCATTAATTACAGACATATTGTTAATTAAAATGGAATAAACCTTTAAATATTATTAATTAAATGATTTGGGATATATGTTTTTGATGCGAATTGCTAAATAATACATTTATTTTTTGATATATTAACACAGTCTTTAATAATTAAAGCTAAAGATGTAATTACAAAATTAATTATTAATTACAAACATATTGTTGATAACATTTTAAGAAACTTTATTTTTAATTATTACAAAATGTATATTATTTCATTATTAATGAAAAAAATTAACCAACAAACTTTTAAGTATTATTGATTAAAAAATTATGTACAATGTGTTCAAATTAAAAAAAAATTTTAAAAAACTTCATTGTAGCTGATATTATTTATCATAATAAGTATTTATTGCTAATCATAGATATACTTTTATTTCTTGAGTGTTTGTAAATAATAAAACAGGATCTCACTCATATTACAAAATGTGCAATTTGTTTTGCATAATTCTTCATATTTATTTATCTTGATGAATCTCCACAACCAAAGATATTGATGAGTATAGAAACGCATTCAAACATCTGTCCATCATTAACTTTTTCTGTAAAGAACTCTCTCTGAATAACAAACAACCCAAGGCCATGATATTTTGCCTGTTGGGATGAAGGACTATCAACTTTGTTCAAATTAATGACCTTGACCAATTTTTGAGGTCACAGGGGTCAAGTGTGTCAAAATCTTTAACTCCAATATAGTTACGTGTAAGATGAGCTAAATTTATATATAGTCACTAGTAAGATACAGTCGATTTATATTCGGTCACTGGTAAGATACAGCCCATTTATATTCAGTCACTTGTAAGATACAGCCAATTTGTATTCAGTCATTATTAAGATACAGTTGATGTTTACTAAGTCGCTAGTAAGATATGGTCTATAGATATTTATTCACTTGTAAGGTGCAATCAATTTATATTCAGTCTTGAATACCGAAAACAAAATTTAATATTTTACAGTCAGTATTACTATTCAGACAGACAGTCATTTGTTTTCTTTAGAATTTCAATCTTTCTGTACTTGGAAACTTTGATGTGAATTCTGCTTTAGACTGTGAAACCAATAGCTATTTTAGTCCCAGTACTGACGGAACCTCATATATACATGTATAATGTGTACCAGTCACAAATAGAGTTTGGTGTGATTCATGAAATATATATTAATAATTGTTATTAACATGATTGTTCTAGTAAATCTTTAGTATTAATATTCATGTGAGTTTTTGGTGTTTATTATTGTACTTTAAATAAATTGTATTATGCAAATTTGTAATGATAATGTGTAAAAGCATGCTTAGATTCAGAGAGTGCCAAAAACCAAATGTCAAATTAAGGCATCAAAGAATTTAAACAAAATTAATCTTTCACAAAGTACAACTGATTTACAGTACAAAAAGATGTATATAAAGTTGGGAAATAATCTTTTGTTCTGATGCTTTTCTGGTGATATCAGGTAAACAAAAAGATCTGAGGTAGAGAAGTATTTGTAAGATGTGCTATTGTTATGGAGGTATAATTACTGTCAGAAATGCATTACTTTAATACCATCTTTGACCTAATCATCACACCTGCTCCTATAAGCCCACCCCACCTTTTTCCAGGAAAAAGACGATGGATGTGCTAACTAAAACATAAAAAAGTTCCTTACCACACTAATCTTTCAACATATTCTTCTCTTCGCCAAAGATTGGGTTGTTTTTACTACATAAAAGTATATAAATGAAAAAAAAAAAAAATTCACCCAGATTTCACATGGAAACTTTTCCATATACAAGTGTACATGATTTTTATTTAGTGCACAGTGTGCTCATTAGGTCAAATATGGTAATTAGTTATGATAATCAGAGCTTATAATTTATTAAAGTAAACTTTCTCCAAATATTGTTGCCTTATTCTATAGCATGCACTTCTAGTGACTTATAATATTTTACCATTGCTTTGGTTCCATATATTGACACATATTGTTTTATATAGTCTGGTCCATCTGACAGAATGTAGACCTGACAGTCTCTAGGTCTGACTATATTGACACATACTGTTTTATATAGTCTGGTCCAACTGCCAGAATGTAGACCTGACAGTCTCTATATATAGGTCTGACTATATTGACATACTGTTTTATATTGTCTGGTCCAACTGACAGAATGTAGACCTGACAGTCTCTATATATAGGTCTGACTATATTGACATACTGTTTTATATAGTCTGGTCCAACTGACAGAATGTAGACCTGACAGTCTCTATATATAGGTCTTACTATATTGACATACTGTTTTATATAGTCTGGTCCATCTGACAGAATGTAGACCTGACAGTCTCTAGGTCTGACTATATTGACACATACTGTTTTATATAGTCTGGTCCAACTGACAGAATGTAGACCTGACAGTCTCTATATATAGGTCTGACTATATTGACATACTGTTTTATATAGTCTGGTCCATCTGACAGAATGTAGACCTGACAGTCTCTATATATAGGTCTGACTATATTGACATACTGTTTTATATAGTCTGGTCCATCTGACAGAATGTAGACCTGACAGTCTCTAGGTCTGACTATATTGACACATACTGTTTTATATAGTCTGGTCCAACTGACAGAATGTAGACCTGACAGTCTCTATATATAGGTCTGACTATATTGACATACTGTTTTATATAGTCTGGTCCAACTGACAGAATGTAGACCTGACAGTCTCTATATATAGGTCTGACTATATTGACATACTGTTTTATATAGTCTGGTCCAACTGACAGAATGTAGACCTGACAGTCTCTATATATAGGTCTGACTATATTGACATACTATTTTATATAGTCTGGTCCAACTGCCAGAATGTAGACCTGACGGTCCCTATATATAGGTCTGACTATATTGACACATACTGTTTTATATAGTCTGGTCCAACTGACAGAATATAGACCTGACAGTCTCTAGGTCTGACTATATTGACACATACTGTTTTATATAGTCTGGTCCAACTGACAGAATGTAGACCTGACAGTCTCTATATATAGGTCTGACTATATTGACACATACTGTTTTATAGTCTGGTCCATCTGACAGAATGTAGACCTGACAGTCTCTAGGTCTTACTATATTGACACATACTGTTTTATATAGTTCGGTCCAACTGACAGAATGTAGACCTGACAGTCTCTATATATAGGTCTGACTATATTGACACATACTGTTTTATATAGTCTGGTCCAACTGACAGAATGTAGACCAGACAGTCTCTATATATAGGTCTTACTATATTGACATACTGTTTTATATAGTCTGGTCCAACTGCCAGAATGTAGACCTGACGGTCCCTATATATAGGTCTGACTATATTGACACATACTGTTTTATATAGTGTGGTCCAACTGACAGAATGTAGACCTGACAGTCTCTAGGTCTGACTATATTGACACATACTGTTTTATATAGTCTGGTCCATCTGACAGAATGTAGACCTGACAGTCTCTAGGTCTGACTATATTGACACATACTGTTTTATATAGTCTGGTCCATCTGACAGAATGTAGACCTGACAGTCTCTATATATAGGTCTGACTATATTGACATACTGTTTTATATAGTCTGGTCCAACTGACAGAATGTAGACCTGAGAGTCTCTATATATAGGTCTGACTATATTGACATACTGCTTTATATAGTCTGGTCCATCTGACAGAATGTAGACCTGACAGTCTCTATATATAGGTCTTACTATATTGACACATACTGTTTTATATAGTCTGGTCCATCTGACAGAATGTAGACCTGAGAGTCTCTATATATAGGTCTGACTATATTGACACATACTGTTTTATATAGTCTTGTCCATCTGACAGAATGTAGACCTGACAGTCTCTATATATAGGTCGGACTATATTGACATACTGCTTTATATAGTCTGGTCCATCTGACAGAATGTAGACCTGACAGTCTCTATATATAGGTCTGACTATATTGACACATACTGTTTTATATAGTCTGGTCCATCTGACAGAATGTAGACCTGACAGTCTCTAGGTCTGACTATGTTGACACATACTGTTTTATAGTCTGGTCCATCTGACAGAATGTAGACCAGACAGTCTCTATATATAGGTCTTACTATATTGACATACTGTTTTATATAGTCTGGTCCATCTGACAGAATGTAGACCTGACAGTCTCTATATATAGGTCTGACTATATTGACACATACTGTTTTATATAGTCTGGTCCAACTGACAGAATGTAGACCAGACAGTCTCTATATATAGGTCTTACTATATTGACATACTGTTTTATATAGTCTGGTCCAACTGACAGAATGTAGATATGACAGTCTCTATATATAGGTCTGACTATATTGACACATACTGTTTTATATAGTCTTGTCCATCTGACAGAATGTAGACCTGACAGTCTCTAGGTCTGACTATATTGACACATACTGTTTTATATAGTCTGGTCCACCTGACAGAATGTAGACCTGACAGTCTCTATATATAGGTCTGACTATATTGACATACTGTTTTATATAGTCTGGTCCATCTGACAGAATGTAGACCTGACAGTCTCTAGGTCTGACTTTATTGACACATACTGTTTTATATAGTCTGGTCCAACTGACAGAATGTAGACCTGACAGTCTCTATATATAGGTCTGACTATATTGACACATACTGTTTTATATAGTCTGGTCCATCTGACAGAATGTAGACCTGACAGTCTCTATATATAGGTCTGACTATATTGACACATACTGTTTTATATAGTCTTGTCCATCTGACAGAATGTAGACCTGACAGTCTCTATATATAGGTCTGACTATATTGACATACTGCTTTATATAGTCTGGTCCATCTGACAGAATGTAGACCTGACAGTCTCTATATATAGGTCTGACTATATTGACACATACTGTTTTATAGTCTGGTCCAACTGCCAGAATGTAGACCTGACGGTCCCTATATATAGGTCTGACTATATTGACACATACTGTTTTATATAGTCTGGTCCAACTGACAGAATATAGACCTGACAGTCTCTAGGTCTGACTATATTGACACATACTGTTTTATATAGTCTGGTCCAACTGACAGAATGTAGACCTGACAGTCTCTAGGTCTGACTATATTGACATATTGTTTTATATAGTCTGGTCCAACTGACAGAATGTAGACCTGACAGTCTCTATATATAGGTCTGACTATATTGACATACTGTTTTATATAGTCTGGTCCAACTGACAGAATGTAGACCTGACAGTCTCTATATATAGGTCTGACTATATTGACATACTGTTTTATATAGTCTGGTCCATCTGACAGAATGTAGACCTGACAGTCTCTAGGTCTGACTATATTGACACATACTGTTTTATATAGTCTGGTCCAACTGACAGAATGTAGACCAGACAGTCTCTATATATAGGTCTGACTATATTGACACATACTGTTTTATATAGTCTGGTCCATCTGACAGAATGTAGACCTGAGAGTCTCTATATATAGGTCTGACTATATTGACACATACTGTTTTATATAGTCTGGTCCATCTGACAGAATGTAGACCTGACAGTCTCTATATATAGGTCTGACTATATTGACATACTGTTTTATATAGTTCGGTCCAACTGACAGAATGTAGACCTGACAGTCTCTATATATAGGTCTGACTATATTGACATGCTGTTTTATATAGTCTGGTCCAACTGACAGAATGTAGACCTGACAGTCTCTATATATAGGTCTTACTATATTGACATACTGTTTTATATAGTCTGGTCCAACTGACAGAATGTAGACCTGACAGTCTCTATATATAGGTCTGACTATATTGACACATACTGTTTTATATAGTCTGGTCCATCTGACAGAATGTAGACCTGACAGTCTCTATATATAGGTCTGACTATATTGACATACTGTTTTATATAGTTCGGTCCAACTGACAGAATGTAGACCTGACAGTCTCTATATATAGGTCTGACTATATTGACACATACTGTTTTATATAGTCTGGTCCAACTGACAGAATGTAGACCAGACAGTCTCTATATATAGGTCTTACTATATTGACATACTGTTTTATATAGTCTGGTCCAACTGACAGAATGTAGACATGACAGTCTCTATATATAGGTCTGACTATATTGACACATACTGTTTTATATAGTCTTGTCCATCTGACAGAATGTAGACCTGACAGTCTCTAGGTCTGACTATATTGACACATACTGTTTTATATAGTCTGGTCCATCTGACAGAATGTAGACCTGACAGTCTCTATATATAGGTCTGACTATATTGACATACTGTTTTATATAGTCTGGTCCATCTGACAGAATGTAGACCTGACAGTCTCTAGGTCTGACTATATTGACACATACTGTTTTATATAGTCTGGTCCAACTGACAGAATGTAGACCTGACAGTCTCTATATATAGGTCTGACTATATTGACATACTGTTTTATATAGTCTGGTCCATCTGACAGAATGTAGACCTGACAGTCTCTAGGTCTGACTATATTGGCACATACTGTTTTATATAGTCTGGTCCATCTGACAGAATGTAGACCTGACAGTCTCTAGGTCTGACTATATTGACACATACTGTTTTATATAGTCTGGTCCAACTGACAGAATGTAGACCTGACAGTCTCTATATATAGGTCTGACTATATTGACATACTGTTTTATATAGTCTGGTCCAACTGACAGAATGTAGACCTGACAGTCTCTAGGTCTGACTATATTGACACATACTGTTTTATATAGTCTGGTCCATCTGACAGAATGTAGACCTGACAGTCTCTATATATAGGTCTGACTATATTGACACATACTGTTTTATAGTCTGGTCCAACTGCCAGAATGTAGACCTGACAGTCTCTATATATAGGTCTGACTATATTGACACATACTGTTTTATATAGTCTGGTCCATCTGACAGAATGTAGACCTGACGGTCCCTATATATAGGTCTGACTATATTGACACATACTGTTTTATATAGTCTGGTCCAACTGACAGAATATAGACCTGACAGTCTCTAGGTCTGACTATATTGACACATACTGTTTTATATAGTCTGGTCCAACTGACAGAATGTAGACCTGACAGTCTCTAGGTCTGACTATATTGACATATTGTTTTATATAGTCTGGTCCAACTGACAGAATGTAGACCTGACAGTCTCTATATATAGGTCTGACTATATTGACACATACTGTTTTATATAGTCTGGTCCAACTGACAGAATGTAGACCTGACAGTCTCTATATATAGGTCTGACTATATTGACATACTGTTTTATATAGTCTGGTCCAACTGACAGAATGTAGACCTGACAGTCTCTATATATAGGTCTGACTATATTGACATACTGTTTTATATAGTCTGGTCCAACTGACAGAATGTAGACCTGACAGTCTCTATATATAGGTCTGACTATATTGACATATTGTTTTATATAGTCTGGTCCAACTGACAGAATGTAGACCTGACAGTCTCTAGGTCTGACTATATTGACACATACTGTTTTATAGTCTGGTCCAACTGACAGAATGTAGACCTGACAGTCTCTATATATAGGTCTGACTATATTGACATACTGTTTTATATAGTCTGGTCCAACTGACAGAATGTAGACCTGACAGTCTCTATATATAGGTCTGACTATATTGACATACTGTTTTATATAGTCTGGTCCATCTGACAGAATGTAGACCTGACAGTCTCTAGGTCTGACTATATTGACACATACTGTTTTATATAGTCTGGTCCAACTGACAGAATGTAGACCTGACAGTCTCTATATATAGGTCTGACTATATTGACACATACTGTTTTATATAGTCTGGTCCATCTGACAGAATGTAGACCTGAGAGTCTCTATATATAGGTCTGACTATATTGACACATACTGTTTTATATAGTTCGGTCCAACTGACAGAATGTAGACCTGACAGTCTCTATATATAGGTCTGACTATATTGACATACTGTTTTATATAGTTCGGTCCAACTGACAGAATGTAGACCTGACAGTCTCTATATATAGGTCTGACTATATTGACACATACTGTTTTATATAGTTCGGTCCAACTGACAGAATGTAGACCTGACAGTCTCTATATATAGGTCTGACTATATTGACACATACTGTTTTATATAGTCTGGTCCATCTGACAGAATGTAGACCTGACAGTCTCTATATATAGGTCTGACTATATTGACATACTGTTTTATATAGTTCGGTCCAACTGACAGAATGTAGACCTGACAGTCTCTATATATAGGTCTGACTATATTGACATGCTGTTTTATATAGTCTGGTCTAACTGACAGAATGTAGACCTGACAGTCTCTATATATAGGTCTTACTATATTGACATACTGTTTTATATAGTCTGGTCCAACTGACAGAATGTAGACCTGACAGTCTTTATATATAGGTCTGACTATATTGACATACTGTTTTATATAGTCTGGTCCATCTGACAGAATGTAGACCTGACAGTCTCTAGGTCTGACTATATTGACACATACTGTTTTATATAGTCTGGTCCATCTGACAGAATGTAGACCTGACAGTCTCTATATATAGGTCTGACTATATTGACATACTGTTTTATATAGTCTGGTCCAACTGACAGAATGTAGACCTGACAGTCTCTATATATAGGTCTGACTATATTGACATACTGCTTTATATAGTCTGGTCCATCTGACAGAATGTAGACCTGAGAGTCTCTATATATAGGTCTGACTATATTGACATACTGTTTTATATAGTCTGGTCCAACTGACAGAATGTAGACCTGACAGTCTCTATATATAGGTCTGACTATATTGACACATACTGTTTTATATAGTCTGGTCCATCTGACAGAATGTAGACCTGACAGTCTCTATATATAGGTCTGACTATATTGACACATACTGTTTTATATAGTCTTGTCCATCTGACAGAATGTAGACCTGACAGTCTCTATATATAGGTCTGACTATATTGACATACTGCTTTATATAGTCTGGTCCATCTGACAGAATGTAGACCTGACAGTCTCTATATATAGGTCTGACTATATTGACACATACTGTTTTATATAGTCTGGTCCAACTGACAGAATATAGACCTGACAGTCTCTAGGTCTGACTATATTGACACATACTGTTTTATATAGTCTGGTCCATCTGACAGAATGTAGACCTGACAGTCTCTATATATAGGTCTGACTATATTGACACATACTGTTTTATATAGTCTGGTCCATCTGACAGAATGTAGACCTGACAGTCTCTATATATAGGTCTGACTATATTGACACATACTGTTTTATATAGTCTTGTCCATCTGACAGAATGTAGACCTGACAGTCTCTATATATAGGTCTGACTATATTGACATACTGCTTTATATAGTCTGGTCCATCTGACAGAATGTAGACCTGACAGTCTCTATATATAGGTCTGACTATATTGACACATACTGTTTTATATAGTCTGGTCCAACTGACAGAATATAGACCTGACAGTCTCTAGGTCTGACTATATTGACACATACTGTTTTATATAGTCTGGTCCATCTGACAGAATGTAGACCTGACAGTCTCTAGGTCTGACTATGTTGACACATACTGTTTTATAGTCTGGTCCATCTGACAGAATGTAGACCAGACAGTCTCTATATATAGGTCTGACTATATTGACACATACTGTTTTATATAGTCTTGTCCATCTGACAGAATGTAGACCTGACAGTCTCTAGGTCTGACTATATTGACACATACTGTTTTATATAGTCTGGTCCAACTGACAGAATGTAGACCTGACAGTCTCTATATATAGGCCTGACTATATTGACACATACTGCCCTAAGTTTGGTCCCATTTAGAGGTTGTAGACTTATAGAATCTAAAATGTGTCTGTTCTGTGGACAGGGATTTCTCAACCTGAGTGTAAGAGTTTGGCCAGTGAGCACGAAGCTTGCCTAGTGCTGGCCAGCCAAACTCTTACATGAGGGTTGAGATATCCTTGTTCATGGAAAAAAGACCCATGTTTGATTATTTTTCTCACATACTTGCAAGCAAATGTAAGTTTTTATGAAAGTTTTTTCATCGCGTCATCTTCAATCCTTGGAATGTGTGTCAAAATTAATGACATCATCATTTACGCCTTGGTTACTCAATGTTAAGTGATGACGTTACGTTATTATGAGCAGTGTCATATAGCACATGCAAGCTGTCTTTCTGTGAAGTATGTGAGAAATGCCAGTCTCTAGGTCTGACTTTATTGACACATACTGCCCCTAGTGTAGTCCCACCAACAGAATGTATAAATTTATACTTCCCTGGACACAATTGATTCAGACCTGACAAAGATTCTCTAGGTTTTACCCAGGTATTGACATATTGATGAAATTAACGCACCTAAACCTACTGTCAAAACTTGTGTAATTTGCGCAGTTTTAAGCTCACCTGGTCCGAAGGACCAAGGTGAGCTTATGCCATACCATTGCGTCCGTCCGTCCGTCGTCCGTCGTCTGTCGTCTGTCGTCCGTCCGTCCGTCCCTCAACAATTGACTTCTTCTTCATAACCACTGATCAGAATTTGATGAAATTTTGTCAGAAGCATCCCTATGGGGTGTGGACTCAAAATTGTACAAATGGTGGGGCTGACCCCCCAGGGGTCTGAGGGGCGGGGCCAAAAGGGGTCAATTTGGCCATAGTAATATAAACGACTTCTTCTCTGAAACCAAGCAAAGGATATTGCTCCTATTTGCCTGGTAGATCACTATGGGGTGAGGATTCAAAATTGTACAAATGGTGGGGCTGACCCCCTGGGGGCCTGAGGGCGGGGCCAAAATGGGTCAATATACCTATATTTATATTAACAACTTCTTCTCTGAAACCAAGCAATGGATATCACTCATATTTGCCTGGTAGCATCACTATGGGGTGGGAATTAAAAATTGTACAAATGATGGGGCTGACCCCCTGGAGGCCTGAGGGGCGGGGCCAAATGTGGTCAATTGGGCTATATTGATATAAACGACTTCTCTGAAACAGAGCAATGTATATTGCTTATATTTGCCTGGTACCATCACTATTGAGTGGGGATTCAAAATTGTACAAATGACTGGGCTGACCCCCCCAGGGGCCTGAGGGGTGGGGCCAAATGTGGTCAATTGGGCTATATTGATATAAACGACTTCTTCTCTGAAACCAAGCAATGGATATTGCTTGTATTTGACTGTGAGCATCCCTTTGGGGTCAGGGTTCAAAATTTTACAAATGGTGGGGCCGAACTCCCTGGGTGCTGAGGGGCGGGGCAATAAGGGGTCAATTTGGATAAATTGATATGAACAATTTCTCCTCTGAAACCAAGCAATAGATATTGCTCATATTTGACTGAGCATCCCTTTGGGGCCAGGATTCAAAATTGTACAAATGGTGGGGCCGACCTACCTGGGGCCTGAGGGGTGGGGCCAAAAGGGGTCAATTTGGCTAAATTGCTATAAACAACTTCTTCTCTGAAACTAAGCTATGGATATCGCTCATATTTGCCTGGTACAACCCCCTGGGTAAGGATTCAAAACTTTTACTGGGGGTATATGACAGAGCTGATCCCCGGGGAGCTAAGAGGCGGGGCCAAAAGGGGTCATTTTGGCAGAATTGATATAGACAACTTCTTCTCTGAAACTAAGCAATGGATATCACTCACATTTCTATGGTAGCATGGTCATGGGGTGGGGATTCAAAATTGTACAAATTTTGGGGTTGACCCCCCCCCACCAGAGGACTAAGGGGTGGGGTCAAAAAGGGTCAATTTGGCTAAATTGATATGAACAACATCTTCTTCTATGAAACAGCTCATATTTGACTGGTAGCATCCTTTTGGGTAGGGATTCAATTGGTTTAAACAACTTCTTTTCTGAAACTAAGCAATGGAGCAGTGGATATCGCTCACATTTGTGTGGTAGCATCTGGGATTGCGCCAAAAGTCAATTTCATTTCATGGATTTTTGTATTTTTTGGCATAAAAACCTCACGTTCCCATATAAAATGACTATGATATATTGACATAGCGATACCAGTGACAAATATACTTAATCATCATTCTTGTTAGCTCACCTGCCCGTCTGGCGTCAACTTTTTCATTCAAACGACTTCTTCTCAATAACCAAGAGGCCCAGGGACATGATATTGGGCCTGTAGCATGCTGGGGTGAAGGGCTACCAAGTTTGTTCAAATAAATGACCTTGACTTTCATTCAAGGTCACATGGGTCAAATAGGCTATAATCTTCAAACGACTTCTCCATAACCAAGAGGCCCAGGGACTTGATATTGGGCCTGTAGCATGCTGGGGTGAAGGGCTACCAAGTTTGTTCAAATAAATGACCTTGACTTTCATTCAAGGTCACATGGGTCAAATAGGCTATAATCTTCAAACGACTTCTTCTCAATAACCAAGATACCCAGGGACTTGATATTGGGCCTGTAGCATGCTGGGGTGAAGGGCTACAAAGTTTGTTCAAATAAATGACCTTGACCTTCATTCAAGGTCACATTGGGTCAAATAGGCTATAATCTTCAAACGACTTCTTCTCAATAACCAAGAAGCCCAGGGACTTGATATTGGAGCTGTAGCATGCTGGGGCGAAGGGCTACCAAGTTTGTTCAAATAAATGACCTTGACCTTCATTCAAGGTCACATGGGTCAAATAGGCTATAATCTTCAAACGACTTCTTCTCAATAACCAAGGGACCCAGGGACTTGATATTGGGCCTGTAGCATGCTGGGGTGAAGGGCTACAAAGTTTGTTCAAATAAATGACCTTGACCTTTATTCAAGGTCACAAGGGGAGAAATCGGCTTAAATCTGTAAACAATAATTTTGCAATAGCCATGAGCCTCCGAGACCTGATAGTAGGCCAATAGAATGCTGGAATGAAGGACTAGAAAATTTATTAATATGAATAAACCTAGCTTACTATGATATTTGAATAAAGAGGTAATCAGCATAGTATCTGTAGAAATGACCTCAATCAACTTCAAAGTTGCTGTAGAGCCAGGTGAGCGATACAGGCCCATTGGGCCTCTTGTTTTGTACTGAAATAAAGTTTTAAAGTTGGTGGTGCGCAAATTATACAGGTAGAGACGTTTTCAATAATCAGATTATTTTAATCATCAAGTATTTAGTAGAATGATTTTAAGCAAAGTTTTGTGCTAATCTGTGTTAGTGTCATTTTCGTACATCGTTTTTGGGACCTCCTGGACATCGTTTTTGGTCAGAATTTTTCATGCACAAAATGAACGGATAGAAGTTTTTTTTCAGCATTTTCAGCCCTAAAACAAATTACACTGGTGCGCAAATTACATGGGTTTTTACGGTAGTCTTATAGACAAAGAATGTTGTTTGGCCAGCCTCCATTGACAAAGCCCCAAGATCAGATCTCCATATTGAAGAACATCCCGTCTTCATCCCAATGTTGTTGAATGTTTCCAGATCTGGTCTAAATGACAATAGATTGTGCCTGTCTACATTCACACACAGTGAGTTTAAACCTGGGTTCATTGACATTGAAATTTCAAGGTCCTGTTATTTGGTGTCTTCAAAAGAGAATGCTCCTATCCATATCCTTAACTGGAACATGTTTTATTACATTAACACAGATTTCCACTAGGTGTGACCACATTGACTCGCAATATATCGAGCAATATAACCCACAATTCTGTTGGGTCTGGTCCAATTTATACCAAAAACCTTAATAAAAAAGCCTGAAGACCGAGGGTCTTTCCTGGGTTGTGTTTTGTAGCTATCAATACAAAAAGTTTTTGGCCACATTTATATTCCCTTACAGGACATTGAGTGATGCTGTATGTCATTGCAAGTCTTCAATAGTGTTAATTTCACAAAATCAAATGGAAGAGGAGATTGGAAACCTATCTTCAGGAGTTACTTTTCTTTATTTTGACTGTATTGAATAACCTGTGGCCTGCACTGTGTCAATGGAACAAGACTGTTTCATTTGTAGTTCAAGAGTCAAGAGTATCGCAATACCTACCTGCGATAAACATAGCTGTTGACGATTTCTGACAGATGGTCGTCGTACGAGTAGTGTAGACAAGGTATATTTGTTCTACCCGATACCTAGAACATGAACTTACTACATACACAACTCAGTTTAATCTTGAGAATGTGTCTTCTTTGGATTTATAATTCTATATAAGTATAAATTTAAGAGAACTTATACTACATTTAGGAAAAAAGTATTTTTTGCAGTGACAATTTCTCTTTATTAATCAATATGCAACTTGCATCTGTCTATAAAGACATTGTTACAAGGGGTTTATTTAAAGCCAGGGTCATTTTTAGGCAGGGTTTCATTGTAGTAGTTGGTGGCTACCTCACTGAACAATATACAAGAAGCCCTTTCCATGCTCTCCATAGCAATTAGGGTAAAGTGTCTTGTCCAATAATACAACAATAGCAACACAGGACAATGTCACAATCTCAACTTGCAAACCACCCCGGCTAGTAGTGATCAAACACTCCCCACAGATCTTCCTCCAGCCGTTTACAATGTCTAATTATGCTCTACGCACTGAACTATAGCCCCTCCTCCCCACTCTACTGACCGAGCTATAGCACCTCCTCCCCGTCTCAACCCACTGAGCTATAGCCACTCCTCCCCCACTCTACCGACAGAACTATAGCCCCTCCTCCCCCACTCTACTGACCGAGCTATAGCCCCTCCCCCACTCTGACAGAACTATAGCCCCTCCCCCACTCCACTGACTGAGCTATAGCCACTCCTCCCCCACTCTACTGACTGAGCTATAGCCCCTCCTCCCCCACTCTACTGACTTAGTTATAGCCCCTCCTCCCCTACTCTACTGACTGAGCTATAGCCCCTCCTCCCCCTCTCTACTGACTGAGCTATAGCCCCTCCTCCCCCACTCTACCGACTGAGCTATAGCCCCTCCTCCTCCACTCTACTGACTGAGCTATAGCCCCCTCCTCCCCCACTCTACCGACTGAGCTATAGCCCCTCCTCCCCTACTCTACTGAGCTATAGCCCCTCCTCCCCTACTCTACTGAGCTATAGCCCCTCCTCCCCTACTTAACTGAGCTATAGCCCCTCCTCCCCCACTCTACAGACTGAGCTATAGCCCCTCCTCCCCCACTCTACCGACTGAGCTATAGCCCCTCCTCCCCCACTCTACAGACTGAACTATAGCCCCTCCTCCCCCACTCTACCGACTGAGCTATAGCCCCTCCTCCCCCACTCTACTGACTGAGCTATAGCCCCTCCTCCCCCACTCTACTGACTGAGCTATAGCCCCTCCTCCCCCACTTTACTGACTGAGCTATAGCCCCTCCCCCACTCTACCGCCAGAACTAAAGCCTCTCCTCCACTCTTCCAACTGAGCTATAGCCCTTCCTCCCCTACTCTACTGACTGAGCTATAGCCCCTCCTCCCCCACTCTACCGACTGAGCTATAGCCCCTCCTCCCCCACTCTTATGACTGAACTATAGCCCCTCCTCCCCTACTCTACTGACTGAGCTATAGCCCCTCCTCCCCCACTCTACTGACTGAGCTATAGCCCCTCCTCCACTCTACTGACTTAGTTATAGCCCCTCCTCTACTGACTGAGCTATAGCCCCTCCTCCCCCACTCTACTGAGCTATAGCCCCTCCTCCCCTACTCTACCGACTGAGCTATAGCACCTCCTCCCCGTCTCAACCCACTGAGCTATAGCCACTCCTCCCCCACTCTACCGACAGAACTATAGCCCCTCCTCCCCACTCTACTGACCGAGCTATAGCCCCTCCCCCACTCTGACAGAACTATAGCCCCTCCCCCACTCCACTGACTGAGCTATAGCCACTCCTCCCCCACTCTACTGACTGAGCTATAGCCCCTCCTCCCCCACTCTACTGACTTAGTTATAGCCCCTCCTCCCCTACTCTACTGACTGAGCTATAGCCCCTCCTCCCCCTCTCTACTGACTGAGCTATAGCCCCTCCTCCCCCACTCTACCGACTGAGCTATAGCCCCTCCTCCTCCACTCTACTGACTGAGCTATAGCCCCCTCCTCCCCCACTCTACCGACTGAGCTATAGCCCCTCCTCCCCTACTCTACTGAGCTATAGCCCCTCCTCCCCTACTCTACTGAGCTATAGCCCCTCCTCCCCTACTTAACTGAGCTATAGCCCCTCCTCCCCCACTCTACAGACTGAGCTATAGCCCCTCCTCCCCCACTCTACCGACTGAGCTATAGCCCCTCCTCCCCCACTCTACTGACTGAACTATAGCCCCTCCTCCCCCACTCTACCGACTGAGCTATAGCCCCTCCTCCCCCACTCTACTGACTGAGCTATAGCCCCTCCTCCCCCACTCTACTGACTGAGCTATAGCCCCTCCTCCCCCACTTTACTGACTGAGCTATAGCCCCTCCCCCACTCTACCGCCAGAACTATAGCCTCTCCTCCACTCTTCCAACTGAGCTATAGCCCTTCCTCCCCTACTCTACTGACTGAGCTATAGCCCCTCCTCCCCCACTCTACCGACTGAGCTATAGCCCCTCCTCCCCCACTCTTATGACTGAACTATAGCCCCTCCTCCCCTACTCTACTGACTGAGCTATAGCCCCTCCTCCCCCACTCTACTGACTGAGCTATAGCCCCTCCTCCACTCTACTGACTTAGTTATAGCCCCTCCTCTACTGACTGAGCTATAGCCCCTCCTCCCCCACTCTACTGAGCTATAGCCCCTCCTCCCCTACTCTACCGACTGAGCTATAGCCCCTCCTTCCCCACTCTACCGACTGAGCTATAGCCCCTCCTCCCCCACTCTACCGACTGAGCTATAGCCCCTCCTCCCCCACTCCACCGACTGAGCTATAGCCCCTCCTCCCCTACTCTACCGACTGAGCTATAGCCCCTCCTCCCCCACTCTACCGACTGAGCTATAGCCCCTCCTCCCCTACTCTACTGACCGAGCTATAGCCCCTCCTCCCCTACTCTACAGAGTTATAGCCCCTCCTCCCCCACTCTACCGACTGAGCTATAGCCCCTCCTCCCCCCACTCTACCGACTGAGCTATAGCCCCTCCTCCCCCACTCTACCGACTGAGCTATAGCCCCTCCTCCCACACTCTACCGACTGAGCTATAGCCCATCCTCCCCTACTCTACTGACCGAGCTATAGCCCCTCCTCCCCTACTCTACTGAGTTATAGCCCCTCCTCCCCCACTCTACCGACTGAGCTATAGCCCCTCCTCCCCCACTCTACCGACTGAGCTATAGCCCCTCCTCCCCCACTCTACCGACTGAGCTATAGCCCCTCCTCCCCCACTCTACCGACTGAGCTATAGCCCCTCCTCCCCTACTCTACTGAGTTATAGCCCCTCCTCCCCCACTCTACCGACTGAGCTATAGCCCCTTCTCCCCCACTCTACCGACTGAGCTATAGCCCCTCCTCCCCCACTCTACCAACTGAGCTATAGCCCCTCCTCCCCCACTCTACTGACTTAGTTATAGCCCCTCCTCCCCCACTCTACTGACTGAGCTCTAGCCCCTCCTCCCCCACTCTACCGACTGAGCTATAGCCCCTTCTCCCCCACTCTACCGACTGAGCTATAGCCCCTCCTCCCCCACTCTACTGACTGAGCTATAGCCCCTTCTCCCCCACTCTACTGACTGAGCTATAGCCCCTCCTCCCCCACTCTACCAACTGAGCTATAGCCCCTCCTCCCCCACTCTACCGACTGAGCTATAGCCCCTCCTCCCCCACTCTACCGACTGAGCTCTAGCCCCTCCTCCCCCACTCTACCGACTGAGCTATAGCCACTCCTCCCCAACACTTACCTAATACACTCTGTTAAAGCTCTATCAATGGATTTGCATTGTTTTGTAACAGACAGTTGTTTGTTGTCACAACAAAAACTCATCAAACTGATTCCTGTTAATGGTTTATTCCACTACATAACACATCAATCACGTTATAAATTGATTTCACATATATGTAATTGGCATTTAATGATCACAAAGTTTATAGGTCACCACCACTTGTACATCTTCTAAAACTTTGATGCCAGCAGAAACAGTTCCATCCGTGACCTAGACATTATCAAACTACATGCAGATTTTTAGCAATTTTAGAAGTCGAATCACAATTTCTCAGAATTCTGAAGGGTTGAAACATATGTCATTTAGACATGTCTGTTCAATCACAAGATTCAAATCTCATTTTCGGAGTCAAAAACATACTCTGAAGGGTCTACTGGATGCCCCGACATTGTTAAAACATCAAAATAAATTCAGAAGGTATCAGGGTATTGCTCATAAGCAGTTTCCTCTTGGTGATTTGCATCATTTAAAACAGCTATATAGTCTATCTCCAGCTGGAATGGCCCTTCCACACTGTCAGCCATGGTGATTCCGATGTTTTCTATGTTGTGAAGGTCGGGGGGATACTGGTGATCCTGGTTACGGCCTTTATGGGTGAAGTAAAATTTGGAGAATGGAATCTGCAATAATAAACAAAAAATAATGTTACCTTGGTTTTCTATGTTGAACTTACAGTGTATTATCAATTTCATGGATTTTCAATCTCCGCTGTCTGCCATTAATATATAGAAGTTACGATGAACTAAAGCTAAAGATCTAGTGTATACCTGTAATAGTTACAGATCTAGTGTATACCTGTAATAGTTACAGATCTAGTGTATACCTGTAATAGTTACAGATCTAGTGTATACCTGTAATAGTTACATTGTACCTTGCCTGACAGTAGAGTCCCCCTCTAGTGTATAATAGTTACAATGTACCTTGCCTTACTGACAGGAGAGTTGCCCTCTAAATCTATAATATTTACCTGGGCTATCTGTAAGAAGGGTTATACTCTAGTATATAATAGTTACAATCTACCTTGTCTTTCTGACAGTAGAGTCCCCCTCTAGTATATAATAGTTACAATGTACCTTGTCTTACTGACAGTAGAGTTGCCCTCTAAATCTATAATATTTACCTGGGCTATCTGTAAGAAGGGTTATACTCTAGTATATGATAGTTACAATCTACCTTGTCTTTCTGACAGTAGAGTCCCCCTCTAGTATATAATAGTTACAATGTACCTTGTCTTACTGACAGTAGAGTTGCCCTCTAAATCTATAATATTTACCTGGGCTATCTGTAAGAAGGGTTATACTCTAGTATATAATAGTTACAATCTACCTTGCCTTACTGACAGGAGAGTTGCCCTCTAGAACTATAATATTTACCTTAGCTATCTGCCAGTAGGGTCCTCCTCTAGAACTATAATATTTACCTTAGCTATCTGCCAGTAGGGTCCTCCTCTAGAACTATAATATTTACCTTAGCTATCTGCCAGTAGGGTCCTCCTCTAGAACTATAATATTTACCTTAGCTATCTGCCAGTAGGGTCCCCCTCTAGAACTATAATATTTACCTTAGCTATCTGCCAGTAGGGTCCTCCTCTAGTATATAATGTGTAGTTGAACTGGTCAGACCACATTATATCAAATGTCCGTTTCATATGAAGGTTGATATAGTATGGTCTTCCGTCCCCTCGTACACGCAACACTAGGTGACTGTATATTCCTATATCTTCGATAGCTCGTTTTCTCTTGAATGATATCTGTGAATGAAGATTTCATAAAATAATGAAAAAAATTATGAAATTTTGCAAGAGGCCCAAGGACCTTAACAATCATGACTTTAAAGACCCAGTACTGCTAAGATTACATACTCAGTAGCAGTATATTGGTACCCAGAACAATTGTGTACTACTGTATGTTAGACAAGGTGGCCATCTCCATCTCTGACCAACCCAAATGATAACAATACTTGATCTGGACCATCTCAGGATCATTTCAGGCAAGTTACAGCTTAATCTGTGAATCCACTGGTGGAACATAAGTATAAGTTTGAAATGTTAAAAGTTTATGCACAGTAGATGAAAATGAACAAAACACAATGGTCATAGGTCATCTTGACCCCTCGGGTCAGATGACTTACCAAGGGGAATATTAGCAAAATGAGGTTAGCAAAAACACTCCTTTGTCATTTGTACCATATACAGCTTGATCTAAACAACAAGTACACACATTCACAACTCGGGAGACCTAGTATCAACATGAATTCTGTGTAACTTCTAATTAATCATCTGCAAATATCTGCAGCACTGGTAATTGTCAATAACAGTACATGTGACAGCTGCAGAATATTCAAATCTACCAAGAGATATTAATAACAAGGATGGATAGTATTCCAACAGCAATACAAAGTCCCCTGCCTGAGCTAGAAGTGCACCTATTCATTTCCCATTTTTTTTTTTTAAATGTTTTTTTCGAAAAAAAACAAAACAAATAAGGGATGCACAACTTCATGTTATACTGATCATGTATACCAAGTTTTGTTAAAATCAGAGTAGTACTTTAGGAGGAGTTGTCCGGACAACTATTGCGTGACAGACAGACAGACGGACGGACGGACAGACAGATGGTAAACCTATAGTCCCCCCGTTTTTCAAACGGCAGAGGACTAATTATTGTATAATGTACAAACAGATCAATATACAATGTAACATGTATCTGGTATATATAAAGAGCACTTCTTACCATCTATACAGAACGACAATAAACATTTGTGGACTTGTTACTACAAACTTGGCTTATTGCCTGGCACAACATGAGAGAATGACAACTTTACAATACTTACATATTTAGAAGGAGACCTCATGTTGCAATAGCCAGCACTCTTTGAGATACCGTCCTTGGGTACTTCCTGTGAAAGGTATCCGTGAAACAAAGCATTATTTGCCTTACTGACAGTCAGGTTAGCTGTACTCTGTCCCTCTAGATTATCCCTGTCTGTTGTTAATGTCCAGTCAGCAATACTCTGCTGTCCACCAAACTTCCACAAGTAATCGTACGTACCGTGGTCAAGATTCCACCTGTCGTAGTGACGAAACCTTAAGTGATCTTTCCATTCCTCTTTATATAGCTTTAATTCATCTGGGAAGGACTTAATTGTGTCAATTAAATGCTTCTTTTTATTTTCTTTCAAATCATTGCTGTAACCACTCTTTTTGTCAACATCAAACAAGTTAACAACTGTGGCAGTTTGAATCACAAGGGGGTGATATTTTGGCTGAAGAAATTGCTGAAAGCTTTTTGCCACTTTGAGGGCAGCCATGGTGTTAAAGTCTGTAAAAGAAACAGTTAAATTATTATACTAGCCTTATTATACTAGTTACACTAGATCTCTAGCTTTGGTTTGTGATGTCACTAAAATGAATAAAGACTCATATTGATAGCCAAGTTGGCCTATATGGCCGTTGTTTTCATATTTCAGTTTGGAAAAAAGTCATGAAGAGACCTTTAATTTGTACCCTTGATTTGGAATTCTGAAACATGCATACTTAATCCAGTGGGGAAGGAAACTGTTTCAAATGTGAAGTTGAGATGGGAGAGAGGAGGGGATGCTGTAAAACATGGTTTCTAAAAACACAAGAGTTCGGGAAGGGAGGCAGAGGGTTATGGGAAGTGTGAGCAAAGTGATCATGAGAAGCAAGGGGAGATGAGAACAGAGGGATGCATCGTATCTGGAAGTGTGTGGAAGTTGAGAGAACAAGGGAAGAGGAAAGAGGAGGAAATGATAACATAAGAGGGGATGATGAGGTAAGGGATGATTGTGGAATGATTGTATTACTGCAAGCAACGTGGAGTTGAGACGAGAGCGGAGATAACTGTGAATATAAACAGGTGAAAAGGGAGAGGATGCAACTGAAAGGTTTGAAAACAAGTGGAAATAAGGAGAATTTTAGAAGGAAGGCGACAGTGATTAGTGGAAGTGTAGGGGGGTGGGGGTGGTAAGGTAATTGGAAATGTAAGAAGTCAATAAGGGGAGGTAATCATAAAATGGGGAAGTTGGGAGGGACTCCTGGAGAGAAGATTATGGAATTGTTGGGAAACTATGGCAGTGTGGAGGTGGCTGCAACTGCTACTGGAGATACCAACAGTGAAATTAAACTGAAATATATGGCCACATTGGTCCTGTATTGCTCACCTTTATGCAGATTAATATTTTTTAAAGACTATGTTGGAAGATTTATTCCATGTGTATGTGAAATTCCAGGCCTTTTTCTCATTGGTTTAGGAAAGGGCGTTTTGTCTCATTGTGGGAAGAAAATTGGTGGATTGGGAAAGATATTTTTTCATGAGTAAACTGCAAAATTTGGCTTAAATTATTATAAATATGAAATAATTAATTTGAGAATGGGGCCCATTAACAGCCCCAAAAGCCCACAGAAAAGGCCCTGAATTCACATCCTTTCTCTTCAGTCATTGTTACATGTCTAATATTGTAATCATGAAAATGTGCCATTCAGGACCAAATTAATTATAGGAAATATTATCATAGACATAGCCATTTAACTACGGTGACATTGAAAGTAGTTAGAATTATTATTCTAAGTAGAATCTATGTAAGCTTAAATATTTTTATGCTAGCTATATTACTGCAAATCATGTGTGAATGTAGAAACGGACTTGGTGCAAATCTAATTGTTTATAAGCTCGTGTTATTATGACATTTGTTATGTAACAGTTAAATATCATACATACCTCTATTTCTCACCTACATAACTGACACGGCGTTTACCAAATAACGAGTATAGCATGCCATGCGTGGGAGTCACTGTGATAACCTCGGGAATAATTTTATAATGATGGAAACATATAAAGTTTACTCTTTATGAAATACAGTTCGTATCACTCCGATATGACATCCCAAAAATATAATGATTTTTGCATGAAATATCAACTACAAAATATTTTTGTTTTATTTATATATGAATTAATTTTTGCCTGCTACATCATGTCTTTGACTTACTTTGTGACCTTCACCTTTTCGTGTTTGACAACACAGGAAGGCAATCGATGTCCTGACGTCCGCACACCATCTGGTTGTAGCCTTACGTTTCAGCGAATTCGCTTATGATCAAACACAACATACATTATGGGGACTCGGGCTTCCATTCAACTACAAGAAAATGAGCTTAATGAAATACAAAACGAGACTGGATGTAAGTAAATATGCTTGGTCTCGTATATGTCGATAGGCTAAGCGCCTCTGATACTGTACATACAATACTGTAGATCTACCCACACCCATGCAAACCGTTACTGTACAGTATAGGCCCTACTACAATAAAGTACGATCAGGCGTCTGCATAGATCTAGCTAGCATTGATGGTTAAGTAATATTAGCACATACTCCACTAGACTAGAGTAGGGGCTAATATATATTTACAGTTGAGTGTAAGCTAACCTTTACACCTAACTGTTAGTGCACTACCGGTAAACTAGTAGTGCACTACATTTAAACTACAGGTAAACTAGTAGTGCACTACATTTAAACTACAGGTAAACTAGTAGTGCACTACACCCAAAGGGGTGATGAACGGCAAAACCCCCATACAGGTAATGGGCAATACCCAAGGCTACCTGTGATTTTTACCTGTACTGTATATATAAGACTATCTAACAGCTATATTCAAAGAGTTATTTAAAAGGTTTTGGAAGCTTAGTTTGATGTTATATTTCAACCTTTCTATTCTTGTTAATTATACACTGTAACTAAGTTAAGACAAATTTACTTTATAAATCCTTTAACTATTAGTTAAATTGTTAAAGCCAAGTTTCATTTATCTTTTGGTCCTTTATAATTATATTTTGTACCGATTGATCAGTTATATATTTCACATATTTAATTCCCTTTTTTTTCATCACATGAAAGTATATAATAAAACATTTGAAAACAATCATCGTTACTTGGAACATTTTCAATTTGATACATTTAATTAATATTGAAGATTAATTTCAGATTAAATTAAGCGGCATATTCATAATTTTATTTTCGATGTGATATCATGCTTATTAAAATCTAATTTAGCCCATTATGGCATGATATATGTTGTTCATAATATGTGTATAAATCCAATGCTTAAAGTCAGAAACCTTAACACATTTAAGAAATTATTAAATCCTTGATTTAACATGTAAAGAAAGAGATTCTTTGAATATATTGGTAACTAAGTGATCATAATAGTTCATAATTTCATAATTTTCTTCTATAAACACATGTGGACCTTAAGCCAAAGGGTTTTTTTTCTACAGTTCACGCTAACATGTTTTTTTGCAATATTGTTTAAAAACAAAATTTTGGGATACATTTTGATCAGCATTTAAGTGTTTCCCTATTGCATTAAGAAAATGATTAAATAATTTTTACCTTAAAATGTATAACTGGTGGGGATTTTACCTCTTCTTGTAATTAAAGAAAATCAGCATATAAACTATATTCATTGAATATCTTTATTGTGAAGAAAAATGTATATAAAAATCAATTATTTTTTGATGATTTGCATAAAAAAACTCTATTTAAAAAAACAAACAAAAAAACATCCACAGGTAGACATTATATATGGGTAGTGTTAGATGCTGATTACAGGTAGGTAAGGTAGAGGAGCCTGCTACAGCTAGCTTACAGCATGCTATAAATGGACCCCTGGGGGTATTTGGGGACTTGACAAAACTCAATAGCCAAGTGTGTTAAAACAGGTTACCTGGATCCTCATCTGATACATATATACATGTATAGGTAGAGGTGTTATGGAGGTCCATAAGGTGATGGTGAGGTAGGGTTTGGGCCCTGGGGGCCAGGTGGCCATGACAACAGGCATGTCCTGCACAAGTTATGTACATGTACCTGTATGTATAATTGGTACAATTATACATACAGTGCAAACCCAATTGATAGAGTTTTAATTCCTCTTGTGCAATATATCATTTAAGAACAGCAGCAAATTTTATTTTGAGTTAATTTTAGATAAAACTTTATCAACATTTAAATATGCCTGGTAAAGTAAGGATGACAGATATAAGGCAGTCAATTTACACAGCTCTTTATATGTAAAAACTACAGGTATCTAATACAGGTGTCCAGTGGCACTGTCCATTACCTGTATAGGGGGATTTGTGGTCACAACTGACTGGACGTAGTGCACTACTAGTTTAAACGTAGTGCACTAGGAGTGCACTAGGGTGTACAGGTTAGCTTACACTCAACTGTTGTGTAAATATTGTCTCTTACAGAACATAAATGAGAATATAAGAAACTTCTGATTTTTGATTATGTATTATGAAATGATTTCATGGTTGAAGTAACAGATATTAGTGAGCTAAATATAACAATAAATTGAATTTGAAAATATTTTTCTCTGATGATATAATAAATATTAAAATATATGTACATATACAGTGTACTTGAGAAAAAAAATCAAGAAACTGTCATCAAGGCCTAAGGTAGAATTAATAATTAATATAAAATGTTTATAATTACATCTAAAAAAATAAATGAAAAGCATAAAAAATTTGAAATCATGAAGATAAACCTTAATTTTACACTATAATCAGGGACATATAATAATCTTATTATATGTTCCTGCTATAATGAAATAATGATAAAAAAAAACACTGCAAACCCAATTGATAGAGTTTTAATTCCTCTTGTGCAATATATCATTTAAGAACAGCAGCAAATTTTATTTTGAGTTAATTTTAGATAAAATTTTATCAACATTTAAATATGCCTGGTAAAGTAAGGATGACAGATATAAGGCAGTCAATTTACACAGCTCTTTATATGTAAAAACTACAGGTATCTAATACAGGTGTCCAGTGGCACTGTCCATTACCTGTATAGGGGGATTTGTGGTCACACGTGACTGGACGTAGTGCACTACTAGTTTAAACAAGTTGAAGATAATATCATAAAGATACTGTTTCTATCAATATAAACTGTGCAGACGCCTGTGGAATGTAAGCCATACATGTTTAGGGTTTGAAATGTAACATACCATAAGAAATCTAATTCAATTACTTTCCAACATTTTTCAAATCGTTTTTGGCAGCTAATCTGGTACTTTTCAACACTTTTCGGCTTTTACCGTACAGTACTTCGTGTTGTCAGTACATCCCTACAGTATATATTGTACATGTACTGTTTGTATGGTTTGTAGATTTGTACAATATATTTAATTCTGTAGTGGACTGGGCTGAATGCTGTTGGCCTGGTATCTCAAAATGTTAGAGAATCCGTCTAGAGTTCAGAGATCCTCCATGGGTTTGAGTCCTGGTCTAGATTTGGTTGTTGTAACAACCTCTCCAATAACAATATATATATACCAACTACAAAGCTTTTCATATCACATGACAAATATAATTACATGTGATTATGAATGGACATTTGTTTTTAAATGAAATGATATTTTGTAGATGTATTATTATGTAGTTGCATTAATTTAAATCAATTGAAACTTTCCTTCAAAAAATAAAAATCAATATTATATTATTGGCCTGCAGCGAAAAAAAACCTTAAAGATAAGCCATGCAATATCCAACAATAAGCTGTAAATGCCAAATTCTTATTAAAATGAGAAAATAATAAACTCAGTGGCATTGCAGGAATTGAGATGACGTTTTTTATCACATGTCTAATATGAAAATATTGTTCTATTATATAACATGTATAATAAATTTAAACATATACATTATTATACATTACACATACATATTAATTAGTTTACTTCATGTTGGTAGATGATTTTTTTTTTTTAACTTTTAGGTATTGGAAAAATACTGTTTTAGTAGAATTGTCCACAATTCATTATTTCATATACAAATGTACCATATTTTGCTTAATTCTTGGAAATTACAAATTTCAATCACTTTTTTTCCAGTTTCACACAATCAAATTGTACGTCTTTACAGCCGATTCACAAGTCTAGACAAGAGCAGCAATGGAGTTTTAAGGTAATTAAGTGCTTAAAAAATACCTTGAAATTTATATATACAGTCGTAGTAGTTGTCAAATGGTTGGAGCGAAAATATGTCTATAAAGGTAACCAGTCTGTAGTGACTATTTCTGTCAAACCTCTTGCATTGGCGTTACAGACCGGTGTGACTGTATATGTATTTATCGATTTGCCTGTTCCATAGTTGCTGACTACATTACACAATATACCACACAAACATTTCTGTATGCCAGGGTCAGTGTCATTAGCTGGAAGTTTAATTTGTCTGATTTCAAGATACAGACATTTTATGCAGAAAATGAAATGTACAGATTAAGACAGTTCTGATGCTTATCATGTTAACAATGGCTTTGTCAACCACGCAAAAGGTCAATGTCACATTTAATGAAATGTGTTGTCATTCCAAAGTTTGCCGTAACAGGGCTTCTTCTGAGGGCTTTCTGGGGTCGTTAATAGGTCCCATTCCCAATTGAAATTATTTCATATTTAAGCTAAATTTCCAAAATTTGTCATTTGCTCCTGAAAAAAATCTTTCCCAATTCATCAATTTTCTACCAAAAATGAAACAAAAAAGACCCTTCCCAAACCAGTGAGAAAAAGGCCTGAGTAAAACCTGCCATTATTTGATGTAACTTCTTACATTTGTGCATATCCTGACTATTCACACAGTATGCCATATCTATACCCGCCAGTCACGGTGATATCACTCATTCAATACATAATGTTTGTCATACATTTTGTCTGTTGATGATGAAATGATGTAACTATTCAGTATTGGTATAAGTAGTGTACACTTGGAAATATTCACAGGGGGTTTAATTTCGCTTCATTAGTAATCTCTAGATACCAGCACTAACAATATACTCAGCCAATATCTTAATCTATATACATGTATATAAACAAATGTTTAGAAATGTTTACTGCAAAATGCTTATTAGGCATGATTGCCTGAAATTTAATATCCATGAATATTCCCATAAGGTTCGACTATATACTACTAGGACAACTACGAAATATAAGCCCTGTCAAATTTAACAACTACATGTATAAATTGTATACAGTATCTGTATTATAGTTACATTTGCTATTTACTGTGAGTTATGGTTTACTAAATTGACCTGATCTCCCCTCTTTTTCCAGTCGAGAAGATTTTCTTCGCATTCCAGAACTTGCAATAAATCCACTTGGGGACCGGATTGTACATGCATTTTTCCAGGAAAGGTAAACCAAACTACAGAAAAAGAAAAAGGTTTCAGACTGTTAACTAAAATCAGTTTAAGAACACTAGATTAATGTAAACAAACCATACAAATGTCTTGATTTACTCCCATTTGAATAAGAATTTATCAAAAATGTGATAACTCTCTTTATTCATGATAAATGATAAGTATTTACAGTGTAGGAACCTTTTTATGAATCAATTGAATATATAGTCAGTCACAAATTAATTTGTGTTATTTAAGTACATTTGAACAAAAGACAAAGCATGGGTTTGTTATTGCTGCAAAAATTATATCCTGAATATCTAAACTCTTTTCACAACACAGTTGCAGTTATTACTAGTAATAAAGAGATACAAGAATTAATCTTACTTGATATTTAATAATGTTATATTTGTTTATTTTAGTAACGATGAGACAGTGAACTTTAGACAGTTTATGAGAGTACTGGCAAGGTTTAGACCAACGAAATCAAACCAGACCAAAAACAAATTGAATACCAGAGAAGAAAAGCTGAAATGTAAGTAACACTCCCCGTCGGACTGACACAGAAATGTTTACTGTCAAAAGTTTTCTGGTGATCTAACTACTGGTACAGTATATTACAACAAAAAACAATGGTCACAACTTGATCTGGTTCTCATTTTGAGGATGTGAGAATTACCCAGATTTGATCCAGTAGTTGATGAAGTAGATGATTCTTAACCTTCTTTAATACTTTTAATATACTTTTTCAAATAACTGCTTGTAAATCTATATTTAATAGATTTTATATTCAATTGTATAAGTTTCAACTTAGAATTTTTTTTTTTTTTTTTTTAAAGTTTTCTTGGACAGTTCAGTATCGTATTTATCTGCAAATAATCTCTTGCCAACATTATGAGCCTCTGCCCACAAAAAAATCCCCTGTTCACAAATAAACGCTTGTCCACAAATAATCCCCTACCCACAAATGTGCTCCTTTCTTCAGTTGTAAGCTAAAATTGGTTTACAAATAAGCCCTCCCCAAACTTTAATATCAACTTTTACACTAGGGGAGGGGGTTAATTTGAGGATAAATACGTTAATTGGGGACCTTCAACATCAGAAATGATTTTTTTTTCACGTACTCAAAAATAGTAAATCAAATTAAAGCGTGATTAACATCTACTTGTTGAAACGTATTCAGAACGCATCAAAACATTTTCACTGAGAAACTTTGATGTCAATATGCTGGAAATATTTATAAACATCATAATTTCATCCTTTTCAGTTGCTTTCAAGATGTATGACCTGGATGGGGATGACAAGATTTCACGAGATGAACTCTTAGCAGTTCTTCACATGATGGTTGGTGACAATATCACAGAGGAACAGGTACATTCTCGTAGCTGATGATATAGAGTTAGGGTTTGGGCAAAACAGACAAAGGAAATGTAGATCTGATACAAAATCTACACACCAAAACAGGCAAAGGAAATGTAGATCTGATACAAAATCTAACTGATATATACTCAAAATATAGCAATAGCATAAAAGTACTCATATACATTGTACTTAGATTAAACATGGACCAGCAAAACAGGTCTGATCATAGCAACTTGTATCTGGTATAATTAACACCTAGAGTTAAAATTCAATATCCCTGATATGTACTATACATAGATATAGTACATATTGAGGATATTGGATTTTTACCCTAAAGGTTAATTACTAGATGGAAATCCCTGTGGTCTGATAAAATTAATAGTATGTTATTGATCAGAAACAAAATATGCTATTATGGTGCAATATGATACAAAATATAATGTTTGATATGTATGGTTTAGTGAGCATGAAATGTAGTCAGTTGCTGGCTTGATGCCTACATAAATCAGTCTGTTGCTAGGTTTCGTATTACCGTCTACTGTCGGTGATCTATTGGTGTGAGGGTGTAGTCTTTAGACCGGACTGTCCTACAATTGATTTTGGGTGTTTAAGAGGCAATGTCTATGTCTGAGATAAGTGGGTAGTATAGTAATTGTTTGTGTTTCAGCTGGGCAGTATAGCGGACAAGACCATCAGTGAAGCTGACAGTGATGGAGATAACCAGATCTCTTTTGAGGAGTTTGTAACGGTAAATATTATAATATCATTGTTTGTAACGGTAAATATAATATCATTGTTTGTATGGATTCTCATTTGTAATGGTAATGGCGGGGTGGAGAGGGGGGAGGGAAGTGTGGAGATATAATGTCCCTCTCATAGGTAGATGTGTGAAAAATTGCTGTATGATTCATCCTTGATACACTAAGTATACAATAGTATAGAAGAAGTGTAGAATGGGTTTTGGGTTTAGTTTGTTGAACGTCCATTTAACAGCCAGGGTTATTTAAGGACGTGCCAGGTTTTGGAGGTGGAGGAAAGCCGGAGTACCCAGAGAAAAAACCACTGGCCTATTATCAGTACCAGGTGAGTGCCCCACGTGGGTTTCGAACTAGTAACCCAGAGGTGGAGGGCTAGTGATAAAGTGTCGGGACACCTTAACCACTCGGCCACCTCTGTCCCAGCGGCGTAGGAACAAAGCCAACAGATAACACAGCAATTCATCTGATGACAATGTACCTTTGAGGCAAAATATGTTAATCAGCTCCAATAAGTTCATATTATTAGTTCACTAGTGGAGAAACTGAGGGGACTATAGGTTTCCTCTTCATTCGTCTTGTATGTATTTAACACCAAAGTTTGTCAGCGCTCTTGCTGCTTCATTCCTTGAATGATTTTGATCAAAGTTTACACAATGATGAAGGATCGTAATATCTCAGACAAGTTCGAGTTTCAGGGATTTTGGGTCAATGTCAAAGGTCACTTTTTAGCTGGGCCTGTAGTGTATATGTACTGTATTACTTTAGCAATATCCAATATGCTTATTGAGCAAGATTTGCTGTTTTAATCTTGCTTCTCTTGGACACATATTATGCCTACAATGTCCATGTATGATAAAACATTGTTATTTTGTAATTTCCAGGCAATGGAACGAATGGATGTTGAGCAGAAAATGAGTATACGATTTCTACATTAATTTGAACGCAATGCTATAATAGAGACACGGAGAGAATAAAAGCTTGGAACTGTGGAGCAGTGACCAGATGTGTGCAATTACAAAAGAGAGAGAGAAATCTTGCCTGTGTTGGCTTCAGCAGAAAAGTCTTTTAGACTTGCACAAGTCCCGTTATTGTTATACATATACATGTAGGTGATAAATGTCTTCTTTATACTCAAAATTCTGTCATTACAATAATTGCTTTTGTCAAGACCAAGGGTAATTTTGGACATCTCTGCTGAGTTAATGTTTTAGTATATGTGAATGTGACTTCTCGCTAATTTCTTTTACATATGTTATAGCACATGTTTATTACGCTTGTTGTCATTATAGTTCAATTTGTTGTTGATATTTGAGTTTGCTGAGATAATTGCTTTTAAGGTTGAATTTTGTTTTTGTTATGAGAAAATAAACAAATGAATTCTGAAAAATATCACATTTGAAAAATTGCAAGTATGCAATTGATGTTACTTTTTAAAGTAAAAATATCTTAAAAGATGCTACAGCACAGACAGTGTATAAAGTGCTTGCTACAAAATGTCTCAAAGTGACACCCACTAAATATAGAAATATCTGTATATTTTGTAATTACATCGACAGATAAAAAAAATCTTAATAACAGCATTCTAAAAATGATCACAAAAAAGACTGAAAGTGACATTACTAAAATAGATAGGCATAGTATGAAAAACTTCTTCTGGATGGTAATAATTATTTATTCACTTCAAATTTAAAAGAGAAGCTAAAAAATTTTTTAATAATATCTTAGATTATTTTACCTTTTTGGTACAATACACTGATATACAACAGGTATTCTTGTTTTCAGTCAATAATATTTATTCTTTTGTTGGCGCTGTAGCATCTTTGTATAATCATACTTATTGTATTTAATTTTCTACATCTTAATTTGAATTCTACATAAAGTGGCCATGAAATTGCCATGAATATCATTCCTAACTTGCACAAGATGTACTACATATTTGTTTTTTGGGGATTTTTTTTTGTCAAGTAAATCCAAAGCTCTGCTATATGTTGATGTATCGTTTTATATATATTCTGTTTTATTTTATGTATTTATGTTTTAATGCAGGGAGTGACCTTGTAGCTTCCAATCATAAATGTATCGATTAGGATAAAGTCACAAAATTCTGAACTATAAAAAAAAAACATTGAAAAAATTACTAAATAAATATTTTCATTATGTGATGAAAACAACATACTTTGAAGATGATTAAGCAATTTTAAAGGAACATATAATGCAGCCAAAAAAAACGATACCTGGAATAGTAATTGAGTTTATTTAAAGGAGAGTTATATTTGATGTTAGAGTGATATTATTGTTGTTATGCATTTTGTACATCATGTATATAAAGGCAAATTCTGTTATCTCAAGCTCTGACAACTTAAAGACCGTGTGTGCTGAACTCAAAGTGAAAATTAAGTTCTGACAGTAAAATATCGATGTAAAATATTCTCCGTTACCTGGAATACTCGAGATATTTTGAAGTTTTTTCATGACTTCCAACAGACGTTTAGATAACGAGGTTCCACTGTACATGGATGAACATTTTGTATAGATTTAATATATACTTTGGATGACCTTGTACAGGTACATGAATGTAGACACTGTACTGTTGGTGACTTTTGTTTAATACAACACTAGTTTTTGAGTTCCAAAAATTGATCATGAACAACATATGCCAGCTATTGAATATGTCAGACATAATGAGATGTTTATTGTGACTAGCTACCTTATGAATTAGAACAGAAAGGTAGATGTTTGATATACAAAATAAACTGTATATACATAATCTACCATGGTACTACAGCACCAACATAATAAGTTATGGCTCATACAATCATACCCGACTAATGTCTCACCCTTTTACCGGTATTTTCTGTAAGTATATATATATATGTATGTATTATCAGTTCAAAGATATATCGTCCAATTATGATAAATAAATCAATATCCTGTTAATATTGACCTGAAAAAAATATCCAGAAGAGAAATTCATTTGAAATTTTTAAATGCATTTACTGATGTCTAAATGACTTCTTTGACATTCAAGAATGTAAATGTTTATTGTCTTTTTCTGTGATTAATGGATCTGTAGATGCGTTTAGTTTTTGATTTTCAGAGGTGATCTTGTTTCAAGCTTTTCTCACTTTTCAGATCTCACTGATCCGTTTCTTTCTCCCCTAGTCTTCAATTCCTTTCTGTCTCTCCTACCCTGATGTATCGCTGCAGTGCACAATTTTGATGCCTTAGGGCTACACATTGTGAGAATGTGGTCCAAACTATTTCACTTCTCTACAATTTCCTGATTTTCGGTTACCATATTTATCCAGCGGTCAGTCCGTGCCCAGTAATAAGTCTGTCCATATATATTGCTGTTCATCAGAATTACCAACAAATGTTACAGTAATTTCATTGTTCTGCAGAGATCCCAAGAGGTTCTGTGTTTGTCCCCATGGGCTTATTGTGGGATAGAAAACAGTTTTGTTTGTGGGTTTCAGTAATTGGTGATAGAAAACTAGTGTATATAAAACCAATCAGAATTTTGATATGCTGTCCTTTGAGGGAGATCTGCAAGCTAGAGTTTTATGTATAATGTTGATAGTATTTACTTCTACCTATAATATTGGAAGTTTAAAAGAAATTCAAGAATTATTTTTATCAAATACTGTTCCAAATACTTTGAAATTTAATTGATTTGATTGATTTCAGTTTTTATGAAGAAATCTTGAGTAGACTTTGGCTGAACAAAATGCGATCATCAAATATTGTAGTAGCTGCTTTACAAGGGAAGGGTGAAGTGTTGTGTAACAATGAAGAGATAGAGGACATTGAAATGTTGTGTATTTAAAGGTGCTAATAAGTTTACAATGAAATTTAGACATTTTGTTAAGTGTCCATGCAACTTATGTTGACAGCCATTTAATGTTCTTTACTTCTGTATAATCTGAATTTCTCAGCAGGAAAATTCCAATGTTTGTAAAATAATACAATTGCTATATTCACTTTATATCAATGTAGGACATTGTACTTGCATTTATAGATAAATAAATACATTGTATTTCATTCTGTTGTTGTCATTGTTGATACCTATTGGAAGCTGGGCTAGTGAAATATTCTAATCACTCTGCACAAGGGCACAGTACTTTAATGTGGAGTGGAGATTCATCGATTCAAGTTCCAGACAGGAATTTCTGACTTTTTCGAAGATTGCATACATTCACTAGTTCATGACTAGTAGTGTAAATTTGACAGACGACAGACGTTATGCCATGGCTGAAGATCACCAGTCCTTAGGACCAGGCGAGTTAAAAACAAAGGTGAGGGACAATACCTACAGATCAACAATGACCTACCTTTCAGTACCCGTATAATATATCTTTCTATTAACCTGGAACTTGACTCAATACCTTTTACATCGGTCTCGTATGTACAGTAATACTGTTTATTTTGATTAAATTTCTGTGATGATGTCAGTTTGTTTGCTGGGTGTATTGTGCCATGAACAGCCAGGGTCATTTCAAGGTGAAATGGTTTAATTTGTAGTAGATTGTGACTAACTCATTGAACAAACTGCAGGAGGCCTGTTGATGCTATACAGAGCAATAAGTGTGGTAAAGTGTCTTGGACAATCTCTGATCTAAGCTTCCTGTGAAACTTCAACCACTCTAGGGCCCAGTTGTTCAAAAGGTGATTAGATCTAAACACTTGATTAGTGGAATCTCATTTCTCCTTTACTTAAAAATATGTGTCTTCAAATCGGTAGGTAGAAAAATTTGGGCGAGCATTATAGTTTAATAAAATGTTGTCAAGTTAGTTTTTCCAGAAATTATTTCATCAGGAATTTAAAATTGTTGTTAAACTGTGATTAGCCTAATCACCTGTTGAATAACTGGGCCTAGGTAGGAATTGAACTTAACATGTTGGATGGTAAGCTGATGTTAATCAACCTGATGCACCTCTTGCCTGGGTCATCATGAATGGTGTTGGACAAAACATCTCATACTAATATATACTAACATTAATTACCAGATAGAAAAGACAAATACAAAATATTTCATTTTTTGAAAATTTCATTCATTCATTTCTTTTCAAGTAATAAATACATCCACAGTTGACAGTCATAATTTATAGTAAAAATACTAGATATTTATGATAATATTTTGTCAACAAAACATGAAAACAAATGCTAAAATTAGTCAACAAAAAATAAAACAAGCACAATATGCATCCTTCGTTAATATTGAGTATGTTGTGTGTCACCCCACAGCTAGCTGTTATAACTGCAATATCAGTATTTACTGATTAACATACAATTATTTCGCCTTTTCGTATTTGGGGTTCAATCACATTGTCTATTCAGAATTTGCACCATTGAAAAAAAAAAGTTAAAGCAACATTTATACATTTTGATATTTTCATGTTCTGCCAAGATAAATTTATCAATCGGTTTTCACATTACAGATGATCATGAGAATCACTATAAAATGAAAACACATCTGGCACCTTAATTAATTATCAAATAAAATTGAATTTGATATTTTTTCTTTTAATTTCTAAATTTAAATTCAAAATCATTTTTAACTATTTTAAGTGTCTACAGATTTTTCTCATTTACACTAGATATACATAGAATTTGAAATTCAAAATTCATTAAAATCATTCAGAAACATGTTAAATACTTTCAACACTTGAGATTTCCTTTAAAATACAAATCTGCACCAATGATAATTTGTTTACTAAATTTGAAGCTGTAATCAATTATCTTCAGGCATGGATAGCTGAACAATCAAATTTGATTCAACATCGTAAACCTAATATTTTGGTTTAAAAGTAATGCTGAGCACATTGCTAAACTAGGCTTCTCAAACATACCTCACTCACGTTGTATACAACAGTCACACTTCATTTATACAACATATACAACCACTGACCAGCTATTACACTGTAAATTTCTTTTGTAAGAAACAATTTAATATATACTTTAAATTCACCAGAGAACTGGATCCCGTTTGTGAATTTTTGCTTGAAACAGACATCACTGGCCTATAGCAAGGACCTGCTGGGATCATTAACATCTACAACAAATTACACATGAATAACAGCATCACCACATTATTTTTATAAATTCCATGGAGTTCATTTAAATGAACATGTATGTTACTTCAAATGAGGAATATGAACTTTTGTTAATTAGTTTACCCCATTTCGGATGGGTAATATATAATGACTTGTCCAATCACAGACCGCTAACACACCGGGCCAGGGCTACCGAATATTCAGTGATAATACCACCGGCATACCTGAAGACCTTACACTAATAACTATCACTTATACAGAGTACTTATATGGAATAAATTGCATGCATGACAATTACAGGTAAACTTTGGTGATTGCGAAAACAGGATAAAAAGATACTGTCAGTACCAACACAAAGTATCACACTTGGTTTTACCGACACTTGTGGTTTCAATATTTCCCCGATGCCCTGATGAGCTTGTTCCTCATCACACTTGGTTCTACTGACACTTGTGGTTTCAATATTTCCCCGATGCCCTGATGAGCTTGTTCCTCATCACACTTGGTTCTACTGACACTCGTGGTTTCAATATTTCCCCAATGCCCTGATGAGCTTGTTCCTCATCACACTTGGTTCTACTGACACTCGTGGTTTCAATATTTCCCCGATACCCTGATGAGCTTGTTCCTCAAGTAAAGAGAATGTGTTCTGGTAGGCACAAATTCCTTGTGTTCATACAATGGTTTGTGGGTTTTTTTCACACACTGGTTAATTTAAAACAAAGTCTTTTGTCCTAGTTTGTGGCTACCCCTGATCAGGAGGAGCTCGAAACTGCTAGTTTCTTGAGATGTTCCATGAATACTTGTAAACTGACATCGTCTGTCAGAACGGCTGCTCCACTTCCATCCTGTAGAAAAAAAAGTGATAGATGAAACAACAGTTCAGTAATCATTAAATGCTACATACACTTTTTATGGTGCATCACAAGAATCCAAAAGACCAAGAATTAACCGCCAGGTATATATTATAATTAAGCATCATACAAATTAATAGAAATGTAGGAATTGGAGTATACTGTCAATGCATTACATGATTTTAGTATGACTATACAATATTTAATGTATTTCATGACTTTAGTATGACTATACAATATTTAATAAGTGTATGAAGATTATGATATAGATTATATTCCATCCAGTTAGACATGGTGCTTTATAGCTATAAAATACATTACAGAGAAAAACTCCAGTTATTGACTAGGAATTGGCTGATCCTTCATAATTCACCTGACAACTAAAACACGACTTTGTGTGGTTGTATAGTTCTATGGTAATCACATAAATTCAAGCAAAGACTCATAACCATACAAACATGCAAAAATATTTTCAAAATATTCCATGCACCATCTAATATACAGTTGTGATAAAGTACATGCCAGCTTTACTCCTATAACATAAGAGGCCGCTAGTCGGCTCTTTTTCTATCGGATATGATTTTGCCGTATACGACGCCTGTCAAAAGTATCTCGCCGTGTAAAACCTCTAACATTGTTGGAGTAATGCCAGCTTCTACCATCCAATTTCTGTTTTCCTGATATTTTTTTTGTCCAGACACCCAAGACCCTGTCCCACATACCAAGTAACCGTAATCAACCAGTCAAGACAAAACTGAGAAATTGTGGTCACAATCTTGTGAACTATACAGACTGAATTTCACAGGAAATTGTGTGAATGTCACCTTGACAGTTCAATCCTGTTTGCAAAAATAATGTTTTGGATATTTCTACAGAAAGACCAACATGCATTAACCATATAAAACCATGGCCACCACCGTAGATAACCCTAACACAAACCTCGGAGGTAGGCCCACCAGTGCTAATGATCTGTGTGATAAGGAAGCTTGGTTAGTGCCTATACATACAAGTCTACCTACACTACACTTACATCTTACAAACTCTGGTGGGAAATTTTACACTAGCAAAATCATGAATTTTTCTCAATTCGTTTAATACAGAAAATTAACCAACATGAGATTCATCAGTTTTGCATAAATATTATTTGAAAAGATATGACAATTTTTAGAATGAACAGCAATTGAAAACAGAAAACACAGTTTTCAAATGCTGTTTGTGTTAAAGATAATCATACAAAATGTATTTCCAAATAACAGCATAATTATGATAGCTTTAAAATTTGTAAAATGTAAGTGATGTAATTAATAGTATATAGGTAATTATACAGTGTTAAAATGCAGAATACCGAAAATTTTGAAAAATACTTGTATTAGAGACAGACAACATCAAAGAAAATATTTCTAAAATGAAAGACAAATATTCCATAGAAAGGAAGACTTTTGAAGTGCATTAATTTTACCAAAAAAGACAAGTACAATTCAAATCAATGATCATGCATTATCTGTCACAGAACAGCTTAATTCTAGAATTGGTTAAACTTCAACCGCTACACAGGCCCTCTGACCCCTGAACTCTGACACATGAACTTGACCCCTACATAGAAAATCTCACCGAGAGTTTACCGCACAATAACAAGAGTCTAATATAAAAGTCTTATAATAGTTACAGTCATGCACCATCACCCTATCACAATGACAAATGGACTCGGCGTCAAAAATAGAATACAAACCGATGTGGCCACCTTTAAAATGGTAAGTGATCAGTTATCCAGTGTACAGGGTTTATAAACATAGCATTTTCATTACATGTACAGTAACACAATTTTTTTGTCAATTTAAACTTTTTGTCATTACATAATAGCTTAAGCATTCATATCAGGCTGTTTCTACACTAGGTTATTTGAGAACAGTGCACACATTCATGATTCGTGTAAGTAAAACTCTGAATATTTTTAAAATTTCAAAATCAAATAAATGCAAAAATCTCAAACATGCTATTACAGTGTACTGACTGTGAGAAATAAATTTGTGAAAGCCATATCATATTAAGATCTAGAGTGTGTTAATAGAATGACACATAGGAAAATTACCAAGGAAATAAATCAAGGCCATTGTAGTATATGCCAAACAATATCTGGTTCAGTGATAAAAAAAAAGTGAGTAAGTTGTGTAATAGCCAAATTATTATCATTGTTAGACAAGAAATATTGTTCCAGAACTCAAATGAATCGCCTCTTACCTGTCCCCATCCAAAGGCATTATTGTGTGTTTGAGATGGATTCACTCGAGACAGCAGGAAACGAGACTGCAAAACAGAAGTTAACATTGATTTAATACCTTTAAAAACTTAATACTAGTACTACCTTTTAATTTTGTGTTACAATATTGCTTCATGTTTTTCTCTTTTTTTTCTTCTTTTTTTTTTTAAAATTTCATTAGCATTTCTAAAGGTAAAAAATTATGCTTAACAATTCATATATTATCAAATTGAAAAACACATTTTCAAAATCATTCTTATTGACAATAAAATTATTTATATTAAAATATTTGTTGCACAATCATCTCACTGCAACCATTTCTGGTGTAATACCTGAGAGCCTTCGTGTTTAGTGTCGATATATCGAGGCATTGGGAACCGCGTCTGCAGGATTTCCTGAGCATCGTCTACGGGAGCTTGTAGTAGTTGTTTGAAGTTTTCATACTCGGGTTGATCCTGGTACTTCTGTTCCCGCCATAGTGCTATTGTCTATCATAGAGAGGTTAGACAGGTTAGGTTAGACAAATATATAATTTAATATGAAACATAGGGCAAATCAGTTTTATATCAAATATTATTTGAAATGTACATGTACTTCATGACAATTCATGCATATAATGAATTACTTAGATTTTATGTTGTTTTTTCTTGACATTCTTTTTGATATCCCCACACCAAAATTTAGTTCTTGTCCCCTGTTGTCCACCTTTCAGGTGACACCCAACCTCAAACACCCATTCCTTGTGTTTTAGCTTAATAAAAACATTATAACATAGGGAATACTATTTTATTTATTGTACAACATTGGTTTTGTTTCCTTGGCTTGTCAATATAGTACTCACCTCTCCATGATATATAACTATGTGGAAGAATGTGTCCATCAGTAGTATTCTGTCGGTCTGTATACTACTTGTGTCTAGTAGTACTGGCTGAAAGTGTATAATTTAACACATATGCTACAAACATAAAAAACACTTAACACTCAAAAATTGTATATTTGTCAAGTTCAAAATCATAAAATTAATCAATATTATAATACCACAATCTAGATAATTTACATGTACAAGAAACATGAGTGTATTGATATAGTCTGAAATCTACACTTTCAATTTTAGTAAAAAAACTATGGAATGATGACTCATTCAGAACAATAATTCTCTTTTTTTTAGAGACTATACAGCTCCAATACAGTTAATCTGGCAAATATCATGATCACTGTCCAAATTATTACAGTTCTGTTGTATATGATGATTATATTTATGAAATGTAGTCAAGTACAAACCTCAGGAGTTCCATTGAAGGAGTAAGCATATAGGATAGGCTGTATCATGATCAGAGATTGCGTCAAGTCTTCTGTATTCAACATGTGTCTGAAAACAAATTAAAGATTAATGTCTCAAAGTTTCAGAGTATATTACAGAGTAAAACCATTCAGGAAATGTTTAAAAATTCTTACAATTGTAACTACCCTGTTGTAAACCCCTGAGAATAGTATATGTTGGATTTTTTCTTGGTATGGTTATTTAGCAAACATGGAGTTACTGCCAGAATAAATATGGTAACCAGATTTTAAATCTTCTCAATAATTAAAATTATACTGAACAAGAAAGGCAACATGTGTACTGTAATCAATGATCAATTTATATACAACTTACCTATAATAGGATGTTTCATCTGGACTGTTGTTGAATACTTGTAAAAATTGTGATCTTCGTAAATGGAACATAAATTGGGGGTACAGAGAAAAGTTTTCGGAGAACCGGAAGGAATTGGGATCGTCTTTGTGGTAATCACCAAACTTCTGACACTGAAAAAAAAAAAAGATAGAAACATGAGTAAAGTAGTGAAAGTGACAAGAAGACACCAATATTAACATAATTTGCTGAACATGAGAACGTGATACATTTGCACTTTCTGTTAAAAGACTTTGGTAAGTCATGATAATCATGATAATACTGTCCCTAGCCTTCAAATACCTTGCTGTATATCGACCGCTTGCATGGAATGCCTAAAATAGGTCAATATCAGAACTAACAAAGAATAGTCTTTTACTTCTACAATCAGTCAAGTTTTTCCAATGAAATATGTACTCTCATATGGTGACCCTTCTACTATGGGTTCCTTACCAGCCTAATAAGCATTCTGTCCAGCCATCTTAAAACATCTGGACCATCATCAGTTTCCGCCCGGAACACGGCTATCCTGGCCATCAGGACTGCTGCAGCCTCCTGGTCAAACCCGGCAGATATGTGCTGGATGTTTGTACTGGCGTCGGCCCAACTGTGGACGAGTAAGTTCAGGGTTAAAGTAGTGTTAAAATCAGATACTCTCAGCCATTTTGTATTACCACTACATCAAAGCCATATTCAATATGTTTAGTTTTCATTTATCTGGGATCATAAAAAGGTGACAAAGTTACGACAATCAACATTCTTATTATACCAGGTCGAGACTGTACTTACTTCCTAGCCAGAGTGGTCACTCTGACCCTGCGCTGACCACTTGAGTGTTGGTACTGTGTGATAAACTGTATGTAGCCTCGTCCGCCCTGTGGTATAGGGGCATTGTGCTGTAAAACAACCGAAACACTTATAATTATATCAAATACACATATCAAGGAAATTCCTTTTTATAATGTCTTTCATACTTTTAAATAGCATCATGTTTGGTAATACAGTATTGAAAGATTAATAGCAAGATACATTGATGATTATTTTTTACATTTCCTATAGAATTTCATATAGCAGTAGTATTTCAATATATTTATTCTGATAGTTAACTTATTTCAATTTCAGATCATGATTCTGATCTATAAATGTACATTCAAAATTACCTGGTTGACGACCTCAAAGAAGAAGGCCAGAGTGGAGCTGGGGTAAAGTCCACACAACTTCCACTGACATGTACCACCCAGACCCAGCTCAGTATCCGACACTGCTGGACCTTTCACACCCAAAGATACACATGGACCAATTGCACCCGACACCTTGAGCTCCCTTGAAGTCTGCAGAGAACAAAGTAAACAACTTTTCTGTAACTTTGATGAGTAAAGAAAATTGCATTTAATTTCAATTTTTTAATAAATCATTCAAAATATCTGTTCTTTTTGTTCTCCTTCTTTCTTGTATATTATTGCTTACATGGACAACTAATCAAGTTCCTTACCTTAACCTCCACTGTTGCACCAAATGCCATTTTGAACTCTCCTTGGCCATCTTTAGAAAACACTCGTTGGAAGGTTTGTTTGAAGAGGGACGTGTTGAAAGAATCTCCCATCACCATATGACCACTAGAAAAGGTAAGGATCTCAATCAATCACAACGCTGGATTTAAATTATTATGGTCTTACTTGAAAGAAATTGGCATACATTTTCAAATTCCAATTATAAATAGGAAGTAAGATAATGACCTTAATCTCAGTGATTTTAAAGAAAACATTTCCCTTCCATAAAAGTTCTTGGTATGAAATTTTTAACTACTTCATGTAGTACTATGAAGCATGAATTTAGGTGACTAATGAAGATTACCATAATTAATAACTACATAGAGTATTTTTCATTTTCTGATTGTTTTATGAAGCATTACCTATGACATCACTAGAGGTTATGACAGAGATTGGTCTCGCAGGACAATGTTTTATGAAGCATTACCTATGGCAACACTAGAGGTTATGTCAGAGATTGGTCTCACAGGACAATTTAGATCCTTACCATGTATATCGGGGACAGAACTTGATTTCGTACAACCCTGTCTGGTCCAAGGCGCAGGAGAATATATCTATCACATGGCCATTGTTAGCCGCCCTGTTGGCCAGTGCTTCGTAGTGCTAAAAAACAGATACATAATTGTCAGACATTTATTTCTATACACCAGTTAAATACAATGTGAAATTTAAGTACCATATATTTACTCAAAATCGGAAGAAATTTCCAAATGAAGTATGATATGAAATTCCTTATTCAAATTGATTATTTCTTAGTGAAAATCACTATTTACTACTAAGAGATCATTCTTTACATGCAGCATTTCCTACCTTCATTGCCTTCTTCATGTACTTGCAGTTGTCCTTCTCAATAACGTGGTGAGACCTAATGGGGAACTTGAGCTCATCCCCAACCACCATTCCTGGCCCCTGGGTACAGGGACCCCCTAAAAACAGCATGATTCTTGCTCCCGTGTTTGGGAATGTACACTGTAACACACAGGACAACACATGTCAAACAATACATGTCTAAAATAACCTAAAATATCTTATTGATTTATCATCATAAAAATTACATTAATGTATCTGGTGAATGAAATAAACAGATTTTCCCAATACACATCTTAGAAAATTTTGGAAAGTATCCTAATAATTCCAACGGTTAAGATTTTGAAAATGAAGATGAGACAACTGAAACTGAAAATGAGACAATAGAAAACATTGGTTTACCAACCTCCAGTAAGCCAACAGCTATGGACAGGGCGACTCCTGTTGATCGGAGAGGACGTTTCCCTTGAGCTACTGGCCAAGGGTCCCTCTGTAATTCTCCAAGCAGGTCTGTCAAACTCATGTCACATTTGTGTACTGGTTGTAGAAATCTAGTAACGTAGAAAATATTCCTAATAACTGATTAGTTAACATAATTATCTAGAATTACATTGTATGGGGACATCGGCCTCCATACAGGGATTTTACAAATGAAACTCCAGCGCTAGCTATAAAACTTTCAACTTTATCCATTCCAGTTTATTAAAGAAATTCAAACTTCCTTGTCAGAATGCAGTTTAAAAGAACAATCTAGCTTTGTAAGGATACCCAGTGGGGTGCCACTATTACCTATTTGAAGGCAGTTGTTGCTGCTGCTGCTGTGGATTTTGTGGACCCTTTGGCTGCTGTGGTGCATGTCCTTTACCTATACCCAGCATTTCCTGTGGATAAACAACAATTCTACTAATTAAACTCTTTACAATATCATAATACAGTGTATATTCCATGACATATTACTTTTATATCACTTTCCCTGTTTTCATCAGATATATATATGCACAATACCATTTTTTTTACCAAATCTACTGTATTGAAATATTTCTTCACTCACCTGATTCATCATACAAACTCAATCAATGCTTAATTAAGATTCTTACATAAATTCATTAAAACAAACTTTAATACTTTACTGTTTATCTCTGATATCTTATTTAATAAATCACCTCACTTAGCATAGACATGGTGAATATACAAAATGTAAACAATATCTACAGGATGCAAAAATTATGATTTTACCTGTATCTGTTTTGCAGAAAGGTCTTTTGTTCCTCTGAACACGTAGCTTTTAGAACATCCTTCACAGCCTAACTCATGAACCTGGACCATTTTCCCAAACGTGATTAGACCAATCAGTGCATTAGGGGGCAGCAAACTCAGAGACATTTGAAGGGATTCCTAGTAAAATAAGAAATGGCTGTCAGTAGATCATGAATAGAATCATCACCCTATGCTACCTGGTTTGGTATTTTCTTATGTCCCATTTACACAGTTAACATCATTTAAGGACGGCCATCCAACAAGATAATCACTCACAACAGGTTATGTTTACATTACTTATTCCTTAAAATAAATTGTATATATTACTTGAAGACTTAAAGTACTTGCAAATTTCTTGTCAATCCAAAAAAAATCTTTACTGCATAATCAAAATTCACATAAAACATACTACATGTATTCATGTATTCAAGAAATCAAACAACTACGGGAAAAGGTTAATAACCACACAATCCACACAATGCACTCAAAAATACATAAAATATATAAAATGTATAATTGATGCTGGAATATCTTGTGTATTGTAGCCAGACTATGCAAACTAAACACATCATACCTTGACTGCCTGAAGGTCTTCTTCGTCCATGCATGTGTCTAGTACAATCAGATAGACTGGTGGGTGGCATGTCGCCCTCTGTAATACAATTTGTACAGAATTTATGTATCCGGATATACCCATCTTACAAAGGTGTGGGCTACTACAATAGTATACCGATGAAAACATTATTGGCACTCTTTAAATAATAACATATGCTCATGCAAATGTAGACACTCCAAGAGCAAAAGAACTGGGTCAATTTCTTAATATTGTAGTAATGTTTTGATGGTTTAAATTTGAGTATTTTCTAATTCATTACAAAGGAAAACAATAGTATTACTTACTGTGATAGTGTATTCTAACACAGAGGAAAACAATAGTTTTACTTACTGTGATAGTGTATTCTAACACAGAGGAAAACAATAGTATTACTTACTCTGATAGTGTATTCTATCACAGAGGAAAACAATAGTATTACTTACTGTGATAGTGTATTCTAACACAGAGGAAAACAATAGTATTACTTACTGTGATAGTGTATTCTAACACAGAGGAAAACAATAGTTTTACTTACTGTGATAGTGTATTCTAACACAGAGGAAAACAATAGTTTTACTTACTGTGATAGTATATTCTAACACAGAGGAAAACAATAGTTTTACTTACTGTGATAGTGTATTCTAACACAGAGGAAAACAATAGTATTACTTACTGTGATAGTGTATTCTAACACAGAGGAAAACAATAGTATTACTTACTGTGATAGTGTATTCTAACACAGAGGAAAACAATAGTATTACTTACTGTGATAGTGTATTCTAACACAGAGGAAAACAATAGTATTACTTACTGTGATAGTGTATTCTAACACAGAGGAAAACAATAGTATTACTTACTGTGATAGTGTATTCTAACACAGAGGAAAACAATAGTATTACTTACTGTGATAGTGTATTCTATCGATGAAAACTGAGGTATAATCTCAGCTGGCTGATGTTGTTCAGAGATAGCAGCATACTGGGGTGGAAACTACACAAACAAAAGGAATTAATCACTTTAACAAGATTAAAGGAATTATCTTTTGTATCACCAATAACAAGACCATTCATATCAATAATAATCAGAATTAAGATTAATTGAAATCAATTTTTGTATCTAATTGAATTTTCATTATGATCTCTTACTGAAGCAACACTTATGCAGCCTAACAACAAAAACATAAATTTCATGTAGGTTTACTGTCCAATGTCTAGTAAATGTAATTATATATCTACAGTATTACAAATGTATGTTACTTTTAATTAAGCACAATACCACATACATCACCTTGGTTTATATTGGTATTATATTACAGTAATTAAAGCCCTGTTACATTATACATGTAGAGTTTAAAATTAATAATTCAATGTAGGCTAATGTAGAAAATAATCATTGGAAGTAGCCTAGAATTCATTATTTCAGACAGCAAACAAATTTGGTCAAAACAGAGATTCTCCCTTTGAGAACTTTGGATACTTACAGGGTTCCTCTGGTAACAAAAGTTACAAGCCCATATTTTAGCTCTGTAATCCACTTGACTGTCAAAAAGAAAAATTAAAATATTATAAATCAAAACATATATGGAACTGCAATAATTTAAGCAATAACTAACTTGGTGTTTTATTTGTAGTAGATATTTCCTCATCAAGAGTAAAACATCCATTTATATGTAACTTATACATATATCATCTTAGTGACTAACTTGGAATCTTATCTAAAGAAAAGTATATATACTCTTCGAGCTTACTATTTGATATTAATATAAGCATTGACTTTTAATGGTACAAGTAATTAAAATCTCTACTTGCTTACCAGAAAGGATTGAGAACTGCCCGGCATGTGGGTCTGGTACAGAGTACTGGGTCGTACAAAACAGGAGGGAGCTCTGCTCGCTCCTTGATGGGTGTATAGAGACATCCCAAGGGAGCTACCATTCTTGTGGCCTCCAGCCTGCTAGATGGCCAAACATTCCAGCTGAAGCGCACTCCATCCCTGTCTTCATTCTGCTGTATGAACTCTTGATATGTCGCCATTTTGGCGCTGGATAAGAAATTGAAAGTATTATAATTGAACATTTCAAATTTCAATAAGTATCATACATGGGTTTATATTCTTTTTTAAGTCTTCAAAACTGATGTTTAAACATCATGCACTGAAATTGTTTATGTAGAATAGGCCAGCCGCCTCATGGTTAATTTCAAAATAAAAAGTATATTCTGTTCATCCAAGGCTTTTCCAAAATATATAATTCCGCCCATTTGATGTTCCGGACATCTAGGGGAATAGCTGCGATAACAAAGCTCTGGACGATAGACGGAAAATTTCTGACAGATGACCGTACCCTGCCAGAGAGCAGTGTATAGGCAGGGTATGAATACTGGTTCTACTAGCTATAGGGGAAGAGTGGATTTAATTTGCTTATTCTGTACGATGATCCAATGTATTGCAATATATATATTGGATGCACTTTTTAAAGGTATACATATATTTGTGTGATCCGTACTTGTTTCTCAAGTTTATCTTAATGTTGTGACTTATGGAGTCTTAGACTAAGATCGACAGGTAGCCAAATCTGTCCTGATAAAGTTTTTTTCCAAGCAGATTTATAATTATATATAGAGCATATAATCCCTTAATTTTGTAGCCAAAATATAGGCCACCTGGTAAAAATATCCACTTTGAACCCTGTTACTACAAATAATTAACAATAACATTATATAGGCCTACATAAGACTAATCCGAAGGGTTCTGATGTTAATATCGGCAAAAGCTGATACATAGTAAGATCGTCAGAAAATTCGGACTAACATAAGACATGCCCAATCTATATTGTAGTTGAGTTATCAGTGACCTCCCCCCCCCCCCCCCCCCCCCCTTTTTTTTCCCTTCGTCACACTCGTTGTTTGCTTGTAGTAAATATATACAGCTACTTACTTTATATACGTATCAGCTCTCATTGCGGTATTTGTATATAGATGACAATCAATCACAGGTGAACAATTAATGCAGTAATAAATCACCGATTCACTCTTGTTTTACCAGTTTCACAGTTTGACAACTGATCATATGTCGTAGAGCCGGTGTGGATTCTCGGCGTTATCGGACGACTACTACACCATATATACTTCTAAGTTATGTCGATATATAAGAACACTTCGTAAGTAATGAAAAGTAATAATACACAATGATATACTTACTTCCAGCAGTGTTAATTTGACGTTGATGTAAACGTGCTGTTTTGACAAACGAAGTAAATGCCACGTAAGTTTCCCACAATGCACTGTCACTGACGTCATTCATGATGGGGAATTCCCTTCCGGTTCAATGTAGTGACCTTTTACAACACACGTGTGTATGTTTATGCTGAAAACATGACTGGGACTTTCATAGCTGTTCACGCAGGTGAGAATGATACAATGACATTATTATGCTTCTTTCATAAACGATAAATGAATTAAGATGTTGAATGATAAGTTAACATGGCAAAAAATAAACGAATTGTTCCTGATCACCAACAGCACATGTACATAGATGATAGATATCTATATGCATATAAACATTCCAGCTGAAGCGCACTCCATCCCTGTCTTCATTCTGCTGTATGAACTCTTGATATGTCGCCATTTTGGCGCTGGATAAGAAATTGAAAGTTATATTAAACAAACATTTCAAATTTCATTAAGTACCATATAGTTTATATTCTTTTAAGTCTTCAAAACTGATGTTTAAACTTCATGCACTGGAATTGTTTATGTAGAATAGGCATATAGTGCTTAATCTTAAAACATAAAGTATATTCTGTCCATCTGTAGGACTTTCCAAAATATATAATTCTGTCCTTTGATGTTCCGGACATCTATATGGGGAAGAGTGGATTTGCTTATTCTGTATGATGATTCAGTTGTATTCTAATATATACATTGGATGCACTTTTTAAAGATATACATATATGTGTGTGATTCGTACTTGTTTCTCAAGTTTATCTTAATGTTGTGACTTATGGAGTGCGACACTTAGATTGACAGGTAGCCAAATCTGTCCTGATGAAGTTTTTACCAAGCAGATATACATATAGGCAGAGACATATATACAGAGAGATTGGCAGCTCTCTATTTGCCCTTGTGTTTACATAGTGGCCCCTGACCTTCCCACAATCCTTTGCGGTCGCTCGGTTCAGTCTTCACTAGACGCCATATTGGAGAAAACTTGAAAACCAGACACATAATTATCGATAATTTCTATTTGAAATCATCACCAAGATCCAATTATGTGCTTTAATTTTATTAATATCAAAGTGCAGAAGTGTCATCAATATGAAATATATCACAATTTGCTGTCCAAGTGTTTGTATTTTGAGTATGAAAGTCAAGCACAACGCAGGAAAGATCGGCGGGAATCTTCAATTTTCGAAAAGTCCCTATGGGGTTTTCGAGAATACGGATAAATGACAACAATGTGCATGATAATCAAGACCACATTCCATAAGTATGATAGTTTTTGGTTAATGTGGTAACTTTTGTAGTGGCCTAGATAAAACAATGTGCTTTTTGTGTGCATTTAAAATTGACGATGTTTTGGTCGGACGTAATGGCTGCTTAATTACAAAACTTGGACATGTCGAATAGGACCCAATGGATTTTAGAAAATACGGATAAATGGCAACAATGTGCATGATCAATAAGACTATATCCCATAAGTATGATAGTTTTTGGTTAATGTGGTAACTTTTGTAGTGGCCTAAATAAAACGATGTGCTTTTTTTGTGTGCGTTTAAAATTGACGATGTTTTGGTCTGACGTAATGGCGGCTTAATTACAAACTTGGACATGTCGAATAGGACCCAATGGATTTTCGAAAATACGGATAAATGACAACAATATGCATGATCAATAAGACTACATCCCATAAGTTTGATAGTTTTTGGTTAATGTGGTAACTTTTGTAGTGGCCAAAATAAAACGATGTGCTTTTTGTGTGCGTTTAAAATTGACGATGTTTTGGTCGGACGTAATGGCGGCTTAATTACAAACTTGGACATGTCGAATAGGACCCAATGGATTTTCGAAAATACGGATAAATGACAACAATATGCATGATCAATAAGACTATATCCCATAAGTTTGATAGTTTTTGGTTAATGTGGTAACTTTTGTAGTGGCCAAAATAAAACGATGTGCTTTCTGTGTGTATTTAAAATGACGATGTTTTGGTCTGACATAATGGCGGATTAACCAGAACATGTCGAATAAGTTCCAATACTACGATACACACATGCGCATAGCCCGATTTACCTGCGCTCCCATGTGTTTGATAGGAGACAGGACGCTCTCGATAAGGGATATGCTTGAGTGGTCACGAATAAAGGGAGCCACTATGTGTACGGGGAAATAGCGATGTTACTAATCTCTCTGTATATATGTCTCTGATATAGGGCTTATAATCCCTTAATTTTCTAGCCAAATAGGTCACCTGGTAAAAATATCCACTTTGAGCGCTGTTACAACAAATAATTAAAAAATAATTAACAATAACATAAGACATGCCCCTATCTACAGTGTATATTGTGGTTGAGTTATCAGTGACACCCCCCCCCCCCCCCCCCCCTTTTTTTTTCCTTCGTCACACTCGTTGTTTGCTTGTAGTAAATATATACTGTTACTTACTTTATATACGTATCAGCTCTCATTGTGGTATTTGTATATAGATGACAATCAATCACACGTGAACAATTAATGCAGCAATAAATCACCGATTCACTCTTGTTTTACCAGTTTCAGAGTTTGACAACTGATCATATGTCGTAGAGCCGGTGTGGATTCTCGGCGTTATCGGACGACTACTACACAATATATGCTTCCAAGTTATGTCGATATATAAGAACACTTCGTAAGTAATGAAAAGTAATAATTCACAATGATATACTTACTTCCAGCAGTGTTAATTTGACGTTGATGTAAACGTGCTGTTTTGACAAACGAAGTAAATGCCACGTAAGTTTCCCACAATGCACTGTCATTGACGTCATTCATGATGGGGAATTCCCTTCCGGTTCAATGTAGTGACCTTTTACAACACACGTGTATTTATTTATAAATGCTGAAAACATGACTGGGACTTTCATAGCTGTTCACGCAGGTGAGCATGATACAATGACATTATTATGCTTCTTTCATAAACGATAAATGAATTAAGATGTTGAATGATAAGTTAACATGGCAAAAAATAAACGAATTGTTCCTGATCACCCACATGTATATGGGGCACCGTTTTACTATTTATTCCCATTTGGTGATATCACCTATTCAAATGAGTGATATCACCTATTCGAAAAGGTGATATCACTTAAGAACTTTTTTAAGTGATATCACCTATTTGAATAGGTTATATCACCTATTCGAATGAGTGATATCACCTATTCGAATAAGTGATATCACCTATTCGTTTCATTAAGTGATATCACCCATTCGAATAGGTGATATCACTCATTCGAATTGGTGATATCATTTATTGAAACGAATAGGTGATATCACCAATTCGAATAGGTGATATCACTTAATGAAACGAATAGGTGATATCACCAATTCGAATAGGTGATATCACTTATTTGAAAAATGAATTGGTGATATCACCTATTAGAATAGGTGATATCATTCATTCGAATAGGTGATATCACCAATTGGAATAGGTGATATCACTTATAAAATTTCATAAGTGATATCTCCTATTCGTATAGGTGATATCACTTAAGAATTTTATAAGTGATATCACCTATTCGAATAGGTGATATCACTTAAGAATATTTTTAAGTGATATCACCTATTCCAATTGGTGATATCACCTATTCGAATGAGTGATATCACCTATTCGAATAAGTGATATCACCTATTCGTTTCATTAAGTGATATCACCTATTCGAATGGGTGATATCACCTATTCGAATAGGTGATATCACTGATTGAATAGGTGATATCACCTATTCGAATAGGTGATATCACCAAATGGGAATAAATAGTAAAAGGCGCCCCATAGTGATATCACTCATTCGAATAGGTGATATCACCTATTCGAATAGGTGATATCACTTAAGAATTTTATAAGTGATATCACCTATTCGAATAGGTGATATCACTTAAGAATATTTTTAAGTGATATCACCTATTCCAATTGGTGATATCACCTATTCGAATGAGTGATATCACCTATTCGAATAAGTGATATCACCTATTCGTTTCATTAAGTGATATCACCTATTCGAATGGGTGATATCACTTATTTGAAAAATGAATTGGTGATATCACCTATTCGAATAGGTGATATTACCAAATGGGAATAAATAGTAAAACGGTGCCCCATACACATGTACATATAGATGATAGAGATATATATATACATACATAATTTTATATGCATTGTATAAAAAATCAAAGAAAGTGACGAAGTGTCTAATGAAAACTTATAATTAACGCATCATTTTATGACGTGATGCCTTTGTCACAAAACAGTTAATTTACGCTTTACTCTTTATTCACATTTTTAAATTCACACTCTAGGTTTGAAAAATATGCAATTGTCCATTATATCAGAGCTCGAGATATGTCTCTGATTATATGCATCATAGTAGGGGTGTATAAAAAATCGGCTAAAATATTATAGGCACTAAACGTACACATCTATTATATCATACATATACATTGTAGTAGGAATAGGGGCTTACATTTGTCCCTCTTTGGAAATCAAGCAGTTTTTATCATTGATGTAATGTAATCATCAGGCGCTGGATACCATTCAAAGGACCGGGAATCTGAGTACAAGAAAGCCTGTGCTGAAGCATGTTCACTGGTAATTCATGATCATTGCTATCTATTTTCATTTTTTCTTTCTTTTTCTTCTTCCTCCAATAATTGACCAAGGTTCCAAGGTTCGAGTGAATAGCAGTCCATAACTTTGTGCATTAATTTATAGACTTTTTGAAAAACTAATTTCTTAAAAAAAAAAAATAAGCTTCGTTATTTTCTGGTGGAATTAGTTAGCATTTTTAGGGTGAAATTATTACTAGATTAAGATATAAACATTTTTACTGATGATTTATTTTTTGAAAAAATATTGGATTAAAATCATGATCAAAGTTATCTTTAAGTTTACTTGGTCCTGAAGTATATGTATATGCATACATACTACACAGAACAGCTTTTATTTATTTATGTTTGATATAATTCTGTATATCTTATTTCACCTGTACATGAAGGCACATGGATTATTAGCAACTGGAGCCTCATCCTTGGAGGCAGTTACAGCTGCAGTTATTTCCCTTGAGGTTTGTGGACAAATATTTTTCATATGTACAATATAGTAAATGTAAAAATGAATACAACATATGAATTTTTTGTTAAAAAGTCAGTATGCCCAACATCAATTTATGAATGTGCATTGCTATAACACAAATTATACACATTTCTAAACTGAAATGTCAGAATTTGCTTTGACTGGGGAAACAATATACTGAAGTTTTGAAATATGGCCATGCAGTATTTTGTCATTGGTTAGTCGTGAAATAATCTAAAAAATCAATGGTGTCCATGTTCTATATGAAAAGTGGAACAAAATCATTCAGGAAACGATTTGGAAACATTTTCTTATATGCATGAACTTGTTTTCAAGCGCTTCAACTTGCAGTTCCTGGTGCTAATTACACTTCAGCAATCCATTAAGGGTTGGGATTGTACACAATGAATATGAAACCATGAGATCACTGTGAAAAACTAAATTAAACTAACTATGATACTTTTATACAAATGCACTAATGTTTCTTAACATATTAAATGCAGCAAATCATATCTCTCTATATAAAAACTTGTTAAAAATTGCTAAAACATTGGTAGAAAACTATTCTGAAATCTTGAAAATGAGGAAAACTATAAAAAAAAAATGATTGCACTATAATGTGAGTTTTCATTTGTTGCTTATTGACTAAAACAATGATATCAATGGTTCATATGTGATTTAATATTATTCATGAGAGGCTTGTCAAACTTTATAGTATAGGATCCGAGATTAAGCAAGATACTGAATCATCAATTTTAGTGTTCCCATGATGCTTATAATTTGTATTTTTCCTTAACAGTTATAATTTTTTGTCATCAAATTAATTTGAAATATCTTCAACATGTTGTAATCTATATATCTAGCTAAGTCAATTAGCTGTAAATGATATATGTTGGTCCCACTATTTTCAGAATTGTCCTCTAACTAACGCAGGCACTGGGTCCAGCCTAACTTTAGATGGGGATGTGGAATGTGATGCCAGTATAATGGAGGGCAGGTCTCTGGTGTATGGAGGGGTCGGTTGTGTTACAGGTAATAAATGAGATATATAAAGATGGCACATACTGCCCAGATATTTCATGTCTTACACATTTTGATTGAAATGTAAACCATATCAAATGATGTGCATAAGTGAATAGATTAGATTTAACCTACTACTCACAACTTTCTTTTTATTTCAAAGCTTACAAGCTTTTTTCGGCCACTGTCCAAAATGACACCGATTCAGTAGATACCTGTGTGATACCTTAATGATGCGTTAATTATTTCAGGTGTGAAAAATCCCATTCTAGTGGCCAGATCTTTACTTGATGAACAAAAGAAAGGATGTCTGTCTCTAGGAAGGTTACCCCCAAGGTGAAATAAGATAACTTTTTGTGTATTAAAGAAATGAGTGTAATTAAGGTATTTAAAATTATAACGAATTGGACACCTTTTTTCTATGCTTCATGCATATGTATTACCACAGACACTTAGTACATGTAGTTTGATTTGGTTGGTCAGTACTACTCCAGGTGATGTAATGGTATTACATCTGATCATTTTACACTGTAAATATTGCTATCAGTCCCTTACCAATTTCGCTAGCCAAGGGTTTTCAATATGAGTATCATAGTATTGAAGTAGGTCTCTTACTATTTTCCAAAAAGGGACAAAACTCATCTGGGCTGTAGAGCCAGGTGTGAGCAGATACAATTGAACTTGGTGTTGTTTTAGAGGAAAAATACTTAGAAAAAGGTATAATATATAGGGATCAAATTTGGTATTGGGACTGCTTCAGGTGAGTAATAGTTATTATAGGCAGCTCAAGCATCATTGCTGGAAGTTAGAGTTAGGAATTAATTGTGGTAATAATTATTTATACAGTTGCTGATGCTCATAATTATGCGGGCACACACATATACACTCTTGATCTCCCTAAGAGGATACAATAAAATTGTATACAGTAATTTTAATTTGATGGCCAATATTACACAATGTACATGTATTTCTATAATAAAGTGATAATGTTTGAAAATCAACAGGACATTAAAAACATTTTTAGTATAAAAAAATATGCATTATATATATATAAGTACTCAAAGTTCTAAGAGTTATTTATGATGTAATCCAACCAGATTGTTGTATTTGTTACTTAACAGTGTGTTAGTTGGTGAGGGAGCAAGTATATGGGCTCAGGATAATGGAGTGGAGCTGGTGGACAAGAAGCTACTGAAAACAGGTACTGTTAGATCAGTTAGTGCTACATGTAGTTTATATTTCAAGGGTGCTGTTATGGAAGTCCAGAGCCGAGGCCTTGGATTTGTGGAAGATGTGTATATCTTGATGTATTAAGATGTTTAGGTGTACAACTTAATTTTAAGATTGTACTTCATCATACATAACATATTAGAGAGTAAATACAAATTACATCTAAACACACCTGAAAGTAGAGAGTATAAGGTCACCTTATTAGCTCAGACTATCAGGAATTTCTCTTTAGCCTAGTGGTAGGATGTTTGCCTTGAGAGCAAAAGGTTGCTTGTTCGAAACCGGCACGGGGAAGATATTTTTCATTACTTTCCTATTATATACATGAGTTGTCTGACATGTTATTGTTGTTTAAACAGATTCCTCATTGAAAACTTATGAATCCCACAAAAGGAAACTAGATCAACATGAGGAAAGAATGAAGAAAAAAAGAACAAAATGGCAGACAGGAAATTCACCTAAGGTCAGTAACAGTTTACAGACACTTTTGAGTCTGTTATAATGGAATACAAACAAATAAGCCCTCCCCAAACTTTAATGCTAAAATTTTACACCTGGGAGGGGATTTATTAAAGGATAAATATATATGGTATAAATATTTCCATTCATAATAGTCAAGTTTTTGGCTAATATTCAGTTTCTATAGAAAGGACACATTTACCCATATTGCTTTTTACAATTGACTGTGTTTATACTTGGGTTGCTCTGTGAATAGCAATTATTTCCTTGATTATCAAAATTATTTGATCTTTGATTTGATCTGTGAGGTTGACTGCTGTATATTTACACTTACTCAAGTATAAATGAGCACATTTATGAAATTTGGTGATTAGTAAACTAACTTTAATTCACAGGCTAGGAACGAGGAGGATGAGCCTCTTCCTTGTATCATTCAAGGTGTCCAGGATACTGTAGGAGCTGTTGCCATGGATTCCGATGGAAATGTGTCTGCTGCTGTGTCAAGTGGAGGCATCTCCCTGAAACATTCCGGTAGACTTGGCCCTGTAAGTGTAACACCTGTCTGCAGTGTCTTATAATATCAGACACAGTTTCTTGTCTACCGTTGATAGAGTCACTGAATTACTGAGTAGACATTGTTGAAGGCTTATTCATGCCTTTATCTTGGTCTTTTTATATATGGCAATTAACCTAGTTGTGCACATATGTCATTAATTGTGTGAAGGTATTCCTACCAATAGACCTCTGATAACTAGCCGACAAGACAATGACTGTCATCAGTTAAAGGAAAGAAAGTAGAACATGAAATTGTATAGATGAAATAGTAGTAACTAATCAACAGAAAATTTGTAGAAATCATGCATTTATTTCATCAAAGACAATACATGTGTAAAAGGAGCGGCTTTTCACCTCAAACCGACACCTTTGAAATATTTATACCCAGGTTCGCTGATCTTGGGTCCGTCACGGTCTTACATTCCGAGTCATCATTTGTAAGTGAAGTCTGGCAAATAAACACAAACTCAAGATATATAAAGTTCAGATAGTTTTATTAAGACAACACTGTGTAAAATATACAGACATAGGGACAAATTATACAACTCTGTCACACACTCCACACATATACTATATGACAACATGACAGTAGTTTAGTAAACTAGCGGCTACATGGCTCTACTATAAATGATAGTACACAAAACTACTGACAGTGAGTGTTACCATAACAGTCTTATAAAGACTTTCATTCTGACTACGTGAGTCAGGGAGAGCTGAGCCAGGCAGTCCAATCGAGACTTTCCATCTGACCGACGAACTACACAGGTGTACAGGTTTATATAGACAACCGCGGCAATCCGCACGTGCAATATTCGCGCCAAATTACCTGTACTCAGAACACTTCTGCTGTCAAATGACTAAGGAGTTCCGAATAGTATAAACAGCCGGTATATCGAACAACAGAGTGGTAACTTGTAAGTAGACAGTCACCATGTAATCTACTCAATAAAGTTTATAAATTTCCTCAACTTTTACACATGTAAAATAGTGTGAAAGCAAGGTGTGAATGTAAACAGTAGTGAAATAAGCTAATTAACTATTAGATATAATTCATGCTGATTTGCATATTGTGAATTAAAAAAAAAGTTTTTATTACCTTAGGTACATGCATTTTTGTAGGCAGCCATGTATGGTGCAGGATGTTGGGCTCATAATTGGAAATCTGACAAAAAGGCAGGAGTAGCCATAACAACATCAGGTAACACTTACAAATAACGAGATAAATTGTAAATAAATTAAATAGTGAGGTTTCAAGAAGAATAATTTTTAAACACATACAGTAGTATATATCGATATAAGCCAATATTTGTTAGAAAGACAACTTTATTACATTAGACTCTAGTTTTTACACCACTTTTATCCTACGACTTATTATCAATATCACAATACTTACCATATACCACTTATTATCATACTGCTTATTATCATTTTGCCTATTTATCACTACACTTATTTCCTATACTGGAATCAATGATATTTATGGTGCACTTGATAACAGGAAGTGGAGAGCACCTGATGCGGACCCTGTTTGCTCAGAAGTGTGCCGAGTGTGTACAGACTCAAGACAGTGGAAGCCTGGGAGTCAGTTTGGCCTTCAGGGATCACTTTTTAGGTATGTCAGAAACACACTCAGAACCAGTTATAAGGTAGACTAGAGGTTTTGAGAGTCAGAAACACACTCAGAACCAGTTATAAGGTAGACTAGAGGTTTTGAGAGTCAGAAACACACTCAGAACCAGTTATAAGGTAGGCTAGAGGTTTTGAGAGTCAGAAACACACTCAGAACCAGTTATAAGGTAGACTAGAGGTTTTGAGAGTCAGAAACACACTCAGAACCAGTTATAAGGTAGACTAGAGGTTTTGAGAGTCAGAAACACACTCAGAACCAGTTATAAGGTAGACTAGAGGTTTTGAGAGTCAGAAACACACTCAGAACCAGTTATAAGGTAGACTAGAGGTTTTGAGAGTCAGAAACACACTCAGAACCAGTTATAAGGTAGACTAGAGGTTTTGAGAGTCAGAAACACACTCAGAACCAGTTATAAGGTAGACTAGAGGTTTTGAGAGTCAAAAACACACTCAGAACCAGTTATAAGGTAGACTAGAGGTTTTGAGAGTCAGAAACACACTCAGAACCAGTTATAAGGTAGACTAGAGGATTTGAGAGTCAGAAAAACACTCAGAACCAGTTATAAGGTAGACTAGAGGTTTTGAGAGTCGGAAATGCTCACAGTGATGATTTCATAATTTCCTAGGTATATAGGTATGATGATAGATAATTTAGGCAATAGCATTAGGTTCTGCTGGTAGGAAGTTTTATAGCCTGGAAGTCAGGACTGACTGAATTCAAAGAAGATACAGACTGTAGCTACCAGGTAGTGGAAAGTTCAACAATGTCTTCTGGGATACTTTCATAATTATACCTTACCACTTAGTAAAGGATGGATATGTATGTGTGCATCCTTGCATCTGTCTGTCTTGTGCACAAGATATCTTTTGAACCCTTGGACAGATTTAGTTCATATTCACCATTATATCATACAATCAAGTTCTACACCTGAATAGATTTTTGTAAACATTGATGAAGGTTAAAGGTCAAAGGTCACACTTAATACTTTTAAGCGGGAATGGGTTGTATGTGAGCCCCTGCTAACTTTCCTTTTATCATAGATAGCCAGTTACCTATATATAGTTTAGGAGTCAGCACTGTCTTCATGGATCACAGCCAATGTATGTTGATGCTGAATGCAAATGAATGTGAAAGTACAATGTAAATATAAACAATGTGGTACGGTAGCACTCTCTGTTGTGTATTGTAGAGTCTGACTATCTATCCGGAATCACACAGAAGCTAGGAGGGGTGCTGGCTCTGAGACTGGACAAGGATGATGAATCGGCCATGATGTGTAGGTATAATTTTAATGGTTGGGTGACATAGTGAAGAGCTTTAAAAATGACTATGGGCTGATTACATTATCAGACCTGGGAAGTTACCTACCCCAACCTCCAGTCATTTACCCCAACCACGATTCACCTACCCAAACGATGAGTCTGACACCTAACCCAGCCACAAGTCACCTAACCCAGCCATGACTCACATACCTAAACCATGAGTCACCTAACCCAGCCATGAGTCACCTAACCAAGCCACAAGTCATGATCACCTACCCCAACCTCCAGTCATCTACTCCAACCACGTGTCAACTACCCAAACCATGAGTCTGACACCTAACCCAGCCATTAGTCACCTTACCCAGCCACGAGTCACATACCCAAACCCAGCCATGAGTCACCTTACCCAGCCACGAGTCACATACCCAAACCCAGCCATGAGTCACCTTACCCAGCCACGAGTCGCATACCCAAACCATGAGTCACCTAACCAAGCCACAAGTCACCTACCCTAACCTCCAGTCATCTACTCCAACCACGAGTCACCTACCCAAACCACGAGTCTGACACCTAACCCAGCCATGAGTCACCTTACCCAGCCATGAGTCACCTTACCCAGCCACGAGTCACATACCCAAACCATGAGTCACCTTACCCAGCCACGAGTCACATACCCAAACCATGAGTCACCTTACCCAGCCATGAGTCACATACCCAAACCATGAGTCACCTTACCCAGCCATGAGTCACATACCCAAACCATGAGTCACCTTACCCAGCCACGAGTCACATACCCAAACCATGAGTCACCTAACCCAGCCACAAGTAATATAACCTACCCAAACCATGAGTCACCTTCTTCTGTCATGATTCATGTACCCCAACCATATCCATCAATGATTCATGTACCCCAACCATATCCATCAATGATTCATGTACCCCAACCATATCCATCAATGATTCATCTACCCCGACCGTATCCATCAATGATTCATCTACCCCAACCATATCCATCAATGATTCATCTACCCCAACCATATCCATCAATGATTCATCTACCCCGACCGTATCCATCAATGATTCATGTACCCCAACCATATCCATCAATGATTCATCTACCCCAACCGTATCCATCAATGATTCATCTACCCCAACCGTATCCATCAATGATTCATCTACCCCAACCGTATCCATCAATGATTCATTAACCCCAACCGTATCCATCAATGATTCATCTACCCTAACCATATCCATCAATGATTCATCTACCCCAACCATATCCATCAATAATTCATCTACCCCAACCGTATCCATCAATGATTCATCTACCCCAACTGTATCCATCAATGATTCATCTACCCCAACCGTATCCATCAATGATTCATCTACCCCAACCATATCCATCAATGATAAATCTACCCCAACCATAGCCATCAATGATAAATCTACCCCAACCGTATCCATCAATGATTCATCTACCCCAACTGTATCCATCAATGATTCATCTACCCCAACCTTATCCATCAATGATTCATCTACCCCAACCATATCCATCAATGATAAATCTACCCCAACCGTATCCATCAATGATTCATCTACCCCAACTGTATCCATCAATGATTCATCTACCCCAACCGTATCCATCAATGATTCATCTACCCCAACCATATCCATCAATGATTCATCTACCCCAACCGTATCCATCAATGATTCATCTACCCCGACCGTATCCATCAATGATTCATCTACCCCAACCGTATCCATCAATGATTCATCTACCCCAACCATATCCATCAATGATAAATCTACCCCAACCGTATCCATCAATGATTCATCTACCCCAACCGTATCCATCAATGATTCATCTACCCCAACCATATCCATCAATGATAAATCTACCCCAACCGTTTCTATCAATGATTCATCTACCCCAACCGTATCCATCAATGATTCATCTACCCCAACCAACCATATCTATCAATGATTCATCTACCCCAACCGTATCCATCAATGATTCATCTACCCCAACCATATCCATCAATGATTCATCTACCCCAACCATATCCGTCGATGATTCATCTACCCCAACCGTATCCATCAATGATTCATCTACCCCAACCATATCCATCAATGATTCATCTGCCCCAACCGTATCCATCAATGATTCATCTACCCCAACCGTATCCATCAGATAGTCATACATTGATCCACATTAAAATCCTGAATACCATCTAGATTAACAAGACAGTTGTAGCATACTAATGATTGCAAAAATTTAAAAAAAAAGTTTAATTTATACCTAAGGTGGTAAAAATGTCCAACCATCCAATGGAAATGAAAGCTCACCTTGTCTTAAGCTATGATATGTTATTTCTCTGATGTTAATTGTTTATCTCTTGTCTCTACCTTCTAAAGAATATACTTATTTGGGTTTAATACAATAACAAAATTGAAAGATAATATAATTTCTCTTCACAAAATTGTATGTCATCAAAGGAAATGTTTTAACTTCCAGTGGAGGTGATTTGGGTCATACAACAGAAAGTATGTGTATTGGGTACTGGAGCGGGGATACACACAAACCAAAGGTAGGATATCACAGTGATACACACAGACCAAAGGTAGGATATCACAGTGATACAAACAAACCAAAGGTAGGATATCACAGTGATACAAACAAACCAAAGGTAGGATATCACAGTGATACACACAAACCAAAGGTAGGATATCACAGTGATATACACAGACCAAAGGTAGGATATCACAGTGATACACACAGACTAAAGGTAGGATATCACAGTGATACACACAGACCAAAGGTAGGATATCACAGTGATACACACAGACCAAAGGTAGGATATCACAGTGATACACACAGACCAGAGGTAGGATATCACAGTGATACACACAGACCAAAGGTAGGATATCACAATGATACACAGGATATCACAGTGATACACACAGACCAAAGGTAGGATATCACAGTGATACACACAGACCAGAGGTAGGATATCACAGTGATACACAGGATATCACAGTGATACACACAGACCAAAGGTAGGATATCACAGTGATACACACAGACCAAAGGTAGGATATCACAATGATACACAGGATATCACAGTGATACACACAAACCAAAGGTAGGATATCACAGTGATACACAGACCAAAGGTAGGATATCACAGTGATACACACAGACTAAAGGTAGGATATCACAGTGATACACAGACCAAAGGTAGGATATCACAATGATACACAGGATATCACAGTGATACACACAGACTAAAGGTAGGATATCACAGTGATACACACAGACCAAAGGTAGGATATCACAGTGACACACACAGACCAAAGGTAGGATATCACAGTGACACACACAGACCAAAGGTAGGATATCACAGTGATACACAGACCAAAGGTAGGATATCACAGTGATACACACAGACCAAAGGTAGGATATCACAGTGATACACAGACCAAAGGTAGGATATCACAGTGATAATGTCAATTTCTGGTTAATAACTTTTGTGATTTTTAGATAGAATTTTGTTCAATTTTTATCAAATGTTCACATAGACACAAGACACAGAATTGATGAAGATGGAGTTGAATGGATCAAGATCATTAAAATATCCCCTGCCCAAAAAATGTATAATTCTTAAAATAAGTGAATGGAGACAATATGAATATGGTCATTTTTATAATGAACTATCAGTTTATAGATCAATCTAAAATCCAAAAACATACTGAAAAGTTACAGAATTTATAAAATGTCTCTTTTCTAGGTACTGGTATCCCGTCTTCCAGAGAACAGTGAATCAGGAAAATCATTTAAAATGGAGGGGAAAGTTTTCTCTATATCCTGATCTTCTCTGACGGTGTAATAAGATGTAATGAACAACTAGAATATGATACTCTGTTCTGTTTTTGTAAATTAAATGTGTACACTGCAAGTCAGCTCATTATTAGATGAATTTCCATGTTGTTTCTGTGACATGAAGACTTGCCGATGGCTCAGTTGACGTGGCAAGAGTTGATACACAGAAACTGAGTCCTCGACAGGATATATCAGGCTACCAGGAAACTGAATATGTATGTGTGTGAGAGGGTATATGTATGTTTATCGGAATATTTACACAATCATGTATAAGAATATTTATGATTTTATATGTACTTATCATTCTTGTCTAATTGATGATGATATTAACGAGTATGATGATGAAAGATCTAGGTCATGATGATGATGGTGAAGATGATATTATGATTATGATAATAATTGTAAACCATAAATATTGGAATTGATGTGTGTTTGTGTGTGTGGTTCTTATGTATTTATGCATTTAAATGTCTTTAAAAATAAAAAAATATATATAAAAAAAAAGACTTGCTTCTGATTTTAATTAATCATCTGCATATTTTATTTCATTATTAATTCAATTAACTAGGAAGTTATGAATATCATCATTAAGTAATTGATTATATGTAATCGGAAATAAAACATATTTTCAGTTGAAGATCTTCCTGCGGATGTTGTCTGGTCATCTTTACTTATTGTTTACACACTTTTTATGTACCGGACTCATGTATTCCATGAGGAATCCATCCTAGGGAGACTACCGGACATATAGAACTACATGTACCTACACCGGACGTTGGATCTCATTTTCTCTGTATATTTTCATACTGTACTCAATTATTTCTTTAATTTTTTTTAACAAAATATACACACTTTCCTGTAGCATTTGTCTGGTGATCATTCAAATCTGTTCTGCCTGTCTCGATCCATCTAGATATCTGTATCTTCTTATAATTCAAACACAGTATTTGGTTAAATATAGAGTACTGTACATTGTACATCAAAGTAGATCACTCCCTCCACTATTTTGACCTCTCATTACAATCAAGTCAATGTGTTGGGTGGCTTCCTTACAACTGCTGAATAGATTTTTTTTTCTGACAAGAACGATACATGATAATGTTATGTTAGTTTACACATTAAGCCACCTAATCTGGAATCCAATAAGGCTTTCTCGTCCTAAAATCTTATTGAAAATACCAGTGTTGGTCTACATCGTAGTTCTAATTGTCGCCCTGGACCATACCTAAATCTCTTGATGTTCACGTCCAAAGAACAATGGAACGATAGTTATGTCTAATGTTTTACTATGGAATGAAATGCTTTCGATATATACTGGAAACCGAAAGGGCTTGAGAATTAGTTACAGTCTACATGTATTTGGACCTCCCCTAGTGTGTATCACAGGGACTTGAGAATCTGTTACAGTCTACATGTATTTGGACCTCCCCTGGTGTGTATAGCACAGGGACTTCAGAATTAGTTACAGTCTACATGTATTTGGACCTCCCCTAGTGTGTATAGCACAGGGACCTGAGAATCTGTTACAGTCTACATGTGTTTGGATCTCCCCTAGTGTGTATCACAGGGACTTGAGAATTAGTTACAGTCTACATGTATTTGGGCTTCCCCTTGTGTGTATAGCACAGGGACCTGAGAATCTGTTACAGTCTACATGTATTTGGATCTCCCCTCTAGTGTGTATAGCACATTTTCAGGCGTTTTGTCATATACTAGTTTTACAGTAAATATTTTATAATATTACAATCTTTGAAGATAGCAATAGCATATGATATAAGCAATATTAAGAACATGCCATTACAGGCTTTTCTTATTTCAAATCGTCATAATTACTCTTTGTCGGCGCTGTAGCATCCTTTTTTTTTTTTTTTTTTTTCAAACAAACATTTGATACCCCTGTAGCATCTTTATCAAGTGAACATTACAGTTAACGTGACGAGGGTCGATGTCAAAAGTATCGTTTTTAATTAACCTTTTTTTATGTAAAATTACATAAATTGGACAATTTGGAACTCTTCTACCAAATTCTGGCTACAATAAATGCATAATCTATACTCTCTTAAAATATTACGATATCTCTCTATTTGCTAATCGAAATATAGGGATCAGTTTAAGATGGATATAGAGATACAAATAACATCTTGATGAACCTTCAGCAAACTCATCCAAATTTGGATAAAGTTATCATTTAAACGTTTGTTGTTTCGTATTATTTCAATGCACCTTTTTGTTTGCCAATCTGCACGTGACAAATGAATTTTGAATAAATAGGCTGTTCCATTTGTCGAACCCATTGACGAAGTCGCTGAATATTGGTATTTTTTCATGCTAACTCGATTTTAATTTTCAAAAATAACAAAAATTATGTCGATAATGTAAATATAAGCATTAAACTGTCTTTTTTGGTGTCTATGGTCGATATAGATGCCAGGGCTTGACGTTTGTTTGCAAAGCTCTGACATCTATATCGACCATAGGCACCAAAAAAAGACAGTTTAATCCTTAAATAGAATCTTTCCCTGCCTTGGGGTATGACAAAGAAATCTAAACACGAGGGGGAGGTTAAAAAGCTTGCTAAAACAGGAAATAAAACCACATCCGATTCACTCATGTGACACATAATATTTTCAGTATATTTTCCTTTCGCTGGACAAGTCGGTTCTCGTTAACCTTCTTGTAGGGCCGATATCTACCTGCTACACCTATTAATTTCTTCCTTGGATCGTCTTAAAACCGAATTTTCTTTAGAGGATTTGACATTATGCATACATTATAGGTAAAAGTTCTCATTAATGTTCTGGTCAGGCCGATTTCTACATAAGTCATTAAGTCATTAATATCAATAGCATTATTCAAAGGAGATACATAGCTCGAACTTTATGTTCTCTCTGGGGTCGTCTCAAAACTTAATTTACTCTAGAGTGCGTACACTGCACAGGGACCCGACACATATAGAAAGTATTCCGAACCCACGGACTCGAATATAAGTTGACAATTTATGCCAAGTCCCTGTGGTCCCGTATATAAATTTTAATTGAAATCGGTTTTTTTTTAAACGACACCTTCATCCTATTGCTCCGTTAAAAAAATATGCATGTACAAATAAATGTATATGTATCTGCATGGTTTCAGAAAAAAACAAGAGGCAGGTCTCTGGTCAACTATACTGTAAAGCGGCTTTATTTTGCGAGCGCATCTTTTCCAGCACAACTATAACACGTAGAGTATTTTGTGTATTTGACAAGTTTTAACAATGCGTGTGACTTGGTGCACAACAACTTTAAATTAAAAAAAAAAATTAAAAATTTTTTTTTTAAGAACTATTTTTTGAATATATTTTATTCATTTTTTAAAATCAAGCCAGAGAACTAAAAATGCAGGGAGGTATAATTAATACAGCGCAGCCGTGCCCGGTAACCAGCTCCCAAGGGAGACAAATCTTACAAGCCTTTACATATTGATTTGATATCTAATCATATCTATGACAAAGAAAAAAATAGAATAATTCAATAACATTTTTTTGAAAACTTTACTGTACTAAATGATTATTAACTTGATTCCGGTTTGGCGTCCTCCACCTCTGTTGTCTTGATCAATCAGTCTATTTGGTATTGTACCTCCAAAATAGAGCAAATTATTTTCTAAATTCTCCTAATTTTCTTCTGTTTATCTCTACTACCATTCCCTTTTACAATACATATTTATTTTATACAATTCAGATTATCTTTTTTTAGACGTTTTAACCGGAACAAGGACATTAATCCTCATCAATCAACCTCTATCTGAGTATAATGATAATCGTTATAATTCCAACTTTTAACTTAACTCTAGAACACATGTCGAGCTATGTTATGACCACCGGTACAGTTGAAAGATTCATTTATATTAAATTCAATTCGACTTTCCTGGAACTTTTATAGGGACCAACCAACCAATTGTTTTTCCATAGACTTTAGTGTTTTGGAGTATTTCATTCAAATTCTTGAATTCAATATGACAATTATGGTTTATACCAAAAGTTTAGGGTCTCATATAACATATAATAACAAAAAATCGCAGTAAAAATTCTCAAAAATCTTAAATGTTTACCTGTTAATTATTATTACCTGAACTTTTGGAGAGAAAAAATCAATCGGACTTACGAAATTTATATCAACATTTCTTATGGATAGTTACCTATCAGGCTACATATCTATTTTCTTACTTCATAACATACTGGCCAATCAGTGGCTGCCAGACATTTTATCCTTGGCTCAACTTTGGTTGATTGTTCCCTATAACTACAACTGTATTTTTATATATAAATGTATTTTACCTACACATACCGTCATGAAAACATCGCCCATTGTCGCAATGATCATCCCAAAACGTCGTGTTATGGTAACGCGACTTAAATATAAGGTTGATCTCAGGCCGTTTTTGGTCTTGATTTCTTTCTTTTATAACCCTTCCCACAGGAAAGGTATTGCTTTGCCCAATGGACTATGGTTATGTATGGTTATCGAACACATATTCAGACATTATGTAAACGTGTTCCAAGCGTGCAAAATAAAGTAAAGTCAACACAAATTATCATTCTAAATGCTGTACATATGGCGCGGAAAGGATGTCATAATTAAATCTTTTTTAGAAATCGAATTTTGCCTAGGCAAAAATAAAATATAGCCTAGGCAAAGATAATTGTGCCTAGGCAAAATTCGATTTTTAACTAGGCAAAAATATTTCTGCCTAAGCAAAAATTATTTTGTCTTGGCAAAATTCGATTTTTGCCTAGGCAATAATCGAAACAAAATTATTTAATTATGACATCCTTCCCGCGCCATAATATGTACAAGGCTCGTTGTTTCAAGAAAACAGGACAACGTAAAGTTCTATTCCGACATCGTTAAATGACCAGAGACGTATATACCCGATATACAAGTCTCTGAAATGACGGACTTAAATTGTCCAAACACTTAACTGTATATCATAATACGGTACTCATTCACCCCTCATTTCATCTCTATGCATACACATACAAAATAACTTGGCTACGCGCATGGTACTATTATCACCGTGAAAATGATTCAAACTGATATCATTTTGCTATATCTGTGCTGAAACACATTAGTTCGTTCATTAATTTCACCAGCAGTTTTATATTATAAACACCAGGCAGCATCTAAAGTAGATCTATGCCGTTAATCTTTGTTAAAGATATTTCTTGTTTAAATTATTTTCCTATGCAAGTGCCTGTGTTACAACCCTGTGGCTTACTCCAACAATGTTAGAGGTTTTACACGGCGAGATACTTTTCGCAGTCGGCAAAATAATATCCGATAGAAAAAGAGCCGACCAGCGGCCTCTTATGTTATCGGAGTACCCTATGGCTATGCATCACCAAAAAGTATTTCGAATTTTCGCGCGCTTTCGAATTGATTTACGTCACGCATGAGTCGGTATCTGTTTCTGCCAGTCATCCGCGGTGTAAACAAAAGACGAGGAATGAGTCTAGCACATTTCCAGATGTTCTGACTAGGTGCATTAAATCCCAAAGACTCGAAATGGCGTCGACACGACCTAGAACACGGTCCCAGACAAACGGCAACGTGGGAATCAGCTTTCCACGGTTAGAAGCAAGGTCGTCGGCTTCCAAAGAAAATGGACTGATGCCATCAGTGATGGTCGCATTCAAAGGCAGTGTTTCGGCACTATGTGGATTAGTGTTTGGAATCGCTGTTGAAAAATCAAGGGGTAATTGTAAAATTTCTTTTATGCATACCGTAAAATGACAAAACAATACCTTTCTGTCCCTGAAATATCGCGATCGTGACATCAACTGCTTTGCAATGTTACGGAGTTGTCGCCCTTCGTGCAGTCAGCGGTTTTAGAAATATTAGATCTATGGCAATGTAGACCACTGATGGCTTATTGCATTATAATTCATTATTTTACTCATCATATTAAAAATACCTAAGGAGACAAAATCAAATTATATCTTACCTATTAAAACGTTTGAACAAATTCTACGTTAGACTGTTTAATAGTAGAAAATAAGCTAGAAATTAATTATTTAATTACAAAATGTTATCTAGATCCAGAGACCTCTGCTAGATCTAACACTCGCTCTAATTAAGGTGCATTAATTCTTCTGTTACAGTATTTGAGCCTGCAGTTGTTACAAACCAGATGCTATTCCGCAAGTTCATAATGATGAAGGTGTTTTTGACATCGCTCACAGTGGGTAATTAATTTGTAACTTCACAACATTCCCGTTAGGCCTACAAAAAAAATCTCTAAAAAGGTTGAAGAATATTTTCCTTTGGGAAAAAACAGTTTTTGGTTTGGTTTGATTTAACGTAGATCTATCAAATAATAATTAATATAGTCAAGAATTTTTTGATGACGTTGTGCACATTATTCAATCTTTTAACTGCTATAATCTTCCTTAATGTCATTTTACAGGTACATGCATGTCTACACAGTAATAGAAAATTGCAATGATTATGTTTATTTCCCAATTAAGGTCTGACACATATAGGCCTAAACTTGCTAAAGTGCAGTTGTAGACATTGCAGGGTTTTTTTCCACTTCATAAATATGGAAGAAAAATTGGTGCAATGGAAGGAAATAAGTTTAATTGGGAATGGGGACAATTTTTGACCCCAAAAGGCCTCAACAAAAAGCCCTGTATTAGAAACAACTATAAATAAGAACATGTAATTACTGCAACTATATTTAAAACAGGTATGTTTTTCCTGTCGGTACTGTCCATCTTGCCACTTACAAGAAAGAAGTACCTTTTGTCGAGGGCAGCTTTCATTGGAGGCCTCAACCAGAAGGGTTACTTTGGTATCTCTGTTGGAGGTTTTATCCTTGGCTCAGGAATGGCTGTTGTTGGAACGGTAAAGATATCATTTGAAAACATTAACATATCACATTTTATTAGCGTAACATTATCCATCTTAAACCTAAATGTGAAAACTCTGAAATATATTATCATAAAAATTAATTACAATAATAGATTTGATTAATTGTTGATGTAGAATTGTGTCATGTATTAGTAAATCATCTTGAAATATCATTGCCAAAGCCCAAAAAACTCTAAGCTTTTTTTATGTAATTTCTAGACACAGTGTTGAATGCTTTTTCAAAATCTGACTTTCAAAATCATACCCGTTACTGTAACATGTATTCTTTCCAATATACCTCCCTGATAAAAAACCCTGTTTGATCGATCATAATATATTTAAAATAGCCATATTGCTATTTTATCACTTCTTCAGAATGCACATACATGTATTTGACCATGAATTTTAACTGTTATAATGTATCAAACTCTTGGTTAACAGAGATTGATGTTGTGAAATGGCACTTGGTCTTATGAACAGTTCCAAGGATTCTGAACAGATATCCTCTGGAAGGTCAGAGGTTAGACTTCAGACCAATACAAACCTGTTGTAGCTGTTCTGTCTTATTACTGTCATGTTGAGAAGACAATAACATTGGTGACTTTCTATTTGTTTTATAGTGCCCTGGACTTGTTGGAATACAAATGGGAGGTGGTGTTCACAACTCAGGGTAAAAGAACACGTTTGATCATTGTTTATTGGTAGTGCTAAAACTGCATTAAGGAAATAAATTATTCAATATTCATGGAAACAATAAAATGCAGGTTTAAACAAAGTCAGTCTAATTAAAATCAAATTCCTCATTCCACTACAATGAATATTATGGAGACTTTTTAACATAGCTACATAGTTATGAGATATTCTGTCAAGAGATAGAGATATGAGATAGAAGGGAAAGAGAGGGGACATAGAGGTATCGAGAGAGAGGATCAAATAGGGAGATAGAAAGAAAAGGCCCTATCAACAGCTAACATAAATTAAGGATTCCTCCCCTGTGTGCAGATGCATGCATGCATGTAGTTTGAGATAACTCTGATATATGAATGAACTGAATTCCTGTTAAGATAATTAAAAGTGTTAAAAATATTTCTTTTTTGCATATATTTATCTACTGTGTTGGTAATATGGCTGTAGGTTTCTTTTATGTGTGACTTGAAGTATACACTTAATTTGTAGTGTTTGCACTAGCTGGAGTTTTAACAGGAACTGTACTGTATGGTGTGACAGAGCCAATTGTGACCAGTCTTACAGATCCTACCACACCTATCAAGTACCACTTGTAAGTATATTATAAATGTTAATAAAAAAAGGTTATAACAATCTATGACTCATTGAATGTCAGAGTCAGAGTCAGAGCTTAATTCACCAAATCAACTGGGCCCAGTTGTTCAAAATGTGATTAGGCTAATCACGGTTTAACAACAATTTTAAAATCCTGATAAAATCATTTCTGGTAAAACTGACATGACAAAATTTCATAAAACTACAACACTCGTTAGTTTCTTCCTACCTGCCTATTTCAAGGAATATACATACATAGATTTTGACGTAATGGAGAAAGGAGATTTTCACTAATCAAGTGATTAAGCTTATCACATTTTGAACAACTGGGCCCAGGTGTCACAATGACATCCCTGTAAAAAGGGTGTTTCCATGTTGTAGTAATAAAGTGCTGAATACTCTCGGAGGATAAATTATGTGAACACCTGGATCATAATGTATATTTACATTACAATATTGACATTTGATTATTTGTGTATGTTTTGTAGTTTGTACCAATTGATGGGCTCCCCTCCATTCATCATTTCCTTCCCCGTGTTCTCCATGCTGGGAATTGTAGTTTTCTCCCTCGAGATGATGTACCCATGGCAGTATGAAGTCGCAGTAAGTATTCTCCTGTACCTGTGAATTTGGGAGAGAACTATCTCCTTCAAGTCCTAAATCATATCAATGATTATGTTAAAAAATCTGAAGATCAAAGAAGCCCAATAAATCATGCTAGAATAATATTTTAAAAGTAAAATATTTACAATATTTATCATTACTGCAATGGTGATTTTCAAGTACAAAGTATCAATGCCTCAAAAAAAATTGATTGGTGGTACAAAAGTAACAATGAATAATAATATAATTTGGATATATGCATATATTTGTACATATATATTTAAATAGGTACAAGCCTCAGACATGGTTGGCAAGCCTATGCTAGCAATGCCCTGCTGGCACCCCTACATCTGTGGAACTTTGATTGGGTGTCTCCAAGTGCCACTTGTGCTGTTCCTCAATACTACATTAGGTTTGTATCTCATAGAACACTGAAGCCTAGGTCACACATGCATTAGATAATGTAGGTGAATGTACTAAGAACAGTAATTACAAGTTAAAGAATGTTAAAGTAGGGCTATTACTGAAGAATATTTAAATAATCATGTTCAAGTCCCTTGACTGGTACAGCTATGCAGGTTGATGGATGTTCGTTACCAAATTGTGTTCAAGTTGATCCATTCAAAAAAAACATTCATGCCATAGTTATTTTGTACATGTTTGGTTGTATTAAAGTTTTTTTCTCTACATTTCTATGCAATATACATGTGTATTGTGTTGAAGTTTTCTGTAAATTTTACGAAACATGACCTGTGTGTTGATACAGGAGGAAGTAGATGCTACTGTACTGTGGTGTCACAAGGCATTGTCAACAACTCCATGAAGAAATTATCGCCTTACCTTGCCAAGTTCAAAAAAGGATTTGCCAACTGGTGGCAGGTTGGTACTAATATGGAACCCATTGAAATTACAAAAAGAATTTAATGGTGCGGCTGCCTCGCTGAAAGATGGTTTTAACATACAGGAATTAAATGCAACTGAATTTTTTTTACCAAAGAAGTTCATTTAAAAATGTAATGTCGGAGAAACATACAATAAATGCAAAAAAATCTACCATAACCAACTACATTATCCCAAGGAGAAGAGTCGGAATGTGCCATTTTGTATATGTATTATTGTAAGTTAATGGGTTTGTGATGTCATTATCTTCCCTAGGTAATATTCATTGGAGGATCTGCCCTAGGATCCTATATCTCTGCTACAGCTTCAGGCCAGTATGGTAACGTGGATGGTGTTTCTCCTGGAGTAGCATTCCTTGGGGGTGTCATGATTATCTTCGGAGCCCGGATGGCTGGGGGCTGTACAAGGTGAGTACAACATTCAATATTCTGCCTTCCTGTTGTAATAAACACTTAAAAGTACATGTTATTTTTCTGCATTAAATGATAAAGGAATTCTATGCTCAGGAATCAGGAAATTGTTTTAGACTTCTATTTAGCCAATTACATATGACATCTCTTTTCATGACCTTATCTGTGATTGGAAACTAAGTCAAAATTTTAGACAGTTTTTAGACTTAAGCTTGTTTCATGATCAAGAGAGCAATACATGTATAACAAATGTCAACTAAAGGATTATTTGAAGCATGATTATGTGGGGTTTCAACCAAATTAAATGTCACATATTATATAAACGGAGACAAAAATCTCTGATGGCTACTAAAAACAGCAAAGGCTAGTAATATGTATTTGTATCTTACATACTTTCAGTGGTCATGGACTTTCAGGAGTGGGACTTCTGAACATTAGCATCAATGGCAGCAGTGATGTGCATGTTCTCTGGTGGCATTGTGACAGCCAACCTCCTTGAGCTGATGTCCTGAAGAAACAACATTCATAACCTTTTCTGGCAGCTACTGTTTACATGTGAAATGTTTTGTTTTGATTAGACTTCAGTTTCTGAGGATTGCTAGAAAGTCTGAATTCAGAGAGATTATGAGCCATCTAATAGGCATCTATATACAAGGCATAAAATCCTTTAGCTAGAGCTGGATATCCAAAAACTTGAAATAAATAGAATATTTTTTAAAACCAATATTCTGTGTATTGTCACTGACAGGATCCTACAAATATTTAGGATAAGATAAAAAAAGCATTTTGTGTTAAAAAATTCCCCCTAAATAGCTTTGTCATTTCTAAGTCTTATAAGGACCATCGCACCAATAATTGTATATCCTCCATATGCCCCAAGAGGCTCATATATCATTATTTGTGCAAGGAGGGAGCTATTGTGACAGCTAGAGTTGGGACTGCAGGATGAGTTTATTTTTTTTTTCTAGCCTTTCATAATTTATTATTATCACAGTATAGTGGTGATTGATAAGGAAGGATGCCAGCTCATGATCACTCTGAGAGAAGCCAGACCATTGATGAATCCAGAGAAAAGCAACATCTCAATTATATCTTATATGTCACTTTAATAGATGTATATCAACATCCAGCCCTATCTTAAGTTCTCAGAAGTGATTAAAATAGGAATGTTATCTGAATTTGACTTATTCCCAAATATCGGCTTCATTGAAAACCCTATTTAACAGCAGTGCATATATATGCTTAAATAGTATAGAGTAAGAGAAATTCATTATGTGATTGGTTTACTCAGGGAAGATTTGTTATTACTTCTACTTCCTTGATATTTGATACGCAATTGATTTTCTTATTATTGTAGTTTGTATGTACTTTGAAGCACGAGAGGTAGAGTATGAAATGTGATAAAAATGTGATGATGCAATGAATTTTAATACTGTACCAACATTTTAAAATCATATCAACATCAAGATTCTGTGATTTATTTGGCTGAATTTAATTGAGATGCGATGTTTGTTGCCTAATTTGACTTTATATATATTTGTAAGAATGTAGTAGAATTATCATTTATTTTCCTGAAAAGATCTTTGCATTTGCCTTTTAAATGTTGTGAATAATTCTTAATTTGGTATTCTTTTACACCTCTGTCAGGTATATCTTTTGACATGAATGCCCTGTAAATGTTATTTGAGCTTTACAAGAGAAACCCTGTTCTGTATTTGTGAACTGGTTCTGTATTTGTGAAGCCCTTTTGTGACGGGTATGTGTACATAAGATACCTCTGTTACGTATTAAATAACTATTGCAATTGTAATACGCTCATTTTCAGTGCAATCATATTGTTATTCAAATATAGCTATATACTGTTGTATATTAAACTTCAAAGGTATTTGCTAAATAAGATTCTCTCATTCGAATGGATTTGTTTCTGATAACCTGTTTTACTGCTTAAATTATTTGCATTAAGTGAAAATGCTTGAAAATTCAGATGCCAGATTGTCTAGAAAAAATATTGTTTTCACAAATAATTACTTCAAACAATGATAACCTGATATTTGATAAACAATATATCATTCCATTTCTTGCATGATTTAATATGATGCAAATTGAAAGGGAGCATTAGGTGTGCTATGTTAATTAAACATGACAACCAAATATTTATTGAAAGATTATTATAATGTTTGTGCAATCACCTAAAAACATATTAAAATATGAATGTTGTGTGTGAATATATTGATACTATTATATTGATACAACTAACACTATTAACAGCTGCCACAGCTAGAAATGAAATGTGCTGGAATTAACTGAAGTCATAGCTAATGTGAATTTGTCTAGAAATTGTTTTGTTTTGCATTCAGGAATTATATTACAAATGTGATAGTGCCTATAGAATTCCGTTTGCTATTTGTTAATAAAATATTTTGCTCTAAATGATGTATAATTGTCATTGCCAGTTTTCCGGAGATATTGGAGAAACCCATTTTTTTTTTGGCTCTATTCCATTGAAATCCATGAGTTTCTGTCTCAATATATATATCTTCTCTGTAGACAAAATACACGAAAAACTTGAATGGAAAAATCTTCCAAAAATTGAAAGCTCACATGTACATGACACCTTACTGGTCATACAAGCTGAATGTAACACAGTCTTGCATGTTATCTTCGACCAAAAGAAATCACATGGCAGCACAATGGTAAAATTTTCCAAAGAATGAGAGTTGCCTATTGTGAGAAAATTATTCAGTCTTGCAATACATTTTATTGCATTCTCTCAAATGTAAAATTTTCAAAGCTTATTTAATGAGTTGATTTGACTACTGAGACAATTGACTTGCAAGAAAAATAAATAAGATTTAGGAGTCTATGTGTTGTTTGTAAGCAAATCGATATATATCAAGTGCTGGTTGCAGTATACATTTGGTTTAATTTGTGATTTATGAAAAAGGACACAGTATAAGCCTTCTTTAAATTGATTAAAATACCAAGATATCATAATTTGGTACCATTGGATATTTTTCTAAAAAGTGCATGAATTGAGAATCATAACACTCGCAGATTGAAAATGAAACTCAATCTAGATTTCTTATATTGATTTCAATAAAGTAACTATTCCACATCAGAAGTATTCATTCAATATTATTTATACATATTCATACGTGTTTTTGTTGAAAATTTATGAAAGTGTTGAAAGTTGGAAAAATACGCAATGTTTAAACTCTACATACCAAGAGAGATAACTCTTTCAATATTTGTCAACTTTCAGTAACCGGTATGGTTGTACCGGTATCTTCTATAGCAATATCGATATTTCTCATTGATTTCGTTTAACTTGAGTATTTATGTTTATATATGGGTAAAACAATGCTGCTACATATTGTTTTCTCAGTTTCCCCATATATGTTTCCTTATTATTGACATTAATAGGGGTACGTGTTTTCTTTAATATAGCGTCTATGTAAAAATCCGAGAACATGTTTCGGGAGGTCTCGGATGTTTACCTGACAACTTCATTAAATCGGTGGCATCATGTTGCTAGCTGACGTCACGAGTTAAGACCTACTATTGTCAGTTCACGGGTCCGTTCATTGCTCGGACAGTAGGGATATACACAGCCTCCCAGGTAAGCTGCATTTCCTACATTATAGTAACCGTCTGCCCCTTGTATACCATCCGTTGGTTATTCTTCACTTAGGGATTCAGTGGTAATCGGTTAGGTCCTAGCTAGCTGTTATTGCAGCGTTACTGTTATTTACTTATTGTGATACATGTACATGTGTTCACGTAGAGTATACATGTACATGTATGTATTGTATATAATTTATATACATATGTATATATTTGTTAGATTTTCTGCGTCAGGTACAAACATACACCCAGTTGAAAACAAGATGTGTTTTATGGAATTGGCATAATTCTTGAGTCTTCTGATGCATGTCTTCATGGCTTGTCAAACCTCCTAGCCTTTTAATTGTATGTATACCCCACGAGACATTGTACAGACTGTTCTGGACAAACGGGATACAATGTGCATGTACCTAGCTGTTAACATGTAGACCTAACTGAGACTCGGAAACTTGTGATATCAAAGAAACCCTATGCATATGTAATGTACTGAGAGTTTTGTCATGTACATAATAGTATATGGTCACAACTCGCTTGCTTCTTTCGCTTTACGCACATAATTTCCCTCACTTGACCGATAGAGTAAAGATGACTTGGAATCTTTGAACTACAATGGTGTCCTAGGCCATGTTAATAATATATGACTATGGTTAATAAATTAATATAGTGTCCTTGGCCATGTCAATGCTGTCTCACTATGATTTATAGATTAATGATGTACCAGCATGGTCAGGTTAAAGATGTTAGACTACATGTACGATGAATTAATGGTGTCCAAAATCATGTTAATAACACATCAGACTATGATTTATAAATTAATTAATGATGTCCTAGTGTCGGACTATGATAAATTAATGGTGTCCTTGCAATGCCTTGTTAATGATGTCAGACTATGATTTATAAATCAATGGTGTTCCAGGCCATGTTAATGATGTCAGACTATGATTTATAAATTAATGGTGTTCCAGGCCATGTTTATGATGTCTGACTATGATTTATAAATTAATGGTGTTCCAGGCCATGTTTATGATGTCAGACTATGATTTATAAATTAATGGTGTTCCAGGCCATGTTTATGATGTCAGACTATGATTTATAAATTAATGGTGTTCCAGGCCATGTTTATGATGTCCGACTATGATTTATAAATTAATGGTGTTCCAGGCCATGTTTATGATGTCAGACTATGATTTATAAATCAATGGTGTTCCAGGCCATGTTTATGATGTCAGACTATGATTTATAAATTAATGGTGTTCCAGGCCATGTTTATGATGTCCGACTATGATTTATAAATTAATGGTGTTCCAGGCCATGTTTATGATGTCAGACTATGATTTATAAATTAATGGTGTTCCAGGCCATGTTAATGATGTCTGACTATTATTTATGAATGATTGGTGTCCTTGGCCATGCTTAAAGATGGCATGCTATGATTTTAAAAATCAATGCTGTTCTAGGCCATGTGTATGATGTCTGACTCGTTATTCTAGTCCATGTTTATGATGTCAGACTATCGTTGTTTTAGACCATGTTGATGATGTCAGACTCGTTGTTCTTGGCCATGTTTATGATGTCAGGCTATCATTGTTCTAGGCCATGTTTATGATGTTAGGCTATGATTTATAAATCAATGGTGTCCTAGGCCATGTTGATGATGTTTGACTGTGATACAGTAATTTAATGGTGTATCTTAACCCAAGAACATGTTAATGTCAGATTTTGATAAATTTATGGTACCACATGCCATTAGTGTCACCTGACTAGGATAAATTATTGATATTCCATTATCTTGGGCTATGATGATATTTAGACTAATTTGCATTAACAGTAAAATTGGATCAATCAGATTGGGACTTTGATTTATTAAGACATTTGATATACTTGTTACAGACATGTGACCAGAGATTTGAACTCGAATCAAGGTCACTATCAGAGGATTTGATCAGGACATATTAGATCTCTTGGATAACCTTGTGTATTGGACTAATGTAAGGAATGCATACATATATAGACCTTTAATCACATATATATTCTCCTGATTAATTAGGGTTATGGCCATAATGATACACTGAAATATGTTGTTAGGACAATGAATGCTCATTATGACTATAAGGTGGAATCTACAGTAATTTATCAAAAGAGTCCCCATGCTCTCATCTGTAAACTGAGAAGATGATCATTCATTTTGGCCATAGAACAATATCAGGTTGACCTATCATATGTTGATTAATCCAATTTATTGAACTTGACATATGACGATTGTGGAGGTATTGAACTGCACACATCACCAAGGGTTTCCAAAAGAGTTCTTCTGTTCATTCCTCACTCTTTTTACTGTTTGCCTAGATGTCAATCTCCTCTGTGTTGTTCAGATGACTCATAGAGGCCTAAGAATCATGCAACTGATCGTACCATATATCTCAATGTTTTCAGTGTAACTAATGTTTGTCTGCATTCTATAATGTTACCATGTGCATGTAAGTTGTCCTGGTAATTAACAGATGCCAAGGAATCATCTGAAATGTATCTTGCTTTATATTGGCTTAGATCCTTCTCTTACATGTAAGCTCTGTTGTCAATGAATCTCATGCTTACAAGAAAAAGATAGGTTCTATAACATATGCACACAAAAGCATTAGATTTGATCTTAATTGAGCTGTAGTTCTTACATTTCCATCAGTCTTGCCAGTTCTATTTGTGCAGCGGTTGTTAATGCTTTGGTCTAAGACCTTTCCTCACAGACGATAAGGCAGAGCCTACTCCTTCATACCGTACCACACCAGATATTTCACTTTCTTATGTCTCTGCCCCCTGTAAATGTATTCAATTGTCTTTTGTCAGAAAAATAAGCATGAATTGGCAGCATTCTTTAACATTTGAGTTTTATTCTTCAGCCTTCTCACCAATTATATAGACCATATCAACAACACTTCATAATGTTTCCTAAGTCATGTTGATCTCATCCCATGTACCTTGTAGGTTCATTTTTGATACTTAGAATCATTTTAAAAAAATACCCAGAATCATTTTCATACTTAGAATCATATTTGCCTCTTACATCAAATTACACAATGGGAAAAGCAGGTACTGCTTTTCCCATTGTGTAATTTGATGTAAGAGGCAAATTAATTTTGGGTCTTTAAATTGATCCCATTTATGAAAAAAAAACTATTTTTGTCGTTAAATATCTCCCTCGTCAATACCTCACATTTGATCTGTCATTTGTGTCTGTTTGCCCATATGAGGAAGGCTATGGGCTCTGTACCCAGACCATGCCATAATACATTAATCCATTGAAAATATGGTTTCAAGTACTCCCCCATCAATGAAAAGGATGCGCATAGTGAAACATAGAGATACAATGCCAATTTGCTTGTGATATGAAATTTTAGTTAAATCGCAATACATTTTGTATATCAATATATAACCCAATCTCTCCCAGAATGCATTGCGGTTCCCTTCATTGATGTAATGTGTAATGAAGGGAACCGCAATGCATTCTGGGAGAGATTGCAATATACCAGGTATATGGATGTAATGTACTGTCCTTAAAAGACATGTATTGATAGGTCAATCAACTAGCAATCAACACATCATCAGCTATATATAGTGATGGCAGGTGGAATTGCTAGTTGGTTCTCATCAAGCTATAGAATGATATGGTGACATCTAACAATAGTGCATATTTTATATCTGTGGAGTCATTAGTTGTACAGATATATTTATTATTGTCCCCTGATGTTGTCGGAGTGTTATAGATTTGTTCACCATGCTACAACTAGCGAGCCCATTATTGTACACAAAAAAACATATCAGATATATTTGATGGGAATTTAAATACATAATGCTTATTGATGTCTTTTGTTTGTTTGCCTCATTATAAAAATCTAAGTGTAACTCTTAAGTACATTGGTATGTTGTCTTGCTAGACTGGCACTCGGCCAGTTGGGGCTTTGGCCTATTATTCTGATCAATGTATTGCAACCTTGAAGGTCTGTAATCCCAATTCAATCCTAACTCTGGATATTTAAAAATTATTTCAAGAAATACTACTGTATACTAAATAGAGGATTTGGGTGGCCCTCCCAACTCTCCTATTGACGATCGTCAGGTCCATTTTGCCAGGGTACCTTGTATTGAGAAACTTACCGAGTGTGTACATACGACCTAATAAACACAGTGTAGTGATATATATCAACATGCTGGGTATGAATGCCATGCAGTAATGTTGGTGGGTCTATGTTACAATAGGTTGGTATTTGTCCATTTTTCCACTTGAATTCCGTAGTACAACGGCAGATCATATTGATAAAATGCGGCATTGTGGCACACTTAATGTCAGTTTGAACTGACGGGTGTAAGACTTCAAACTCTGGATAGATGACATTACCAGTAATTCTCTGCAGACTATTGAAATTCAGTAATAATATCTAGATCTATTGTTTGCTAGAAGGTGTTACTTCAACTCTGATGTCAAATTGTCAATACACATGGTATGGTTTCAGTTTGTGTATATAAATGATTGATATATTTGGATGGCCCCTTGTGGAAATGTTTCCTTTTACCTGCTTCTGATTTACGCTTCCTTTAGTGTCCAACAAATGTTCTTTGGAGGTTTTATTTTCTAAAAGTTTTGTTTATGTCATATACAGTTTGTGGAAGCATGTTTAAAAGAAACAAGGTTATAGTACTTCCCCTTGTGGACAACCTATGTACATTGTATCGATGAAAATATAATATATTTTTTGTAAGATGTAAATTTGATAATGAGGTGCATCTGCCGAGTGACAATCTGTGAATATTAATCATTGTAATAGAAAAATATAATGGACAGCATATAACAGTCCATGAATACACCAATGACTAATCAAATATTTGTGGTTAAATGCTCTTCTTTTACTCCATACCAATTGAAAACTCATGAAAAGTTATGACATTCTTATTATGCCATTGCTATTGAAAGTTCAGAGGGAATCAGGGCAGTTGGTATCCTCCATGCAAAAATGTCACATCTCAAGTTGAATTGCAATTTGGTTAAGATATTGTGAAAACAATCAATCTTGTATATAACCTCACAAACTAACCTGGATAAACTTGTGACTGATGTGGTAGCTTCAAGCCTATTCAATGACTGCTGGAAGACTGATGGATTGCAGCTGCACATGCACACTTAATTTTTCAGGCCGAGAGGGAATTGCTCAGGTGTCTTGTATGACTGGAATATCCCAATAAAAATGTATTGCCCAGCTTGCCTCATTGTCACTGTAGCAATTCATACAGCTATTATTTGGCATCTAATATCTATAATATTGAATACTAGTAAATTAATATGTAATATATATTATGTATCAACATTTTCATAAACATGACTAATATTGACAAAAACATTTTGTCCTATCCTTTAGATTTTTCAATAAAGGTTGACATGAAATAAAATATATATGGTACAAAGTTAGATCATATTTTTCTTTTTGTTGTGGTGTTGCTTGGATATTCTCCAACCTCAACCTGAAAAAAATGCAAAAAATTTATTAAACTTTCTGGATGTTGACCTTGTGAATCATTAAGAAATATAATTGACTGTAAATTTTGTTGAGTTAAGTTAAAACAGCAGAAATTAAACACTTTGAAATTGAAGTGTTTTGGATTTTAGATATACATTTAGATAGTCTACATAGTTTTCGTTCCCTGAAGTAATTACCAATGAACACATTATGGGATTTTAAACTATCTCTCCAGGGCATCTACATTTGGTGGTAAAGCAAATCTGAAAGTTAATTGCTCGAGTGTTACTTCAGGAAATATTTGGTTGATTGATTAAATGTATATATTACCACATGGAAGGTCATTTAAATGAAATGAATTAGCACTGGATTTGAATGTCATGTGATCTATATAGCTACACATATTTACCTGTAGTTCAGAACGGTTCTGATAGTCTGAAGTACTCTTCAACACGACTGGATGTTCACAAAGGGAAGTGTTGTCACATGTTATCATTCTTCAAAGAAAATGGTTCACTGAACATTCGGTTTCAAGCACAGTGACATAAATAAATCATGTGGTGAATTTATAAACTGTATTGACCTATTGAAAACTATACCTGTGTTATGTACACAGCTTTTACCCAGTTCTTGCTATACTATACGTACAATTTTGGTGCATATATCACCATTTTCAGCCAGTGTATGTCGGTGAAAATAGCTGGGGCTATAAAGAAAGGTGAAAATTAATTTTAACTATACAATTTGCAGATAAAACAATGTGTAGAAGGTCATACAATAAATAAAAATGAAATTGTTTGAGACAGATTACAAGTATTGCAAGACATAACAAGACCCTACAGTATTGAAAATATTCATCTTGAAATCCAAGGGTTATGTTTTCACTTAGATACTTTTCTTTGTGACAGATCCTTTATGAAATCAACTGCCTGAAATTTTTAGGATGTGAAAATATTGTACTCGGGTTGTTATTTCACCTGGCCAAAGGGCTGTGGTACAGCGGATGTCAGCCATCTGTCTGTCCATCGGGTGTCCTTTTCCATTGGAACAACTTCTTCTCAATTGTCTGTTAACTTTTCCATTGGAACAACTTCTTCTCAATAACCAAGAGGCCTGGGGTCATGATATTGGGCCACCAGTATACTGGAATAGAGGACTTCCAAGGTTGTTTGACCTACTTTCAGGGTTACTGGAATTTAAGTCTTTAAATGATCTCTCAATAACCATGTAGTCCAGAGTTATGATATTTGGCCAATAGCATACTGGGAGAAAGGACTTCTAGAAATGTTAAAAAAAATAGACCTTGACTTACTCAATCTAATTAAAATCTAGATGGTCATTCTCACTACGTTACATGAACATCTAACAAAATTAACATCCCATAAGGGGTCACGTCAGGGCGACCTTTTGGTTTAGCCAATCAAATGACTACTTCCAGAATCTTGGAAGTGAATTTTTTATGTCCGAATTAGCATGACTAGAGTGCAAAGCTTGTATAATCTGTCAATTTGCTTCAAGTCATTTCGTCTCATAACGCATATAGCTTTATACTTTGCCGAAATGGTTTGCTTCAGATGCATGCTGTGACGAAATGTTTTGCTTCGATGATAGTGACAAAATACCAATTCGCCCTGAAAGTGAAATACACACCTCAGAGGTCACCCTGACGTGACCCCTTATGGGATGTTGTTAGATGTTCATGTAACGTAGTGAGAATGACCATCTAGATTTTAATTAGATTGTGACTTACTTTCAAGGTCATCAGTGTCAAATGTATTTCATATTTTTTCTGAATGAGCAAGAGAGCTAGGGTCATGATATTGGGCCAGTATCATATTGGGATGAACGGCTAAAAATGAAAAAGAAATAAATAAACTTGTATGAATAAAGAAATTACCAACCTAGCTTCCACTTAAATGACCTAGATCAACTTAAAAGTTTCTTTAGTAGTAGAAGGCCAGTTTTAAGGAAATTCCTTAATTCGATTACAGAATTTAAGAAAGGTCCCTAAGTTATGTTATTTTTGGCTTAAATTCAGTAATGCTTTCCTATGGAGTATTTAAGGGAATTCATGAAACTAAGGAGTGTCAATGAAACTGAGGCCAGGTAAAGGAAACAGGTCCATTGGGCCTCTTAGGTTAAACAGTTGTGGTGACGATATGAATAATGTATAGAGGTCATGATGGAACACAAAGTGCATCATGAGAAATTCATTTCCAGTACTAATTAATATTGATAACAAAGTACTTAAATATCTATATATATACTGCCTGTGTAAATGTTTGGTTTGTCCATGGAACAATGTAATATAAGTGTTATATGGAGCCAAATCACTATATTCCAGCCCTGTGTCTACATTATATACACTAAAATTTCTGTCCATGTTTGTTTCAGTAAGTGTATGTGTATTGATGGGTTATTTTTTATTTTTCTCAAGGGCCTGTAAGTGATCTCTAGTATGGAGCAGATGAGAGGACGAGTGGACTCTAGCTGTTGGTGACCAGTCTGTTGGTCAGTTGTATGCCTGTATCTACCTCCAGTATGGACAACCTTCTGTGATAGTCATCTGTGATTTACCTGTGATAACAGTATCACATTTATCTTCTCAACAATTACTGTGATAAAAATTCTGTGAAACTCATTATATTTTCTTACCGAGGAATAGAACATCATCAACAGTAGATTGAACAATGTGTTAAATTTTCACAAAGACATGTAGACTTTGGATGGTTTGTTAATAGTGCAGTGATATTACCATTGGAGAGTTTTGCATAGTTACTCATAATGATGCGTGGAATGCATTCTAACTCTACGGAGCTGCCACTGACGAGGAACATGCCATTCTCGTCAAAGAGCGTGCCAACTCGTCACCAGCCTCGTAATATGACTGGCATATACCTAGGACTGGTATGTATAATTACATATGACATTTACTGTACACCAATAAGAAATCATTCATTTTTTATGTCCCACCTGCAGTTTATGTGGTGGGGGTGGGGCCTAGTTACTGTGTGGCCCATGTCCATCTTTCCTGTCACATTCCGTCAATTCTGAATCAATGACATTTCTTGAGAATCATGACCAGATTACATCAAGTTCTACACCTCATCACATTCTGGTGGTCATTGGTCAAGTGTTAAAGGTCAAAGGTCACCTTTGACCCCTTGTGAATGGATCACAATGTAGCCTGTCCCGCTCTGAATCAAAGTCATGCCTTGAGACCCCCTTAACAGATTTGGTTCATATTTACACTGTAGTATCGGAGCAGTGGCATTTATGACTTGCAGACATTTTTAGTTTTAAAAAACGTGTCTACCTTTAATTATACATAACTCCTCAAGGATAAATCCTTTTCGAATAAGGGCCACGGTGGCCAAGTGGTTAAGGTGTCCTGACACTTTATCGCTATAGCCCTCCACCTCTGGGTTGCGAGTTTGAAACACATGTGGGGGAGTTAATTGCCTTGTACTGACCGTAGGCTGGTGGTTTTTCTCGGGGTACTCAGGCTTTCCTCTACCTCCAAACCTGGCACTTCCTTAAATGATCCTGCTTGTTAATAGGACGTTAAACAAAATAAACCAATTTTACAAATGAAAACTTGTTTGTAATTTGGTGTATAACACTTCCCAAGCACTCTTCAATTCCTTTTACAAGCAGGAAATGATGTCCATGGTTTATTTGTACAACACTCTACAAGACATATTTACCTTTTACCAATAAAAACTTACTGTATTTCTCATTTAGTATACGACACCTCCCAGGAGACAATCAATAAAAACTGATCCTTACATTTAATGTACACCATCTCCCATGGGTTGACACTCTTACTTCTGTTCTTGTTACAATTTATACACAACACTCCTCAAGAGGTTGCACCTATTGCCAATAGAAACTGATCTTTCTAAACAAGTACTTCTATAGATATTTTCCAAAAATTTCTCAGCCCTAGTACGTATAATGTGAAATCAGTCTAATAACAAACAAAGGTGGTCTCATTTTGGAGTGATTTTTCTAACAACAAGCAAAGGTGATATTTCATTGGAGTGTTTTTTTATTAACAAACAAATATAGTCTCCCATTAGATTGGTCTATTTATATAACATAGGTAGTCTCTCATTAGAGTGGTCTATTTATATAACATACGTAGTCTCTCATTAGAGTGGTCTATTTATATAACATACGTAGTCTCTCATTAGAGTGGTCTATTTATATAACATAGGTAGTCTCTCATTAGAGTGGTCTATTTATATAACAGGTAGTCTCTCATTAGAGTGGTCTATTTATATAACAGGTAGTCTCTCATTAGAGTGGTCTATTTATATAACAGGTAGTCTCTCATTAGAGTGGTCTATTTATATAACAGGTATTCTCTCATTAGAGTGGTCTATTTATATAACAGGTAGTCTCTCATTAGAGTGGTCTATTTATATAACAGGTAGTCTCTCATTAGAGTGGTCTATTTATATAACATAGGTATTCTCTCATTAGAGTGGTCTATTTATATAACAAACATATGTATTCTCTCTTTTGAGTGGTTTTTCAGAGCAGGATTTAATGTTTGTTTTTATTTCATGCCATAATTGTAAGAGATATGTATAATTATACTCTTTTAAAATCTTACAAATAATAATTTTGTAAGATTGGTTTTGTTATAAACATTTATTTTCTTTACCAGGAAGGAAATATTAAACCCCCACAACAGAAGTTTAGTGGTGTGATCCCACCGCTTGCCCGTGGGCGAGGAATGACTAGGATACGAACCCCTACAGAACATCGCAGATACGTAAGTGACAGGAACCTTGAGGGTCATAATTATTGATATGCCCCAACTATAAAGAATAACTTTGCAAATTAAACTACAGTATTCAACCTAATAAGCGCACTGTACACTGAAAAAATATGGGGTGTGCTTATTAAAACTATGTACAGAGAACAATTTTCGTGTGAAATTTAGTTAGAAAAATAAAAAAAGACTATATTGGCAGATCAGTGAGATGAGGAATTTTTGTTTTTGTTTTAATAAGCATAACCATTCTCTTTCCTTGGAAATTCCTTTTTTTTGGGGGGGGGGGGGGGGGGGGGGGAGGGGGGGTGCTTACAGGGGCAGGTGGTCTTATTAAGTTGAATACGGTATTTAATTATGAATTGAAGATGTTTTTATTGATTTCAGTACATGTATAGTTGTCATTATTGTCACTGTGTTACATTAATAATTATTATTTTATTTTACAATAGTGTGAGTACAATGACATTTACATCAACGTCTGGTTTACCTTATGAGTTATTGTATCTGTAAGTGTCATTCGAATCTTTGTGGATGCTGCACCTATACATGTAGCTCCTGGAGCGATAGTGGGCTTCGAAAAAAAAAAAAAAAAAAATAAAGATTAAATTTCTTCTGGTAAAAAGCATATATTGCAAAGAATGATTCAGAGTTTTACTGTTAATCAATACATGCACTAAGGTACCCTTCGCTTGGGTAACATTTTACAGATAAATGCATATCATAGCATGACTGATAGCACTATCTTTGGATGTTCTGAGTATAATTCAATGGCTGCTGATTTTAATGGGTATTTTTTTTCTTCAACCTACAGAGAAAAGTTGAGCAGTTAAGGATTAAGGAGGAGAAGAGAGGATTTGTAGGGCAACCTTTGAAGGTACATAATATTTGTATACCATAGTCACTCTTATAGAACAAACTTACAATTTTTTACCATAGTCACATTGTGTACAAGACACTATATTTTTGTATTTATCAATCAGTAAACCAACAGTTAAAATTTCAATAATTTCTGTCCAGACCTGGCTGGAATATGTGCAACTGGTTTAATACATGTATCAAGTTAGTGTTTGCCAACAATTATCTGTGTGCATTTAAGAAAAATTCTTCCTAATTATCATGATATGATGAATTTGAATGTCAAAAGTAATAAGAATCTGTTTAGTGGAACATTTAGCATCAGCTCCCAGTTTCATCAACATTCCTTAACTTTAGGAAAGTCCTTAACGTGAAAGTTTTCATAGGAAAGCATTGTTGGATTTCAAGGGAAATCTTAGTCAAGGATTTATAACTTTCCTTAAAATTTCTAATGCTTCGAAGGAACATTCCTTCGTTCTCACATCAGAAACACGCACAAATTCTCTTGATGAAATCTATATCAGAACGATGATTATACGAGTGTTTGTGCCTACAATTAATGAAATTAAAGCCAAAATGTGTAGGAAAAAGGCGTATCGTATACAAATACTGCATGTTTTTGTGGTAATTAGTGATCTCTGGGTTAAATTAAGAATTTTCAGGAATTAATGTTCAAAGAAATTTAGTCTATCATGAGAGTAAAACTGCTTTTTAAATGTTAACTTTTACCACCTGGAAAAAATACATATGTTCCAGTAAGTTTAATTTTGACGACCTAAACTTTATTCAAACAAAGGAATGCCCCTTTAAATTTCCTATGAAATTTTCGGGGAATGTTGATGAAACTGGGCCCTGATAATACTGTTTAAGAAGCAGGACTTTACAAAGTTGATCATTCTGTGTGTAACCTGTATCATACAGCATTGCCAGTGGAACTCAGTTGGAACTATGTAGAATGTATCATGGTCTGATATATCAATACAACACAAATGTCACTACTGAAGAGTTAGAGTTGATACTCGGTATTAACCTTATAGTGGGTGATAAATAAACAGATTGAGTGCCTGTTGAGTGTAATGATGCACAATCGTTACAAAGGAATGTCGATCAGAACCAATAACACTGATATGCCTATTGATTTTCTGCTCTTATATCTTATTGTGAATTTATATGAGTTGGACAATACATGATTGCACAGCGTTGGCAGTTTTCATTAAAGTCTCAAGTATCCCCACACATATATAATTTGATGGCAGGAGGTAAAAATGGATAAGACAGTGATTCAAAGCGTTTAGAGATAAAAATTGACTAAGGACAACTTGCCAGGAGGTTTGATGTTTAAACACCTGGCCAGACCAGGTATCTACAAGTAATATTATTACAATATATGACAATGAAGTATTGGGCTGACATAACTAAGTCATTAAGGTATGTACCCTGTACCTGTACCATTAGGTACCAAAGTTATTTAGATATGTTCCTTGTACCTGTACTGTTAGGTACCAAAGTCAATCAGGTAAACGCCCTGTACCTTTACTGTAAGGTACCAAAGTCAGCCAGGTATGTACCCTGTACCTGTACTGTTAGGTACCAAAGTCATTAAGTATGTACTCTGTACCTGTACCATTAGGTACCAAAGTCAGCCAGGTATTATAGTGCCCTGTACCTGTACTGTTAGGTACCAAAGTAAGTCAGGTAAGTGCCTTGTACCTGTACTGTTAGGTACCAAAGTCTGTCAGGTAAGCGCCTTGTACCTGTACTGTTAGGTACCAAAGTCTGTCAGGTAAGCACCTTGTACCTGTACTGTTAGGTACCAAAGTCTGTCAGGTAAGCACCTTGTACCTGTACTGTTAGGTACCAAAGTCAGTCAGGTAAATGCCCTGTACCTTTACTGTAAAGTACCAAAGTCAGTCAGGTAAGCACCTTTTACCTGTACTGTTAGGTACGTATACCAAAGTCAGTCAGGTAAGTGCCCTGTACCTGTACTGTTAGGTACCAAAGTCAGTCAGGTAAGCGCCCTGTACCTGTACTGTTAGGTACCAAAGTCAGTCAGGTAAATGCCCTGTACCTTTACTGTAAAGTACCAAAGTCAGTCAGGTAAGCACCTTTTACCTGTACTGTTAGGTACGTATACCAAAGTCAGTCAGGTATATGCGTTGTATTTGTTAAGTCACCAAACCAGGCAGTAGATCCATCCCTGGGAAGTGTTTTAGTAATAATAATAAACTTTATTTATTGGGGATACGATACATGTATAGCCAAACACTAATCTTCCACATGTTGTTCAATACTTAAAGCTGTTTACCTGACCTGGGGGATTACATACCTAAACAGGCTCAGGTTATTACATTATCAATCATCCAAAAGTGGAAGCTTGAGGAATTAGATCCAGGATTTTAGAAAAGATTGATTAGTTCTGAATAAAATATTGAGCAGGCACCTGCTGTTCAGATAAGTTAAATATAGGGTGTTGTTGAAAGTTATATCTAAATTGAACTTTTTTTATTGATTTGATGAATCATTTTATCATTAAACATCTACTCCTGTGTCACTCGCAATTAATGTTGCACTTAATTTGCACCACTGCAAGATATGTTAACAATAGCACTAACACTTGTTTATATATATATAAATAAATGTGAATCAAAAGGTACATTCAGATGAACTAATTGGAGTGTAACAAGTCATCATAAAGATACATTGAGATGAACTTACAAGTGCAGAAATTGAAACTTGTCATGTTACACTCAGGGAAACTTACAAGTGTAACAACTGGTCATGTTTACACTCAAGGGAACTTACAAGTGTAAAAACTGGTCATGTTACACTCAGGGGAACTTACGAGTGTAAAAACTGGTCATGTTACACTCAGGGGAACTTCAAGTGTAAAAACTGGTCATGGTACACTCAGGGGAACTTACAAGTGTAAATACTAGTCATGTTACACTCAGGGGAACTTACAATTGTAAAAACTGGTCATGTTACACTCAGGGGAACTTCAAGTGTAAAAACTGGTCATGGTACACTCAGGGGAACTTACAAGTGTAAATACTAGTCATGTTACACTCAGGGGAACTTACGAGTGTAAAAACTGGTCATGTTACACTCAGGAGAACTTACGAGTGTAAAAACTGGTCATATTACACTCAGGGGAACTTACAAGCATAACAACTTTCCATGTTACACTCAGGGGAACTTACGAATGTAAAAACTGGTCATGTTACACTCAGGGGAACTTACGAGTGTGAAAACTGGTCATGTTACACTCAGGGGAACTTACAAATGTAAAAACTGGTCATGTTACACTCAGCTATATATATACTTAGGAGTGATTTGATCTCCAAAAAAATACTAAAGGAAGCCAGGGAAACACCTGTAAAGCCAGCTCACACTAGCTGACGTGTGCTTGGTAATTAAGTATTAATCTGTATTTAAGTATATTACATAATCAATTTTGATCCGACTAATTGCTTTCAGTGCACTTCATTTCCATATATATTTAGATGTTAATTGGTCCTTCCTTCTGTTAAGAGGATTATATTTCACAATCTGGAGATCAGAGCCGATTTTATTCTGTCGACCATTGTAATAGAAAACTCCGACCTCTGACCTCGAGTAATTATAGTATACGTTTAAATACTCCTGGTATGTATAATCCTACGTAAATGATATCATCTTTACGCATGAATGACAATGTCTGCTATGATTCATCCAAGATACCTGTAAATGTTTATCTTTATGGAACTTTGATTGTGTATCATGTTAATTTAATATTTCCATGTAATATTAATCAGATTTAAAAATAAATTTCTACCCAAGACAGATAACTCCTTTAGAATTTTATGAGAATATCATCACTTAGCATTTTGACTTTTGTTACTTGTGACATGAATAGTTTCACTGTGTATCTCACACCAATTTGTGAATTGTCTCCATTTGTTACATGTAACTGAGATTTGACTTACTTGACTTGATCAAAGCCATAAAATGCCTCTCTGATAGATCCAGGTTGACACATGATACATATTATTGATATATTATAAAACTTTAATGTCAACATGTACATTACACGATTCATGTCATTCATATACGGTATAATTGTCGGTACATATTTATATATAGAATTAGTGTTCTATTTACAGCCACCTTGATTTCCTTCAGGTTGTTAGGTATTTACATGCTTGATTAATCATAATTTAATTGTAAAATAATATTATATGATGTTTAGTGTTAAATTATTAATCTATAATCACCCAAGGCAGTTTCTATACACAGAAAATGGGATCTAGACTGGATTATCTCCCCTGGTGCTGAATCCCACTTTCACTATATTATATTGCTCAGAATCACTGAATTTCCTGTAATGTTATCAAAGATTTGGTTGTAAACTTGCCAGAAGAATTTTTACATAGTAAACACCATTCTGCTATATTATTAGTCAAAAGATGATCAAATTTTAAATCTGGAGTACCCACTGAACTCACAAAATATACACCATTACAATTTATATTTGGTCAAAATGATACCAAAAGTGGAAGATACACTGACTATCAGATTGTTGATTTTTGTAGAGTGGCAAACGAACTGGCTCAGCCGTTTCAGCAATGTCTGAACGGCTAGGCAGCGCAAAAGATGTTGAGGTATTGTCACACAAATTGGTGTTCGTTTGATGTTTTGTTTTTGTTCAATAGTACATATCTTAGTCAATTTCTTTTTACAAATGTAACAGTTTTGTCTTTTTTGATATACCATTTATAACAGTTTTGTTTTTATTTGATAGTACCAATATGTAATCGTTTGTCTTTATTTGATAGTGACCAGCTATCATAATTTTTTACTTTCTTTGATAGTACAGCTGTTTGATAGTGACATATTATATATTTTGTCTTTATTTTATAGTTTGTCCATAACTTGTGTGTTTGTTTAGTTAGATACAACATAGTAAGTCTGTCTGAACTAAAAATCCCTTGAATCACTTACATTTACATTTCAGATATCTGTTATTGACACAGGGTTACACAACCTTTTCAACATAATTCCATATTGTTGTCCAATCATAAAATGTTATCATGTGAATTTTGTTTTTCTGATTACAAAGTGTTTGCTTAGAAAGTGTATCAACAGACGACAATGTTTTCATCATTTTCATAATTAACTCGTTACATGTTCTGAATCTTCAATAAGGTTATATATATCAAGATACCACCCTTTAGAGTCATGCAGTGTCAATTCAAACACCATCCTGTAGACCCATGCAGTATCAACTAAGACACTTCCCTGTGGACCCAGTGTTGATTAAGACACTTCCCTGTGGACCAAATGTTGATTAAGACACTTCCCTGTGGACCCAATGTTCATTTAGACACTTCCCTGTGGACCCAATGTTGATTAAGACACTTCCCTGTGGACCAAATGTTGATTAAGACTCTTCCCTGTGGACCAAATGTTGATTAAGACACTTCCCTGTGAACCCAATGTTGATTAAGCCACTTCCCTGTGGACCCATTTTGATTAAGACACTTCCCTGTGGACCCAATGTTGATTAAGACACTTCCCTGTGGACCCAATGTTGATTAAGACACTTCCCTGTGGACCCAATGTTGATTAAGACACTTCCCTGTGGACCCAATGTTGATTAAGACACTGCCCTGTGGACCTAATGTTGATTAAGACTCTTCCCTGTGGACCAAATGTTGATGAAGACACTTCCCTGTGAACCCGATTATGATTAAGACACTGCCCTGTGGACCCAATGTTGATTAAGACACTTCCCTGTGGACCCAATGTTGATTAAGACACTTCCCTGTGAACCCAATGTTCATTTAGACACTGCCCTGTGAACCCAATGTTGATTAAGACACTTCCCTGTGAACCCAATGTTCATTTAGACACTGCCCTGTGAACCCAATGTTGATTCAGACACCACCCTGTGGACCCAATGTTCATTAAGACACTGCCCTATTGGCCCACTGTAGTAATTAAAACACCATCATGTTGGCCCATTGTAGGTTAAGATACTGTCCTTTGGGCCTGATATAGGTTAAGATGCCACCCTGTGGGCCCAATGTAGGTTAAGATGCCACCTTGTGGGCCTAAGGTAGGTAAGACACTTTCCATGGTCTACTATGGACCCTTGCTGAGATAACTAGAGCTCTAGTAGGGATAAGCAGTCCGCAAGATAACTTCGGTCTACAGCTTATGGTTATGCTGACCTGGGTCTGCAGACAAGTAAATTAATTACCTGTTTATTGAATATTACTTACGTTATTGTTCGTGCTTTTATAATAATCAGTACCTGTACCATTCACTGGTCAGAGTGGTAATTAGGACTGTGTACTCAATAATGGAATTATTGTTGTGTATTGGAAATCATTGGCCTAAATTGTTTTGTGATGAGAGGGGTTATATGGATTCCATTAACATTCATTGTTTGGGCTGTAACCTGATGTAGAACTGATTAGAGCCATACTTCAATAATTCTAATGTGTAGAATAATGAGTGATCAGTAAAGTGAAACTTGTGTGGAAATACGAGGGGTCACCTGATGTCTGTGGTGTCCATGTGGTTTTTCAGAGTACTCTGGTTTCTTCCAACATAATCAAAGCCCCAATATACACTTCCATCCCTTCCTACATGTGATTTATATAGTTATATTATGATTCATAATTGTGGAAATATATTCAGATAGGGCAGTGAAAATAAGTTGTTTTCTTTATTTACTCCAGCATCTGGGCTCTGTATTTTACAGATATTGGAGTTTCTCTTCTCCTGGTATTTGAGTCATTTTTCTCGGGATAGTTGAATTGATCTTCTCCATGTATCTTAGTTCCTTTTCTCAAGATATTCCCCCTCGATATTTTGATCCAGGCCAACTAGAGTGATTGATATAAGTTCGTAACTCATTTCATAATTGTTGTAAAAAACTTAGATATTAATTTGATTAACACAAGAAATTGTGGAGTTCCCGTCTCATTCATGTCTGGCCTGATAACCATGGTAACACAAAACATTATAGATTTTCAGCTTCCTCACATTGATAAAGACAAGATCTGAAAATCATTGTCAGATATATTTGTGTATTTCATCATTTCAGGTTTTAAGCTAGTAGGTATACCATTTCATCTTCATCAATCTTTCTCACAATCAACAGAGAATGTCCATCTACCTTTTCATTGTTTCAACCATGCCAAATTCACTCATACTTCCATTGTTATATTTGATGTTATTTAAATTTTCGCATGCCTCATTTCTCAAGAAATCACAATTGATCAGAGTATATTTTCTATCCAGTCACCTCCATTTAATTCTTTTCATGATCATGCACTGCATGTTATCAGTTTTGGGCAGGTGATCAGTCATTGGTCATGTACCTGTATGTACCAGCGATGTTATAATATCAATCATAAATCAGTCTGTGTTTTTTTTAATTTTTTTTTTTCTGCAATTCTCTTCCAGTGGGGGATAATGTTATGGTATATAATGTTCTTTGGAAAAAAATATAATCTGCAAATTCCATTTAATAACTACATTTGTATATATATGTGGTAACCATATACAAAGTATCAAAGCAAAGACATGCTTTATTTTTATATATTTGTAATCAATTTTTGTTTATTAAATAAAAAAAAAATTTTCTCTCTAATTTTTTTTAATCTAAAAAGATTAGCAAATATAATTTTGTAGTCTGTAACAATTCTAAATTTTTTTTCTACTCAGGGAATATATTGAAATCATATATCAAAAGAACCAAATTATATGCTCACACATGTCAGTTTAAGGTTCTCATGAACTACACCATTTTACACTGAGTTCAAATTCAGCATGTTTACAACAGTGTGTTTTTGTTATGTGTTATTTTCTGCATGGAATGATTTATAAGTCTTGTTTTTAATGTAATTGTAATCAATAACTATCAGCCGATGCATGAGAGAGAATTTTAAATTCCCACAATTGTGTGAACAAAATTTCTGTAAATTGGGAATTAACCAAATCTGAATTATTATTAAAATCTAATATTATGAATAGAACAAATCTTACCCATTCACAAAACATACATGTGTTATTATGCATTGAGAGATTTTATTTTAAATTATCAAGAATTTTTTACATGCATCTTAGGTAAAACAAAATACATCTTGTGAAATGGTTACATATTATAGACATATATATATATACATATATTCTATAATGTATTCTCAGAAATTTTAATGTTCTGCATGGACAGCATATCACAAATCTAGAATACCAAAAGCCTAAATTGGTATAATTTTTTTATTACGGTTGTCTCCCTTATGCTGGTAGATTTTTAGATAAATTCGTACTCACCTCGCCACAAACACCTCTGTCTTTGGCTAAAAATAGTCCACATGCTAAAAAGTGATTATAAGCTTTGTGTCACCAAACTGAATGTGGGCAAGATGAGCTGGTATTAATTTAATTATTATTGACCTCAATACATCACCCCTGGTGTTATAGCATTCTTTAATTAGCATTCGAACTGAAGGTATGCTAACAATGTTGTTTTACTTATAATGCTTACAAGATACCATTGATACATTTCATAGGACGCTCACAAATCTTTAATTATCCTTGGTTATATTGAAAATTGTCTTACAGTGATATGTTTGGGAGAAATAAGAATTTCTTTATTTGATTTATCATATGAACAAAATGCTCAATAAATTGATAGTTTTAGCATTAAATCACTTGCCTAATTGGCATCTATTATAATAATTAAGGGGTTTAGTATCTGCTGTTATTGCCTTTCAGCCATTTAGTGGATGAGAAAAGATAGGAAAATGGGGAAAGGGATATAGTTTGGAGTGACAGGTGTGAATTTAAGGGAGGTAGAAAGGAGAGTGATGATCTGTAAGTCCATTGGCAGAGGTGTTTTACATCAGTGAGTGAAATGAACGACAATTTCTCATAGAGATTGGCACACCCAGCTATGTTTGATTTTCCATTTTGTTTTCAAATTCTAGAAATTCTTTTCATTATGCAGGTACATGTGCCTCGGCAGCTGAATTACATTAACCCATGTAATACCATAGTTACCTCCCTTTATTTGTACAGTTAATTACCATGATACAAGTTACATCACTCATTATTTCCATTGAATCATTTGATATTCTGTTAAAATCATCATATACAGTTTTTACTTAAGGCTGTATGCAACCTTCAATAATTATCAGTGTGTCTCTTTTCCTAAAGAGTTTCACTCTGTCATATATCTGAGAACCGTATTAAATTGAATCTGATATATAGTCAAAAAAATTGGTCACAGATTCAATTATGTCATGTTTTTTGAGCAAAATAAGGTCTCGTGATCATTTGATCTGAGAATGCTAAACACAAGCTTTCTAAGGGAGATAAATCTGTCATATACATGTACCATGACGCACAAGTGCAATGTGTGAGATTTTTTTTTTTTTTTTTTTTAGTTAGAATTAAATTCTGATGATGCTTATGATAGATTTTATAACAATATAAAAAAGGAATCCTTCTGGTAGGGTTACACCTTTTAAATCCTACTAGTAATGGGGAGGGTTGAAGAGGGTTATAGATATCATCATGATGTTTTTGTAACACAGGAGCCTAAGTGGACTTCTGTGTTTCAATAGAGCTACATAGCTAAGATTACTTTCAGGATAACTTTCGTTTCATCCATCCATCAGTATGGATGACGTCAATTCATTTTTTTGTGTTTAAAAAAGTGTTTCAATACTGGAGCAGTTATTATGAACGTCTTTTATTTTTAAAAAAGGAGGGCAATTTTTTCCTTCCCTGTGGATTACTTTTTTTTTTTCTTTTTTAGATAAAAGATATAAATAAATTTTGATGAATATGAATTTATCAAGAAAGATAGATATGAACAAATTTATCATTTCTTAAATACAGCTAAGAATTAATTGGTGAAATTTCTCAGGTAGAATATTATGACATATTTTGGCAAATTGCATGATTGAAATACATATTAAATATATTGTCAGGGCATTACATGTTAATCTCTAAACATACCAATTCTTAAAAAAAAAAGCTTTTTCAAAAATTGCCTCCATTGATATTACACTAGTTTCTTTTATTTCCCATGCTAGATTGTCGGGTGCAATAAAACCTCTTTTTAACTGTGGATGTCTTACTGTATACAATTTTAGTGTTCACACTTAGTTTCACCAAATAATGATAAAAATAGTATTGTACATGTATTTCCAAAAAATCCATAAAAAAATACTACCATTTCAGCTAATGAAATTTACTTTCTGTATTACTTTTCCGGTGTGTAATGATCATTTCACCAAATTAAATAGATTTTTTTTTTTTAGCGCAAGAACACTGTTATAAGTCCGGACTTCCCAGAACCTTTCCACCAACAGCCTTCACAGACGCAATCTTTGACCTCACCACGCGCCAAGCAATGGGGGCCAGCCAAGCATGCTGACCGAACAGAGTTCTTTGACCTTATTAGGTATTTATGATCCAGTACTCCTTGTGAACAATTTTGACGTTGGCTATTTTCAATATTCCTCAGTGTGTAATTTTACACTTTTTGTGGTTCATGGAGAAAAATAAAATAAAATGTGCATGTACCGGTGTCTTGGTATAGTCCTAGGGTATAGAGCCAATGCTGGGATGACTAGTGGGGATGGGTTAGTCTTGGTGTCCTTAGTTTGAGTAAACTAATATATAAGGTATGCAGGACGATCAGAGAGTAAGGGAAAATTTTAAGGAGTACATTTTTGTACATCATTCGCGACAAACTAGGGACTGGTTTTCTTGACCTGGTTTGGTCTATCAATTTTGCCCTTTGCCTGAACATTTGGGTTCGTCAGGACCAGTCCCTAAGTATAGTTTGTTGTGATTGTTGTATTCCTTTAGTGTCTAGTAGAAATACCTTGTGTGTAGATATCTGGTGTGTATGGTAGAATATCAGGGTGTCTTACTTATTGAAAAATGTGGTGTGTATAGATTTAAGTTGGTCAATCTGGTATCAAAATCTGCAGTTTGACAATCACTGTAACCATGAAGATTCTCAACAGTAACGAGCACTTTACATTGTATTTTGCATGTTTCAACTGAATTAAAAACCATATGTGTATGATTTTTTTCTCTTTTTCTCTCAAACTTTAAAAACAAATTTCATTTATTTCAAAAAATCACATTTTAATGCTAAATGATTAAGCCCTGTTGTTAAATTTTTTCAAAATTTTGTCATTTTCACCACATCTTTAGATTTTTTCAAAATTTTGTCATTTTCACCACATCGGAGAAAAAAAACAATGCTTTTCCTGTGGTGTATGTAGCAGCCCTGGATACCCCTGGCAGGGAGAGATGTCCGTCAGATAACCTTTATCAGGATATATGAGATCAACTCTTGCAGCTGAAGTTCATTATTAAAATGTTCTGATAAGCTGTTCTCTAATAGACAACTTCACCTTCACCTCATCATGGGCAGCCTTTCTGTGGTATGGACTGCTCCCTCTTTGGTTAAGTCTACACCTGCCTGCCCAGTATCATCCACTCAATCTAAACCTCCAATTATTTAATTGTTTGATATCCGAAGATTTTTATTTCAAAACAAAACTAAAGATATTATCAATATATGCCCGAGATTTTCTATGAGATTCAATTATGGTATTGGTTTAATTTTTTCACGTTGCTCTTTCTAAGATTTAATCTCTTATAATACAAATGCATGTACATGTATTTCTAGATTAGTATATTCTGTAAGCTTTAGTGAAAAGGATGTAGGTTTTCTGCGTCTGGCAAACAACTAAAACGAAATCTTAAAATACGACATTGTGCATCACTCGAAGGATTTTTTGACACCTCTGTTACCTTTCTGTACTTAGAACTGCTTTTATCAAGTATCTTTTGTGTTATGTAAGAACGGTACTTGACAAAAGAGGATGTGTTAAAAACTTCCTAATTGGTCCATAGCTGGCAAAACCTATCCAGTATCATTCTAACACAGGAACATCATCTAATCAAAGTTTCTATATTTGTCTTTTAACAACTTGAATGAAATTTTCTGACAGGGAATCAGTACTTTGAATGTTGACATGAAGTGTTTGTGAGAGTGAAGGTTATGTCATTAGTAGCCTACCATATTACCAGACTTTCTATTTGTAAGTTTATAATCAACCCATCACGTTGTCAGCCTGCCAGTTCTCGAGTCTTTCATGTCACTTTGTTATCCAGTCATCAGTGTGTTTGTTACCTCGCCTGGGGCATAGTCAGTCCTCATATATATATTAATTATTATTAGGTATTCATGGTGTTAAGCATGTGCCTAATTTTTGCATGTCAATACCTGTTGTACTGGCGGATTGTTGAGTACTAAATTCTTAGATTTTCAAGTTCTCAATTCTGATCTCCAATAACCCACTATACTGTGTAATGGCCTTTTGTTCACCATGCAATTTTAATTGTTAGGAGCAAGTTTTGTATATTCTACCAAATAAAATTACCAAAATTTGCCTGTAGGTACATCTGATCATAGCATACTAAAATTCAATCTATCATGCCAATATATGGAGTTATAGGTCTTTGTTCACTTTGTGTCACTCAGTTGTAATAATGGAGAAATTCCCAGCAATCCATGGAAATAAACTCCATGTTGAGTTGAGCCTCAGGATTGATGGAAATTTTCCTAAAGATGTTGTGACTGTCATTCGAGGAAGTTGATTTTTAAGGATTGCCTCCCCTAGATGTTACGAATGTGTGTCACTTTGAGCCAAATCTTCTATGAAATGTTAATTATAATTGCCAAATTTTCTTTATCATACTGTAACTGCATCTATTGCCCAGTTATAAATAGAGTTGTTGCCCTTTGATTGTTTCTAATGCTACAATGCATGACCAAAGAAAGGGGATAATGAATGATTTGCAATATTTGTCTTTTGTTTGCATGTGTTTGTGAGATTGGTGTTTAGACTATGACCAGGTTATGTGTGTGTTTGTGAGATTGGTATTTAGGCTATGACCAGGTTATGTGTGTGTTTGTGAGATTGGTGTTTAGACTATGACCAGGTTATGTGTGTATGTTTGTGAGATTGGTGTTTAGACTATGACCAGGTTATGTGTATGTTTGTGATATTGGTATTTAGACTATGACCAGGTTATGTGTATGTTTGTGATATTGGTATTTAGACTATGACCAGGTTATGTATGTGTTTGTGAGATTGGTGTTTAGGCTATGACCAGGTTATGTGTATGTTTGTGATATTGGTATTTAGACTATGACCAGGTTATGTGTATGTTTGTGATATTGGTATTTAGACTATGACCAGGTTATGTGTGTATGTTTGTGAGATTGGTGTTTAGGCTATGACCAGGTTATGTGTATGTTTGTGATATTGGTATTTAGACTATGACCAGGTTATGTATGTGTTTGTGAGATTGGTATTTAGACTATGACCAGGTTATGTATGTTTCTGAGATTGGTGTTTAGACTATGACCAGGTTATGTGTGTGTTTGTGAGATTGGTATTTAGACTATGACCAGGTTATGTGTATGTTTGTGAGATTGGTGTTTAGACTATGACCAGGTTATGTGTATGTTTGTGAGATTGGTGTTTAGACTATGACCAGGTTATGTGTGTGTTTGTGAGATTGGTATTTAGACTATGACCAGGTTATGTATATGTTTGTGAGATTGGTGTTTAGACTATGGTCAGGTTATGTGTATGTTTGTGAGATTGGTGTTTAGACTATGGTCAGGTTATGTGTATGTTTGTGAGATTGGTGTTTAGACTATGACCAGGTTATGTATGTTTGTGAGATTGGTGTTTAGACTATGACCAGGTTATGTGTGTGTTTGTGGGATTGGTGTTTAGGCTATGACCAGGTTATGTATGTGTTTGTGAGATTGGTATCTAGACTATGACCAGGTTATGTATGTTTCTGAGATTGGTATCTAGACTATGACCAGGTTATGTATGTTTGTGAGATTGGTGTTTAGACTATGACCAGGTTATGTGTGTATGTTTGTGAGATTGGTGTTTAGACTATGACCAGGTTATGTGTGTATGTTTGTGAGATTGGTGTTGAGACTATGACCAGGTTATGTATGTATGTTTGTGAGATTGGTGTTTAGACTATGACCAGGTTATGTGTGTATGTTTGTGAGATTGGTGTTTAGACTATGACCAGGTTATGTGTATGTTTGTGAGATTGGTGTTTAGACTATGACCAGGTTATGTGTATGTTTGTGAGATTGGTATCTAGACTATGACCAGGTTATGTATGTTTGTGAGATTGGTGTTTAGACTATGACCAGGTTATGTGTGTATGTTTGTGAGATTGGTGTTTAGACTATGACCAGGTTATGTATGTTTGTGAGATTGGTGTTTAGACTATGACCAGGTTATGTGTGTATGTTTGTGAGATTTGTGTTTAGACTATGACCAGGTTATGTGTATGTTTGTGAGATTGGTGTTTAGACTATGACCAGGTTATGTGTGTTTGTTTGTGGGATTGGTATTTAGACTATGACCAGGTTATGTGTATGTTTGTGAGATTGGTGTTTAGACTATGACCAGGTGATGTGTGTATGTTTGTGAGATTGGTGTTTAGACTATGACCAGGTTATGTATGTGTTTGTGAGATTGGTGTTTAGACTATGACCAGGTTATGTGTGTTTGTGAGATTGGTGTTTAGACTATGACCAGGTTATGTGTGTGTTTGTGAGATTGGTGTTTAGACTATGACCAGGTTATGTATGTTTGTGAGATTGGTGTTTAGACTATGACCAGGTTATGTGTGTATGTTTGTGAGATTGGTGTTTAGACTATGACCAGGTTATGTGTGTGTTTGTGAGATTGGTGTTTAGACTATGACCAGGTTATGTGTGTATGTTTGTGAGATTGGTGTTTAGACTATGACCAGGTTATGTGTGTGTTTGTGAGATTGGTGTTTAGGCTATGACCAGGTTATGTGTATGTTTGTGAGATTGGTATTTAGACTATGACCAGGTTATGTGTATGTTTGTGAGATTGGTATTTAGACTATGACCAGGTTATGTATGTTTGTGAGATTGGTGTTTAGACTATGACCAGGTTATGTGTATGTTTGTGAGATTGGTGTTTAGACTATGACCAGGTTATGTGTGTGTTTGTGAGATTGGTGTTTAGACTATGACCAGGTTATGTGTGTATGTTTGTGAGATTGGTGTTTAGACTATGACCAGGTTATGTGTGTATGTTTGTGAGATTGGTGTTTAGACTATGACCAGGTTATGTATGTTTGTGAGATTGGTGTTGAGACTATGACCAGGTTATGTATGTATGTTTGTGAGATTGGTGTTTAGACTATGACCAGGTTATGTGTGTTTGTGAGATTGGTGTTTAGACTATGACCAGGTTATGTATGTGTTTGTGAGATTGGTGTTGAGACTATGACCAGGTTATGTATGTATGTTTGTGAGATTGGTGTTTAGACTATGACCAGGTTATGTATGTTTGTGAGATTGGTGTTGAGACTATGACCAGGTTATGTGTATGTTTGTGAGATTGGTGTTTAGACTATGACCAGGTTATGTGTGTGTTTGTGAGATTAGTGTTTAGACTATGACCAGGTTATGTATGTTTGTGAGATTGGTGTTTAGACTATGACCAGGTTATGTGTATGTTTGTGAGATTGGTGTTTAGACTATGACCAGGTTATGTGTGTATGTTTGTGAGATTGGTGTTTAGACTATGACCAGGTTATGTGTGTATGTTTGTGAGATTGGTGTTGAGACTATGACCAGGTTATGTGTGTATGTTTGTGAGATTGGTGTTTAGACTATGACCAGGTTATGTGTGTGTTTGTGAGATTGGTGTTTAGACTATGACCAGGTTATGTGTATGTTTGTGAGATTGGTATCTAGACTATGACCAGGTTATGTGTGTATGTTTGTGAGATTGGTGTTTAGACTATGACCAGGTTATGTATATGTTTGTGGGATTGGTATTTAGACTATGACCAGGTTATGTATGTTTGTGAGATTGGTGTTTAGACTATGACCAGGTTATGTGTGTATGTTTGTGAGATTGGTGTTGAGACTATGACCAGGTTATGTGTGTATGTTTGTGAGATTGGTGTTTAGACTATGACCAGGTTATGTGTGTATGTTTGTGAGATTGGTGTTTAGACTATGACCAGGTTATGTGTATGTTTGTGAGATTGGTGTTTAGACTATGACCAGGTTATGTGTGTTTGTGAGATTGGTGTTTAGACTATGACCAGGTTATGTATGTTTGTGAGATTGGTGTTTAGACTATGACCAGGTTATGTGTGTATGTTTGTGAGATTGGTGTTTAGACTATGACCAGGTTATGTATGTTTGTGAGATTGGTGTTGAGACTATGACCAGGTTATGTATGTATGTTTGTGAGATTGGTGTTTAGACTATGACCAGGTTATGTGTGTGTTTGTGAGATTAGTGTTTAGACTATGACCAGGTTATGTGTGTATGTTTGTGAGATTGGTGTTTAGACTATGACCAGGTTATGTGTATGTTTGTGAGATTGGTGTTTAGACTATGACCAGGTTATATGTGTTTGTGGGATTGGTATTTAGACTATGACCAGGTTATGTGTGTATGTTTGTGAGATTGGTGTTTAGACTATGACCAGGTTATGTGTATGTTTGTGAGATTTGTGTTTAGACTATGACCAGGTGATGTGTGTATGTTTGTGAGATTGGTGTTTAGGCTATGACCAGGTTATGTGTGTATGTTTGTGAGATTGGTGTTTAGACTATGACCAGGTTATGTATGTTTGTGAGATTGGTGTTTAGACTATGACCAGGTTATGTGTGTTTGTGAGATTGGTGTTTAGACTATGACCAGGTTATGTATGTTTGTGAGATTGGTGTTTAGACTATGACCAGGTTATGTATGTTTGTGAGATTGGTGTTTAGACTATGACCAGGTTATGTGTATGTTTGTGAGATTGGTGTTTAGACTATGACCAGGTTATGTATGTTTGTGAGATTGGTGTTTAGACTATGACCAGGTTATGTGTGTGTTTGTGAGATTGGTGTTGAGACTATGACCAGGTTATGTATGTATGTTTGTGAGATTGGTGTTTAGACTATGACCAGGTTATGTGTGTGTTTGTGAGATTAGTGTTTAGACTATGACCAGGTTATGTATGTTTGTGAGATTGGTGTTTAGACTATGACCAGGTTATGTGTATGTTTGTGAGATTGGTGTTGAGACTATGACCAGGTTATGTGTATGTTTGTGAGATTGGTGTTTAGACTATGACCAGGTTATGTGTATGTTTGTGAGATTGGTGTTTAGACTATGACCAGGTTATGTGTATGTTGTGAGATTGGTATTTAGACTATGACCAGGTTATGTGTGTATGTTTGTGAGATTGGTGTTTAGACTATGACCAGGTTATGTGTATGTTTGTGAGATTTGTGTTTAGACTATGACCAGGTTATGTGTGTGTTTGTGAGATTGGTGTTTAGACTATGACCAGGTTATGTGTATGTGTTTGTGAGATTGGTATTTAGACTATGACCAGGTTATGTGTGTATGTTTGTGAGATTGGTGTTTAGACTATGACCAGGTTATGTGTATGTTTGTGAGATTGGTGTTTAGACTATGACCAGGTTATATGTGTTTGTGGGATTGGTATTTAGACTATGACCAGGTTATGTGTGTGTTTGTGAGATTGGTATTTAGACTATGACCAGGTTATGTGTGTATGTTTGTGAGATTGGTATCTAGACTATGACCAGGTTATGTGTGTGTTTGTGAGATTAGTGTTTAGACTATGGTCAGGTTATGTGTGTATGTTTGTGAGATTGGTGTTTAGACTATGACCAGGTTATGTATGTTTGTGAGATTGGTATTTAGACTATGACCAGGTTATGTGTGTATGTTTGTGAGATTGGTGTTGAGACTATGACCAGGTTATGTATGTTTGTGAGATTGGTGTTTAGACTATGACCAGGTTATGTGTGTATGTTTGTGAGATTGGTGTTTAGACTATGACCAGGTTATGTGTGTATGTTTGTGAGATTGGTGTTGAGACTATGACCAGGTTATGTATGTTTCTGAGATTGGTGTTTAGACTATGACCAGGTTATGTGTGTATGTTTGTGAGGTTGGTGTTTAGACTATGACCAGGTTATGTGTATGTTTGTGAGATTGGTGTTTAGACTATGACCAGGTTATGTGTGTATGTTTGTGAGATTGGTGTTGAGACTATGACCAGGTTATGTATGTTTGTGGGATTGGTGTTTAGACTATGACCAGGTTATGTGTGTTTGTGAGATTGGTGTTTAGACTATGGTCAGGTTATGTGTGTATGTTTGTGAGATTGGTGTTTAGACTATGACCAGGTTATGTGTGTATGTTTGTGAGATTGGTGTTTAGACTATGACCAGGTTATGTGTGTATGTTTGTGAGATTGGTGTTGAGACTATGACCAGGTTATGTATGTTTGTGAGATTGGTGTTTAGACTATGACCAGGTTATGTGTGTGTTTGTGAGATTGGTGTTTAGACTATGACCAGGTTATGTGTGTATGTTTGTGAGATTGGTGTTTAGACTATGACCAGGTTATGTGTGTTTGTGAGATTGGTGTTTAGACTATGACCAGGTTATGTGTATGTTTGTGAGATTGGTATCTAGACTATGACCAGGTTATGTATGTTTGTGAGATTTGTGTTTAGACTATGACCAGGTTATGTGTATGTTTGTGAGATTGGTGTTTAGACTATGACCAGGTTATGTATATGTTTGTGGGATTGGTGTTTAGACTATGACCAGGTTATGTGTGTTTGTGGGATTGGTGTTTAGACTATGACCAGGTTATGTATGTATGTGAGATTGGTGTTTAGACTATGACCAGGTTATGTGTATGTTTGTGAGATTGGTGTTTAGACTATGACCAGGTTATGTATGTGTTTGTGAGATTGGTGTTTAGACTATGACCAGGTTATGTATGTGTTTGTGAGATTGGTGTTTAGACTATGACCAGGTTATGTATGTTTCTGAGATTGGTGTTTAGACTATGACCAGGTTATGTGTGTATGTTTGTGAGATTGGTGTTTAGACTATGACCAGGTTATGTATGTATGTTTGTGAGATTGGTGTTTAGACTATGACCAGGTTATGTATGTTTGTGAGATTGGTGTTTAGACTATGACCAGGTTATGTATGTATGTTTCTGAGATTGGTGTTTAGACTATGACCAGGTTATGTGTGTGTTTGTGAGATTGGTGTTTAGACTATGACCAGGTTATGTATGTTTGTGAGATTGGTGTTTAGACTGTGGTCAGGTTATGTGTATGTTTGTGAGATTGGTATTTAGACTATGGTCAGGTTATGTGTGTTTGTGAGATTGGTGTTTAGACTATGACCAGGTTATGTGTATGTTTGTGAGATTGGTATTTAGACTATGACCAGGTTATGTGTGTGTTTGTGAGATTGGTGTTTACACTATGGTCAGGTTATGTGTGTATGTTTGTGGGATTGGTATTTAGACTATGACCAGGTTATGTGTGTATGTTTGTGAGATTGGTATCTAGACTATGACCAGGTTATGTGTGTATGTTTGTGAGATTGGTGTTTAGACTATGGTCAGGTTATGTATGTTTGTGAGATTGGTGTTTAGACTATGACCAGGTTATGTGTATGTTTGTGAGATTGGTGTTTAGACTATGACCAGGTTATGTGTATGTTTGTGAGATTGGTATTTAGACTATGACCAGGTTATGTATGTTTGTGAGATTGGTGTTTAGACTATGACCAGGTTATGTGTATGTTTGTGAGATTGGTATTTAGACTATGACCAGGTTATGTGTGTATGTTTGTGAGATTGGTGTTTAGACTATGACCAGGTTATGTGTATGTTTGTGAGATTGGTATTTAGACTATGACCAGGTTATGTGTATGTTTGTGAGATTGGTGTTTAGACTATGACCAGGTTATGTGTATGTTTGTGAGATTGGTATTTAGACTATGACCAGGTTATGTGTATGTGTTTGTGAGATTGGTGTTTAGACTATGACCAGGTTATGTGTATGTTTGTGAGATTGGTATTTAGACTATGACCAGGTTATGTGTGTATGTTTGTGAGATTGGTGTTTAGACTATGACCAGGTTATGTATGTATGTTTGTGAGATTGGTGTTTAGACTATGACCAGGTTATGTGTGTGTTTGTGAGATTGGTGTTTAGACTATGACCAGGTTATGTGTGTGTTTGTGAGATTGGTATTTAGACTATGACCAGGTTATGTGTATGTTTGTGAGATTGGTATTTAGACTATGACCAGGTTATGTATGTTTGTGAGATTGGTGTTTAGACTATGGTCAGGTTATGTGTGTATGTTTCTGTTAAGGAACAGCTGGTAGGTCTGAGAGGTATACAAGTGTACTTAAGTGGTCCAATTGAAACCTGACTACATTACACCACACATCATTCAGAACTCCCAGTATGCTTTTACTTAACACTGGAAACAACAACATGCAGATAGACTCACAAGAATTTTCATGCTGTTTTATTTTTGGCTGAAATTCAGTCCTACAGATAGCCAGAAAAAAAAATCTTGAGATTTAATGTTGAGAAAGGATTGCCAGTCTAATAAGTGTTAAAATTCGCGGACAGACAATTATGTTCAGGAAACATGGCTGGATGAAATGTAAGAATATTGGTTTTTGTTTCCTGCACCAATCCTTAGAAAAACATATTATATATCTGTCCCCCCACCCCCACCCCCACCTAATAAAGAACATTGTACCTTGTGATCTGGTAAGATGGTAAGATTATGTAAGACATTAATATCATGTAACAGCTAGCGCTTCACCAATGGTATATTACTTTTCCCAACTCCAGAGAATGGCAATTTCCAAAATACATCAGCTGTATAACATATTTTAAAAGGCCATATGATCAAGGTCAAGTTGTTAATTGCATGTTTTCAAAATTGTTACAAGTCTTATCAAAGTGTACCCTGATTCTTGTTTTGGTTACTATAGTGGCAGTCCTTGTGAGAGTGAGAATTTTTGTTTTTTTCCCTTTTGCATTGTGACAAAAGCCATTTTTTTTTTTTTTTGCGTTTTTTTTTTTAAGTCATGATATGTATGTATTTGTATGTTTTATAGATATTTATTCTAATATCCCTAATGAACATTTTCCACAGGACAAACCCCAGGAACTACACAGTAGTGGTCAATAATGGTGTGACTCGGTCCGAGAATTTGTCAGGTCTTATGAGTTTTGCTGTAAATGGAGATGAAACAAAGGTAGCATGGCCAGAAATGCTTGCAGATGAGGTACACCGAATCTCTACGAGGGACGATGAAGATGTCACGGGACTGGAGGAATGCTTTAAAAAAGTGTGCAAGGTATGTAATCAACCCTCAATCAATACATGGCTACAGACATTCAATTTAATTGGACATTTTCGGTTGGTATTCACATTGACTATGAATTGTTAACTGAAATTATTTGTTCAAGGTTATCGTGGTTTATTACTAAGCAATATAAGTATTATACTAATTGAAAAAAGTGCTTCAACATTTCACAGTCTTCATCTTTGTCAAATGATTAAGACAAAGAAAGCTTTTGCTTTATAACAGTTTTTTCATTATTTATAAACATTTGGGATTATAAGAATGAATTTCAAATGCTTAATTACGAAGATCTAATAAAGAAAATGCCACCAATTAAAAGTGGATTTCATCGTATTGACATTGTATAATACATTCTCCTTCTCTCTTAAATGCTGTACGTTTGATTAAGAAATTAAAAAAAAAAAAAGAGAGAAATTAATTTAAGTACAAGGGTTGAACTTAAAATGTATCAACAGTTAATCATACATTTTAGTAATGGTGCCTATAACTCAGGAATCATAAATGCACAGCATCAAAATGAAAGATGAATATGTTGACAAGGGAAGTAACTCTTTATTTGCTGGTAAACTCCTGATTTGATTCCTCATCTTCGGTGTCTTGCAATGGCACTTTTTACCTTAAGAAATAACAAATATATCCCATATGTTATCCAAAATATCAACTAGACATTTTTCTGTCACAACAGATAGTTTTTATGGCAGTAAAAACATTTCTTCAAAAAGCATTTCTTTCTTAGACTAAAATGACCTGAAAATCTGTCAGTTTCCCCAAACCTTTCCCTCATTCCACAAAATCTTTCAAAGGAAAGTGATCTCTACCTTGCTAGATTTCCGGTAATTAAGTAGCTACAATAAATTGGAGGTTTAGAAGAACAGTGTAACACCTTCAGAGTGATGGGTACAGTCTGGGTTTGGTGGCAGTAAGAATAAACAGTATGCCACTATCCAGATCACTCACACTTATCTGTCCCGGATGGGTCGGGTCTGGGTAACTTAATTCCTACCACCGAGCTACCGTTTTATTTGTAGTATTAATGCTCCCTGTAGATAATCCAGTACCATGTAAGCTTTTTATCTGCAATATTAATGATAAAAGTAGTCTCAATGAAAAAAAGATACGCAGACTTAACTGCAGTATATCTTTATTTTAAACTTCATATTTATCTTAATTATAACTGGGTATAAGTATGCAGTCTCAGCATCGAAAGTAACCACACAATGATTGACAATTTATAGAGATATAATGGAAGTTAATTAGACCTCAATACTATAATGACTTAGCCATGAACCACGTTGAGGTAGGTAATCTCCGGATGGGCAGCTGACAAAGTCTTTGTTATAAACCAGTTACTGTGTGTGGGATGTTTCAATTAAGAGCTTAGATAATTGTTGTTGAATTTAGCACTCTTTTTATCTGTCAGTGTTTGAAGTCTGTATTTGTTTGTTTTCAGGGTAATGTTGAGTCAATATACAGTTTACTGCCTTACCGTAAACAGAACCAGAGGGAGCAGTATAGCACAGGCTTCCAAGTCAGGTGGGTACACATCAGTGATATTAACCCCAGCTGTGGGTAAGGATGGTACTGACAGCTGTGTGTGAGGGTGATGCTGACCCCAGCTGTGTGTGAGGGTGGTGATGCTGACCCCAGCTGTGTGTGAGGGTGGTGCTGACCCCAGCTGTGTGTGAGGGTGATGATGACCCCAGCTGTGTGTGAGGGTGGTGCTGACCCCAGCTGTGTGTGAGGGTGATGCTGACCCCAGCTGCGTGTGAGGGTGATGCTGACCCCAGCTGTGTATGAGGGTGATGCTGACCCCAGCTGTGTGTGAGGGTGGTGGTGCTGACCCATGCTGTGTGTGAGGGTGATGCTGACCCCAGCTGGGTTTGAGGGTGGTGGTGCTGACCCATGCTGTGTGTGAGGGTAGTGCTGGCCCCAGCTGTGTATGAGGGTGATGCTGACCCCAGCTGTGTGTGAGGGTGGTGCTGACCCCAGCTGTGTATGAGGGTGGTGATGATGGCAGCTGTGTGTGAGGGTAGTGCTGGCCCCAGCTGTGTATGAGGGTGGTGCTGATCCCAGCTGTGTGTGAGGGTGGTGCTGACCCCAGCTGTGAGTGAGGGTGGTGGTGCTGACCCATGCTGTGTGTGAGGGTAGTGCTGGCCCCAGCTGTGTATGAGGGTGGTGCTGACCCCAGCTGTGTGTGAGGGTGATGCTGACCCCAGCTGTGTGTGAGGGTGATGCTGACCCCAGCTGGGTTTGAGGGTGGTGGTGCTGACCCATGCTGTGTGTGAGGGTAGTGCTAACCCCAGCTGTGTATGAGGGTGGTGATGATGACCCTAGCTGTGTATGAACGTGGTGACGATGACCCCAGCTGTGTGTGAGGGTGGTGCTGACCCCAGCTGTGTGTGAGGATGGTGCTGACCCCAGGTGGGTTTGAGTGTGGTGCTGACCCATGCTGTGTGTGAGGGTGATGCTGACCCCAGCTGTGTGAGGGTGGTGCTGACCCCGGCTGTGTGTGAGGGTAGTGCTGACCCCGGCTGTGTGTGAGGGTGATGTTGACCCCAGCTCTGTGTGAGGGTGGTGCTGACTCCAGCTCTGTGTGAGGGTGGTGCTGACCCCAGCTGTGTGTGAGGGTGGTGCTGACCCCAGCTGTGCGTGAGGGTGATGCTGACCCCAGCTGGGTTTGAGGGTGGTGTTGACCCATGCTGTGTGTGAGGGTGGTACATATCTCAGCTGTTTGTGAAGGTGGTGCTGATCCCAATTGTGTGTCAGGGTGGTACCGATCCCGACCAGATATGTCAATGATACTGCTTTGATCAAAACCAGTCATTTTTATATTTAGATATATAAATTGCTACAAACACATTTACTGTAATAAATCCCCCACTGTAATAACACTGACTGGACCCCTGAGAATTCCTATCAGTGTTGGTAATTCTACATTGAAGTACAACCATTTTGTTGTCTAATCTCTGTCCTGGATAATGATGTGTCCCAGAGAGATTTAATTAATGGAAATGGCCAGAACATAATTGCTTTTTATACTTCCTTGACAGAAGTTACAGAAATCCCAACCGAGCGGAGATCATGGCAGATTTCAACAACATGTCCCGAAGACCTCGCACAGTACCTGCTAACAGACCAATGGTGCCTAGTCCGTACTTCTTCAAATACTACAACGGCCCCTACAACAAGGGCAAGGAAGCAGACAGAGAGAAGCCCTCCACGGCCTCACAGTTTGAGAGTAGGTTAAACCACACCCCTTTTCTCAGACTACATCATTATCAATATTAGGTCTTTTCTTCCTGTCTATGATAAAAACACATTAAAACTGAATACACTCTTAGGTCGTGAGCAATGGAAAAAAAATTGCCATCAAAATGTAGCAGAAAAATTTCAAAGTAATTTGGTAAAACTTCTAGATTAAGTGTACATAGTGGTATATAAAAAAAAAACAAAAAAAACAATGTTATCTTGTCAATTTGCTGGTTGTTACATATTTTTCTTTACACTTTCCTAAACATACACTTTAGACGTCATTTGTCTGATGAAGGTGACATTCACAGAGAAACGTCATACAGTAATTTGTGAAATGGTTGTGTTGTTTATTTCTAGAACTTGAATCTTGTCTGGAGATTTCCTCGCACAATTTTCTACCAATTTCTTTGAAACTTGTTAGGCTTTGTAATCACAATATGTACTTGTGTTTAATGAGAACGAGTTGGAGTCTTATCTGTGATTACTTCTTAAACTGTAAGGAAATTAAACATTGACTTTGTACATATAGTGAAAGGTGAGGGTTATAGCATGCCACCTGACCAATCTAAATGTGATGCCAATCTTATTGATTTTCACAATAATATGTACCGCTATATGGCATTGTACTGGTATATATTATGTTCCGTCCCTTGGTACTCCTGCTTTAATATTGAAACAAGTTGAGTCTTTAATCATTCTTCATCATTGCCAAAATATTGTTCCTGCCTTCCTTTATTTTTGAGTTGATTATATATATATATGGTATTTTTTACCAAGCAGCCAGGGCAAAAAATCTTAATTAAATTTTGCTACTTTTATGTTGTTGCTTACACTTCCAGGCCTTTATGAGATAAGTTATTTCAAGATTCCGTGTTTATGAACTTTTATCTGATGAAATCGCCTATACTGGCCTATTTTGTAACATATTGATCTACAGTACCTTGTATTTAATATGCAAATCTTGTGAACTAGTCCTGTTTTTATCAGAAAGATAATCCCTTTTATGTTTCCAGCCTTTCACAATTCACAGAGAAAAGGAAAGAAAGAAATTGCTAACAAACATTGCTAATACTTTGATATCTATCTACATGTATATAGCATATACATATTTGAAATGAGATGTTGTTTTATTTTCAACCATAGATAGCTAAAACCTCCATGATATGTTGTACAAAGTATATACCGTATTATAATGACAATGTTTCCTAGTAATGAATATATTAATAAAATGTATTGACATATTCTTTATTATATGATTTTGTGAGAATATTTTGTATCTTTTTTTTGTAGACCATAGAATTTATTAATTTGCCATTCCCAATGTGACGCACTTTCATTATAAATATGATGGTCCAGTTAACAAAGGAATAAGACCCACACTGACTCTAGGAGCTAACTGTCCAATGATCTCATTTTCTAGTCCAGTGCTATTGTCAGTGGAACATTCAGTCAAGTTAACCCTATATATGATATTTTTTACACAGACCAATTTTCCACACTGAACGGAACTTCCAAGATAATAGCTGCCCCCGGCGCTGGTTTGCTGTCGCGTTCACTCAAGTCCAGATCTGCTGCCTGGAGTGAGGGTGATCTTAAGCTACACACAAAACTTCATGTAAGATCTAATATACAGTCTTAATTGGATATTTGCCATTTGTAACAAGCTTACTGATTGGTGAGAAGGCCTAGATGTTCTGAGGGCTGTATTTTCTAGACCAAAATTAGACACAGTTTTCTGGTGATGATCTATTTTCTATGGTCTCCAAAAATAGGGCAGTTTTTGAAAAGTTTTAGTTTTCAGGGTATTATTTCTTTCATTGACCTTAAAAAAATTATTTGCTGTTTGATGAATATTACCACAGTCTATCTAAACGTTTTTAGCTAGGCTCACCTGGTCAAAGGGCTGGTGAGTTAACAATATGGTGCAGTGTCTGGCATCTCTCAACTTTTCCTAAATATTGCTACTAGTCATGAACCACTGAACAGATTTTGACCAGCCATCCTTAGGTGAAGGGCAACATATGTTGTATAAACATTGGGTCTAGCCCACCAGGGGCCTGAAGGGGTGGCCCCAATTGGGGAAAGATAGCAAATTGTAGTGTTTCCACATATTCACTGCAATATCCAGTTGAGTAATACAGGCCTTCTGGGCCTCTTAAAAGTTCAAGAAATCAAGGTGTCAAAGTTTGATGCAATGTCTAAAGAAGAAAAAGCATGTGAAGGATGTGATCTAAGCAATAAATTGCCTTTGTCATTATTTCATACTTTAAAATTTTTAAGATTGTAATAGATAAAGTTAACTGTTGTTAGTATTGAAATATTGTTGCCATATTATGTCATGAAACACTTGTTTTGAAACAATTATCTTATCTTTGTTCTCTTCCCTCGCCTTCTTTAAATGAACACAACTATCACCTCTTCTACAATTTTGTATACCAACTTGATGTGTATAAAAATGAGGTCAACATTACTAATTACCTGGTAGATAGAATGTTGATGGCCTTACTCTACCGTCATCATTTTGAATATCAATCGCCATGAAACTTCACACACTTGTTCAAAACCATCACCTCTTGTATGAGTTGATGTATCTACTGTCTGGGGGTCAAAATTGAGGTTATATATTGTTATCAAAGATGAAATTTTTCAACATTTTTTCTCTTTATTTTCTATCTAATACTCATGAAACTTCACACATAAAATCAATTCATTCCTGATTATTTCCTGTCATGAAGGGATTAGTATTGTCTCTGATGCCTTGTGGCTACTTCAAAAAGGGTCTTTCTCAAATTTTGAGTGTAGGTTTCCCGTGGGCGCTATTTTGTTAATGCTTAGTTTTAGGCTGGTTAAAAAAAACGAAATGGCAATCAGGCAGCCTTCTTGGATTTTGACAGATAAAGATTTTTATCACCATTTCTTAGGAATAACTGCATGATTCTTTCTCAGATTTCATAATCATGTAGTTTCCCTTATTTGTGCATATTTACTTTTGAAACTAGAGTTCAGAAAGCAAGATGGCTGACAGGTGGCCATCTTGGATTTGGATAGTTAAAGCTTGTTATCAATAATTATCAGAAAGTACTGCGTGGATTGTTCCCACATTACATTGTTTGTTCCTCTTTGTGTTTGATTGTATTTGTTAAATTTTGGGAAAGATAAAAAAAAATATCAAGAATAGAAATTATATTTGTCAATATTCATCATTTCACAGTTAATTTAGGCTCGGGAAGAGAACTCATGGAATTTAGAACCAATAAAGTTCTTATGATTTTGGGTGTCCTAATCTCTGGGATCTGTCACATTTTGACTTGGCAGATTCATGACAACTTAAAATTTCAACTTAATATCTTCAGTGATACAGCTTCTTATTTTGATTCTGTGCTTTCCTGATGAGCGTATCCAATCTTTGATATTCAAAACGATATTTTATTCTGATTTCAGACTCATCCTGCGGTATACATACTTTTGTTTTTATATAGTTTGTTTCTGCATGACAATTAAGTTTTATAAATGCTTGCTTTCCTGAATTATGATCTTTGACTTCTAAAACTAATAGAATTGTGTTTCTACTGAATTATAGGAGACAATGTTGATGTGTGTTGTCTATCTTTTTAAATTGATTTCTGACTATCAGTTAATCCTACATTTTAAAAATTTTGATTTTCTTTTAGATAAAAGAATAAAAACATGTTTCCCTGTTTTAAACTTAATTTTATCATTCCAATATGGTACTGGTATATTTTTTATGAATGGAACTTGGGTGTTTGACCTAGATTAAAAGGTAGATTTAGATATAACTTTGTGTAAATGGTTTTGGTTTCTTTTAACATGTAAAAATTCAGATTTTTCTCGTCTTCTCTACCACTGTGTCTTCCTGTATGTCATACTCTGAAATAACATTAACATATTCCTGGACTGTTCAACGAAAACAAACAACAAAATAAATAATATTTACAATTTACTATATCCCTGCTACTGCAATAATCATTATTTACCAAAAGGAAGTTAATTGATTATTTACGTGACATTGATTATTCATGGTACATTGTATATGTTTACCTGTACGTGCCAGATATTGGAAATACATTCTAATAAGTTCTGTAGGTATCAGGTGTGTGCAGGTTGCTATGACTAATCCTATCTATCTTAAGAAGTCACCATGGCAACTTCAATATGATTTCATTATGGCTTTTCTCTTTATAACCTAACATCAAAATACCACATTTTGAAACAGTTCTGTTCCCACGTTGCAAAATTTAAAGAAGTAGTGATTGGGTGTTATTACTTTTAGATAAGAGTAGCATTTTACTGTGTCGATACCAGAAACTAATCAGACCCATTTCAAAATCTTGATACTTTTCTGTGGTATTGAGACAAATATATTTTGGTATTCACTGTGTAAGAAGCCATTAAGTTTGTAAGTAAAACATAAAATGTATGAAAATAGATTGAGTTATTACAGCTTGATATTAGTAAATTAACATTTAGACCTGTAAGATATTGTTAAAAGGGATGTCTTGCAGTGTTATATAGGGGCGGTATGATGGGCTTTTTAAGGGCAGAAGCGACAATGAGTCTTATATAAATTAATCTAATTGTCGATTAACTACAGTTGTAAAATTTGAATTAAGCTTGGTCAATTTAAAACATGATGCATTATAAAGTGTGTTTTAAGTAGACCGTTTCTTTGTGTAGTTGGTAGTCAAGTGTTATCAATGTCTTTGTGTTTTCTATATTTTCATCAAAAATTACTATATTTGTCCTGAGTTTTCTATATGGCTCTTATGTGTCTTCTGAAATTAATTAACTGGATTCAATCAAAGCAAATGATTGATACAGTCAGACTTTTTATGCAAATTTAATCTTTCTAGATTGTGGTGGCTATTTATAAACATTGACAATGTAGAGATATGTATCTCAGATATATAAAAAGTAATCAGCAAAAACAAAGATTATTTTGTGATTTTATCAAATTTTTCACAACAGTTTTTAGAGCAGATATGTACCTTGTGGCACATTATGTCATTTTTTTTCCTCATTTCTTGGATCTATAAACAGACGCGGTAGACTACCTCAACAGTAAATTGTGATGTCATGCCCTTTGTCCACTGTATGAATCTTGATTCCTCATAAATCGATGGATTGTAAAAAGAACAATGGAACAGATCTCTTGCAATGTGGTTATATATAGCTAATTGCGTATGGCATTGCACTAAATATGGTTTTGTATGGTTGTCATGGTAACATGTGCACTACAGCTTTGTAATTAAGTACAGACCTGTCATTTGTCACCAGAATAACAAAGAATGCCACATTTTTCACTCCTAATAATAATGTACCATGGTGAGAGGAGAAACTAGTACAAATTAAAGATTACCATATCAATATCATATGGATATCATTTGATATTTTGTGGTCACGAAGGCATCTTTCAATTATCTACCCTCAAGAATAACAAAATATACAACATGTATACAATATTAGAAATAAACCGTTATCAAAATATCTATTTTTACAACTGTATGTTGACAATTTGGTAAGCCTTTGTAAATAAGGTACAATATTGATTTTCTCTACTTAGATAGTTATTACTGTGAGGTATATGTTCCCACACAACTAATCACTGGTATATGATAAGGTGTATTTTTCTCGTTTATAGGGTACCCCATCAGAACACATAGACGATGATACAGACATCAGAGGTAAGTCAGAATCTTCCTTTGTTATGCAGTGTATATACTGTGATAAAACCTTGTTAGTCTGGTTTGGTTATTTAGTGTTTATAGAATAACACATCCTTACGAAGCTGTAGTACAAGAAAAATTCATTACTACGTATATAATCCTACAAAGCAAGTTTGAGAGCTATATTAATTCATATTGTGGACTATTTAAATCATAACATCATACTACTGATACAATTGTTGTGTAGTAGTGATTTCTTTTCACACTGACATTGTTTTACAACTTTTGACATCTATTGTGTTAATTCTGCATCAGCTGGGAGTTTTCTGAGCACCTGTAATTCAAGACTATTTGAGACTTTGATAACCCATTTGAAAATATTTTTTTGATTTTCCTTTAGATTTATACATCAGTATTTAATTCTTTTATTCTTAATTATTATTTCATGTTTAATGTTATTAATACTCACATGTTTTAAATTGTGTCAAGTTTCTAACCATTAAGAAACATAGTAGGTTTGTGTGTACACATGCTACTTTTGTGTTGACTTCTCAGTTGAAAATCTAGTCCCAACGAAATAACACAATTGTATTTCTTTATAAATTTTCAGGCAAACTGTCACCAAATTGTATTCTACAATTATGAAATATAGTACACAAAAAGATTAAGTTAATCATTTTTTGTAACCTCTTCTTTGTTTTAAATGTTTTGACCTCTCCCTCAATTAGCTATACCAGATAATTCTACAAATAGGAAGTAAAAGTGACATTCATCTGAATTGTGAACATTCATCTTTAGAGTGTTGACAATCAGATGAATGTCATGTACTGGGAAAATTTGATTCATCAATGCTACCTTAAATCCACATCAAGCAATATTGTGATGATAGGTCATAAACATCTTTGTCAGGAAAAACTAACTTGTGGAGGAATTTATTGCATTTTATCATGTATTTCTTTTTCCTTCTTGAATAAGCATATACAAGCCTTTTATAACAATATATAGCCAGGAAGAATACGTATAGGGTATATGTTTTTGATGCCTTGCAATATTGTATTGCAGATAAATGTCATATGTAGTTGTACAGTTCAGATGAATGTCATGTATACTGCTGTCTTCAGACTATTTGAAGTTCAGATAAATGTCATATATACTGTCTTCAGAGTGTTCACAGTTCTAATGAATGTCATGTACACTGTCTTTAGAGTGTTCACAGTTCAGATGAATGTCATGTACACTGTCTTCAGAGTGTTTGAAGTTCAGATGAATGTCATGTACATTGTCTTAAGAGCGTTCACAGTACAGATGAATGCCATGTACACTGTCTTCAGAGTGTTCACAGTTCTAATGAATGTCATGTACACTGTCTTCAGACTGTTCACTGTTCAGATGAATGTCATGTACACTGTCTTCAGAGTGTTCACAGTACAGATGAATGCCATGTACACTGTCTTCAGAGTGTTCACAGTTCTGATGAATGTCATGTACATTGTCTTCAGAGTGTTCACAGTTCTGATGAATGTCATGTACACTGTCTTCAGAGTTCACAGTTCTGATGAATGTCATGTACACTGTCTTTAGAGTGTTCACAGTTCAGATGAATGTCATGTACATTGTCTTCAGAGTGTTCACAGTTCTGATGAATGTCATGTACACTGTCTTCAGAGTGTTCACAGTTCTGATGAATGTCATGTACACTGTCTTCAGAGTGTTAACAGTTCTGATGAATGTCATGTACACTGTCTTCAGAGTGTTTGAAGTTCAGATGAATGTCATGTACACTGTCTTTAGAGTGTTAACAGTTCTGATGAATGTCATGTACACTGTCTTCAGAGTGTTCACAGTTCTGATGAATGTCATGTACACTGTCTTTAGAGTGTTCACAGTACAGATGAATGTCATGTACACTGTCTTCAGAGTGTTTACAGTTCTAATGAATGTCATGTACACTGTCTTCAGACTGTTCACTGTTCAGATGAATGTCATGTACACTGTCTTCAGAGTGTTCACAGTACAGATGAATGTCATGTACACTGTTTTTAGAGTGTTCACAGTTCTGATGAATGTCATGTACATTGTCTTCAGAGTGTTCACAGTTCTGATGAATGTCATGTACACTGTCTTCAGAGTGTTAACAGTTCAGATGAATGTCATGTACACTGTCTTTAGAGTGTTCACAGTTCTGATGAATGTCATGTACATTGTCTTCAGAGTGTTCACAGTTCAGATGAATGTCATGTACACTGTCTTCAGACTGTTCACAGTTCTGATGAATGTCATGTACATTGTCTTCAGAGTGTTCACAGTTCTGATGAATGTCATGTACACTGTCTTCAGAGTGTTAACAGTTCTGATGAATGTCATGTACACTGTCTTCAGAGTGTTTGAAGTTCAGATGAATGTCATGTACACTGTCTTTAGAGTGTTCACAGAACAGATGAATGTCATGTACACTGTCTTTAGAGTGTTCACAGTTCTGATGAATGTCATGTACACTGTCTTTAGAGTGTTCACAGTTCTGATGAATGTCATGTACACTGTCTTTAGAGTGTTCACAGTTCTGATGAATGTCATGTACACTGTCTTTAGAGTGTTCACAGTTCTGATGAATGTCATGTACACTGTCTTTAGAGTGTTCACAGTTCTGATGAATGTCATGTACACTGTCTTTAGAGTGTTCACAGTTCTGATGAATGTCATGTACACTGTCTTTAGAGTGTTCACAGTTCTGATGAATGTCATGTACACTGTCTTTAGAGTGTTCACAGTTCTGATGAATGTCATGTACACTGTCTTTAGAGTGTTCACAGAACAGATGAATGTCATGTACACTGTCTTTAGAGTGTTCACAGTACAGATGACTGCCATGTACACTGTCTTTAGAGTGTTCACAGTTCTGATGAATGTCATGTACACTGTCTTCAGAGTGTTCACAGTACAGATGAATGCCATGTACACTGTCTTAAGAGTGTTCACAGTACAGATGAATGTCATGTACACTGTCTTCAGAGTGTTCACAGTTCTGATGAATGTCATGTACATTGTCTTCAGAGTGTTTATGGCTCAGATGAATGTCATGTACAATGTCTTCGGACTGTTCACTGTTCAGATGAATGTCATGTACACTGTCTTCAGAGTGTTCACAGTTCAGATGAATGTCATGTACACTGTCTTCAGAGTGTTCACAGTTCTGATGAATGTCATGTACATTGTCTTCAGAGTGTTTACAGTTCTGATGAATGTCATGTACACTGTCTTCAGAGTATTCACAGTTCTGATGAATGTCATGTACAATGTCTTCAGAGTGTGTATGGCTCAGATGAATGTCATGTACAATGTCTTCAGAGTGTTCACAGTTCAGATGAATGTCATGTACATTGTCTTCAGAGTGTTTATGGCTCAGATGAATGTCATGTACAATGTCTTCAGAGTGTTCACAGTTCAGATGAATGTCATGTACACTGTCTTCAGAGTGTTCACAGTTCTGATGAATGTCATGTACACTGTCTTAAGAGTGTTCACAGTTCTGATAAATGTCATGTACACTGTCTTCAGAGTGTTCACAGAACAGATGAATGTCATGTACATTGTCTTCAGAGTGTTTATGGCTCAGATGAATGTCATGTACAATGTCTTCAGAGTGTTCACAGTTCTGATGAATGTCATGTACACTGTCTTTAGAGTGTTCACAGTTCTGATGAATGTCATGCAGTAGGGTTAAGAATATGTTACCGTGGTAATCTAACGTACAGTCGGGGTTGAGATATGTTACCCTGGTAAACTACCCTACAGTAGGGGTGAGATATGTTACCCTGGTCATCTACCCTACAGTAGGGGTGAGATATGTTACCCTGGTAAACTACCCTACAGTAGGGGTGAGATATGTTACCCTGGTAATCTACCCTACAGAAGGGGTGAGATATGTTACCCTGGTAATCTACCCTACAGTAGGGGGTGAGATATGTTACCCTGGTAATCTACCCTACAGTAGGGGTGAGATATGTTACCCTGGTAATCTACCATACAGTAGGGGTGAGATATGTTACCCTGGTAATCTACCCTACAGTAGGGGTGAGATATGTTACCCTGGTAATCTACCCTACAGTAGGGGTGAGATATGTTACCCTGGTAATCTACCCTACAGTAGGGGTTGAGGTATGTTACCCTGGTAATCTACCCTACAGTAGGGGTGAGATATGTTACCCTGGTAATCTACCCTACAGTAGGGGTGAGATATGTTACCTTGGTAATCTACCCTACAGTAGGGGTGAGATATGTTACCTTGGTAATCTACCCTACAGTAGGGGTGAGATATGTTACCCTGGTAATCTACCCTACAGTAGGGGTGAGATATGTTACCCTTGGTAATCTACCCTACAGTAGGGGTGAGATATGTTACCCTGGTAATCTACCCTACAGTAGGGGTGAGATATGTTACCCTGGTAATCTACCCTACAATAGGGGTGAGATATGTTACCCTGGTAATCTACCCTACAGTAGGGGTGAGATATGTTACCCTGGTAATCTACCCTACAGTAGGGGTGAGATATGTTACCCTGGTAATCTACCCTACAGTAGGGGTGAGATATGTTACCCTGGTAATCTACCCTACAGTAGGGGGTGAGATATGTTACCTTGGTAATCTACCCTACAATAGGGGTGAGATATGTTACCCTGGTAATCTACCCTACAGTAGGGGTGAGATATGTTACCTTGGTAATCTACCCTACAATAGGGGTGAGATATGTTACCCTGGTAATCTACCCTACAGTAGGGGGTGAGATATGTTACCCTGGTAATCTACCCTACAGTAGGGGGTGAGATATGTTACCCTGGTAATCTACCCTACAGTAGGGGTGAGATATGTTACCCTGGTAATCTACCATACAGTAGGGGTGAGATATGTTACCCTGGTAATCTACCCTACAGTAGGGGTGAGATATGTTACCCTGGTAATCTACCATACAGTAGGGGTGAGATATGTTACCCTGGTAATCTACCCTACAGTAGGGGTTGAGGTATGTTACCCTGGTAATCTACCCTACAGTAGGGGTGAGATATGTTACCCTGGTAATCTACCCTACAGTAGGGGTGAGATATGTTACCTTGGTAATCTACCCTACAGTAGGGGTGAGATATGTTACCTTGGTAATCTACCCTACAGTAGGGGTGAGATGTGTCACCTTGGTAATCTACACTACAGTAGGGGTGAGATATGTTACCTTGGTAATCTACCCTACAGTAGGGGTGAGATATGTTACCCTGGTAATCTACCCTACAGTAGGGGTGAGATATGTTACCCTGGTAATCTACCCTACAATAGGGGTGAGATATGTTACCCTGGTAATCTACCCTACAGTAGGGGGTGAGATATGTTACCCTGGTAATCTACCCTACAGTAGGGGTGAGATATGTTACCTCGGTAATCTACCCTACAATAGGGGTGAGATATGTTACCCTGGTAATCTACCCTACAGTAGGGGGTGAGATATGTTACCTTGGTAATCTACCCTACAATAGGGGTGAGATATGTTACCCTGGTAATCTACCCTACAGTAGGGGTTGAGATATGTTACCTTGGTAATCTACCCTACAATAGGGGTGAGATATGTTACCCTGTTAATCTACCCTACAGTAGGGGGTGAGATATGTTACCCTGGTAATCTACCCTACAGTAGGGGGTGAGAAATGTTACCCTGGTAATCTACCCTACAGTAGGGGTTGAGATATGTTACCCTGGTAATCTACCCTACAGTAGGGGTTGAGATATGTTACCTTGGTAATCTACCCTACAATAGGGGTGAGATATGTTACCCTGGTAATCTACCCTACAGTAGGGGGTGAGATATGTTACCCTGGTAATCTACCCTACAGTAGGGGGTGAGAAATGTTACCCTGGTAATCTACCCTACAGTAGGGGTTGAGATATGTTACCTTGGTAATCTACCCTACAGTAGGGGGTGAGAAATGTTACCCTGGTAATCTACCCTACAGTAGGGGTGAGATATGTTACCTTGGTAATCTACCCTACAGTAGGGGTGAGATATGTTAGCCTGGTAATCTACCCTACAGTAGGGGTGAGATATGTTACCTTGGTAATCTACCATACAGTAGGGGTGAGATATGTTACCTTGGTAATCTACCCTACAGTAGGGGTGAGATATGTTACCCTGGTAATCTACCTTACAGTAGGGGTGAGATATGTTAGCCTGGTAAACTATCCTACAGTAGGGGTTGAGATGTGTTACCTTGGTAATATACCCTACAGTAGGGGTGAGATATGTTACCTTGGTAATATACCCTACAGTAGGGGTGAGATATGTTACCTTGGTAATCTACCCTACAGTAGGGGATGGGAGTATGTTACCGGAGTAACCTATTCAAAGTGTTGTTATGTTATCCTGTTGCTGTCAAAACCAAGCTCATTAACAAATCACTTTGAAATTAAATAGGCATAAGATTTAAACTTACTAAATGAGATGAATAAGGTTAGGTTTGATTTTTTTGCATTCAATTACGTTTTATTTGCGTATGATAATAAATAATTCGTAGATAACATGTTAATTGAAATTGTAAGTGAAAAGCATGAAAAGCAAGGAGCCAAGTCATAGAGCTTGGGAGATCAAGATACGGTTTATTTTATGGGTAAAAAATAAACACTGCCTCTTATTTGTATGAAGAGGTCAGAGACATCACCAGACATTTTACACCATTGCTCTAAGGAGGCATACAGGTACGGGAAACCTGAATACGGCTCCACACGCCCATGTACGTCATACGAATAACAATGTCTATTGTTAAGTTGTCTTCAAATCAACCCAACTGACAGGAAACCTTGTGGCTTTCTTAATGCGTATATGAGTGGAAATCAGTTCTGTAATGAACATTTTCATTTCGTATTAAATTCTAATTTTAGAAAATAAAACTTTGCCCCTTTTACCGCTGTCTATCAAAACAGAGCTGGTGACATATTAGAAAAGAGAAAAAATTGATGGGAAACTTTATATTACCATCACTGTTGAAACTTCTTTTTCTTGTGTGGAATGAAAGAATTACATACAATATGGTCAACATAGTCACCAGGAAAACATTCGTGTAATATTTCCTGATGAACTTATTGATATCTCTCTATTAGGAAGCTGTCTAATGAAGCTACATGTATATAGAAAAATGTTTTGTAATATGATTTGATAGATCCTGCTGAAGTTGATATTAATCTTGCTGCATATCATATGAAAGTAGAATCAACATTAGCACCTTGAAATAATTAAACGTGCATTAACAAAATATTTTGAAATGCAACCCCCAAAAAATGCACAAACAGAAATCTTCTTTTTTTTCCACACTTTTTCATAGATTTCATTTTTTAATTAACTCTTGTTTAGTTAATTTCTATCAAACTTTTTTTTTTCAAGCTGTGCTTTTATTTACATATAGCTGTTAATTTATGAATATATTTACTGTATGTTTCTAAAAGTGTGAATAATTTCAAGGTTTAAAAAAAAAAAAATTTACCTCACAGAATTGTAATTATAAGAGCTATTTGTGGCAAGTCTTTTGATTCGTTCAGTATTTTTTTTTTTTTCCTTTTTAAATTACTGATTTAGCTTATTAAATTATTTTTTTCAGCCTTTTTGATAGCATATTAACAAGCTCATTGAAAAGCTGTGTTTTAATTTGAGAACTGCATTCATATTTAAACTGAAAATAATTGTAACAAGTAGAGGCTATGGTGAGGCAGTCCACAAATTATATCACTAGCCTGTAATTACTTTTTCTAACCAACTAGGGCTGATATCTAATTTCTGCTGACAAAGGGATTATCATCTATTCTATCAAAATATTAATTAGTTTTACAAACTAATTTGTAATCCGTGTGATTTGTTACACCAACATTTGCCATTTGATGTTGTTGTATTCTCTTTCTTTCTTCCTTTTTAAAATTTTTTTTTAGAGTAAAATGTATTTTATTTCTCTGGGAACTAGTTTTTGAGGTTTCTAATGCACTGTTTTAATTAAGTACATGTGTTAGCTGTTTTAGTTTTCATGTGACAGACACAAATAAGAGCATTATGGTAAAATTTGTCCAAGGAAAAATGTATAATGTTTAAGTTTGTGCACTTTATAAGCCACACACATTGAAGAGAGGAATTGGAACATTCATACCATATGAACATAAATCCTTAATATCCTTATTTAATTAATATGAAGCACCACTAAAGTTTCATGATTGATGTTTCTAATTTGCATCCATATTGCATGAATGGTAAAAGTTCCACAATCCAGCCATGCTTGATAAGATATCCTTCTTCCGACCTACCTCATTTTCTAGTTCCACTACACAAATCTGTTTACCCCATTATCCAGCTACCACTAATATGTGTACCAGTAATTGGCCACCACTAATCTGTGTCCCAGTAATTGGCCATCACTAAAATGTGTCCCAGTAATTGGCCACCACTTATTTGTGTCCCAGTAATTGGCATCCACTAATGTGTGTCCCAGTAATTGGCCATCACTAATGTGTGTCCCAGTAATTGGCCATCACTAATCTGTGTCCCAGTAATTGGCATCCACTAATCTGTGTCCCAGTAATTGGCATCCACTAATGTGTGTCCCAGTAATTAGCCATCACTAATGTGTGTCCCAGTAATTGGCATCCACTAATCTGTGTCCCAGTAATTGGCCATCACTAATCTGTGTCCCAGTAATTGGCATCCACTAATTTGTGTCCCAGTAATTGGCATCCACTAATCTGTGTCCCAGTAATTGGCCACCATTAATCTGTGCCCCATAAATTGACCACCACTAATATGTGCCCCATTAATTGACCACCATTAATCTGTGCCCCATTAATTGACCACCACTAATCTGTGCCCAATTAATTGACCACCACTTATCTGTGCCCCATTAATTGACCACCATTAATCTGTGCCCCATTAATTGACCACCACTAATCTGTGCCCAATTAATTGACCACCACTAATCTGTGCCCCATTAATTGACCACCATTAATCTGTGCCCCATTAATTGCCCACCACTAATCTGTGCCCAATTAATTGACCACCACTTATCTGTGCCCCATTAAAGACCACCATTTATCTGTGCCCCATTAATGGCCACCACTTGTCTTTGTATCATTAATTGACCACCTCTAATCTCTTTGTGCCATTAATTAGCCACCACAGATCTATTTCCCCATTCATTGGTCACTACTTATCTGTTTGCCAACACTGAACTGTCAATATAACTATCCAGATACTGGTGATTCAGTTTAAATCATATGTTTGTAATTACAGGACTCAAATGTATTGTGGTCTATGGTAACTTGGATGTAGATACGATCTTTTGTTTAAAATGAAGTCTTTTATCATGTTTCCCTCTGATTTCGGCTATGGTAAGCTATCAGGTGTACTGATATCTACATGTGTGCGATATACAATGTAACTCTCTGATCATATCCAATCCCTTCCCCGTCCTTCCCACAGATCTATTTCCCCATTCATTGGTCACTACTTATCTGTTTGCCAACACTGAACTGTCAATATAACTATCCAGATACTGGTGATTCAGTTTAAATCATATGTTTGTAATTACAGGACTCAAATGTATTGTGGTCTATGGTAACTTGGATGTAGATACGATCTTTTGTTTAAAATGAAGTCTTTTATCATGTTTCCCTCTGATTTCGGCTATGGTAAGCTATCAGGTGTACTGATATCTACATGTGTGCGATATACAATGTAACTCTCTGATCATATCCAATCCCTTCCCCGTCCTTCCCCCCCCCCCCCCCCCTCCCCTCCCCTCCCCTCCCGGTCTTCTCCTTTCCCTATCCTTTCCCCTCCCCTTCTTCCCTCCTTTTTCCCTACCCCTTTTTCTCCCTTTCCCTCTCCTCATGTCACCCCTTCAGTTCCCCTCTCCTCCAAGGCCTTTCAGAAAATGATATTTGAATGGAGAGTTAAATGGTTATTATAAACACCGATTACCTACTATTAAACTGCTAAGCTCTTAAAGAGTTTTGGGTTAATTAAACTGGGGCTCTAAGCTCATGATTTGGCATATGATTAATACAGTAGATATCAAACCTATATGTATATATATATATGTATATTTGGCTACATCTCTTTACTCTCCAGTCTTATTTGAGTGTATACATACAACATATGGCCGACAGTAGCATATAAAGCAGTCCATAAGTATGACCTCTGGCATTTAAAGTATGATCACCTCGGTTTCACCCCTGATAATTCAGATCTTTTTAGGGGTTCTGTTGAGGCCCTTTTGGGTGAGATACCTGTACCCATTATCTTACCCCTTATTTTTTTAGCATCCCACAATTCCCTTGGAAAATTAAAAAAAAGGTAGTTATCCGTGATCCTTTTCTCATAGTAAAATTAGCCTGTCCCTATATTTGATCCCTTGAATATTCCTATAGAAAATGTCTGTGGTACATGGAGACCTTTTTTATCTGGTTCATATATTAAGGAGTCCCTTACATTTCAACCTTTTTATCCCTTCATATAAGGGAGTCCCTTACAATTCTACTGCCTTCTTTAGGTGGTACTCTACACGGCCAGCCCCTTATCTAGTCCCCTAGGGATTCTCTTTAGTGCACAGGAGGTGATATCAGCTTTAACTATTGGTCTGTCGCTTACCACAGCCAGCCAGCCTGGCCTAAAGTAACCACTGCCGACAATGAAATCTTCTGCTTATGACGTCAATGCATTAACAAGAAACCCCAGTGCTAATGTGTAAAAACCATAGGTTATACATAGATTGAACCACTTCTGAGGCCTGCTAAATCGGCTCCACACCACCTTATGTTGGCAGTGTAAAGTTTTGGGAATTAATTGTTTTGTCCTAATATACCTGTAATAAGTGACGTGTGGACTGGACATTAAGTCATTCCTTCAGAGACTGAACAGTACTGTGCCTGCCGAGGACTGTCAATGGTGAGCGATATCATGGTAGGTTATTTTTATGTCTGCCGTTCATTATTGACAGTGTCGTCTTTCATTAGAGAAGCTGGTAAATAGAGATATATAAATGTGTAGATTTTCACTGGGTTTTCTGATTGAGGACTACAGTGTAAATGTAAAATGTGTGTAATGTGAGTGTGTGTATGTGTGCCCATCAGTAAAAATAAGTATTGGAATTTAATTAGTAATGGTGATGATACACATCAAGCCAATCTGTTCTGTCAGAATAGATATACACCTATATATACACCTATATATAAAGACTACAAATCGATGTAGCTGTGATTCCCCATATTTGTTGCACTCGGTGAAGATGGTACTGGCAAATCAGGGGCTATATCGGCTTATCTGATAACTGCCTAGTACAGGTAGTGAGACAGCGAGGGATGTCATACTAGTTACAAGGTAGGTACCAAAACTAGAATGTTACAGAATCATATTGTCTCTCAACTCGGGGACAAAATTCTCTGTCTCCTTTGTAGCCATTGGCGTCAGTTCCACCCTATGTCTGTCCTCCCAGGAGCTTATATACATAGAGTAAGCAGTTTTATCACTGAAGACATGCTTGTCTTCATAATGATGCTATGATTTATGTACACTGAGAGGAGGATGGTGGTTCTGTCACTTATGTTGGGTCCTCAGATTAGTGTGTGTTTGTGAAATTAAGAGACTCCAGATTAAAATAAGGACATCAGAGTGGTGTGAGTTCTGAAATAGGTATGTATTTAAATGTTGTTTTCCTGAGATACAAAATGTATGTACATGTCACTGTGATGTTGTTTGTTTGAGATATGTACATGTCACTGTGATGTTGTTTGTCTGAGATATGTACATGTCACTGTGATGTTGTTTGACTGAGATATGTACATGTCATTGTGATGTTGTTTGACCGAGATATGTACATGACATTGTGATGTTGTTTGACCGAGATATGTACATGTCACTGCGATGTTGTTTGAGATATGTACATGTCACTGTGATGTTGTTTGAGATATGTACATGTCATTGTGATGTTGTTTGAGATATGTACATGTCATTGTGATGTTGTTTGACCGAGATATGTACATGTCATTGTGATGTTGTTTGACCGAGATATGTACATGTCATTGTGATGTTGTTTGTTTGAGATATGTACATGTCACTGCGATGTTGTTTGACTGAGATATGTATATGTCATTGTGATGTTGTTTGAGATATGTACATGTCACTGTGATGTTGTTTGACTGAGATATGTACATGTCATTGTGATGTTGTTTGACTGAGATATGTACATGTCACAGTGATGTTGTTTGACTGAGATATGTACATGTCATTGTGATGTTGTTTGACTGAGATATGTACATGTCACTGCGATGTTGTTTGAGATATGTACATGTCACTGTGATGTTGTTTGAGATATGTACATGTCATTGTGATGTTGTTTGAGATATGTACATGTCATTGTGATGTTGTTTGACCGAGATATGTACATGTCATTGTGATGTTGTTTGACCGAGATATGTACATGTCATTGTGATGTTGTTTGTTTGAGATATGTACATGTCACTGCGATCTTGTTTGACTGAGATATGTACATGTCATTGTGATGTTGTTTGAGATATGTACATGTCATTGTGATGTTGTTTGACTGAGATATGTACATGTCACTGTGATGTTGTTTGACTGAGATATGTACATGTCATCGTGATGTTGTTTGACTGAGATATGTACATGTCATTGTGATGTTGTTTGACTGAGATATGTACATGTCATTGTGATGTTGTTTTACAGAGATATGTACATGTCATTGTGATGTTGTTTTACTGAGGTATTTATATATCACTGCGATGTTGTTTGACTGAGATATGTACATGTCACTGTGATGTTGTTTGTCTGAGATATGTACATGTCATTGTGATGTTGTTTGAGATATGTACATGTCACTGTGATGTTGTTTGTCTAAGATATGTACATGTCACAGTGATGTTGTTTGTTTGAGATATGTACATGTCACTGTGATGTTATTTAACTGAGATATGTATATGTCATTGTGATGTTGTTTGAGATATGTACATGTCATTGTGATGTTGTTTGAGATATGTACATGTCATTGTGATGTTGTTTGTCTGAGATATGTACATGTCACTGTGATGTTGTTTGACTGAGATATGTACATGTCATTGTGATGTTGTTTGACAAAGATATGTACATGTCACTGTGATGTTGTTTGAGATATGTACATGTCATTGTGATGTTGTTTGTTTGAGATATGTACATGTCATTGTGATGTTGTTTGAGATATGTACATGTCATTGTAATGTTGTTTGTTTGAGATATGTACATGTCATTGTGATGTTGTTTGACTGAGATATGTACATGTCATTGTGATGTTGTTTGTTTGAGATATGTACATGTCACTGTGATGTTGTTTGACTGAGATGTGTACATGTCATTGTGATGGTGTTTAACTATGTACATGTGATACTAGTAATGTTTTTTGAGTACTAAAATATTTGCATATTCAGTAGAATATCTATGAACTATTAAGTATAGTACTGCGCACAAAGAAACATTTCCATGCTGATTTACTTAAAGATGGCAGTTAATGATAATTTTATGTCTTTTTAATTGAGCACATCAATCATGCTTGATTAATAAATCCATTTTCACTAAAATGAAATGCTTGTTATTTAACTATAAATGTCGACATTTGTATGCAGTATATGATCTACACACTCTCTTAAGGTAAAGTTTAACACTTTTGACTTAAGAGGTCATTTTTTTATTTACACATATATATATCTATGATGTCCAATGTCATCTATATATATACTCATTAAAAAAGTAGCCTTGCATGGCTTAGAAGTCGTGTCTGTACCTGTCTACAGGTATATACCTGTGTAGGTCCCTGTTTGTAAGGATAAACTACATATTATACCACCTATACCTTGTGCATGATGGCATTAGGTATTGTGATCTGCAGGTGTACAATTAAGTATTGTGATCTACAGGTGTACCATTAGGTATTGTGATCTACAGGTGTACCATTAGGTATTGTAACTACAGGTGTACCATTAGGTATTGAGATCTACAGGTGTACCATTAGGTATTGTGATCTACAGGTGTACAATTAAGTATTGTGATCTACAGGTGTACCATTAGGTATTGTGATCTACAGGTGTACCATTAGGTATTGTAACTACAGGTGTACCATTAGGTATTGTGATCTACAGGTGTACCATTAGGTATTGTGATCTACAGGTGTACCATTAGGTATTGTGATCTACAGGTGTATCATTAGGTATTGTACCTACAGGTGTATCATTAGGTATTGTACCTACAGGTGTATCATTAGGTATTGTACCTACAGGTGTATCATTAGTTATTGTAACTACAGGTGTATTAATAGGTATTGTAACTACAGGTGTATCATTAGGTATTGTAACTACAGGTGTACCGTTAGGTATTGTAACTACAGGTGTATCATTAGGTATTGTAACTACAGGTGTATCATTAGGTATTGTAACTACAGGTGTATCATTAGGTATTGTAACTACAGGTGTATCATTAGGTATTGTAACTACAGGTGTATCGTTAGGTATCATTTGTTGACCAGAACAACTGTCTCCTTGGGTTTCAATACTATCTTTCGTAGAGTAACACTCTAGGTACTGGTATCATCCATCTGCCAGTGTTGCCAGGCATGTTCTCCAAGCATTGTCTTGGATTCATAGAGAAGATGTGAGCCTCACACAAAGATACACCAGTGATAAGCCTGAAGGAGATATCTATCACAGCAGAGGTAGTGGTTTATCACCAGATTGTATATCTACTCTACATCAATGTGTCTGATTAGTGTATACCTTCATAGCTAATATAATCAAAGAATTTGACAGGTTGTATGTCCATAGCATCAGAGGTTGAACTGAGGGTACATCAGCATGATCATAGCTTTAATAAAGTAGACAACAGCTAGATAATAGCTTCATTCCAAAGAGCTCAGGTCATTGGTAATCCAATATTCAAATATTAATATGTATGATATATAGTTTCAATGGAACTAAATTAGTTGGACGATAGCTTCAAGCGAGGTACAAACAGTACTAGTAATAGCAAAGGGCTGCATATATGAATGAATAATTTGGATATACAGATAGGCAGGAGAATGCAGAAGAAGAAAAAAGGAATAAAAATGTTTTGTTTTTGTTTTTTTTTCTCTTCTACATTTGTATATCAATACAAAAACGTGGGTCACCAGGGTCATTGAGAAGCATTTTGTAGATACTAGCATCAAACTGATATCAACATTATTAGATCCATCAAGATCCACACATGTCCTTCATCTAGGAAGATTGCACAAAGCCCCTAATGCCGTCTGATACACAAAAGTCCTGAAAATCCCTAAAAGTTCATGAATAACCCACTCTGTTCAGAGTCTGGCAATTTCCATGTAAGTAAGTTCCACATAATGTCAGTCTGGACAAATCTACCTACAGGTTCCAGACAGTTAATGCAGGGTTTGTTGTAAACATAACTGCTTGTGGTGGTCAGGTTTTACAAATTATAGATCTAATTTGAATATCTGCCCAGCATTCAATGTTCCTGTCTACCCTGCACCATGGTGCAAATAGCCCTGGAACATCAAGCATTCGTATCGTTGATGGATGCTTGAAATTCTCCTCTGCTGTACATAATTACAAATTTATAGCCTGTTGTGTATTGTTATAGTGGTGTTTTTGGTGCTTTATTTCCTATTTCCTGTAGGATATTCCTGAGTCTATCTAGAAAGGGATATTAGTCTTCTCCCTATTTTATTTTCTTCTTTTGAAGTTTTTGCAATAAAAACACTTCGGTTTTATTCCTGTCACATTTGGTAAGCAAAGTACTTTTTTTTTTTTTTTTAACGATGTCTTTGAGTTTTGGAAAATAGGCTTCTGTGTGTACCTAGAGGAAGTAGTAATTGTCTGACACTTTCTTGGTGACCAATTAAAAAAGTCCCCCACGTCTAAGTTATAACATCAAGCCATCAATAGTCTTGTATGTCATTAAGTGTTAAACTTGTCCTTGTGGTTAGATGGCACAGTGGTAAACACACTCGTCTTTCACCTTTAGGTGGCACAGTGGTAACACACTCGTCTTTCACCTTTAGGTGGCACAGTGGTACCTAACACACTCGTCTTTCACCTTTAGGTGGCACAGTGGTAAACACACTCGTCTTTCACCTTTAGGTGGCACAGTGGTAACACACTCGTCTTTCACCTTTAGGTGGCAAAGTGGTAACACACTCGTCTTTCACCTTTAGGTGGCACAGTGGTAACACACTCGTCTTTCACCTTTAGGTGGCACAGTGGTAACACACTCGTCTTTCACCTTTAGGTGGCACAGTGGTAACACACACTCGTCTTTCACCTTTAGGTGGCACAGTGGTAACACACTCGTCTTTCACCTTTAGGTGGCACAGTGGTACCTAACAAACTCGTCTTTCACCTTTAGGTGGCACAGTGGTAACACACTCGTCTTTCACCTTTAGGTGGCACAGTGGTACCTAACAAACTCGTCTTTCACCTTTAGGTGGCACAGTGGTAACACACACTCGTCTTTCACCTTTAGGTGGCACAGTGGTAACACACTCGTCTTTCACCTTTAGGTGGCACAGTGGTACCTAACACACTCGTCTTTCACCTTTAGGTGGCACAGTGGTAAACACACTCGTCTTTCACCTTTAGGTGGCACAGTGGTAACACACTCGTCTTTCACCTTTAGGTAGCACAGTGGTAACACACTCGTCTTTCACCTTTAGGTGGCACAGTGGTAACACACTCGTCTTTCACCTGTTCCATTATGGTCAACTAATCAGACATGAAAAGGTCTGCCTGACCACTTGGGTTTTCTCAGGGTACTGTACTCTGGTTTTGTCCCACTGTAAGAAAGACTCCTCATGTGCTTCCACCCGGGCCAATTCAACAAGAGTCATTAAGATCAGTTTGTATGATTTGTTTCCCAATTGTTACTTGTAAAATAAACAAAGTTTAGCGTGTGCTTCTGAAACAATGTTTTTAAAAGGGTCATTTTGAGGCGAGTTTCCTTATAGTAGTTGGTGACTACCTTACTGAACAATATACGGGAGGCCTGTCACATACCATCCAGAACAGCTATGTTTAAAGTATCTTGCCCAAGGACACAATCAAGACAGCACAGACCGGCTGGTTTCTCAGCTTTCCGAGAAACACAAACTGTGTTGGGTAGTTCGAGTTGAACCATTCACCTCAGATCTTACAAGGCGGCACTCTCATCAACTGAGCTGTCACAGCACGTATACCACTGAAAGAACCATGATATGTTTATGTTTCTAAAGTAAATTATAATTATGATATCTGTTACAAATATTTTCTTTGTTGCAACTGAAAAAATGCTCATAGTAGCTTAAATTATGATTTCAATTTCACGATATTTTTTTTTTCAAAATGAATAATTAAAAATAAGAGTTCTAATTACTGGGAATTCCGCAGAAATGACTCGTTCGGTGTGTAATGACTATAGTCTATAGCTGACGGGGCATTTCACTTCCTGCTGCTTCTTAACTATGTGTTTTATTACATGCAGGCTTTTGTATGAAACATAAATATTTTGAAGCAGGTTAATGTGAACTGTTAAGCAATATGCACATCCTGGTGCTTACAATTTTATTGTCTGGGTAAGTGTATACCTTACACCTGACATCCCTCGACCCACACTCACAGGTACGTTCGTTTATCTCTATATGTTTACGGCTGATTTCAAGTGTTTCCATATAGCTATTACACTAGTGACATATTGCCTTCCTGTGATCAAACACTCCAACTTAATTAGATTTCTTGTTTTCCTTAATTGTTTTGTTAGATAATCAGTGTTGCCAGATTTATAGGAATCTACGAGCTGACATCGCTATGTTAGTCTCTTGTGTGAAAGTGAAACAGTCCTAACTTCACCATAGTCAGTTAAACTAGTCTGAATTTGTTTTTAATTTACAGTCAATTTAGAGTCCCTTCTGGAGAAGAGATTTCAACCTCATTTATCATGGTGCATCTCTGGACCAAATAATATCAATGTCTTTCATATGAAAGTAAATCCATGGCCTCCACAAATCAGAGGGGTGTTGGGGCCCAATGAGGAATAGAGTTGGACAAAGGTGGGTGGAGAGGACGTTACATTAATTTCTGAGTTCAGGAGGAGTAATTTTGAACCATATTTAGAATGAAATGATAAAAGGAACTTAAATGTTGTATATTCCATTATAAGATTATAATAGGAATGGCTCTGCATGTTATATACTATGGATAAACAAAACTAAACAAGTTACTTCTCTGATTCTATTTAGGCCTAGCACATGTAATCAAAATTTGAGCAAATTGTCATCATATATGACACGTTCCTATTTCTGAAGGTGATTTGAAATCCAAAATGGCCATCTCAGTCTATGATTGGTGTCAAAGACATTTTTGCACCAAGCCAATTTTAACAAATGCTTATTTAAAAAAAAAATAATTCAAAGAAAAAGAAGCAACTTTATTAATTGCCTCCAGAATATATAGATTATTAAGCCTTGTAGTTTTAGTGTCTTAGATATATTTTGATCTAAGCCAAGTGGTTAAGGTGTCATGACACTTTATCACTAGCCCTCCACCTCTGGGTTGCGAGTTTGAAACCCGTGCGGGGCAGTTGCCTGGTATTGACCGTAGGCCTGTGGTTTATCTCCTGGTATTCGGCTTTCCTCCACCTCCAATATTTGGCACATCTTTAAATGACCCTGGCTGTTAATAGGACGTTAAAATAAACCAAACTAGATCCTAAGATTCAAACAAGGGGAGATAAGAACTAAGCTGGTCAATTCTTTACAAAAACTAGGGGCTTGTAGCCAGTCTAAGTTTTCCTTAGATCCTTATATCAAAATCACAGATGCCTTAAAGCTATCGGGTACAGATGTTTTATCCTCTCCCTGCAGGCATTGAAACAAAAACACAGATACTCCAATTTGTGTAAATTGAGATTTTGTCTCCCGTGATTAATTGAGTATATCAAAAGATGCCAGAAATCTAGTTCAGGATTGTATTGTTTTTATTTAAAAATAAATAAAAAACATATATTTCTAGATTCAAATATAGCTTGCAGATGGATGACCTATTTTGTTAGGAGGATGCTTGTTAATAAATAGCTGATACACACTGAACACTTTATTAACCTACCCAGCGGTATAACGAGGATTTTATCTCTGGGCACGATTCATACTGATTTTGAAATAAAGTTTCTTTGAATTTTCATATTTTGTTTAGATTTCATTATTTTTTTTATCTTAACATCCTATTTAATCGAGTATTAGATTTAATTTGAGTGTGTTTTTCTGCGTTGGTTTGAATAATCAGAAGGTTTTATAAAGAAAAACTGTGTTTTCATATTTTGAAATACATGTAACAGGTTTACCACTGGGAGCAGTGGGCTGTGCATCCAATTGATAATGTTAGTATATATTATATATATGGATATAATTTAATCATTTGGCGAACAGAAATACTATGTTTAGCATCTCACCTTAAATATAGTCCCAACTAGACATGAATTGCCTGTCCCTCAGGCGAAATGACGTATGGTTATAGATAATTTGAGTCATGATCTGTAAGGGAATATAAGTAATAGCTACTGTAGTATATAATTGTCTCTCCTTAATGAAAATATTATAGCTTGATATAAGTACTATATACCAATGTAAGAAGAATTCTACAATTTACTTGATATATACTATATGTTTCAGACAATAAGCCAGTACTTGGTAATAAGCCCATCCTATTTTATGTTACAGCTCAGTAATAAGCCTAACAAAAGCTATTTAAATCAGCTGCAATAAGCTGATGTTTACTGCTTTGATTCAAAGCTTATTTGTTTCCCCCTGCCCTTTTTACAGGATAAAAAATGACTCCCAAAAATATCTCAATGTCTATATACTTATCATATAGCCCCTGGATATATCTTACTCATTGGTATACTGTTATGGTTACCAGTAGATAAATTCTTTTTAATGTTTAAGGTGATTAAAAATGTAAGTGTTGAGGACACTTATAAATCTTTAAATGTTGAAATCAGTGAAAATGAAAGAAACAGGAATACCCTGAAGAAATTTGTAATTTAAAACTGATGTAAAACATTTCCACATGAGGTGGAGTTGTATAGATTTGCTGGTGGCCATGTAAAAAGAAGCATTGCGTCACACTTGGATTAGAGAGCTGGAGGGCTTTCTCTGTCCACCGCATAACAATTAATTACCACTCAGATACGTTCTCTCGACAGTAGCACTAACAAACAGCTACAAAACACCGCTTTATTGTCTGCTCGGCCTTATATATAGCAATACTGATAATGTTTTTTGTGGAATTAGTCGTGGATTCTGTCACTGGCTTCTGTCTTCATGGGTAACAAACAGGTACGTATCAGAAAACTGACCCTGATCAGATGCTGAATTTATTGTACGAGCATGTTGTTATGTATTGCTATTTTATCAGGGTAGTTCATTCACCACTGAAAGACGGCATCACTATAGTGCTAATGAATATATCTCAGATAATACACTGTATTCTACTCCTCGATATTTTGTTATACATTAGTAATATGACCGTGGTTTTGTACAGTTAAGTAATGAATTTATCCAGATAACGATATTACATGTATTGCTCTGCATAATGAGTATCTAGATCGAGCCTCAAACAGCAATCTGTACGTATATGTTGGACGTGCCAGCTAGTAAAAGGAATATCTCTATTGTATGTTTAATGCATGTAATGCACAAGATTTCTCATTATGGTCCTAAATTTTCAGAACGAACACAAAACAATTGATTATTAAGATTCTGTCGGTTTCATTTGAGAGTATGGTTTGGGTAGAATATGTAGCCACATGGTGGCCATGTGGCCCCTTCACTACAGGCCTGGCTCCTTGTAAAGCCAGCTGGAGTTAAAACCAATCGCTTCTCTTTCAGACATAGAGCCCTGGTATGAGAATGGTGTGTATGATTCCACTAATATAGGTAGTTGTCACTCCAGGAGAATTTCTCAGGTCTAGGATAGCTACAAGGTTTCTTGGATGGGAGTCTCTTCACTGCATTTCCATACACTATCATAGGTGTAAAAATCTGATATCATTTAAACTTCTCTCTTCCTCTTCTATTTGGAATTTGTAGAATGAAGAAAGGTGTTCTTTCCTTCTCTAGGTACATGTATCACAAAATCAATTCTCTGAAATTATGAAAAAGATAGCAATTTTTTACAGGGCTTTTTCTGATGGCTTTCTCAGACCGAAACTATTCACAAAAAAAACCCCTATTCACAATTGAAATAATTTCATATATTGAAGCGAAATTCCTCAAATTTGTAGTTTAATCTTTAAGATTTTATTTCCAATTCACCAATTTCCTTCCCAAAATGAAATGAAATAGGCCCAATATCCCCAACAAATGAAAAAATCCTGATATATATGACACACTGTCTGTGTTTGATATGTAGGACCTGATTTACTATCTAAACTCTGATGAAAAAATATGGATTCTCAGATTTATAGTACATTTTCTTTAGTATCATATGTTTCAGTTGAAAAATGTTATTATTTTTTTTATCAGAATTGATGTTTTTGACATAATTTACATATCTTTTTTTCATTTTCTGGAAAGTGAATACATGGAATATATATTTCTGCCATATTCGATTTCCTTTTCCACTTTGAAGATTTATCACATTTGTTCTAGCTTCTACAGCTAATGAAGACAAAGACTAGATAATTGGATTTTGGTAAAAACTAACTTTTTTAAGAAATTCTGAAAATTGGTCTTGTAAGATTAAAATACTACATTTTCCGTCATTTCTAAATTAATATTTCCTATCAGCTTAACCTACAAATAAAAAACATTAAGGGTTAAGAACATTTTGGGGTTTTTTTCAGACATTGTTTATGGATATATTGTCTATCTTTGTGTATGGATCAATGTGTGGAGGTTTGTAAACATGTTTGCCATATTAATGTGTGCTTTGACCATTGTACGTGGGGTTTTTACATTAGAAATAAATGGAACTGTACATGTTGTGATTCTCAGTATGGAGACATATCACCAGGGTCGGATATATATACACAGACATGTAACCTACAGGCCTTTATGCTGAAAATACATTGTGATCGAATGGGAAAGTTCACTACGATTATTGGTCTGTACATCAGTGTTATGTATCGGCATTACAGCTCCATGATAGGTATTACAGCATGGGGAGTGATTACGTCACTGTGGACCCACCAGTTTGTTTTCTCAGAAGAAGCTTTTTAATCAATACATCTGTCTATATCTAGGTCGCTCTTAGCGTTGCCTTGCTCCATATTCTGGTACTTTTTTCTTCTCCAAAATTAGCAATTGTATGAATTTTACTGTACAGAAAGTAAGGTACTTCATTGACTTGGTTCAACCTATGATAGAGATTACACTCCAGACCTGATAGCCTCAAATGGTGATTAATAATAGAGGAGGATGTAATCACTTATGGCAGATGATTAGATGTTAGGCAATTACTGATAGTCACCTGTATACATGTTGTACTGAGTGGATAGCTGTACACTGTCTGGCCTGGTTAAGGGGGTATGTGTAGTCTTAGTTTGGTCTGATGTTGGAGGATATCTGTAGTTTTCTCAGGTCTGGTGTTGAGGGGTATCTGTAGTCTTACTCTGGTCTGGTGTTGGGGATATCTGTAGTCTTAGTTTGGTCTGATGTTGGAGGATATCTGTAGTTTTCTCAGGTCTTGTGTTAGGGATATCTGTAGTCTTACTCTGGTCTGGTGTTGAGGGATATCTGTAGTCTTACTCTGGTCTGGTGTTGAGGGATATCTGTAGTCTTACTCTGCTCTGGTGTTGAGGGATATCTGTAGTCTTACTCTGCTCTGGTGTTGAGGGATATCTGTAGCCTTACTTTGGTCTGGTGTTGGGGGGATATCTGTAGTTTTACTCTGGTCTGGTGTTGGGGATACCTGTGGTCTTATTTTGTTCTGGTGTTGGGGATATCTGTAGTTTTCTCAGGTCTTGTGTTGGGGATATCTGTAGTCTTACTCTGGTCTGGTGTTGGGGATATCTGTAGTTTTCTCAGGTCTTGTGTTAGGGATATCTGTTGTCTTACTCTGGTCTGGTGTTGAGGGATATCTGTAGTCTTACTCTGGTCTGGTATTGGGGGATATCTGTAGTCTTACTCTGGTCTGGTGTTGGGGATATCTGTAGTCTTATTTAGGTCTTGTGTTAGGGATATCTGTAGTCTTAGTTTGGTCTGGTGTTAGGGGATATCTGTAGTCTTACTCTGGTCTGGTGTTAGGGGATATCTGTAGTCTTACTCTGGTCTGGTGTTGTGGATATCTGTAGTCTTACTCTGGTCTGGTGTTTGGGATATCTGTAGTCTTACTCTGGTTTGGTCTGGTGTTGTGGATATCTGTAGTCTTACTCTGGTCTGGTGTTGGGGATATCTGTAGTCTTACTCTGGTCTGATGTTGGGGATATCTGTAGTCTTACTCTGGTCTGGTGTTGGAAATATCTGTAGTCTTACTCTGGTCTGGTATTGGGGGATATCTGTAGTCTTACACACTGTCAGATGTTGAGGGATATATGAAGTCTTACTCTGGTCTGGTGTTGGAGGTTATCTGCAGTCTTACTCTGGTCTGGTGTTGGGGATATCTGTAGTCTAACTCTGGTCTGGTGTTGGGGGATATCAGTCTTACACATGTCTGATGTTGGGGGATATCTGTAGTCTTACTCAGGTCTGATGTTGAGGATATCTGTAGTCTTACTCTGGTCTGGTGTTAGAGATATCTGTAGTTTTACTCTGGTCTGGTGTTGGGGATATCTTTAGTCTTACTCTGGTCTGGTGTTGAGGGATATCTGTAGTCTTATTTATGTCTGGTGTTGGGGGATATCTGTAGTCCTATTTATGTCTGGTGTTGGGGTATATCTGTAGTCTTACTCTGGTCTGGTGTTTGGGATATCTGTAGTCTTACTCTGGTCTGGTGCTGGGGGATATCTAGTCTTACTCTGGTCTGATGTTGGGGGATATCTGTAGTCTTACTCTGGTCTGGTGTTGGGAGATATCTGTAGTCTCATTCTGGTCTGGTGTTGGGGATATCTGTAGTCTTACTCTGGTCTGGTGTTGGGGGATATCTGTAGTCCTACTCTGGTCTGGTGTTGAGGGATATCTAGCCTTACTGTGGTCTGGTGTTGGGGGATATCTGTAGTCTTACTCTGGTCTGGTGTTCGGGATATCTGTAGTCTTATACATGTCTGGTGTTGAGGTATATCTGTAGTCTTATATTGGATTGATGTTGGGGATATCTGTAGCCTTACTTTGGTCTGGTGTTGGGGATATATGTAGTCTTACTCTGGTCTGGTATTGGGGGATATCTGTAGTCTTACTCTGGTCTGGTGTTGTGGATATCTGTAGTCTTACTCTGGTCTGGTGTTGTGGGATATCTGTAGTCTTACTCTGGTCTGGTGTTGTGGAATATCTGTAGTCTTATTCAGGTCTTTTGTGTGGGATAACTGTAGTCTTAACTTTGTCTTGTATTAGGGATATCTGTAGTCTTCATCTTGTCTGGTGTTGTGGGATATCTGTAGTTTTACTCTGGTCTGGTGTTGGGGATATCTGTAGTCTTACTCTGGTCTGGTGTTGGGGATATCTGTAGTCTTACTCTGGTCTGGTGTTGGGGGATATCTGTAGTCTTAACCTTGTCTTGTGTTAGAGATATCTGTAATCTTAACCTTGTCTGGTGTTAGGGATATCTGTAGTCTTAACCTTGTCTTGTGTTAGAGATATCTGTAGTCTTATTCTTCCTCCATGGAAGTATGTCATTTCATGTCCATTTATATTTGACTATTTCGTCTTGTTATCTCTTTCCTTCATCTTGGTCAAATAAAATACGTATACTCTGCTGTGAGATGTTACTGTCTGTTCATCATATTAAGGGTTTCTATAGATATGTGTATATATGAGTCTATGTTAATTATATCGTGCATAGTGACTTTATTTTCAAGAGTTGCGCCTGAGTCTGCAGCAGTTGCGGTCAGTGCCGAGTCTCACCTCCAGTCCCAGAGCAAATCCTGGCGCAGATTTAGGGGAGACAACTACCCAGCCGTATGGTATATACTGACACGGGTGACTGGTGACACATTGAGCACACTTTCTGTAGTATTCTTGGGAGATTTTTCGGGTTTTGTTGTCATGATGATAAATTAATGGCTCATTGCACCAGGTGGTGGTTCTCAAAATCCACTTCTGTTGACATGTTTGTTGTTTTTGTTTGTGAAGTAACAGATTTTTAATCATTGTTTAGTTTGAAGTGTGCACATAGTTGTGGTATATACCGCAGCAATACAGGGGGAGATGGTTTTGTGAGTCTTCGTTGGTGTTAACTACTGTATACGTTTTAACAGGGGACTTGCTGTGTTACATATATATGTGATATGCCTATGGCCAGTGAGCTGTCTGCTCTCCTTCCTGTCTGTGTATTACTATTTTCTGTCCAATACTGAATCGCTGGACAATTTGGTTAGGTTGACATTGAAAAAAACGGACAAAATTATGCTGTAACAACATGAAAGATCTAAAAAGACTAATGTTCTTTATGCAGTTCAGATCACTTTCTCTCATTTAACAGAATTTTACTAAATTTTGAATAATAATGGCATGCATCATGTAGTTTATGTAATGAAAATCTACAATATCATAGAAAAGATTAATGAAAAATTCCCATGGAAAGAATAATAGAAAAATTCAAAAGGAATGACAGTGAAAAATACTCTTGGAGAGGAAGTTGAAAAGTTAAGTACACTTGAAAAGACTAATGAAAAATTTCCCTGCTGCTCAGGGGCTTGTGCACCTCTTTGGCCTCTTATTATAGGGACTGAATAGAAAGCATGCACTCTCCAATTTTACACTTTGCTGGTCATTTATACATTTTTTTTTTCAATGAAACTTGGTAGAATTTGTTCACATTAACTGTAGTTGTAGCTTCTTCAGCAGAAATTTTATTCAAAGATATTGTTCTTACTTTTTCCCCATATTTTATGCATTTGGTACAAGAGTTCTGCCCTGCAGTACTCAATTTGTGGTAAACTCTTTCATGAGTCCCTACTAGTACCAACCTCCATGAAACACCACCGATTCCAATTTTCCATGTTTAACACCTTGATGTAAAACATACACATGCTCTAGTAGGTTGATATTGGTCTGTGGTATCAGAAGTAGATCGTTTTGGTGTTTAGTCTGACATATTTATAGATTTCCGGTCAACAGCCTGCAGACATTAGAGAATGGATCTGTTATATTATTTGATAAATTGATTAGGAGATCAAAATACACCTGAAAAATCATTACAGCTAGGCCTAGAACATCCTGGTCAGCCGGCTTGGGAACTGACCAGTCGGCCCAGAGCCAAGTAAACAAAAGTGATTGCCCTTGTCAGTCAACAATTGACCGAAGACTTGTTAATAGTGGAAACAAAAATAAAGAGCCGTCCAGACAAAAGCTTTCAGACTTATAGCCAATTCCCTGTGCTGTCTGTTTTATTTGTTGGCCATCAGATTCAAAGTATGTTATAACAGTTAACATCATCGTGATCAGCAGCTTTGATTGAATCTGGAGGAGGAAATATATATCCAAGTAATAAACCTATGCCAAGTCCAATTGATATAAGTGTATTTTAAATATTCTCGGTTTTATAGCAAAAAAATATAACTATGGTTATCAATTTTTATGGTTTTACTATGTCTAGGGCAACTGTGTAAAACTGGCATAAAATGAGATCCGTGAATGAACTGTCAATTCCTTTGGTATAATTGTCTCCCATGATGAAAACGGAAGCAAGACCTTTACCTTTCCATCAGCATTGGCTTAGGTGTTGGCATCCACGCCAACGTTGAAATTACTTTTAGCCAAGTGTCATCTGAAAGTATTATATTTAAGTACTTATTGAAACCAAAGGTTAATATATGTGTAGGTGCAAAATAGAGGATGAACAAAAAAAATGACAAAAAAGAGATCCAGATTACTGTGATTCAATTTTCAGACAAAAACATATAAAACCTGAAATTTTGTACAACATTTTAAAAAAATGGTCACTTTGATATATAATTGGGGTATTTAGTTGATTCATTTGTTTTCTAAATTTTCACTTGTTTTGGAATTTTTTAGAGATATTTTTTTTTTAACCATGCAATAGATATAAGCATAAAGACAGTATATATATAAGGGCATATCCTAAGGGAGATAAATCTTGTTAATAGGGAGAGGTACATGTACCTGAAAAAATGTTGCAGACCAAGAATTTTCAAATGCCAGAAGGCCATGATTTACATGGGAACTGACCAGTCGGCTCAGAGCCAAGTAAACAAACATGATTCATCTGGTAACAACAAATAGTGCTTTGTGCTTCTTGATCTGATCTCATATCATTTGAAATTAATAGTTCAGTTTTGTTTATCAAATAGTTTTTACTGTCAGTGTCTGATAAATGCTATATGCATTTAGCCCTTATGCAGGTAACACTGTCTCTTGTTACCAAGTCATGATTTCCTATAGCTGAAGGGGAAATTTATATATAGAATTTAAACTACAAATAAAATCTTTGCTGCCCTTCAACATTCTGATAGCCTCTGAGAAGGTTTAATGGGGGAAAACAAATATATACACATGATTGGTTGATTTCTTATTTATTAAGGAAATGCTGATTTAGGCATATGTGGTTGACCTTGGATGTCCTTGAGCATATCTAAAAGGAAATATTTCTTTCTTGATAATCTTTGTTACTTTAGATATCAATGACCTTGAATGTCTTTGAACATTGATTTGTCATCTTTTCAAGGTGAAAAGCAGCTCAGTTTATCTAATCAGAGATTTTAAGGTGTGAAGATGACCTTATTAACCTTTCCAGTCTATGAGTTGAAAAATTCCCCCAAAAAATCTTGAGATTTATCAAGAATTTTGTATTTGTTTCAGCTTTTTTAGATAAGAAAATGTTCTGTTCTTTTATCTATAAACTCAACAGATTAATTGCCCTGTCAATTCGGCATCATCAGCCTTAATGGTTGAAAACGACTCATATATCAAACTTGATATTGTGTCTGCAGTAAATGTCGATCTGACGAGCTTACAACATCAATCAAAAGTATAAATCAACCATTCTGTGTTGGACAGCTTTCAGATGCAGTAGCTTTAGATTCTGCATCACTATGACAATTTGAATACATGTTGTTACTAGCAACAGAATGAAATATATCTTTAAATATGCCTACGATATTCCAGTGCATTAGATACTAGGGCTGAACTAAGATAATAAGTTGATTTTTCAAATCTTTATTCAAAATAGAGCTCAAAATGTTTTGGAATTTAAAAAAAATAATTTTGTATATAAAATGTTGTACAAGATGGAAAGTTGTTGAAGGATTGAGGTACGTTTCTATTTCTGAAATGTATATGTGGTAAAACACTAAGATGAACAGGCTTGAGACAAAAAAATATTTCTGCTTATTATGAAAAAAATCAAAATCCTGAATTTGGATCAACCTTAGATTTTTTAAAGCCATATAAGGAATTTCAGATGTAAACTTTCTCCTCATGGTCCCATGGGATTCATTATAGACAAGTTTTACTGTGTATAACTTTATGATTGAATCTAGATAGACCTAACAGTTGTGTAATACTTCTGTCTGAGATAGATCTACAAAGCATAAGTCATTGGTGGAGACAGCACATGCTTCTCTATGATGAGAGATCTAGGAAGTGACAAAAAGAAACCGTTTCCCAGGCATTGTCTTGTGCTGCATTATAATAAACTATTGTCTCAGTCAGTGATGGGATATATAAGCTGACCATTAAAGCTGACCTTTGTGAACTTATTGGCTCATCAGTATACATGTGACATGACACCACTGTCACTTCTACTGTATCCAGGGGCCAGGGTCTCGCCCCCAGTATCGCCTGTCAATCTGTCCAATAAATACATTGCTGTATGTGGCAAACAAATTGTCGGCTCTCTGGCCAGATCTTATGCCACAGGGAGTCAGAAAAGTCAAGCTATCTGCATAAAAACAAGAGATTAGTCTGGTTGTGTGTGCCCAGCCTGTGTACATCAGTGTTTCCTCATGATTGGGTTTATACCATTTGGTTTCCTTTTATGACACTGTATTGTAATAAGTGGTCTGAGACAGACAACAGTTAACCTTGGATGAACGAGAACGCTGTCCCTGTTACCCTTCTGGATCAGGATTGTGGTCAAGTTGTTCGTTGTATGGAGGTATTCACTATACAAAGGTATTCAGATTACAGAGGTTATTCATTTTACAAATGTTATAGTTCTCTTTACAGAGGTTATAATTCACTATACAAAGATAGTCAGGTTACAAAGGTTATTCATTTTACAAATGTTATTATTTTCATTACAGAGGTTATAATTCACTATACAGAGGTATGCTTTGAAATTAAGTAGTCACTATACAGAGGTATTCACAATACTGAGGAATTCACTTTACAGAGATATTCACAATACTGAGGAATTCACTATACAGAGATATTCACAATACTGAGGAATTCACTATACAGAGATATTCACAATACTGAGGAATTCACTATACAGAGATATTCACAATACTGAGGAATTCACTATACAGAGGTATTCACAATACTGAGGAAATCACTATACAAAGATATTAACTGTTATAAGGAATTAATTATACAAAGGTATGCATTATAAGGATTTATTCACTAAGTAGACATGCTCCCTATAAAGAGAAATTTACTACATGGAGGATCGAGGTGGTCATTATGCAGAGTTCACTATACAGAGGTGTTCACTATATACAGAAATTCACCATTCACTAAACATGTGTTCACATCCATGGTGGTATTTGTGTGTATATCTGTGGTAAGGTGATTCTAATCTGATACAGTTCAAGGTGAATATGGTTTATATAAAACTTTTAAGATATGTTTACAATAGACAGGTGATTACTTAACATAGGTGTTCACTTTACACAGGTATTGCAAGATGTAAAGTAGATAGGGGGTGGAGAACCATTGTAGATATGCTTACTATAGACAGATGTCCACTTTAGATAGGTGTTCACTTTACACAGGTATTGCAAGATGTAAAGTAGATATGGGGGAGAACCATTGTAGATATGCTTACTATAGACAGATGTCCACTTTAGATAGGTGTTCACTTTACACAGGTATTGCAAGATGTAAAGTAGATATGGGGGAGAACCATTGTAGATATGCTTACTATAGACAGATGTCCACTTTAGATAGGTGTTCACTTTACACAGGTATTACAAGATGTTATGTTTATTATAGACATATGTCCACTTAAGATAGGTGTTCACTTTACACAGGTATCCACTTTACACAGGTATGGCAAAGTGTGAAATGTATATGGGGGAGACTCATTGTAGATAGGTTTACTATAGACAGATGTCCACTTTAGATAGGTGTTCACTTTACACAGGTATCCACTTTACACAGGTATGGCAAAGTGTGAAATGTATATGGGGGAGACTCATTGTAGATAGGTTTACTATAGACAGATGTTCCCTTTAGATAGGTGTTCACTTTACACAGATATAAATATTATTGCAAGATGTAAAGTAGATAGGGGATAGGCATTGTAGACATGCTTACTGTAGACATATGCCACTTAAGATAGGTGTTCACTTTAAACAGGCATCCACTTTACACAGGTATGGCAAAGTTTGAAGTAAATAAGGTATAGAACATTTATTTCTAGAAAGGTTAACTATACGGAGATATATCACTTGTACCTAGCATTACTGTAAAGAAATTTTACCACAAACATGTACCAACATCTGTTAATATTCATACAAACAAGAGGAAAACCATTGTTTGATTTATAAGATCTGATTAGTGGATTATCAAAATTGTTAAAATGGAGAGGAAAACAAATAGAAATTGATGGAATAACACAAAGTGCTGCTTCCTATGATGGAGTAAAATCTGTTTTCATCCTCATACTTGAAATAGCTGTAATAAATGACAAATTATCTTAATACACATCACATAATCAATTATGTTCTACTTTTAGACACAAGCAGCCTGTGTAAAGCCCGCTGCCACTCCACCTTCCAGTCAGTCTAAAGATAACTCTGGAGTGTGGTCATAGACCAAACCGATCTTGAATCTTACACTATTAATAGTTCTCATAGAGGCATTACACTATACAAAAAGCGGGCAAATTTGTTTTTATAATTGAAAAATATTTGAACTGCATAGAACAAGTACAACTCTGTTTGATGGTTTCGGTGAGAATGGTTTCTGTGTTTCCACACCAAACTTCTCCAATGTCGACTTTATTGACCTACAGCATTAGCCTGTCTGTATTTAAGTCTGGCACGTAAAACACCCATACCCTACAATGTAGAGAGTGGAGCTTTGGTTTCACATGGTCAATACTTTTTTTTTCTGTTGAAGAACAAATCAACAGGACCTGCTTTTACAGTATCATAGAGATGTAAAAACTGCACTGTATGATACCTGTCAATGACATCTGTTTTCAGCTTTTGTAGTCACTGATGTTTTATTGAAAATACAAATAACACTGATAAAAATTGAACTTTTTTTTTAAAGAACCCAAAATTAATAAACTGAAAAATATATTATATTTTTTTAACAAATAGAATAAAAAATAGAAAAGGGTTAAAAATAAGTAAATAAATGAATAAATAAAACTGTATAGAAATATTATATGTAGTTATAAGTCAAGATGTATTCTGTGATAAATGCTAATCTCTTTGAAATAAGTGATATTCGTTTACCTGGAATATATCAGTTTCACTCTATAAACAGTAAGTCTGAATGAGTATATATTATGATAACTGAATTCAGTGAATCATATCTTGTAAAACCCAGGCCCATTTGACCTTTTGTTCCTGAAATGTTATCTAAGAGGCACTGCATGTTTTTAGCATGTAGCATTACAATTTCCAATGCACACAGGATACCATTTTACATGTAGTGAACAACTACAGCCTTCGAAAATTAAAAAAAATATCTTGTCATGTAGATCAATAAGCATAAAATTATCCTCAAAAGTACCAGTGATATATGTCTGGTAGAGTATTGGAATGTAAGCCTGTTGTGTGATACATCAGACTCGGTATAAGTATGATGTGGACACACCCTGTAGAATCCGATTGTACTTACAGTATAATAGAGTTGTCACACACAATGCACACCTGTGTCTTGGATATTTGTCAACGTATGTACAGGTGTTCTTTAATTAAAATTCTATTTCAATTTCACAGCATCACTGTTGCAATCATTCTTAATCAAACTGTTTTTTAAATTTTTAATGTAGGCAACAATTTGGAATTCACATTTAGCATATAGGACCCCAGAGATGTATAATTAGGATTTTATTTGTGTATTCAAGCAATAAGGACTCATTAATGACCTGTATGGGGTCTTAAATAGGCAATTTGTCTCCTCTGTTTAATCGTATATATAGTCCTTGATATCTTTACAGCTGCCAATAACCATTTGATTATCAGTGAGTATATATGTAAAGCCCATCACACTCGCCTTTGGCTAACAACATGTACATATACTTACCTCTATATGTCGGGTGTTTAACAATACTTACTCCCTCATTGACTTTATTAAGGGTGTAAATTTCGTTATCTTTAATCTATGATAGAATAGCAATTTGAATCTCATTGAATTTGAGATTGACTTGATGCCAGTCTGACAACAGTATATAGAGTGGCTATGTGTAATCTGGGCAGGCCCAGCAGGTGGAGGGAAGTATGTATTTAGACATTGCCCGTTTCCAGTCACAAGTCTGCTGTTTGTTGAATTCACATAATAGCAATTTGGTTTGAAGGACCTGCAATGGATTTTTTTTTGTGTTTACCTTTAAATTTGTGGAATGGGTGATTTGGATGTTGTTTTCTGGACGATTTTAGCCCAGCACCCTAGGTTTAACATTGGCACATCAGAGGAGTGTACAATAAGGAAACGCAGGGCTAAAAATCAATGGAGACTGGGAACAAGATGTGACATTGAGCTAGTGGTGTATATGGCCATTTAAGTCACTGTTCTACCTACTTTTGGAGAGAGCTGGTGTCATAAACATAGAACCACATAAAGATTAAGCTATTGAAATACAGAGAACTTCCTCTATAAATACTCTGTAGCCACGCAAAGCAAACACACACATTGATTTCATTGGATACTATCCATAAACAAAGTGGGGCTTTAAAGCATATAACTCCAGTGTTTCTTTACAGGAAGTCACCTGAAGTCCATCTGTTACTGCCAAGGTACTGGATCTGCAGGATATTGTCATAGCTCGGGTCAATTTCTTGGACTTTACACACAAAACAAAAAACAAAAACAAAAAAGAAAGGATTTAGTTTTCAGATTTTGGAAATTATTGATATCCAATAGGATTTTTTTTCTTCTTATATTTTGTTTAAATTCATTCTTTTTTTTGTTTCCAGATACCTATTTATCAGGACGCCAGGTTCAAAGGTCCATGACTGTTAACTCTGCCGAGCAACCAATCATACCCGAAGGTCAAAGTGCAGAGGTCAAGGATACCAAAGGTGAAGGATCAGAAAAACCAGAAACCACTAAAGAGGAAGTTTCTTCTCACTTACCTGAGGACAGCGAGGAGAATAAGCAGGAAATAATTTCTGCATCTATACGAACAACAGAAAGGGACTCAACAGAGCCCTCAAGTGGTGCTGACGGCACACAACAAGGGGAGATAAATACTACCTCAGAAAACGTAGCAAACATGGACACAATTGACAATTCAAATTTGTCTGCAGAGCAGAAGGCTGCCAACAGAAAGGGAGATGAGTTTGTGTTTGGAGTAGCAGACGAGCATGGTAAACAGGGAGAAGTGGAAATAGATACAGCGGACCAGGAGGATGCTGAACAAGGTAACATTGTACTCAAATTTTAAATTATTATCAAACATGTCTCATGAATTCTCTTAAGGAATATCAACAGAATGAATGCAAAAATAAATAATTCTATCAAGGTATATTTGTATAAAGGAACTAATGCAGTCACTCTGACCAGTGTTTCCTGTACAGGTTGTGGGACACTTTGACCAGTGTTTCCTGTACAGTTAGTGGGGTCACTGGGACCAGTGTTTCCTGTACAATTAGTGGGGCCACTTTGACCAGTGTTTCCTGTACAGTTAGTGGGGACACTTTGACCAGTGTTTCCTGTACGGTAGGTGGGGTCACTTTGACCAGTGTCATGTACAGTTAGTGGGGTCACTGGGACCAGTGTTTCCTGTACAGTTAGTTGGACACTTTGACCAGTGTTTCCTGTACAGTTTGTGGGACACTTTGACCAGTGTTTCCTGTACGGTAGGTGGGGTCACTTTGACCAGTGTCATGTACAGTTAGTGGGGTCACTGGGACCAGTGTTTCCTGTACAGTTAGTGGGACACTTTGACCAGTGTTTCCTGTACAGTTAGTGGGGTCACTTTGACCAGTGTCATGTACAGTTAGTGGGGTCACTGGGACCAGTGTTTCCTGTACAGTTAGTGGGACACTTTGACCAGTGTTTCCTGTACAGGTTGTGGGACACTTTGACCAGTGTTTCCTGTACAGTTAGTGGGGTCACTTTGACCAGTGTTTCCTGTACAGTTAGTGGGGTCACTTTGACCAGTGTCATGAACAGTTAGTGGGGTCACTTTGACCAGTGTTTCCTGTACAGTTTGTGGGGTCATTTTAACCAGTGTTTCCTGTACAGTTTGTGGGTCACTTTGACCAGTGTTTCCTGTACGGTAGGTGGGGTCACTTTGACCAGTGTCATGTACAGTTAGTGGGGTCACTTTGACCAGTGTTTCCTGTACAGTTTGTGGGACACTTTGACCAGTGTTTCCTGTACAGTTTGTGGGACACTTTGACCAGTGTTTCCTGTACAGTTTGTGGGACACTTTGACAAGTGTTTCCTGTACGGTAGGTGGGGTCACTTTGACCAGTGTCATGTACAGTTAGTGGGGTCACTGGGACCAGTGTTTCCTGTACAGTTAGTGGGACACTTTTGACCAGTGTTTCCTGTACAGTTAGTGGGGTCACTTTGACCAGTGTCATGTACAGTTAGTGGGGTCACTGGGACCAGTGTTTCCTGTACAGTTAGTGGGACACTTTGACCAGTGTTTCCTGTACAGGTTGTGGGACACTTTGACCAGTGTTTCCTGTACAGTTAGTGGGGTCACTTTGACCAGTGTCATGAACAGTTAGTGGGGTCACTTTGACCAGTGTTTCCTGTACAGTTTGTGGGGTCATTTTAACCAGTGTTTCCTGTACAGTTTGTGGGACAATTTGACCAGTGTTTCCTGTACAGTTAGTGGGGTCACCTTGACCAGTGTTTCCTGTACGGTAGGTGGGGTCACTTTGACCAGTGTCATGTACAGTTAGTGGGGTCACTTTGACCAGTGTTTCCTGTACAGTTTGTGGGGTCATTTTAACCAGTGTTTCCTGTACAGTTTGTGGGACACTTTGACCAGTGTTTCCTGTACAGTTAGTTGGGCCACTTTGACCAGTGTTTCCTGTACAGTTAGTGGGATAATTTGACCAATGTTTCCTGTACAGTTAGTGGGGCCACTTTGACCAGTGTTTCCTGTACAGTTAGTGAGGCCACTTTGACCAGTGTTTCCTGTACAGTTAGTGGGGACACTTTGACCAGTGTTTCTTGTACAGTTAGTGGGACACTTTGACCAGTGTTTCCTGTACAGTTAGTGGGATAATTTGACCAATGTTTCCTGTACAGTTAGTGGGGCCACTTTGACCAGTGGTTCCTGTACAGTTAGTGGGGACACTTTGACCAGTGTTTCCTGTACAGTTAGTGGGATAATTTGACCAATGTTTCCTGTACAGTTAGTGGGGACACTTTGACCAGTGTTTCCTGTACAGTTAGTGGGGTCACCTTGACCAGTGTTTCCTGTACAATTAGTGGGGTCACTTTGACCAGTGTTTCCTGTACAATTAGTGGGGACACTTTGACCAGTGTTTCTTGTACAGTAAGTGGGGCCACTTTGACCAGTGTTTCCTGTACAGTTAGTGGGACACTGTGACCAGTGTTTCCTGTACAGTTAGTGGGATAATTTGACCAATGTTTCCTGTACAATTAGTGGGGCCACTTTGACCAGTGTTTCCTGTACAGTTAGTGAGGCCACTTTGACCAGTGTTTCCTGTACAGTTAGTGGGGACACTTTGACCAGTGTTTCTTGTACAGTTAGTGGGACACTTTGACCAGTGTTTCCTGTACAGTTAGTGAGGACACTGTGACCAGTGTTTCCTGTACAGTAAGTGGGGCCACTTTGACCAGTGTTTCCTGTACAGTTAGTGGGGTCACCTTTACCAGTGTTTCCTGTACAATTAGTGGGGTCACTTTGACCAGTGTTTCCTGTACAGTTAGTGGGGACACTTTGACCAGTGTTTCTTGTACAGTAAGTGGGGCCACTTTGACCAGTGTTTCCTGTACAGTTAGTGGGGTCACTTTGACCAGTGTTTCCTGTACAGTTAGTGGGGACAATTTGACCAGTGTTTCCTGTACAGTTAGTGGGGACACTTTGACCAGTGTTTCCTGTACAGTTAGTGGGGTCACCTTGACCAGTGTTTCCTGTACAATTAGTGGGGTCACTTTGACCAGTGTTTCCTGTACAGTTAGTGGGGATACTTTGACCAGTGTTTCTTGTACAGTAAGTGGGCCACTTTGACCAGTGTTTCCTGTACAGTTAGTGGGGTCACTTTGACCAGTGTTTCCTGTACAGTTAGTGGGGACAATTTGACCAGTGTTTCCTGTACAGTTAGTGGGGCCACTTTGACCAGTGTTTCCTGTACAGTAAGTGGGGCCACTTTGACCAGTGTTTCCTAGTGGTTATATTATGGTGTTGAACAGTATTATCTTTGCGATGTCTTCGTACGTTTGTTTCGAGAGTTAGGTGTACTTTTAAGGATCACATACACTAAATTAAAATGCCTCTCCTGCATCAAGTGAATGGGTACTATACATGGGATTAAGGTAATCAATTTTCCTAAATTTAAAGTTAAATACACAAAAACGGCTCAGGATACGCTTTAGTGTGTTGGCGTCTGTTCCTTGATTAGGTTCAGAGGAGGAGAAGGTCTTAGCTTGATCCTTATCATTCCAATGAACATCATACATCAGACTGTGGATTGTTAGATGTCGTCAGTCCTTCTCTCACTGGAATCAATAAGACAGCATTACACTCCAATCAGCACCAGCCATTTTGGTGATGTGCTATCTATAAGTATCTCGACTCCCACTTTAATGTGACTCTATAGCTATCTTATCTGGTACAACTCTTCGAGAAATTGACTCATCAATTGATTTCTCTGTTAAGTCATTCCTCGATATTTAGCCATGCATACCTATAGCACACTAAACCTACTTAATACCAGAATTGTTTTAATATTTACCTTGAGTACTCTATATAGATATCCTGTATAATACAGTAACTTGAAAGTTTCGGAGTTGTACTTTGGATTTGCTGTATTAGTCCAGTTTTCTGTTCCAGTTATACTGCAATATACTCAGACTTGTACTCAAGTTCCGTACTCAGATCTGTAATCTAGCGCTGTACTCGGATCTGTACTCAAGCTCCGTACTCAGATCTTTACTCAAGCTCCGTACTCCAATCTTCTGTACTCAAGTTCCGTATTCAGATCTGTAATCAAGCGCTGTACTTGGATCTGTACTCAAGTCCGTATTCAGATCTGTAATAAAACGCTGTACTTAGATCTTTACTCAAGCTCCGTACTCAAATCTGTACTCAGATCTGTAATCTGGCTCCGTACTCAGATCTGTAATCTGGCTCTGTACTCAGATCTGTACTCAAGCTCCGTACTCAGATCTGTAATCAGGCTCTGTACTTAGATATGTACTCAAACTACGTACTCCAATCTTCTGTACTCAAGCTCCGTACTCAGATCCGTACTGAGCTCTGGTCTACTCAGTGTGACACTCAGCTTGGTACTCACTCCATATACTCAAAACTGTATCTTTACTCTCCTGTATGTCAGTTAGAGATGTACATGTATAATCATTGGCTTTCATCGATTCCCAATCCACTTTATTTGTTCTTGATTAGTTTTCCAATTCACCTGTCATAAAATTAGGTTTGGATGACTACACATGTTTATCTCAGGACCCAATGGCTTAAAATAAATTTAATGTGTTCTGACAGGGTCATGGATTTCCTGGAACTTTACCATTAATCTCAATCAGTTCACTTAGAATATCTTTAACTACAAGGAACCATGTTCTCTGTTACTAAGGTACCTTTACTACAAATAGCCAGTTTCTCTGGTCATGTCAATACAAAGGGTAATAATGTTCTATTACCAGAATAAAGTACAATAGCTAGCCATATTATATTGCCAGAGTAAAGTACAAAAGAAAGTCAAGTTCTATTCCCTGAGTAAACTATATAATATAGCCAAGTTCTGTTGCCAGGGTAAAGTACAAAAGAAAGTCATATTCTGTTGCAGAATAAACTACAAAAGAAAGCAATGTTCAATTGTCAGACTAAACTAGTAAAATACAAACAATAGCCATGTTCTATTGCCAGAGTAAACTACAATAGATAGCCATGTTCTATTGCCAGAGTAAAATATAAAATATATTCAAGTTCTATTGCCTGAGTAAGCTACAAAAGATAGCCATTTTCTTTTGCCAGAATAAACCACAAAAGATAGCCATGCTAAATTGATAAAATAAACTGCAAAAGATAGCCAGGTTTATTGCCAAAGTATCTTAACTACAACAAAGAAAGGTATAGCATTATGCCAGTGTATCTTATTCTAAGATTACTGCAAATATTCTAAATAGCTATATCTAAGGAAGGAAGCCTTAATATTAATGCAGAGATCTTCTAGATATCATTCTATCTTCATCATATTTTTGCTTCTTCTCTGAATTTAGAAAAAACACCTGGAAGCTGAGGTTGTTTGAAGGTTACAGAACCATTTATCATTCCACACAGCATCCGAAACCATTCCCGATTGACCCAGTACAAGTAAAATTCCATCACACCTTTGGTGTGTTTAAAAAGTATTTAATCCATTGACAACCATCAACATTTTTGTGTTAAAGACATTTGCCTGCATTACAAGGGTTGATGGAAACCTTAGCGGAGCAGAGAGCTGATCTGCAGATGTGATGAATTCATTGTGTGCTGAACTCTGTTGTTAGGATATTTATAAACCAGACAGATTTTTCATTTGTCATTACAAAATGATAGAATAGCATGCAGAGCTAGTGTGCTCAGTTTTACAGCATTGATGTGTCAGCTTTGTAAAAATCTGCAGACTGGCTTTTATCTTTGGGCATCCATTAGGTCATCAATACAACAAGACAAATTATTTACATCTCAAAAGGAAAATTGTATTTAGCAGAAGCATTTGTTTTGTAATTGAAATTTCTGGCTGGAATATATTTGATTATTTGTTGCTTTCAGAAGTGAAATCAGCATTTTCACAGCTGGATGCCTAGACTAGTGCTATATGCATTTAAATTGGAAGGAACAGTGGATTTCAAACGAAATGCTAAATGTGTGGAAAGTTAAAAGCTGCTTTCTACAATATTTAACTGTTCAATTATGCTGTCTCTCATACAGGCTTAGACTCTTTGTGAAGAATTAAGGGACCAATGTTACATGTACATGAAAAACTTAAACAAATCGTGAGATGGAACATTTTCAGATCAGACTTGTTGGGGAATATTTTTCTTAAAGATAAGAGTTTAAATATACATATACTGGATTTTTTTTTGCTAGTCTAACTGATGGAGATTCTTTGTGCAAACCAATGTTTCCCTTAATCTGCCTTCTAAATCATTAACAGACAGAAGTAAGATCACTGCAGTCCCTCAAAAATAGCTTTGGTTCGAGAGTATACTCAGTTTTTTGTTTGTCATCATATTACACATTGTCATCTTAATCAGTGTGGTAACATTTTAGCCCCAACAAGGGTATCATCAGATCTACTTACTGACAGGTCTTATTTTTACAAATTTATTGTATTTTGAAATCACACAATCCTGTTTCTATGTGGCAGAGCTCAGTAACGTGATGTGAAGTCATACAAATCAGATCACATTTTGTATCTCGCCCAGATTGTCATGCTTTAAGTGATAAACCACTCCGATATCATATTCCTTTGAACAACTTCTTCAAAAGACCCAGGGTCATGACATTTTGGTGAATAAGTAACCAGGATTAAGTCTTCAAAAGTTGTAAGTCTAATGAATTTATCTTAATACATTGACCTGTTTTTAAGGTCAAAAGGTCAAATTTGGCCAGTGTCGGACACCAAGTATGTAACAGGACAGCTGCATTTAACACTGGCTATTGAATTCCAGAGTTGTAATATTTGGCCTGCTGGTACCTTACAGAATTGATTCATCTTGAATGAGTACCTTGATGTAATCCTGAATCCAACCCAATAATCATATGTATTATGTCCAATTGATGGGTATAAATATATGCACAATCATGCTACCATGATTGCCTCTGCGGTTCTATCAGCCTAAGGGAACATATAGTGTATGGGTCATCAATTTGGAAAGGTTCAGATTCCAACTCTGCAAACATTTATGTATTTGCAAATCATAAGTGGAGGAATTCCACACACAGTCACACTATTTATGAGGATTAGATCTGGAGCGTATAGATCATAACATGGAAACTATTGATATCCATACCATATAACACACATATCACACAGTAAATATATAGATTTCACTAAGCACCCTTAGTCCTAATGGACATGGGAATTAATTGGTGTGTATAAAGAAAGAATTTAAAGAGAGCTTTTCTGAGGGCTTTGCCAAAAAGATATCAAATTGGTTAATATGTAATGATTAATAAGCATATTCCTTCAGAACAATTAATCATATTTCAACAACACTTGCTATAAATCATTTTTTGGATCAGGAGATCGATTGTGTAAAGAAATTATTTAGAAAAAGCTTTTCTGAGAGCTTATGCCCAAAAGAGTTTGAAGCAAAGAGAAATTTGTCCATAATCGTTGATCATTTTTTGACATGGCGTGATAATTATGAAGCGTTATTCAGGAACCAGGGTTTCATAAATAAATATGATACATAAGCATGGGAGTTTCCTTATCATTGATGCTTTCAGCTTTATTTAATAGGGAAAATATTTGCAATATTACTGCTGATGGAAAATAATTTGCTGTGATACTTATACAGGCTCTTTAAGCCTTTTGTTTTAAACTGCAAAACATGCAGGTGTGATGGAATAATAACACCACTGATCAAAGTTGATGTGTGTTCTGATATAACTAAAGATCTTCTTTTAAACACAGATAACTCTTAGTTGGAAAGAAATCTAATGCATGAATAGTGTGCCATATAGTGGCATTGTACTTGTATTTGCAGACAAATAACCAGTGGATTACCCAAGGAAAATAACAGGACTTGTTTTTTGACATATCGTAACTATAATTGTGTTTGTATGATGTGTTTATGACATTAACATTTTAACAAATTTACAACATGATTTGACATTTTATTTGTAGCTGCTCTAAAAGGAAATGTTCGTAAAGCTTCCATTAGTGAAAAGGTAGAGAAGTCCCGAGTATCTCAGGCCTACATAGAGAGTATAAAGGTAAACCGAAAGTCACCGACACTATCTTCTGTAGCATGTTATGGTGTAGTCGCCGTCTGCACATCCCATCGTTTCCCGCCATTTTTGTTGTCTAACAACCTCCCCTATCTAACAAAGCATGGACACAAACTTTATATTTATATGTGTTGTACATTTCATCCACCAGGTGGAAATATATTTGTACTTTTATATCTCAAATTCTTCAGCAGTATTTAGTTAAATGTTGAAGTTCATATATTTTGGAACTGCATAAGCACAACAACAAGTAAAATTTTGGATTTTCATTGAAGACACCTGTTTGTCTTCTCGTAATGAATGTTTTTTCTTGAATTTCCTTGAGGATCATTATGTGAAATACAGATGAATAGAAAACCAATGCGCATGGTCATGAATTTGTATTTTTGATAAGATAGTCCAGTTATAAGCTAGTGTACAGATGTTATCTGAGGTAGTTCTTCGTACACCATACAAGTAATCCTCTGACGTTGCCAGAACATTCCTTCTAGTGATCCGATACAAATGGCCTCACAGAATAATTTCCATTTCTATTTTAGACCCAGCAATCTATTTCTGTCATATGTGTGTTTTTCATCTTTCAGTTTATATCAGTTCTTATAGCTTTGTTGTTGATGCTACAAAAATTTCAATTTTGAAACGTTGCAGTTCACTCTCGCGCGGCATCTGAGGAACATTTCACACAGAATTGAGTCTTTAATAAAGCATTACTGCATTGATCATATCATCATTCATAGAAAATCTACATCATTCTTAAATAGATTTTAGGAGATTAAAAACCTTTGTAGGTACTTGTATTAATTTTCCGTGTGATTTCTTACACAATATTGTGTTTGATGTTGTATAACAGTTCATATAGATAAGTGGCTGTGTTTTAAACATGCTATGATTCCCCACTAATTTGAAGACTAAAATTTCTGCTTTAACTAACTCTTTCTTAGATTTATATATATATATATATACATCATATATTTATAATCACTAACACGTTAAATTAACATTGTTGTTAAAAACTAATACAGTAAAATCTAATAATGTAAAAAAAACTCTCCAACAAGCAATTTGATATCATTGATTATCGTAAATGTATATGTATATATGTCTGGTTATATGTTATAATGTAGATATGTTTTGTTATCAATTATTATGATATATATGTATCTTTCCTGTCATACAGACCAGTTATAATATCTCCTTATCTTTTTTTACCAATAAATCAATGGTAAATTTTGAAAACAAATAGAAATAAGCCAGTAAAAAATTCAATTACTTCTAAAATGTGAAATACTTTTTGCATAAATCATCCGGATTTCACATCATTCAGAAATGACTTAACTTTGGTTAAAATGAATCAGTATGACATAATTCTGGTGTGAGCATGAAAATTCTCCTACAGATTCTCATTATTTTTTAATGAAGTCCAATCAACATTTTTGTATGAAATTGTAACAGACATTTTATGTATCGCAGACAAAGGACTGTTTTTTTTATATCTACATGAGCATGCTATTAATCATGAACCAATCACAAGATAAAATATTTTGGATAAAAAGACAATGGCTGTGATGAGCATACATCAAGGTCGCTGGTAAACAAAGCTAGTTTTAATTCTCAGCAACATTCAGTCGCAATAAAAAAATATTGTGCAGGATTGAATGAGAAAGTGAGTGATCATCTTCCCATGGGTCTGCTAACTTAAGTATAGACGAAGATTAAACCATCAGTTTCTCCGAGGTAATTAGCCTGAACAACAATACCCTATTAACTCGGTAACATGCTTTTACAGCATGTTTTAATTACTTACCTGTAAGCAGGTTTGCATGTGCACTGTAATTTGCAATGTCATTATCATGATGCATAAGGAAAAGATTGTGACGTTTTCCTTTCATCAATGATGTTATATGCATGTCTCCATGTTTCATAAGATATAGCTCCTTTATATCTGTCTGTCTGTTGTCTGTTTGTCATCTGTCAACTTTTCTTTTAGAACACAGTATTCCCATGTGAACATAAAGGATATCAAGGAAGTCTAATTTTTGGTGTATCACATGATGATAAGATGTTATATTTAGATCCATAATGCTGTAAGGGTCAAAGTTCTTAAGGTCAAGGCTCCTGAAAGCAGAACAGGGCTACCACTTCATGTATATACTGTGAAAAAGGGAGGTTACTATGGTCAGGCATGGCCAGAAGGTCTGCGATAACTGGTCAAATTTCAAGTTATGTAAAATACATCACCATTTTGTACTTGTGTAGTGTAATTCTACGGTTAATAAATCCTTAATGGTGAACTGATCATTCAAGCAAGTGATGGGGCAATAAAATATTTACATCTACTAAGTACTTTTCTAAAATTTTGGGTTATATCTATCAGTCTGTTGGTCAGAGTGGTAAATTATCGTGTCCATCAGTTTAGGTACTGGTCAGTTAATACCTAATACCAGCATTGACCACTCAGATCAGAATTCAGTGGTCTTTCCCCAGAAAAGTTTCCCAGATCTGGAATGGCTATTTTTAACTAGTACATATTCCTGAACCATCCAAATTGCCATTGACTGTCATGGTAACCATGGCAATATAAGGCAAGTGACAAGATCTGGTACGATAAATGGATTTACGATAATCAGAGCCCATGTAGTGATTTTTGTTGTCCATTTTCATCATGAATTTGGTCTCCAAAAAGAAAGCTGTGGTATTAAAATCTTGGTTGTATATAAGGCAGTTAAGCTAATTGCAGTGACACAATTCACATTAAGCATGAATAATTGACAAGATTGTGGTGAAATTTTACAGATTTGCTTATTCGTTTATCAATAATATCTTAAAAAGAGCCAGTGAAGCAGATTGTATGTGTCGGGTTGGTGGAGCAAGTCACCATTAGATTATAGTCCTGGTCAGCGGGGGTCTAATGTAACAATCATTGTCAATCAGTGTGAAAATAGGGTTTCCTGTACCTGTCAATCATGTCCTCATGACTGCCCTTATAAGGGTAAGAATCAATCAAATATACGTGTACATGGCCAGACTTGGCTTATAAAGCACTTGAATGGAGGTTCTCCATAATTCTATGACAATCAAGATGTGTATTCTAAATCTGATAGTATATAACTTTGACATGTGTGGTCATTGGTGTTTTTTGGTCATATCAACACCTTACATGGCTTTGCAGCAATGAGTTTGTCTGATCAGGCATATGAAACACAAACAAGCACCTATTGGTCTTCAGCCATCATTCAATGAAATTGACAACAGACAATATGTATTTTTTCATGCTGGACTGGTATTGATTATTTAGGTACAAGGTGCTGAGATTTTTTTCTGTGGTAGCTTTATTAATGACAGACTAATGCTAAAAATAGACTTTGATATAACCTGGCAGAAAGCCTTATTTTTCTGTATCGGTTACTATATAAGCGTATATCTTTCAGCAGTTATCTTATTTTAGCATTTTTCAGATTGCACTAATGGTAGTTTATCTACTTTAGTTTCTATGACAATCATTGTTGGTGTGCTAATTCATCATTCCGCTAATCTGTTTTAATTATGTTAATCTGTTTTAATTAGGTTTTGCACTAAAATTTGAGGGTTTCAAATTAAACACATTTTCAATAAGCTCAACAGGAGCTTCAGCTATTGAACTCTAAGTGGACCTGATGAAGCTCTGTTATGTAAATCTGCTAATTCAGACTAAAAATATGAAAGATAACAATATTTTAGGTATGTAAGTATTATACACTATAAGTATATGCAAGGCCTATATTTTTACCTCCATTCTCAGTAAATGAAACAGAAAATTTGGGCATAGATGTTAGATAATTGTGATCTGATTATAACTTGCATTGCTATGTTGCAAAGTTAGAAGCAAAGAGGTGGTATAGGCTACTCTTGTCACCCAATTTCCTTGTGCTAAAATCCGCAGAATGAAATACATGTATTCTAAATTGAAGTGAAAGTTAGATATAAGCCAAACAGTTCATTAAGAATTCTTTTAGTGTATTTCCCTATCAAGATATTTTCTTATAACATTTAGGCACAAGGACTTGAATTGGCACTTCATCCCCACCCAATGTCCCTATATACTTTGATACATATACTGCACATATTTATCGACCATTGATAGGGATGTGGTGTCAGGTCCCTGTGCATTTTGGGGAAATAAATCACTACCAATTAGTTTGTTACTATGGAATGTTTAGAAGTCCTTTGCCTTCTTCTAGCTAGGAGCCTTTTTCAAAAAATGTGTGCTTCATTATTCCGTATCTTTCAAAGGATGCACTTTTAAGCAGAGTTATTGAGGAATCTGTCGAAATCCTACTGCTGTATCTGAAGTCAATTTGTTCTCAAATATAGAGATATTAGAATGAACGAGTATTTATGTTTTAAACTAAGGCTGAAAATGATGATATAGAAAAAAAAAATAATGTTGATAAAATAATGTGTATGATTGATCCCTTTCCAAAACAGTAGGTGCAGATCAATACAACAGCACATATATCATGAAAAATATATATCTATAAACTTCCTTCTGAGAAAAAACTTTTCTCAGACCTACCAACACTAAGCTGAATCGACCAACATACCATAGAGTTATGGCATACCAAATCTTCCGATGAAGTGGTTCAGTAGATTTGTAGCTAATAACTAGCTCATCCGATTAAAGCCCAATTAAGCCCACCCATCCTGGTAAAGGTATGCTTCCTGGGCAAGAAAATGTCACGACCAGTAGTCGCTGGATTATAATGGTTGGTCTCCCTGCAGCGATTGGTCCGATAGGTTGATGGGTAGTGATTGCTTATAATGTCCTCTGACATTTTCTGATCTGCAATAATGGAAATAAATAGTTTTACATATTCATAATCTAAAATGGCTAGACAAAAACTGTTATATGATAACTGGACCTAGCATGGACAAAAACTGTTAAACATGGACTTATTTTGACTAAGAATGGACAAAAACTGTTATACATTGGCTTATTTTGATTTAGAATGGACAAAAACTGTTAAACATGGGCTTATTTTGATTTAGAATGGACAAAAACTGTTATACATTGGCTTATTTTGATTTAGAATGGACAAGAACTGTTATACATTGGCTTATTTTGACTTAGAATGGACAAAAACTGTTATATAATAACCGGACCTAGAATGGACAAAAATTGTTGTACATGGGCTTAGCTTGACATAAAAAGGATAAAATCTATTACAAATTGACTTAATTTGACCTAAAGTAAATTGACTTTGTTGGACCTAAAACAGATTAACTTAGGTTGGACATAAAAAACTATCATACATTGGTATAAGGGGACATGGATAGGGCAGATTAATGCTTTAAAGAGGGGTGTAGCAAGAATTAAACAACACAAAAATGTTATGCACTGCAAGGGATACTTGGTCTTGCAGAAGATTGATATGCAGTCATAAATATGTACAATATGATGTATGCTGCAAGTGCATTTTTGCCCGTATTAACATCTGAAATCCATCACTTCCATTTAACCATTAACAAAGCTGACCCCATATTTCTTCAACTCATAAAAGAGTCATTCAACCTTAACAAAACTGTCAGAAATTTGCTGATTGACATCATATTTAGTCATAAAGCGTCAAAAAAGAGATTTGAGGGACACGGGGAGTGATAAGGTGGACAGATTTTTTTATAGAGTCGACCTGCTGTATCTCCATACTGAAGTGTTAGAACTGTAACATATCGCCTCTATCCAAGTGTTTAACTACACACTCCTGAAACAATATAACATGCTTATCAGACCCCAGGTTGGAATTGGTAAGTGGGGTTTTATTGAACTCAGTAGGAGACCTGGGAGGGGCTAGATGGGAGGGAGGCCATGGGTTTAAAGTCTGGTTAGACTGATGAATTTACTTTTTTTTTTTTTTTTAAATACTGTACTGTGATGGCCTGGTGTACTTGGTGCATTTTCAGAGGCAGAACAAAAATTTACAGGAAACTCGTACATCTCTACATACATATATATATGCTTAATTAACATGTCAGTTTAACAGATCCTATTAAATGGAAATAGATGTGGAATAGTGCACAACATTTTATATTTCTAAATATGTGCCCTTTATTTAGATTTGGAATTTTGAGATAAGCTGTGTATAACACAGTCAAGAACTTAGTAGAATTATGGCCTTTAGAAAAGATGTTGTACCCAGATATTCTAGAATACTAGACTGTTTTGTAGACATCTTAGACTATTTCCATAGGAGAGATGCATTGTACTACAGAGATATTAGACTATGTCCCTGGGAGAGATGCATTGTACCAAAGATATATTAGATTATGTCCCTGGGAGAGATGCATTGTACCGAAGATATATTAGACTATGTCCCTGGGAGAGATGCATTGTACTACAGAGATATTAGACTATGTCCCTGGGAGAGATGCATTGTACTACAGAGATATCAGACTATGTCCCTGGGAGAGATGCATTGTACTACAGAGATATTAGACTATGTACCTGGGAGAGATGCATTGTTACACTGCAGAGATATTAGACTATGTCCCTGGGAGAGATGCTTTGTACTGAAGATAATTATATTAGACTATGTCCCAGGGAGAGATGCATTGTACTACAGAGATATCAGACTATGTCCCTGGGAGAGATGCATTGTACTACAGAGATATTAGACTATGTCCCAGGGAGAGATGCATTGTACTACAGAGATATCATACTATGTCCCTGGGAGAGATGCATTGTACTACAGAGATATCATACTATGTCCCAGGGAGAGATGCATTGTACTACAGATATATTAGACTATGTTCCTGGGAGAGATGCATTGTACTACAGATATATTAGACTATGTCCCTGGGAGAGATACATTGTACTACAGATATATTAGATTATGTCCCTGGGAGAGATGCATTGTACTACAGATATATTAGACTATGTCCCTGGGAGAGATGCGTTGTACTATAGAGATATTAGACTATGTCCCAGGGAGAGATGCATTGTACTACAGAGATATTAGACTATGTCCCTGGGAGAGATGCAATGTTACACTGCAGATATATTAGACTATGTCCCAGGGAGAGATGCATTGTACTACAGATATATTAGACTATGTCCCTGGGAGAGATGCATTGTACTACAGATATATTAGACTATGTCCCTGGGAGAGATGCATTGTACTACAGAGATATTAGACTATGTCCCTGGGAGAGATGCATTGTACTACAGATATATTAGACTATGTCCCAGGGAGAGATGCATTGTACTACAGATATATTAGACTATGTCCCTGGGAGAGATGCATTGTACTACAGATATATTAGACTATGTCCCAGGGAGAGATGCATTGTACTACAGATATATTAGATTATGTCCCTGGGAGAGATGCATTGTACTACAGATATATTAGACTATGTCCCTGGGAGAGATGCATTGTACTACAGATATATTAGACTATGTCCCAGGGAGAGATGCATTGTACTACAGAGATATTAGACTATGTCACTAGATGAGATACATGTGTGTTGTACTGTAGAGATAAGCTGAACTTCTGTGGAGATATTATTATGTCCCTGGAACAGACCTGTACAATATATACTGCTACTGGATTGTACTGTATAGCATGGCAAGATGTATTACAGACTTAATTAACTGATGCATGTCCCCTGAAACGTTGTATCTTATAGTGTGGCTGCGTGACTATATATTTCCCTGCAAAAGACAGTTTTAGAAAGTTATTGTAGAAAGCAATCATGTCTTTACTTTGTGATATTTCAGCAGAAAGATCAAACCCTAATTGGTCTTGATGATGTTTTTGAGTATTCTGAAGTCACATCCAAACCTCATACTTGAGAGCTAGTACCCTTTATACAAAAATGTATATATTTGGCACAGGTGTGATAGATTTTATTTGTTGTACATCAGAATTTACACCTGTAGCATGACCTATGTAATCTATCACTGGCCAACAATTCGATTTGGAAAAACACTTTCATTTGATGTGAGCATTGCCTACGTAGATGTATAAGTGAGAAGAGGTACCTGCTGGGAAGAATCCTTAGACAACAGAATTCCAACATTGTACCCTACGTCATCACTTACTAAACAATAATTTGATAAACTCGGCTGTGGCCATCCTCTGATATCTAAACCCTTAACTGAGTAATTATCAGATCAAACAAATACGGTACAAAGAAAATATCTTCATTGTACAGTATTTTCAATTTTTCTTTTTAGATTTGGGTTCAGCTGGCATTACTTCATTAAACTGGAGACTTTTTACCTGGCTTTCAACTTTAACATAGTTAGATATATATATAGCACTCATCAAGTTTTTGTGAATTATTAAAATTGCTGGATGTTTGTGTGTTGAGGGAGAACATTGGAGCCTTAGGCTGGTAGTGTACATTGACATTTACATGGGAATGGTATCTATACCTATATATATTTACAGATTAAAAGTTATTTTCGGTAGGGTGACCTTAGACGTCACACAGTATTGACCAGCTGTCTGAAACTTAGCAGGCACCAAATACAGGCAGCCGCATCTTACCAAATTGTTATTAATAGTCTCTGGTGCTGTAAAAAGGGAAGAATATAAAGAGTTTAATGGCCGACAATTGAGATACATTGTACAGACGTCAGAGAGAGGTACAAACAAACAGTTGTAAGAAGCAGGTGTACACAAACAGGATATACTCTGGATAGTGTATAACAAGTCTTTTCTAAACTCAAACAGCATTTCTTTTTTTTTTCTTTTTTTTGTTTTATCAAGAAAATCTGCAATGCATGAAATTGTGATTTTTCCCTGCATCTTTTGTTTTCATAGGATCATTTGAATCTGTGTTCAATCAAAATTTGAATTGTTTTTTTTTTAGTCAATATCTTTATTAGTTAAAGATGGAAAATTAGATACAATCATTGTACAGATTAAAAGTGTGATATGGGTGTGAACACATGTAATACAGGTGTGACACAGGTGTGGTATGGGTGTGTACACATGTAATACAGGTGTGGTACATTTTTTTGTATGGGTGTGTACACATGTAATACAGGTGTGACACAGGTGTGATATGGGTGTGTACACATGTAATACAGGTGTGATATGAGTGTGTACACATGTAATACAGGTGTGACACAGGTGTTTACACATGTAAAACAAGTCTGACACAGGTGTGTACACATGTAATACAGGTCTGACACAGGTGTGTACACATGGAATACAGGTGTGACACAGGTGTGATATGGGTGTGACACAGTTAGGTTTGATATGGGTGTATACACATGGAATACAGGTGTGACACAGGTGTGATATGGGTGTGTACACATGGAATACAGGTGTGACACAGGTGTGTTACCGGTCCCTGTTTGTCTTGATGAATTTACCAGTGACAAATGAGGTGTAAAACACAAGTAACAGTATGCTTAAAACTGCTAATATAGAAATAAAAAATACAAAATCTGTAAATGGGGGCTACTGGTTAATCAACACGATAAAATGAAAATAAAAACATAAGATAATAGGAGATTAGGAATATAAGAATAGGTTACGGGGCTGGATGTATAAGGATTTGGGAGTGAGGGAGGGAGATGGCATACTTAGAGGTGGTGGTTTTAAAAGCAATGAATGACCAATGTCATGTGATTGACCGATGCCATTTATTCAGTATTCATATACTGTATACCTAAGCTGCTTGTATGACAGTGTACATCAGTAATACATGTTTTTTTTCCAGCATAGCTTACATGCCTATATATAAATTGTGTAGAGGTTTAATCAATGCTTGCATGATATAGACTGTTTGGTGTCTGTATACATTGTGATGATATGCCGTGTCTTGTCGCTGTAGGATATACTGTTGATACTACCACTAGTTATTCAGAAAAACTGTATATTGCATGCTGATGTCAATCTTTTCTCAGCAGGACAATTATCTCTAGATTGCCTTAGATGTTTCCATATTGGTGACATGCAATTTCAGTATTTCAAAGTACTGTATATACAAATGTATCAGGTTCAATTATAAATTTCATGGCTAATGTAGCATGATAAAGCTGAAAAAAATATAATGAATGGTTCTTAAAGATCCATATTTATCAATATTTGTTTCGTTTACATATTTCATCATTGACATTTGTAACATTTTTTACAAGGATATAGCAATATCTTGAATTAAGATGCATCAGAATTTGAAAGCTTTTAAGAGAATCATAAAAATCACATTATGAATTTTGATATGTTGATTTGCAATGTGGAAATGAGGGAAGTCATATAGTAAAAAATAGTCTTTATACATGTATATATACAGTCCCATAAAGATTAGTGATATTATGTCGTCATTTTCGTTATAAGAGAATTGGTGTTATAATGTCAGTATTTTCATTATAAGAGAATTGGTGTTATAATGTCAGTATTGCCATTATAAGAGAATTGGTGTTATAATGTCAGTATTGTCATTATAAGAGAATTGGTGTTATAATGTCAGTATTGCCATTGTAAGAGAATTGTGTTATAATGTCAGTATTGTCATTATAAGAGAATTGGTGTTATAATGTCAGTATTGTCATTATAAGAGAATTGGTGTTGTAATGTCAGTATTGCCATTATAAGAGAATTGGTGTTGTAATGTCAGTATTGCCATTGTAAGAGAATTGGTGTTATAATGTCAGTATTGCCATTGTAAGAGAATTGGTGTTATAATGTCAGTATGTCATTATAGAAATGGTGTTATAATGTCAGTATTGGCATTATAAGAGAATGGTGTTATAATGTCAGTATTGCCATTTGTAAGAGAATTGGTGTTGTAATGTCAGTATTGCCATTATAAGAGAATTGGTGTTATAATGTCAGTATTGTCATTATAAGAGAATTGGTGTTATAATGTCAGTATTGCCATTTTTGGGAGATTTATGTTATAATATGGACATGTTCATTATCGTTGCAGGAGAACGCAGAACAGCGTAAGAAGGACCTGGAGAAGATGCTTGATGAACATGCCGAGTTGGTTCAGGAGATCAGCCGTGTGGCCAGCTCGGATAACATAAGTGCAGAAGACCGAGACCAGTGACCATTATGACTAGTGTCCACTATAAAGTGGACTCTTGCTTAGCCACATCCCTTCATTGATTGATCTTCACAGCTCTAGACAGTATAGTCAGTGTAGGGACTCCCTAGCTATAACAGTGGCTGACCATCTTTACAACAGTGGCTGACCACCTTTATCAACTGGCCCTGATTAGGCCTGATAATAGATAGCCAGCGGTCACTTTGCTTCAGCCAGTGGCCACCTTCTGGTGAACTATAATGACATGCTAGATCAGCCGGTGCTACCAGTCTGGATTCTTACACTCAGCACCACCAACAATGTAATCACTCATTTACATCCTGACACATCTGTTCCTGTGGGAGGACTGTCATCCGCGGGCAAATCTTCTGTAATACAGCAAATTATCACCATTACCTTGTCATTCTGAAATGTATTGTAATATGCTTTTATGTTATCATGACAAAGTATATTTTACTCTTTTTGTTTCCATGACGACTTGTCACACTTGTGAGTATAAGGTGTGGTTATTCATAGATGATTGTTATGGCCGCCATATGTAGCCTAACATTTGAGGGTGTGATAGTTTCCTCATAAGCTATGGTGTTAAAACTGACATTTCAGTGGCAGTAGCTCTAGTATTGATCTGTGATTTACATTTTGTAAGACTTATCTCCCCCTGTAATGATTTTGTTTTGCAAAATGCTACAGACATTTTATTACATTGTATGTGTGTACTAGTTCATGTGTTTTATAGCTTAGGGTTAACCTTTGGTATAGAACCATTACTTATATTGGATAAAATCATTTTGTAAATTAAATCTATTTTTGTTTGAGCAATGAAATGTATATCAGGACAACTGGTCACATCTCTAATATATCTTTGTTCTACTCATTGTTTAATGACATCAGACTCGGACTACATCACCACTAGATGATACCATACAAAAACAGACTAATTGGTATCGGATGATATCACACAGGCTTGATATAAAATTATACGGTACAAGATGACATATCACTCAGACTTGGTATAAGGTGACACCACACACACTTGGTATAAGGTGACACTACATTGACTTTTCTTTAGGTGACATCGCACACACTTGGTATAAGTTGACACCACACACTTGGTATTAGGTGACACCACATATACTTGGTATTAGGGGACATCACACACACTTGGTATTAGGTGACACCACACACTTGGTATTAGGTGACACCACACACACACATTTGGTATTAGGGGACACCACATAGACTTGTTATTAGGTGACACCACACACACTTGGTATTAGGGGACACCACAAAGACTTGGCATTAGGTGACACTACACACACTTGGTATTTGGTGACATCACACACACTTGGTATAAGGTGACACTACACACTTGGTATTATGTGACACCACACACTTGGTATTAGGGGACACCACATAGACTTGGTATTAGGTGACACCACACACTTGGTATTTGGTGACATCACACACTTGGTATTAGGTGACACTACATTGACTTTTCTTTAGGTGACATCACACACACTTGGTATAAGGTGACACTACATTGACTTTTCTTTAGGTGACATCACACACACTTGCTATTTGGTGACACCACACACACTTGGTATAAGGTGACACTACACACTTGGTATTTGGTGACACCACACACACTTGGTATTTGGTGACACCATACACACTTGGTATTTGGTGACACCACACACACTTGGTATTAGGTGACATCACACACACTTGGTATTTGGTGACACCACACACTTGGTATTAGGTGACGTCATATACACTTGGTATTTGGTGACACCACACACACTTGGTATTTGGTGACACCACACACACTTGGTATTTGGTGACATCACACACACTTGGTATTAGGTGACACCACACACACTTGGTATTTGGTGACACCACACACTTGGTATTTGGTGACGCCACACACACTTGCTATTTGGTGACACCACACACTTGCTATTTGGTGACACCACACACACTTGCTATTTGGTGACACCACACACACTTGCTATTTGGTGACACCACACACACTTGGTATAAGGTGACACTACACACTTGGTATTTGGTGACACCACACACACTTGGTATTTGGTGACACCATACACACTTGGTATTTGGTGACACCACACACACTTGGTATTAGGTGACATCACACACACTTGGTATTTGGTGACACCACACACTTGGTATTAGGTGACGTCATATACACTTGGTATTTGGTGACACCACACACACTTGGTATTTGGTGACACCACACACACTTGGTATTTGGTGACATCACACACACTTGGTATTAGGTGACACCACACACACTTGGTATTTGGTGACACCACACACTTGGTATTTGGTGACGCCACACACACTTGCTATTTGGTGACACCACACACTTGCTATTTGGTGACACCACACACACTTGGTATTTGGTGACACCACACACACTTGGTATTTGGTGACACCACACACATTTGGTATTTGGTGACATCACACACACTTGGTATTAGGTGACACCACACACACTTGGTATTTGGTGACATCACACACACTTGGTATAAGGTGACACCAGACAAAACAACATCAGTCATAGATGGACTTGGCGTTAGATGACATCAGAAGCAGACTTTATTGAAGTTACTTGTGGTACTGACTTCCAAGGGACTTGATGTGGGTCAGTATCTTTATCACAGTGTTAATGACAACACTACCATTGTATACAAGGATGGTGGGCCTGTTAGTTACGTATTACTAAGGACATTCCCTTGCAGAGCTTTTTCAGCTTTAGGTTTCATCATCATTTTATCACCATAGTTTGTTTTTAGCTACAGTTGGGAACACATGTCCTGTTTTATATTTTCTGTGCTTTAAATTTATGTGTATCAGCTTTATATTAGTATTCCTGCAGACCCCATTTTGGCCTAACTCACACTTAGTATCTCACACCGGTCACTTTGTACCTCATACCCTGTCACTTAGTACCATGATCCTTGAACTTCGACCTTTGTTATGACTGCCCTTTGCAAAGAAAATTATTTCTAGGTCCGGCTGTATAGATACCACATCCCATCACATTCTCATGTTTTTTGAAATCTGTCCATTTCATCTTTTGTATGTGTAGTTATATGATGTATGTTTTTGATGATAAGAAAGGGACATGCATTGTTATAACATTAATTGTTATGCTGTATAGGATATACTTATCTGTTGTCATCCTAGATTAAATAAATTATGAAACTTTATAAAATTGTGACTGAGAGTCACTTGCATTCAGATTGTCCTTGTTTTAGGACAGAAAAAATATTAAGTGAAATGTCCCTGTATGTTGTGCAGGGAAGATCCGATTTCCTATGTAGGACAGAAAGACACTTGGGTTGGATTTCCCTGTATGTAAATTCAGGAAGACAAGTGGAAAGATTTGCATGGTTAGAATAGGAAAAGCTTTCAAGCATATTTCCCTGTATGTGGAGCATGGACATGGACATGTACCCCTTTTTGAGGCAGACATCCATTGGGACTGAATTCAGCTGTTGGAATTGACCTGTGATAGGTACAGATAGTTATGATATGCTTCTATAAAGGGCAACAATTTTACAAATGGAATCCCCCTATGTTATGTATGTACACTTCAAGGATAAGAAGGAAATTAGAATATTTGTCCTATGATATAGAGAAAGACTAATAGTTATTTCAAATAGAATCGAGATAAGATTTTTCAGTAAATAGGATGGGGAAAGGTTTATACCAAAGAGACACAAGTTGGATTTCAAAGATTGAAGGAAGTACTGTTGTTGTGAAACGTTTGTTGTAATGACCCGGAGAATCCGTTGTAGGACAAATTAGAATGGAAGTACTCTAGCATTAATCTTGTGCATTAGTGTCGGCATTACTTCATTGTACAAATCACCTAACCATTGGATAGATTGCGCCCCTCTGTCGGTGCTCTATATCCTCCATTATCATTAGTACTGGTAGATGGATTTCTAGGTATGTACGCATCTCATTACATCAGTTAGAAAATCATCATGACCACTATAGCTTTGTCTTCATGCAGTATGCCTAACAGATTTTTCAACAAAATTATTTGATATTTCAAAATTATCCTACCGTTTGTTTATGTAAATTAACAAAATGTCTTGGACTGTTTTTTTAAAGAAATGTATTTTTCTAATAACAGCATTAAATAAATCTGGTCATAATTGTTTGAAAGATAAAAACATACATGGAATTTTGACCTGATGGTATTTCAAATGTGGTGTGCTCAGTATTAAAATCAGGTCACTGATATTTTGTATGACCTTGACCTCTGACCTCACTATAGTTACAAGGTCAGGTGTTGTACCTACATTTACCCTATGATGTAAACTCATCAGTACATCTGAACCAACATTCTGTGTGATCAAAATATTTCTTGTTGGTCAGATGACACAATTCCAGTTCATCAATATTGTATTTTGTCAGCATTTCCAATATGAAATTTGCCAGCACAATCATAGTGCTAGCTATGGCATTCTAGAACAGGGCAAGGTCACCTCACTGTAAATGTACACATTCTGCAAAGTTATTTTTAAAAAGAACAATAAACATTTGTGCCATGCAGAATTTAAATTTCATTTTTGTATCTCATTACTGTTATCAAGCCTGTTGCATATATATATATAGATCTATATATATCAACATTCTGTCCTATTTGCAAACGACTAAAATTCAAAGTGTATATTCTCATACATATCTAAGTTGCAAACCAACTGTGAAATGGTGCTGCTTTTGAAGAAGGCTTACATTTTTGCATTTATATTTCCAACAAAATATCACCTTTTAGATGTGAACTTAAAGAAAAAAAGCAATATCTTCCATTCTGTAACTACAGAACCCAAGAGTTTAATATTTTGTCAGTTTTACTGTAAACTTTTGTTTCTTTGTCAACTGTTCTAAAACATCAAATATACGTGTATATTCAGATGTTTATAATCACATGTCACCATAAATAGACATTGAGTAATTATATACAAATTTATGTTGACAAGCAACAATTGATACTGTATTATTTAAGGAAATAAAAAGAAATTGAAAACCACATGTATTTTGTACAGCTGACGAAGTATTGTACATTATATGGCCAACTTTTCCAGATTTTTTATTTTCTATTCATAAAATTGATATTATGGCAAACTTCGTGAAGGAAATGTCCAATCCTGGTTTAATTTTATAATTAAGAGACTAATGTTATTTATTGATGAACTAATTGTAGGTAATTAAGTGTACAATGTTTTGTATATGAGGCACATATATGTTATGCTGTTTGAAACAGTTTGGAGACATTTTTCATGTTTCACCGTTGTATATAATATTTGAGAATAGTCTGCATATAAAAGAAGTATCATTTAAAGTAATGTGTTGTTTGACTTTTTTTTATTATGTACAGAAGTATTGACTTAATAAGCTCTGGAAAGACCATCTGAAAACATCACTTCTTCATTGACTAAAGAATGTCTTTTCGCTAAGAAAGCTGATGATATATAACAGGTTTTATCCACAATTTTATCTACTATGTCATGGGACAAACTTATTTATGGACTATTCATAATTCTAAAGAGAACAATTTGTTTGTGTATGTATATATATATATAGCATTTATATACATGTATATGCCACAGCCAGAAGGTGTAAAATTATTATTGCAAAATAATGATTGGAAAAACTCATTAACCAATGCGTAACCGGTGTGTCATCATGCATGGAGATGTCACCATTACTACTTAAAGAAATGATGAATAAGTGTCATCAATAAGCTTAAACCAAGCTTCAACGACACTGAGGCTGTGATTCTGTGATTTTATGTACAGAAAAATCTATCACATGTACAGAAATATCTAGAAGAGGAATCTAAATAATATACTGAAGATCAGCTTTTCAAAACTAGACATTTTTGGTTTGCTACTTCAAATGGTGTTCGACACAGGACCAAGAGGGACCACTTTGCAGCACCCATGTTTGTCCCAGAAAGGTGTGTAGGAAAAGACTCACCTGATCGAGCCCTGGGGATACAATGTACAGGCACTGGTAGTATCGGACACCAGATCCCTTACACCACCTAAACACAGCCACAGCTGTGATATTAGACTGAAAACCTGTCAACAGACCATTTGGTACTTAAATTTAATCTTTCAGTATTTAAACATCTTTTTACCTCATGGACTATGTTTACTGTCATAAATTAACTTTTTAAGGATAAATACATTAAATAAGTAGCAATAATAGATTTTGTATGCAAAAAAGTCGTTTGAGACCAAAATTGTTCACCAGAGATCACCAAATTTTCTAAAAAAAAAACAAAACAAAACAAATGGAGGCTACAGTCAAAAAATGCAGACTTAGCAGGCATGGAGTATGTCATACCATACACTTTTAACATTTTAGATGAATAAAATCTAAAATAACAATGATAACTTAAAAACCACCCCTGAATTTCTATTGTCAAGTCACTAATGTAAGACATGTTGCTTCATGTACAATTCAGCTCCTGGTGTATACAAAATGTAATATGAAAATTTGAACATTTATTTATATTATGTAAATATGTAAATACAGACAGAAAAATTTCGCACACAAATCATAAATAAGATTCGGGTAGTGTAGATTACTCAGGTCATTTGAGATTGGATTTCCTGTAAATTAACATTGAAATATTTAAGTAAAACCAAGATTGATGAAGCTTGGTATGCAGTCTTATATTAATAAGATCTTGGACAAATTTGAAAATAGGAATTATAATATTATCATTGGACCTTGTGAACACAATAACTGGAGAGTAAATATCAACCAAGTTAGTGAGTCAGTAACTTAGAGTTATTGCCCTTTTTATATTATTATTGTTGGACCTTGTGAACACAGAGTTATTGCCCTTTTTATGTTATTATTGTTGGACCTTGTGAACACAATTATCAACCAAGTTAGTGAGTCAGTAACTTACAGAGATATTGCCCTTTGTGTGCTGTTATTGTTGGACCTTGTGAACACAATAACTGGAGAGTAAATATCAACCAAGTTAGTGAGTCAGTAACTTACAGAGTTATTGCCCTTTGTGTGCTGTTATTGTTGGACCTTGTAAACACAATAACTGGAGAGTAAATATCAACCAAGTTAGTGAGTCAGTAACTTACAGAGTTATTGCCCTTTGTGTGCTGTTATTGTTGGACCTTGTAAACACAATAACTGGAGAGTAAATAACCAAGTTTGATGAAACTTTGTATATAGCCATATATCATACCTGCCAAGGGTCCAATATTGTCAAACTGGAGATCTCCATTTCAATTATATTGACAAGATCTTGGATGTGTTCAAAAATAGGAATTATGATATTATTATTGGACCTTGTGAACACAATAACTGGGATAATATCAACCAAGTTTGAAGAAACTTTTTGTGCAGCAATATATCAACAAGATCTCAGATGAGCTTGAAACTAGGAATTATTTGACAATAACTTACAGAGTTATTGGCCTTTGTAAAGATATTATTATTGCACCTTGCAAGCACGATAACTTGAGTAATAATCAACCAAGTTTGATGAATTATAGGATTGTATGCAGCCATTTATTGACAAAATTTCCTTGAATGAGTTTGAAAATGGATATTATATTAATATTGGACCACACGAACACAATGACTTGAGTAAATATCAACCATGTATTGACAAGATCTCAGACTAGTTCAAAAATAGAAAATATTCAACAGTAACTTACAGAGTTATTGCACTTTGTGATAGTATTATCAACAATTTTTAGGTAACACCTGAGAAAAGATCTCAAGTGATCTATTCTTATTGCCTTGACCTCTGTCATCCGTCCATAAACAATTTACATTTTCCACTTTTCCAGAACTGATGAACCAAATTAACTGAAATTTGGCAAGAAGCTTCCATGGGTGAAGGTCAAACAAAATTGTGAATTATATAGTCCCCACTCCCCAGGGGCCTGAGGAGGGGGGCCAAAAGTTCAATTAGGCTAGGTAGATAGCTCTTAAGGTCCTTTACCAAAATTGGAGATTTTATGACCATGGGGTCTCAAGTTTGTCCCCGAGGGGGTTAACTTTACTATAGTTTATATAGAGAAATCACATTTTTGACTATCATTTGTTTGATTTGTTTAACATTTCAATACAAGAACCAGGCACTGAGATTGAAGCCAAGAACTACAACCACACACGTGAGCGTTAAGACGTTAAAACCAGCATATAAACAACTCATCAATCATCATTTCAGAAACACTCCCTTAATATGGAATCACCAATACTATATATGGATGAGAATGTTAACAATATGACATTGGGAGACTGTGTTGTTTTGCTAAAAGTGTGATTCACAAATCCAAAAAAAGTCTGTAGGAACAATAGGGGATCAAGTGTTTTATCATATCCAGATGGTACTTCGATCACATGTTTACATCATACCTCTATGTGTGAATAAATCATTAACACATGCTAAGATAAAACGTGGATAGCATAACTCAAAAAGGAATTGACTATAACCAGCCTTTATAGAGGTTTGTGTTGACTTCAGATCTCAGGATAAGGATGGGAGACTGCAAAGATGAGACAATACTTTAACAACCGAAAGATTCATGTTTTGAAGACTTTCGGTTGTTTATCCATGGTTTGACCACTGAGAATCACTCGTCATTAAAGCTGGCTAAATTAAATAGCTCTTAACTAACTTAAGAGGGCTGATTGAGCCTTATATTGTAGGATTTGAATTTTGCCGGACATGTTGTATTAGTTTTCAACATAATCCCCTTCAGTATCTATACACTTTTGCCTGCTGTGTTTAAGGGCCTCAATGCCACTTTTATAGAACTCCTTTTCGTGGCTGTTCAGAAAGTCATCCACTGCATGTATGACGTCATCATCGGACTGAAAGTGGGTGCCTGAAATAGCTGTTTTCAGTTTTGGAAAAAGATGAAAGTCTAATGGAACGAGATCAGGTGAATAAGACGGCTACTCAATCAATTTAAAGCCACAATCGTGAATGGCAGACATGGCAATGACAGACTTGTGAACAGACGCATTGTCCTGATGGAATAACACACCTTTAGTGAGCTTTCCGTGGCGCTTATGTTTAATATTTTCCCGTAACTGCCTCAGAAGTAAAGCATAGTAAGTGCAATTGATTGTTTGTCCCTTTTGGAGATATTCTTTCAGCAGAATACCATCTGCATCTCAGAAAACCGAGAAAATAATGAGCCAAGTGTCATGAAAACTGACATGAGAGATCTTTGCACATCATTTGCTTTGTTGAAAAAAACAACAACAAAAAAACAAAAAAACTATGCCTTTCCATGTTAATTTTCTGGATATCTAGACTTTTTGGGGAAAACATGCAATTTTTTAAAAAGCTATTATTTCGTAATAAGGATGAAAAATATGCCCCGATTATTTGTACATGTTAAGTGGTTACAGAGCGAATACTAGTTTAGTTGAGAAACTTTACCTTAAAGTAAGAATTTTATTTATGATAGATATAAGATCATGGAAGAATAAAAACATTACATTACCATGAAAACAAAAATAATTCAACAGCTAAAACCCCTTTTTCTTTCTATCACATAAAGAGGAGTTATCTCCCCCTATATTTCAGTATGTTCTGTCGTTTTCCTGGTATCACAGACCAAGAGGGCTCTGACTTCATTAGCATATATACATATGGGTGTGTCAGTGCTCATATGGGGGGGGGGGGGGGGGGGGGGGGGGGGTTACACTCTTACGAACTGTATTTAAACGTAGGTCTGACGTTCGACTGGAAATCTTCTTTCTTTGGAGGTAGCATTTATGAGTGTTTTATATCACATTAAGTGTATTTGCTCTTGATTAGTCATGTGTTTTACAAAATTTGCTTCAGTGTACATGTAGTTCACAAACATATTATATTTGTATGGATTAGAAAAAAAATCTAAGTTTGGAAAAGTAAAATATTCTGATACAAACGACTAATCAAAAACTACCTTTGGAGTTCTCCAAAATCCACAGCTCGCTTCGGGAGTATACAATGTCACAATACGACTGTGATCCTGATTATGAAAGACTGGTTCGAGGAATATTTGGTGACATGTTCCACGCCAGTAAGGAGACTTCGCCTCAAAATGAATCTAGCGGCTATAACCTTCTCAGCTGATGGAACAGTTTTTGCCTTCATTGGCGGGGGAGAGCCAGGGTGCTTCCATTGTTTCGATTGTTGTTTGGCCTCTGGGGTAAAATGATGGACCCATGTTTCATCCATAGTTTCAAATTTCTGAAGAAAGTTGGCAGGATCTTCCTCAAAAGGTTAAGATTAGCACACGATAATGTGCGCCTGGTGTGCTTCTGGTCAACTGTCAGAAGTCTTGGTACCATCGGGCCGAAAGCTTCCTCATTGCAAGATCCTTGGTCAGAATTGAATGTACTCTTTCCTGTGAAATGCCAACTCTACTGGTTATATATATTTCTGTGACTCGTCTGTCAGTCATTACAATATCATGAACTTCATTAACCATTTCTGGGGTTGCAACATTGACAGACCTTCCAGGACGAGGGTCATCCTCAAGGCTCTGTTGGCCGCGCTTAAATTCCGCCACCCACCTTTCACTGTAGCATATGAAGATGGATCTTTCCCTAGTGTTGCATCTTGCCGCTTGTCTTGTTTACTTTAGAGTGCTACCTCGTCGATATAAACTAACTAATTGAGACCAGTCCTTGGGTACACGGCCCTATAAAGTCAGAGAATAGTAGGACTTAAAAAAGAACATCCTTGAATACCTCCTTCAACACGAGGCTCAACACATATCAATCATCCCTCGTAAAAAACGTCTTCCTGAAGAACAATGACGATGGGCGTTCTGTTCTTAACGCACTTGGTCCAAGCAAATTACCAGCCGATTTGATTTGCGGGCAAATAATCTAAATTCTAAATAAAGCTGATTAACATTATTTCAAAATAGCAATAAACTTTATCGAGATCTGAAGTCACTGAATATCTCACACATCTCGACTTCTCACTGTATCCGGCCCTTTCTTTCTGCGACCAGATATATTCGGCATGAAAATAATGTTGGTGCCGTGAGCATTTCCCAATTATTGATTTGATATTTGGAAACACAGTTTACGGAATAACAAAACTCTTCTGACTTCCTTTTCTGAAATAATAACTGTTCTCCCGGGTACACGACCGATTATCAAAGTAATTGTAGAGACAATTTTACTTGATAACCTTATACGGAATGGAATTTCTTTACGAACTTATCCAATTAATGAAGGAACTCTCACCTACGGTTTCGTCTGCAGTTTCGTAAAGCTTTTTATTTCTTATTGTTGATAGTGTCTTTAGGACGCACCAATTACGACGTACTTTTATCTCAAAGTCGGTGAAATGAAGGTACAATATTTCCAATACATTTGTAATATGTACAGTAGGACAACGGACCACCGGGCATCATAAATTAGACTCATATGAAATCAAAACAAGTCGGTCAAGAAGCGTTATTATCAGCAAAAATCAGTAGAGATATATTGTATTTATCAGCCAAGAATCCAATCATTCTGACGATTTTATCTTAAGGGGATATGACACGGTCAGAAAATAATGAACCAATTGTCACTGACATGAGAGATATTTGCACATCATTTGCTTTATTGGAAAAAAACAACAACAAATTATGCCTTTCCATGTTGATTTTCTGATACTATCGGGGGGGGGGGGGGGGGGGGGGGGGGGGGAGGGGGGGGGGGGGGGGGGGTAACACTCTTACGAACTGTATTTAAACATTAGTCTGACGTTCGACCGGAAATCTTTTTTCTTGGGAGGTACATGTAGCATTTATGAGTGTTACATATCCCATTAAGTGTATTTCCTCTTGATTAGTCATGTGTTTTACAAAATTTGCTTCAGTGTACATGTAGTTCACAAACATATTATATTTGTACGGATTAGAAAAAAAAATCTAAGTTTGGAAAAGTAAAATATTCTGATACAAACGACTAATCAAAAACTACATTTGGACTTCTCCAAAATCCACATCTCGCTTCGAGAGTATACAATGTCACACTACGACTGTGATCCTGATTATGACAGACTGGTGTGAGGAATATTTGGTGACATGTTCCACACCAATAAGGAGAATCAAAATGAATCTAGCTGTTCACGGGGAGATCACACCAGCATACATGTATAAGTAAGCAAGCATGGTTTGAAGCGCACATTATTCTTAGATGTTCAACTAAATTAAGATATTTCAACATTTGCTTGAACATGAAAAAGCTTAGAAGCGAAATATTGGGATTAACTAAGAAATGGCGGGTTTGATTTAAACATATTTTATTGTATCTTAATATATACATGGGAATTGGGCACAAGTTATCAAACTTATATTAAGCCCTTTCCCTATATAATTTTACATACATATAATACATTTATTTTACAAGATGACATATATTTACATATGAGAGAGAGAGAGAGAGAGAGAGAGAGAGAGAGAGAGAGAGAGAGAGAGAGAGAGAGAGAGAGAGAGAGAGAGAGAGAGTTATAATGAAGATATAATTTAAAAATGGCGGGTACTTTTGTATTGGAGTAATTTTGCATGTTGGCTTCGACCAACTTTTTGATGATACTACTAGTATTTTAATGATACTAATGGTGCCTACCCCCTGTTTTTTTTTCGTTGAATAGCTTCTCATCCACATCCTTCCCTGAAACAGTTCCGATGTATACCAGCTACCTAAGGCATAGTTTATCATCCGCATCCTTGCAAAGTACAAAGAAAATAAAACCATTTGTTCCAAGAGAGCAAGCGTCTTCTTCGTCGTCATCCAAATCTAGGTCAAGAAATATGTACATTTCAATGATGTTTTCCATCCATTTTTTCCTTCAGTAAAACAGTTAGCTACTTCTCTCCTTGTGACGATTTACTTACGTATTCAAAGTTCTTGAAAAAAAAGAAAGATCCTACATCAAATCTCACCTTTTTTCGATTTAACAAATGTATTACTTCGTCCGTAGGCGGGGGGCGAGTGGTTAAGGTGTCCCGACACTTTATCACTAGCCCTCCACCACTGGGTTGCGAGCTCGAAACCTACGTGGGACAGTTGCAAGGTACTGACCGTAGGCCGGTGGTTTTTCTCCGGGTAAACCGGCTTTCCTCCACCTCCAAAACCTGGCACGTCCTTAAATGACCCTGGCTGTTAATAGGACGTTAAAAAAAGATAAACGGCATAGTTTTAATGCTGGTGGCTATAATGTAAAACTGCTGGTGAAATAAATTAACGAACTAATTAATAAATGCGCTGTTTCAGCACGGATAACAAAATTATATCAGTTTGAATCATTTTTGGTGATAATAAGACTGCATTTGAATCAGGAATATGATTTTATTAATGTGCCATTTGAATAGATACATCCACATATTCAGCTTGCATTCAATCTTAATTTTGTTTCGTCTTTAACTGCATGTCTGCATTTTGCATTTACCGCTACATTGACCAATCACATACTCCATCTTGACCAGTAACGCCACCTGTCGCGTCATATCCGGGAACAAAAGAAAATTATACGGCTATGCCGAAAAATCGTCCGTAGGGATCATACCTAACGATTTCATTATAGATTAAGTTTGGTACCAATGGGTTTCCGTAGAAAAAGACTACAGCATGTCTATTGTTTAGAATATAAAAGATTCGATCTACTCTAAAGGATGTTTCATCTCTATCATAATTCTATTGACACCAAGTTCGAAAATAGTGTGACGCGAGTGTAAAAATAAAATAGAATCAAACAAGTGTACGAGATGGCATGACGTACTGTAGCGCATGGGGATTGTTACCAACAAAATAATTAGCAACATCCCATCGAGCCCTTTAGGCCTTTTGTCTTTTCTATTTCTATAAGCGCATCACAGTGTGTTTACTAATTACGTTATTTAAATCACACTATTTATGGTTTCCCCTGCGGACGACATTGATTTGTTTGGTGATCAAAGAGTCTTTGAACAATAATAGCAGTCATTCCCTTTGTCCAATAGCGTTGTTGACGTGGCGTGAATACTTTGCACAAGTGTGAATAAGGTATTTCTGGAAAGATGACATGTAATTTATTATCTAATGAAAAAAAACATCGGCAGCCTCAAGATGTCTTCTCGTTAAAAATATGCGGATGAGAGTTTGGACCATTTATTGATTTGAAAGATACATTGATTGATTCTCGATAAATTTGCGACATTGAAAACTTCTTTTCCCTACTGTCTAGCTTTAAGTAGTTTTTGCTAATTGCAAAATGTTGAAAAAGCGGAAGTCTAAGGTCAAGGTCGATGTCAAGAATATCATCAAATGGGTAAAGAAATGTTCGTCGTGCAGACTTCCGTTTCCTTCCGCCGGTAACTCCCGTTGTTGACCCAACAAGCCACTATAAATACTTTATACTTAGATAAATACACACGGGAGTGCGTTATGTAATGTTTTTACGGTCGTGTTGCCTTTTCCTTTACATGAATTTTACATTAAGTTTTCTTCCGTTAAAAATGAACTGATCCGTTGCATTTTATACATGTCTCTGTGGATGTTGATGGCCTCAGAGTCTGACGAGATTGTAACTTGAGGGGATCAGCTTAGCAGCCATCTCCAATAACAATAAATCTGTACAAGGCGTGCTATATCAAGGCTTAATTAAAATTTAAGAAAAAATGAAAAGAACATAAAAAAAAAATGTCGATAAGGCTGTAACCATGACAATGCTTTTCTTCTTCGAAAAATCTGCCAGCGGGTTTTGTAAACACTCTCCAAGAACATCCGATATCGTGACCAGCAGTTTAGAGACACTATTGATATGTCATTGATCAATATCAACAGTAATATGGCGGTAACAGACTCGCGCCATGTATACATACATGCCTGAAGTCTAGTTTCCATGGTATGCGTTCATAAACTGCATTACAGATATAGACATGCTGGCAAACCAAATGTCATTTTTATGCTGTAATTAAACGTGTGTTATTTCGTGCTAGTCTGTGAATGGAGGTTCCAGGTTCGAATCAAAGTACAAGTACATGTATTGCTTTTTTTATACATTTTGTGTTCAGACTCAAATTCAGACTCAAATACTTTTGGCGATAAATGTGATATCCGAATAAATATTTTTTCAACGAATTGAAGGAATTTTGGAAAGACCTTTAGATGAGATATTATTTTTGATATTTAGGTTTTTCTTTTAAACTTCTATTTCCTGATTTAAGCGAGATTAAGGAGGTTTTATTGAGCATATATTTCCTGCTTGAGCATGAAGATGGTTTGAATTTGTTTTGGTTTGATATTGTTTAAAGTCCTATCAGCTGTTAATATCAATTAAAGACGGTCTCACTTGTGAGCAAGATGCATGAGGTGTATGCGTGTGTAATTTAGGAGGATTCGATATTTTTGTGTTCGTCTCCTTATGGTAGCGCTGAACTGATGACTTAAAAGTGCTACCTCACTGAAGCATGCTGCCGAAGACACCCCGCAGAACACACCACCCGCTCAAATAAAACTGACAACGAGTGACAACACAGAACCAGGTGTTCTGGAAGGGGTAGAGTCTTCTAGTCGCCCTTTAAATCTTGGACAATCACACGTTCTCAAAATGAGTATCAGGTTAGTAACGACCTTGGAATATATGAGCGGCTTTGCATTTTGATCAGGCTGGAAGGGGGACGTCAAATTAAGCTGGGACAACGCTGTACCATTAAAGGAAAATTAGTCAAAGTAAACTTTGGGAAAACTTTAGTTGTACTCCAGTTTAACTAGAAATACCTCTGTATCCGAAGCAAGGGACAACCGTAATCCAGACTAAGTTAGCATGCGACAACAATCTACCATGGAGACATTAGGAAGAAGAAAGTTGTTTCGAACGAAAAGAAAAAAAATGATCCCAAATTAGCCGTCGTTTACGAAATCGCCACGCCCTACCTGTAGGGCAGTGACGGACTTGAATCTAAATGAAATTGCCATGGAACAATCGTGTTCCCCAATTCCTAATGACGTATTATCAAATAAAATTGAAGTTAGAAAAACATTCACTGAGATCAAGTAAATGTACATGTATATGTTTGCATCAAAATCAAACTAACATTGGACAACCCTGTGTTCGTGTAACTAGGGAAAACCGTGTACTAAACTTGAATCCTTGGCAACTTTGCATACATGTTAAAATATGTAAGGACATTTCACTCAAATTGCACTTTAGATAATTCTATACTATGTAATAGAATGCGTGTATAATCACTTATCAGTAAGGAAGAGGGTGTAGCTTGGTCTTGTACCAATGATTCTACACGCCCCAGACTCTCAGCAATGTGCCTGTAGCTCTACTCTGACAAGGTCACGATATCAACACTTTATGTAAAACTTCCATAAATGTAATATGTAGACCAATAATCTGTTAAATGAAATATGACCGTTTTAAACCACGCCTGTCTCCTCAAACGACACGCGTGGCAGGATTCAGGAAGAAAATGTTACTGGGTCAAATTGCACCGTGTGTCATAATACTTCCTGTGGATGGGGGTTGGGGGTGGGGGGGGGGGGGGGGGGGGGGGGGGTATTCAGTTTAACTACGACCAATATCAATATCAATGGCTTCGAAAACATTATAGGTTATAGGTTCAATCAAAGGGCCTTGACGCGTTTCTAGGACACAAAATGAAATTAACCCAGGGATTCAACCCTAGACTAGCCACCAACCTTTTAAAGTTATTTTTGTCAGAATTGCTCTACTAAATAATAATACTAGTTATCTCCCCCTAGCTTGAAACTTAAAATCTAGAATCAGACATATCCTCGAGACCAAAATCATAAACCTCAATTTAACAGGTGACCAGTTTAGTCCGACCCCTAATCACTTATTTTTGACAATAATAAGTGGTCTAAGGGGCAGACCATGGGGTTGATTTTTCATTCTGGGTCATAGGAACGTCTCGAGCCCTTGTATCCTTAAAGACACAATATCAATGCGGTACAAAATCTTTGATAAAATATTCATGTCAAAATAAGGCGAAATGTATACTGTGTTATCATACATGACCACTGGCCTATTGTGACGTTGGAATAAACCCCTTTTCAGTGATAAGACGATTTTTCGGCATAGCCGTATAATATTCTTTTGTCCCCGGAAATGACGCGACAGGTGGCGTTACTGGTCAAGATGAAGTATGTGATTGGTCAATGTAGCGGTAAATGCTAAATGCAGACATGCAGTTAAAAACGGAACAAAGTTTAGATTAAATGCAAGCTGAATAAGTTATAATGTAAATTATAACAATTATACACAACGAGAACTTTTTTTCAAATAATTTTTTTATGTGTGTGTGTGTATTTCGGGACAAATTGCATAAAACTTGTAGAAAAAATAATCTGATACTTTCTCAATTAAGAAAAGTAAAATAAGCGCCTATATCATCTATTGTTAAACGTACATGTAGTGAATGAGCGAATAGTGAAAATTGGAGATAATATCTCATTTACATATTTAAATTGCTCATTTAAATACGATTTAAAATTTGGGCATAGTAACATTTAATTTTTTTTCTGGGGTCTGATCTAGCCCACCATCCTCCCTTTGGTGCCATTCCTATAAAGGATTACTTACAACCGGAAACCAGGGTGAAGTCTGATTTACATATTTCTTACTGTTAATCTTAAAATGAATTATAAAACATTAACCAAAAGAACAGGTCCAGAGTTATATATGCGCATAGAGTACAAAATTCACTATTGGAATTTTCCTCACTACATGACAACTGGTAAGATGCAGAAATGAATCATTACTTTTAAGGAAATCGTTTGCTTTCATACGTTAGGTGAACGTTACTATACGTATGCTTAAGAATGCTATTGAATATAATGAAACACAGCTTTCTGAACGCAGATAGACACAGAAATCTGATTTTCAAATATACAGATTTTGATATTATATATGTACCCTTTGTCTGATCTTCAATGAAATTAGTAAATTAATGTATTTTTAAATCATTAGGTTTGCACACCAACGCTGTCACGAATGTTTTGCCTCATATATGAAGGCTGCTAAATAGTGGGATTAACGTCTCTAAACGAGACCAAGTGTGGTTTTCCTGGCTTGCCTGGGTTAACGTTGTCACGTGAACACAGTTCCCTTGCAGTTAAGCTTCTGAACTCTGACCCCTATCTGAGAGAGTGTCCTAGGCTTGGCTATAACCGGAACAAGGACAAAAATCCTCGTCAATCAACCCCTCTCTGAGTATAATGATAATCGTTATAATTCCAACTTTTAACTTAACTCTAGAACAAATGTCGTGCGACTTAAATACAAGGTTGATCTCAGGTTTTTGGTATTGATTTCTTTCTTTTACAGCCCTTCCCACAGGAAAGGTATTGCTTTGCCCAATGGACTATGGTTATGTGCGTATGGTTATTGAACACATATTCGGACATTATGCTGTAAACGTGTTCCAAGCGTGCAAAATAAGGTAAAGTCAACACAAATTATCATTCTAAATGCTGTACAAGGCTCGTCGTTTCAAGAAAACAGGACAACGTAACTATTCGGACATCGTTAAATGACGGACTTAAATTGTCCAAACACTAACTTAACTCATTCACCCCTCATTTCATTTCTCTACATACACATACAAAATAACTTGGCTACGCGCATGGTATTATCACCAAATTTTGTTATCTGTGCTGAAACACATTAGTTCGTTCATTTATTTCACCAGCAGTTTTATATTATAAACACCAGCATTTAAACTATGCCGTTTATGTTTTTGTTTAAAGATATTTCTTGTTTAACCTTAAATGTTATTTAAGATTAGAATCATTGTGAAAGTATATATAGGAAGAACAGGAGTATTTTTGCTCAGTAAATGTGAAACCTAATTGTTTTCAAAACAAAAGTGTCTTACAAGTGTAAAAGGATATTTTGTCGGGCATTGGAGATGTGCTGCATATAGCCTAATCAACGAACAGAATCATCTATTACAGTTGTCCCTGTTAGTTGATGCAGAGACATATATACTGTATATATGTCTCTGGTTGATGACACATACATGTACATGTACTTTTTCTACATGTAGTAACAAGATATGTTAATTAATTTCCTTACTCTCAAAGTGTCGCATATACCGTTTCTTTTAAATCAACATCCATTTCTGTACTTTCTCCTTACAACTGGTTTGTTTTAATAAAATCAAAAATTATCACAGTTCATTTTAGCCTTGCGTCAAGAATTTTTTTCAAGTCCTAGAGATATTCCGGAAATGTCAGCATACCGCAGTTTGCTTAGAAATTAGGTTCATCTGGTGACTTCCGTAAACATTACCAACGTAAACACAGATCTAGAGTGTAAACACACGAGTAAGAATCTGCCCGATTTGTTTCGACTTTTGTTACATTACAGCATTTAACAAGATTTACATGATTATAAGCGATTTGGCAATTAATATTGGTTGGCTGCTATTAGGTCTATTTGTTGGCATTTTCTGAACATTAATGGCCACATCACCAAATGATTACTGGTGATTACAGTGATGCACATACATTATGTACAAATGTAGCTGATTACGTCTGTCTATTGACTGCAGGGCTGTGCTGTAAGAAAACAGTTTGTTGTTTATGTCATCCGACAAATTTTATTTCATGCTATGATTTGTGAATTATCAAAGTGGCTGGCATCAAAATAGTGGTAATTATAACAGTTTAAGGTATAACTTATATTAAAATCATACATTAGTAGATCTAATACAATATACAATTATACCTCATTTCCTGAATCAAGAAGTGCATTTTAATATAATTTTCTGAATGTTCCAAATCATATTGATGTATACTACATGATGTATATTAATACAATATTAATAGGCCTTTCATATATTATAAAAGTGTATTATACATATATTTCAAAACCATGGCCACATGCAATACGGATATGTACATGTTCAGCTACATATATGTACATGTATCAATATTGAGGAATCTTTTGTAATCAGATGGCCAGACCATAACATTTCTATCTGCAGGTTTATGGACCTGGAAGTGAAACTTTCACTAAAAATGTATTTTAGTAGTATAGGATATTGAAGTCTTCTGGGGAATTAGATATATTTTTCTGAAATTGAGTAGCACTCAATTTTGGAATTGAAAACATACTTAGGCTATTTAATTACATGAAAACTTAGTTTGATACGGACGTTATTTAGAGATCGATGGTTTAGTTCTGAGAATTTATTTGTGAAAATCAGAAAGAAATCCCTGATCTAAGACAGTTTATTTGATTTTAGGGAAATTGCTTCATTTCTGTTATTGGAAAGACCACCATGAGGTGTAAGAGAAGTTAAAGGGAAGCAATTCAGACAGCTAGACATGTCTGCCCTGTCTCCAGGGGTGAACCATCTCATCAACAACACCGGAATCTGTCGTCAAGCCGATGGACCAGGTCTTCTCAAAGGTTCTGGTCTGGTGGACTGGAAGGCCGTGAAGGTTGCACTTCCAGGTCAGTTAGTGATTTCTGTTTGCTTCAGAAATTTATCATCATTAGAAATTTATATAAAAACATTTAATTATTAAAATAAAATACATGTATGTCTCCCCCCCCCCCCCCCTTTTTGGGGGGGGGGGGGGGGGGGGGGGGGTGTGTGTGTGTTTATTAATGTCCTTGCAACAGCCAGGGTCCTATATGATGTAGTGTAGAGATTTGTAGCTATTGTAACTTACCTACAAAGTATATATGTGGGATAAATTGTCATAAGCCAACAATCTTATAACAATTAATTGTGATGTGAATTATCAAAATATTTATGACATCCCATGGTTGTCTTGTCTTATAAAAAAAACTAATTTAAGAGCTTTTTTTTTTTACTTTTTTCTCTTACTTAGAAGTGATTTCTCATATTTTGAAGTTATTTTTCATACTTAAAAATAATTTCTCACACTTAAAAGTTATTTCCCATCTTAGAAGTGATTTCTCAATCTTAGAAGTTATTTCTCATACTTAAAATCATATTGCAAATTTATTTCTTATACTTAGCAATTATATGACACAGAACATCTCACCTTCATGTCAATTTTTTAAACAAATAAAATAATTTCAGATATATGTTCAGAGTCTTTACTAAAGCTAGAGTTTCATGAACATGTACATGCACCAAACAGTTGTGTATGAAAAAACATGTAAACTGCAATTGCATTATACATAAAGGCGTGCCCATTACTGTTATTATGTATATCTGTATAGATTGTTGAAATAATACCTACTATATGGGTGGTTGGATGGCACAGTGGTAACACACTTGACTTGCCTTTCACCTAGGTGGCCGGGGTTCGATTCCCCGATCGGACGTGAAAAGGTATGGGGTCACCTGCCCGACCATGAGGGTTTTCCCTGGGTCCTCTGGTTTCCTCCCACAGTAAGACTCCTTACACACTTCCATCCAGGCCAATAAGCATGATTAATATAAGTTGATAAAACTTGTTTCGCAATTGTTGTAAAATAAATGAAGTTTACATTTTACCTACTATACAATTATTATGTACTTGGTTTTCAGATCCATCAGGATTCACTGATGACAAACTGTATTTTGAGAGATGTGTTAGATTACTGGCTCCGTTGTTTCTACAATCCGAGAATTACTTCTCCAAACTAACTTCAGCCGAGTATGATAACCAGTTATCTCCCCTTACATCATGGACAGGTGTGCCAAGGGTAAAGTGTCATATTAGATCTTTACATACAACAATATAATAAGATTTTAAAGTTTTAATCTTGGTTAAATATATACAATAGTTGCACTTTCTTTAAATCTGGCAAACACTATACATATTGAGAATTATTTTGATTCTGTTAATAGGGAATTACATGCCTGAAAAGTACCAATAGGTAAATGTATTTAGAACTGAATATATGATACCAGTGATAATATAGATGTCCTGCACTGTAAATGAACAACAGCCTAATCAGAGGACATTAATAGAATATTGATATAATGTAATTGAATAACAAATATGTCTATTTGATGTGATATTGCTGATGTGATAATAAACCTACTATCTCTTCCCCGGAGCACTTAAAGACTTAACAGAAAAGAGAACAAAAATCTTTAATTTGTTTCCAGGTACTGGCAGAGTGTTTTGACATGCTTCGTTCACCAAAGGACAAAGGAAATGAGGACCAAATGTTGGTGATGCTGATCGTGACTTCTGTATTAGAACGATCCCTTGGAGATGTAAGATTTTTCATCTGAAAATTTTGTGATAAGACAATATGTACGATATGCAACATGCACTATATAGTTACCCTATGCATTCCATATTACACGTTTACCTGTAGTTAGGAAATCATATATCCAGATACAGGTTTCTACATAAATCTATGTGTGTTCTCTGGGTGGGTGAACTCTGGATTTTGGACCCTCACCCAGTTAGATCGAGTTTCTCATGAAAATTGAAATCATGGCACATCTTGTGCTGTTGTGGTGTTATCTTAGGCAAAGAGACTTTACCCCAATAACTCTGGATTACACACAAGGACCTACTGTATGTTGTTCAGTGAGGTAGCCACCAGTTACTACAAAGAGACTCCACTTCAAATGACCCTGGTTGTTCAAAGGGCAACCAACCCAGCAAATGAACAAACAAATAAACCAACCCGGATATGAACTCTTTATTAATTTATGTCAATGTGCCAGATTTGCCTACATCCCAGATCTATTTATTAGTGTATTTATATATCCTACAGGTGTACCTTACAAGAGGATCTCAGTGTCCGTCCATGTTGAAGGACCTACTACTTACTCCTGAGCTCTCACAGATATTTGGATCAGCTGCTGTAAGTTACCTAATTGTCCATCCTATACTAATAGTTAGCGGTGAAAGGTTTTGCTGTCCCTTACAATTTGTTACCTTATAGGGGACAAATAATCAAACAGGGGCCTGTACTGTACACAGGGATTTCTCACATACTTCACAGGGTTATCCGGCAGTTGCTAGGGAAAAGATAAATTGATCTAACGCTGTGGCTGCCCACAATAATGTAATGTCATCATTTTACATTGAGTAAACATTTTGATGCACATTCCAAGGACCATTGAAGATGGCGTGATGAAAACCTTTCATAAAAACTTTGGTTTGGTTGCAAGTATGTAAGAAAAATAATCAATCATGGGTCTGTTCCGCGAACAAAGATATCTCAACCCTCATATAATAGTTTGGAAGGCCAGCACTCGGCAAGCCTCGTGCTAACTTACAAATGTACCAGACTCTTACACTTGGGTTGAGATATCTCTGTCCACGGAACAGACCCATAATAGATTCTATTAATTTAAACCCTCGTGTAGGTGTTTGGCTGGTCTGTATACTCAGCAAACCTCGCCCTAGCAAACCAAACTGTTACACTCGGGTTGAGATATCCCTGTCCGCAGAAGAGTCAAGAGACCCATGTAAGATTTTATTGATCATATTGATGATTCAGGTCATTTAAATACAGTATTTGTTTGATTTGTTTGCTTCTTTGCTCTCATTCTAGATTTTTCAAATGTTATCTCACCCAGTGATTTAATCTATATACTGAACTTTATTGTAGATACAAACATTACGTGTTGTATTAGGGCCTCCTACTTCATTGAACCTACGAAATGTGGTATGGCACGGCTTCCCCACCCCCGGGGAAATACCACAAAGGTAATACAACTAATGCAACTGGTTTTTTTTTGTTTACACAATCGTTTTGCAGATTAATAATAAATAATCTGGATTATATGGAAAATTTATGACAAAAAAACCCCAAATTAATAAGACAGATTTAATTGATGCAATATTCAAAAACTTTACCTGTGACATATGTGGAAAACAATGTATCTCTCACCTCTACGGATTGAAGACCCACGTGTCTGATATAGAATACCCATGTGAGATACATGTACATAGAGTAATCCTATCAAACATAGGTGCGCCCAGTGATCTGTAGTTCCATGGAAAACTACTTGTACATCTTTTTATTGCAAACTTGATTAAGGATTGCATCACACAAACAAAGTTCAAGATGTCAGTCAAGTGATCTTCTCAAATTGATGTCATTTCACTGTGATATATGATGTTTTTACTGAATTAAACTATTAGTAAAAACATGCCCAGTACAAGAATGTACCTACTTTAATGATAATTAATGAAATCATACTTTTTTGGTTCTTTCAAAAATAAATTCTGCTTTTAATTTCCGCATAATCTAGAAAATTGACTGTATGTATTTTTGTATTCTCAAAGTAATTGTTTATTTTCATGGTTGAAAAAAAGAATCTGCCATTATTTTGATAGGTTCTAACTCCAAATCTATATCCGCAGGTATATGTACATTTATATGTATTTGGCAAAGAAGTAATTCAAACAGTGTGGACAATGAGGCTTGTTAAATTTTCGAGGCAATCCGCCCCTTTATCAAAACACAAGAAATACAAATACAATCACATAATATATATAATATATATGCCATCAACAGCATCTTGGTCCGATTTGGCCCGAACCGTCTGTTTCCCGTAGCATCCTGTAGGGACACTTCGGCATTCGTATTTCTTATATTCTCAGTTTTTTTCACACCACTCTCTATAATTCTAATTATCTAAAAGATATTTTTCAAAAGTTTTTCAGACTTTGTACACGATATTTAATCAATCACTGTAGAGACAATGCAACATTTAATATGATATCAATGCAATGTCATCCACTAATTTTCTACTTACCTATTCTGTAAGTATTTAGGGACGAATCGTCTTTGAACTCTTCGATATACTTTCACGTGCAAGGGAATTCAAAATATCTCTGCCGTTGGTCGCATAGCGTTCTAGTGTTGAACATGATACTGTCACGCTAGTATCCGCCTTCGGCCCACGTTTGCTGAAGGGTTCATTGTTGTTTCTCCCGTTACTAAAACATTATTCTTATTGTATTTTATTGTATTTCCAGTACTTCTTATATATATTATGTGATTGTATTTGTATTTTTTGTGTTTTGATAAAGGGGCGGATTGCCTCGAAAATTTAACAAGCCTCATTGTCCACACTGTTTGAATTACTACCATATAACCATTAAAAGTAATTCGTATCCTCCATACATTTATTTGAGGATCCAGTGTTATCTGGATTATACTGGTTTTTTTTTTACTTTTTTTACCCATACATTTATATGTAGATATCCATTTTCACACATCTACATAGGTTTGACTCTATTGATAACACTAGGGAACTTTACCTGTAAATGTGTCTACTTGTAAACTTTACCTGTAAATGTGTCTACTTGTTAACTATAAAGGTAAATATGTCTACTTGTTAACTTTACCTGTAAATGTGTCTACTTGTTAACTATACCTGTAAATGTGTCTACTTGTTAACTTTACCTGTAAATGTGTCTACTTGTTAACTTTACCTGTAAATGTGTCTACTTGTTAACTATACATGTAAATGTGTCTACTTGTAAACTTTACATGTAAATGTGTCTACTTGTTAACTTTACATGTAAATGTGTCTACTTGTTAACTTTACCTGTAAATGTGTCTACTTGTTAACTTTACATGTAAATGTGTCTACTTGTTAACTATACCGGTAAATGTGTCTACTTGTTAATTTTACCTGTAAATACGTCTACTTGTTAACTATACCGGTAAATGTGTCTACTTGTTAACTTTACCTGTAAATGTGTCTACTTGTTAACTTTACATGTAAATGTGTCTACTTGTTAACTATACATGTAAATGTGTCTACTTGTTAACTTTACCTGTAAATGTGTCTACTTGTTAACTTTACATGTAAATGTGTCTACTTGTTAACTATACCGGTAAATACGTCTACTTGTTAACTTTACCTGTAAATGTGTCTACTTGTTAACTTTACCTGTAAATGTGTCTACTTGTTAACTTTACCTGTAAATGTGTCTACTTGTTAACTATACCTGTAAATGTGTCTACTTGTTAACTTTACATGTAAATGTGTCTACTTGTTAACTTTACATGTAAATGTGTCTACTTGTTAACTTTACCTGTAAATACGTCTACTTGTTAATTTTACCTGTAAATACGTCTACTTGTAAACTTTACCTGTAAATGTGTCTACTTGTTAACTATACCTGTAAATGTGTCTACTTGTTAACTTTACCTGTAAATGCGTCTACTTGTTAACTTTACATGTAAATGTGTCTACTTGTTAACTTTACATGTAAATGTGTCTACTTGTTAACTTTGCCTGTAAATGTGTCTACTTGTTAACTTTGCCTGTAAATGTGTCTACTTGTTAACTTTACCTGTAAATGTGTCTACTTGTTAACTTTACCTGTAAATGCGTCTACTTGTTAACTTTACATGTAAATGTGTCTACTTGTTAACTTTACCTGTAAATGTGTCTACTTGTTAACTTTACATGTAAATGTGTCTACTTGTTAACTTTACCTGTAAATGTGTCTACTTGTTAACTTTACATGTAAATGTGTCTACTTGTTAACTTTACATGTAAATGTGACTACTTGTTAACTTTACCTGTAAATGTGTCTACTTAATAACTTTACATGTAAATGTGTCTACTTGTTAACTTTACCTGTAAATGTGTCTACTTGTTAACTTTACCTGTAAATGTGTCTACTTGTTAACTTTACCTGTAAATGTGTCTACTTGTTAACTTTACCAGTAAATACGTCTACTTGTTAACTTTACATGTAAATGTGTCTACTTGTTAACTATACATGTAAATGTGTCTACTTGTTAACTTTACCTGTAAATGTGTCTACTTGTTAACTTTACATGTAAATGTGTCTACTTGTTAACTATACCGGTAAATACGTCTACTTGTTAACTTTACCTGTAAATGTGTCTACTTGTTAACTTTACATGTAAATGTGTCTACTTGTTGACTTTACCTGTAAATGTGTCTACTTGTTAACTATACCTGTAAATGTGTCTACTTGTTAACTTTACATGTAAATGTGTCTACTTGTTAACTTTACCTGTAAATACGTCTACTTGTTAATTTTACCTGTAAATACATCTACTTGTAAACTTTACCTGTAAATGTGTCTACTTGTTAACTATACCTGTAAATGTGTCTACTTGTTAACTTTACATGTAAATGTGTCTACTTGTTAACTTTACCTGTAAATGCGTCTACTTGTTAACTTTACATGTAAATGTGTCTACTTGTTAACTTTACATGTAAATGTGTCTACTTGTTAACTTTGCCTGTAAATGTGTCTACTTGTTAACTTTGCCTGTAAATGTGTCTACTTGTTAACTTTACCTGTAAATGTGTCTACTTGTTAACTTTACCTGTAAATGTGTCTACTTGTTAACTTTACCTGTAAATGCGTCTACTTGTTAACTTTACATGTAAATGTGTCTACTTGTTAACTTTACCTGTAAATGTGTCTACTTGTTAACTTTACATGTAAATGTGTCTACTTGTTAACTTTACCTGTAAATGTGTCTACTTGTTAACTTTACATGTAAATGTGTCTACTTGTTAACTTTACATGTAAATGTGACTACTTGTTAACTTTACCTGTAAATGTGTCTACTTGTTAACTTTACATGTAAATGTGTCTACTTGTTAACTTTACCTGTAAATGTGTCTACTTGTTAACTTTACCTGTAAATGTGTCTACTTGTTAACTTTACCTGTAAATGTGTCTACTTGTTAACTTTACATGTAAATGTGTCTACTTGTTAACTTTACCTGTAAATGTGTCTATTTTTTAACTTTACCTGTAAATGTGTCTACTTGTTAACTTTACCTGTAAATGTGTCTACTTGTTAACTTTACATGTAAATGTGTCTTCTTTTTAACTTTACCTGTAAATGTGTCTACTTGTTAACTCTACCTGTAAATGTGTCTACTTGTTAACTTTACCTGTAAATGTGCCTACTCATTAACTTTACCTGTAAATGTGTCTACTCGTTAACTTTACCTGTTAAAGTGTCTACTTGTTAACTTTACCTGTAAATGTGTCTACTTGTTAACTTTACCTGTAAAAGTGTCTACTCGTTAACTTTACCTGTAAAAGTGTTTACTTGTTAACTATACCGGTAAATGCGTCTACTTGTTAACTTTACCTGTAAATGCGTCTACTTGTTAACTTTACCTGTAACTGTATCTTCTTGTTAACTATACCTGTAAATGTGTCTACTTTTTAACTTTACCTGTAAATGCGTCTACTTGTTAACTTTACCTGTAAATGCGTCTACTTGTTAACTTTACATGTAAATGTGTCTACTTGTTAGCTTTACCTGTAAATGTGTCTACTTGTTAACTTTACATGTAAATGTGTCTACTTGTTAACTTTACCTGTAAATGTGTCTTCTTGTTAACTTTACCTGTAAATGTGTCTACTTGTTAACTAACTTTACCTGTAAATATGTCTCTTTGTTAACTTTACCTGTAAATGTGTCTACTTGTTAACTAACTTTACCTGTAAATATGTCTCTTTGTTAACTCTACCTGTAAATATGTCTACTTATTAACTTTACCTGTAAATGTGTCTACTTGTTAACTTTAGGTACACCTGGTTCCTGTTACTACTAGTGCCTAGTTTAGGGTCTCTACTGGGACAAGACACTGATGTTGTACACAGGCCATACACAGACTTTCCACAACTAGCAACTTACTGCTCTCAGTCTACAGGTGATTCCCATATCTTACTTCTTTATAATAATTATCATACATCTACAGTATTAATTCTTAAATAAGCCCTTTACCCTAGTATACAAGTTTAGTATTGAAGTTAGGGGAGCTAGCTAGGGCTTATTTGTGAACTACTTTCGACTTAATATTGTAAAATTGATGATTTTACAAAAATGAAGAAGGGGCTAATAGATGGATAAATATGGCACATAAGATTGAAGGAATTTAAAGGGGAAAACTCCAATATAAGGTCATACATATCGTATGGATATCATTCAGACAAAGACGTAACAGCATTTAACCTACTTATGCAAGATACTGATGAATTAAGAATATTCTACACAGGAGAATTATTGAGTAAATTGTCTCCTCTTTCACAGAGATGAAAGCACCAACTAAATCGGAGATAATGCAGTTGTTTGAAAAGTCCAGCATCATTTCAAGGCGTTCCTTACCTGTGTGGTCGGCTTCACTGGACTGGTTCTATAAAGGAAAGTATGTATAGAATGGCAGGCAATCAATCATTCAGTTTTGTACTCTTTTTAAAAGTTCTGCAGATTTCATATCATTTTATAACCTCTGGGAATCTTTCCTGTATCAACATGGTAGATTTGAAGATGCACTGGAGTTATTCCCCCTTTTGCAATCAGTTCAGTCATTCTAGGTATGGAAAAATAAAAGCTTTCTTCATAAACAACATTGATATGGATTTCAAAAATATATCTATAATCTATTTGATAAAAGTAACTATAATGGCAACCATATTTACTTTTCTGCCCACACCACACGATTTTTTGGGGGAGTGTGGCATATAATGTTACCAACTGTCTGTCTTAATTGCCCTGTCACATCTCGTACTGTTCAATGACATATCTTGAGATTCTCTCAACAGATTGGGTTCATGATTACACTATAGTATCACAGCATTAATTTCTAGACCTGATCACATTCTGGTGGTTATTGGTGAAGGTTAAGGCCCTTCTGCCAGGCACTCATTGCTGTATAGGAGCAGAAGTATTAATGTCTTACAGACATTTTCTAATTATCATTATGGGTGTATTGATTTATTTCAAGGTATGGACACTTTATTTTTAAGGTATGGATACTTTGCTGTGTTAATACTTCCACAACTTGAGCATGCCATGAGGGTTCTGTTTTCGGTGGTCAACCATTGTCCAGAGCGAGTGCTCACGGCCGAGGTAAACCATCACCGTACTTTTCTGTTAAATCATGAATGTGAGAAAGAACTACCGGTAAATCTATATTTTACACCTAAATGCAACTTTCAAAAAAATCAACCTGTTGTTTACAGCCTCATAAGAAATCTTTATGATGCCATATTTGGCAACGCAAAATAGAAAACAATCGGAGCAAAGTAACAATCAGACCTAATGCACAAAACCATGGGCATCCACAAGTCTTCTCTATAGTATTTATAGAAGCCATGTACGTGCCTTAGTTTGACAAACAAGGCTTTTACTTTGTCTAATACAAATGTCAGCTTACTTTAATAGTGACAACTGCTAGCTAAGAGATAAAAAAGAACAACAGTTTGGCTTAATTAGAAGTGAATGAGACATAAACAGTTATTTTGTTCATTAGATTGACTTGACCACTTCTGTAATTGTTACCTGGGCCCAGTTGTTCAAAAGATGATTAGCTTAATCACTTCATTAGTGAAAATCTTATTTCTTTTTTTTTTAAATTCTGCATGTGTGTGTATTCCTTACAATAGCCAGGCAAGATGAGACTGGCGAGTACTTTAGGGGCCGCGGTGGCCAAGTGGTTAAGGTGTACCGACACTAGCCCTCGATCCACCACTGGGTTGCGAGTTTGAAACCTACGTGGGGCAGTTGCCAGGTACTGACCGTAGGCCGGTGGTTTTTCTCTGGGTACTCCGGCTTTCCTCCACCTCCAAAACCTGGCACGTCCTTAAATGACCCTGGCTGTTAATAGGACGTTAAACAAAAACAAACCAAAGCTTTAGTTTCAAAAAAGTTTGTCAAGTTTGTTTTACCGCAAATGATTTTATCGGGATTTTAAAATTTTTGTTAAACTGTAAAAGCCTAATCACCTTTTGAACAACCGGGCGCTGGTATGTAAATTATATTATTGTAACTTATTTTTATTCTTGTTGTAGGCAACAACACTTTACACAACCTTTGACGAGGTGAGTATATCACATCCAGTACTCAGAGGGTCAGATGTACTATATAGATCCTACAAAAAGATATTATGAGTATCGACCTATATTCTTCAAATTGTGTTGTATGTATTTATTCCAGAGATGTACAGTCACCTTTCCACACATCCTATACAGTAGTGACGTATAACCATATCTTGTATACAGTAGTAACGTTCAACCATCTCTTGTATACAGTGGTACACATCTAACCATCTATTGTATACAGTAGTGACGTATAACCATATCTTGTATACAGTAGTAACGTTCAACCATCTCTTGTATACAGTGGTACACATCTAACCATCTATTGTATACAGTAGTAACGTCAAACCATATCTTGTATACAGTAGTAACGTTCAACCATCTCTTGTATACAGTGGTACACATCTAACCATCTATTGTATACAGTAGTAACGTCAAACCATATCTTGTATACAGTAGTAACGTTCAACCATCTCTTGTATACAGTGGTACACATCTAACCATCTATTGTATACAGTAGTAACGTCAAACCATATCTTGTATACAGTAGTAACGTTTAACCACATCTTGTATACAGTAGTAATTAACGTCTAACCATATCTTGTATACAGTAATAAACATCTAACCATCTCTTGTATACATTAAATTCAAAGGAATTATTTCATGATGCTTTAAACATTTATAGGATGTGTGGAAAGGTAACTGAAATTATGTTGAGCCAGCATTTCTACCTCATGTTTCAGATTTTAGACCCAGGCCCTGTTTACTATGAGCTAGTATTTCTAACCCCTGTTTCAGATTTTAGAACCAGGCCCTGTTTACTATGTGCTAGTATTTCTAACTCCTGTTTCAGAAAAGACCCCCTGTTTACTACCGTGTACATGTCTGAGCTATAACATTGTTTGATGATGAGGTACTAACCTCTTTTTCAGATTTTAGCCACAAGCCCTGTTTACTACCGTGTACATGTCTGAGCTATAACATTGTTTGATGATGAGATACTAACCTCTTTTTCAGATTTTAGATCCATGTTTACCTTCTGGTCAGAAAAATGAGGTTGCAGCTCAGTTAGGAGAGAATTGTATGGTAAGTCTTATAGAGGTCAGAGGTTGAATGTTCTACTGTTGAAAGGTAGCCATGCAGTTAAATGATGCCATATAGGCAAATGTAATATCCCAATGTAACAAAAACAAAGTTTATCTCTCTTATTATGTAGGTTAAAAGTACTTCCTCACGGAGGGGTAAAGTTGACCACTTTTAGGCATTCTGTTTTAGAAGAAAAGCTTGATAGCATGACAGTTGAACAAATTAACCACCTGAGATCATACCCTGAGGTACATAGATTCTATAGTCCAAATAAGTTAAAATCTTCTTGTACCATTAAACCTGTAAAGCCTTGTATCCAATACTCTTCATGAATGGAAAATTGCTTATGTTTAGCTCCATTTCATTGTGTAGATTTCACATGAACCCGGATTCCTCAGTTTCCCTCAGAGCAGCTGGTCCTGTTGGTGTAATTTACAAACATGTTCTGGTATAGTAACCGAATCATACTCAATGTTCAACAGGACCTCCTACTAGATCTCCTGGAATACCCATCAGGCCCCAGGGTACGAGACAGACTCGGCCACGGGGAGGTGAATCTCGGCTCATTTCCTCAAACACTAGCTACAGTCATTCTGGGTACAGCAGTGTATGTCACAGCCAGAAGGGAGGCTACTCTGGTAAGTATATTGTATCTACAATTGTAATATGCCTGGCGATGATATACAAATGAATAGGCTTACAAATCTGATTGGCATAAAAAACTGAAGTGTCTTGAATCAAAACCGTTTTAAGAAAAACACAATGACCACCTGCAGTCTGGGACTCGAACCCTGGACTTCCAAACTCTAGACACTCGAACCATTTGAGCTGCCAGTGGCCACCGAGATTCAGCCCAGACCAGTTCTGCTAAATATGTATGATTTACACATTTTTATTTCGGTTTTGTTACAGATAATTTATATTGCTTATGATGACAGTGCCAGTCTTGCAGTTTTTACTACAGTGATGCATGACTTGTAAAGAAAATTGGCCACAAAAAATGTCCAAAAATACTCCCAGTTTGGTGATTGTTGAGAGGGAATGATCCTCCAAGACGACATGTTCTTCATCTCTCCCATGAAGAGAAAATATCAAGCATCTTTCAGAACTATTAGTGAATTCATTTTTAGACTCTGATGTACACATAAACACAATTAATTTTGTCACAGATTTACAGATTTTGTTCTGTTTTTTAAAAAAAACTGATTAATCTATTGTTGTTTGTATTTTTTGCAGATGTCACTTCCCAAGGCTTTCGGAACATTATGTGATTATCAGTCTCTATTTCACCCTGTGACTTTAGTCAAACAGAAGGTAAATACAATAAATTGACACTGTAGGGAAAAAAATAGAAAATAAAAAGTCAACAACGTATAATGATCAATGTTTCATGTAAGTTATATATAATAATCCAATTATATATGAACCATTCAAATACAAAAGTAGCATATCTTTGAAAATTTTTTGAAAATATTCATTTGTATTTAAATCATAATATGGAATATGTGTTGAGTTTTAGTATAAGATTAACATGCAAAAAACTTATAATCTTCTTGAGTACCAGATAAACTAATTCATAACACTTATCAAGTATATTTCTGGGATTAGGATGAAGAGTACATGCATTCAAATTTAAGGTCAAAGGAGTCCAACAGCATTAAAATAGGTTCAGAAATCTTCTTGTAAAAAACCATGACACCTAGAGTCTTCAGAACTGTAATAGATAGTATAAGTGTTCTTTACTATTTCAGATCAACAGTGTCATAGAACAAGTGGCCAAATTGAATGGTCAGATTCACTACACCTTCCATTTAGAACCCAGGTACTCCCTACATTCTTATTATCATTTTACAGTGGAAGTATATTCTAGGGGTAATGATATTCCAGTAGAATTCCCCATAATAATATTCAAAAAAAAATATACTTGAGGGAATCTACAATGTAGTGGTGCAGTTGCTCATGTTATAGGGAAAATGATATTCCTGAATTATTATTATTTTAGAGATTTTATTTTATTAAGAGATACTTCAAATTATGTACTACCTGTTCATGTGTATTGTTAAATAACATTTGTGAGAGATTACTCATAATGTGAATTAATTAGTTAACACTTTGGAACAAAACTCAGATTTGGAATTTTATGTCATGGAAATGATTTGAACGAGAGATGTACGTTACATAATAAGATATCAAATATATTTTACATATATATATTTATAGTAGATTATTTCTACAATGATTATATTTCCTTATACCCCATTTTGGATCATATTTACAGGTCGACATTCCATTACACTGAGCTGTGTAGAGAGGAACACCAACAGTTGGTTACCATGACAACAGAGATGGAAAGCCTTGTAGGGACTGTGTGTCAGAGGTGGAGAAATAGCAGTGTTACTAAAGACAAGGTTATCACTGGGTAGGTACAGAGTGTGTAGATTTACAACTAGAACTATCACAGGACTGGTCATTGTCAATCTAGAAAGGGAGAGAAAAAAGTTGATCCCCGACATTTTTGTCATTCCTTATGGAAAATGATTGCCTATATAATCATTAATGACTCATTTTCTCAGTTCCTCCTTAAAGTTCCTTTGTCTATCAACTCTTATTTTCTCATGTTACTGATGGTCACTTTCAAACATTAAAAAAAGTCTTTCTTCCTGGTGATCATGTGAAAGGATATCCTGATTGATTGATCACATGATCGCTAAATTCTAAATCTCATAAAATTTGTGGAAAAAACTACTGAGTTGTAAACAAAAATGGCATTGGCTAAAATACTGGAGGGAATTACGAAATACGGAAATTTATGCTCAAATGACTAGAAAATAAGGGATATTTTGTCCCACACCATGAGGTATGGCACTTCTGTATTCATGAACATTTTTTATTGCATTTCCAGGTTGTTACAACCAATGGAAGACGGTCAAAAATTTGTGTCAAAAATTTTAGCTAAGAAGATAAGTACATTGTACCGATTCAACAGAGCCACGCCAAACATAGATGGAGCATCAAACACCAAAGGTAGCAACAATCCAAAATTAGATAAAACCAAACCAAGCTTAGATGGCATCACATCCACCAGGAATGAAGCAGCATCATCCAGAGATGAAGCCAGTTCCGGAGGAGAGAATGGAAGACAGAGTGAGGTGGTAGGTCTGTTACAGAGGATCCTGGGGGAGTGTTTGTCAGTGGTCAGTCAAGTGGAGCAGGCAGTGAGTGACCGACAGACGCAGTTGGGGAACGGGAAACTCCGGCCCCGACAGGAAGAGAGTCTGCGTAAACTTATCAACAGGTACCAGTCTCAAGTCATTTATGTTGTAAAGAGTGCTAGCATTTTTATCTATAGAGAGAATCAAAAATATGTCTCAATGTCAACATCAATCATGTCACTGAAATGATGCTATTCAAAATCAAAATTAAAATACTGCTCATGGTATTTTCAAAATCTTAAATTATCTATTGGAAAGTTGAATTCTTGCAGGTTCTGTCTTGAATTATAAAGAGTAAATTATTTTTTTAATTAGTCGAATATAGTACTGTATAATTGTCATACAATGTAAAAAGTCTGATGAAATATAAAATTTGAAAGTTGTCCGATTATCATATGAATATTTGATATAAGAGAAGATAGGAAATATTCTAAGCAGTGTGGAGATTTGTGATATTTGGCAGTAAATAGGAAGGCCTAAGAGAAACTTAATGTGTATTTGCATATATTTCAGTTGCCCATGTTTCCATATATGCCTACATTTTGTTGTGTTTCTGACCCTGTGGCAAATCTACACCCTAGACACAACATCAACTGATGGGACCGGCAGAGTCAGGTACATAAGCTTTTATATTAAAGCTAAACAAAACGATATTGAGCCAATTAGCAATTATAAATAATATACTTTGCTGATAAATGAAGTGTTAAAAACTTAAATTCAATATGAATTGTTTATATTTTAACATAAATTAATATTATATCAGTTTTTGGATAATTTTGTATCTATATAAATATAATTTTCTATTGAGGTAATGAATACAGTACTCCCTTTTGATATTTTCAGATTTTTAAAGGGAGTTCTTCAATACATGGAGAAACTACGAGTTCATACAGGTGGTGAAAAGAGTAAATGGATTGAGGCCACAGAATTAGGTACTAGCTTCATGGACAAAGTTAAACAATATCTAGCTAAGTCCTGATATTGCAATAGTGATCAAAACCTTTTATCCAGTCAAAGGGAGGCGGGAAAAAATCGGGATAGCTTCATTTGGTTTACTTATGTACCTTACAAGCAATAAAACAGAACTGGTATGGTCACAAGCAGTTTTGTCCAGGGTCACCGAGCAAAATATTGTGATCCCATAAATGATGCAGTACATTGTGGTTGATGCTGACTAGATTAGTCCGGTGATAACACAGGGATTTGGCACCCCTTCCTGACCCAGGTCCATTTATATACCAGGTATGTGGATGTATCACAGTGGGTTGGGAATTCGTGCCAAGTCCCTGTGTGTGAAAGGGGCGTCAACACCTCCGTCCTCACATACATATGTACCTCAGAACCAAGTCTGACAACAAATAAAGTGTAAGTTGACAGAATCTATATAACATTTAGAATACACACAATTGTCAATGATAACATCAATTTTTATTTTCATACTTTTATCAACATAACAAAATATTCAACAAAATATGCAAGAAGCAAGCATTTCACATCAGAATATGTATATTCAAATTAGTTAAAAGACCTATTGAGTAAACAGTTATTTGCATAATGTAGATGGATTGTCTTCATCATACGCAATAATTTTATTTTGATTTAAACATAATTCATTGCAAAAAAGAAAAGCAATGGGGTATGGCACAAGCTATGACATTTCACAAGTACAGATTTCAACATAAACAAATAAAATGTTCCACGTAACCTTGTTACAATGTCGCTTGTGCCATTGTTCAACATGATTGTCACACAGATGCATAAGGGTGTATTAAACGATATAATGTTGTCACACAGATGTATAAAAGTTTATTAAAAGATAGGATGTAGTATAGTGATAAAGGTGTATTAAAGATAAGATGTAGTATAGTGATAGTTGTAAGTATATACCCGGGATTTCTGAGGTAGACTCTGTGTTGCAATTGATCAAGGTATTAACCCTTTCAACCCTCAGAAACTTTAGTGGACTCTGCCATTCTTTCATAATTTGAAGACCAATATGGTCAGTAGTGGGTGAAAGGGTTAATTTATTGTGTTCTCTTCCTATCATGATTCTTAGTAACAGTAATTTTTTGTCAAGTGACCTTTTGAAACTTATTGACCTTGTTTGACCTTGCTTGACCTTCCTATAGTTCCAACTTGCATTGTCACTGTCATTTTATTGTTTATATAATATTTATTCTAACAACAGATAATGCCTTACATTAAACTATTGTCTTTATAAGAGTTATGTATACATTTGTATTGTTATGGTAATAACAATATTAACAAAGAGAAATTGACAAAGTAGTTGAATTGTTACCTCAGGGATAGCAATGTTAGCAGGATTTCGTGGATATGATTTTATGTCATTTTGTATTGATATTGGAAAAACGAGTGTTATGAAAATGCTTTATTAAAAATCATTTACAATTTAACAATCTTATATAAAGTATATAAATATTTTAATCTTTTTGTTTTAATTTTTACAAGAATTTTCTTTAAGTGCAAAATGTGTTTCACTTGTATAGGAAGGAGCTTGAATTATTCAACTGAAATCCTTTTATATTTTTATATTTATATATTGATCTAATAAAATGAAAACATTTTCTATTTTGTTGGCTTATTTTGATTTTACAAAGTACCCCTTCATAATTTGTTCATATATGTTTCTATGTAATGAAATGAATTCGTTGACAATATGTCAGTATCAGGCACAAGTATGAAAACAAAGCCCTACCTTGTAATGGTGCCAGTATTGAAACTGCAGGATTCCTGATGAATCATATATATTCCAGGAATATGAACTCTGTCGATAATGTTTCGTAACTTTAACATCATTATTGTTCACAATAAGACGGTCATCCAGATAATTCTTAACTTACATTTTATACAATACAGCGAATATGGACGTGGATATTTTAAAAACACAATGTGAATAACGGATATATACGTCTGTTGCGTGGGAATTGAAAGCAAAACGAAAAATACTGATCCGGAATAGAAAAACAGTATGTGGACACGCATGTGGTTTTCTTGATAGTATCGTGATATCAACATCTAGCTGTGAAATGACACCAATATTATCATATTGAAGTTGTCACTGACGAAACATCGTCGATATGGTCAATAATGCACATGTGTAACTGATCAAACAAATTTAACATCGAAGGCCATCTGTGTAAAATTACTGAAACAAGGCCGGTTGTTTTGCAGCTACCTTGGCGATGAGTGCTTGTTTCGTTTTATAAAATGGCGCCATCAAGTAAACCTCATTTCGAAGGTAGTCACTTTCCTGTACCATCCTTTTCAGCCTCCTACATTTTGTTTCAGCCTCTTCCCGAATCTTCTGTCTTTCCTTGTTACTGAGCTCAGCAGTGACGAATTTACGTCTACTCTTGCGGGTATCTTCCGCGCTCTTCTTGAACCCTTCCCCGGCAAATGCCCAGCGATACTTAAGAACTTTGTTCTTGGTGAAGTTGACTAGTTTGTTACGCCCTGACGTGTTAACTTGTCGTATTCCTGGTTTCATATAAGACTGTACTTGGTTGTCATCGAATATTTCTTCGTCTAAATCCTCCTCATACAAACTATAAATATCATCGTCATCTAATTGTTTGTCGTTCCGCCGCCATTTTTCAAAAAGTACATCAATTTTCCAAATCCAGTAGTCATGTTTCCTTGTTTCATGGCATTCCTCATCCTCTATTTCAAAACAATTATCCTCATCCCCTTTTACGTCATCATACTTACTTTCGTTTTCGCTATCGTCTTCTGCTTCCCTTATCCTTTCCATTCGGCGTTCCTCTTGTCGACTTCGACAGAGCAGTACTTTCCGGTTATATTCATACGTACGCGTGAACCTTGCTAGAGGCGTTGGAGGCACCGGTTCATCTTCTTCCTCGCCCTCTTCCTGGTTGGAAGGCACTGGAGCTGACCGGGATCGAGCTGGTTTCCCGCGCTTTTTCTTACCAGTCTTGTTTTTAATCTGACTGTATCTACGGATGGCATTCTTCTTTTCTGTTGTTGTCAGGGATCTACCGGCTGGGGCTGTAAGTGGACGTACAGAGGCAACGTTTACCTCCTCGCGCTTGCCGTCATTTCCGGCGGGTCTGTCCGTCTGTGGACAGGAAGGCACCAATTTTGAGTTCGGGCGGCTGATGTTGATTTTCAATGGGGGTACATGTACTTTATATGTACATCGGACCAGCACGTTTCTTTTTGTAAGTTTCTCGTCTTCATATCTTTCCATTTGTTTGAGAAGATAATACGCAAACTGGAGGTCGTCAGCAAGTATTGCCCTATGGCCTCGCATGGCTGTTCGGTACTCTTTCTCGAAAGTCCTACAGCTAGCCTCATATCGCTTCAGAACCTTGGCGTTCCTGTTGTTCACGCCCTGATCCAGCGCGCGCAGAGACAGTTGCTTGACTGGCATATCTGTAGACTTGGCCTGAAACACACAATTAACTACAAGTGTCCTTAGATGTTCAGAAATGAGGAAACGGAGAATCGAAGAAAATATGGAAATATTATTGTTAGCAGTAAATAGAAGTAAAATGTACCTTAATGAAGACGATGTATAGACCTGTAGTTCTCCTGCCTTGTTGGCGATGACCGATACCGGATCACGGGATACAGATATTCCAGTGATGTGTTTGGTTATTTAATCATGAACTAGCTGGAGAGCTCACATCCTGTAAGAAACGTTTTCATTTTTCCTCGATAAAACAAGACGAATCACTGATCCCGGGTTAAAGAAGTTATTAGATGGACGAAAATCTGCGCACATCGGCCACTTTGGTATATCCACTTGAACAAGCCTTCGTTTACATTGTTGTCGGCTTCAGCGCTTGGGAACATTATGATACTCAGTAATAAATCCTGCATACGTTCAACAATTCGTGAACAAAGAAGACGACGCATTGGTCTTTACTTAAAGAATGTAGGTCGTGATTAATTAATGGGGAACGGAAAGCTAAGATTAAATATACCTCGCCCAAACAATGACCCACAATTGCTAGAGATGTAGTTTTGCTCTTGAACAACGTGGCCATCCATTGAAACCCAGTGTGGCGGAAAAGGTTGTCGTATTTGTTTCACTGGTAACGTTATGTGATAACATTTGCTGTAGAGCGGCCGTGCTTTAGGACCATTGTCTCGCCATTGTCGGGTAGACTTCAATAATGCAGCGAGTCAACCACAATGGTGATAATACACACTAACAAATCAATGCTAAACCGTTTTAATTGTTATTTGTTTTCGCCACGTCATTGCCAGCAACCGTACTTGTGGACCTGCACTAGTTATGATCATATATAGAAATCAAAGATCGAGGTTTAAATTGATATTGCTGATATTATGGAATTTCCGAATTCGATATGAGACCAAAATATAGCAAATGGGATAGAGTCATTCGAATGACTTCAGCTTTGTCATTCCTGCTGTACATTACGAAGATTACAAACCTTCGATATACAATCACTACATTAACCCATGGCGTAAAACAGATTATGTAACTTATGTTTAAACTAAAATGATGTAGTGACCCTGTTAAATGATTTCGGTACTAGCTTGTCTGCGGCAATTTCCTGTCTATTGGGAGTTCCTTCCCGTTCATACATTATACCCAATGTGTCATATTTATCCACGTTTTAGTGGTGTGTATTCTACCTTCAGTTCATTAAGATGGGACTGTTTATTTATCTTTTGAAGAACTACCATTATGATATTTCTCTGGTGCCTAACTGTCTGCTATATTTGGTGTGAATGGATTTTCTGGAGAATTAATTATTTTTCTCGCTGTCGTATCATTTGTATTTTTTAGTACTTGGAACTTGCTGACGCCATAGTATATTTAGAGTAAATGCATTTTTTTGCTTTGTTTTTGTTTTAAAGATCTGCATAAAATTCATAACTTGACGTGTATCGAATATAATCAGTCCTTCACATAGTACAGTTAAGTTAATGAGACTTGCTTCTTGCTTTTACTCTTTCAACCCTATGAAACTTTAGTGGACTCTACCATTCATTTATCATTTGATGTCCAATATGATCAGTAGGGGATGAAAGGGTTAGGAAACAGTTTAAGATGAAGTCTGAACGTTCTGATTCCGTCAGGTCACCCGTGGTTACAGTGTAATGTGACATCATCAATATCACAATGGCAGTTATAACACACGAATTCTGACGTTTTATCTTTTTGTTATATCGGACTTCCGTCGATCAACGCAATACCGGCACGGTATACTATTGATAAAACGTCAGAGTATTTCGGACTACTAAGACAGTGGATTACAACTTTGTTTACTGTGGGCGATTGTCATTACAATTTGTGTATTTCTACGATCGGAAATCTGTCTTCTGTACATGTGATACCTGTCAGTATCTTTGTATGTTATAGGTAAAATGTCGGATCAATACCCGTATGTTTACTCTCCTGATCCACCGTGTTGTCCGTCTGGGTTTTAAACGTCTCTAATGCAACCTTTGTTGCGGGTAAGATTTCGACTGTCACGCGAACATTTTTAACAAGTTGGGGTGTCTTTTTTATTGCTGTAAAAGTATTATATAAGCCTTGAATCAATATTTATATGTGTGTTTCACTCAAAATCCAAATAGTATTTTCAACGAGATCGGATTATTTTTACGACTAAGTCGCCGGAACAGCGACCCCAAACCTTTCAGGAGGAACGAGAATTGTTCAATTGATTGTACAACACCATTTTGAATAGTACATTTAAATATCAAACTAGTTATAGATACATGATATGTTAAGTAATGAATAAAGAATTGTAACCTACAGCTGTGTCGTCCGTATGGGACCGATCGTTCACCAACGTTTACCTCTCCAGGAATGTAATGTAAACAAAATAAATTGAATGATTTCACTGACAATTGTGATCCGGAATTCGGATATGAAAATAGTAAAGTTATTATTTTTCAAAAATCCCCGAAATAACCACTAAATAGAAATGCCATCGTTGATATCACGAAATAGCTATCTAAATTTCTGACCGTATTCTGAAGGATTTTCCGGATTCCTGTTTTTCACATCGTTGGTGAGAGAAGTTTATCCGTGTGTTTGATACACCTATCAATTAACACCTGGCACGGGATTACAGATAGCTGACAGGAATATCCCTCATAAGCTCGATATCATCTGGTCTTTAAAATACGGGGCCGTTTTACGCCTTACACTTGTGACCGACTGAACAATGGACAAACTGGTATGCTTATCACTTATTAACTTTCCTAAATTGTTTTAACGAAATGTAAATAATTGGAATCACTCTTCTTATAAGAATACAGCTGATGTTGCATTATGCTCCGTTAATTCGAAGCCAATAGTAATGCTACCGATTTACGTTAATGCGTTTCCTCTACCATTTTGTTTTGAATTAAATACACACATATTTTATTGTTCGATTCATATTTAAGAAAATATGAAGAACTTGCGCGAGCATGTGGTTTCTAATGATATAAGAAAATAATTGCATTTTCTTTGTCTGAAATAGCCATGGCAGGGTAAAACTTTATAATTTGTGTGCAAACTTAAGATGTTGGAAATAGCGATTACAAATTGAGCCAACTACATTCGTTGGCATCTATTTATATATGTTTTCATATACCCCTTATTTCGATTCAGAACTGACCCACTTCAGCATATACAAAGTGATTCTTTTATTTGCTGCCTAAGCATTACATAAATTATTATATTGTATATTGTTTTCTCTCTTAGCGAGTTTTCTCAGTTACATCCTACATAGTCCTGACAGCAGAAAGATTCATTCATATGAAACCCCCGATTGCTTCCTTTCTGACCTGAAATGTTTCTTACTGTCACAATGAACAATCTCGGAGTGGAAGCGCTATGATAACGACATACCAGTCTAAATCCCAGGAATTGACAACATGTTCACGCCATATATACTACAAGCAGCAATTTCAGGTGACGTGAAAATATTCTCTTATGCCCTTATAGACAAATGGCGTGCTTGTACCAATACTAAAAACTCATCAACCATGGTACGATAGGTTGGGATAGTAGAAGTATGGTAATGCGTTTAACACGCTGTGATACCATAGTAACAAAACGACAGGGCAACAACAAGTTTGGGAAGAAACACATGGGACAATAAGGTAGAACAAGGCAATGGAAGAAATTCAGTATCAGTATCCTCGTTACTCTGTGGTTAATGTAGAAGAGGAGGAGCTTTCACATTAACTACATATACATTAATAAATAAAGATATACACAGTTACAAATAAATACATGTTTCTTTTAATGAATATAAATATGTCTGATAATCTCTCAGTTGTATATATTTCTATAACTTAACCATTGGCAGTCAGGTTATTATCCTTCATATTTCCAGTCGGCAAGTGTTTGTATGTGGTTTCGGATACGTTTACTCTTTTTCAGTATTGCATTTGTCTGTTTGCGCCTGCGCGATATATCGGCTTTGATGCTGTTCAACTCTTGGCGCGTCACCTTAACTGGTCGGCGCCGGTTCTTACTTTCTGTCACAGATGGCGCCGAATTCGGCCGAAGCAACGATCGGAAATGGCTGCCATATGTCTGAATGAATTTCTTAGTTTTAAGGGACGCGTCCGTGTCCGGTTCTATTGAGCGAGTAGGTGGCTCAAGAATCGGAGAGGGAGGCTCTTGAGGATGACCACCGATTTCATCACTATAAGGCATGCTTTCATTAGTGAGAAAAGGATCTGATATATCCTCCAGATTCCACCTTTTTATCAGTTTTGTGACGCGCCTGTTCCAGTATGTTGTCATCTCGTTCTCGTCACACTTCCGGCGGAAGTCATCTGCCGTACGCGGACGACAAGTTTTGCCGTTGTGCAAGCCCTTATCACTTTCCCTTACTTCCTGTATGGAAGACAACCTGGAGGATGTCCGGGAATTAGAACGATCTGTCAAGAGTCTGCTATCCCGATCTTTTGGCCGAATGGACGATGGATGAAGGCGTACAGTATTTTGTGTCGATGCTGGATGTTTTGGGATGATAACATGAAGATCCGAAGTCCGTTGTGAATGAGAATTAGATTGCATTTCTGTATTGTTCACATTTTCCGTTTGTGGTTGTTGAACGGCCGATCGTGGAGTGTTCGCTAATGGTGTATTTCTTCTTTCCTTAGTCATTTGACTTTCCACCGTTGGTTCATTGTCAATTTCTATCATAGATATAACGGAAGCACTCTGTTTGCCTAGACTGGCGCTGGCTGTGGAGGGTCTCTTGTTATCCACCGAAACCCGTGGTGTGCTCGTTCCGTGCCCAGCCGCCGTCAAAGGACGCACTTTCTGTATATGACGGCGTGACTTGCCCTGTGCGGGCGTAGTTGAGTATCTCCCAGTGGAACTATCATATTTGATTTCTCCTCTATCTATTTTCTCCCGTTCGAACTTTTCTGCCTCCATCAGCAGGCTGTAGGCGGAAATCACACACTGTTCCTCTGCGCCCTGGATCTTTCGCTGGTTGGCGCGATGATCGTGAACCAAGTGAGAGCATTGGTTTTCATAGCGCTTCTGTAGTAGCGCATTCTTGCCGAAAGCGACCGGCTGAGCCGATACCAGTTTTACCATGGGCATCGCTGGACGAACAGCTTACGGTCTGAAACATATAATGAAATGTTAATGCAATAACATATGTATACGTTAATCTAGGCAATAGACCCATACTGTGAACATACTGATTTTGACACATTCTAATTTTAGCGCATTAGCAGTTGAGTAGCACAATGATAGATTGACGCACCAACATTATTTCCTATATAAATGGTATATAGAGCATGTAATTAGCACAATCGTAGTTAGCGAAAAGTGCTGTAATATTATTACCGCTACGATATATATATATTAACTGTACTTCAATTCTTGATTGCAACAAATGAATTGTAGTTAGATTTAAATACGAATTTCACAAAGTCGAAAGGGGAAGCAAATACTGTATGGATTTAGAGGTGACTGCATGAAGTAACAAAAACAAAACAAAACAAAAAACACACACACAACGAAACCATCGAAGAAATCATCAACATGAAATCACAAAAAAGAAAAGGTAAACATCAACACTACCGTATTTATAGATCTCTAGGAAGAAAAACGCATGTTATAAATAATTGTGACATTTATAGATCTCCATAGTGACGTGTAAAGACATTATCAATACAGCTTCATTAATCACAAGGAATATTGGAGTAAAACATCAACTTTATTGATATTTGCTGATCACAAGCAACCTAGGAAGGAAACCAAATTTGATTTGAATGATTTACTGGATTATATTAATACCCTCACTGAGAAGTCATACACATACAGTGACAAACTTAACACACAAACAAGCTCCAAGTTAGGTCACCGCCTACTTACTTACTGGCTGTTTAATCCGTGGCTATATAGGTTATAATTGGCCCAATATAGTGCTGATCCGATCTCAAGTCCACTTTTTGTGGTCATTTCTGACATGTATGACTCTATGAATAGTATTCCTCGGATTACATTATCATATGTTTTCGCTGTGTCCGCCGCGTGAACCTTGTTTTACAGTGCAAAGTCTCTGTGAAATTTATTAATTCCGGTTAAGAAGCAAATTCAACAGCATAGCTATATTGTCCTATTTTTATTTTTTATAAATTGTTATGGTAGTCGTATATTATCTCCATATTCGCAAACAACTAGATACAAATGTACGAATATTATTTTTATAACTGATGAACCTCATAAACAAGCACATCCTGTTCTTGACTGTAATCATCTGAAACGGATTTCCATTACTCCAATATAGGCATTTGCGTCAAAACGTAACCGATGTTACCACAACACCGATCACCATGATTATTGCACTATAGTATACAAGAGTTATGAGACAAGATCAATCACCAACTGAAAACATCCTTGAGAGGCCAAAAAACACAAGAGTTGATGGAATACCAAAGTATAAACCTTTTCCCTGGCACATCCTACGTTGTCAATGAGCCGGTCCATCGTGTACGTATAATGACTGACCCAGGCTTAGCAAATACCATGAATTAGATTATATACAGTCAATCTTAGGATAACAATTATCTTTGGAAGTCGCTTTCAAATGTCAAAATTAAAATGATGTTGATAAGTCTGAAAGAGGCAGTGATTTAGTTGGCCAAACAGTTGCACAAAAGGTGTTATCATGGGACTGCCATTTGGTCTGCCGTGTTTACCTAGACTCCGGTTTTCCGACAGTAGGCACCACCACTCGTCCCCCACTCATACTGGCGGACCAGTGATTAATTTCACACTAGATATGCCACTCGACCGACAACTAAATAGTTTCAATTAGTCCTGACCAGCTCTGAGATAATTACATTTTATTAAACTTTCTGACAAAGGGCACCTTAACCTGGTCTATATGACTTCTTTAATGTATTATACCGTGCTGATTATAGATGGCCCAGATGTTTGATAATGATTTTTTTCCAAAAGGCACACACCTACGTGAAACGCCCATTGCACTAGTATGGAACGGTGGTGACTATTGTCAACACTATTGATGACTCAGAAATTTTCTTCACTTTTATTACAAATATATAAATAGCAGGGTTAATAAGTGAAACGAATTGACCTGCATGGATGACTTTAAAAGAGGTTGTATTCTTAAAATACCAAACGGAAACAATTAGACTGAAACCAGGTAACAATAACTCGTCATTAAATACAGAAGTAAAATATTCAATAGTACGTGTACAATATTAGTAGCATGGTCTATGGGAAATCTACATAATATCAAATATGTTCGACTTATACACTACGGTAATAAAACTTGAATGTCATTATAGATATTAATGGACACGTAGATAACAAACTGAGTAGTAATGTTATTACCCGTCTTGGTCGTATAACCTCTGGCTGTAAGTAATGTATACTTTTAGTAATGTTAACGAGAGCTTTTAGACTAAAACATATATACTTTGAGGATGAATGCCGTATTTATTAGTCATTTTCAGGGAAAATCCTCTTAATCCGCGGAGCCCGGATGTAATAATTACTATATGAGGGTGTCGATTAGAACAAAGTTGATATGTTGTGTGGTTCCTTTGTCACTATCCTTGTCCTCTTTTTCAGAACGTGACAATTCATGGATTTATATTTACAAGGTGAGTGTTGTCCACAACGTAGACGACGCTTTCCCTTCCAGATCATCTGGTCTTACTCTCCATGTAATTTTCACTGGTCTTTGTAAAACTATATTTCTTGTTCATAATTTGCCATAGTTTCATCTTTTCTGAGTTAGAATTACAGTTAAGTACATACGTTTGCATTCTCTCATTGTTTGCGGTGAGAATGTACTATACATAGAAAGGTATTAGGGGCTACTTGTAGGTTGTGATGCTGTGGTGTATAGTGGTAGAGGAATATACCTTTTCCTATGTGTAATATATCGTTTTATTTTCACATTCCCAACTTCTTTGTTTAAGTCGAGTGTTCTTCCTACTTTACCCACTCTATCGTACTTTTAAACCTCCAGGGTTACATCTAAATATGTATTGATTATTTATATATAAGGTAGATAAGTACGATAACGTTTATCGATTGTGATTGTATTTCCTTTGTTTTCGTACATTTCACAGTACTTACTTGTTTAAAGTTGATTGTAGAAACCGTTTCTTCGCCAAGGAATATTTTTGTCCAAAATTTGTCCCTCCGAAAAAGAATTATTTTCGTTGTTCTGAAATACACAGCACTGAGGCCATTCAATGAAGACAGTCTTTCCTATTGGAGATTTACCCGCTGTCTACTGAAACCAAGATTCGTTTCTCTTTGATATAAGATATTAGGACACAATCCCGTTGATTTTAGAGATCTTCTACCCAAATAGGGCAGACAAGTTGCTGTGTTACCGGGCTGGGTAGCCAGGGTCCAGGCCCTTAGGAGAACCTGCTGATCGATGAAGGGACTAGGCGACTGTCAAAAAGCTGTCACAGTCGGCAGAGTGTTTAGATACTTACTTACATATTCTCGTCACCTGGATTAACACACAAGCGTTTTATTTAAATCTCCCTTTTGTACCTGGTCGAAATGTGTACTATAAACACTTAGACATACTCTATATTATGCGGTGAACTGTTTGGATTTAATTTTAAGATATTTAAGTGTATATGCATTGTATATCATGCATACAATTTTCTGATTACTCTACATTTGAAAGCTTTTGTAGCTCCTAGCTTATGGTTGTAAACGAGGCATCACTGTACCATGGTATACTTTAACGAGACTAATTATTTATTTTATTTATTTATTTTATTTATTTATTTTCTATATAATTATCACATGTGTTCCTTTAACGAACAACGCCTGTGCCGGGAACCAATCCGATTATGTCATGTTCCTTAGGAAAATAATATAGATATCTATATACTAATGCCTGGTGTGTTGAAATGTTTGATGATAGGTAAAGGATACTGTAATTCTCCAACAGGTAAACGGTAGTAGTTAATATACGGGTACACGGTAGTTGTCAATGTACAGATACACGGTAGTTGTCAATATACAGATACACGGTAGTTGTTAATATACACATGCACGGTAGTTGTCAATATACAGATACACGGTAGTTGTCAATATACAGGAACACGGTAGTTGTCAATATACAGGAACACGGTATTTGTGAATGTAAAGATACACGATAGTTGTTAATATACAGATACACGGTAGTTGTCAATGTACAGATACACGGTAGTTGTCAATATACAGATACACGGTAGTTGTCAATGTACAGGTACACGGTAGTTGTCAATGTACAGATACACGGTAGTTGTTAATATACAGATACACGGTAGTTGTTAATATACAGATACACGGTAGTTGTCAATATACAGATACACGGTAGTTGTCAATATACAGATACACGGTAGTTGTCAATGTACAGATACACGGTAGTTGTCAATATACAGATACACGGTAGTTGTCAATGTACAGGTACACGGTAGTTGTCAATGTACAGATATACGGTAGTTGTTAATATACAGATACACCGTAGTTGTTAATATACAGATACACGGTAGTTGTCAATATACAGATACACGGTAGTTGTCAATATACAGATACACGGTAGTTGTCAATGTACAGATACACGGTAGTTGTCAATGTACAGATACATGGTAGATGTTAATGTAAAGATACACGGTAGTTGTTAACATACAGATATAGGGTAGTTGTCAATGTACATATTAACGGTAGTTGTTAATATACAGATACACGGTAGTTGTTAATATACAGGAACACGGTAGTTGTCAATATACAGATACACGGTATTTGCTAATGTAAAGATTCACAGTAGATGTTAATATACAGATATAGGGTAGTTGTCAATATACAGGAACACGGTAGTTGTCAATATACAGATACATGGTAGATGTTAATGTAAAGATACACGGTAGTTGTTAATATACAGGAACACGGTAGTTGTTAATATACAGATATAGGGTAGTTGTTAACATACAGATATAGGGTAGTTGTCAATGTACATATTAACGGTAGTTGTTAATATACAGATACAAGGTAGTTGTTAATATACAGGAACACGGTAGTTGTCAATATACAGGAACACGGTAGTTGTCAATATACAGATACACGGTAGTTGTTAATATACAGGAACACGGTAGTTGTTAATATACAGGAATACGGTAGTTGTCAATATACAGATACACGGTAGTTGTTAATATACAGGAACACGGTAGTTGTTAATATACAGGAACACGGTAGTTGTCAATGTAAAGATACACGGTAGTTGTCAATGTACAGATACACGGTAGTTGTCAATGTACAGATACACGGTAGTTGTCAATGTTAAGATTCACGGTAGTTGTCAATGTACAGATACACGATAGTTGTCAATGTACAGATACACGTTAGTTGTCAATGTAAAGATACACGGTAGTTGTCAATGTACAGATACACGGTAGTTGTCAATGTTAAGATACACGGTAGTTGTCAATGTACAGATACACGGTAGTTGTCAATGTAAAGATACACGGTAGTTGTCAATGTAAAGATACACGGTAGTTGTTAATATAAAGATACACGGTAGTTGTCAATGTAAAGATACACGGTAGTTGTTGATATACAGATACACGGTAGTTGTTAACATACACGGTAGTTGTCAATATACATATACACGGTAGTATACAGTTGTTGACTGGGGTCGAGGGCAACAGATTATTTGTTGGACCCGAAGGCAAACTGTTGCCAGAGGCCGAAGGCCGAGGGCAACAGTTTGTGTGAGGGTCCAACAAATCATTTGTTGCCCGAAAACCCAATCGATAACTGTTTTGTTATAACCCATTGACGTCACGAATTGTTGGTGTGACGTCACTCCGGTCCAACAGCACGTTTTAACAGTTGATTTTAACAGTTCTTTGGACCGCTCGACGGAACAGTTCATTTATTGGCATTTGTGTCAAAAGAGTTTCTATAGAAACTATTTTATAGGGGTATAACAATTGTCAATGTACAGATACACGGTAGTTGTTGACATATAAGATACACGGTAGTTGTCAATTAAGATACAGGTAGTTGTAATGTACATATTAACGGTAGTTGTTAATATACAGATACAAGGTAGTTGTTAATATACAGGAACACGGTAGTTGTCAATATACAGGAACACGGTAGTTGTCAATATACAGATACACGGTAGTTGTTAATGTACAGATACACGGTAGTTGTTAATTAAAGATACACGTAGTTGTCAATTACAGATACACGGTAGTTGTAAATGTACAGGATACCGGTAGTTGTCAATGTACATATACACTATAGTTGTCAAGTACAGTACACGGGAGTTTGTTAATATACAGCATACAACGGTAGTTGTTTAAAAACAGAGCAACGTAGTTGTTTAAATCAGATACACGGTAGTTGTTAATGTAAAGGTACACGATAGTTGTCAATGTAAAGATACACGGTAGTTGTCAAGTTACAGATACCCGGTAGTTGTCATGTAAAGATACCCGGTAGTTTGGCAATGTAAAGATACGGTAGTTGTCAATGTAAAGATACACGTAGCCTGCAATTGTACAGAGTACACGTTAGTTGTCAATGTACAGATACACGGTAGTTGTCAATGTTAAGATTCACGGTAGTTGTCAATGTACAGATACACGGTAAGGTGTCAATGTAACATATACACGGTCAGTGTCAATGTAACGATACACGGTAGTTGTCAATGTACAGATACACGGTAGTTGTCAATGTTAAGATACACGGTAGTTGTCAATGTACAGATACACGGTAGTTGTCAATGTAAAGATACACAGTAGTTGCTAATATAAAGATACACGGTAGTTGTCAATGTAAAGATACACGGTAGTTGTTGATATACAGATACACGGTAGTTGTTAACATACACGGTAGTTGTCAATATACATATACACGGTAGTATACAGTTGTTGACTGGGGTCGAGGGCAACAGATTATTTGTTGGACCCGAAGGCAAACTGTTGCCAGAGGCCGAAGGCCGAGGGCAACAGTTTGTGTGAGGGTCCAACAAATCATTTGTTGCCCGAAAACCCAATCGATAACTGTTTTGTTATAACCCATTGACGTCACGAATTGTTGGTGTGACGTCACTCCGGTCCAACAGCACGTTTTAACAGTTGATTTTAACAGTTCTTTGGACCGCTCGACGGAACAGTTCATTTATTGGCATTTGTGTCAAAAGAGTTTCTATAGAAACTATTTTATAGGGGTATAACAATTGTCAATGTACAGATACACGGTAGTTGTTGACATACACGGTAGTTGTCAATATACATATACATGGTAGTTGTTGATATTCGTGTACAAGGTAGTTGACAATATACAGATACACGGTAGTTATTAATGTACAGAAACACGGTAGTTATTAATGTAAAGATACACGGTAGTTGTTAATATACAGATACACGGTAGTTATCAATGTACAGATACACGGTAGTTGTTAATGTAAAGATACACGATAGTTGTCAATGTAAAGATACACGGTAGTTGTCAATGTACAGATACACGGTAGTTGTCAATGTACAGATACACGGTAGTTGTCAATGTTAAGATTCACGGTAGTTGTCAATGTACAGATACACGGTAGTTGTCAATGTACAGATACACGTTAGTTGTCAATGTAAAGATACACGGTAGTTGTCAATGTACAGATACACGGTAGTTGTCAATGTACAGATACACGGTAGTTGTCAATGTACAGATACACGGTAGTTGTCAATGTAAAGATACACGGTAGTTGTCAATGTAAAGATACACGGTAGTTGTCAATGTACAGATACACGGTAGTTGTCAATGTTAAGATACACGGTAGTTGTCAATGTACAGATACACGGTAGTTGTCAATGTAAAGATACACGGTAGTTGTCAATGTAAAGATACACGGTAGTTGTTAATATAAAGATACACGGTAGTTGTCAATGTAAAGATACACGGTAGTTGTTGATATACAGATACACGGTAGTTGTTAACATACACGGTAGTTGTCAATATACATATACACGGTAGTATACAGTTGTTGACTGGGGTCGAGGGCAACAGATTATTTGTTGGACCCGAAGGCAAACTGTTGCCAGAGGCCGAAGGCCGAGGGCAACAGTTTGTGTGAGGGTCCAACAAATCATTTGTTGCCCGAAAACCCAATCGATAACTGTTTTGTTATAACCCATTGACGTCACGAATTGTTGGTGTGACGTCACTCCCGTTCAACAGCACGTTTTAACAGTTGATTTTAACAGTTCTTTGGACCGCTCGACGGAACAGTTCATTTATTGGCATTTTTGTCAAAAGAGTTTCTATAGAAACTATTTTATAGGTGTATAACAATTGTCAATGTACAGATACACGGTAGTTGTTGACATACACGGTAGTTGTCAATATACATATACATGGTAGTTGTTGATATTCGTGTACAAGGTAGTTGACAATATACAGATACACGGTAGTTATTAATGTACAGAAACACGGTAGTTATTAATGTAAAGATACACGGTAGTTGTTAATATACAGATACACGGTAGTTATCAATGTACAGATGCACGGTAGTTGTCAATGTACAGATACACATTAGTTGTCAATGTACATATACACGGTAGTTATCAATATACCTATACACAGTAGTTGTCAATATACAGATACACGGTAGTTATCAATATACCTATACACAGTAGTTGTCAATGTACAGATACACGGTAGTTATCAATATACCTATACACAGTAGTTGTCAATGTACAGATACACGGTAGTTGTCAATATACAGATACATGGTAGTTGTTACCATACACGGTAGTTGTCAATGTACATATACACAGTAGTTGTCAATTTACAGATACATGGTAGTTGTCAATATACATGCACACGGTAGTTGCCGTTGTATGGGTACACGGTAGTTGACAATACACAGGTACACGGTAGTTGACAATATACAGGTACACATTAGTTGACAATATACAGGTACACAGTAGTTGACAATATACAGGTACACAGTAGTTGACAATATACAGGTACACGGTAGATGACAATATACAGGTACACGGTAGATGACAATATACAGGTATATGGCAGTGGTTAATATAAGGGTATACGATAATTGTCAATATACAGCTACACGGAGGTTGTCGTCGTGCAGGTATGTGCATGTTAATGGTCAACATTCAGGTGATTTTTGTTAACATAGATACACGACATTGTCAATATACTGTACGGGGATATGATAACGGCGATATACGAGTATATATATGAGAACGTCATGCAAGTATGAAGTTAATTTACATGTATGTGTAAATAATGTCAATACACATTATACAGTCAAGCAGGTGTAATGTCTGTATATAGCATTTAACATGCTAGTATATAGCCACATCAATGAAAAACTTTGTTTACATATTTCACATCACAGACATTGTGATACATGTTACAAGTGTTTATTCGTGTCTACAAGTGCAAAACGATTCAGAAATAACGATCTGTCATCAGCATTGTAAATAATATGTATTCGTTATGAATAATTATTCTACAAGTTGTTCGTTCTCAGAGAATTTTTTTACCATTAATGTTATGTTTGATTGATATAGCGTTTTCGCTAGTATTATAGACATTCGTTAGGAACACGTGTGTCACGTATCCAATACTGCAGTTAGGGATACGAAACACAAAAGTGTTTCAGATAAAATAATATATAAAAATGAGAGAAATAACAACATAAGGATGTCATAATGAATGTCGTTACACAACACATGCAGAACAATTATAAAACAACAATAGCACCCACTTTACAAAATCTATTGTGATTACCTGACTTATCCACGCCAAATCCTGTCATTTGTTATCACGATACACTACGTCCTCTCATATCTTAATATTTCAATTTCTACCCAAGTTGGACTCGATGAAACTACCAAACTTAATCTGTTTCATTTGCTCATGAATTTGACCAGATTAACACTGATCAGTGCGTATGAATACATGGTTAAAATCCTTCCGCGGAACTATTTCACTTTTTCTACATTGTTGTTATAAACATGGATTAATTATTAAAATTATCAAATTGATAATGTGATCTTGTATTTTATGAAGGACCAAATATGCTAGATACTTTTTTTTAATCCTAAAATTGCGGACTATTTTACTCCTCGGGCTTTTCCGCATTTAAGACTTGCACAAGCACAAGATATTAATATCTAGACCGACTTTTTTATTCGAAAAAAAAAACAATTGAAATATAAGGATTGAATCTTCGCAGTTCATTAAATTTGTCTCAAGAGCAACTCAATTCATGACCCCATGAAATCGACCAAATCAAGATTCAATCCTTAAATAATCACCTATCCTACATATTTAACTACACCTGTCACAACTTTACCTAACTATCAACCACGCGCACATTCTGTCATTTGTTATCAGAAATTACTACACCGCTACGCACTCTACATCCTCAATTACACCACTCATACCATCGCCCACGATTTACCAAACTTTCAACAACGCCCACACAATCGTCCCCAACTTCAAATTTCCAAACCCCTCTCACACCTAATACCGCATACAATTAACCCAAGCACCAACCACACCAATCTAACACATCATCATCCAGCCCACATCTTCAATCATACCACTCATACCATCGCACATAGCTTACCAAACTGCCGACAACGCCCACACACCATCCTTAACTGAAAATCCTCAAACCCTCCTCTAACAACAACCACCGCCCGCATCTTACCAAAACACCAACCACGCCCACATTACACCATCACCCACTCCACATCCTCAATCACACCACCGCTCGCAACTTAAAGTATCGACCACACCCTCATTACACCATCACCAATCCCACATCCTTAACCACACCTATCACACCACCGCCCGCAACTTACCAAAGCGCCGAACAAACCCATATTACACCCTCACCCACCCCACGTCTTTAACCACACCTATCACACCACCGCCCGCAACTTACCAAAGCGCCGAACAAACCCATATTACACCATCACCCACCCCACGTCCTCAACAACACCTATCACACCACCGCTTGCAGCTTCCAAAGTACCAACCAGTCCCACTCTCTAATGTTTATGCTCCATCCCCGTCATGTATGTCGTTATAACCCGTATGCTCTGTCCCAGGTGTTTCAGTCCTCTGCCACTACCTGAGTACAGTTGATTTCTTTGGTCATATCCGGTATTGGTACTGTCTTAGCCCCTCCAGCCGTGATGCGGTAAATCCTAGAATTTGCATAATGAAATTAATTGTTTTATAGCATTGAGCTCGGAACCATCTCCGCTTCAAGCAATACCAAAAAAAAAAAAAAAATAAAAATTCCATCCGATTATCATATCCACTATCGATCGATGCAAGTGCAGTTATTTTAACTTAAAATAAAAGCACATTATATTAAGAGACGTTAAAATTATGGTAAATTCGTAGTCAAGATTTTAAAATCCTTGCAAGAAAATGCAGAAACGACCACAGAACTATTTAGAGATAGGAATTCAAAGAAATTTCGAAACAGCAGCAGTTAAAGAAACGACATATTGGATAAGTGACCAATGTTGGTTCGTTTATGTTGATGAGAAAAATAATGTTGGCAGATTCTTCAGTATCAAATGTGAACAAAACATTTATGAACATTATAATTTTGTCGTGTGCAAACACTAAAAATAAAGTGACAAAGAACGAAGTCTAAAATCAATAGAACCGCCAAACTGATATAGCAACAACCTGAAAGCTTTGAGAAGCAGTAGATATGCGAATGCTATGAAACATGTTCTTCCGGTTGGTAGTTTCGGGGACTACACTGAGTAACCTTCGGAGTGTAAAAGAAAAAGACCTGTCGAGTTTGTTACAATTTCGTATACATAACATTTAAATGTGAATTGCTCTGCACTGGTCATTTTCTGATGTAGTCAACGAAACGCCATGTTTAAATCCTACACTGGTTATGATATAAAAGTCACACGCATGAATCGTGACCCGGTTCTTTTGATCTAAACCCGTGAATCTTTGAGTACGATAGCTGTAGATAAAGTAAACTGTCAGAGGGAGACAAGAGAATATCAGAGATCAACATGCTAACGAGTCTAACTATATCAAATCTAATGGAGAGTATCATCAAGGAATTTTTTTTTTAAAGTCATATTGATATACATCAACCAACTGCTAGTATATATAACTACATCTTAGTGCAATGGGGGCCCACAGCGCTACGGAAAGTCATTGATAATCGATACGGGATTTCCATTTAAGATGATCAATCCAAACATCATAATCCTGATGTTATAACTGTGCTTACTGTAACTTTCAAATCGAAATCATACTATCTATCACCAGGATTGTTAAGACCAAGAACAGAATTAATATCTTGTCGAGAGCAAACGTGATCAGTAAATGTCACATTACCAGACCGATGTGTAACTAGAGGAATCATCAGGGTAGAAATAATGGTTCGTCATGTTTTGGGACAAAAATATATAGAGAACGTTTTTTACTTTCAAAACATAGCAACATTGATATTCAATTAATCCTGGGTATTTGCCAGGTCTAAACTGAATGGATAGAACAATTTGTTGAAATTAATCTGAACAAATACATTAAGTTATTTCTGAAAGTGGATAAAATCATATTTACTTTCGTTCAAAATTATTACCATTGATTGGTACTGCAGAATAAACCTGCAGCATCACAATATAAAAAAGAACCTTAATACACTTACAATAACATAATTATTGCTAGGAATGAAAGACCGGCAAATACGAGGAAGACGAACCCCCGTAAGGTGTCAACTGTTGCCATGTAGATGGCCGACGCTCCGGCATTACTTCCCAGGCTTGTTGCTATCTCCACCACAGCTATTCCCACTTGAAAAGGGCACCTGTAATGGTAAGTAATATGAAACCGACGTTGACAAAGGATTTGTCAGTGATACCATGGCCCATATAAGTTGATACCTATGTGATGAATGAGATGAGCTTTAATTTATACGGGTATATAATATAAATAGGAATGATTTACATACACACTGCTTCATATGATGAGATATAGGTTAGATATTTTGAAAACAAAACGATTGGCAGGATGTTTAAATTAGTTAAGTTCTCTTACACGTAAAAATCGATGAACAATTATAATCATTTACACTTTTTTAAAACATACCCTGTTGGTGAGCAGGCGTCAGTTTGGACATGATTGCTCTAACAATGGGAAGAATTAATGTGCTGAGACAACCTATGACAGGAACTGAAATATAGAGATGTCAACTGTCAGTCTCGGAGCTTTGAGATTAGATACATATAGTTATGCCTGAACTCTTGACAGCCTATTCCTATTACAGGAACTGAAATATAAAGATGTCCAATGTCAGTCTCGGAGCTTTGAGATGAGATACATATAGTTATGCCTGGAATGTTGGCAAGCTATGTCAGGGACTGAAATATAGAGATGTCAACTGTCAGTCTCGGAGCTTTGAGATTAGATACATATAGTTATGCCTGAACTCTTGACAGCCTATTCCTATTACAGGAACTGAAATATAAAGATGTCCAATGTCAGTCTCGGAGCTTTGAGATGAGATACATATAGTTATGCCTGGAATGTTGACAAGCTATGTCAGGGACTGAAATATAGAGATGTCAACTGTCAGTCTCTGAACTTTGAGATAGATATATGCCTGGAATGCTGACAACATACCCAATAACAGAAGCTGAAATATAGAGATGTAGTATAACCACATTCAATCTCGATTTTTTGAGGGGGGGGGGGGGGGATGAAGATACGTAGAACCACGAAAAAGGGCGGTTTCATGGAATATTTGGGGTGGTATCTACCTATCAATAGGGTCTGTATCCTGGAATATCGAGAAGAGATAGTTACTAGAAATATTGGCAATATGGTAGATAAGTGTAATACAATGGCCAATCGTACATTATTCAGAAATAGTTTAAATCTGACTCGACTTTAGGATATATATATAAATACACGACAAGGTTGGATCCAAAGCTGATAACTTATCTCTGTAAATGACATGACTCTCTCTATTTAGTATTTTGTAACTGCTGTAAAGACATTCATAACATAAACTTCGGGAAATACAATCATGACTTTAGTTACATTCCGTTATAAAACATTCATATTCGTATATCAGTCTACGGTTTCTTTTGTCTTTTTTGATGGGCGACAATTAAACCTGGAAACATGCATCATAGCTACTTGAACTACATGGACGATATTAAAAATTAAATCCATACAGTCATTTAACCCATTTTAGGTGACACAAAATCAAAAACAAAAGAAAGAAAAAAAGAAGAAAAAAATTAAAACTGATATTTCAAATATCCTAAGTGATTTGTAAGCCCAAAGTTTATTAAAGACACCAAAGTCGTTTGCATTACTCATGCTTACCTGCAAATAGCGTGGCATCATCAACGGCAAATGCCTCCACAATGCTGGAGGCCATGCCAGAAATACCGCCGAGAATGGCGATAACTTCGTCAACGAAAAATATCTGGAGGACTTTCATGATGGTTACGCCAACTACCATCTTGGATGCTAATGAAATTGTCGAGAAATATCCCTCATTTATTGGAGACCAGCAAAATGGCACATTCTACTGAAAAAGCACCTCAACGGGTGATTTGCCTAATATTGAAAGCGATGCAACCATGAACAATGTTATAGTGAGGACATATTTGTATCTTTTAGGTGATGGTTTAAAGTAGAAAGCAAATGATGCACTGATGTGTTCACATACTGTATGATGCGATGAGTCCATGTCAGAAGGAAGGGAATTCGGCAGCAACAACGCAACTACCAAAACGGAAGTGACCGCTGCAGCACATGCGCATAAATTTGAATAGAAGAAACCGATTCTCTCAATCATGTACCCAGAAGCAATGTCTGATACTGCTCCGCTTACCCCGATAAGAGCTTCAAGAAGAGCTATAAGTAAAGTTCGTTGCTTTCCAGAATCTGTTATATCGGAAATATAGGCAAATCCAATAGACAGTGCACCAAATAAACCACCTCCTATACTGTAAAGTGTACCGCTGATTAAGAAGTAGTAAACGTTGATCTCGAAATAAATTATTGCACTTGAAAGACAGAAAGCTGCTAAACAAAACGATATGTTGATCATCAGAATTTTGTTCCTTCCGAATCGATCACTAAGGGTACCCATGATGGCTAAGGTGATGAGGGCAGGGCCGGTTTCTGACACCGAGGCATATATATCTAGTTGTGATGCTGCTTTCTGAACCTCCGTTTTCTCGCGGTATTTCTCGGTCGACTTGTTCATATTGCAAGTTGAAACATTTTCCATGTTAGGGTCGGTTGTGTTTGGGAACATGTAAGTCTCCAGGTAATAGTCTGAATACTGACTTGTGATCATTGACGTCAGAGATAGACCAAAAACAAGAGTTATTATCATTACACCAATGAAGCAGTGTGACCACCTCAGATTAACAGGTGTTTCCATGCCGACCCTTATTTCACTCCTGATTTATACCTGCAAGAAAAACGTAAGCTAATAACTAAATAACTTTGATTCTTTTGAAGAAAAACACCGTTTATAATACTTTAAAGTCTAGATGGAATTGGTACTAATAAGTCGGCCAATGTTAGTGCTATGTATGGGGAGTGGTTTTGTATGAGCCATTTAAACATATCGAATAATTGAAAAAAATAAAATAAAGAAATAAAGCTGCCGCGGAATATGATTATAAAAAAGGGTCACTTCTATAGGTATTAAGTTTGATACTCTGGTTCACCACTCAAGTTAAATTACTCCTCGTGGTAAACATTTCTAGGGAGAGTATTCACGATTTAAAATGTTTTATCAAATAAAGTGAATATCAAATAAGTCACGATACCTTAACTGTGTTTCGGTCGTATTTTAACTCTTGTACTTTGAAATAATTATGATCGCATACGTATGTATGCGTAAGTATTCTATGCAAATCAGTTTCGCGGTGATTTTTTGGTTCAGAATTACTGGCCACTTTCTAGGAAAATCCATATGAACAAGATAATGAATAATAAATATTTACACATTTAAAAAAAATCTAAACATGTATCTTGTCCAAACATACGTCTTGTAAAGTTACTGTCCATATTAGCAATATTATGACGTAAAGATAGAAGAAAGAAATAGACTAACCCAATAAAATAAATGAAAATAATTACCTTATTATACAGTTAAAAGTTAATTAAATATTTTCACTGCAGCGATGAGTAGTGAAAATATAAGATTTTGCAGTGAAAATATGTTTTGCAGTGAAAATATAAGTTTTCCGTTTTTGACCAATCAGAGCGGACCTTTGTATTCACCTCGTTGAAACTTGCCGATTTTTCCAAATGAAGCGGAGATAGATAAATTGGTTATTTTGCTGTATTTTTGAAATTTTCAGACAAGTTTTTGACAAAATACTCACTTGACGTTAGCTATTCATGCACAGATTCTCCTATAACAGCAGAAAACGCTTAAATATTGCGTTTATCAGTCCTTTCAAAATGGCGCCGTCAAGTTGACGTGGAGTAACGTCACAAAGAAATGACGTCATTGCTGATTCTCGCACTTTTTGACGCTATTAATTTTTCTGTTTTTAATTTTGTTTTGAAGTTTATGAAATGCAATAAAAAGAAAATTGAATCGTTTCCCGTTAAATATAACATATATTTCACTCGTATGACAGAATATTTCGATATATATCGATATTCTGTCATACTCGTGAAATATGTTAAAATGTATATTAAACGGGAAAAAAAATCAATATCCTCTATGTATTTCATTGATGGATAAATAAATAAATAAATAAATATTTTACTTCAGTGTCACATATTTTACATGTTATTACATTTTGTACAAACATCTAAAAATACCCAGCCTTAAATGTCAACGTACCAAACTTTCAAATATTCATTGTGAATATTATTAACCGCATGATCACCAGATAATAATGATAATCATAACAATAAAAAGAAATAAGATAAAATTAGATTTAAAAAAAAATAAATAAAAAAATATGGAACTATCAACCGCTATTATTTCTCTATAACTAAAGAAAGTCACTTTAAGGTGATGGCATTTCGAGCAAAAATTTACTTTTTACGTAAACACTTCTCTGTAAGGACTTCAATAAAATCAGACTTACCTGTAAGATGATCGATCTGCTTCATTTGTGCTTCGGAATATGTACATTAGTAATCAAGTGGTACAACAGACCGCCGAACAAAGCTAGCACAACATGTGCAAGAACAACCAGTTATATTTCCTTAAAGAACTTTACAAGAATATAGAACTGGATGCATTATCTACCTGTAGGCGGTAGATTTGTGAAGCTGAAGCATACATGCTGATAGGAATTCTTGTTCATCAGTGTCTTTGTTGGTGGTTGAAGAAGTCATATATGAATGTATTGGTGACTCTAACATTTATTCAAGCTTTATGTATGATATATCACTATTTACTCGTTCAGTATAATGTCAATGTCAGACAGTTATCAAGGTTATCTTGGTCAAACATTACTGATCTGAGTGACCACAGCACTGCCCAACCTATGTAAAATATGATTAATTGAATATTTCAGAAAAAAATCTATCAATAAATGTATTACATTATCGGAACGCTGTAAAACGTTATACAAAAGATAATAGTACTACGGATTCTTTGGCTAGATCATGATGGACCCTGGTGTTTGGAAGATGTGGAGGTCAGTTTCGATAGGCTGGACTTTACCACTCGAGTCTTTATCTATTGTCTGATATGTAGCAGACCGGTAGTGTCCAGTTATGTCATGTTCATCCGAGTCATATATCAAAACTGCATTGTTCTAGTGTAAATAGGATATACAACTAGACGTAAATTGTAAAAGTGACACTAAATCTCGATATTGAAAAAGTCTACTTCATGAATTGTCATCATTTATTTAACCACCGAGGTATGTTTATAAGAACTCATTATAAGATTTCAATCAAGCTAATGAAGCCAAGAAGGGCATTGAATGCAACAACAGCTAAAACAGCGTTTTATTGCATTGTTTGAAATTAAGTTATGAACAAATTTTCTCCTTTTACGTGGGTAGTATATCATGCCCTATACAACAACATTGAATACCGACACTAAAATAATACCATAATTTGAAACAATGCCAAAAAAAGCACGGAAAACAAAAGACCAGGCGTTCCGCTGGAGTAAGCGTTTTCTGTTTCATTTTGCAGACCTTCTAATATCCATATTGTAGGGGGAGATAATCCTGGCTGGATAGTGTTTGGTGTTTTCTCCACGGGAAAATAACTGGGAGAAGGTAAGTGCCTTCTGCTTCATCGACGAAACCCGCCATGTAATCTATGATACATCATTGTTTTGTCGCTTATTAAGGATATACATACAACTGGCATAGTGAAAAATGGAGACAACTTGTAATAGTATTCTACATTTACAACTGATAGCTCACAACGTTCTTGTTGTTCATCTTGTTGTTTACACAAATTGGATCATAGTTACGTAATCGAAACTGGTATCTCTTTACACTAGTTTTGTTGAATAAAATATTTTGAATGTTATGTCCTTGAATCTCTGTTCATTTGCCATACATCACGGTTATCAAATTCAAAGCCTCCAATTGAACCAAGATCAACGAACCTGGGTTAGGTTTCTTAGGTAGAAACCGTAACCTTTTTAAATACCAAAAGTAATTTCTGCATGTTGATTATCTATTGAATATGCAGCTTCACTATTTAATCTAAAACACTACGATTTTTCTTAGTTATTTATGAAGATAAGTTATTTATTCAGGATGTAGAAATTATCATGTTATACAGGTCTTTACCTTGGTAAGTATGAACATCTCGCTAAAGCGTAGCATTGCTTTTTTTTTTTTTTTTTCAACCAAAGTGTAATTTGAGGTAAACGAAATGTTTTAAAATTAACATCGGAATATAGTTTGATGCGTAAAATTATTTCTTATATATGTTTTTCAAGGATGATAACTACAAAGGGGATATATATTTATAATTGATTTCAAAACAATTGGAATTCTGGTATGCAATACATATATGAAGGTTGTGTCACATATGGAGTGGACACCAGCCCCAGTTTTAAATAGTTTGATATAATTCATTCCTATCTCACTTGTACATTCCAAAAACAGGTTATAAAGGTAAAATAAAAACGCAAACAGATTGTGAACCGTCATGTAAAATTTTATTGACACTTGAACAAATTTGGATTTGAGAATAAAAAAGACACCATTTTATAAAGCCAAACTGCCCTCGTTACTCGATAATCATACTTTTACTGGTGTTGTCAAAAAAAAAACTGTTTACTTTCATCTCATAATTTTTCCTCCTGTATTTGTGTGTCAGGGACGTCTAAGGTTTTATCCGCAATTGGCACGGTCTTCGACCTTCCTTTTGTGATACGATACATCCTGAAATATACAAACATCGCCTTGTTGGTAAGAGTCTATACTATTGTTTAATAAAACTATCAGCCCATCTTACTGTTTTATAACAATATATGTCTATCCTATTGTTTTATAACAATATCTGTCCATCCTATTGTTTTATAACAGTATCTGTATATCCTATTGTTTATAACAATATCTGTCTATCCTATTGTTTTATAACAATATCTGTATATCCTACTGTTTTATAACAACATCTGTCCATCCTATTGTTTATAACAATATCTGTCTATCCTATTGTTTATAACAATATCTGTCTGTCCTATTGTTTAATAACAACATGTGTCCTTTGTATTGTTTTATAACAATATCTGTCTATCCTACTGTTTTATAACAATGTCTGTCTATCATACTGTTTTATAACAATATCTCTCAATAATATTTCTATCAAGAAGTTCAATACCATAAATGAGGGTTGAAAAAGAAAGAAAATCTAACAGGTAATATATATATATATATATCAACGCCACCGACATACACTCACAGTAGAAGACACGTGGTAAGGAAAGACAGACTCGCAAAAACGAGGTAGACAGATCCCCGATAGGTATCTACAGTTGCGGAGTAAATAGCCGACGCTCCAACATTACTTCCCAGGTTTGCTACTATTTCTGCTACAGCTACTCCGGCGAATAGGGCGCCTAGAATAATAAAATGTGCTTAATGAAAAAATATTGTTATGATATTCCAAACATCGAATGGTAGATAATGTGACAAATACAATGGTAGATAATGTGACACATACAATGGTTAATAATGTGACAAATGGTAGATAATGTGACACATACAATGGTAGATAATGTGACACATACAATGGTTAATAATGTGACACATACAATGGTTAATAATGTGACAAATGGTAGATAATGTGACACATACAATGGGAGATAATGTGACACATACAATGGTTAATAATGTGACAAATGGTAGATAATGTGACAAATACAATGGTAGATAATGTGACAAATACAATGGTAGATAATGTGACACATACAATGGTTAATAACGTAAATGTTACAAAATACAATGGTAAATAATGTGACACATACAATGGTTAATAATGTGACACATACAATGGTAAATAATGTGACACATACAATGGTAGATAATGTGACAAATACAATGGTAGATAATGTGACACATACAATGGTTAATAATGTGACACATACAATGGTAGATAATGTGACACATACAATGGTTAATAACGTAAATGTTACAAAATACAATGGTAAATAATGTGACACATACAATGGTTAATAATGTGACACATACAATGGTAAATAATGTGACACATACAATGGTAAATAATGTGACACATACAATGGTAAATAATGTGACACATACAATGGGTAAATAATGTGACACATACAATGGTTAAATAATGTAACAAATACAATGGTTAAATAATGGGACACATACAATGGTTAATACTGTGACACATACAATGGTAAATAATGTGACACATACAATGGTTAAATAATGTAACAAAAACAATGGTTAAATAATGTGACACATACAATGGTTAAATAATGGGACACATACAATGGTAAATAATGGGACACATGCAATGGTTAAATAATGGGACACATACAATGGTAAATAATGTGACACATACAATGGTTAAATAATGTGACACATACAATGGTAAATAATGTGACACATACAATGGTTAAATAATGTGACACATACAATGGTTAAATAATCGGACACATACAATGGTTAAATAATGGGACACATACAATGGTTAAATAATGTGACACATACAATGGTTAATAATGTGACACATACAATGGTTAATACTGTGACACATACAATGGTTAATAATGTGACACATACAATGGTTAAATACTGTGACAAGTACAATGGTTAAATAATGTGACACATACAATGGTTAAATAATGTGACACATACCATGGTAAATAATGTGACACATACAATGGTAAATAATGTGACACATACAATGGTTAAATAATGGGACACATACAATGGTTAAATAATGTGACACATACAATGGTTAATAATGTGACACATACAATGGTTAATACTGTGACACATACAATGGTTAATAATGTGACACATACAATGGTTAAATACTGTGACACATACAATGGTTAAATAATGTGACACATACAATGGTTAAATAATGTGACACATACAATGGTTAAATAATGGGACACATACAATGGTAAATAATGGGACACATACAATGGTTAAATAATGGGACACATACAATGGTTAAATAATGGGACACAAACAATGGTTAAATACTGTGACACATACAATGGTAAATAATGTGACACATACAATGGTTAATACTGTGACACATACAATGGTTAATAATGTGACACATACAATGGTTAAATACTGTGACACATACAATGGTTAAATAATGTGACACATACAATGGTTAAATAATGTGACACCTACAATGATAAATAATGTGACACATACAATGATAAATAATGTGACACATACAATGGTAAATAATGTGAGATTTACCATGGTAAAAAATCTTCCTTTAACTACATTATGGTAAATAATGTAATAGATATTGTACCAACTCTATACATAAAACTCGATAGGCTACATAACTTCGTGCAGATATTAGACGACTAAACAAGTCGAATCTCAGGTTTGATATGGATAACATACGATGTACTAACACTTGCAGCTAAATATACTAGATTAGATTTATTTATACTGATATATAACGATAACAATAGCGATATGTCTATGTTGATAAGTCATGTGATAATTAGATATAAACCAGTATTATGTGTGTTGTACTTAAAGTATCGTCATAAGCTGGTCCGATACGGATTTATAACTTAAGATAATAAGATATGACAACATATTGACAAAAATGTGATATACAAAAGTGCACGTGCGGTAGTATATATTATGTTTAAAAGAGGCTGAAATCACAAATAATCTTCAATAAGAATGTAACCGTACGGAAGCATGCGCACTAAAGGTAACAACATAGAGGATATACACTCGTTCTGACAAATAACGTTATTCATAGATACGTTCAAAATAACCTTATGTATGGAGATTCTCGTGCTCACAGAAATTACATATTAGGAGAATGAAGAGATGTTCTAATCCGACACTGTTATTTGCATACGATATATGTTTTTTTCACAAATAATTGATGCATTATATTCATAATTAAATAAACTAAGACAATATAGAAAAAATCCTCAGTTGACCTTGAAAGTGTTAGGCAACTGAACTTGAATACGTTGGTGTTAATGTTTTTGTTTAATTTTCAATCCTTATGCACTGACAAACAGATCTGATGATCACGTTTATGTTGTTTTCTGCTGTTTTCCTTTTACTGACACAGGAACATGATCGCTCCGTCTAGTTTGTTCAGATTTAAATATGTATCTGTTACTCAGCCGACGGCCATACTTATTTTGTTCGATTCATGTCGGTGTGCTCGTTTCACATGCATTGGTTTTACCATACGTTAATAACTAGCCTGATTACCTGTTCAACTACCGGTAGAAGATTGGTTGACAGAAATATGATAAATATCAGAATCAGTAAAATGATCATCGGCAATTATGATGAACCACTTACCCTGTCTGTCCGCAGGAGTAAGCTTGGACAGTATCGATCTGATCATCGGATACAATAACGTATTAAGGAAACCGATGGCTGGAACTGAAATGAAAGAAATGGAAACACCAAAAAAGATTATTAATTAGGAACCTTCATAAAAATTTATGTTTGCTATTAATACATTAACGCACTTTTAGAATAGGAAGTGTAAGATAATTCATGATCCTCGAGACATATTTAGTTCATATCTATATCACAACGTTACAGTATCAAAGTTAAAGGTTAAAAGTCAGAGGTCACACCTTCCCACTTTTGAAATAAAAAAAAAAGAAACTAAAAACTACACATGATAATTTTCAAAATATAAAATATACTTCCTTTACTCATGAACAAATTTATTTTATTGATGAGGTGGTTACTGTTCATATATGTTTGGCAAACTTATACATATTGTTTTTTTTTTTTTTTTTTTTTACTTCTTACAAGAGATAGCATTTTGTTTGAAAATATATATTTGATGTCACAAAATACCCTCACATATCCTTTAAAATGTCGACAGTCCCAACCTGTATTTAGATAATACTGACTTATCAACTATTTTGTATACAATTCATCGTTCTCATCTTCAATCAAGATTTTATTGTAGAACTCAAAATTACCTTAAATTGGCCAAATTTACCTGAAAATAGCATGGCGTCATTGACGGCAAAAGCCTCCACAGTACTAGATATTAAACCAGAGATTCCGCTGAAAATGCCAATAGTTTCTTCCGCGAAAAATTTCTGCAGGAATTTGACGATGGCAACGCCTATTATCATTGATGTGGAGATAGAGATAGCAGCGTAATAACCAACTTTGACAGATGTCCAACAAAATGGTACATTCAACTGGTATAAGACACCTACACTTGGTTTGCCTAAAAGGGAAAATGACCCGACCATAAAAGCAGTAATTGCTAGTATATATTTGAGCCTCATAGGAGACGCTCGAAAATAAAACGCAAATGATGCACGGGCATTATCAAGAAGTGACGTTCTGGACAACAACAATTCAGGGGGGCGTGAGTTTGGCAGAAGGAACACAACCACCAACAAGGAACATGCAGATGCTGCACACACGCAAACACTTGCATAGAAAAATCCGATACCTTCAATAATGAACCCAGAAACGAACCCTGATAGTGAAGCACCGATCCCAATGGATGCTTCAAGAACAGTTATCATTAGAGTACGTTGCTTCCCATGACTTGTTATATCGGAGATATAGGCGAATCCAATAGCGAGTGCACTGTACATACCTCCCCCTATACCATTCAGTATTGTACTAACTAAAAAATAGTAAACATTTATCTCAAGATAAACTATGACACTAAAAACGCATGTTGAGAGAAAAAAACAAGTCGTTGTAAGCGTAAGGAGTCGTGTTCTTCCAAACCGGTCACTGAGTCCTCCGATTATGCTACTTGTGACGAGAGCAGGTAAATTTTCCACCAGTTTGATGTAAATGTTTAGCTCAGCTGCAGTCTTCTGTACCGCCGTCCTCTCCCGGTATTCTTCTGTTGATTTGTTAGCATTGCAGGTAGTTACATTTGAGGAAGAAAGAGTTGAGTTTGGAAACATGTCCTTCTGGAGGTGATGGACTATATACTGGGACATCACAAGCGATGACAGTAGGAAAGCGAACAAAAACAACATCAACACTAGTGCAAGGAATCCATGCGACCACCTCAGGCTACCATGCTGGTTATGATGCTTGTCCATGATAGAGTTGTTGACCGTTAATGTTATAGCTAAAACGGGAAATCACAGCAGTCATAATACAAATAGTTTCTACCGTATGAATACATACTGTTCTGAAATTCAAACAACAATGATTTCTTATATCTCTTGTATATCACTGGGAAATTGCAAACAATATCGCCCAGTACGAAAATAGATTTGTTAATAAGCATAACACTTAACTACTGATAATTACAAACGTTCAAGGATTGTTACTTTGACGTATATGTGTGATACTAATGAGTCAAAATGAACAAATAAACTAATTGATTGATTGATTGATTGATTGATTGATTGATTGATTGAATGTTCAAAACGTAACAGCCCAGAAATTTCTAATGAGTCATAATGAACAAATTGATTGATTAATTGATTGATAGTTCAAAACGTAACAGAAATGTATAACGATATTTAGGATATAGCCTCAAAATACATCTGAAAAGAACGTAAAATACATTGCATTGTCAATTTTGAACGAATGACAATCTAGATTCATTGGGTCGTTGTGACACGTGACATCTAATATAAGCTCAAAAGAAATGACTCACTTGACCTGAACCACCGTACAGCATCCCCGGAGGTAACTGTTAAATGGCTCCTTCAGCAACTTCTTTCAGTGTCTCTGACGTCATAGTGTGCACTTGTAGAATAACGAAAACACATTATTTCACCTTGTCAAGTGATCAATAGTAAATAAATGATTTAATCTAGAAAGACGTTCACGAGTTGAACCCTCACATGTGACAGATACAATAGCCTTATCTCTTATTGTTATGCTGATACGCGGATAACAGTTTCACCCGCTTAGATAAAAAGTTATACCATGTGAGGAAAGTGACAACAACATTAACATATATCTATTGTTATATTTTCCTGGACAAACTAGACCACATATCTTGACACCGTGAGGAATTATCTATACATGTTTAAATATCCATAAAGGGCAATATCATATAGGTAGACAGACATAGTTCAATGCCCTGTACCCATTAGGAAATGGTCTTATCCATATGACCACACAAGGTACAGTGTAGCAGTGTACTTAAGTACATCTAAGTACCTAGTCTAACTAAAACAGTTAAAAAGTTATACTACAACATTTATCTGCGGCTGTTTAGTCCATTAACAACTCTGAATCAATCGTCGCGAAGTGAACTGTTAAAATCGACATGAAGGAATTATTCGGCGTGCGGTTTTGCTCATATTGAATGACCAAAACATCCTTTGTTTATATTCATTGCCAGAAAGACCCCATTGACATTCGCTTTTGAGCGATATGCTTCTTACGGTCACAGCACTGTAATATTTACACAAGTTTCCACTAAAAACAAACTTAATAAAATAAACCTCTCACTGTACCTAAATTTCCTCACTTTTTTTAACAGCATCCAACCAACAATTAACCGTAATCGTCATTTTTGACGGAGGTCGTACCAGGAAGAAGAAGAAGAAAGAAAAGAAAACAATTTTCTATATTCGATAATTCATCTCCAATATGGCGATTTCCCTAGGAAAGTCGACGGCTGACGTAAAAGGAATTGAAAGTTGTATGTTCGATATCATGTTCTCAGTAGGGAATGTCCGTTGTGTTGTCTATAGAGATACACGTGTTTAAGTTCATTGTAATGATTTTACTCTCAGCACACTGGTATTCATTTCTAGGATATGAAATAATGTGGATTTTATCTTCAGGTCCAAGGCGAGTGTTGTCAATGAAAAAGACGCTTACCCTTCAAGAACGCATGGTCATATTCTCCTTTTTAAGGTTTTCCATCTTGTTCATAACTCTGCCCTATGTCATCAATATTGAATTAAAATTACGAGAGTACTCATAGAATGTTTACGGTTGTGTTAAGTGCCAGTAAGTCTAGTGTTGTAATTTCAACCAGGAGTCTTAAAACACCATTCGTATTACGGTAATGCGTTTCAAGTGACGCAATTAGGCACATCATGTGTAGGATTACTCGTTACAATGGCTTGACCGCTGCTATCAATAGTAAAAAAGCGGCATCTGAATCCGGAAAACTGATTGAGCAAAAAACAGGAAACAGTTTGATATATCGATTTAACTTGCATTTATTTGACAACATACGTTTAGTGTTTTGCTACGGAAGGAAACATTACAATCCTTATATCATGTGATAATGTCATATAGGTTTTAATTATGCTACATGCATGTATTTACATTAGAATCTTCACAAGAAATCAAATCAAAATTTTCTGTATATTTCATATCCAAAGAATGAAACTGCAGCTGATAAATGTATCACGAATGTTAAAAAATCTCGCAACGCATTTAGACTAAATGGTTTACTTAAATACATAAAAAAAACAACTAAAAAAGATCACACTGCCATTTTAGGTAATGATTCGGACGGATCTTCATCATTTACTACAGAAAACTGGTAGTGGCTCTACAAGTTTTGGATCGTAATAAAACTCAGTTTAGTTCAAAATTATTATTCATGGTCGGTAATCAACTAAAATGTTTTATAGAAGTGCATTAATAATGCTGTCGTTCCGCTTGGCAAAACTTGTGAACAACTGTAACAGTGACATCAGATTACATTCTCAGTTTCCCTCGTGTTCTATCAATACCTGTGTGCCGGTATTGTCTTTGGTAGCATCTGGTAAAGGTACGGTTTTAGACGTCCTATTGATGATACGGTAAATTCTGAAATATGACGAAAAACAATAAGGTATTGTTTGAGTTCTATACTCCTAAAATATAATATGCAATTTTTTTTTTTTAAATGACTTGGTCCTCCGTTCCCATATATGGAGATCCGCTCACTATGTGTATGTATCAAAGGGAAAACTCTCAAATCACATTGGAGAAAGACTAACTGATGAAATATTGATATAAGGCTAAAATCCAACTCCAGACAGACCAATAGGAAATGTTGTAACACTCAATAATAACGATATATACTCACAGAAGAAGGCATGTGGTGAGAAAAGATAGACCGGCAAAGACGAGGAAGACAAATCCCCGCATGGTAGCAACAGTTTCTTCGTAGATGACCGACCCTCCAAGGTCACTTCCCATGTTTCCTGCTATCTCCACAACAGATATTCCCGCGAAAAGGGCACCTGCAATGTTTATAAATGTAATGACTTTAAATACGTACAGAATGTTAAACTCTAGTGAGAATCATCATGATGAAAAATGTAAAAATATGTATGTACACATATTCATGAACATCATTCGTTTTATATTCATTGCAAAACAAACCGTATAAACTTTTATCAGATAATCGGTATGGTATACATTGAGTTAATGTCACTAGTGCAATATACTCTGGAGCGTTTTTCAAAAACATCGATTGTAACGTCATGATTTGGACAATGACGTTATGTCATGAATTCAACATGGCGAAACAAAATGACTGACTCTGTTTGATTTTGTCCTGCACATTTCAGCACTATATTCCGAAAATATAACGTGCATTGGTATTTCCCTAACTATTGACCAATCCATTTTCCGTCCGCTTGTTATATTTTACAAAACATATCTTTCTTTTTAGTCATGCGATAAAAAGATTGATGAAACTTGTCTCGAAGTTCCATATTTGCTCGCTATCGCTCTCAAACAGAAGCTTCTAAGACATGTTGATCAACAACACATAGTGCATCTGATAAATTTTGCTAAAGTATAACACAAATGACCAATGATGACAACTATATAACTCATGCCCTGACCGAGCTTTGAATTCACGATCTACGGTAACTAATTGCCTAGCCAGAAATACCCGCATCTTGTACCACTGCGCCACATCCAAGTTCTATAAAAAAAACGTTTCAATGACGCAGTAATATTTTGCCAGATACCTTGAAATGGTCATAGTGACAAATCGTCTATTAGGTGATATAAATACATGGATCGCTATGAATATACACATATAGATGCGAATTGTACATCTATAACATATATTCAACACATTACAACTACGAGAGGCAATACGCTCTCACGGAAGAACGAAATGGGACGTCAACGTGAAAGGCTAGATTGTTACCATTGCGCCAGCCGACCGCTCAAATTGTAAATTACACGATGCTAATAATGCTATAACAATGGGACAATATCGTTGTGGCATCATTGTTTAACCTGTTCGCGACCATTGCAGAAATTCTGTGATCACAGTAAGTTATTGGAATTTAGCCAAATATGTTGTCGACCTACGTTTTGGATACAGTCGTTAATACGACGACTGTATATCAAATGAGTGGAGTCTACCTTAAAATATAATGTAATTCACACGGAAAATTGTAAATTCAGTAGAAACGATGATCATGTACTTTTGTTATACTCAGTTGATCTCCAGCTTCTTGTAATTTTTTTTACAAATACTTATGAAGTACTTTTTACATTTCTTTGTTTTCTTTACTTATTGTGGCACGTTTGACTTCTAAGAAAAACTTATGTAACGTTGTAAAATCCCTTACCCTGTCTGTCCGGGGGCGTTATCTTGGACAACATCGATCGTATCATAGGAAATAACAGCATGATAAGCAAACCTATGACGGGAACTGAAATATAGAAATAAAAGAAACAAAAGTAAACATCGACATGTCACAGGGCTACATACACGACAACCTTTATTTATTTATTAACCTTTAGTTTAATGAATAAATCTGTTTTATTTTAGCACTTTTCGCATTAGAAGCATTCCGCAAAATTATTATTGTACTTCTTGTAGTTTGGTTATATTTCTTTTATATGACAAATATTTTTGATAAGCTAGTTGACCACTTCTTGAATAAGTTTTAAATTGGTTTGGCACTAAGTACATTTACAGTAATTTAACCGTTTTTTTTCGAAACTTCATAAAGTAGAAAGTAGCAAGATGTACAGTAATAAAAGACTGAGCATTATCCTCATTAACCAACGTTCATCATCAACCATATCATTAGTAAATTAAGGGATCAAATCAATAGAGTATTGTTTCAACAAAACTGAACAAACCAAGAAATAACATTGTGTCATTGACGGCAAAGGCCTCTAATGTACTAGCTGCAGTTCCAGATACCCCGCTTAAAATGGCGATGGTTTCCTCTGTGAAAAACATCTGCAGGACTTTTACAATGACCACAGTTAAAATCATTGAGGTGGAGTTTGACAATGCTGAATAATATCCAACTTTGACAGATGACCAACAGAATGGTACGTTCAACTGGTACAGAATCTCTGTACTTTGTTTACCTACAACAGACAACGTCGCAATCATGAAAGTAATTATTGCGAGTACATATTTGTGTCTCAAAGGAGATGCTCGAAAATAAAATGTAAAGGATGCTCTGACATTTTCAAAAGTTGAAGTTCCTGTTGAGATAATTGCGGGTGGATGCGAGTTCGGCAGAAAAAGCACAACGACCAAAATGGAGCAGGCGCCAGTTGCAGAAACACATACACTTGCATAGAAGAAGCCGACAGTCTCAAAAATGAACCCAGAAACGAGCCCCGATACTGCCCCACTAATTCCAGTACATGCCTGTAGTAGAGTAAGCATTATAGTACGTTGCTTCCCGGGGCTTGTTATATCCGATATGTAGGCGTAGCTTATCGATAATATTCCGAAAAGACTTCCTCCCAGACTGTACAATGTACTACTGAACAAAAAGTAGTAAACGTTGATTTGAAAATATATCACAGCACTGGAAATACACCCCGCTAAAAAACAAACAGTTAAAGAAATAGTTAGAATTCGTGTCCTTCCGTATCGGTCACTGAGACCCCCTGCGATGCCACTGGTGATGAGAGCGGGTAGATTTTCCAACAGTCGTAAGTAAATATTTAGTTGTGATGCAGCCTTCTGAACCGCCGTCCTCTCGCTGTATTCCTCTGTCGACGTGTTGACATTGCAGGTTGACATATTGTCCGACGCTGTAATACTGGAGTTGGGGAACATGTCCTTCTGGAAGTACTGAACCACATATTCAGACAACACCAATGAAGAAAGTCTCATAGAGAACATAACAAGTAATATCACTATTGCAATGAATCCGTGCGACCCCCTAAGGGTCCCGTGTTGGGTTTGCTGCTTGTCCATGATGCACTGTACGTTGATATCTCTTGACCTAGTATTGGAAAATAAAACAATTTACTAAATGGATATGTTCTTCCTTGAAAATATGGAAAGTTTTAAGTTGATATACCGTTGTTCTACTTCAAATCTGAAGTGCAATGGCTAAGCATAGAATGTGGTGTACAAAAGGTATACGTTACATATGGTTTTCATGGCGACAAAGAAAAATAAGAGCATGCGATCCAGAAGGGTATTAAACTTCTGTTTCGACACCAACCAGGCTATTTCCTGTTAGGTTATTTCATGTCATATCACAGAAATAGGAACCAGGGTGGGGTTTCAATGATACAAGCAGCATATCAAGGGGAATTGAACTGACTTCATATCACACATAGAAGTTAAATCTTTCCAAATGATATATTGTCAACAATCAAACTTGCATGATCTTCATCAACCTATATCTCTTGATAACATATGAATCATTGTGAGTACAATTTGTTCCAATTTGTCTTCTGGTAGATCATATCACCAACTTCAACATAGTTGTTAATTCAATCATTCTCAAATTTCATTATTTGCGTATCTAGTATTGGCCTTAATTGTATGATATGAAATACGCCCTAGAAAAGTTCAAAACAATACACCTATATTGTCGTTCGCCTTTCTTGCAAAGGACTGCTCTGAAAAGATGAGAACAAATGGCTAAGCCTCAGCTTAAAATGGGTTATGATTTTGTTAAGTGTACCAAATATTTGATTAAAAAGACGGGTTTTTTTTCAAAAGCAGATGTTCAAAATGAATCATAAACCTCCTCAAAACGTTCCATTAATACCATCGGAGCATTCAGTATCCCAATACGACTGCAACCCAAACTTAATATCAATAAGAGTGTTAGTAAGAATTTGGATATCGACTATGTTGAGAAACTTCTCAAACCAGTAATAACACGTTGTTTATAAGGATTTTTATGAAGTTTGAAAATACAATATAACGTATAGAAATGATACAGCACGTGAGAATGATTTAAAGTCAGGTGACATGACTTACAAAAAGTTAATCGTCGTACAGCATCACCGGAAGTAGTTTCTGATCGGTTCTTCAGGTATTTCCACCTTGGTCAATTACGTAATATAGTAGAGATTCAGGAAACCGAAGACGGTAGAAAACTGTATTTAAAAGGTAATTCGTGGCTTGTATGTATGGTAAGTACAGGAAGATGTTCCTGGACGTTGGTCCTACATTTAAAAGCTACGTTAGAAAGATAACAAACCGCGTGTCTACCACTTACTGATACCATTTTATGAAATATGTTGATAAAGTATTTTGGGCTATCAGTTGAAGGGCATATATTTACATTCTGTGTTACATTTGCCTATATATCGTTAGCAAACCGAATAGCAGTTATATGATTGTATAATATAATCAATTTACATAGATTCGGTCAGTTATAGGTATACAGCTCCTGGTGTTTTAGGTTTCTGTTACTTTCGGTGTCAACAGGCCTAAATATCTCTCTAAATTATTTAGTATTTAGTCACATAAGCCACACAAAAAATAAAGCAACTTCTTTAGCTATGGTGCTAAAAATATATTATAAGAAATGTAGTTGTCACAAAAGTATTATACCCTACGAGACTTGTCAACGTCGTCATATTCAAAGGGCATCCGATGGTCAGGAAAGCGGGTTATGTCGTGGTTCAAAATGATTTACGATGTTAGTGAACTCCTCGCAAAAAAAAACCCGTTCCGGATTTCCTATTACTGCACGTAGGATGTAGCGATTTTATTAACGTAATTACGGAGGAACTATGCGCCAAAATAGCAAACGATATAGATGAACTTCATACTCTTTAGCCAGGATATTCATTTATCTGGTCATATATTTTGACATGGTTAAAATATAGGGGTTGTGGCAACATACAAGCTATGGAAGGAAAACGTAAAAGAGTTAACCGAGAAGGTCGGAGAGCTGCATTAGATGCATGTGGCAGGGTGATTAAACATACTGATATTGTATATATACATGTCAGGGATTGTTTCGCGATGACAATGTGCATCTTTCAGACATAGGTAATGACATTTTTATCAATACTTTGCAAGGAACTAGGAGAAATTTGTAGAAACTAACGCGTTTTTGTTTGCCTAGTGAGCACATTTAATTTATACAGATAATTGGTACTTACTATATTATAACATGCTGTACAACCTCAGATATGTTTTGTTTGGGGATGCAGAACTGTATAGACAGTCCCGAGTGGCAGGACATGGCGGGCAGGCAATATGCTTATATATTTTTCTGTTATTCGAGTTGTGTATTATTAGACTATGTACTGACTCACCAACTTAGTGTTGATAGGGGTTACCCTACCAGACTAATTGAAACTCGCTATGGTGGTGTCGTAGAAGTTTGTGGCAGGAAGGTGCAAATTCTATATATTAGTAACCAACCCACTAATGCTTGCCATCTGAATCCCTTGGAACTGAAGTGCGATAGGTGATCAATAGAATCTTTCCCTACCTTGAGGGTGTGACAGAGAAATCTCAACCTTCGGGGGAGATTCTTGAATGTCCAACCCGAGGCTTGCCGAGGGTTTGGACATTCAAGAATCTCCCCCGAAGGTTGAGATTTCTTTGTTACACCCTCAAGGTAGGGAAAGATTATTTTTCTCCCTCCTCTTTTCTTTATGTGTTTTCCCATCGGCGATCTCCGTCTGTTTGTAAACAAGTACACATGGGCGTATGAATATAAAAAATAGGACGAAAAGTGCCAACAATTTTGCCCTTCCTACCATTTCCACCAACCGTAACAGTGTCACCTGTTTGAAACATCTCCGAGATCGCTCTGCAGACCTGTATTATTGTGTACACAATTTGTTTGTTGACGTAGCAGACGACGTAATGTAAACAAAAAAAAGTAGTTCCGGTAGTACTTCCGGTGAAGAAAGTGAGCGCGTGCAATCTGTCACACCCTAGGGTATGACAGATTGCACGCGCTAAAAAAGACAGAGAAATCTTGTACACTCAAAACGGGAGACAAATCAGTGAAAGGTGGGAGAATATAGTTTCTCCAGGTTGGAGATGCTGGTTACCGTCTCGCGATGGGTGTGCGAGCGGGAATTTGTTTTAACAAATACATGCAAACTCTGCTAGGTCATAGAGCAAGTTGCTTTATATCCGGTACCTGCGGGTAGATATTTAGCATTTATCTTCCTTTTGCGTGTACTTGTGATGATATTTGTATGTAATGCTCGGCCAAGGATTTGCCTGGCGGACTTCTTGGTTCACCTGCCCGCCATGTTCTCAGGTTGTGCAAAGTAACAAATGAATAAGGCTGCGGCCATCAATTCCTTTTTATAGTTTTGTTTTATTAGACAGGAAGAAAAATTCAAAAAATCATTGTTTAGAAATGTAATACAGAAATTGTCGTATGTGTATTTTTTTTAAACATGTGATTCATATTGGGATAAATTTGAAGTGTTTGTTTTAACATGCTCGTTACAATTAAACTTTTTGTCGTTTTATAAATAATATTTTAAATTCCATTATGTTTTCCACACCTATGTTTTCGTATTATGAAATTCTGCATCATATCATTTCAATAAATACAATTAAGATTGGAGGAAAACATTGATTTTGAATATATCATAGGTTAAGGGTTGATTGGTTTCGCTGACTGGCTGGCTAGGTTGTTTTTCCGCACATCGATACACTATAACTTGCAAAAATTTCCTGCTTACCATCCAATCATTCAATCCCCAAAACATTGCAGCAAAATATCTTTAAAATCGCCTAACATAAAAAAAACCTATGCCGCAACCAATTTAGCCTATTTTGCTATGTATCGTCAATGAATCATTCACACAGTTCATAAAATCCTTTGGTGTGTTATTGACTGTTTAAAACATCAGAACACGAATCCAACCAAGACAATGTCAAACTGCCATCTAGTTTTCATGGCAGATAAACTTTTGGAGATGAATGTGCTCTCAGGAAGCCATCCTCAGTCTCCCTTGTCCTCTGTCAATACTGGGGTACATTCTACATTCTGGCTTCATTCTCATTCCCCCTCGTGGTCTGTCAATATCTGTGTACTGGTAATATCTTTAGTCACATCAGGTAACGTTCCAGTTTTCGACCCTCTATTTATGATACGATATATTCTGAAATTAAATGATAAACTCATGATAGTGGAGGAAGTGTTTAACACTACTAAGAAAACACTCCTTAAAATGACGGTGTTAAAAAAATAAAATAGCAAAAACATAAACAAAAACAAAAACAAAAAAATGTATAACTGTACTTTCATTTTCCCCCGTTTCCTATATTCCTACCTATGTTGTAAATCCAAGCAATAACTTATGTGTAACCATGTTCTCCAAGGTTATAACTTAGCCATTTGTTTGCTTTTATTTCTCATCTGTCAAACCTTTGATCTTTGGTGACGTAGGCACTATCAAGGGAATATGGAGAGCAATGGACTGATAACAAGCAAGAAACTGTTCTACTTACAAATGAATAATTGCTACATAGAATTTTATGATCATTCTGAATTTAGACATGATATACTCACAGTAGTAGACATGTAGTAAGGAAGGACAAGCCAGCAAATACGAGGAAGACGAATCCCCGCATGGCACCAACAGTTGCTATGTAGACGGACGAAGCTCCAATATTACTTCCCAAATTTGACGTTATCTCAACAACAGCTACTCCTGCGAATAGTGCTCCTAAAATGGCCAAAAAATATTTTCTGTCTTTTCGATGCTCGTGTCATTGTTTTTATGTCAAAGTTTGTAATCTGCCGTATTTGAATGAGAAACGAGTATCATTTATTTCGGTTGTGATTAACAATGATAATCGGAATTGTTAAAGGCACTCAATGGTTAGCTTTCAATTACATAAACGATAAAAATGTTAGGAAACTTAAAAGCATGTGAAAAATTATGCGATATCTGTTCATTATGAAATTTTTAATTCGCACACGCGATTTTTTAATAACTTGAAAAATAGATAGATTAACAAATGAAAAGTAGCTCATTAATATTCTCAAATCGAAATTTAGGTATCAAGACAAAGATGGTGGATTTCCAGCTCAGACGGAATCTTACTCGACTGAAAGTACATTATATGAACAAAAAATAGCTCCTGATTCAACATGAGCCCGACCGGATAATTTAGGCAGTTGATCTAGAAAGTTCGATGTTTCGTAAATATAGACTTAATCATATAATAATCACGTGATTACTCGGCAATCTCTCGGCAAAAGTAAACTTACTATAATTTCTGTCTTTACGCAAATGTCCAGAGAAAAGAAATCTAACCACTGAGCCCCTTTAAGGAAATACTTACCTTGTCTGTCCGCAGGCGTAAGTTTGGACAGTATAGATCTGGTCATCGGGATAACTAATGTTCCTAGGAAACCTATGACTGGAACTGAAATGGAAAAAAATAAAATTATATTTTTTTTTCAATTTTTTTTTTTACACAATACACACTATATCTTTTCAGGAGATTTAAAAAAAATAGGTTCATCTCGTTCATTCATTTTGGCTTACATTTTAACATCTGACTTACATAAAAAAAAATAAAACAGCCAAGGTCTCTGGAACTTCATATCCAGGACATGAGTTTACCTTGGGGAGGCGAAGCATGAAAAGACGGTCACTCTGATTTACATTTTGATCTTTGATCTATATAATGAAAAGGATTACCCGGGCTGTATCTCATTTAATAAGCAAGCAAGGAAGTAGGCAAGGCATTGTTTGATGTTTCAAAGAAGGTCACATTGACATACATTTTGACCTTTGATCTATATCAAAGATAAAGCTTATCAAAGCTCTATTTCCTACGCTACTTGTCACTTGAGTTTGTTAAAGCGAAATCATCTGGGTAATTTTGATTTTTTTATCAGTTTGCCATTTGACCTACATCAAAGAAAAATGTCGGTTGGAAACTGAAATTACAGACAAGTAACACACGATAACTCTTTCAAAAATAGCCTTTCAAAATGCCATTTATTGAAACACAATTGCATTGTACCTGTCAACCACCATTTAGGATGACATACCACCGTAACATTTTTTTGGAATATCTTATCAAATAAGAAGACAATTTCACTTTTTTAAAAAGTAACTGTGATTTCCTGTATACTTCTAGATAATTACCATGTCATTTTCAGAAATTCTTCCATCCATGCCAGGTGGATTTCTTCAATGTTTAATTCTAAGATCGGCTGTGTCCGTCCTGTTTCTTGATCAAATACATCACAATGATTTCCTTGCAACATTCTCATAATTACTGTCCCTCATGTGGTATTGGTTATGTTATAGCCCTGTCACACTGTTGCGTATCGTACTAACGTATGCCAGCGTATGAAAATTATCACTCATACGCTGGTATACGCTGACATGCGCTAGGGGTACGTAAGGCATAGGTTGTATACATTTCAAACACGCTGGCATACGCTGGGATACGCTGGCATACGCTGAGGCAGAAATAAATTTTTGAGCATGTTCAAAAATTTTGTGCGTATTCGGACGTATGGTTAATACGCTAAACATAGCTAGGCATACGCTGAATACGCCTGAATACGCGTTTTGATAAAGTGTATATATAGGCTCCCATTTCTAGTTCATCTTCAGTTCTTCGTATGCTGGGCATACGCAGTTCATACGCTACGCATACGCTAGCCATACGCAGAGTACGATGGCCATACGCTGTTCATACGCTGACATACGCTGGTCATACGCTGACATACGCTGGTCATACGCTGACATTCGCTCTCAATACGCTGGCCATACGCTACTCATGCGCTACTCATAGGTTCAATACGGTAAGTATACGCAAAATTCTGTATTTTCAAGGGCTTTTTGTGCGTATGAAAATTATATTATGAATTTTCATACGCAACTCATACGTTTCTCTCATACGCAACAGTGTGACAGGGCCATTAAGTAAACCATTAAAAACTCTGCAATACTGTTAAAGCATTTCGACTGTTTCAAGGAGCACGGAAAGTTCCCGATTATATGTAAAGAAATAACGCCGAAACCTACCAGAAGTATAAGATTGCATGTCTCAAATACAGTTTATCGAATTTGGTGATTTCTGATTATAAAATAAGAGTCTAAAAAGAGGTTAAGGCCATTTTGTCAATTGGTGAGGCAGAATGGTGACTTCCAAGTGTCGGTAAGAAAATCCGAAAAATGCATTAGACAAGGGGAAAAACTCGTACACACAGTACGTATTATTTTGTGCAGAAAATATTTCAAGGAGATAAAAAACGTTTTTGTCTTGTATTTTGTAAAAAAAATTCTATTTTCTATTTTTCCTATATAGACAAACAATATCTAAGTAAATGCAGAATGCTTTACTTTATCAAGGACTACTGTGATTACTGTAAATCACTTACATTTCGCGAATTCTTTATTTTGCGGACTAACCTCTTGAAACATAAATTAGAAATGACTTTAAATCAACGAATGATGAACTTTTATAGCCACAGACTCGTCCAGAATCTTATATCGATAACTGATAGCTTGGCCACCCTCCAGAATGTTGTTTTCTACAAATGGCGAACTATTTGAATTTGCAATTGACTCTCCTGGCGTATCAACATAATGCAAATAAATCCTACGGCAAATATAAGTTGTAAAATTCAGATACTTAACATCGTAGCAACTTTTGTCAGATTGTAATCATTGAAATTTGGCCGCGTAGAGTATTGAAGCACAACAAAAATATTCTTAGAGGAAATTCTTTAGTTTGGTATTGTAAAACCAAACGCACATAAAAGTGAAGTACCTGTAAGTAAGTTTGTTAACATAGCGTAGCTTGTACTGAATAAGCATTGGTTTGTTAGAAAACATTGGATTTATTGTTTAGCTTGAATATGAAAATCGACAAAGTTGGCTATCATCGTAACGCGGAATGGTGTGAATGAAGTACAACATACCTAGAAATAACATGACATCGTTGATAGCAAATGCCTCCACAATACTAGCTGCCATTCCAGAGACACCACTTAAAATGGCGACGCTTTCCTCCATGAAAAACTTTTGCAGAATTTTCACACAGGCTACGCCTAAAATCATTCTGGCTGAATTCGAAATTGCTGAGTAATATCCAACTTTGACAGATGTCCAACAAAATGGCGCGTTCAACTGATACAAAATTTCTATATTTGATTTTCCTAAAAGAGAAAGCGTTGAACTCATGAATATTATGATTGCAAGTATATATTTGTGCCGCTTAGGAGAAGCTCGAAAATAAAATACAAATGATGCACTGGCATTTTCAATGGTTGACGTTCCGGATAACAACATGTTAGGAGGACGTGAATTCGGAAGAAACAACACAACCACTAACATTGAACAGAATGCTGCTGCACACACACATATGCTTGCATAGAAGAATCCGACACTGTCAATAATGAACCCAGAAAAGAACCCAGATGCTGCCGAGCCTATTCCGAGGGATGCTTCGAGAAGAGTTATCATCAATGTTCGTTGTTTTCCGGGATCTGTTACATCCGACATATAGGCGAAGCAAATCGACAATGTACCATAGAAACCGCCTCCTAGACTATATATGAAAAAGCTAATCAAGAAGTAATAGATATTGATTTGGAGATAAATTATAATGCTGTTAAGGCATCCCAATAACATGGTTAAAGATATGCTTAATACCAAAATACGTCTTCTTCCATATTTGTCACTAAGACCGCCTGTAATGCCACTGATAATAAGAGCAGGTAAATTTTCAGCCAATGTTTTGTAAATATTAAACTTTGAAGCAGCCTTCTGTACCGCCGTCCTCTCGCGGTATTCTTCTGTCGACGTGTTGAAATTGCATGCCGACACATTCGAAGAAGAAAGAGTTGAGTTCGGAAACATGTCCTTCTGGAGGTACAGGACTATATACTGAGACGTCACAAGCGATAAGAGTTGCAAAGAGAACAGAAGAAGCAACAACACTACCGCGAGGAATCCGTGCGACCACTTCAGGGTACCATTCTCGGACTGATGCTTGTCCATGATGGAGTTGTGGCCGTTAACTTTATACCTAAAATGGTAAGGCAGAGGATGAACAAACATGGACACGTTTGGTTTGTATCTTATGGGTGAATGGAGGGGAAACTGTCATGGATGATGAAATGCTATTGTACAACATGAAACTTATAAATATTGCCTTTACATCCAAGTTCCAAATTCTAGATATTGTATTAGCTTATGTGTTCTGTTTGATTGGAAAAGTGGGAGAGGGAGCACTGGACATTATAAACATACATGTAATATGGACTGGCAAGCAACAGTGTCTTCTTATATGAACCATCAGAGAATACTTACAAACAAACAAACCGATAACTCGCAATCCCTATAAGAAACAAGATATGCATTTGCATGTGGACACATTTAAAAATATATATATATGGAAGTAAGACTAGGTATTCCGGAAGGGTTAGCGTACCTGTTTAATTAATCGATGTCACCCGCATTGACTACCGGACCCATTGGATACGAAACAAGGTAACAATCCATTTACATTGACAATAAAGCACGTGATAAACGAAGCGCAATGTGACATGACTTACTGTAAATAAACTGTCGCACACCGTCACTGAGGTTTGTCGGCCATTTTGGTATTTCTGTGTCGATCACATCATGTCGAGAAGATGAAGAATTAAAGAAAACCACCTAACCCATCACTCGGCAGTGCCATACAAGTCCGGCTAATGAGTTAATAACTGACATGTGATAGAGAATGAGGTAGTGTATATCAGTAACGCCTATCTGTTATCTATTGATCCACGGGTTATGATTACAACCGTTTGGTTTATATGTGTATATCTTGACCACTCAAATTTGAACTCATTTTCTTGTTTCTAGATTGTGGCATGGACGAATTTAACCCACTTAAATGTGATATATATATAATTTAATAGAGATGATTGTGCAAATGACAAGTAAGATGGTATCACATATAAAAAAAAATGGGAATCAAATAAATTAGAGCTGAAATAAATTAAACTGCGCCTTACTGTTGTTTGTCCTTAAGACTCCTCCGTGATTTTAAGGGCCTAGAGGCGACCAAAAATCGAAACTAGGTGACCCCTGATAAAACAAACATACTGCCTTGTGAGACGCTATACTGACTGGGATGCCGCAGCATTCTCCGTGACTGCACATACTGAAAAGGCTGAATACGTGACATAGACGATATACATTTTGTATATATAAAGTCGCAAACAGCAATTATATCATAGAAAGTTATAAAAAAAAAAAGGTGTGTAGTACATACAGTTGAGTGTAGACTAAAGGTTACACCCAAGTGCACTCCGAGTGCACTCCGTTTGGACTTGGAGTGCACTCCGTTTGGACTCCAGGTAAACCTGGAATGCACTCCAAGTGGACTCCGAGTTTAACTGGAGTCCTATAAGACACCATGTCTGCCCCGGGTCTATAATCAGAGTATATCATATATAAATATTAATACTTTGATGCTTTTAATATAATTTATTATAAATAAATAGATTTTTACAAATCACTTTTGTTCTGTTCATATTACTATTTACATTTGTTTAGTCTACTAGGAATATTTAGTTTATATAGGTATATATTTTTAAATGTATTGTTAAAAAGTATACATTTACAACTGTAGATATTTACGAGCATTACCTGGTTAAAATAATGTTCTGACATAATGTACACATAAATATGAAGTTCTGTACTACACATAATAAATGACAGAATCTGTTATAATTGCTATTATTATTGGCCATGCATGACTGACTCTGGCCTGACACACCTGAGAACTGTGCCAGGTGAGTTTTAGTAGCCAGCTACAGGTACTGTCCTGGGTTCACAGAAATACCTATGTCCATATTTGTTGTTGTATGGCTTCAAATGATGAAGCTGTGCAAAGCTGGGTGTGTAGCCTCAGGCCATCAGAACAGTAAGATTATCTCCTGACCTGAAGGAAAGGATTGTAGCTCTCCATCTGAGAGGCCTTAATCAGACCAAAATTATAAACGAAATACCGATATAATTAAGGTGGAAATGTCAAAATAAGTTGTAAAACCATTAACAAACTGCTAAACAGGTTTTAGAAGACCAACTTTATTGAAATGAAGTTATTCTATACCGAAATTAGAAAGTAAAAATAAGCTGTTTCTTATAGCATTGTAACCTGTCTAAACTGTAAGTCATTGAGACTAAACGTATTGGTCGGTTTATGCAGGTGTCCGGTATGTAGAGGTGAAATGTTGAATGATACAAGTTCAGAAAAAAATAATGTAAATCAAATTAAGAAATGACGCAGTTCTTATCTTGTTATATTCAAAAATATAAAGACATTGCTTTAAAAAAAAATATTTGTAAAGAAAGAGATTAAAGTAAAAAAAAAAATCAGTATAATTCCCAATGGTATAATAAATGTAAATTCACCATTTCCCAAAACCAACCTATAGCCGTATACCCGTAATTAGTACACATTGTTCTCGTCCAGGAAACGGGATCATAATAGGAAACAGGAAACTCTGCCTGAGGTACGATTTGCCCCGTGGCAGTTGGACACTGGCAACCTATGTACCATTTACCTGTAAAACTTACCTGTTGGAACTACATCGTTTTCTATTCCTATGCAGTCAATATCTATCATCGATGTGTCACTCATACATTATATGTAACAGATACAGGTCATGAATGTACAATGGTTGTTCAAGACAATTATAAAATCATAAAGTTAAATGTTTAAACTTTTTCTAGTTAGATGACTGTGTGTACACCTGTCCTGATCTTCACACATTATAAGGTAAACTTGGAGGAAGGGGTCGGGGTCATTATTGGGGTCAGTGTGCAAGTCTGTCTTTTCTCCACACCCCTGTAATCACGCTTGATATACAGGTAAATATTGATTCTGGAAGTGGGGAGTGGGGATGGGGGGGGGGGGGGGGGGGGGGGTATTGTATCTTACATAACAGTTAAAATAACTCCATGTATGACCTGGATTTAATTAGGCAAGTATAACAAAACAAAAAAACAGTTGGTTTACCAAATGGAAATGTAAGTCTGATGTTACACTCTAAACAAAACTAGACATTGGATCCAGAATATGCTATCAAGGTGATAAAAAACAAGCTTTCTTTTGTATTGTATGTTAAGTAATATATATACTGTTGGAAGTAAAGTATTTGAAATATTAAAAACAGTTGTACTTTGAGTACAAGATAGTTCCAGTACACATTCAGACTCTACATTTTGAGAGACCACAAACAACTTGCCAAATACATTTCTGCTTATTCCCAATTTCTATTCATTTATGGCGTGGCTTGTTAAAATTCTTCAAATCAAAGGAATGCTGTCATATATTTTCCAACAAAGTGCCATATCTATTCAGTCACTTATACAGGGTTTTCTAATAAAAAAAATCAATTATATTAGATGCATTGTTTGTTAACCAAGTAAAAATGAACCAACGAAATTATATGGTATATACAAAGATAAAACAGTAACACATATCTTATTGTTACATGTTTTAGGAGTCTTAATTGTATATGAGTGTATACATCTATATATAAACATTATGTGTATATGTACTTGGTTACATGTACATGTGATACATGTGGACCAAGGTAGAATTGGGGCCTGATAGGACTCCAGGTAAACTTGGAGTACACTCCGAGTGCACTCCAAGTTTACCTGGAGTCCAAACGGAGTGCACTCGGAGTGCACTTTGTGTAACCTTTAGTCTACACTCAACTGTAAGTGTTTTCATCATAACAAAAGTCGCTTTTTCTGGAGTATAATTGTTTTAATTGTTTGAATAACCAACACAAGTAAAAATAGTCTTAATGAAAAGTTTTATATGATAAACAGACATTTATACAATAAGTGCTAAGAAATGTAACAGAAATTGTCGTTGAGATTATGTTTGTGAAGTGTTGGTTTAAGTTGTAACATACTCTATATATTTATACTATGGTATCTACGGGGAATATTTCCAATCTCATTATACTTTGTTGATATTTACCTTGATAATACACCTTTTTGCTTGTTGATAGAAATATTGAAAGTATTCCTTAAATGAATTTCTGTGCAATATTTATTTTCATAAATGAAAATATGATTGGAAAATACGCTATGATTTTGAATTGAGTATATCTTGTTTTTTGTTGGTTTTTTTTTTCGTTAGCGTTGACTGGTTTCGTTACGAATGGTAAATTTTTTTTCTTTGGCTTCTAGGTTGTTTCCGGCTTTTTTGCTAAATAAATCATTATATCTTGATATTTCCATTTGCTCTGCATTGTCTCTATAAACCTTACAAAACATTAAGAACGTTATCAGATCATAGTTCTCACACGATTCTCATTGGTTTAGTAATGTAAAGAAACAACGTGCGTGACGTCGTCCCTAAACATTCATGACATCGTTTTGTTGTCTGATGTCAATAAATTAAGTTTATTTTTAACGTTATAAAGGGGGAAAAGGAAAAAATGGTTACCGAATTAAAAAATAGTTATGCTACATAAAAGGTGAATATTCTTACGGTGTTATATATGGATTGAAACATCTTAATCAACTTGATGATTGAAGGTTTATTACCAAGAACTATATTCTTTTTCCGGAAGCTGTCGCATGTACTATCTTGACGTCACAAAAATAGGCCCCGTTTCAGTGCGAAATTGGAATTGGAACGCGATAACACTGTTACAGGTTAAAAAAAAGAAAGACGAATTAAAAACGGAAATTTAAATTAAATCATTTAACTGCCTTCTTTGGAGATTTATTATTATTTAACTCGCACTTTATTCAATTTAACTGCTATCCTGTGAGAACTATAGGACAATTACTTTCCAAAGGAGAATGCTAAATGCTTTATAAAACACTTCATACAAACATATCAGCACAGCATCAACCTATCATATTCACGAGTTGTTAAATATCACAGAAATGTCATTGTTTTTCATGAAGCTGAGCATGATGCACTTCTATTTTTAGAAATCCATTACACATTTTGCGAATGACCTTCTGATGTAACAGATATGATAATCTACTTCGAAAAATATTTAGATATTTAGTTTATCACAATAACAGAGAAATCTTTAAAAAAAAAACTGAACTTGCTGCTTCCTATCCCATCATTCCATCTTAAAATGCGCAGCCAAATAAAAACATTTAAATCGCATTAAATAAAGAAGCTACGTCATAGCTATGTCGTTCATACATCAATTCATACTTAACTTTTATCAATAATGTCTAATTCACTCACAAATCAGAAATTCCTTTCACGTGCTATTAAATGTCCGCATGCCTCGAATAAAAAATGAAGATTTAAAACAATTTCGAAGTGTCCTCTAGATTTCGAGCTAAATGAACTTTTGGAGATAAATGTGTTATCAGGAAGCCATCCTCAGTCTCCCTTGTCCTCTGTCAATACTGGGGTACCAATAACGTCTCTGGTCACGTTCTCATTCCCCCTCGTGGTCTGTCAATATCTGCGTACCAGTAATGTCTTTGGTCACATCCGCTAAAGGTGCGGTTTTCGATCCTGATCCTCTATTTATCATATAATAAATTCTGAAATAGAAAGACAAACAAAGCTCTTAATGATATTTAAGGAAATGTTTAACCTTGGTAGGAAATAAAAGATAGCTCCTCCAAACTGCTGGCGGAATAAAACGACTTTTTACAAACACTTTTTCTATTTGGCTTATTTTTTTCTCATATTGTAGTTCCAATTTCAGTTTTGATCTATCTATTTGTTGACATTAATATTTCGCCATTGACAAACATCGGACAATAGTACGCTGATAGTTATCAAGAAAATATACCTTTAAAAGGAGAAGATTTTTTAATCAACAACATGGTAGAACAGGGAAACAAGTCAGAAACAAACCAAACACTGTTATATAAAACTAAAATGATTGTACTTACAGTAGAAGGCATATTGTAAGGAAGGACAGCCCGGCAAATACGAGGAAAACGAATCCCCGCATGGTACCAACAGTTGCAATATAGATGGCCGACGCTCCAAGACCACTTCCCGTGTTTGATGCTATCTCAGCCACGGCTATTCCTGCGAACAGGGCTCCTAAAATGATAAATAAATTTAATGATTTGCATCACTTTTGTCAAGATACCATAATGTATCATATTTAACAAACGAGTAACGATTTAATCGTTGGAAGTGTTAAAGAGTCTCTTACCTTGCCTATCCGCGGGAGTAAGCTTGGATAGTATCGCTCTGGTCATCGGGAGAACGATCATACTCAGAAAACCTATGACTGGAACTGTAACAATAGAATTATAACATGTAAATCTATAAACTGTGGCCCACGAAGCCTGGGGTAATCACCTTGATTTCTGATAGTATTATCAACTCATATATATACTCAAATATAAAAAAACTGACCAACAAACAATACCAATGTGCAGTGGACACTAAAAAGTTTGTATTAAGGGAAAGTATTAAGACAGAATATCGTTAGTTCGATTTGTGAATCGATATGTATTTTACAAGTTAAACTTAAGAATTGAACATAGGAAAATACCCATATCAGACTGATGTAAAAGCGTTGAAAGTGTGGAACTTAAGTACCACAAAACAAAATGGTGTATACTCTACGTTGTTCGGTGTTGTCTAAACAATAGCATCCCTGACATATCAACAAAGATACGAAATACGAAGTATTTTAATGAGTCAGATTACATTTAACACGTCCTATTGAAGGAGATTTCATATGATTAGAAAACAAGGTCATTTTCCTCCTTGATATCACATTGAACCTAACCAATCAACAATGATGGCAATGTAGAATTGTGTGATGAAGTACAACATACCTAGAAATAACATGACATCGTTGATCGCAAATGCCTCCAAAACACAAGCTGCCATTCCAGAGATACCACTTAAAATGGCGACGCTTTCCTCCATGAAAAACTTTTGCAGAATCTTGACAGAGGCTACGCCTAAAATCATTTTTGCTAAAGTTGACATTGCTGAGTAATATCCAACTTTGACAGAGGTCCAACAAAATGGCGCATTCAACTGATACAAAATTTCTATAGTAGGTTTTCCTAAAATAGAAAACGCCGCAGTCATGAAAATAATTATTGCAAGTATATATTTGTGCCGCTTAGGAGAAGCTCGAAAATAAAATACAAATGATGCACGGGCATTTTCAATGGTTGACGTTCCGGATAACAACATGTTAGGAGGTCGTGAATTCGGAAGAAACAACACAACCACCAACATTGAACAGAATGCTGCTGCACACACACATATGCTTGCATAGAAGAATCCGACACTGTCAATAATGAACCCAGAAACGAATCCAGATACTGCCAAACCTATTCCGAGGGATGCTTCGAGAAGAGTTATCATCAATGTTCGTTGCTTTCCAGGACTTGTTACATCCGACATATAGGCGAAGCAAATCGACAGCAAACCATATAAACCGCTTCCTAAACTATACAAGAAGCTGCTGAACAATAAGTAGTAAACATCTACCTCAAGATAAATTATAACGCTAGATAGACATCCCGATAGAGTTGTTAAAGTTGTGATATATATCAAAATTCGCGTCCTTCCATACTTATCGCTCAGACCACCTATGACACCACTGACAATGACAGCGGGTAAATTTTCAACCAATGTTTTGTAAATATTAAACACCGAAGCAGCCTTCTGTACCGCCGTCCTCTCGCGGTACTCCTCTGTCGACGTGTTGAAGTTGCAGGTTGTCACATTCGAGGAAGAAAGAGTTGAGTTTGGAAACATTTCCTTCTGGAGGTACAGCACAACATACTGAGACGTCACAAGCGATGAGAGTAGGAAAGCGAACAAAATGAACATCAGCGCTACCGCAAGAAATCCGTGCGACCACCTCAGGGAACCATGCTGGGAATGATGCTTGTCCATGATGGAGATATTTGCCTTTAACGTTATACCTGTAATGGAATGTTAGACAGTAATAGACTGAGATGCCTTTACGTATACAGTGTAGTAGCTGATTATCTAGACTACACTATTATATAAATATAATCTGTTAGCTGAAACATTTGATGTGATTGGACTAGTTAAATCTAATTTGTTAGCTGAAACATTTTATGTGATTAGACTAGTTAAAACTAATTTGTTTGCTGAATTGTTATGATGTGACTGGAAGAGTGACAAAGGAGGGAACTTCGCAAATCGCTTAATATCCTACACATAATACTGATTGGCTATTTAAAGACAGCGCCCGCACCTACTTACAACCAAGGTTTTAATAGTCCAAAACTACTATAATGAACTGTCGTACAACATCACCATAGGTGGCCTGCTTTCCTGGTACATCATGTCGTAGAATAGTAGGAATAACCATATAGTTCACCCATCAACGCTTATTCTTTAGTGACGTTCCACTTGTCAATGCATCTGGTCAAAGTAATGCTAACGAAATGATAATCTGATGTAAAATACATTGATGGACTGTGTGTAGTCTGACATGTGATAAAGAATTAGGTCGAGTATATCGGTGACACAACCACCGACCTACAACTCCCTGTGGCGGATTGTGATAACATCCGTTTAGGTATCGTTACATTATTTTGAGAACCAAGTTAATGAAAACGGAAACTATAATTTCATTTCTGAAATTTTAACACATTACTTATATTTTGCATATTCTTGCATTGCTAAATTGGTATTCCCATATCATAACTTATATCTTAAAGCAATAACGCAGTATAAGAAAACAACACCGAATACTGATATTAAACGGCTAGATTCACGTGATGATAATTAAATTAAATGATTTAAGCACAGAAAAGAAGATTGTCACTATTTTGAATACAATTTTTCATTTACAGTAAATAGTTCACTCATCAGAAATAAAATATTTTATCGAGATTACATATAATGAAAAACACTGTCTCTAACGTGTTTTGCTAGTACATACGTGTGCTTTGACAGAACGTATAACATGGGTTTCACATTAAATGCAAAGATGAATCAAGACATATATGCATGGTAACACCAGCCTGTCAGTTCATTGGCGGTTAGTTTTTTTTTTTTTTTTTTTTATCCTTTTTTGAATTCTACAGGAAGAAACGTTTTCGGATGCATGTTCCCCTTTATCTGATTTTGACCCTCTCCACACTATGTATGAGCTCGAAGTTATCTCATACTCCCAAGCTCTGCGCGTCAGACGTATATTCCGGACGATGTCGCTTTTTATCACTAGTGTATGTGCAGCACAAATTCCATTTCCCCTGCTGAGGTTACACGAACACTTTGATACATCTGGGAGAAGAATGTAAATGCAGTCTTGCAACAAAGACATCACAATGTGCTACTAAGTTCCAATCTGTTTTCACATTCTCTTAACTAAAACAACATTTGTCGGTTATTAATTCTTCAACGAAGCTGCAAATGGTATACTCTGAGTTCAAGAGAGTTTTTTTTTATGTGAAATTCTATATTTCATTCCATTCTAAAGATATTATTATACAAAATTAATATCACCAAAATGTCTTTTGCAATTCACCTTCATATATCTTTCGTTCTAAATAGGGGCCTTCACAACAGATAAATAAGTGCCCTGTTGACAAATAAAATTTCTGTTAGTACATGGTAAAGCGATTTATCAAGTTCACATAAATGCTTGTCTGTTGCGAAAGAAACAAATGGCTTGGTAGTTTATGGATATCAATGTAGTAATTGTGTTGATCTTTCTTTGAGATTGAAATTTTGAGCTATCATTAGATCAGGTAGGGCCAACTAGATAAAATCAATCGTGAGGATAACACCTTTCACAGAAATTATTTAACATACAATAATAACTCATACGATTGGACATTGTACAAGGTTTATTGATAGTTCAAGCAACAGCTGTTTTAATCATCACTGCGTCCGTCCAATCTGGTGTGACCCAACATGTCGTCTACGTACAGTATATGTAGTGTTCAATTTATACTTGATATATCAAATGGATATTGCTCTTTTTTTTTATTTCATTTCTTATACTAGATATACTTATTTATAAACAATAAGGCAAGGACAGTCAAATGTAATTGCTGATCACAAAACAATTAAAGTACAAATACTGGCCTATGTTATCGACATCATGTCTATTGTCGTAACCTATAAACCTAATTGTTTACTAACACTGAAATTGGAAACCGTCATCATGTAGGAGGACACCCATTCGCTATTCGTTAATGATATCATATCATACATGGGTCACTTATGATATTGTAATACACATGCCGTGCGTTGCTATAAATCACATTATATACATATATGTACATTCAAAAATAATCATTAGGTAATACAAACACATTATAAATGATCAGGTATGCGTAATACCCACATAAATACATTATCATTGATCAGGTATATGTAATACACACATACATACATTATCAATGATCAGGTATATGTAATACACACATACATACATTATCAATGATCAGGTATATGTAATACACACATAAATACATTATCAAGAATCAGGTATACGTTATACACACATACATACATTATCAATGATCAGGTATACGTAATACACACATACATACATTATCAATGATCAGGTATACGTAATACACTCATAAATACATTATCAATGATCAGGTATACGTAATACACACATACATACATTATCAATGATCAGGTATACGTAATACACACAAACATTATCAATAATCAGGTATATGTAATACACACATACATACATTATCAATAATCAGGTATACGTAATACACACATACATACATTATCAATAATCAGGTATACGTAATACACACATACATACATTATCAATGATCAGGTATACGTAATACACACATACATACATTATCAATGATCAGGTATATGTAATACACACATACAGACATTATCAATGATCAGGTATATGTAATACACACATACAGACATTATCAATGATCAGGTATACGTAATACACACAAACATACATTATATAAATACTTAGGTATACGTAATACATACATCCATACATTATATAAACACTTAGGTATACGTAATACAAAAAAACATAGAATATTGATTTACTTGTACCTAGTATATAGTTTGTAGAAGTTTGTAAAAATAACTCGCTTCATTTCTTCTGAATGCATTATTCTATTGAATAAATTACACCGAACGAAATCACTGAGTAATTTTCTATCACACTATCTGGACTTTTTCATGATAATTTTTTCATAAGGTAACAGGAACTTTGTGGATGAGATTGTCTGTGTTGAACAACATATGCTTTCCGTGAAAATAAAATTGGTTTAAACGTACTCTTTAAAACGTGATAAATAATATTTGTGGAGAATTTTAAAAACATTAATTAATGAATCATTACTTCATTAGATTGAGCTAATTAATTGTTGGTGTAGTATAATCCTTTATGACATATAGGTCTTAAAATCAAATGCCAGGATTGGATTGAAAATTATAATAAATATGTCCATATCTCAATTACAATTTCTGCTTTATAACATTGCAAAGAAGAATATTTTAGTGATATCTTATGAGAACTATTGATTTTTCACTACACAGCAATGAAGTTCTAAAATAAAATCACGTCCATATCACAAAGAATCACATAACGAGAAGTTGTTAAAGGTTAACAATTACATTAGATATGTACCAACATTTCTATACCATTATCATATTACAATTAATAAGTGTAGGCAACTTTTCTTTAAAAATAATAAAAAAAAAAAAAACGCAACAAAGAAAAAGTTTAAGCTGAGTTAGATATAACTCAATTTCCAACACATACCACGTGATATTTCAAACATCCCCTTAAGATGCTCTTCTTTAGTGTACCTGTGTTCCATCATTAAAATGTCTCCTAACATGAAAATGGAGGACTGACCTCTGGTACGATTTTCGAAAAAGAATAAACATTTGGAAATGAACAGTATATGTTCTGTCAGAAAGTTAATCTCAGTCTCCCTCGTGTTGTGTCAATACTTGTGTACCAGTGGTGTCTGCGGTCACATTCGCTATAGGTACGGTTTGCGATCTTCTATTTATGATACGATAAATTCTGAAATAAAATCACGAATAATAACGTGTTAATTATTTGAAGACATTGTCCATATTACCGACACATACACACAGTGATGAGTGTCATTTGTAGTTCACAAAAATTAAGGTTTCCAACGACACAGGATCACCAAACAAAGGATTCCAATGACAAAAGGATCACAAAACAAGGGGTTCCAAAGACAAATAATCACCAAAGAAAGGATTCCAAAGACAAAGGATCACCAAAGAAAGGATTCAAATGACAAAGGATTACAAAACTAGGGGTTCCAAAGACAAAGGATCACAAAACAAAGGGCTCCAAAGACAAAGGATAACATAACAATGGTTTCCAAAGACAAAGGATCATCAAACAATGGATTTCACAGACAAAAGATCATAAAAAAAGTATTTCAAAGACAAACGATCACAAAACAAAGGATTCGATTCCAAAGACAAATAAGACATGCTACAGACATGGTATGGATACAAGAAGTGGTGATATGCTAACAACGTCACTTTCACTTTCGCTTTCCGTATACTTTGCACCGAACAAAGGAATGGTTTTCTTCAACAAATAAACAGATAAATTGTTCCATAGCGGCAATAGTTTATCATTTCCAATATGAAAACAAAGAATTTGATGCCGTAACGAAAAATTGATTCTCAATTTGATAAGATGTAAAAAAAATTTATACTTACAAGAGAAGACATGTGGTTACAAAGGACAGGCCGGCAAAACAGAGGAAGACGAATCCTCGCATGGTACCAACAGTTGCTATGTAGATGGCCGCCGCTCCAGCATTACTTCCGAGGTTTGCAACTATCTCCACAACAGCTATTCCGGCAAATAGGGCACCTGTAACGATACAAAATGGAATACCTACATTGGTAAATAATGAAATACCTACAATGGTAAATAAATTCAATGTGAGAGGAGGTTTTAGTGTAAGATTAGGGTGAGTTAAATTTGCTGATTTTAACTTGGGCTACGCCAATCTTTTAATATATGAAATTAAAGTATGACTTACCCCGTCTGGTAAAGTAAACTTAGTTTGACTTGGGGTAAGCTAATCTTATAATCACTGAAATCAACGTGTCATTTACACTGTCTGCCCGGTGAAGTAAGCTTAGTTTCACTTGGGCTAAGCCAATCTTATAATGAATGAAATTAAAGAGTCACTTACCCTGTCTGTCCGGTGAAGTAAGCTTGGACAGTATCGATCGAGTCATCGGGAAAACTAATGCACTTAGGAAACCAATTACTGGCACTGAAATAATAATAATCACAGATAAACATAAAAAAAATTTGGCAAAGATTAAGTTGTTAATGCCAAGCCTTTAAGAAATAAACGAAGAGGTTGGTCAGCCGTTTTGTCTATTCTTGTCTCAGTCAACTGTTTGCTTGAAATACTGAAATTAATGTTTTAAATATGACTGCATTTCCAGTACTGCATTGATGACATGGAAAATGAGATATTATAAAGTTATTGCCTGTCCTCTAGGAATATCACCATTCTCATGTTGACAAATTGTCGTATTGACCGTCTAAAACACAGTATTAGCTTTATCAAAAATACATCTGAAAGGTGTCTGCCATGCTGTCTAAATTTCAAGTCATATAAGAATAGCACCATTGATAGATTTATGATAATTTTCAGCAGATGTCATAAAGCAAACAACCCAACATCCGTTCCATAATAGTATCAATAATCAAAAACTAAGAGTTGATCAATATTGATATTTCCTTTCAGCGCAAGACAAAATGTCTAAACATACATTGTACATTTCCGTAAATAAGTCTACCAGTGCAAAAATTGGACATCAAGAACAGCTACACGTGAGTATTTTTAAAATGAAAAGGTTCAAATCTTTCTTGCATATTAGATCCCGACGATTCATGATAAAAAGTGTAATTCAAATTATTCAAAGAATTTAATAAAAGGTTTGAGGCATGACAATAATGGTTACATTAGAAACAGCTGTTCCAACATCTAAGGGTCATCTATATAGAATAACGTTGCATTTCGAATAAATATCTACAACTTTGCACAAAAATAGTCATGTAATATACCAATAATTTGCTGTAGATGATATCAGTGGTTTCTATAGAGCTTCTTTGTGGTAAGATGGAGCATGGAAGGATTCCAAGTCACACAAATTATGCTCATAAGTGTCTATAACACACGGAAGGAGCATTTGTTTGACCGGATTTGACTTCATGTACGTATAAGCACTGTTTTTGTTCTGACTTTGAATGCAAATGGCGTCTGTGAATAATGTTACACAAATACGGCATAAAGAAGGCAATACAAATGCTCCTATATCATACTTTTAAGACATCTGATCATAGTAAGAAGGATGTTTTTAAGATATATCAAACTGGTGAGTTTGGGGCCTTTTTTCGGAAATAGGCAGCTTTTACCCAAACTCAGCGGTTGAACATTTTTTTCCTAAAACAGACTGCTTGCCATGTCTAGAGTTCTTGATGGCGTTAAAATAAAATCAGTGTTTACGCATATTATGAAGTCAAATCTTGTCAGACCAATGCCCTGTCGTGTGCTCTAGATACGTGTGAGCAAAACGGCAAGGTTAGTTTGTGCAATATACAAAAGAGGTTATTGTGTCCCCCTGAAACATGCATTTTTCGCATGTTTTGTTTTTTGAAATTTACAAACAACTTAACAAATTACATCAACAGCAAGGTCCGCGGTTTTGCAATGATACAATGAACTAAAACATGATAAAGTTACCACCTCTGTTAAATTGTACTATAGTAGGAATTTATAGGCTTGTAAAATAGCATAGTTTTTACTTGATTTGCTGTTTAGATGCCCCTTAAAAAGACACAGGATTTCAGTATAAGAGATACAGTATTTATAGGGTCATATCAAACTGTACCATACAGCTATATTATCCATTAGGGGAGGCAAAAGACGCCATCCAAAAAAATCTCTATTTTGTTTGCTTCATTCATTTCTTGAACGCAAGTACCGTATTGTAAAGGTATCTTCTGAACAGCTGTGAAGTTTCACTCCAACATTTTCTCTATATACCACATATTTCTGGCGCAAGTTTGAATGGGAATAAAGGATACAAGATACAAGAAACTTTAACGTCGCATATATATAAACAAAGAGACTTAGTTCGTGCGAGCTATTATTGTGACAACCATAAGTATGATAACAAAATTAGACACAACAAATATTACATTAAGAGATATTACTGGTAAATTAACAGAATAAAGTTCATTTCACAAAGATTTTATTGAATTAATTTCAATGGGTATTGGGCAACAGGCAAAAGCCTATATAAGCCCTCTCCCTAATTTTGGAAAGAATAAAGTTCATTATAAATGACACGATTTAGAACAAACACTTGTATAATACCACAAGTATCATTCCAGACTACAGTTTATAAAGTATAAGTAAGTGCATTAAAATTAAATAATATCATTTTTCCATTTAAAAGGCATTAAAGGTTATCGTGAAAACTAATGCGTACTGAACTGTCGCCTTCAATGACGTTTAGCGACATATAAAGCTGTGATTATTATTCAATCGAGAGATACAGTTTGATGAGGATCACCGGGGAAGTTTTATAGTCAACATCAAGGTCTCATTTGGAAATTTTATACATGTATTCGCTTTAGTGATTTGATGTCAGACGTGTTCGTGATGCTCGTTGATATGTCAAATTTGTCCCCCAAAACATTTGTAATTTTGAGTCAGGAACTTAACTTTTACCTAGATTTGTATGGTAAGTGTTGTCGTGAAGCAGACGACGCTTACTATTTTGAAACACCTGATGTCATTCTCCTTGTACTTTTAAGGGTCTCTTTGAGGATTTCCATAAAAATCTACATGTATATTAAACCTTCAGGTCTTATCGATTTTGAATTAGAATTATGATTTCGTTATTATGTCTGCATTCTCCGTTGTAGCAAGTTTTCAAATAAAACGGCAACTTTTCCGTTGAAATACTTCATGTTGAAAAAAATAAAGAGAGTTTATTACTTACCCATGAATAGCACGACGTCTTTGATGGCAAACGCCTCCACCGTACACGCTGCTATGCCGGAGATACCACTAAAGATGGCGATTGTTTCCTCAGAGAAAAAATTATGCAAAACCTTGACGATTGCAACGCCTAAAACCATTGTTGAGGATAATGAAATCGCCGAGTAATATCCAACTTTGATAGAAGACCAACAAAACGGTGCATTCAGTTGATACAGAATTTCTGTACTTTGTTTCCCTAAAAGAGAAAGCGCCGCGGTCAAGAAAATAGTAATAGCGAGTATATATTTGTGTCTACGAGGTGATGCACGGATATAAAATGTAAATGATGCACGAGCATTTTCAAAAAATGACGTGTTTGTTATTAATAGTTCAGGAGGGCGTGAATATGGCAGAAACAACACAACCACTAAAACGGAACAGGCCGCCGAAGCACACACACATATATTGGCATAGAAGAAGCCAATACTCTCAATGATGTATCCAGAAACGAGCCCGGATGCTCCCGAACCAATTCCGATGGATGCTTCAAGAAAAGTAATCATCAACGTTCGCTGTTTTCCAGGACTTGTCACATCAGAGATATAGGCGTATCCAATGGAAAGAGCACCGTATAGACCTCCCCCAGCGCTGTACAAGATACTGCTGATTAAGAAGTAGTAAATGTCGATATCGAAATAAATGATAACACTAGAACAACATGTCGCTAGGCAACAGAATAGTGCGTTAAACGTTAGAATCCGGGTCCTTCCGAACCGATCACTAAGGCCGCCAATGATGGCGCTGGTAATGAGAGCTGGTATAGTATCACTTATTTTTATGAAAATATTAAGATGTGAGGCAGATTTCTGTACCGCCGTCCTCTGCTGATACTCCTCTGAAGATGTGTTAACATTACAGGTTGACCCATCCGACGCAGAATAACTTGAGTTCGGAAACATGTGTGTTTGCAGGTGATAAACTACGTACTGTGACGTCACCAATGACGAAAGAACCATACTGAACAAAAATAGCATTATCACTATTCCAAGTATTCCGTGTGACCACCTCAGAGTACCATGCTGGGTTTGACTTTTGGCCATGGTGAAGTTGAATGAAGTTTATACCTAAATTGGAAAATCGAAAGAGATTTATTACAGATCATGTTCCATCTCACAAACAATCCATGGTCTGAATTATAAAAACAAACTATAGTTGCGCTGTGTGTAGAACTGTACTGTAACTAAGTATTAAACGTAGGTGCGAGGTACTGTAACTAAACATTAAACTGAGGTGTGAGGTACTGTAACTAAGTATTAAACGTAGGTGTGAGGTACTGTAACTAAACATTAAACTGAGGTGTGAGGTTCTGTAACTAGACATTAAACTGAGGTGTGAGGTACTGTAACTAAACATTAAACTGAGGTGTGAGGTACTGTAACTAGACATTAAACTGAGGTGTGAGGTACTGTAACTAGATATTAAACTGAGGTGTGAGGTACTCTAACTAGACATTAAACTGAGGTGTGAGGTACTGTAACTAGACATTAAACCGAGGTGTGAGGTACTGTAACTAGACATTAAACGTAGGTGTGAGGTACTGTAACTAAACATTAAACTGAGGTGTGAGGTACTGTAACTAGACATTAAACTGAGGTGTGAGGTACTGTAACTAGACATTAAACTGAGGTGTGAGGTACTGTAACTAGACATTAAACTGAGGTGTGAGGTACTGTAACTAGACATTAAACTGAGGTGTGAGGTACTGTAACTAGACAATAAACTGAGGTGTGAGGTACTATAACTAGACATTAAACTGAGGTGTGAGGTACTGTAACTAGACATTAAACTGAGGTGTGAGGTACTGTAACTAGACAATAAACTGAGGTGTGAGGTACTGTAACTAGACAATAAACTGAGGTGTGAGGTACTGTAACTAGACATTAAACCGAGGTGTGAGGTACTGTAACTAGACATTAAACTGAGGTGTGAGGTACTGTAACTAGACATTAAACTGAGGTGTGAGGTACTGTAACTAGACAATAAACTGAGGTGTGAGGTACTGTAACTAGACAATAAACTGAGGTGTGAGGTACTATAACTAGACATTAAACTGAGGTGTGAGGTACTGTAACTAGACATTAAACTGAGGTGTGAGGTACTGTAACTAGACATGAAACTGAGGTGTGAGGTACTGTAACTAGACATTAAACTGAGGTGTGAGGTACTGTAACTAGACAATCAACTGTGGTGTGAGGTACTGTAACTAGACATTAAACTGAGGTGTGAGGTACTGTAACTAGACATTAGACTGAGGTGTGAGGTACTGTAACTAGACATTAAACTGAGGTGTGAGGTACTGTAACTAGACATGAAACTGAGGTGTGAGGTACTGTAACTAGACATTAAACTGAGGTGTGAGGTACTGTAACTAGACGTTAGACTGAGGTGTGAGGTACTGTAACTAGACATTAAACTGAGGTGTGAGGTACTGTAACTAGACAATAAACTGAGGTGTGAGGTACTGTAACTAGACAATAAACTGAGGTGTGAGGTACTGTAACTAGACAATAAACTGAGGTGTGAGGTACTGTAACTAGACAATAAACTGAGGTGTGAGGTACTGTAACTAGACAATCAACTGAGGTGTGAGGTACTGTAACTAGACAATCAACTGAGGTGTGAGGTACTGTAACTAGACATTTAACTGAGGTGTGAGGTACTGTAACTAGACATTAAACTGAGGTGTGAGGTACTGTAACTAGACAATAAACTGAGGTGTGAGGTACTGTAACTAGACATTTAACTGAGGTGTGAGGTACTGTAACTAGACATTAAACTGAGGTGTGAGGTACTCTAACTAGACATGAAACTGAGGTGTGAGGTACTGTAACTAGACATTAAACTGAGGTGTGAGGTACTGTAACTAGACATTAAACTGAGCTGTGAGGTACTGTAACTAGACATTAAACTGAGGTGTGAGGTACTGTAACTAGACAATAAACTAAGGTGTGAGGTACTAAAACTAGACGTTTTACTGAGGTGCCGTACCTAGACAATATACTGAGGTTTGAAGTACTCTAGGGGCATTTATTAAACATAATGAGCATGCCATGAATATACAATCAATTTAGCACGTGATGAGAATCAGGTGACACGACTTACTAGAACTGAACCACCGTAGATCCTCACCAGACGTAGTATAAATCGCTCATTAAGTTGCTTCTTTCTTTGTCACTGACTTCATAGTGTAGACAGTTGACATGTACGTAGCCAAAATCTATGTCCATGATATCTTCGTTATAGTTCTTTTCCGATCGTTCAAGTGGCTGGCTAGTGTAATAAGAGTAGCAATGCAGGAAGATAGTGACAGACTTTATACTGTATTATGATTATATTGTATAATTAGGTCATGTAAATTGAGCGCTCACCTTCAGTCTATTTACTGATATACTGCTCACAACTGATAAATAAGTATTGGTATCAAAATGTTCATAACAAGTTTAATTATCAACACATTTTTCAGCATTTCATAAATGGCAAACAGAATGTCACGTGATTAAGAATAAAAGCAATATTGACCGCCGTGCAAAAAAACAAACAAACAAACAAACACATTTTTTAGCAATGCACATTATATTGCTATTTCATATAATCAATGCCAATTGTTTATCTGTTTTATGCATTAAGCAATGAATCTACTCAGACTGAAATGTAATCTCAAACAGCCACGATAGGGAGTAGTAAGTACAAATGAACATTCCTGGTCAGGAGTGTTTTACGGAAGCGTAGTAGGCTCAGTTGGAGTATATTTTTCATGGCATGCGAAAATATTTTATCTGGCGGCCGCCACTTAATTATCTGGCGGCCGCCACTTATTATCTTGCGGCCGCTACTTATTCATCTGGCGGCCGCCACTTATTTATCTGGCGGCCGCCACTTAATTATCTGGCGGCCGCCACTTATTATCTGGCGGCCGCCACTTAATTATCTGGCGGCCGCCACTTAATTATCTGGCGGCCGCCACTTAATTATCTGGCGGCCGCCACTTATTATCTGGCGGCCGCCACTTATTTATCTGGCGGCCGCCACTTAATTATCTGGCGGCCGCCACTTATTATCTGGCGGCCGCCACTTATTTATCTGGCGGCCGCCACTTAATTATCTGGCGGCCGCCACTCAATTATCTGGCGGCCGCCACTTATTTATCTGGCGGCCGCCACTTAATTATTTGTTATTGTTTTTACAATTTAATTTGATATCTGCTACGGTAATTACAGTTATTGTCGTTTTCAAATCCAATATTATGATTTAGAAATGCTTTGTTAAATTTAATTTTGATTTTTATAATTTCCGGAAATCTGAACCGGTTACCGGATCTGTCTTCTGTGATTATTACTAAATGAAGAAAACTGAGACAAAATCAAGGTGCTATGCTGTCATGTTACTACATCTAATTCCCTGTAAGCTACGTACGATAGCACTACGGTATTACTACGGAAATACTCCGAAAGCATGACTAAAATGCTACAGTTATGTTGAGGATACAAATAAATAAAGTTTTACAAAAAAAAACCGAAATGTTTTGATTTTGTTTGAAACGGTAATATACTTGAATACATTTTCGTCACATGTATGAGCTTACTAGAACAGATTCTCGTAGAAGATATTCATAACAAGAAATATCTTTAAAAAAGATAAAAGGCATAGTTTTAATGCTGTTGATTATAATGTAAATATGCTGTTGAAATAAATTAACGAACTAATGCATTTCAGCACGGATAACAAAATTATATTGATTTGAATCATTTTTTGTGATAATAAGGCTGCATTTGAATCAGTAATATAATTTTATTAATGTGTCATTTGAAAAGATACATCCACTTATTCAGCTTGCATTCAATCTTAATTTTGTTTCGTTTTTAACTGCATAACTACATTTTGCATCTACCGCTACATTGACCAATCACATACTTCATCTTGACCAGTAACGCCACCTGTCGCGTCATATCCGCGGCCAAAAGTAAATATTATACGGCTATGCCGAAAAAGAAATGCAGTAATTTGAGCTAATTGTCAAAATTTTCGTGATTATAAAATATAAGTCGCTAGAGGTAACTCCTTTAACGGTAAAATTGTGTCGATTATCACATCTTGGAAACAAAGCCGTGGCGCCCGGGGAAGGCTAGATGATATGGAAAAATCGATCAAGAGAACAAAGCTGTTCCACATCAACGGTAATGGTTCTAAAAAACATATTATTAGTCATAAAACGATTCCGGGTGGGGAGAGTTCGTTTTTTTTTTTTTATAGTTTGGCAAGGTTTCGTTCCTATATAAGATATCTTATATATATGGTGTTCCGTTAGGGCCAAATTTCCAATATCGCTCCTTCGCTTCTTCGACCTAAACGCGAAGGAGTGAAGGAGCGAAAACACTATGGCGAAGGAGCGAAAACACGATGGCGAAGGAGCGATGGAACTTCGCTCCTTCGCCATTGTGTTTTCAATCCTACATCACTCCTTCGCCACCGTGTTTTCGCTCCTTCGCCATCATGTTTTCGCTCCTTCGCCATCATGTTTTCGCTCCTTCGCCATCGTGTTTTCGCTCCTTTGCTCCTTCGCGTTTAGGTCGAAGGAGCGAAGGAGCGATATTGGAAATTTGGCCCTAACGGAACACCCTATATGTAAGACAAGACTTAAAATTTACAATATATCGTGTATAAAATATCTCCCGTAGATCGTGAGTTCGAGGCCAGGTAAGGGCACGAGTCAAAAAGTTGTCTTCCTTCGTCATTTGTGTTGCAAGTTATATATGTATTTATTAGCACAATGTATCATATACACTATGTGTTGGTGATCCGAAGATATAGATTTGAATTTCCTGTCGTAGTTCTACCGAGAGAAATATAATATATACATATAAATATTTCTCGATAAAGAAGCGGAATGCTCCGAACATTTTACAGCGCCATTTTGTCTACACTGTTGGAATTACTTCTTTGTCCTTTATTAGATTTTAAGTAATTCGGATCCTTAAAATATATTATACAAATACAGACTTTGGTTGAGGGCAATCCATGGTTTTACGGACATGACCTGGGCAAATGTTACTCATTGGTCCAAACCGGATAACATTACATTGATTATCTCGTTATAATACATCATGACGTCACCGAGAAGTCAATATGACGTTCTGCCAGGTCCGCGGAATGTTATATCAACTCCTTAGTGTAGTTCAGGTACAACAAGCTCAATAGTCAAGACTTTGCAGAATAATCTACAATTAAAAATGTATTAAAAATAATAAACGACATAAACTTCAGTTCGTGTTTATTTAGTTTAGGGTAGTTCTGACAAAACCTTATATTTTCACTAGTGAAAAATATAAGCTTATATTTGATAATATAAGGTTTTGTCATCTTATATTTCCATTGCAGAGAAAATATCAGCTTTATTAGTTAGATAATTCTCTATATTTCACTGGCAAAACTGTAATAAAAAGATTTGAAATATAAAAATAGACTTCCATCAAAATGTACAATTACTGGAACGTAAAATGTTACTTTTAGTCTTTATTCTTAACATAAACTTTCGTTTTATTCATGAAATGAACATTTTATTCATGTTTTTTTTTATTTACATGACAAATCTGTAGAAATCATAATAAAGTAAATGCAGACTTTAGTTTAGGACAATCCATGGTTTTACGGATCTGACCTAAGAAATATGCACCTCGGCTTTCAGCCTCAGTGAAAATTGCCCAGTAAAGCTATTGAAATATATTACCGTTTCCAACAAAATCAAAAGATTTCGTTTTTTGTAAAACTTTGTTATTTATTTGTATCATCTGATCGTTTTCAAAGCGTTATCCGCAACATAACCGTAGCAATTTAGTCATAGGGAATTACATGTAGCAACATGACAACATATATAGCACCTTGATTTTGTCTCAGTTTTCTTCATTTAGTAATAATAACAGAAGATAGATCCGGTAACCGGTTCAGATTTCCGGAAATTATAAAAATCAAATTTAAATTTAACAAATCATTTCCAAATCATAATATTGGATTTGGAAACGACAATCACTGTAATTACCGTAGCAGATATATCAAATTGTAAAAACAATCTCAAATAATTAAGTGGCGGCCGCCAGATAATTAAGTGGCGGCCGCCAGATAATAAGTGGCGGCCGCCAGATAAATAAGTGGCGGCCGCCAGATAATTAAGTGGCGGCCGCCAGATAAAATATTTTCGCATGCCATGAAAAATATACTCCAACTGAGCCTACTACGCTTCCGTAGTGTTTAGCCCACAGATAATGTTTGAGCGAAGATAACATTGACTTTAGATTACATTAGTTAACCTTTGATAAAATGCTATTTAAGTACTGTAAAAATTTACAATGACCGAATTGTTATCGCATACAAAATTATAATAACGGTGTTCTTTATGTTGAAAGTAAAAAGATCAAAGATATAGTCAGCATAGTTCATAAGTGATAGTTCAAGATAATTATCATAGTGTTAATGTTTGAAATATAGTCCGCTTCATTTGCAGTGCCGTTGCATGGGTAGTGGATAAGGCAAAGATATTCCTATGTAATCACGGGTAATAGATAAGCTTATTTCTAGGTCATCACGGGTAATAGTAAGCTTATTCGTAGGTTATCACGGGTAATGGATAAGCTTATTCGTAGGTTATCACGGGTATTTGATAAGCTTATTCGTAGATAATCACGGGTAATTGATAAGCTTATTCGTAATTTATCAGGGGTAATGAATAAGCTTATCCCTAGGTAATCAATGGTAATAGATAAGCTTATTTCAAAGAATTACTGGTAATAGATAAGTTTATTCCGAGGTTATCATGGGTAATGAATAAGCTTATTCCTAGGTTTCGTTGATAATGGATAAGCTTATTCCTAGGTAATTACCGGTAATATATCAGCTTATTCCTAGGTAAAGGTAATCAAGGGCAATGGATAAACTTATTTATATGCTATCACGGGTAGTGGATAAACTAATACATATGTTATCACGGGAAATGGATCAGCATATTCGTAGATAATTAATGACGAATAAGCTGCTTAAAGTGCATTAAAGTGCTTCACGTTATAAAAACTCGACAGTTTAAGGAGTATAAGAATTATCATATTCTTCCTCTCTTGTCCTTCCCCCAGAACGCCTGGTCGTAGAATTAGTTTTGTATGACTTTTTATATTTTACCCACTCAAATGTTAGGACCAACAATGATCTTTAATCAGCATCCTTCTAGGACTCGTCAGAGACGCTAAATCCTAAAAGTGTTGATACCTAGTAGGCTCGTAGCTGCCTATACGCAAATACGCAGTTGTGTATACATCAGTTTTCAAAATAAAAAAAAAGGAAAAAATAAAAACAAAAACAAAAAAAAACCCAGTTTGCAGTTAGACGTAAATCTGAGGTAAAAGTAGATTTCAATTGATTCCATGAGGAAGCGGATATCAGGAAAGCTCTTTACACATGTCGGACAATCTTAACTACTATATTCAGATCCGTGCTTACTTCAAACAATATAGCATTGTTAGACCTGCTATCCCTTAAAAAGGTATCATATCATACAAAACATATCATCATGAAAATATTCCGAAACACGATACAACAAAAATTTATAAATTAACTCATTCCATTATAATGATTATACACAATTATTTTTTTTTTAAATATCTAAGTACGTATTTCACATACACAAATTGTATGAAACTTGTCAAAAAATAGTCTGATACTGTCTCAATGGAAATAAGCGCCTATATCATCTATTGTTAGACGTACATGTAGTGAATGAGCGAATATGAAAATCAGAGATAATATCTCATTTACATATGTAAATTGCTCATTTAAATGTGATGTAAAATTTGGGCATAGTAACGTAAAAAGAAAATAGTGTCTGATCTAGCCCATCACCGTCCCTTTAGTGCCATTTCTATAAAGGACTACTTATAACTGGAAACCAAGGTGAAGTCTGATTTACATAGTTCTTACTGTAAGGCAGTTGGAAAGATGCCGAAATAAATGGATATTTTCAAGAAATGGGTTTATCTCTGACCCCTTTTCCATCACTCGTGGTGTAAGACAAGGTTGTAGTCTTTCTTCTCTTTTGTTCTTCTCTTTTGTACGTTTTGGTATTGGAACCTTTTGCTAAAATAGTTCGTGATGATCCTAATATTATAGGTTTAAAACTTCCAGGTTCCTCTAAGTCTGCAAAAATTTCTCTATATGCTGATGATAGTACTGGCATTTGCTGCACTGATCCATCTATTCAAAAACTTTTCTTATTGTGCGATTTATACGGCAGAGCGTCAGGGGCTAAATTGAATAGGCAAAAATCTAAGGGTATTTGGCTGGGGAAGTGGAAATTTCGTTCTGATCATCCTTTTGGCATTAGCTGGATAGAGAAACATAAAATTTGTGGGATTTGGGTTGGCAATAATATCACTCCTGACGATATTTGGCAGCCGATTTTAAAGAAATTCTCAATGACCTTGGATTTACGGAAAACACGAAATTTATCTTTGACACAGAAATCTATTATTATAAAGGTCCTTGCTTGCAGCAAAATTTGGTATGTTGGTACTATTCTCACAATGCCGAGGCATTATTTGGTACTTTTTCAAAGAGCTCCGTTTAGATTCCTGTGGTGGACTTGCTATTGTAAATATAAAGGTTGAATTACAATCTATTTATTTAAAACATTGTCAAAGGTTTGTCTGTGAGCAGTCTGAAGCTAAGTGGAGGTATTTTACAATGTATTGGCTGTCCATGAAATTTCGTGATTTTTTTTACATTTGATAATAACTTTCCTCAAAGTGAGTGGTGTCTTCCTTTTTATACTTGTATTTTTGAACTGTTTAAGAAATATAAACATGATTTTTCAGATGGTAATTTTGAGGTGTCAACCACTAAAGATTTTTATTTGAAGCTGTTGTCCTCTGTAACAAAGACACCACGTGTCGTCAGAATTTTTCCATTAGTAGACTTCGGTCGAGTTTTCCTTGATGTTTCCAACAAGTTTTTAGATACCCACTCTAGGGATGTTGTGTTTAAAATTGTTCATGATATTTTACCGGTTAATTACCGGATGCATACATTTGGAATTGATTCATCAAAAAAAATGTACGTTTTGTGATGGTATTGAAACCATTCCACACCTGTTTTATGAATGTTCTTTCATTCAACCTTTAGTATCTTTAGTGAACTCTTGGATACATACTATCTCGGATAAAAAGGTCCCTACTGATTCGGAACTTTGGCGTTTCCATGCTCCTGTTAGTCTTACTCTAAAAGTAAAGTCTCTTGTCCTGTATTTGGTGGCAGAATCCCTATCGTCCATTTGGTATACCCGTTGCTCCAGGAAATTATACAAAAAGTCTCTTACTTCTGATTAACTTGTCTGCCACTTTCTTAATAATGTAACTATGCGTATGCAGTCTGATTTTACCCGTTTTCCCCAGAACATTGTTTCCGAGTATTGGTGTACTACAAGTGTTTTATGCTCTATCCAGGAGAATAAACTTGTAAATAAACTTCCTTTGTAATGTCATGATTAATCTTATAATATTGAACTTTCTTGTAATACGTTTTTACTTAAGCATTTACTATTTTTGATGTTATTTTAAGTTAAACTGGTTTTATGTTTGTAATTTATATTACTTGTAAATATGTAAATAAACATTTAATCAAACTTGAAAATGCCTGGGTTGTCACATGAACACAGTTTCCTGGTAGTTAAGGTTCTGAACTCTGACCCCTACCTTAGTATAATGATAATCATTGTTATTCAAACTTTTAACTTAACTCTAGAACAAATGTCGTGCTATGTTATGACCACCGGTACAGTTGAAAGCATTATTTATATTAAATCCAATTCGATTTTACTGGAATTTTCATAACTACAACTGCACTTTGAAGCCTAAATATATAAATAATATATCTACACATGTTAGACCTGCTATCCCTTATATGCCGTTATAAAAACATCGCTTCTTGCTGCAAATCATCCTAAATCGACGTCTTACGGTAATGCAACTCAATATAATGTAGATCTCAGGTTTTTGGCATTTATTTCTTTCTTTACAACCCTTCCCACAGGTAAGGTATTACTTTGTCCAATGGACCATGGTAATATACGTATGGTTATTGAACACATATTGACATTATGTAAACGTGTTCCAAGCGTGCAGAATAGGGTGTCAACACAAATTATCATTCTAAATGCTGTACAAGGCTCGTCGTTTAAAACAGGACAATTTAACCACCCAGACATCGTTAAATGACGGACTTAAATTGCCCATACACTTAACTGTATATCATGATATGGTACCCATCCACCCATTTTATCCCTAGCCCTCCACCTCTGGATCGCGAGTTCGAAACCCACATGGGGCAGTTGACTGGTACTGACCGTAGGTCAGTGGTTTTTCTCCTGGTACTCCGGTTTTCCTCCACCTCCAAAACCTGGCACGCCCTTAAATGGCCCTGGCTGTTGATAGGACCTTAAACAAAATAAACCAAACCATCCACCCCTCATTTCATTTCTCTGCATACACATACAAAACTAGAGCTGTCACCTAGGGGGTGACAAGTATACCCCCCGCTTTTCCATGATTGGTTTGGATACTTTGTGAAGCTGCCTATTTATGGTACTATAACCAAATCAAACGTGTTCTATGTTGAGGTAAGAACTAAGTGAATGCATAGCCGAACAAAATTTTACTCGTTTTTAATGAAAAAGGGGCATAACTCTATTAGAACTGATAATAAGGCAAAATCTTTGCATAGAGCTAAGCCTCATAAGGTCCTCTAACTACATACCACATTTTAGTAAAATCCATTGAAAACAAAGCAAATGCATAGCCGGACAAGCTAGTAATCATTTTTTACATAAAGGGGCATAACTCTGTAAAAAGGGGTTATACAAAGTAAGTCCAAAGAAATGTCAAAATCTGGATAGCAAGGTGCAAAATGTTTTGCGACATCACAAAACACAATATGTACAAAACTGGAACGAATGGTCAAACACATAATCTGAACTATATCCAGGTCTGCACTACAAATGAACCGTTTAAAAAGAAAATCTTCTCAATTCGTTCGTAGCGTAAGTTTATTATTAGCATACATTTCGTACATGTAATAGAGGAAAAATCACACACGGCTTGTATTTATCCGTCGCGACGTCCAGGTAAGGACGAAGCCCTCCTCCCCTCCTCCCCGTAGTCTATACCACTGTGCAACATCAAAATTCACCAAGCCCTTCCTCGGGTTTTCATACAGCGATAAATTCTATGGAAACAAACATGTATTACTTTTAAAATACACGGCGTGTAAATGGACAAAAATTCAAAAAGATAATTTCATGCTTAAACATTGGACACGCATTGATATTACAGGCAGAAAAACTGTCAACTTTTATTATTGATTAGAATTCAAGAAATCAAGTTTTAATACAATTTTAATACTTACACCAGAAGGCCTATGGAGAGTAAAGAGAATCCAGCATACATAAGGAATGCCGTCCCTCGGAACGTCTCGATGGTGTTCATGTAAACGATCTTCACTACGACATTGATTGTCAAACTCACACATATCTCCATGGCAGCGATCCCGGCGAACAAGGCACCTGGTGGTATAAAAGGTTTACATCGATACAATGATAAGTCTGCTTACTTTATAAGACTAGTAATAAAATCACAAAAAAAAAAAAAAAAAAATACTACGTAAGGTTCTTGTAAATACTCTCAAATTTCATAATTAAATACACAATTATGTCAGTTTTATACTGACTATTGTGGGTACAGTGTATATATAATCAAGTTCCTTGATTTAGTTATTTTACATACATCAACCGTCCCTCAGATTGTCTGCATTTTTGGACTTCTGTCAATAGAACGAAAATGCGTCTGACATTTTGACGGCTGACTTAACACTTTCCTCCCAACGTCGAATAGTGAACGGTTGTCCTATCTCCGTAATTGACACTCTTTACACAAGAAACAGGAGCTTTCGAAGGCAAGCAAACAGTTTTTAATCGCTTTTTGTGTTGAAGAAATCTTTCCAAATAAGAATGTACATGTACCTTGTTTGTGAGGCGGCGTCATTTTGGACAGGATAGCTCTCATCATCGGGATGGTCAGTACTCCGAACACGGCTAACAAAGGAACTGTAACAGATATACATACATCATAACACGGCTAACAAAGGAACTGTAACAGATATACATACATCATAACACGGCTAACAAAGGAACTGTAACAGATACACATACATCATAACACGGCTAACAAAGGAACTGTAACAGATACACATACACCATAACACGGCTAACAAAGGAACTGTAACAGATACACATACACCATAACACGGCTAACAAAGGAACTGTAACAGATACACATACATCATAACGGGGCTAACAAAGGAACTGTAACAGATATACATACATCATAACACGGCTAACAAAGGAACTGTAACAGATACACATACATCATAACACGACTAACAAAGGAACTGTAACAGATATACATACATCATAACACGGCTAACAAAGGAACTGTAACAGATACACATACACCATAACACGACTAACAAAGGAACTGTAACAGATACACATACATCATAACACGGCTAACAAAGGAACTGTAACAGATACATACATCATAACACGGCTAACAAAGGAACTGTAACAGATACACATACATCATAACACGGCTAACAAAGGAACTGTAACAGATATACATACATCATAACACGGCTAACAAAGGAACTGTAACAGATACACATACATCATAACACGGCTAACAAAGGAACTGTAACAGATACACATACATCATAACGGGGCTAACAAAGGAACTGTAACAGATACACATACATCATAACACGGCTAACAAAGGAACTGTAACAGATACACATACATCATAACACGGCTAACAAAGGAACTGTAACAGATATACATACACCATAACACGGCTAACAAAGGAACTGTAACAGATATACATACATCATAACGGGGCTAACAAAGGAACTGTAACAGATATACATACATCATAACACGGCTAACAAAGGAACTGTAACAGATATACATACACCATAACACGGCTAACAAAGGAACTGTAACAGATATACATACATCATAACGGGGCTAACAAAGGAACTGTAACAGATATACATACACCATAACACGGCTAACAAAGGAACTGTAACAGATACACATACATCATAACGGGGCTAACAAAGGAACTGTAACAGATATACATACATCATAACACGGCTAACAAAGGAACTGTAACAGATATACATACATCATAACGGGGCTAACAAAGGAACTGTAACAGATACACATACACCATAACACGGCTAACAAAGGAACTGTAACAAATATACATACATCATAACACGGCTAACAAAGGAACTGTAACAGATATACATACACCATAACGGGGCTAACAAAGGAACTGTAACAGATATACATACATCATAACACGGCTAACAAAGGAACTGTAACAGATATACATACACCATAACACGGCTAACAAAGGAACTGTAACAGATACACATACACCATAATACGGCTAACAAAGGAACTGTAACATATATACATACATCATAACACGGCTAACAAAGGAACTGTAACAGATACACATACACCATAACACGGCTAACAAAGGAACTGTAACAGATACACATACATCATAACACGGCTAACAAAGGAACTGTAACAGATATACATACATCATAACACGGCTAACAAAGGAACTGTAACAGATACACATACATTATAACACGGCTAACAAAGGAACTGTAACAGATATATATACACCATAACACGGCTAACAAAGGAACTGTAACAGATATACATACACCATAACACGGCTAACAAAGGAACTGTAACAGATATACATACACCATAACACGGCTAACAAAGGAACTGTAACAGATACACATACACCATAACACGGCTAACAAAGGAACTGTAACAGATATACATACATCATAACACGGCTAACAAAGGAACTGTAACAGATACACATACATCATAACACGGCTAACAAAGGAACTGTAACAGATATATATACATCATAACGGGGCTAACAAAGGAACTGTAACAGATATACATACACCATAACACGGCTAACAAAGGAACTGTAACAGATATACATACATCATAACGGGGCTAACAAAGGAACTGTAACAGATATACATACACCATAACACGGCTAACAAAGGAACTGTAACAGATATACATACATCATAACACGGCTAACAAAGGAACTGTAACAGATATACATACACCATAACACGGCTAACAAAGGAACTGTAACAGATATACATACACCATAACACGACAAACAAAGGAACTGTAACAGATATACATACACCATAACACGGCTAACAAAGGAACTGTAACAGATATACATACACCATAACACGGCTAACAAAGGAACTGTAACAGATATACATACATCATAACACGGCTAACAAAGGAACTGTAACAGATATACATACATCATATCAGGAGTCGTATCGTGAGAAAGTTCAGAGAAACCCCGACATTCAAACACAGGCTTAATTCTAATTCGATGAAACAAGGGTTAAATATCATCAACATATGGATTTGTACGGATGACAAGAACAAAGATAGGTGTACCGAAAGGACGTCAATATGCAAATGTTTATGGTATCCTCCAAACCCATAACGAGGCCGCGATAGCTCATTCGGCTAGAGCGAAGGCCACGTAATCTCAGGGGAAAGATCCGGAGCGCGTGGTTTCGACGCTCCTTACTCGTGTCCGTTTGTGTTTCTCGGGTAGCCAAGAAACGGGCCGATCTGTGCTGTCGTGGTTGTGTACTTGAGCAAGACACTTTACCTTTATTGATTTGGATGGAATGCCACAGGCTTCCCGCATGTTGTTCAGTGAGGTAGCCACCAGCTACTTCAAGAAGATCTCGCCTCAAAATGACCGCGGCTGTTCACGGAGCGATAAAACCAGCAAAGAAACAAACAATCAAGACATATAACTTACCTAAGAAAAGGGTCAGGTCGTTGAATGCAAACGCTTCTAATATACAAGATGTAGTATTAGATATGGCACTCAAAATGGCAATGACTTCCTCCACAAAGAATCGTTGTAGTAGTTTGATGGCTGCTATGCCGACAACCATACTAGATGCCACTGATATAGATGTAAAATGTCCTATCTTAACTGGAGACCAACAAAACGGGGCGTTAAGTGCATATAATATCTCAATTCTGCCCTTTCCTAGTCTGGAAAAGCACGCCAACACAAAAATGATGCCGCACACGATGTATACAAATCTTTTATCAGACGACCGGAAGTAGAATTCAAACGACGCCTTGACTGTGTTACATGTTTTTGCCGCACAGTTTTTTCTTCTGTCAACATTATCTGTGTTATTTTCCCTGCCAATGGCGTCTGTGCTGTTGCTACTGACGGTAGTGGCGGCTGTGTGAGACTGTACGGTGGTATTTCCGGTGGAGTCCGCCATGTTGGGAAGAGATTCTGGCAGAAGAAACAGTACGACAAGTAATCCAACAAATAACAGCAAACACGAACACAAACTGGTATAAAAGTAACCAAACTTCTCGATAATATATCCGGAGATTAGTCCGGACACGGTCATTCCAAGTCCAATGGAAGCCTCTAACAAGGTGATAAACAAACTCCTGGGCTTCCCTGAATCAGTTATATCTGAAACGTATGCAAAACCAATGGACAATGCGCCATAGATACCTCCGGCCATATTGTTAATGGCGGCAAAAAGTACAAAGAGGTAAATATTAAATGAACACTTAACTCCGATAGTTGTAAACAGAAAGCCTAGAAATATCACAGAGAGATTAACCACCAGAACCTTTCTACGTCCATACCTGTCACTCAACGAACCAAGAACACTACTCGTGAGGATTGCTGGCACAGCCTCCGCGATAGACTTGTACATGTCCCATTTAGTTGTCGTCTGCTGCACTACCGTCCTCTCTCGGAAACTCTCGGAGGTCTTGTTAACACTACACATTGACGCATGTCTGTCTTTGAACGTTGTGGAGTTCGGATATAGTCTTGTAGCAGTGCTTTCGTAAACATACTGTGTTATGAACAGTCCGTACAGTTCAAATGCGAGAGAAAGCAGGAGAAGCGTCACAGTGATAAACAGATGACGTGGTCGGTATCTGTTGGCGGGAACACTTATTAGGGGTTCGCGTTCATCCATAATGTCTTCTGAACATGAACACAGACCTAAAAATAAAGATATAGAATGATAAGTTAGATGATGAACTGGGCGTGGATATTACGCCGATTCATTATTCAAATATGATGAAACATTTTAATCTAATGACTATATCCGGATTCTTAAACAATCTATAATTAAACCTCTTCTCACTGGTTATGTTCGAGTATAATGACACGATAGTCCATGGGTAACATTACATAATGTTTTAAGTACTCTGCTTCCGACATATGATTTTAACACCAACTATGCTAGCCGCCCTTCAATTCATAGACATGTGTATAATCCTATTGAAATGGGGAATTGCGGTAAGTATACGGTTTCAATTAATGTATAAGGATAAACGTTATATCAGACTGTTTGATACCATTTGATATAATAGTAAACATTTATTTTTGGTCATTCACAGCTAGAAGCTTGATCATTTTCTTAGCATCAATTTAAATACATCGTAACTTTACTTCCATTTTTTTAAATACAGCCAAACTTCTTTATCTCGAAGTAAATAGGACAAAAAGAAATCTTCGAGATATCCAGTGTATCCGAGTATATTTTCCATAGAATCTTACCGTCCGAACTGAATGTTGACTTCCAAGAAGGGTTATCAGAGTTCGAAAAAAAAACAAGGTTGACTCTACAATAATCATACTCGGCTAATGTAATATCAAAACGTCATGGTAGTGAAGCTTTAAGATTTTGGTTCTAATCTGAAAAGTGGCGTAGACAGTAAATGTTATTTCGATTTTGCTAATAAGATAATTTAAAAAAATTGTATGTTTAATAGTAAATTGGTAAATCGAATACCTGTCAATCTGGTCGAGAATATACCATGGATAACCTAAGTTACAAAACGACTTCCTTACCTGTACATGTATTTCCGTACGCAACGCTATCACTATCTTGTAACAATGTAGTTTCGTAATTGAGTTGAAAGACTTAGTCATAACATGCCAGGAAATGCTTGCATAGATATTGTTAAATTATACAGGTCATTGGATGCACGTTTATATGCGTCTGTTTTTCCCCTATTTGCTAAAGCATTCGTCCGCGATATAATCCAATTTAGGTGAACGTATATTTTCTCTAGATCTATTTACCAGGGTAAACTTACCTCCTCCATAACATCATCTATCTGTGCTACTGTGTCTTCGAACAAAAGCGAAAATACTTCCTGGTATATTTCCGCAAGTCGGAAAATCCTCTTTCAGTGTCTTCCTGTTTCGCCATCGCACCAGGTACCATTTTGTAGACAGAGTTATCGCTCGTGCGATATACGTCACAACAGGATGTATGTTGTGTACCAACAAAATTTAACAGATTGGTGTTGAGGGCGTGACCCCATCTGTGATAGATTATGACCTCATACCTAATTTACTACACATATGTCTTGATTCTTATATTGTACGTTACCAGTTGTATCTATTTACTCACCTATATTTCACCAACAGTGTGGAACCCGGATGCATTTCTCTGTTGTCTACACCAAATATACGGAAAGTACCAGTATATTGTATACTGAATGCTAACTGTACAATGTCTGGGAGTATATATTGAACAACAGATTATATACTGTACACTGTTTGGAGTGTACATTGTACAACATATTATATACCGTACAATGTTTGGTAGTGTAGATTGTCCAACAGATTATGTACTGTACAATGTTTGGGAGTGTATATTGTACAACAGATTATATACTGTACACTGTTTGGAGTGTACATTGTACAACATATTATATACCGTACAATGTTTGGTAGTGTAGATTGTCCAACAGATTATGTACTGTACAATGTTTGGGAGTGTATATTGTACAACAGATTATATACTGTACACTGTTTGGAGTGTACATTGTACAACAGATTATATACTGTACACTGTTTGGAGTGTACATTGTACAAAATATTATATACTGTACAATGTTTTGGAGTGTACATTGTACAACAGATAATATACTGTACACTGTTTTGGAGTGTATATTGTACAACATATTATATACTGTACAATGTTTGGGAGTGTACATTGTACAACATATTATATACTGTCCACTGTTTGGAGTGTACATTGTACAACAGATTATATACTGTACAGTGTTTTGGAGTGTACATTGTACAACAGATTATGTACTGTACACTGTTTTGGAGTGTATATTGTACAACATATTATATACTGTACAATGTTTGGGAGTGTACAGTGTACAACAGATTATAAACTGTACAATGTTTTGGAGTGTACATTGTACAACAGATTATATACTGTACACTGTTTTGGAATGTATATTGTACAACATATTATATACTGTACACTGTTTGGAGTGTACATTGTACAACAGATTATATACTGTACAATGTTTGGGAGTGTACATTGTACAACATATTATATACTGTCCACTGTTTGGAGTGTACATTGTACAACAGATTATATACTGTACAGTGTTTGGGAGTGTACATTGTACAACAGATTATGTACTGTACAGTGTTTTGGAGTGTACATTGTACAACAGATTATGTACTGTACAATGTTTTGAGTGTACATTGTACAACAGATTATATACTGTACAGTGTTTGGGAGTGTATATTGTACAACAGATTATATACTCTACACTGTTTGGAGTGTACATTGTACAACATATTATATACTGTACACTGTTTGGAGTGTACATTGTACAACATATTATATACTGTACACTGTTTGGGAGTGTAGATTGTACAACAGATTATATACTGTACAGTGTTTGGAGTGTACATTGTACAACAGATTATGTACTGTACAATGTTTTGAGTGTATATTGTACAACAGATTATATACTGTAAAATGTTTTGAGTGTATATTGTACAACAGATTATATACTGTACAATGTTTTGAGTGAACATTGTAAAACAGATTATATACTGTACAATGTTTCGGAGAATGTATTCAACAACAGATTGTGTACTGTAAAATGTTTGAAGTGTACATTGTACAACAGATTATATATTGTACAATGTTTCTAAGTGTATATTGTACAACAGATTATATACTGTACACTTTTTTTGGAATGTATATTGTACGATGTTACGGAATTTATACCGTACAGTTTACACTACAAAACACGTATGCATTTCTTTAAAAAAAAACATTTGACACAATCACGTGGTCTTCCCATTGATGAGGCATCAAATTACGAGCAGTCTGTATATCTACTCAAATTACTTTAGTATTGCTTCCGCCTGTCGAGAGTCCGTCTAGACAAAAAATAAAATTCACTCGATTGTTGGAAGTTTTACCGACTGATTCAGTGTAATAGGGTTTGTTCAAGAGTATCAGTGTATTTTAAATTTACACACATATCTTAAGATTTATGAAAATCTGTATCATACATCCACGACTTAAGTTGTTCATGGTGATATAAAAACTTATATATACTTCGTAAGAATAATAATTTTAGTCTTTATTGGTAGACATTGTAAATACAAGAAAATAAGGAAAGTTTCAAACCGATATCACTAAACTAACATTTATAAGTAAGCATGCATGTTAAAGACCGAGTTTACTACCACTAAGATGATATTTGTGAGCGATATATCTTTTGTTAAATGATCGAAACCAGCCATATAACAGAAAAATGCCCACATGTTTAATTTTCCTATAAGATAGTCTATTTCCCTTTAGATTTTACTAACCGAACTTAATAGTTAAGATCATCAACATTCAGTCTGGTTACACAAATATCACAACGATTTTTCCCGTCGTTGTAATATTTTTGTAGAATATATATAAAATCCAAAGATGTTAAAATACGGTCCAAGATAAAGTATTTATTACACTAAACTTTCTAGGAGTCGGCAGGCGATTTACGGAATATCCGAAAATCGACCCGTACAGTCCGAACTCTAGGTTCTAATTAATTTTACAAAACCTTACACATAGTATTTAAGCTAGAGTTAATACAATTGATTGACAGGTGGCATTTTAGTACTCAGATGGTCACATTTCAGACAGGTGAGATAATAAGCTTAATTGACCTTTGTCCGAGGCTAGGTGTCATACCTGGCCAGACCAGTTAATTAACTCAATTAACATCAAAAGGTAAATGTACATACATATTGCGCGGTTTAATCCGATAACAATGAGAAAAGGGGAATTATAGATATCACTTTCAAAAGACAGACAGCTGGTTGAGATGTAATTAAATAATTTGTAAGTGTAACATTTTTACAAAGAGAAATTAGACATCGAAGAAGTCCAAAATTATGGAAAATGTAAAATGTCTAATAATGTTTATATTACAACAAATTTCATAAAATTCACTATGAAATATCCCTCCGGCTCCTATAAAGTCGCGTCCCGCGACTTGTTTAATATCTATCTTAGCTGTCCACTACTGTATGTCTAAAGTTCGGCCGGAAGTTAACTGTTCGTTGCTCCAAAGATATGCGCGATCGTTGCTGTCGTGAATTGTTATTTTGTGTTTGACCATGATATCCACTAAGCTGATTTTGTAGGCTCAAAATCACCCGTTGTTTCTGTTTGACTTGCTCGTCCTTCTCCGAAATCCTCGATTTTAAATTTGATATCTGTCTACTTGTTTGTTCTTTTTCTTTGGCTGTTATGTGAAGGCTGTTTATTGTCTCGTCCTTGCTCTTCATTATTTTCTTTCTATTATCCAAAGCTTTTTCAAGTTCTTTTATTTGGGACACGTAATTGTTGATGGTGACACTTTTTAAACGCGTACATTCCTCTTCTAGAATTCTGTTTGTTTCTTCAAGCTTCGCGCACTTTACAGAAATAGTCGAAATTGTTGACTTTGCACGTACAAGTTTTGATTGGAGATTGGTAATCTGATGTGTGATGGAAGATTCTTTCGGAAATTCGTTGTCAAATTCATCGGTAGAAATATAATAAAATGGTAAAACAGAAAGTACTTGTTTCGTGTCTCGGAATTTCCTGAGCCTTTCGGAATCTCGTCGCCGTTTAGAGGAAGATTTGTTCCTTTTCTGATGCGTTACCTGCACCACAGACTCGCTGTCCGAAGATATGCGGACAGGAACAGGACGTCGATACGTTTGTGGACGCTGCCTGGTCCAAGAAAACGATCCTGTAACACAATTTGTGCTGTATTGTCTGCTCCGTGCAAAACACATTCTTGAAAAATGTCCAACATTTCCACAAAGAAAACAGTAACATCCTTTTGCAGGACAGTGCATCAGGTGGTTAGAGTTAAAGTTTCTACCACACCTATAGCACGATGTCATCCTGACTTACTGTTATAACGTTATTCTGGAAAGTTCCAAAATATGACGAACACAGTCTTGGTGTAGTTCCAGTTCCGTGTGATTCCGATGATCGGTTTCTTCTCTTGTTTGTGGGAATATCGCTTGGCAGTAGAGGTTCCAGGAATCTTGTACGTAACTTGACTTATACAAATTAATGTGGCAAGTTACTCCGGTTTCTCGCACCAATTTATCACAACGATTTTTCCCGTCGTTGTAATATTTTTGTAGAATATATATAAAATCCAAAGATGTTAAAATACGGTCCAAGATAAAGTATTTATTACACTAAACTTTCTAGGAGTCGGCAGGCGATTTACGGAATATCCGAAAATCGACCCGTACAGTCCGAACTCTAGGTTCTAATTAATTTTACAAAACCTTACACATAGTATTTAAGCTAGAGTTAATACAAATGATTGACAGGTGGCATTTTAGTACTCAGATGGTCACATTTCAGACAGGTGAGATAATAAGCTTAATTGACCTTTGTCCGAGGCTAGGTGTCATACCTGGCCAGACCAGTTAATTAACTCAATTAACATCAAAAGGTAAATGTACATACATATTGCGCGGTTTAATCCGATAACAATGAGAAAAGGGGAATTATACATATCACTTTCAAAAGACAGACAGCTGGTTGAGATGTAATTAAATAATTTGTAAGTGTAACATTTTTACAAAGAGAAATTAGACATCGAAGAAGTCCAAAATTATGGAAAATGTAAAATGTCTAATAATGTTTATATTACAACAAATTTCATAAAATTCACTATGAAACAAACACAGGAACTTGGCACAAATTCTCGACCCGCAAGGTCAATAGATAACAGAAACAGTATAATTAGCCTAATGTTATAGTTTGTACAATACATCATAGTGCGTGTTCAAAGGGAAGATACAAAATAAATTATTTTGGAAGCACAATTACGTCACCTATCTATCAGAAGAACGTACTAATCAGATCAAAATAATGGATCATTACAAATAACACCAGGCGAAGTCCTGTTAGCTGACAATGTCTAATTCAAACATCTTATCCACTCCTCACCAAATATAACTACACTTGCATCATCGATATCTGGGTCTTTACAGTTCACACTTAGGAGTAACAATCTGTTATTGAACTCATTTATCAATATCAATAAATATCAACAATAAATGACCCATTTCATCCCCAACGACTTGTCATAATAAAGTCTGTTTCACATAGATCAAGCTACATATAAATTATATCCATCCAGAAAATTTCCATCACGCCAAATATTTTTTCAGTTCAGTATTAATTTTGCAATAGCATGCAACGAATCTCCCTTCAAAAATATGACGTAATATGACCTTAGTTACACAGTCATTGCATCCTGATGTCGCCGTATCTCTGAAAGTACACCAAAATATTTCCTCATACGTGGAATGGCGAAATCCCCAGTAAGGTTTTTTCTAGCAGTAAAAACAGAAGTCACTGACCAAGAGCTTCCTGGGTCAAGCTTCATAAACGTCACTCAACATAATGCATTCCAGAGGAAAGCATTTTCAATCAAAGTTTAAAAACATTCCTTAAATTATTACCTTACTAGTGAATTGCGGAATTACTTCAAGTAAAGGAACATTGATAAGACTGGAGACATGGTTCAAAGGTCAACTAAACTATACAAATGAAGACGCTCGTACAGGATACTAAAGTAGATATTGTACACAAAGGATGCACAACTATATATGCGTCACACGCTGGTAATAGAGAACTTTTACCTCTGTGTGTTGGTGCACCAATATGCCCAAACATTATCATGTTACACAAGAGCATTCTCGGCTCTCATCAGATAGCAAGCTATCGCTACAGGAGAATTAAGGAACAGTTTCTGTTATGTCATAAAATGTATAAATAACGTGTAAATTAATATTAGTTAGTACGGGTCGCCATTGTTGTAGGGAAAAAAATCCGATATAACCATGTGGTCCTCCCACTACGGAAATCGGGAAGTGTTTCAACGAGACGTGTATAGGGCGACAGTCTACACAAACATCCGGCTTTGTTGTTTTGTTTGTTAAATTGATAATACTTGTATGAAGTGGCGACCATGAAGGACTATTTTTGTTTTTGTTTTGTTAAATATCGAGCAAACTGCTGGCAATGTCGGAAAAATAATTTTTACACAACGTTATCCCGGAAGATATTTACATATGAAATACTAGCATTGTACAATATGCCACGATATGTATTGTGAATATACCAGGCAAGTCAACAAAGGCTGTTATTGCTACAAAATATGTATTTGATGTCTAAACCGAATTAAAATTTGAGTATGTCTTTAAATATACCAGTTTCCATACAAGTCGCCAATTTTCCAAGAATTAGTATAGAATATAAATCTATCAATGAAATCATCGAATATATATAAAACAAGAAAGTGGGTGCGTCACCTGCGCAGATATTTGTACGATGGCCGACAGCGGCCGTCAAATAATTACAGAATAATAAATTTGTGTACATGTACATGTTCTACACGTACAGCACAACTACTCAATATTGCAAGATACGTACATGTACATTTTGCAACTTGTCATGTACAGTGCAACTACTAATATCCATTAACATTCCTAACATTCGAATCCAACATTCCACGATTTGACAGCATGGAATTTTGAGGTTAGTTGGTATAGGAGGCTACGCAGCTACGTGTTGTATGGGATAGAGCACGTGATGACACACTTATATTCCGAATGCCCTTTAGTCCGAATGCAGAATAGCCCGAAGGCTCGATAGTTCGAAGGCCCGATAATCCGAAGCCTCGATAATCCGAAGGCTCGATAGTCCGAAGGCCCGATAGTCCGAAAATAGGTAAATATTAATACACATTGTACAGTAATGTTGATTATATCTAGATATATGTTAGTATTACTCGAAATTTTAACCGAATCTTTTTTTTAACTTAACTTTAAAAAAAAAACAGAAATAAGATAGATGCGGATTCAATGTCAAAAGGTACAAAAGAAATTTTCACAGATAAAGATTTGGAGCGAAAAAAATCAACACAAATAAACAGAACAAAAAAACATGCGTGGCATGCGCAGAAAGATTTCTTAGCGCGTAAACACAAGAACTAGGTACAGAAGCAAAAATGGATCGGACGTCAACTTTAACAATATCATGTTAACAACTGCTTCTGTAGCTCCACAACGCGACAAAGGAACAACGCAACATTATCACCGCTCCTTAATTCAACGCATCTAACAAAAAATGGCCACCGTCATCAACAGGTGAATATAAGGAACGACAACTCTGGGTAGACATTGAATATTCCAAATCGAAAAGATGATAGAAAATGTGATTATTTTGCTAAAATTTCAATGTTCATATTTTCATACAATGCTCATTTGGTGGCGTTTTTATCAGAAAACACTTAAATTGCGTTGACCAGTCCATTCAAATTTTCGGAATATAAGTGTCATCACACGCTCTATCCTATACCACACGTAGCCCTCCTTCACCAACTAACATCAATGATCGCCCCACTGAGGGACGTATTTACAGTGTTATCACGCTGAAATGCCACGACTAGATATGCTAGTACGACACACCACCCGGTAGCATCATACCAACAACAGGCCATCCAATTCTTACCGCCAACTAAGCAATTTCATTTACAGATTTACTTCGGCCAGGAGACAAAGCCCACAACCTTCCTCACGAGGGGAATGCTCACGTAAAGGCAAAAATATTACGCAGCGTCATGGAGACGTTAGAGAAAATTCAGGTACAATTCTTACGCCCTATCTGCTGAAACGCATCCGTCTTCTCAGGATAAAGTATGCGAAACCATAATTACTATAGAGGAACAAAAGGTGAAACTGATTTAAGATCTTTTAGACATATGTACACATTAAAACCGATATAATCAAAGTAGATTCGTCTTTTATCCTTAGCTTTCTGCCATTTTATCGGCCTTTCATAACCTGATATTTGCCAAATAACATCAGAACTCCTGCCATAGTGAAAACGGGTGAAAGTCGACTCTCCCTCGGGTCGGCACTTCAGTGAATCTTTTCAACTATTCAATGCCGTCGTATGGATAGAGAATATACATATATTGAAACATAGATCATTTTTGATATACCTGACCATACAGACATACATGTCATCACACATAAACAGGTCATTCCACTCATTTCATAATTAACTCAAGTTGTAACTTGAATCACGTGAAGATGCACGAACTTTCTACTGGCTAACGAGCGGAGGGCTTCACAACTGTGAAATGGATCAGAAATGAAACTGCGAGACTGGACTCTCACAGTTCAATGAATATGTTCCAGTGAAGTATAACTACTTTAGTTTAGTGTCGGGGATTATTACATGGTATAATCAGATATCTATATATATAGTTATATAAGTCTCTGGTATAATTTACATGTTAAATATGCAGGCCATACATTGTTATGTGTTTAAAATATCACATTAAGCTACGTGAAGATGCACGAACTTTCTACTGGCTAACGAGCGGAGGGCTTCACAACTGTGAAATGGATCAGAAATGAAACTGCGAGACTGGACTCTCACAGTTCAATGAATATGTTCCAGTGAAGTATAACTACTTTAGTTTAGTGTCGGGGATTATTACATGGTATAATCAGATATCTATATATATAGTTATAAAAGTCTCTGGTATAATTTACATGTTAAATATGCAGGCCATACATTGTTATGTGTTTAAAATATCACATTAAGCTTCCGAGACAAATATATGTCTGTACATATCTTCCAATATATTGTGATCAGGGTTGGAGATACCAAGGTAGTTGAGACAAATAACTCTCTTAAGTTTTGTGAGTCAACTTTGCATTTTACGATTAAGTGCAAACTATATATCAGGGACAAACATATAGGGATTAGAGTCTCTCACTTATTTGGAGGCTGATAGAGTGCGAGCTTTTTTATTTGTGCACCGAGCCTTGAAGACATGACTACGACGTCACTGTATCAATACTACAATATTACCAGCAGACATTGGTAAAATTGCATCTGCTATGGATGTGAAATTAAGTTAACTTTTTTCAAAATTGTTCGCTATTAAACTTGATCAAGCAATGTAAATGTATTCAGCCTTTAATTGATTCGTTAATGAAAGAAATCTGAAGAACTTTGGAGAAAACTTCCAAAGAAATAAACTAGATTAATATCTCTGTAACAAAAAAAGTGTCTTAAAAATTAATCTCTGCATGTGGAATTTATTCAGCTTTTTACCGATTCAAAATTGAAATGATTGCACTAGAATCTTTAGAGAAAAATGGTTCACAATAAGGTAGTGTACTGTAGTTAACTTGATGTCATCTTGCACATTGGTGACGTCTTACTAACAAAGAGACAGTTTCTAATTTCTGTATGTATGTCCCTGCCTTTATAAAACAAAACAATTTTTGGATTTTGACAATCTATTGATTAATTCAGTATATATACTTTATTTGCTTATAATAAACAACTTTCTGTTTGAACAGTTTTCGTTTTTTTTTTATTATTAGTTTCTCGGTTTTTATGTGCGCTTTACAGTAAATGGTGATTTCGGGCATTATACAACCAGTGGAAATCAGTTGTTTACAATTATCAAAAAAGTGCAGTTATATTATCAGTAAAATTTTTAAAATCTGAAATTTTGATGTCTGCATTCAGATCTAGAGATACTGCCCTAAAACCCATACAGGTTATAATTCAATTTTCTCTCCGTCATGTCTGCTATATGCAGTCTGCCATCAGAATGTAGACAATCTGCTTAATTAATTTCTCTACTTAGTAAATAACCAATTTTTGGGTCACAGTTAAGTAGATTACCATGAGTGTTAGACCTCAGTATTGGGCCTCTTCTATTCAGATTCGAATTGAAAAGGTTTTGATTCATATTTTCCAGAATACGCCAAATACAAATATTCCCAACAGAACCTTAAAATAACCAATAAAGCACATCCCATAGATTACAAACGTATCACTAAACACGTCTTTTCTGTCTTTGTATATTATAGGAATTTATAAGCGCAACCATGTACATCTCTTTGAACTAAAAATACGAAAGAATTGAATGAGCACAGGTTTCATATCTGCACAAATTATATACGCCCGCTCCCTTAATGTGATAGGAAACACCCATAAGATGCAAGCTACCTCCCGAGTAAACAAACAGACCTACGTTTGAGTAGAACTTTTGAAGAATTATCTCCCCTACCCTGTGAGCACATGGATACATAAGATAATGAAGTCGGAAGCCATTTTTTGTCATCGATATCAGGAATACGACAGAATAACGTAATGAAATAAAATGAGGAGATTAAATATGAAGAAAAATGGCATCGTATCATTTCTATTTTCATGGTGAGGTACTGTTTTTATTCCATAATCTAATATGTATAAGCTATCATTGCAAGAAAGGTTATACGAATCCATTCATGACAAAAAAGTTTTATTGAAAAATGTTCGAATTTCAATAATTTGGTGAAATAAAAATGTTCCTAAAAATAAAATTCTTACTTGTAGATAAAGATTGTCAACTAAAATGCGAGCCTTCGCGTCAACTCAACACTTAATATTTACAGAGAATTGTTGCATTTTTATCCTTATTTTGAAATATCGATCACTTTTAAATTTCTTTTGAAAAATTAACTGTTTTCTCGAAAAAGCCTAGAGATTGAGAAAATTATCATGAAAAGACGTAGCAATCTTTTGCGTCAAAGAAAATGGTGGCGCAAAGATAATTCATGTCAATTGTTAAGGTTCATCATTTCCCGAGAAATGTCGATCACTTTTTGTTTTTTTTGAAAAATTGCATGTTTTCTCCAAAAAGTCTAGAGATTGAGAAAAGTATCATGAAAAGCCGTAGCAATCTTTTGCAGCAATGAAAATGGTGGCGCAAAGATAATTTATCTCAATTTTTAAGGTTCATCCTTTCCCGAGCGTGTTGTATTTTAAAAGATGAAAAGTTTTACTGTACAGACTATTATTGTGAAGAATTAAGGCGTACACACCAAAATAAAATTATAATAATAAAACAACAAATGTTTCATAAAGGCTTGTTTATGATTAGACAGAATACATCAGTTAGGCCTAGTTAAATTTCAAGTCTTTATCAACAAGAGTCGCTTCCCTTCGACCATATTTGCTTCTCTCTCGGCGAAGACGCACCATTTATTGCAGCTTTAAAAGGGGCATTCCTTCGTTTGAATAAAGTTTATGTCGTCAAAATGGATCTTGATAGAAAATAGGTATATTCCCCAAGTATCAAAATGCATAATCTTTACATTAATACGGCAGTTATACTCGCAAAGTAAACCGAAGTTCTCCAAATATTAAGTCCTTAAAATTCTTAATTCGCCCCGAAGTATCACTAATTAACACAAAGACAGACGGTACTTGTGTACGATTCATCATTTTTCTGTACATTTCATTACTTGTAGGCACAAACACACATACAATCCTTGATTCGGACGAAGATTTCATTAATAAAAATTTTGCATGTTTCTGTCAGAACGAAGGAATGCCCCTTTAATATGGCGATTGCTCATAAGCTTTTTATTGAAGTGTTGGAATTTCCACCTTTTACCTAAATTACAAGAAAACAACTGTCAATATCATAAAAGATCGTGCGATCTTTGTAGAAGATATCGCTGGTATTCACAGTGATGATGACCAGTGGTGTTTTTATGCGGCATAAAGTGTGGGCTTGACGAAATCTACTTTAAAATATTCAAAGTTTACATTTCATTTTATTGAAAAATGTTAATATTTCCTCTTTAATAGCGTTATTCCAGGGAAATCTTCAGGTGCTAATTATAATCAAGTCACACCATCACAACAGCTGCGCCGCCATTTACCAACAGAGAACAATAAGTGTGTCTGAATACAGATGGACTACATAGCAGAATCTGCCGAAAGATTTCATTCGATTCAATCAGAAACTCGGCAAACCGAGAACATCTACATAACTTCCGTCCTTTTTATTAATGCAAGTTCCAGAATAAATTCACTGACGACCAATTCTAACCATTTTTTTAAAATGAGGACTAGCATTTATGTACGTACTATCATTAAATTTACAATATTTAATATAGGAGTGGAAGTGTACCATTCCTTTAGTATAATTATCATCTTGCCGACATATCACGATGTAGTCTTGTATTCGATTTTGTCTTGGCCCAATTTATCTTTGGTTAACTTTCGGTTATTTTCTATTTGCCGATTTTGAAATATTCCGGGATAGTTCTTTTGTTGCAGTTTGAGTGCTAATAGAAAAACAGCAGTTTCTTTTTGATTCAGGATGTTTTTTGCAACGAAGCGATTAAATTTGATCTGTTGCATTGCAACAACTGGGAACTGCTTTTCTTTGCGAATATCATTGTGGGAACCTATGCCAAATCCGTCAGACATCATATGCATTGCTGCTTATTCTGTTGTCAAACATCCTTCCTGCCAAGTCCGTTGTCAGCTTATACATGTATATATAAATGGCCCTTCAGTGGTTCCGTCATCAGTTGTTCTCTTCAGCCGACCAGAGTGGTATTGCTTTTCTCCTGATGATTCTCTCAAGATCAGTTTTGGCCAATAAAATTATTAATGATTTTATAACCTTGCGTACAGTTGCTTTTCTCCAAAACATTTCCCACCAATCAACTTGTACGGTTCGTTATATATACGTGTATATCTTGTCCATCTCCAGGTCGTTTAAGATGAAAAATCATCCAGCGGTGCAACCGATACCAATGTGTAACCTCTTTTGTCTGCCGTCTTGCGCAGATTCTTTCCCCGATGCATCTTGCCCAATAAACTACTCATCTACTATTTCTCCAATCTTTACCCGTCTTCAATTTAACTACTCTCCTTCATAGCTTCTCTCCAGATAAGTGTTGACCAATGAGCTAGCGTCATTCTTCTTTTCTCTCTTTAATTATTCAGTTTCGACTGCCCAACTCGTGCGAACCTTGCAGTTCTATTTTTTATTTCTTGGTCGATTCAGTTATCTTTCCGATGTTCTAAGTTTTTCGACCTTCTTTTGCAGCGTCTCTCAGGTCAGCTTCGACAACAAACTGTTGTGATTCTTACAATTCTATTCAATTCAATGTTTGGTCGATTCAGCTACTCTTTCAAGTGTCATTTTGCCATCTTGCGTAATGTCTCGGTCTCCATATAGCTTTTTTCTACCATCTTTTTGTACAAATAGCATCTCAAGAATCATTTTCAACCGACAACTGGGAGCATTTTCATGGTGTATTTCCAATGATTTTTTCTTGTTTTACTGAGCTTCTCTTTCCAGCGTTCATATCACTACAGATGAACGACCTATTCAACTACCTTCTTTTGTACAAGAAGCGTCTCATGGATCATTACCTTCTTTTGTACAAGTAGCGTCTCGTGGATCATTACCTTCTTTTGTACAAGTAGCGTCTGACGGATCATTACCTTCTTTTGTACAAGTATCATCTCGTGGATCATTACCTTCTTTTGTACAAGTAGTGTCTGACGGATCATTACCTTCTTTTGTACAAGTAGTGTCTCATGGATCATTACCTTCTTTTGTTCAAGTAGCGTCTCATGGATCATTACCTTCTTTTGTACAAGTAGCGTCTCGTGGATCATTACCTTCTTTTGTACAAGTATCGTCTCATGGATCATTACCTTCTTTTGTACAAGTAGCGTCTCTTGGATCATTACCTTCTTTTATACAAGCATCTAACCGATCATTACCTTCTTTTGTACAAGTAGTGTCTCGTGGATCATTACCTTCTTTTGTACAAGTAGCGTCTCGTGGATCATTACCTTCTTTTGTACAAGTATCGTCTCGTGGATCATTACCTTCTTTGGTACAAGTAGCGTCTCGTGGATCACTACCTTCTTTTGTACAAGTATCGTCTCATGGATCATTACCTTCTTTTGTACAAGTAGCGCCTCGTGGATCATTACCTTCTTTTGTACAAGTAGTGTCTCATGGATCATTACCTTCTTTTATACAAGAAGCATCTAACCGATCATTACCTTCTTTTGTACAAGTAGTGTCTCGTGGATCATTTTTGGTCTATTCCAAACGTACCAATATCCAAGCTCTTCTGCCAACTATCCCGATCAGCTGTGCAAATAAATTGGTTCTATTCTTTATATTTATATTGACATCTGGTTGACCTCTTGGTCGACTCAGCTACTCTTTCTACTCTTTTCAACCAGCACCAGTGTCCAGCCTCTTCAAATATCATTTAGTGTAGTCAACTGGGGATTCTGTTAGATTCTGGTCAATCTCTGGTCAATCTCTTGGTCGGTTCAGCTTTCGAGTTCCTTTTGTTGTCAGAATCAGTACCAATCAGTATGTGTTACATCTAGCTATAGGACAGCTTTGACCAATCACTGGACGTAATAATATATTGAATCCCTGGCTCATGTGATCTTTCCATGTTTCATACCAATGCCTCTTTTATTGAGTCTCCTTTTAAGATCTTGTGTTATAGCTGTTGACCAAAAGCTGTGATGGAGATCTTCATTCCTGCTTTTAAAACATAAACAGATGATTATAAAATTAAAACAAAATCAGAGGCTAAAATGTTACGAAAAGTATTCTTTAAATGTTGTTATGATAGACTCCTGGAAAATTATGTGAAAACATCAGCAAACTAGTTTAGTCAAATATAAAAAGACAAATTATTAAAATAATCAAATGAAAAAAAAATCACAATTTTGTCCAAAAATAAAGAGAGAAAAAAGTTTTTCGCATTATCTGGATCAATATTGATACCCATGCCAGATAGTAGTACCTATTTATTTCTTAAATTAATTTTTTTTTAAATACAGTTAAATTAACAACTAAGGTCATATCAACAACAGTAACGAATTAAGTTATATGAAGTATAGTAAGGATAAATGTGATACAATTAGCTGTAGAAAGAAAGTTTATAATATCTGAAGTAAAAAGAATGTTACATTAGCTGTAGAAAGAAAGTTAACATTATCTTAAGTAATAAGAATGCTATATTAGCTGTAGTAACAAAGAATATATCAATTTTAGTAACGAAGATGATATGTTAATTTTAGTAACATAAATATTAACTATATTAAGGCTTACACCAAACCATTCACCAACACTTTCTGGCTTGTTCTGACCACATGCTACCATTTAAAATGATAAATAGACAAGTAGTTTGAGACAAAACTGAAGTTACATGTACAGATACTGACAAAATGTATCATCATCTTCACTGTAAAACATTTTATTATAACACTGACAAACTGTATCATCTTCTTCACTGTAAAACATTTTATTATAACCTTATAAGTAGTGTGTCCATGAAGTGCATTGGAATTATCAGTATATGACAATACAAGTCTTTCCTGATGATTTCTTTATATATTGTTCAATTTGTGTACCTATGCATGTACAAACTGTATAAATCTAGTTGACAGTTCCGCAATTTTAATGATGTATAAATGAAGATTATTCACATTAAAACAATTAAATGCATGCATTTGATGCAATAAGCATGATGAGAAATTATTAATTAGAGTGATTGTTGCTCAATAGTCTGTTCACTTGTCTTTAAATTGTCTTAAAATATTTCACAACAGAATAAAAGAGATAAAATGAAATTTATAAGACATATGAATGAAATGAACACAATTGATGAATCATGGGACTTTCTTCTTCTGGAGTTACTTCTTGGTAACACATCTGCTTAGCATTCCAAGTGTTACTACAATTTCTTAACTCTCTGAATTTGTGCATTTTACAAAATCTTTGAAGTGAATGTTCACTTCCACTTCAGCAACAGTCAACACAAAGCCTCGTGCAATTGTTAATTTGATATGAGAAATTGGAAAAGAAACGAATCCCGTTTCATAACCTTCCAATTATTTCTCTAGGTTTATTATCATTAAGAAGTATATCTACATTTCCATGACTTATATAAATCTTTAACAGTCAAGATCACAGCTTGGAATAAAAACTCCACATTTTTTAAATTGAATAAAATGTCCACAACTTGTACATAAAAACCTCCATGGTCACTATATCAAATTCTTGCTGCAAACTCGAATGCATTGTCACAACACAACTCCGATAGAAAGGAGGTAACTATGATTCATCTGCCTCACACTCATCCACAACTTCAAAGTCGCTGCCCATCTGCATACTAAATTCACTGCAGTCGCTGGCTCCGTCTGAAATGGGGAAAAAATGTAATATTTTTTCTTATACAACTAATGATGTTATTTTGGAGACAATTCTGTACATACTACTGCCGTAGATCATTATCATCAGAAAATGTGAAACACTCGTAAAACCTTATGCTTCAAAAATACAATACTAGAACAACCCTAACCATAACAAGGGCAATATCAAATTTCATTATACAATATTTTAAGTTACACTTATTCTCCATACTCATCTCATAAATTAGCCCAACACATGCCAAAATCATATCTACTAACCATCAATGTCCTCCGATTCCGCTGTAGTCTGTACTGTTTCTTTAGATTCTGCTGGTGTTGTTTCGTTAGTTTTTCCCAGCACTGGTACATTATCACCAATATCCATGGGCAAGTCCTTACTGATGTCTCCAGAACCAGCACTTATTTCTTTCTCATTCACCTTATCAGCACTACGTTCCTTAGATGGTTCCATCGGTGGCAGCGGGATGTCCATGTCCATCACTGGCAAAGGATCTGACTTACCTTTTTCCTGAATATCTACAACCCCAGACTGTTTTTGTTGGCTTGGAGGCAGGGAAAGGTTCTGGGAAGGTGGAGGTGGTGCTTTCTTCTCCGCCAATGGTCTCTCAAAAGAAGGGTCTATACCAAGCATTTTCATATCCTCCAGCTCTGCCTTTTTCTTCGATGATAATACTTTTTCTTTATTTTCATCAGTCGGGTTTTTCTTTTCTGTTGGTCCGGTGTTGTCATCCTTGAGTTTTCCTGTGAAAGCCTTGAGAATATCCTGTGCTGTCACCTTTGGCTTGTCCTTCATTACTGGTAATGGTTTTGATTTATCTTCTAGTGTTAAAAACATGTCCAGCGAAGAAGGCTTCCCTCCTCCATGCTCTGTTTTTCCTGTACCTTTCCGCAGAGGGAAGGCTTCAACCTTACATGCCCCAGCTGTCTGTTTCTGGCTATCTGGTTTTGAAACAGGAGTCCAAGGAGGCAGCAATGGATTTTTCTTCGTGGGGATTTTAACAGCTGGTACTACAGGTTTTATACCCATCTTATTGACAATGTTAATGGCAATCTTGCTTTTGCTATCTTGAGTGGCTTCACCTTCTTTCTTCTCCGGTTCTTCATTGGTATCCTCTTCTTTCTTAACTTTTTCTTTGTCACCACTAGATAAATTCTTGGCTTTGTCTTTGTCGCCAGAAGAGAAAGAAAACTTGCCAAATCCATCACCAGATTTAACTGCCTTAATATCTTTCGGTTCACTTGGTGACATTTTTGGTTTCTTAGCAGGTTGTTCCATAGCTAATTCGGCCACTGGTTTCTCCCACAGTTTTTCTTTCTCTTGCACCCGTTGCTTCTTCAATTCATTTTTCTCTTTTCGATCTTCCTTTTTCACAGGTTTTGTGTCTTTGCTTCCTGAGCGACCTGTAGCCTTATCTAGTCCCCTCCTCTGCTCATAGAACTCATTCATTTCCAGATATTTCTGAAAATGGACACAGGAAAGTTTTAAAACATTACTTGCAGGTAAACCAATGTCTAGAATCTTTAATTGAAAAAAAAAAAATCATTTACTGACAGTCTCGTATCATATGAAGATTTCACTGTCTCAATACTCATTTAATAGATAACAAGGATATTGTTCCCACTATATAAGTATCAACTTTTACTGTTACAAGGATGTGCTATGATAGTACTACCAATAACATGTATTACTACCAAATGAAAATACGACTATCTATGCAAACTGTTTCATGTTTATACATATCTGTCCTCACCTGATAATTTTGATAGTGGGAATCTGTCTTGATGTGAAAGTCAGCACAAGCCTCATCACCAGCAAACTCCTTACACAAGGTACAGTAGAAAGCCTTACAGGGCACCAGGAATTCTTGGCCTGAAACAAAAGGTTGGATTTTCACTGCTCCAGTATATAATTTGATACTATTAACTTCAGGAGAAATGTCCTGTGAATAGATGGATCAGAATGGTTTGAGTAAATAAGCCAACGTCACCCTTAGGGGCATGATCAAAACTCTTAGTCGATGACCAATATTTCATGCCCAAATTAAGTTTTTTTTCTCACAACGCTAGACATTTAAGAATACTACCACAAAGCAGTGAGACATCCACATGCAAGTCCCATGTCCTGTACTCATAGAATTCTGTGTAGAAATACAATTGAAAGGGACTCACGAAAATAAAATGTAGATTGATCACGCCACATATTATGAAACTATTGCATTCATAGCTCAGTTGGAAAACATGTTATTGTTCAAAAAAAAAAAAAGAAAAAAAAAAGTTAACTGAAATCTATATCTTGTGACTATAAGATTGGGTACTTTTGCCTATTCTCTTTTCAATATCAACCACACTCACTTTCTACATTAAATATTCATAACAAAAACTAAATTCGCATTTCAAGGATTGAGAACAAAGATAATTTTTTATTTCTAAGGAAACTATTACCTTTGACTGGTAACACAGCTAGATGCTCATTTTTGGCATGTTTTAGTGGACTCTTCATAGTCTTTGGGACCCATGGTCGATCGTAAGGATTCAGAGCCTACAGAATAAAACATGCATGCTGGTAATGTCAAATATTTTTTACCTTGTAATTACAAGCAAATAAATCCACAAAACAAGAATGAAGCCAAGATCATCAATAGGTGGCATAAGCAACAGAAATGTAAAATTTCAAAGCAATCAAAATGCATAACATAATGACTACCACAGATAAAATACCAAATTAAATTTTTATTTCATTTTAAATTCATTTCACCTTGGAATGAGGTGAAATTTTGGTGCAGTATATAGAACAAATATCACCCGAAAATAATCTTGTTTTTGGGAGGCTTTATCTTAACTTCATCAACACAAAAACAAGAAGTTATGCCAAATAAGGTTGAAATAAATAATGATCTAAGCATTTTTATCTATACTGTTTTAAGTACCCTAATGTTTTAAGTATCAAGATTTAATTCTGCGAGAGGTTTTGCAAAAGGAGCATATCTTCACAATGAAACACTCAGTCGTGAATCAAACTGATGATAAAATTTTTCCATAAATATCAAATAACCAATGTCTTTGATCTGGCAATCCATGTCTATGCGCGCAGTCTATACTGAATAAATATAAATCATCCCTTACAAGGGTGCGTTACATTTGTATAGAAATCTTCCAACAAAAGTTTTAATATCTTTTCAAATGTGTATAACTTAAAAAATACCTGCAATATGAGAATAAAACTTTTATAAAAAATGGTTTTCATCTCTAGTTTACATATGTTGTCAATTGTAAAGTGTTTTCAGTAGTTTAATCAACAGGTGCAATATTAATCAAGATAAAAAAAAAATCTATATCAAAGAAAATGTGTACCACTAAAAATTGATTGATTTTATACAAAGTGACTTCCAAAAATAGTGTCCAACTTTTCAACACCTAACACGCTTTATTTGAAAATCGCAGCCAGTGGTTCAACCTTCACTGCCGAAGAAATTTTACATTGCCATTGATCCAATCCGCGTTGATATCTGTCTTGACTTTTATGTCTATTTCTGGATTAAATGTAACTATTATCTACCAGGCAAATAAACTCTGCTAAATAAATTATATCTTCCCTAATATTGCCTAACAGTAAAACCATCGGAGTCTTCAAAGTCTGCCTTACTGCTGAACATGTTTTGAAATAATGTATACATCATGTGTCATGATTGATGGATGCTTCTCTCACATCAAAATCGGGAATAACGAGTTAACACGTTCCCCGTCGCATGGTGCAAACTTTCAGGACGGGCTAACATGTTCCCCGCACACCAAGGGTTAAGTAACAAGTACCTGCTGATGTTTCTTCCCGTGTAAATGTTGCAGGACGCTGTATATGCTGCCCGATTCTGTATTACAAATTTTACACCAGTGACCTCCGGGATCAAAAAACTCGTACCTTTTAACTCGTACCTGCATAAACAAAGAAAAGCATTCCCTTCCATTTATATAGCAACGGTCATTTCTATTTAAAGTTAATAAAGTTATAGTATTCTTGAAAAGTTGAAACCTTGTAATACATTAAATAAACTTCATGGAATAGGTTTTGGATAGCAACTGATAACATTCTCAAAGGTATCCTCGTAGAAAAAATTATAAATATTGAAATTTTCAGTACCAGTAGTATCCAACAATATACCTGCTCAGGTTTCTTTCGCTTCTGCACTTCTTCCTTCTTTTTAGGAGGTTTATTTGTTTTAATTTCTGCTTCAGCAGTTTCTTCCTTTTCACTTTCAGGTTTAAGATTAGGATCAATTTTACACTCTTTCAGAATCATCAAATTTTCTTCTGCAGCTTTCCGAAGTTTGGAAATTTGTGCAGAGATATCATCCTGTAGTTTGTTATTCTGTAGAAGCACTGGATCTTTATGGCCATCTTTCTGTCTGCGTATCTTTCTCATCATTTCATTTTGCTGTTTGCGTAATTTCTCCAGTTCTCCTTCCAAAGCTTCGATTTTCTGGCGCCTGTGTTCCTTTTCCCTTAGTAAATTGTTTCTTTGTTTTGGTGTGAGCATCTTTCGAGGAGAAACTGCTGGCTGTTTTTCTGGAGGACTTTTTAGTTTATCAATTTTTGGTGGAATAACAGTTCTGCTGGTTTCCTTTGGGGAAATTGTTATGGTCTTTTTTTCAATTGTGATTGTCTTCTTTTCTTGGATTTCTTCTTTAAAAATGTCAATGTTTTTGTTTACAGATGACTTTTGGTCACTTGAATTTCTCAATTGAGGGGGCACGCCATGAGGTGGTGGTGGTGGACCTTGGAATGATGGACCATGAGAGGGAGGTGGGTTATGGAATACAGGAGGAGGGTTATGTGTGGGTGGAAAAGGGACGTTCTGCGGAGGGTAGTTTCCATAATTGGGATAAGAGCTGGGCTCAAACCCTGGGGGAGGATGCCCATAGCCATATTGAGGAGGTGCATTATACACAGGCCCTACAGCAGCTCCAGGGTAAGGAGGGACAGTGCTTGGATGTACCTGTGTAGGGGGTGCTGTTGATGAGTTTGTGTAGTTAGCAGACACATTGGGGGGATATTGTGGCTGTGAGTAGGAAGTTGGCTGATTAAAGGCAGAGTATTGTGTATCTGCACGTGACACCTGTCTCTGGAAAGATATACCAGATGATAGACTCTCTGTAGACAGACTAGGATCTTCATATGTTGACTCTTCAAACAGGTCACTCGAGGGTTCCTTTACTGGTTCAACCGGTAACACTTCCTTTTTCCTTTCCCTATCCATGTGGTCTGCTTCTCTTACTTTTTCTCTGTCTCTGTCTCTGTCTCTGTTGTAACTATCCAATCTTCTATCCTGTTCAGGTGGTTTTTGTTCACTCTTTTTATACCTACTTCTAGTTTCATTTTCATGATCATATCTCCTCTCTGTTGACTTAGATGGACCTACTTTTGCTTCTCGCATCAGAATATCAACTATGGATTCTTCTTTTTTAGTGAAGAGCTTGTTTTTAATATCATCAGAAATTCCTCCTTCTAAGAAAGATGCAGTCTGATTGATACCAAATTGTTCCTCTTCTTTTTTTGGTTTTTGAATTGGTTGGGTGTTGCTTGCCTTTTCCTGCATCCTTCTTGACATTTCAAAGTCAAATCCTATGGATTTGAGTATATTTTCAATGGTAGGATCATATTTTTGTTTTGGCTCTTCAGGTGGAGCTTGACTTGTATACGGGAGGGTTGGACTAGTAGGTTGTTGGGTTGTAGGAGGGATTTGTGTAGGTTGTAGATTAGCGGGCATTTCATTCCCAGATGTAAATAGGCTTAGCAAGTCCGGCTTTAAAGGCTGGAGGCTGAACGACAACAGGTTTTTCTTGCACTGGGGCAACATCTCTTACAATAGGCGGGAAGGAACTCTGCTTAAACCTTTGATCCTCAAGGAAAGAAGACACAGACGAACGCAGTTGCTCTTCTGCAGTGGGTCTCACCGTCTGATCAGCTATTTGATGATCCATAAAGCGAGAATCTAAATGACTTCTTTGATCCTGTGATAGACGAGAATCTGTATACATTCTCTGTTCATCAGCAGATGACAATCTGCTGCTGAATCGGTCGTCTGCAGAATAAGAATCTGGCCTTGAATGTCTTTCGGTCATACCAGAGTAAAAAGCATCTTCTGATCTAGATTTGGACTCTATTGAGGGTCTTGAGCCAGGCTTGTTGTTTGAATTACCTTTCTCTAAGTCATGGTCATCATCACCATACAAGAATTTCTCCTCATCCTCAATATCCATGTAAGATGACATCCCTGGTAATCCAGACCTAGAGTTTCCTCTACCCTCAGATCTTGATTGGTGATTGTCAAAAGGAGGACCTCGAGTGGTATTTTCAGTGCTCTGTTGGGTCCTTGAATCTATATCTTGATTAATATCTGCAGGTCGCATGATAGGAAACAAATTCTTCTCTTCTCTTGATACTGGATTTGTGACCAGACCTGGTAAGGTTTCTTCTGCTGGTCCCTTCTTTTTCAAAATTGATTTTAAAGGTTTTGGTGCTGGTGGAATAAGAGGAATAGAAGGTCTCAATTCATCTGAATTTTGCCTGTAGGTATTTTGATAGTCATCCCTACTTGGTAAATCTCTGTATCCACCGAGGAGTTCTCTTTCAGTTCTATCATCAGCATCCCGTCTTGAACCAACGTCTCTAAAAAAGCTGTCACTTTCCGGTTCTTTATATCCAGCCCTGACGCTCCAAACTACCTCTGTTGTTATCTCTTCTGTCAATACTACTTCCTCTCCTACGATCCATGTCATCTTTGTACCTGTCATCTCCACTGTATTTGTCAATTCTGCCTCGTGTTTCTCTGTTAAAATCCTTGTTCCGTTCGTCATATCGGTCACTTGAGTATTCTCTACTTCTTTGTCTATTAGAATCATACCCTCCACTTCTTCCCATTACTTGATCATAGTCGCGTCTTCGGTTTCCCTGGTCATAGTATTTGGCCTCTTGGTCATAATTATCAAACCTATTGAAATTATCCGAGTTTGATTTCCGACGATCACTTGGAGACTCATCATATGGGGAACGGTCAACTGGGGGACCAAGTCTTCCTGACAATGGACTCCTGGACTTTTCTTTGTAGATGTCATTACCCACTGTAATGCGTAAAGATTCAGTGGCTGGTATATCTTTGGAATACTGAAATGAGCAAGGAAAGTATTAACATTTTATGATTAACCTAATTTGAAAAGTAAAATAATATAGTCAACATATTCTTATAATCTTCTTTCTTTTTTAATGATGCAACATCTCCGATAAAATAGTAGTTATAACATTATGATCAATTGAAAACAAGAATGGGTTGTTGTGTACATTTATACAATTTCAATGATAATATATTTTTATACTGTAACCCTCCAAAATTTTAACTTCTTTAAATTTATATTTGAACAAATAATTGCATCCTGAAAAAAATCTATCGTAATCTGTCTCTATAATTTGTATATGTAACTTTCAACTTGTTAGGCAATCCATTTAATCTTTCTAAAAACTGAAAGATGCTGATGATTTTAAAAAAAAATATTTGATCGTTGCATTGAATGAAACATGTATAGGGCCAAACTAGAATTTGAGAACCACTGAACTTTAGATAACTGCCTGGTCAATGCTAGTCACCTTGACAAGTCCCTCCAAGCATCTCTCCTAGCTAGTATTTTTTATCAAGTCTATGAAACACAAACTCAGCCAACATTTGTCCTATTATTATGTTACAACTTAACTATAAGCTTTCAATTCATCTGAAAATAACAATATAACTTCAAGACAAAACATTTTACCTAAAAGAAATGATAAAGCTTCTGAAATGTCAAGAACTTCCGAAATTTATTTCAGGGGCAATCAAAGCAGAGACATATATAGAGAGATTGGCAGCTCTCTATTTGCCCTGATGTCTACATGGTGGCCCCTGACCTTCCCACAATCCTTTGCCGTCGCTCAGTTCAGTCTTCACTAAAATATGGCCCACAGTTAATAAAGAAATTGAAATTGAATTAAATGCCATATTGGAGAAAACTTGAAAACCAGACACATAATTATCGATAATTTCTATTTGAAATCATCGCCAAGATCTAATTATGTGCTTTAATTTTATTAATATCAAAGTACATCACAATTTGCTGTCTAAGTGTTTGTATTTTGAGTATGAAAGTCAAGCACATCGCAGGGAAGATCGGCGGGAATCTCCAATTTTCGAAAAGTCCCTATAGATATCATATGGAGTTTTCGAAAATACGGATAAATGACAACAATGTGCGTGATAAACAAGACCATATCCCATAAGTATGATAGTTTTTGGATAATGTAGTAACTTTTGTAGTGGCCTAAATAAAACGATGTGCTTTTTGTGTGCATGTAAAATTGACGATGTTTTGGTCTGACGTAATGGCGGCGTAATTACAAAACTAGGTCATGTCATATAGGACCCAATTGATTTTCGAAAATACGGATAAATGACAACAATGTGCATGATCAATAAGACTATATCCCATAAGTATGATAGTTTTTGGATAATGTAGTAACTTTTTTAGTGGCCCAAATAAAACAATGTGCTTTTTGTGTGTGTATTTAAAATTAACGATGTTTTGGTCTGACGTAATGGGGGATTAACCAGAACATGTCGAATAAGTTCCAGTACATCGATACACACATGCGCAAAGCCCGATTTACCCGTGCTTGCGTGTGTTTGATATATTGGGGACAAGGCGCTCTCGATAAGGGATATGCTCTAGTGGTCACGAATAAAGGGGGCCACCACTTGTACGGGAAAATAGCGATGTTACTTATCTCTCTATATATGTCTCTGATCAAAGTAATGCAATCATGGTCTACTTTTCATAAGATCTTTATCTATATCTTAAAAGTTCAAGATAGGTATGATTTTGTAATTTATGGAACTATAACCGTAACAAACGTTCCCATTTGGAACATGAAAGTGATAGACATTCAACGTGTCTATCCACAAACAGCAGTAAACAAATTGGTCGTGTTGGACGTGAGGTAACCTGTGTTCTTAACGGTGATCGCGATCGATCCCGACTTCTACGACGGTCTCGACTGTGCGATGAGCGTTCTCGGCTATTGCTACGTCCCGATCGTCCGTGTTGATCTCGCTTCGATCCACTGTGGTCACCGCTATTCGACTTCCGCGATGATGCATGGATTCCTCCCTCTCGCTTGACAGCATGGGTTGACCCCCTCCCTCGTCCAAGAAACCCCATGTTAATGATTTAAACCCTCTCCAAACAGCAAGTGTAACTTTCCGCCGCCATGTCTCAATTCCAATACCAATGTGCGCATGCCCGAATCGTAAATCGTACCGAAACGTAAAATAATATGCCTTATCATACTTAATTTGTAATCAGAATTCATTCTTGTGCTCCTTTAAGAATTTATTTTGAATATATAATTATTGTGCAAATATGATTATTTTGTATAATAAAAAAATAGATTTATTACGACAATGCCCACACACTGGCTGGCTCGGTCGGGAGTGGCGGCGAAGTTGAAAGAGTTACCGTACGGTGAGCTAGCAGTGTGAGTCACTCGCAACGCTGGGCACAAGGCAAGCGAGTAGTGTGATTAAACCACCGTTATTCATTCAGATGGAGAGTTAGTTATGGAGTAAATTCGGACAAAAAGGAAAAGTTAAACGGGCAAAAATGTCATCTATTTTGGAAAGACCACAACTCGCCTCGCGGGGTACGTACGTCTGCGTTAAAATAGTCAGCATCACCATCTTTTGTTCTCCGATCATGATAACTGTGAGGTTCGATATTGCTTTGTATATTGTGTGTAGACGAACTGACACTGACAGCGGAGAACAGCGGAGTGTTGTGTTCTGTTACTGATGACAGTATTTATGTATCTGATCGTGATAACAACAAATTTCAAATATTTGTACATTTGTTCATTTTTTTCTCTAAATCTGCTGTCTCGATCAGCTGATTTTAATGTATATCATGATAAAGTATGGCTTATTTTACACGTAAATTCGTGTAAATCTTAGATTAAATTTTCTCTTGTTCTGTAATTAGTTTAAGGCGGTTTTACTGATAAATGCTTATTTATCGCTAATTGTTTCAAATTTTAAATTTACTTTGGAAAATAGTTTTTCAATTTTCGACTAAACAAACAATATTTCTTTAGTAGATCTATTAATATTTATAATATTGGCAATATTATCTATTTTTCAGAATCATTTCATACAAGATATCACATCAAGAATATATATATATATTATAATCAAATTGTAGATACTTGGTCTTAAAATTTACAGTTGTATAGAAAACAAAATTACCAGTATACCTTGATCATTAGACTCAACTGTGACATAAAATATACATAGAATATTATTTTCCAGGAAACTATGGCTAATTGTCCATTGATTTTTTTCCCCATTGATAGTCTGATAGATCTTTAGTAAATCAAAAGTCAAGAAGGTAATAATGATCTCTCAGTCTCAATAGCTATATCTAGCATCAAGGCCACTGACTTTGAGCTATATAGTATGGTGTTGATAATTCTACACAGGTATTGATTTCTATTTTGCTATTGGATCGTTTACCTGTTGAACCTCTATAGTCACAATGAATCACTCACTTTGTTATTTACACCTGCATTGTCTATTCCCCTGTGTATTAGTCTAACAAATCACACCTGTCTTATAGTACTACGCATTCATATATATGTTAAGTCTGTCTGTGAGTTATATTGCTAGTTGACAAGTACCCCCCACCAGTAATTCACAGGTATAGCTATCACTGGTCACTGAAATACGACAGCTGTGAATTAGCACTGGGTTACATGCACCAAGCACACACTGTCAAGACCATAACATGTATTATTAATAGGCAGGTAGTATTATATAATGACCCGACACCAGTACCTAACCATGTGTAAGAATCAGGAGTGCACCTGTCTATCACAAGGTATGTGGATACACACCACTACCCTTCAGCAATGACAGCTATGAACACGTATGTAATATACATATGGATACTGGTCTTTTCATCTATGCAATCTTATTCAGGCTTTGTTTCTGGTTACAAGCTTTTGTATTGCTTTATATTATTTAGGTACATTATATGTGTTCTTTTATAATATTTAACGAGACTAGACAAATGTATATATATATATATATATGCGTAATCCTTGGTTTGGGGCCGCAGTGGCCGAGTGGTTAAGGTGTCACGACACTTCAACACTAGCCCTCCACCTCTGGGTTGCGAGTTCAAAACCTACGTGGGGCAGTTGCCAGGTACTGACCGTAGGTCGGTGGTTTTTCTCCGGGTACTCCGGCTTTCCTCCACCTCCAAAACCTGGCACGTCCTTAAATGACCCTGGCTGTTAATAGGACGTTAATCAAAAACAAACCAAACCTTGGTTTGATCTGATTCTGTTGAAGATGTAGATTTTTTGAAGGAAAAAATTGACATTAGAACATTAGCACCCATGTAGTGATTCGGAAAATTACAACTTTGGTATTGCTAGCATTGTTACCTCTGGGTCACTCTTGGATGGGTTCTGTCATGCAGAAGTACAGATGTATACCTGGTAGCGGTGGCTGAGTGATTAAGGTGTCCTGACACTTTATCATGATCACAAGGCCTCCACCTCTTGGTTTGCCAGTTCGAAACCCATGTGGGGCTGTTGCCTGGAACTGACCGTAGGCTGGTGATTTTTCTCCATGTACTCTGGCTTTCCTCCACTTCTAAAACCTAAAAATAAAAACAAAATAAACAAATGTATACCTGGTAAAATAATATTAGCTATATAGCTGCTTTCCACAGTCTTGGCTATACAATTTAAGCTGTACTGGTAGGATTAGACAACAGGTCTAGCTTCATTTCCTAGCAGAAACATTGAAAAACAATTAATGATCTTTGCAGATTTCTCCCCTGTTAAATATTCCCATTCTGCAAAACAAATTATGATCATTGAAGTACCAGTATGTTAGCCATTTTACTTTCACTGATACCATTATATTAAATTGAGGTCTTTGACAGACATTAGATAATATCCCACTGGATTCAAACCAAGGAAGCACATTATTGAATTTATTCTTTCAGTGCTGTTTGCTGTAATGTATAACAAGCCAAAACATTTGGAAATAATACAATCTTTTCAGTGCTGTACGTGGTGCACTTACACAGTGTCTTTTATATAGGAGAGGCTGCATTTGCAATTGATTAACCGTTTGATTGTGTCATCAAAGTATAAGACCCCAAAGAGACACTAAGGGATTGTAATCTTTAAAGTTTTGGTTTTCTTTATTTAATCAGCCACTAGAATCTTTTTACTAGTTGGTATATATACATATATATATGCATACATGTTAGACTTTGAAGTGCCGTCCATTTACTCCTGTATAGATGTGCAATATGCCAATTAATACACATGTTGGCATGCAATACATATGTTTATAATACTGATCTGACCAATAAAAGCTATAGTTTACTGCTGTATTGAAAACATGGATAAATATGCAGGTTTAGTACACCACAATACACAAACATGGTATGTTATATGGTCATTGACATGCATCCGTTTGTGACAGATGAGTGAACAATTGTCATTTATGTGTCCTCAACTTATAGTATGTCATACATCACTTGTTGTTGATCATCAAAATGTATAGTACTAGTGATGCCTAATAGGTACAGCTAAGAATGTTTTATTAAAAAAAATCATGGCCATGATGGAAAACAATGTAAAAGAAAACACAGGTCCTCTCTAGTACGTCAGAAATCTATATATGCTGTGCGTAAGCGCCAGTGTTTTATTGCTGTAATAAACTTCATACCAGGGTATTGACTTTTGTGGGGTGGATTTTTGCATTGTTTGTTATGCCATTCACAACATGACTCATTGTCTGCTCATGCCATATATCCTGCAAAATATTACATGTTATTATGGTTTGCAAAGGGGCCACCACTTTTATAGATCTTCTGAGCTGGGCGACTAGCTGGCACATAAGGGTCAAATCATGGCTGTGTACATATGTATAAGGATGAATTGTGTCATTTACTGGGGTCAGCTAGGTCACGGTCATATCCAGGTTGTACTGGACCTTAGAAAAGTACATGTATACCTACACAATATATGTACAGTTATTAGATTCTGAACACTAGATGTGGGACACTAATTGGACAGTCATTTATCATCAGCTGATCTGATAATCAATTGTTATTTTTTCACAGTTGATCATTAATTGCTCCCCAAATTAGATAGATTTGTTTGTTTCCAAGGCTTATTGCCCTATCAACAGCCAGGGTCATTTTGGGATGGAGTCATCTTGTAGTAGATGGTAGCTACTTCACTGAACAACATTTATAGGAGACCCAAATTACATGTTATCCACACTAAGCGACTGGGATAAAGTATCTTGCATTATGTCTACAGATACCAGATATCAGCTTCTGAAAAAATGCGAACCATTCCAAGTGGGGATCAAACCACTTGACGCCTATCTTTATTTTATATTAGCCTGGATGTTTTAAGGGCATTAAACCCTGCTGTACAGCTTAACAAATTTAAACAAATACTGACGGTATATAGTCTAAAGTTCCACCAACTGAGTTAGTGTGGCTTCTGTCATATTAGTCTGCATGTCACTGGATCTTCGGCCTAGTTTGAGGTCAAAAGTACTTGCACTGCTCCATGGTGAAACATAGTGGTCCAATTAAAATGAATTAGTTGCGTCTTTAATTTCTCAAAAAAGGGTGAAAATTGCAAGAAAATTGCACTTGGACCTGGAATTTTTCTCATCTTGAAAAGCCTCTGCTGTTTATAAATTAATTTGACAGCTAGGGCTGGACATTGTTGATATATTTTTGTCATTTATTATAATACATGTATTACATGCAAATAAGTCAATGATGATTTTGGAAAGATATCAATTAAATGCAAGCTGCCCAAGAATTATACTAGCAGACTGATATGAGCAGTGTTTTTTTTCTGTGTCTTGATAAAGCATTTTTAATTTTCAGGCTGTATGCAAATGTATTTTGTATTAAATTATTGATTTTGAATTTCCAGGTGCCCGACCCGAAGATGGAGTTACTGATATGACAATTATCAGTGATATTGATGAGAAAGGAATTAATATCAATTTGCGAACCCGATATAAAAGGGACCAGATTTATGTATCCTTTTCATTTATATATGTCTCCAGTATAGTTGTCAAGTACTGATGTAAGTATAAAAATGCATCGTGTATATATGCAAAATGTATAAAGAATTATCAATTAGATAAAAACCTAACTTGCTGTAAGTAAGACAATACCATACCTCGACTTGTGATTATACGATATAAATACGCTGATTGTTTGGTCAGTTGTAAAGTGGTGGTACAATCAGGGGTTGTGTTACAATGAATTGGTGCCACACATATGTTTATATGTAGTTGTAGCTATCCATTTGCCATTCTTTAATGTCTGTATGAATTCCTTTTCGAAATTACATACTGATATATGACTGTCTTCTGCTATATTTAGTTTTTTATTGGATAGCCAAGAAAACTGTGCATGGTACATTCATGTATTAATCAATACATATATGCAGCCACAATCACATTAAATTCTGCTGCCATTGGCACTATATATTGATATGTATCTATGTAATTGGCAGTTTGTGGATAAGCTTATACTTTCACTGTCAGTAGGGATTCAAGTATGATGTGGATAAGCAATTGTTTTATGGTAAACTGCAGATGGAAGAGCTTATTTGGTTTTAGGGTTATTGCTTATAAAATTATGACATAAGTAAACACAACCTTTTGATTACATGTATTTAGAAATCTTATATATAATTACTGGTTACTTGTTGGCTACAGTCAAAATATTGGTTTATAATATAATTACATTGAATACTGGTTAATATAAATTATAATTGTGATTCCGATGTTTAATTATCTATGCATTACAGCTGGTGCAAAATCAAGATAAAACTTTCATATATGCATCTATGAAAATACTCCTAATTAGAATCAATAGTTGTTAAAACAAATCAATAGTTGTAAAAACATTTCTTGTCTTTTGTAGACCTTATATTCAAGGTTTATATATACCACAGGTTTAATTTACTTAAATTCAGAGTTGCCTGGCTAGCAATAAGCATTGTATGCTTAAAGGTGCATAAACGTTTCACGCAGAGCCACAGATCATAAAGAAGACCCTATAAGCGATTAATGCACAAGTTTAATACACATATTTGTAAAGTGCAGCATCTTAAAAGCACAAACGCACAGAACTTCACCAACTACTCGAACAAACGGAAAAGGAAGTTGGGGCTGTACGGAGTTTGACACACTTAAGTTAGCATACACACTGAGATCCATACAACCTTTCAAGTGCACAGGAAGAGTGCGGTGCCATAGATATGTTCTGTGCCCTATCTGGCAGTCTTGTTCACTTCCAGATTCCCTCAAATTCCTCACACTGATAACTAGTCTTTAGATTCCAGGGATCAACCCGGAATGTTTAGTCTGGCAAATTATGAACACACACCTATCTTTGGAAAAGCTAAAGTTTGGCAAAATATGTGTAATTTTTATTTCATATATCTTGTAATCGCATGAAATACAGATAGAAGATTTCTTGAAGCTCAAACCTTGGGATTCTGTGTCAGTATTTATAAACATTTTATGTAGGACAGGTCTCAACTTCCTGTATGAAAAGGAAATGATATTGGGGCAGGTGTCAGCATGCAAACGAGTATAGGAAGAGCGTAAATGTCAATTAAAACAGGTCTGACTAAGAATTAAACATGAATTAAGATAAGTTAGAGTGCTTTCTGATATATGGGTGAGGTATATTTGTTGTGAACTGTGAGTAGAGTCAATTTTATTTACAGGCAGATGTCATTTATCCAACCCCATGATTGCTCAACATTGTATAAATTATCACTAGGCAAATAAAAAAAGGCAATTGCAGATAAAAAGGACTCCATAATAGAGTATGTATATACAGAATATAGATATCTTTGTCAGGTGACACTTACAATTAAGTGTCTGAATCAAATTTGAGAGGCATTAATGCCTTATCTTTTGCTTTTATTATCAGAATATATTAAAACAGATTTATAAAGCCCCAGTCATTTTTCTGATGTTGTTGTCTCATGGTTACAAATTACAGGATTTTCATATATACATTATTAATTTCTCATCAATCACGTGGAAAATGAGAGCAGGTTCGATCAATATAAGTTTGCTGCAATGCGTGCAGTGGTTGTACCTAATAGAGAATATCTGTCACGGTCATCATGATATATAAGTGGTCAATAATTGTCGATATGAATGTTGATCTCATTTGTTTTTCATGATTATATGCAGGAATGGATTATTGTTGTATAATTAATATAGTGATACATCAATCATTGCAAGTACAGAAAATTAAAATTAAATATATGTACGACAGATATTTTGTGAGAAAAACAAATGAGGAAACACTGTTTTGTCAATTTACAGTAAATTTGTGTTAAATAATATAGTTATACTGTACATGTACTGAAATTATACGAAGAAATCAAATATAAAAAACAACAGAAATTTGTTTTTGCACCTTTCAATTTCTGTTTAGCTTCTCTTGTTTTGGTCTAGAGCTGTAGAAGCATATACTTGGAAACAATACAGTTCATTAGTGTGATGGAGCTGTTATGATATACAGCACACTTTGTGTAATTAGTGCCAGTACCATGGAGATGCTTCAGAGTCAGTTACATAGCTAGATAGAACAAGAGATCCTTCATCTAACACCTGGTACCCATACACATGAACAAACACGGATCATTATGCTTGTTACCATTCATGCTGGTGTAAAATTATCAGTATGTATATTGTAAATGAATTGGAGAAAATCATATAACTGAAAATTAAAAAAACATCTATCAGATTATGTTGTAAGCTATATACTGTTTCTGTAGTTGATTATCGGTAGCCCTTTTCCCTTTTCTTTAAGGAGTACCAAAATAAATATAAAAACATAAGTTTTCCATCAGCAGCCACACTTCCTCTTTTCCTTCACCCACCCATTACACTTAGCGCAGGAAAAAGACGTGCACCATATGTTATGGTTAAGTCCCCCTAATTTTCTTCTGTATAAAAACCTTGAAAATGTATTGCCTTATTTAATTTATATTAATCTATGCCCCTACCAAGACAATTATAGTTTTTAGGAGCTGTCGAGTTGGAACATTCTGAAATTATTCCCCGTTACGTTTCAGAAAAGTATCGGGTTACCATCGTGACTGCTGGCAGGTAGAACAGTAGATAAGCTCCCACTTTTATAACATAACAAATAAGTCCAGGGATTGGACCTGAAAAGTAGAGCCAAAATGTTTATGTGAAAAACAAATAATGTAAGATATTTCTTCTTGTAATCTAAACAACTTGTTACTGTCCTTCCTCAGAAATAATACAAGGCTTGGGCTATCTTCTAATTAACTCTTCAGCACATGCCCCAGGTCAATTTGCATGCTGAAATGGTGGCTGGCAATGGGTGGATCAGTCATTTAAGCTCATCTTCTACAAATAGGCATTGACATCACATAGCAGCAGTACCACAGTACCACAATAAGATATATCTGAGGTGGAAATCATCAGCCGTCTGAAGAAAAGATGGCCAGAGAAATGTATACATTCATGGATAGAGTTGGGTTATCAACCAGGTATATGATGGACATTTTGATTTATGTGGTGGTTTATGAGGGAATTCTCTAGACTAGCCTACCAATAAAAAAACTATACATCTTTGTGATAATAACTTTCCAACATTTCTGTGTACTTTACCAGTATATATACATGGTTTGGATACCAACTGCAGGGATTTCTCATCAGTGCAGAAGTTCTCACTGTAAATTGCATTTAGTATTTATAGCTTGAGAAAATCCGCCTATAACCTTCAGGATTTTGTTCATATTGCAAAAGCAGACTCCAGCATTTCTTCCTGCTTACTAATAAGAAAGGCACATGCATGTATATATGCGTTAGGTCAAAATATAATTGGATTGCATCTATATAGGACTCTGGCAATTGGTGACTGTGGGAAATTTGAATTGACATTATGTGTTCATGATTAGTTTGCACTCCGAAATTTTACAACGAATATTGTAAAAGTATGCACAGATTATATATAGAATTTTATCAATATTTAACTTGGTCTCTATAGTCCGTAAGATGTGATCATTGAAAATGGCCAGTGTATCTTCAAGGTACATACATATGGACTTTTACACTAGTGTTGTCATGCTTCAAAATGGCTAGTATACAAAAAATAGCCAATTTTTGGAATGTGCTAAAATACAATGTTAATTTACACTTTAGATGTTATTTATCCTTATAAGGGAGTAGGTATAATGGAGCCATATATATATATAGGTATAATTAGCCACTTGAGTGTACATGTATTAATATATAACTTAGGAAATGGTTTTAACCTTGTCACACTTAAACAAATCTGTAACTGGTACAGGTCATGACCATGGTCCTATATTTTATTTAAGGAATGGAATAAGTCGGTTTATATAAATATGTGTGTGTGTAAGCATATGTTTTTAAACTTTTAATGCAAAAGCTAATTAGAGCCAATGATATGCATGAAGTACCGAAAAAAAATATTTTCACTTTTTCTTATGACACGTGCACACATACACACACCTTGTAAACATCTATAGGAAAGGGATGGTCAAACATGTCAGCCTGTCATCTTTCAGGAAATGGCCAAAATTCTTATGTATACTATACACCGTGACACTGTCAAATCTGACACCTGTGGGTCAAAGCACTGAAGTAGGTGACAAGTAACTGTTTGGAGTGAATACACAAAAATGAACATATAGGAATATGTTTTTATCGTTTGTACATATATATACTGGTAGATATATATTTGTTAGATTAAACATTTGCAAATAAAACATACTTTCTGGATATTTTAGTTTTCAGAATTGCTGCTATATATATATATTATGTAGTCTAAACCTGTATTAAGTTTTTTTTTTGTGATTTAAAAACTTAACAGTTTAAATGACAATGGCAACAAATAGTTATAATTATAAACCTTCACTATACAGTTTTATTACCAGTTATATTCATTCTGTAATAATTAAGCACAGGGGTCAATAATGCATATATAAACATTGGCTTAATGTATAGATGTAATTAAGGGGTGGACTTATTAGCAATTTTACTGATTTATAGTAGACGTAATAATGTCAATTGCAGGTGGCATGGGCTTATTACTTAGGCATGAGTTTATTTTATCATTATACAGTACCGTATATATCCAACACTTATAAATTAGTTGATATTGTATTCGGATGCTTTCTTTAGTCCTAAAAGTTGATCAGAAAATATACATGTATGTATTATTGAGATATATGTCAACATTGATATGGGTTGCTTTTCCTGGTGTAACATTTTCTATCTAAGTTCAACTACTTCTCTGATAAGTTGGTCTAGAGATACCATATAGTATACACACTGCCAACAGGTGTATACATACTGTGTATATGTTTCTTACCATTGAAGAAATTTACTCTGAGGTTTTGCTGATGTTTTTGGAAGGAAATGTGTCTGTGTATATTGAATAGTACTACACTTTTATACTATTGGGAGACTAAATATTGTAGCAATGATACACACATTTCTGTAAATCATGCTCAGGGCGTTTCTGATGTTTCCTGTCTATGTATTGACAGAAATATCAATATTTGAAACTTAAAAAGTGAATATTCCTCGCTGGATATATACACTGGAGCTGTATATTGCTGTGTAAAACGCACCCTAAGCTCATATTTCCTTGGTAATGATGGTTGATAAGATGAGCAATATTTATCTTACCACATTAAAAAAGGGTGGGGATCAAAATGGCTTGCTGTTATAAGAAGTGGTGGTAGATTTTTAGCCTGTCAAATTAAAAAGGGTATTGATAACTAAATATAGATATATAGGTAAGGGTTAGATAATACATGCCTATAACTATAGCCAAACTTAACAAGTAAACTGTCCCCATTAAAATAATTAGCTTAAACATAAATATATTAGTCAATTTAGGTTTCCATTAGTGAAAGTTTTGGTTCAGGTTATTAAAATTAATCCTGTCTACTTATTTTGTGCATTAGTGGCGTGTTTAATATACTTTTATTTACCTCCCATAAAGTGGTTGTCAGAAGCTAAGTTATGCATCATAAACTACATACCATAGCAAAAAGGATGATATGATAAAAAAATAACTCTCTTCTGCTCAAAGCAGAATTATTTGAGGATGGTGTGATCAAACATCTGATGATTCAAAGCAGATCTATAGGTCTTACTGTATTACGCATCAATAAGTTCAGGTAATAAGCCCACCCATAGATATAGCAGTAAAACACCGGTTACATTATAACGTATATTTATTATTATACGTTATATGTCTTTGTTCCATAATAACCCCATCCCTTACTTTGAATCCAAGTCTATGCGTTGACACTTCGTTTATAATTATTAGAGGATAAGTACTTGTAGTATATATATAATATCTGTATTATCATTGCCGCTTTTATATATAATTTGTAGAGAACACAATTCATATACAAAAAATACAAAACCAATATCAAAGTATTGATTTATCCATTGACCTTGCATTGCAAATTTAAAGTAGACTATTGTTGACATGACTGGGGACAATCTGGTATGTCGAAGTATAACTCATGATTAATGGGGCCATGAATATATGTATGCAGTTTATAAATATAGATATTAACACTCAATACAGTTGAGGTTGAATTGCTAACTGTACATGTACTGTACCTCTTTAAAGGAATTAATATCAAGCTAGCTTGCTAAGTGAAATCTTGAAACTACACAATAAATGTAGTGTGGAAGTGAGAGAATCTCATCACTGTATCTATCTGGTAAATCATAAGATGTTATATTATCATTAGGCAAAATTAGACTTTGAAATGAAAATTTAAATTAAAAGAGGTAACAATCATCCACTTGTGTGTTGAAGCTGATGATGAGAGTTAAACTCTGCACGAGCATGAACATTTCACTAAAGTAATGATTATGAAGATATGTAAGATCTGTCTTTTATAAACCTTGGAGAATTACTGTAAAAATTCTTCAACTTCATGCATACACCTTAACTTGTATCTTGCTGACTTTTCCAACCATAAAATGCTTTTCAGAATGTTTCGTGGGGCGTTAATACTGTACGTTAATCATGATTTATTTTTAAGTCCTCAAGGGTTTCTGTACAAATATACTCTATTTTAACATATGGCAATGAAATATTAATTAAATGATATTTTGCCCAACAAATTTTAAAAAAGTGAACTGAACTTACTGCTGTGATGTATGATGTTTTGTGTAGAGTTTTGAGAGGTTGGGGAGGTAAACCTGCTGTGTAGATTTCATGCTTGAGGTGGATGTATGCCACCCTGAGAACCACAGCAGTAAATACAAAATCTGACATCTGTCTGCAACCCCTCCATCATTTTAGCATCTGCTGGTATGTCGGGGAGGAGCCAGCTCCCTTGTACATCATTGCTGTAAAAATTGTGTAAACAAGCTAAATTGATGGCTAGTTGTGTTTGCCCTCCATTTACCTGCATGCTTAAGTGTCAAAAACACATGCTTTTGTTCTGTGATTGTTATATTTAGCTGTTTCTTTAATTTGACAATCATCACAGCCTAGAAACATCTACATAGTTAAATGAATACATTTACAGTTGTAGTAGGGGTGGAAAAATGCACAGCCAGACCAGGGTTCGAACCCTGGACCTCCAAACATTAGTCGGATGCTCTACAATTGAGCTACCTGGTTGTGGGCATTCATCCCAGTCCAGTTCTGCTCCACATTATGTAATTAATTGAATCCATGACTTTAAAAAAAAAAAAAAAACCTATACCCTCTTGTCGCTTTTCAATACAAGAAATTACAACGGATTTATAAAGTATAGCTATACTTTGTAGATAGGTATTCACAGACAATATTTTGGAAAGTTGGATGTCATATTCATCTGAATCAGTGGGTTGTGTGTGATGGCCACCAGGCCTTATTGCAGGATAAATATGGTAGCATGAGAAGTCTTTTTTTTTTTTTTTTTACAAAAGTGATCCAACCATAAGATCTATTACCAGAATCACGAACTTAGTTGACCTGTAAATAGCTAGGGTCAACATTTCAGGTGTGTGTTTTTCCCAGGTGTATAATGAAGGTGTATATTGAACAGATGCAAGTTAGATCTCTTGTGTAAGATAATACTCACATAGAGATTCTAATGTTTTAACCATTGTTGAATGTTTTCACTTTATTATGGGGTCACTTATGGCATACAAAGAAGAGAAAATGAGATGCGAAATTGAACGCAGGTTGTCAGCAGCGGTGACAGGAAGTATGAAACTCATGATTACATGTCTACGACTGGCAGCTCACGATCACCTGTATGTCATACAAAGACAGTTCTGTAATTCATTTCGTCAGTAATGAGACCACACTTTCAAGGCCATTTAAATGTATATTATATACCACTTCTGACACTGGTTATTTTGATAGAGAAAGATTTGTAGTTATTTTTTATCAAAGAAATTGACTTCCTATTCTTTCGTTAACAATAGTGAAAGAAAGGAATGTGTTTGTGTGTTAATCTGACAACAAAACCCCACCAGAAAAAAAACTCAGTGAGGCATATGGTCCCAAGACCAAACAAAGCGTTTTCTCTAAATATTTGGTTTACTTTTTACCTCAGTGTTAATACTGTTTCTCAGTGTTTGTGTATAGAAGTATAAATATTGGACAGGATATTTGTACTGTGGCAAAAGATAGCTAGCACTATCTAGAGATTAAGTGTACTTAAGATTGAAATACATATTTATAGTATTTTGTAAGTTAAAAAACGTGTAAAAAAAGTACAAATACACAAGCTAATCTAGTCATATAGCCAGGACAAATGTGCAGTCTTGTGATCTGACAAAATCATTTGCACCTCTTTTGACTAGTGCTTTGGAGGAAATAGAAATCACTTTGTCTTTGCCCCTGGCTCAGATTGAAATACTTCATCTGCACATGCTTTTGTTAAGAGTTGCAGTTGTTTACGAAGCATACACTGAATACACGTACATGTAGGATGCATTATGCATGTTGCAGGGACTATAATCAATGGCCTGGTTGAACATCAGTGTAGTTGACTTTTTCAGGACAAAATGAGATGGTCGTCAGAGTTACATAGAAGATATAACACATGGGAACCTCAACCAGCTTGGTCCTTGAGTGTATTGATCATTCATGAGCCATACAACTATCTACACATAGTATTTATTAATGGTTTAGGTACAAACGCTGTGTTCCAAATTATTTGTGGTGCATTGACTGATTTTTCCAGGCAGTTATATAAAGATAACTTTGACACAAAAATCTGACTGGTTACTGGTGCATTTCGTCATCGTTAATTGATATCATTTCGAAATTTAATGGAAGACAGAAAATCTAGAGTTAGCATCTAGAGTTTTATGAAACTATACAGACATTCTATTTGGAGGTCTTTGATTTTTGTTTTTATATATTTCAGGGAATTTCAAAAATACAAAACATAATCATTGTTCTCTTTTGTCAGTTGTATGCATACATCATGTTTATAAGCAACATCAAACTTCACACTATACAGGGGCCAATCCATGCTCAGCTTGCTGCCATTGATGGGTACTTTCCCCTTAGCAAAAATGGTCCAAATTTCCCCATTTCCTGCTAAAAATGTCTCTTTTCCCTTTTTTCAATATCACTTGTCTTTTTCTCTTTATATTGTCCTATTAAATTCAGTCTTTTTTATGCTCAGTTTGTAATAGAAAATACACCAAATGATCCCAGCAGGGTATGTCCTCAGCCTAGATTCCCCTAACAGTCTTGAATTGGTTTGCCCTTGGTGGCTCAATTGCTAACTCTATATTAATTCCCCAGTATTTCTACAGGGGGCTTCTTGCCGTAAAACCTAGATTATTCTCTGCAGTATATGTTTTAGAAAACACTTGTACATCAACAATAACAATTTCAATTTTCCCCACATGTATCAAACATGTATGCATTCTAAAATTGATTTCTAGAAACAGTTCTGTTTTCCCACACTGAACACAGCATATTATTGAGTTGATCCTTTGTTGATATATGGTAACAATGTAATTAATCTCAAGTGGAGACCAATTCCTATTGATTTTAGGAGATTGTAATTACAGATTAATGTGTTTCAGACCATTAAGATAGAATTTTATGGTTAATTTGTTTGTATTATAAAATAATCCTAATTATCCAGTAAATTATTTTCTGTGATTGTGTTTATTCCTGATATTACTCTCTCTCCCAGTCTGTCTGTCTGTCTGTCTGTCTCCTCAACATGATATAGTAGAGTAATGTATATATAGAGAGCATTGTTAATCACTTTCCTTAGAGTACACAGATCCTATACATGTACGATGGAGAATTAAAAAAAAATCATGCATCATTTTTGGTATATTTTTTTTATCTTAAACAACCTAGAATGCATGGGATGTTTGTTGGTTTCAATCAATTTTAGGAACATTATTGAAGAGTAATGGATGTGCCACAGTTTGAGTTACCGATGTTTGGAACAGCAGTAAGCTTGTGATAACATATCTCTGTACATGGATTAAATTTACCACACATGGCTGACAGTGAACATCCTTGTTTTACATTTTCTTTTAATATAGCACATAATAGTGGGGTCAGCTGTTTCCCCCTTCTGGTGTGGCTTATGGGCCTGTATACCTTATGTTTGTGCATGTGTACTATTACTGATCAGTCTTGGCCCTGCCTGCATCTAATCTGTAACATTTTGTGTTTGTCTACAAGTTAGATTTCACCAGACTTCCCTTCCTACTTTACAGAATAAGTTACATAGCATGTATACAGAGGGCTTACCAGTATACCAGACTTTTAAAATATTACTTGAGTGTGATGTCAGGTTAGTAATCACCTCCACCTGTACAGGCACACACGTGCACATTGGCTCCTTCAGAAACATAATCGCCCTGTATATATTGGGATCACCTCAAACAAGATTTATCTTAAAATTGGTTGTCCTAGAACAAATAAAGTTTATACAGCTTGATATATATTACTGTGTATAATACACAGTGAAACCTGCCTTAAAGGCCATCTGTATAGTTACAGCAAGACCTATCTATAAAGCCATTTTTATAGCTGTAACAAGACCTGTCTATAAAAGCAATCTGTATAGATATATCAAGACCTGTCTATAAAAAGCCATTTGTATAGGTGTAGCAAAACCTTACTAAAAAGACTATTTGTATAACTATATATAAAGACCTGTCTATAAAGGCCATCTGTATAGTTGTAGCAAGACCGGTCTAAAAAGACCATCTGTATAGGTATACAAGACCTGTCTATAAAGGCCATCTGTATAGTTGTAGCAAGACCTGTCTAAAAAGGCCGTCTGTGTAGGTATACAAGACCTGTCTATAAAGCCATCTGCATAGGTATACAAGACCTGTCTATAAAGGCCATCTGTATAGTTGTAGCAAGACCTGACCATAAAGGCCATCTGTGTAGGTATACAAGACCTGTATATAAAGCCATCTGCATAGGTATACAAGACCTGTCTATAAAGGCCATCTGTAGGTATAACAAGACCTGTCTATCAAGGCCATCTGTATAGTTGTAGCAAGACCTGTCTATAAAGGCCATCTGTAGGTTAGCAAGACCTGCCTTTAAAGGTCATATGTATAGGTGTACAAAACGTGACTATAAGGCCATCTGTATAGGTGTAACAAGACCTGTCTATAAAGGTCATATGTATAGGTGTACAAAACGTGACTATAAGGCCATCTGTATAGGTGTAACAAGACCTGTCTATAAAGGCCATGTATAGGTATACAAAACCTGTCTATAAAGGCCATATGTATAGGTATACAAGACCTGACTATAAAGGCCATCTGTATAGGTATACAAAACCTGACTATAAAGGCCATCTGTATAGGTATACAAAACCTGACTATAAAGGCCATCTGAATAGGTATACAAAACCTGACTATAAAGGCCATCTGTATAGGTATACAAAACCTGACTATAAAGGCCATCTGTATAGGTATACAAGACCTGACTATAAAGGCCATATGTATAGGTATACAAAACCTGACTATAAAGGCCATCTGTATACATATACAAAACCTGACTATAAAGGCCATCTGAATAGGTATACAAAACCTGACTATAAAGGCCATATGTATAGGTATACAAGACCTGACTATAAAGGCCATCTGTATAGGTATACAAAACCTGACTATAAAGGCCATCTGTATAGGTATACAAAACCTGACTATAAAGGCCATCTGTATAGGTATACAAAACCTGACTATAAAGGCCATCTGTTTTGGTTCCAGATGTAACATAAATTATTGTAAATACAAGAACCTTTATTTATTAAGGCTACCTGTATATAAAGGCCATTTCCACTGTTCTAAGTGGCCTTTGGTATAGACATGGTTGATTATGAATATATACAACTGCACACATAGGGGAACTTAGAAAATTGATATACAACTGTATGTAGGTGAACTTGGAAAATTGATCGAAATGCTATCTTAAAAATAAAAACCAGGAATTTGAATCTTAGATGTAGGTTATACTCCCAATGTAATCAGACGTCCCACATGTCTAGTTTCTAACCTAACATTGCCCTGTACATATATAAATAGATAACATTTTACATACAGATCTGTCATGTTTGTGGGAGGCAGAACTGGCAAAAACTGGTATCAGGAAATGTTTTAGTGTAATTTCCTATCAGGTTTTGATATTTAGTAATTACAAAAAATTCAAAGGATCAATTCACATTTCAAGCTCAATTTCATTTATGATTTTCCTTTGAAGTATTTCATTTGTTTCAGGATACATTCATTTACATCCAACACTGGAAAAACCAGTTCTGTCATGCTCAATGAATAAACCAGGTACATGGATACCTGATTCTAATCTCAATTGTAACGAGCATTGAGAGGAAAACTGGAAATCAAGAGTTTCTGTTGTATTTATAAACATAAACAAAGCTATATTCTATAATAAACTAATATGAATCAATACTTGTATTCTAATAACTCCAGGAAAATCTGTTGAAAATGACCAAATTGATTTTTAGCAAAATCAAAAATGATATCTTTGGTGTTTAATGTGATTGTTCTTTGAATTTCTGAAAGATTTTGTCCTTAACATTATCTCCAGACTTATACAGGGTCCATTCTGGTGGCAGTTAATCCATACAAAGAGATGCCCATATATGAACAGGTAAGTTTTTATATACATGTATATATTCACATATATATATTTTTTTACTGTAACTAAATGTAATGTATGTTCAAAATCAGAGATATATCAATTCATGGATCCTTGTTCAAAATTCTAGCTTTAAGGATAGTAAATATTAGTTGTCTTTAAGATATTCCATTTTGAGCAGGTTGAATATCCTAGGGAAATTGTGGTGTGCCACCTAAATTACATCACACTTTGATGGTGCATTACTCCAGTTGCTTGGATAGCTCAGTTGTAGTGCATATCGTACTAAAAGTCGAGTAAAAGACCTGGGGTAAAGATCTGAGATGTGAGATGTGTGGTTTGATCTCATCTTGTTGCAATTTGTGTTTCTCAGGCAGCTGAGATCATATAAATAGATCTTCCTATGTTGTGATTGTATCATACAAGCAGTAATTGCTCTGGATATCATGTGAGGAGTCTCTTGTATTTTGTTCTATGAGGTAGCCACCAGCTACTACAAGATGATCAAGTCTTACAATGATTAGCTGTAAATTGTTTACAAACAGACAGCCCAATTATAGAGCACATCAGCCAGAAATAACATAATTCTGCCACATTAGTTATAGCCATAGGTTAGCACACAAGTGAAATCCAAAACAAACTTACCGAAGTCACTTCAGTTAGGTTTGAGAGCTCTAGATCCTTCAGTTAACAGTGTTGCCTACTTCATTATTTATGGCGTGAAGACTAAGTAGCAATAAATGCCAACTGAAGTTTTCAGGAGTTCTACTTTGTGTTCAATTTATAGTGGTACTAGGCAGGTTTAAATGCACATATATACTGGGGTAGGCCAAGGGGTGCAGAGTCTAGCTAAAATGAGAGTAACTGTGATGTTGAAATTTCTTATGAGGATCTACACCTTTATGTGCAAATAAAAGATAGTGAAAAGAAGTCCCATTATAGGCCCGATCAATTTTCACTCGCTATAGCTTTATATCTGAAAAGAATAAATGTTCGACTGGCAGGCTATATCCCCATCAATTTACCAAGAAATCAAGCAGATCTGTCACTTGTGCTTATTCCAGTAGTTTTCTTTCAACAGCATGCTTCTATTTCAAGGTCTTATTAATTTCAGCAATATGTTTTCCTTATTAGTTAAGGGGATACCTCTAAGGTGTTCAGAAATTTTCATTGGAAATACAAAATATGTCATGGTTATATTACAGCTGTTGCAATATTATTGATTTCTATTGGCAATGCAAAGACATTAACATTGACCCTCAATAACATCCTTCCTGCCATTTTTTTGCTCCAACACTTACACACGTCCTTCCATAACATCCTTCCTGACAACTCCACCACTTACAAACCTTCAATAAGTCGTCTTTCCTGTAAATTTTAACTCCAACACTTACAAACCTTCAATAACATCCCTCATGTCCAATCCAACACTTACAAACCTCCGATAACATCCCTGATGTCCAATCCAACACTTACAAACCTTCAATAACATCCCTCATGTCCAATCCAACACTTACAAACCTGTAATAACATCCTTCATGTCCAATCCAACACGTACAAACCTTCAATAACATCCCTCATGTCCAATCCAACACTTACAAACCTTCAATAACATCCCTGATGTCCAATCCAACATGCACAAACCTTCAATAACATCCCTCATGTCCAATCCATCACTTACAAACCTTCAATAACATCCCTCATGTCCAATCCAACACTTACAAACCTTCAATAACATCCCTTATGTCCAATCCAACACTTACAAACCTTCAATAACATCTCTCATATCCAATCCAACACTTACAAACCTTCAATAACATCCCTCATGTCCAATCCAACACTTACAAACCTTCAATAACATCCCTCATGTCCAATCCAACATGTACAAACCTTCAATAACATCCCTCATGTCCAATCCAACACTTACAAACCTTCAATAACATCCCTGATGTCCAATCCAACATGTACAAACCTTCAATAACATCCCTCATGTCCAATCCAACACGTACAAACCTTCAATAACATCCCTGATGTCCAATCCAACACGTACAAACCTTCAATAACATCCCTGATGTCCAATCCAACACTTACAAACCTTCAATAACATCCCTGATGTCCAATCCAACACTTACAAACCTTCAATAACATCCCTGATGTCCAATCCAACACTTACAAACCTTCAATAACATCCCTCATGTCCAATCCAACACTTACAAACCTTCAATAACATCCCTCATGTCCAATCCAACACGTACAAACCTTCAATAACATCCCTCATGTCCAATCCAACACTTACAAACCTTCAATAACATCCCTCATGTCCAATCCAACACGTACAAACCTTCAATAACATCCCTCATGTCCAATCCAACACGTACAAACCTTCAATAACATCCCTCATGTCCAATCCAACACTTACAAACCTTCAATAACATCCCTCATGTCCAATCCAACACTTACAAACCTTCAATAACATCCCTCATGTCCAATCCAACACTTACAAACCTTCAATAACATCCCTCATGTCCAATCCAACACGTACAAACCTTCAATAACATCCCTCATGTCCAATCCAACACGTACAAACCTTCAATAACATCCCTCATGTCCAATCCAACACTTACAAACCTTCAATAACATCCCTGATGTCCAATCCAACACGTACAAACCTTCAATAACATCCCTCATGTCCAATCCAACACTTACAAACCTTCAATAACATCCCTGATGTCCAATCCAACATGTACAAACCTTCAATAACATCCCTCATGTCCAATCCAACACTTACAAACCTTCAATAACATCCCTCATGTCCAATCCAACACTTACAAACCTTCAATAACATCCCTCATGTCCAATCCAACACTTACAAACCTTCAATAACATCCCTCATGTCCAATCCAACACGTACAAACCTTCAATAACATCCCTCATGTCCAATCCAACATGTACAAACCTTCAATAACATCCCTCATGTCCAATCCAACACTTACAAACCTTCAATAACATCCCTCATGTCCAATCCCAACACTTACAAACCTTCAATAACATCCCTCATGTCCAATCCAACACGTACAAACCTTCAATAACATCCCTCATGTCCAATCCAACACTTACAAACCTTCAATAACATCCCTCATGTGCAATCCAACACTTACAAACCTTCAATAACATCCCTCATGTCCAACCCAACACTTACAAACCTTCAATAACATCCCTCATGTCCAACCCAACACTTACAAACCTTCAATAACATCCCTCATGTCCAATCCAACACTTACAAACCTTCAATAACATCCCTCATGTCCAATCCAACACGTACAAACCTTCAATAACATCCCTCATGTCCAATCCAACACGTACAAACCTTCAATAACATCCCTCATGTCCAATCCAACACGTACAAACCTTCAATAACATCCCTCATGTCCGATCCAACATGTACAAACCTTCAATAACATCCCTCATGTCCGATCCAACATGTACAAACCTTCAATAACATCCTTCCTGACAACTCCAACACTTATTCATGTTTATTTTCTTTTTTGGGGGGCATTTGGATCTTTCAGATTATTTTGTTGGTACAAACTTCCAACAGAAACAACAAAAGTTTATTCATGTGATACAGTACATCTGGCTTAGCGAACAATAATTTTATGGAATTCAATTTCATTTTGTGCAGATTGTAATTATGATATATTTAGAAGAAATTGACAGTTTTTAATAGTGACATGTTGAAGCTTATTAAACAGTTGATTTAATATGTCAGAGATCAGAATTTCAGTTTTGAAAATGTTGAGATTTATTCCCTTGATCCCATACACAATCTCACTGTATGCAAATTATATAATCTCATCCACTTATATGTTATTTGGGGAAATGTTACGGTTAGTTGTGTAGTAGTCGTTTAAAACTCAAGGTTGATTTTCCGCAAATTCGATGTCAGCTGCTGTTCCCACTGGTCATATATAACTATATTGTACAACAAGCTTAAAGACATAGAGACCGATAGAAACACCACTCTCCTTATCTGAATATTTAACACTCAGAGTTACACACTTTTAGGCATAGCTTTTTGATATTTTTATGGTTGGTACAGACATTGTTTATTACTTTTGATGTAAATTTTAATATTATAGCTGGGACAGTCATTTACTTGTTAGGGAGGTTTTATGCATATTGCTGTACATGTTCAGGATCAGGATGCAATCACGAACACTTTGATCCTGTATTGGAGATCTATGATAGGTGAATGTTGAGATGGAATCAATCTGCACCTCACAGTTGCTATTTTTCACTTTGAAGTGATAGAGTCTGTGACTGGATTGTCTACGTCCTGATATGGTAATTGCCTTGAATTAAGATTTAAGTAGTTGTTACTGGTGGTTAGTGTACAGTGCTGTCCCAGACACAGGCCGCCAGGCTCCATGTGCTCCGTTATTGATTGGACGTTTGTTGTATAACTAGTGAAGGCAGTTTACTGGGTCTGTTTGGGGGTTTGAATTAAAAAAGAACATTTCTCAAGATCATCTTGCATCCACTGGTTTAGGGGATGAGTAATAAGGGAAATATAGGCCTTTTAGGGTGGTAAAGCATGAGAACACACAGACTTGCCCAGGAAGGCTGTTCGGGGCGTTTGGGGAAGTAATGGAGATGATTGATATTTTGATGTGCATTGATACAATTAGCTTACAGCAGAACCATTATATTGTAGTTCTACATAGCTTTCCTAACGACAGATGACGAGTTCTGATGATATTCATTGCCTTATTGCCATTAAGTTCAGTGCCAAAGGTCAAGGTCAAAATAACCAGGATGATGAGTCCTGATGATGTTGACTGTCGTAGATTCATCAAGACAGTATCAGAGGTCAAGGTCAGATGGAAAAAAATATCTGAATGTTGACTGATATATATTTAAAGAGAATAAATATTAATTTATACAAGTACAATTAAACCAAATAGTACATTTCTGTTTATCTTTAAAAATCAAGTAATAAATAAAAAAAAATTGTTTTTGTAAAACTTTACGCTATGATCAAGTATAAGTAAGGAAAACAGAAACAGATGTATGGTATAAACAGTATACCAGGCACCTGTTTTAAATGTTCCTAACTTAAGGAAATTCCTGAACTTTTAATTTTTTTCCATCAGAAGGCATTATTGGATTTAAGGAAAAATTCTTAGTTGGGAACTTTCCTTAAATTCTGTAATGCTTTTATTTTCCTATGGAATATTTGAAGTTAAGCAATTACCTTAAGTTAAGGACTGTTGATAAAGCCAGGGCCAGGTATTATAACCTAATCGTATAGATAAGTTTTGTCATATCCGACCACCTATTTCTGTAGCTATGAGTTCATATCCGACCACCTATTTCTATAGCTATGAGTTCATATCCGACCACCTATTTCTGTAGCTGTGAGTTTTCCATCAATGAATATGCACAACTGTATATCAACTAATATCTGGGCACATTTTGTCTTGATGAAGTAATTTTGTGTATTGATGAAACCTCACTGATTAGTTGTCGGTTAGTGAAAATAAAATTATCTTAGTTTTTAGGTCATCTGACCCGAAGGGTCAGGATGACCTATAGCCATCATGCTTCGTCCGTCGTCGTCCGCCGTCCGCCGTCCGCCGTGCGCCGTGCGCCGTCCGTAAACTTTTCACATTTCAATCTTCTTCTCAAGTTCCACCAGTGGGATTAAGCTGAAACTTGCCTGAAATGATCCTGAGATGGTCCTGACCAAGTGTTGTTATTTTTCGGGTGAGTCCGAAATCCAAGATGGCCGCCATAGCCGCCATTTTGAAAACACATTTTAAACTTCTTCTCAAGTTCCACCAGTGCTGTTGGGCTGAAACTTGCCAGAAATGATCCTGAGATGATCCCGACCAACTGTTGTTATTTTTCGGGTCAGTCCAAAATCCAAGATGGCCGCCATAGCCGCCATTTTGAAAACACATTTTAAACTTCTTCTCAAGTTCCACCAGTGCTATTGAGCTGAAACTTGTCTGAAATGATCCTGAGATGATCCCGACCAAGTGTTGTTATTTTTCGGGTCGGTCCGAAATCCAAGATGGCCGCCATAGCCGCCATCTTGAAAAACACATTTTAAACTTCTTCTCAAGTTCCACCAGTGCTATTGAGCTGAAACTTGCCTGAAATGATCCTGATATAATCCCGACCAAGTGTTGTTATTTTTCGGGTCAGTCCGAAATCCAAGATGGCCGCCATAGCCGCCATCTTGAAAAACACATTGTAAACTTCTTCTCAAGTTCCACCAGTGCTATTGAGATGAAACTTGCCTGAAATGATCCTGATATGATCCCGACCAAGTGTTGTTATTTTTCGGGTCGGTCCAAAATCCAAGATGGCCACCATAGCCGCCATCTTGAACAACACATTTTAAACTTCTTCTCAAGTTCCACCAGTACTTTTGAGCTGAAACTTGCCTGAAATGATCCTGAGATGATCCCGACCAAGTGTTGTTATTTTTCGGGTCGGTCCAAAATCCAAGATGGCCGCCATAGCCGCCATCTTGAAAAACACATTTTAAACTTCTTTTCAGGTTCCACCAGTGCTATTGCGCTGAAACTGGCCTGAAATGATCCAGATATGATCCCGACCAAGTGTTGTTATTTTTCGGGTCGGTCTGAAGTCCAAGATGGCCGCCATAGCCGCCATCTTGAAAAAACACATTTTAAACTTCTTCTCAAGTTCCACCAGTGCTATTGAGCTGAAACTTGCCTGAAATGATCCTGATATGATCCCGACCAAGTGTTGTTATTTTTCGGGTCCGTCCGAAATCCAAGATGGCCGCCATAGCCGCCATCTTGAAAAACTTATTTTAAACTTCTTCTCAAGTTCCACCAGGGCTGTTGGGCTGACACTTGCCAGAAATGATCCTGAGATGATCCCGACCAAGTGTTGTTATTTTTCGGGTCGGTCCGAAATCCAAGATGGCCGCCATAGGCGCCATCTTGAAAAACACATTTTAAACTTCTTCCCAAGTTCCAGCAGTGCTATTGAGCTGAAACTTGCCTGAAATGATCCTGATATGATCCCGACCAAGTGTTGTTATTTTTCGGGTCGGTCCGAAATCCAAGATTGCCCCCATAGCCGCCATTTTGAAAACACATTTTAAACTTCTTCTCAAGTTCCACCATTGCTGTTGGGCTGAAACTTGCCTGAAATGTTCCTGAGATGATCACGACCAAGTGTTGTTATTTTTTAGATTGGTCTGAAATGCAAGATGGCCGCCATATCCGCCATCTTAAAAAACACATTTTAAACTTCTTCTCCAGTTCCACTGGTGCCATTGAGCTTGAAATTGGTGAGGATGTTAAGGAAGGAGTGCCAACAAAGTGTTGCTATTTTTTCGGCCTTGTAAAAACTTTGGCATGGCAGCAATGGCGGCCATTTTGTAACATGATTGCGCAATCATGGTTTTCCTGAACAACACCTATTTCAAACTTCTTCTCAAATTCCACTGGTGGGATTCAGCTCTAACTTACCAGAAATGATCCTTAGATGGTCCAGACCAAGTGTTATTATTTATTGGGTCGGTCAGATATCCAAGATGGCCACCATGGCCAACAGTGCCACTATATACTTGCTACAGAGAATGCATACTACAATAATATAAGGGTTTTAATTTAGAGTCAGATGACCGTTAAGGCCCCTGGGCCTCTTGTTTAGAATTAGTTTTAATTGCCTTCATTGTTGATATCCAGGTTCTATTTCTGTAAAAAAAAATTATAACCATGTTAAATATTTTCACAGGAGTCCTATTATGACATTTATGATATTTTCTACAGGAGTCTTATTATGACATTTATGATATTTTCTACAGGAGTCCTATTATGACATATATATGATATTTTCTACAGGAGTCCTATTATGACATATATGGTATTTTCTACAGGAGTCCTATTATGACATTTATGATATTTTCTACAGGAGTCCTATTATGACATTTATGATATTTTCTACAGGAGTCCTATTATGACATATATATGATATTTTCTACAGGAGTCCTATTATGACATATATGATATTTTCTACAGGAGTCCTATTATGACATATATGATATTTTCTACAGGAGTCCTATTATGACATATATGGTATTTTCTACAGGAGTTCTATTATGACATATATATGATATTTTCCACAGGAGACCTAATTATGACATTTACGATAATATTTCCTGTATTTATGTTGACAGAAGGATGTGTCCGAGTTCCATGGGAAGAAGATGAGCATGGTGGAGCCTCATATCTTCTCTATCAGTGAGGCAGCCTTTCAGAGCCTTCGTACCTCAGAAGTGAACCAGTCCTGTATCATCAGTGGGGAGAGTGGGGCAGGAAAGGTACCACACAGTGGACTTTATTGTTCTAAATCTAATTCAATAGTCCTACAGAAACTTTTCTTCTTGTTAAAAATGCAAAACCAAATAGAAGCTGTTGTTCCTGTTTATCCTTCAGATGGGAATTTGATATTGATCATATATATATAATTCATGTGTCCACTGGTTGTACTTTAAAGGAATCATTCACATTATTGGGTTTCTGCCTGATTAGACATGTGATAGTGAGATGACACTCACATATTGCTCTTTAAGAAGCAGAACATCAATAAATCGCCCAATATGTATTCAAGATTAGGAATTAATTGTCCCTTTAAAGTAACACAGAAAACGTTAACCCCAGCCAGCCGAGATATTAAGTGGTCAAACTGGACTAAGGGATGTCTGCTGGGCCTGAACATCTGTTGTGTGTCCAGTATTGGAGGGGTTGACTGACCATCTGTTTGGTGGATGAGGTCATTGATTAGACCAGAAATAGAATTGATCTGTAGGTCTCGATGGGGACTATCTAATGTAATCACATGGAGGGATCAGAGTGGATTGTATTACTGATAACCAGAACTGTCCTGAACTTGTACACTGTTAGTTTCCCTGTAGTGATGTTTTGTTTTTCCCAGACGTCCTTGCCTGATCTGTCATATATAGCCCTATCCTACTGATGAAGATAATTCCACACCATTTCTGTCCTGTTGTTATGACCTTTGCTAGTTGGCATTATTATTTCTCTGATCATCGATCTGATAAACCTCTGCTCATAAAAAAAAGACATTATCTGCTAAACCTTCATAAATGGACAGTTTTATTACCCAGAATCCATAGCTGGATTATCACATGAAGCTTTCCATACATATAGTCATCCCAAACAAATCCAAAGACACTTGTATCATCATTGTCTAAAGTAGGAAGTCTACCAAGGTCAATTTTAGTGTGATTTCCTAACTAACCAATCCTTAGACATTTGTATAAAGATTCCTTATACCCAACTAATCCAAAGATACTGGTGTCAACACTGTCGATATCGAGATTACTGTCTGTGCTTAGAGTACTACAATTTAAATTCAAATTTAATTTAAATTTAAGATGAGATTTAAATCAAAGACACACACATAGATATACATAGATCTCTTCCCATGTTAAACAAAAACATATGTAAAGTTACTGTCTGTGCTTAGAGTACTACAATGTATTGAAAATAACTGCAGAGATTTTACACAGCGACACCTGTATATATGCAGGTTCAGGCAGATCAATTTTGACGGATTCATAAAGATTTCACTGTGAAGAAGAAATGTTACACTCTGGGCAAGATTGTTTTCCAACCGTCTGTGCAGCCTCAATCGATTCACACACCAAATAATCTCACCCCTGGGGTTGAGAATACTTGTCACACTTTCTCAGTAGAGATATATGTATATTCTATTAATCAACATTGTCGATACAAAATACCTACCCAACATTTATAAGATTATCAATTATCAAACCAATTTTATGTCTATCAGACTCTAAAGATATACTGATATTTTCTGGTTAAATTCCTCAGTATATATCTGCTTATACACCTTTGGTATATAGACACTCATGCTATTAAAAGTAATATTTTCTGTCTTGTTTCAGACGGAGAGTACCAAGTTTATCCTACAGTACTTGTGTAGTGTAACCAATCATGTGTCTTTTTGGGTGGAACAACAAATTCTGGAGGCCAATACCGTCCTTGAAGCCTTTGGTGAGTGTAGTACTTTTTATTTCTTTTTTTTTAAATCATCATCTGATTGTTTAGTCAATAGTACACAAGTAACAAAGAATACCGACATAATAATTATAACGAACCATAATTCAAACTCAAAATCAATTAAAGCAAGATATAAACAAAAATATAGATATGAATGAAGACTCCTGAAACAGTAGAAGGAGACTAAGACCATGTGTTCCAGCAGGGTAAGCATCTTCTGCTTCATCAACAACACCCGCCATTCCAATCTAGGTCAAATCTGGGTGAAGTCTTAATCTCAAATTAGAGCTATAGTGGTGACAACAGAACCACTAGGTATATATATATATATCAACAAGTATGGAACATGTCCGACGTCATACTGCATAATGAAATAGAATATTCCAAATGAGGTTCCAGATCGAAGTTCCAGGAATTATCTCCCATTTTTATGGTCATCAAGGACTTAATAACCAAGAAAATTTATGATTTTAAACTAAAATTAATATTTTGTAGATTATTACTGTTACAGGATATTTAAGCAATTTTGTTTCCATAGACTTAAGTTTTACAGTCTAATGTTAAGTCCACTAGGGTCAGATACATTGATATTCACTCCATATCAAAATGTAAAAACTGCGGACAGGCAGGGACTGATAATAACTTCAACGCCTGTTAAGGGGGCATAATGCAAAACTCCAATAAAATATTTTAGAAAGGAGATGAGCTCGAGTTTTGGAAATGTTAATTTTGAAATTGGAATGAAATTATAAGAAATTGTGGTAATGAAGTATACTGTAATGTATAATTCAGGACTTTTAAATTTTATTCAATCAGGATGGTGTTACATACAATTATGTTGGATTTAATCGGCATCCTTTGTACAATTAAGTGGCGGCATATATTTTCCTATAAAAGGCAGGCAGCATTCAGTAGTGTGTATACCAATGTATACGTATATGGCAGCCGGCATTATGTATCGCTCACTAATGCAAAGAGGCTTCGATTTCGAATTCAATGCCTGCTGCTTTAAACAAGACAAAAACTGATAAGTGATTAATTTATTTAAATCTGCCTTGTGATTATACATACTTTGTGAATATTGGATTTTACTTGAACCAGACAAGAATTACTGCAGTATGTCAATCCATCTATAGGAAATATGCAAGAAAACCAAAGAGTCTATTGATTGTTGGATGGAAGCGTGGCCAGGGTGTGTGAGAGAGGGTTTATACCGTGCTAACCTCACTGTGGATATGGCCTATAGATGTTCGCTTTATGTTCATTCTGCATGAGTGTAATTAAAGGCACAACGTTTTTATGGAGTTTTTGTTATAGACATTAGCATCTTATGTCATTTCCAAGTCGAGCTTCATTACCGTCTTACATATATTACATTAAAAGCTGGAGTAGTAGATTGGATCAAGTTATGTCATTTATAACACAATAAATTGTACTATTGTAAGTGGAAGTGGGTAGTCTATCCCATGATATGCGCCTTTGGTTATAAGTATCATTTATATCATTCATATATTAAGTACTTTTCTTCATCACTTATTGACATCTTTAGATCTTTGTAATTCTTCATTAATTATTGACATCTTTAGATCTTTGTAATTCTTCATTAATTATTGACATCTTTAGATCTTTGTAATTCTTCATTAATTATTGACATCTTTATATCTTTTTAATTCTTCATTAATTATTGACATCTTTAGATCTTTGTAATTCTTCATTAATTATTGACATCTTTAGATCTTTGTAATTCTTCATTAATTATTGACATCTTTAGATCTTTGTAATTCTTCATTAATTATTGACATCTTTAGATCTTTGTAATTCTTCATTAATTATTGACATCTTTAGATCTTTGTAATTCTTCATTAATTATTGACATCTTTAGATCTTTGTAATTCTTCATTAATTATTGACATCTTTAGATCTTTGTAATTCTTCATTAATTATTGACATCTTTAGATCTTTGTAATTCTTCATTAATTATTGACATCTTTAGATCTTTGTAATTCTTCATTAATTATTGACATCTTTAGATCTTTGTAATTCTTCATTAATTATTGACATCTTTAGATCTTTGTAATTCTTCATTAATTATTGACATCTTTAGATCTTTGTAATTCTTCATTAATTATTGACATCTTTAGATCTTTGTAATTCTTCATTAATTATTGACATCTTTAGATCTTTGTAATTCTTCATTAATTATTGACATCTTTAGATCTTTGTAATTCTTCATTAATTATTGACATCTTTAGATCTTTGTAATTCTTCATTAATTATTGACATCTTTAGATCTTTGTAATTCTTCATTAATTATTGACATCTTTAGATATTCGTACAGTACTTGTTGATAGCTGATTTGTACATGTAAATACATATTCCAAATAAGTTGCTGTACAGTTACATGTGAATTATCACCAAGAATAAGAAGAAATATGAATTGAGTCCCTAACCTTCTTAAGCATACCTCTTAGGGTGATTTACATGGAGTGCACAAGAAAACTAGTAAAAGCTGGAACATGAATTGCAAATGATCTGTAAATATGGGTGATTCATATTTGATGAAGTAGATGGAATTCCATCTAGCTATTTGATGATCGAGATCCACGGTAAACCGGTTGGCACTTAGAACTGGGAGACTCCGGGGAACATTTAGTATTGATGAATGTGAGTAGTAACTATTAGGAGAAAGAGTGTTTTGGCTGCAGATGCTGGGCAGGCACTGGTTGTCCTCATCCCCGGACACTACTGCTTAGAGAACATTGGCATTTGGTGGGGCAGCGGGGACACAGCCAAACAATCAGCGACAATGCATGGCAATCTCATAATACTGCCTCAGTTTAGACAAACTGATGCTACTATTGGGGATTAGGGTACTAGGAACCATTAGGATCATTGGTATTGGACATACACCATTATACTGTTATTGGAATCAATTATGGATTTGTGTAGAAACTGTAAATTTGGTTAATGTGCAGTTAAATAACGTATTTATTGATTGTCCATGTTTGGACGTGTGCATATTGTATATAGTCATATTTTATCTTAAACAAAAATAATGAATACCAGAGTTGTTCTGATAAGCTCATGGATACCAAACGACGATGAACAAATAGAATGATTTAGAGCTGTTAATATTCTGAAAAAGAGATGTAACAGATTGTTGGTCATTAAAGTACATTTAGAGTAAAACAATAGGGGAATGCTGAGAATACCTCCAACCCCTGGTGAAAACGTATAGTCATTTATATGGGTTCAGCTGGGGATAAAGTCTCCAGAACTGGGTCAGTAGAGATTGGGCTAGTTAACCAGAGGTGCCGGGGTTCAAACCTGAACAGATGTTTTGAAAAAATTGTTACATTGGTGCACATGTTCATAGAACCTGTAGAAGTGTTGACAAAATATCATATATTTTTTATATGTAAGCATCAGATAAGTAAACCAGAGTATAGGAATAATAAACTAGAAGTCCTACTGTAAGTTTAGTCCATAGTAGAATTGAAACAAAAAAAAGGAAATGACGACCCTTGACAGCGCATTGGGCAAATTAGCTGTAATATTGCCTAGTACAAGTACTGCTATAGCTACTCATGAATAAGTCCTTGTCAACATAATATTATAACGAACTACAGAATTACATCATTATTGTGTGATGGGGTCACAACACGCCAAGACAAATGCAGATTTGAAGAGATTTTCACCAGACCAGAAGCATAAGACAACTGTATGAATATAATATAAGTACATTATCGCCATGTCAAATCACAACCAGCAGATAGAAAGTGTCTGATTTGATATGATATAGGACAAATGTTATTATGTTCACTGTCAACCAGCATGTACGTGTATCAACAGCTAGGTGTCAATCTGTAGGTAATTGACTCTTTTCAAAGTGCATACATCAACAGTTGTCAATTTGTAGATTTTTGACACTTCTCAAAGTGCATGCATCACCAGTTGTCAGTCTGTAGATATTTGACTCTTCAGTTATACAGTAACGCTTTAATTTAATGAGATTAAGTATGGGAGAAGTAACAACTAATAAAGAACTGAGATGTTGTCTATGGAATATAGCTCAGTGCAGAATAGGATTTAGAAATAATATAAAATAAGACATATTTATGGTTGCAGCTGCAGTAAATGTGCCCTCTTCATCGTGAACTCCAACTAAATCCTGTGTGTATTGTTGAGAACAGACCCTTATAGTAACCTGCCAGCCCCAAGATGACCTAAGCTCATTCACGCAACAGAATTAACACACACCCATCGCACAAGCCTTCCAATTGCTTAGGCCAAATAAAATAATTATATGTTTTTGGAGTCTTTATTTGAAGTAGAGGAATAATGTTTTTTATAAATTTCATATAGGTAGTAGAACAAGGATGCTGTCTTCAATTAATACTTCCTGAATATGATTTGTTGACCTATAAGTGAGCACCATATTAAATGTTGCATTTTTGCAACTGGATATTGGATGTTCTCTCCGATACAGCAAAAAAAATTCCTATTCATGCAGTAAATTTCTTTCTGCTGTCTACAAAATCAGTATAGTTAAAAAAGACCAGAAACGGATAATTCCTATTATTGGCCTTTTATTTATGATATGTTTATCTTCTGTGAGATTGGAGGTGGTCATAGACGAATGGATCATTGGAATAAATTAAAGGAACTGTTATATAAGTTCCAGTTTGTGCGATAGTAACTTTGTGACCTTTCCATTGTATATAGTTGTTCTGTGTTGGAGAGTGTATTGGCAGTGTAAGATATATATGTAGTGTATATTCTCTGCTGATAGAGTAGTCATTTCCTGTTTTGTTAGAAGGTCTGGTGCCATTTCCTGTCCACTTCTATAAACACCCCTCTGTATGACGTATATTGGTACCACATTTGTTCTAATCTTCCCAAATTATTTTTGTTTTACTGATGCCTAGCTGGTATACATGTAGTGCCATGGTTCATGAAAATTCAAATTTTGCAGTAACAAACATACTAATGCACTGTAGTTTTAACGAGAATAAACAGTTGTCATTGTTATTAGCTCACCTGCCCGAAGGGCAAGTGAGCTTATGCCATGGTGCGGCGTCCGTCGTCCGTCCGGCGTCAACTTTTTCATTTAAACAACTTCTTCTCAATAACCAAGAGGCCCAGGAACTTGATACTGGGCCTGTAGCATGCTTGGGTGAAGGGCTACAAAGTTTGTTCAAATAAATGACCTTGACCTTCATTCAAGGTCACATTGGTCAAATAGGCTATAATCTTCAAACAACTTCTTCTCAATAACCAAGAGGTCCAGGGACTTGATATTGGGCATGTAGCATGCTGGAGTGAAGGGCTACAAAGTTTGTTCAAATAAATGACCTTGACCTTCATTCAAGGTCACATTTGTCAAATAGGCTGTAATCTTCAAACGACTTTTTCTCAATAACCAAGAGGCCCAGGGGCTTGATATTTGGCCTGTAGCATGCTGGGGTGAAGGGCTACTAAGTTTGTTCAAATAAATGACCTTGACCTTCATTCAAGGTCACATTGGTCAAATAGGCTATAATCTTCAAACGACTTCTTTTTAATAACCAAGAGGCCCAGCGACTTTATATTGGTCCTGTAGCATGCTTGGGTGAAGGGCTACAAAGTTTGTTCAAATAAATGACCTTGACCTTCATTCAAGGTCACATTGGTCAAATAGGCTGTAATCTTCAAACAACTTCTTCTCAATAACAAAGAGGCCCAGGGACTTGATATTGGGCCTGTAGCATGCTGGAGTGAAGGGCTACAAAGTTTGTTCAAATGAATGACCCTTGACCTACATTTAAGATCACAGGAGTGAAATCGGCTTAAATCTGTAAACAATAATTTTGCGATAGCCAAGAGCCTCCTAGACCAGATATTGGGCCAATAAAATGCTGGAATGAAGGACTAGAAAATTTATTAATATGAATAAACCTAGCTTACTATGATAATCAGCATAGTATCCGTAGAAATGACCTCAATCAACTTCAAAGTTGCTGTAGAGCCAGGTGAGTGATACAGGCCCATTGGGCCTCTTGTTAATGTATTACAGAGGCTTAGGGTTAGAGCTAGCAACAATGGTTTTTGTAGAATTTTTTTCAGGTAAGTCCAGAAAAACATTTCCAAAATTTTGTGTAAGTCCTAATTAGTGATATAGTAGATACACAAAATTGGAGTTCTACTGGACAATTTCAGGACTCAAATATCTGACATTTAATTTCTGAATGGTTTTGAAGTACTACATATATACCTATACTGTATACATTTCTCCATATTTGTATGCCCCCGCCATGAAATGGGAGGGGTGGGGGGCATATAGTGTTACCCATGTCCGTCCTGTCACTAGCTGATTAGGTTTTGGGGTATCAAGTGGCAGCAGGGGCATTTACGTCTCACAGACATTTTCTAGTTTTAATCTCACCTGTTGGGACAAATTGACAATGATTTTACATGGAACAATGTATTGGGACATAATTTCCTAACAACTATGTATTGGTTTGTGATCCTGATCACTTATAGGCCTACATTGAACTGTGTTGTGTATTCAGCCTATATTGAACTGTGTTGTGTATTCAGCTTACATTGAACTGTGTTGTGTATTCAGCCTATATTGAACTGTGTTGTGTATTCAGCCTACATTGAACTGTGTTGTGTATTCAGCCTATATTGAACTGTGTTGTGTATTCAGACTACATTGAACTGTGTTGTGTATTCAGCCTACATTGCACTGTGTTGTGTATGCAGCCTACATTGCACTGTGTTGTGTATTTAGCCTACATTGAACTGTGTTGTTGTTCAGCCTACATTGAACTATGTTGTGTATTCAGCCTACATTGCACTGTGTTGTGTATTCAGCCTACATTTAGCTGTGTTGTGTATTTATTCTGGAAATAAGTATGCCAGCTTGTATATTGACATCATTGACTAGACAGCACTTGGCCAGTGTAACCTTGACACAATGGACAAGGAAGTTGTTGGTTCTATATAGGACCAATGTTGAGTCAGGTGGGGCCTGTGATATCCTGTGTGTAGCACAGATCCAAACCTTAGTCATCTTAAATGCTTAATTTTGATAAGCATTACCGGATAAATGTGTAATCATGCTATTTCCTATTTCCTCCTAAATAACAGGATGTAAAAAGGGTTGGTACTAAATCAATACCTTGTACTTTAAAATATATACATCTATAAGTAAAAAAAAAAGTGATCATCAAATTGCAGACATTTTTGTGTCACAAGGTATTTTGTAAACTTCACAGTTTTAGTAATGCTCTGTCAGTTATTGCTCTTGAGATACCAGGTACATGTACACACTGCTCTCAATACTGATTGCTCTTGAGATACCAGGTACATGTATAAACGATACTAATAAACTAATTGAAAGTATTAATGTTTATTTTGTCATTGGATTGTCATTAGGTTTCGATTAAAGATACATTTTGTAGATGAATTAAATTGTCCTTATTGAACTCTACTGAATTGACAGATGTGATAACCAATGCATTCTTTTACTGGCAAATATATAGATATCCTTCTTTATTATGGAGTTTTTGAGAGAGTAAAGTTTCGATAGTATCCCATTAATTCAGCTGAATTGCTTGGCAGGGTATACGTAACAGGTATAGATTTTATTTATATACATGTTCTGGACACATCAGATACCTTTGGTTCTGACCAGTCAATGTTGTGTTTGAGCAAGTTAACACAAAAGTGTCAAATGATTTATCTTTATTAGTGATTTGTCTTAAGAATGAAATCTCTTTAGATGTTTGATTTATTATGTCATACGCAAAATTTGATGAAATTACATTTACACACAAACACTTTATCAATACGCAAGGTAGATAACTTGTACAATTGTTTAACAATCTACCGGTAGTAACATTTTGCCTGTCAGTGGTAAAGTGCCAAGGGACCATATTCTGGAGTGTTATCCAGTCTTTGGCCTCTAGTTCATTAATAAAAAATTGTTATAGCCACTCCTACAGTTAACTTGACTAAATTTAATCAGGCTATTTAGGTACATGATGTACATTCCTGATTTGTCCCGTTTTCATGCAATTAACTTTGCTGTAAATGTATGGTAGGTCTAGATCTATACCCAGGGGCTGTTGTTTAACAAGAAGTTGATTGATCCTCACGCTTACCAGGATGAATATCCGGTTCATCAATTAGATATATAGTACTAACATATATTTATAGAGTTTGATGCTGTGACCAACAGGATCTTACATTTATATTAATTTACAGCATTACTTCACCACAACTTTGTGATTTTTATTGATGACTAGATTAGGAATGGTAGACATTAATTTGGTACTGTCTGTCAGTGTGTATGTGTGGCCCCTTATAATTATTGTAGTAGTATTCAAGTGGTGGAGTTCTAAGTATATATACAATAAAAAATGTAAGCATTCGAAAGAAACAAACATTGTGTTGTACAGTTATGGGTCACATTTACTCTGTGGTATCATAACATCAGGATCTACACCCGATGGTATCATAACATCAGGATCTACACCAGATCATATTTTGGTGGTCATCTGTCAAGTTTAGATAGTTAAAGGCCATACTTGACTGCTTTTGAAATAATATGCTTGTGTACAAGACATCTCCTGAACCTTAATAGATATCATAACATCAAGTTCTCTTGATTAGAATATTTTGGTCATCGGTCAAGGTTAAAGGGTCAAAGGTCACACTTTACTGTTTGAAAAGATCATTACAGGTAATATACCATTAACTGGTGAGAGGGTATAGATCAATGCAAACCCTGGCGCAATTTGTTTTGATTCTTTTTATGCCCCTGCCATGAAATTGGGGGGGCATATAGTGTTACCCACCATGTCCATCCTGTTGCATCCCATCGCAATGCATATGTAGCTAGCTAATCTCAGGAACTGCTGATGCGATTCTCACCAAACTGTTTCAGTGTGACAAGTGGCAGAGGGGGCATTTATGTATTACAGACATTTTCTAGTCTCTGTTAGAATTGCACAAATAAATTATTAATGCAATTGCGGAATATATTTCATATGCTTGTTATCTGTAATAGATTTTGTCTCTTTTGTTACACAGGTAATGCCAAAACAGTGCGAAACGACAACTCCAGTAGATTTGGAAAATTTATGCAAGTGTGTTTTGATGATTCGTGCCAGATTAAGGGTTGTATAGTACAGGACTACTTGTTGGAACAGTCCCGGATCACATTCCAGTCCCCAAACGAACGTAACTATCATGTGTTCTATCAGTTTGTCGCAGCAGCGCAGGCTGCACCTGAACTCAAGGAACAGTTCCACATACAAGCGGTGGAAAGTTATTCCTACCTCAATCAAAGTGGCTGCTATGTACTCAATGGCATCAATGATTTGACCATGTTCGACCGGCTACGACTGGCCATGAACGTTCTCAACATTCCCCAACAAATGTCCGATGGGATATTCTCGGTGCTATCTTCCATTCTGTTACTTGGTAACCTGCGATTTGGAGATGTAGTAGAGGGTGAAGGGAGTGAGGTGTTGGCTGAGGACGCCGATGTCCTCAACACCATCTGTGACATGTTAGGTTTTGTTCCTGAAGACCTCACCAAAGCCTTGCTCTTCAGGCAGATCCAGGTCCGAGGGACGGTCACCAGTATACCTTACAGGTTCCAGGAGGTGAGTACAGGTTTGTTGGACTGTCACCAATGCACAAAAAGTTCCGGGTGAGAACAGGAATCTTACAGGTTCTAGGAGGTAGGTACAGGTCTGTGAGACCATCGCCAACATATCCTTCAGATTCCAAGAGTTGAGATAGAGTATAGGTCCATGGCTCCATCACCAATACACACCCACAATTAAGGTTCTAGGAGGAAAACATGTGCATGAAGGTCACCTGTTTCTGTTCCCAATCTAACTATTCATAAATATTAATATGAAGACCACCTGTCTATAAAGGCCACTTCCTCTTTTCCCTTTAGTGGTCTTTATAAACAGGTTTATTGTAATTCTAGAATATTTCCATCTTGGTAATGTTAACCACAGATTTTTGGAAGAGGTTGAATTTGCAGCGAAAGCACAAATACATTGATACAACATAGACTCTGATCTTAATTTGTAAACTTTTTAAAACTCTATAAATACTGTGGATGGTTTTTCATTTCTTTATAACAGAAATTTTACTTATACCTAACAATATATATAGGATTTTGTATTTTGGTAGGATAGATAATGGTTATTGTGCTCCACTGTAAACCTGGTACTGATGATCTAATGTCTTGTGTTGAGCTGTCAACATCATGATAATTAACATCAGATAACAGTTTATGTATGTAATTATAACTAAACCGAGGAATTTAAATATTCAATAAATAAATGAATTCAAATTTAGGTAGTGTTGAATGTTATAACCTTGCAGTAATTGATTGATACCAGCCATACGGATACTGAGGGAATTAATCTTGTAATAATTCTTTATCTTTCATCAATTATTCGTAATTTTCCTTGTCTTGTAGAAATGTGGTTTTCGTAATTGTCATCTATATCCTTCAAATGAAGATACAACACAAAAGTTTACATATCTTTCAGAAATTTTTTTTAACACATTAATGTAAATGATGGCAATTGTAGTTTTCGTGACACTGAACAGTGGAGGCACCAGTCAGAGCTGCAGCCTCTGTTTATTATCAGCCTGGGGTAGCTCCCACCTAACGGGGTCGTTTATTATCAGCCTGGGGTAGCTCCCACCTAACGGGGTCAGAGTGGTACAGATAGAGTTTGGTCAACACTAAACAGATTACACGGTAATACTAACACTACACCAAATTAACACTTCTACCTGAAGCCTATATTTCATCACTCACAGATATGTTGTGTGTTTTATGGTCTTTAGGCCGAACTTTTATTGGTGTTATCTGCTGAAGATTTTTTACAGGCTCTTAGGTTTGTTTCCTCTTCCTGTTGTTAGGGAGAAAGGGGAAATGGAAGACTACAGTAATGTTGTCACAAAGTTACTTTCGAAGTCAAGGTTACTGTTAATTTTGTTTTAAGTGGAATTCCAGTTCGGTATACGCTAAACATTTGACTGCATTGGCCAATGATATAGCATATCCTCTAATGTGAAATGTAGCTCTAGCTTCATGAGCATTTTCATTGAAACCTTGTACAATTTTTATATACAACTTGGTCTTAATCAGTTATTTGCAGTTAATTTACCTCCCTTCATAAGAGAGATATGCCCCTTTATTTAACACCTTAAAAGCTTGTAAACTATACCCAGACTGATTTTATCGAAACTGTACACATGAACATTATCCTATATTGTAATACTGAATCACTTAAAAGTTTAGCACGCTGTTCTTTTCAGGAATTAAGTTCCTATATAGCTACATTACAAAAAATCTAGATTCTTATTCATATTTGTATATATATATTATTATATTTTGTGCTTCATGATTCACATGAAGCAAAAAATGTTTGACAGCATACCGTATATTAAAACAAAACTGCATATAGATTTTAGGTATGCTTTGATTTGTCCTCTTTTTTCATTTGTAATATATCTTACATCATGTAAATCATGTTTTACAACCACAAATTGATTTTGAGTAGGTAACAATGTACACAGAGTATTATTGGTAGTCTGTGGCTTACAGTTTCAGTTAACACTACAGTTTCAGTAACACTAATACAAATCTTGTATGACTGTCTGCTTACGTAGTTCAATTAGGGATGGACTGCAGGCTTACAAGTGTCCACTTTATATAGATCTAATATAGTATGGGGTTGACAGAATGTGAGGTGTGGTGTCTAATCTCACACATGTCATAGAGTGTAATTATGTCTAAGTACCAGATAATTTAAATGATAGATGTAAATGTTCTCATAGGAGCATGGTAGCCAAGTGGGAGATCGTGCCCTTAGTGGACAATTGATGTTAAGAGTCACATAGCTACTTTGATGCTTTGATGGTGATGTTTGAAAAACGTTATTGACATATATATATCAAAGTAAACATGTCGTACTTTGTAATATTTGATGGTGCAATTTATTTATATGACAACATATATATAATGACTGTGATAGTGCCATTTATTTTGAAGGATCCCTAATTACTGTGAGGAACATGATCCACGCACAACTACTGTGTTGTTTAGTGTTACAAGATCACAAACTCCCATATCACATTATATTAAATTATGATGCCTCAATAAAAATGATAATCTAAGCAAGGTTTTTAGAATTTTGACCTGCTCAAATGACCTTAAAAGCATGTTTTTCTGATATTTTGAAAAGATTTTGATACTAAATTCCTTTATATTTTTATACAAACTTAATGAAATTGAAATATTTTCATACTGTTAACAGCTCAGGAAATTATTTCATCATCTGATATGTATTAATAGTGCTTGTCAGGTCTTGTTTTCATCAATAAAGGGAAATCTGATATACATGGCATCATTAGATGACAGGTAGGATTGAACAATCTGATATACATGGCATCATTAGATGACGGGTAGGATTGAACAATCTGAGGATTCATCCTTAGAGGTTCCCAATCCCTCCAGGTCCACTCCTATACATCACTGTGATCAACATGTATATTACACATTGAAGATCGCAAATTACTATTTTAGTATTTCTGAATGTTTCTAATACTTCAGAGCAATGCTTCAGAAAGCGCGACCAGTAAAAGAAGTGGTTAAAAAACAGTAGCCCAACAAAATTGTAAAACATTTAAGATAAATTAAAAGGAGAGCATGATTGATGTTATGGTTGTTGTGTTTGACAGGCAAGTGAGAACCGCCATGCCATGGCCAAGGCCCTGTACTCCCGTACCTTTGCCTGGCTGGTGGATGCTATCAACAAGTGTACCAACCCCGGCCAACACCAGACCAAGTTCCTCGGCGTACTTGACATCTTTGGATTTGAAAATTTTCAGGTATTTGTATGAGAGTAGTATAATAGATCTTTAAATACTGGTACAACTTTATGTTGGTGAAGATTAATTCAGAAATGATAGGCATCAGATATAATGGTATCATTTTATGACATTTTTATTGCACATAAGATATTAGAACAATGCCATGTTGTCTCTTGAGATTGTTAGATTGTTTGATGAAATTTTTTGACATCTGTTTCAAACCTGTATAATGTGTTTACATTGTATAAGCTCAACTGATCTAGTCAAAGAAAAATGTCTGAGACACTCACTGACACTGATTGTTTTTTTTTATAGATACATTTATACAAAAAACATTTGTTTGTTTGGCCTTTAAGAAACATGTCAGAAACACTTTGCAATATTCACAGATATCAGCTGGTTTGACCTTTGTACACCTGTCAAAAAGATTCCTGCTCATGATTACTTCAACTTCAACTTATCTCTCCTATTAGACAGAAGTCAGTGACATATACTTTACATAATATGTCCTGCCCACTGATGATTATCTAAGATATCAACTTGTCTGACATTGGACAAATGTCAGACACCTTTCACTCTCGTTCTCATGAATCATTTATTAAAATTATAAAATTATCTCACCAAAGATGCACATTCAGCATGTTTGGGGGATGGAGTACGTCAGATAGAAAAATGGAGATTTTGCCATTTTTTGGCCAACGTGTAGTATCAGAATAGATTTGTCATGATGATAAATTATATAATTATATAATATTTCAGTATATTTTTTTTACTGTACACTGGTGTGGTTTGGTAAACATGCCGCTTCTGTTGTTCATATTTACAGACAAACAGCTTTGAACAGCTCTGCATCAACTATACAAACGAAAAACTCCACAGATTCTTCAACCATTATGTATTTGCCTTGGAACAAGAACTGGTATGTATTGAACACATTTTAAATTTTGTATATAATATTGGAGTTATCATCATGCATATTAATGATGATGATAACCAACTCTCCAAATGTACAAAAAAAAAAAATCTTGGCTATAATATATGTGTTGTTGGATACTGCCAGCCATTTTTACCAAAGAGTTCCACACTTGATGAAGTTAAAACGTCTGGCCTATCATCACTTCGTATTTGATAAGTTATACAATAACATTCTTGCCAATTTCTTTGAATTGCTATGGGGAGATAGCACGTGTTAACAGTTTTAAGTTGTGCAATTCCCAAATTTCTAGACATCAGAAAATAACTTTTATAGCATACATCCTCTTGATAATACCTTAAAATAGCTCAACTCTACCTACTGGATCAATTAGATTTTGAAAATTATGAAAATAAAAAAAGTTTATTTGATCTAAATTCAAGTCTTTGTCTCCATGCAATATGGAGAGTTGACAGTGGTCCTTAGGAATGTAATTTGTATTAACCCTTTAAGCACTGATGATGCATTAATGCATCACCGGGCCGGGGCCGAATGATGCATTAATGCATCACGGAAGTAGATGATGATAATGATGAAGAATGGAAAGTTTTGTTTTAGAAATCATTTGAAGAATATGACGATAACAAGGGCTTTTCTCATTAAGTAAGATTAAATAACTGATTAGATATGCTTGGTTAGTTGTAGCTGTGTAATATTTTAATGTGATTTTTATTATTCATGTTTATTTTTTGCCTACAGTATAATGAAGAGGAAATCTCTTTTTCACACATCACCTTTACGGATAACACGGAATGTGTGGAGCTCCTGGAGAAAGTAGGTCCCACTTCTACCTGTGGTCAATTAAAGCATGTATATTAGTGCCTAGTTCGGGCTTTGTTTCATAAATCCAGATTGATATATATAAATTGTACGAAAACTTTCCTTTTTGTTGTCTGTTTTATAGTTTTAATTTAGACTAGGACAACCTATTATTAAATATACATGAAATGTACTTTTGTCATAGGGTGATATATGCCATGTACATTCATATATAAAATATAATTTGTATGATGTTAAACAAATCTCACCTGTCTGTTTCACAGCCTCCCAGGTGTATACTCAAGATCTTAGATGAAGAATGTAGATTTCCTCAGGTGAGTTTTCTATATTGATGATACTGTCTAAAAGGTCACTTGATCTATAGCTAGGGGTTGTCTCCCTTCGCAAGGAAATACGATGTCGCTTGTATTAAGCTTGTCTGTCTGTAAGCATTAAAGTCTTTTTGACTTTGAGGAAATGTCTTCTCAGGAACCAGCAGCTGTATGTTATAGATTTATATCAATTATTCAGCATTTACCATATCTATCACTAAATCTTAATTTGAAGGTGAGACTGACATTTGTGTCAGTGGTACAATGTTTTGAGAATAAATCTTTTAACTCTTTAAGTAATGAATTTCATATTAAGTAAATTTTGACAAACAGTAACATTGAGATGAAGTAAGTTAGATAGCATAGCTTGTTTGTCTCAATTTTTATGCAAAAATATACATGTATTTAATCAATTATGAATTATTCATAGTTAATGAATTTTTGTCACTCAAATGAAGCAAAGATTATGGCAGTGGTGCTGCAAATGTTGGATAGTACATGAACTAATGATAAAATCTCTTATTGGTAAATGCCAAACATTAGATTTTGTATGTCTCCGGTCACAATATGGTGAGGTATATAGATAGTAATGTCTGTATATTTGTCTGGAGTTGTATGAAGAAAATCTTTTCCCTCACACTCGTGAGTGTGATTTTCCTTTTGAATGTTAACATATAAGGTTTATCATACCTTGGAAGAGTCTACAAATTAAGATCTTTAGATTAATATCTAGGTCATCATTACTAAATATAGAATCAAGGAGGAAAACCTCGTCCTCACTAACTTTATGCATAGACCCAATACATTATTGTAGCATTATTATTTTGAAAGAAAATGACAGAATGGGCCATTTACCTTGTATTTCAGTTTGATCATCGTGTAGACTTTTTAGAGAAAAATTGAAAAAGAATTGCTTGAAAATATGTGAAATCACTTCAGAAAAGCAAGGGGAAAGTTTTTACATTATTTAGACTTTTTAGAAAGCGATTTTTGCTTGGAAATATGTGAAATCACTTAAGAAAAACGTGGGAAATTTTACAGAAGATTATATTTAGAATAAGTTCAATTTTTGTCCTGGAGCAATTCGAAATGAAAACAGGCTTGGAAGATATTAATGAGCAGATTTAATATAAGGATACCTACATATATATCTACCCCTCGATATGTACTTTGTATCTACACTGATATATTGATCTTAACTGTTTCTGACATGTTTTCTGTTTGTAGGGTTCAGACAAGTCCTACCTGTTGAAGCAGCATGAGGCGTTCGAGAACCATTCATGTTACATCAAGGGTAAGGACAGACGGACATGGGAGGTGGAATTTGGGGTGCGACACTACGCAGGCGTGGTGAGGTACCGTGCCCAGGGCTTCCTCGACAAGAACAAAGACACACAACAAGACCAGCTGTTTGAACTCATGTACAACTCAAACAATGCTTTTGTGGAGGATCTCACAAGGTTTCAGGTCAGTCATGTGTATACTTGAAAATTTGATAATTTGAAACTTACAACTAATTTAGGACACTTCAGTAAAAATAGTCTATTTAGCTTCCTCTATCTGGAGGGTATTGTAATATTTCATAATATGTGTTTGAAATAGTTTGTTGTAATAATTGTTAATTTCAACTTAGATTTTCTTTCCTGTCTTATGGAAGAAGAATATGAAGTTTCAACTTAGATTTTCTTTCCTGTCTAATGGAAGAAGAATATGTAGTTAAAAATTCTAGTAATGTCTTCATATTGTATACATTACCAAACCAGAATGAAACATGAAAATGCAATACTTGGTATTCAGACCTAGCCTGTAACTGTCTGACTGGTATATCTGTATGTGTGTGTTTACAGGATCTTCTGGGAGTTCGACTGGAAGATCTTGGAGGTAGACAGACAATATCCCGTACATCACGAGGCAAGCCAACAGTTGGGGACACATTCAAACACCAGTTATCTGCCCTTGTAGACATTCTCCATCTCACCAACCCATGGTACAAAAATATGTTACAAAATATTGTATAACCCAAGGATTAAGAAATTTCTCAATATCATTAACTAAGTTTCTTTTTTTGCTTTATTTTTTTGTGTAGATTTTAACTGCTTTAATTGCGTAAAAAATGAAATGATCAACATGGCCTTATAAGGTCTTTATTTTGTTCAAATGAATTTCAAAAAGGAAAAAATATCTGTTTTTTAGTCAGATGAAGTTCGTTAATCAATTTATAGTACTGTTAAACATAGCATTGTTATGCATGGTGAACATTTCATTTCTCAATCACAGCACTTTTATCTCTTATTGGTGGCAATGGTCACTAAGGCTTCTATTAGTCATGTACGTGTCACAGAAATTCATAAATGTTTGATGATGAGCGTAGCTTACTATATGGTTAACACTGTTTTAGGTATGTTAGATGTCTGAAGCCAAACGCTGGTAAGAAGCCTGACAATTATGTAGATGATGAGGTACTGACACAACTGAGCTACTCTGGCATGCTGGACATCATCCGCATCAAAAGGGAGGTAAGACTCGTACTGCCTCTACAGCGACTACCTTGGATTTACCTTGGTTGTTTTTATATCCTCATACCACTTCATCAGAGGCATACTGTTTTACTGTGATTCCAAATGTGATCATGTTTTTTTAGGTCTAACATTGAAAGAAAAACTGCTGCAGGGCTAATTTCTAGCATTGGTATCACTTTGAGGTCTCGTATGAGAAAATAAATATTGCATCCATGTTGTGCCCTTTTAAAGAAATTTTATATGCACTATTTACAATTTTGCTTGTACAAATATTGTAGGGGTATCCAGTTCATGTTCTAGTGGAGACATTCTTAGAGAAGTATGGATGTTTGCTGAAAAAACAGGCTGATCAGGAGGATCCTCGCATTCAGGTCAAGAACATCCTCAATGTACTGAACCTCCCCTGTACCGAATGGCAGGTCGGGAAGACGCAGGTAATCTCACTCGCCCTGGGGTACAGGAGTTATGTCCCTTGCCCTTGTTTTACTTGAACAAGTCATCGAAAGGGACAGTAAATATGTATAATTGTTTGGTTGATCCATTATTTGTCTATAAGCTATCTTTATATTATAAATTTAGACCTTGAGGGTCTTTGTCAAGGCTTACCAGGAAGTAAGGTCTGTTCTTATTTCATTAAATTAAAATGAACAACTTTGATAAATAAAACCCACTCTGTATGGTGTTGTAGCCCAACATCATCCTACAAGGGACACAACTCTTCTGTATTTAAGTCCATCTTGAATGATTGAACATTTTGGTCCACTTAATCCACGTGTGTTTGTTTACTTTTGATGGTATTCTTACTTAATCCACGTGTGTTTGTTTACTTTTGAAGGTGTTCTTACTTAATCCACATGTGTTTGTTTACTTTTGAAGGTGTTCTTACTTAATCCACGTGTGTTTGTTTACTTTTAAAGGTGTTCTTACTTAATCCACATATGTTTGTTTACTTTTAAAGGTGTTCATGAGAAACTCTGTGTTTGAGCCCTTGGAGGAGAGAAGGTTCCATTTTTTACAACTCAATGCCTTACTTATCCAGACTGTGTGGCGTGGATATGTGTGTCGTCGGGGTAAGTTGTTTTTATGTTCGCTCATCCATATCATGTGGACAGGACCTGTAGAAATAATGAAAGTTATGTAATGGCAGCTACCTTCTAGGGCATGGTCTTCACAGAAATATTTCAAAGCATCACTGCCTATTACATCATGTGATGGAAATTAATAATGGGTAGGGACGTGTGATTCTGTCATATGTCTGGGAGTAACTGTCCTACAACAAGTCTGGGAAATCCCTGATACAGTAGTTACTGTCTATGGTAGTGATGTGATAAGATACATTGTACTTACTCTGGCTTAGTGGTAGGACGCTTGGTATCAAAGGAACCCCAGTTCAAATTCTGACACAGACGCTTTAAATCACTATGTGATAGGGCATTGTTGGAAATGTGATATTAGTGCTGAATGGCAGCTGTTTTCCCCAGGGAGTTAAGAAAGTTGATGGCTGGGTTTGAAAAAGCTTGATAACCACAAATATTGTAATAATTTGTGACCAGCTCTGAGACGGCCATGTTGTTGTGATAGAGCGGAATACTGAAATCTGAATTTTTTATATTATTGATAATATTTATTGAATTTGGAAGTTAGCTTTTTAACACATCACCTGCTTCAATCATTAGGAAAGATGGCCTCTCAGATTCTCTTAAGCATGCTGGTCATAAATCTAGTGTTAAGTAGCTAGCTCTAAAGGTTATTAACGATACTCCATTGTTTTGGGTCCACTTATAAGATGAAAATAAGTAATTTTCAGAACAAATAGAAAAGGATTGGTAATTCATTTTTTATTGAATTACTTGTATTTCTCTCGAGATCCACATTTCTCTCGAGATCCACCTGCTGAAAAGCAATTTATCAAAAAGTAGCCATGATAGAAGTGCTTAGTCTTCATGCTCAACCCACGTAAATTGATTTTGGCGTCCTTACGTCTTGGTCGTCGTCTCATGACCTGCATGTCTGATGAACGTTATACCTAAATTAAAGTCTTTTGTCTAGAACTAGTAGGTATATACCTGTGTTTAGCCTACTGTAGAATGACGCTCTGTTGTGTCGACTACCAGCTAGTCTTCCATGGCATAATCACTAATTAGTGGTTAATAAATTTGATGATGAAGACGATTATCAAATTTTGTATATAAATGTACTCATGATTTGCTTAAAGACTTTAGAAAACCAGATAAGGACTCATATATAGAATACAGCGTGTTTGTCTACCACCAAAGAAAAACTGTGTCAGTATTACCATTTCAGATTGAATTTAGCATCACCTAACTCATTACTTGTTTGTTATTTAGTGTCATCAGTAAACTTTGATACTTCACAGTTTTTATGAAATTTGAAATATTGATATATTTACATAGGCTTTTGAATTAATTTTGAAAGATACTAAATTTTGATATTGATATAAAAGTAATAGCCTCTATATTATATAATGTAATGTCCCATTATACAAGATCTGTACATGTAATACACAGTAATATCTCTTTACCTGTAGTAACGTAATTTATTGTAATATACATGTATAATATTACATGTAATAATGAAAAAACTGTATTATCTCTTTACATGTAATAAATTGTAATATATCTTTACCTGTATTAAAGCAATACATTGTAATATCCCTACCTGTAATAATGTAATAAATTGTAATATCTCTACCTGTATCAATGTAAAAAGTGATGTAATTGTATAAATGGCATTTCAATTCATAATTAGTATTTTATAACATTCTAAACGAGATGTAGACAATTAAATAATGACATATTTACATGTCAATCCTATATCCCACAATAGAGTTGAGGAAGGTTTGGTATTTGAACTTTGAATAAATACAAGGTGTGAAAAATTGTCCTCTCAGTATTACTGGGAATGAATGTGGCTGGACTAGTACCTGGTATGTGGTGGCAGTGATATTTATAAAACTGTAATGGAACTGTCAAATTATTCTGGAAGTAATCAAAGTTATTTGGTAGTTTGTTAAACTTATTAAGTAATAATTCTTGAATAGAGTTGGCGTGTCCTTTTCTGAACAAGAATGATTGGGCAATGTTAGCTGTTTCCTTTGAGATATTCATGATACAGTGTAAACATTTGAGATGAATAATTTGATCGATTAATTAAAGTCTAATTGTTGCTGTATTTGTTTGTGAGATTAATGTAAAATCTTCAATATGAAAACACCACATGCGTAGCTAATCCCCAGAGGAGTTTCTATTATACCATAGACCGATCCATACATTTTATACACCCAATTTATTACTAACAGAAGACTGCCTTCATAAAGGCAGTGTGAGGAAAGTGGATGTTCGGAAGCAGTGCTCGTGTTTGATAGAGGGGTATTGAGATGATGGAAGGCGGCTCACCCCTTCTGTCCACAGCGTATTGTACTTCTATTGATTTCTGGACACCATGATTGCAATTGATGACACTTCCTGTGCCTCAAGTATTGATTTTCACATTACACAACGATGTTCTCAAGTGAGGCTGAGCGACACATCTGCTGATGAACTGCACACCTTTTTATAAGCCTGGGACATTATAGTAGTATGGCACCCTCAATCTGTACGTCGGCAGCCGCAATTTTTTTATTTTTTTTAGGCAGTAACTTCTGTCCTGTTCAAAGTGCATCTATCTGTTCTTTGGCTGCCGCAATTTTTTTTTTTTTTACTTAGGCAATAACTTCTGTCCTGTTCAATGTGCATCTGTCTGTACATCCGCAGTCGCTATTTTTTTCTTTACTTATGCAGTAACTTCCGTCCTGTTCATTGTGCCGTCTGTCTGTACGTCCATAATTTTCTTATCCAGTTCTGTTCAAGCTGATAGACAATGCCATTTATGTATTACTATGTTGTGGCTTTTTCACATTAAAAGTCTATCATTTGCTTACTTTATGTATGTAAAGGTGAACCAGCTTTAAAACAGGCAAATGCAAACATACAATTATTAACCTTTATTGAGGTTGATACAATTATTTGACTCAAACGCTAAGTATAAACTTACTGAATATTGAACAAATCAATATTTGTTCATAAGCTCATCCTAAAAAGTCCTGGAGAGCTATATATATATTGCTATACCCCTGGCATTGGCGTCGACATCAGCGTGAGTAGTAGATAACTAAGCTAAAAGTTTTTTTATAAAACAGTGTTGTGTTAATACTATAGGTATCCTCCCTGTCCCTCTGTCTGTCTGTCTGTCTGCCTGTCTGTCGGTCCACCTAGTTTTCCACACTTTCTCAGCCATGCTTCAAGGTATGTTGATGAAAGTGTCCGTCTGTCTGTCGGTCCACCTAGTTTTCCACACTTTCTCAGCCATGCTTCAAGGTATGTTGATGAAAGTGTCCCTCTGTCTGTCGGTCCACCTGGTTTTCCACACTTTCTCAGCCACGCTTCAAGGTATGTTGATGAAAGTGTCCCTCTGTCTGTCGGTCCACCTAGTTTTCCACACTTTCTCAGCCACGCTTCAAGGTATGTTGATGAAAGTGTCCCTCTGTCTGTCGGTCCACCTAGTTTTCCACACTTTCTCAGCCATGCTTGAAGCAGCTTCAAGGTATGTTGATGAAAGTTGGTATGTATAACTTCAGTATGAGTAGATCATGTCAAGTTACAGTTTCAGGGTTATTGGGTCAAGGTTAAGGTCACTTACTATTTTTAGCAGAGGCCAATATTGGACATGTGTTCATCATCATACAGCAACTTCAGAGATTTCCATTTACATGTACATATCCCAAATCCTACTTTCTTAATTCCTCGTCAGTAATGCATTTTGGAATATTTCTGAGATGTTATCAGACCCTGATTTAGACTCTCCTCCATCTTTTTATTCGTCCTTCTCGTCCAATATTTGGCTGTTAATGTATCTCAATTATTTCAGAATTTACAATGGAGATAAGGTTGTCCTGAATTATTGATGGTTTAAAGAAAGAAGATGTGTCATTTGACAAAATATGCAGTTTTTGATTGATTACATGTAAAAGAGATTTTACACTGATATCCCAGCACATCCAGGGGTTTTGATGGCATATTCTTTTGTAACCTTTTTCTAGATGTCTCATCATATCCATCCACAATAACGTCGGAAAACTTGATAACAATATGTAGATGAGTTGAACTGTCTAATAACCTCTTGGCATCCAATCTTACTATTCTTCCATAATATTTTGGCATTGATTTTACAAAACAAAGAGTTCAGACAGTTCAGAATGGTACATTCAGAAATAAATAAAATGTTTCAGACTTCTAGGAGTTTTGTACATAAACCTACCCAAACATTTGTCTTTGTTCTTTGAATAATCCTATATACAGACACTAGATTCATTGGGTAGAAGTAATATTGTAACAGCAATGCTTGAAGGCAATTGATCCGATGGATTTTAATGTTTTATACAAAATCTATATACCGTAACTAGACAGTGCCAGTAGTCTAAACAATCAACAACAGCAGACTATTTTTTCTTATTTTCTTTTAATAATGAGCTTTCAGTTAGAAGTCAGACGAACGGTTCCTGTTTTGCTGATATGCAGAAAATCATGGCAATGAAAATACAGGCCATGTTGCCACATCAGCATTACCCTTACAGCAGCTCTCTGTTTTTAACGTTCCTTTTACACAGTTCAAACTACCTGTTACAGAGGCTGTGATGTCAGAGTGGTCGTTGATCTGGAATGATGCATGGATGACACGTAGCATTCAGTTAGCCTACCGTAAATAAATGGTCTCATAGCTATCGGGAAAGGCATATAGTTAGGGACAAACTAGTCCCGTTTCTGAAAAATCCACAAATTCTCTAAATCATGTGAAAAGCCATTCACAACACTACAACACTTTATGATCGAATGTTTGTCATTCAAAATTAAACTAGAATATTCCTACCTGAATTGTCGAATAAACATGCAAAATGTGTAATTTTAATTTATTTGCATATTTTTTAATAAATATGATATTTTTTATTATAAAGCTATGAACATTATGATTACAAAATAGAGGTTATGCAACAAGTGGTTGTTGTTATATGGTATATCTTTCACTGGAGTTAGTTATTTTTCAAAAGTTGCAAAAAACACGAGCTTAAGCAAGTGTTTTTGTAACTTTAGAAAAATAGCTAACGTGAATGAAAGAAATACCATATACACCAACCATGAATTTGTGTAATCTTTTCCACAATAGAAGGCATTCATGCTTTGGGAGTTGAGTAACACCCACTGATTGTAGTAGAAATCATTGTTAATGAAATATTTTGAATTTTTGTACAGATTATCTGAGGAAGAGAGAAGCTGTCCTAATACTTCAAACAAACTTCAAGTGTTTCCGGTACAGGATAGCCTTCCAGAGGAAAAGGCGTGCTACCATTTGTATACAGGTAAGATATATATAGGTCATCAGGGTCACATTAGAGTGACCAGTATCAGGGCCACATTAGAGTGACCATTATCAGGGCCACATTAGAGTGACCAGTATCAGGTCCACATTAGAGTGACCAGTATCAGGTCAACATTGGAGTGACCAGTATCAGGTCCACAGGGGAGTGACCAGTATCAGGTCCACATTAGAGTGACCATTATCAGGTCCACATTAGAGTGACCAGTATCAGGTCCACAGGGGAGTGACCATTATCAGGTCCACACGGGAGTGACCATTATCAGGGCCACATTAGAGTGACCATTATCAGGTCCACATTAGAGTGACCAGTATCAGGGCCACATTAGAGTGACCAGTATCAGGTCCACAGGGGAGTGACCAGTATGAGATCCACATTGGAGTGACCAGTATCAGGTCCACATTAGAGTGACCAGTATCAGGTCCACATTAGAGTGAACATTATCAGGTCCACATTAGAGTGACCAGTATCAGGTCCACAGGGGAGTGACCAGTATCAGGTCAACATTAGAGTGACCATTATCAGGTCCACACGGGAGTGACCATTATCAGGTCCACACGGGAGTGACCATTATCAGGGCCACATTGGAGTGAGTAGTATCAGGTCAACATTAGAGTGACCAGTATCAGGTCCACAGGGGAGTGACCAGTATGAGATCCACATTAGAGTGACCATTATCAGGTCCACATTAGAGTGACCAATATCAGGTCCACATTAGAGTGACCATTATCAGGTCCACATTAGAGTGACCATTATCAGGTCCACATTAGAGTGACCATTATCAGGTCCACATTAGAGTGACCATTATCAGGTTCATATTAGAGTGACCATTATCAGGTCCACATTGGAGTGACCAGTATCAGGTCCACATTGGAGTGACCATTATCAGGTCCACATTAGAGTGACCAGTATCAGGTCCACATTAGAGTGACCAGTATCAGGTCCACATTAGAGTGACCATTATCAGGTCCACATTAGAGTGACCATTATCAGGTCCACATTAGAGTGACCAGTATCGGGTCCACATTAGAGTGACCATTATCAGGTCCACATTAGAGTGACCATTATCAGGTCCACACTGGAGTGACCAATATCAGGTCCACATTAGAGTGACCATTATCAGGTCCACATTAGAGTGACCATTATCAGGTCAACATTAGAGTGACCATTATCAGGTCCACATTAGAGTGACCAATATCAGGTCCACATTAGAGTGACCAGTATCAGGGCCACATTAGAGTGACCAGTATCAGGTCCACAGGGGAGTGACCATTATCAGGTCCACACGGGAGTGACCATTATCGGGTCCACAATAGAGTGACCAGTATTGGGGCCATTCAGGAGTAACTTTCATTGATTTTTTTTTGCCAGAGCTGTGTTTATTACTTTATTCAGCCTAATAAGGGCACCTTCCTTTTTAAGTGTACCACAATTTGTTTATTTTGAAAAGGGAATGTTTGAGCTTAATTCCATAATTCTTGAAGTCCTTAAACAGTTGCTTACCACATTGAAAATACATCTGCATGAGCTTATTTCTTACTCATGGGCTGACTGAATATTTTCAGAAAGAAAACAAGTTTGCAGATGTAGCTTGTTAATTATGAGATTTGTTAATGTTTCCAATGAACATCACATGTTATAAATTAAAGTTTAGCTTCTTCAGAATACACGGCCATTTTCTAGCATGTTTCAAATTTGATTTATTAATTCAGACCAAGTTTTATTGACCAGGATCAAATTTGGCTGTCAGGATCTCGGAGAAATATCCTAAATACTGTTTGAAAATTTATCTTTTTTCTATGTCCTTCAGCTCTAAACGAATTTGCTGAAACAAAACACAGCACAATCAATATATCCTGTGCTCACTATCATTAGACTGTAACATTACCCGTGACCTTTCTTCCTTTGACAAGGTCGTTTGTAAAAGGCAATAAAACATCAAAGGGGACTTTTGTTTCATTTCTTGTTTGAAAGAACAATTTCTAATACTTAAAATGTCTCGTAACAATGATACCATAGGGCAAATGAACTTGTCTTCTCTGTTTACGATAGTTTTATTGTTTTCATGGGGATTTCGTTGAGTACATTTTAACAAAGTTATGCTTGAGAATTGTCCATTGAATCTCTGGCTATATGTTTGAGTAATAACATTTGTTCAAATAACTTAATGTATTGGCGCATTTCTTCAGCAATTGTTGAATAACATAGTTATTTTTGACTATTGTTTTTATCTTTAATGGTTTGATCGAATATGATGCTTAGAGACTAAAAAGTATATGCAGCGTCAAGCAAACTTGTTTAATGTAATTTCACTTAGATATCTCATACCAGATCGGCCATTCTTCAGTCATTGAAGTAATTTTCAGTTAAATGTGGGAAAAGATTTGAACATGTGTGAATAAGAAGGTAACAGCAGCAATGATCTGTTAAAGTCATTCTCATCAATATGGTAATGGAAAGGATGTGTGTCACACAAGGATAAGGTGATCTGTAAACGTTTACTCAAAATTGATGAAAATTATTCAATAGCCTAGCTAGTCTATCGGCAAGTAACAAACAGCATTAGTAATACCGTATGTGCTCTAATTTGATCATCTGTGAATGGGTGAATTGGTAGTCTGTAGTATTTAGGAGACCGTTGACGTGATCTAAATGTCGCTCCGTCTTATGAGGAATTAACCTCACTTACCAGTTCCCTTGTCTTCCAATAACGTCGATTTTATCCAATTGTGCTATGGTTGTAATAATTGTACGGTGTGACAATTGATGTCGTTGTCCGTTTATATGGCTGGTCATGATCAGGACTTGGTAAGGCTTTGGTCAGCCTATACTAGCAGTCTGTCGTATAAGCTTGTCTTCATAGGAGGTGATCCAGTTACTTACTGTGGAAGCAATATAAAAAATATACAGTAAAGTCATTCATTTGATTTCTTCTGTAGCTATCTATGTCCTCTTAATATTTTCATGAAAAAAAACACTGCACTTTCTTATAAAAAATATTTATTCATTATGAGTGTTTTTAATTATTATTCATTTAAATTGTGAAAAATAGAAATTCTTCAGTTTTCAAATTATCCTCAAATTGACGTTTTCCATTAGCTAGCTTAGAAATGCAGTAATTACATTTGAATGTGTCCCTGAAATTAACAGTTTAATGATCAGTATCTTCCTGTAACATTACCCTGAAAATTACATTGTCATTAACTACCATACTCTAAACAGATCCAATGGTCTGGTGATGACAGCAAAATTATTGCTAAATAAGGATATTTTCAATTTACTTTTCTTTTGACAAACGGTAAAGACAATGGATATTGATTGAGGTGTGAAAATGTGTAATGGAAAGATGAAGTGAAAATGAATTGTTTAGGAATATTGTTTAGACAGAAAGCAGTATTGTGCTTGATGCAAATTGGATTTATAGGGCTTATCGCTTTGTGTTGACTTATCCTTTTATTTGTTTATCAATGTAATTTTGTTTAAGAGTGATAATTATCTCTGTTTGAAGTCTACTCCAAAGCAAAATGCATTTATGGATGCAATACATAATATCTGACAAACAATACCATAGAAGCCATTCTTGAAACATTTTTTTTTTTTTAAATTTTTTATAAATTTTCCAGTCTCACTAAAATACATAATGGATGACTTTGACAATGTTATGTATGTCTCGAGAGACTTCAAACTTAACTTGTAGAACTCTTACAAAGCCGAGCTCAATTTCACAGTCAAATTGCTGTTTCCTGCATGGGGAGGATTCCCAGAGCTATTGATTTTTAGTTCTGTCATTTCCTTAACAACATAATACAAATTCACGTCGTATCATTCAGGGAATCCATTGCCGTATGCTTGGTTTAGTACTCTTTGATTGAAATTGAATCGACTGTTTACCACCATTGGTATAAGATGGTTTCTTCTTAAGTCATCGACCAACAATTTCTTTCTTCCTCTAGTAGATGGCGTGATTTGATTTCAGATGAATTAAAAACTGATGAAACTGAACTCTGTCTATTTGAGGATGGTAGCTCCTTCCATTACACTATCAGTTGCCGTTGTGTTTGTTTAGGCACAAAATTGAGGTAGGAAAATAAACCAATATGGTTTGTTGTAGCAGGGTAATCTTTTTATATCCCATAATGGTTTCTGTGTTGAATGAAGAATGGCAGTGTGATTTTTACGAGTGATTTTGTTCAAAATGAGGTTTTATGTTGTTGGTTGATGTCTGGAAGCATTTTATAAAATTGGATACTTAGGATCTTTTTAAGTTCTTTATGTTTTATAGAACTCTAAATGCCCAAATATGATACCGTAACCCACATTCCCAGTTCAAACGGATAAAGTTTTCAAAAACATATACCAGGTAACAACTTCTTATTTAAAACCATGAAACATAGAGAGTCCAAGTAATTAACTTATGACTTGCTTTTGTCATGAAATTGTTCCAAAAATTGCCTTGATTTACTCTCAAAGTCAAAATTCTAAAAGTTCAAATAACTTTTGAAAGAAATGAAGAGTGCTGGCATGATATCAGTATGTAGCTTGTTGAAGTGGGGAGCTGTAACTAATCACCTTCATCAAATTTTACTGTTATAAGGTTCAGATACGCTAAAATTGAATTAGCTGACTTTTAACTGTTCCATGCCAATTTGTATCAGGTATGTAAAAGGTTGAGGTTAAGCAATGATTTCACTAAAATTATTGCTTTATGTAAATAATTGAATTTTAAGAGAGCTAATGCAATACAAGCCATTCCAAATTTTGTGAATTAAATGCTTTTATACATTATGGAAATAAAGTGAAAACTGTACCATATTTGTGGTGTTAGTATTTTGGTGGAAAATTTGTGCATTGAGAGAAAACAAATTTCAGGGTTTTGATACAGTATGTTTTAAGGGATTCTTTTTGTTTCTTTTTGTTTCTTTTTGTCTTTATCGGCTATCGTTCATATGGAATGAAACTTGATTATGTAACGATACAGGTCAATATCAGAGCCACTCTGATAGACGATAACAGAAAACAAATTTAATTACAGAACTTTTCCTATTTAATCAGGGTTTCTGCATTGGATCAATTACCGTTAAAGGACCAAATCTTTTACTTGAAGGTAATTTAAATAAAGTTGAATAACAGCACATTTTCTTTAAATTTGATTTGATTCACCAAAAAATCAGATTAGGACTGGAAATGACTTTACGAGCACTGTAATTTGATTTTCTTGATGATACATCAAGAATAACAAAATCAGCCAGGATGCTGATGTATAGGATGCTGATGTATCAGAATGCTATTGATTGTAGAGAAGCTTCAGGTGTGAGCCTTACAGCTTATCACGTCATTGAGTAGCTGGATTATTCCTGTAAATTGATACGTGGGAAGGCTGACACATTACCACACTGATTGGAATAGCCATGTTGTCCATTTAAACCTATATCCAGGGACAAATTGAAGACAAAATTTAAGTGGAGTGTGTACATGTAATTGCTAAACACATTCTGTAGCCAATGAGCTGTCTTTCCATTCTAAGGCATAAAGCCTTAATGCTCTGGTACAGACGTAAGAGAGTCAGGATTAAGAACTTGAAAGATTTCTTTTAACCGATGTAGTCACAACTTAATCCTTTTGATGTGTAAGCACTATTTTTTATATTGAAAACAATAAATTTGAAACACATTAGATTCATTTTTTTCAATTTCATGGTTTTCCTGAAAGCCTTGCTGCTTCAGTGTTTTTCTTACAGAAGTTCTTATTTCGGGGACAGATGGTTGTAAGATTAGTATTGCATAATCTAGCTTATAATTCTAGTTCATTTTGGTTACTTTCAGAAATATGCCCGAGGAATGTTTGCCCGAAAGCTAGCAAAGCAGCGTAGGGAACAGAAGCGTATTGAAGAAGAAAGGAAACGGAAGAAGCGACTCGAAGAGGAGAGATTGGCTCGCGAGAAAGAAGAAGCAGACAAAGAAGTCATAGAACAATCGCTAAAGTTAGTGTAATTTTATTATAAGCTTTTTTCTTACATTTTATGAAATAATTGAGTTTCTTTTTCCATTTTCAATGCTAGCCTACAGAATCTCCCAGATGTGACATTTATTCTTTACATTTAGAACTCCTGAAGTTTCGAAGAATTAAGTGCACTTGTGGCTATATGGCATTTGGATATGAATGAATATTTCACATATATAGCTGCAGAGGGAATATGTTTTATTGTCATTATTCCAAAATGAAAATATAGAAAGTTCCTCTCGGAGGAATTACTCATTATGGAACAACAGTCCCTCAATCAGACTGAAATAACCTTGAGACAAAATTAATTCTAATTAAGCATTAACCTAGATATCAACAAGCTTGAAGACTGGTGTGTTTCTTCGAAAATTAACAGTAAATACTGCATTGATTTTAGTGTACTAGTATATCTAGAGCAGCATGTATGTGAAGTATTCATTCTTGGAATCATTGGAGACAAACGTTTTGTTTGATGACTCCAAGCACAGCAGCAGTGCATGGCAGAATATCATTAGCACCATCGGTGATTTCTCCTTAAATGTTGTCAAAGATGGCACCAGTTCCTCGTGATTGTGGAGTTTGTCAAGTCTACCCCTATGATATTTTGAGCTTGTTTTGCATAGAATAGTAAAGGCCAATGTTTTATCTGAATGTTCCAGCACCTTGAGTCGCCCAGAGCTAATCAAGAAACTGAAGTAGGTTTACTTGGTGTCGTACATATATAGTGTGTAGCCATCTTTGTTATATATATATGTGTCAATTGCTTAAGTTTCGTTGCCACTGAGTAGGTAAAGTGGAGTGTCCTTGTCACTGTAATTTCTTTGGCAAACGTTAATGTTTTGTACGACCCATATTTAACTGAAGATGTAAAGTTTATATAATTGGTATATTCTACAAGGTATTTGTGTAAAGCATTTTTTCAAAGAATTTTTATTTTTTAAGTTCAAAGCCAAAATTGTAATCAAATATGTTAAATTTTCTATAATAAAAAAAACTGTACCCGATGTACATCCATTGCATGTTAATGTACATCCATTGCATTTAAAAAAAAATATATTTAAAATGTTTGCTTTAATATAGTGGTATCACACACACACATATATGTATGAGAATGGTTCGGGTTACATTCCGCAGAGTTTATTTTTATCTATTTTATCTGTCACATTTTATATTTATATCATGAAAAAGTATATTTTTTATTAAACGGTTGCTTGGCATCAGGTGATTCATGTTGTGTTAAGATCCACATTGTCTGTACCCTCTGGCACTGTCCATACAATGTAGTGCCAGGTTGTATTTATACATGTTGTTTAAGAAGTTTATGTTCAAGGTAAGTGATGTTGTATTGATGTTGTGTAATTTGTGATTTTTATATGGCTGTCAATATTTTGATGGAATGTAATTATTATGAAATTTGGAAGTCTGTCTGCCCTTTCACACTTCTGCAACATAACTTGCTCATCGCTCAGCATCAAAGAAACTTTTAATTGGTGAGCATTTACTACTTTATAAAAAGATCAATACTCAAGAATGTACCCATATTAAACAGATAGTCCTTTAATTCATATAATTATAAGTGCAACTTTGCTTTGCTGAGTTGCATAATGCAAATGGAGTGTCTCTTTTTGTTACAAATTTCAGTTTTTTCTCACACTTACTTGAAAAAGTATTCTAAGTGCAATTCTTTGTTTTACACAGAGTCCTATGAGTTAAATAGATTCTACATAGCAGACTTGTCATGTTCCGTGGTACTGATGGTAACAGTGGAATATGCCTTCAGTTTAATTTCTATATCAGCCTGAACAAATTAAAAACCTTCTTCTCAAAAAAGATAATTTTCTGAGCTGGAGAAACCTAAAATCATAACCTAAAATCAATCTCTCTTCTGAGGATTGCTTCCATGCTTGATGAATTAAATTTAATTCCACGTATGGTAACTGTAATCATTACAGTTGTAGCCTTGTAGCCGAATCAGTGTTCACTCTTACTGGTAATGAAGTTAAAGATTGATCTGACAATATCATATCAAAATTGTGACCTTCATTAATTCCCTGATAATGCTATCATTTTCATCTAAGCTGATGACTTTGTTCGATCATCCTGATGATATGGAGATTACGTATTTGAGAAGGATGAATTATTTTTATCGAGTCCCTAATTAGATATTTAAGAGCTTAGACACAGGCCAGCCCGTGGGCTAATGTGTCAGTCTGTGTTTAGTTCAACACCGGGCTATGAGGCAAAGGCAATAACTGTTTTTATGGATTCCATGAATAAAATATGTCAGCCGTACCAATAAGGTGTCAACACTTTCTGCTCCATATTGTAAACAATTGATTCCTGATAGGTAACTTGTTTTAGATTCGACATGACCACTCATCATTTTCCCTCAAAAGGAAGAATGATGGAAGCAATTTGGTAATCATGTATCAGGATCTATGTCCTGCATTGCCATTGGTGAAAAATTGTTTGCTGAAATTTTGCTGTATTTGTCTAAAAAGTGACATTTAATTAAAGGATTTTTGTTCCTGTGCACAGCCTACTATATTGATATTTTCAATTATAAAAGAACATCACTGCTATTTGAAATGACAGGAGTGTGACTTCATGGGTGCTCCTGTCTTTCAGAATCAGTTATACAATTAATAAATGCATAACATGTTGTTCTGAAGTCTCTAATACTATGTACATGTAGTTTGTATCATTGTGAAAAACCTTAGTAATTAATGCTTAAAATATCAAGAATGACCTGTATGAAATACCAATAAAAGACCACAATATCTCAGACAAGTTCAAATTTAAGGGCTTTCGGGTCAAGGTCAAGGTCAATGTCACTATTTTTAGCAGGGGCCAGTAGGGGACATGTATTGCTTTAGCAATATCAAGCATGCTTGTTTTACATAAAAAGGCTAATTCTTTTTTCAATTTCACTTGGATTCTAAGTGCAGTATTCATGCTTCGCATTCAGTTGAAAGTAGCTCATAATTCATAGCATTACCATATGATGGTTTAAGCATCTCTGATTAACTTAAAACCCAAACACATCAGGGTTTTGATCTTCAACAGAAGTCCAGATGGAAACTTCTGTTTCCGTACCTAGACATGAAGTCTGAAAGAATCATTCCGTTTCCTGCTAATATCATTCCAGTTCACACATGGATACAACAGAATTGTGATAAAAAGCTCTGCGAGTTAGAAAGTAATAGGGGAACGGTTCATATCAGACTTTCCTATTTGAAAAATACTTCAAATACTCCATCTTGTTTGAAATTTGATGTCCTAAAATTCAACAGAGATAGCCATATATTGAGGTGTTAATGGAAATTTTATTGAAATAGGATGTATGTGATTAGATATTGTTTTCTCACATTGAAACGTGATAAAGATATGGGCAATTAATGGTGGATAGTGTTGTCCCATTGGAGTAGTTGGCCCATATTAGCGGCCATGTTGTATTAGCCCAGACACATATTCCTTGGAGAGGAGGTCTGATGTATTGATAATACAGGGAGGACAGACACAACAGAATGTGTATGTTTGTAGGTAGCATTTATAAAAATATGTATTCATATAGTATTCTGTTCTTGTCATCTTATTGAAAATAATTTAAACAGTAGCCTGATCAGGACTTTAATTCCAGTTCATGAGATGTGACTACAATACATAGATTCACTAATTATTATATGATTTTTCAGCATAGTCCACAACACCATTTAAAAAAAATTGAGATATAGTGGGGACTCAAAATTTCAGTGAGTTTGATGGGAAAACATTAAGCCAGAATTCTTATATCAAAGTTCCAAAATTCCTTCAGTCTACTGGTCTTCTTTTCATACTCTTTTTAAAGTTAATGTTAGACATCTTACTGAGGCTTTGCTTACATCCTTTAGCATTAGCTGTATTTCCAGTGTGAGGACAGGAACCATTAAAAAAATCAATTATGCTTCCCAGAGTCAGTGATGCATAAGATTAACGTTCCTTATTAGTATTAGTGGATGAAGCAGGGCTGATTACCCTCCGATATTAATATTGAACGTGCGGCATCTGTATCCATATCAAGGTTGCTGTTCAGTTTGTACATGACATATATATTTCTTGGTACACAATACGTTATATGTTGAGGACTATAGTAAGGGAAGAAACGTGAGAACAGGTTTGAAGAAATATGTGACTTTAATCTATGTGGAGTTGGGGACATTGATCATTTTTTAAGTTCCTGCCAATCTATTGTGTAGTTGTATGATTGCTTATCTATTGAAAAAAACTGTTTTATCGTTCCAATGTCATGGTTGTATGACCTCTAGAATTTCTTCACTACTGTTTTATGGTCCCAATGTAATGGTTGTTTGACCTCTATGATATCTAGACTACTGTTTTATGATCCCAGTGTAATGGTTGTTTGACCTCTATGATATCTAGACTACCGTTGAATGGTCCAAATGTCATAGTTGTTCGACCTCTAGGATATTTAGTAGGGCTGTCACGGGTACAAATTTTTTGCCCCGGGTACTCAATCTTTACAACCCGACCCGTACCCGGTTACCCCTTGGCTGTAGACTTGTAAGTTGTAGCCCTGTACGGACGTTTAGAATAGAACAGGAGAGGCCTTCGATATTATGAACATGGATTTGTTGGTGTTAAATGAATACTTTGAATAGTTCTTATTTCTTAGAACATTACTGATGAAGTCATGATATGTACTGATGAAAAGACATCGTATTGAGTCGCGGCTTCAATCAAGGAAGCCATGTTATTTGGTTGACATACGTGCAGTTTGTTTTGTGCATGACCGGAAACATAGCTCTACCGTAATAACTCAGGTAAAGAGAACACACGGAAAAGACATGATGAAACTGAGCAGTTCTATACTATCATTATCGTCCATGGCTTGTGTGAGGCTTGTGTATGGTTATTACAGTAAATGTTTATTTGGTGTCAATTTGAGGTTTCTCTAATGTGTGTGTGTTTTGCCAATGTACATTGCGGAGTTCCGAGTGTTACAAGAAAAATCAGTGTCAAGGCAGCACGTTTCACGGCCATGAGAAAGTGTCAACAGACGATGCAACAATGTAACTGTTCTTACAGGAGACATATTTACAGAACAGTAAAAACAATGTTTAAATATCTATATGTGACGACTCAAGTGTGTCAAAGCTATACGGTGTACATTGAAATATATGTGTACTTCGGTGAACTATAGTAGTTAGTACTATGTTAGTACAAAGTTTCGGGGTTCGGGTACACCATTTCAAACCTGGGTCGGGATCAAAACCTGGGTACTCGTTACAGCCCTAATATTTAGACTACTGTTGAATGGTCCCAATGTCATGGTTGTTTGACCTCTAGGATATCTACACTACTGTTGAATGGTCCCAATGTCATGGTTGTTTGACCTTTAGGATATCTACACTACTGTTGAATGGTTCCAATGTAATAGTTGTTTGACCTCTAGGATATCTACCTTACTGTTGATTTCTCCCATGCAATGTCATGGTTGTTTGACCTCTACGATATCTAGACTACTGTTGAATGGTCCCAGCAAAGTCATGGTTGTTTGACCTTTAGGATATCTACACTACTGTTGAATGGTCCCAATGTCATGGTTGTTTGACCTCTAGGATATCTACACTACTGTTGTATGGTCCCAATGTCATGGTTGTATGACCTCTAGGATATCTAGACTACTGTTGAATGGTCCCAGCAAAGTCATGGTTGTTTGACCTTTAGGATATCTACACTACTGTTGAATGGTCCCAATGTCATGGTTGTTTGACCTCTACGATATCTTCACTACTGTTGAATGGTCCCAGCAAAGTCATGGTTGTTTGACCTTTAGGATATCTACACTACTGTTGAATGGTCCCAGTGTAATGGTTGTTTGACCTCTAGGCTTTCTACCTTACTGTTGAATAGTTCCAAAGTCATGGTTGTTTGACCTCTGGGATATCTACACTACTGTTGAATGGTCCCAGCAAAGTCATGGTTGTATGACCTCTAGGATATCTACACTACTGTTGAATAGTTCCAATGTCATGGTTGTTTGACCTCTGGGATATCTACCCTAATGTTGAATGGTTACAATGTCATGGTTGTTTGACCTCTACGATATCTAGACTACTGTTGAATGGTTCGAGCAATGTCATGGTTGAATGACTGTAATAGGATCCCAGTGTGACTGTTTGTTTACCCTCCTTGCCCTAGTTGTACAATCCCGAGCCACTACAGTGGTGTTATAGGGTCAGCTCACTAGCTCATCCATCCCGATTACATTGTGTCGCCTGATCGCAGTCCAAAAGAGTTAAGTGGCGAACACAATCCCTGTCTCCAGAGGATGCTTTGTGGGCATGCGAGACCACCATCATATTGTAGACTAGATTACTGCTCAACAGTTTGATTACCATGGAGCATGCGAAACCCATTTTGTAAAAAAGGAGGTTCTTTATCACTATTGTGAACGATTTTACTTGGTTAATCAATTGGCTTGTTCCATAAAGATAAAATTCTCTTATTTCTTATTTTTTTCTTTTCCATTCCTAACAGTCAGAAATTAAACATTTGCTTTGAGCATGAGGGTGCTGCTATCAATGTATTAGATGACTTTGTAGGAAAGCAACATTTGTCATTGATCGGTAACAAAATTTATTGATATTGCGAACCCTGTGAACAGGAATTTCACAGTATGTGAAGATGGGCTCTGTGAGATGTAGCTGTATGATGCATGGTGTTTGAGAGTAAACATTCCAACATCTCCAGTATATCAAATTAAACTAGAAACAATTATGTTGAAATATGATATCGAATTCCTTTAGAAAAGATACAAAGGCATTATATTACCCATTCCACGGTAATTTTGAATGTCAAATTCTCTTTCCAATGTTTTTCCTCGTCCATTATTACAACCTATGAAATGGAAAGTAGTCTTGATTTTTAGTTTAGATATGCAGACTATATCTCTATTAGCTGTAAGCATCGAGGCAGTATATCAGAGACATTTATTATCCCCCATAATAAACAACTGACAAAAGCAATATTGTCTCAGTCTGTTGAGCCAAGATAATGAACAAATCAATAATTGATGGTTAAAAATTGAATTTCTCTAGGCTGTGGTTCTTAGCCGACTGATTGATAACATTTTATATTGCAGTAGTATTTTTGGGATATCCACAAACCAAATTGAAAGCTTCAACAATGCTCCATCCTACAGCAGGTATATTGTCAGGAATGTGTTTGAAAAATGGTGAAATGTGGTCGAACGTGTTGTTCTGTATACGGTGGTCGAATCAAAGCTATACATTTAGAACTACAAAAGCATGTTGTCCATACCAGCTGAAAGCAATAAGATAGGCATTCCATTACCTTGAAGATTAACTGTCACTAGAATAACCCTGTGTCTGCTGACAATGCATTCATCACCATCAACGGGCCTTTTTTTAGAAGGACCTTAACGGTTCAGCAGGCCATGTAGAAGTTGTAGCAGGAGACCAAACACTTTCAGTTCATTAGTGTTTGACGTGTATTTTGCCAATAAAATCAGTTTGCTGTCATATTTCAATTGCAACATGCAGGAGAAAATTGTTGAGGAAGCTGAAAATAGGAAGTTTACTTTTTTTTCCATAATTCCTATCCGAAGGTTGGACCGTGATAGTAAGAGATTTATTTCCTAGATTGTATCAATGAGGGTTACTGACAGCAGAAGCAGAGAAATTCATTCGGTTTCAAATCTATTGGGAATAAAGCACTTTTTCTGGATTAATGAAACCAATCCAGAATGTTAGAATCTTGGTTGTTAGCATCAAGACTATTGGATAAACTAGATTCTGCAAAACAGAATTATCAGTTGAATATTGGGTATTGGCCTAATGGGATCAGGAATATTAGCATTTTGTTTATATTTTGGTTGTTACCTTAGATAAACATAGCAGTGGTTTTAGATATCTCAACAGGTATGGTTTGAATTTGAGTTTGAGTCTATAATCTGTAACAAGTCATATGGTGATTGTCCATTGTATTAATAAATTTAACTATAATCTGTAACAAGTCATATGGTGATTGTCCATTATATTGATAAATTTCAGATCTTTTGATTCTGTATACATTGAGTTCTGATAGAAATATAGGTTTGAGTGAGGAGATGTTTGTAAATTGAACAAATTATATACCTGATATAACTGATCGAGCACAATGTTTCGGAAACATCAGGAAGTTATAACAGAAAACAGAACCTCTTATCTCTATTAGATGTTTATCTCAAACATAAGAACAATGCTTTTGGTGATATATGGCCCCAAATTGGTGTGGCAAAGCAGACACTCATGATATGGCATTCATCATATGCAATGAATGTCATTTTCACATGGTAGTTTATATGATGAATATTGATATTGTGGGTTAGTAGATTGTATGATGAATGTTCATTGGGAACCCACTATCAAAGTAAAAGCAGTAGTAATCCAGGTCGGGAAAGTTCTAGATCTACTAGTGAGACAACATTTGTAAAGAAATGATAATACACTTATAGTGTTTGAAACCTTTGAAACACTGATACATACAACTAAATAAGGATATAACAGACACCAAACAATGGTTGGATCTCCATTACTTTACATCGTTAATGAGCCTGCAATTACATTGTATGTATATCCACTTCATAAATGAAGGATATTGGGAGGGGAATTCCCTGGAGTAAGAAGATTGTGTTAGAGTGACGGCTTCGCATTTTACCTGGGAAATGATTACATTTATCTATTGACGATCTGGTCATTAAGTAAGTGATTTATTTGAATTATTTATAATAAATTTTATATTGATGAACTGCTCATGGGACATTGACATTTAGAGTTGCTCATTCGGTCTTTATATTTGCCCATCAATGTGGACTCTGTGTTTGCCATAATACTAAAGCTATATAGAGAAAGAGATCATGATTGGCCATGATACTAAAGCTATATAGAGAAAGAGATCATGCTCCAATTTCTATAGAGAATATGGCGGCCATGATACTTCCAATATTAAGACAATGTTGGCCCCAGTACTTAAGCTATTTATTTCTGGTGACTCAATATTGGTCCCAATACTGAAGATGAGTGTATACTCTGTATAGTGTCTATATTGGCCCTGATACTGAAGGCATATAAAAAGACTCCATATTGGCCCAAATACTGAAGGCATTTAGAGAGACTCTATATTCGCCTGAATACTGAAGATATATAAAGAGACTCTATATTGGCCCAAACACTGAATATATATATAAAGAAACTCTGTATTGGCCCAAATACTGAAGGTATATAAAAAAAAACCTCTGTATTGGCCCAAATACTGAAGGTATATAAAAAAAAACCTCTGTATTGGCCCAAATGAGGGTATGTATAAAGAGACTATAGAGAGAGACTCTTAAAAATTGGCCCCAACACTGAAAGTATATAAAGAGACTATACAGGGTTTTTTTGGGGCCAATAATGGACCTCATTCCCAATTGAAATTATTTCATGTTTTTAGTCAAATTCTCCAAATTTGAAGTTTACTCTTGAAAAAATCTTTCCCAATTCACTAATTTTCTTTCCAAAATGAGACAAAAAGGTCCTTTCCCAAACCAGTGAGAAAAAGCCCTGATATTGGCCCAAATACTGAAGGTATATAGACTATATAGAGATACTCAATATTGGCCCCAATAATTAAGGTTTAAATAGAACAAATAACAGTGATGATAGATATATAGTTACCATATTTATTTACATATATAAACATACTCATCCATAAAAATACTACAATTGATACAACAAACATATAAAATATAAATTTGGCACATGGGGCAAGACTCAGCTATAGATGTCTGTAGAACTGGCTGTAACTCTTGTTACATTGCTCCAGCTCTACCATGAGACACTGCTGTAACTCTTGTTACAGGTCTATGTATCTGTCATACATAAGGCTGGCTGTAACTCTTTGGTTACATTGCTCCAGCATTACTTATTATAAAATGGCTGGCTGTAACTCTTTGGTTACATTGCTCCAGCATTACTTATTATAAAATGGCTGGCTGTAACTCTTTGGTTACATTGCTCCAGCATTACTTATTATAAAATGGCTGGCTGTAACTCTTTGGTTACATTGCTCCAGCATTACTTATTATAAAATGGCTGGCTGTAACTCTTTGGTTACATTGCTCCAGCATTACTTATTATAAAATGGCTGGCTGTAACTCTTTGGTTACATTGCTCCAGCTTAACTTCTACTGATGGCTGGCCGTAACTCTTTGGTTACATTGCTCCAGCGTAACTTATAATAATGGCTGGCTGTAACTCTTTGGTTACATTGCTCCAGCGTAACTTATAATAATGGCTGGCCGTAACTCTTTGGTTACATTGCTCCAGCTTAACTTATAATTATGGCTGGCTGTAACTCTTTGGTTACATTGCTCCAGCGTAACTTATAATAATGGCTGGCTGTAACTCTTTGGTTACATTGCTCCAGCTTAACTTATAATAATGGCTGGCTGTAACTCTTTGGTTACATTGCTCCAGCTTAACTTATAATAATGGCTGGCTGTAACTCAGACTATATAGAGATACTCAATATTGGCCCCAATAATTAAGGTATATATATATAGACTCTAAATTGACCCCAATACTGAATTAAATTTATAGAGAGACCGAGATTCTTTGCTGATCCCTGTTTAACCATAGCTATGCTGATATGTAGAGACTGTATATTGTCCCCTGTAGCTGTAGATTGGGAGGTGGTATTTGAGAAGCGGTATTAGGACGAGCAGTTAAGCCTGTCTCTCACACAAGCCTAGGTACAGTGCTCAGTGGCAGATCCACACTGGCAATTCTCTAGGACACAGGTTAGTACCACATTACAATTGAGAGTTTTACATTAAGTTTTGATGAACATTAATGTGGCATTCTTTAAAATGCTGACTTGTACCAAAATAATGCTACTCATTTTTCAAATAATTGCAATTTCTCTTTGATACATTTGCTATGTTGTAATCAGTTTTAGTAAGCAGAACTTTGAAATGTCACAAATGCTGGCTTTGATGGAGGTTTCAATGGAAGACTTTCTTTCTAGGAATTTTTGTTAGTATATAAGAGTGTCAGCTTGCATTCTGAATCAGTATGGATGCCAACTGGAAGGGACAAATTCCATTAAGCATGCTCAGGCAGCATTATGTTGAATACTGAGTTTCTGTTTATTCATATTGGCTCATATTGAACCAATTGCATACTTATGTTTATTCTATTTTGGAATATGAGAATCATGTTGAAATTTAAGATAGTGTATCAGAATTCAGCATCAAAAAGTGTCACAGTGTATGGTTGTTTATTGATTTATAGAACTAAAATGTTCTATGTGCATTTAAGATGACATCATGATTTTGTCTTTGAATTCAGCTGAGAATTGGGTTCACTTCAAATTTAGAGAGATAACACAGCATCCATACTGTATTGTGGTATACATTTTTCAGTAACGTTTCATTGCGTGTCCCAGGATTTTTACTGCATGTAAATACTTCGTCACAGAAGCTTGTCATAGATCTCCTGCTGTGCATGCTCATCATATGCAACAGCTATCAAAATTATTGGGTGACTGTCATTCCAATCTTAGAAATTGTCAAACATTTCAGATAATGTTTCGTGTCAGGAACTTTCTGTCAAACTTCTCTCGAGAACAGTTTCAGTCTCCTGACAATCATTATGTCTATAAAGTTTCAGGCTGAATGATTATAGCAAGCACTATTGTTTCTAAATGATTGTTGTGACCAATTCTATTGATGTTTGCCGGAGTATTTTGTTAATCAATTTTAACCAGGCAAGCTTATGTCATTATAATTACAGCAGTATACGTATGTCGTTATGATTACAGCAGGATGGTTAATTGTTAAAATGTTAGGTGGTTTGGTCCATAACAAATTGTTACACTGTTATTTTCATTACAATAGAATATGGTAAATAGTTAATATGTTTGGCGTTTTGGTCCATAACTACATTGTTACACTAAACTGCGAGATGGTAGATTGTTGCTCCACATTGCTTCATAGTGCAAATTGATGTTAATGCAAAATTTGCATATTGTCATGGCAACAGTGCCATGCTAGGCCACAGTTGATAAAAACATATCACTCTCTTATATCTAAACAAACACAACAATAAATGATATAAGTGATATAGGATGTTCTCAAATTTGTTGTTCAGTGGTGTTCTTATTTAATGCTCTAATAAATTACTCATTAACTTTCAAAGACCTTGAGTGACAAGATTTATATGGTGGTAGTATTGATAGGGTTGTGATGAAGTCACAGTGGTATTACCTGGAAAAGAATAGAAAACAAAAATTGTCATTACCTGGAAAAGAATAGAAAACAAAAATTGTCAGTACCTGAAAAAGAATAGAAAATAAAGAATTGTCATTGCCTGGAAAAGTATGGAAAACAAAAAATTGTCAGTACCTGGAAAGGAATAGAAAACAAAAATTGTCATTACCTGGAAAGGAATAGAAAACAAAAATTGTCATTACCTGGAAAAGAATAGAAAACAAAAAATTGTCATTACCTGGAAAAGAATAGAAAACAAAAAATTGTCATTACCTGAAAAAGAATAGAAAACAAAAAATTGTCATTACCTGGAAAAGAATAGAAAACAAAAATTGTCAGTACCTGAAAAAGAATAGAAAACAAAGAATTGTCATTTCCTGGAAAAGTATGGAAAACAAAAAATTGTCAGCTAATCTATCTCAAGGGCATTCTGTGAAATAATGAATATTTAATGTCTCGGACATATAACAGAATAACTACATAGATATTACATTAACTGAATTCATTTATTCATAGATTACGTAATACAACTTACAGACTTGGTCTGAAAGGTCATCCCATCACCATGTCTGAAGTTCCATGGCTCTTGTTAGTGTCCACTCATGCGTCTTGTCAGTCTGAAGGCTTGTCTGTTGTCTGGTCTAACTTGGATGTCACTGGTGACGTTTGACTGCTCGTCTTGTCATTAATAGATGATTTTGCTAAAATCCAGCATCAGTATTTTGTCTGTGGCTCAGATTTCATCTATCATTGTCCTAAAGTTTTACTTCCTTAAAGGTTTTCTGAGTTTCCCCCCTTATATTACATTCATTGGTCATTTAAGTATCTTAGAAGAAAATTGAAAATACCTAAGTTGCATTAAATTTCTAAATCCAGCTTCAGTAATTTGTCTGCATCTTTTATCATTTTCATTTATTATCATCTTAAAGATTTAAATCATCAAAGACATTAATTCTTCAGTTTATCACTGATATTACAAAATAATATTGATTGTTCTTTTAATTATCTTTGAAGATAATTGACAATGCTAAGCTTTGTATTGAAAAAAATAATCCAGCTTAAAGATTTTGTCTGTGCCTTTTATGGTTTGCAACTATTATGATCTTAAACATTTAATTCCTTATAAAGACATCAAACAATCTTCAGTACACGTATCTCTTTAATATTACAAAACATATTGATTGGTTAGTTAATCATCTTTAATGAATGTGGCAGTAACTTAACTTGAAATAAAAAAAATTAAATTCAGCTTCAGTATTTTGTCTGCCGTTTTTAGATTTTCTCTAAACTCATCTTAAATCTTTGCCGTTTTTAGATTTTCTCTATAATCATCTTAAATCTTTACCTCCTCAAAACATTTCATGTATTCCCTGTACAGTTGTACCTAATATCTCTGATATTACATGATATATTAATTGGTTTTTTGATTTTCTTTGATATATTGACAATGCCTAAAATGTCCAGGCCAACAGTCATGCCTAAGAATCGGAGATAGTTTCAACACTCAATGTATTCATTGGAATCTCATTGTTAATCTTGCTGACCTTATTCCAAATCACAGCTTTCACTCTGAGTTACCAATCAAAGGAGACAGTGATTTGTATATTGTGTACAAATGTTGTTGAGCATAAATTTACTTAATATGATATGCAAATTAGATATTGTGTATTGGATTCATCAATACAATCTATCAATCATCTAGAAACTTCCATATCAGCTGACATTTGTTCTCGTGCCAGATCTTTTATCTGGGTCATGGTCAGACAGTGTATAGTGCTGATGATTTTTTATTACAATTCAATATGTTTAGAATGTGTTGATTCTTGTCCATGTAATTTGGTCATTGGTCAGAAAAAAGTGTTCTTTTTGTATTGTTCTTTGTTTCTGTAATGTTGTAAAAATTCATCATGTGCCTTATAACTTTTTAGGTCACCCCAGACAAAGTCTCAGTTGACCTATTGCGATAGCCTTTTGTCCTTCGTCGTAAACAATTTACATTTTCAACTTCTCAATTACCAACTTGACCAGAGACTTTATATTGGGTGTGCAGCATGCTGGGATAAAGGGCTACCAAGTTTATTCAAATGGATGACCTTGACTTTCATTCAAGGTCACAGGGGTCAAATATGCTAAAATCTTTTAAACAACTTCTTCTTGATGACCAAGAGGCCTAGATACCTGATATTATTGGGTTTGTAGCATTCATGGGTTAATGGCTATAATGATTGTCCAAACGAATGACTTAAATTTAACCTTCATTCAAGATCCCAGGGATCAAATATTTGCTAAAATATATTAAAACTCAGTTAACCGTCAAGGCACATGGGCCTCTTGTTTTGTTAATATGGCTGCAGGCTAGATGTGTATTAAATAATTAATCATCTTTGTTGAAAAAATTCAAATATCAAAAGCATATTTTCAACAGGTTTACTGAAGTGTCAAAAATGTATTTTCAACAGATGTCATGTATCATAATGATGACTATATATAGCTTCTAGTATAGGGTTAAATATGTTAAAAGTTACTAATGGTAAATACATATATTTGAATTAGAGACTCTTAGCATTGGTTGGTTACTGCAAGGATAAGCCTACAGGTATTGGTAGATATTGATTCTTTGGTGGCTACTTTCTCTTGGCACTGGATCATTGGTCTGTTTGTAAGTAAACTGTCTTAGTTGGCATTGAACTGATACTCTATAGGTGTCATTCCAGTGTCCATCTCTTGGTAGCTCTGACTTACGTGTAAGTCCGGTATTGAAAATATGTTCTTCTGGCAGTTCTGTTGAAGCATAGAACTATGGGTAGCATTGCATAAAGCATAGATCTATTGGTGGCATTGAAGCATAAATCTACTGGCTGCATCAACTATATTGATGACATTGAATCTTTGATATTTTAGGAACATTTAAGCATACATGATGGTTTGATATTATATTTCAAGTAATGAAGTATTTATTCTTTGGTAGTGATAGTGTACTGGGTATTGAAAGTAGAGAAGCAATAATCTGTTTATATGTATTGTGGCATTGAAGTGATAATATATTTATAGTATTGAAACTTTCATATACTGGTGACATTGGAGTGATAATATATTTGAAGTATTGAAACTTTCATATACTGGTGGCATTGATGCACTAATATTTTGGTAGTGATAGTATACAGGGTATAGACAGTAAAGAAGCAGTGATCTATGGAGTATATATATATATATATATATTATGGTGGTGTTGAAGTGATGATGGCATTTTAGTGTTAGTTTCTTTTTGGTATAGTACAATGTATTAATTAAGAACAATTCAGATTTCATATACTGGTAGCATTGAAGCTATGACATTTTGAAAGTGTTGATATCGAAGTATAACAGATCAATTGAACAGAAGACACACAAGGTACTAGGACCTTTCAATGAGAGTTAGATACAGTAGAGTCAAAAATAAAATTAACTGCGTCATTAAGCTGTTTCATCCTTTTAGGACTTGTCAGTGATGCTAAGGGCATTAAGTATTGGTACCTAGGAGGTGACAAAATATCTCAAAATAGGTTGAAAGAAATGTCTAAATCTGGATGAGTTTATTGGTAGCATTAAAGTGGCTGTGTACTGGATTTAGACTACAGTTGAAGCAGCGATCCATTGAGCATTGATGTTTTACGTGGTATATAAGTGCCAATGAGTCATTGGTCTTGTTCGTGGCTTTTTGGTCTATTGGTAAGTTCTGGGAGCGTATCATGGCCTGGTATATTTCTTCAATCATGTCTCTCAAATATGTGGTTTTTAAGTGTTTATTTATGGTACTGCATAGCATTCATTTCTCCAAATTGCCTTGCCTGTCAACAATCCCGAGAATCTCATCGTGCTCTTTTCGTGAGTAACGGACAGAATAAGCTTGCTTAAGGCTTTACTAGCCATTAGAGAGCACATGGATGAGGACTTGAACGGTGTTAACTGGCGTGAGCAGCTTGTGATAGTAGGAAATGTTACAGACACAAGGATCAATATGCCTGACAGATGTAACAAATACACAACAAGACTTGTAATGTAATTTTCATTAATCAACTTTATATTGTATTATACGTGGCACTTTGATCACATTTATTCAAACTTGTTGAAGGTTTGGAGGGGGTTTTCTGTCAGGATATATTTCGATAAGAACTTGACAATGTTAGAGTACACGTCTCCTGTCATCTTTCACTAATAGGTTTTGATGATCACTAGAATTCTGTACAGAGGCAATTTGATGTAAAGTTAAGATATGCCGTTTTATTTGTCTGGAAAATCTATTAAGTGTTGGTACCTGCATTTATGTATTAAGTTTTCATCAGCATAAATGTTTGTTAGTTTAATAGTGGTCACAGGCGATGTCTTGACATAACTAAGCAGGATTATGAATATTGTCCATGATGTCTTCATTCCATGAGGGATTCTGATGAAATTTAACACCACAACATATTATTATTAAAGTATTGTAGATGACCATAACATCTTGGATAAGTTTGAGTTTGAGGGTTTTTGGGTCAAGGTCACTGTTACTAATTTTTTTGTTTGGGGGGAAGGGGGGGGGGGGGGGGGGGGCATGTATTGCTTTAGCAATATCCAGTATGTTTGTTGTTTTGTGCTTGAATTAGCTCTTAACAGTACAGGAAAATTGACTTGTAGCACAATGGACACTTCTGTATACAGTAAAACTTTCTAGTTTGGAAACCTTACTTGTAAAAGCTTTCATAGCTTACTTCACCTGTTGCTCAATTTTGTTTGCATTCAAGGACTTTAAAAAAAAAATATATATAGAAAATAAAATTTATAGAACCTTTTGAGTTTGGATATTTTTGTCACTTTGTTTATTGGGGCCTTGTTAGTCTGATGACATCGTTTACTGAATTAAATGAAACCTTGTTAATCTGGAGGTATTTGAGGGACAACATGATGCTGATGTTCTTGGAAGAGAAGCAGAAATTGTCCAGATTACTCAGGTTTTACACTGCTTCTTTTCTTCCCCGACACCATATTGATTTAGAAAACCTTTAAATGAGATGACAGACTGTTGCTATCGGCGAGGTGTTGGAGGCATCTAGCTCTTATCCATGGACACCCTGATATTACCTCAGTTCTCAGGCAATTAGTGAAACGTTCGTGAAATGATAATGATCGCCTCTTACTTTAATGTAGTTTCGTAAACAAGTTTAATGGTGTCATGTCATTCTATTTTTCATCACGATGACTATCCCAAGGGAAATAACGTTGTCACTTTAGGTTCGGTGATGTGAATCTTTCTGGGAAGGGTTTTAATGATATAACTTACTAAGCATATATTGGAATGATGACAAGCAAACCACACAGTTGGTTTCAACAGAATCTGTGTATCAACATTGAAAATAACTTTCATTTTTTTTTTTTTTTTTTTTTTTTTACGAATGAGACTGTCGAGATATTCTGTGTTGAAGGTTTCGGGGTAAATTTTTCAGTTTTGTTTCTGGAATGTAAACACCATTGATATATAGCAAATAGTTCTGGTTAACTCTCTATTAGAACAGCACACAATTTTCGTTGTGAATTTATACAAAAGATTTTGCATGTCAATGTCAAAGTGATAAGTGTTATGTGTGGATTGTTCATATTTATCAAATCACATAAGACCATATCATTTTATAAGATTTTTTTTTTTTTTATTTTGTATGAAATTATAAAACAGATAAAACAGAAAATGAAAACTCCATCAGGTTTTATTGATCACATATGAAATGCAAATGAGTGTAAGATTCTATTGATCAATAATACATGTTGCTAATATTTGTTAAAAAAGCATCTTCAGGCTGACTTGACATAATATGAAATATCATCATTTGATTCCAAGCCTTTTTATATGGTGTCAATGCAAAATTTTGGGAGCCTGCACTTATTATAGATTATTAAGATGGGTTGTATAGAAACGTAGACAAATAGATTTGTTTAGACTAGCTCATCTTTTGTTTGATATCTAATAATATTGAGAACCATTTTAATCTTTTCATGATGAGAATTGATGGTTTTAGTAAGTGAATTCCTTTTTCTGTATACCAAGCCTCCCAGTCCGAATTGATGGCTTGACTAAGCATTACTTTCAGCCTCACAGTCAGATTGATGGCTTGACTAAGCATTACCTTTTCTATATACAGAGTCTTGCAGTCAGAGTTGATGGTTTGACTATAAAGCTAAGCATTTACTTTTTCTATATACAGAGCCTCCCAGTCAGAGTTGGACTCGCTGACCAGCCTGATAGGGTCTATGTGGACACACTTCAACCCGCCAGTATCTCCCACCAATCTCAACCTTGATGACATGTTCAGCTTCCTCCAGGAGGAAAAACACGAAAACAACAAAGACGCCAAAGGATCTACACAACAAGCCCTTGATAAAATCAACGAAGAGTTTGAGCTTCTCAACGACCTGCTAACTGAAGACATGGTAGAGACTTGTTTTATGGGTTTGTTTGGGGGTACAAATGATTTTAATTCCCAAAACAGACATCATAAAAAGTTAATTGTTTTCTTAAATGATTTAATTTTCCAAACAAAAGGTTCAATTAATGTACCAGAAGTGTCAGGTAAATTATATTAAAGATACAATGGTTGTAGTAATATGATATTAAACCATGCAAAACAAAATGAATAAATATGGAAAATACAAGAAAATTGTCATTTAGAATTCTTCAATTATTCTGAAAGCAAGATAAAACTAGAAACCAAACCTTCCCCAACATGAAAATTCAGGATTAGGATGCTAAGTAAACAATATTTTCACTTCATATCCAGTCATGCATCTTGTCACAAGAATATTGACTGTATCATCATTTCATATCTTAATTCAATATCATAGAAAAAAATCAATATTTAAATGAATCTGTATTATAACATGGTAAGACAAGTGGTGCTGCAGTAGTTCAGATGAAAGTAGTGACTTGTTAACAAAAGTCTTTATGTTGTTCTTCAGGAAAAGACTAAGGAGGAGGCAAAACAGGAAGAAACAGATATTCTGGAGGATTTGGACCGCATTGTTAATGGCCAGGATCTACCCCCACCTCCACCACAGATGCAAGAGTCGATTTATGAAGAGCTGCCCCTCCCACCATTTGAAGACCTTCCACCTCCCCCAGCGATGACCGACTCTGTGGGCCCGATTATTCCTCCTCCTCCACCTGGTCCGGCACCTGCCCCTCCCGGCAGAACATCTTCTCGCAGTTCAACAGGTCCCTTATCTCCCCGCTCACTTCCACCAGAAATTTGCATCCCACCGCCGCCACCATTGGAGGATGACTATGTACCAGCCCCTCCTCCTCCACCGCCCCCTGTACCATCAGTAGGAGGTCCCCCACCCCCTCCCCCACCTCCAAATATTGGTCCTCCTTGCCCACCACCCTCATTACCTTTACAATCATCGACACGTCCCCCTTCATCACTATCGATTGCTACTCCCACATCAGAAACATTTGAGTCCCTATCGTCATATGACGACAACATGTCAGAAATCCTAGAAATGCAGAATGTTTTATCACAATTTGAAAAAGGTGTTGATACGCCTCCGACCAAACGCCCACCGATACTGCCACCACCCCCAACTATTCCGGCCCCACCCCCACCACCAGAGGCTGTAACAGCCAGAGTGACCAAGCGTCCTCCATCTATAGACCTCAAGACTGGACGCAAGTCTTCAGAACTGCCCCCATCATATGTAGAAGTCCTGTCACCCACAACTGAACGGAAACTTCATCGTATGATGTCAGATAAGTCAGATGATGGTGGTATACCATCTCAACATCCACAACAAAGGGTGCCACCTATTGCCAGACAACTACCCAATGGGGAGATAACTCCAACGACTCCAGTCCGAGAAAATGGCTTCTTAGCCGAGGATTACTACTATGATATTCAGGAATTTGCCAATAAATATTTCAATGACCATGTTAAGGATGTAGGCGGTACCATCATGAAAAGTCTACGAAAGAAGAGACACTCGGCAGAAGTAAGTTGTTTCCATTGACGACACAATGATTTTTAAGTTTTATAACTTATTGTTCACATATAATGGAGTCTTTATAACCTGAACATTTCAAAAGACTTCAAATACACAACAATATGTAGTGTAAAATTTGTAAATTCTGTATTCTATATAGGTTGACTATTTGAAAGGTGAAGCAAAGACAAGTTCAGATATTCAAATACAAGAGCTTTAATAATTTCAGAAATATTTTCTTGTGTAAAGTACTTACATTCTTTTTTTTCAGTGTATGTTATTGTTTTGTGTTTTGCTGTTATAAATCCTTACGTTATTTGAATCATTCACACTACATGAGAGTGTTTTGTGGAAACATTAACACTGTATTAAAGTGTTTTGTATATGTCACTGTCTCTGTGTTGTAGGACCTAGTGAGTAAGGAGGAGATGCTGACCTTCAGTAAAACAGGGGTGATTCCCACCTCACATGTCCATCTCCATGACCCAGAGAATAACCACCAGGCTTGTATGATATTCAAGGTAACTACAGCACCTCAAAATATCTGTCTCATTCTGTCACCAAATAAAATAACAAGCCTGCTTCAGCAGGTACTTACAACTCTGCTAATACTAATGTAGGAAATGTTTATCATATTTACCTTTGTGGTTTGTATCTGTTTTGAATATTTTGTTGTACAACCATTTGTGGGTGCACTCTTAAACTGGCAAGTAGTCAAGCAGATAAGTTATTAAAATTCATTCTTTTTATATTGGAGGTTCCGTCACAATTTTCACCACCAGGCACACAATCGAAATCTTATGTTATATAGTATTTCTTGCAATATCTGCAGTACTGGGTGCAATTTTATTAAAAATAATTTCAGGACATCACAGAGTACATAAAGGATGAGATCAAGGACACCAACGCCCTGACGGTTGTCCAGAACATGATCAAGGCAGGCTTGGAGAGGATAGAACTTCGTGATGAGATTCTGTGTCAGATCATCCGACAGATAAATCAGAACCCAGATAGAAACTGGCTCATACAGGCCTGGGTGTTACTGTGTCTGAGTACCGCTGCTTTCTCCCCCAGTAAAACCCTTCACAAGGTGAGTACCAGTACCCTGTACAGGTCTGATTTGAGTATAACAACTTTCCCCTCATTAAGATGAATACAGCTTGTCTCAGTGTGTAAAGGATTACCAATTCATAAGCCAAAATCTTGCATTTTCTGACTATAGCTACATTAATACAACTGCATTCATCTCCATAAGATGAAAAAAGTTTGTACAACAAAGCCACAATTTCTTAGTACAGCTGCACCTAACTCCTCATTATAACAGTATCTATTAATTCTATACCTTCTATAAAAGTTAATATGTGATGATATACAATAGTATATTAAAATTCTCTGACTTCCAGTATATCCTGTGTTATGTGAAGAAAAGCTGCAGTGACAGTATGGTGGGAAAGTTTGCCCTACAATGTCACAGACATCTGACCGTGCCCCGAGCTATGGCTCGCAAATTCCCACCATCAACAGCAGAAATCATGGTAAGTTACTTTTATTTGTCTGTAAGGACTTGTCAAATCACCAGTAACATTGAGAGGTTCTAGATTTAATGACACAAGATAGGAAATTGTTGTCTGATTAAGTATACTTGTATACAGGAAATTATGTATTGATTCTGAATAAAGACTATGTCTGTAAAATATCTTAATATCCCAACATAGATAAGGATCTGTAAAATATCTTTATATCCCAACATATATTAGGTTCATATTTTCTTCAGTTTCTTTAGATATGTCAAATTCTCTGTATAGAATATTAAGCTGATTATATATATAACTTACAGAGTGTACAGAACCTGAGTCCACTGGTATGTAAGGTATACTTTATGGATGGGAAGACAAAGGGCATCACCATCATGCCGTGCGACACGACTCTGGAGGTGTTAGATAACGTGGCCAGGAAGATTGGTCTGAGGGCTGTCGAGGGTTGGGCCCTGTATGAGGTATGTACAGTCACAAATATACCACAAAATTTATCATAATAATCCTTTTTATGTCCCTGCCATGAAATGGGGGGCATATAGTGTTACCCATGTCCGATGTCCGATTCAATCCTCACCAAACTGTGTTTTGTGGTGTCAAGTAGCAACAGGGGCATTTTCTTAGACATTTTCAGGTTTCTTGATATTTTTGTCTTATTTAACAGACCTCCATTAATAATATCATTCTTTGTCAGTGGATTTGCTTTAATTAAAGTTCAATGAGATTTCTTAAATTAATTTTTTTTAACATTTTCTATTTCTCTCTTGGGATTCTCTTTACTACATTGTGTATATAATGCTTTGATTCACAGGTAACCAGTGATTATGAGAGATACATCAAGGGATATGAGTATGTTGCAGATGTTTTGGCTCAGTGGGAAATGTAAGTTTGATATTAAAACTATCTATTATAAGTAGATACTTTCCTAGTATTACTTTTATCATTGGGTAAATAATTCAAGTCTTCATTTTTTGTCATTCCTATTTCTTCAAAGTACTTATATTAATTGAAACTAAACTCAAAGTCTTGGAAAAGACAAAAGAAAAAGAAAATGATTGGTGTTTGCTTCTGTCATCTTTTTAGGTTCTATAACTTAAGTTTTATAGTTATGATTGAATATTTTCTCTCTTTTTTGGCAGTCATGAAAGGATGTCTTCAATTCCAAAGAAATATGACACTGTGTCTAAGAAAGGACCAAAAATGGCAATAGGAGGCTCTGATGCCAGGCTGGTGTTCCGTAAACGTGTATACAAACATATTCATGACATTCCAAACGACCCTGTGGAGTACCGCCTTCTGTACGCTGAGGCTGTCAACAAAGTGATAAGAGTAAGTACAGATGGTAGAATTTAATGGGAACAAAAACATGTTTTTCTTAGCGTTTTCATTTGCTCTATGTTTCATCAGAAATCAATGTTTTGTACATTATCTATCGGAAAGTAATGTGACCTACCTTCTTCCTTGTTTTTAGGATGAGTTTCCTGTGTCAGACAAGGTAGCACTACAACTGGCAGGCCTTCAGGCCCAGGTGGTGTGTGGGGAGTATGAGGAGGGCAAGGACTCCAGGTACACTGAATCTCTCTGCCATGTAGTCACTAAACATGTTAATCACCAGCTGAACTATCTGATTATGTTCCTTTTCTGTCTGGAAGAAAATCTGAAAAAAAAATAAAAAAATAAGATTAATATAGCAAGATTGTTTACTAGATGGTTACTAGAAATAGATTTTTAGAATTTTTTTTTTACAGTCTTCTCCACAAATTTATAATTTTCTTCCAATCAAGATGTAGGTTCCCTCGAGCATTATCTAAAAGAAACAAACAATTTATTTGCTTCGTTGGGGTCCTTAAATAGTGGAAATTCCCATGCGTATTCCTGAAGTTCCCCTGTAACTAAATTATTGTCTTCTTTACACACAGAGAATAAAGTTTGCATCAGTGAAATTTCAGTATTTACCTTTATATTTCTCTTTGTTACGATATGTTACTTGCCCCTGTGACCTGAGACTTGCTGTTACAGGTACGTAGAGGTAGAACAGTACCTATGTGAGAGGATCCTTAACTTACCTGGGCGTGACTGGTGTGAGGAAGTGGCGTCTGCCCACAGGGTAGGTATTTCCATAGGCCTTGAAATTTGTATCAAATTAGGTTGGAATGACATTTGTACTGAATTGACTTGTTTCTTCTGTAATTTCCAATCAGTCTGACGTTTGTCAACCCCTATCAGCTCCTTTAATTGTCATTGTTGATAGATTTGAGGATAGTATAATATGGTCATCTTGTTACCATCCATACAAAACACAAATACCCATGTATACACCTGTTTTAAAACACAAGAAATTTTAGGTCATTGCATTGATCTGCTTCTTACATCATGACCCTAATGTGCTTATCCAAACAGATTTGATATTTGTGCTAGAAAGAAAGGATACACAATTAAAAAAAAATAAAAATGCATTTAAATGATAGACACCTATAAAGTGTCTGCTATTGCTAGTTCTACTATGGAGTAGGTGTAAAAAAATGTCAGTTTGTCCACATCATAGATATCTGACTAGAGTGTTATTTGTGACTTTTCAGCACAGTTTGTCCACATCATAGATATCTGACTAGAGTGTTATTTGTGACTTTTCAGCACAGTTTGTCCACATCATAGATATCTGACTAGAGTGTTATTTGTGACTTTTCAGCACTTTGGACGAGGTAAAACGGAGCTGGAGGCGCAAGTATGGTACATCACCTGTGTAAAACAGTTTCCGCTCTACGGGTGTACGCTCTTCCCGATCGTCCACAAGGGACTCTGGTCACACACCAGTGATTCCATCCTTGCTATCAATATGGACGGCATCAAGTTTGTCAAGGCCAGGGACAAATCCGTCATCCACGCATTTACGTACTCGGACATTGAAACCATCACTATTGATCCCAATGATAATTACATAACTTTGGAATTGAAGAGTTCAATTGAAGGGGAATGTCAACAAAGATGTTTCGTATTTGAGACCAGTCAGAAGGAAGACATTGGTAACCTGATTGCAAGCTATTCTCCAAACCATGCGTCATGGCTGAAACCAGAATACGAAAGCTTAAAGCGGGTGAGTAGACCTCAACAAAGAGTAAGTAATATTTATTACACAAACCGTAAATGCATAAACCCAAAGATTGAGCGAAACTCTAAGAAAGAGTAGAACTGGAGTGAATAGCCCTCTACAAATGTTGAGTAAAGTACAACCTAACTTTTTTTAACATATGGCGATAATTAAAGGTTTCCCCAACTACTTGTCTTTTTGTCCCAGTGGGAGGAGGCTTATTTTAGTATATGTTACTTAAATGTCTCTGTTGACCTTGTTACTATTATATGACAGTCTAAGCTGACCGACGAGGAGAAACTGAAGCTGTACGAGGAGTTAGTGCGGTGTAGACGACAGCTGTTTGACAGTCGACTGTTACACCGCCCTGTACAGTCTGGTAACACTGGCTTCCTCAGACAGTCCATCAGAAAGTAAGTACATCATTGTAAAACTTCAATGTCTGTGTAATTAAAATTCTATCACGGTTTGAAGTTTTCTGTAATTGCTCTTTAAGGTTGTCAGTTACAATATTGAACTTTGAGGTGCAGTCAACTTTCAAATTAACACAGTTGGTAAAAATTTTATTATCTACATAAAAATTGTGTGATTTTCAGGCTGACCAAGTCTAAGCTAGATCGACTGAGGAGTTCCTCAATGTCCAATCACTTTGATGTGAGCTACTGGTCATACAACAAGTCGGCTCCAAAACAGCCACTCACTGTAATCTCTGACCCTACCATCGAGGAGTTAGCCATCAAAATGTTCAACTCTATCCTCATATTCTCCGGCCTGGAGGAGACAGGTGTGTATCATTCTATACTGTCCACATGTTTTACAATACAAATGTAATAGGAAGGAGTAATGAAAAATACCCTGCCCGCGCTGGGGCTCGAACTAAAGACCTCTCGCTCTTAAGGCAAATATCCTACCACTAGGCTAAAGGGAAATTCCCCATAACCTGAGCTAGTAAATATAAGGTGAGCTATACTCCACTTTAAGGAAGTATACTTGTGAAAAAAAAAAATACACCAAGAATAAACATGTTGATTATTTTGGCAAAATGTGTTCACTGTTTTCAATTTTCTATTTGTTCTCTTTCAAAAACAGAAAAAGAAGAAAAGCCTGACTATTATGGGATGGTTCAGAGGTTGATGCAGAAATGCCTAGAAAACGACCAGTTATGTAATGAATTTTTCCTGCAGCTGGTGAAACAGACTACAGATCATCCAGGTAAGGTTCACACTGTAGTCTGTATCTTACAGCTGGGAATGCCCCAGTAATCACTATGTGTGTTTATGTGTCCACGGCTCTGGATATCCCAAGCCAAACATTATTATTCTCACAGGCGGGGTGTCCCAAGTTTGGCTATATGCACAGTATACATTACCAAGATATATATTACGTATCTCACAGCCAGGTTTGTCTCAGCAAACTTGGCTGGGGGTTCATGTTTTCTCAAAGCCAGGATGTACAAGGTCTCACTATGAGTTCCCATTCCGATGTGTCTCATGGCCAAGGACATCCAAGGCTTCACTTTGGTACATATGTGTGTCTGTATCCTACTACTGATATAGTCTTACCATATATATTGGGAGTAAGCCCACTCGTGTTAAAGGTTGTAGTTCACATATGTCCATGTGTCAACGTTGACCTCTCTAGTATTGGTTTACACTCTTTTGTTGTTCACATGAATAACTAGACAATTATCATCAAAGATATTAAACCTATTTCCATAAGTTGTAAATGGTTAATAAGAGTTGCTGAATTCTTGACCCTACTGGTTTGTTCTTCTCATAATAAACCAATATGTTTCATAATAGACCATTTCTGTTGTCAGGGTATATATGTATGTATATAGGTCAGAGACATTACAGAGCTATGTATTAATGTACTAGGATTGAACACATCGGTGCATGAACATCTTGGTAGCATAATCACTCAGGGCTTTGTAAGGTGTGAAATTTCATGTCCAAGACTGTGTAGTAATCAACTTAGCTTGATGCTTGTTTAAAGGTTGTGCTGAAAATAAGTTCAGATGCAAACTACGAGGTGAGTTTTTATTTGGCTAGTGCTATGCCGCAGGCACTATTGATTGGCATTGTGTATCTCAAAGAGATTTGACAATGTGAATATTTATTGAGATTTGCAAGTATACACAGCATTGTCAATTGATGTCATGTACATGGAGATTTGAGAATGGAGCAGTAATGTTACGGCAAATGTTACACAAATTAGAACACGATGATGACAATGCTAATATGGTCAGTGATATTTATATAAATCCACAGGTTTTCTCTCTTCAGCTTCTATGCTGTTTGCTTCTATCATCTTTGATGCCTATGTTATATAGTAAAGGGTGGGCGTTTCCCTTACAGGCATGGGCTTATTACCCGATACTTATGGTATTTACACAAGCATGGAATATGGTGTGATGTTGTTGTTTGTTGTTAAATGTTGTAAAATAGCACAATGATTGTAATGATTGCTGAAAACGTTGCATGTTTCTTCTCCCTGTCACAGAAACACCTTCTGTATTGATTTGACACCTTCGTTTCTTCCCTTGATATTTGCAGTATGCAGCATGTGTATTTGTAATGTTAAACATTGTAGAAGTATTTCATCAACAATCCCAACAGACTGAAATTTGTTCTAATTGACCTGGTCTATGATGTCATATGACCATGTCATAAATAAACACTATTGTGATGTCATCAGTGATGTATTGATGTCACAATTTTGCCTGTCTAATATAGAAATTAGTTCGAGAGCTTTCACTTAATTTGTTCTCATGAATATGAGTTTTGTGATAAACAGAATCTTAAACTTGTGGCAATGTCATATATAGAGTTTATTAAACAATAGTTATTTATGACATAAAGCTATGCTTTTGGTCTAAAGCTGGTAAAAAAAAAAAAAAAAGAAAAAAAAAAAAAACTTTCAGTAGGTTGTATGATTTATAAAAATAATACATCTGTTGGAAATTGATGTCAAAATTTTATATCTTAACTTGGGACTTGTTTGAGGAAATACAATATTTGTTATATGTTGTGTAGATGTGTGATGACCAGCATGTGTAGCCTTGTCTGTTGTGTAGCATTAGTAAGTATTTTGTCGTAGATGATGCATGATGCATATATTTTTGAATGTGTTGTTTATTGGCAGGCAAAGGGTATGATCGATACAAAGTTGTCACCCCTCTGGGTAAGGCTAAATCATCACTGCTAGCTATGGCTACTGGATACTGCGCTTCTGGAAATGTATCATCCAGCCAACACAAGGTTGGAAACACGTGCGAACCCTGTACGTAGTGCTATACTCGCTTTGTAGATTAGCCACAATTGCCACGCTGGTCAGGCCATACACTAACAATGAAGAATTCAGGATATACATACAGTTCAAGTATTGACGATCACAGAAAACTTATTGACATGATCCATAAAATCATATTGACTGAATAGTTTTGGACGACCATAGATTTGGCTCCCCTAGAATTTGGATAGGGATTGATGGTTTGGCATACATGTAAGTTTTTAAAAATGCACTATTTTGTTGTAAATATACATTTGAAGTAAATATCTCTATTACCCTGTTTTCTTAAAAAATGATAATGAAAAATCAGAATATAATGTCAATAGGTCAAAGATCAAATTAAGACCAGGTTATTAATAGAATATTCTTTTGAATATTATTGTTATCTGTAGTGAGGTAGCATTGTGTTAAATGTTCTGACATAAAATAGTGTATTGTACTTAAACATTCTGACATAAAATAGTGCATTATACTTGAGGACCATGAGAGCAAGGAGCTTGGGAGTAGCTTATATAATCAACGAGCCCTAAAGCTCAGAGACAGGTGTTGTGGAACATGGCGATCAGACGTATTGCAATGACATGTTACTAACATACATTTGTACTGGTGACACAGAGACAAGTATTCAGACGTAAAGTCAATTTAGAATTGGATTATCTGTAATTATATTGAGCTAAAAGAAGAATGTGAGCAAAACAAAAAGATTTTTTTGGATGCAATGCTTTGGCCTATAGAACCGTGGTTTAGAAGCTGTTTCATGCATATATGCATTTTGCGAGGAATACAGTAAACTTTTTTATGCATTGATTTAATCAAGCAATGCTTTTAATATTCAAAGCATTGCCTCTATTGAATATGGATTCTGCTGAGTCTTACAATACTTCTCTGTAGGAAAGAAATAAAACATTATAATAGGTTTTTTTTTTTACATAATTGAAGAGATTCTGAATTCGACATCTATTCTGAAGATACTTTGCTAGACCCAAAAACAGAACCGTATTCAGATTTATTGCTGGGTCATGTTATACAGAGATACACAACTGGATGTAGTTCTTTATTTACAGAAAAGGTAAAGATACTTTAGTAAATTATAGTTGTAAACTTGTAAAGCAAGGCAAGGTAAAATCTTATTATCGGAGAACCCTTGGATTTGAATATTGACCCAGCATATAATACCAAAAATTAAATTATGTCTAAAAAATACCAAATCAGTATGAATCCATATTTGATATAATTATATGTATTAATATTAACTGCTATGTGTGGTGGGAATCATGTATCCCATAGCTTCAGATCAACAATGAATACATTGTGGAAAAGGAGAAGGAAAATTTAAAGTTTACATAGATCTTCTTCACTCATCCAAAGATCTGGGGCTATTTCTGAAATTAAGACAGTTTAACATTGTTATGGCCCAGTCTCTACAGAAGAAAAAAATGTCAGATGAAATTTGTTTTTCTTATATCAAAAAAGAGTATCAGCCATGTTAAGATATTGAAAATTGTCAGCACTTCAGTTCTGTTTCTCATTTAAATCTTTTGTCTGACATGTACATGAAAGTTTTAGATATGAAAATCAATTACCAGAAAACTGTAGACTGTATAGCTAGCTCTCTGTAATAGCTGTCTGGGCTTCACTAGCTCATACAGAGGCTCCAGAGTTTATCAAGTCTGATTTATACGACCAAGCTTGTTGATCTGACGCTATGACATCATAAGAATTGTGTATATATTTTTGAATTTCTGTATGATGATGTGTGTATTACTTTTTTGGGGGTTTCTGTTTATACTAACATGATTCATAGAAAGCGAATTAATATTTTTTTTAGAAATCATTGTGTCAATAAGTAATTACGATATTTCATATATTCCTATGTACATGAGTATGATTTGAAGGAATTTGATGTGTGTTTTACTGACAAAAGGGTTTGATTTAAGACCGACTGCTACAATCTCATGACTGACAAGCATTTTTTACCACCTGTTTGTAGATCCAAATAGAGTACACAATATCTCACATCTCACCTGCAATAAAATTTACTTCAGATGATAATAATTTAAAAAAAAAAAAAAAAAAGACAGAAGTTAAGTTGTTGACTTAGGAAGAAATTCTTTTTTTTCTTTTCTAAAAGAAGTCTTCATTTATCACAATAACTGACTGGTAATATATTATTATGAAAAAAATGTAATCTGTATCATAATTAAGACAAAGAAACCCTTTATTTTGTCACATGTTGATATTCCATATCCCAATATCTTACAAGGTTGAGCTGTTGAGAATGTGCTATCCTTCGGGTGTTTGTGGAGATGGTTTTATTTTGTCCATTGGAATTTAGAATATAATATAAATTATGCTTCCTGTATTATTGTCATTTCTGTTTTAATTATTTCTGTCCTTCATTGTCATAATGATGCATGATGTATGTAATTAATCTGACTATATCGTAGGTCTTATGTTAATTCTTCTGTCCTGTAGTGTATACTCTTCCTAAACCTTAATTACTAAATCGTGTAGTAACTCTCATATTCATGTAGATAACTGAGCTAATATCTTCACTCTACTTACTACAACAATAACACTTATTGTACAAATGACAATATCGTAGTATGAAATATTGTCTTTGTGTACAGATCCAAACAGTCAGGTGAACAGAAGGAACTGGCAACTGATGGGCGTCACCGTGAGTACAGTATTCCCGACCAACAATCGTGTACAGAAATATGTACAGTGTCACCTACGTAAGTGTTCCCTGGACTCCACGACAGACGAGGGCCGCTATGCCAGGTTCTGTCACAAGGTCAGTCACATATGGATCAAGGACATTCCCAGCTTCAATTTCGTTTTACCTCAAAATAGAAACACTTTTGTCTGGAAACTTTTCTGTCATAACCATGATTTTATACAATACAAGTGTATTGTTATTCAATCCTAAAATTTTGTGATGTTTTCAGCTTTATTTTTTCGTCCAATGAAAAAAATATCTTGTTTAGAGATACAAGTATTTGTATGCTTAGAGTCAGTTAGTTACAGATTATGATGTTCAATATTGATTGTTAATTTGTATGTTTAACACACAAATTAACAATCAATATTGAACATCATATTCTGTTATACATTGTTATAGTGTTTGACCAGAACAATATGATGTTCAATGTTGATCGTCCATTTGTATGTTATAGTGTTTGACCAGGACAATATGATGTTCAATGTTGATCGTCCATTTGTATGTTATAGTGTTTGACCAGGACAATATGATGTTCAATATTGATCGTCCATTTGTATGTTATAGTGTTTGACCAGGACGACAGAGAAGAAGAGAAGAAAGTTCCCTCCCTCTAGGAAGGAGATACAGTCTCTAACAGAAAGGTGAGCATCATTGAATCCAGCATTGATAACCATATTTAATAGATTATTAATCATCAGAATTATTAGCTCATCTGGCCCGAAGGGCCAGTGAGCTTATGGCATGGCGCAGCGTCCGTCGTCCGTCCGTCAACTTTTCCTTTAAATCGCTACTAGTCCTAAACTACTCAGTGGATTTTGACCAAATTTGGTCTGAAGCATCCTTGGGTGAAGGGGAACCAATTTTGTATAAACGGTGGGTCTGGCCCCCCAGGGGCCTTAGGGGCGGGGCCCAATAGGGGAAATATAGCAAATTCTTTAAAATCCTTCTTCTTCTGTAGAAATGAAGGGATTTGATTCATATTTGGTCTGAAGCATCCTTGGGTGAAGGGGAACCAATTTTGTATAAACCGTGGGTCTGGCCCCCCAGGGGCCTTAGGGGCGGGGCCCAATAGGGGAAATATAGCAAATTCTTTAAAATCCTTCTTCTACTGTAGAAATGAAGGGATTTGATTCATATTTGGTCTGAAGCATCCTTGGGTGAAGGGGAACCAATTTTGTATAAACGGTGGGTCTGGCCCCCCAGGGGCCTTAGGGGCGGGGCCCAATAGGGGAGATATAGCAAATTCTTTGAAATCCTTCTTCTTCTGCAGGAATAAAGGGATTTGATCCATGTTTGGTCTGAAGCATCCTTGGGTGAAGGGGAACCAATTTTGTATAAACGGTGGGTCTGGCCTCCCAGGGGCCTGAGGGGCGGGGCCCAATAGGGGAGATATAGCAAATTCTTTGAAATCCTTCTTCTTCTGTAGGAATAAAGGGATTGATCCATATTTGGTCTGAAACATCCTTGGGTGAAGGGGAACCAATTTTGTATAAACGGTTGGTCTGGCCCCCCAGGGGCCTTAGGGGTGGGGCCCAATAGGGGAAATATAGCAAATTCTTTAAAATCCTTCTTCTTCTGTAGAAATGAAGGGATTTGATTCATATTTGGTCTGAAGCATCCTTGGGTGAAGGGGAACCAATTTTGTATAAACGATGGGTCTGGCCCTCCCAGGGGCCTGGGGGGTGGGGCCCAATAGGGGAATATAGCATATTCTTTAAAATCCATTTCTTCTGTAGAAATGAAGGGATTTGATTCATATTTGGTCTGAAGTATCCTTGGGTGAAGGTGAACCAATTTTGTATAAACGATGGGTCTGGCTCTCCCAGGGGCCTGGGGGGTGGGGCCCAATAGGGGAATATAGCATATTCTTTAAAATCCTTCTTCTTCTGCAGGAATAAAGGGATTTGATCCATGTTTGGTCTGAAGCATCCTTGGGTGAAGGGGAACCAGTTTTGTATAAATGGTGGGTCTGGTCTCCCAGGGGCCTGAGGGGTGGGGCCCAAAAGGGGAAATAAAGCAAAATTTTGAAATTCTTCTTCTTCCGTAGGAATAAAGGGATTTGATCCATATTTGGTCTGAAACATCCTTGGGTGAAGGGGAACCAATTTTGTATAAACGGTTGGTCTGGCCCCCCAGGGGCCTGAGGGGCAGGGCCCAATAGGGGAAATAGGGTTAATCCTTTAAATCGCTACTTGTCATAAAGTTTTTAATGGATTTTAACTAGATTTGGTCAGGAACATCCTTGGGGGAAGGGGAACAGAGTTTGTATAAATTTTTACTCTGAACCCCCAGGGGCCTGAGGGGCCGGGCCAAATAGGGGAAATAGGGTTAATCTTTTAAATTACTACTAGTCATAAAGTTATGAATGAATTAGAACCAAATTTGGTCAGGAACATCCTTGGGAGAAGGGGAACAGAGTTTGTATACATTTTTACTCTGAACCCCCAGGGGCCTGAGGATCGGAGCCAAATAGGGGAAATAGAGATTAGTCTTTAAATCGCTACAAGTCATAACATTATGAAAGAATTAGAACCAAATTTGGCCAGGAACATTCTTGGGTGGAGGGGAACAGAGTTTGTATAAATTTTACTCTGAACCCCCAGGGGCCTGAGGGGCGGAGTCTAAGAGGGGAAATAGGGGTTAATCCTTTAAATTGCTACTAGTCGTAAAGTTATGAATGAATTTGAACCAAATTTGGTCAGGAACATCCTTGGGAGAAGGGAAACCGTGTTTGTATAAATTTTTACTCTGAACCCCCAGGGGCATTAGGGGCGGGGCCCAATAGGGAAAATAGGGGTTTATCCTATGAATCGCTATTTATCATAAAGTTATGTATGGATTTGAACCAAATTTGGTCTGGAATATCCTTGGGGGGAAGAGGGGAAAGAAAGTTTATGGAAATATTGACTCTGACCCCCCAAGGGGCCTGAAGGGTGGGGCCAAATAGGGGAAATAGAGATCTGTCTTTATATCGCTCCTAGTCATAAAAATTTAAATGGATTTGAACCGAATTGGTCAGAAACATCCTTGGTGAAATGGGAACAGATTTTGCATAAATGGTTACTGTGACCCTCCATCCCATAACTATGTATAACATCGCTGGACATTAAGGGATGAACACAATTCTGATGTAAAAATAGGCCCAAGGGTCTTTCCGCACCCTAAGGGACTTAGTTTCTTCAAACACAATTAGGTTGTAAAAATAATCCATAGGGTATTTCAGTCCCTTAGAGAGTATGTGTATTAACAAATTGAACATGAACATTATTTTGACATTTGGTCAAATCCAACCAGGTGAGCGATACAGGCCCCATGGGCCTCTTGTTTTATTCCTGTGATGCTTCTGTAAGACCATTTCATCAACAGTAAAATGTACTTAATGTTTTCATCAATCAGTCTGTAACATGAAATAAGAAAATGATTGTCATACAAAGATTAAGATACTTTTATAATCCGGAAAAAAAAAAAAAAAAAATGTTTTTCTTTTTTCAAAAGGCGACCGGTTCATGAGAGAGTATATTTTATGAATGGGGAGCATCGGAGTGTTGAATTTGATTCTGCTTCAACATGTAGTGAGGTAAGTATTCTGTCCTGATACTCAGAATATATACAAAGCAATTATTGTTATAATGGAAATTTTTAAGTCCTTTGTTCATGTTATCAAATCTGAGACATTTTGTATGCGTGTCCCATAAGATGCCCCATCCCACATCCTGTGATTCAGGTGAACATTAATAATTTGTTGAAGAATCAAAAATTGAGAAATTAAGATAAAATATATATACACCTACATGTGTCTGGTTTTAGTTAACTGTCATTGTGAATCATTAGCTCACCTGCCCGAAGGGCAAGTGAGCTTATGCCGTGGCGCGGCGTCCGTCGTCCGTCCGTCGTCCGTCCGGCCGTCCGGCCGTCCGTCCGGCGTCAACTTTTCCATTCAAGCAACTTCTTCTCAATAACCAAAAGGCCCAGAGACCTAATATTGGGCCTGTAGCATGCTGGGGTGAAGGGCTACCAAGTTTGTTGAAATGAATAACGTTGACCTTCATTCAAGGTCACAGGGGTCAAAAAGGCTAAAATCTTTAAACGACTTCTTCTCAATAACCAAGAGTCCCATGGAGTTGATATTAGGTCTGTAGCATGCTGGGGTGAAGGGCTACCAAGTTTGTTCAAATGAATGACCTTGACTTTCATTCAAGGTCACAGGGGTCAAATATGCTAAAAAAAAAATAAACGACTTCTTCTAAATAGCCAAAAGACCCAGGGACTTGATATTGGGTCTGAAGCATGCTGGGGTGAAGGGCTACCAAGTTTGTTCAAATGAATGACCTTGACCTTCATTCAAGGTCACAGGAGTCAAAAAGGCTTAAATTTTTAAACGACTTCTTCTCAATAACCAACAGATCCAGAGACCTAATATTTGGCCTGCAGCATGCTAGGGTGAAGGGCTCCCAAGTTTGTTCAAATGAATGACCTTGACCTTCATTCAAGGTCACAGGAGTCAAAAAGGCTAAAATCTTTGAACGACTTCTTCTCAATAACCAAGAGGCCCAGGGAGTTGATATTTGGCCTGTAGCATGCTGGGGTGAAGGGCTACCAAGTTTGTTTAAATGAATGACATTGACCTTCATTCAAGGTCACAGGAGTCAAAAAGGCTAAAATCTTTAAACGACTTCTTCTCAATAACCAACAGATCCAGAGACCTAATATTTGGCCTGCAGCATGCTAGGGTGAAGGGCTCCCAAGTTTGTTCAAATGAATGACCTTGACCTTCATTCAAGGTCACAGGAGTCAAAAAGGCTAAAATCTTTAAATGACTTCTTCTCAATAACCAAGAGGCCCAGGGAGTTGATATTGGGTCTGTAGCATGCTGGGGTAAAGGGCTACCAAGTTTGTTGAAATGAATGACCTTGACCTTCATTCAAGGTCACAGGAGTCAAAAAGGCTAAAATCTTTAAACAACTTCTTCTCAATAACCAAGAGTCCCAGAGACCTAATATTTGGCCTGTAGCATGCTGGGGTGAAGGGCTCCCAAGTTTGTTGAAATGAATGACCTTGATCTTTATTCAAGGTCACAGGAGTCAAAAAGGCTGAAATCTTTAAACGACTTCTTCTCAATAACCAAGAGGCCCAGGGAGTTGATATTGGGTCTGTAGCATGCTGGGGTAAAGGGCTACCAAGTTTGTTCAAATGAATGACCTTGATCTTTATTCAAGGTCACAGGAGTCAAAAAGGCTAAAATCTTTAAACGACTTCTTCTCAATAACCAACAGTCCCAGAGACCTAATATTTGGCCTGTAGCATGCTGGGGTAAAGGGCTACCAAGTTTGTTCAAATGAATGACCTTGACCTTCATTCAAGGTCACTGGAGTCAAAAAGGCTAACATTTTAAAACGACTTCTTCTCAATAACCAAGAGTCCCAGGGAGTTTATATTGGGTCTGTAGCATGCTGCGGTAAAGGGTTACCAAGTTTGTTCAATTGAATGACCTTGACCTTCATTCAAGGTCACAGCGGTCAAAAAGGCTAAAATCTTTAAATGACTTCTTCTTAATAACCAAGAGGCCCAGGGAGTTGATATTGAGTCTGTAGCATGCTGGGGTGAAGGGCTACCTAGTTTGTTCAAATGAATGACCTTGACCTTCATTCAATGTCACAGGGACCAAACAGGCTAAAATCTTTAAACGACTTCTTCTCAATAACCAAGAGTCCCAGGGAGTTGATATTGGGTTTGTAGCATGCTGCGGTAAAGGGCTACCAAATTTGTTCAAATGAATGACTTTGACCTTCATTCAAGGTCACAGGAGTCAAAAAGGCTAAAATTTTTAAATGACTTCTTCTCAATAACCAACAGTCCCAGAGACCTAATATTTGGCCTGTAGCATGCTGGGGTAAAGGGCTACCAAGTTTGTTCAAATGAATGACCTTGACCTTCATTCAAGGTCACTGGAGTCAAAAAGGCTAACATTTTAAAACGACTTCTTCTCAATAACCAAGAGTCCCAGGGAGTTTATATTGGGTCTGTAGCATGCTGCGGTAAAGGGTTACCAAGTTTGTTCAATTGAATGACCTTGACCTTCATTCAAGGTCACAGCGGTCAAAAAGGCTAAAAATTTTAACAACTTCTTCTCAATTACCAACAGTCCCAGAGACCTAATATTTGGCCTGTAGCATGCTGGGGTGAAGGGCTCGCAAGTTTGTTCAAATGAATGACCTTGATCTTCATTCAAGGTCACAGGAGTCAAAAAGGCTAAAATCTTTAAACGACTTCTTCTCAATAACCAAGAGTCCCAGGGAGTTGATATTAGGTCTGTAGCATGCATGGGTAAAGGGCTACCAAGTTTGTTGAAATGAATGACCTTGACCTTCATTCAAGGTCACAGGAGTCAAAAAGGCTAAAATCTTGAAACGACTTCTTCTCAATAACCAAGAGTCCCATGGAGTTAATATTGGGTCAGTAGCATGCTGGGGTAAAGGGCTACCAAGTTTGTTCAAATGAATGACCCTGACTCACATTCAAGGTCACGTCGATCAAGTATGCTTAAATCTTTGAATGACTTTTAGTGAAAAGCCAAAGTGCAGAGAGACATTATTATATTGGTCCTGTAGCATGCTTTCAAATAACTGCTGGATCCATATATGAAAAGATCACTGCATTGCAGGTGAGCGATTTGGGCCCATTGGGCCCTTGTTTACAAAATATGGTATACAAGTACACTGGCTTTATATTACTCAATATCAAGATTTTGCCTTGTTCTGATTGAAGAAATCGATAACGCATGCAGGTTGATATATTACATGTAGACTTAATATTTCTATGCTTCGCCCTCTGTTAATATTTTCTACCAGGTTAATATAACACCATACAGACCTCATCAAAGGTCCATATATATCCAGCAATATGATATTCCCCTTGTAAAAAATTAGCTTCAGATTATTGTAGTTTTGATATTCCTAATGACAAAAATGACATTGTTGAATATTTTGATCTATGTGTAATAACTGAAAGTGGCATCTTTTTTTTCCTGTTTTCAGTTGATAAAAGTAGTCAAAGCCAAAATAGGAATGAGGTCAGATGCAGAGTGCTTCTCACTTTACGAATATGTGGGAGGTTCTGGTGAGTAACTATTAAACTTTGTGATATTGTTTTTCACATAAGCATTTTACTGGTACAGACTTAGGTAACATGTTAGAATATGATATTGTCAAAAGAAGTACAATGTATTGCCTAGCACAACCCTAATATATCTGTTAAAAAAAAAAAAAAAAAAAAACGAAAATAGGGGCCAGCATTTTGTCAAAATCTTTTATTCTTTAGAATAAGCTTATTCAAGAGAGTTGTATGAATGTGGTTCTGACCGTGTTGATATAGGCTTCACCATGATTATCTCCCTTATTTGTGTACTTGTTAATCATCATCATTTGGGAGTTTCAAACCCAATAGAACCTTCACTCAGATTACCTCCCTTGTCTGTGTACTTGTAGAAAGGAACATGTATCCAGAGGAACGACTATCAGACATGCTCAGTAAGTGGGAGAGGTTGGCCCACGGCACCAACATCAGGGACTTCCGAATAGTATTCAAGGTAAGGGCTTTTAGTGATTTCTTTAAAATGTGTATAGAATCATACTGTATTGAAATGAATATGTAACCCCAGTAAATAGTAGCTGTTTCTTACCGAGTGACGCAGCTAGGGAAACTTTCTCTTTAACGAATTTGATAGTGTTAATCTAGTGAGCCAGGGGCCTTCTCTTGGATCCTCAACTGAGACATTGGGCAACAAAAATTATGTCTTCTGTTATAATATAACAGAATACTGGATTGGAATTTGTGATTGTTTTTATTTATTTAAAGAATACTTAATGTAATAGTTTTTTTTTTTTTTTAGATATCAATATTTTGTATTTCATTATGGTTAAGATGGCTGATCCCCAATGTTAAACTATGATTTATACTTTGTAACTATAAACTTGTACAATGCAGTTGTGATTTACGACACTTTAAAAAACAAATTGATAGATTATAACATATTGATGTTACTACAGGTACATATTAACCCTATACCTACTCTACATGTACCCTCTAATTCATATCAAGTGTGACATGTGTTGTATACAATGATGTTTTATCTATTTCCTATAGAAACGCCTGTTCATAGACCCGTACATCAACCCACTGGACCCTGTTGAGTGTGACCTAGTCTTCCATCAGCTCATCGAGGACATGTTCGAACACAGACTTCCGCTCTCCTCGCAAGATGCTGTAAGTAGCTGATTTCAATATGGCATCAAGAGAATCAAAATTTTTACTTTTTGAAGATAATAAATACTATCAAGACATCAAAAGGGTGTCATTATTTCAGGTATACTTTTGGATTCATTAGGAACTAAATTAACTGAAGACTTAATCATTTAGTTACATGTTAGCCAAAATGATGACAGCAGCAAGCTTGTAATATTGAAATTCTAGAAAATGATGACAGCAGCAAGCTTGTAGCATTGAAATTCTAGAAGTGTTTGAACAGCCAAAATTTCTCTACCAATGAGGTAACACATAAAGGAGTATGTGGATTTGAATTAAAGTACAGTATGTATAAACATTTATTATTATGGTATTGTTTGTTTAAACTCTTTTCAGGTCCAGTTATGTGCCTTAAAGATTCAATCAGAGATGGACGACATGAAATGTGCTGAAATTGACTACAGGTAAGCTTATGAGACGAGGTTATCAACCGACATTGCATTACAATTTAATGATTTTAGTTACCATAGAAACTGAATTAAGCAACTCCCTCTCCTGGATTAAGGGACCAATTACCTCTCATATGTGACCTTTTTTATTGCTTCCCTTGAACGGTCTCATATGACAGGTTTGACTGTACTTGTAATTAGTAGTTTTAACCAATGAGAATTGAGAAAAATTGGAACATATCTAATATTTCAGATTGAGATATTCTGGAGATTAATCAACAGTATTGTTTTGTCTGAAATTTCTCTCATCACATATAATTATAATATAGTAACACCATGTATTGTGCTGTTTGTCATCAGTTCGGTGATTCGTATCCTACCGCGAGACATGCGGACCGAGGTGAAGGTGGAGGATATCGCAGTAGCCCACAAGACAGTGATGAACATGACACCTGGCCAAGCCATGCTCGCTTTCATCGAGCTGCTGAAATCCTGGCCTCTGTTCGGGGCCACCATCTTCCAAGTATTCGTAAGTATGAGATCCCACAGGAACATTTTTAATGAACAGACAGAAATGTTTCAATATAAAGATACTGACCTATTTGATAGATTTTTGTGTGTGCAAAGTTGGATCAAAGCTTGTCAATCCAGTAGCAATTACAAGAATGTATATTCATGGAACTGTTTCAGTTTTCTACACTTGATATAGGACACAGATGGACACCTCAGTACACAAAATACGTTTCTCCTACCTTTAGCAGGAAGTGGTAGTGAATAGTGTACAGGAAATACCAGGAGAATTTATGTGGTTTATTCTCTCGTTTTAGCAAAACTACACCTCATCCTTACCAAAGAACATGCTGCTGGCAATCCATCAACGAGGAATCCATATACTGGAGATCATCAGTTTTGTAAGTTCCTGGATCATTCAACATACTACAGTTTATAGTCTACAGTTCCCTTCCACGTACTACAGTTTATAGTCTACAGTTCCCTTCCACATACTACAGATTATAGTCTACATGTTCATTCCACATATTATAAAGATTCTATGATGAGGTTAAAATGTATTTGAAGTTTTTAACATTTTAGCACTACTGTGTGTATATGTAACATTTCAAATTATCCTAACGATATACTGGAATCTGTTGGTTCTGGCTTCATTTGTATAACATGGGTCAAAGTTCACAAAAATCTTGAAAAATATGAAATAATTTGACATGCAAAACGTTTGATACAAATAGGCCAATGTTTGATACAAATAGGCCAGGGTTAGGCAATGTTTATCTTATTTGTAATTGATACTGTAAACATACATATTTTAGCGGTTATCTTATTGAAGCACTTTTTGTGTTGGAAGCATTACACTTAATTATGATTACGCTAATATCACTTTCTATACACTTTCATCTACAACAAATAGTTTTGGTACACCAGTTTATCAATGGTCTAATCTTAATTCTATTATCTATGATTAATAACTCGAGGTATAAGGTCATCTAAAATATATAGAACTTGAGATGAATGACATCTGATGGATATAGAATGCATTTTTTTTTTTAAACTTTGCTGTTATTTAAGAGAAAATCACAAATAGTAGTTATCTTATTAAAGGCCTATTTTCACAGTATAAACTTAATGTCACGATTGTTTGTTTGGTTTACAGAAGCTGATTGCATCTTACGAATTCTCTGAAGTTGTCCATTCTAGTCCCGCAATGAAGAGTATCATGATAATCGTTGGCCATGTTGCCAAGGGAAACAAATTCATGTTTAGTACCAATCAAGTAAGTTTGGTGGGATACCCTGAAAAGTGACAACAGGAAGCCAGTCTTTGTCCTTTAAAACAATTCATTGTTACACAATTCAGGAAACATTATTGGGTTCTTGTCTGTCCAATTTTTTTGAGCTCCAACTCATGAAAATCTGTGAAGTGATTTCTACATGTTCACATAAGTATCATGCTAGTGCTCGACTTGTGCCTTTTGCTATTGGCAAGATTTTATATTTTGCTATTTCAGTGTTGCCATGGAAACCAATAGAAATTAAATTTGTTGTTTGCAAGCTTTCACTATTACTATATGTCTGAATCACTTCCTCACTGTTATGTCCATTTTAAATATTTAAATAAATTACTCGATTGAAGATAAATTTTCTTTTTCAGGCATTTGAGATTGCACATCTCATTAAGGATTACATAGAGGAACTACAGGCAAGGTTCCTCATTTTACCTCGACGACCAGAGAGCACAATTCATGACATGAATAGGATGTCTGCTGTCTTCTTTGATGACTCACCTACGCAGATCATACAAACTCTTGTATGATAGGATAGTTTACAATGATCATACAAGCTCTTGTATGAGAGGACTTTTCACAAAGATCTTACAAACTCTTGTAATACTAAGGATCAATCTCTTTTATGATAGAAAGGGACCTGATACCCATTGACAGAGTTGGTGGACAGATGTTGAGCTCGTACGATTCGGTGTGGAAGCAATATTTCATGGTCATACAGATCCTTGTATGATACTATGAAGATGTATTTGTTTTGCTAGGAAGAAAGTTTTTTGACACATGTACATGCCAAGAAGCAATGGAGAATGAAATCTCTGTTTCGTGTTAAAAAGATTATGAGTGATAAATTGTGCAATAGTGTGACTTAATGGCAGAATCTCTATTTGTGATAGAAAGATGTGATCTGGGTCAAAAGGGAGGACAATAATCTGCTGTTCATCCAGACTGTGTGATATAGCAAGGACATTGTGGGGAACCTTTTCCCAGAAAGAAATTTCCTTGAAGCTTCTCCAGCGAGAAGAACATGTTCCATGGATGTATGTGTAGAATGTCAAGAGTTGGGCCTGTGTATATGCTGTTACTGAAGTTTTGTGATATATATATGACATGGAGCAGGGAACAAAGGATATGCAATGACATTGTGTTACACCAGCCTTATGCAATATGTGAAGATGTGCCCACCTATGATGTTAATAGCTAATACTGTTTGCCTCTAAGTGGTTGTAGTTTCCAGTACATAGCCAATGTTGCCATGTTATATTATGGTGGAGCCTATCATTCTGTAATATTGCAGAATAATTACTGTCCCAAACCTATAAATACAATTATCAAAATATTCAATGCTGTCAAATTTACTTTCATTTATAAATCAATAATGGGCGTTATATCAAAGTGTTACTCAAATATTGAAGTGTTACCTGGTACTCTGCCATTAACAGAAAAACAAAAATGTATTATGTGCTCAATTATAGCATAGTGCTAAATTTCCAAATATAGAACCACAATCAAATTGCTCATGTAGGATGTTCTGTTAATAGTATTACAATGTATTATACAACTGAAACTCAAAATATACTTCAAAATCAAAATATCTTATCTATTTTCTGATCTAATGCAAGTAGATTTTAAATCACCGGTATATGATATGAGAGAATTGGCAGAACAAAAATTTGAATCGAAGTAACAACAAAATGGCAAACAAAATGGCTGAGTTTGATGTCACACGGTGCTCTGAGGACCAGATCACTGTTTGCTGGTACGTGTACATTGCTGAAAAATTCTCTCCAGATATTTTACAAGCTCATTTACCACATTTATGTATTTTTTTGGTGTTATTCATCACTAATACTTAAAACACTCTAGTCATTCATCTTTTGTTTTGATAATATTGATCTGATTTACAATTTGATAAGCAAGTACAATGGCATAATTTATGTATAATTTAATATGTCCGTCTTAGTTTTATGCTAAAAACTTATTTGTGTAATAACTGAATTCAGATTTGATAATGAACATAAAATGTACTGTATTCATCTGCAAATAAGCCACTGGCCTGGAGAAAAAAAAGAAAAAAAAAATCATTTTGCAGAATTATCAATATCAAACTAGTAAGCTAAAAGTGGTTAATATAAGCCCTCCTCAAACTTTTTAATACTAAACCTCAACTCTAGGAGAGAAGGCTTATTTGAGGATAAATACAGTCAGCCACGTATGTCTTTTTTAAATCACTACATGTATAAAGTTATGTAATACCTAAGGGCTAGAGGCCTGCTGGTAGTAGGACTTGCTAGTCAAGAGAAACCGAGATCCAAAATATGTCATCCTTACTGGATGGTCCAGTAAAATCCTCCTTGTTTGTTCCATACTGCAGCGAAGTGTATAACTGTCTCACTTAACTTTTTGTTATTTTATACATTTATTTCCTTGATCAATTCTTTTACTACATTAATTTCATACAGTTTTTTAATGCTAGATTATGTTTCTATCACTTTTTAGCTCACCTGGTCCGAAGGACCAAGGTGAGCTTATGCCATACCGTTGCGTCCGTCGTCCGTCGTCCGTCCGTCCGTCGTCTGTCGTCCGTCGTCCGTCGTCCGTCGTCCGTCCGTCCGTCAACAATTGACTTCTTCTTCATAACCACTGATCAGAATTTGACGAAATTTTGTCAGAAGCATCCCTATGGGGTGTGGACTCAAAATTGTACAAATGGTGGGGCTGACCCCCCAGGGGTCTGAGGGGCGGGGCCAAAAGGGGTCAATTTGGCTATATTAATATAAACGACTTCTTCTCTGAAACCAAGCAAAGGATATCGCTCCTATTTGCCTGGTAGCATCACTATGGGGTGAGGATTCAAAATTGTACAAATGGTGGGGCTGACCCCCTGGGGGCCTGAGGGCGGGGCCAAAATGGGTCAATATACCTATATTTATATCAACGACTTCTTCTCTGAAACCAAGCAATGGATATTGCTCATATTTGCCTGGTAGCATCACTATGAGATGGGGATTCAAAATTGTACAAATGGTGAGGCTGACCCCACGGGGGCCTGAGGGGCGGGGCCAAGAAGGGTCAATTTGGCTATATTGATATGAACAACTTCTCCTCTGAAATCAAGCAATAGATATTGCTTGTATTTGACTGTGAGCATCCCTTTGGGGCCAGGATTCAAAATTGTACAAATGGTGGGGCCGACCTACCTGGGGCCTGAGGGGCGGGGCCAAAAGGGGTCAATTTGGCTAAATTGATATAAACAACTTCTTCTCTGAAACTAAGCTATGGATATCACTCATATTTGCCTGCTTCAACCCCCGGGGTAGGGATTCAAAACTGTATAAATGACAGAGCTGACCCCCGGGGAGCTAAGAGGCGGGGCCAAAAGGGGTCATTTTGGCAGAATTGATATAAACAACTTCTTCTCTGAAACTAAGCAATGGATATCACTCACATTTGTATGGTAGCATGGTCATGGGGTGGGGATTCAAAATTGTACAAATTTTGGGGTTGACCCCCCCCCCCCCCCCCCAGGGGACTAAGGGGTGGGGCCAAGAAGGGTCAATTTGGCTAAATTGATATGAACAACTTCTATGAAACAGCTCATATTTGACTGGTAGCATCCTTTTGGTTAGGGATTCAAAATTTTATAACGGAAGGAACTGACCCCAGGGTGCAGAGGGCGGGGTCAAAAGGGGTCAATTGGTTTAAACAACTTCTTTTCTGAAACTAAGCAATGGATATCGCTCACATTTGTGTGGTAGCATCTGGGGTTGCCCCAAAAGTCAATTTCATTTCATGGATTAATGCATTTTTGGCATAAAAACCTCACGTACCCATATAAAATGCCTATGATATATTGACATAGCAATACCAGTGACAATATACTTCATCATCATTCTTGTTTCATATCTCATGAAATCCAGGTGAGCGATACAGGCCCTCTGGGCCTCTTGTTAACACAGTACATGAGTATATTGTCAGTGATTCTGAATGTTGTATAAATGATATCACAATTATAGTCCATACATTTATACTCGAAAGTGTATATGTTGATGTTCAGTGGCCTGAGTGACATTCCACCCCAGTTTTAACTGTGACAGATCGAAGATTATAACCAGATCTGGTCATGAATGTAAATACATGTCAAAAGTGTGGAGCGTGGGAGGTTTGGTGATAGGATAAGAATGACAGACATTGAATGTGAGATGGTTTAACTGTTTACCTACATAAATGTACCTATCTGTTTGTTTTAAGTTCATTTTAAGAGTTAAACAAGCGACCAGGTGTTAAGTTTTTTTAAGCATTTGTCATAAGAGAAGTTGACCTATCTAAATTCCTGATGGACTGTAGAATGTTTGTCACTTTGGTTCAAATGAATTTTAACAGTGACAGTATTTAGTTATTTAGTCCAAAATTAAGAAACAAAGCTGGTATTTGTTTGTTTGTTCTTATGAGAATTTATTTCAGTTTCATATAACAGAGATCAAAGGTTAGAATTTTTTAAGTTTTTTTTTTCTTTCTCAAAAATCAGGCACAAGCCAGTTTATAAGTAATTAACTGTATCTGTATGTTTTAACTATCTGCTGATCATTGAACAATCACGAATGATTTGTCATTAAAACCGGACATGTCGCTTATAAGATTTACTACATGTCAATCCAAATTTGTTTCAATCTTCAGAAATGTATAACAGATTGGTCGTTTTATGGCAAGCAGAATGTTGAGTTATTGTGATGTTATGTATGAATGTACTTTTATGTTTTCTTCAAAATGTGCAATAACATGACTCCGAGTAGTTATATGGTGTTAATATGATTAACATCAGGATTAACTCCTGTTTTGTTCTTCATTGTATCAATACTTTAAACATTTAAAACATACTTGTAATTTTTATCAAGAGTTATCTCCCTGTACAGAATGATACAAAGCATTATGAGGGCTGTTTTCGTTTATCTTGGTACAAATGGTTTGACCAGAGTTAGTTCATGAAATAATGACAGACCTAGTGATTTTAAATCGATTTGGACGACCTTGACAAAGACTTTCAATGTCGGTTTTAATATCTAGAAGTCTATCAAGATTTATGCCTGAAATAATACAATTAAAAATTGACTAACTGGCTTGTCCACATAAATGCCCAGATCTTGTATACAGAATCCTTCTTGGATAACACTTTTCAAGTACGTTACAGTTAAAGATGGAAAATGTCTTTTATTGATTTCATGAGATGGAAGCAGAATGGTGTTAAATTCATCTTGAGATCCATGAAAACATTATTCAATCCTTATACATTACATGAAAACTCATATTTTTTAAAGTTTGTTAGTGTGATTGCCAGAGTCAGAAATAAACTACTCATAATATGCAAAACAGAATACATAATATTTTGATTTATCTTTATTGTTATTTCAATACATCAATCAAACTTTTCCTGTTATATTACAGGTTTGTATAGGCTTAGAAGAGTAAAATTGTATTCACAATGTCATATTGCACAAGCATATCTGATCAATTTCATCAGAAAATACAACTTACATGTTTTTCATATGCAAACATAGTATGGCTTTTAAGTTCGTAAATTTAAAGTTATTCTTAACATGATTTTGTACAGGGAGTCTTGTCACAAAGTAATTACAAGATGTGTTGGTTTAAGCAGGGATGTATATAAGGGAGATTGGAAACTTGTGGAGTATTACAAGATGTGTTGGTTTAAGCAGTGATGTATACATAAGGGAGATTGGAAACTTGTGGAGTATTCTATAACATCAAGGTTCACATATAGGATATAGTTGTGTCTATATCTATGTTAACACAAATAAGTCAAAATGTCTGCCATGGAAATTGTAAACTTTATGAAAACCCTAGTGGTAGATCAGGTGACCCCATACCTTTTCACATCACATTAGGGAATCGAACCCCGGCCGTCTAGATGAAAGAGGAGTGTTTCCATTGTGCCACCCAACCACCAATAAAATGTGCATTAACACCATAATGTGAAATTACATTAATATGTATCATTTAGTTTGAAAGGATAAAAATATTGCAATTAATAAAAAACACCCAACTCCTTTGATGTCGCATTTCGACGCAACAAGTTTTCTAAAGTAGCTTGTATTGGCATATGTATACTTGCTTCGTCACTCTGAATCAAGGGAGATAACTTGTACATAACATGCTGTAGAATTTATAGAGGAGCAAGTTCCAATCTTTCTCATATTCATTCCTTGTTTTTAACTGGTGTCCACTAAGAGATGTGTTCATTTGACAGGTGTCAAAAGAGATGTATGTTGATTTGACTGTCACACAACCTATATTTATATAACTGTTTTATATATATATATTGTTTACATAACTTATGCATTATAGGAGAGAATGATGTTGAAACTGTTTTGTATAACTGAGGTCTTCTCTGTAAATAAAGCTCTATCATTATTATCATTATTATTTGTTGTAGTGCCAAAAATCTTCGGAGAAAATGACATTCACTAACCATATAGTTGCCTTATTTAATTGATGTGTAGAAGGTGAACATTGCTTTGAAATATAAAATATATGTAACCAAATAATCCTGTGTTCTGCTGTTTCTTATATTTAGATAGAATACTTCCAAATATGGTCATGTTTAGCTTATTATTTTGTTTGATGGGCTTATCTCTCCATGAACAACCAGGGTAATATTGAGGTGGGGTCTTATTGTAGTAGTTGGTGAATACCTCACTGAACAACATACAGGAGGCCCAACAAATGCCATCCAGAGCAATATTAGGGTAAAGTGTCTTGCTCTAGGACACAACAGCACAGACCAGCCCGTTTCTCAGCTCTAAGTACAAGGACCAGAATTGCAAGGTTGGTGTATATTGAACCCTATTTTATCAATTGGTTCAGCTGTCAGTTTACAAAATTCTCATGGTGGGTAGGATGTGACTTTCGGAATGTAGGGTTGTAAGGCAGTTTCAAATTGTGGGAAATGTAATACATACACACAATACATGAAGTTGATTATCATGTGAACCTTGTTTGTCTGGACACTATGGTTGCTGTCTTTTTAGCCCACCATCATCAGATGGTGGGCTATTCAAATCGCCCTGCGTCCGTGGTCCGTCGTCCGTCCGTCCGTCCGTCCGTCCGTAAACAATTCTTGTTATCGCTAATCCTCCGAAAGTACTGAAGGGATCTTTCTCAAATTTCATATGTGGGTTCCCCTTGGTGCCTAGTTATGCATATTGCATTTTGAGACCAATCGGAAAACAACATGGCCGACAGGCAGCCATCTTGGATTTTGATAATTGAAGTTTGTTATCGCTATTTCTGAGAAAGTACTGAAGGGATCTTTCTCAAATTTCATATGTAGGTTCCACTTGGTGCCTAGTTATGCATATTGCATTTTGAGACCAATCGGAAAACAACATGGCCGACAGGCAGCCATCTTGGATTTTGATAATTGAAATTTGTTATCGCTATTTCTGAGAAAGAACTGAAGGGATCTTTCTCAGATTTCATATGTAGGCTCCCCTTGGTACTAAGTTATGCATATTGCATTTTGAGACCAATCGGAAAACAACATGGCCGACAGGCAGCCATCTTGGATTTTGATAATTGAAGTTTGTTATCGCTATTTCTGAGAAAGTATAGAAGGGATCTTTCTCAGATTTCATATGTAGGCTCCCCTTGGTACTTAGTTATGCATATTGCATTTTGAGACCAATCGGAAAACAACATGGCCGACAGGCAGCCATCTTGGATTTTGACAATTGAAGTTTGTTATCGCTATTTCTGAGAAAGCACTGAAGGGATCTTTCTCAAATTTCATATGTAGGTTCCCCTCGGTGCCTAGTTATGCATATTGCATTTTGAGACCTATCAGAAAACAACTTGGCCGACAGGCAGCCATCTTAGATTTTGACAATTGAAGTTTGTTATCGCTATTTTTGAGAAAGTACTGAAGGGATCTTTCTCAAACATTTTTGTAAGTTCCCCTTGGTCTTTAGTTCTGCATATTGCATCTTGGTACCAATAGGAAAACAACATGGCCGACAGGCAGCCATCTTGGATTTTGACAATTGAAGTTTGTTATCGCTATTTATCAGAAATTGCTGAAGGGATCTTTCTGAAATTTCATTTGTAGGTTGCCCTCTGTGCCTAGTTATGCATATTGGATTTTGAGACCAGTCAGAAAACAACCTGCCCGACAGGCAGCCATCTTGTATTTTGACAATTGAAGTTTGTTATCGCTATTTTTGAGAAAGTACTGAAGGGATCTTTCTCAAACATTTTTGTAAGTTCCCCTTGGTCTTTAGTTCTGCATATTGCATCTTGGTACCAATAGGAAAACAACATGGCCGACAGGCAGCCATCTTGGATTTTGACAATTGAAGTTTGTTATCGCTATTTATCAGAAATTGCTGAAGGGATCTTTCTGAAATTTCATTTGTAGGTTGCCCTCTGTGCCTAGTTATGCATATTGGATTTTGAGACCAGTCAGAAAACAACCTGCCCGACAGGCAGCCATCTTGTATTTTGACAATTGAAGTTTGTTATCGCTATTTTACAGAAGGTACTGAAGGGATCTTTCTGAAATTTCATATGTAGGTTCCCCTTGGTCCCTGGTGTTGCATTTTGGGACCAATCCGAAAACAACACACAGCCATTATCGCTAAATCTTAAATGTTATATATAGGTTACCCTTGTTTGAAAAGTACTAGAGGGCTGTTTCTGAATTTACACAGATTAGTAAGACTTAGAGGAAGGGAAAAGTAGAGAAAAGATCAATCTGACATGGAACCTATAAAGATCATTCAATGGTGGGCGCCAAGATCCCTCTGGGATCTCTTGTTCAGAATACATTCACATGGTAACATATGTTGTGGGTTTTGGGTTAAGTAAGTTTTGTTATGAATATGGTAGTCCTGCAGTAATTAATTATAAACTCTTCAAACTTTTGATTCCTCATCAGTAATGAAGAGTAGAAAAGTAGAGAAAAGATTCGTCTTTTATGGCTAGGTCAATAAAGATCAGTCAATGGTGGGCCCTAAGATCACTCTGGACTAATGGAGGTCTCCAATTCCTTCCAATATCTTCTTTAATCTTTTCTGTCCAAAACGTTTGGCTAACCTACAAAGATACAAGTACATTGTAGTACAAAGATTGGGAAATAAGCATATACTGAATTGAAGAAAAAGAAAAACGGAATATGTCCTAAACTCCTCACAATACACTTTCTTATTGTCTCTTCTGTAAACACTCTCTCAAATCATTTCTGGCATTTTAACATTATCTACCATGTGACCTGTAACTGTTCTTATAGTCTGTGATGACATCATGCAGTATGCCATAAAAAAGTTTTAGCCATTTACAATTTAAATTGATTTTGAGAAATGGTTTTATCTTTCTCTCCTTCCAAACAACATATATATGTTCATCTAAAAAGTATTTTAGATTTGATAATCTCTAAAAACTTACCAGTGAAATATGCTAGGTAAGTATTGGTTCATGTAAAGGTAGGATAACTCTGGGTTGGCTGTTAACCATACTTCATCCATGTTGTTGGCCATGGCCAGAGCCATGAGGTGAGCACAGCGAGCTGCTGTCATCCTTTTCTCCCCAGGTTGCATTTTCAGACCCAAGTTCTGTAATAGAGGTAAAGAAATAATTAAATAATAATCTACATCAAGTAGATGTTTGGAATATAAGCACAGTATATTGCCTGCAATTTAAACGGGATCATAGTCGGTTTGACAACAAAGTACAGTATAAACTGTAAAGTTGATGTAGAACATACTGCTTTATGCTTATTTCTTGTTAGGTAAAAACCTGAGTTAATATGAAATTTTAATATTACTGCATCATCTAATGCAAAAATATAAGTATCTAAATTGTTTTCACTGTTAAGTTACCCCAGTTATACTGTCGATCAGAGAACAGTGAAGGAAAAGTGAATATTTTAAGTTATCTTGGTTTGAGGTTTGAAATACTACAGTCTACTGCACCTTATTGGGATCCTCAGTGAATGCATGTATCAGAGCTTCTGAGAACACAGGACCAGGACAGGCCACAGTTACATGTATATTATACATCACCGATTCAACACGCAGACAGTCGAACCAACCCTGGCAATGAAAGACAATGGTTAGTACCAACCCTGACAATGAAAGACAATGGTTAATACCATCCCTGACAATAAAGACAATGGTTAGTACCAACCCTGACAATGAAAGACAATGGTTAGTACCAACCTTGACAATGAAAGGCAATGGTTAGTACCAACCCTGACAATGAAAGACAATGGTTAGTACCAACCCTGACAATATAAGACAATGGTTAGTACCAACCCTGACAATGGTTAATACCATCCCTGACAATAAAAGACAATGGTTAATACCAACCCTGACAATGGAAGACAATGGTTAGTACCAACCCTGACAATAAAAGACAATGGTTAGTACCAACCCTGACAATGAAAGACAATGGTTAGTACCAACCCTGACAATAAAAGACAATGGTTAGTATCAACCCTGACAATATAAGACAATGGTTAATACCAACACTGACAATAAAAGACAATGGTTAATACCAACCCTGACAATAAAAGATAATGGTTAATACCAACCCTGACAATATAAGACAATGGTTAATACCAACCCTGACAATATAAGACGGTTAATACCAACCCTGACAATAAAAGACAATGGTTAGTACCAACCCTGACAATAAAAGACAATGGTTAGTACCAACCCTGACAATGGAAGACAATGGTTAGTACCAACCCTGACAATGAAAGACAATGGTTAGTACCAACCTTGACAATGAAAGGCAATGGTTAGTACCAACCCTGACAATGAAAGACAATGGTTAGTACCAACCCTGACAATATAAGACAATGGTTAGTACCAACCCTGACAATGGAAGACAATGGTTAATACCAACCCTGACAATGGAAGACAATGGTTAGTACCAACCCTGACAATAAAAGACAATGGTTAGTACCAACCCTGACAATGAAAGACAATGGTTAGTACCAACCCTGACAATAAAAGACAATGGTTAGTATCAACCCTGACAATAAAAGACAATGGTTAATACCAACCCTGACAATAAAAGACAATGGTTAGTATCAACCCTGACAATATAAGACAATGGTTAATACCAACCCTGACAATAAAAGACAATGGTTAATACCAACCCTGACAATAAAAGATAATGGTTAATACCAACCCTGACAATATAAGACAATGGTTAATACCAACCCTGACAATATAAGACGGTTAATACCAACCCTGACAATAAAAGACAATGGTTAGTACCAACCCTGACAATAAAAGACAATGGTTAGTACCAACCCTGGCAATGAAAGACAATGGTTAGTACCAACCCTGACAATAAAAGATAATGGTTAGTACCAACCCTGACAATAAAAGACAATGGTTAATACCAACCCTGACAATATAAGACAATGGTTAGTACCAACCCTGACAATAAAAGACAATGGTTAATACCAACCCTGACAATATAAGACAATGGTTAGTACCAACCCTGACAATAAAAGACAATGGTTAATACCAACCCTGACAATATAAGACAATGGTTAGTACCAACCCTGACAATATAAGACAATGGTTAATACCATCCCTGACAATGAAAGACAATGGTTAATACCAACCCTGACAATATAAGACTGGTTAATACCAACCCTGACAATGAAAGACAATGGTTAGTACCAACCCTGACAATGAAAGACAATGGTTAATACCAACCCTGACAATATAAGACTGGTTAATACCAACCCTGACAATGAAAGACAATGGTTAGTACCAACCCTGACAATAAAAGACAATGGTTAGTATCAACCCTGACAATAAAAGACAATGGTTAGTACCAACCCTGACAATAAAAGACAATGGTTAATACCAACCCTGACAATATAAGACAATGGTTAGTACCAACCCTGACAATAAAAGACAATGGTTAATACCAACCCTGACAATATAAGACTGGTTAATACCACCCCTGACAATGGAAGACAATGGTTAGTACCAACCCTGACAATAAAAGACAATGGTTAATACCAACCCTGACAATAAGACAATGGTTAGTACCAACCCTGACAATGAAAGACAATGGTTAATACCAACCCTGACAATATAAGACTGGTTAATACCAACCCTGACAATGAAAGACAATGGTTAGTACCAACCCTGACAATAAAAGACAATGGTTAGTATCAACCCTGACAATAAAAGACAATGGTTAATACCAACCCTGACAATGAAAGACAATGGTTAGTACCAACCCTGACAATGAAAGACTGGTTAATATCAACCCTGACAATAAAACACAATGGTTAGTACCATCCCTGACAATAAAACACAATGGTTAGTACCAACCCTGACAATGAAAGACAATGGTTAATACCAACCCTGACAATGGAAGACAATGGTTAATACCATCCCTGACAATGAAAGACAATGATTAGTACCAACCCTGACAATAAAAGACAATGGTTAGTATCAACCCTGACAATAAAAGACAATGGTTAGTACCATCCCTGGCAATGAAAGACAATGGTTAGTACCAACCCTGGCAATGAAAGACAATGGTTAGTACCAACCCTGACAATAAAAGACAATGGTTAGTATCAACCCTGACAATAAAAGACAATGGTTAGTACCAACCCTGACAATGAAAGACAATGGTTAATGCTGTAACAATGTAGTTATTCTATTACCACAGAATGAAGACAGATGAAAGGCAGTTTTTGAAATATTCACTTCCATTTTAGCAGAATCATCAATTCTATCATATATATATAGTAAGCTAAAAGTGATTCAGGAATAGGTTGTCCCCAGGCTTTAATACTGAAATTAAGAAAACTGAGGGTTCTTCATGGGTAAATACAGCAGTATCTTTAAACTACTGAATGGTGAAAGACCCACGTAAAACTTACATGAAGGGCGTATTTACTGGCACAGTATGAGGCGAGGCCTGGTGAACCTGACAAATCAAAATGTTATACCCAGCATGGTTATAATATACACAGAATGGACATATTTCTGGAACATATTTCTGGAAGGACAATATTATGAGAAAAAAAATTTGGTAGGAAATTATCCTGAAGTAAGGGGCAATACCTTGAAAAAACTCGAGGGTTTTATACTTAGGTACATATAGTAATTGATTCCAGTAAAATATCTACCCAGAGTGGACCCCAGGTTTGTCAAACAGGCACTACCAACAGATGTGATTTAATTCGAACAGTATCATATAGGAAGATACATGTATATTTTTTTACCATAAGTATTGAATTTCTATATTTCTAGAAAAATACAACATCAGGCAGTGTCAGGCTGAAGACGCCTATGAAGACAGAAAGGCCTTGCGGTAAATCTTGTTTTTTGTTTATTTTTCTTACATTTATCCTTTGCAAGGACTTCACTTCACTTACTTTTTATATATACATATATATTACTGGAACAGCCCTTAGTATCCTAGATGTGTGTAAAAGTTGCAAGGTATTATACTGTTTACATAATATACCTTACAAACATATAAATCACATTTCATTACTTACCGATTTTACCTGCCAAACTGCTAGTGACCACCACCTGGCCGGAATTTTGTCGGATAAAAACTGGTAAGACAGCCTTGGTCAATGATATTGAACCTAAGGTGTTGACTGCAAGCATCTGCTGGTCAACTGCAAAACTTGTTTTGCTTATCACAGCCCTCTGTGACCGGCCTGCATTGTTCACCAGACAGTCGATCTGTGGACATGCATAATACACTTAATCTAGCTTCAAAACACTGGTAAAAAAATCTTCAGTCTCATCCAAAATATCTGTACATCATATAGATTGAAGATAAAGAGGTTATCTGAAAATATTTAATTTAATAAAACAGAGATATGTTTTTTGTGTTTTTACAACTGAAATGCTCATTGTTGAATGAAACCATGTGGTCATTTATTACAGACAGCTTTATAATCAAACATATTTTTAAGTAAAAAATAAACCTGTTATAATACTTATTTATAAGGTAAATTTACTGCTTTGTCCAAATTTTTACGGTTCATAAATTATGAGAGAGAAATCAAACTGATCACATTTGGAGAATGTGAGGTGTACCTTTTTGAAATATTTAAGTGCAGTTTCCACCAAACCTTTGTGAGAGTCATAGTCCAGTAAATCTAAAGGCAGCACCAGGTAATCATTCGGTGTACCATACCCTAGCTCTGGGAACAACGAAACATTATATTACAATCAACTTTGTCAATTTGTGATCTAGGTATCATCTTGTTAAAATACCATCCTTTATTTAAACCACAAACTCCATGCATTTAAATTGGTCTAACAAATGAAACATGAGATTTTGCTTGAGTACCCTTGGTAATCGACCATTTATGTTGGTTTAAACATATTCATTTGCCTTTAAATGGTTCATAATTATAGTGACAAATAGGATTTGGGCACAAGTTCTCAAACTTATCGAGGCCCTCTCCTGAACATACATCAAATGTTTACAGTGTATAAAGGCTGCATATAAGCTATAAATAAATTTGTAAATACTTTACAGTGAATTAGAATTACAATTTCAATTTCAATTACAATTTCAATTTCATTTGGACCTTGTTATCTCGAGCTCTCCTGATTGCTAGAAATGGGACTGTATCAATTTTAATAATATAGACTCAATAATAATTAAGTTGTGTGTTCAATTTTTTAGGATTATACATTGCTTATGATTTCTGGATATGTGATAATTCATGTTCAAGATAACAAGGTCCGACTGTTATTATTTGGATAAATAGCACTGTTGAAAAGGATAAGCAAAGGAGAAAAAGAAAAAAAAAAAAGATAGAAAGAAAATAGTTTAAAACTGGTTGTTGACAGCTGTTTCGATGCCCAATTTTTTGCACAACATTTTTTACCTGGTTGCCGCATGAATTGATTAAAAGTTGTATTTCTTAAAAAAGATGTTGAGGTGCTAAAAACGGTCTGTATCTTTAATGTATTTGCATACGTAGTTAAAAATCTCATTATTCAGGTCTTCAGACAGATTTGGGTTTCCCCACAACAAGGTATTTATATCATATAACAAAAAGTCTGGAAGATTTAAACTTCTGAGATTGTTTAGTAATTGATTTTTAGGTAGTGTATATAAAGGGCAAGAATAGAAGAAATGAAAATTGTTTTCAAAATCTCCACATGAACACGACGGATCGTTAGTTAAATTGGCCCTAAATAGATCATCCTGGAGAATACTGCATTTATTTCTAAGTCTTGTGTGTAAAATTGTGAGTTTCCTGTCTCCCATAGTGAGAAATTTTGGAGTTGAGATTATATCAGGTTTTATTTGATTTTTAAAGCCAACAAGAGAGTTAGTGGTTTTTAATGTGGGGGCAAGGGAATTCCATTGGGATATAGAAGAGGGTATAAATGATTTCCTAAATAATTCGGTCCTACATCTTGGGATTGTAAAGTCGTTTAAGTTTTGAGTGGAATATGCAGATGCTACAGAGCGCAAGTTTGGTAAAAGATCTGAAAGATAATTTGGTGTCATATTGTTTTGAATGCGAAATATAGTTGATAGTTTTAATTGTTTACGACGTTCTGACAGTAGTTCCCAACCTGTTTCATAATATAAAGATTGTCTTGATGCATAAACAGGTAAACCTGTGACTATTCGAGCGGCCAATAATTGAACTTTTTCAAGTTTCTCCGAGTCCTGAAGAGAGCAACCGTCCCAAACTACAGATGCGTATTCTAAAAGAGGACCGATATATGTTTTATAGAGTATTGATAATGAAAATCTGGACACTGTGTATTTGAGTTTTTTTAGTAAAATTAATTTTTTATAAGCTGATTTGGCAATGCATTTATGTTAGACAGAATAGTGGAGAAATACATAGTTAGGAGTAAGGAGGGGTGGGGGTGGAATAAGTTGGGTACACTTGTAAAACTGTGATACAAAAGAACTCCAGGGTTGGAGGTAGGGGTTAGTATGGTATGCAGAAATTCATAAAATTCACCATAAATTGTATCATGCCAGGAAATGTTGATTTTATGTTGTGCCCACCAATAAATACATACAGTCATATACAGTTTCTGTACACAATAAACAAATAGGGGGGGGGGGGGGGGGGGGGGGGGGTGTGGCTATCATGTTATCAATCACTAGCATTTTATAAGGAAATAATTTTACTCTATTTTTATAAACATGATTGTTGCCAGAAAGTTTCTGACCTACACATCGTTGTTTGAGTGTTTGAAGTCTGTCCTCCCTCCGAGCTGAAAGTACCAGACGGCAACCTGCAGACGCTAATTTCAGAGCCAGGGCCTCCCCTATTCCACTTGAGGCTCCTGTCACCCACACAACCTGGCCCTTCAGACTTTCTGTAATGATTCATACCACATGGCTAATAAATATGATTAATTCTAAATGCAGGATATAGTGACAATCTTGACATGGTTTATCACGTGTTTAACTTTGCCTTTAATACTAAACTTTGAAGTCAAGACAATTATGTTTACACAAAGTACAAAAGATTAAAACTGAGTTTTTTGTCCCATTTATTCCCAAAATATTTTATGAAATCAATAACATTTATTGACTGTGCAACAGCCTATCAGACCTATACAAGCCTTCTCCCTATAAATACACACACACACATTTCAAACTACATACGAGACAGGCGAGAGGAAATGCAATGACCGGATCGGGACTCAAACCCTCGACCTCCAAACTCTGGACAGACGCTCTAACCATTTGAGCTACCTGGCTACCCCATTGCCCAGTCCAGTTCCGCTACATTCCTCCCTTCTTCAACAAAGTCGACCACCTCGAAGACACACACAAGATCCTATACCACCTTCCATAGTTGTTATGTTGGACTCCAAAAGTAACTGATGAGGAAAATGCAACAAGCAGACCGGGAATCAAACCTGGGCAGGACCTCCCAACTCTAGACAGACACTCTAAAACATTTCAACTACATTATGTACCTGGCCACCACAGTGCCCACCCTAGCCAGTTCCACTACACATATACTAACACTGGTTAGGAGCATTAAACAGCAACTGTTTTATACATGTTAAATAATACTGTTAAAAGTACTTGATAGGTATAAGAAGTGAAATAAAAAAAGTCTTGAAAATGTATTATCATTTAAATTGACTATTATTGATGAATTTGATTGGTTTTATTGGATATAATTTACCTGGAGATTTCCCAATATACTTCATCCATATAAGAGCTAGGTCACAATCAGACCGTAATAGTGTACAGATCTGTAGCAGCAGGAACAGTACTGCACAGCCCACTAGGAAATACAGCCAGTCCATCTGAAATGTTACACCAGACATATAGTTCTTAATGTAAAGGTAATAGAATTGAATAAGGTTGATATGATATTATACCATACATACAGATTATAAGATAGTTCATATAAACGTATATAGAAGATACTAATAGTAAAGTCCAATGGACAGTATGTTGAAATAAGTTTACCCTTGGGTCGTGGTAGAAATCAACACTAGACACGACTTTTATTTTTAGTTTTTTTTGAAAAATAATCTGAACCACAAAAGTTATCAACCACGTATATTGTCAAATCTTGGCAATATGTATGCATCCATGCAAGTATTTGAATTAAAGTTAAGACTCTATAACAGAAACAAAACCTTAATGAGCCATCTTTCTTTTGTACCAAAGCTACATATGACGAAAACAGACCGCTAGACTCTCTAACCACACCTACATCTAACATGTCTTTGATAAGTTGCCTTACCTCTTTGTACGTTCCAGGAGGAATCCTACAATAGGGTTGGTTAAAAGGTTTGGGATCCTCTAGCTTGATCTCATGCTTGACTGTGGTCGGCTGGCTGCCCGTCCTAGATCTAACAAATATTTCGAAAACACCTGATGCCAACTACCTACCACCTCCTTATAGCCTTGTCAACCTGATCAGCTGTCAAGTTGGTCTGGTCTAACTTAGTGCTCCCTGTTGGGAGAAAAACACCCATAGACATTTATTAAACAGAGCATACAGTGCAGGGAATTACATCACAAACGAGAACAACACATGTACACATGCATTCATGTAATATAAATACCATGTTACATAAGACATATACATGTATATGCATCTTTTTTAGTGTACCAGAATCGGAATAAACATGTGCACTAGGCACATACATATATTATAGACTGTGGGCTGGGAATTTTTGCCCTCAGACACAGGTATCTGAGTTCTCGAACCTATGCTTATTTAATAAACAAGAGGCCCAATGTGCCTGTATCTCTCACCTGACCATACTGAATCTTTGAAGCTGATCTAGGTCATTTCTGCAAATACTAAGCTAATTACCACTCTATTCAAATATCAGTGTATGCTAGGTTTATTCAAGTCAACGAATTTTCTAGTCCTTCATTCCAGCATACTATTGGCCAAATATCAGGTCTTGGAGTCTCTTGGCTATTGAGAAATCAATGTTTAAAGATTTAAACCTTTTCACCCCTGTGACCTTCAATGTAGGTCAGGGTAATTAATTCAAACAAACTTGGTAGCCCTTCATCAAAGCATGCCATAGGCCCAATTTAAAGTCCCTGTGCCTCATGTTAATTGATAAGTCATTTTAGTATTTTAGCCTATTTGCCCCCTGTGAACTTGGAGGTCAAGGTCATTCATTCGAACAAACTTTAGGTCTTCGTCCAAATATGATACAGGTCTAATATCAAGTCCCTTGGCTTCTAAGTGGTTATTGAGAAGTTAAAATAGCTGAGCCTATTTGCCGCTGTGACCTTCAATAAAGGTCAGGGTTATTCATTTGAACAAACATGGAAGCCCTTTATCCCAGTATGCTACAGGCCAAATATTAGGTCTATGGGCCTTTTGGTTATTGAGAAATAAATTAAATGGAAACGTTGATGCCGGACAGATTGCCAGATGGACGACGAATGCCTCACTATGGCATAAGCTCACTTGCCCTTCAGGCATGCAGGTGGGATAAAAATCCAACTGCTAATAAATCAGGTGTTTCGGTTCTGGAACATTTTGTCCTATAGATATATAACTTTATATAAAACAAAACCCACTACACTTATCATTCATATGATTTATTTGTATTATGGGATATGTAGGTTCCATATAAACCATAGATTACCTGAGGTACTAGCTTGTATACATGTAAGCTTATAAGTGGTAATTAATACACAGTCTAGGTTTAATTACCAGAAATAATAATGTATACATGAAACAATTAAAAATGTATGTGGTTCAGTATAAACATAACACTTTATGGTTTATACTGACCCACATACATCTTTTAATCATTTCAGGCACAGTACATTGACTCCACCATCAGACTATTCGCCGACGACTGCGTACTCTACACACCAATCAACACACCAGCAGACCACGAAAAACTACAACACGACCTCAACACACTGTGTCAGTGGGCAGACACATGGCAAATGGAATTCAACATTAAGAAATGTGCCATAATGCAAGTCACGAACAAGAACACAACCCAACATTACAACTACCAGATGTCAGGACAAACCTTCGAGATAGTGAAGCACCACCCATACTTAGGAGTAGAATTAGCAGATACCTTCAAATTTGACATACACATAGACAACACCATCAACAAAGCAAACAGGACACTAGGTTTTTTGAAGAGGAATTTAAGACACTGCCCATTACAAGTAAAAGGAAGAGCTTACAAAAGCCTAGTCAGACCAAAACTTGAGTACAGCACCACAGCATGGAACCCAAACTCGACACAACACATCAAGAAACTAGAGCAGGTACAGAAAAACGCCGCAAGATTCGTACTCAACAAACCACTCAACTACAACAAACCAGACAGCACAACACAGATGGTTAGGGACCTTAGATGGGAAACACTAGAGCAGAGACGCAAGACAACAGACATCATATTCATGCACAAGATCGTACATCACCACGTAATAGTGCCAGTCGCCTACCACCCCACCTTCTCTACAGTGACAACAACCAGAACCAGCCACCCTTACAAGCTCTACATTCCGCACACACCAACCAACGCGTACAGACATTCATTCATCCCCCGCACCATCACATCATGGAACCTCCTGCCGTCCAGCGTCGCATGTACCAAGAATCTGGACACCTTTAAGGCGGCAGTGAAGAGATCAGAGGTGTAAACATCAGACATTGTAAATAGTTTTAACCTGCACAAAAGGCTCCACACTGCACCCATGTATATAGTCCGCACCCTCAGCTTGATGACCGACTGCGGTTTTTGCTGACTACCTCATTGAAGTTGAAGTACTGTATACATTATTATTGTAACGTGACCCTGTGCATTGCCCGAACTCGTTTCGTGAATTAGTCCCTGTGCATGTGTCATCATACCGGTAATTAATAGTCAGCACAAGATTTTATATTTGTAATATAATTATATTCGTCCGTTATTGGGCTTAATCATATTTATAGCTAATTAACTTGACCAATAATTGACGAAAGGAATCGGAGACCTATCTGCTGGAGTGGTTGCCGCCGACTCGTTCAAAGTTCCATGTGATTGCGCAATACCGGAAACAAGGGCAGACAACTTGTAAACAACTTCACGTGACTTTTTCCTGTTTGCGGGTAGTGCTGGATAGAAGTGTGGCAGGGATAGTGGGTAGCTAATGTGGACAAAATGAAGCGGATGCCTCTGTTGTTCACGGTGGTGATAGCGACACTTTGTTCCAGTCTGTGTGAGGGAATAATTGGTATGACAACTTTGCTTTGATTTCGTTTCTAAATCCTCATGATCAAGTCCTGTCGACTCAATGACTGGATCAGAAGTCTTACAACCAACGTCAAAAAGACTCTGACAAGACATCTGTACTTAGGTGTAAACTAGGCTATGTAGGATTTTGTTTTTAATTATTTATAAGATATTACTGTTTGGAATAAATTATCTGTTAACCGTGTATTTTTTATAAATTAGTTTAATATAATCAGAGACCTATATAGTATATAGGTCTCTGATATAATGCAGGCTTATATTACTATTAGAATATATTATTAAGTTATTGAGCTTACAATATATACATGTAAGTCCATGAACTTATCCTTATTATATGGTTAGGATTATTCACGTGACAAATATTGAGTAAAGAACTCTTATCGTAATTTATCATTCATTCCATGTGTTCTTAACAAATGACAATTATTCTGTCACTGATCAGTTTGATGTAACCATTCATAGTACATAGTATACATGGTATGTTAGAGTTTTTATTATAATATAAAAACAAAACAAAAATACAAGATTATGGATATAATGGCCAGAGCCCATCACTGGCATCAGACTAATCTCTGTATCATTATACAAATGTAATTATGATTTGATACAAACCAATGTGGTGACATGATGAGTATGTTATTGTAAGACCAGTAAAATATCACATACATGTATTTTTAAGTCATTTATCATTTATTTTAATGAGAGGTTGTTGACAGACCATGGAAATTGATTATCACATAATAACAAATATATTTGATTAATTCATCTTTAATCAACTTAAGAATCTTTGTGTTATCATTTATAATCCAGGAAGTCATTTTTGGAAGATTCGTCAACTGGTGGATGAAAGAAGGGCCAATGCCTTGATGCAAAGTCTTCCTGGAAAACCTGGTTCTATTTCTGAACTGTTCATTACTCAACCATTGGACCATTTTGATAGACTATCACAGGTATAGGACTGGACTAGGTGTTTTAAATATCACACACAGTATTGAGATACAGACACAATATTCACATTAATAGTTTAGATATCACATGCAACATTGTTATATACCACACATGGAAAACCACATTTCTTCCAAATGTGACACAGATTGAACCCAGGTCGACGTCTTTGGCATAATAATACCTGGCTCTTCCTCCTGTGCTATATGAAGGAATGCCTCATCAGCTGAGTAACAGAGACTGTATTATTTTACAACCCACACAGACCTATATAGCTACTCATTTTACAGACACACCATTATTTTTTTATTTAATTTGAAACTCTGTTAAGTCTTGGTGAACTTGTTTTGCAGGAGGCTGGAAAAACATTCCAACAAAGACTGTTTGTGAATGACCAATTCTATGAGGCACAAAAAGGACCTGTGTTCCTGTATATTCAAGGGGAAGGAGCTCTGAGTCCTAATGCAGCCAAGGCAGGTAATGAGTCTGTGTACTGTATAGACAGATAAGTAATCAGTGTATATTGTGATGTGTATTTGAATAAATTGAAAATTGATATAATTTTTTTTTTAATTTCATGAGATCAGAGAAACTAGGCTTGTCCAAAACTCACAAAAGATAAATTCAAGACCTGTTTCATGAATCTCACTGAAGATACTATATAGTTACATGTGTGTTGAATGAGTTTTACAATATACTGATACTTATAATTTAGACCTTCTGGTGTGAAGCAATCTCAATTTCTAAAATGTCATGATTCTGAAATAGTGTATATCAGACTACAGATAGATTTAGCATGATGTGACAATAAAATAAAATAAATAGATAATTTATCCAGTCCTTTCCTGATGCATTGTAACTAAATCTCAGGAACAATTAAACAGGTAGAAGATTAATGAGTTTATATCTTTTTAAAACTGAATTATAATTTATATTCTTAGTATTGAAAGTGGCCAATATTTTCGGTGTAAAAATAGAAGTTATCTTTTTTAGGTTTCCCAGCAGAACTGGCTAAATCTCTAGGTGCTTTGATTGTGGCGGCTGAGCACCGTTTTTATGGCGCCAGTATCAATGACGATGGCCTCAAGTTGGATTCCCTCCGACACCTGTCCAGTCAACAGGCGTAAGTTATACAAGTCACATAAATTATATGTACTTCTCCTGCCCATCAAGCTGCTCTTTCTGGATTAATCACCAGAACACTTCCTCAAATATACCAGTAACTCAAACTCTATATATGTATAGTCCCAATCCTATTTAATGACAACTTTGTGAAAATTGAAAAAAGATAATGTAATTGTTGGGATGATAATTGAAAGAAGATAATGTAATTGTTGGGATGATATTGACTTGATGTTGGGATTGGAAGGTACTCAAATAAGGGGAAAAGCCTGAATATTAAAATTATGAAAACAGGAAATTTTATTTTTTTCTGTAAACACATTTACGTTTGCCATTATCAGACAGTGCACCATATTTTATCACAAAAATATTATATTCTTATATATCCACTTACTTTTGTGAAAAATCAGGATAAAACATTTTCATGAATTCTTTACCTTAGTATAAGTCTATTTAGGATGATCAAAGTTCAACAATATTAGTTTTTGGGTCATTGGATTTTCTACAGTGCTTTAATTGCATGGCATATTCACCATAAGTTTATATAAGTAATTACTAACTTGTACTTGACAGACTGGCTGACCTGGCCGAGGTCCATACCTTCATCTCTCAAAAGTTTAACCTGTCGCGGGATCATCCCTGGGTGTGCTTTGGTGGCAGTTATTCTGGAGCTCTTTCAGCTTGGTTCAGGATCAAGGTCAGTAGTATATATAGGGGTCAAGGTAATTCAGTGTCTCCTGGGTCAAGGTCACTGGTTAATCAGATGTTGTCAGCCTGTATTTGTTTGTATATACATGGAGATTCTTAATATGGTAATCAATATGAATACAAGATATGTACAAGTTACAGAGGAGCCCACTTATTTGCACATCGATTATTTGAATAAACCGCTTATTTGCATAAAATCAGTTCCCGATTTTCTTCTTCTTTATCTTTGTATTTTAATCAGGTGTATTGCAGCAACTAAAACACCACAAAAAAATTTCAAAAAATCAAGAGAATGTATATTTTCAATGTTATATATACCAGGTAGGTAACAAGATTTACAATGTAAGTCATACCTGGTAGAGTTAGAAATTATGATTTGATGGATATGTAAATTCCTCTGGGATTGTAATGTATGTCTATGTTTTCTCCAACAGTACCCCCACCTAGTTATTGGAGCACTCGCCTCGTCAGCCCCTGTTAGGGCTCTTGAAAACTTTGAGGGGTATAACGATGTGGTTGCGGCCAGCTTGGAGTCTTCCATTGTCGGAGGCAATGAGGAAGTAGGTATTCAGATATCTGAAGGAAAGGTTTCCCATGAATTCAAGGTTAGGTTCCATATGTTCAGCTTGGCTTTCATGATTTTGCTGTCACCAGTTTATCGGTCAGTTATGTCCTTCTAACATAACTTTTATGTATGATAATTTCTATGAAAATGATGCCATCATTCTCAGTTTGTAGATTCATGAACGTTTATTACAGGTTTTTCTTGTATGATTATCATAAAAACTTCCTATCGTTAGTTCCTTGCTAAAATGTTGTTTTTTTTAACCATCAGTGTATGACCCAGATCCAACAAGCCTTTATCCAGATTGATGCCCTACTCAAGCTAGGTAACCATACGTTGTTAGAGGGATACTTCAAGTCTTGTGAACCTGTCACTGACCCCCTGGATAGACTGACATTTGTATCAAACCTGGCGTCCATCGTCCAGGGAGTGGTCCAATACAACAATGAGATCCCAGGGCTGGACATTGACGGGATATGTGGCATCATGGCGGTGTCAAGTGACCCATTGAGAAATCTGGCTGCTCTTAACACTGTACGTACCAATATCTTAACACTGTACGTACCAATCTCTTAACACTGTACGTACCAATCTCTTAACACTGTACGTACCAATCTCTTAACACTGTACGTACCAATCTCTTAACACTGTACGTACCAATCTCTTAACACTGTACGTACCAATCTCTTATTACGGTACGTACCAATCTCTTAACACTGTACGTACCAATCTCTTAACACTGTACGTACCAATCTCTTAACACTGTACGTACGAATCTCTTAACACTGTACGTACCAATCTCTTAACACTGTACGTACCAATCTCTTAACACTGTACGTACCAATCTCTTAACACTGTACGTACCAATCTCTTAACACTGTACGTACCAATCTCTTAACACTGTACGTACCAATCTCTTAACACTGTACGTACCAATCTCTTAACACTGTGCGTACCAATCTCTTAACACTGTGCGTACCAATCTCTTAACACTGTACGTACCAATCCGAGTTATTGCTGTATTTATCCATGAAGAAGCCCTCTCTTAAATTTTACAGAATCTTCAGTTTTAACTATAAACAAGTAACCAAAATTTGGTTCACCAATAAATCTTTTCAGATTCAAGAACCAAAATTTTGCATTACTAGACAGGGTTTATTTGAAAATAAATACGATCAGTAAAATTTTGTTCCAATCGGTTTCAGAATTATCAATTATCAATTACAGGGGGAAATACAAAAGAATGGAAAAGTCAAAGTTGACTGAGACTCTTAAACAGTCACTGTAAGCATATCAATCGTTAAATGAACTCTTGAAATATATTTCATGATTAATTATGGTAATTTGATGAATTTTTGAAATTCTCTTATTTTTTTAACAGGAATTCATGAAAATTATGAATATGTCCTGTGTGAACAACACGTATGCTGAAAGTGTGAGAATGGTGGCCAACACGACGGTGGACAGGAAGGCACAGGGGCCAGGCATTAGACAGTGGATCTGGCAGACGTGTACACAGTTTGGATACTGTAAGGTCTATACTACTGTTGGATACAGCAATATCTCAAGTGTCCTGATAATGTAATGGTTGCTTGCCTTTTTACAAAATTACTGATAGAACTGAAATGCCTTTTGGAAGAAAAGTTTATAATTCACTTTATGCTACTTTTCAAAAATGATTAAAGGTTTAATATAAGTCTGTGGCAGTTATTCTGTGCAAGAACCGAATTCTCAACAAAAATACTGAATCAAAGGAGAGTGAAAAAGCAAAAAAAGCAACATACAGTAGTCGCAACATAGCCGCTACTGTAAATTTATACATACGACCCTGGGTCAAGGTCATTTTCAGCATGTTGTTGTAATCACAGTTAAGTGATAGGCACACCAGGAGAACATTATTGTCAGAGAGACAAAACCTAGCAATAGGCGGAGTCATGTAGCAACACAGGTTCACAAAACTCGGTTAAAATGATTGAACTGTAAGTGTTAGTTATATAGTCAGTGAAAGTTGTGTCCCTTTGTGTTCCAGACCAGACATGCGATGACAACACCAACTGTCCATTCTCCCGCCTTATAGACTTGCCCAGTCAGACTAAACTCTGCAGTGACTTCTTCAATATCACGCCACAGGATATTGCTAAGTTTGTCAGCTTCACCAACGACTACTATGGGGGAGACAGACCCCATGGCAACAAGATCATCTTCTCCAATGGTAAATTATCTATATAAGATATCCAAAGTTCTCAGCACTAAATTTTTTTTTTTTTTCACAAATGTTGTAAAATAAATACAAAATAATATATGAATACATATACTGATGTCTTACTTGTATGTAATGATGGTTGTAGGTTCCATTGACCCCTGGCACAAGCTAGGTGTACTAACTGACCTCAGCGACACTGAAAAGGCAGTATTTATAGTGGGCACTGCTCACTGTAACGACCTCGGCTCTAGTAATTCAAAGGATCCCCAACAACTCACCGCTGCTCGAAAGGTAAATTCATTTCATCTTCACTTTTTTCTCCAAATGTTTTATCTATACTCCGATAGATAATAAAAACTTCTTTTTTTTTAACTTCTTCATATCACAAAGGAACAGCAATAACTCATGGTATTCATTTATATATATGTTATATACCACTTCAGAAAATTAAGTACGTATACAGTACCAATTATGTGAAATTTTCAGGACAGTGTAAATGTACACAAAAAAGAAAGTTGGCGGGATGTAATATACATGTACAAGATGTCTTTGACTATAAAGTTTGAGATTCATATAAGAAGTATAAATAATAAATTACATTTCCCTTAAATCAGCAGAACATGGCTTTAACCATTGAAAAAAATATAATTTGAACACGGACATTATTCCAGAAGATATTTGAACCAACATATTAAATTATTTCCATGAAAAAACGTGTATACAATACATGCACTTGCAAAAGAATGACTGACCTTCTTTTTTATTACTTAATTTTCTTTCAGAAAATTGCAACTATAATAACAGGATGGTTGAAAGAAGCACAACAAAACCAAATAAATTCCCTTTAAGATAAAATGTTCAGGGAGAAAGTGAGATGAGTCCAGAACCCCCCATCGACTTTATCATTATTTACCAGTCATTACAGAGTATATTTTTCTTTGTATATTTCTATGAGCATTTTGTGCCAATTTTCTGTGTTGTATATCATTATCTGTATATTGTATAACAGTAATGGTTGGAGAATAAATGTGTTCACTAAGGTTAAGAACCAAAGCATTTCCAGATTTGTGATATTATGATGTACATGATCAGAGGAAGTGTAGACAGTCTTGCTAAATACCTGTCTATTGTTATTCACATTCCTATTGTCTCTAAAGAGAACCATTTTTATGTCCCCAATTTTTTAAAATCAATAATTTTTATATAATTTTATATGAATTATACGAGTTAAACATGTGATAATTGATGAAATAAAAATGATATCGGTATGTCTCTGTCTGTTTTTTGTAACTACGAGTCCTTAAGAGACCTTCCAACAGATATCTAGTCCATCTCACAACGTAACAAGAGATCCCAGAGGGGTTTGGGCATTCTGCATTGGATAGTACTTCTAAGGAAATGGCAATTAAAACTTCAACTTTCAAAATCCAAGGTGGCCCCTGTCTGCCAGTTTTTTTGTTGTTTTTTTCTCATCAAAATGTCTCTGAGAAAGTACAATCTCATACGGTACAGAGTTTGAAAGAAATTGGTTGAAAACTGAGAGAAATCAAAAACAAGATCAAGATTCAAATACTGATATAAACAAAGGGCAATAACTTTTACAAAAAAAGGGAAAGAGACAGTTTACCAAGTTTCAAAGTTTATGACATGACTGACGTCAACACCATGCCATAATATTAATACTCTAATCAAATTTTTATACAGGAGTATAAAAACAACAGTCTATTTTTTTGTACATAACATACATAGATGCTGACACAGGCATAATGTTTCATAGGTTTATTGTTTTAAATTAAAGTTGCATTAATTATTATGTAACAACAACAGCATACCATAACAATAAACTATGTTTCTTTATATCATCATGTCATCACTACCCCCTCATAGCCTTGACGTTATCATGTCACTACTACCCCTCATAGCCTTGACATTATCATGTCACTACTACCCCTCATAGCCTTGACATTATCATGTCACTACTACCCCCTCATAGCCTTGACATTATCATGTCACTACTACCCCCTCATAGCCTTGACACTATCATGTCACTACTACCCCCTCATAGCCTTGACACTATCATGTCACTACTACCCCCTCATAGCCTTGACATTATCATGTCACTACTACCCCCTCATAGCCTTGACATTATCATGTCACTACTACCCCCTCATAGCCTTGACACTATCATGTCACTACTACCCCCTCATAGCCTTGACATTATCATGTCACTACTACCCCCTCATAGCCTTGACATTATCATGTCACTACTACCCCCTCATAGCCTTGACATTATCATGTCACTACTACCCCTCATAGCCTTGACATTATCATCTCACTACTACCCCTCATAGCCTTGACATTATCATGTCACTACTACCCCCTCATAGCCTTGACATTATCATGTCACTACTACCCCCTCATAGCCTTGACACTATCATGTCACTACTACCCCCTCATAGCCTTGACACTATCATGTCACTACTACCCCCTCATAGCCTTGACATTATCATGTCACTACTACCCCCTCATAGCCTTGACACTATCATGTCACTACTACCCCCTCATAGCCTTGACACTATCATGTCACTACTACCCCTCATAGCCTTGACATTATCATCTCACTACTACCCCTCATAGCCTTGACATTATCATGTCACTACTACCCCCTCATAGCCTTGACATTATCATGTCACTACTACCCCTCATAGCCTTGACACTATCATGTCACTACTACCCCCTCATAGCCTTGACACTATCATGTCACTACTACCCCCTCATAGCCTTGACATTATCATGTCACTACTACCCCTCATAGCCTTGACATTATCATGTCACTACTACCCCCTCATAGCCTTGATATTATCATGTCACTACTACCCCTCATAGCCTTGATATTATCATGTCACTACTACCCCCTCATAGACTTGACATTATCATGTCACTACTACCCCCTCATAGCCTTAACATTATCATGTCATCACTACCCCCTCATAGCCTTGACATTATCATGTCACTACTACCCCTCATAGCCTTGATATTATCATGTCACTACTACCCCCTCATAGCCTTGATATTATCATGTCACTACTACCCCCTCATAGCCTTGATATTATCATGTCACTACTACCCCCTCATAGCCTTGACATTATCATGTCACTACTACCCCCTCATAGCCTTGACATTATCATGTCACTACTACCCCCTCATAGCCTTGACATTATCATGTCACTACTACCCCTCATAGCCTTGATATTATCATGTCACTACTACCCCCTCATAGCCTTGACATTATCATGTCACTACTACCCCTAATAGCCTTGACATTATCATGTCACTACTACCACCTCATAGCCTTGACATTATTATGTCACTACTACCCCCTAATAGCCTTGACATTATCATGTCACTATTACCCCCTCATAGCCTTGACATTATCATGTCACTACTACCCCCTCATAGCCTTGACATTATCATGTCACTACTACCCCCTCATAGCCTTGACATTATCATGTCACTACTACCCCTAATAGCCTTGACATTATCATGTCACTACTACCCCCTCATAGCCTTGACATTATCATCTCACTACTAACCCCTCATAGCCTTGACATTATCATCTCACTACTACCCCTCATAGCCTTGATATTATCATCTCACTACTACCCCTCATAGCCTTGACATTATCATCTCACTACTACCCCTCATAGCCTTGACATTATCATCTCACTACTACCCCTCATAGCCTTGACATTATCATGTCACTACTACCCCTCATAGCCTTGACATTATCATCTCACTACTACCCCTCATAGCCTTGACATTATCATCTCACTACTACCCCTCATAGCCTTGACATTATCATCTCACTACTACCCCTCATAGCCTTGACATTATCATGTCACTACTACCCCCTCATAGCCTTGACATTATCATGTCACTACTACCCCCTCATAGCCTTGACATTATCATGTCACTACTACCCCCTCATAGCCTTGACATTATCATGTCACTACTAGCCTTAATACTGGTAAACTATATAATTTCTACGACTGTATCATACATTGTCACACTCAGATATAATCACGCTGACATACATAAACACACATGTATATGAAAACAAATTACCTATTTAAAAACATGCATGTACCCCAACTTAACATTCCTTATTTAGTGCACAAACACACTAACACATATATTTATGTATCAACCCTACAGATGATGGTGGGGCCAATATTAAAGAAGTTTAACTTCACTTGGATCCAATATGACTAGTTTAACACTCTGTTAGTGTTACAACATAGGACAATCATCCTGTCTATCTAATGTCCTCACTGTTACAGTATAGGACAATCATCCTGTCTATCTAATGTCCTCACTGTTACAGTATAGGACAATCATCCTGTCTATCTAATGTCCTCACTGTTACAGTATAGGACAATCATCCTGTCTATCTAATGTCCTCACTGTTACAACATAGGACAATCATCCTGTCTATCTAATGTCCTCACTGTTACAGTATAGGACAATCATCCTGTCTATCTAATGTCCTCACTGTTACATCATAGGACAATCATCCTGTCTGTCCTATGTCCTCACTGTTACATCATAGGACGATCATCCTGTCCGTCCTATGTCCTCACTTATACCATAGGACACTCATCCTGTCTGTCCTTATGTCCTCACTGTTACAGCATAGGACGATCATCCTGTCATAGGACAATCATCCTGTCTGTCCTATGTCCTCACTGTTACAGCATAGGACGATCATCCTGTCATAGGACAATCATCCTGTCTGTCCTATGTCCTCACTGTTACATCATAGGACATTCATCCTGTCCATCCTACGTCCTCACTGTTAAACATAGGACAATCATCCTGTCTATCATTTCTTCACAGGCATCTTTACTTTTATTGGCTGAAAATGCAACAAAATGGGGATGCTTTTTTTAATAGTTTCAACATAATTTTCATTTTATAATTTACTTCAAAATACAATCTAGTTATATGTTTTTGAGAAAACAGGTCTCTCAGTTTCAACATATCTTTAGTGGTTCAAAATTTACATACAGTTAAAAATTGCCAATGCAATACATTTCAAACTAATAAAGATTAGAACCAAATTCCTCGATTTAAGATCAAGTCATAAATTTCTTTTTCAAAATATTTTTTATAGATCTAACAAAACAATATACAGTTAAATTTCTATCATCACTCAAATTTCAATAACTTCACAAGTAGGTAACAGAAACACCTCACATAAATGCTGCCATGTTTTAAGGATATTCTATATCTTCAATACTTTAAGGATCGACATTCATAGCTTACCTTACTGCAGTAGGGACAGTCCCCAAATATGGTGTTGAAGCTTTGTCTACTGGAAGGTAAGGCTCTCAGCCACTGTAACAATCACAATATTATTACATCAGGGAGTGAATAGATTTATCTGTGCCATATCAACTGTTACACCAACTAAATAAATTAATCCTACTCATATTAACATTTGGTATCTGTCTACATGCGGGGTTCATCATTTTGGCAAGTTAAAACAACAAATAAAATTACAAAATCATTGCACTTTTTTCTATTCTTATAGAAATGTTGACTGGGTGTTTTTACTTTGATGTGCTTTGTACCATTTTATAGATTTATAGGTACTCGCGATCCAGACCCCAGTTTCATCAACGTTCTTTAACTGAAGGAAACTCTTAAATTTCACATTTTCCATGGAAAAAAGCATTAAATATTTAACAGAAAGTTCTTAACAGAATTGTTTTTTCCGTAACTCCGATCATGTTTTTCTATAAAACAATTCTAAACAAAAGAGTTTCCTTAAGTTGAGGGATGTTGATGAAACTAGGGACTGTATTTGCTGACATGGGAATAATGATTTGGAGGACAGTGTTAACCTCGGACAGTGACTTACCTCGTACAGACAGGTTTGGTGGAAAGGCTGTCCACAGCGAGCGTCACTACAGGCCTGGTTTGGAAGCTCTGTATCAAGTCTATAGGCATAACATATCCCACACTCAACACTGAACTCCTACAACAGAACCAAATATGTTAAAAGTAATCTTAGGAAGCTCTGTATAAAGTCTATAGGCATAGCATATCCCACAATCAACACTAAACTCCTACAACAGAACCAAATAAGTTATAATTAATCTTAGGAAGCTCTGTATAAAGTCGATAGGCATAACATATCCCACAATCAACACTGAACTCCTACAACAGAACCAAATAAGTTAAAATTAATCTTAGGAAGCTCTGTATCAAGTCGATAGGCATAGCATATCCCACAATCAACACTGAACTCCTACAACAGAACCAAATAAGTTAAAATTAGACTTTAGTAAGCTCTAGATCAAGTCGATAGGCTATGATAACATATCCCACACCCAACACTGAATTCCTCCAACAGAACCAAGTATGATGCCTGCTAAAAATGAATCTTGTTAATTTTTGGTAACCATTTGTCACCTGATTAAACCAAATTTTATATTCCATTCGTTTTTTTCAAGAACTGGGTACTGACCTCTTTACTGGATGTGGCAGGGGAAGGTAACTCTGTTCCCAGCAGTACCTGTAAATTCTCCAACAAACCTTTCTGTTCATCCCTACAAAGTAAAGCCACCCAGTTACCATCATCAGTAATCATAACCCACACTCCTGATGCTCATGGACAGATATCGTAAAATGATTGGTCACTTTTCATTGTTTTACCGAAAAATATTTCTTTGAAAATTTTGACCAATCAGAAGACTGCTTTCTCAGGAGTTTCAGTTTGACAATTACAGTAACAGCAGCCTCCATGGGTTATCTTTCGATATTGAAACTCTAGAACACATAAAACAAGAGGCCCATGGGGCCTGTATCGCTCACCTGGTTGGATTTGACCAAATGTCAAAATAATGTTCATGTTCAATTTGTTAATACATATACAAAAATGTACTCTCTGAAAGACCATATGGATTATTTTTACACAATAATGGTGTTTAAAGAAACTAAGTCCCTTAGGGTGGGGAAAACCCTTTGGCCTATTTTTACATAAGAATTGTGTTTATCCCTTAATGCCCAGCGATACTATACATAGTTATGGGATTGAGGGTCACAGTAACCATTTATGCAAAATCTGTTCCCCCATCACCATGGATGTTTCTGACCAAATTGGGTTCAAATCCATTTAAAACTCAAATCTCTATTTCCCCTATTTGGCCCCTCCCTTCAGGCCCCTTGGGGGTCAGAGTCAATATTTATATAAACTCTTCCCCCTTCCCCTAAGGATATTCCAGACCAAATTTGGTTCAAATCCATTCATAACTTTATGAAAAATAGCGATTTAAAGGATAAACCCCTATTTCCCTATTTGGCCCCGTCCCTCAGGCCCCTGAGGGTACAGAGTAAAAATTTATCCAAACTCGGTTCCCATTCTCCCAAGGATGTTCTTGACCAAATTTGGTTAAAATCCATTTAAAACTTTATGGCAAATAGCAATTTAAAGACTAATCTCTATTTCCCCTATTTGGCCCCGCCCCTCAGGCCCCTCAATATTTATACAAACTCTTTCCCCCCCTTCCTCTCTGGATGTTCCTGACCAAATTTAGTTAAAATCCATTCGTAACTTAATAATTAATAGCGATTTAAAGGATTAACCCCTATTTTCCCTATCGGACCCCACTCCTCAGTCCCCTGGGGATTCAGAGTAAAAATTTATACCAACTCGGTTCCCCTTCTCCAATGAATATTCCTGACCATATTTGGTTAAAATCCATTTAAAACTTTATGACTAGTAGCAATTAAAGGCTAATCTCTATTTCCCCTACTTGGCCCCGCCCCTTAGGCCCCTAGGGGTACAGAGTAAAAATTCATATAAACTCTGTTCCCCCTCCCCTCAAGGATGTTCCTGACCAAATTTGGTGAAAAGCTATTCAATACTTTAGGACTAGTAGCGATTTAAAGGAGTAACCCTATTTCCCCTATTTGGCCCCGCCCCTCGGGCCCCTGGGGGTTGAGAATAAAGATTTAAACAAACTCTGTTCCTCTTCCCCCAAGGATGTTCCTGACCAAATTTGGTTCAAATTCATTAACAACTTTATGACTAGTAGCGATTTAAAGGAGTAACCCTATTTCCCCTATTTGGCCCCGCCCCTCAGGCCCCTGGGGGTTCAGAGTAAAAATGTATACAAACTCTGTTTCCTTTCTGCCAAGGATGTTACTGACCAAATTTGGTTCAAATTCATTCATAACTTTATGACTAGTAGCAATTTAAAGGAGTAACCCTATTTCCCCTATTTGGCCCCGCCCCTCAGGCCCCTGGGGGTTCAGAGTAAAAATTTATACAAACTCTGTTCACCTTCTGCCAAGGATGTTCCTGACCAAATTTGGTTCAAATTCATTCATAACTTTATGACTAGTAGCAATTTAAAGGAGTAACCCTATTTCCCCTATTTGGCCCCGCCCCTCAGGTCCCTGGGGGTTCAGAGTAAAAATTTATACAAACTCTGTTCCCCTTCTGCCAAGAATGTTCCTGACCAAATTTGGTTCAAATTCATTTATAACTTTATGACTAGTAGCGATTTAAAGGAGTAACCCTATTTCCCCTATTTGGCCCCGCCCCTCAGGCCCCTGGGGGATCAGAGTAAAAATTTATAAAAACTCTGTTCCCTTTCTGCCAAGGATGCTACTGACCAAATTTGGTTCAAATTCATTCATAACTTTATGACTAGTAGTGATTTAAAGGAGTAACTCTATTTCCCCTATTTGGCCCTGCCCCTCAGGTCCCTGGGGGTTCAGAGTAAAAATTTATACAAACTCTGTTCACCTTCTGCCAAGGATGTTCCTGACCAAATTTGGTTCAAATTCATTCATAACTTTATGACTAGTAGCGATTTAAAGGATTAACCCTATTTCCCCTATTTGGCCCCGCCCCTCAGGCCCCTGGGGGTTCACAGTAAAAATGTATACAAACTCTGTTCCCCTTCCCCCAAGGATGTTCCTGACCAAATTTTGTGAAAATCCCTTCAATACTTTAGGACTAGTAGCAATTTAAAGAAAAAGTTGACGGACGACGGACGCCGGACGCCGGACGCCGGACGACGGACGCTGCACCATGGCATAAGCTCACCGGCCCTTTGGGCCAGGTGAGCTAAAAACTGCAATGTATATTGTACTTACCACAGATGGAGATTTGAGTTGAGGCTCTCTCGCAGAGGTACGACAGCTACAACATGTCATAATGTTTAAAAGAACTTGAAAACTTAACAGTAAACACATTAAAGCTCTAAAAGCACTTCGATAAAATCGCAAGTAAACTATTTTAAGAAGAAAAATATCTTCTTCTTTTTCAACTGCATTACATGTATCAAGTCATTATTTTTGATGCAATGTGAAAATATTACTCAATGAAAATAATTAAGTGATAAAAAACACTACTTTTATTTTTCTAATAGAATGAAAAATTAGAATGAACTTGAACTGACCTTGATCGGCACCTAGGAATCTACATTCTGGTAACACCCTGGGATGACGGTAGTCAACACTGATCTGTATTGACACGCTGGTTGCTATGGATACAAACATAACCTCCATGAATTATCACCTAGGTTTGTTGTGTATATATAATTATCATATGTTGTGAAGTTAGTACAAAACCTCTTATCACCACTCACTGAACAATTAGTAATCCCCAAAGTTTATTTTTGTAAAATAATTGGTATAGAGTCTATAGAATCACTACTTTTTTATATTTATTTACCATCTTTATCCAGAAACAAGCCCAGAAAACGAACACATCAACTTGAACTCAAAATAAAGGGTGGGCTTATTGTAGGACAATGTAATAACAAAGTAGGGGAGTGGGCTTATTGTAGGACAACAGAATAATGATGTAGGGGAGTGGGCTTATTGTAGGACAATGTAATAACAAAGTAGGGGTGTGGGCTTATTGAAGGACAATGTAATGACAAAGTAGTGGAGTGGGCTTATTGTAGGACAATGTACAAAGTAGGGGAGTGGGCTTATTGTAGGACAATGTAATAACAAAGTAGGGGAGTGGGCTTATTGTAGGACAATGTAATAACAAAGTAGGGGTGGGCTTATTGTAGGACAATGTAATAACAAAGTAGGGGGTGGGCTTATTGTAGGACAATGTAATAACAAAGTAGGGGAGTGGGCTTATTGTAGGACAATGTAATAACAAAGTAGGGGTGGGCTTATTGTAGGACAATGTAATAACAAAGTAGGGGTGGGCTTATTGTAGGACAATGTAATAACAAAGTAGGGGTGGGCTTATTGTAGGACAATGAATTATCATTTGCATTTTTAATGAACTGCAATAAACCTTGGTTGGCTTATGAGGAGACATTAGCTTATTAGCAGATATAAGAATATATTATATTCTAAACCACACTAACCTACACTTCCTAAGTCTGTATAAGTCTTAGTTTATAATATTGAAGTTCAAGTTATTTTTTTAATCTATGAAACTTATACATTCACACCATGACTTGGAAAGAGTTTGGTTTATTTTGTTTAACATTTAACAGCCAGGGTCAAATAATGTGAATTGTCATGACAATATTCTGTCTATAGACAAAGGAAAGGCGGACATAACTTCTGTGGAATATGCAGATCAAAGAAGTAAGTAAAGGTGCACATTGTGTGCTGACTACATCAGTGACCCTTTGAAAAGTTTGTATGACTGTAGGGGGAGTTGTTCGGACAAGATTCTGTCTACAGACATAGGAAAAGGGCCATGCTACCATAAAGATGCATGTACATGGACAAAAAACAAGCATACTGGGTATTGCTATAGCTAGACATGTCCCCTACAGGCCACCACTAAAAATAGAAACAGTGACCTTGACCCAAAACCTCTGAAACTTGAACTTGTCTGAGATATCATGGTTCTTTATCATTGTGTGAGTTTTTATCAAAAACTTTGGTGTTAGGTAGATAACATACAGATGTACATACAGGGGACAGAAACCTAGAGTCAACATAAGCTTCAGTGTGTGACTAATAAGTACAAGTGTACTTCTTTAATGTGTGGTTAATAAGTGAAGGTGTACTTCTTCAGTGTGTGACTAACAAGTGCAGGTTACTTCAGTGTGTGACTAATTAGTGCAGGTAACTTCAGTTTGTGACTTATTAGTGCAGATGTACATCAGTGTGTGACTATATATAACGTGCAGGTGAAATTCAGTGTGTGACTAATTAGTGCAGGTAACTTCAGTTTGTGAGTTATAAGTGCAGATGTACATCAGTGTGTCTCTAAAGTGCAGGTGAAATTCAGTGTGTGACTATTAAGTGCAGGTAAAATTCAGTGTGTGACTAATAAATGCAGGTGTACATCAGTGTGTGACTAATAAGTGCAGGTGCAATTCAGTGTGTGACTAATTATTGCAGGTTGCTTCAGTGTGTTACTAATTATTGCAGGTGTACTACAGTATGTGACTAATAAGTGCAGGTGTACATCAGTGTGTGGCTAATAAGTACTGGTGTACATCAGTGTGTGACTATTAAGTGCAGGTGAAATTCAGTGTGTGACTAATAAGTGCAGGTGTACATCAGTGTGTGTACTTCTACAGTGTGAGCTGACATGTGGAAAAACATTTTATTGAAATTCTTTGCACTAGATAACTGGGAAACCCATATCTTTTTATTTATATGTATACCAGATATACCAGAATGTAATTTTTTGATGTGTGATATTGATGATTCCTACCCAGACTATATCTGTATCAATCTAACTCTCTTTCATCACTCCATCATCTACAGATATATACACCTGTTACACCGGATCTACCCCTATAGATTGTCTGATACATACTAAATACCTTCTAAAAATGATCATCAAAGTATGATTGATCAGCCCCTATCAGTACAGACACATCCTCATATCACCAACAACTTACAGTTGTGGCCCCTATATACACTACATACATCACCACTGTCACACAAACCCTATAAAAAACCACTGTCATTAATTATATGATTGTGTAACTGAACAAGAATAATATCACCTGTTGCATCAGTGATTGAATGCCTAAATTAAATTGAAACAAAGACCAATTTATTCCAGCTCTCGATTATAGTTTATAGTACATGTGACCTTAAAAGAAGGTCAAGTCATTCACATGAACAAATTTCGTAGCCCTTCACCTGAGCATGTTAAAGGATCAATATCAGGTCTCAGGGTCTTTTTGGTTATTAAGAAATTGTCATTTAAAGATTTTAGCATCTCTAATCCTGTGACCTTGAATGTAAGTCAAGGTTGTTCATTTGAACAAACTTGGTACCCTTCACTCCAGCATGCTAAAGGCCCAATATCAGGTCTGTTGGCTTCTTTGTTATTGAGAAGACTTTAGCATATTTGACTCCTGTGACCTTGAATGTGGGTCAAGGTCATTCATTTGAACAAAATTAGTAAATCTGAGGGTAAATACAGGTACACAATATGGTACTCACACACTGCGATTCTTCTGTAAGTGGCACTGTACACAGGTTTCTCCGGCTCCAGGATCCAAGTCTTCCTATCTAGCTCTTCCATGACATCAATAAAGTCCTGATACGAGTCCATGGCCACCTCAAACTGTTCATACAACCATTCCAGGTTGCTCTGCAGAAGACAAAGTCATCAGATATTATTGTGTAGCCCTAGAAACATGGATTTTTATTTGATTGAAGTGCAGATTAGTTAGGTATAACCTAATTGAAAAATCAGAGACATTACAGATGGAAAATTTTTGTCCCATGGGTAAGGCAGTGGGAAACACCCTTGTGTTTGTCACCTCGGCGCAATGTTTCGATTCCCGATCAGATTAGAGAAGGCATGGGAGATCACCTGCTCAACAAAATGGGTTTTCTTCAGTTATACCAGTTTCTTCTCACAGTTAAACCCTTCATAAACATATCCAGGCCCTCAATGGTGATTACTTTCAGTTGAATTAACTTGTTTTACAACTATTGTAAAATAAATAAATTCACAGTTTTTCTTGCCCAGCTTAGACAAGCATGAATTTCAAATTACAAATGGAACTTGATGTCCTGTAATAATTCCAGAGTAAGAATGAACTTGTTACTTATTAAATGTCTTAAATTTGAAACTTACACAATAAACTTGTTATTTATCAAATGTTTTAAATTTGAAACTTACACAATAAATATCTAAAGTGTATGACTTACTGTGGATTTCCATTGTATATGAAACTGGCCAGGCAGGTCGACTACACATTTGGGGGCGACGCGTGGATGCTGTAAATTAGGGATAAACTTCAAATTAACATTGTGGAAGACTTAAAATGATTTTACATCACTCTCTTGATATCCAATTTTTCGTTCATGTAAGTTTTCCACCACACATAATTATTATTATCTAACAGATGATGGCGTGAGCCTTGTAAGAGAGTACTACTAACATACTAATATATCAATTTTTCGAATACATTTTGCTTTCATCAACATTTTTAATACACCCATCAATATTTCTAATAAATAAATCAATATTTCTAATACACCCAGGTTAGTGTCAGGAAGACCATATCTTGAAAATGATATATTGATTACATTTTTTCTGTGATCTTATATCGGAATTTCTTCTGGCACAGTAAAAAGATATTGAAGTTATAAAATCCTTCATATCAATAGATTCAAAGTGTTCAACATGAAAAAGAGTGTTCTGAATTTAATGGGTAGCATCACCAAATTGTTCATACTTACTTGTGGACTAAGAGTAACCTTCAGAATGTGTTGTCTCCCCTTTTTATCTTTACACTGAAGCTCCAGTGTTTGGAACCTTGCATCAATGGATACCAACCTGTAAATATCCATCAGTATCTGTTATTGTCCACACAAATCAAAACATCAAGATTGTATATCACTTTCATTTGATACACATTTCACATTGTACATGTAGTAGCTGATGTACACCACCACATGATTTACCAGGTATTACCACCTGTTATTTGTTTAATGCATTTGTCCCATATGGCCTTGAAACAGAGACAAAGTCATTCATTAAAACAAAGTTTCAGCTTTTATCAAGCAGGATTTATAAAAAAAAAATATAAATTCAGTCTTATGTTTCTGAGGATATTGTTCAAAGGTGTTTCACCTTCTTAAGATTTTCCTGTCCCATCCCAGGTGTTCCCCATCCATACAATGTAGGACTTCCCTGTCCCATCCCAGGTGTTCCCCTCCATACAATGTAGGACTTCCCTGTCCCATCCCAGATGTTCCCCATCCAGACAATATAGGACTTCCCAGTCCCATCCCAGGTGTTCCCCATCCATATAATGTAGGACTTCCCTGTCCCATCCCATGTGTTCCCCTCCATACATGTAGGACTTCCCTGTCCCCTCCCAGGTGTTCCCCCTCCATACAATGTAGGACTTCCCTGTTCCATCCCAGGTGTTCCCCATCCATACAATGTAGGACTTCCCTGTCCAATCCCAGGTGTTTCCCCTCCATACAATGTAGGACTTCCCAGTCCCATCCCAGGTGTCCTCCTCCATACAATGTAGGACTTCCCAGTCCCATCCCAGGTGTTCCCCCTCCATACAATGTAGGACTTCCCTGTCCCATCCCAGGTGTTCCCCCTCCATACAATGAAGGACTTCCTGCCCCATCCATATAATGTAGGACTTCCTGCCCCATCCAAAGTGTTCCCAATCCAGACAATATAGGACTTCCCTGTCCCATCCCAGGTGGTCCCTCTCCATACAATGTAGGACTTCCTGTCCTATCCCAGGTGTTCCCCCTCAAAACAATGAAGGACTTCCCTGCCCCATCCCAGGTGTTCCCCCTCAAAACAATGTAGGACTTCCCTGTCCAATCCCAGGTGTTCCCCATCCATACAATGTAGGACTTCCCTGTCCCATCCCAGGTGTTCCCCCACTAGACAATGTAGGACTTCCCTGTCCAATCCCAGGTGTTCCACCTCCAGACAATGTAGGACTTCCCTGTCCAATCCCAGGTGTTCCCCCTCCAGACAATGTAAGACTTCCTTGTCCAATCCCAGGTGTTCCCCATCCATACAATGTAGGACTTCCCTGTCCCATCCCAGATGTTCCCCATCCCTACAATGTAGGACTTCCCTGTCCCATCCCAGGTGTTCCCCCTCCAGACAATGTAGGACTTCCTGCCCCATCCCATGTGTTCCCCATCCAGACAATATAGGACTTCCCTGTCCCATCCCAGGTGTTCCCCCTCCATACAATGTAGGACTTCCTGTCCCTTCCCATGTGTTCCCCCTCAAAACAATGTAGGACTTCCTGTCCCATCCCAGGTGTTCCCCCTCAAAACAATGCAGGACTTCCCTGTCCCATCCCAGGTGTTCCCCATCCATACAATGTAGGACTTACCTGTCCCATCCCAGGTGTTCCCCCTCCATACAATGTAGGACTTCCCTGTCCAACCCCAGGTGTTCCCCATCCATACAATGTAGGACTTCCCTATCCCATCCCAGGTGTTCCCCATCAATAGAATGTAGGACTTCCCTGTCCAATCCCAGGTGTTCCCCCACCAGACAATGTAGGACTTCCCTGTCTAATCCCAGGTGTTCCCCCTCCAGACAATGTAGGACTTCACTGTCCAATCCCAGGTGTTCCCCCTCCAGACAATATAGGACTTCCCTGTCCCTTCCCATGTGTTCCCCCTCAAAACAATGTAGGACATCCTCTCCCATCCCAGGTGTTCCCCCTCAAAACAATGTAGGACTTCCCTGCCCCATCCCATGTGTTCCCCATCCAGACAATGTAGGACTTCCCTGCCCCATCCCATGTGTTCCCCATCCAGACAATATAGGACTTCCCTGTCCCTTCCCATGTGTTCCCCCTCAAAACAATGTAGGACTTCCACTCCAATCCCAGGTGTTTCCCCACCAGACAATGTAGGACTTCCCTGCCCCCTCCCAGGTGTTTCCCCACCAGACAATGTAGGACTTCCCTGTCCAATCCCAGGTGTTCCCCCTCCATACAATGTAAGACTTCTCTGTCCAATCCCAGGTGTTCCACTTCATTAGGACTTACCTGTCCCATCCCAGGTGTCACCTTCCTAGGACTTACCTGTCCCATCCCTGGTGTCACCTTTCTAGGACTTACCTGTCCCATCCCTGGTGTCACCTTCCTATGACTTACCTGTCCCATCCCAGGTGTTCCACCTCCCCCAGGAGTTGTGCACACACCTGACTGCTTCCTCTCTGCTGGACCTGTTGTCTCCCTTCCAATTGTCTTTCCTGCAGATATCACACATTATAATATTGTATTAATATATATAGTTCACTAATTTGCTAGTTCATAGCTAATAGCAAATACATGTAGTTCATGGGTGTCTGAAGTTTTGATATAAATCTGCAGCTCAGTTTGCAAGCCCTAACACCAACAACTGTTGACATTTTGATATCATCTTAAATTCAAGATTATTAGAGATGAAACATCTGCCCCAACTTGGTCACAGGATGAATAGAAGTATACATCACCATTTTGATAATGTTTAATGTTTGGATAACTATATTCCCATATAAAGGTTTAGGTCAGGGAATCAAGAAATGGGGTATAACTGCTAGGAATATCATTGAAATGAAAAATGTGTCATAAGAACACATTAGCAGGAGTAATATAACCTCAAAACCTACAGGACACCCTGATTTCAGTATACCAACCCCCATCCGACCCCCAAACCCTGAAGAAAGAGAAGGTGACCCTGACAATGGGGCCAATCATGCTATTATTGGAAACAGTCCAAGGTGTTTCCAGTGCAATGATACATCTGAAGATTCAAGAAAATCTCCATTAATACTACCTCTAGAGTGTTGACATTACAAAGAGTGTGACGGACAGGAAACACTCATAATACCCCCAACACAGACAAACAACATGTACAGGACACACTCATAATACCCCCAACACAGACAAACAACATGTACAGGACACACTCATAATACTCCCAACACAGACATACAACATGTACAGGACACACTCAATACTCCCAACACAGACAAACAACATGTACAGGACACACTCAATACCCCCAACACAGACAAACAACATGTACAGGATACACTCAATACCCCCAACACAGACATACAACATGTACAGGACACACTCAATACCCCCAACACAGACATACAACATGTACAGGACACACTCAATACCCCCAACACAGACATACAACATGTACAGGACACACTCAATACCCCCAACACAGACAAACAACATGTACAGGACACACTCAATACCCCCAACACAGACAAACAACATGTACAGGACACACTCAATACCCCCAACACAGACAAACAACATGTACAGGACACACTCAATACCCCCAACACAGACAAACAACATGTACAGGACACACTCAATACCCCCAACACAGACAAACAACATGTACAGGACACACTCAATACCCCCAACACAGACAAACAATATGTACAGGACACACTCATAATACTCCCAACACAGACAAACAACATGTACAGGACACACTCAATACCCCCAACACAGACAAACAACATGTACAGGACACACTCAATACCCCCAACACAGACATACAACATGTACAGGACACACTCAATACCCCCAACACAGACAAACAACATGTACAGGATACACTCAATACCCCCAACACAGACAAACAACATGTACAGGACACACTCAATACCCCCAACACAGACATACAACATGTACAGGACACACTCAATACTCCCAACACAGACATACAACATGTACAGGACACACTCATAATACTCCCAACACAGACAAACAACATGTACAGGACACACTCATAATACTCCCAACACAGACAAACAACATGTACAGGACACACTCATAATACTCCCAACACAGACAAACAACATATACAGGACACACTCAATACCCCCAACACAGACAAACAACATGTACAGGACACACTCAATACCCCCAACACAGATAAAACAACATGTACAGGACACACTCATAATACTCCCAACACAGACATACAACATGTACAGGACACACTCAATACCCCCAACACAGACATACAACATGTACAGGACACACTCAATACCCCCAACACAGACATACAACATGTACAGGATACACTCAATACCCCCAACACAGACATACAACATGTACAGGACACACTCAATACCCCCAACACAGACAAACAACATGTACAGGACACACTCAATACCCCCAAGTTAACACTGAATACAGATTCTCAATTTACAGATAGAAGGAAGAATGAAGTAATATGTTAATGTACTTAGTGGTATATTTTCTATTGATGACGATAAATAAGATACACAACTCTTGATGCTATTTCTGATCAATACTACATAATTGGTGGAGACACCAATGACAACTGTACAGAGGTGTTATATGGTGGAGTCACCAATGACAACTGTACTGAGGTGTTATATGGTGGAGTTACCAATGACAACTGTACTGAGGTGTTATATGATTGAGTCACCAATGACTGTACTGAGGTGTTATATGGTGGAGTCACCAATGACAACTGTACTGAGGTGTTATATGGTGGAATCACCAATGACAACTGTACTGAGGTGTTATATGGTGGAGTCACCAATGACAACTGTACTGAGGTGTTATATGGTGGAGTCACCAATGACAACTGTACTGAGGTGTTATATGGCGGAATCACCAATGACAACTGTACTGAGGTGTTATATGGTGGAGTCACCAATGACAACTGTACAGAGGTGATATATGATTGAGTCACCAACAACCTGAGGTGTTATATGATTGAGTCACCAACAACAACTGTACTGAGGTGTTATATGGTGGAGTCACCAACAACAACTGTACTGAGGTGTTATATGGTGAAGTCACCAATGACAACTGTACTGAGGTGTTATATGGTGGAGTCACCATTGACAACTGTACTGAGGTGTTATATGGTGGAGTCAATAATGACAACTGTACTGAGGTGTTATATGATGGAGTCACCATTGACAACTGTACTGAGGTGTTATATGGTGGAGTCAATAATGACAACTGTACTGAGGTGTTATATGATGGAGTCACCATTGACAACTGTACTGAGGTGTTATATGGTGGAATCACCAATGACAACTGTACAGAGGTGTTATATGTTGGAGTTCCATTGACAACTGTACTGAGGTGTTATATGGTGGAGTCACCAATGACAACTGTACTGAGGTGTTATATGATTGAGTCACCAACAACAACTGTACTGAGGTGTTATATGATTGAGTCACCAACAACAACTGTACTGAGGTGTTATATGATTGAGTCACCAATGACAACTGTACTGAGGTGTTATATGGTGGAGTCACCAATGACAACTGTACTGAGGTGTTATATGGTGGAGTCACCAATGACAGCTGTACTGAGGTGTTATATGGTGGAGTCACCAATGACAACTGTACTGAGGTGTTATATGGTGGAGTCACCATTGACAACTGTACTGAGGTGTTATATGATGGAGTCACCATTGACAACTGTACTGAGGTGTTATATGGTGGAGTCAATAATGACAACTGTACTGAGGTGTTATATGGTGGAGTCACCAATGACAACTGTACTGAGGTGTTATATCGTGGAGTCACCAATGACAGCTGTACTGAGGTGTTATATGGTGGAGTCACCAATGACAACTGTACTGAGGTGTTATATGGTGGAGTCACCATTGACAACTGTACTGAGGTGTTATATGATGGAGTCACCATTGACAACTGTACTGAGGTGTTATATAGTGGAGTCTATTATGACAACTGTACTGAGGTGTTATATGGTGGAGTCACCAATGACAACTGTACTGAGGTGTTATATGGTGGAGTCACCATTGACAACTGTACTGAGGTGTTATATGATGGAGTCACCAATGACAACTGTACTGAGGTGTTATATGATGGAGTCACCAATGACAACTGTACTGAGGTGTTTTATGATGGAGTCACCAATGACAACTGTACTGAGGTGTTATATGGTGGAGTCACCAATGACAGCTGTACTGAGGTGTTATATGGTGGAGTCACCAATGACAACTGTACTGAGGTGTTATATGGTGGAGTCACCATTGACAACTGTACTGAGGTGTTATATGATGGAGTCACCATTGACAGCTGTACTGAGGTGTTATATGGTGGAGTCACCAATGACAACTGTACTGAGGTGTTATATGGTGGAGTCACCATTGACAACTGTACTGAGGTGTTATATGATGGAGTCACCATTGACAACTGTACTGAGGTGTTATATGGTGGAGTCAATAATGACAACTGTACTGAGGTGTTATATAATGGAGTCACCATTGACAACTGTACTGAGGTGTTATATGGTGGAGTCAATAATGACAACTGTACTGAGGTGTTATATGGTGGAGTCACCATTGACAACTGTACTGAGGTGTTATATAGTGGAGTCTATTATGACAACTGTACTGAGGTGTTATATGGTGGAGTCACCAATGACAACTGTACTGAGGTGTTATATGGTGGAGTCACCGTGACAACTGTACTGAGGTGTTATATGGTGGAGTCAATAATGACAACTGTACTGAGGTGTTATATGATGGAGTCACCATTGACAACTGTACTGAGGTGTTATATGGTGGAATCACCAATGACAACTGTACAGAGGTGTTATATGTTGGAGTTCCATTGACAACTGTACTGAGGTGTTATATGGTGGAGTCACCAATGACAACTGTACTGAGGTGTTATATGATTGAGTCACCAACAACAACTGTACTGAGGTGTTATATGATTGAGTCACCAACAACAACTGTACTGAGGTGTTATATGATTGAGTCACCAATGACAACTGTACTGAGGTGTTATATGGTGGAGTCACCAATGACAACTGTACTGAGGTGTTATATGGTGGAGTCACCAATGACAACTGTACTGAGGTGTTATATGGTGGAGTCACCAATGACAACTGTACTGAGGTGTTATATGGTGGAGTCACCATTGACAACTGTACTGAGGTGTTATATGATGGAGTCACCATTGACAACTGTACTGAGGTGTTATATGGTGGAGTCAATAATGACAACTGTACTGAGGTGTTATATGGTGGAGTCACCAATGACAACTGTACTGAGGTGTTATATGGTGGAGTCACCAATGACAGCTGTACTGAGGTGTTATATGGTGGAGTCACCAATGACAACTGTACTGAGGTGTTATATGGTGGAGTCACCATTGACAACTGTACTGAGGTGTTATATGATGGAGTCACCATTGACAACTGTACTGAGGTGTTATATAGTGGAGTCTATTATGACAACTGTACTGAGGTGTTATATGGTGGAGTCACCAATGACAACTGTACTGAGGTGTTATATGGTGGAGTCACCATTGACAACTGTACTGAGGTGTTATATGATGGAGTCACCAATGACAACTGTACTGAGGTGTTATATGATGGAGTCACCAATGACAACTGTACTGAGGTGTTTTATGATGGAGTCACCAATGACAACTGTACTGAGGTGTTATATGGTGGAGTCACCAATGACAGCTGTACTGAGGTGTTATATGGTGGAGTCACCAATGACAACTGTACTGAGGTGTTATATGGTGGAGTCACCATTGACAACTGTACTGAGGTGTTATATGATGGAGTCACCATTGACAGCTGTACTGAGGTGTTATATGGTGGAGTCACCAATGACAACTGTACTGAGGTGTTATATGGTGGAGTCACCATTGACAACTGTACTGAGGTGTTATATGATGGAGTCACCATTGACAACTGTACTGAGGTGTTATATGGTGGAGTCAATAATGACAACTGTACTGAGGTGTTATATAATGGAGTCACCATTGACAACTGTACTGAGGTGTTATATGGTGGAGTCAATAATGACAACTGTACTGAGGTGTTATATGGTGGAGTCACCATTGACAACTGTACTGAGGTGTTGTATGGTGGAGTCACCATTGACAACTGTACTGAGGTGTTATATGGTGGAGTCACCATTGACAACTGTACTGAGGTGTTATATGGTGGAGTCACACCAATGACAACTGTACTGAGGTGTTATACGGTGGAGTCACCAATGACTGTACTGAGGTGTTATATGATGGAGTCACCATTGACAACTGTACTGAGGTGTTATATGGTGGAGTCACCATTGACAACTGTACGGAGGTGTTTTATGGTGGAGTCAATAATGACAACTGTACTGAGGTGTTATATGATGGAGTCACCATTGACAACTGTACTGAGGTGTTATATGATATGGGAGTCACAAATGACAACTGTACTGAGGTGTTATATGATGGAGTCACCAATGACAACTGTACTGAGGTGTTATAATATTGTGGAGTCACCAATGACAACTGTACTGAGGTGTTATATGATGGGAGTCACCAATGACAACTGTACTGAGGTGTTATATGGTGGAGTCACCAATGACAACTGTACTGAGGTGTTATATGATGGAGTCACCAATGACAACTGTACTGAGGTGTTATATGATGGAGTCACCAATGACGACTGTACTGAGGTGTTATATGATGGAGTCACCAATGACAACTGTACTGAGGTGTTATATGATGGAGTCACCAATGACAACTGTACTGAGGTGTTATATGATGGAGTCACCAATGACAACTGTACTGAGGTGTTTTATGATGGAGTCACCAATGACAACTGTACTGAGGTGTTATATGGTGGAGTCACCAATGACAACTGTACTGAGATGTTTTATGGTGGAGTCACCATGACAACTGTACTGAGGTGTTATATGGTGGAGTCACCAATGACAACTGTACTGAGGTGTTATATGGTGGAGTCACCAATGACAACTGTACTGAGGTGTTATATGATGGAGTCACACCAATGACAACTGTACTGAGGTGTCATATGGTGGAATCACCAATGACAACTGTACTGAGGTGTTATATGGTGGAGTCACCAATGACAGCTGTACTGAGGTGTTATATGGTGGAGTCACCAATGACAGCTGTACTGAGGTGTTATATGGTGGAGTCACCAATGACAACTGTACTGAGGTGTTATATGGTGGAGTCACCATTGACAACTGTACTGAGGTGTTATATGGTGGAATCACCAATGACAACTGTACTGAGGTGTTATATGGTGGAGTCACCAATGACAACTGTACTGAGGTGTTATATGATGGAGTCACCAATGACAACTGTACTGAGGTGTTATATGATGGAGTCACCAATGACAACTGTACGGAGGAGTTATATGGTGGAGTCACCATTGACAACTGTACTGAGGTGTTATATGATGGAGTCACCAATGACAACTGTACGGAGGTGTTATATGATGGAGTCACCAATGACAACTGTACTGAGGTGTTATATGGTGGAGTCACCATTGACAACTGTACTGAGGTGTTATATGGTGGAATCACCAATGACAACTGTACTGAGGTGTTATATGGTGGAGTCACCAATGACAACTGTACTGAGGTGTTATATGATGGAGTCACCAATGACAACTGTACTGAGGTGTTATATGATGGAGTCACCAATGACAACTGTACTGAGGTGGTATATGGTGGAGTCACCAATGACAACTGTACTGAGGTGTTTTATGATGGAGTCACCAATGACAACTGTACTGAGGTGTTATATGATGGAGTTACCAATGACAACTGTACTAAGGTGTTATATGGTGGAGTCACCAATGACAACTGTACTGAGGTGGTATATGATGGAGTTACCAATGACAACTGTACTGAGGTGTTATATGATGGAGTCACCAATGACAACTGTACTGAGGTGTTTTATGATGGAGTCACCATTGACAACTGTACTGAGGTGTTATATGATGGAGTCACACCAATGACAACTGTACTGAGGTGTTATATGGTGGAATCACCAATGACAACTGTACTGAGGTGTTATATGGTGGAGTCACAAATGACAACTGTACTGAGGTGTTATATGATGGAGTCACCAATGACAACTGTACGGAGGAGTTATATGGTGGAGTCACCATTGACAACTGTACTGAGGTGTTATATGATGGAGTCACCAATGACAACTGTACGGAGGTGTTATATGATGGAGTCACCAATGACAACTGTACTGAGGTGTCATATGGTGGAGTCACCAATGACAACTGTACTGAGGGGTTATATGGTGGAATCACCAATGACAACTGTACTGAGGTGTTATATGGTGGAGTCACCAATGACAACTGTACTGAGGTGTTATATGATGGAGTCACACCAATGACAACTGTACTGAGGTGTTATATGGTGGAGTCACCAATGACAACTGTACTGAGGTGTTATATTGTGGAGTCACCATTGACAACTGTACTGAGGTGTTATATGGTGGAGTCACCATTGACAACTGTACTGAGGTGTTATATGATGGAGTCACACCAATGACAACTGTACTGAGGTGTTATATGATGGAGTCACACCAATGACAACTGTACTGAGGTGTTATATGATGGAGTCACCAATGACAACTGTACTGAGGTGTTATATGATGGAGTCACACCAATGACAACTATACTGAGGTGTCATATGGTGGAGTCACCAATGACAACTGTACTGAGGTGTTATATGGTGGAATCACCATTGACAACTGAACTGAGGTGTTATATGATGGAGTCACCAATGACAACTGTACTGAGGTGTCATATGGTGGAGTCACCAATGACAACTGTACTGAGGTGTTATATGGTGGAATCACCAATGACAACTGTACTGAGGTGTTATATGGTGGAGTCACCAATGACAACTGTACTGAGGTGTTATATGATGGAGTCACAATGACAACTGTACTGAGGTGGTATATGGTGGAGTCACCAATGACAACTGTACTGAGGTGTTTTATGATGGAGTCACCAATGACAACTGTACTGAGGTGTTATATGATGGAGTTACCAATGACAACTGTACTGAGGTGTTATATGGTGGAGTCACCAATGACAACTGTACTGAGGTGGTATATGATGGAGTTACCAATGACAACTGTACTGAGGTGTTATATGATGGAGTCACCAATGACAACTGTACTGAGGTGTTTTATGATGGAGTCACCATTGACAACTGTACTGAGGTGTTATATGATGGAGTCACACCAATGACAACTGTACTGAGGTGTTATATGGTGGAATCACCAATGACAACTGTACTGAGGTGTTATATGGTGGAGTCACAAATGACAACTGTACTGAGGTGTTATATGGTGGAGTCACCAATGACAACTGTACTGAGGTGTTATATTGTGGAGTCACCATTGACAACTGTACTGAGGTGTTATATGGTGGAGTCACCATTGACAACTGTACTGAGGTGTTATATGATGGAGTCACACCAATGACAACTGTACTGAGGTGTTATATGATGGAGTCACACCAATGACAACTGTACTGAGGTGTTATATGATGGAGTCACCAATGACAACTGTACTGAGGTGTTATATGATGGAGTCACACCAATGACAACTATACTGAGGTGTCATATGGTGGAGTCACCAATGACAACTGTACTGAGGTGTTATATGGTGGAATCACCATTGACAACTGAACTGAGGTGTTATATGATGGAGTCACCAATGACAACTGTACTGAGGTGTCATATGGTGGAGTCACCAATGACAACTGTACTGAGGTGTTATATGGTGGAATCACCAATGACAACTGTACTGAGGTGTTATATGGTGGAGTCACCAATGACAACTGTACTGAGGTGTTATATGATGGAGTCACACCAATGACAACTGTACTGAGGTGTTATATGGTGGAGTCACCAATGACAACTGTACTGAGGTGTTATATTGTGGAGTCACCATTGACAACTGTACTGAGGTGTTATATGGTGGAGTCACCATTGACAACTGTACTGAGGTGTTATATGATGGAGTCACACCAATGACAACTGTACTGAGGAGTTATATGATGGAGTCACACCAATTACAACTGTACTGAGGTGTTATATGGTGGAGTCACACCAATGACAACTGTACTGAGGAGTTATATGATGGAGTCACACCAATGACAACTGTACTGAGGTGTTATATGATGGAGTCACACCAATGACAACTGTACTGAGGTGTTATATGGTGGAGTCACACCAATGACAACTGTACTGAGGAGTTATATGATGGAGTCACACCAATGACAACTGTACTGAGGTGTTATATGATGGAGTCACCAATGACAACTGTACTGAGGTGTTATATGGTGGAGTCACCAATGACAACTGTACTGAGGTGTTATATGATGGAGTCACCAATGACAACTGTACTGAGGTGTTATATGGTGGAGTCACCAATGACAACTGTACTGAGGTGTTATATGGTGGAGTCACCAATGACAACTGTACTGAGGTGTTATATGGTGGAATCACCAATGGCAACTGTACTGAGGTGTTATATGGTGGAGTCACCAATGACAACTGTACTGAGGTGTTATATGATGGAGTCACACCAATGACAACTGTACTGAGGTGTTATATGGTGGAGTCACCAATGACAACTGTACTGAGGTGTTATATGGTGGAGTCACCAATGACAACTGTACTGAGGTGTTATATGGTGGAGTCACCAATGACAACTGTACTGAGGTGTTATATGGTGGAATCACCATTGACAACTGAACTGAGGTGTTATATGATGGAGTCACCAATGACAACTGTACTGAGGTGTTATATGGTGGAGTCACCAATGACAACTGTACTGAGGTGTTATATGATGGAGTCACACCAATGACAACTGTACTGAGGTGTTATATGGTGGAGTCACCAATGACAACTGTACTGAAGTGTTATATGATTGAGACACCAATGACAACTGTACTGAGGTGTTATATGGTGGAGTCACCAATGACAACTGTACTGAGATGTTATATGATGGAGTCACCAATGACAACTGTACTGAGGTGTTATATGGTGGAATCACCAATGGCAACTGTACTGAGGTGTTATATGGTGGAGTCACCAATGACAACTGTACTGTGGTGTTATATGGTGGGGTCACCAATGACAACTGTACAGAGGTGTTATATGTTGGAGTTCGATTGACAACTGTACTGGGGTGTTATATGATGGAGTCACCAATGACAACTGTACTGAGGTGTTATATGGTGGAGTCACCAATGACAACTGTACTGAGGTGTTATATGGTGGAGTCACCATTGACAACTGTACTGAGGTGTTATATTGTGGAGTCACCAATGACAACTGAACTGAGGTGTTATATGGTGGAATCGCCAATGACAACTGTACTGAGGTGTTATATTGTGGAGTCACCAATGACAACTGAACTGAGGTGTTATATGGTGGAATCGCCAATGACAACTGAACTGAGGTGTTATATGGTGGAATCGCCAATGACAACTGTACTGAGGTGTTATATTGTGGAGTCACCAATGACAACTGAACTGAGGTGTTATATGGTGGAATCGCCAATGACAACTGAACTGAGGTGTTATATGGTGGAATCGCCAATGACAACTGTACTGAGGTGTTATATGATGGAGTCACACCAATGACAACTGTACTGAGTATAGTCAGACTTCTAAGATAACGTCGAGATTACACAACAATATAGGGCAGCCCCTACAGTGACACTGGATTCTGTATCAATATGGTAGAAGCATTGTGGGACTGGCTCATTGACTATGTCAACACACCAGCATCCTTTCACAAACAGACTGTGTCCTCAGGGATCTGTAACCTGTCTGAACTTTAATTAAACTCCAATACACACCCACACCTTCACAGAAGTCGATAAAAACCCAGACCCAGTTGTTCAATGTTTATCTTGACAACTTAACACTTAAATTCAACCCGGAAGAAATCTCCAATGATGTTTTAATTATCAAATCAATCTCTAAAACTATTACCAACAGATATGATATTATAGAGACAAAAAATATATAAACTCTTATCTATATATTAATATCTATCAAACATTAATTGCAAATATGATTTTAATTCAACTAAGCAAACAAATCATTGATGTGACGTGTCAGATACACTTGTATTTTACACAGTCTATATATAGAGTTGATGATGTCATGACCAGGAATTTACTAGGCCGAGCTTGATGTTTAGATAAGAAACTGGTAAACATTGAGCTTCCTCTCTCCAGATAACATTGTGTCAAAGATCAACCAGTGTACAGTAACATGTATACATAAATAATGGGTCTGAGGCAGGAATTAAGAAATATAGATCTACCATGGTGAAGGAAGAAAATCATCTCTGAACCATTCAGATGGAATGCTTTGAAATTATTAATTAACAGAGTTCAACAAAGGATGAATTTCATTATAATCTTTAATTAATTAACAAATATGATTTTTCTCTTTGCTTATCATTTTCTTTTCAGCTTTCTTTCTTTAAATACAGTGTAAAAGTAATATTTGGAAAATTCATCAAAAGATTATCAATGATTTTATGAATGTGGAGTAAGATGTGTGTGTATGTGTGCTAGATCTTCTGTAATTTTATCATTCTGTAATAATTGATTATTACTTCTGAGTACAATTGTATAATATGTACTTTACACAGTATAAAAACTTCTGAAAAATAAAACAAATACCGGTAAAAAAACAAAAAAATATCAAGGTTTTAAAAAATGTATCAACAATGGTACAGGGATTATTTTGGGCTATCACATGGATGGGTCATTTTCAAGAAAAAGAACTATCTGTAATATAATTTACATATAATTTATAGGAATTTAAATGATTTTTCTGAATCATGTGGGTCATTTAGGAAAATTATAAGCCCCCTCCAAAATGATCCCTGATGATTATATAGTTAAGGGTCAAGGTTATTGTGGACAGCATGACTGGACTATAACTGCTTGATTCAGATTGATAGGGAGGAATATTGGGACGTTAAGTATTTCATCAACTTCTCGAGATGATATTTTTACATAGCTTTACATAAGAGATACAGGAATTGATGTTTCAAGTTACTTAAACTCTAAACTGGGGTCATGATCGATGCATAAGACTTCATATTAAAATAAGCAAAGCCTCCAGATAACATCAGAAAACAACAGCAATCCGTTTTTTATGTCCCATAATATATTAGATGTCCAATGTACAGTATATATACATTACTACCTATAACATAATGATTTTCAGGTCTTCTTTACCAATTATAGACCTTTGGTGAGGTCAATATGGTGTTTTAAAAATTATGAACCTTTGATTTGGTCAATATTGTATGGTCACTATAACACAATATTGACCAAAGGTTCTGAATTAGCATTTTAGATATTAAACATCTTTGCAGAAGGGTGGAATTACATTATAGTTATCTTGATGACAGGAAATTCACATTAGAGCATTCGGGCATTGTGAACATCACAATGATTATGACGTCAAAATTGCAATACTGACTTTTTAGCCAATGACAAAAGAAAAAAAGATCCATATCCAATATATGTTACTAATATTTAATATTATGAGACAGTATTTTTACAATATAAAGTATCTAATACTCTCTTACCACCAGACTTTTCACCTCCAGTAAATACTGACACAGGGTAGTGCACTGTTTCAGCCTCTGTAACACAAACAGGTAACTTTGTATCAACTCTCAGTTCTATAACACAAACAGGTAACTTTGTATCAACTCTCATTTCTGTAACACAAACAGGTAACTATGTATCAACTCTCAGTTCTGTAACACAAACAGGTAACTATGTATCAACTCTCAGTTCTGTAACACAAACAAACAGGTAACTATGTATCAACTCTCAGTTCTGTAACACAAACAGGTAACTATGTATCAACTCTCAGTTCTGTAACACAAACAGGTAACTATGTATCAACTCTCAGTTCTGTAACACAAACAGGTAACTATGTATCAACTCTCAGTTCTGTAACACAAACAGGTAACTATGTATCAACTCTCAGTTCTGTAACACAAACAAACAGGTAACTATGTATCAACTCTCAGTTCTATAACACAAACAGGTAACTATGTATCAACTCTCAGTTCTGTAACACAAACAGGTAACTATGTATCAACTCTCAGTTCTGTAACACAAACAGGTAACTATGTATCAACTCTCAGTTCTGTAACACAAACAAACAGGTAACTATGTATCAACTCTCAGTTCTATAACACAAACAGGTAACTATGTATCAACTCTCAGTTCTATTACACAAACAGGTAACTATGTATCAACTCTCAGTTCTGTAACACAAACAGGTAACTATGTATCAACTCTCAGTTCTGTAACACAAACAGGTAACTATGTATCAACTCTCAGTTCTGTAACACAAACAGGTAACTATGTATCAACTCTCAGTTCTGTAACACAAACAGGTAACTATGTATCAACTCTCAGTTCTATAACACAAACAGGTAACTATGTATCAACTCTCAGTTCTATAACACAAACAGGTAACTATGTATCAACTCTCAGTTCTGTAACACAAACAGGTAACTATGTATCAACTCTCAGTTCTGTAACACAAACAGGTAACTATGTATCAACTCTCAGTTCTGTAACACAAACAAACAGGTAACTATGTATCAACTCTCAGTTCTGTAACACAAACAGGTAACTATGTATCAACTCTCAGTTCTGTAACACAAACAGGCAACTATGTATCAACTCTCAGTTCTGTAACACAAACAGGTAACTATGTATCAACTCTCAGTTCTGTAACACAAACAGGTAACTATGTATCAACTCTCAGTTCTGTAACACAAACAGGTAACTATGTATCAACTCTCAGTTCTGTAACACAAACAGGTAACTATGTATCAACTCTCAGTTCTGTAACACAAACAGGTAACTATGTATCAACTCTCAGTTCTGTAACACAAACAAGTAACTATGTATCAACTCTCAGTTCTGTAACACAAACAGGTAACTATGTATCAACTCTCAGTTCTGTAACACAAACAGGTAACTATGTATCAACTCTCAGTTCTGTAACACAAACAGGTAACTATGTATCAACTCTCAGTTCTGTAACACAAACAGGTAACTATGTATCAACTCTCAGTTCTGTAACACAAACAGGTAACTATGTATCAACTCTCAGTTCTGTAACACAAACAGGTAACTATGTATCAACTCTCAGTACTCTGGTAAGATCAATACCATTTTTAAGTATAGCTTGCAGTATTTTGGTGATACAGTGCAAAACTATTGCTTAGTATATAGCCATATTGCCCCCTTTTGGTCCCACCCTTCAGCCCCCCTGGGGACCAGTTCCGCCATTTGTACAATATTGAATCGCAGCCACTTAGTGATAGTTTTCCACCTAGGGATAGTTTTCCAGTCAAATGTGAATGATATTGATTTCTTAATTCCAGAGAAGGTGTTTATAGCAATATTTGCCAAATTGCCCCCAATTCAGCCATGTTCTTCAACCCCAAGGTATGTCAGCCCTGTCAGTTGTACAATTTTGAATCCCTATAACTGAGGGATACTTCCAGTCAAATTATGTTAAAATTCCAATCATTAAGTTCAGAAGAAGTTGTTTGAAGATATTGTTGAAGTACCGACAATAGATACCAATTTCTACCTGTTTCAAGATGGCTGTGTATCCATGAAGTAACTGTTGAAGTTTCCAGTCACAAGAAAACTGCAGTTCTTCCAGGTTCTTCTTGTCGGGTAATTCGATATGGATTCTGTAGTCTTCATTCTAAAATTAGATAACATCAATGCTAACTTCAAACACTGACATATCATATATAAGAACTTCAACAGATGTTGTATGATGTCAAGTTACTATCCATGGGTGAAAATATCAGATTTAAAAATTCAACAAAAACATATATGGGAGAAAACTTTCCCATAATAATGAGTTCATTATCAGCACTGAAAACTTCCACCCATGACTAGAACTTGATTTAGTTTTCCAAATCTTAATTATTAATTTTTTTTGTGAAATAAAATGAACTAACAGGCAATTGGAAAAAAATGAATTACTTTAATTGCATGTTAATTACATAACTAGTATAATAATCTTTTGGTTTAGTTGTATTTTTGAAATAAATTCATTTATCTCGTCCACAAACTGCCCCAATATTGTGGTCACAATACGTACCAGAGAATCTGAATATCTTTCTTAAGCTAAGCACACTGAATATAAGATGAAATTTTGTATATGACAGTCTTGTCAATGATAAATAAGTTTCTTTTAGTACTTACGCAGATGTTGATGTAGCCAGTGTATATGGACGCCTGTTTATTTACTGGAATTATCCCTGGAAAGTTCCTAAGCATGTCCATGTGGTCCTCTTATACAGACCTCTCCATACCCTATCAGAACACACAAAGTCTGGCTGAATAATCTGTCTGTCATTTGGAATTACTGGCCTTAAGTGGTCTTAATACAGAGGTTCAAAACTTCAAACAGTAGAATTCTACCATTATGTAACAGTGGTCTTATTAAAGAGGTACAGCATAAGGTTGCCAAAGCCATTGGTATATATTTACATATCTCCCTTCTTCAGGAGTAAACTCTAACGGCGAATAAATTAGCATGTTCGCCGTGAAAAAAGGCTCAGCAGGTTAATAAGCACGGGAATCAGTAACATAATTATGACATCGTCTATTTGTGACATCAAGAAGATTTCAGAATGAGAGTGAGTGAGCTTTAAAAATGTTCCTTTGTTAAATTGTGTTACTGTCTTTATTTCGAAAAATATGAATAAAATATCCTTAAATTAAAAACATAAATATTTGACCAAATAAAGGCCTAACAAGAAGCAAACATGGAACATATTAAGAGATTTTGTACAAAAGTTGATCATTCTGGTCTCTGTATAAAAATTGTGTGAACATAATCTGTAGCAAGCTGTGACAATAAATGATAAAGTAAATAACCAGGTGATCCTATATCTATACATCGGCCAGATGCTGTACTTATGTTACCATAGAATCCAGGTCAACAAACAATTCAATTCATTGATTTTACTAATAAAACACATGTACACATTTAAATAGGACTTAATTTTAATGAAGATGCATAGGTATGGATTCAGCATTTAGCCGACAAGGCATGTTATCAATGACAATTAAAAAACAGCTTTATACTCACCAATTAATGAAGTATTATAAGTACTTTATACAAATATTCCTTTTACTGATAATATTATAACACATTTGAATGTGACTGTTGTTTCAACAATGTGATATTTGTAGTTTTTGAAGTGGCCATATTTAAAATGATGCTGAGATGGTCTACCTATAATTATAAATTGGTACAAAACTTAAAATATTCCAACATGTTTCTGAACATACATATACCCCCTCATCAATAAACAAGTGGCCCATGGGCATTAACGGTCACCTGAGTTTTGAAATATTTCACTTAATTTAATTGACCCTTTTTGGCCCTTCCTATCAGCCAAGAGGATCAGCCATGGCCAACATTTACATACCATCAAGCTGTCATCCCATGCTGATAATGTTAACAAAGAATAAATTCAAATAGAAATCAAACAAATGATAGTCAAAAATGTGATTTCCCTATATAAACTGAAGTAAAATTTTAGTCAATTTGACCCTTTTTGGCTAAACCCCTCAGGCCCCTGGGGGGTTGGGACCACATAATTCACAATTTTTGTTGACCTTAGGCCATGGAAGCTTCCTGCCAAATTTAAACGAATTTGGTTCAGCGGTTTCGGAGAAGAAGTTGAAAATGTAAATTGTTTCCGAACGGACGACGACGATGGACAAATGGCGTTAGAATAGGTCACTTGAGACTTTTTTCTAGATGACCTAATAAATCTCTGCAGGGGTCTATGAAATATCTTTCAAACCAGCTTTTTATTCTGAAGGTGGTCAATTGCAACCTTTGACATTGACCTTTAACCTTATTTGATGACAACCAAAATATCATCAAGTGATGACTCAGATGTGATGTTATATACTGCCATGTTATAATCATTAATGATCAATGATCATACAAGTCACTGTTGTATAGTCCAAATCAAAATAGATAGGACGGTCTCAGTAGTGCCAACAAGAATTGCTTCAGAGGTATTTGCTCCAACCTCCAACTAGGAATACCACAGTTGTTTTGGCACTGAGGTGCTTGGACTTAATCAGTCGTTATGACGCTGAACCTCAGCTGTTTGCTGACATTTTATAGAAAAGGTAAATAGTTCTTTCTGTTCCCCATTAATGTAGTAGACATCTGATCTAGATGCTGATGACTGTAATCACTGAGACAAGCTCACAAACTTTGGTGTCTCAGATGTACAGTCCTGTTTCTAAGCAACCGTGGAAACTCATAAAATAATTCAACTTAAATTACTGGATATTTCATGACTGCATGCTATGGAGGGACTGACTTCATTGACTGTATTTGCATCCCATAACCATCAATTGATTGTAGAATGCTTTTTACTAATCAGTCAATTATGACCAAGAACCAGCGGAAGTCAATTATCTTTCGTTATATTCAACACCTTGTTTGATGTTCTAGTTCTACATCACATCTTATTAATGTACACTTGAATACTTATGTGGAAGAAAAATGACATCAAAATGTCAAAATTTGTATGGCTTATGGGTCAAGGTCAGCTATTGACCTTACACAGGGTCAAGGTTACTTGATAGACCAGATGCATATAATTATGTGCATTATTTATTTATTTATTTATATATGCTTTCAAGCTAATTGTAATGAAGGTGTCATGAACATGTACATTATATTGATATATTTTATTGCTTAACAGCTTAATTTCCTTAAGCACTTAAGTTGTGGGCACACATTAATTGTTACATCTATGACATCATAAACTGATACCAGTATTAGAATATTTCATGGTCAGTGATTTCATATGCAGTATTACACAAGTCAAGTATAACGATCTTTACTCTAAACCTTCTGTGTGGTTTCTTTTATTTACCACTGTAGTTTCAGTTAGTACAGAACGTATTGCTCGACTGCAACGCATGAATACAAGTTAGTATTCAAATCAGGTTTAACAGGACATCCAGTTGACCTTGAGAGGATGTTTTTGACTCCTCAAATAAGGTTGGACTTTTGAGAGTGGAGGAAGTTGAACATATGTCTGTATGACATGTGTCTTGAACCTTCAATTTTCTGAGAAATTGTGATTTGGCTTCTGAAATTGCTAAAACTTAAGGATCAACTGGATGCCCTGGGTTAGTATAGCAACACATACATCCTCTTCAGTTGATATCCATTAGGTTTTTTTTTTGGTTTTTTTTAAATATTTTTTTTTTTTATTTATTTATTAGTTATTATGCAAGGCTGAAGTCATTAAAGACATACCAGAGAATTGATTTAGTAATGTCTGGTGCAATATGCAAATTAAAAGTGGTCCTGGAGGCTATTTGAATGAAGACGTTGGGACACAATCTGTTCCAAGATCTTAGATTTTGTTTTCCTCTTAGACATTTGTCACTGTATCAAGGAGCAATTTATCTCATAGTAATCACTTTGTATATGCATGTGCTATCAGAATTATTAAAAAAGTTAATATATCCTTGATCAATAACTTAGGGTTTCCTTCTGATACAGGTGTCATTAATTAAATGCCTTTATGTATATATATTTCATTTGTCAACTTTCACAAAGATATCAATTACATACAAATTTTCTTCAGGTCCAAGGATTAATATCTGCAGTTCGGAAATGTCTGCCAGATCCTCTACCCCAAAATATCCCACCAGTTATTCGCCCTTTGCTACCTCCTAATATACAGTGTTTTCTCTCAAGTATCAGTGATTCAAAACTCTTTTATAATATTTTCAATAAAACAGACACTGTTGCTACTGGCAAATCAAAATGGAATGAACAGCTCTTATTTGATGAAGGAGAATGGAGTAAAATATACAATAGTCCACGTAAAGTAACAAAAAATACTAAACTTCAATGGCTTCAATATCGCAAATCTCATTATATTCTTACCACTAATTCTAATTTGTTTAAATATGGTATAGTAAATAGCCCTATGTGCACTTTCTGTAACTCTGAAAGAGAAACAATAATTGACTTGATGTGGGAATGCCAGGAAGTGCAAAATCTATTACAAAATTTTGAATCACTGGTAGATGCACTCTATATTCCTTTTGCAATAAATAAACAGTCTTTTCTTTTCGGACTCACAAACAATAGTATTAATGCAACAGTTGATAATATAGTAATTCTTATCATCTAACAATACATTTACAGAACGAGGTGTCTTAATAAATCCTTAAATGTCAACGCATTGGCAAATAACAAAATATTACTACAATACGCAGAAATTCATATCAAACGGTCAGAACCATTCTTTCAAAGCAAAATTCACGAATACTTGGTGTAAATGGAAAAACTTTATTCGTCTTGATATATTTAATAACCAAAACTAATTCCTGCCAGTTTACAAACACTATTATATTCTTTTTGTAACTACATGTATAAAGCTAGGCCATTAAGAATATTACTCCCCACATCTCTACCCTAAAGGAAACTTTTGATTTCTATCTCTCTACAGAAATAAATAATTTACTCTATGTACATGTATTCAAATTAACCGCAACTATTCTCCTTGTTTCTATCACCATCTTTTCTTTCTTTCTTCCTCTTCCCCTTCTTCCCTTCTCTTAAGTATGTTATGTTTCAGTGTGAGAGTGGATATAATAGTATGTATGCATGGGTCAGGATATATGTGTGTATGTAGGAATATATATACATGTATATGTACTCTATGATTGAATGAGAATGCAATTGTAAAAATATGAACATTAATGTAATACTGTCTATGTGTGTTATGTGTATGTGATTATACATGTACGTATATGTAGTATACACCATGATTTCGAAAAAAAAATGAATTATAAAAAAAAATAATTTCATGTCATCTTCAATAAGAACATAAAATTCATACATTTAAAAGACATTAGAAATAGAAACACTTACATGTACAAACAAGATGTCAAACTGTTAATTAGAGTGATACACTATGATGACTTGTTATCAATGAAGGTCTATGTTCACACTGTACATAAGTGATGCCCCACAAGCAGTTCACATATCCAAGTGTTAAAAAACTAAGTCATCATCTTTTACCTGGTAGACGTTTTTTTCTCAATATCAAACCATAACCCAACCATTTTTTTTTTTAAATCAACTTAAGAAAACTTCATTGTATCAACCCAGACCATACTGATTTGCAGACATATGCAGTTGTCTATAGTAACAATAAAAAGCTAACAACAAAGGGTTTCAACTTTCAAGAGATGCAGCTGGTTAATGAAAATCATGGGATTGGGATGGTTTAAACTTTGCTGGCCAAGCGTGTTCAATATGAGGAGAGAACTGGCTAGCAAAGTTCAGTGGTTTTATGACTGAGATTATGTTCTCGTAAATATTAATTATGTTTCTTTAAGTGATATGAAATAAGACATGCTCATTGTTTGTTGATATGTCAGACTGTCTGCTGTTAAACTCTAACCAGAAAAAATTCTCATTTTCATTATGTGACTTTCTATCCTAGTCTAGATGGATCACATGATCGCTAAATTTAGCCAAATCTCGTGGAAAAAACTAAAGAATTGTAAACAAAAATGGCGTCGGCCAAAATACTGGAGGGAATTACAAAATACGGGAATTTAGGCTCTCCTTCTGGAAGGAAATAAATGACTTGAAAATAAGGGAGATTTTGTCTCACGCTGGGAGGTATGGCATGTATGCCTAGATTTGCATGGTGGTGTGATCAATGAAACTGAAGACGCTTACCCTTCCGGAACACATGGTCTTTTCTCCATGTACTTTACAAAGAGTCTCTATGGAAATCTATAGTTTGTCATATTTTGACTTCGATTTATCAATGTTTGTTAGAATTGTGTTTTCGTTTGCATGTCAGTTTTTTCTGTTACTTTCACTATTCCTCTTTACGTCTGAACCTTAAATTAGATTATTAAAATCGATATGGATAGTCTCCCTTTGGTCATAGTTTTGGCAATGATAAAAATATTTTATCTGGATTGCCTCCATCTCCTACATTTTCGTCAAAAACAACTAAAAGTAATAACTGGAAGATTTCGCTGCACTCCCACTATAAGGTGTCCTGAAAATATCTTATTATGAAGCCATGACGGCACTTGTAACTCCATCGTTACACAGGCAACAACATTCAGTTTTCAAGTAGGCCTAGATCGATCAGAGCGAAATGCTGAGCTGATAGTTAGTTCTCAATGAAAAAAGCAGAAGTTATAACCCTCTCCATTACATTATATTTTATGAATCAACATATATTGCCCGCATTACCCTCATTACCTGTATTTGTTTAGCTTACATCTGCATATTTCCCTCCATTGACTATGCTCATCAGCGTACTAAAGATGCTTCTGATAATACATTAGCAGTGGGCTTGCTCTACAAACGTTCTTTGCACATTGACGGGGAATTTCCGGAAAATAACGATTATTCATGAGCTTGCGAGTTCACCAGTATAAACAAATCCCACCTGCGTCAGAGTGAGAGTCAGTCGGACCGGCTTGAAGACGTGAAGTATAGATCGAGGCCCCATTCATAAAACCTCTCCAATCATGTGTGACAGTCGAATTACAACTCCATTCGTACCAGATCCTAATATGGAATTAGAGCAGAAATTAAGAAAGCTGACAACAACCACCGTTGTAACAATAAACTCAGGCGACAATGTCAGCGAATTAAAGGAGACGGATTCGGAAAAAGAAACAGAACGTGAACAGGATAATACGATCTGCAAGGAAGAACAAATAAAAAGTGCTTTACAAGAAAACTATAAAGGTATATTAAAAGGTTTAGGAGAAGATACGTCACGACAGGGATTGCTAAGGACACCAGAAAGGGCAGCCAAGGCTATGATGTTTTTTACAAAGGGCTACAGAGAAAACATAAAAGGTACTGTACACTGTAGTGATGTTATATGTAGCTCCTATAGACATTGCCTGCATGCATGGTTTGTTTTTATTATTTAAACGTCCGAATCTTTTATGTTAATCTAAAGCATTATATACATATTATATGTTGTTGTATGAAATGTGTACTAATATTTTGAAAGAGATTATTGATATGGGCATTATACATGGATATTAGCAAAACGAATTACGTACGTACCTCTCTAATATTGGAAATAGTAGACTAATGTTTCATCATACAAATCAAGCACTAAATCTGTAAAGAAACATTTGTAAAGTAATTTTTTACATTTATGTGTGAAATAATTATTAACACATATGAATTTATGAATACTTGTTGGCCTATATATACACACGCACGTGCAATCTTGTTTTTAGTGTACTAAATATGTAGCTTGTCCATTAAATGTGCCATATATTTAATCTCTTTGTTTAAAGTATACACTATCTAATCCAAGGAAATAACGTACTGGTGTAGGCATGCAGGGCTTTTTCTCACTGGTTTGGGAAAGGGCCTTTTTGTCTCATTTTGGGATGAAAATTGGTGAATTGGGAACAATTTTTTCAAGAGTAAACTGCGAATTTTGGGAATTTGGCTTAAATATGAAATAATTTCAATTGGGAATGGGGCCTATTAACGGCCGAAATAGCCCCCAGAAAAAGTCCTAGCTATAGCACGTTAATCAATTTTCATTGTGACGGACATATCAACTACTATATATATGATCCCCCTAGTACACTTAAAATTGTTAAATAAGTAGGAACAACCATATTCATCTTATAATTACTACAACACTGCAGCACTAGCTGATGCATATGTGAATGCTGAAGGTTGTTGTCCAACTACATAAGATGTCTACGTTCTTACATACTCAGTGCATGTTGAACAACGGGGATGGGAGTAGATAGAAATCAATCTTGGGTGCATTCATGCGTGTGTCATTTGTACCCGTGCACCCTGTCCATCCGCAATAACCTTATGTACACAACTTCTCACAATAGACCGGACTGAAAAGATTTAGTTTCCATCATAATATTAATTGCATCATCTACACCTGCCCACATTTTGATGGTCCTTGGTCAAAGGTCACACTTGACCACTTTTGAAATACAAATAAAACCTCTAGTGTACATTTCTCATGAACCCCTTGGCAGATTTTGTTCATATTCAAACTGTAGCATCACAGCATGAAATTCAACACCTGATTATATAATTAGGTTTTAGTGTTCATCAGTCATGTTTAAAGGTCACAGATCTAGAGTGCACATTAAGAAAGAAAAGCTGCAGGTACCAATGATCATAGACTCATAAACCCTGGGCCTTTACTTTATTGATGAGGGAGGTGGGGTCTATCTATGTGAGCCATTGTTCACTTTACTTTTGTATTTGTTCTGCTCGAGTGCATTATCTAAATCTGATAAAATCATTTAAACAAACCAAACACAATGACTCCTCTAGATTTTGTACTAGAGTTCCGATAATATCTACCTGGTAATCTCTACTGAACTTCATAGCCTTTAATTAAGATATATAAAATTTATATTGATCAAGAATTAAAACATTGTCATTTTTATTTCAGATACTGGAAAAAAAACATTAAGGTTGTTACATACCTATTTACTTATCACAGATGTGCTTTAAACCTACATCTCAAAATGTTTCCTTACAAATTTAGATAGATTTCTTCTGGATCACATCCTCTCATTATAGCATCTGATGTTATGGGTCTGAATTTCCAACAGCTCGACCTTAATTGCAACAGAAAGAGCAATGAAATATAACCATACCTTTATTTGTTGTTGCCTTCAATATTTGGACCATACAGCGGTGCTAGTTAGCACTGCCAATATTAGATTTACATTATGAAAGTTTTTAGATATAGGCCAAATATGTTAGATGAGCTGTGAGTATAATCTAAATCTCTATGCGTATAGTCTGTCTTTAAACAGAATTCTGAAAATGCAGTAATTTATAATGCTATAATAGTTCAAAGATAAAACCAGCAGTGAACATATATAGTGTCTACATCATACTTTTAGTTCATGGTAAGACTCATGTTATGGCTATGGCTACATGCATGCTAGACTATTAGTGGGCTTGAGGTTGAATTAATTGTATTCAATTTTGATGGTCACTAAGTTCTAGATATTCACAGATTTCAAGAATGACTCAAAGTCAGATTTTTATTTGAGTCTCTTCAAACTTATTTTGGTGGAGTCTGAAGGTAGGAATCTCTTTAAAAATAATTAAAAATTAATAGTAGTGGTATGTGGCTGAAATTGAAAGTTCAGCTGAAAGATAGGTTCTTCTCCACCCTTGTCTTTTTCTATCATGATGCAGGGGTACTTATAAATCTACCAAATACTAAACCAGAAAATGATTAACTCAACAGACGAAGGAGTACTGATGGAAACCATCTGTGTAGCAAAATTGTAGGAAGGAAGAACTGAGGAGGGGGGCGGGGGGGGGGGGGGGGGGGGGGGGGGGGGGGGGGTAATATGTAAGTAATAAATGTAGCAAATCATATACATGTATAAGTAGTTACCGAAAAAATAAGCTTTGGGAGTATTCAGAGCAATACAAGTAGTTACCATTTTTACGGCATGATTTATATTAAACAGATTTTTTTTTTCGTAATATGTTGAAAGACATCTTTCATAAAAACTCTCTGTTAAAAAACATTTTCTCGATGACTGATTGTATAACCATTAAGATCAGTGATGATGGTATAGTCTGGTGGATCGAGAGTTTTTAGGATTTGTGGTCATTTTTCAGAGCCAAATCAAAGCACCAGTTGTGTCTTGTACTTGTACATCCTATTCAACAAATCAAAATGAACACAGAATTATAAAAAAGAGTAAATATTTATTTATATTTCTAAGATATACTTCATGGATCCTGTTGATTCAGCTGGTCACCTTAGACAAATATTGATGTTCAACTTTTGTAAACTGTAAAAATTAATGCTGTTTTTAATCCACATATTTTTTGATTGATATGAAACATAAAACTGAACGATGAAAAGAAAAATAACACAAGTGAAAAATCAATATATGCATATGATTATACATGTAAAAGCAATTTAAATTGCATGTATATATTACCTTGGTATATTCATTCTCAAAGTGAATTGCATTTTGGGAAGCCATGTATTCTGATTGTGTGATAATTAATCAATGTTGATAATTTTCAGAGTGTTAAATTATACTCAGCTGTGAATTTATCTGAAATATGTATTGCTGAAACGCAAAACATTCATTCTCTTCATTAAACATCATCATTTCTGTGTACATTGTAATTCTAAAACTCATACTCCATATTAACGAAAGTGTTTGGATCCTACAGTCGGGTAACAAAACAAACACTACTAGATCTACACTAGATCTACAGAGATACTAAAGTTGTCCTTGAAGGGGTACTGACCATGCTGTGGTGCCATTAATTTGTGAATTTGTGACAGTTCTCAATTACGCAAGCTACACCACAAATAGGTCATTGATTTGTAGTACTGCTTTAACACAAATCAGAGCCCAAATAACCGACAGTATCTGAGAGTGCAACAAATAGTTCTGTTATGCTAGATTCTATTATGTATCATGGTCAGAGAACAAGAATTGAATATGGACATGAAGGTATCTACTTATACCAAAACTAGTGGAAACTATGTATAGAAAGGTGGCATTGATTAAAGTTGATATACTTGCATATACATGTATCCTTGAAATTAAGTTGGGTGATGTGAACGAGTTGCAGTATATATCTTGCAGTCAATGATACGAAGGAATGATACTTTGGACCATTAAGCTTAGATATTTCATAGATTTCCCCTAATTACTAAATGTAACTTGCAACAGGATTAGATTGGTAATGATCAGGAAGAACGTTAATGTTTGTTTTTTGAAAATAAAAAAAGACATACAAATGATGAAGTTACTTACTTCATCCGCAATCTCAGCTAGTGGTTACAATAATCCAGGAAGAGAATTAACTAAACTCTTGAACTTTGAAGATGGACTTAATCATGGTTGTAATATTGAATTGAATTACATTTTTTTCCCCTCTTAATTCGGTAAAGTTATAAGTATGTGTTACATTCTACCTATCATGTGAAGCATTATGTTATTGTGATTGAAGGTTATCTACGGAACACGAGGTAAGATATTATAAAATCTATTGGAATTACACGCTTTTAACATTTAGTAGAAATGACAAAAGTCCTAAAGCTAACAAGCATTCTTCTTTATTGATATACACTTTCTAATATGAGATACTAGTTTTTCTTATAATGCAATTCTTTTAATTCAACTTACTGATTTTTCGATGAAATGTTCTCTATATTGACAATAACTCCATTGTGTTGCTATTTCGTGAGTTTTCCTTCGGTTCCTGTTCCAGCTATAACCATGTCCGAAACCTTAGCAGTTGAGATATGGTTATAACCATTTCATTATAGCTCAAGTCTACTATATATGCATCTTTGAATATAATGAGAGATTGTGTTACTTTGTTGACAAAATACAAATATATAACACATATGCATGTACAACTTTCACCAAGATGGCAGTGTTTGCGCCCCATTGACATTAGGACATGACACAATGTTGGCCTCCTTACTAGGTGCTGGCCATTCGGTGCTGGCCAAGGTGCTGGCTCCCTACAAGGTGCTGGCTCCCTACAAGGTGCTGGCTCCCTACAAGGTGCTGGCTCCCTACAAGGTGCTGGCCGGAGAGTTCTCTAGGTACTCCTCCCACATTCAGACGTTTTGTGCATTTCCATCAGGCTCAGCAATAATTGTTTTAAAAGAAATTCATTATCCCTTGCATAACAAAAATGGTGAGGAATGTTGTCGTCAGACTAGATGCGTCTGTTCGTTTATCCTTTCCATAGGGTTTCAGGAACATATCTCAAAACATCACAAAACTAAATGTTAACACGTGAATCTGATTTAATAGTACCTCTTTTCATGCCAAAATTTTCATTTTCTTATTTTGATATTCCTGGAGAACTTCTAAAATACTATTGAAAAAGACTTGATGAAAATTAATTCACTTTGCATGCCACTTAATGCTTATATTATGTCACCATCAAAGATGACATTCCCGGGAAACTTTCCTTAATTAATGCAACAGAGTTTTAAAATCATTAATTAAAGATCTATATTAGAAACATTGTTTTCTACATTGTCTGTAGCTTACCGAAATCTAATGATACTAAACATGGTGTAATGTTTTAAACTCGGTAATAAACAATAAAACAATCATAGACAATTATTTCAAATTTCTGTTAACAATAAAAAGGAAAACAGCTTTTCAAAGAACATGTCCTTGGGGGTGATAATCATATGCCATGTTCCATGATCAAGTTTCATCTGACCTTGACAACCAAGGCCATTATAAGATCAGTTCATCATACAGGGGTAGAATTTAACTTTTTTAGTAACTCGCACGTTGTTGCGAGTGGATAAAATTTTAACTCGCAAAATTACAAACTTACTCGCAATTTTGAAATTATGTGTTAACATTAAATATAACAGATGTTTTATGATAAATAATCTTTACTTTTCAGAACCACAAACAAAAGAACAGTTGCTTCAAATAAAGTTTTTATTTGAGCCAAAATACAATTAATTTTTGTTTTGTTTTTTATTTTATTTAACTCACTGTTCATATCAGCCAGGGTATACTCCCTTCAAATATCATCAACTTCAAGATCAATGAATATTGAAGGATTTTGATCCTATATATTACTTACATGTTATAATTTATTTTCAAGAGAACAAAAAATCAAAAAAATCAGTCATTTCATTTGATTTAATCACGTATGATTTCTCATAAAATCTTTGACTAATAATGAAATAAGTATTAATTCTATCTAATTAAAATGCTATTCCCTGTCCATCATGATTTTACAACATATTCGTGATTTGGAAAAAAACCCCGAATTTTTTCGTTTAAATGGACAATACAGTAAGTGCTGATAGAATTTCAAGTAAGAACAAAATATTTACTGATGATGACTTGTCGGGACTATATTCTTTGCAAAGTTTTGCAATAAATTTCAATAACGTGCACATGATCATCGTCAAGGTTTTTTTCCAGGTCAATATGCAGTTCACGCTCCCATTTCTCGACAGTTTGTTTTGTTGGCCTTGGGATGCATGTCACTTTTTTCTTAGGAGTTGGGCTACTTTCTCTACATGTGTCCTTGCTCTCATTATTTTCGCCGATCTTTTCATTGATGTTCCGGCAGCGGCTGAATTATGTCAGCCATGCTAGCGAGACGTCACGCTTTGTTTCTCAGAAACTCTCGTTTCTTTTCCATTACAATATATTCATGTATATCGTAGTCTTTGAGACGCTTGAAACTAACGAGTGCTGTGTATAAGCGTCGCCAATAATGCATTGTCTGTGTGTCGGTTTTTGTTTAAAGTGTTTGTCGATGTTTTACTATTTGTGTCTGTTTTACGAGGATTTATATGCACTCGCAGAAAAATGCGAGTACCACAATTTTCTACTCGCAAAATGAAAAATCAGCTCGCATTTAGCGAGTGTGCGAGCGTTGAATTCGAACGCTGATCATACTAATTGGCTAAAAAATTCCCTAAAAATTTCATGTTTTAATCCCCCACCCCTTCCTTTTTTTCTTTTTACATTAGATGTGACCGCAGACAGTGTTTGTTAATGTAATGTCATCATTAACAAATACACGTATATTGATTTGAGGATTTGGTCACATAGTTGGGGGAAAACCAAAGCATTTTAAGAGAGCATGTACTTATAAGCTGTTTAATTATTTAACTGATCAATTTTGTCCATGATATTTATAATGTGTATGTAAATGTTATACATGAGCTCTATAGAAAATTAACACATCATGCTGAAGAGAAACACACAACTGCACTCTCAGAACCGAGATGACCTTTTAGTCAATATACCGGTGTAATGTTTGCATGGGACTTTATCTGAGTGACGTTTGCATGGGACGTTACGTCCACGTATGAACTAGGATCATACTAGGTCAAAGAGAGATGGAAGGAAGAAAAAAGCACAGAAGGGAAAAGAAAATGGACAGGAAAGAAAAGGAAGGGAAAGTGAAGATCTCCCCAAGTGCTGCAATAGTGGAAGCAGATCTATTTTTCTCTCTTCCATGACTCCCGTGAATGAGAACAGGAGGCCTAATGCTCTTGGGCTATCCAATACAGTTTCTATTCCCTTAACAGAATATATCGCAGGTGGAAGGGGGGAGGGGGGGGGGGGCACCTTTGATCCTGTAGGGAAGCTTCACAACATGTCACCAATGACCTGCAGTGATATGTAGCAGGCTTATCTGTTCTTTTCCACTTCTTCACATGTTGCCATGGTATACAATTTCCAGGTATGTGATTATTGATGAACTTGTTACATCCGAAATATTTATATACTTGAATTTCCTGATAAAGACTGATGCAGCAGGAATTCAATACAGGTATTTTTTTTATTTTTTTTTTCAATCATGCAGGTGAGGTTGAATAGAAAATGCTTGGTCACCCTTGGAATGCACTGGTTATAGTTATATAATAGGGCTGAAACCATAGATACATACTAGTGTTTATTCAATTGTTACTGTAAGAAATAAGTGGCATTGAGACGGGAGGCTTCACAACCGGTCACCTCTTACATAATTAAGGCCTACAAATGCAGTGATGTATAGCAGGCATATCATGTTATTTAATCACTGCTGCACATATTGGCGTGGTATACAATTTCCAGGTGTGTGATTATTGATGAACTTGTTACATCCTAAATATTTATATACTTGAATTTCCTGATAAAGACTGACGCAATAGGAATTCAATATGGATATTTTTTTGTTTTTTCAATCATGAAGGTGAGGTTGAATAGAAAATGCTTGGTCACCCTTGGAATGCTTTGGTCATATATAAATAGGACTGAAACCATGGAATACTAGTTCTGATTCAACTGACTAAGAATTAATATAAGTGGCATTGAGTAGGGAAGTTTGATATACACTTGTTAGAATTTTATTTCATTCCCATAGAGGTTTAGATATATTTCAATTTACGTCCTATTAACAGCCAGGGGCATTTAAATAAGGATGTGCCAGGTTTTTGAGGTGGAGGAAATTGGAGTACAACGGAGAAAAACCACCGGCCTATGGTCAGTACCAGGCAACTGCCCCACGTAGGTTTAGAACTTGCAACCCAGAGGTGGAGGGCCAGTGATAAAGTGTTGAGACACCTTAACCACTTGGCTACCGCAGCCCCTTAACTAAGTTAAGGAATATTGATGATCTGGGGATGGTGAAGGATGGAATATTGAGAGGGTTTATGGTAGTTTGGTTTGGTTTAGTCTGATTAAGGTCCTATTAACAGCCAGGGTCGTGCCTGCTTTTGGAGGTGGAGGAAAGCCGGAGTACCTGGAGAAAAACTACCGGCCTACGGTCAGTACCAGGCAACTGCTCCACATGGGTTTCGAACTGGCAACCCAGAGGTGGAGGGCTAGTGATAAAGTGTCATGACACCCTATACAGACAGCCACCGCGGCCCCAGACCCGGCCCCGGCCCCGTATGGTGGGGATGACACAAGATTTTTGAGAACAGGGAAGAAGAAAGATACACAACGGATTGAGTTGAGAAGAGGCTATATATAGCTATAATATGAGGGATGGAGAGCTAAGCATACAAGGGAATACAAAAAAAATTAGGGGAGTTTGTTGGTTGTGAAGGATGTGAGTGTTTGGTGGAAGAACGTTACAGAACATAGTCTGGAAATTTTTCTAATTCAAATGCCTTAGGTTAGGTGGTATGGAAGATAGGAGGAAATATTTCTGTATGTATATATATGTATGTATATATGATAGTAAGATTGTCAACATGCCTGTATACACAGACGTATAGGTATACCACTTACACAGTGTAACCTTCCCAATTTACAGGTGTGACCAATGTCATCCACATATCATCATATATTTACATATATATATATGTCCTGTAGAAAGGCAAAATAGGTCAGCATGAATGTTGTCATATCTCTTTCTCAAATCCTTTATCTTCTTATTTACATATACTAGTCAGATTAATCCAGGTAGGAGTTTGAAATATTTTCATTTTAACAAAATTCACGTGAGAAAGTCATCCTGGTCCTATAACTAGTTCATATGATAATATATCTGGTAGTCATTCAATTTATATGTATAAACTGACTGGTTGTTTGCCAATATTCTCATTTCTTTTTCTTTCTTATCTGGAAAACTAAAAAAATAAAATGTTCCAACCTATGACATATATCATAAAGCAAGCATTCAGTATTCATAAACTTTTTTCAGCCCACAAACCACACACATGCATATAAATGGTTCATATACTCACATCTAATGTAAGGGATAAGTATTCCTATATGTATGTATGTATGTATAGTACAGTTACTGTTGAAAGATTGGTTAGTGACTTAATTATAGAAGTTAGTGACTGGTTTACCACCTACATGACTCTGTCTAGTTAGTGACTGGTTTACCACCTACATGACTCTGTCTAGTTAGTGACTGGTTTACCACCTACATAACTCTGTCTAGTTAGTGACTGGTTTACCACCTACATGACTCTGTCTAGTTAGTGACTGGTTTACCACCTACATGACTCTGTCTAGTTAGTGACTGGTTTACCACCTACATGACTCTGTCTAGTTAGTGACTGGTTTACCACCTACATGACTCTGTCTAGTTAGTGACTGGTTTACCACCTACATGACTCTGTCTAGTTACCAGTTTACCACCTACATGACTCTGTCTAGTTAGTGACTGGTTTACCACCTACATGACTCTGTCTAGTTAGTGACTGGTTTACCACCTACATAACTCTGTATAGTTAGTTACTGGTTTACCACCTACATGACTCTGTAGTTAGTGATTGGTTTACCACCTACATGACTCTGTCTAGTTAGTTACTGGTTTACCACCTACATGACTGTCTAGTTAGTGACTGGTTTACCACCTACATGACTCTGTAGTTAGTGACTGGTTTACCACCTACATGACTCTGTCTAGTTAGTTACTGGTTTACCACCTACATGACTCTGTCTAATTAGTTACTGGTTTACCACCTACATGACTCTGTCTAGTTAGTTACTGGTTTACCACCTACATGACTCTGTCTAGTTAGTGACTAGTTTACCACCTACATGACTCTGCTTAGTTAGTGACTGGTTTACCACCTACATAACTCTGTCTAGTTACCAGTTTACCACCTACATGACTCTGTCTAGTTAGTGACTGGTTTACCACCAACATAACTCTGTATAGTTAGTGACTGGTTTACCACCTACATGACTCTGTCTAGTTAGTTACTTGTTTACCACCTACATGACTGTCTAGTTTGTCTAGTTAGTGACTGGTTTACTACCTACATGACTCTGTCTAGTTAGTGACTGGTTTACCACCTACATGACTCTGTCTAGTTAGTGACTGGTTTACCACCTACATAACTCTGTATAGTTAGTGACTGGTTTACGACCTACATGACTCTGTCTAGTTAGTGACTGGTTTACCACCTACATGACTCTGTCTAGTTAGTTACTTGTTTACCACCTACATGACTCTGTCTAGTTAGTAACCTGTTTACCACCTACATGACTCTGTCTAGTTAGTGACTGGTTTACCACCTACATGACTCTGTCTAGTTAGTGACTGGTTCACCGCCTACATGACTCTGTCTAGTTAGGGACTGGTTTACCACCTACATAACTCTGTAGTTAGTGACTGGTTTACCACCTACATGACTCTGTCTAGTTATTGACTGGTTCACCGCCTACATGACTCTGTCTAGTTAGTGACTGGTTTATCACCTACATGACTCTGTCTAGTTAGTACTGGTTTACCACCTACATGACTCTGTCTAGTTAGTGACTGGTTTACCACCTACATGACTCTGTCTAGTTATTGACTGGTTCACCGCCTACATGACTCTGTCTAGTTAGTGACTGGTTTACCACCTACATGACTCTGTCTACTTAATGACTGGTTTACCACCTACATGACTCTGTCTAGTTAGTTACTGGTTTACCACCTACATGACTCTGCCTAGTTAGTGACTGGTTTACCACCTACATGACTCTGTCTAGTTAGTTCTGGTTTACCACCTACATGACTCTGTCTAGTTAGTGACTAGTTTACCACCTACATGACTCTGTCTAGTTAGTTCTGGTTTACCACCTACATGACTCTGTCTAGTTAGTGACTGGTTTACCACCTACATGACTCTGTCTAGTTAGTGACTAGTTTACCACCTACATGACTCTGTCTAGTTAGTGACTGGTTTACCACCTACCTGACTCTGCCTAGTTAGTGACTGGTTTACCACCTACCTGACTCTGTTTAGTTGGTGACTGGTTTACCACCTACATGACTCTGTCTAGTTAGTGACTGGTTTACCACCTACATGACTCTGTCTAGTTAGGGACTGGTTTACCACCTACCTGACTCTGCCTAGTTAGGGACTGGTTTACCACCTACATGACTCTGTCTAGTTAGTGACTGGTTTACCACCTACATGACTCTGTCTAGTTAGTTCTGGTTTACCACCTACATGACTCTGTCTAGTTAGTGACTGGTTTACCACCTACATGACTCTGTCTAGTTAGTTCTGGTTTACCACCTACATGACTCTGTCTAGTTAGTGACTGGTTTACCACCTACATGACTCTGTCTAGTTAGTGACTGATTTACCACCTACATGACTCTGTCTAGTTAGTGACTGGTTTACCACCTACATGACTCTGTCTAGTTAGTTACTGGTTTACCACCTACATGACTCTGTCTAGTTAGTGACTGGTTTACCACCTACCTGACTCTGCCTAGTTAGTGACTGGTTTACCACCTACATGACTCTGTCTAGTTAGTGACTGGTTTACCACCTACATGACTCTGTAGTTAGTGACTAGTTTACCACCTTCATGACTCTGTCTAGTTATTTACTGGTTTACCACCTACATGACTATGTCTAGTTAGTGACTGGTTTACCACCTACATGGCTCTGTCTAGTTAGTTACTGGTTTACCACCTACATGACTATGTCTAGTTAGTGACTGGTTTACCACCTACATAACTCTGTAGTTAGTGACTGGTTTACCACCTACATGACTCTGTCTAGTTAGTGACTGGTTTACCACCTACCTGACTCTGCCTAGTTAGTGACTGGTTTACCACCTACCTGACTCTGCCTAGTTAGGGACTGGTTTACCACCTACATGACTCTGTCTAGTTAGTGACTGGTTTACCACCTACATGACTCTGTCTAGTTAGTGACTGGTTTACCACCTACATGACTCTGTCTAGTTAGTTACTGGTTTACCACCTACCTGACTCTGCCTAGTTAGGGACTGGTTTACCACCTACATGACTCTGTCTAGTTAGTGACTGGTTTACCACCTACATGACTCTGTCTAGTTAGTTACTGGTTTACCACCTACCTGACTCTGCCTAGTTAGGGACTGGTTTACCACTTACATGACTCTGTCTAGTTAGTGACTGGTTTACCACCTACCTGACTCTGCCTAGTTAGGGACTGGTTTACCACCTACATGACTATGTCTAGTTAGTGACTGGTTTACCACCTACATGACTATGTCTAGTTAGTTACTGGTTTACCACCTACATGCCTCTGTCTAGTTAGTGACTGGTTTACCACCTACATAACTCTGTAGTTAGTGACTAGTTTACCACCTACCTGACTCTGTCTAGTTAGTGACTGGTTTACCACCTACATGACTCTGTCTAGTTAGTGACTGGTTTACCACCTACATGACTCTGTCTAGTTAGTGACTGGTTTACCACCTACATGACTCTGTCTAGTTAGTTACTGGTTTACCACCTACATGCCTCTGTTTAGTTAGTGACTGGTTTACCACCTACATAACTCTGTAGTTAGTGACTAGTTTACCACCTACATGACTCTGTCTAGTTAGTGACTGGTTTACCACCTACATAACTCTGTCTAGTTACCAGTTTACCACCTACATGACTCTGTCTAGTTAGTGACTGGTTTACCACCTACATAACTCTGTAGTTAGTGACTAGTTTACCACCTACATGACTCTGTCTAGTTAGTGACTGGTTTACCACCTACATGACTCTGTCTAGTTAGTGACTGGTTTACCACCTACATGACTCTGTCTAGTTAGTGACTGGTTTACCACCTACATGACTCTGTCTAGTTAGTTACTGGTTTACCACCTAGATGACTCTGTATAGTTAGTTACTGGTTTACCACCAACATGAATCTGTCTAGTTTGTGACTGGTTCACCGCCTACATGACTCTGTCTAGTTAGTGACTGGTTTATCACCTACATGACTCTGTCTAGTTACCAGTTTACCACCTACATGACTCTGTCTAGTTTGTGACTGGTTCACCACCTACATGACTCTGTCTAGTTAGTGACTGGTTTACCACCTACATGACTCTGTCTAGTTAGTTACTGGTTTACCACCTACATGACTCTGTCTAGTTAGTGACTGGTTTACCACCTACCTGACTCTGCCTAGTTAGTGACTGGTTTATCACCTACATGACTCTGTCTAGTTAGTGACTGGTTTACCACCTACATGACTCTGTAGTTAGTGACTAGTTTACCACCTTCATGACTCTGTCTAGTTAGTTACTGGTTTACCACCTACATGACTATGTCTAGTTAGTGACTGGTTTACCACCTACATGGCTCTGTCTAGTTAGTTACTGGTTTACCACCTACATGACTATGTCTAGTTAGTGACTGGTTTACCACCTACATAACTCTGTAGTTAGTGACTGGTTTACCACCTACATGACTCTGTCTAGTTATTGACTGGTTCACCGCCTACATGACTCTGTCTAGTTAGTGACTGGTTTATCACCTACATGACTCTGTCTAGTTAGTACTGGTTTACCACCTACATGACTCTGTCTAGTTAGTGACTGGTTTACCACCTACATGACTCTGTCTAGTTATTGACTGGTTCACCGCCTACATGACTCTGTCTAGTTAGTGACTGGTTTACCACCTACATGACTCTGTCTACTTAATGACTGGTTTACCACCTACATGACTCTGTCTAGTTAGTTACTGGTTTACCACCTACATGACTCTGCCTAGTTAGTGACTGGTTTACCACCTACATGACTCTGTCTAGTTAGTTCTGGTTTACCACCTACATGACTCTGTCTAGTTAGTGACTAGTTTACCACCTACATGACTCTGTCTAGTTAGTTCTGGTTTACCACCTACATGACTCTGTCTAGTTAGTGACTGGTTTACCACCTACATGACTCTGTCTAGTTAGTGACTAGTTTACCACCTACATGACTCTGTCTAGTTAGTGACTGGTTTACCACCTACATGACTCTGTCTAGTTAGTGACTGGTTTACCACCTACATGACTCTGTAGTTAGTGACTAGTTTACCACCTTCATGACTCTGTCTAGTTAGTTACTGGTTTACCACCTACATGACTATGTCTAGTTAGTGACTGGTTTACCACCTACATGGCTCTGTCTAGTTAGTTACTGGTTTACCACCTACATGACTATGTCTAGTTAGTGACTGGTTTACCACCTACATAACTCTGTAGTTAGTGACTGGTTTACCACCTACATGACTCTGTCTAGTTAGTGACTGGTTTACCACCTACCTGACTCTGCCTAGTTAGTGACTGGTTTACCACCTACCTGACTCTGTTTAGTTGGTGACTGGTTTACCACCTACATGACTCTGTCTAGTTAGTGACTGGTTTACCACCTACATGACTCTGTCTAGTTAGGGACTGGTTTACCACCTACCTGACTCTGCCTAGTTAGGGACTGGTTTACCACCTACATGACTCTGTCTAGTTAGTGACTGGTTTACCACCTACATGACTCTGTCTAGTTAGTTCTGGTTTACCACCTACATGACTCTGTCTAGTTAGTGACTGGTTTACCACCTACATGACTCTGTCTAGTTAGTTCTGGTTTACCACCTACATGACTCTGTCTAGTTAGTGACTGGTTTACCACCTACATGACTCTGTCTAGTTAGTGACTGATTTACCACCTACATGACTCTGTCTAGTTAGTGACTGGTTTACCACCTACATGACTCTGTCTAGTTAGTTACTGGTTTACCACCTACATGACTCTGTCTAGTTAGTGACTGGTTTACCACCTACCTGACTCTGCCTAGTTAGTGACTGGTTTACCACCTACATGACTCTGTCTAGTTAGTGACTGGTTTACCACCTACATGACTCTGTAGTTAGTGACTAGTTTACCACCTTCATGACTCTGTCTAGTTAGTTACTGGTTTACCACCTACATGACTATGTCTAGTTAGTGACTGGTTTACCACCTACATGGCTCTGTCTAGTTAGTTACTGGTTTACCACCTACATGACTATGTCTAGTTAGTGACTGGTTTACCACCTACATAACTCTGTAGTTAGTGACTGGTTTACCACCTACATGACTCTGTCTAGTTAGTGACTGGTTTACCACCTACCTGACTCTGCCTAGTTAGTGACTGGTTTACCACCTACCTGACTCTGCCTAGTTAGGGACTGGTTTACCACCTACATGACTCTGTCTAGTTAGTGACTGGTTTACCACCTACATGACTCTGTCTAGTTAGTGACTGGTTTACCACCTACATGACTCTGTCTAGTTAGTTACTGGTTTACCACCTACCTGACTCTGCCTAGTTAGGGACTGGTTTACCACCTACATGACTCTGTCTAGTTAGTGACTGGTTTACCACCTACATGACTCTGTCTAGTTAGTTACTGGTTTACCACCTACCTGACTCTGCCTAGTTAGGGACTGGTTTACCACTTACATGACTCTGTCTAGTTAGTGACTGGTTTACCACCTACCTGACTCTGCCTAGTTAGGGACTGGTTTACCACCTACATGACTATGTCTAGTTAGTGACTGGTTTACCACCTACATGACTATGTCTAGTTAGTTACTGGTTTACCACCTACATGCCTCTGTCTAGTTAGTGACTGGTTTACCACCTACATAACTCTGTAGTTAGTGACTAGTTTACCACCTACCTGACTCTGTCTAGTTAGTGACTGGTTTACCACCTACATGACTCTGTCTAGTTAGTGACTGGTTTACCACCTACATGACTCTGTCTAGTTAGTGACTGGTTTACCACCTACATGACTCTGTCTAGTTAGTTACTGGTTTACCACCTACATGCCTCTGTCTAGTTAGTGACTGGTTTACCACCTACATAACTCTGTAGTTAGTGACTAGTTTACCACCTACATGACTCTGTCTAGTTAGTGACTGGTTTACCACCTACATAACTCTGTCTAGTTACCAGTTTACCACCTACATGACTCTGTCTAGTTAGTGACTGGTTTACCACCTACATAACTCTGTAGTTAGTGACTAGTTTACCACCTACATGACTCTGTCTAGTTAGTGACTGGTTTACCACCTACATGACTCTGTCTAGTTAGTGACTGGTTTACCACCTACATGACTCTGTCTAGTTAGTGACTGGTTTACCACCTACATGACTCTGTCTAGTTAGTTACTGGTTTACCACCTAGATGACTCTGTATAGTTAGTTACTGGTTTACCACCAACATGAATCTGTCTAGTTTGTGACTGGTTCACCGCCTACATGACTCTGTCTAGTTAGTGACTGGTTTATCACCTACATGACTCTGTCTAGTTACCAGTTTACCACCTACATGACTCTGTCTAGTTTGTGACTGGTTCACCACCTACATGACTCTGTCTAGTTAGTGACTGGTTTACCACCTACATGACTCTGTCTAGTTAGTTACTGGTTTACCACCTACATGACTCTGTCTAGTTAGTGACTGGTTTACCACCTACCTGACTCTGCCTAGTTAGTGACTGGTTTATCACCTACATGACTCTGTCTAGTTAGTGACTGGTTTACCACCTACATGACTCTGTAGTTAGTGACTAGTTTACCACCTTCATGACTCTGTCTAGTTAGTTACTGGTTTACCACCTACATGACTATGTCTAGTTAGTGACTGGTTTACCACCTACATGGCTCTGTCTAGTTAGTTACTGGTTTACCACCTACATGACTATGTCTAGTTAGTGACTGGTTTACCACCTACATAACTCTGTAGTTAGTGACTGGTTTACCACCTACATGACTCTGTCTAGTTAGTGACTGGTTTACCACCTACCTGACTCTGCCTAGTTAGTGACTGGTTTACCACCTACCTGACTCTGCCTAGTTAGGGACTGGTTTACCACCTACATGACTCTGTCTAGTTAGTGACTGGTTTATCACCTACATGACTCTGTCTAGTTAGTGACTGGTTTACCACCTACATGACTCTGTCTAGTTAGTTACTGGTTTACCACCTACCTGATTCTGCCTAGTTAGGGACTGGTTTACCACCTACATGACTCTGTCTAGTTAGTGACTGGTTTACCACCTACATGACTCTGTCTAGTTAGTTACTGGTTTACCACCTACCTGACTCTGCCTAGTTAGGGACTGGTTTACCACTTACATGACTCTGTCTAGTTAGTGACTGGTTTACCACCTACCTGACTCTGCCTAGTTAGGGACTGGTTTACCACCTACATGACTCTGTCTAGTTAGTGACTGGTTTACCACCTACATGACTATGTCTAGTTAGTTACTGGTTTACCACCTACATGCCTCTGTCTACTTAGTGACTGGTTTACCACCTACATAACTCTGTAGTTAGTGACTAGTTTACCACCTACATGACTCTGTCTAGTTAGTGACTGGTTTACCACCTACATAACTCTGTCTAGTTACCAGTTTACCACCTACATGACTCTGTCTAGTTAGTGACTGGTTTACCACCTACATAACTCTGTAGTTAGTGACTAGTTTGCCACCTACATGACTCTGTCTAGTTAGTGACTGGTTTACCACCTACATGACTCTGTCTAGTTAGTGACTGGTTTACCACCTACATGACTCTGTCTAGTTAGTGACTGGTTTACCACCTACATGACTCTGTCTAGTTAGTTACTGGTTTACCACCTAGATGACTCTGTATAGTTAGTTACTGGTTTACCACCAACATGAATCTGTCTAGTTTGTGACTGGTTCACCGCCTACATGACTCTGTCTAGTTAGTGACTGGTTTATCACCTACATGACTCTGTCTAGTTACCAGTTTACCACCTACATGACTCTGTCTAGTTTGTGACTGGTTCACCACCTACATGACTCTGTCTAGTTAGTGACTAGTTTACCACCTTCATGACTCTGTCTAGTTAGTTACTGGTTTACCACCTACATGACTATGTCTAGTTAGTGACTGGTTTACCACCTACATGGCTCTGTCTAGTTAGTTACTGGTTTACCACCTACATGACTATGTCTAGTTAGTGACTGGTTTACCACCTACATAACTCTGTAGTTAGTGACTGGTTTACCACCTACATGACTCTGTCTAGTTAGTGACTGGTTTACCACCTACCTGACTCTGCCTAGGTAGTGACTGGTTTATCACCTACCTGACTCTGCCTAGTTAGGGACTGGTTTACCACCTACATGACTCTGTCTAGTTAGTGACTGGTTTACCACCTACATGACTCTGTCTAGTTAGTGACTGGTTTACCACCTACATGACTCTGTCTAGTTAGTTACTGGTTTACCACCTACCTGATTCTGCCTAGTTAGGGACTGGTTTACCACCTACATGACTCTGTCTAGTTAGTGACTGGTTTACCACCTACATGACTCTGTCTAGTTAGTTACTGGTTTACCACCTACCTGACTCTGCCTAGTTAGGGACTGGTTTACCACTTACATGACTCTGTCTAGTTAGTGACTGGTTTACCACCTACCTGACTCTGCCTAGTTAGGGACTGGTTTACCACCTACATGACTCTGTCTAGTTAGTGACTGGTTTACCACCTACATGACTATGTCTAGTTAGTTACTGGTTTACCACCTACATGCCTCTGTCTAGTTAGTGACTGGTTTACCACCTACATAACTCTGTAGTTAGTGACTAGTTTACCACCTACCTGACTCTGTCTAGTTAGTGACTGGTTTACCACCTACATGACTCTGTCTAGTTAGTGACTGGTTTACCACCTACATGACTCTGTCTAGTTAGTGACTGGTTTACCACCTACATGACTATGTCTAGTTAGTTACTGGTTTACCACCTACATGCCTCTGTCTAGTTAGTGACTGGTTTACCACCTACATGACTCTGTAGTTAGTGACTAGTTTACCACCTACATGACTCTGTCTAGTTAGTGACTGGTTTACCACCTACATAACTCTGTCTAGTTACCAGTTTACCACCTACATGACTCTGTCTAGTTAGTGACTGGTTTACCACCTACATAACTCTGTAGTTAGTGACTAGTTTACCACCTACATGACTCTGTCTAGTTAGTGACTGGTTTACCACCTACATGACTCTGTCTAGTTAGTGACTGGTTTACCACCTACATGACTCTGTCTAGTTAGTGACTGGTTTACCACCTACATGACTCTGTCTAGTTAGTTACTGGTTTACCACCTAGATGACTCTGTATAGTTAGTTACTGGTTTACCACCAACATGAATCTGTCTAGTTTGTGACTGGTTCACCGCCTACATGACTCTGTCTAGTTAGTGACTGGTTTATCACCTACATGACTCTGTCTAGTTACCAGTTTACCACCTACATGACTCTGTCTAGTTTGTGACTGGTTCACCGCCTACATGACTCTGTCTAGTTAGTGACTGGTTTATCACCTACATGACTCTGTATAGTTAGTTACTGGTTTACCACCAACATGACTCTGTCTAGTTAGTGACTGGTTTACCACCTACATGACTCTGTCTAGTTAGTGACTGATTTACCACCTACATGACTCTGTCTAGTTAGTGACTGGTTTACCACCTACATAACTCTGTAGTTAGTGACTGGTTTACCACCTACCTGACTCTGTCTAGTTACTAGTTTACCACCTACATGACTCTGTCTAGTTAGCGACTGGTTTACCACCTATATGACTCCACCTAGGTTTCATCTGGCCAACTATAGTTGGTGTTCTGTCAGTGTGAGGGGGTATCCCACTGTTAAGGATGCATCTATCCTTTAATAAACAATTAATTCATGTGTTTACGATGTTTTTAAGAGGGCTGTTTATCTACTAGGGATCGTCCTAGTGCCTAGAAGGTGAATTGATACATACTGAATTTAGCAGAACATTGGTTTTGGGGGAATTTCTCCAACCTGATATTTTTACCATATGATTGTCCTATAATAAGCTTGTGGGTTGTTTAAGATGGTCCCTGGTCATAAAAAGTGTCATAAATCCTACATTTAGACATGATTGGTTGACTGGAGTGTTTGGTAGCTTAGTATCTTACCCCGAGGGTTGAGATTCCCCTGTCTCACTTCCACAGGGGTGAATGATTATTTTTCTCTTACCCTGTATACCGTCTTATGTATCTAATATGGACATTACATCAATGCAAGGAAATGTTGACGAGACATGATTGAATTGCCAATGTGACATCATTGTCGCCATGACATCATAGTATTGTCACCATGATGTCATGGTATTGTTGATGTGAAAAGAGCAATTGTAGCTTGTCTCAACCTAAGGTGAGATAAGAAAACTAGCACCAGTAAAACTGTGGATATCTCTGTCCAGGGTAAGAGAAATGATAGGCTTTCATCAATTTAATATCCTTCCAGTCCCACGATACATCATCCACTTTTAATTTAACTTATATTGCATAATCATGTGTATTGGGTCATGACATTCTTTACTGTTCCATGGGTGGTGAGCAAAGGACTTGGACCCCAACATTTAATAGTGATTTTCTAGATGATGAGACAATTACAAAATGACTGAACAACCTCAGTTTATGGCCAAGTGACACAGGCTATGAATGATGAATACGACAGGCTTTGATTTCAGTGCCAAGTCCATCGCCGAAACAGTGAATGTAGGAGGATACAGCACTCCCACCAACACTTACTTGTCAATGCAAATGATATTCATGAAAGGATTTCTTGTTTGGGGACATTGTCTGGAATGTAAACATGGGAGACCGTCACTACATTGCCATCCTGGCTCTTTTATTGATTCTACCAATCAGATCAATGCTGCTGTAAACTGGAATCTGTTTTCCTGTTGTGATCTCCCACTTCAATAATCACAACAAATAAAGCCACTTAGTAAAACAGACATTCTGTACAAAATCAATGGCCCATTCATTCAATTAAATTTTATGTGTGGTCATACCTGTGTTGTGTGATCTTTGGAAGGAGTGTTGAGGGAGGGGGGACTACGTTTTCAGATGGATGGTCGGCTGGTTGCGTAGAAGTCATCTATAACAAAAACATCATCTTCTGGATGAAATAAATATGGTCAAAGGAATTGAAGGCGAGAAGTAGCATAGACCCTGATTAATATAAACCTGTAGAAGTTCTATGTCCTTCTTGACATGGTGATTACTTTCAAGTTCAGACAGAAAATATCATTGTACTTGATTAGTTTGAGCCTACATAAGTTAGAAATCTTCTCTTGAGGTGAAGATTACTTTCAGGATAAGACAGAAAATATCATTAAACTTGATTGATTGATTCTAGGTGAGTTAAATTAATGTAAAGTCGAGCATCAAGTTAGATAGAACATGAAAAGTTCAGATGTTGATTATGCAAGAATTTGAACTTTGACAAGTTATATATCTGTCTCAAGAAGTGATCAGTTTAAATCTGAAAACAAGAAAACACAACAACAACATTAACATAAAAAAGGAAAGACAAAAGCTACAGAAAATTGAAGTAAATAGAATCTTCTTTTTTTCTTTTTTTTTTCTTTTTTTTGCTGCTTCAACTTCTGTATATATACATTCCATGTAAAATCAGTAGTCAAATAGAGCAGATCTTTGCTATCATAACTGATGCAATGGTACGATTTACCTTAACTAAAAAACGAATTCTTTTATGAAGTCTTGAACAGGGATATGGCAGGTAACTTTGACTACTTCTAATTAATTTCCACAAATATACATGTAATTAGCTATCTTTCCTATCTCAAACAGGCTCCAATTTCTTAAACATTATTATTTCCTTAACTCAAAGGGGGGGAAATAATCAAAATTTAAGAAAACTGTCCTTATAGCTAAAGATGTTTTTCTTTATCTCCAATTGTAATTCATATGAAATCTGTATTCTAAATTAAGAAATTTCCTGAATTTAAGGGACATTGATGAAACCCCGGGCCTTGAATTGTTCATATTGATGCAAAAAAGGACATCTATATCTGGTTCCAAAATTTGGTCCCGATAGATATATTTTTGGTTTTCCTCATAAATCTTAAACAATTGCTATCTGTAACAGTTATCTTATACCTAGGGAGTTCAACTTGGACAAGTTTGACTGTATTTCAATAAAACTGGCTGTATACACAAAATTTTGTGAAACTACAAATTTGATTCTGAAAATGTTTTCACATGATAGGTAGGCTTATCTTTCATTAGAAAAATGGTTGTATTTCCCAATGGACGTTTCCAGTCTAGTACGTGTGTCCTCCTATGCACTGTCGGCATGGTAACGCTCACTTCTGGGTATATTTGATACATTTTAAAAGGACACTGCTTTGAACATATGGATTTTTTTGGAACGTAACATGAAAAAATGATACGGAATTATTTTTATCATGCCGCCCTCATGATAATGTCTCCCATTACGTTTTTTTTGTATGGATACCTCTTTATTCTACTGACCAACATACACATCATACTATATTTTAGGAGAGAAAATTAGCTACAGTAGCAAGTGTTGTCTTCTGTGATAGTTGTTCTTGAAACAAATCCATAATAAATCTTAAAATTGTGGTACAATTATAAGTCATATTGTATTCTGAAGTCAGTTTAAAGGTCGATGACACATCAGAAACTTTTGTATTAGTCATATTGGTAAAGGTATTTATATGTATAAGTGTTTCTGTGTATATCTGTCAATAAGCCTATATCCTGTGATAAGCCCTTCCAAGTCTATTACAGTTCAGTAAAAATTTGTCCAAATCCAATTCAGTTGTCCGGAAATGGGTACACACCCTTATAAGAGTAAAATATTTTGTACATGTTGGCCTTCACCTTCGTGGATTGCAACAAGTTACCTGACAACGATGCTGATTTTCCTATGGAAAAAAGAAATTAGAATAGTTTTTATAGTAATAAAATTTCTTCCAGTCAGGCTATTTATTATAAAGCTAAAACTGTTGTATCTACGTATAAAACTTAATTTGCTGGTATTGGACTTTGTTCTTGTAGATGCTCTTAATGATGCCATATTCGATGAGGACCACGACGACATGGTGATAGTCAAAGACATTGAGATGTTCTCTTTGTGTGAGCATCATCTAGTTCCATTTATTGGAAAGGTAAGTTATTTTCTTTCTCCTAGTTTAATATTTTGAGTGAGTGATTTAAAGGGAAAACAAACTAATAGATATTTTTGAATTTTGTTTATTTTTCCAATATCGGATCTAAATTTGATTCTCTTTATTGGACTCCGAAATATTATGTAACAGTATAAAAAAATTTCCTAGGAACTTTATAGATGGCGGAGGAATGCAATTATGAGTTCTTTTGTTAATATTGTTAAAAGTCATTCATATGACTAATGTTGCTTGACGTAATATCTTGTTGTGGAATGTATAAAGGCAATATAATGAACTTATACACTTAGAAATTAAAAAACCCGATATGACAGGCCAGGTCAACCAGTGCAAAATGTGATGTCATTGGATTGTAATACAAGAGCTAAGTACCCTTCAGATAGAGTAACGTTTCAACAGTTATCAATTATATGGATTGTCCATTATTTCTGATGTTGATGAGACGTCCTAGATATTAATCTATCTGGTGGGTACAATTCAGAACCTGATAGGATTGTCCTAAACATTAATCTGTCTGGTGGGTACAATTCAGAACCTGATAGGACTGTCCTAAACATTAATCTATCTGGTGGCTACAATTCAGAACCTGATAGGACTGTCCTAAATACTAATCTGTCTGGTGGGTACAATTCAGAACCTGATAGGACTGTCCTAAACATTAATCTACCTGGTGGGTACAATTCAGAACCTTATAAGACTGTCCTAAACATTAATCTATCTGGTGGGTACTGTCCTAATCATCAATCTATCTGGTGGGTACAATTCAGAACCTAATGGGACTGTCCTAAACATTAATCTACCTGGTGGCTACTGTCCTAATCATCAATCTATCTGGTGGGTACAATTCAGAACCTTATAAGACTGTCCTAAACATTAATCTATCTGGTGGGTACTGTCCTAATCATCAATCTATCTGGTGGGTACAATTCAGAACCTGATAGGACTGTCCTAAACATTAATCTGTCTGGTGGGTACAATTCAGAACCTGATAGGACTGTCCTAAACATTAATCTGTCTGGTTGGTACAATTCAGAACCTGATAGGACTGTCCTAAACATTAATCTGTCTGGTGGGTACACTTCAGAACCTGATAGGACTGTCCTAAATATTAATCTGTCTGGTGGGTACAATTCAGAACCTGATAGGACTGTCCTAAACATTAATCTACCTGGTGGGTACAATTCAGAACCTGATAGGACTGTCCTAAACATTAATCTGTCTGGTTGGTACAATTCAGAACCTGATAGGACTGTCCTAAATATTAATCTGTCTGGTGGGTACAATTCAGAACCTGATAGGACTGTCCTAAACATTAATCTGTCTGGTGGGTACAATTCAGAACCTGATAGGACTGTCCTAAACATTAATCTGTCTGGTGGGTACAATTCAGAACCTGATAGGACTGTCCTAAACATTAATCTGTCTGGTGGGTACAATTCAGAACCTGATAGGACTGTCCTAAACATTAATCTGTCTGGTGGGTACAATTCAGAACCTGATAGGACTGTCCTAAACATTAATCTGTCTGGTGGGTACAATTCAGAACCTGATAGGACTGTCCTAAACATTAATCTATCTGGTGGGTACAATTCAGAACCTGATAGGACTGTCCTAAACATTAATCTATCTGGTGGGTACAATTCAGAACCTGATAGGACTGTCCTAAACATTAATCTGTCTGGTGGGTACACTTCAGAACCTGATAGGACTGTCCTAAATATTAATCTGTCTGGTGGGTACAATTCAGAACCTGATAGGACTGTCCTAAACATTAATCTGTCTGGTGGGTACAATTCAGAACCTGATAGGACTGTCCTAAACATTAATCTATCTGGTGGCTACAATTCAGAACCTGATAGGACTGTCCTAAACATTAATCTGTCTGGTGGCTACAATTCAGAACCTGATAGGACTGTCCTAAACATTAATCTGTCTGGTTGCTACAATTCAGAACCTGATAGGACTGTCCTAAACATTAATCTGTCTGGTGGGTACAATTCAGAACCTGATGAGACTGTCCTAAACATTAATCTGTCTGGTGGGTACACTTCAGAACCTGATAGGACTGTCCTAAATATTAATCTGTCTGGTGGGTACACTTCAGAACCTGATAGGACTGTCCTAAACATTAATCTGTCTGGTGGGTACAATTCAGAACCTGATAGGACTGTCCTAAACATTAATCTATCTGGTGGCTACAATTCAGAACCTGATAGGACTGTCCTAAACATTAATCTGTCTGGTGGCTACAATTCAGAACCTGATAGGACTGTCCTAAACATTAATCTGTCTGGTGGCTACAATTCAGAACCTGATAGGACTGTCCTAAACATTAATCTATCTGGTGGCTACAATTCAGAACCTAATGAGACTGTCATCCTAAACATGAGCTGCTGTGTTTGATACATGTCTAGTGAGGCCAACAGGCTTTAGAAAACCTGTTTTATTGCATATCAATATACATATCTGTAAAGGAACCATGATGTTCTTTAGTAGAACAATTTATTCTACCTGAAACTTCATCCAACATACACTTACATAACAGGTATTATAAGCTGTAGGTCTCCAGCTTTTCCAAGGTATTTTTTGTCCCTGCATTTATGCATACATTCAAGTGAGTGTAAAAATGTCTGACGTTGCATTTTCAAATGCAAGTTTATACAAAAAGAAGGTCAAGCATAACTATAAAACACTGATTGTACATCACCTAGGTAAGTCTGAACCAAGTAACTTTTGCATTAAGCAATCATCAAATTAGATTTTTTTTTTCGCCTGAGACAAAGTCTCAAGGGACCTATTATATATTCTGCAGAAACCTTCAATGACCAGTGTTCAACCAAAACTTTGAATCATATGGTCCCCACCCCCTAGGGGCCAGAAGAGTGGGGCAAAAACTAGTATAAAATTGACTGATATTTCAAAAATCTTCTTCTGTAGACCCAGATATGGAAGAATAAAATACTCTTCATAGATAGAATGGTCTTAAAGGTGCTTTAACAAAATTGTGAATTTAATGACCCTGGGGTCTTGCATTTCCTCCTGTGGAGGGGATAGAATTTGTAATAGTTTATATAGGAAATCACTTTTTTGGGCATTACTTGTTGATTTGCTATTTGAAATGATTCAAACTTGTTTAGAATTACCTGTACAAGATGGCAGTTTTTATGGTATGCACATATTGGCCCTGACTGACTCCCATGCATGGCCAAAATGGGTCAAACTAACTGAAATTTCAAAAATCTTCTCAAGATCCAGGCATGGTTGAATCAAAAACTCTTTATAGATTGAAAGGTCTTAAAGTGTTTTATCAAATTGTGAATTTCATGCGGTCTCATGTTTTCCCCTGGGGAGGGAGTAAATTTTACTATAGGGAAATCATATTTTTGATATCATTTGTTGAATTGCAATGATTGGAAATGATTTTATACCTGGTTTGAATTATCAGTATGGATTGACGGTTTGACCGCATGCATACACTACCCTATTTGAACTGCTCCAATAAGCGCACACTCAATTTTTTCAGGAAAAGAGAAGTGATGATCGGCTAATTGAAATGAATTGAAAAAGTTTTTTACCCCACTGATCTGCCAATATCATCTTCATTCTTTTAACCAAAGACTCACTGGATGGGTTTTGCTACATAAAGATATGTAAATGTAAAAAGTTTTTTTCCACTCAGATTTTTCGCAAGGAAACTTTTCACTATACACATTGTTCTTATTAGAGTGAATATGGTAGTCCTTCAAAAAAGTATATAGTATGGAATGATATATGAGAAAGGGTTTTAAATTATGGTACCATCTGTCGCTAATGTGAAATGATCGATTGTCATGCTGCCGTGTCCAGGCTATGCCATTTCATTGTGATGGCACTGTAAATGACCTTTGACCCTGATGAGTGACCCTACCATCCATGGACATAACCTTTACATGACCTGAGTTGTTGACAAGACTAAAAAATAAGCAAGCAATAATTAAAGAAATTGTAAAGATGACTTGAAACTAAAAACAAATAAAATCAATCTTGTGTCTCCTTTTCTAGGTCTCCATAGGCTATCTACCAAACAAGAGGGTGCTTGGACTTAGTAAATTAGCAAGGTAAGATATTTCAGCTTGGTTATTTTTATCTTCCATTTATTTTTTAGCTCTCTCTGGAATTGTGGGATGGACTACATATCTGCATTCGGTTCATATGTGCTTCTGTTTTTCAATCCTTCTGCATTTTATCTTGTCCAGGCTCTAACTCCTACACTAATTGTCGATCACTGGAACTTTTATACTTTGGGCCTGGGCTCACCTAGATGAGGCGATGTGTCATGTATCAAAAATAGGTCACTCTGACCTACATTTTGACCTACATCATAGAAAAAAAGGTTGTTCTGGCTCCATTTTCTACAATACTTGTCACTGAAATTTTCTTCTTGGGGTATGTTTTCACATAGATGAGGCAATTTGTCATGTAACAAAAGTAGGTCACTGACCTACATTCTGACCTTTGACCTATATCACAGTAAAACATTTGTCCATTCTTGGCATTTTACTTCACATTTTGAGAGGGACTGTAATTTGCCAAATTGTCGTAGTTTTGATTAGTTCCCAGGGATATGGCCCAATTTGGAAGCCATGCCAGTCCTTTGACAAGTTTGTCCCTATTTATAAACCGTAAATATGAAAATATTGGTTCAAAGTACTCCACCTTGTAAATGTCAACCAAGTGTATCAATATTTGTGAAGCCAAATCAGAATGACGCCATGTGAAACACAGGAACCAGGAAATAATTGTATCACTTGTATTGTGTGTCGGGTACTCTGACACTGATACTGCATTGATTTCCTTCGAGTGATGACGACACTATTGAACAGGCCCGGAACCAGTGTAGTGGGTGTTAATGAAGATGATCGCTTTTGTAGTCATTGTCGGACATCTAAATGCCCTACATTAACGTCGCTCATGCTAAAATGTTTTGTTTGGTAATATCCGTCAAGGTTCTAACTTACCAATTTACTGGTTCTGATGCTGTACACATAGGTATTACAACAGGACGGTGAGTGTAGAGAGCATGGATGACGTAAAAACTACATGGCCTTTTGGTTATTTATACAAAGACCTTTTGCAATTAAACGAAACAAAATATTTAATGATTCCGCCCACTAAGCGTATTTTAAAAGCCGATACTTGAAAATGCATGTAATTGATTTTTAGCTAAAAGAATAGGAGGGGCTTAAGTAGTCACCCTTGCGTTGGCGTCAGAGTCTGTATCGGCAACTTCCCACCTAAAATTTCATATACTTTTTAGCAAGCTTACTCAAGAACTAGCTGCATCACCATGATGATGAGGTTATTGATTTATAAATACTTAAAGTATTAAGTATAAAATCTTAACAATATGTTGAATAATATATTTTTTATCTATGGGGCCCAAAGGGGGTTTAAAATATGTCATTAATTATTAGGTGGCAAGTCGTGCTGTTCTCAATCAGCACTTGTTTCAGTTGTGATGTAAGTTTGATGAATTACTAAAATCTGTCACTTTTTCCTCTTGTTTATGTAGTATGATGCTTAGGCTTAAGGAACTTCTTTCATATCAATGTAGAGAAAACTAGTGTGTATTTTACTATTCCTCCTTAGAAGACTTATGAGTGTCTCTTAGGTTCCTGAACCGGCAGAACGGTGGTTAATACTCACAGGTGTGAAAAAGCACACCTTCACAGTTCGAAATTCAGGATGTAAGATCAAGGTTAAGAGATTGCGTGGAGCAAGTTCCAATCCAGGGAAATAACTCACTAATTTTTACTGCAATATGTAACATTGGACATATTCACATTTTGAAGAAAATTGGTGAACTGGTTCTTTGTAATGCTTAAAATGTACATCTTCATGAAGTTAACAAGATGAAGTCTAACACTCAAATTCATAGCCGGAAAATCTGATGACTTGACGGGTACGATAAGGGAGAAATTAAGTATCAGCCATGACCGACCAAAAGGAAATCGTGATTATATATTGTCAAATTAACAGCCAGGGTTATTTAAGGAAATGCCAGGTTTTTGAGGTGGAGGAAAGCCAGATTACCCGGAGAATAACCACTGGCCTACAGTCAGTACTTGGCAACTGCCCCACGTGGGTTTCGAACTCACGACCCAGAAGTAGAGGGCTAGTGATAACCACTCGGCCACTTTGGCCCCTTACCTCAGTATAATTAAAATAGATTTAACATGTGCACAAGTTATAAGATAGGTCACATAGTTTATTAAATAGTTATATCATACTCAAGCATGAAGTAGTCCAGGGGCCATATACATTATCTAATATAGTACAAATATCAAAAGTCAGGGAATAAGGAAAATGTTCAGAGGCAGTGAAATTATTCTGATAAGGACACATACATCAAAGGATTTAGAATAAAAAAATATAGGTCAGTGACTTCTTTTCTACATATATAAATATAAATCAGATTTTGAATCTTTGTATAATGCAAGGTTCATGAAAATAGGTTAAGTAGTTTGATAAAATGACAATATTGGTGATGTGAACTAGTTATTGTATGGTTAGTGATTATAAAAAAAATGCTTTTCAGGGCGCTATTGAAATCTAGAATTACGTACACCATCATTAATATGTATGGTACTATACTATACTTATACTGTATATGCCATTGACATCTCATTGAAAAAATGTTCCCTGTAATTTTTTTTTTTTTCTTTTGTGATATTACATAGGTATAGGTCTGAGTTGTAATGCTATTTGACCTTTATTTTTTAATTTTCTCTTTTTAGAATATCAAATTTGCTGTTTTCTCATAACTTGTTGTTGAAATATGTCCTTTTATTCATCATGTTACTGCTGACGTCTTCTCATTAATTGCTCTAATTATCTATCAATTTCACGAAATTTTATTGCAAAAATATTTCAAAAAGAACAATTAGATTAAGTAATCTTATTAAGGTTGATTTGTTATGAGCGGGTACCCTGGTTCTGTGGACCTCTCATTTCAGTTGGTCAAAGTGTATAGTCATACTGGTACTAATTTCTCATAGTAAAAAGTGAAAGAGTGATCCGAGCGTAAACTTGATGACGTCGTGTATCGATTCCTGAGGTCGGCTACATGTTTTATGATCCTGCCATGTCGGCTATGGATAATAAAGTTGTCTTTATTGCAATACACACAAATCAGTTGAAGGTATATTGAATGGCTCGTTATTAGTCTGATCACTGGGAACGTTACCCTAACAACTTTTAATAAATCATCATTAAGCTGCTTGGAAACCCATTTCCTTTCAGTAGCAGACTTGCTCTATTTTGGTCGTAAAATCAAAGTGAGTGTGTTAGGTGAACGTGGTATTAAAAATAAAGTGTTTGTTCGGCTAATCCATAGAGTGGGCTATTTTTGATACTGTTTATTTTACTCTAACTATCAGAAACAGATTAATGATGACAACAAAATTATGAAGACTTGGGTTAAATCATTATCAATTGTTCATTTCACCTCCTCTATAGTACATCGTGTTGGTTTACCTTTTGTGAAGGCTACATGGTTTCAGTGTACAATGGAAAACCGTTGTCAATAAGCTTGATATTTCTAGTCTAGAAAACTCAATTTTCTCTCAAATTACAAATTACAATGATACATGTACTGTTAATTAAGAACAGGTGTCTTCTATTGATCAGGAATTTCATTTTAATTGATTATTTATTAATTTATTTATTTGCAAATATTTATTTATTTATTTGTTTATTTATTTATTTAGTACATGTACACATAATTAGGAACAGGTGCCTTCTACAGATCAGATAGTTTATCTAATTTTTTTTTTTTGTAAGTATTTATTAATTTATATGCTTTTTTTATAAATTTTATTTATTTCTCTATATTTTATCTATATTTTTATTTACGGTATACATCATTGGGAACAGGTGTCTTTTATTGATCAGAATTTTTTTTTTTTTTTTTTTTATTTAAATACTATATGGGTATATATACATATGTATATTCATACAAATACATGTAAACATGTTACAGTAGGTGTTACACTGTTTGAATTAGATGTTTAGATATTGTAGTGGAAATCTAACTCCTAATTAGTCTAATGCTACCATTCACATATAGCACTATAAAATAATATTGACTATCAAACTGTATCAATTTTATTTCTCATACCCAGGTGAGTAAGGTAAAAAGGCACATTTTATACACATAGCTCCTTCAACATGTGTCGGGGAAACATTCTGTTCATATTTCATCAATTGTACATGTAGTTCACGAAATAAACTTTCAACATTTTAGTATTTATTTTTATCAAACCTGGCAACATTGGTACTTACCTGAGATAGGAATCTGTTTTTGAACTTGACAAGTTAGACTTATCACCGCTGGAAGCTGAGGGGTGGAACTTAAAATGAAACACTGTAGCTGCAGTACAATTCAACTTAAGTGAATGTCTGTAAATTTCATCTATTATTATGTCATCCATCTTCTGTATGTGACCACATTATGTGTCATCCATCTTCTGTATGTGATCACATTACGTGTCATCCATCTTCTGTATGTGATCACATTATGTGTCATCCATCTTCTGTATGTGATCACATTACGTGTCATCCATCTTCTGTATGTGATCACATTATGTGTCATCCATCTTCTGTATGTGATCACATAACGTGTCATCCATCTTCTGTATGTAATCACATTACATGTCATCCATCTTCTGTATGTGATCATATTATGTGTCATCCATCTTCTGTATGAACACATTACGTGTCATCCATCTTCTGTATGTGATCACATAATGTGTCATCCATCATCTGTATGTGATCACATAACATGTCATCCATCTTCTGTATGTGATCATATTATGTGTCATCCATCTTCTGTATGATCACATTACGTGTCATCCATCTTCTGTATGTGACCACATTATGTGTCATCCATCTTCTGTATGTGATCACATTACATGTCATACATCTTCTGTATGTGACCACATTACATGTCATACATCTTCTGTATGTGATCACATTATGTGTCATCCATCTTCTGTATGTGATCACATTACGTGTCATCCATCTTCTGTATGTGATCACATTACGTGTCATCCATCTTCTGTATGTGATCACATTACCTGTCATCCATCTTCTGTATGTGATCACATTACGTGTCATCCATCTTCTGTATGTGATCACATTATGTGTCATCCATCTTCTGTATGTGATCACATTACATGTCATCCATCTTCTGTATGTGATCACATTACGTGTCATCCATCTTCTGTATGTGATCACATTACGTGTCATCCATCTTCTGTATGTGATCACATTACATGTCATCCATCTTCTGTATGTGATCACATTACGTGTCATCCATCTTCTGTATGTGATCACATAACATGTCATCCATCTTCTGTATGTGATCACATTACATGTCATCCATCTTCTGTATGATCACATTACGTGTCATCCATCTTCTCTATGTGACCACATTATGTGTCATCCATCTTCTCTATGTGACCACATTATGTGTCATCCATCTTCTCTATGTGATCACATAACGTGTCATCCATCTTCTGTATGTGATCACATTATGTGTCATCCATCTAATGTATGTGACCACATTAAGTGTCATCCATCTTCTGTATGTGACCACATTATGTGTCATCCATCTTCTGTATGTGATCACATTACGTGTCATCCATCTTCTGTATGTGATCACATTATGTGTCATCCATCTTCTGTATGTGATCACATTACGTGTCATCCATCTTCTGTATGTGATCACATTATGTGTCATCCATCTTCTGTATGTGATCACATAACGTGTCATCCATCTTCTGTATGTGATCACATTACATGTCATCCATCTTCTGTATGTGATCATATTATGTGTCATCCATCTTCTGTATGATCACATTACGTGTCATCCATCTTCTGTATGTGATCACATAATGTGTCATCCATCATCTGTATGTGATCACATAACATGTCATCCATCTTCTGTATGTGATCATATTATGTGTCATCCATCTTCTGTATGATCACATTACGTGTCATCCATCTTCTGTATGTGACCACATTATGTGTCATCCATCTTCTCTATGTGACCACATTATGTGTCATCCATCTTCTCTATGTGACCACATTATGTGTCATCCATCTTCTGTATGTGATCACATTACATGTCATCCATCTTCTGTATGTGACCACATTAAGTGTCATCCATCTTCTGTATGTGATCACATTACATGTCATCCATCTTCTGTATGTGATCACACGTGTCATCCATCTTCTGTATGTGATCACATAACGTGTCATCCATCTTCTGTATGTGATCACATTATGTGTCATCCATCTTCTGTATGTGATCACATTACATGTCATCCATCTTCTGTATGTGACCACATTAAGTGTCATCCATCTTCTGTATGTGATCACATTACATGTCATCCATCTTCTGTATGTGATCACACGTGTCATCCATCTTCTGTATGTGATCACACGTGTCATCCATCTTCTGTATGTGATCACATAACGTGTCATCCATCTTCTGTATGTGATCACATTATGTGTCATCCATCTTCTGTATGTGATCACATAACATGTCATCCATCTTCTGTATGTGATCACATTATGTGTCATCCATCTTCTGTATGTGACCACATTAAGTGTCATCCATCTTCTGTATGTGATCACATTATGTGTCATCCATCTTCTGTATGTGATCACATTACGTGTCATCCATCTTCTGTATGTGATCACATTACATGTCATCCATCTTCTGTATGTGATCACATTACTTGTCATCCATCTTCTGTATGTGATCACATTACGTGTCATCCATCTTCTGTATGTGATCACATTATGTGTCATCCATCTTCTGTATGTGATCACATTACGTGTCATCCATCTTCTGTATGTGATCACATTACGTGTCATCCATCTTCTGTATGTGATCACATTATGTGTCATCCATCTTCTGTATGTGATCACATTACGTGTCATCCATCTTCTGTATGTGATCACATTACATGTCATCCATCTTCTGTATGTGATCACATTATGTGTCATCCATCTTCTGTATGATCACATTACATGTCATCCATCTTCTGTATGATCACATTACATGTCATCCATCTTCTGTATGTGATCACATTACATGTCATCCATCTTCTGTATGTGATCACATTATGTGTCATCCATCTTCTGTATGTGATCACATTACATGTCATCCATCTTCTGTATGTGATCACATTATGTGTCATCCATCTTCTCTATGTGACCACATTATGTGTCATCCATTTTCTGTATGTGATCACATTACATGTCATCCATCTTCTGTATGTGATCACATTATGTGTCATCCATCTTCTGTATGTGATCACATTATGTGTCATCCATCTTCTGTATGTGATCACATTACGTGTCATCCATCTTCTGTATGTGATCACATTACATGTCATCCATCTTCTGTATGTGATCACATTACGTGTCATCCATCTTCTGTATGTGATCACATTACGTGTCATCCATCTTCTGTATGTGATCACATTATGTGTCATCCATCTTCTGTATGTGATCACATTACGTGTCATCCATCTTCTGTATGTGATCACATTACGTGTCATCCATCTTCTGTATGTGATCACATTACATGTCATCCATCTTCTGTATGTGATCACATACGTGTCATCCATCTTCTGTATGTGATCACATTATGTGTCATCCATCTTCTGTATGTGATCACATTACGTGTCATCCATCTTCTGTATGTGATCACATTACATGTCATCCATCTTCTGTATGTGATCACATTACAGGTCATCCATCTTCTGTATGTGATCACATTACGTGTCATCCATCTTCTGTATGTGATCACATTAATGTCATCCATCTTCTGTATGTGATCACATTACGTGTCATCCATCTTCTGTATGTGATCACATTACGTGTCATCCATCTTCTGTATGTGATCACATTACGTGTCATCCATCTTCTGTATGTGATCACATTACATGTCATCCATCTTCTGTATGTGATCACATTATGTGTCATCCATCTTCTGTATGTGATCACATTATGTGTCATCCATCTTCTGTATGTGATCACATTACATGTCATCCATCTTCTGTATGTGATCACATTACATGTCATCCATCTTCTGTATGTGATCACATTATGTGTCATCCATCTTCTGTATGTGATCACATTACATGTCATCCATCTTCTGTATGTGATCACATTACATGTCATCCATCTTCTGTATGTGATCACATTACATGTCATCCATCTTCTGTATGTGATCACATTACATGTCATCCATCTTCTGTATGTGATCACATTACATGTCATCCATCTTCTGTATGTGATCACATTATGTGTCATCCATCTTCTGTATGTGATCACATTATGTGTCATCCATCTTCTGTATGTGATCACATTACAGAAGTATGTGATCACATTACAGTGTCATCCATCTTCTGTATGTGATCACATTATGTGTCATCCATCTTCTGTATGTGATCACATTATGTGTCATCCATCTTCTGTATGTGATCACATTACGTGTCATCCATCTTCTGTATGTGATCACATTACATGTCATCCATCTTCTGTATGTGATCACATTACGTGTCATCCATCTTCTGTATGTGATCACATTATCTGTCATCCATCTTCTGTATGTGATCACATTACGTGTCATCCATCTTCTGTATGTGACCACATTAGATGTCATCAATCTTCTGTATGTGATCACATTACGTGTCATCCATCTTCTGTATGTGATCACATTACGTGTCATCCATCTTCTGTATGTGATCACATTACGTGTCATCCATCTTCTGTATGTTATCACATTACGTGTCATCCATCTTCTGTATGTGATCACATTACATGTCATCCATCTTCTGTATGTGATCACATTAAGTGTCATCCATCTTCTGTATGTGATCACATTACATGTCATCCATCTTCTCTATGTGACCACATTATGTGTCATCCATCTTCTGTATGTGATCACATTACATATCATCCATCTTCTGTATGTGATCACACGTGTCATCCATCTTCTGTATGTGATCACATTATGTGTCATCCATCTTCTGTATGATCACATTATGTGTCATCCATCTTCTGTATGTGATCACATTATGTGTCATCCATCTTCTGTATGTGATCACATTACATGTCATCCATCTTCTGTATGTGATCACATTATGTGTCATCCATCTTCTGTATGTGATCACATTATGTGTCATCCATCTTCTGTATGTGATCACATTTTGTGTCATCCATCTTCTGTATGTGATCACATTACGTGTCATCCATTTTCTGTATGTTATCACATTACGTGTCATCAATCTTCTGCATGTGACCACATTATGTGTCATCCATCTTCTGTATGTGATCACATTACATGTCATCCATCTTCTGTATGTGATCACATTACGTGTCATCCATCTTCTGTATGTGATCACATTACATGTCATCCATCTTCTGTATGTGATCACATTACGTGTCATCCATCTTCTGTATGTGATCACATTACGTGTCATCCATCTTCTGTATGTGATCACATTACGTGTCATCCATCTTCTGTATGTGATCACATTACGTGTCATCCATCTTCTGTATGTGACCACATTAGATGTCATCAATCTTCTGTATGTGATCACATTACGTGTCATCCATCTTCTGTATGTGATCACATTACGTGTCATCCATCTTCTGTATGTGATCACATTACGTGTCATCCATCTTCTGTATGTTATCACATTACGTGTCATCCATCTTCTGTATGTGATCACATTACATGTCATCCATCTTCTGTATGTGATCACATTAAGTGTCATCCATCTTCTGTATGTGATCACATTACATGTCATCCATCTTCTCTATGTGACCACATTATGTGTCATCCATCTTCTGTATGTGATCACATTACATATCATCCATCTTCTGTATGTGATCACACGTGTCATCCATCTTCTGTATGTGATCACAAGTTCTAAATGTGGCAGCATTTATGCAGGGACTTATTGAAAATAAGTTTATGGTTGCCAGCTTCTAGTTTTATGTACTAAGGGAATTTTCATATTGTTAGAAAAGCATATTGGAAGCTGCTAAGGGAGCACACGTTTCAATCCCTGTTGGAAGCACAAAATATTTCTTCTTTTTTTCTGTAATACATGCATGCACCATGCTAAAGAAGCAGGGGAGTTTTATATTTTTTCACAGTAAATCACAATATTTAATGCCAATCCACTCACCAATCATCAGCTTAAATGTTCATCCATGGATAACCATGCCAGTGTCTAGAATACGGAAATATTCCTCAGCTGAGTTAAAATGGACGTATTTCTAATCAATAGTCAGATTTTTGTACTCAGAAATCTGTTTTCCTATACATATATGCTAATATGTATTCATGAACTCCTCGTAAATTTGAAAGGCCCGAATATTATATTTTGTCAGTTATGTCCTAACAACCACCCAGGCCTTGGGACAATCTATGGAACCATTATTGCAATGGGACTTTGAAACACTGGACTCAAGTAATAATCCAGATTTCTAATGATCATGTTGTAAATAATCATGTTTTAAATACTTTTGATTTCTCTAGTTAATGGCAACGGAAATTAATGAAAATATTATAAAAAGGAACTTTAAGCCAATATCTTCCAGCATGCAAAGTTTTGCTAAAATCGGCTTATCAATAAATTCAGGAAAATTCATTGAAAAAAAAATTATACCCCATGAGGATTTATAGTAGAATTGGATTTTGCGATCTCACTTTCGGCCTCCTACTGTTTATGATATGGTATACATGTTTATGGGGTGGTTTAACAGTGAACATGATCTCTACTATATCTCTCTTGTATTAACGGCATTGCTGTTACAAGTCATGTTTGGAGTATTTGGTGAATGCTTTTGTGTGCATCATAACACAGCAATTACTCTTCAAGTGAATCTATTAGAAACAAGATTGATGGCATGTTTCCTTATTTAGACAATCGATAACTTGATACAGACTCTGAATGATAATTGCATCGGTTACTCCATCTCGTTTACTGGTCGGGATATCAACAGCTAGCTTTCACAGGTACTCAATACATTTGATAAGAAAATGGATTCATGCGTCAAAGAGCAACACAAAAAGGTTAAAATGCTATACTTCAATGACATGAAGCAATATACTAATGCCGGGATGTACCAGAAGATATATATCTAAGGAATGTATTCCGAAATAAAATTATACCTTCATCAAATTAAGTGATACAATGGATTAATTATGCTAAAACAAAAGGATTCCTACAGATTATACCTATAATGTCAGTATGTCAAAAACTGTATCCTACCTCAGTTACAAGTGACATTGATGTATCTAACCTCAGTTACAAGTGACATTGATGTATCTAATCGCAGTTATACGTAAAATTAATGTATCTAACCTCATGCAGTTATAAGTAACATTGATTTATCTAACCTCAGTTACAAGTAACATTGATGTATCTAACCTTGGTTATAAGTAACATTGATATATCCAACCTCAGTTATAAGTAACATTGATTTATCTAACCTCAGTTATAAGTTACATTGATGTATCTAACCTTGGTTATAAGTAACATTGATTTATCTAACCTCAGTTATAAGTAACATTGATGTATCTAACCTCAGTTAAAAGTAACATTGATGTATCTAACCTTGGTTATAAGTAACATTGATTTATCTAACCTCGGTTATAAGTAACATTGATGTATCTAACCTCAGTTATAAGTAACATTGATTTATCCAACCTCGGTTATAAGTAACATTGATGTATCTAACCTCAGTTATAAGTAACATTGATGTATCTAACCTCAGTTAAAAGTAACATTGATTATAAGTTACATTGATGTATCTAACTTCAGTTATAAGTAACATTGATGTATTTAACCTCAGTTATAAGTAACATTGATTTATCCAACCTCGGTTATAAGTAACATTGATGTATCTAACCTCAGTTATAAGTAACATTGATTTATCCAACCTCGGTTATAAGTAACATTGATGTATCTAACCTCAGTTATAAGTTACATTGATGTATCTAACCTTGGTTATAAGTAACATTGATATATCCAACCTCGGTTATAAGTAACATTGATGTATCCAACCTCGGTTATAAGTAACATTGATGTATCTAACCTCAGTTATAAGTAACATTGATGTATCTAACCTCAGTTATAAGTAACATTGATGTATCTAACCTCAGTTACAAGTAATATTGATTATAAGTAACATTGATGTATCTAACCTCAGTTATAAGTAACATTGATGTATCTATGTATCTAACCTCAGTTATAAGTAACATTGATGCATCTAACCTCAGTTATAAGTAACATTGATGTATCTAACCTCAGTTAAAAGTAACATTGATTATAAGTAACATTGATGTATCTAACCCCGGTTATAAGTAACATTGATGTATCTAACCTTGGTTATAAGTAACATTGATTTATCTAACCACAGTTATAAGTAACATTGATGTATCTAACATCAGTTATAAGTAACATTGATTTATCTTACCCCGGTTATAAGTAACATTGATGTATCTAACCTTGGTTATAAGTAACATTGATTTATCTAACCACAGTTATAAGTAACATTGATGTATCTAACATCAGTTATAAGTAACATTGATTTATCTAACCTCAGTTATAAGTAACATTGATGTATCTAACCTCAGTTATAAGTAACACTGATGTATCCAACCTCGGTTATAAGTAACATTGATGTATCTAACCTCGGTTATAAGTAACATTGATATATCTAACCTCAGTTATAAGTAACATTGATGTATCTAACCACAGTTATCAGTAACATTGATGTATCTAACCTCAGTTATAAGTAACACTGATGTATCTAACCTCAGTTATAAGTAACATTGATGTAACTAGCCTCAGTTATAAGTAACATTGATGTATCTAACCAGTTATAAGTAACATTGATGTATCTAACCTCGGTTATAAGTAACACTGATGTATCTAACCTCAGTTATAAGTAACATTGATTTATCTAACCACAGTTATCAGTAACATTGATGTATCTAACCTCAGTTATAAGTTACATTGATGTATCTAACCACAGTTATCAGTAACATTGATGTATCTAACCTCAGTTATAAGTTACATTGATGTATCTAACCTTGGTTATAAGTAACATTGATATATCCAACCTCGGTTATAAGTAACATTGATGTATCTAACCTCGGTTATAAGTAACATTGATGTATTTAACCTCAGTTATAAGTAACATTGATGTATCTAACCACAGTTATAAGTAACATTGATGTATCTAACCACAGTTATAAGTAACATTGATGTATCTAACCACAGCTATCAGTAACATTGATGTATCTAACCACAGTTATCAGTAACATTGATGTATCTAACCTCAGTTATAAGTAACATTGATGTATCTAACCTCAGTTATAAGTTACATTGATGTATCTAACCTTGGTTATAAGTAACATTGATATATCCAACCTCGGTTATAAGTAACATTGATGTATCCAACCTCGGTTATAAGTAACATTGATGTATCTAACCTTGGTTATAAGTAACATTGATGTATCTAACCTCGGTTATAAGTAACATTGATGTATTTAACCTCAGTTATAAGTAACATTGATGTATCTAACCAGTTATAAGTAACATTGATGTATCTAACCTCAGTTATAAGTTACATTGATGTATCTAACCTCAGTTATAAGTAACATTGATGTATCTAACCTCAGTTATAAGTAACATTGATGTATCTAACCTCAGTTATAAGTAACATTGATGTATCTAACCTCAGTTATAAGTAACACACTGTTAACATTAAAATGATAAACATGTGTATCATAGCAACAGTATACAAAATATGTAATACAACTGTACTAAGTACACATTATACTTGAACGACACTATATTGCTATACTAAGATAGACATATGCAAATTCTTTGGAATCAGAACAACATTTGTTCTAGGATGAAATCTTGTACTTAACTGTTGTAGCCATAATGAGTTAACTATCAATATTCCTTAACTCATTTTTTTTCATTGAAAAGCATTACAGAATTTAAGGAAGGTTCCTTAAGTAAAAAATTTTCTGAAATTTCATAAAATTGTGGAAAATTAGAGCACACATCAAATTACTGTATATACTTTCAGTATAAAAGTGTGTGTCATTGTAACACAGAAAATGTGGTGTTCTTATATCTGTAGGCTTAATTTATAGGCTTTTCATTATTCCATTATTTGTAGACTGAATTAATTGGCCTTTTACTAGACTGAATTAATTGGCATTTCACAAGACTAAATTAATTGGCATTTCACAAGACTAAATTAATTGGCATTTCACTATTCCGTTATATGTAGACTAGACTGAATTTTGTAGACTGAATTAATTGGTCTTTCACTAGTCCATTATTTGTAGACTGAACTAATTTTCATTTCCCTTTTCTATTGTTAGTTTTTATTATAGATTGAAGAAACAAAAAACACAGTGACAACCTATACATTGCTTTGAGCTTTCTGTATATAGAGCACACAGTGTGTTCACCAAACATTACACAAGAACCCTAGAAATCTATTCAGTTTAGGATATTTTCAAAATCGGATCAGTTTTCAAAAAAAATAAATTAGATGGCAGATAGGCTTAATCTGATAGTAAGGTTCAGGAAATGCATTGTAGACAAAAACGTTTCCTCACTCTTGTTTAATACACATCCGTAAATTACTACTTCCATAACAGTGAATTCAGACAATTGAATTCTATTTTTAGGAAGTTATTACTAAATGCGTACACACAGAAAATGGACCCATTGGAGGGTAGCGTATGCCCAAGGCTCCACTCTTGATTAATAGCCTTACAGTACTAGATACAACCCTACAGTAGGACGGCTTAATGTGACAAATTCCTCGATACCAACTTCATCATGTTTCATCTGTCTGGAAAAACGTTTCCAAATAAATTAATTTAATAACATTTCAGTTTTTTTCATCAGTTTCGGAGGAGTAGAGCTTGACATGAAGATTTCTATTGTAACAGGATGAAATTCGCTGATACACACGCAATCACATAGAAAGATTAACGATCCGAAGTTTTTCCACAAAGGCTTTTCGGTGTTTTTATTACTCGGCAGTAATGCAGTATTATTGTTTTTGTTAATGAAATTGTGTCTTGTTGGCCGATCAGATAGATTAATAAATGACTGATGTATTGATATGCTGTTTATAACTCCTGAATATCATCAAAGTTTGGAAAGGTTAAAGGTCAAGTTGTTTATTAAAGTAATTATCTACTTAACATGAAGTTTATCTTCTCTCCCTATGTATCAGGGAGTAGAATATTTTGGAGGCTCAGTTCTTTAACTCATATCGTTGGATATAAAACATTAAATGGCTATGGTATATCATGATGGTAGATGTTCAACCATATGATGATATTGTACTTACATGTATTGTTTTAATGGTCATTTGTTCAGAAAAATCAAAATCACCAAGATTGCCAATCTTATGAAAATGAGATTATAAAACAAGTTGTTCTATAGGAAAGAACAGATTTTTTTTTTTATTTAAAAGAATTTAAAAAAAACAACAAATTTCTAGTCCCTTTTATGATGTATCAGTACTTGTCAGATCATGCAAAATTATGTAACTGCTATGATTCACACCAGACAGTCAAGCTTTGTGATAGTGAAAATAACCAGTACATCAGTTACGACTGAAAATAGATGTTTTATTAAATGACAATAAAGTATAAATTACATGTTACTATTCCTGTAATATCAAGCACCCTCCTAAAATATCTAACATAATTTGACTTGTATAAACAGATATAAATCGATGTTAAACCTATATAAATATTGTAGGTGAGGGGACAAAAAACATTGCCACATTACACATTGGGCCCTTGACTTGATGGTACCTGTCTATCAATTGTTTCGATAAAGTGGAACAATGATGCAACCAGCATCCCGAGCTTTGTAAAATGATATCATTTATATCGCAGTGTATCCCCATAAACCATCGAGACTCTGCAATGTCAAAGTGACAATGCAGTCTCATTGGTTTCCCATGACGATACCAGATATGTATAAAGTCATGCCAAAGTTGGCCTGATTTGTGTATATGAACAAAAATTATAAAAGGAGCTCTTTGTAGATAGATAGCACTGTTTGTTATCTGCAATTCTCAATTTTGTTTTCAAACAAAAGGAAATTGTCAGATTTGTATTAAAACAAACTAACCTAAGGCAGCTAGCATCTGATTACCGAATGGCTAATGATACTGGTGACAGTCAAGTACGATGCAGAGCTCAATCTCTGAGGGGCCGCAGTGGCCAATTGGTAAGGCGTCCCGACACTTTATCTCTAGCCCTCCACCTCTGGGTTGCAAGTTCGAAAACCAGGTACTCCGGTTTTCCACCACCTCCAAAACCAAGCATATCCTTAAACAACCCTAGCTGTTAATAGGACGTTAAACAAAATAAACCAAAAGCTGAATCTCATATGTTATAAGCTTGAGACCTACGTTATCACCATAACAAATTTTATTCAATCAGCATATCCATCATTTCATCAAAACTAATGAAAGCAACATTGTTTTAAAAAATTAGCAGCTGGATGCAGCCAAACCTTGAAATTGATCTCAGTATAACATAAACTTATATTTTTATATTTTTGAATTAATGTTTATTAATTTTTACTTCCAGGATTGTAGAAATCTACAGCAGAAGGTTACAGGGTGAGCATTTCAACACATACCAATCTATAAAATCAGTAATGTACTGGTCGTTTGATCCTTAATAGTTCAAATACAACTCATTTCTTTTAATTTGAGATGATAACATTTGTTTATTTAAAAACTTAGTAAACACACACATATATATATATAAGATCTTGCTGTTAGATTTTCTTTCATATAAATAAAACTAATGTTTCTATGTTAATTTTCCAGTGCAAGAACGTCTGACAAAGCAGATAGCTGTGGCCATCACAGAAGCGATACAGCCTTCCGGTGTAGGTGTGGTGATTGAAGCTACGTAAGTCCACCTTCCCTAGCTCTTCCTGTCCGTCCAAGGTCAAAAGTCATATCTTTCCACTTTCGAAATAAAAGGTTTCATCAATTTTAAAGGGTCAAGGTCACTTAAAATTTTCAAGTGTATTCACATGCAATCAAACTTCATTATCATATTAATTCTGATAACTTGAAGACCCTGTATAACTGGAAGTAAAAGTTTGGTCCCGACAGTGAAAATTCTGTATAAGAATATACTCAGTAACCTTGAATACTTGTGATAATGCAGACACATGTGTATTGTGATTATATGTGTCTTTCTTACAGGAACAAGTGTATTGTGATTATATCTGTGTTTTTCTTTCTAGACACATGTGTATGGTGATTATATATGTATTTTTGTTACAAACACACATGTATAGTGATTATATATGTATTTTTGTTACAGACACATGTGTATGGTGATGCGAGGGGTCCAGAAGCTGAACAGTAAGACAGTGACGAGTACAATGCTTGGTGTATTCCGGGAGGATCCTAAAACACGTGAGGAGTTCCTCACTCTTACATGTTCGGGCAGATAGATCACACACAGTAAGCATACTAGTCTACAGCTTACTAACACCAACTTACTAACATCATTCATAGAACATCAACTTCAGTTCACTGACACATGAATGCTATCAAAACACCACCATCACTACTACCGGTAGTCACCTCTTCTGTATTCAATTCACTGACACATGAATGCCATCAAAGCACTGCCATCACAACTTGTCACTACCGCTGTATTCATTCACTGACACATGAATGCCATCAAAACACCGCCATCACAACTTGTCACTACCGCTGTATTCATTCACTGACACATGAATGCCATCAAAACACCACCATCACTGATTGCCAGTACCTACTGTATTCATTTCACTGACACATGAATATTAATGCCATCAATTCACCACCATCACTGATTGCCACTACCTCTGTATTCAATTCACTGACACATGAACGCCATCAAAACACCACCATCACTACTAGTCATCTCTTCTGTATTCAATTCACTGACACATGAATACCATCAATTCATAACCATCACTGCTAGCCACTCCCTCTGTATTCAATTCACTGACACATGAATGCCATCAAAACACCACCATCACCGCTTGTCACTACCTACTGTATTCAATTCACTGACACATGAATGCCATCAAAACACCACCATCACCGCTTGTCACTACCTACTGTATTCAATTCACTGACACCTGAATGCCATCAATTCACCACCATCACTGATTGCCACTACCTCTGTATTCAATTCACTGACACATGAACGCCATCAAAACATTGCCATCAGTTCTACACCACCTCCATATCACAGTACCTATAAAAAACACCATCAGAGCATGGTCCCACACAAAAAGATTTCTATCTTGTTACTCTTCAGGACACAAGAAAGATATCTTTGTAGTGTACTCTGTACTTATATTTGTAAAAGAAAAACATTTTATTGTCTACACTACTCTTAAATTACCAATAATAGGAACAAACATGATAATTTAGAATTATTAGTTTGAAGTCAAAAAAACACATACAAATATTTAATGTAAAGTATTCACACAGCACATGATTTCTATCACTCTTACAATCTCGACTAAACTATGTTGCGAATTTCTCCGAAATATACACTCAAAGCTTAATTAGCAAGGACAGATTTTTCAATTAATCAGTTCTGCTAATGTTTACTGTCAGCTGTCATATTCATTTTAATCATTTTGCATGTGTAGTTTGAAACAGCAACATGTATTTGTTATACTATACCCAGCGCGGGTCATTAATTTCAAACTGGAGAATTTGATTTTCGTATTGAATATTCGGGAGTCTCCCGTCCAATCTTGACAGGTATGTTATAGTTCTGTCAATTTAGTTTCATAGACTTAGTTAGGCGTGAGACAGCTAGCATGGCATGGTTACATTAACTGAAGATAAATTTAAAGTGAGGTCATTCAACCGAGAGATTAACTGGGTCAGCCAAAAGACATTTTATCATTGTCTTGTACGAATGGTTTAACACAAAACTTAGTCAGCACTCTAGCGGCTTCATTCCTTGAGGCATTTTGATCAAACTTCCCGCAATGATAAAGGACCATAATATCTCGGCCAAGTTCGAGTTTCTCAATATTTGGGTCAAGGTCACTGTTACTAATTTTAGTGGTGGCCTGTAGGGGACATTACCCAGTATGCTTGTTTCATACAGTTTTTTTTTTAACATCAATGACTGTTCAAAATGCATAACAGTATATTTTTCATGTTAAATGTATGGCATATTTTTCATCTATATGAATGTTTAACCAATATTTGACAGAAAGGTACTTTTTTTTACAGGTGTATCCCTGCTGCGCCGGACACAGCTCTGACAAACTTTGAGACACTGACATGATAGCCCTGCCTGCCCTGTATTTCTGCCTGCCTGAGTTGTAAACAGAGAATTATACCATATTTATGTGTGAGAGGTTATAGAAAGGTTGTTTAAGATGGATGCCTGATTTACTTGTTGCTCGAGATGGAATTATTTGTGTGATTGTACTGTTGTTAGGATTGTTTTGAGAAGGAATGAGCATTGGATGGTGTCTAGTAGAATATATATACACCATTCTTGATGCTCCAGGGGTTACATTTACTTTCGCTCTCTGCACAGCAAAATTGAAGGCATACGACTAGACATTTGATTGGTGTCAGGAATAAAAACCTGACCAGTCGCTAAGCTAATGTGTTTCTTTTGAAGATTACAGAGAGAGACGAGCAAACTCAAAGCCAGTCAACTTGACAGTACAGCGACTACAACATTTTTTTTATACATCAAAGGATCGAAGTTGTCTTTTCATTTCATTAAAAGGATGACAGTGACTGAGTCTAAAATTTTGTTTAAAATGACCTATTCTAACGATACAGAGTGAAAGTGAATGTAACCCCTGGAGTATGGAGGATGATACTTGAATTCTTGTCTTAATAATTGATTTTATGACACATTCTGAAATGAAGTTATTTTTTAAAAATATCCCTTGAGTATAATTTCATTGTTGATAATTTACATGATACATGACCTTTGTTAAGTGAGTAAAGATGTATGATGTGATACATGTATTAAAAGAACTGAGTGAAATGTTCAAACTATCAAGGATGATAGTGTTATGTAATAGATTTAGACATTGAGGGTCACAATGAGGGATATGTACATACAGGGTTGTGGTTTTACCGTAATTATTAATTAACAGATTTAGCATCCACTATTACGGCCTTCAGCATCTCAACGGACCGCTTGGTTCTGTTGCTGTGTCCTAGAATTATGAACAGTGGCCACTACAATATATCATAATTCAGGTGTACAGTATATCAAATTAAGGTTGATCATGGACTTAGTATATACAGTGTATATATATGATCGTGGGTGGATTTTTGTTTTTCCTACCTGCTCCCTTTTATAACTTCATATATATACATGTATGACTGAGTGGTATGTAGATTTTAGGAAATCTGTCATTGAATATAAGCATTTTATTGAGTTTGTTTTAAAATTATAGTATGAGTACATTTACATTTATTTAAATGTTTTCTAGGTTAAAGGAGTATGTTTTCCTTTTATTTTTTTTTAGTATTAACAAAGTAATCTCCCCTGGATGATTTCTGTGATATTTTGATGCTCGCTGGTTTTATTGGTTATCAATATCTTAGTGATTAATGGGAAAAGAAGTAAAAAATCCCAGATTATTTTCTCCGTAGGACAGAAGACAGATACCATTATGATTAATATGTCCTTAAAATGCTAATTGACTCCCATGACAATGCCATTGTTATGTTGCATATTAATTGTTATGTAGCATATTGTTAAAAAGTGATAGATTTGTTACTGTAGTACCATTGTCCTTTAGCTCAGTTACGGTGACAATAGATTTTCATTTAGCTTTGTCTACATATGTAGTACAGAATAACACTGTAGGAGGTTTCGCCACTGAAAAAATGTTGATTCCTCAATATATCCAAACCACTTTTGGGTAACACATACAAGTTCAAAGTTCACGCAAATGTTCAAATATATGATTTTGTAAGAACAAGTAAATACATAATTTGGTGGACAAAACACGAGCTCGGATTATTGAAAGTTTAAATATGTGTCATTTGAATTGGTGGAATTGGAACATGTGGCATTTTACCTTACTATACATGTACACGTATATATTAGAAGCATGTAGCTAAATATCTTTCTGTTATCATGTTATGTCCATGAGAAGTTAAGTTTCAAATACAATCAAGGGAACCTTGAAATGGGATTTTTAGAGGTGGGAACATTTAAAAGCTTAAAAGATTTGGATTTTAGGACAGAAAGGTCAAGAAATACATTTGGAGATCAAGATTTTAGTCTCTTTTGTCATGATCCAAATGGTGTTTTGGGTTGTCTCCCTTTGAACAGTATACAAATATTGTGAGACCACAATGAGAAGTACTGTAAACATGGAAATTAATGTGATGGGAAAATTTACGCTAAAAATGGGAAGTTCATTCAGCCATGAAAACTCTCCCATGTGTTATTTTGTGAATTGTGGTACGTATTATGGAACAGGTGAAAAAGAAAAATTCGCAAAAATAACTCCCATGCGTATACATGTAGGTGACCTAACTGGCAGAAATAGTCATGTTTACAGTGATAAACAGTAGAGTTCTCTGTTGTTATTTTTTTCTCTGTCTGTCTTTAAGGAGTTCAAAGATTCCTGATTCCCAGTGAATTACATTGTATTTTAATTACAGTGTTGAGTCTAGTCATTAATCAAAAGGCATTCCAATTATTGTTAGGTAGACAATAAGTTCATGAATTTATTTTGTTTTGTTAATTTTTTTTTATATATATATATATATATATTTAATGTATGTATTGAGGAAGATATGTGTATTTTGTATAATTTTATTCTTGCCTATGTTTCTGTTGTAATGGTAACTTACAATATTACAATAATAGCATTCCAATATGTTCCATTTTGTAACTGTATGATTTTGAAAACATTTTGAGCATTCATGACTGTTAACCCGGTTCAAAAAGTACAAATGTACTTTAATCTAATCATGTTGTTGTGTTGAATATTTATTAATCTATACTTTTTTTTCTTTTTTTTTTTCCTTTTTTTTTTTTTCTTTTTTTTGTGAATAAAGATGTGAAAAAGGAAAGTCACAATACCCTGTATGTTGAATTTCTTAATAGAAATATTTAATAATTATACAGCGATACTTGATACAGCATTATTAAGTGAAGTTGCTTACATGTAAATTACAAGTTCTAAAGGTTGTAACAATTTATTGAAGATGAAATATTCCCTTTCTCCTTAATCATGACAATTACAATTACCTGGTACATTTTGTATTCATCATTTTAGTAAAAGTGGAAAGTATGAGGGTAACCTTACTAGCTCAGACTGGTTAAAATTTCCCTTTAAACTTTTAATAGCAGAGTGTCTGCTTGGAAAGCAAGAAGTCGCTAGTTCAAGCCCCAGCATGGTCTTGGATCAGGCCAAAGAGCCTGGGTTGTGGTTCTCTTTGGATGAAAGGCTTTGTATAGGAGGAAGTAGTGTAAACAGTTGACAGGATAAGGCCACCTTACTAGATTAGGCTAGTGGGAATTTCCCTGTAGTCCAATGATAGTATGTTTGTATATAGAGCAAGAGCTTCAGCGCCCAGCAGGGGCAGGATATTTCTCAATCACTCCTTTTTGTTACAGAATTGTTGATCAACTGTTAGCCCGAGTTTCCTCTGGCTCTGACACCTTGTCATTGTACCTGGCAAGAGAAATATCGTGCTAATCAACAGTAAGCTATCGGAGACTGAGAGGCTTCTTTACAGTCTATGTTTTGGTTGTCTTTGGGGGAAACGTCTGAAATAATAAGTTATGTAAAAGTTTTAAGAGAATACCCTGAATTTCCCTTTAGTCTAATGGTAGGATGTCCCCTTGGATAGTAAGAGTTTAAAAGTTAAAACCTTAGAACAGAAAGGTATTATTCTTTACTCCTTCCCTTTACAAAAGGATATGTACAGATATTATGTAGGTCATGCTGGTATATAAACCATTTACATGTATCTCGAGTCCATTAGATGTCGATTCTGGTTAATCATGGTCATATTGTTTTATTTGTTGTTTTAACTGGTATATTTATTGATGTATAAAATCTTATCATGAGATTATTTATACCAATATACATATTGTTGGAAGTTTTTTTAACATAGTCCGATTTTGAGATCAGGTGTTGTCCAAATAATCATTAATTTTTGGATTATTTTTATTTTAAATGAGACTTAAGTAATTTGATGATCTTTCATCATACCGTTGCAGTTTTGTGCTGAATATTCATTTTTCACAAATGGACCATGTTTTGGATGTTGAATTCTAAATTGTTGTATGAATAAGACTTCATGGACCAAGATTTTTTTAGTTTTTCAAAAATTCAAATGAGTACAAGACAAACATTATTACCTCCCATTAGTTGACAGTTATAGAGGTCATTTTTTTTAAGTTAAATCTTGAATAATCTCAGTCATGCAGGATTAACCGAGGAAATATCATATATTTGAAGATTTTTATAGTATAAGGCAAACATCTACGAGATTTCACTTCAAAACGGTTATATTATCATTGATGGAGTTTTAGGATTATTAATATGTGGACATGCACTGGGTTGGAAATTTGTGCCAATTCCTCTCTTAGACATTCTCTAGTACATTACATAAACCATCTAATTTCAAAATTGTACTTAAAATATTTATTTATATAGTTACTTTTTACAACCTATTTAGACCTAAAAAGACATTTTACACATTTAGTCAACTTTTTATGTATCGAGGATAATCTTTATATTTCATAGTATTTCGAACATCACAAACTCTAAATGCCATCAAAACCATTTTTGAAATCACAAAAAAATAAGGGGGAAGATTCGTGTATTAGCTCTTTGTCATGATCTGTCTAGCCATCTCATTATGACTTTTCGATGAATTCATGTTGGACAAGCAAGATTTATCTTCAGATATGTAGATAATTAATCTATTTTTTTTTTACCGTTAACTACATTTGTTACCTGTAGTACAGGTGTGAGTGACTGAAGTTGCTCTTGACCATATTTAGTTACCTGTGAATCGGTGTGAGCTAACAAAACAGGAGTGGAAGAAGGATGAAAGTGTTATATTTACTATTTAACTTTTGAGTATACAGCTGCTCATATCTAGAGAAATATAATTTTATGATATTTATGTTTGATATACTTTAATATATATATATATATGATATATGGTGGAGAAAATGAGGTACAGAATTAATTGTTATAAAATGTTTCGTGAAATACAGTGATTTAAACAAACTGGTGTGTTATTTAATTGCTTTTGTAGAAGTGAACATCGAAACGAAAGAAGAAAATATTAATGGAATTGTAATACTAATTAGAAATTAATCCTAATTATCAAGAGATTTGATTTCTTGTTACACAAATTCCTTTACAAAACATTTGTATAAATATATAGTTGAAATATGTTTTACAAAAATGATTTACTTTATATAGAAATCATTCAAAGAATAATTTTCACACTGTAGAATTTAAAATAATATACAAAAATGTATTTGTAGCTTACCAGGGTTAAGTCCAGTGGAGCTATTGCTATACTAGGTTAAAGGTTTTTATATAAAACAGTAATGTGTCAATGCTGATGAGGATACAGCTTAAGTATTTGACATGTATGTTTCTTGTGACGAGACCTTTCCGTTGATACTACATTTGCAGACCTGCTGACTTGACTGTGATCTTTGACCTACTTTTAAAAAACTAATTCCAAATATTTACCCACTCTGCAAGCTATGTTATCTTCTAACAACTCCTACAAAATGAATAATAAGTAGACTGGAAATTAGCATGAAAATCATAATAATGTGCTTTAAGTCACAATTATAGTACTGGAGATCAGTCACAGTCATTCTACTGGAGATCAGTCACAGTCATTCTACTGGACATCAGTCACAGTCATTCTACTGGAGATCAGTCACAGTCATTCTACTGGAGATCAATCACAGTCATTCTACTGGAGATCAGTCACAGTCATTCTACTGGAGATCAGTCACAGTCATTCTACTGGAGATCAGTCACAGTCATTCTACTGGAGATCAGTCACAGTCACTCTACTGGAGACCAGTCACAGTCACTCTACTATAGATCAGTCACAGTCATTCTACTGGAGATCAGTCACAGTCATTCTACTGGAGATCAGTCACAGTCATTCTACTGGAGATCAGTCACAGTCATTCTACTGGAGATCAGTCACAGTCACTCTACTGGAGACCAGTCACAGTCACTCTACTGGAGATCAGTCACAGTCATTCTACTGGAGATCAGTCACAGTCACTCTACTGGAGATCAGTCACAGTCATTCTACTGGAGATCAGTCACAGTCATTCTACTGGAGATCAGTCACAGTCATTCTACTGGAGATCAGTCACAGTCATTCTACTGGAGATCAGTCACAGTCATTCTACTGGAGATCAGTCACAGTCATTCAACTCGAGATCAGTCACAGTCACTCTACTGGAGATCAGTCACAGTCATTCTACTGGAGATCAGTCACAGTCATTCTACTGGAGATCAGTCACAGTCACTCTACTGGAGATCAGTCACAGTCATTCTACTGGAGATCAGTCAGTCATTCAACTCGAGATCAGTCACAGTCACTCTACTGGAGATCAGTCAGTCATTCTACTGGAGATCAGTCACAGTCACTCTACTGGAGATCAGTCACAGTCATTCTAATGGAGATCAGTCACAGTCATTCTACTGGAGACCAGTCACAGTCACTCTACTGGAGATCAGTCACAGTCATTCTACTGGAGATCAGTCACAGTCATTCTACTGGAGATCAGTCACAGTCATTCTACTGGAGATCAGTCACAGTCACTCTACTGGAGATCAGTCACAGTCATTCCAATGGAGATCAGTCACAGTCATTCTACTGGAAATCAGTCACAGTCATTCTTTGTTGTCACACATTGGTCACAGAATTCTACTCGATATTAGATATAGCCAGAAGAGACTTTCTAATACATAGGATTAATATTTTCCTGTATGCTGGGGTATGTCCGCCAATACGCGCAAATTGCAAGCAAATGACTAATTCACACATAAATATTTTGTTTGGGTGTTAAAACTATAAGTTATAAGTCTCCACATTTGTATATTGGTTGTCGAGTAGGGTCAATATTTTCTTTGCAAATCAATACACTACATCAACAGAGGCGTCTAACAATGGAAAGACTTATAGGAATAATGGTAACCTATAGCATAGGTAATGTCACAAACTTACTATTACAAACTCATCGTTCAGGATTACCTTTTTGTCATTGTAATTTAGAATACACGCACGTGATAATAGCGTCTAAATAACAAACTACTTTACAGATCTCCGATAATAGGAGCCAAACTGAACTATGGAAAATAATATAATCAATATTTTATTTTATGGCTACCTATGTGTATTTAAAGACGTGCATAATACAATTTTTTACACGTATGTGTAATCAGATCTAGACAGAAAATAAAAAGTATACTTTAAATTTAGAAAGTATTTGACTCAAAATAAGAACTAGCAACATCAAAAATCTACATGTAGTTATGACAAGCATTATCTAATTTCAGCGTCGCATGCGAAGTTTAAATGTTTGTAACGAAACTGACTTATCAGTTCAAAATTGTAATGAATTATGTCTAATCCTTATTACCATATTATAAAAAGATGTCATTGTCAACGTTAGTGTCATAATATCTTATCTGCCTTGGGACCGCTACAGTCGGGAGAACATCGTTTGTATGTCAACAGCGAGGCCCATGGTTAGTCATGATGCACACTGACAATTGATCAAGTTTCTTTAGTTAAAATTGCATCATAGTAGGGAATGTATAGGCTTGTGAAGACTCTTAACGTGTACCTTACCATAAATGTGATTTTGTGTTGGAGTTGTCTCCCCTAAAACACCTCGACCACTGAGGATATTCATGAATATTATTATATATATATCGTCACAGACTAGTGTTGACTATTTTAATCAATTAAACGTCATCTATCTTACTATTCTGGTACTCATTGCGTGTGTATTCCACTGCTCAGTTTTTAGATCAATTTTAGATGACCATTAACTCGACATAAAAAAAACAGGGACATATACGTCCTTGACATAGTTTATGCGAAATACATTTGGATGACTATTGAGTTTTGACGCAAGCGTGCTCTTCTTTTTCCTTAGATATCACCCAAGCATCTTTTAATTTACTCTCCGACGATGTGCGACAGTCACCAGTGATGTGTTCGTCAATATGACGGGTGATTACGCTCTGTCAATCAAAGCTTACAGTCAATATGAATACACGTTTGAGTAGGCTTTTTGTTGTATTTTAACGAGATAGTGTAGATTGCTTACATTACAGATCTACACACACCAAAGAATGAGACACAACCCCGGCTTACCATTATGTGCAGAGAATTTAATGTTACTGTAGAGTATTGATATACGTAACCGATAATTACGGATGACCAATCACTTTCGCGCTAATCGTTAAACTGTCACAGGTCTCGGTAGTAGACAACAGTTATGTCATGCAGAGAGATCGGTCTGTAAATGAAACGCCAAATGAATAACTTTGATCTATAATGGATATAAAAACATATTTGATTTCTACGAGGGAGAAACCAAGTTCCGCAAATCATAGGTCATAAGTCAAAGACCGATTATAGACTAGCAGATCAATAGGGTAATGCTATACAGTATCTCGGATATATTAAAATCTTTAGCGGAGAAACTAGTAAACATTTTGCGTTTCCAACCAGACCGTCCAAACGTTGGCAACATAGGTGAACACTATTTAAAAGACATAACTGGTTTCGCCATTTTTTTTTTATTTTTTATTTTTTTTTTATTTTTTTATTTATTTATTTTGTTTTTTGTTTTTTTTTGTATATTTGTATTTTTTTTAAGATTAGCGAAACTATATTCTTCGCTCGTCTACTTAAACTGTCTACTCGTCTACCATCACGTTTGACGCTTGATTTATCCACTCGTTCTCTCCTACCTACTGGAAAAGGGAAAGCTAGGATATCTTTTTTTTCAAATCTAAAATAAATAAATATACATAAAAATAAAATAATAAAAAGGAACTACATGTATATATTGGTATATCATTGAATAGTGGACTTTCTCTACTTAAAAACGAAAAACGACGAGTTGCATGTTTTCAGAAAATTGTGGATTATCTTTGAACTTTGACCTTCGCGTGTGAGTATTAGATGCCACTGCCGCATAACATATGATAATGCAGTTTACGCGGACTTTTATTAAATTGTGTAATATAAAATGTGCAAATGAAAAAATATGTAAAAAAAAACAACAACAAAAAATGACATATACATGTATATATATATATCGCCAAGTATATGAAGGTCATTTCTGTCGACAATATCGGACCGTAAAATAGCGAAAGCAAGCATTATAATAATTTCTCAAGTGTAATCAGATTTCTAAGCTAAAAATGTCAGTAATAATTCGTACTGAAAGTTAAACCAGCACACTTTAGTTAATGTACATTTTGAAGAAAAAAAATGAAAATTAAAAGATGTTTTTTATCAAACGAATAAATGACTAAAAAGGCTAAATCAATGAAGGAAAATATAGTTGTTTCAGTGAGTCATAACATACAGTATATAGAGTTGGCGGTTTTGCATAGACCTATTGTTCTGGCACAAATTTCAACCCCACGATACATGTACAGTAGATTAATATATTTATATATATAGTGTGGAACGTACGTGGGCTGGAAATTTGATTGTGTGCCAGGAGTTTTGTCAGTCTCGGTATTTGTTATATTAGATCTTTAAAAAAACCCATTCAAAATGAAATAGAGGACGATATCTTTCTAAATCGATAAAAATGTCATTTTTTGTAGTTCTCAAAAATTAAATAAAATATCATTGAACGTACAGTATATATCGACTCAGTAATCGGCCGTAGTAATGTCTATTGAAAACAGATGGCGCTTTCATCGCACCTGCTATAAGGTCACAGGTCATACTCATTTATCATCTCGACAGCTCTGTTTGCACTGATCACTCTCCTGAATGACAGTTGTCTTTGTGTGCATTGCTAATAATTAAATCTATTTAATGTGCATAACAGGAGAATCAATTCTGTCAAAAAGATACGTTTTAGCATAAAAATCTATGTTTGTTTTTACTTATTTGCCGCCATTGTGACAAATGATGACGTCACTCATTAGTATTCCTCAACATGTGGAGCTGAATAACACGACCCTGTCATTATTGGAATCGTTACCTAAGCCTAGATGACTCTCTGTATTATGTTTACGTTTTCTTACCCAAACGGTAAGTATTTTATATGTAATATATTGTGTAAGTTGTATCACCATGTTAGTTACGGATTCTAGAATATGTAAACAAAATGGTGGACAAGATTATATCGGTAACTCGAGTACGACTGTCATGTTTGACTGTCCAACTTATGTTTTTCTTCCTTTACGACCAAACAATTCGTTGTTAAACTTTTGGAGTACCACCATTGTGTGATATGTATCAACAGTAAAACAAAACATTTGTCAAACGAACGTGAACATCAACAAAAAAATATAAATATGTGAGAAATATGACATTTTATACAGGCCTGCGATAATCTGTTGAATACAATGTGGAATGTTATGATTTTATGACCTGGAGCATATGATTAAATTAATTGTTGTAAGTATGTTGTCAGTAATTTGATGACCAGTACTACTACACTTATTACTTAAATTTTGTTTTCGTACACACATTCATGTTCTCTTGCATCTAGTGTTAATCGTGGTAATGATTGTTGACATCAGTGATAATTTATAGGAATGTAGCTGATAACAGGTCGACCAGACGATAAATAGCCATTGTTCTATGTTACATAGAGATATGCCCAGTGTATGTGATAGAAAGTGACACAACATATTTATCACTATAGCATATTTATTATTACACCTACATTTCCCTTCACTATTAATATTGTATGCAAATTAAATTTGTTACTATGTAATGATCTGCTGACTGTCATGAAATGACATACAGTGTAACATTTTCATGATCTTTTATATTTAAGTAAATAAATTGAATTCTTTCATAGCAGTAATACATAAAATTCAAATTATATTATTAGCATATATCATACAACTTCTCTGTTCTATTCAAATCTTGACCAGTATATATTACAGTGTTATATATATGTGAATGCAATTGTGTTTAATATGTGACTCAGGCCACTATATATGCATGGCTATCAAGTGTCTTCGATTATTCCACTCATCAGCCAACATACAGCTCTATTTTAACGCAGGTAGTGTTGTAACAGGGGTAAAAACAGTAAGTACTAATTAGGTACAACTTAAATTTCTTCTGGGAAAGTGACTGTTTCGTCAGGGTGATCTAGCATATACCAATACTGAAAAAGTAAGGACAAGGTGATATTGATACTAACTGATTTGTGAACACGATTTACTTAGTGTACATACTAACTTATATATAATTAGTGTATATTAGAGAGTGTGCATATAATGATACTGTAAATAAAAAATATTACACAATGTTATAAACATACAATATATCATGATCAGATGACTTTCATTTTTGTGCCTTAAATATTGTGTGATTACTTCTAACAGTTAGGTCTCAAAACAAATAATGTTAAAGATGGGTTCCCACTAGTACTGTTCCTGTACATGTGTGTCTTTGAATTTTTGTCTTCCACAACAGCACAGTATTTATGGGTTATTGATTGAAATAAGTTGAAACTACTCATTCATAAATTCAGCGTTTATATTTCTATCACTGTATACGTATTTCAGAGAATTTTAAGTTGTTTACTTACCCACATTCACTTCCTTGATATAAATAATGGAATGGCACATGATCATTCGATTTCAGAGCCAGTTCGTTTTTCATATATGTACATGTATATATCATGTAGGTCATCATGACATGTGACAAAATGATAACTGATGCATTTTCCAGATCAAACTAATGGTATTCATGAATGAAGTGAAGACACATGCTTTATTTACTATATGTACATGTATTTATTATTTTACCAAATGTGTGTTTTTGTGAAATTTTGGTAGTCCTAGGCTACAGTTTTAGTCTTTCAGGAGGTTTGGCAAGTCTGATAAAATTTACCTTGGACTGATAAAATTGCCCATATTGTCAAATCAGTTGTCTGGTAATTAAACAAATCTTCCAATGAGTTTCCCTATAGCAGAACTGATTTCCCCAGGCCTTAAAAATTCCTCTATAAGCTAGTAAACGTTCCCCAAAAGACTTGTTTATTTTCACCACAAAAGCATTGTCTATTTTCTAACAATCATAATGCCAATTGCAATGATCCTCAATATTTAGGTTTAACAACTTCATTTGCACTATTTTCATTTAACCCTATTAAATAAATTTATGCCAAATCATTGAATGTTATATATACATACTTATATCATCTATATATATTATATATATATTTATATATTATAATATTTTAAATTATGTTGAAGAAAATTTAGATTGAAAACCCTGAAAATCATATTTTGCTGGGGTTTTCCCCTTAGATGATAAAAAAAACATATATTCCCCTAAATCCTGTCTTGTCTGTTGATATAGGTCTACTTATATAATTAGTTAACTTTTTTTCCCATGGTATTTTGTTGTAGTCATACCGGGTAATACATACAGTGCTTTTAAGGAAACTCTTATTATTTAAGTGTATGTTAAAAATATGTAGTTATTTAATAAGTGTCATTTTAAACTGAATAGCATATGTACACCTAGATGTACATTAGGTCATGCATTAAGAAGTTTGGAACATGGTGTTATGTACCAGTTGTAGCCTGGGATCACAACTTTTGTGTATACATATATATATACTTGTACACATACAACATCGTAATACCTCATTATACAAAAGGTGAAAATGGAGAGTTTGTTTAACCATGTCTTGCATGTGTCTGATATTACAAGCCTACATAGTATAAAAGAAAGTACCATCTTTAATTTGGCCATTACAGTTCTGCAGAAGGTCTCAGAAGGAAAGCTTATTCTACTGGATTTTGGTTTTGTTTGTGGTGCCTTGTGGTGGCAGGTTTATATAAAATTGTGGAGGTCCAAACATTGTGAATGGTGCCAAAATGGTACAAAGCACATGTTTATATGTAAGTACGTAGTAAAACGGTGTCTGTATGATATCTATCAGTACTTCATTCTGCAATTGGTTGGATCAGAAAAATGCTTTCAAGGGGTATCATTTTGTCACACAATTGTCTGCATGTTTACTGCCAAATAAAGTGTTCTTGCTGATCATGACCTGGTGTATAATATGATACAGGTAGGTTTTCAATTAAAGAAAAAGTATTTTCATTTTATTTACTTACACTATGAATTGATTTACAAATTTGATATTAACACAAAGCTCATACCATGTAACCTAGCCAGTCCACGGAAAAGAAACTTGCATTGGTTCATATAATAACTTGTGCCTAAATATAAGTTATGACACATCATACATAATGTGATTTCATTGTAAGCTTAATTTGAATAATATTTCAATCATGCATGTGTAACTTATGCAAGAAAAACAAGACAAGTGAAAGTAGATGTGTTGTCATATTAATTATACAACAGCCATGCATCAAGTCACAAAGAGAATGAAAGAGTCGACCTGTGCAAGTGATGAAAGCTTAGTCCAACTCTTATCTCAATCATCCATGATCAGTGTCTTTGGGGAAAAATATTTCTAACATGAAAGTTTGCTCGGTACAAAATGTGTCTTCAAATTAATATTTCAGTCTGATGTGTAATGATAACCCCAGCATAACATAATAACATATATTCAATTGGATGAAAAGCTTACACATATACATGTATATAAGTACAAGGTAAAGCAAGGTTGACATTTTCACTGACTTTGATGAAGTTCACCCAGGTTTTTTTCTCTGGGATAAAAGATAGAATATGGATCTCGCTGAGCACAGGTGCACTTATTAATATATAATGGTATTTACTATTTAAAGAGACTTTCAGTTTACCTGACTGTTAATATTGCTCTGACATCATGCTCTGTGTCATCGTTAATTGGCATGATCTGTGGTTACTAGAGGTGACAAGCTAGGAAATGGATGTTTGATTTGTAACTTATATACACACCAAATAGTTTGTAGTGTATCAAAACTATTCACCCAGACTGTGTTATATAGATATTTAACATATTCTGACTTATCTTGCTAATTTGTCCCGTTACATATGTTTATAGGTTGGTTTGGGATTCCGAGTGTCCAGGCAGTATGAGGAGCATCAACATTGTAGAGTTCCTGTACCTCTTTTATGGAGTGGAACTATGTGAATGAAGAACCAGATGTAGATTCACATTGAAGATGTTCTTGAAAGAATAGTTTCTTATGTGTTACAGAACATTTAAGTGTCGTAAGATGTGAAGGATCAAACTTGAAACTATGAAATCAAATAATTTGTTTCGAGATCAGGTGAACTCTGTGACTAATTTGTTTGAGAAATGGAGTGAGTGTGAACAGACAGTGGCTCTCTGTACTCTGTTCAAACAGATCTCTCCTACACAATGTCGCTTCCTTGCGCAAGTGTTGGACCAAACGGACTGCGCAGATATCGGCCAGACAGAAAATGAGGCCAATGATCCAGGTATGCTATAATTGATCATTCATGAAATTAATTATCTGGCGCTGATCATCAGAGCCAAGAGCCGAAGTTACGGTTTTTCTTTGTAGAGGTAAAATTCTTTGTTCAAATATTTATACCCACATACTTTTCTACTTTGTGTTTTACATGTTATTAGAGGAAGTAAATACCATACAATTTTCTGTACAGAATTATTAAAGTACATTAATTATATATCTACCAACAACCTTACAGGTTTTTGTTTGGGATTGGGCCTTTTTGTGCCTCAGTTTTGGAAAAAAATTGGTGCATTACAGGGTTTTGTGAAAGAGTGAGGCTGTTGGCCATAAAGGCATATAAAAATTATTATAGTGCCCCATGAAATTTGAAAAAATGGCCCATAAGAATGTTTAAACCAGTGGTAAATGGCCCCTATTTGGACTCCGCCTTCTCATTCCCAGGAACTAGGAAGAAAATATTCAGGAGTAAACTGCAAATCTTTGGAATGTGTCAGACTTTAAATATGAAATAATTTTAAATTGACAATGGGACCAGTTATCCGCCCCAAAAGTTTCCAGTAAAAGCCCTAATGATACCACATGTATGATTCATCTGATAAGCCAAGAAAAACATTCTATTATGGAGTCAAACATAATGTTGGAAGAGAATACAGATTTTTAAAAAATTCATGTATTAAATAAATGTTCTCTTACTGATATTTACATTCAGCGAATTATTTGAATTATCCCAATTTCTTCCAAAATTTTACTCAATACATTGTCACAATACCAGATATGAAGACTATGTTCAGTATTTTGTTGTCCTTATTTTGCAGTGTATATTCACAAGTTGGCCAACAATGATTCCAAGGAGTATGCAATTGCACAGCTTCTAGCACATCTTCCCCTGCTTCGCACTGGAGAGAATCAGGCCAAGGTGGAGTATCTCTCTCTTATCTCATCCATATTGGGTTACACGATACAAAACGGTACTCACATTGAAGAAAGTCGACAAATTATTTCATACTCATTGATGCATCCTGCAATTACTAGTGATGAACGTTCAGAATTCACCCTATGGATTGGGAAGCTGGAGGAACAGTTCACATACAGTATCCATCCTCAACAAAAGAAGTCGGTGAAAGACGAGGAAAGTATTAGTCAATCTCTTGAGAATTTGAACATTAGTAACAATGCCACACACAAACCAGTGGGCAGTGGGAGAACAAATGGTTGGCACGTACACCCACCAGGAGAACCACTTATTATCAACACAATGGACCCGATGTCTGTCCCACCCAATGGCCTCCTCATTACTCAGCAAAATCTCATCAACCAGCGACAACACCAAGTACCCCCACCTCCACCACTAAACGGTAGCCATGTCAGCTATAATCACACTGCCAACAAGTCACACCATCTGCCACTCCAACCAACTAAGTCAGCTCCACCCAACTTTGTGTCATCAGTGCCTTCTTCTCAATCTTCATGTAAGTTTGCTGATGTCGACCCTTTATAGCATTTTGAGGGGAGGGGAGGTCACATTTATTTTTGTGAGTTGCATTAAAACTATATACATCATGACTGATTTAATCTGAAAAATATCTTTTTGATATATATACCTAGTCACCTAGTGCAAACATAGTTTGATAGTTATTTTCATGATTAAGTAAGAAATTTGAACTTTTAAGTAGTGATTTTTCGGATGAGTTAATTAGACAAATTAATCGTAATGAATGTCTGCATTTCTAAAATCTTTTTGTTAAATTTTATCATTTGTATCACATTTAGTGAGCTCTGGCTCTGGTTCGCGAGTTCATCAGCCATTAGTGAGAACCCCATCCGTTTCTGTGATGCCTCCTTGCTCTATCCCAGTGCCAAATCACATCAGCGACTGGTTACAGGCCAGTGAGGATCAGTCCTCGCACTCCTCGTCTGATAGAGGACGTTCACACTCCATGACGTCGGACCATGCTCCTCTGTCCCCACAGAGCAGTATCACATCCTCCAGCAGTAGTAGTGGAGATACTCACCAGGATGACGGTCCACAGCCAGTCAAAAACAGTTTTCTGGAGGAGGGGAGTGGCATGAGGGGTCAGTACACACTGGCATTAGTTGTTCATTGTTTTAAAGTTTTCATAATAATACAAAAAAAAAATTCACTTTCAACATATTTCAAGAAACTCTATTGAATCTAAGCTTTTCAAAACAGTACATGTGCTTATACATTGTCATTGTCTATGCATAATATATTGATTATAAATAACATACATGTACATGACATATTAATGTTGGTCTCTTAAAGCAAGTTACAGTATAATTTTTAACATGTAGTTCTGTTATTGTAGAGATCTTGTAATACAATTGTAAGATTTAGGCAGTTTCCAGTATTAAAGTCGAAATTTAATTTGATACTGAAATAAAAATTAAAAATTAAAAAATCGTTGAATCTACCATACTGGTGTGAGGTATTAACTTCATAATATTCAGTTGTCCTGAATTTTACAGACGTGCCATTATGGTTAAAAACACTGCGCCTTCATAAATATGCCTATATCTTCCAACAATTAACGTATGAAGAAATGATGAACCTGACAGAGGAGTGGTTGGAATCTCAGGTACAATGGGTTCGTCTTTTTATTATCAGTAGATAGATTCGAAACAGGACTAATACTTACATAAGCAGGCATCATTTTGGAGGTGGCTATGGGGCCATTGACCCATAATTTTCCTGAATGACCCACAAGATTCTGAAAATTCCTTTAAATTTCTGTAAATTGCCCATAAATTATATAACAGAGTTCTTTTTCTTGAAAATGACCCATCCATTTGGTAACCCAAAATAATCCCTGCTTATGATATAATTATAATAAGTTTCTAACAAATTTCCCAATCCAGTAACAACTTCTTACTTTTATTCATTTATTGATCAAGACATCCAGTTGACCCCTGATTTTAAGTAATATAAGTCATATCACGATTTCACAGAGACATTTCAATTTAATCTCAAGAGTCGGCTCTCATTTACAGGAGTCAAATAGATACTCTCAATGGTCCACTGGATGTCCTGGTTAATCATCATTGTTTGATTATGATCTGTAATTATGTTCATTGACATTTTTTGAATGCATTGGTGTTAGTCTGAACTTGAAGGTGTTAGTCGACTGAACTTGAAAGTGTCAATGTATCACATACATTCATATATTTCCACTGATTTTAGATGTAGATTTAACCATAAATGGTTCTGTATGATTCTTGAATGATTTGATATAAATAACCTTGCATGGAAAGTTTATTGCACAAATTATTTTGCCACTTTAAGACTACCTGTAATTTCACTGTATTCACAATGTACTTAAAAGATAACATGTCAACCATCTAGAGTAACTTTTCATTAGTAGATATTGTCATTTTGTGATGCCACAAATGAAAAAAAAAAAATTTATTTAAAAACTCATTTCAAATTTCTTATTTCTGTATGTTTCTTACTTATTCTATTGTATGTCACTTGAAATTATCTAATAGTGAATAGTGATTTCTTGATTGATTTATACGAAGAAAATGTATTGTATTGAATTGTTTTCATTTGTAGAATGTAACAAAAGGTGCTAGAACAAAAATTGTGCTCAGTCTGAACAAGCTTCGTGAAAGACAGTCTTTACTTCGCTCACTGGAAAAGGTTTGTACTGATCTGAATTGATAGCTAAAATTCATAGTTACAGTCATGCCTGATATACCTGAGTATTAAGAATAACATTGATCTCTATGTTCTAATTGTCAAAAATATGTTGTTCTAATTGTCTGAAATTTGTTAGGTTGGCTCCTAAGAGTAAGAAACCTCTACTTCAGCTTTGTACAATAATTTTTCCACATTTATGATATTTTGTTTTTTTAAGGCTACGTAATATTTTCTGTTTGTGTCGTAGGAGATGATGGATGGAGGGTCAGTAAAAGCTGCTCTCACCGAGATGAAGGTGATCATCAATACACCAATGAAGGCATTCTCCCAGGAAACTGACCGTCTCCCATCTTCGGGTTCAGAAGGGGGAGATTATTCTTATATTGCAGAAGGCGACTTGGTTGCACAGTTTACAAGGGTCATGGGCAAAGGTATATTTGTTATGATAGGAGGGGTGATTTAAACAAATATGGTATTAGATCCATTATATATTGAAAATAATGTTAAATTTAAAAATAGAGAAAAAAAATCATTTCGGGGGAAAAATCATATTAATAAAATTATTTTTTTTAAAAACTTAATAATTACTGTTAGTGAGTCTTTGTGTCATAGTTTGAAAAAGAATATCATGTTATATTACTGAAAGAAGAAAAAATCATTGAATTATTAAAAATAAACTATGGCAGTGAATCTCTATCAAAAACAAATGTAGGGTTCCGTTAAATTGTCAGCAAAGTTTCTGATGGCGATACAGGAGTACAATATACAATTAAAGCTGTAACATTGACTTTGTTCTGTTCCAGTTTGTACACAGTTATTGACGGCCAGCCGTCCGGATGATGAATGTTTTAATCTCTACCTCAGCCTCATAGACAAGTGTATCAATCATGAGGTAATATTATGGATTGCGTATAATCTGTGACTGCTGAAATGACATTCTGTTTCTAGTCAAATTATCTTTATGCACATCATGTTTTTCACTCATTGACCATTATATCTACATGGTATGAAAAAAAAACATAAATTTGTAGACTGAGAGGTTTCATTTGGGTGTGTAGTGTGACCAAAATTGTCTCCCTTTGCAAATTGGTTCACAGATCTGTTTAAATGCAAACTACATGTATTTAACTTATGTTTATAGTTTATAGAATTAATTTTTTTTTAAAAGAAGATAAAGACAGTCACTAAAATTTAATTTATTTTTTCACCTTATAAAACGGTGTTAAATGACTTTCAGCAATCTTAATAAAGACCACTATTCAGATGCTAACTGACGGATAATTAACAACAATATTAAGATTAAGTAGTAAAAATTGTTTTACTTTGCAGGCCTTTACATATAGACAGAAAAAACTGCTGTCCACTTGGAAACAGGAAACACAGAGAATATATCAGCCTCCACTCAAATACAGTATGGATAGGAAACTGAAACCAGGGTAAGCAAGTGTACTAATGGAAGGAAGTGTCGGAGACTTTTTTTGATTGACTGCTACAAAAGGCAAAAGACATTCTAGCGTTAGCCACATGCAATGGGGCATGGAAATATGCATTCTGATGCCAGGGACAGTCAGTTTTGTCCTTTTTCAAGTGAAAATTTAGGTTTCTGTAATAAATTTTTGCAAACTCATTTTCTTTCAAACTTGTTCCGAATTCAATGTCCTGGTTGTGGTGTAGTGGTGCGTACTAATGATGCAGACATGTAACAACACAAACATATCTCTTTCAAATAATTTCCTCAAGAACATACCTTAATAATATTGGTGTAGTATGACTATAACATATACAAATATTCTGTGATTGATTTGTTCAGATGGGGTAATACATTTCCTCTTGGAGCCTCGTTGCGGGGCGGTCTGGCCCAGAAGGTCCCTCGACAGCCCCGTGCAGCTACACAGTGGAGTTTTGGAGCTAAGAGGTCGATAGTGGGAGGTACTACCAGTGGTCACCTTCCATTGACTCGCAACACCTCACTCAATCCAGCACTCTTCTCCAGGCCAGGATTCATTGAGGTATATATTACAATATTGATGGATTTTGAAGACCATGTGTTATTGGAAATCATTAGCTCATTCCCCATGCTGCTGTTTAGTTAATATAAATCAGAATTTTTAAACGTGTTATTAATGCGATGTTTAATTAGTATTTCAATGTTTCAGGGCAAGCAGCAGGTCACAAGAACCCACTCTGCTCCTTTGAGGTCTCCAAATCTTGGCTTGGCTGTATCAGGTGTGTTATTTGTAAAATGCCTATAAGATGTCTTTAATATATCTTGTCTTTTTTATGGCCAAGGGAATTAAATGATGTAAGAAACCTGGTAGACGGATACTTCCAAAATTCTGGTGTGGATAGGGCTTCATTGATTATCTGGATGCTTGATAGCAATTTGATTATTGGGCCTGAGTGATAGTTATCAATAATTTAAAGATTTTGCTATTAAATTGTTCATCATTGAAACACATTTTAACAGAAAAATTCATAAAGATCCAAATTTTGTGTCAAACTACAAAATTCTGGACATAAGGCCATGTCATATTGACCATGACTATTCGGATTTTGTGATGAATACATTTGTTAAAAAACATATCTTAATGTGGTTTGACAAGATCACTGTGAATCCTGATTTTGCAAGGCAAGTAAACATATTGTGTAAATCAGATTATACGTCGTCCAATCAACTTTTCCTTGTTATGACTTTCAGATTGCGAATCTTCTGCAGACAGTGCAGAGAACTATGCTCAATTGGATTCTTTGTGCATGAGTGTAACAGAACATGCTCTTGGAGGATCAGGTATGAAATTTTGCTTTTTCTCCCCACTGATTGCTAATTTATGCCCCTGCCACAGAGGGGTTAGAAGCATTTATTGTCATCCATCTGTCTCTTCATAAATTTTATGAAAATTTCACACAATTAAAGTGATATGATGCTTGGTTAATGATGCTTGGTCAAACGATTACTTATTTTGCTGACAAAACATTGACTTTAGTCAGTGAGACTTAACAAATCAATAAGCGAAGGTTTTTGTGTCGCCTTTGAAAAAGGAGACATATAGGTATTACTTTTCGGCGGCATCGGCGTCGGCGTCGTCCGGAAAATGGTTTTCGTGCGATAACTTTAGTAGTTTAGAACGGATTAATTTAAAACTTCATGGGAAGGTTCATTACCATGATAGCTCGGACAAGTTCGATAACCAAAATTATTCGCACCATTTTAAAAGAGTTATGGCCATTTAATTTTTTGCGAAAATGGTTTCCACTCAATAACTTGAATAATTATTACTGGATTAATTTGAAACTGCATGGGAAGGTTCGTTACCATAATACTGTGGACAAGTTCATTAACCAAATCTATTCGGACCTTTTTAAAAGAGTTATAGCCCTTTAATTTTTTTTGCGAAAATAGAATGTTCGTTACCATAATACTGTGGACAAGTTTGTTATTGTTTTTTTTTTATTCAAGTCCTAGTTTAAAGAGTTATGGCCCTTTAATTACTGGAATTAATTCAAAATTTCATGGGAAGTCTTTCGCAAGTTTTTAAAAGAGTTATAGCCATTTATTTTTTTCCGAAAACGGTTTCTATATTTTAATGGATTAATTCGAAACTTCATGCTGAGCTAGTATTGCTTGTTTTTTATTCAAGTCCTAATTTTAAAGAGTTATGACCCTTTAATTATTCGCATACACAGGCGACACCTCCACTTCCGTGGAATTCTTGTTAGGGGAAAAACCAGTAGGTAGCTAAAGCCGAGAGAACATTGACAAGGTGATCACTCACTCAATAAATTTTCTTAATAAACATTGACTACAGTCAGTGAGACATAACAAATCAATTAGCGGAGGCATTTAGGAGATAAAACAGTAAATAACTAAAGCTGAAAGAACACTGACAAAGTGATCACTCACGCATTTAAAGTGCTAGGATACTTGGTCATATGATTACTTACATGTTACTTTGCCAACAAAACACTACATTCGGTGAGACCAAAAGTAGCCATAAGCAGAGCCACATAGGTGATCAACAGTCAGTTATTTAGAATTAACTACCTGTAGTGTAAGCACTTATTGACAAAATGTTACGCCATAATATTACATTTTGTTATAGAATTGCATTATTTTGTCTTGAATTTTACAGATTCTGGAGATAAAGGTTCAGGATTTTGAAAATACTGAAGACAAGAGAGAACAGCAGGAAGAAAAGTACAGACATATGATTTAGTTCTGGATGAGTTGATTTTGTGAGTTTATGTTAAAAGTGTTTGTTTTAAAACATACATTAAAGGCTATATATATAGGGTCAAACCCATCTAGACAAGATTTAATGTGTATGGATATTTGTTTGGTCTGCAGTGGAGTGTCTCCGAGTACATGTATTTCTTCTGTAAGATTGTGGCTATCTTAACCAACCATTAGTTTTAATTGCCTTTGTTTTTCATCTTTACCTTTTGTTTGTAATTTACACTTTATGAATCCACACCAACACATTTCCTACCACTAGTATGGCCTGATAGCCATGTATGTACCCGGACTATTATAATCTTGTGATTGTGGCGTGTTCAGTTTTCACTTATATTTTACGTTGTTATTATGGATTTGTTGATTTTTTTTTTTCTTCATATCAAGCTTTTTCATATTTTTCCAGACTCAGATATGTATTGTTTATTTAATTTTATAAAACATAGAATGTTTTGCTGTTTAATTTTAGATTTTAGTTGAATGTATAAATATTAGGGTTACAGCCGGATCTGATTACCTATTTTGGTCAAGTATATGTATATTAAGTGTTTATTATTTAACATTAATGAGTTACCTGTGATCATTGCTTTTTTATCTGTCTGTATCAAAAAAAAATTCACATAGTGCCTTTTGTCATAAAAGATTTGATGTTAACTAAAAGGTTCTGCCAAAATCTATGCATGCACAAATCAACCAAATTGGTGCAGTATTTCATGGATTACAAGTTGGCATCCTTGAACAAATGCATCCATTACTAGTGTCTAAGACACGTTTTAATTACGTATCATTTTGATGTGAATGTATATATTCCTGTGTGTACAGAATTCATCTTGATGAACATACATAGTTAGTCCAATGGAGAGAAAATTTGTGCATCTCAAAATGTGTTTGTGTACAAGTGAGTGAAAAATGAAATATTGTTGATTTTGTCTGGAGTTAAGCTACCATGGCCAGTAATTTTATATCCTATAATGGTATGCTGTCGTGTAGAAATTGAATTTCAGAATGATGAAGATTTAGACATTGTCAAACCCCGTATTATGCAACATGGCACCTAATATTTGATCAAAATGTTATGCAAATATGTTGGAAAAAAACATAATTTTAAAAAGCAAACACTGAGATTTCTTTCTTGATGTCTTCTTTCAAACTTCAAAAAAGAATCTTCTGCAATCCTCTGTGATGTGGTTTCTCTTCAAATTGCCCTACGTCTGTGGTCCATCAATCATCCTCCCGTAAACAATCATTGTCCATGCTGTTTCTTGAGAAATACTGGGAGGATTTTTTCTCAAACTTCACAAGGGGAACCATCTTGGGTGTCCATTCAATTTTGAGTCTGATTGGGAAAACTAAATGGCCAACAGGCAGCCATCTTGGATTTTGGCAGTTGTAATTTGTTATTGATACATTTCAGAAAGTTCCTCTTAGATCTTAGACTTCATATGTAGGTTTCCCAAGTTATTAAATGATTGAGAGGTAGAAGGGTAAGAAGGGAAAAGTAGAGAAGAGATCAGTCTTTCATTGGACTGATAAAGATCATTCATTGGCGAGCACCATAATCCCTCTGGGATCTCTTGTCTTTTCATGTCCCTGATACGGTCTGAATCATGTTAAAAATCATTATGGTACAAGATTTAACTCGATTGAGGACAGGCTGGTACTGAACATCTGGGAAACATGTCTATCATTGTCGAGCATCAGTGTTTGCTTCTAAATTTTGTGTTATTCCCCATCAAGAATTTGAGTCATTTAGGGCCAACAGATATGTCATTGTGCAAGGGATATTTTGTCGTGGTTTGTACAAAGATGTAGGGGTTTTGTACAAGAGGTGTCATATATGAATTTAACATCTTAAATTATGTGTTAATTTGTAAAAGTGATAGTGAGTGTTGATTATGTAAATTGATTGTGTAAATCCCGAGAAGTGTGGTGTGACTGGCGCCATTGTTTGTTCGAGATATATCAGACAATTTATCATGTCTGTGGTATGTGTTTGAGATGTGTGACGTTAAAGGTGTTTGACCGATGATCAGTATCATTATGTATATAATAATTGTCAGTAACACAGGCAGTGATCCAGGTAGCCAATGTCATGCTCATTGTTCTAAAGGAACAGATGTCTGATTCCTTGGTCATCTTTTAATTTGTCTTGTGCCATTGTCAATGCTAGAAAAAGTGCCGTCATTGTCATGTTCAAAAGTGTTTTATGTTAAGGTATCTCTGCCGGTACAGAGACCAAACAACCATTAGCCTTGATGTGCGTTTATCACTATTTTATAGAAATATGTGGCTATTGCTGGTTGTAACTATCGCACTCATAGTAATTATATCCCATATATAGATTTTAGCAGAAATATGTTGTTACAGAGGATGTACATTTCATTAAGAGATATTCTATAACACCAGTGGTAATGTTGTGGGAACGATTTTACATCAAAGTTACGATGGCTTCTGTTAAGTTTTTCCTTGCTGTAGGAATACAGTGCCTGTAGTTTACCTTGCTGTAGAAGTACAGTCTCGAATATTATAACAGAGAAATCTAAATTAAAGAAAGGCGTAATGTTTGTGTACATTTTCTACCAAAATGTAACATTAAACATTTTAAGTGTAAGTACATATAATTAAAAAACCGTTAAAACCACTAGCAGTTGTTGGAGTATATATATCTGCTGTTAAATGTATTTCATGTTGAAGCTGATTCCGTCGAAGTTTTGAATACTGTTATAATTTTGTAAATTAAAAATAACCCATTGTGATGTGATGGATTACGAGTGGGAAGGCATGTCTATTTGATGTGTAGTGCTGTTGTTTTAAATTTCATTTAAGTTTTGTTTCCCTATAATGATAATATTTCAAATTGTTTATTGACTAGTAATGCAGTGCTGACGGCATAGTTGTGTTGAATACTTCTGTATATTTACTTCACAAACTGTAGCCTTCTTCATGTAATGCTTTCACATTTCCATTCTTCCATAAAAGAACTACCAGTTTATATGGAAAGAGCATATTTGCATAAGATAAAAAAGCAAAAGAACTAATGTCTATTTATCATATATGAATTTATAGTGCATGGTTTTCTATAAATTACAGTTAAATATGTTGATACATAAAATATTTATGTAAACTATTTTTTCTACCATAATTGTAACCTTTCAAAATGACAAATTAAAATAGTGATTTTCTTTTTGATAGGCTTAAAATATGTACATCAATGGTGTATATCAATCTATATATAATATTAATTTTGATAATTTTGATATTTTATTAGATAATCGGTCGGTGTATAGGCTGTCAATCTGAGTATCATCCGACGTAAAACACAACAAATGAGTTCTTGTGTTATATCCATTGATATCATGAGAAGTAGACTGAAGGCTTTTTAAGGTATAGAAATATTGTTAAATATTTATTAGTGGATTACACCGTTGAACTGGGCGAAATAAAAACCTTAATATTTGTAATTTAACTTGAAGTACTATTTCTTGATACATATTATTTATAGCTTTTATTCTATAATACACGGAGTCATCTTTTGGAAAGTTCTAAAATGTTCAAAAGAAACTAAATGTATTTGTTTTATATCTTATATTTGTCTAAAAACAGGAATACATTTAAATATGAATTATTTTACTAAAAATTCAATTCCTTTTATGACGTCTTTTTTGACATTGAAAGTTACAGACAACATCAAGGCAATTTTTTTAACTTACAGTAATTCCATTTTATGTATACCTATAATATAGAAGTAAACATTTCACAAGTCCCTGTGTGGAAAAAAACCCTGTCATTTGACGGTTGGACTGGGTTAACAGTTGAACTGTAACATAATAGATTTTGTACAAATTGTTTCTTGTTGAAGTTAAAAGTTAAAAAGTGTTACTATTTTGTTACCTTGTTTTGTATTTGAATTATAATGAAATTCCAGTTTGAACTTTTTTAGCTATACATTATGTTTGTGTACAGTTTTAAAAAGGTATGGCTATCATAATGTTAGTGATTGGAATACAGTGACAATGTTATATTGGCAACGACAGAATCACTGCTACAGTGTTATATGGTGCTAGAATTACTAGCAGGGTTGAAGATTTTGACTATTATATTTAAGGAATACCCAGGGAATTGGCACCAAAATGGGGGAGTAGGGGATATATTATATATGTTTTTTTTCCCTCAACATTAAAATAGATGAATTCTGGATTATATACATGTACATGTACTTGCACATTCTTTAGGTCAAATTTTAAAGCAGAATCTGGTCAAATGACTATTAATTCCCTCATTAGTTACATTAGTTTCAAAAACATTAACAAAGCAGAATTTGAAACATTATTGCAACATAAAGCAGAATTTTGACAAATAATGACTTTTTGACAGTGCTTTTATTATGGTATTTGGGAATTTACAATCTTTTAACTCTAAGGGTATTTATAATAACGTACATATAAATCTGACGATTTTTTTTAGCCTTAATAACCCTGTACGGCATTGTTGGCATTATACCTCATAATCAGTGATTTGCCAGTTTTGTTTACTAACTTAAAATGCAGCTGTTACACCAAACAACAAGAAAAGAATACCTGTATTTTTCTCAGCGTATATGCTGCCTGGAACATGTTATTTTGTTTACTGAAACATTATCATTTGTAAAGCTGGAATTGTCCATACGGGTGTTTTTTTTTTTTTTTAATTGAAAATAGATATTTCAAATTATTTATCACAGTTATCCTGTTACAATGTCATAACATCATAGATAGATCGTGGTACATGTCGTAACACCTAGCAGAGCTGTTATAAATTATTGGCTATAAGTCTTCTGTGACATCACATCTTTGAGTCAAAATGTTGATGTATTTCAGATTTCAAATCAGCACAAGAAAAGAAAAATATAAGTTATTCGACAAACAGAAATCAATTGCTATTATATAGGAGATTAATGAATTCAATGTTTGTCTTGCTGCAATAAAGTAGTGGAAGAGAGACAAAAGTGTTTCTCGGCAGAACAGAAGCGTCCACATTGAAACTCTTTTTAAAAATCATTATATATACATGTACATGTATTATGGACATCCATTACATAACCAAAAATTATCAAAAGAACAAGTGAACATCAAGTTTTCAGTTAACATCTGACAGGTTCCTTCACTGGGACTACAGTAGGTATATTCTGCTTGTTCCACTTCAGAGATTTTAGATTCTGCCTTGATGATCATCAGTTTTACAATTTCATGATGTGCATTAAGCAAAAGAGAGGGGTCAAAATACGAAAACTACTAAAATCATGATTGATAAAATCGAATCTGTTTATAACGACCTGCCCCATATAACTTCATGGAAAAGTTACTTTTTCAAAAAGTAATGTTGAGAACTCAACAACTTGTAACCTGTTGATATTAAAAGCCTGTGTGGTAATGAAGAATCTTAATCATGTAATCAGTACTATTATAAGTGCTTTATTCTGTGTAAATCAAAGTACTGCAATTCAGCTTTGCTCAATTTTAAATACTGATTCTAATATTAACATGTGGCCATATGTAGCTGTTGGAAGATGTGCATTAGGCTTCCAGGAGTATTGTATGTAAACCTATCATGAAATGAAATCTGTCTTCACCTGCCAAATAACCATCCATGACTGATAGCATACAACTCATAAGTTATCTCTGTACTCCCACACCGACAAGAACCGTTTGGTTTCAGTTGTATTTTTCATGTGAAGAGTTTATAATTATGAACAGTTGTGTACATTGATTTTTTACAAGTAAGTTAGTAGTTTATGTCATGAGGATTAATCCTGGAAGGGAAATAAATGGTCTTGTTCTGATAATTTGTCTTGTGTTATTTCTTTACTGGTGGAGCCACCCAGAAGTAAAGTTAATGTAAAAAGGTACATATTTCAGAATTGTAATGATTCACATACTAAACATAGAAAACATGACGTATATGTGATAATCACCAGGCATTATTGAAAGGCACCATGGACTTGCCTGCAACCCGAGTGGTCGGGATTGAATTCTCTCTACTTGGATGGCAGATTAACGACAGTCTCATTTTCTTGCCTTTCAACACAACATCTAGAAATTTTGTTCAAGGTATTCCCACATAAGTACTTGACCCTGGTGTGAATTTTAATCAAAATCTAACTAGGACACATACATTCACGACGATTTTTGAAAGGACAAACTTTGTATTCTCATATACCAGTAACCACTGAAATTTCATCAAAATCCATTACTACTAGGTACACTTTGAAGATGCAGGTGTCAACAAACATGGTGCTTTGGTTTGGTTTATTTTGTTTTTACATCCTATTAACAGCCAGGGTCATATTAGGATGTGCCAGGTTTTGGAGATGGAGGAAAGCTGGATTACCCGGAGAAAAACCACCGGCCTATGGTAAGTACCTGGCAACTGCCCCAGGTAGGTTTCCAACTTGCAACCCAAAGGTGGAGGGCTATTGATAAAGTGTTGGGACACCTTAATTTACTCCTACTCGGCCACCGAGCCCCCCCCCCCCCCCCCCCCCCCCCCCTCAAAACATGGTGCATATACATATATGACATAAAACGAGCTAAATAGACTATGTCTGTATCCCATTGCATTCATACCACCGTAAACACAATAAAACACCGTTCCTATACAGTAACTGCTTATACACTATCCCAAACTGATTGCAGTCAAGAGTTGATAAATAATGCAGACAAACTGGTGGACTGCACAGTCTCCTTATGTAAATATGACTTACCCTTTAATACTGTGCCAAAACATGTACAGAGCTATGATGCTATGAGCTATGTTAATAGTGAAAACCTTTTGTATTTTAACATTAAAATGTCTATAAGATATTAAATGCCCCCACTCTTATACAACAGTTAAACCTTCATCAATGTCTACTAAAATATGATTAGGTGTAAAACTTGGTGTGATGATACTGTGGTGTAAATATGAAACTAATCTGTTGAGGGGGTCTCAAGGTATGTCCTTTGTTTGGAACAGGACAGGTGACCTTTGACCTTTTAACCTTAACCAATAGCCACCAGAATGTAATCTGGTGTAGAACTTGGTGTTATGATTGCTATGGTGTGAATATGAACCAAATTTGTAGATTTGGCATGTGACGCAGATGGACATGGTAACACTATATGCCATCCTGATGTAGACCATACCTGGAAGTAATAAAGTTCATTTCATTTGATAGAAAATATCAGAAATTAGGAGTTGACATGTTTGTACACCTATACTAAGAGACTGGTTTAAAAAGATTTGAGAAGATTACAATAAACAAAGAGCAATGATTTAAAAAAAAAATCAAAATGCTGATATGGAAATTACACCTTCATATGGTTTTATTGCCTACTAGGCTTCAGAGATCATCGAACGAAAGTTGTCAAAGATAACATAGCTCCCTGGGATCGACACCAATCCCCCAGGAAGGGCTTCACCATTGACAGCCCGGGCGGCTTCATTTCAAAACCTGGCAGCCCAGCGGTCTGTCAAGATTAACTTAGTGTCAACCGCTGGCTCCTCGAGTGGGTTGAAATTCAGAATTAGTTTTTCAAAAGTAGGTCAATGGTCAGTCAAGGTCAGCGAGTTTGCATTAGTATCAATGGAAAGTTCTTGTCAAAAGGAGCACATATGTGAAACACCAGAGTTGTATCCTCATTAGTATTGACACAACACTGTCCTGACAAGCTAAAAACTAGAATAAGATCCCCAAAGAAATGCAGCAATAAACAAAAGTCAGCAACTTTGTGGGGGGAAAAAAAGTTGTTAAATCATAATCCCAATCAGGAAAACAGCTATATAATCATATCATTACTTTACTTCCTGCCAAGTTTAAAAGAGGTTGGTTTAAAATAGAGAGGAGATCTTCAGACAAACTGAAGTTCAGACTGGACGGACAGACCATACCATAATTGTACCAAATTTTGATGGATATACAGCAAAAACGAAATAAGAGGAAGTGTAAAACAAATTTAATTTTGAAGAAATGAAGCTAGCAATACAAATTACACACACATTCACATTTTTTTCTTTTTGATGACATGCGGTAAATCATATTTTCCACGTACACAACATAATTTTACTCCTGGAACATCCTGAAGTCTGCCTCCTTTCAGTAGCACTATAGTATGCTCCTGGAGATTGTGTCCCTCATAAGGAACGTAGGCTGTAGTCTCAATACCATTACTTAGTTTCACTCTCACACATTTCCTGGAGGCAGAATTTGGTTTCTTCGGCTTTTTGATAAGGGTTTTTAATACTAGACCTCTTTTATAAGCATTTCCGCCAAGAATACCATACTTCTTCTTTTTCAACTTCTTTGGTTTTCCTCTTCTATGCAATTGGCCTAATGTCATATTGCACTGTAATGAGATTTGTGGAAGGTGGTATTTCTGACATATTCTACGAACACAGTTGCTTGTATTGCTGCCAATTAACTGTGTTGACAGACTTCGTGAGAAAGGACTTCCAGATGCAAAATTCATCTTTATACCTAAAATAGAAATTTATTAACAAATTTAGAACAAAATCTGTATACCAAGGTGTAACATCTATAATCAATAAATCTTCATTGGATGACATCTGAGTAACCACAACAATCCGTCTTCCACATAATTAGATAGAGCTGAATACAGATTGAATAGTAAACATTTTACAGACTATTGTCTAATGCAACGTAACAGAAAATTATACAACAGGCCATGTAAGCGGTATTGTAGCGGAACTGGACCGTGTCGATCATCAGCAATGATGAGGTAGCTCAATTGGTAGAGCATCTGGCTAGTGTACGGAAATCCAGGGTTTGAACCCCGGTCTGACTGCATTTTTCCACTCCTACTACATTTGGTGCCTGTGACCAAACCTTGTGAAGCTGGGACCTCCGAACACTATCCAGATGCTTTACCAATTGAGCTACCTCATTGCCGATGATCAGCCCGATCCTGTTCCGCTACAGTCCCTTGATAGATGTCTGATTATGTTACCATTCATATCGTCATTCTTAACTTTCATTTTAAAATATTTGCTTTTTCTTAAACAGGGCATCAAAGACAATACTAATCCCCTCATGTAATTCATTAAAAATCAAATTTCATGGAATCAAATACAAAATAAAAGATGGCAAAGTGAGGGTTCCATTGGAGTTATGTACATATATACGGGTAGATCCCTTATATGTCCTCCATGACTTGTTATTAGGAGATAATGACCACCATTCACAATTTGATTTTAAAATTAATGTCTATATTATTTATATTGATCGAAGAATGACCCATAGGATCTCTTCCTTTGGTTTAGCACTACTGTACATGTGATCATTTACACTCAAAAAATCAAATCTGATATCAAAATATTTTACCTGACATCATCCCATTCTTGACTTGCGAGTGTTGCGTTACTTTTGGAAGACATCTTACAGACAAAGAAGCAAACTGTCGACACACACCCAGCAGTGCCATCATCTCCTGTAAGTACAACACACAAAATTAGAAATCCAGTATGTATTGAAGAAACCATTTTCAAACCTAATTTGGTATTTTTTAACATCCTTTCAACAGGTAAGGTCATTTAAGGACATATGCTAACTATAACTGTAAAAGTACGGAGTATAGGCAGGGATCGACACTAACAGTAGCCCGGCAGCCCTGGGCTGCTGGAAGCCAACATTTTCAGCCAAATGTTTAATGATCAACTGAAGTTTTCTTCATTTACTTCAATAATTTTATTTTCAAAACTTTTTTCATGAAACCCTTTGGTATAATATCTAAACAAATTTATGCTCAGAATGAACTTGAATGCAGGAAACTGCATCTAGAATATTCAATTTTTTTTCTCAGTGTTGGGGTTAGAGACTGGAGGGACAATGCTCCCAAATCCCCCAAGAGGGGCATCACCTTTGGCAGCCCGGGCTGCCTCATTCCAAAACCTGGCAGCCCGGCAGTCTGTCAAGGTGGTTAAGTTAGTGTCAACCCCTGATAGGTCACCTTAATAGCTCAGGCTAGTGGAAATTTTTCTTTAGCCTTGTGGTAGGATGTTTGCCTTGAGAGCGAAAGGTGGCTGGTTTGAGCCCCAGAGCGGGCAGGGTATTTTTCATTACTCCTTCCTATTACAGATTTGGTGCCGATGACATCTCCCAGTGAAAGCTACAGGAGATTGAGAGACTTCCTTGGAGCTAAAGGGACTTGGGTTGTGGCTGTCTTCGGGGGCAAAGACCTTGAAAAGGAGGGAATATTGTAAAAGTAGAGAGTATAAGTTGCCTTACTAGCTCAGACTAGCGTGAATTTCACTTTAGCTAAGCTTTAGGATGATTGCCTTGAGAAGGAAAGGTTGCTAGTTCGAGCCCCCAATGTGGACAGAGTAGTTTTCATTTCTCCTTCCTATTACATAACAACGCAGCATACAGGGAAAAACTAGGCTTTAGGGGAAGAACTCCTCTGTAGAAATATTAGGGAAATATAGAGTTAGCAATTAAGCTACCAAGAGGACTTTTTTTGTATAGCTATAAATGCAAAATGGTACATATTGGGACCATATTTGGTGTGTTTGTACAACAAACTTGAGCATAAAAGAGATTGAATTTAACAGGATAATACAATTCTGACAAGCTTAAGTGATATTGAAAAATGATTTGCGAGAAAAAGGGGAGTTTTAAGCGGAAAATGCAGAAATACGGTTGATTTTTGTGGAGGGGAGTTTAACCCATAAATGGCAGCAAAATTAACCTGGATTGGTCTTTGGCATGACAGACTCAGTTGAAATGAACTTACTGTATCAAACAGGTTTATTTTGGGTGTATGTGATTTTCGCTATAGTTGGAAAAAGGAGACAATGTTGTATTTTATGTGCTAATTCCTAGTCTGCTAAATATTGAGGAAATGATATGTAGAGTGGTGACTACACATAATTGACTACAAATTGATTGATCATTATAGACAGGTGACTACATATGTTGTTGGATATATGGTCACTATCTACAGGTGACTATATTATGTTGTTGGATATATGGTCATTATCGACAGGTGACTATGTTATGTTGTTGTTGGATATATGGTCACCATCGACAGGTGACTATATTATACTGTTGGGTACATGATGGTGATCATTACAGACAGGTGACTACATTTTATATTATATTGTTGGATATATGATGGTGGTCACCATAGACAGATGACGATTATGTTGTTGGATATATGATGTCGGTCACTCTAGACAGGTAATTATATTATCTTGCTGGATACATGATGGTGGTCACTATAGACAGGTGACTATATTATATTGTTGGATATATGATGGTGGTCACTATAGAGTTAGACAGGTGACTATATACTGTTGATGGATACATTATGATGGTCACTATAGACAGATGACTAGTATGTTGATGGATACAAGATGGTGGTCACTATAGACAGGTAACTATTGTTGATGGATACAAGATGGTGGTCACTATAGACAGGTGATCATAACACGTTTATTAATACATGATAGTCACCATAGACAGCACTCAAGCAATATTAGAAGTTTAAAACGGCTGAAGACATCTGTCCTCTTACACCAGTTTAGGAGTACTATATACTGGTGGATACATGTTTGTGGTCATTAAAGACAAGTGACTTCACTCTAACATATAGCACTATTGGCACACTTGTGCAGGTAATTATTTGTATATTTTGTTCAGCAGTGTCAGCTCCGGTATTTTACAGAGGTCACTATCAAAAGACGGGTAACAGCACGTCGAGGGTTGAAACTGGCACGGTTTATGTTTTGTTGAACTGGAAATAATCAGCTAGACTATCATACCAAAAAAATTGTGGATTGTGTCTTTAGAAATTCATGAGATATTGAATCTTACCAGCCCGCAATAACTCGTTCGTCCGTCGAGCCTGCTATCTGGGTGTTTTAGATGCTTGTTTGGTATGTGTGAATCCCTATCAAGTTCAAACATCGAAAAGGCAAGATTCGGGGAGAAACTAGTTATATGAAATCAAAATGAGACTTAAGATACAAAAGAACCGTCTTTGGAGTACAAAAATGGTTTTCAATCTCAAAATATAACATTACTAATTCAAACCCTCGAATAAAAAATCGAAACTTGGCTATATAAAGTTAAACATTAAGAAATTAAATTTGCTCTTAACATATGCTCCCTTCCCCACGAACCTTGCGGTCAAAGTAGCAGAAGGGTGCACTTGCTTGTGGTTAATTTTAGACAGTTTGAGTCCAAGCAAGTAATGACGTCCACTACAATGGACGGCAAACAAAGAAGTCCATATGCCTTGGCCCTTATGCAGTTTTCTGCAGGGGGTTGTGCAGGTAATTATTTGTATATTTTGTTATTTGTTTGTGCAGTTACTAACTAGGTACATGTAGGTGCGTTTAAGGATGCGCTCCCCGTTTTATTGTGTAATATTTAGTTTTCCAATGTAAGTTCAATTTATGTGTAAAGGTAACCTGATGAATCATAGCAACATCTTAGAATAAATATTTTTCTTATCTGATGAACTTACTATTATTTTCTGTAATATAAAGTAGACTAATATAAGAGTTGTGTCCCCTCTAAGAATTAAAAAAACAACATTTTGACAGCGCCCTATCTCCAGAAAATGCCCAACATGCTGTGTTGAAACCTTTTATATTTTGCTTCTCAGATGTTGGTCTTGGCCAGGTGAGATTGAAAGTTGCTTTGCATATGCGATTTTGGGAATTTATTATGAATTTTAATGTTATAATGAAACATATAGCGAAGCTAATTGTGGTCTTAGTCCTAATATTACACCCTTGGGGAATCTAAAATACAATATGCGTCAAGCATAAATATCAATGATTTTCTGTTTAACCATTTAAAACATTGTTGAATTAAAGTATGAAAAAAAGTTCAGTTATAACCATTTCAATATAACCTAGACATACTGTAATAGTGTCAAGAAAAAAATGGAGATATACTCATAAATGATGTCAAAGAGCAGAGACCTATACTATATAGGTCTCTGCAAAGAGTTAGGAATAAATTTCTCTTACTGAATCTTACTTTTTCTAAACCCCAAATGTTTTTTTCACAACATAGATAAGGATCAACCATGCATCATTTCAAACCGTCTGAAAATGCTAAAATAAAGAAAATAAAAAAGCATACAGCTATAGATAATTTAAATCAGCATTATTGGTACTTTAGGTTTTGTGGAAGTGTCAATCATGCACCCTCTGGATTTGGTAAAAACAAGATTACAGATCCAGCGTGGCCCTGAAGACCCTAACAGATATACCTCTCTGGCCGACTGTTTCCGTAAAATGTACCGACAAGAAGGGTAAGTAAAACAGACAGAGTTACTAAGTAATGAATAGATTGTAGTATGAACCTTACAATACATGTACATCCTACCAGAAGAAAAAAAGATCCTTTTCACAAGAAGAAAATGATCTCTATGTGAATTTGTAGTCTGGGGCTCATTTATACTCTGGTATATTGGAAACTTGATGCTTTAATGCGTACATAAATCCCCAATAACGGCTAAGAGAAGCATTGTCCAAGTAGTAAAAAATTGGTATTGGTAGGAATCTTTGATGGGTATATATACAATGATATTCATTATTGTTGAAGCAAAATTGTCTGGGTTATTCGACAGCTGGATAACCATGATATCAGTTAAAAAAATGAGACCCCTGACTGCAATGTACATGGACATATTTTTTTCTTGTGGAAAGAATTTGTTTTCTTCTGGTAGTATAATATGCCTAATTGATCAAATATTATACTGAGGCAGCCATTGGTTTTCTATATGTATATCCATGCATTTCATTTGAAACAATGGCCGTAGGATCTGTAGCACTATATATTACATGAAAGATAACTTTGTTGATATTATTCTTGTTATTGAATATCTCAAGACACAAACCACATGGTCTCTACCTTTTACATGTGACAGAGCCTTATCATTCTACAAGGGCATACTGCCTCCTCTGATGGCAGAGACACCAAAAAGAGCTGTCAAATTCTTCACCTTTGAACAATACAAAAGCATGTTTGCATATGGCTCCTACCTCCCAGAATCTGCTGTAAGTGTATCCTCATTGTACTGTATATTTATGTGACTATTTTAAAATTATTTCTAACGTTAAATTTAGTCAGGAAGTAAGATGTTAAGTGACTTTTAAATTATCATATTAATTAATATATTGATGTAAGTTCTCAGGTTATAATTATTTTACTATAAATGTATTTAAAAATTTTCCGAAAAGATTGTTTACTTTTGATTATTCAACTGAACAATAATTTTATTCCAATTGTAGATATTCACACTGGCAGGACTATGTTCTGGCCTAACAGAAGCATTTGTTATCAATCCCTTTGAAGTTGTGAAAGTGAAATTACAGGCAGAACGTAGCACATTTACAGAGGTAAATACATTTTACAAATGTATCCGTTATATGTAGGTATATATGTAGGTATGTGTTATATGGATGAATTTATTTTGCACTTTTATTGGGTGTTTCTGTTTGTATAGACATGATTTCTTAGTGTTATAATGTGTATTAACTTAATGTGGAGAATGTTTACATTATATAATGGCAGCAGATAAACTTATTGTACTTACTGTAATGTGTGAACTACTTTGAGACAGCTGTGTTGCTGTGATATAGCTGTATATACAACTCGAAATTATTATTATTACTATATTGCTAGATGATATTCTTGAATACATGTATGTATTTTGGAATATATTTTCTACAGGGAAGCCTCAGGAAAGTGCATTAATCGAAAGGCCTCAATTTGTCTGAAGAATTAATTTTATTGATTGTTAATTATTGAAAGTCGTACCCCAAAACTGGGAATTGGCAAGCATGCATGAAATAAAATCTATTGTTTTCATTTCAAAAACAACAGTTAAAGGACTATCACTACTAAAACCTAATTGTTGTAATAGTCATGGATAGGGTTGTCAGAATCCTTGGGAAAAGAAACAAAGAAAATTGAAATGTTTGAAAGAAAACAACTGTATGCCATTAGCACTTTTTTTTGTAAAAACTTCCATGAACTGTACACTTACAGCAAAAGGGCACCATAGCTACTGCCAAGGAAATCTTAGCTCAGGATGGCTTTGGTAAACGAGGGTTGAACAAGGGTCTCACATCCACCCTAGGGAGACATGGGGTCTTCAACATGATCTACTTCAGTTTCTACCATAATGTCAAGGCCATGGTTCCTGAGTATGAGGTATGGTTATATATTTATTTAGTATCTACCACTGTTCACCAATGAATTTATAGTTTATCAATAAAGGGAGATTATCTGATTATCTCCCTTTGTCAAATACTTGTTATTCAATACCGGTGTCATATAAGATAAGTATCCCCCATAGGATTTGTATCCGGATACTAAAACTGGCCATAGGATTTGTATCCCCCCCATAGGAAAAGTATCCCCCCTATTCATATGAAACCTTATCTGTATACGAGTGTTCAATACAATGAATTTATATACTAGAAAGTATTAATGAACTCTTTTTTTGATAATTGGAGGATTAAAGGAGTTTTTAAGATATTGGGAGAATGGACTGCAGGGGTGTATGTTTTATATACAGACTTATCTATTTAATCATGACATGTCAATTTAAGTGACAGCAAATATGATATAAACAATTTGCAGTGGTTCCCTGTTCACTTTTATATATGTGTTCCTCTCTGCATAACTGGTGACTCTTACACCTAGGTGTATATAATGATTGTCATCAAAGACAATTAGGGAGGGGTGGTGAGCAGTCATGCATGGGGTCAGGGTGTGATGTACACACAATCAGCAGGATGGCCATGGACTTGACAGGTGTGAATTTATTGTGGATGATGTGTGTTATGACAAAGTCTTAAACTTATAAATATTAGGATTTGGTTTGGTTTAAAGAAAATAGCTCATAGAGATTTAGGTTTTTTTTATTTAAACATTTATTACCATTATCATATTGTCCAAATTTCTTTAGTATTAATTATTATTATATATAATCTATAAATATAAGTTATTACCTAGTACTGTGTGATATCAATGAATATTTAATAATGGCTTTGATTTATTAAATGTATATATATATATACATACCATTTTTTCCAATTTCCAGAAAGACATGGATTTTTACATCAACAATTAAAAAAAAATTAAGTTTTTGCTGGTTCGTTTCAATATGGTTTTCTCCATTCACAACTTGACAAGATAAATTGGATGCATACAATATTAACAAAACAAAAATAAGCTATCTTTTAACATCCTTTCTTTAACATAAATATGCTGATTTCTATAGCCATAGCATTTGTATCCCCTCATTTGTTAATTACTGAAGTTAATTTCTATAACAGTAGAATTTGTATCCCCCCTACTTTATGTCATTTAATCTGATTTCTATAGCTGTAGGAATTGTATCCCCCCTACTTGATGTCATTAAAGCTGATTTCTATAGCCATAGGATTTGTATCCCCCCTACTTTATGTCATTTAATCTGTTTTCTATAGCCATATGATTTGTATCCCCCCTACTTTATGTCATATTAGTTGATTTCTATACCATAGGATTTGTATCCCCCCTACTTTATGTCATTTAATCTGATTTCTATAGCTGTAGGAATTGTATCCCCCCTACTTGATGTCATTAAAGCTGATTTCTATAGCCATAGGATTTGTATCCCCCCTACTTTATGTCATTTAATCTGTTTTCTATAGCCATATGATTTGTATCCCCCCTACTTTATGTCATATTAGTTGATTTCTATACCATAGGATTTGTATCCCCCCCTACTTTATGTCATTTAATCTGATTTCTATAGCCATAGGATTTGTATCCCCCCTACTTTTTGTCAGTTAAACTGATTTCTATAGCCATAGGATTTGTATCCCCCCCCCCCCCCTACTTTATGTCATATTATTTGATTTCTATAGCCGTAGGAATTGTATCCCCCCTACTTTATGTCATTAAGGCTTATTTCTATAGCCTTAGGAATTGTATCCCCCCAACTTATGTCATATTAGTTGATTTCTATAGCCATAGGAATTGTATCCCCCCTACTTTTTGTCAGTTAAACTGATTTCTATAGCCATAGGATTTGTATCCCCCCCTACTTTATGTCATATTAGTTGATTTCTATAGCCGTAGGAATTGTATCCCCCCTACTTTATGTCATTTAGGCTGATTTCTATAGCCATAGGATTTGTATCCCCCCCTACTTTATGTCATATTAGTTGATTTCTATAGCCGTAGGATTTGTATCCCCCCTACTTTATGTCATTAAGGCTTATTTCTATAGCCGTAGGAATTGTATCCCCCCAACTTATGTCATTTCAAGATGATATCTATAGCCATAGGATTTGTATCCCCCTAACTTTATGTCATTTAGGCTGATTTCTATAGCCATAGGATTTGTATCCCCCCCTACTTTATGTCATATTAGTTGATTTCTATAGCCGTAGGAATTGTATCCCCCCTACTTTATGTCATTTAGGCTGATTTCTATAGCCATAGGATTTGTATCCCCCCTACTTTATGTCATTAAGGCTTATTTCTATAGCCATAGGATTTGTATCCCCCCCTACTTTGTCATATTAGTTGATTTCTATAGCCGTAGGAATTGTATCCCCCCTACTTTATGTCATTTAGGCTGATTTCTATAGCCATAGGAATTGTATCCCCCCTACTTTATGTCATTAAGGCTTATTTCTATAGCCGTAGGAATTGTATCCCCCCAACTTATGTCATTTCAAGATGATTTCTATAGCCATAGGAATTGTATCCCCCTAACTTTATGTCATTTAGGCTGATTTCTATAGCCATAGGAATTGTATCCCCCCTACTTTATGTCATTTAATCTGATTTCTATAGCCATAGGATTTGTATCCCCCCTAATTTTTGTCAGTTAAACTGATTTCTATAGCCATAGGATTTGTATCCCCCCCCCCCCCCCCCCCCCCTACTTTATGTCATATTATTTGATTTCTATAGCCGTAGGAATTGTATCCCCCCTACTTTATGTCATTAAGGCTTATTTCTATAGCCTTAGGAATTGTATCCCCCCAACTTATGTCATATTAGTTGATTTCTATAGCCATAGGAATTGTATCCCCCCTACTTTTTGTCAGTTAAACTGATTTCTATAGCCATAGGATTTGTATCCCCCCCTACTTTATGTCATATTAGTTGATTTCTATAGCCGTAGGAATTGTATCCCCCCTACTTTATGTCATTTAGGCTGATTTCTATAGCCATAGGATTTGTATCCCCCCCTACTTTATGTCATATTAGTTGATTTCTATAGCCGTAGGATTTGTATCAACCCTACTTTACAACATGGAAATATCGCCAACCTGTTAACGTCATTCGTGAATTTAAAGTCATTTAGAATTCAGAATTCGCAAAATTATATATCCGCGAAATTATATATCCGCGAATAACTGACAAAGTAGGGGGGATACAATTCCTACGGCTATAGAAATAAGCTTAACTGACATAAAGTTTGGGGGATACAAATCCTACAGCTATAGAAATCAGCTTAACTGACATAAAGTAGGGGGGATACAATTCCTATGGCTATAGAAATCAGTTTCAATGACATAAAGTAGGGGTATACAAATTCTTATGGCTATAGAAATCAACAAATATGACATAAAGTAGGGGGGGGATACAATTCCTACGGCTATAGAAATCAGATTAAATGACATAAAGTAGGGGGGATACAATTCCTACGGCTATAGAAAACAGATTAAATGACATAAAGTAGGGGGGATACAATTCCTATGGCTATAGAAATCAGCTTATATGACATAAAGTAGGGGGGATACAAATCCTATGGCTATAGAAATCAGATAAAATGACATAAAGTAGGGGGGATACAAATCCTATGGCTATAGAAATCAGCCTAAATGACATAAAGTTGGGGGAATACAAATCCTATGGCTATAGAAAACAGATTAAATGACATAAAGTAGGGGGGATACAATTCCTATGGCTATAGAAATCAGTTTCAATGACATAAAGTAGGGGGGATACAAATCCTATGGCTATAGAAATCAGATAAAATGACATAAAGTAGGGGGGATACAAATCCTATGGCTATAGAAATCAGCCTAAATGACATAAAGTTGGGGGAATACAAATCCTATGGCTATAGAAATCAGCTTAACTGACATAAAGTAGGGGGGATACAAATCCTATGGCTATAGAAATCAGCTTAACTGACATAAAGTAGGGGGGATACAAATCCTACAGCTATAGAAATCAGCTTAACTGACATAAAGTAGGGGGGATACAATTCCTATGGCTATAGAAATCAGTTTCAATGACATAAAGTAGGGGTATACAAATTCTTATGGCTATAGAAATCAACAAATATGACATAAAGTAGGGGGGGGATACAATTCCTATGGCTATAGAAATCAGCTTATATGACATAAAGTAGGGGGGATACAATTCCTACGGCTATAGAAAACAGATTAAATGACATAAAGTAGGGGGGATACAATTCCTATGGCTATAGAAATCAGCTTATATGACATAAAGTAGGGGGGATACAAATCCTACGGCTATAGAAATCAGATTAAATGACATAAAGTAGGGGGGATACAATTCCTATGGCTATAGAAATCAGCTTATATGACATAAAGTAGGGGGGATACAAATCCTACGGCTATAGAAATCAGATTAAATGACATAAAGTAGGGGGGATACAATTCCTATGGCTATAGAAATCAGCTTAACTGACATAAAGTAGGGGGGATACAAATCCTATGGTATAGAAATCAGCTTATATGACATAAAGTAGGGGGGATACAAATCCTACGGCTATAGAAATCAGATTAAATGACATAAAGTAGGGGGGATACAATTCCTATGGCTATAGAAATCAGCTTAACTGACATAAAGTAGGGGGGATACAAATCCTATGGTATAGAAATCAACTAATATGACATAAAGTAGGGGGGATACAATTCCTACGGCTGTAGAAATCAGATTAAATGACATAAAGTAGGGGGGATACAATTCCTATGGCTATAGAAATCAGTTTCAATGACATAAAGTAGGGGGGATACAAATCCTATGGCTATAGAAATCAGCTTATATGACATAAAGTAGGGGGATACAAATCCTATGGCTATAGAAATCAACTAATATGACATAAATTAGGGGGGATACAAATCCTATGGCTATAGAAAACATATTAAATGGCATAAAGTAGGGGGGATACAATTCCTATGGCTATAGAAATCAGATTAAATGACAAAGTAGGGGGGATACAAATCCTATGGCTATAGAAATCAGCTTAACTGACATAAAGTAGGGGGGATACAATTCCTATGGCTATAGAAATCAGTTTCAATGACATAAAGTAGGGGGGATACAAATCCTATGGCTATAGAAATCAGATAAAATGACATAAAGTAGGGGGGATACAAATCCTATGGCTATAGAAATCAGCCTAAATGACATAAAGTTGGGGGAATACAAATCCTATGGCTATAGAAATCAGCTTAACTGACATAAAGTAGGGGGGATACAAATCCTATGGCTATAGAAATCAGCTTAACTGACATAAAGTAGGGGGGATACAAATCCTATGGCTATAGAAATCAGCTTAACTGACATAAAGTAGGGGGGATACAATTCCTATGGCTATAGAAATCAGTTTCAATGACATAAAGTAGGGGGGATACAAATCCTATGGCTATAGAAATCAGATTAAATGACATAAAGTAGGGGGGATACAAATCCTATGGCTATAGAAATCAGCCTAAATGACATAAAGTAGGGGGGATACAATTCCTATGGCTATAGAAATCAGCCTAAATGACATAAAGTAGGGGGAATACAAATCCTATGGCTATAGAAATCAGATTAAATGACATAAAGTAGGGGGAATACAAATCCTATGGCTATAGAAATCAGCTTAACTGACATAAAGTAGGGGGGATACAATTCCTATGGCTATAGAAATCAGCCTAAATGACATAAAGTAGGGGGGATACAAATCCTATGGCTATAGAAATCAGCCTTAATGACATAAAGTAGGGGGGATACAAATCCTATGGCTAGAAATCAGATTAAATGACATAAAATAGGGGGGATACAAATCCTATGGCTATAGAAATCAACTTAAATGACATAAATTAGGGGGGATACAAATCCTATGGCTATAGAAATCAACTTAAATGACATAAAGTAGGGGGGATACAAATCCTATGGCTATAAAAATCAGCCGAAATAACATAACGTAGGGGGGATACCAATCCTATGGCTATAAAAGTCAGTTTCAATGACATAAAGTAGGGGGGGGATACAAATCCTGTGGCTATAGAAATCAGCCGAAATAACATAACGTAGGGGGGATACCAATCCTATGGCTATAAAAGTCAGTTTCAATGACATAAAGTAGGGGGGGGGGATACAAATCCTGTGGCTATAGAAATCAGCCTAAATGACATAAAGTTAATAAAATATTGAGTAATACTTAAAGAAAAAGAAAAACTTGATAACATGTCTTTATCACTATTTTATATTGCATCTATATGCAATTCTTCAGACCATGAACATTTTTAACAATTTTGGATAGAACATATATTTGTGTCATTTGAAAATGTCCTAAATACATAATAACAAGTCAATTCTTTAATTCACTAGAAATGAAACTCAAAATTTAAAGTAATGATCACTTGAGTGATTTAAAATCTCACATCTTTATACAGCACATAGATCATGATTAATTTCCTCTTTTCAGTGGGACTCTGAAGAAAATCTGTGATTTGGTTGATGAATTCAAAGTTCATGTTGGTTGTTTTAGGTTCTTTTTAAGAATGGCTTAATGATATATTCTTTTACCCCACTCCAACATCTACATGGGTGAACAGGTGATAGGTAATAATGATTAAAACAACACTCTGTCAACTATGACAGATATTCCCTGGGGCCATCTAACAGGTTTACCTTTCCCCAAGTGACACGCACAGGGCAGACTTTATATTCAGTATAAGTTTCAATTATTACTGCTTCAGTGACTATATCAGGGTTGATCAACAATTCAAATGATTTTTAACAGTTTTGAAATAATTCATCAATTTTATTGAATAGTGAAAGAGAAAAAAAAATGAAATTATCTGATAATACTTTATTGTCCAACCTTTTAAAGCAGTTAAATGGTAAAAAAAACATTTCCAAAATTCTTACATTGTTACCTTATGATAAATTTTAGGGGGGGGATACAATTCCTATGGGGGGGATACTTATCCTATGGCCATTTATTGTATCCGGATACTTATCCTATGGCCATATATTGTACCCGGATACTAATCCTATGGCCTGTTTTAGTATCCGGGTACTTATCCTATGGGGGATACAAATCCCACATGACACCGGTATTGCTTGGTTGTGTGAATTTCTATAAAGGGTGAACGGTCATGTATCAAATATACGAGGAGGTTGGTATTCCAACCAAAAGGTTAATAGTCCATTAGCAGTAAAAAAAGTTAAATGTGAATGTGCAATCTCTCTGTTTGTAGTCTCACAGAACTAATCAAGATGGGATGTCAAATTCAGATTATGATGTAAATTCTAAATGGTTTTCAATTGTCACCTGACAGAAGTGGTAACCATAGAAACAAGCAAACTGAAAAACATAGTACCAAGGGGTGGAACAATATGCCATAAAAACCCGTGTAATTTGCATGCGCATCAGTGTAATTTGCCCATCAGTGTAATTTGCCCATCAGTGTAATTTGCACTTTGGTACAGTGGTCTGATCAGTTCAAAAGAAATGCATATCATCTCCAGAGAAGAATAAGAATCTTTCAAAAATTGTCAAATCAAAGTTCCACCCTGGAAAATAAATGCATGCAGAGATGCAGAGTAATGTTACATAACATCATTAATATTAAAAAGCTCAATACAGTACATTGAATACAATACTAATTAATAGTGTAAGTACCGATACCATACATACTGCTGCATACAAGTTTTCAGATTCGTCCTTTAATATTTCTAGGATAAGAGGCTTGACCTGATGCGAAGATTTGCCATTGGGTTGTGTTCTGGTGTTCTAGCTTCATGTATAAACATTCCATTTGATGTGGCCAAAAGTAGAATCCAAGGTCCCCAGCCCGTCCCAGGTCAAATCAAGTACCGCACCTGCTTCGCCACAATAAGGACTGTATATGCAGAGGAAGGGTGAGTAGATAAAGTATACTTCAGGTTTTAATTCACATATAAAAATTAGTTTTGATTGCTGTAAATGTACATATTTTAGTGGTAATCTTAGCATTGAAAGCCTTCCGCTAAATCATGATTGCACTAGCTGTAGTTTCTGTTTATTATTTTCCATAGCAAGATCTTTGGGGTGGCCATTTTACTAAATCTGATAAAATTCAGTTGTATGCTATGATTTTATCATCATTGGATAAAGATGTTTGTCAAAGTAGCCAATATTTGAAATGGGTTCTTTCATTTGTATGTCAGTTGACATATTGGTTTGGTTTGTTTTGTTTAACGTCCTATTAACAGCCAGGGTCATTACAGTTGACAGTTGACATATACATGTATATACATGTATAACAAAAATTAAATCGGATAGATATTCCTTTCAGGTGTTGTTACCCTTGCTTATTAAAACAAATTATATGTATATTTTAATTAAATAAGATATTTGTTTTTATCTTAATTAGTGACAACATAACAACATTAGCTTCAGTAATGAATCAAAATCTGAAAGCATTTTACTGTTATATCTAATGAGATTAATTTTAGAATATGGAAAAATATTTAATTCAACAGTTACTGTATAAGATAAAAAATAGCATTATATAGGCAAGTGATGCCTGTGTCAACCATTTAACTGAACATATATAAGTATTCCAACATGTATCCTGTCATGATATTATATTAGAATAAATAGTGGCATTTTCTGGCATTGGCAAGATCTTTTGTCTTCCCCTGTTATTAAGTAGTCAATCAGAAAGATGATCTTTTGTCTTCTGTTATCAAATAAGCTGCCAGAATTTTACGGAACAAGAGGAATATACAATATCTCACCAGTTTACTTCTTTTGACTTTTAATCTCATCTCCATCCATTTCAGGTTCTTAGCTCTATATAAAGGATTGCTACCAAAGATTTTAAGACTGGGACCAGGTCAGTATTCTCTGTGTTAAAGTGCTTATGGTATTTCTCATGTAATGAAGTTATTGAGAGTAATTATATGGTACTAGAATAAAGATAGATGTCAGTTGCAATACCTACTTATGGTAATGTTGTCGCTCAGTTGCATTAATGTCAGAAACAAAAACAGCTCTGTACTATAGATATAATAATACTATAACAAAAAAAAGAAATTACCTGGTTTACTATGAGAAATAAAAAGATGTTATAAAATTTAATAATGGTGAAAGATGGGGAACCAATCTGTTGTCCGTGAAAATTTCATTCATGTATGTTTAGTATTCAGATCAAAGTCAGGTTGATCCAATGGTATCCCTCTCAAAATGAATAGTTCAATATCGTGTAGGCCCCCCCATGAACTGAAATAGTTGCACAGCCTCTTGTGTATTGAATTGATCATGGCATTGACATTTCTCTTTGCTATAGGGTTCCACTCCTCATCCAGCTCCAACGTCAACTGACTGACGTTGATTGGAGGGTTCGGCCTACATCTTATCCTTCTCTCCAACTCGTCCCATAAATATTTTTTGGGGACTGTTATCACATTCTATAACATCTTTTCATTTCCTGTAAACCGGGCAAAGTTCTGATTCCATTTCTATTTTCCATTCAGTACATATTATTTACTAAATGAGTTAATATATCATTATTCCGATCTCTTTTACAGGAGGTGCTATAATGCTGTTGGTCTATGAATATGCATTTGCCTGGATGAAACAGAATCTATGATGATCCAGTTCTTAGTGCTAAATATCTCCAGTTACTTGTAATATGATACTCCACAGATTACAAAAGCCTGTTTTTTTATAGAATTTTAGTACAGCTGTAGTTAAACAAATTAAGACATGTGTTTGTCTGAAGCTGTTTGTTACCATTCCTGTTTGTTTGTTCAAACATTGGTTACATCAAGTCTAATATATGAAGCTGACTAAACTTAGTGTCGAATATGGATGTAACCAATTTGCATTCATATGGTATGGATGTTTAAAATAAAATCTTAAATCATATGCAAACTGTACGTCACTGTACCAGATGTGGCCAAAGTAATAGGCAGAATTCAGATTGCAGTTTCAGGTCAAATTTATCAAACCCAATTGTTTATAGTATTGAAGCTTCTGTTTGGTAAATTAAAAATTCCTCGGACAATCTAACATCAGACAAATACTTGTTTCTTTATATGATAGCCTCGTGTCATGTAAAAGAGAAATGAGTCAAGAAGACACAAATCCAATAGCATTCATAGCCCTATAACTAACAGTGTATAGGGACTGCAGGGTGTATAAATTATTCTGTATGAACATATTGCATAGAGGTTGTTTATTTATTGGATTTTATTTTCACTAATAAGTCTGTCTATAACAAAGATGTGAGAGGTAGGAATTATGTCTGTATGTATAATTTATCTATACTGTATTTATCCACAATTAAGCCCCTGTCCACAAATAAGCCCCCTTCTTCATTTTTGCAATATCATCATTTTTTAAATACATTTACTAAGTAAGCTAACAGTGGTTCTCAAATAAGCAATTCCCAATACTATACCTTTATACTAAGGAAGGGGACATATTGGAGAATGAATACGGTATATATTTTTATACCAGTATGTTTGCGTGCATGTGACCATAAGAATTTATGTTTAGTATATTACAACATACTACAAGTGTGTGAGGTGTGAGTTAAGTTATTGGGAGGTCAGTTAATTTTATAGTAAACATTATGAATTGATCAATACAGTCTGTGTATAAAATGTTTGAAATAAATATTTATGTACTGATTATGTTGATACAATCAATTTTCATTGTTTATGGGTAGACATGTATTAATTATAACTGTGTGTCTGAAGTTTTTATGTTGAGAGATTCTGTGTCTGAAGTTCATTTGTAGAGAGATTGCTGATTCTATGTCTGAAGTTCATGTGTTGATGAATTATGTCTGTCTGAAGTTTATATATTGAGAGATTCTGTGTGTCTGAAGTTCATTTGATGATGGATTTTGTGTGTCTGAAGTTGATAGAAACATAATACACATTTATGTGTGTGTTAACTGTTTGTGTGGTGTGTAAAGTGGGAATTGATACCTTAAAGATACATAATACACATTTAAATGTGTAAATTGTGTGTGTGGCATGTAAAGTGAGAACTGATATGTTGATGATAATAAATTCTGTTTATGAAAAGTATGTGCCGATAAAGAATTTAATTGTTTCTTTTGATGTTGTATATAACACAGGATTTACATAATATAAACTGTGTTATTACCAACATCAGATCACCATGATATGGAATTATCATTTCAAACAACCATAGCATCGAAGGTGGCAGTATATATCATCTTTTTCATGTTTCATTATTGATCAATGAATAACATGTATGTTTCAAGAATGCTTGTACATGTATTATAAATAATACCCGGTAGCAATTCATGAAACTGTTATTTGGCCTGATGTATCACTTTTGTTAATGGTCGTCTGATAAAGTTTCAGTTTTGCTTGTAATAGTGGTTGGTATTTTATGATTTTCTGATAAGCAAATCTGTGATTTAATTATGTTGTTTTCAATGCTAGTAATTTACTTTATAAAATCAAAGGTTTTTTTTGTATAATCATTCGTAGCTACATGGTTGTAATGAAACCATAGACACACCATAACACACACAAAAATTGTTTATACATTTTAGTGCTGTTTGTACCACTAAATAGCTCAAACCACGTAAGAAAGTACACAAAAACATTTTCATGCTTTACCAAATCATTTATCATGTGAATTGGTAAAAAAATTTGAATGATAAATACCTTGTACATGTATAAAGAATTATTACTCCAAATGATCCTAACTATCTGTCTGCTTTGAAATACTGCCAGTTATTTCTTACCTACAGTATTTTAAAACAGATAGATAATCAGAATCAGTTGAATTATGAAATCATATACACGTCTGTACATTATTTTACCTGAATAGTTTTATTTTGACATACTGTAAACGTGGCTATTTTCACGGGGGTTTTAATTTCGCGATTTCGATATGTAAACTATATGCATGGGGGTAATTTTTGCGATCAATCCACCCATTTGTAGTTCAAAATTGTGCAAATTGATATAAAATAATTATGCTTCAAAAGGACTCCGAGTAATTAGCATAAATTTCCCCCAACCCCTGTGTAAATTTCCACGTTTACAGTATGTAAATTGCACGACAAAGAGCTAAAAAATAATTTGAACATTTCTTCATAAAGTTATAAGTTGATGTTCAATTGTTTTTAGAGTTTATCAGCTTTTATAATATTGAATTAGAAATACAAATCTGATGACGGTGAATGTTGAGTTTTGTAATAATATCAAAGATTTTTATATTATATACATCATGTTTTACACACAAGTTTCTATAAAACTGGAAGTATAGTGTTCAGCAACATTATAATAAATGTGTTACTTATTGGTTGTATATACATGTTACAATGTTTATTGGTTTCACAAACTTTCTGATTTTTATTCTAGTATAGCTATTGATTATTATGACCCTTTAATGACTTAATTTTATTTTTTGCTCTTCATATAAGTCTCATTTTTATGGCAGTGTTGTTTTCATGGTTTTCTCTCTGTGAGATGAACTTGAACCATTTTAACACGGCAGCTTACATTTCTGGTATAAAAATAATGCAATATATTCTTCTCTATTTGAAAATACATATGTAGCACTGTACACAATATATCAGTATTCCAGACGATACTTAGCTGTCTCAAGTGACATTTTGCATGTTGGTCAATCTAATTAAAATCAGATGTCCATTTGCACTACACTGCTCCGTATGAACATGGAGAAATGGACAGTAGCGTAGTGCAAATGTACATATGATTTTATTTAGATTGCATGTTGGTGGAAGGAGAGAGTGAAATATTTACTTCTGTATCAGGGTTAGATATATACATACAGTTTTAGAATCTGGTATGGAAAAGTATGATAATTGGCAGAGTGATATTTGTTTTCAAAAATATACATTTGTAGTCACTAACAAATTATTATAGATTATATTGATGTGTGTAGCTTCAAGCCACAAGCAATAACCTGGCCTGTCAATTCACATTCAATTTAAAGTCATAACTGTTAATTGTGTGTATTGACAGGCAAGGCTGATGCCTGTGTTTTATTAATGACCATTTATAAAAATGTAAGGTTCCTCAGGTGAAAAGTCCAACTGGTTTTTTTTAGGTGATGATAATTATTATCTCTTCCATGCAATATACATTGTGTTCTGAAACCATGAAATAGTCCAATCAGATATCAAAAATCATAATTATTACTGGGAAATAAAGCATTTGCAACCAGTTAAATGTGTTGTAACTTTTTTATTTCATGGTAACTTCATGTATTTCGAGTTTGTGATATACTAGTATATGGGAATGTGGTTATATGCTGACAACCGACCTTCTGTTACACCAGTAAGACATTCATCTGCTGTCCCTGACCTTCTGTTACACCAGTAAGACCATCATCTGTTCTCCCCGACCTTCTGTTACACCAGTAAGACCATCATCTGTCCCCGACCTTCTGTTACCCCAGTAAGACATTCATCTGCTGTCCCCGACCTTCTGTTACACCAATAAGACCATCATCTGTCCCCGACCTTCTGTTACACCAGTAAGACATCCATCATCTGTCCCCGACCTTCTATTACACCAATTAGACAATCATCTGCTGTCCCCAACCTTCTGTTACACCAGTAAGACATTCATCTATTATCCCCAACCTTCTGTTACACCAGTAAGACATTCATCTGCTGTTTCCGACCTTCTGTTACACCAGTAAGACATTCATCTGTCCCCGACCTTCTGTTACACCAGTAAGACATTCATCTACTGTCCCTGACCTTCTGTTACACCAGTAAGACATTCATCTGTCCCCGACCTTCTGTTACACCAGTAAGACATTCATCTGCTGTTCCCGACCTTCTGTTACACCAGTAAGACATTCATCTCCTGTCCCCAACCTTCTATTACACCAGTAAGACATCCATCATCTGTCCCCGACCTTCTGTTACACCAGTAAGACATTCATCTGCTGTTCCCGACCTTCTGTTATACCAGTAAGACATTCATCTCCTGTCCCCAACCTTCTGTTACACCAGTAAGACATCCATCATCTGTCCCCGACCTTCTCTTACACCAGTAAGACATCCATCATCTGTCCCCGACCTGTTACACCAGTAAGACATTCATCTGCTGTCCCCGACCTGTTACACCAGTAAGACAATCATCTGCTGTCCCCGACCTTCTGTTACACCAGTAAGACATTCATCTGCTGTCCCCGACCTTCTGTTACACCAGTAAGACATTCATCATCTGTCCCCGACCTTCTGTTACACCAGTAAGACATTCATCTGCTGTCCCCGACCTGTTACACCAGTAAGACAATCATCTGCTGTCCCGACCTTCTATTACACCAGTCAGACATTCATCATCTGTCCCCGACCTTCTGTTACACCAGTAAGACAATCATCTGCTGTCCCCGACCTGTTATACCAGTAAGACAATCATCTGCTGTCCCCGACCTGTTACACCAGTAAGACATTCATCTGCTGTCCCCGACCTTCTGTTACACCAGTAAGACAATCATCTGCTGTCCCCGACCTGTTACACCAGTAAGACATTCATCTGCTGTCCCCGACCTGTTACACCAATAAGACATTCATCTGCTGTCCCCGACCTTCTGTTACACCAGTCAGACATTCATCATCTGTCCCCGACCTTCTGTTACACCAGTAAGACAATCATCTGCTGTCCCCGACCTGTTACACCAGTAAGACATTCATCTGCTGTCCCCGACCTTCTGTTACACCAGTCAGACATCCATCATCTGTCCCCGACCTTCTGTTATACCAGTAAGACAATCATCTGCTGTCCCCGACCTTCTGTTACACCAGTAAGACAATCATCTGCTGTCCCCGACCTGTTACACCAGTAAGACAATCATCTGCTGTCCCCGACCTTCTGTTACACCAGTAAGACATTCATCTGCTGTCCCCGACCTTCTGTTACACCAGTAAGACATTCATCATATGTCCCCGACCTTCTGTTACACCAGTAAGACATTCATCTGCTGTCCCCGACCTGTTACACCAGTAAGACAATCATCTGCTGTCCCCGACCTTCTATTACACCAGTAAGACATTCATCTGCTGTCCCTGACCTTCTGTTACACCAGTAAGACCATCATCTGTTGTCCCCGACCTTCTGTTACACCAGTAAGACCATCATCTGTCCCCGACCTTCTGTTACCCCAGTAAGACATTCATCTGCTGTCCCCGACCTGTTATACTAGTAAGACAATCATCTATTGTCCCCGACCTTCTGTTATACCAATAAGACATTCATCTGCTGTCCCCAACCTTCTGTTACACCAGTAAGACATTCATCTATTATCCCCAACCTTCTGTTACACCAGTAAGACATTCATCTGCTGTTTCCGACCTTCTGTTACACCAGTAAGACATTCATCTGTCCCCGACCTTCTGTTACACCAGTAAGACATTCATCTACTGTCCCTGACCTTCTGTTACACCAGTAAGACATTCATCTGTCCCCGACCTTCTGTTACACCAGTAAGACATTCATCTGCTGTTCCCGACCTTCTGTTACACCAGTAAGACATTCATCTCCTGTCCCCAACCTTCTATTACACCAGTAAGACATCCATCATCTGTCCCCGACCTTCTGTTACACCAGTAAGACATTCATCTGCTGTTCCCGACCTTCTGTTATACCAGTAAGACATTCATCTCCTGTCCCCGACCTTCTGTTACACCAGTAAGACATCCATCATCTGTCCCCGACCTTCTGTTACACCAGTAAGACATCCATCATCTGTCCCCGACCTGTTACACCAGTAAGACATTCATCTGCTGTCCCCGACCTGTTACACCAGTAAGACAATCATCTGCTGTCCCCGACCTTCTGTTACACCAGTAAGACATTCATCTGCTGTCCCCGACCTTCTGTTACACCAGTAAGACATTCATCATCTGTCCCCGACCTTCTGTTACACCAGTAAGACATTCATCTGCTGTCCCCGACCTGTTACACCAGTAAGACAATCATCTGCTGTCCCCGACCTTCTATTACACCAGTCAGACATTCATCATCTGTCCCCGACCTTTTGTTACACCAGTAAGACAATCATCTGCTGTCCCCGACCTGTTATACCAGTAAGACAATCATCTGCTGTCCCCGACCTGTTACACCAGTAAGACAATCATCTGCTGTCCCCGACCTTCTGTTACACCAGTAAGACAATCATCTGCTGTCCCCGACCTGTTACACCAGTAAGACATTCATCTGCTGTCCCCGACCTGTTACACCAATAAGACATTCATCTGCTGTCCCCGACCTTCTGTTACACCAGTCAGACATTCATCATCTGTCCCCGACCTTCTGTTACACCAGTAAGACAATCATCTGCTGTCCCCGACCTGTTACACCAGTAAGACAATCATCTGCTGTCCCCGACCTTCTGTTACACCAGTAAGACATTCATCTGCTGTCCCCGACCTTCTGTTACACCAGTAAGACATTCATCATATGTCCCCGACCTGTTACACCAGTAAGACATTCATCTGCTGTCCCCGACCTGTTACACCAGTAAGACAAGCATCTGCTGTCCCCGACCTTCTATTACACCAGTCAGACATTCATCATCTGTCCCCGACCTTCTGTTACACCAGTAAGACAATCATCTGCTGTCCCCGACCTGTTACACCAGTAAGACATTCATCTGCTGTCCCCGACCTTCTGTTACACCAGTCAGACATCCATCATCTGTCCCCGACCTTCTGTTATACCAGTAAGACAATCATCTGCTGTCCCCGACCTTCTGTTACACCAGTAAGACAATCATCTGCTGTCCCCGACCTTCTGTTACACCAGTAAGACAATCATCTGCTGTCCCCGACCTTCTGTTACACCAGTAAGACAATCATCTGCTGTCCCCGACCTTCTGTTATACCAGTAAGACAATCATCTGCTGTCCCCGACCTTCTGTTACACCAGTAAGACATTCATCTGCTATCCCCGACCTTTTGTTACACCAGTCAGACATTCATCTGCTGTCCCCGACCTGTTATACCAGTAAGACATTCATCTGCTGTCCCCGACCTTCTGTTACACCAGTCAGACATTCATCATCTGTCCCCGACCTTCTGTTACACCAGTAAGACATTCATCTGCTGTCCCCGACCTGTTACACCAGTAAGACATTCATCTGCTGTCCCCGACCTCTTACACCAGTAAGACAATCATCTGCTATCCCCGACCTGTTACACCAGTAAGACATTCATCTGCTATCCCCGACCTTTTGTTACACCAGTCAGACATTCATCTGCTGTCCCCGACCTTCTATTACACCAGTCAGACATTCATCTGCTGTCCCCGACCTGTTATACCAGTAAGACATTCATCTGCTGTCCCCGACCTGTTATACAAGTAAGACAATCATCTGCTGTCCCCGACCTGTTATACCAGTAAGACATTCATCTACTGTCCCCGGCCTTCTGTTACATAAGTAAGACATTCATCTCCTGTCCCCGACCTGTTACACCAGTAAGACATCCATCATCTGTCCCCGACCTTCTGTTACACCAGTAAGACATCCATCATCTGTCCCCGACCTTCTGTTACACCAGTAAGACATTCATCTCCTGTCCCCGACCTTCTGTTACACCAGTAAGACATCCATCATCTGTCCCCGACCTTCTGTTACACCAGTAAGACATCCATCATCTGTCCCCGACCTTCTGTTATACCAGTAAGACATCCATCATCTGTCCCCGACCTTCTGTTACACCAGTAAGACATTCATCTGCTGTCCCCGACCTTCTGTTACACCAGTAAGACATCCATCTTCTGTCCCCGACCTTCTGTTACACCAGTAAGACATCCATCATCTGTCCCCGACCTTCTATTACACCAATAAGACATTCATCTGCTGTCCCCGACCTTCTGTTACACCAGTAAGACATTCATCTGCTATCCCCGACCTTTTGTTACACCAGTCAGACATTCATCTGCTGTCCCCGACCTTCTATTACACCAGTCAGACATTCATCTGCTGTCCCCGACCTGTTATACCAGTAAGACATTCATCTGCTGTCCCCGACCTATTATACAAGTAAGACATTCATCTGCTGTCCCCGACCTTCTGTTACACCAGTAAGACATTCATCTACTCTCCTCGACCTTCTGTTACACAAGTAAGACCATCATCTGTCCCCGACCTTCTGTTACACCAGTAAGACAATCATCTGCTGTCCCCGACCTGTTATACCAGTCAGACATTCATCTGCTGTCCCCGACCTGTTATACCAGTAAGACATTCATCTGCTGTCCCCGACCTTCTGTTACACCAGTCAGACATTCATCATCTGTCCCCGACCTTCTGTTACACCAGTAAGACATTCATCTGCTGTCCCCGACCTGTTACACCAGTAAGACATTCATCTGCTGTCCCCGACCTGTTACACCAGTAAGACAATCATCTGCTATCCCCGACCTTTTGTTACACCAGTCAGACATTCATCTGCTGTCCCCGACCTGTTATACCAGTAAGACATTCATCTGCTGTCCCCGACCTGTTATACAAGTAAGACAATCATCTGCTGTCCCCGACCTGTTATACCAGTAAGACATTCATCTACTGTCCCCGACCTTCTGTTACACCAGTAAGACATTCATCTCCTGTCCCCGACCTGTTACACCAGTAAGACATCCATCATCTGTCCCCGACCTTCTGTTACACCAGTAAGACATCCATCATCTGTCCCCGACCTTCTGTTACACCAGTAAGACATTCATCTCCTGTCCCCGACCTTCTGTTACACCAGTAAGACATCCATCATCTGTCCCCGGCCTTCTGTTACACCAGTAAGACATCCATAATCTGTCCCCGACCTTCTGTTATACCAGTAAGACATCCATCATCTGTCCCCGACCTTCTGTTACACCAGTAAGACATCCATCATCTGTCCCCGACCTTCTGTTACACCAGTAAGACATCCATCATCTGTCCCCGACCTTCTATTACACCAATAAGACATTCATCTGCTGTCCCCGACCTTCTGTTACACCAGTAAGACATTCATCTGCTATCCCCGACCTTTTGTTACACCAGTCAGACATTCATCTGCTGTCCCCGACCTTCTATTACACCAGTCAGACATTCATCTGCTGTCCCCGACCTGTTATACCAGTAAGACATTCATCTGCTGTCCCCGACCTGTTATACAAGTAAGACATTCATCTGCTGTCCCCGACCTTCTGTTACACCAGTAAGACCATCATCTGTCACCGACCTTCTGTTACACCAGTAAGACAATCATCTGCTGTCCCCGACCTTCTGTTACACCAGTAAGACAATCATCTGCTGTCCCCGACCTTCTGTTACACCAGTAAGACAATCATCTGCTGTCCCCGACCTTCTGTTACACCAGTAAGACATTCATCTACTCTCCTCGACCTTCTGTTACACAAGTAAGACCATCATCTGTCCCCGACCTTCTGTTACACCAGTAAGACAATCATCTGCTGTCCCCGACCTGTTATACCAGTAAGACATTCATCTGCTGTCCCTGACCTTCTGTTACACCAGTAAGACATTCATCTTTTGTCCCCGACCTTCTGTTACACCAGTAAGACATTCATCTGCTATCCCCGACCTTCTGTTACACCAGTAAGACATTCATCTGCTGTCCCCGACCTTCTATTACACCAGTCAGACATTCATCTGCTGTCCCGACCTGTTATACCAGTAAGACATTCATCTATTGTCCCCGACCTTCTGTTACACCAGTAAGACCATCATCTGTCCCCGACCTTCTGTTACACCAATAAGACATCCATCATCTGTCCCCGACCTTCTGTTACACCAATAAGACAATCATCTGCTGTCCCTGACCTTCTGTTACACCAGTAAGACATCCATCATCTGTCCCCGACCTTCTCTTACACAAGTAAGACCATCATCTGTCCCCGACCTTCTGTTACACCAGTAAGACAATCATTTGCTGTCCCCGACCTTGTTACACCAGTAAGACAATCATCTGCTGTCCCCGACCTTCTGTTACACCAGTGAGACATTCATCTGCTGTCCCCGACCTTCTGTTACACCAGTGAGACATTCATCTACTGTCCCCGACCTTCTGTTACACCAGTAAGACATTCATCTGTCCCCGACCTTCTGTTATACCAGTAAGACAATCATCTGCTGTCCCCGACCTTCTGTTACACCAGTAAGACCATCATCTATTGTCCCCGACCTTCTGTTACACCAGTAAGACCATCATCTGTCCCCGACCTTCTATTACACCAGTAAGACATCCATCATCTGTCCCCGACCTTCTGTTACACCAGTAAGACATTCATCTGTCCCCGACCTTCTGTTACACCAGTGAGACATTCATCTACTATCCCCGACCTTCTGTTACACCAGTAAGACATTCATCTGTCCCCGACCTTCTGTTATACCAATAAGACATCCATCATCTGTCCCCGACCTTCTGTTACACCAGTAAGACATTCATCTACTGTCCCCGGCCTTCTGTTATACCAGTAAGACAATCATCTACTGTCCCCGACCTTCTGTTACACCAGTAAGACAATCATCTGCTGTCCCCGACCTTCTATTACACCAGTAAGACATTCATCTACTGTCCCCGACCTTCTATTACACCAATAAGACATTCATCTACTGTCCCTGACCTTCTATAACACCAGTAAGACATCCATCTGTTGTCCCCGACCTTCTGTTATACCAGTAAGACAATCATCTGCTGTCCCCGACCTTCTATTACACCAGTAAGACATTCATCTACTGTCCCCGACCTTCTATTACACCAGTAAGACCATCATCTGTCCCCGACCTGTTACACCAGTAAGACATTAATCTGTCCCCAACCTTCTGTTATACCAGTAAGACCATCATCTGTCCCCGACCTTCTGTTACACCAGTAAGACCATCATCTGTCCCCAACCTTCTGTTTCACCAATAAGACATTCATCTGCTGTCCCCGACCTGTTATACTAGTAAGACCATCCATCATCTGTCCCCGACCTTCTGTTACACCAATAAGACCATCATCTGTCCCCGACCTTCTGTTATACCAGTAAGACATTCATCATCTGTCCCCGACCTTCTTTTACACCAATAAGACATTCATCTGCTGTCCCCGACCTGTTATACCAGTAAGACATTCATCTGCTGTCCCCGACCTTCTGTTACACCAGTAAGACATCCATCATCTGTCCCCGACCTTCTGTTTCTCCAGTAAGACATTCATCTGCTGTCCCCGACCTTCTGTTACACCAGTAAGACATCCATCATCTGTCCCCGACCTTCTGTTTCTCCAGTAAGACATTCATCTGTTGTCCCCGGCCTTCTGTTACACCAGTAAGACATCCATCATCTGTCCCCGACCTTCTATTACACCAATAAGACAATCATCTGCTGTCCCCGACCTTATATTACACCAGTTAGACATTCATCTACTGTCCCCGACCTTCTGTTACACCAGTAAGACATTCATCTTTTGTCCCCGACCTGTTACACCAGTAAGACATTCATCTGTCCCCAACCTTCTGTTACACCAGTAAGACATTCATCTGCTATCCCCGACCTTCTGTTACACCAGTAAGACATTCATCTGCTGTCCCCGACCTTCTATTACACCAGTCAGACATTCATCTGCTGTCCCGACCTGTTATACCAGTAAGACATTCATCTATTGTCCCCGACCTTCTGTTACACCAGTAAGACCATCATCTGTCCCCGACCTTCTGTTACACCAATAAGACATCCATCATCTGTCCCCGACCTTCTGTTACACCAATAAGACAATCATCTGCTGTCCCTGACCTTCTGTTACACCAGTAAGACATCCATCATCTGTCCCCGACCTTCTCTTACACAAGTAAGACCATCATCTGTCCCCGACCTTCTGTTACACCAGTAAGACAATCATTTGCTGTCCCCGACCTGTTATACCAGTAAGACATTCATCTGCTGTCCCCGACCTTCTGTTACACCAGTAAGACATCCATCATCTGTCCCCGACCTTCTGTTTCTCCAGTAAGACATTCATCTGCTGTCCCCGACCTTCTGTTACACCAGTAAGACATCCATCATCTGTCCCCGACCTTCTGTTTCTCCAGTAAGACATTCATCTGTTGTCCCCGGCCTTCTGTTACACCAGTAAGACATCCATCATCTGTCCCCGACCTTCTATTACACCAATAAGACAATCATCTGCTGTCCCCGACCTTATATTACACCAGTTAGACATTCATCTACTGTCCCCGACCTTCTGTTACACCAGTAAGACATTCATCTTTTGTCCCCGACCTGTTACACCAGTAAGACATTCATCTGTCCCCAACCTTCTGTTACACCAGTAAGACATTCATCTGCTATCCCCGACCTTCTGTTACACCAGTAAGACATTCATCTGCTGTCCCCGACCTTCTATTACACCAGTCAGACATTCATCTGCTGTCCCGACCTGTTATACCAGTAAGACATTCATCTATTGTCCCCGACCTTCTGTTACACCAGTAAGACCATCATCTGTCCCCGACCTTCTGTTACACCAATAAGACATCCATCATCTGTCCCCGACCTTCTGTTACACCAATAAGACAATCATCTGCTGTCCCTGACCTTCTGTTACACCAGTAAGACATCCATCATCTGTCCCCGACCTTCTCTTACACAAGTAAGACCATCATCTGTCCCCGACCTTCTGTTACACCAGTAAGACAATCATTTGCTGTCCCCGACCTTGTTACACCAGTAAGACAATCATCTGCTGTCCCCGACCTTCTGTTATACCAGTATGACATTCATCTACTGTCCCTGACCTTCTGTTACACCAGTAAGACATTCATCTGTCCCCGACCTTCTGTTACACCAGTGAGACATTCATCTGCTGTCCCCGACCTTCTGTTACACCAGTGAGACATTCATCTACTGTCCCCGACCTTCTGTTACACCAGTAAGACATTCATCTGTCCCCGACCTTCTGTTATACCAGTAAGACAATCATCTGCTGTCCCCGACCTTCTGTTACACCAGTAAGACCATCATCTATTGTCCCCGACCTTCTGTTACACCAGTAAGACCATCATCTGTCCCCGACCTTCTATTACACCAGTAAGACATCCATCATCTGTCCCCGACCTTCTGTTACACCAGTAAGACATTCATCTGTCCCCGACCTTCTGTTACACCAGTGAGACATTCATCTACTGTCCCCGACCTTCTGTTACACCAGTAAGACATTCATCTGTCCCCGACCTTCTGTTATACCAATAAGACATCCATCATCTGTCCCCGACCTTCTGTTACACCAGTAAGACATTCATCTACTGTCCCCGGCCTTCTGTTATACCAGTAAGACAATCATCTACTGTCCCCGACCTTCTGTTACACCAGTAAGACAATCATCTGCTGTCCCCGACCTTCTATTACACCAGTAAGACATTCATCTACTGTCCCCGACCTTCTATTACACCAATAAGACATTCATCTACTGTCCCTGACCTTCTATAACACCAGTAAGACATCCATCTGTTGTCCCCGACCTTCTGTTATACCAGTAAGACAATCATCTGCTGTCCCCGACCTTCTATTACACCAGTAAGACATTCATCTACTGTCCCCGACCTTCTATTACACCAGTAAGACCATCATCTGTCCCCGACCTGTTACACCAGTAAGACATTAATCTGTCCCCAACCTTCTGTTATACCAGTAAGACCATCATCTGTCCCCGACCTTCTGTTACACCAGTAAGACCATCATCTGTCCCCAACCTTCTGTTTCACCAATAAGACATTCATCTGCTGTCCCCGACCTGTTATACTAGTAAGACCATCCATCATCTGTCCCCGACCTTCTGTTACACCAATAAGACCATCATCTGTCCCCGACCTTCTGTTACACCAGTAAGACAAGCATCTGCTGTCCCCGACCTTCTATTACACCAGTCAGACATTCATCATCTGTCCCCGACCTTCTGTTACACCAGTAAGACAATCATCTGCTGTCCCCGACCTGTTACACCAGTAAGACATTCATCTGCTGTCCCCGACCTTCTGTTACACCAGTCAGACATCCATCATCTGTCCCCGACCTTCTGTTATACCAGTAAGACAATCATCTGCTGTCCCCGACCTTCTGTTACACCAGTAAGACAATCATCTGCTGTCCCCGACCTTCTGTTACACCAGTAAGACAATCATCTGCTGTCCCCGACCTTCTGTTACACCAGTAAGACAATCATCTGCTGTCCCCGACCTTCTGTTATACCAGTAAGACAATCATCTGCTGTCCCCGACCTTCTGTTACACCAGTAAGACATTCATCTGCTATCCCCGACCTTTTGTTACACCAGTCAGACATTCATCTGCTGTCCCCGACCTGTTATACCAGTAAGACATTCATCTGCTGTCCCCGACCTTCTGTTACACCAGTCAGACATTCATCATCTGTCCCCGACCTTCTGTTACACCAGTAAGACATTCATCTGCTGTCCCCGACCTGTTACACCAGTAAGACATTCATCTGCTGTCCCCGACCTCTTACACCAGTAAGACAATCATCTGCTATCCCCGACCTGTTACACCAGTAAGACATTCATCTGCTATCCCCGACCTTTTGTTACACCAGTCAGACATTCATCTGCTGTCCCCGACCTTCTATTACACCAGTCAGACATTCATCTGCTGTCCCCGACCTGTTATACCAGTAAGACATTCATCTGCTGTCCCCGACCTGTTATACAAGTAAGACAATCATCTGCTGTCCCCGACCTGTTATACCAGTAAGACATTCATCTACTGTCCCCGGCCTTCTGTTACATAAGTAAGACATTCATCTCCTGTCCCCGACCTGTTACACCAGTAAGACATCCATCATCTGTCCCCGACCTTCTGTTACACCAGTAAGACATCCATCATCTGTCCCCGACCTTCTGTTACACCAGTAAGACATTCATCTCCTGTCCCCGACCTTCTGTTACACCAGTAAGACATCCATCATCTGTCCCCGACCTTCTGTTACACCAGTAAGACATCCATAATCTGTCCCCGACCTTCTGTTATACCAGTAAGACATCCATCATCTGTCCCCGACCTTCTGTTACACCAGTAAGACATTCATCTGCTGTCCCCGACCTTCTGTTACACCAGTAAGACATCCATCATCTGTCCCCGACCTTCTGTTACACCAGTAAGACATCCATCATCTGTCCCCGACCTTCTATTACACCAATAAGACATTCATCTGCTGTCCCCGACCTTCTGTTACACCAGTAAGACATTCATCTGCTATCCCCGACCTTTTGTTACACCAGTCAGACATTCATCTGCTGTCCCCGACCTTCTATTACACCAGTCAGACATTCATCTGCTGTCCCCGACCTGTTATACCAGTAAGACATTCATCTGCTGTCCCCGACCTATTATACAAGTAAGACATTCATCTGCTGTCCCCGACCTTCTGTTACACCAGTAAGACATTCATCTACTCTCCTCGACCTTCTGTTACACAAGTAAGACCATCATCTGTCCCCGACCTTCTGTTACACCAGTAAGACAATCATCTGCTGTCCCCGACCTGTTATACCAGTCAGACATTCATCTGCTGTCCCCGACCTGTTATACCAGTAAGACATTCATCTGCTGTCCCCGACCTTCTGTTACACCAGTCAGACATTCATCATCTGTCCCCGACCTTCTGTTACACCAGTAAGACATTCATCTGCTGTCCCCGACCTGTTACACCAGTAAGACATTCATCTGCTGTCCCCGACCTGTTACACCAGTAAGACAATCATCTGCTATCCCCGACCTTTTGTTACACCAGTCAGACATTCATCTGCTGTCCCCGACCTGTTATACCAGTAAGACATTCATCTGCTGTCCCCGACCTGTTATACAAGTAAGACAATCATCTGCTGTCCCCGACCTGTTATACCAGTAAGACATTCATCTACTGTCCCCGACCTTCTGTTACACCAGTAAGACATTCATCTCCTGTCCCCGACCTGTTACACCAGTAAGACATCCATCATCTGTCCCCGACCTTCTGTTACACCAGTAAGACATCCATCATCTGTCCCCGACCTTCTGTTACACCAGTAAGACATTCATCTCCTGTCCCCGACCTTCTGTTACACCAGTAAGACATCCATCATCTGTCCCCGGCCTTCTGTTACACCAGTAAGACATCCATAATCTGTCCCCGACCTTCTGTTATACCAGTAAGACATCCATCATCTGTCCCCGACCTTCTGTTACACCAGTAAGACATCCATCATCTGTCCCCGACCTTCTGTTACACCAGTAAGACATCCATCATCTGTCCCCGACCTTCTATTACACCAATAAGACATTCATCTGCTGTCCCCGACCTTCTGTTACACCAGTAAGACATTCATCTGCTATCCCCGACCTTTTGTTACACCAGTCAGACATTCATCTGCTGTCCCCGACCTTCTATTACACCAGTCAGACATTCATCTGCTGTCCCCGACCTGTTATACCAGTAAGACATTCATCTGCTGTCCCCGACCTGTTATACAAGTAAGACATTCATCTGCTGTCCCCGACCTTCTGTTACACCAGTAAGACCATCATCTGTCACCGACCTTCTGTTACACCAGTAAGACAATCATCTGCTGTCCCCGACCTTCTGTTACACCAGTAAGACAATCATCTGCTGTCCCCGACCTTCTGTTACACCAGTAAGACAATCATCTGCTGTCCCCGACCTTCTGTTACACCAGTAAGACATTCATCTACTCTCCTCGACCTTCTGTTACACAAGTAAGACCATCATCTGTCCCCGACCTTCTGTTACACCAGTAAGACAATCATCTGCTGTCCCCGACCTGTTATACCAGTAAGACATTCATCTGCTGTCCCTGACCTTCTGTTACACCAGTAAGACATTCATCTTTTGTCCCCGACCTTCTGTTACACCAGTAAGACATTCATCTGCTATCCCCGACCTTCTGTTACACCAGTAAGACATTCATCTGCTGTCCCCGACCTTCTATTACACCAGTCAGACATTCATCTGCTGTCCCGACCTGTTATACCAGTAAGACATTCATCTATTGTCCCCGACCTTCTGTTACACCAGTAAGACCATCATCTGTCCCCGACCTTCTGTTACACCAATAAGACATCCATCATCTGTCCCCGACCTTCTGTTACACCAATAAGACAATCATCTGCTGTCCCTGACCTTCTGTTACACCAGTAAGACATCCATCATCTGTCCCCGACCTTCTCTTACACAAGTAAGACCATCATCTGTCCCCGACCTTCTGTTACACCAGTAAGACAATCATTTGCTGTCCCCGACCTTGTTACACCAGTAAGACAATCATCTGCTGTCCCCGACCTTCTGTTACACCAGTGAGACATTCATCTGCTGTCCCCGACCTTCTGTTACACCAGTGAGACATTCATCTACTGTCCCCGACCTTCTGTTACACCAGTAAGACATTCATCTGTCCCCGACCTTCTGTTATACCAGTAAGACAATCATCTGCTGTCCCCGACCTTCTGTTACACCAGTAAGACCATCATCTATTGTCCCCGACCTTCTGTTACACCAGTAAGACCATCATCTGTCCCCGACCTTCTATTACACCAGTAAGACATCCATCATCTGTCCCCGACCTTCTGTTACACCAGTAAGACATTCATCTGTCCCCGACCTTCTGTTACACCAGTGAGACATTCATCTACTATCCCCGACCTTCTGTTACACCAGTAAGACATTCATCTGTCCCCGACCTTCTGTTATACCAATAAGACATCCATCATCTGTCCCCGACCTTCTGTTACACCAGTAAGACATTCATCTACTGTCCCCGGCCTTCTGTTATACCAGTAAGACAATCATCTACTGTCCCCGACCTTCTGTTACACCAGTAAGACAATCATCTGCTGTCCCCGACCTTCTATTACACCAGTAAGACATTCATCTACTGTCCCCGACCTTCTATTACACCAATAAGACATTCATCTACTGTCCCTGACCTTCTATAACACCAGTAAGACATCCATCTGTTGTCCCCGACCTTCTGTTATACCAGTAAGACAATCATCTGCTGTCCCCGACCTTCTATTACACCAGTAAGACATTCATCTACTGTCCCCGACCTTCTATTACACCAGTAAGACCATCATCTGTCCCCGACCTGTTACACCAGTAAGACATTAATCTGTCCCCAACCTTCTGTTATACCAGTAAGACCATCATCTGTCCCCGACCTTCTGTTACACCAGTAAGACCATCATCTGTCCCCAACCTTCTGTTTCACCAATAAGACATTCATCTGCTGTCCCCGACCTGTTATACTAGTAAGACCATCCATCATCTGTCCCCGACCTTCTGTTACACCAATAAGACCATCATCTGTCCCCGACCTTCTGTTATACCAGTAAGACATTCATCATCTGTCCCCGACCTTCTTTTACACCAATAAGACATTCATCTGCTGTCCCCGACCTGTTATACCAGTAAGACATTCATCTGCTGTCCCCGACCTTCTGTTACACCAGTAAGACATCCATCATCTGTCCCCGACCTTCTGTTTCTCCAGTAAGACATTCATCTGCTGTCCCCGACCTTCTGTTACACCAGTAAGACATCCATCATCTGTCCCCGACCTTCTGTTTCTCCAGTAAGACATTCATCTGTTGTCCCCGGCCTTCTGTTACACCAGTAAGACATCCATCATCTGTCCCCGACCTTCTATTACACCAATAAGACAATCATCTGCTGTCCCCGACCTTATATTACACCAGTTAGACATTCATCTACTGTCCCCGACCTTCTGTTACACCAGTAAGACATTCATCTTTTGTCCCCGACCTGTTACACCAGTAAGACATTCATCTGTCCCCAACCTTCTGTTACACCAGTAAGACATTCATCTGCTATCCCCGACCTTCTGTTACACCAGTAAGACATTCATCTGCTGTCCCCGACCTTCTATTACACCAGTCAGACATTCATCTGCTGTCCCGACCTGTTATACCAGTAAGACATTCATCTATTGTCCCCGACCTTCTGTTACACCAGTAAGACCATCATCTGTCCCCGACCTTCTGTTACACCAATAAGACATCCATCATCTGTCCCCGACCTTCTGTTACACCAATAAGACAATCATCTGCTGTCCCTGACCTTCTGTTACACCAGTAAGACATCCATCATCTGTCCCCGACCTTCTCTTACACAAGTAAGACCATCATCTGTCCCCGACCTTCTGTTACACCAGTAAGACAATCATTTGCTGTCCCCGACCTGTTATACCAGTAAGACATTCATCTGCTGTCCCCGACCTTCTGTTACACCAGTAAGACATCCATCATCTGTCCCCGACCTTCTGTTTCTCCAGTAAGACATTCATCTGCTGTCCCCGACCTTCTGTTACACCAGTAAGACATCCATCATCTGTCCCCGACCTTCTGTTTCTCCAGTAAGACATTCATCTGTTGTCCCCGGCCTTCTGTTACACCAGTAAGACATCCATCATCTGTCCCCGACCTTCTATTACACCAATAAGACAATCATCTGCTGTCCCCGACCTTATATTACACCAGTTAGACATTCATCTACTGTCCCCGACCTTCTGTTACACCAGTAAGACATTCATCTTTTGTCCCCGACCTGTTACACCAGTAAGACATTCATCTGTCCCCAACCTTCTGTTACACCAGTAAGACATTCATCTGCTATCCCCGACCTTCTGTTACACCAGTAAGACATTCATCTGCTGTCCCCGACCTTCTATTACACCAGTCAGACATTCATCTGCTGTCCCGACCTGTTATACCAGTAAGACATTCATCTATTGTCCCCGACCTTCTGTTACACCAGTAAGACCATCATCTGTCCCCGACCTTCTGTTACACCAATAAGACATCCATCATCTGTCCCCGACCTTCTGTTACACCAATAAGACAATCATCTGCTGTCCCTGACCTTCTGTTACACCAGTAAGACATCCATCATCTGTCCCCGACCTTCTCTTACACAAGTAAGACCATCATCTGTCCCCGACCTTCTGTTACACCAGTAAGACAATCATTTGCTGTCCCCGACCTTGTTACACCAGTAAGACAATCATCTGCTGTCCCCGACCTTCTGTTATACCAGTATGACATTCATCTACTGTCCCTGACCTTCTGTTACACCAGTAAGACATTCATCTGTCCCCGACCTTCTGTTACACCAGTGAGACATTCATCTGCTGTCCCCGACCTTCTGTTACACCAGTGAGACATTCATCTACTGTCCCCGACCTTCTGTTACACCAGTAAGACATTCATCTGTCCCCGACCTTCTGTTATACCAGTAAGACAATCATCTGCTGTCCCCGACCTTCTGTTACACCAGTAAGACCATCATCTATTGTCCCCGACCTTCTGTTACACCAGTAAGACCATCATCTGTCCCCGACCTTCTATTACACCAGTAAGACATCCATCATCTGTCCCCGACCTTCTGTTACACCAGTAAGACATTCATCTGTCCCCGACCTTCTGTTACACCAGTGAGACATTCATCTACTGTCCCCGACCTTCTGTTACACCAGTAAGACATTCATCTGTCCCCGACCTTCTGTTATACCAATAAGACATCCATCATCTGTCCCCGACCTTCTGTTACACCAGTAAGACATTCATCTACTGTCCCCGGCCTTCTGTTATACCAGTAAGACAATCATCTACTGTCCCCGACCTTCTGTTACACCAGTAAGACAATCATCTGCTGTCCCCGACCTTCTATTACACCAGTAAGACATTCATCTACTGTCCCCGACCTTCTATTACACCAATAAGACATTCATCTACTGTCCCTGACCTTCTATAACACCAGTAAGACATCCATCTGTTGTCCCCGACCTTCTGTTATACCAGTAAGACAATCATCTGCTGTCCCCGACCTTCTATTACACCAGTAAGACATTCATCTACTGTCCCCGACCTTCTATTACACCAGTAAGACCATCATCTGTCCCCGACCTGTTACACCAGTAAGACATTAATCTGTCCCCAACCTTCTGTTATACCAGTAAGACCATCATCTGTCCCCGACCTTCTGTTACACCAGTAAGACCATCATCTGTCCCCAACCTTCTGTTTCACCAATAAGACATTCATCTGCTGTCCCCGACCTGTTATACTAGTAAGACCATCCATCATCTGTCCCCGACCTTCTGTTACACCAATAAGACCATCATCTGTCCCCGACCTTCTGTTACACCAATAAGACATTCATCTGCTGTCCCCGACCTGTTATACCAGTAAGACATTCATCTGCTGTCCCCGACCTTCTGTTACACCAGTAAGACATCCATCATCTGTCCCCGACCTTCTGTTTCTCCAGTAAGACATTCATCTGCTGTCCCCGACCTTCTGTTATACCAGTAAGACATCCATCATCTGTCCCCGACCTTCTATTACACCAATTAGACAATCATCTGCTGTCCCCGACCTTATATTACACCAGTTAGACATTCATCTACTGTCCCCGACCTTCTGTTACACCAGTAAGACATTCATCTTTTGTCCCCGACCTGTTACACCAGTAAGACATTCATCTGTCCCCAACCTTCTGTTACACCAGTAAGACATCCATCATCTGTCCCCGACCTTCTGTTACACCAGTAAGACATCCATCATCTGTCCCCGACCTTCTGTTACACCAGTAAGACATCCATCATCTGTCCCCGACCTTCTGTTACACCAGTAAGACATCCATCATCTGTCCCCGACCTTCTGTTACACCAATAAGACAATCATCTGCTGTCCCCGACCTTCTGTTACACCAATAAGACATTCATCTGCTGTCCCCGACCTTCTGTTACACCAGTAAGACCATCATCTGTCCCCGACCTTCTGTTACACCAATAAGACATCCATCATCTGTCCCCGACCTTCTGTTACACCAGTAAGACATCCATCATCTGTCCCCGACCTTCTGTAACTCCCGATAAGACAATCGTCTGCTGTCCCCGACCTTCTGTTACACCAATAAGACAATCATCTGCTGTCCCCGACCTTCTGTTACACCAGTAAGACATTCATCTGCTGTCCCCGACCTTCTGTTACACCAGTAAGACCATCATCTGTCCCCGACCTTCTGTTACACCAGTAAGACATTCATCTGCTGTCCCCGACCTTCTGTTACACCAGTAAGAACATTCATCATCTGTCCCCGACCTTCGTTACACCAGTAAGACATCATCTACTGTCCCCGACCTTCTGTTACACCAGTAAGACCATCATCTGTCCCCGACCTTCTGTTACACCAGTAAGACATTCATCTGCTGTCCCCGACCTTCTATTACACCAGTAAGACATTCATCTGCTGTCCCCGACCTTCTGTTACACCAGTAAGACATTCATCTGCTGTCCCCGACCTTCTGTTACACCAGTAAGACATTCATCTGCTGTCCCCGACCTTCTGTTACACCAGTAAGACATCCATTTACTGTCCCCGACCTTCTATTACACCAGTAAGACCATCATCTGTCCCCGACCTTCTATTACACCAGTAAGACCATCATCTGTCCCCGACCTTCTATTACACCAGTAAGACCATCATCTGTCCCCGACCTTCTATTACACCAGTAAGACATTCATCTGTCCCCGACCTTCTGTTACACCAGTAAGACATTCATCTATTGTCCCCGACCTTCTATTACACCAGTAAGACCATCATCTGTCCCCGACCTTCTATTACACCAGTAAGACCATCATCTGTCCCCGACCTTCTGTTACACCAGTAAGACATTCATCTATTGTCCCCGACCTTCTGTTACACCAGTAAGACCATCATCTGTCCCCGACCTTCTATTACACCAGTAAGACCATCATCTGTCCCCGACCTTCTATTACACCAGTAAGACCATCATCTGTCCCCGACCTTCTATTACACCAGTAAGACATTCATCTGTCCCCGACCTTCTGTTACACCAGTAAGACATTCATCTATTGTCCCCGACCTTCTATTACACCAGTAAGACATTCATCTGTCCCCGACCTTCTATTACACCAGTAAGACCATCATCTGTCCCCGACCTTCTATTACACCAGTAAGACCATCATATGTCCCCGACCTTCTATTACACCAGTAAGACCATCATCTGTCCCCGACCTTCTGTTACACCAGTAAGACATCCATCATCTGTCCCCGACCTTCTGTTACACCAATAAGACATTCATCATCTGTCCCCGACCTTCTGTAACTCCCGATAAGACAATCATTTGCTATCCCCGACCTTCACAGGAAGACGTTCGACTCCTCCTGTCTCAAATCTACCGTTTCACCAGTAAGACGTTCATCTGCTGTCCCCAGCCTTTTGTTTCACCAGTTAGCTGTTGACACCAGTGAGACGATTATTTACTGGTTCCAGAATTTTGTTTTGACAGCAAGACATGTATTGTTATGTATATGTAAAATATATATTGACTGCTGTCTTCAAAATGTCTGTTTGACCAGTAAGACCTTCATCTGCTTTCGCCAACCTTCTGTCTCAACGTTGTATTTTAGCAGTCATCTTATTTTAGCGATTTTCGAGTTAAAAATGTATTTAATTAAAATTCTGCTAATTGACCTTTCGTTACATTGTTTTGTATTGTAGATCTGTTAAAAGCTTTAATTGGAGTACGGCCATACATGTTACTTACGGTAGTCCACTATCAGGAATCAATAGAGCATATAACATGGACCGCTAAGCTACGATCTGTATACATGTGTATATCATTTTCTACGGAAAATATTCAGTTATGCCAGTGGAAATTTGAGTGTGCCAAAAATAAATACGAATTAACATGATGCTATATATTGATCCTTGATGCTGAACTGTTAAAACGAATGGTAATGTCTATTTCGATGATGTATAACTTCAGCATCATCGTTGGAAACCTACACGATTCTGCAGCAGTGTTAATTGATCACATTAATCCCAATAGACAGTGCGGTGCATCTCGTGGGTTCAATCGACAGTGCAGAGCTGTGTGTTCAATCGACAATGCAGAGTCTCGTGGGTTCAATCGATAGTGCGGAGTCTCGTGGGTTCAATCGACAGTACGGAGTCTCGTGGGATCAATTGACAGTGTAGAGTCTCGTGGGACCAATCGACAGTGTAGAGTCTCGTTGGTTCAATCGACAGTGTAGAGTCTCGTGGGACCAATCGACAGTGTAGAGTCTCGTGGGATCAATCGACAGTGCAGAGTCTCGTGGGATCAATTGACAGTGTAGAGTCTCGTGGGTTCAATTGACAGTGCAGAGTCTCGTGGGATCAATCGACAGTGCAGAGTCTCGTGGGATCAATTGACAGTGTAGAGTCTCGTGGGTTCAATTGACAGTGTAGAGTCTCGTGGGATCAATTGACAGTGTAGAGTCTCGTGGGACCAATCGACAGTGTAGAGTCTCGTGGGATCAATTGACAGTGTAGAGTCTCGTGGGACCAATCGACAGTGTAGAGTCTCGTGGGATCAATCGACAGTGCAGAGTCTCGTGGGATCAATTGACAGTGTAGAGTATCGTGGGCTCAATCGATAGTGCAGAGTCTCGTGGGATCAATGGACAGTGTAGAGTCTCGTGGGCTCAATCGATAGTGCAGAGTCTCGTGGGACCAATCGACAGAGTAGAGTCTCGTGGGCTCAATCGATAGTGCAGACTCTTTGGGTTCAATCGATAGTGTGGGAGTCTCGTGGGATCAATGGACAGTGTAGAGTCTCGTGGGTTTCAGCTTTGGACATCTGGAACTGTTTGCCCATTGACGTGATAAAAAGAAAACTCTGAAATTAATGTGGTGCGTAGTAAATTATGAATGTGTAATTTAATCAAACATTATATTTTAGCAAAAAATAAACACGGTTTAAAGTCCTTTTCTTATATATATACTGTTCAATGTTTAACGAAAGCAACTATACTAACCATCATTACAGGCACTAAAACAAATGACAGTTATAATTGTGGAGTCTGGAATATTATTGTGAGTTTTAGCGGGCCATGGCCAAAAGGAATCTTAATATATTTGGGTATTATATTACAAAAGTTCATTTTTTAATTTAAGTTCATTAAGTTAATTGGGACTAGACAAAGGGGGTGAAACGGCTTTTGTCGAAATTTGTTGTTGACAGTTGGGTATCAAATAACGTAAAGAACTGAGATGAAGATGAACTTGAAGAATGGAGTACTAAACGTAGTACTAATTTACCGGTTTAAGAAAATCAGCTGACAAGCACGTTGTTATGGCGACAGGCCTTATCAGACCGTATTGGTGCAGAGTCAGTGAGACCTAAATCGCGGTCAATACACACATTTACAAACAGTTACACTAGGCCTACCATAGTTATTATTGACAGATATCTAAAAACAACACAACATTGTGTAAACCAGAAAACAAAAAGAGCCAACAAAAATCAGAGGTGATATACACGTCTCTGCAAAAATGGAGGATTCGTTCAACTGAAACTCTTTTAAGGGTAAGTTTTCTTACTGGAAAATATATATATATGCATAAAGGTTTTTCGGCATAGCCGTATAATATTCTTTTGCCCCGGAAATGACGCGACAAGTGGCGTTACTGGTCAAGATGAAGTATGTGATTGGTCAATGTAGCGGTAAATGCAAAATGCAGATATGCAGTTAAAAACGGAATAAAGTTAAGATTAAATGCAAGCTGAATATGATGTAAATAAATTATAACAATTATACACAACGAGAAAAAAAAAATTCAAATAATTTTTTGATGTGTGTGTGTGTATTTCGGCACAAATTGCATGAAACTTGCAGAAAAAATAATCTGATACTTTCTCAATTAAGAAAAGTAAAATAAGCGCCTATATCATCTATTGTTAAACGTACATGTAGTGAATAAGCGAATAGTGAAAATTGGAGATAATATCTCATTTACATATTTAAATTGCTCATTTAACGATATGAACTATACTCAGAGATCGACATAGCGAGGATATTGTATCATAATTCTGGGTGATAATTACCAGATACAAGTGCCTATGCAAAAGCTTTTGACACTGGTCTATTTGTACTCCAATGATATTAGAGGTTTACACGACAGGAAACTTTTGACAGGCTGTCATGTAACCAATGTAATCAGGTGGAATAAGACCTCATATACGTATAGGAGTAGTCTATTTGTAGCAGGTGAGATAAAAATCATGACATGCATCCCATATGAAGTGTCAGTATTGGAGTTTATTATGAATTTAATTTTTGATCAAATACTTCAATATCCTCTCTATTTCTTTTTTTTTTTTTATTTCAAGCGTCAATCTATCTGCTGCACGTTTAACTACTTCTGCATCGGTCCCAGAGACACGTATATGGCCATCTTTAGTTCCTAACACGGGGAAATTAAGTCCAATGTCTGATCTGATCCTGTCTATGTTCTCTCCATTTTTACCAATCAACAATCCACAGATCATGTAACGAATGTCCTCGTCTTCGTCAGTAAAGGCGTTCTCGTATTCCTTACTCTGAATTTCTCTTTTGATTTTGTCGATATGTGGTGTGATTAGCTGCGATAACGTAGCTCTGGACGACGGACGGACAATTTCTGACAGATGGTCGTCGTCTGCCTAAGCACAAATAATTTTGCCTCGATTTCTGAAAAAATCGAATATTGCCTAGACTGAAATATTTTTGCCAAAGCAATATTCGATTTTTGCCTAGGCAATATTTTGTTTTTGCCTAGGCAAAAATATTTAATTATGACATCCTTCCCGCGCCATAAGAAATGAACACAATCTTTCCCAACTTATCACAGACCTTATCTTCAATAAGTCGATTTGTATGCGATAGATTATAATACTCTATCTAGGCATAGCAAATTTAGTCAAACCGATTGTTTAGGCAACTGATATATATGGTCCTCGATCATGGCTGTAATTCAGGGAAATATAAGGACATACACAGATAAAATGATGTAACTATCTTATAAGGGACATAGACGGGGAAAATGATGTAACTATCTTATAAGGGACATACATAAAGAAAATGATGTAACTATCTTATATAAAGGGACATACATAGAGAAAATGATGTAACAATCTTATAACGGGGACATACACAGAGAAAATGATGTAACTATCTTATAACGGGGACATACACAGAGAAAATGATGTAACTATCTTATAACGGGGACATACACAGAGAAAATGATGTAACTATCTTATAACGGGGACATACATAGAGAAAATGATGTAACTGTCTTATAACAGGGGACATACATAGAGAAAATGATGTAACTATCTTATAACGGGGACATACACAGAGAAAATGATGTAACTATCTTATAACGGGGACATACACAGAGAAAATGATGTAACTATCTTATAACGGGGACATACACAGAGAAAATGATGTAACTATCTTATAACGGGGACATACACAGAGAAAATGATGTAACTATCTTATAAGGGACATACATAGAGAAAATGACGTAACTATCTTATAAGGGACATACACAGAGAAAATGATGTAACTATCTTATAACGGGACATACATAGAGAAAATGATGTAACTATCTTATAACAGGGACATACACAGAGAAAATGATGTAACTATCTTATAACGGGACATACATAGAGAAAATGATGTAACTATCTTATAACGGGACATACATAGAGAAAATGATGTAACTATCTTATAACAGGGACATACATAGAGAAAATGATGTAACTATCTTATAACGGGGACATACACAGAGAAAATGATGTAACTATCTTATAACGGGGACATACACAGAGAAAATGATGTAACTATCTTATAACGGGGACATACACAGAGAAAATGATGTAACTATCTTATAACGGGGACATACACAGAGAAAATGATGTAACTATCTTATAACGGGGGCATACATAGAGAAAATGACGTAACTATCTTATAACGGGGGCATACATAGAGAAAATGACGTAACTATCTTATAACGGAGACATACACAGAGAAAATGATATAACTATTTTATAACGGGGACATACATAGAGAAAATTATGTCACTATCTTAAAATGGACATACACAGAGAAAATTTTAAGAGACTTGACCTGAAAAAGACGTAGTTACGGGAGGTAGCAAAGACAATGGGATACAAATATTTGCAGACATTTTCATTTCCAATCCCCCATGCCACAGTTGACATTCTGTTGAATGTCTTGTAAACGTCACAGAAAACTAGACAGTAGCGGTTTCCCACATTCTGTTATACAGATTAACAGTAATATTCCCTGATTGGAAACCTGACTGATATCTATTTAAATGGGAAATGCCAACGAAATAATTCTGCAAAAGAAGAGATATTGTGTCGGTGAAGGGTTTGTACGATGTACATCAAGGTATTGTTTTGAATATGGTTTCGGTGATTTTAAGATGTTGTCCTGTTTTTCTTTTTGACTTGTTGCAGTTAACGTGAAAATTCAAATAAAATGAAAAAAGAATAGAAATAATCAATACTACATACATTGAGTGCTGACTGTAGTTGGTCACCGTTTACCGGGGCGGTTGGAGTGTCAGGCGGAGATAAGTGTCGGGATTAGTATATAGAGGTACTGACTTGGTAGGGATTAGTACTGGGGAGGGGTGAACTGTACTTAGTCTACCTGAAGGGACAAAACAAGAGTTACCTCCTACATTTTTGTCAGGGAATGAAGTAAAATTCAATTCATCCCAGTGCTTCCCATTTATTTCTTGAAACAAAATTAATATGTGAATGCTTTAGAATACTCTGAAACGTATTAAAACAAATTTGTTGAACATGAAACGGCTGCAGCGATATAAAAATATATCGAAAATATATGTACATATAGGAAAATCGATTTCCTTTGGTATAAATGTGTAGGTTTTTGCAAGAACAACTGCACTTTTATTTTCAAGCACAGGTGCGAATATGTACCGCTGTGTAATCAAAGGTCCCCTAAGCCCCAATTGGCCTTTCCTATGCTTGACATGATGCAAATGTGAGGTGATACAGTGTACTAACACTGTGATGCAGTATTAGTACACTTTATTACATTGTTAGTACACCGTACCATCTACAATCTACTTTTGCATATCATCCATTGAATGAAGGCAGCCATTGGAGTTCCTACTTAACTATTAAGTGGGTGTTTTCATTCATTGGAGATGTAAAGAAACGATGAGGATAAGAGTGTGAAACAGTCGCTGTTCGTTTTAAAAGATTTATTATTTTCAACTCGTGTAACAAGAGATACAATAGAATTGACGCCAAAACTTTCTAAATAATTTGATATTTCACACAACATAGCCATAATATACAGAAACAGTATGACATAAGTATCACCATGTTAAACAAGGCATAATCATACCTACAAATAACGGAAGGATTTTCTATAAAAAATACTGCATATCCAGTCCAGCAAGATCCTGGTGCGGAAAATGGACGACATCTCCAACCTCCGTTTGCTTTACTTTAACTTTTACCCATTTAGGATTCAAATTGCCTTGAAACTGTGAATTCCATATATACATGTACATTAAACCGCATTCGTTTAAAATGTTTTGTATAAAACCTAAAACTGTCAGGTTAATTAAATGATTATCTATATGGTATGTAATCAGTATCAGCGTAACTGGAAGGTTAAAGGTTATTAGAAAGCTGTATACATTTACCAAAACTTGTCAATTCTTTAGGGCTATTTGTATAAAGCAATTCCTCTCATTTGTACACACTTGGATTTGTTACAAAATAACTTTTGGAGAATGTATTTCTTAAATTTGCAAAACAAGGCCACACTAATACAAAAAGGAACTCGTCTTCAATATCATTCATGTCACATAAATGACAAACTCTTTGGTGTCGCTCAATGTTATGTTTTCAATATTTAGAGTGTGCGACGATAGTCGAATTTTAGTTATTTCTCTCAAGTATTCAACTGATATGGACTTTTTCAGATAATTCTGTAAACTATAACTGTTGTAAACATGTTGATATAAAATTCCTTTAGAGGACAATATATTTGTTTCTACACACTCTTTCATATAAATCAAAACTTCTTTCCTTTGTCATTTGAAGATCATTAATGTCAACCTTTTGTGATTCCCATTTATATCCGAAACCTATTCTATATCATTCTTCCTTGATATTCAACATCCATCTATCATTATTTTCTAACATGTCGTCATAGCAACACTGTGAAATATAATTTCGGGAGTTTCTCAGTCCAATATTTCATAATTCTAATTTTTCGTAGCACTCTTAATGGATACCTACCTACTTCAAGATAAACCACATCGTTACTTGTACTTTTACGTACACCAAGCAATTTATTACAAAAAATAATACGTACTTGAAATGCTATTGATATATGTCTCAAATACAGTTGTGTTCCAACGTTGAAATAATTTTTCGGCATAGCCGTATAATATTCTTCTGTCCCCGGAAATGACGCGACAGGTGGCGTTACTGGTCAAGATGAAGTATGTGATTGGTCAATGTAGCGGTAAATGCAAAATGCAGATAAGATTAAATGCAAGCTGAATAAGTGGATGCATCTTTTCAAATGACACATTCATAAAATTATATTCCTGATTGAAATGCAGTCGTATTCAGGCCCGTAGCTGCCTATACGCAAATACGCAGTTGCGTACACATCAGTTTTCAACAACAACAAAAATAAACAAAACAAAACAAACAAACAAACAAAACAAAACAAAGAAAGAAAAAACTCTGATATTTATATGAGCTTATCTATACACAAACTATGAATACTGTCCCTAGGTGATGGTTCTAGTCAAACCCACTAATTGATATAACTAGTCATTGGTAGGGAACGCAATCAATCGGTCGGTTAAAGTGGGACAAAGAAAAATCCGAAGACCTGTTTCTTTGGAAGAAATTTCAGCTCGCCCCGCAGGAACCATCAGCATCAGAAACAAGTCAAAATGGTACACCTGATGTAACAAATCTCCCTGGTGGTTGTCAGAATTGCAAAATGCTTACGCTAAAATTTTAGAGCATTCAGGACATTAAAGATCAATGCCAAATTTATGCATTTTATATACTTCAATAATTCAATAATATTTTTTTGTAACTTTACTCTACTAAATGATTATTAACTTGATTCCTGTTTGGCGTCCTCCACTTCTCTTGTCTTGATCAATCAGTCTGTTTGGTATTGTACCTTCAAAATAGAGCAAATTGTTTTCTAAATTCTCCTAATTTTCTTCTGTTTACTCTCCTACCATTCCCTTTTACAATACATATTTATTTTATACAATTCAGATGATCTTTTTTATACTCAACAAATTATATTTTTAGATATGTCTCAAGTACACGTGTTTGCTTTTTTCGCAGTTAGACGTACATGTAAAACCATTTCAGGTAAAAGTAGATTTCAATTGATTCCACGAGGAAAAGGGGTATCTGAAAGCTCTTTTACACATGTCAGACAATCTAACAGCTATATTCAGATACGTGCTGAATGTAAACCATATAGCATTATTAGATCTCCTATCCCTTAAAATGTATTTATTATCTTATATAATATGCCGAAACACAATACAACATAGAATTATAATTTTATTGAACAAAATGACTCCTGAATATTTATTTGATATTGTTAGACCCTATATTAATAATAATGCTCCACATCATAACCTTAGAAATCATAGATTCTTTAATATTCCTCGATGCAGAACAAACTTGTATGATAACAGCTACTTCATTGATGTCATGAAAATTTGGAACTCCCTTGAAACAGACTTAACTAGTGCTCCTTCACTGAATATTTTTAAATCTAAATTGAATAGAAATAGGCCTTTAAACACTGATACTACTCACTTATTTAAACTTTGCTCACCTAGAAAATTAAATATCACTCTTTGCCAATTAAGAAACTCTGCTAGCAACTTAAATTATCACAGATTAATAGATCATCTAATTCCAAATTCAGCCTGTTCCTGTGGTTATTACTCTGAGGATCTAGACCATTACTTCTTCTATTGTCCAAATTACAACCATATAAGGCACTTTATACATGACATATTTATACAAGTTGGTTTTATAGATATTAACTTACTAACATGTGGTAACTATGAACTTTCACTTGATCTTAACAAATTTGTTTTAAATAATGTAGAAAGATTTATAACTAATTCGAGAAGGTTTTAATTCTCATTGAATCAATTAATTATATAATATTTCATTAATATGTATGTATATTATTATCATTGTTCAATAAAATACTCATCTTTCTCAATGTCAGGTAGGTGAAGCGCTTTTGCTCTACAAAATTTTGTATAATTATCTATTTTTTATATATATATATATAATGTTTACGTATATAAATAAAAATATTTCCTGAACTTTTGATACTTTTCAACTAGAAATTATTCCATTAAACTATGAAAAACTACTTAAACTATTACAATGATGTGTGTATGAGTGTATGAGTGTATGTTCAAATGTTATAAATAACCCTAATTATATAGCTCTATTGTTCAAGTTGTCTAGAAAAATGCTATCAATATTATATTATCAAAATGTCATTTACATATGTATGTGGGAGAAGACTGATATAGGCTAAGCCTGTTGTCAAATCCCTTTGTATTATAAGATCTTGTACAATAAAATTTGTTGAAATTGAAAATAGAATTATAATTAAACTCATTCCATTATAACAATAATACACAACGAGAAAAACTTTTTTTTTCAAATATATGTGTGTGTATTTCAGCACAAATTGCATGAGACTTGTAGAAAAAAATAATCTGATACTTTCTCAATTAAGAAAAGTAAAATAAGCGCCTATATCATTTATTGTTAAACGTACATGTAGTGAATGAGCGAATAGTGAAAATTGGAGATAATATCTCATTTAAATATTTAAATTGCTCATTTGAATATGATTTAAAATTTGGGCATAGTAGCATTTCATTTTTCTGCTGGGGTCTGATCTAGCCCACCATCCTCCCTTTGGTGCCATTCCTATAAAGGACTACTTACAACCGGAAACCAGGGTGAAGTCTGATTTACATATTTCTTACTGTTAATCTTAAAATGAATTATAAAACATTAATATTAACCAAAAGAACAGGTCCGGATTTATATATGCGCATAGAGTACGAAATTCACTATTGGAATTTTCCTCACTACATGACAGTTGGTAAGATGCAGAAATGAATCAATACTTTTAAGGAAATCGTTTGCTTTCAAACGTTAGGTGAACGTTACTATACGTATGCTTAAGAATGTTATTGAATATAATGAAACACAGCTTTCTGAACGCAGATAGACACAGAAATATAATTTTCAAATGTACAGATTTTGATATTATATATGTACCCTTTGTCTGATCTTCATTGAAATTAGTAAATTAATGTATTTTTAAATCATTAGGTTTGCACACCAACGCTGTCACGAATGTTTTGCCTTATATATCAAGACTGCTTAATGGTGGGATTAACGTCTCCGAACGAGACCAAGAGTGGTTTTCCTGGCTTGCCTGGGTTGTCACATGAACACAGTTCCCTGGTAGATAAGCTTCTGAACTCTGACCCCTTATCTGAGAGAGTGTCCTAGGCTCGGCTATAACCGGAACAAGGACATTAATCCTCGTTAATCAACCCCTCTCTGAGTATAATGATGATCGTTATAATTCCAACTTTTAACTTTAGAACACATGTCGTGCTATGTTGTACAGTTGAAAGTTTCATTTATATTAAATTCAATTCGACTTTACTGGAACTTTTATAACCACAACTGTATTTCTATATATAAATATATTTTACCTACACATATCGTCATGAAAACATAACCCATTGTCGCAATGATCATCCCAAAACGTCGTGTTACGGTAACTCGACTTAAATACAAGGTTGATCTCAGGTTTTTGGTCTTGATTTCTTTCTTTTACAGCCCTTCCCACAGGAAAGGTACTGCTTTGCCCAATGGACTATGGTTACGTATGGTTATTGAACACATATTCGGACATTATGTAAACGTGTTCCAAGCGTGCAAAATAAGGTAAAGTCAACACAAATTATCATTCTAAATGCTGTTCTTGGTTTGCTTGGTTTGTTTTTGTTTAACGTCCTATTAACAGCCAGGGTTTTTTAAGGACGTGTTAGGTTTTTGAGGTGGAGGAAAGCCGGAGTACCCGGAGAAAAACCACCGGCCTACGGTCAGTACCTGGCAAATGCCCCACGTGCAACCAAAGGTGGAGGGCTAGTGATCAAGTGTCGGGACACCTTAACCACTCGGCCACCGCGGCCCCTGCCGTACAAGAAAACAGGACAACGTAACTATTCGGACATCGTTAAAGGACGGACTTAAATTGTCCAAAAACTTAACTTAACTCATTCACCCCTCATTTCATTTATCTGCATACACATACAAAATAACTTGGCTACACGCATGGTATTATCACCAAAATGATTCAAACTGATATCATTTTGTTATCTGTGCTGAAACATATTAGTTCGTTCATTTGTTTCACCAGCAGTTTTATATTATAAACACCAGCATTTAAACTATGCCGTTTATCTTTTTTTAAAGATATTTCTTGTTTACCCATTGTTTATCTTATTTAATATTTTCAAGAAAACAAATTCTAACTTGCAATATCTATATCAATGTTATCCATAAATTTTGTAACCCATCAACAAACATTTCTAGTGCTTGATCTTCATTCGTAATAATTAACTGGCCAGTCAGTGAAGGCCAAAAACGATACCCTTGGCTAAATGGTATACCAGGGACATATATATATCTTATTATACGTCCCTGGGTATACACAGGGGACTTTTCAAAAGTCTTATATTCAATTATACTTGGACATAATAAATGGTATTTGGGACGTCACTAGTCTACGATCTACTTAATTGATATTGATATCATACAGTGCCGTATTTAATACTTTCAGATGTCAAATAGGCGCGGGTTGAGGTTAGAGGTGGTGTGTGTGTTAAATATAGAGTAATCCGAAGGGTTCTGATGTTAATATCGCCAAAAGCTACATAGTAAGATCGTCAGAAAATTCGGACTAAATATAGAGGTGACCATTCAAGTCGGCATTGCTGATTCGGCACCAAGAAAAGTGTTTTCTTGATAATTCTTTTTCGTGGTACATATAGATTGCATTTGTTTAAACATTATTGGCACCAAAATAATTGAAGGTATAATAAAATTGGTAAATTGAATAAACGCGGTGCAATGATCTTTAATACCACATCACAATTCGATTTCCTGTGACGTCATCGGCCTCGTGCACGATTTGGTATCCGCCATTTTATTTCGTATATTGTTCCTGGTCAGACAAGCCAATGTTGTTTGCAAGGTGAGATCTTCTTTTTATCTATTCATTTTCGACGTTTTGTTAATTTATAACTCTGCAAGGCAATACAAGTATATATTTATAACAAGATCGTTAATCTTTTTAGCTGTTACATGGCTGTTACAATGCCTGCATTTTGTTTTGCATTGCATTGTCGGGTTCGTCGCGTCTTTCTGACGTATTTACTTTGCCAGGAGGAATCGACGAGAAAAAAAAATCAAATACATGCGAACTAATTGATTCACATGTTTATTTTTATTATTTTCATATAGTTTATTTGATTTTCTCAATCTCTCACTGATACGACAACAATATTATAGGCTAGCTAAAATATATTGTGCCTATAGACCTTTTGATGGCCCTAAATAACGTTATCGACTCTTTTTATTTTTGCTTATGACAGGTTCAACTAAATCGAAGGAAGCATGTCATTTCCTCAAAGACCTCCCCTGGGTATGCCACCAATGGCTCCAGGCATGGGTTATGCTTTTGCAACTCCCATGGGTAAGTAAAGCAGATTTGTATCTTCAATGCCAAATATTGGCTTCCCATTTCTTGGAGGAAAATGCATCACAGCATTGGGATTTTGGTTTCGAGTCATTGGATTATGCTCACTGTTTCTAATGTTTACATGTTCATAATATGAGATTAAGTGTATTCACCTCTTATATTATAGTCTAGAGATGGAGAGAGATACTGCATCAGAACATGTTAGGTTACAGGTTTGGGGGGGGGGGGGGGGGGGGGGGGGGGGGGGGGAGGAGGAACTGCCAACTTGCGTATAATATGCGAAATTGTGTACTATTCGCCAGCTCGAGTATGAATACAATAAATATTTTTAAATATGGGTTTGCCAATCGTTATGTTTGTTCATACAACCGCTTGTTTCTTTACAGGAATGATGCCAATGAGTATGGGTGTAATGCAACCAACAACAGTAAGTATGATAACACAGAATGCTGCTGCTTATCAATGTATAAACTGAAATTTTTATCAATATTCTGCAAAACATCAACAATTGCTAAATTGGTTGAAGTCCATATTTTCAAAATTAAAAAATTGAAAGGACACATTCTGAAAAAAAGCTTTTTCTCTAAATGAAATTGATACTGCAATTTTGACATACAGATTTTTCAGCTATTTTTTTATATAATTATCTGATATATAGTCATAATCATAGCTCAGCGGAAATAAATGTCTGCCATTTAGCGATTTTTTATGACAGTCACAGTCAGTTTAAGCATATTTTTTAATCATATTCACAGTCAGTGTAAGGATATCCTCGAGTTTCTTTAACAACACTCTTTATTTACTGTCTAGGTTATGCGACCATTAGTAACTACACAGGCAAGCTTGACTCCCCAGTCATTGAAGCCGTCAAAGAAACAGCTGGTGCCACAGGAAATTCCCAAGGTAAATTTTCTACATGTTTTCTTTGACATGGGAATAGTTTTCAGCTGTCAAGTATGCTGATGCTTCTTTGTGTACACAGGTACTGGATGAATTGGGTATTAAATTTCAGACAACACTTAACATTTGATAGACACAAATTACTTACCACAAAAGCCCAGAGCATTTTGTTAATCATCACTGTTTAGTGTTATCTGGTCATGGTGTTGGGAGATTCATGGGTATCTTTAATGTGTTTGATACACCTATTATCTTACAATGAGTTTTGGTGTTAATTTGGCCATTCATAGATTTGGGTGCAAATTGTCTTCAGTATTCTGAGAATTTTCTGAACTTTTCACCTATAACATTCAATATTAATCAATGTTTTGAATATAATGTATTACTATTATATACATACAAACAACTTATCACTCACTGTGTGGCATGTTTGCAAGATGTTTTATTTACCAATCCATGATACTTTTGTTTATTTCTATCTTTGATAATAATAATTTTATTTCTCCAGGATGACGATGAAGAGAAGCCTCCAGTTACCACAGTATTTGTTGGTAACATCAGTGACAGAGCTCCCGATGCCATGGTGAGACAGATGCTACAGGTAGGTTAACAAATTTTGTTCAATTTAATCCTGTTTACAAATTGCAATGATCAACATTTCACAATTAATTTTGAAAGTGATATTTGACAGGAAAAAAAAACAAGAAAAAATTTACGGAAAGTATAGATATTGATTCTACATAGAAGTCTAGCTGTATAATAATGGGATCATTTCATCACGACTGATGTCGGTGTGCTGATATTAAACTGTTGTTATTCTTTAAAGGATCACTTCTGGTTAGAGTATTTTCCAGTATTTCAGGGAGATTTGAAATACTATCATTTATTACATTTTTACCAGTGAAATATCAAAAATTATTCATTCTATAAAAGTGATATTTTTCACTAATAAAATAATTGACCAATCAGAAAGCCCGACATATATGTCAGCACCTGGACAGGGGAAACTACTTTTTTTGTTTACAAATTATCGCTGTAGTCCTAGTTAGCATACGGGGTAGGGTTTTCATTGATAAAAAATGTAATAAACAGAATATCTAACAGTGTCTTCAGTAAAACCAAATATATTTCACTCGTGTGGCTAATATTTTGATATTTTTCACTCGTGCTGCGCACTCGTGAAAAATGTCAAAATATTAGCCCCACTCGTGAAATATATTTGGTATTACTGAAGACACTATTAGATATCCTCTATTTATTTTTCTGTATTCACAGAGCAATAATTCATAATTTGATTCCTTTTCAGAGATGTGGTAATGTTCTCAGTTGGAAACGGGTGCAAGGTGCTTCTGGAAAATTGCAAGGTATTGTTTAAGGTTTTGAATTGCGTACAGCAGTTATACTTTGATGCCAATTTCTGTGAATTGTTTTCTTGTTGTTAGCACGTAAAATGTTGTTTACGTGTAAAGAAGTCAGCTGGTAATTTTCTTGTCAGTCAATATTTCGTGACTTTCAGTATTTCAAATTTCTTACCAGAAAAAAAATTTGATTACATTTACTGTCCAGATTAAGTTATGATCTCTACAGCTAGAAGGAAACCCATAAGAAGCTATTAATGATATTTTCAGAAATTGATGACAATAACAATCTTACTTATTTTCTTTCAGCATTTGGATTTTGCGAGTATGAAAACCCAGAAGCAACACTACGGTGCATGAGGCTCCTGAATGAATGGGAAATAACTGATAAAAAACTTGTGGTATGTACTTGAGTGCTGTCATAGTGTTGCACAATATTTGATAACCATGATTTTGTTTTCCTTAAATCTTTCAAGTATGCTACACTTTCATTGTATGAGAAGAAGTGGAGGTGTAGATGTTTTCTGATGAAACATTGAAGGGATTTCTTTGCCAATGGAGGCTCATTGAATTAGCATTGTCGAGACTTGTTTAGATTTATGACATAGTTTTTGCATAGTTTATATGCAGGTGTTACTGTTTAACAGAAATTGCAAATCCAGGTTGGTGCAGTTTTCTGGATAGGTAAAATTTTCACACAACATTACAATGAATAAATCAATTCAGCACAGCACTGCAATCTTTTGGTATGTAGTCAGTGAAGCATGCTTCTTCTGGTTTAGATGTATATTGTCATCATTTGTTATACCTAGGTGAAAGTAGACGCCAAAACAAAAACTTTATTAGACGAGTACCGAGTCAAGAAAAAGGCAAAGCTGAATGCAATGAAGGAAAAAGATGCAACGAAAGAGAAATCAGAGACATCTGAAAACGGAGACGAAGAAAAGGAAGAGGGAGATAAAGAAAAAGATAAGGAAGACAGCAAATCATCAGAGAATGGTGATGGTCAAGAAGATGATCTGGATGAATTTTCAAAACGGGAGGATCGAGTGGCAAAAGCAGGCCTTGATGCTATCATGAGAGAATACGCTTCTGATCTTAATAAACCTGTACCTTCAGGTAGGAAGGATTCAAAAGTGTCTTTGACAGGTACATGTAAAATGTTTCATGATCATATTTGGATGTTCTTTTTATAATATCAGGAATTCTATGTCTAGTTTGAAGCGTACATGGAAGAAGCTTGAAGTGCACAAATAACACCGACCTTATGACAAGAGGGCCAGTATGGTGAATATACTAAAATCAGTGTTTCAAAGGGAGACTTCACAGAATTTCCATGTGTTTCCTTTCAAAATTGAATTGATATTATGGAAGCTGTCTTGTGAGATCTTTTATCAGACTAACATGATCTGTCAAGACAGATTCCAAGATTTGAAATGTTTTGTCCTTTGAAGCATGCGCTTATCACAAATTAGCATGCAAATTGATAAGAGTATCAAAGTTCATTAAAAAAAAATGATGTGTATCTTACTTGTACTGTTTATGAAAGTGTTCAGTAATAGATTTTATTGAAAAACTTCAGTTTACACCTTTGACTTTTATTTGGCTATAGAAATCCTTTTCGGGCTACACCTAACACCTTTGCTTTTGAGTTGTGTGCACTCCCTAATTAATCTACGTTCTTATTTATGATGACTTTATACTTCTGCTGAAGGAAATTGACACCACTTTTTCACACCTTTGTTATGTTAAAATAGTGAAGTGTTATACGTTCTTCGCTATAAAACAAATTTGGGAAAATCAATATGGTTTGAGTTCTATAGGTCCTCAATTCTTATTACCTATTCAACATCACATAGATATCTGTTCTGTATAACTGAAACTGTTTGAAGTTTTTACTAATATCTTGCACTAATTTTAATTAGGAAAGGCATAAAACCCTGTTTACAGTGGTTGTTTTAGATCAAAGCACAAAATCATGTACATTGGTAGATATAAGATATTGCCAGTTCTGTCAGAGAATATTTGATACATCTGTTGAAATTCTAAGAATTATAGATTGATTGTTATCTTGTTAGTACTGAGTCATGATACTCAACTTTGTGATTGTTCAAATGTTAAAAAAAATCAGCTTCAGAATAGTTTACATATTAAACTTTCCAAGGTTGAAACTTTAAACATTTTGTCTAAGGTGTGTCCTAATCCCAAACTCTCTCCTGTTTTATTCTAGATGTAGAAAAAGAACAAAAGACAGTACAAAAGAAAAAGGAGGAAAAAGAAATAAAAGATACTGTAAGTATATTTCATAATAATAATAATGACTTGGAGTTTTGTTTACTGCTATATCACAGCAGCATGGCCATCTCAAAGCTGTTAAACAGTATTATCTGTGGTCATTGGGCCTTTAGGAACCAGCCAATGCCTTTCTCAGCTCCCTGGGGAGCATACAGCCAGAGCTACTATTTCCGTACTAATTGCTTACAGGTGACATTTCTAGCACTTCCCTACCACATACTCATTATTTACAGCCGAGTCGACTGGAACAAAACTGAGTAAAGTATCTCGTTAAAGGATACAAATACACCACCTGTGCCAGAACTCGAACTAGCAATCCTTCGGTCATGTATCCTTACATCCTCCCACTAGACCACAGTGCCTCCGCTTAGATTTCATGCTAATTGTTAACCCTGATCTCTTGTATTGTTGATCATCGCCCAACATCTGTCATTCCAATGGTTAACCCTGAGTTCATGTATTGTTGATTGTCGCCCAACGTCTGTCAGTATATCAAGTTTGTTTGTTTGGTACGCAAGCAGTGTTGCTTTGACTATCTTTCTTAAAAGATTAAATAAGTAAAGTGGGTTGAGCAATTTAAGAATTACTTTATCTATCGGGCATATTTACGTGACCCTTTGGCCATAGCTATCACACTTGTCTTGAGCCAATGAAGTATTGAAGATTATTATAAAACTTGACACCCATGATGCACAAGTATGACAACTCTAGCTCCTGAGAAAATAAGAAAGAATGTATCTGTTTTTAGCTTGGTATTCTTCGGTTTCAGGGAATTGATGATATAGACATGGAGGAGGATAAGCGAGAAATTATCAACAGAGAGATTAAAAGTTTCCGAGATCTGCACAAGGTATGCACTGGACTGGACATGTTAAATAGCTTTCAACCTTGATAATTCTTGTCATGATGTAAATATGTACTTTGTTTTCCTGAATTTTGAATGGTTGTCTTTAAGAAATAATACTTATCATCCGCCTGATTTTATATAAAATCTTTTAATTGTACTGTTTTACAGTTGACCTGCAAGCCAGCAATATTGACTTACCATTATTGGGACAGTTCAAATTCAGGAAAACAAGTTCAGATTTGGTTCTATTTCAGAAATGATTGGGCGTTACAATGTTACAATTTTACAAAACTTCTGACACGTTCCTGGGTGGCTTTTTTCTAATGCTTTAAAATGAAAACATTTCATTAAACATATTGAAACAATGTCCCATTGTCCAGTATGTGTGATATAGCTATTTCTTCTTGTTAGGCATCAAGTGTAAGGGACTAAAGTTACAGTAAAAAAGTCATGTTGCAAAACACAAATTCCTTTTTCTGTTAAAACTATTTGTACTTCCACAAACATTTTTACAAGTGTCATTTGATTGAAGTTTGAAGGGGGATTATGCTTTGGCTTTGAAGTACGAACAATATTTTACCAAGTGTTAAGCATGTTCTATTAAAATTGTCTTTATTTAGATTATTTGGTATAAGATTAAAATAAAATTCTGTCCTTAAATTTCCTTAATAAATTGCTGAATAACAGGCTGTATTTCATTACTCAAAAATTACTAGATTCTCTCGATGCTATGCGGCAAGCATCCGATCAACATGAATAGCAGTAAATTAATATTGTAAAGACCAGCCGGTAAGTAGCTACTTAGTTTTACATTTTAATATACATATACATGTATGTCTGGACCCTGGATGAAGATGTGTTGGCAGTACTCTTTAACTGGTAAGTCTTTCTTAATAGTAAATTTTATACCAGAATTTATTTTTAAAACAAATATTCAGACTTCTGTAATTCCGATCAATCGCCTCCTTCCTGGCGTAGGCTCCAATATAAAATACTTAAGATGAGAGATGGTCTGATACTCGAGGAGAACATGGAGTCAGAGGTTAGTGCCGTTACTTTACTTTGGTTGGTTCAATGCTCTATCCCTAGGGTGTCGGATAGGTAAGTAAAATTTACTTATCTTTCATCTTGTGTTTTTGTCCTAGTTGTTTGGTTTTTAGCCACTTTACTGATGTGTGGCTCCACTGTATGTGGTAGTGATGTGGTGTCCATCAATTTGACTCGTGTCGAATGGATGTGATGCGAGTCAGTGTTGTTTTTTTGTTTTTTTTGTTTTTTGTCTGCTATTGAACTTGAGTTGTAAAGGACAGGCTATTCTAACCCTTTGAGACAACACATGACCTAACATCCAAAGGTAAGCTGATCACAGGTTGTCCTATTAGTGGCTCACATCTCTTGCATTAGCTTCAATCTGTAAAAGTTGAAGTCATAATAAACATTAGCTCTCCCGTAATTTTGTCCCATTTTTGTGGTTTTTTTATTGATTGATTTTTTTCATTTTTACTACCCCGTATTACAGGCAAAAACTGTTTTTGGTATGTGGTTGTGGACTTTTTCCTGTCTTCATAAAAGTATGAGAATTATTCTCACAAAACTTTCCACCAAATTGTTTGATGGAAAATATGTGGATGGGTAGGGGTTGGGATGTTAATGTCAATTTTTGTGTTATTAGCAGCAACTTAAACCTGTCTTGGGTGAGATTTCACACCTGGAATAGGCCAATCGAAGCGAACTAGGAGGATGGATTTCTACAATGCAGAGAAGTAATATGTATATGTAGTGAATGGTTTGGTATCAAACCTCAGACTTACTGCCTGGATTAAGGAGAGGTTGACTGTGTGATAATAGTCAGCAATCACTCTTGACATCTTGGGCAGGACCATGGATGTTGGTGTTATTAGTTTTCTTGAAACATGTCTGAGGACTATTGGATTACTGCTTTGGCACATTGTGCAACATTACAAGTCTATCAGTGGTTTTTGTATATATATTTATTCATTATGTATATATATATGTATGTGTGTGTGTGTGTAAGTGTGTATAAATGAGTTAACTTTTCCAAGTGCCTCCACTAAGGACAAATCTAATACTACATATCACCAGTCTAGCACTCGACCTGGGAAAATGGAATTGAATATGTAGTCCAGTAGTTGACTCCTGATGGAGGCCCTTGGCAGAAGTTAACCCATTTCCATTGTTGCCCATGTAAGGACCTCTTTGTACTGTTAATGATAATCACTGAAGGGCAGGTATTTCCAGGGAGAGGGAGTATGATGTGAATCATCCAGATATTAGTCACTAGCTTAGATGGAGTGCTATTTCCTAAAGCTGAATCAGTAGAGTGCAAGACTTTAAAATCTATAGTCCCAGGGTTTTGCTCTAGTGGCAACAAGTGCATACAATAACACATACACACACACATATATAATGTCTAAAGTTATAAGTTTGTTTCATTTCCAAAATATTGGGAAAAAAATCATAATGAATTGATTGATATTGCAATTTTAGCCAAAAACAGGCACACAAAAGAAAATTGTCTGTCAGACTGGCAGTTATGTTATTATTACCTTCCAAACTGTGTTTTAAATGATTATCAGAAAAATCCACAGGATGATCAGAATATACTTGGATTTTGCACACATATGTAAACAAAAAAATCCTATCTGTATACTCTGTATACTCATATACATAGATGAAAGTGCTGTCATCATAAGTTAGAAGAGGTTGACATACCGTTGCATTAATCACACTAATTACGTATCACCATTCAGGTCGATAAGGTTGATACACCATTGCTTTAATCACACACATTTGCATGTGTTTTAAGTCAGATTCCACTTTGGTCCTTGAATAAATTCTTTAGAATTCAAACTTCCTAATCAAATTCTGATCTGTAGGTTAATTGAAACGATGATGGATGTAATTTTTAAGACTTGTACATTAAACAAGATTAACTGATTGTAATATATTTTTGGATGTGAATATAATGTAAAATTTTACTTTGCAGATGGTGACTTATGTACATAAAATTATGTTAATGCAGCAGTGTCATCATTGTAGATTTTGTGATTGTAGTAGCAGAGTGAAAAATAAAACCCAGTTTTAATAAGCAGGATTTTTATTTTGTTTTGCAGGGGGAAGATGAACCAGAAAAAGATCAGGAAAAGGAAAGGGAAAGGGAACGTAGGATTCTGGAAGAAAAAAGAAGAAGGGAGCGAGAAAGAGCTCGGGAACGGGAAAGAGAAAGGGAAAGAGAACGAGAGAGGGAACGGGAACGAGAAAGGGAAATGGAACGATATGAGCGTGAACGCTATGAAAGATTACGGAGCCGATCTCGTTCGCCTGCCACTCGTCGGAGAAGGTCCCCTAGTAGAGACAGATCCAGAGAAAGGTATATCAACTTGGTTTGATTAAAACATCTCTGAAGGTGATGAATTAATAACGTACAGCGATAAGGTATTGTCCCCAAGACGTCGTGAGAGAAAGTTGAAAAGACAAATATTTCATGCAAGATAGATATCCATGTGAGCAATACATGTCCTCTGGGCCTGTTGGTTTGATTAATTAATCATTGGTTATTGTAATTCGGTCATCTAAATATTGCATGATTTAAAAAAAAACAAGAGGTCTATCTTAATTATTTTCTTTTTCATTACAGAAAAATACGAGATAGAGATAGGGATAGAGATGTAGAAGAGGAGGAAGAAGCACATGAGAGAAGGAAACTAGAAAAGAAACTCAGGGAAAAAGAGGCAGCTTATCAAGAGGTAAGATATCTTGGTGGGAAAAATCATAGTGGAAAAAATGAAGTGTGAGAAGTATTAAAGTTTTCAGTAAATTTGTGCATTGGGTATAATTTCTAACAGTGAAAGATATGCTGATGAAGCATAAATCATTTTTGTATACTAGTAAGAGCAGAAGTGAAGTCTTATGTTGTTCACCAAAACAAATCCCTGATTAATGTTCTTGTGTTGTCTCATCAGTATGATAATTTTATGGAGTTGATACTGTTATAGTGTTGTTTATTTCATTTTGTCAACCTTGCAGAGATTAAAGAATTGGGAAGCTAGGGAAAGAAAAAAATCCAGAGAATATGAGAAAGACAGAGAAAGGGAGGAGGAACGCAAAAGTGAAGAGGTAAATATTGTTCACATTTTTGAAATCCAATGAAGAAGGATCAAACCATGTGTTTGCTGCAATATAAGCTCACCAGAGCTGATGTTTCCTTTTGTCCGTATTCAACTCTAAATAACAACCATCATATGTTGTAAACCTTTAAAGATGTTCTGTTTCTGTATAATAATAAACAAAGAAATATAATTGATTTTATTATGTTTCTATGTTATTAATGTGACTTTATTGATACAATTTCCAGGGAAGATTTATGGAATTGTGTCTAACAATTAAAACTTGTGTGGATGATTCATAGTTTCATGCATTGTTTTTACAATTTCAGATGCGTGAAGCTCGGCGACTAAAAGAATTCCTAGAAGATTATGACGATGAAAGGGATGATCCCAAATTTTACAAGTAAGACCATCTCTACCTTACATGTCTATCAATACAGATTTATATCAAAGAAGTTGCAAGAGGGTACCAAATCAAAATTAATGATATAATATATGGTTATGATGGTAAGGTAATCAGAAATTTGAGAGAGCTCATAGTTCCCACAAGTAATCCAGAAGTAATACATTTTAAAGGATAAAAAACTTAATTTCTTCTTACACCAACAACATGGGACAGAAACATTCAGAAATACGAGGACTTGTCGCATCACCGTATGTTGGAACAATTCCGAGATAAAGCTCGGATGAAGTAGCGTATGTGAGATGAAACTCAATTTTCGTATTTGTTATCATTGAAAGTGTAGACGCTTGATTCAATCATGCAGGACTTAGGTGATCAAACGACGCAGCATAATGTGCGTAAATTTTGGCAGTGTCATAGTTCATTGATTTTGTTGTAGCAGATTTAAGGTTTGATATGGTGTGATTTGTTCTGTTTTGTAGAGGCAGTATGTTGGCAAGGAGAATGAAGGAACGTGAAAAGGAGCGAGAGGCAGATGCACGGGACCGTCAACGTGAGAAGGAAGAGTTAGAAGAGATCCGTCGAAAACTCATGGATGAGGGTCATCCAGATCCAGAGGCAGAGCTAGCAAAGGTAAGTTATTTACAATTATTTTCATAATAAAATTGATTGGCTCGACATGAAGATCTGCCATTATCATCTTCTGAATAACTGTTGGTAGGCATAATGTATTTTAACAAAAGTGTGATCTAAGCAAAATTTGCCTTGAAGTATTGATTGTAATTCAAGCCCTGGCCAATACGATGAATGTTAGTGTTGCATGAAACTGTAAATGTAACAAAGCACATGCTTGATTTAATCACTGTCTCTTATGGGGATTGAACTCGAAGAACACTGGATTACTATTCTTACCCTCAACCAATTGAGCTAATGAGAAATTCTCTCTAGCCAAGTTTGATTTATTGTGGCTAGTATTTACCAGGGTAACACTTATGTAGACAGTTGTGCCTGGTAATTGAGATAAGGTTTGTTATTCAAGTCAGGTGAAAATTCTTTGATGTGTTTGTAGATTGAGCGGGAGAGAGAGGAACACCTTAAGCCACGCCTCCAGCTTTTGCCACCACCTGTACCAAAGTCCCCTGATGCTCCACCTCCAAGGGAAGAGGTGCGAGAGGAGATAGAAGAAATTGAGGAAGAATACGACCAAGAAGATGAGGATTCCAGAGGAGCTAAACTTCCACCAAAAATGCAGTCAACGCTGCGACCTGTAGACAATGACGCCAGCTCTCTATCAGATGATGATGATGACAGTAACATGCCATATACAGACACAACACCTCAACCAGTTTACGGTCCAGCCAAGGAGGAAAATACAAAGCTTGGCTTCAGTTCCCTCAAACTAGGTTAGTTCTGCATAACCTCTTCAGACTTCCCTATTCAAAAGTTATCTCATCTGCGACAAAAAGTGGCGACAGCAAGACTTTGGTGATACTTTTCCAGTGGCAACAGCATCATTGTCAACATTTCATTTAAGTTTTGTTTAGATCTGTTGCTGGAAAGTCCAATTTCAAACAAATTTTGTATATATTTAATCACATGTTGGACATTTAACACAATGTTCATTATTAAAATATCCAGCATTTATAGTCCAGTGACTCTTAAAATTAGGGATGCTGGGAATCGGTTAGTTTAGGTCAGTTTATCAAAAAGTGTCCATGTTATTCAGACCAAACCTGGATTATAGTGACATCATTGTAAATGTAATATGGACATCTCTACAACATCCTATAGATATATAGATTACATTAATTTAAAATCTTTGGTGTATTTTGGGGTTTGCTTAAAGCTCACTACATTGGCAAAGCAGGACAGGAGAGACATCATTACGGGATAATTCTTGTTTCTATGTAAGAGATTCAGCTGTTTAGGTGCTTATATATCTAATATAATAATATCTGTTCGTCTAGGTGCAGGGAGCCCAGTGGAAGGTGTGCAACCCAAGAGAAAGAAACTCACAGTGGGAGATGTGTTCAATCAAGATGATGATGAAGGGTCAGATGGAGCCAAAAAACGCAAGTTGGTTCCTCTAGACTACGATGATGACAAGTCAGAAAAGAAGCCCACTACTGCTGAGGAGAAGCGTGCCAGAATTAAACACCTCATTGAAAATATACCAACTGCTAAAGATGAATTATTTGCTTATCCATTGGATTGGAATATTGTTGATCAGGTATATATTACAGATTTTTACTGTCCAAGTTGATATTTTGTTCTAATATCCATATAAACTGTTTATTTTGGCTAATTCTTAAATCAGATCAAGTACGAATCTTCTCAGTTATGATATTCCATTCCAGAATTTTTTTTAAATAAGACAAAATATCAATTATTGTTGAAAATGGAAAATTGCTTTTAGCGAATTCTGTGAATTTGGGCATTCAATTATATTGTCTTACATTTACAGAGTCTGATGGACAAAAGAATCAAACCTTGGGTTAATAAGAAGATTATCGAATATATCGGGGAGGAAGAACCTACTCTTACTGATTTTATATGTCAGAAAGTGGTGGCAAGGAGCGTACCACAGAATATACTCAACGATGTTGCAATGGTAAGTAGTTGCATTATCAGGCAAAAGGTGTTTTAATGGCTAGGTTTGATTTGCTTCCACAAATAATTAATATCCGATTAGTAGGCCTCAGCCAAATTCGTGATAGCGTTTGGTAATGGCAGATGAGAAGAGATGTCTTGCAAAATCAGTTTACTTTATCCCATATTAAATGTTCAATAAAACGTCTAATTTCTGTATAAGGCTTTACTTTTTTCATCGTTTTCAAGCAATACATTATGGCTCAACAGAATTTATCATTCTGTCGAGCTATAATGCCATGTTTACCTGCAATATGTCAGAAAAGCGGGGGATATAAATTCCACGAATTTGCATGTTTTAAAGTGATAATACAAGTGATTATACAACAAAAAACATTATTTGTTTCAGGTCCTAGATGAGGAAGCAGAAGTGTTTGTAGTGAAAATGTGGAGACTTTTAGTGTACGAGACTGAAGCTAAAAAGCTAGGACTAGTGAAATGATAAATATTCCTTTGGGTACATATTAAATCGTGTGTCATTAGCCGTTCTAGGCTACCGAGTGCTCAACATGTGTCAAATGTACATGGACAGACGGGACATGAAACAGTCAGAATGAGTTATTCTTAAACGGATAAGTGTTCACTTTAGGATACCAACTGAGGAGTTCACTGAAAGCATTGGTACCCTTACCAATGCAAAGGAGGACGTGAAGAGATTAATGGAAACCAAAGTAAATTTATTCACAAACATAAAAAAACTAATTAATATCAGGTTTTCCATTCTGCCATAAAATGGCTCTTTGGTATATGTGGTGTAATAGATTTCTTTTAAATGGAATATATTATGTATTTTGTCTATTGAGAATCCTTTGAATTAATTTACGATAAATCTTTATCATTGATATTTTAAATATTTTTCTGTGATAGAAAATGGATTTGCTAAGGATTTGTTTTCAACACACAAGTTAATTAGGATATTTCAAACATAGTTGAAACTTGTTATATATATATTTTTTTTTATTTTTTCATATTTTTTTTCTGATGATTGTGAATGCTAGAATAATAAGGTATACTTGCTATCTGCTTAATCTTTTGGGTTATCTCAATTTTCTTTTGACAGCTAATCTATATCGAGTCTTCCGAGGAAGATGAAAATATTTTGAAAAGATTATAGCGGCAGTGTTGACTTGAGATGCTGACCTAAAATTATCAAATCAAGGATTAACCTTTCAAGTTGTATTTTTGTTCCGTTATGATCATGTCCGATTCATAGTTAATATGTTGCCCTCAATTTCATCGAATTCCATGTAATATGGAATCACTAGGTACTGTAGGTAATGAAACGAGGAAATTGCATGTAGTCAATATATGGTACAGTCTGATAATAGTTGACGAGGTCCCAAGGGGAGGTCAGTCAGACCAGAAACTGTTACATTACCTACAGATGTTATGAAGGCAGCTTAGGGATCAACATTAGCACTGTTAAGACATGATCATGATACAGCAATTACCTGTTTTAAGTTTGCCTTTTGGGGAATGAGGTAAAGATTCGTCATTGTTAGATGTGTGGCAGTGTGAGGACTGGTGTGTATGAATGTGCATGGAAGGGAACAAGGTGGAGTGGTAGTTTGAGTAATTGTGAGGATATGATAGATTTTATTTGTGGAATGGCATGTGAATTGTAAATTATTCCTGGTTTGATACAGAGAATACTAGTGGGAGGTGAAATAACCAGTGTCTGGTTGTTGTGATGTTTTGCTAGGTTGTAGTTGTATGTACAAGAGAGAGTGAGGAGTGTGATAGGTATACACATGAATAAAACTGTTGACAGTACTCATTTTGTTTTTGTTTTCTCTATCATATTTCATGAGTAATATTAGAAAAAATTAAGAAGTGGCGATGATTTTGCGATTGGCATTCGATTTTAAGAACTTTCCGCTAACAATATATAAGATCGCCATCTGCTTTTTACTCGATTGAAGAAATCTGCTCGGTTGATTCATAATCAGTAAAGGAAAACTAGTGACTATCAATAAATACAACGGACAGGATTTCTGAACATTTGAAGCACACCCATCGGGAGATACATATATACTACCAATGCTTTTAGACCACATGTTCTGCTGTATAGGTACATGCGACCAAAGCTCAGAAATGATGTAAAGACATTCTTTATTACTTAATAGGTATGCATACATCGAATTTCTCGGTGATCATTCAAATTAAATTATCTTCTATTTATTAAATCGGCATTTGAAGAATGTAACTCCAAGATAAACCATTAAAATTCCACTTCTGCAGTTCTAGCTTCCAGGGCAGCCAGGAGTTCCTGTAGAAATATTGTTGTTTCTTCTAAGTTTGCTTCTGAAATGAAATTTAACATTTAAATCGAGATATTGATATATTTCTTTGGGATTTTCATGCAGAGATATTGCAGAAATACTACTTTAAAATATGGACAATTAATCCAAGCTTTGATAAAAAAAGATAAATCAAAACCGAATGGAGATACGATTTCTTGTCAGTTAGACATATGTATGTTGAATTGGCTTACTGTGAAGGTTGGTGGTGTGCGACCTGGAAGGCTCAGCATTTCCCTGGTCTATGGAACCGTAACTGTCTGGTACACCTTGTTTACACAATAACTCATTAGTATTCTTCTTAATACATTACAGTTTTCGGTAACTGTGACATATTTTCGAAAATACTATCTTAATCTGATTTATATAAAATTTCGATTCAATCTTGATTTAAAACTTTATTTTACTACCAGTTAACTGCTATTTATTTAATCCTATTACTCAAACATCAATACTTCTAGATGTGACGCCTGTTAGTTTATAACATTTAAATGACATTGATATATGAATATTCGACTTACCCGGCCAGCTTTTGCTCCATGACCCGTTCCACGATGTTTTCTTATTGTCTCCTTCCGGCGAGTCTTTTTCATCTGCATACAAAATAGTTGTCAACAGCAGGCTATCGGAAGGATTTTCCTGTTTGGCAATTCATGTTTCCCACAAAAGCAATATCAATGTCGCTGAAACTATACATGTAGTATTAGTATGAAATCGCTCGAGAAAATATATAATAAAAAAAAAAGTTCCAAGATATTTGCGAGCGATATGTTTGATGTCTGATGATTCCTACATATCGGGTGTGAGTTTATATGGTCACATAATCCAGTTGATATTATGTTTGGGATGATATCATTTAGTTTTAGACATTCCACTTCGATTGTTCTTATATATTAAGAGAGCTATTCTGAAACACCAAAATAAAGGGAATTAACAAGTATATATATTTCTCATAGGCTGCTCAAAACGTAACCACTTCGAGTTTGTTCGTTGTAACGAGTTAGAAATGATCGGTACTAGTAATTGAATACATGTGCCGAAATCTGAAATGTTTTTTACCCATGTTTTGATACAAAATTCAACATTCACATACTTGTGTGGAGGTTGGTGACGGGTGACTTTGAAGGCTCGGCATTGTTTTCCTGGTCTACGGAACCGTAATTGCCTGGCACACCTTGTTGTTTAGATGACAACGCGTATGATTAGTGTTTCTCTGAATACATTACTGACATTATGTACGATATCTAGAACGACGTAAATCTGAGTTCTTGCACCATTGTAAACGCGAAAATTTTCAAAATCACGGCCATGCCTCTCATACTTTTCACTGCCTCACACCACATCAGTATCGGGATAATATCCGTTTATTTATCTATCAATTCAATGATTTTGATAATGTTTTGTTTGAACTGTACACATCAACTTATTTTCGACTTACCCGGCCAGCTTTTGCTCCATGATCCGTTCCACGATGCTTTGCTACTGTCTCCGTCAGTGGAATCCTTTCCCTCGGCATGCGAAATAGCTATTACATAATCAAAAAAGGTACAAATATGTAACTAGTATTTTTCTACGAACAACAATGTCGTTTTTGTCTTGCACGCGACGGCCAATCGGATGTCAACATTTCGTTTTAGAATTTTGCGTTCAATCCCCCGAGATATTTGGCCCAACATGAACAAAATTTAGTATATATTTATGTTACATACACAACTGCCAATTGCAGAATATTGGTAGCATTTTATGAGCGAGAAACTCCAAAATAGAAATTATTTTTTTAGGGGAACTGGTGCTTAAACGTTCGGGTTCAACTCATTTTCTCAGAAAGTACAAGTGCTAAAACAACTAAACCTAGAAAATTGCAACACAGCATGTAAATCATGTAAATCTGATTTTAAAATTTTGTTTGTCCAAAGATACCCTCCCTCAGTATGCAAGTGATTCCTTCGAAGCTTTGTTCCAACATTTTTTGAAGAAGTCATTGCCTTTTGTTTGTTTCGGTATTTTTATCTGATCTGAAGATCTCCCTTTTAAACGAACTCTTTGAAACCTGGTAGGATTAAAAAAAAACTGGGCCAATTTGGCATTGGACGAGAGGATATTGAACATCTTGGGAGGAGTGATACATTAGGTTGAAAAACTTCATACAAGGGTGAATATTGAGAATGGGTAATTTTGCGATGATTGGAACTGCAATGCATACATATCAAACATTAAACATGGCTATACGCTTCCTATTACTTAATTAACATCTACAGACCTGATGTCTGTTTATTCGGCCATTCTCCTTTCCACTGTCCTTCCCAGTTTGTGCTGACAGTTGGCGCTCCGTTACTCTCCGACTGCGGTACATCATGTTCACCTGTATCTCCCATCATTATTTCTGTATGAAAGAAAAAATCCACAGAGAACAATCTTGTTGAGTTTTTATAGATATACGTTTTCACGGGAAATACGTGAGCTTTTTAGTATCGCTGTAATTATATATAGGTTTCTTTTCGAATTTTAATGTTATTTCGTTTTTCATTTTTGGACTAGAACGACGTTTTACCGTCTATACTTTGTATGAAAGCATTTAAAACAATTAAGTCATTGATGAACTCCCAATTAATGAATTAATCTATTGATTGTGTTGACAAAACACCATACTTGACTTAGAGTTTGCGTCAAACGTTCCAGTGAATTTGGCGTTCAGTTGGCTCGGGTTGAATATGTTTGGTAGATAACTGCTGGTCAGTTTGTTTGGATCATAGTATGCCGTTTCTACTCCGTTCAGGATATGAGGCGCCATCCCATTGGTATGTGGATCGTGAGCACCGTTCAGGTTAGGAAGCGCCATCCCATTGACATGTGGATCGTGAGCACCGTTCAGGGTATGAGGCGCCATCCCATTGACATGTGGATCGTGAGCACCGTTCAGGGTATGAGGCGCCACCCCATTGACATGTGGATTGTAAGCACCGGCCATGTACTTGTCGTTGAGACTGTTTGGGTCATAAGCAATGACATAGTTCTTGAAGTTTTGGTCTGGGTTGTACGACGCGCCGCTGAAAGCCGTGTTGGGGTTGTATGACGCCCTGTTGATGTCCGCGTCTGGATCGTAGGTGGTGATGGTAAAACCCTGGTCGGCCTTCATTATAGTGTTAGGGTCAAAACTCTGAACAGTCGAACCTGACTGGCTTACATCTCCGTCACCTATGGATGACAGAACGGGTCTAACTCAGCTGATTATTACCCAGGATTAAAGTATATGGGATTCAGGGGTAGTCGAGGTAAACCAGAAACTTGCTGTATTCTTCAACACAAATTTTACCGTTATCATTTCATGCAAGGATTTGCATTTCATTACATATTTTGCAACGACTTTGTAATTTCAGTTGTCATTTTTTTCCCTTTCCCATGCATGTTTCGAACGGACTAATTAAACAGAAGTATTATGGTTGTTTGTAAAGCGTTTTTAACCACTGAACATTAAAGGTCATATGACGAACAAATGGATGATGAGACCACTACGAGGCCACACTATTGTCATAACAATGAAAGATCAAAACATAGACACAGCAGTATATGAAGTCCAGTACTATTAGCAAGAAATTAGTACTTTATTTGGAAAACAAAAAGGAAAGGTTATGATAACAAAAGTGGGCCATGTTTCGTGAGGAAAATTTACGGAAACATTTATTTTAGATTGTTGTACTAGGTCATATTTGGAGGGATGCTTTCTCACGCCGACAGAACACTGACTACAGTCGATGAGATGAAACTTAGTTACATGTGGTGTCATATAGGTTGAACAACGAGTAACTAAGGCCGACAGAACATTATTGTCGAGGAGACGTACCTAGCGATGGGTTGGGGTCATGTAGGCGGAAACCAATAACTAACTGGAACCATTATATGATACATATGTAAGAGAAAATTATATAAAAAAAATTCACTTGCGTTATTTTAAAAATCACATTTAACATTTCAAATCAAGCATATCAATTAGCGTTATTGCTCACTTAGACATTTAGGTAGTCAACTCTTTTTTAAATGTGATAGATAAAAGATGGTTTATCCGTTGGCTTGATCAGCAATTACTTTCAGCAACACGCCATCACCCCACCCCTCGCCTGTTGTTCGTTTATCTTGCATATTTTCTCGAGATAAATATATACTAATTATTTATTATACATAGTCTATGGCGTTTCTTTAAAAGCTATGACTCAGGAAACAATGTTATTTCAGAAACAGGTTCTTTCTTATCAACTTTGCACTGTGCTATATTTACATTTTAGTTAGTATAGTCTTCATATACTACTTGCCTTCAGCACTATTCTACAGAAGTGCAATAAAGATCTATCCCACATTGTGGTACAAATGACAGAACTTTAGATATGCAACAACAAACTTAACTGTATGTTATACTGAAATTGAACTCGGGTCCTTTACAGTGACCGTCGTATGTTTCGTCTTAATTCCTAGTGGTACCAGTTTCCACACATACTAGTATTTGAAGATGTTTTAAAACTGTACAATATCTAAACTTACCAAAGTTACGGGGTAAATACGCCAATACATATACATTTTAACACTTCTAGTCCACTTTGATTTGAGCTTCCAAAAAAGGGAATTTTTGAATATCGAAACTTTTGGCTTCTGCACCACATTGTGTATACTACACAATGAAAATTTGTATTCAATCTCTTAGATATTGACAATGTTGTTATCACGGAATTATGAATGCACATCGACAAAATGAAGGATAATTGGTAAAAAGAGTAACTTTGTGAAGTTGCAAACTAGAGTTGATTTTGCGGTGTTTACAACTCTTTACTAGTTATTTATAAACCACTCATGATTTTCCTCTTCTGCTTGATGCTAAGATGGCGGAATTTTATGTTAATCATGACGAACTTTTTAACATTGGTTCTTCACAGTAAATATGATTTAAAGTCTTGCCTCATATCGTTGGTGACTTACGTTCATGCTATGCAGTGAAATGCCAACCTGTTCTCATCCTTCCGAATATTTCAAAGCTCTCCTTGTTAGTCTATTTCGTTCATTTCTCTCTCTCATTTTCTTAGAGTTCTTGATTTAGAACTACAGACTTGTTCATCTGGAATTCTCTATTTATGTTTTCTCTTTGTCACTGTTTCACGTTACTGTATACAAATGTACATGCTACTCATTACTACTTATTTTGTCCACATATCGTATAGCTATACATTAAACTGAAATAAACTTGCACGCTATTATAAGTATTTCTCAATGTTTAAGTTTATTGCAGCAATGACCAAACAAAAAACAAACGACGGAGCGTATTTCTGTCACCTGAGATGTCGAAAGGCTTGAACAGGGACTTGCCCCAAGAAGGCTTGTTCTGCCTGGTCGCTCGGACGTTGTAGTGGCCCGTCTCTTGCAGGCTTACTGAAATACCAAACCCAAGAGTAGTACATCTGATAAGATTATTCGTAATGAAGACATTACCATTAAGAGTTTCTAGGCACATGTCCCATAATTCTATTCAGAGAAATTTGTCCCTGATAATTAATCCTCTTCAGATTAGGTATACATCTAATGGTTAATGTGGACAATTTCTAATCGATTGAAATTCAATTGTGATATGTTATAGTCTTCATTTTTTTCGATGAAAAAAAATAACGATTTTCTTCATTGAACCTATTCACTGGGTGTAAAACCCGTCTCATCAGTTATTGTTCATACCAAATATTAGAATGCCATAGGCATTCCATAGGACCAGTAAAATTTGATAGTACTAATCAATTTTCCCGATATATATGTGCAAAGTATATTAGAAATCTATATTTGTTGTAAAATTAACATATTTCATATCAGTGATGTGACGACCTGTTGTCAGGATACATTTTCGAAATTATATTTTAGTATCGATTAGACACATCTATGATATTGTGATGAATTATATGCAGATCAATACAAGTCTTACAAACTCAAAATATGTGCAATTATGTCAAAGATGGACAATGGCTAATGAAACCACTCGGTAACCTTGAAACAAAAGTTGTGTATATGAGTTTAAATTCGGTCCTCATAATATCATATATGTTAACGGTTGTTTATCCGAAAATAATATGTACAGAAAATCAATTTGATACTTACACGGATGTGTCCATCCAGACCTCCGCCCTAGAATAGAAAGATAGACGATGTAACAAAATGAACGAACAATGATTGACATTGCGTTGTTTGTGTTTAACTAGTAAGGTATTGGACGTAAATGCTGACTCGTGGTACGTGTATCTATCGGTTATGGTGTTACATACAACCAGGCAATGAAAGAGTAGGCGGGGAGAGTTAAGACTCTAATATCAGTTTGAGATAGACAGCGACACCTGGGACAGCTGGAAATATGTATACGCCATTGGATAACATAAAGACACACATTTTAAAGAAATAATAACATTTATAGTTTGTGTTCTTTCATAATTCTTGCTTACAACTTAAATTCGATTTTATTTGATTATTATTTCTTTCTTTGCGACAGACAAATTAAAAGATATCGAACACCACTTATATTCAAGAAGTAACTTTCAATTGGCATTAAATTCAAACTGATTACTAATTTCATCCCGTGTTAATCAGGTTAGCATACCAAAACTTAATACCGCATCCCATCTGTGCAATCGACCACACAACTGTTATCTACATCAAGTATAAATTGCACCATATCCCCAAGCAAGCAAAAAGCAGGGATTCTAGTAATATTCAGGACAAGGTCCACTAAAGGGAATTTAACACTAAATCAAGCGACAAGAACAACACTCCTCATGCAGATTATTCGTTTATCAAATTTGTTGTTTGACCTTTAGATACACTGATGTCTACCATGTACGTATTCCTGTACTTCACTCTTACCAACGCCCTGGTTGTTTATTGCAAACATGTTTCCAAAATTTCCAGAAAGACCTCCTCCTGTAAAAATGAAATCATCCGTAATGCTATGAATTCATGATTGTGCTGTATATTGGGTAGAAATCAGTGGATGCATTATATAATTATAATATGTAAAATGTAAACAATCAAAATTCACTTCATATCATCAATGCCGTTTTAGTGGGGCTATTCTCTGGTAAATTAACAAGTAATTTGTGGAAGGAATTAGTTAATGTTAGATATTATAATTTCAGGGTATCTCTAGGATTTATACCATTCATGAAGCCCATAGGATCCACTAGGTTATGTCCTCCTGAAAAACCCATAGCACCACCTGAAATTAATATGAAAATGTACATAGTTAGATTAAGTGTCTAGTAATGTACTCAATACTTCCATACATGTTTCTGAAGTTTCTGAATCAGCAACATTTTGTTTACGGTATCAACGGTGTTTTTGTTGTTTTTGTTTTGTTTTTTGTTTTGTTTTTTGTTTTGTTTTTTCCCTGTTCTTTTTTCTCCTCCTAATAAATGTATCTCTAAAATTGTTTTTTTAAATAACATGATTTTATTTTTTGGCAGACTGTTTCATAATGAACTAGGTTTTAAGTTTGTTACATACCGTTCATGGCTCCCAGTGGATCTAAGGGGGATTTTCCTGTGGTCCCTACACTTCGTGTGGACACAATTGTCGTGGAAATGAAGACATTTTCTTATATGTTATATAATGCAACACAATTAATCGACAAATCGTCTGAAGAATGTACTGTATACGAAGTACCAACACCAAAAGGAATTGTCAACAGACAGTCTGGATAGGAACAAACGACTGAAAGTATATACTTTGTGAACATAAACATATTTAGTGTCAATAAAACACTAGCATACAATTTTCTCTGAAAAGACGTATGTCAGTTTTAAATGCATAGAAGGGTTGAACCGATTACCACCAAAGCGTGCACAATAACCTCTGACTCATTTGGAGTTCATGCAAAAGAGCAATGAGAAGCATAAACTAAATATACCTGACGTCTGCCTATTCCCTGACCCGGAAGTCGCTCCTCCCATCATGGCGCTCGGGTTGAACATCGAGCCAGATGTGCTTCTTCCTGTTGAACCCCCACCCATCATGGCGCTCGGGTTGAACATCGACCCAGTAGAACTGCCTCCAGTTGAACCTCCTCCCATCATGGCACTCGGACTGAACATCGAGCTACTGGAACTGCTTCCTGATCCACCACTTGGCCCTCCATTCATACCGGATGCTCCACTCATTATTGCACCGGCGTCCAATTTTCCTCCATTAGGTGCTGATGCACCTGAAGAGTAAAATTGGTCATTTAAGACTAGTTCAAAGATTATTCGAATACTAAATTAAAACGAGCTGGAAATATGTTTGTCCTTGTGAGACAGACTTTTATATGTATCATTATACTATTGTGGCATGAGCTACCCTACGAATGTTTGAAGCAGGGAATAATTTGAAAGCCCCAAACTACGAAATAAAGTGCATGCACACACGGATATTTCATGTGATACAGTATATTATTGCTACTTTTCTTATTTTTTAATCATAAAAGAGTATGCTTTGATTGATTCATTATTGATGCTTTTCCCCCTCCACTCACTGAACGTTACCTTATTTGGTACCCAACAACCATGTTACCCAACATGGCTCCTATCTCCTTCAATTGTGTCCTAACAACTTAGCTCCTACCTACACATATAAATAAATTGACCCAACCTCCAAACATGTTCAGACTGGTTCCTTGTTGTGCCATCTGCATGTTGACAGACCCAGCGTCAAAGGAACCGGAACTACTACCGCCTCCTGCCAAACAGAGGAAAGTTGTAATATATTATCTGCGTTCATTGATTTTGTAGTTCACTTCTCCATAAATATTATATTTAAGTAACTTTCGTTCCAACAGTTTAAACTTATTTGAGCACTGTACACTGTTTTAAATAGTTTGATTCAATGAGTTTTGTTATTAGTACACTTATTCTTTCAACGAAAATGATTACTTTAGTGTCGGAGACATACCACTGCTGCTCTGAGGTCCCATGTATTTATTCATATCAACACCTTTAATGGAAAGGAAAATAAGCAATAAGTTTATCAGCAGAAAAAAAAATCATGTTAGAGTTTTAAGATTTAAATTCCTTGATTGTTTAATGATCATTATCATCATATAATTAATACATTATCATATCTATGTTATGCAAATTTATATCACAACTATTAAACAAGATATATGATCATATCATTATTATGCTCATATTACCCATCAGAGGGTTTAGTGGGTTGAATCCTGATGTAGCCATTGAGTTGGTAGCGACTGGATCAAATGACCCGGATGTTCCACTAGATGATGACTTGCCACCACTTGGAGGCTGTGACTGCTGGTTAGACTGAGTCTGAGCTTGGCTAGGCTGCTGAGTCTGTGCTTGTGCCGACTGTGATCCTGAAGATGAACCAGGACTGGAACCTCCAGGACTTTGCTGTTGAGGGTTGAATCCTTGACCATTAGAAAACGAAGGTACATTCCCTCCTGTTCCAGCGCCCGAGTTGGCAGCGTTTGGATCATACTTTCCGCCAGTGTTAACAATGTTGTTAGGATCGTATTTAGGTATAAATGAACTGGATGAGCCTCCGCTACTGGAACCTGACGTCATACTGTTAGCGGGAGAAGAAACACCAGTATTTCCCCCTCCACTTGACTGTGATTGGCCTAAGTTTGAATTGATTTGATTAGGATCAAACGACCCCGATAACGAGCCTGCTGACTGTGATTGACTAGAAGACGGACTTTGCCCCTGTGTGTTCTGAGGGGGTTTTCCGAATGTACTAGAACTGGCTGCACTCTGTGATGATCCAGTGCTTCCGGTTAAACCACCTCCACTGGACTGTGAATTTCCAAAACTGCTGGCTCCTGAAGAGGCTCCAGACGTGCTACCAGACTGAGAACTTCCAAAGGTGTTAGCAGAACTTCCGGAAGTTCCACCTGACTGAGATCCTCCAAAGCTGCTACTTGATGACCCAAAGGAACCTGCTGGTTGCTGTCCAGATTGTTGACGTCCGGTCGAAGATCCTGTTGTCTGCGGTGACGTTTGAGAGGACGACATTTGAGACCCTGACGACGATGACCCAGTTCCGACGTTAGGGTTAAATAATGACCCGGATGAGGAGGCACCAGACTGAGATCCACTCATGCCATTGGGGTTAAACGAGGAACCTTGATTTTGATTGAAACTAGTGAGTCCTCCAGAGGACTGTCCAGCAGATTGTCCTCCACCGCCAGATTGCTGCTGTGAGGACCCCGCACCGCCCATTCCGTTGACATTATTGGGATTGAACATATTCCCACCCAAGCTTCCCATCAGATTATTAGGGTTAAAACTTCCGTAATACTGGCTATTAGACGATTGTGTCCCAACGGACCCCGTCGAACTACCTGACATCATGGCGTTTGGATTAAACATTGATGACGTACTGCCCATCATTGCATTGGGGTTAAACATGTCTCTGCGTAAGAATTTATGTAGTTTTTCATCTGAAAAATGTTGAAAAAATGTTTCGATTAAAAATAACACAACTACACACAAGAAAAGTCTTTAGGTTGACGATTTTATATGAAAGACGACCTTCATTTTTTTTTAAGTTTTTAATTTCTTTATCAAAACTCATTTGTTTTTACTTTTGACATTTTAATTAAGATTTTTTCCATTTATTTTTCACCTATTAGCTATAGCTAAGCTACCTACTTTGTTATATATTTATATAGTTTGTGTATGTAAGTGTGCGTGGAAGTTGTCTTTTCTTTCTGTAACATGTGAGTATTTTGTGTTTCATTACATTATTGTTGGTTTATTTGTTAATAAATGACTTATAATAGAGTGACAAAGATCAAATAATGTAATGATATATTGAACAAAATGCATTGAGATTAAACCCAGGGATTTCAAAATAGATTAGTACATGGTATCATATTCAAGGAACACACATCAAATACTTAAATTCTACACATACGTGATATTATAATACACTCATACAAATACACACATGCATACACATGTAAAACTTACCATATGTTTGTGGTCTTGCATTCGCTGATTGCCAATTTACCACCGCAATTAGAATAATTAGGTTTTCAATATGCATGCCTTGGTATTAGATGCAATGTTCTCACTCCCAACTTTCGGATTTAGTTTAGGTTGTTATCGTAAATGTCCTTGCTATCATAGCCCAGCGATGGTCACTTGCTATTATAATTGGTCACGTACTTGTATATTTATACCTTACTAGGATATTTTACAGCCAGTAAACTCATGAACAATGTTGAATTTGAAATGTATTTTACAATGCTTTATTATGCTATGTGTTTTATATTGAGTTTTCAATGTCCGAACTAAGCACCAATTGTTCTTAGGTAGTTACACTTGCATTCTGTTATTCATTTCCATATGTAAGTTAGATACAGTATTAAATAATCATATATAGGCCTCTTTAGCATATTATATAAATTGTACTACCTACGACATGCCGAGACAATCTGATTCAAGTTTATTGCATTAAAATGTAATACAAAAGAATGATATAACAGGCAATGCTTATATCAATCTTACCCTAAAATTGCCCATGCAGACAATGCGTCTTGATGTTTCTCTAGAGACAAAAGAGCATATTTTAAATTTCAGTATATGTAAAGGTGCAAAGTATTTTTTGTAATAAAAAAATTCAAATAATATAATAAAGC